>NC_080594.1:9995743-12395743 GCF_027887145.1 Ammospiza caudacuta
AGAGAGAGAAAGAGAGAGAAAGAGAGAGAAAGAGAGAGAAAGAGAGAGAAAGAGGAGAGAAAGAGAGAGAAAGAGAGAGAAAGAGAGAGAAAGAGAGAGAGAGAAAGAGAGAGAAAGAGAGAGAAAGAGAGAGAAAGAGAGAGAAAGAGAGAGAAAATTGATGGCAAGAGGCCTGTAGCAAATTTTCCCTTACTGGTGACAAAGGCTAAGGGTAGAGCTGTCACAGTGTGATGTTTTACTGTAGGATCTGGAGAAGGATGTCTGTTCCTCCAACGCATCACAGGGAGCAGGTTCCCCGGGGGCCACGGCAGCATCTGGCTCTGCAGCTCTCTGGTGGCAGCTGCAATCATTTTCAGGATAATCTCCTAAAGGCGGCGTCTTTATTCAGCTACAGATGTCTTCATCTCACATCCTGCTGGATTCCTCAGGCCTAACGCTGCCTCTGTACTCTGCTTTTACCCCTTTGGGTCAGCTTCTCAGTCACTGCCTCACTTGAAAGGTACTGACAAGCATTCAGAAGATGTGCTAGGGAAGAATTTTTTGTGGGTTTTTTTTTTTTTTTGCAGACGTTCATCTGTTGGTTTACAGTTTCTTTCTAAAGATATAAATGAAAAACCATCTAAAGTGGGCTTCCAAGTACAAAGCAATAGCAGAAATTTTCTGGTGTATCAAGTGTGTTCCCTCGTGTTTGTTTTCTGCTTTCCACAACAATTTAATTGGTTTCTCTGGCTTCTCTCTTGATACAGTGATTACTTTGTTCTGTACAGTCAGACAGATTATTTATGAGGAACCCCAGTGGCAGGAAAGGAGAATATTTCATATTTCATTTAGTAATATATAGCTTAACATTTATCACTTTTTCAAAAGTTACTTATTCTGATCTCTTCCACATGCACTGCCATAGATTCAGTCTTGCATATTTAGAGTTGATTGGGGAGGAAATCATAGATCAAAACTGGCTCTCCCAGGGACACAAATGCAATAATCTCCTAATCCAGGCCACACTGACACCTGCATGAAGGCCTGCCTTGGCATACAAAAAACTGAAGGGGCTTTGTAGATCATCAATAATATATTAAAAGAAACCAGATATTACCAGTTTCAAACTGGCTGCCTTACAATGAATGCCTTATCTAATTGATAAACACCAAAATTACTGTATTTAGCAAAGAAAATAACAGGTACTTTGTTTTGCCTAAGAAACAGCATTATGGTTGAAAGATTTTTTTCTTTTGTCTTAGATATCAGATAAAATGGATCTGATATTACATGTACATATTTTGGATCATTTTCTGAAGGTTTCCTTACCATAAAACTAATTTTTTATACCACCTGTTTTCCAGATAACTTAGATACACCTTTCATTAGCAGTCCTACTCCTTCCTTCTTTGCTGGTCACAAGCAGTCAAAAAAACAATTTTCTACCAGCCAACATATAATTAATTTTCACTAAATTGATTTCACCACATTAAAGGAAAATTTGGCTTAATTTAAAAGTCCACATTGAGTGACATTCAGCAACTAATACTATTTATTATTAAAAACAAGTATTAGTTCTATAGCATTCTTTTAAAATTTGTTTAAAATAACAGCTGATGTTATTTTGATGCTGTATTTGTAAATAGAGGACACCTTCTGAAGATTGTTATTATTATTACTATTATTATTATTATTTTTGACTAGGGCTTCCATCCGTCACCCTTCTCTAAGTGACATTTTTACCCTGTTATTATCCCTAATATATTCCACTGAGGGTTTGCTCTCCCTGCAGAGAGGGGGAGGAGATGAGCCCAAGGCATCCCAACACCTCCTGCCTTCTGAGCCTGCTCACTAGCCAGCAGTGGGTCAAATGGTCCTCACATGAAAGCATCTAACAAGGTCCCAGGGGAGGCTTCCCTTTAGTGGCAGCACTGAAAAACACCATTTCTCTTCAGAGGGGATGGATGCTGCCTTCCTGTGCACGACTGAGGGACTGGTACTTGCCACTTTGAACTTCATCTATTCATGGATGCTCTCTGAAATTCTTATATTCATTTTGGGAATTAAGTCCCCGAGGTAAGGGATGCTGAGCAGTTGAAAAGGGTCTGTTCAAGGGCTAAAAAATTATGGGGAAAAAATGGAGTCAACCTCAGAAGCGCAGCACTGATTTCCAGAATAACACTGACTGATTTCCAGAATAACTGAGGAAAACTTTAAATTATATATTTTGAAATTAATATATTGTGAAGATTTTTAGCCTCTGTGCTTGCTCAATTTTATGCACACACAACAAACCCTTCCCCCTCTTGTTTTAAAACTGTTTGGATTCAGAGCTCATAGGAGAGACTACATATGGTTAATACAACACGAGGGAGTATGAGGCGAAACAGAACTAAACTGATAAAGGAGAAAAACAAATTATTTGACTCCTGTAGGATGGATTTGTGCCAGGTTTCAGTAATTCGGGCTGTAAGTAAAGAAAAAAGGAGGATGAAATCAATTAAAGAAATAAACTGAGACAAAATTGCATCAAACCACCGACCTGCATCTGAGCCAGAGGCTTAAGTGAAAAGAGTTCTTCACACAGAAGGGACAATCTGACACTAATCGTAGGATAAACCTCACACACACATGTGCATTAACACAGAACACAAGTCCTGCATTATTTTATGCACTTTTATGTGCTAGAACACTCACAGGTTTGCTTATTAGTTACATCACTACTTGATCTCAGCAGCAAAGCTTGCTGCACCACAGGTCTACCTTCATCACTTGTGCAGTCACATAAATTGTGTAGATTAAACTGAGCAATAACCTTCTCTTTATGGTTTTTTCCAAGCTACTCTATTTTTACTGATTTCCGTCATCACAAAATTACACCTTTCAAATATGTGTTTGCATATGAGAAAATGGAAAAAGCTAAAAGAAAAGGTCAAAGAAGGAAAAAAAGAGGAGGTGTTCTCCTCCCCACCTTCCCCCACGCACTTTAAATCCCATGAAATGAATGTTTAGCTCAAGGATTTGCTGCTCATCTCAGTGCCCCTCAAGCCTGAGGCAGGATTAGGCCAGACTTGTGTTTGAACAACTGGAGAAAATCAATGGATTTCTCCTTATTAATAATTAAAATACTTTCAAGTGATTAAAACTGTGTACAAAATGTACAAATTACTGTAACTGGAAGCGCACATGTGCAAGAGGCACTCTGAAACAAATGACAAACTAAAAGAAAAGAGCAATTTTCAGGGTATACGGTAGCATTCAGAAGAGAAATAAACCATTTAGCATAGTGCTAATTAGGTATTTACATGTAGCTACACAAATACTTTACATGAACTTTAATTGAAACCTTAACTAACTCCTAGGTGATGTTACAACATGCAGAGTAATTGAAGGCTGAATCACTTTCTCTAAACAGCCTACTTTTGATAGATTCTTTTGTCATTAAACAGAGCAAGGAAAGCATAAGAGAGGAATTACATTGCAATTTTCTGGGCTAATGGAATTTTTTTAATAGTAGTAGCCATCAGATATGTGGCTAAAGCAACTATTTATTTCTTTCCCCCCCTGTGCATAGGATTAACAATAGTCAATGTTTTTGCATTATCAGTCTTGCCTGTTCAGACACTATTAGAACACAGCAAAATGTGCTATCACACCTAAAAGCTATGCTAAAACTTAAAATAAACGTTCAATTTTATCACTGAAATAAACATCTGCCCTACTTGCTGTCTCAATAAGCGAAGTTTGGAATAAACTTTGAAAGGTCAAATATCCTGATTTGATTTAATTTTTTCTTCATTTACACTTTGACAGTGACTATCTATAAAAAGGACTATCCATGAAAGGGACTTTTGCTATGCCATTTAGTTTGGGCTTCTTTATATCACAGGATACAGGATATATAGGTTTTATATATATAAAATATATTATTCTTTATATATAGGATATATATTTCCTATCGTAGGATAGGAAAAAACCCTCCTATACTTCCCAGACTTACAAATGTTACTTAAAATATTTCAGCCAGTGAAGCATTCCAAGTGTGTGTTACAGAAAAACAGCAGAAAGATTGAGTATATGTGGACACTTAAACAGTAAACTTATTACTTGAAAAGCACCTTGATGAGACCATGAAAACAAACCAATGCTCACACAGCCAAGGCAACCAGAAACTTCCCTTTTGCTGTCAGAAGAAAAACTCCTTTCAAGCCCCAAGCATGAGAACAAGACACAAATTCAGCTCTGAGAGGTTTCTCTTGTACCCTTTGAGAACACATTTTCACTGTGCATCATGCACACAACTGCCATAGAACATGAGGCAGGAACAGCAGACTGGAGGTGAGAAGTGTGGGTTTCACAGGTGTACACTGCAATATATACACATACAATTATAGAGATATAGAGATTTAGGTAAGTAGAACAGAACTGGAGCTGCTGCCACAGTTTACCTTACAAACTGCGTGCCTGCTCTGCCCACCAAGTTTCCATCCAGCCAGCTTTGTGCCATAGATCTCTGCCATATAAATCACCTTGATTTAGGGAGTGAATGATCCCATCACAGGCTGCCAAAAGGAGGACAAAGCTCTCCTGATGCAAATCCCTGCTCCAAGTCCTGCTCTCTCTCCTCTCCCCGTGCCAGCTGAACCAGCAGTTTCTCTGCCCGTATCTCATCAGATCAGGATGTTTGAGCATCTGGCTTGAAGAGATTTTAAAAGCACAATTTTTGGCTTGATAAAATCCAAATCTACTTCCCACGTCAGCATCCCACACTGCTCTGAACAAAATCCACTGAGGTCAGGCTCAGCCCTTGTGCTCTTCTCCACCAGAAAGCCACACTTGTCACTCGTCCTTTCTGGCAAGAGTTAACGAGCCACTCCTGCCATAATGAATCAGCAGGAACCAGTAAGCATCTCCACAGAGAAGTGTAACAATTGCTAACAAGACAGATCTACAGAAGGAACCTTTGCCCTGATATACGCTGGATTTTTTATTTATTATTCCAATTTAATTTGGAGTGCACAGATGACAAGAATCTAGGAAAATGGGAACACTTGGGAGTCTTTATATCCCTCAGGAATTTTTTTTTTCCTCTTGTACACATCACTGGTGTATTTTTAGCTGTACTATATCATGTTAAAAATGCAACATAGAGAGATTTGTGTATTTGAATTAAAGCTAAAGGCACAGAAACTTCTTGTCAAAAGCTTCTGCTTTCCTCCATTTCCCTGCCAATCTCAACAGCATTTTTCAAATCCCTTCTCACTGTGCACACTACCTACTTCTCCTGCCTTCCCCAAAGTATTACCATCTAGCCCATAATTACCCATCTGGAATTATAAAAACAATTGTGGTGTAGGGAAAATTCCATCAAAGAGACAGTCAAGTGAAATTAAAGTTGGCAATTCACAGAATACGTGTAGAAATTACATCTGAGATGCTGCAAAACTACTTCTCACTAGACTTGGGGGGAAAAAAAAAAGGAAATTGGAAAATTAGTATGAAGGAAATGAAACGCATCACTGAGGGATTTGACTGTGAGGAAGCCCAAGGTAATGACAAATGCAGACAAGTTCCTGGGGTAGTGGACTTTAAACCCTGCAAGGCATAATTCTGCCAAGAGCAACTCTTTGGCAGCTTTCTAAACATGGTACTGTCAATCCACACTCACTTCCATGGTTTTAATGGAGACCTAAAGCTGCTAAATCCCCTTTCCATTTAAGAGTTACTTTTCAAGAATTTTACTCCTTCATGAAGAGTTTTACAGTTTCCATTTGGTGTACTGAGAGAGGTTTTTCCTGATTTACAGTCAATTTACTGTAAAGGGCTGGCTGTAAAAGGACATAAACTGAAGAGCTGTGATAACGTCCCAGTTGAAACTGGAATTTGGCATTTATGTTCAACACAGTAAGAAAGATTATTCACAGGCAAGTATCTTCCACAAAACTAAAAGGAACCCAGTCTTCCTCATGCAGTTTTGAAAAATAGTCCTGTTTATTCTTTATAAAATATAAACCATAAGGAAAGCCTATGCTGGAGACAGTTAACATTGTTGCTTTCAATTGGTTTACCTTACTGCTGCCTTCAGTTGCTGGTTACCAGAAAATAATGTAATTTGGGAAACAGAATGAATGTTCAGCACATACCAAGAGCTGCTCTATGATTACACTTGATCTTCAAAAGTACTACAAATATTTAAGCAGGGGAGGCTAATTCCCGTCCTTAGAGGGTGTCCAAACATACGGCAGGTTGTTATAAACAGTAGAAACCTGACCAGACTGAATTAAATACCTGAACTCCTACTGACTCCAACAGGGCTGAATTTCACCCACTGTAAGTGAACAATACCTCTTACTCCTTTAACTCTACCAAACTGTAAAAAGTTAAAAAAACCCCAGAACATAAATATTTAACAGTGTTTTAATGCTATTTAATTATAGTTATCCTTTTTCTGTTCTGGTGTCTTTTATTGTTCTTTAAGAGCATAGCTTTACCTAAAAATCTCTGGCTCTTGCTGGTTTTGCTTCAGCTTTGCTTTCCTTTACTTCAGTGGAAATCAAAATTTATTCTAGTGAAAAATAGCAGAACTTTTGTTTACACTTCACAGCCAAGTTACTGCTTGGGCAGGATTTAGTGCAAAATGTATGACCTTATCATACAATTATCTGTCCTTTTCTCTAGCAGCAAAACCACTCATCTGGCAAAATCTGTGGCTGCTACTCTGGAGATTTCCCAAAGCACAGCAGCAGAATGGTGCATGCCTTTCAGAGGCTTCCTGGCTGAATGCTGGGTGACAGTCAAGGCACTTATGCCTTGATTTTAACAGCAACTACAGACTTACTCTGGTGAAGTTCCTGCAATGAGACTCACAAGAAAAAGAAACCAACCTTTCTCAGAAATGGTGGGAATCAATTCAGGGAATTACTGGAACTTCCTGAAAGCCCTGGAAGTGCTTTCAGAAAGGGAGCTGAAGAGGAAAAATTGAAAAGAACAACGTCTAGGGATGCATTCATGTTCCAGATCCCTTCTATACCATATGGCCGCAGCAGGCTGCAAAGGCAGAAAGAGAAGCATCCAAGCCACATCAGGAAGGAGCTGCCAGGACCTGGTGGCCAGGCTGGGCCCCCTTGCTGCCTCTGGCCAATGCCATGGAAGCCCTGGTCCTGCTGCCCACAAGCCCAGCCCCAAACAGAGGCCCTGGCACGGCAGAAGGAATGGGGTAAGAGAGGGACAGCAAAAGGGAACCTTAATTTTTGTCTCTGTAAATCTCTGCTTGCTCCTGTGACCAGACCTTGTGCCAAGCAACAGTAAGGCTGGCAATCTGTTGTGACTGAAGATTAAAAGGATTTTGGAAATAGTGCATAATATGGAATTCTGACCACTTCAGGCCATCGTGACACTAAAGTACCAAATAGCTACAGCTACAGAGCTGGTGCCACAAGTGCTGCTCCCCCTGATGCCTGCTCTCACTGCTCCCACAGCTGTGCCAGCACAATAGTTTGTAGGGCCACATCATGACACAGCTCAGGAAACCTGATCTAACAAATCTTCCCTTGTGTCCTTCCTAAAAAATATGCTGAGTGACTGCTCATTGGAGCTGAACTGTGGTTCCCAGCATGGGACCACGTCTGCCAGCACACCTGACAGAGCCAGTGTGCCATAGCCTGGCAACAAACAATGGATCCATCAATGTTTTCAGGGATACTGCTGCCAAACATGGAACCTGGCTCATAATTACAGGCTGCCTAGCATAGCCTTTCCATATTTCATCAAAAATTGCTTTTGTCATAGCTCTTTCTCCAGCAGCACCGCCCCAAACTGCAATTTGCCTGTTCTTCCAGAAGTGAAATCTCTACTCTCTAGTCCTATAGTTACAGACTCTAATCATCTCTTCCTTACCCTCTGGTCTCCTGTGTTCTTTTATTTGCTATGTTTTATCCTCCTTTTAAATTTTACATGAACATTTTCAATGAAATCAGCAGAACAATTACATTTGTGCACAGAAACTATGTCATGGTTTAGCACTGTGTAACAATCAAAGCAACTTAATGGTACCTCAATTTTGCAACTCACAAGGGAACACTTGAAACACGTGGCTGCTGAAAAGGAGCCTGAAAACCAAAACCTTTCCAGTAATTACATTCAAAGGTGGTGTGTAAAAGAAAAAATAAAATAAAAAAGAGCATTGGCATTATAGTGCACAGACTTTTCTGCCCTCATGTTCAAAGCCTGGCTCCACTAAAAATGTGGCACAAGTCCTGCCTTAAACATGACCAGTTCCATCTTTGTGCGTGGCAAGAGAGCAGAGATGTCAGACCACTACTCAGTAGCCTGGATGCTGCACTGCAGCAACTCCAGACAAGTTGAGGGAAAGGTTAGGAGAGGCAGGTTTGGAAAAAAGCTATCTAAAAAACCAAAGATGTGGAAACAGAAGTTCTGGAAAGATATTCTTTATGTAAAGTGGCTGTGCAGCTGCCTTCCCTCTGACGCTATCTCAGTGCACTCATGACAAGAACACTTTCTTCAGTTTGTTTTTTTTTTTTTCTTTAAAAAGATTTTACTTTAAGCAGTCACAAGTCCAAGTTTGTGATTATGTAGCTGTGGGTGTTGTAGACGCTGTAGTACTTGCCTCAAGGGAATGACAAATGTCAGTAAGATGAAAAAAATAGACCCAGTGTGAAATCAAAGGAATACAGGAAGTTTAGAAGGTGTCATTTAAGAGCTTCTCATGCAGAGTTGCTCAGCTGAAAACAGCAATGCGATATCCTCAGAAGATCTAAGTGAGACACAAGAGACTGAAAATCTGATAATGGCTTTAAGGGCTGGCAGAGCACCCCAGAATACTTTAAACCTCCTATAGATTCCATGGAAACAGGAAATGTAAGGATACCCTCTTAAGCATTTTAAAAGTCTGATTTATGAAGAATTCAGGAGAAAACACCGGTGTCTTGTTAGGGAAAAAAAATTACCCTGTGATCTCAGAGTCTTTGAGCTGAAGGGAAAAAAGGGGCATCAAAAGACCAGAGTTTATCACACTTGCCATTTGGGACTGTGCTAATCAGCAGAGGGAAACAGAAGCACATTCATCTTTGCACAGACTCGCCACTGAAATAATCTCTGCAACACCCACTGCTCTGATAAAAAGGACACTTTAGCCTAACAAAGCTTTAGGGCCAAGCAGTACATGAAAACAAAGCACGGTTATTTCTGTTACTTCTTTGGTTTCCCCAAAATCCCCATCTGCTGTTTTTCTTTATCATTTTTTTTTTCTTTCAACCCTTGCTTTCTTTGTGTTCCTTCATTTTACAATTCCTCAATTTTATGCATTACTGAAACCATTTTCCCTTATTTTCTCTTTACTTCTGCAGCTCTGATCACTAAAACGATACCTCTTCCTCTTCTGAAAGAACCCAAACATCTCAATTCTGACATATATAATTAGCTGTTTTCCCCTGAAGTGATACATTCAAGAAAAATTATGTCTTGTAGCTGTAATTTCATGACAGATTCAAGGACACAGATTCAAATCAGGACTTCACTCACACTGAAAACCTAATCTCAGAAATTATTCATTTAACATTTATTTATATTCATTTATTATACAGAATATTATGATAAAATGGTACAGAACCTGAGGACCACTCTTAAAATGGGGGGTGGGGAGTAAGGTTCAAATTCGGTAAAGAAAGCTTCTCACAAGAAGAATGAAAAAAGGCAAATATATATATTTGCTCCCTAAATTAGGCAAAGAAATTAGGTAAAGAAAGCTTCTCACAAGAAAAATGAAAAAAAAGCAAATATATGTATTTGCTACCTACCTGAATTAGGCAACAAACTCAAATGTAGTTTTCCTTGGTGTTGCCAAAATGCAAACTTTCCCATTCACTTCTGCCTGCTAAGCAGGGCACTATAAGGTGAGCTATAAAGCCCTGTGTTAAACACTGTAGAGTTTTGATAAAATGCAAATTTTGTTAAATCCTATTGTTTGCTCACAACAGTTACAACCATTTTAATTAATTTACATTTTAATTTCCAATTATCCAGGAGTTGCAAATTATTCAGAATTGTTTCTTAAAAAAAAAAAAAAAAAAAAAAACAAACAAACAAACAAACAAAAAGCCCTAACAAAACAAAACATCACCCGGTTCTAGACAGAGTGCTGGAAATCATCTTAGGTCTGTTCTTGTCACACAAACCTAAGATGATTACACTTTTCACCTTGTTGATCCACTAATAATCCTTGCAATGTCTTTGGGGCCTGAATTCAAAGTAGTAAAAATGAATATATATAGATATGTAGTACAGATGGATATAAGTAGTGTAGATAATAGATATATAGTAGAGATAGAGAAGATGAGAGGAGCCTGTACACATGATTTTTTAACATGTTTTGGTGGTGCATGGCAGACCCATGCAGAGATGACCTGTCCAGGACCTCTCTGTGTGTGACATGGACTGGCACCTGCCAAGGCACTGCAGGAACTGCATCATCCCCTGCTCACACAGAGCTGCCAGGCTTTCAAGGCAAGGCTCCACAGCTATTTCTGCAAGCACAACCCACGAGTGGGGAGAGACAGGACAAGATCCTGCTGTTACTGTCCATCCTTCAATCCAGAGATTCAATGCTGAACTCATGTCAGCTGCCACCAGTGGAAATTAATCTGGAACCAAAAATGAATCAAACTCTGAAGCTGCTTTGCAGCTGGGTTTTCTTATGGAAAAAATAATCTCCATCCCAAAGTTAATTACTTGTAAATCCACTTCATTACGTGCCGAATAGCCTTAAGCATCCTCAGCCAGGGAAGCTGAATCAGGAAAACCTGGGTATCATTCTGGGGAAGCCTTCAGCAGGTCCTCAGAAGCTTGTCAGCACCAGCAGCCCGAGGCCTGGGAGCAGGCAGAGCTGGCAGGGGAGCTGCTGGGTGTCCCAGAGGGAGCTGGCGCAGATGGCAGCGCTCCCTGCCCCGCGTGCGGCTGCCGTCGGGGCCGGGCAGCGGCACGGCGACAAAACGGGGTTAAACAGGGCTCTGAGCTGATCCCTTCTGACAGCAGCCACAGCCTCAAGACCAAGTGTTAAAGGAACAGCATCAGATCCAAATTGCCCCCAAATATATTGTTTTGAAAAAGCTATCCTTCCTAAAGGAATAGGAGGAGGAAGTATCAAAAACCCCAACCTTAAGCATATCAAAACTCATCACCATCAAACCAGCACAAGTGCCTAACAGAAAACTTTTTATTTGAAGTCACTATTACTTTGTAAATATGATTTTTTTAAGGCTTTTACTCAAAATAAACTGTATTTGATAGTGACAAAATTTAAATGATACAGTGTCACTCTAGAACTTTTAAATGAGCACTATGCTGCTGCAGGTCTTTGTCTTACCTAGTTTCATTTACTATCTGACAGCCTGCTCTGCTACCCATCTCACTAAAAAACTGAATAAATACCTAATATTTCTATTTTTACTGCCAAATTATGGTAACGTGAATGGCAAAAGACCAGTGAGAGAAGCATGTTGTGTTAAAAGTGAAATCTCTTTGTTGCTGTTTTGAAGAAGGATATGCAAACATGAATCATACATCTTGCTTCTGCTACAGTAACTCAATATCCTCTGCTTGGTTAAATAACAGACACTTGGCACATACAAAATTGACATTCTTGCCAAGAACTGAAATTTGCAGCAACTCTGAGCTCTGTTGAAACCCCACTGTTGATACTTAAGTTGTACACACCACTCCACCAGGATCAGCTGCAACATGTTAAATGAGTATTCAGCATCAGAATGACTATTTAAATCTCTCTCCATCTCTGAAACACTTGTACTAAAGCTGAAGAGTTTAGAAAAGATCTTCAGGAGAACAGAAGGTTCTTGATGCATTGTACAGCATTAAAAAACACCAGAAAAGTACACAGAAATGCCAGAACCTGTGTGTGTTCTGAGAGTTTGGCTAATAGTTTCATCAACACCAAACCAATCCAGGTGGTGCTCCAGAAAAAGGTGAAAAGTCAGAGGTGCTACAAGCATGTATAAAATAAAAATTAAAAAAAACAATTTTTTTAAAATCAACCTACCTCAATGTGAGTGAAATACATGAAGACTGTCTAGATGTCAAACCCTCCCTCTGTCAAGTTGCTAAGAGTCCAAACAGCTGGCAGCAGCTTCTTCCTGAGTGCTACAGAATCTGACTTCTGAATTCCTATTACCCTTTGAGAAGGAGCAAAACAGCCCTTGGTGTAAGTGATTCAGCACTCAGATATCCCCTTGCTCTAGTTTAGCTGGAACAGAACTGACAGAAATGACTTTAGGATCTCCCTTTACATATCTATTCACTGTGAATAAATACATCTGTAGCCTCTTCCCATTCAAACACACTGTGAGCTCAGAGTTTCAACCTTCAGCAGAGCTCAGTCCCTGCATGTATGGGGCAATTCACTTATTTCTACACTCCTCCTGCAAACATTTTCCTGATTTGCATTTCTTTATAGCCCCAAGTTGTTCAGGGCTGCGTGCAGTAGTGATGTACTGCCTACATTTAGAGGCACAACCAGCACTGCCTTTACTTTGAGTTAGGAACTATACACATGAAGACAAAAGCAGGATTAACATACCATTTGGGGTAGCCATTAATTGGAGAGGGAAACCTACTCTAATTCTTCCTGCTGCCCTGATTATCACACTTCATGATTTAGCCTAGGATGCCATTAATCTTTTGTTAGGAGAAATCATGACTGTAGCCTTTTCATTGCAGATGAATGATGCTGAAGGACAATATGGGGAGATAATGCTGCTCTTGTTTCTCAGCTGTTTGTTTCCCAGCTAGGTAGATTAAGAGTAATGGTGTGCTAGAGCAGCAACTTCAGTTAAAAGAATAAATATTTACTATGATTACTTTTTTAAAAATTTATATGTCTACAAATATCTGTCTTATATAAAAGTCACTTTAGTAAAAGTGACTTTTACTAAAGACATGGTCTTTTAGCAAAAGAAGAGAGTTGGACCCAACTTTGTAACTTGGAAAAAAGAAAATGACAAGTCAAGTTTACTTTCCCATAACTTCTCTGCTACAACTGTTAAAAGAATGAGGTTGGCATACAATTCCCTAAAATATGGGTGCCTTGTAGCATTTTAGCTACCCGGGTGTACCTAAGACACCCGCACAGGGCTGGCAGATTTGATTTAAGGGAAATCTACTCCTGCACAGGTGAAAGTTGTGGAAGAGAAGAATAAGTGATGGCTACTAAAACAGAATGCTACCAATGGATATTAACCTATTGCTGAGGTGACTGAATAAGATGTTAAAGGCACATGAGGGGATCCAGTACAAAATGCACACAGTGAAAAGTTGAGGACAACGTGCAAGATCAGTGTCCCAGTTAGTAAAGATCTACTCAATACAGTCACAGAGGTTTAGAAGGATTCTGTAAGCCAGCCTGGGCTGCCTGCTTTATAGTATTTTCTTGGCTCTGTTGGTTTTATTGATTTTACAAGGACTTCACACACAAACTTCACCTCAGCCTGAGCCTCCCCAGCTGTCTGTGCACCCAGCCCATGCCTCAGACAGCCACCACCCAGCCCTTGCCTAGATGAAATCTGTGCTTTCCCTCCTCACTGTGCCCTTGATAAGGGCACAGTTATCACTATACTGCAGAGGCATTGGGAATGGTGATTGGGATGTTCCTGAGCATCCTCTGCCTGCTCCCAGCTTGGCTCTGCACTGGCCCCTCCTGGAACAGGGGTTTGGCTGAGACCCTGGGAGGGTCCAGCTGGCCAGGGGTCACCTCTGCTTCCTCCCTGCCTGCCAATTTGTCCCTGCAGTGGCACTGCTCAAAGCTGTAATTTCTGCAGCTTACCCCATCAAACACGTGTCTCTGCTACTCCCTTTCTGCAGGCGTAGCTGAGCAGGAGGGATATAATTCATTTGCAAAATGCCCTTTATAATGCCCTGCAATTTTGCTCTTAAAACTGTCAGTAAAGAAAGTAACTGTCACTGTTTAATACCCATTAAACTATGGCTCTAATTAAGAATTCTGTAATCGAGTTATAAAGTTCCATAATGATGATGTCTCGCATGACTATTATTTCTGTTGCAAGAGAAGCGATTTCTATAATATATAAAACAAAGAATTAAAGAAATAAGTCAGTAGCTTGTACATGTTTATTTAAAAATAAAAAAATTGTAAAAGAGCATTGGAAAGGTCTAATTAGGAGAGTTAGCTGTGTTCATTTCTTTCATCTTATAATTAAGACAAATGTGTGGATTATTTTTTTTTTCCACTGAAAAAGTCCTAGGTTTATTACATACTGCACTTATAATTATGCACTTACTCCAATGACATGCCATATGTGACTCATGATTTAGATACTGTGCAATAACTAAATACAATTACTGCAGAAAAATCTCAATTGCATGTTGAGCATCAAGAAAGTGTAACAATCTTTCTTAATTAATCCAATTTCTAAATATATATGGTATTTATCCAAGACACTAACAAAAAGTTGGAGAGCTTTCACCTCTTTTCTAATAACTTTTTTTGTCAGTTAAACTATGGAAAATTTAGGGAGACATCATGCCTTACTTTAAATCTTTGAAGAAAACTAAGCCCAGACCTCCTTTTCCACCATTTCTTTCCCTTCCTTTCTCAGAACATTACCACAAATTAAACTCATGCAAGATGTGTGAGATTTTTGAGGGGATTTTTTTAGGTTTTCTTTTGAAAGGTTCTCTTCTTCATGGGATAAAAAATATCCACTTAGCTGGCTACAGAAAAAGAAACCATGTAGCTAAAGTGTCCTTAAGGCAACATCTACAACGCCAGGAGAGAAGGAAGTGGCAAAATAAGAAAATACTCTCTTCCATTTAGAAATTTTAAATTAACTTCTGAAAAACAAGCTTCTGCAGTTAGGATTATTACCTAAATGTTGTTTTCCTCAGCTCTAAACCCTAAGAGGACAGGCTCAGAGACAAAGGCTGGTCTACACTACCCAGGATTGATAAATAAGGAGTTAAAGAGGGCTTGATTCTTTCCTTTCCTGCCATTGTGATGTTAATGAGCATTTTCAGCTGTGAAAAGTGACTGTAAAATGGTTATTGGGTGCCACTGTCTTTTTCTTGTGCAATTTACTGAGACAAATTCATCTGAAGCAAAACCAAGAATCCAGACCAAGCAAAGAATATCACTATGTTAGAGCAGCATGTCCGGCAATGGAATGAGAACCTTAAGGGACAGCAAATTATGGTTGCTGCCCTTACAATAATGATTAAACCAAATCAGCAGCTGGTTAAAGTCTATATATTCAGCTTTAAAGACTCCATCCCTACTTTTGTTTCTGTCTGCTCCATGTTATATTTTTAACTTATTCATAATCCATTTAAGTAAAAAGCTTTCACTGACACAAAGAACCAGCAACACTTAACTGAGACTGTGATTCTGCAATTCTCACAAGTGTGTCCTCAGCTAAGATTGCCTAAAGCAACTGGCCTCAGGGAAGCTGACCTACAAGCATATATTTTAGTTGAATTTAATGAGATTTGGATGATGCTCCAAAAATAAGGAGTGTAATTTGTAGTCCTTCAGAGATGTCAATAATGTGTTTCTGTGATTCCACAGCCAATACACCTTTAAAATGTTTACAGAAGAGGGTTCTCTAATTGTAAAACACTATTCTAGTGAGCTCACCTTAAAAATACATGACAATAAACCCTCATGCAAGTTATTTCTAACAACATTTCAGAAAAGAAATAAAGCGAGAAAGGATATGTAGGAAGGTAAAGGGGAAAAAAAACTTCAAGGGAAAGCCAAAAATCAAACATGAATTGTCAATAAAGGTGTTTATTACAGCACCCTGCATGGGGTCACTGTAGGTGAGAGATGGACGAGAATCTTGTTTCTTGATCAGAAGGCTGGATTTATTGATATATGATATATTATACATTATGACTATACTAAATAGAATAAGGAGAGAAGTTGCAGAGGCTTCCTAAGCTAAGAATAAGAAGAAAGAATCTAACAAAGTTGTGTCCAGGGACTCTGTCCCCAGCTTGCTCCTGTGATTGGCCTTTAATTATAAACATGGGAACATGAGCCAATCAAGGTGCATCCCATTGCATCCCACAGCAGCTGATAACAATTGTTTACATTCTCTTTCTGGGGGCCCCCAGCTTCCCAGAAAATGCAGAAATCTGAAAGAAAGGATTTCTATGAAAAAAATGTCTGCGACAGGTGTTCATTTTTTTTTCTAGAATTAAACTATTATTTTCACATTTTAGATAGACCAATAATGATTATGTCAAATTATGTTATTTTACACAAAGCAGGCAAAGTCAGGAAGAACATACCCATATCAAATGGACTGCAGCCTTAACATTCTGTGTTCTTGATGTAATCTGTGCTGGATTCCTGCTTTTCTGGTAACAAGGGAGAGGCTGAAATTTGTGTGAACCTATTAGAAATAGTTTGGGTGCACAAAGGAAAATCTCAAGAGTGTTTTTTTTCTGGCACAGACTGTGGGACTGAATGCAAGTTAGTCAAAACCACCAAGTTGTGTGGTGTGATCAATACTCTGGGGGGAAGGGATGCCACCCAGAG
Source organism: Ammospiza caudacuta (assembly GCF_027887145.1). Taxonomy (NCBI): domain Eukaryota; kingdom Metazoa; phylum Chordata; class Aves; order Passeriformes; family Passerellidae; genus Ammospiza; species Ammospiza caudacuta. The sequence goes on from NC_080594.1 coordinate 10,012,308, forward strand.
GGACCTGACAGGTAAAGTCCTGTTGGAGAGAGTCCAGAGGAGCCACAAAAATGCTCAAAAAGCTCTGCTACAAAGGCAAACAGAGTTGGGGTTGTTCAGCCTGGACAAGAGAAAGTTCCAGGGAGATCTAGCAGCCTTCTGGTACCTTCAGGTACTATGGACCCACAAAGACCTGGAAAGGGACTTTTCCATGGGCATGTAATGACAGGACAAAAGGAATGACTTTAAACTTAAGAATGGTAGTTTTAGATTGGATATTAGGAAGAAAATGTTCACTGTGAGGATGGTGAGGTCATGGAACAGATTTCATAGAGAAGTTGTGCAAGGCTCATCCCTGGAAGCATTCAAGGAAAGGTTGGATGGGGCTTTAGGCAACCTGATCTAGTAGAAGATTTCCCTGTCCAAGCCTGGTGAGAGGGGACCAGGTGATTTTTAAGGTCTCTCCCAACCCAAAGCATTTTCTGACATTCACCTGACCCTTTAACCCATGTCATGCAAGAAGCATTCTACTATAGTGATTAAATACTCTCATTAACAAATTACTGAGGAGAAAATACAACACTTTACACATATATTAAGGCTCTTCTGTGTTGCAACTTATTAATCAGATTATCATTCAACTTTCGAGATCAGAAACATTTCTCCGTCTCTATCCCTGCTCTCAGAAAAATCCTGGAGAGATGCACACATACACAGAAACACAGATGATTTATCATAGGAGCTGTCAAGCCCTGGTGAACTCTGGAAGTCCAAGGGTTAACTGGAATGCAGCATTCCTTTGAGAGGATAAAAAAGAATAAAGTTCTGGGAGCCAGAGGTAATATTTCAGCCTCAGATTTTATTAGACTCTGTTTCATTCCTAAGCATTGTATGTCCCATAGAGCTGGAGAAATTACTGTCTCCAGTTCTCAAAGACTGAAATCCTTCATCTTTCTCATAATCCCTCAGCAGGAAACAGAAAATCACTTTCAAAATCTCCATAAAACCTTTAATTTTTCCTGCTGAATGTTCTTTTTATTGCTCACCTAAGAAAGGTGCCAAAATCTCAGTTATTACCTATGAGTCCATACCAGTTTATTACTTTTTAAAAATATGGTGCTTCCATTCTCCAGCTGTTTGCTTTGCAAACTACTACATACATTTCAGCCCATCACTCTTTTCTTTCAAAAAGGGTTTGGAGAAGGAGCTGAACAAGATGTGTAACACAGGATCACATTAGTCCAAGAGCCTATATATGCACTTAATTTGGTGTCATCAAATTGAATGCAAATGTCAAGTTTTCCTTCCAAAAAAAACCAAAACGGTGAGATGAAAACATGCATTTAAATCACTGATTGCATTCTCAGTAACTTCTGTGGATGGTCAAATATAAGAAATTTTTAATGAGAAAAATACTGAGAGGAAGGATGATGTTGATGCAAGAATTCAGTTCCCACAGAATGAAAACAAAACAAAAAACAACCAAAAAGCCCCTCCCCAAAAATCCAACAAGCTAAAAGTTAATGGTTTTATAGGGAAAAATCAATAATAAAATTCACTGTCTTATGGAATAACATATTCCAAAGAATATGTGCTAGGCCACCAGACCCATGGATCCCTATGTTAGTTCAGAAACCCAGATTTTCCCACATTCTAAATGGTGGAGGGCAGTGGAAAAATGACAAACCAGAACAGCCCCAAGAGGCAAAAAATGCACAAACAGGGCAGAACTGTATTCTTTTTCCATGCTACAGCTCTACTGCTGAGCTGAGCACTGTAATGCCTAGAAATGCAACAAAGGAAATAGCTCATCACGTTAGCTCCTCTCTCCCTAATATTTAAACAGAAGAACATCCCAAAATCAATGCAATGGTGATCAGGGTTTTGGGTTTGTTTTGCTCTTTTTGAGGTTTTTAAGTCTAGATCTATTATCTTTGTATGCTTTTGCATACCTTATGTAACCAGTGGTTCCCCTCTATACCAACATCACTATCACCAAAGAAACCAAACTAATTATTCTTCAGGAGGCAGACACAAAATTATTTCCTGCTATCTCTGTTTTCTGGCTTTTTGAAACAGACTTTGTCCTTTAAGTCTTTCTGTATCTTTCACCACAGTATAACTGTGCTCAAAAAAAAGTGATGTGTAAAAGTATTTATCTTTCAAATTCACATCCTGAGTTAGTCAAAACTTTCCAGATATTTTTTTCCATTCCCTGTTCATTTTCCTTAAACAGAATTAAAGCTGCAGATGTAGAATAGACTGAAATTCAGATTCTGTTTATACATTTTGTGACACTCCAATATTCCTTGCCATGCAGGGGTCTTACTAAGCAGATACTTCAAACCTTCCGTAAATTTCACCTTACCTAATATCAAAATATAATTTGATTTCTCATCTGAAAGAAAATATTTCAGAAAAGTCAGCTTCCATTCCTTGACTTTCCAACTTTAACCTGACACTTAAGCACACCATAACAGCTTATGCTTAACAAAATGTTTGAAATTTAATTCACTTGCTTTTAAAAACTTGCACTGTTGAAAAGAAACAGAATGAAAAGCATACAGAGGGAGTAAAGCAACAGCAACATCTGCATCTTCCAGTCTATTTTAGATCAACATAAGTTAGTAGCTTAGTTTTAATGGCACTGAGCTGCTTTATGTTGATGGCCTGCTGTTACTGATCCTGAGAGCATAATGAAGAGCATTAAGTGTTTAAACATAGATGTCAATAAAATACACAGCAAATAATGGCCCATAGTGGGGGTGTGCAGAGATCTGCAGCGCTGATACAGCTCGTAATAGACCATTAATGAGGAACAGAGCAGAGGAAATTCTGATAGGAGGGATTGATCAAAATAACTCATACAGCCTCCCCATTTGTGACAAAGGGCTTTTCTAAATGAAGGCATTCCAGCCCAGAAGACTTGGCTGTGAATTTACAGCACACTGGTGACTCCAGGCCTGCACAGGCTGCACTCAGGCTGGTGACACTGACTAAGATTCCCCTTGCCATGTGTCTGGAATTGCACGAGGGTCAGAGGCAGACACTGTGTGGATTAGCTGGAATGCTATAAATGCCAGCACAGCTTATTGCAAACCAATATTTCCTTAATTAGAAATTGAAGTCTACGCAGCTCTCGTGACAGCTCCTTGCTATGATGAACACAGATGTGCACACAGGATTGGAGGGAAATGGTGAGAGAGATAGTAGGTGCACACATGCATCAAATCCTGAAAACTAATCCATTATTTACTGCTCTTTCTGTTTCTCTGAGTGTCCAGGTAACACTGATGCACTTAAAGTGCTGATCCAGAGGAAATCCCTCATATTAACCACTCAGTCTCAGCATCATAACTTCTCATGTGAGGACATGAAATGTTCTTCACTGCCTTCTAAAGCTGCAACATTGCTCAAACTTTTAAAAATCTGATGCTTATCATTGAAGGGTATAATTACATGTTCCTCAACTGAATTTTCATGGTATTAATCATGTGTGCCTCTGGAAAGAAATATCACCTAAGACTGCTGCAAGGAGCCAATGGGTTTCAATGCATTTACTAATAACTATTTTGGCTTCTCATAAATTATTTATTAAGACTTCAGGTACCAAGCAGCCAGACTGCTCAGTAATAATCTATCTAAAACGCTATTTGGAAGACAAAACAACATGATGTGTGGAGAAAAGGAGAGAGAGGGGACTCAGCTGTAAGGTAAAAACAACAGGTGATCTCAAGGCACATCATTCTTAATATTTCAGTGTCTCTCTGCAACACATCCCGGTAAAGTGTGACAGACTTTGCTGGGAAAGCAAACATATATATGTGTGCACACACACACCTGTATGAATATACACATCTATAATGAAAACAGTGAATTACACAATTTCCAGCATGTAAGACTACATCCAGTACAACTTCAAGCCATGGGAAAGGAGAGAAATAGCCAGGAAGAAATGGTATCTCATCTGAAGTTCAATGACACACGAATCAAACAGCAGCACGTGAATACTGTCAGCTCATAAGCTCTGCTCCAGCCACAAGGTTATTATGGGATTGAACTGCTGGGTCCTGACATGAGCTGGAATGCACTATGAAGAGAAAGATGGAAATTGTCCCACTACTCCTACCTAAAGCAGTAGTAGTAACAAGAACAACAATAATCCTTCAATTTCTTCTGTGTGCTGAATGGAAGGAAACAGGAGGAGTACAGAAGGTAAAAAATATCTGCTTGAAAAGAATCATGTCAATAAACATCAAACATCTTGAACACTTTTCCAAGCTCTCTTCAGGAAGATTTAACTGGCACCACAAATTCTCTCCAACCACAATTAGTCCTGACAGTACTTCTGACTTGCTGTTCCCGACTGTCCAACCAGTTTCTCAAGACTAAGAGAAACAGTCCTCTTGTCTCATTTGAAAGATAAATAATCTATTCATACTCTTCTTAATACAAAAATTCATTTTTCCCCCAATTTTCTAATTATTTCCTATGTATTATATTTTCAGAATGATGCCTCCAAACACCACACTGAACAAATAAAAGTTCTTCTTGCAAACATCTGTTGCAGTGTTAACTTCCCTTTTGAATGGATTACATATTTCAGCTCTGTTTTATGCACATTTCGAAAGCGTAGCCTCATTTTGTTTTCCTAACTGTTACTCACAATCTTACATTTTCTGCAAAAGCAGATCCTAAATATTATTCCAAGATGTAGAAAGATAAAACACTCTTATTCTTGCTAACCTTTTCTCTATTTGAACAGATAATTTGTTGTGTTGATAGGAATTATAGCCAATTTTGGAAACTAATTTTTTTTTAATATACACTCACTGAACATTCTGAACTCCAATGGAAGTCACTGATTTCTCCTGAAATACTCACCTTACCACAACTTGTCATAACAACATGATGTGTTATCATTTTGCTCAAAACCCACTAAGAATTAATTGGAATTTATCCTCTGTAATGTGCAGTCTTTCAAAACTACTAAACTCAAAAGAAGGCCTATCAAGTTCTCTCTTGCTCTTTTTTTGAGCCACTAGTTCAGCAAATCTTGTGATGAGGGTAGAACTGAGCAGCTCAAAATCTGTAACATGCACTGCATTACAGAAAATGTGAAAACGCAAAAAATTCTAAATAGCAAACCCAGAGGTGTCTCTCTATAACCTTTTGGGAAGAAACCAAATATTTTTCTAATTCATTTTTTTAATTCAATTTTCTAGTTTCCATTTTTTTAATACACAGCGTGTAGAAAAAACGTTCTTCAAAATGCACACAAAAGGGGTTTTCTACAGCTGTTTACTTTCCTTTTTCAGTACCATCCAACAGTACAATACCCCAGACAATATGGCTGAGCATCACTTAAATAGAAACTAACTGGAAACAATGCAAAAAATCTGAAGTGTGGAAAACAGTCTGGTTTTGTTTGCTAAGTGGCCTCACACTAAGCTTTTGATCCAGGTGTTGTGGGAATGGAACTGACACACACTACACTTCCAAGATTTTAATGATGCCCAGAGCTTTCATTTTCTTTTATGCTCTGACAATGGGAAACACGGTCTCCTTATGTACGACATAAAATCTAATAAAGAAGCCAGCTGTTCCTTCCCTGGTGAACCCCCTGAAACTCCAGCCTGAATGCGGGATTTCTGAGGAAAAAATGTGGAGTAATTGCACTGTACCTGGGCGAGTACAATACACTCAGCTCTTTTTACTGTCTACATATATCAAGCACACAGAAAAAAAATTGCAGAGTGGACAGATATAAACCAGCAAAATAATCACCTGCTTAACAGCCAGCAGGTTTTGCATACTTTCTTAGCTTCCCCTCTCACAGTATCATACAGTATATCCATTCCTTCCCGACATCTCTCAAGCATCTATTGCAGTAATGCAAACTGACATATCTGCTCTGCCAAATGCTGGCTGCCTCCTGAAACAGCCAAAGCAAATATTGCAAACTAAGTGTGCTAATTGAGAGACCCTCCAACATCACAGGCCAAGTTTTGCTCTTGGCAACAACAGCCAGCACTGAGATTTTTGAGACCACAATCTCAGGACTGCTTCATTTCCCCATCTTCCTTCTTGCTGTGGTCTAAAACATTCAAGAGACTGCTACAAGATCTGTATTGCAGAGGAATGATTTCCAGCTGCAGAAATGCTGCTCTAAGTGTCATCATGGGGACATATCCACACTCCATGTCTGGAGAACAAATGAGGGAACCACCAGAGCTGCTGCTCCTGTGTTTGAATTGAATCAATCCCTCATCTCAGCTAATAAGTGGCAGCAACAGTGAAGAAATGTCAAAGAAAGACAGTTTTAACAATCAGTTAAGCTCAGTTTTAACATAGCACACACATGCTCTAGATGGTTCTGCCAGGTTCTGCCTGGTCCTGAGAGGGTTCTGTCCCAGTCGGTCTCACCTGGGCACAGCCAGGTGCCCTGAGATGGCAAGGACAGGACAGAGCCTGGGCATTGAGGGTGAGGATTCCTGTACACATCCAGGTTCAAATGCCAGATGGATAGCCACAACACACTTTCCCTGCCTCTACAAGAGCCAGAATAAAACGACACAAATACACAGAAACTCCATATTTAAGGAAAAAAAAAAATTTAAAAAAAGCTTTGCCAGATCTGTACATGCTGTAACACTAATTACCATACTTCACAACTTTCCATTGCTTGCCTGTGGCATGAAGTGCAGCATTATTACTTTTAATCTATATAGTCACAACCTTCTGCCATAGATGTTAGAAAGGCAACCCCAAGAATGGTCTTGACCTCTAGTGAGTATCTCCATGCTCAGGTAAAGCAATTTGCTGTTATCTATGCAAGTCACAATTACTGCTGTAAATAACAGTCAGCAGACACTGACAACATGGTATCCCAGTGGATAGAGTGATCTCACAAAACAGTTTTTCACATCCCTGTACCTTGCTTTACTCCCCCTTCCCAATCACCTTCCTCATCAAGCGTTTCCTAGCTCAGTATATATTTTCAAATATTGAAAAACCACAGTAATTTAGCGGCTGAAGACAAGATTTCTTCTCTTAGAATTTTTCCTCCAAATATCTGAGTATAGAATTTATTCTCAAGGACTTCCTTTTCCACTGTAACTCTTTCTTTATGTTTATCCATGAAGATTAAATACATTCTATAATGCAAGCATGTTGCATTTATTTATCCTAATACCAAGGCCAAAAAATGGTAAATACATGTTCCTTTGGGAAAAGGAAGAATCAGGCTGATCCCAACCTTTATCAGCCCAGTTTGCTGCTTGCTGGACTCAATACCAAACATGTTTTTACTGTTTCTTTGGAAATTAAGATTTTTTTACATATTAAAATTTAAATACATATTTTTCAAAAGTACTGAATCATTCACTTACCTATTGAAGTTATACAAAATTGAAGAGATTTGCACAGCAGTTCAGTTATCCACGTTAGAAACACATCACCACGTGGAAAGGACATGAAAGAAAAGTAAGAAAAAAGAAAGCAGTAAGCTATCTTGCTCCTTTTTTCAAATGAAAAAAGCATTAAAACAAACCTATAAATAACAATCAGTGTTACCCTCTGCCATGAACATGGAATATATTCATTTTAGCAGGTACCTGCTAATGCTGGTTTTTTCCTGTTACCATCCATTACAGCAAGTGGGCTGTTAAAGTAGCTGTGAAAAGAAAATGTTGAATGGTACTTACACTACACATAAACAAAACTCAAACAATCCTGTTAAGCTTGATAGCAGGCTACAGTCAGTTTCACAGCATTTTTGTAAATGACTTGAATGCACTCTTTATCTGAATATCAGCAGGCAGAAGGCCAAGATGGAAATTATGGAATGAGAAGGAAATTGAACAATTCAGATATGTTTATGGAAAGCTCACAAATCAAGGCATCTCATTTGGCACCAAATAAAGCTGTTATTCATGATGTGCAGCTACAAAAGGGAAAGCTGTTCTCTGCTGTAAAGTGTAGCCACAGCAGTACGAGCTAAAGGAAATGGTTTCTCAGCAGAAAAAGTAAAGGTTTGGGGTGTCCTGTGTAAGGCCAGGAGCTGGAATTGATGATCCTGATGGGTCTCTCACAACTCAATGTTCTGTGATTCTGGGATTGTCATAAATATATGGCAATAACCACTGCACCACAAGCACGATGGTATCTGTGACTGCTGAAATCAAACCAAGGAATTTATTGGCACACTTTTTCCTTCAACAACATTTCTTAGATATGGTCTGATGATCCCAACCAAAAAACTTCATCTCTGAGTTAAATAAGTACAGGAGTCCCCCAGCACTCCTGAAAACACTGATTTGTAAAGAGCATCTCTTCACAGGAACTTCCACGAACATTTCCTGGGCTACCTGAAGGCTCCAGTGACTACACCAGCTCCCACAGCTGGATTCTGATGTATTTCATGGTGTGCCCTGTTCTTCAGATTTCATCTATTAGATTTAGACTAATTATCTATTAATTTAGTCTCATTTAGTCAAATTAGATTTCATCTTGTAGATCAATTTGCTAAAAAGCCATTTAATATGGTTTATATAAGTTGTCATTAGAATCCTAAAATTTTGAATGAACTTTGGTACCTATCAAATAGCTGACTTTACTTTTGACTCAAATAGCTAATATATGAAAGAGAAAGCACCTTGCTTTGTTGTCATTCTTCCTGTAGTAAGTGCTTTTTAAAAGAGATCAAAATCAGCACTGAATAAATTTTGTTATTGATTCAAACACGTCAAAATTTATTTACAAGACTGAAGGAACAAATACTCAAGGAAGGAAGTGAGAAGGAAGACTATTTGAGTTTATTCTGCATTAAAGATGGACCTTAAAACAACACCTGTGATAAAAGGGTTACTTCACTTCTCAAAGATTCCTTTTGCCCGACAGTGTTTTAGCTCCTTTGCAGCTTCTGTGTTTCAAACACTCAGCCTACCCAGAGGCCTCCAAGCTGAGAAGTGTGGTGATCTCTTTAGATGGGTCACACAGATACAGGCTGCTCCAATTCATTTAACTGGGGAGATCAAGGGAGAGCCCTTGTATTCACATTGTTCCATTGTTTGTGTGCAGTTCAGCCTTTGCTATCATGAGCAATGCAAACAAAGGGCATTATTAAGTGAAATGTGCTTTGCTCTTCCATGCCTAATAATGTGCCAAATATGAGCCTACAACCTTGAAGCTGAGAGGTCAACCTCTGGAAATATCAGGAAAAGAGAATTTCCCTCAGCAATCTCATCATTCAGGGAGGGTACCAAAGTAGGGTTGGGAGAATATATTATTATATATTCTATTGGTTTTATTAATTGTGGGCTTTTCTATTCTATTCTAGTGTATGCACATCACAATTCATCAATGTGTATATTCATGTGTTTTACCAAAAGCAGAGAATCACTGTGAGCATGCTGATGCTCAGAAAACAGTTTGAATAAAAAACTTCCTGTTTTTAAAAATAAAATAAGCAAGCCAAAGAAACAAAACATTTTTTCATAATCTCCCACTTCTTTTAAAAGCACAAAGATAAAAAGACAACAATGACATAAATTGGAAAACACTGTTGTTACACAACAGAAAAAAAACCCCAACACTTTAATATGAAAACACTTATCTCCCACAGAAAGTCTGAACATTCCATGTCTCCCACGGTTTGAGTGATATTTCTAATTATTCTTTCTATGAATTCCTGTGACAGGCTAAATAGAATAAAATACTTCAACCTTTTCCCTAGAATCCTTTAGCAGTATTTTTTCTCTCTCTCATCCCACAATGGTTACAAACAACAAGAAAAGCATCACATTTTGTGGACTTTTGATTTTTTTTTTGGCAGCCATAGACCACCCATTCCTTGGTCTGTGTAAAAAGCCACAGCTCAGCTGAAATCAGTGGTGAAGCTTCAGCTTCCCTCGAGTCATGTACATGACACTGGAAATGTTTGTTATGGAAATTATTCTGCCTATCACAGCCCAGATATTCAGGAAACCGTGGCTGCTTTCCTGAGGACTAGAAGATATATGAAACCACCTTCTTGCTGGCTGTTGTGTGCACATTTAAAGTGCAATAAAGGGCATTCATGGCCAAAGAACACTGCATTTGTACATCCATTTCTCTGATAACCTGTATAACACCTCAGTGAGGATCAAGCAGCAGGGAGAGATGCACAGAGAAATGGTGCTGTCATTGTTTCCCAGGGAAAAATTACATTATCTTCTCTAGTTTTTGACAGAAAATTACTGCCGAAACATTTTTGCAAGTTTATCTGCTTTCAAGGGGGTCATTCAGAGGTCTCTACTGTTCTCTTTCATATTCTCATGACAATTGACTGAACCCTTGATCTTTGACCTGGACAGAAATTAACCCTCCACATTCCACCTTCCACACAGAGACATTAATATTCCTAATAATGAGAGGTTATTAAAATCCTAAAAGTTCAGTGGAGCATTTCAAGGACAGTGGAATTAGATTTCAGCAAATGCCTATAGATTTATTGCATAATGCAAACCATTTGATTTGTTTGGATCTATGCTCCAAGGCTAGAGTTCAGCCAGCCTTTGCTGACTGGAAAAGAGCCACTTGACTAATGTGACTTGATCTGTGAAAGAGGGAAAACCCTTGTTATGGACACATGGAGCTATACATTATTCCTCTCACCCCTTTCCACCCTTACCTTTGGAATTAATATTATTTATAAAGTAAATTTAAAATACAGCACTGATAGATGTGATGCCCCAGATGCTATGCCAGGCACAGGGATACATGGTAAAAAGGCACAACTGAGGCACAATCTAACCCACTAGATTGATCTCAAAGTTATTGCATCACTTTCTGTACCTTATACACTCAAGCCTTTAATTTTGGAACAGTCCTTCTGCTAGCCTGTGTCTGACCAGCTTTTCTATTTCACTTAACTGAAATTCCCTGGTTGGTCCATGAGAAGAAGTCTATCTATGTATTTTCCATGACTAAAAAGATTATCAGGAACAAGAGGAGTTACACTAACAGAGCAAACTGAGACCTGAGGGGAAAAAAAAAAAAAGAAACTGAAGTGAAACTAAAATAAAAATTATCATAGAAAGAGCAAATGGGAAAAAGAATCAGGATCCTCTAGACCTTAAAGCTATGAGATCAGAAGCATCAGCAAATCTACTTATGGAGGGAACAAGCAAAACTTATTGCAGTAGTTATTTTGAGGTCCTGTCATTTTGCCATCTGAACCAAAAGTGGAGAAATAAACTGTAATAAACCACATTGAATTACCACTTTTGATTGCTGCTTGCTGAAATGGGGTTTGATGCAGGATCCCATCTCCCACTGAGAAAATCTGTACTCCCTTACAGAACTTGGAGAAATGCAGCTGGTGCAATACATGGAGTTTATGATTGCTGTTATTTTTAATGACTGCTCAGCTTGTCTGAAGATGCTGACAAAATTAATTTTCAGGTTGCAGTTAAAGTAAGTATGAGATACATGATATTGAATATCAGTGCAACATGAATATAAACGTTTTGATTCTTTCCTTCCTTCCTCATACACTTTTAATTTACTCGTGGAAACTGTAACACATGCGTATTTCTTCTAAACCTGTTACTCTACATTAGCTGTGATATGGAGACAATCTTCACAACTAACTTCTGGTTAATGCACTTGCAATATCATGCATTTCTGATATGTTTTTACATTCTGTATCTATGTGAAATTCGAGCTCCCACCTCCCTGGCATAGCTACAGCCTGCAACAGACCTGTTTCCAAAATATCAGACTCTGCAAAAGATGGAAACTCTCAGAACAGAGATGTGCTCGATATATCCACCAATATTCTCCACAACCCTGCCAAAATATTGTGTTTAACATTTAGCTGCACCAGGGTTAAAGAAGAAAGCAGTGCCTCCCCTGGACTGGCTTTAGCCATTTTCCTTCCAGAGGTGCCAGGACACAGTGGAGCAAGGAGCAGCACCTGAAGAAGAGCACAAACCCAGTGGCAGCTGCCAGTGACTGAAACTGCTGTGACACTGAACATTACCAGGGGTTGCAGCCAAATGTACAGACTAAACAGGACAAAATATTTACCATTAACAATTGCGGTAGGGATAATCACACAAAATTCCCACCACAATACTCCGTTTGCCATGTCAGTCCTAACTAATTAATCACATATTAAGTTGGAGCAACAAGGGTAGAAGAGCAACCAGGATTTGGGAAACCATTATGGAGACCTTAATTCCAAGAAGAAACCATCTCGTTTACTGTGACTGACTCTGGGAGTCATTGGCTTTGGCAAAGGTAAACTAGAAAATGTGAAAGAAAACAGTCTTACCAGTGGGAGCACACTTTTTTCATTAAATTGCTTTATGACTGAATTGAGGATAGGTTTTTGTATTTTCTTTTTGGACCAGACATTCACATTTAGGACAGCAGAATATTTATACCTGCCTAATTAAAAATTATATACACCTAGCAGCTGTTAAGGTTACCAAAGGTGCATTTTGGTATCTATTTGTAACCCTTAATAACACAAATAGGTTTTGGCCAAGTAGTCAATGACTGCATTGAATGGATTCTACATTGATCTCAGTTCTGGTGATTAAGCATCTCCATTGTGACTGAGTCAGACCAAGCTGGAAAATCCTCCTCCAGAAGTTGCCTACTGCCATCATCAGTTCCTGACCACACCAAGACCAAAGGAACATTTTAGGTTTCAGTTTCATTTTCTACCCATCAAAAAGAATAACAAAATTCTTTGGAACAAAGACTGGCAAGTCTGCTATAAGAGAATCCCAAATGGGAGGCAACTGAAGCTGTATGCAAAGTAACACAGTACAAACTAATTTAAAAATACCAGGACTATCCAAATCGTTTTTGAACATATCATACAATGTAGCAGGTGTGGTATGGACTCAAATGTGATCACAAAAGTTCATTTACTTAATATCTTTCAGACTGCTTGCTGTATTTCTGTTGAAACTGTATCTATAGATAATCTAAATATATTATCCTAGGATGATTCACGTAGAGAAAATCATGTGTACTTGTATATACACACACTTGCACATATATTTCAGCTGGACTCCCCTTTCTTCATTAGAGAGACAAGAAAAACCACTTTCCTTTTCAGAGATAGAGACACACAAATAACACGAGTGAGAAGCAAGTCCTGAGGAAATGCAGACTAGCTGAGATAACAACAGAACCCTCCCAAAGCACCTGGGATCCTTGTCCCTTGAACAAGCAAAGATGCCAAGTTCAGGATCTTTGTGCTCTCTAGGCACTCACTAACCTGAGGGCTGAGTGCTTCTACGACTAATTGGAGCTCCAAGTCAGGATCACTGCATAAGTGACACTGTGGCTTTCTAATACATAAACATATGATATACAGGCGACTTGGATACACTATGATATCCTAAAGATCAGAAAATATAAAATATAGGCTATAAATAGGAATAGAATTTTAAAAAGGTAATAATATCAGTAATAAAACAATACTTTATTAAAATGAACTTCTACTATTAGGTTACTACCCGTTTATTGTCACACAGCTGACATTCTCCTTAACAAAGCCTTTTTTTCCTACCTTCAGGGAAAATAATATACAGTAGCCCTTTATTTGTGTTTGCTGGAACTTGGAGGGCACACAAACCACATCCAGGAACATACCCCAGCTTTATTGTTCTTTGTTCCACGAACTGTGTGTGTCCTCAAAATGTCACCAGCGATAAACTGTAAAAGGCATCACATCAAGTCATTAAAAGACCCTCCCCTAAGGCTAGAGGCCACAAACCGAAATTGTACCTTATTTACACATTTGGCCCACCTAGGCACGGCAGCTTGGCAGCCTTTTTATGGAACACACATTTCCATACAATGCGAGTGTACTTAATTCCAGCGGAGGAAATGATGTTTATTTAATCACTGGGCTGGGTTTTGCAGGACACAGTGATCATCCTTGGAATACTCCTGGCGAGGCCCCCGGGGGCAGGCACCTGTCACTGGTGGCAGCCAGGAGCGGAGTGACAGCCACGCCACTCGGTGTGACAGCGAGGGACAGCCTGGGCTCAGGATACCTGCCCTGGCCACTGCTGCTCCCTCCCTCCCTCCCAAAGAGATCGCGTGCTATCTGCTGAGAACCCAGCGCTGATAATCAAACAGAAGCACCACCCAGCTACAAATACCCTGCTAAACAAAGGACAGCTTCTACCCAACGACCTGAAATCTCCTCTGGCTTTCTCCAGAGCAAATTAGGATACGATCCATCAGAAACATCAGAGCTACAGAAGGCTGCAAAAACAAAGCTGAGAAGAGGGAAAAAAAAAAATAATACTTGAAAGGAAACAACATCAAGTCCCCTTTTTTTAAACAATGTCTCATTTTGAAATGAGTTTAATTGTTTTGTTTTGGTTTTTTTTAGACTGTTCGTATCTCAACACCAACTGCAAAGGTTCTAACTGGGTTCAGGTTCCCAACTCAATTGACAAGCAATTATGGATTAGATGCAGTTTTTAAAGTTAAGTCAACTTCCAAGGCAACGAGCTGGAATTCCAGGTATGAGACTATCACCTGGCACTGCCATTTCCTACCACAAACCCATAGAGAAAAGTCAGTGCAGTCTCAGGGCCCCACATAGCCTCTGATCCAAAGCAAGTAATATCTCTAATTTTGATACTTCAATACATAGAAAAATTCTACAGGATAGTACTTGCTACTGAAAACTCCATCAATATGAGATCTGATGTTGCTTGATAAAGAACTGGTGTTTTCTATTTGAGTTTATATTACACTGCTGTTTATTTTTCGGAAGCCTTTTTCGGACATTCTTCACTGAGTTATCACTTGTTGTGAACCCCAGTGTTGAAAATTACTGTTTTCTTTTTTTTTTTTTTTAGTGTATAAGCTTTACTAGTCTTTCTTGTCTATGTTTAACTAGTCCTACACAACTTGGTCAAAAAATAAAAAAATGCAGATTAAGGGTAGATCATGGCACAGGGATGGTATGTGGAAGGTGATCTCTGCAGAGATTTCAATAGAGAGATTGTCTGTCATAATTCCTTTCATCAGTGCAGGTAAACCTAGTGATATACACTAGCTGATGTCCTAATCCAAAAATCCACTTTTTGAATCCAATGAAGGGAGGGAAAGGAAGACTGTCCTTGACCAATTTTTGAAAAGACCACTATTTACTTTTTTTTTTCTCTAATACCTTTTCCTGAGAAGTTCCCATGTACAGGTTTGGGGTCATGTTACCAACACATTAAATCCATCAAAAAGAAGAAATAATGACAGAGTTACAGCTGCATTTAAAAATGTTCTTCAAAGGAAGCAGGTCAATGGAATAGGGTAGTCAAGGACAGCAAAAAACAAAATATTCAAAAAGAGGAGCATTTCTGATTATTTCAGTCTCAATTTGTGTTGCTTATCTACTAAACAAAGTTGGCACTGAGATCCTAGTGCTGGGAGAGTTATAATCCTTATTTACAAAATATTTCTCTGATTAAAAAACACGATTATTGTCATTTTACTAGAAGAACAAAATATAAATACTGCCTATGGTCACAGTTAAAATGTGGATAGTCCTTCCTATTGTAACACTCCTTTATCAAAAATTAATTACTTGATCACACATAAATGAACATGTATCAGTTACACAGACTTTCCAATTTGCCTGCTTCTCTGCCAGTTTTTTTTTGACCTTAGGTAATTCACTCTTTGTGGCATGAATAAGTCTGACAGTATCTTGCTGGGTCTCCACCTGAGGGGCTTTCAAACCCAAAAAGTTTCCTTTAGGAACGGCTATGAAAATGTGCACCTGCCACAAGAGTTTGCAACATTTTTCTTTGCATTGGTATTTCTTTACTATTTTCTTTCAGCATTACATGCCAGTTAGGACAAGAAGGGCAAAGTGTCTGTCAAACTTTCCTCTCACAACCACCACAGAGATGCCTCTTGCCCCAGCTACCAGCCAGAAGCAGCATATCTGCAGCTTCCAGAGAGAGACTTGGCTTAGAAATTCTGGAGAGATCTGTCAGGTCCTGTTTTGCTGGAGGATGATTCTTTAGTAAAACCATCAGAAATAACCTGCTTTAGGGGATAAAATTTCTCATTTCCTAACCTAACCCTGCAAAAGCAAATTATAAAGATTTTGTTGACTTCAGCGGAGGCAAAGTTTGAGAATGTGATTTCTGCAAAATCTTCCAAGTGATATCATCCAGAATGAGAGAAGGGAGACAGGAGTACAAGGCACCCTGTGTCAGTCCTTTAATAATGCAAAAAGCAGAGCAGGGCATGCCTTCCATAGACAGAGAACAGAGACATTTCCTCATGATCAGCACTGCAGAAATCAAAACTGAGCATGCCAATGTGACACTGCAGAAAACATTATTTATGCCTAAAGCAAAAGAAAAACTGTTGACCATTTCACTCAGGTGAAAATATGGTTTATGTAATCCTGCCAAGACCCCTAATGCACAGACTGTGCTAAGGCTGAACAGACTGAACTAAGGCTGACTTTTGATGCCCCAAAAGTCAGAGCTGCCCAAGGGCTTCTGCCACTTACACAATTACTAAAAGATTTCAAAGAAATATGAAGAAAAACATGAGTGGAACATGACAGTCTGTACTGTTCACTACTCTTCTACAGATTTCTCCTTCCCCCTTTAGGATATCCACAGCATGTGGTACTGTCCCTGATGCGTTTCCATGAATGTGCCCTAATATCCTGGAGGGAAATGAAAGAGCCCTATCATGCTGCTTTTTCATTTAAATTAGAGAAAATTCTGTATCCTGAAGGATCAGAATAGTGTCCTTAATATGTAGAGCAATGAACTGGCTGCCAGTGAAGGCAGGATTCCTGATTTCATGGACCAATGGTCTAATCTACTAAGGCAAATTCTTCTTCCTACATATGACAACTGTGAGCTTTAGCCATAACATTCAAAACAATGAGATCATGAAAATTCATTTTTGAGAGACAGATGGATGATATCCATTATTAATGGAGCCCCAAACAGAACCTTTCCCTAAACAATGCATGTAGAGCCTTTATCAAGATCTGTCAGGCAAAAAAAAAAACTTGACACAATAAAAACGATAATAAAAAAGTTCAGTTTTACAAGGATAGATATTACAGGTAAATGCATGTAATATTACAGTCCACTTATTGACAACAGCTCTAAAAGCCTAGTGACATTCAATAGCTTCACCTAATTAAACTTCCACAACTGCAAGTCTCTTTTCATATATTACAATAAAAGAAAAAATTGTGATGATGGAAGAGAGGTCCTTTCCTTTGAATTCCATACTGTCAAAACAAAAAGCCACCTTCAAAAGCCAAGAAGGTGATGTAACCACACCTTAGTACAGACATCTGAACAAAAGAATTCTTCCAGAAGCCCAGTTATAGCCAGAGGGAAAAAACAGGGCTGGGAGAGGCTGGTTGAAGGCCTGAAGTTGGGTTACTTCAACATGTGGTACTTGATCAGAGGGCAACACAAAACACTTAAAAACAAAAAAAAGCCAACCATTTGCCCCCCCAGTCATTGTTCATGTATCCCATGGGACTGAGAACAGTACCAGATTTCTCCCACAAAGGGAAGGGCCCTCAGCTTGGACATAGCAGTGTAATTTTTCCAGATGTGTTAGGTGAAAATGAGTGACTTCTGATCTCTGCCTCATCTTCCTGCAGTCCTGAAATGATAACAACCAACCTGACAGATTTATGGGTTCTTTCCTCAAGCTGAGGCAAATGGAAATGATTTTGTCTCTCAAGAAAATAACAATCACTATTCCTGGTCTTCTTTCTTTACAGAGTATCTAGACTACATGAAGAGATAAAATATTGACAAAAAAAAAGAAGAATTTTTTCAAAGGTAACCTAATTTCCCTAAGACACTGAAAGTGTTTTTGCTTGTTATAGATGAATGTTCCATGTGTAGTATTAATTCCTTGCCTAAAAATGCATCAAATTCAGCATGCCTAGGCAAAGAATAGAAAATTCTTAAGCAATCTTGTAACTGACTATCAAATAAATTTTAAAAAAAGGTAAAGTACATTAGTATTTTGCTACTAAAACAAGCAAGACTTTTCAAAACCCAAAGACGAGTATGAAAGCTTCATACATGGAGTTATATGGATAATTGCTTCCTCTCCAGGCAAGTGCTGTCCTTGCTCTTTTGTCTGCCCATTCCCATTCTCAGTTCCCCCAGTGTTTCATCTCATGCTCCACGCATCCATTCATCCAACCTATGATAATCTTACTCGTAAATTCCAAGGTAAAAGTGTTAATGTCTTTTCCAATGGAAAACTGTTAATGTCTTTACATTAAACAGTGACCATTGTCTGTCAAATGTGGATAGTTCTGATACCTCCAAGTGACAAGTAATCCCATTCCTTAAGGGTCCTAAAATATACTAAAGATAAAGACAGAGAATTGTACTGCTTTTTAAGTAAAAAGGAGAGAAATGGTTTAAAACCACCACTCCCTCATTCCTTTCTCACTACTAGTTCAGCTGTGTAATGGGAATTATATGGTTTACATCAGTGATACAGCCAAGGTGCTTCTCCTTTTCAAATAATCCTTTCCCACCTCTTATTTATTCTTCCTACCTCCCACATTTGTCTCAAAACCATGAAGAGTTTTGAACTGAGTCAGAGGTGACTTCAAGTTAAGACAAAATTGCCAGGAATAATGAACATTTCCTATCACTGAATCCTGAAGTCAGGTTTGCTCAAGTGGCTACAACTGCTCTGCTTCTTCACTCTTCCCTCATTACTGAAAGAAACAAAGTCTGGCCCCAGTTCTGACTCTTCCCTTTCCTCTTGCAAAAGGAGCTTGGTATCAGGTCAAGTATCAACATCTCCTTCCCTGCATGGAAAAATCTTATTTTCATTTTCCTTACGCAACACAACGCTGGAGCCATCTTTGTTCCAGGGTATGATCTGCAGGAAAAATAGTCCAGTAGGTCAGCCCCAGATTTAAAACCAAATGTTCCTTTAGTGACAACTAAATAATTAGTTACAACTAAATAATTTAGTTACGACTGGTAATAATTAGTAAATTATAATTGGACACACAGTGCATTTAACATATGACTGGAACCCTCAATTAGTACACAAGATTGCTAAAAGAAAGTTCTCAGGCACATCAAAGACCCTTCACTTTCAGTAACAACTTTTAAAGTTAATCCCTTGTTTCTCCTTTGTTGGTGAACAACAGCAAAATGCAGCAGAACGTGCCCCAGCAGTAATGCATTAGTTTTCATTCTGTAAAATCACTGAGGTAGGTGGCACTTGGCCAAGATATTTATGATCTGCCACGTGTGCAAGTTGCCCCAGACTCTGCAGGCACCTCTCTGCTCGAGGGCTGGGGACTGAGCTGAGCTAACACAAGGTAGGAGCTGCCAGCTGGGCACAGGCCAACAATCTTTCCAATTGCTTCGAATTTGAGCTTGTAATCTTTCCCCAACCAAATTAAGCATGGCAAAGAAGTCCTTGACAGAGACTGTGTGGTGATCATGTTTCAGATTTCAATCATATTTTTGCCACAGCAGAATAATTTCGAAAATATATATACAATTACCAGAATGGCAGTGGTTTTTATTCAACACTCAGAAACCTGGATGTGTTGAAAACAGCTCATTCTGTCACCTTGTTTCTCCTTTCAGAGTTTCATGCCACCTCAGTTCATGTCATGTCCCTGCTTTTAAGAACTGTAGAGCAACAGGAGTAGATCTGTGGAATAAAGGGCTTGGCACCAAGAATGAAATGTCCATACCATCCATGGTTTTGGTAAAGTCATTCCAGACTGGACCCAAGCCACTGCCAAACGGAAGGCTCACAGGCTGCTGGAACACATCAGAGTTTCTTCTGGAACACACATTTTGATTTAGTTCCTCCTGAAAGGAGCAAAGCTCCCCTGGCCCAACATCCCTCTTGAACAGGAGCCAGAGGACAGTAATGGGATAATCACAACGCTCACTTTTCAAAGACAGCACTTCTGATCTACCCTAAAATGCTGAAGTAGAGGAACCCTTTCATTTCTCTTAAGTTTTTGCCTGAGGTGATTGGCTGACTTTCTGCACCTGTCTCAAAAATAAAACCAACAAGGTAAGATTTCTGAAGAACAGCTCTCTACCACCACTTACATGGCAAGACTACACTCAAAAAAAAAAAAAAAATCACAAACACAAAAAAAAACAACAACCCCAAAGAAATCAGTACACACAGGTTTAGAAAAAAAAGTGGGAGATTAATTAATTCATTAATTCATTGTCTCAAACGAAAACCAATGAGCTAAGATTTCTGAAGAGCAGCTCTCTACCATCACTTACATGGCAAGACTACACTCAAATAAAAAAAAAACCCCAAAAGAACAACAACCCAATCAAAATAAACACAAACAAACACAAAAAAACCCCTCAAAAACCCCAAAGAAATCAGTACACAGCAGGCTTAAAAAAAAGTGGGAGATTAATTCATTCAAAATAAAACATAATAACTACCTTAGAACTTTTGAGAAGACCAGAAGGAAGCAATTACTTCATTGCTTTTGAAGACAGAACTCCACTGACCATTCAGCCAAGACTGATTTTGGTTCATGCCCATAACTAAAGCATTTCATATTTTCAAACATTTTAATTTTGAGCCTCTCCTCCACAGTAAACAGTAGAGGACAGTGACCAGCACAATCAGTTCAGCTGTGGATCTTGGCAAATAAAGCCCCTTCCAAAAATTCAAAGGTGAAACAAAAAAAATATCAGATATTTTAATATCTACAGAAATCACAGATCTCAATTTTTAGGTCCTCTAAAATAATACATTTGAGGAAAGGAATTCAAATACAAACGAGTAACAACTGCTATAACCTCAACTGAAAATACTTTACTGGAAAAAGCTGTCAACATTACAACATTCACAACTCCAGCTGCACTCACAAGGCCTCAGCTTCACAATCTTGGCTACCATTCTACTGTGACTTGGAAAGAGTGCAAAGTGTTAAGCATGAGGCCAGGCAGTGGGATGCTGTCTAACCAAAGCATTATACAGCTGAAAGTGAAGCAATCCTATCTCCCCTGCTTTGCATATTATTACCCTTCCTCTGCAGGTCACCACTCAGTGCATCACTGCTTCCATTAGAAATATCTGCTTCCACCTCTAACATAGAAATATTCATGCTATTGCACATTCTAAAGAACTCTAAACTGTACAATTCCATGCTGTATGACTGCTAAAATTTACATGAAAATTCAGTTCTAAAGAACAACAAAAAAAAATTCTAATGGGATCTGGTAAGCAAAACAAGTAGTGTGCCTAACGTATCACATGAGAGATGCTGCAGGAATTAGCTTGTGTTGAGCTAGTTCATGTCCCCAAAGAGTTGTGTTTGAGCTTTTTGAAGCTGCTCACTCAGAGGGATTATCTCATTCAATCTGCTTTAATCACAACTAAATGCTTTCAATTGGTATGTTCTGGGACAGAATTAGAGAATCAGAAGCTCCCAAAATCCATGTGATGGGCTTAGGGCAGTGGGACAGAAAAGAAAAAAAGAAACACTAGAGATTAAAAAAAAAATTAAAATTGTTACTCCATAATTGAAGCTTATGTGTTTGATTTAATGTATAGTAATGGAGTTACACCAGAATAAAGCTAAGAAAATTAAGTGAGACATAGGTAAAGTAACTGATACAGCTTTGGGAGTTGGAATGCTGTATGCTTCATAAATATTCACTGTGAGTACAACAGCCATATTATCTTCCTACTTCAAGAGTCTCATCTCCACATAAAACTTTCAAGAAGGCCATTACTGAATATAGATGTAATTGTGATTACATGTACAAGAAGCAAATGTTACCATTATCAAATTTAGCATACAAAAAGTTCAGTGGGAACACAATGAAAATTGCAGTGCAGTGTTTTCCTAGAAAACCTGCTGGGAAGTAACAGCAGCAGTTCTGCCATGATATTAAAAGCCTGAATCATCCACATGGATGTCAGAGTGAAGGCACAGATGGGCTACAGTCACATTTCCTGCCCATGTAAGTGTATGCACACCATTCCATTGTCAATTTTCTCCCAATTGAAGGGCCCAACAATTTGACTGTTTGCTTATTGCTGTCAATAGATTCATACTCTGCTCATGATTTAGAGCTATCAAATAATTTTATGCTGACATCAGTTGCCTCCCTGACAGCTCTAAAACACGAAATAACAAGCAGTTGGTGTCAGCACTCTTAAATCAAGCCCAAGGGCCCCCATGGCACCACGCTATGGCAGCTTGTTACCGCTCAGCAAATGTCAGCCCAGTCAATGTGTGGAGGAGGTTGTCAACTCCCTGGTTGCATCTGCCCTAATAACCAGTCCCCTATAAGATGAAATTCATAAAGCCACCACGGCGTGGCCTGAAACCCAGGGTGACAGAGGCTGGCACAGATAGCACGGCTTTCCAAGGCCAAGGAATGGCTGCCAGTCTGGCAAACTGGGCTCTGGAGAGGCTGCTATCCTGTTATTCTGCTGCTGCTTTTGCTACAAAGTGCAGAGAACAGACAGCCATTAACATGCAGGGATAGGCTATTTTTTAATCCTCACTTTCTATATTCCAGTGTTAACAGCAGGCCACTTTCATCACTGCGACCTAGCCAGGGGCGTAGCTGGGAATTTGGAAAGTACAGACACACACATCGGCCTCCCTGTTGGTCCCCTGCCCTCACCACTGCCATCATCTCCCAAGGTAGACATACCATTACACATCTCCCCATCACTAGCACAGCAGGTGCTATTAGACAGGGGATCTAGCAGCATGCTCATAAAAGGCCTGGCAAAGAACAAAAAAACCCCATTGCCCTCCATGAAATTAAAATTGTATGCTGTGGCGTGCACAGCACATGCCTGCTTCCACTTGAATAACTCCTGAAACATCTTGCAACGCTACACAAATCCGAAAATCTAACAAAGAAAAAAGGAGACAGATTTGAGTTCAGTCGTACTACGGCAAAATTTCAGTTTTCAAAATCCTAGTACATGGAAGAAGATTCTAAGAATTATAAAATTTTATTTAGCTTTAACAAGGGGGTACATCTGCAGCAGAAGGCAGGATTTGCTTAATAATTAAGTATATGACAATACCTTTTGCAACTTCATTTTAAACACAGCCAGTAACACTTTAAGTCCCTTGGTTATACTAAGTAAGAAAAGGACAAAAAGAGAGCACTGTGTTTTCCAATAGGTACGTACAATTTAGTATTTGAAATTCTTTTACCTTCTTTTTGTAGCTCATTTACATGCAATATTTACTTCTATTAATTTATTATTATCTACCATAGCACTGTACACTAATCAAAATAGTTTAAGTGATCACTCCCTAAAAACCACAAGACCATAAAAGCAGGCTTTATTTCCCAACTAAGAAATAAGTACACCAAGACAGAGCACTGACCCTGAAATAACAGAAATATTCCCATTTTTCCAAGGTCCTCTGCAGGACACACTGCAGCTCACTGTTAGAGTTAATCCAATAATACTCCATGAGCAATGGAGGACGTGCAAGCTGCTCCCCTCAGCAGTGAATTTCACAAACACACAGGCAAATCCAGTTTAGGCTTCCCCATGTCTGAGCCCAGTGATGATGGGCAGCTAAGGAGGAGAGGGATCAAAGGGAGAGTGCTTTGAAGGCAAAAGGCACAGGGGTTTGAAGAGGCAATTAATCTTTGTGAAGACACAGAGAAGAGGAGGAAGATGCCTGTCACCTCAGCAAGACTGGAGACAATACAGTATTCCTTGTGTGACATTTTTATTTTGAATAAAGAAAGAAATCTGGCCTTTAGTGCTGCGCAAACAAGAGAGCAACAAATGGGATCGGGTTTATAATGATGAATGGCACTAACATTTGTGACATTGTATTGTAAGTTTTTCTACATTACCCTGGTATGTCCTAGTAGGTTTTTCAGCATGTATTGGAATTTATAGAACTATTAGTGGGTGCCATTCTCATGCTAAATCCTGGGATTTTGTGCTCTCTACAGTGTCTTGAGGAAAATCTCCCACACTGTGACTGACTTCAAGAGCTAAAGTTTTACCTTACCAACCAGGAGAAAAAAAAAAAAAGACATAAATAATATAGCTTAGTATCTATTCTATTCCTTCCTTTTTTCTCCCCTATCATCTCATTTTTTCGCCCTCCTCGTTTTCTTCCGTTTTTGCCAGCTTAAAATTTTTCTGAGTTTTGCTCTTCTTCTTTAAGCAAAACACAAAACACCTTTTGTTTTTTTCCCTCCACAGAATTAATGGCAATGACACACCATTTCCATTTGTCCTGGACAAATATGGAGGACATATTGATCATACAAATTAGGAGAATATTGCTGTAAGTAATCTTGGCCCTTAAGACGCCAGAATTAAAATACCAGTTTTCTCCATCAGAGCATGTCTAATTAAAAATAAGTCCAGGAAAGCAGCTGAAAAATGCTTTAGCTTAACTGTAACATGCTTTTCTACAGAGCTCTGTCTTTAGGCTTCAACACTCTAATGCATTACCTTTTTACAAGAAGGAAAAAGAAATCCAATTGTAAAAGAGGAAAACATAATTGCTTTCTATTTGACAAAGGGAAGCATGAGAGTTTATTCTTACAAGTAGTCTGAAGTGCTGCATAAGTAACTACTGTAATTTGTGTCTCTCCAGGGGCAAATGCATGGGAATCCAACATCAGCCCTGAAATAAGAGGGAAGAAGGCAAGAGAAGGACAGAGACAGAGCGAGCAGCAGTGTCCCAGAGCAATTCTGCTCCTCTGCCATCTGTCACAATCACCACCAGTCCCAGAAGACCTGGTTTGGAAAGGCCACTACAACTAATGAGCACTGCAGAAAGGTGGAATCCTGAATCAAGCTACATATAAACATCAAAAAGCCAAATAAAGCAGGCAAAGCTCTTAATAAACCCTCAATGCAGCATGACAAAGGTCTAGCACTATTGGTCCCAGTGGTGGCTTGCTGGAGCTCACACTAACCCTTAAGAGATGCACATGTACTTAAGTACAATAACTCTTATCCTGGGGTTTGATTAGTTCTTTTTTTCTTTTTATTATTTTACACTTTTATTTGTTTTTTGATGAATGAAGTATGCTACAGCTTGTAGCACTGAAAATAAAACCCCAAACCACAGCATATAGCAACAGAAATCATACATTTTCATTGCCTGCAATACTAATTTATCTAGTCAGTATTTTAAGATTGGTTTTTAATAGAAATTTCAGCATTTCTGACTTCAGAATATTAACTTATGGATTTATTTTTTTCCTCTGCTTGTAAGAGGAAAATGACAAGTATCAGGTAGCTGGTGTGCTCTCTTTTTGAGATTATATTAAGAAAAAATGAAATGCTGGTTTTGGACCATTATCAAAAGGTTATGGAAATTAGAATCATTATCAAAACAGAACATGATGCTCGAATCTTAATACAGGAATACTTGGTTCAGCTGTATATATGGAGAGGGAATATTGCCTGAGACCTCTCTCTTTTATTTCAGGAACTACATTACTTTTTGCTATAATGAACATCTATAACTATGAAAATCTGATCTTAAGCCCACTAAGTGTGACAGAAAGACTTGAACAGACTTTGTCTCATCCAGTGATGACAATGCTTTAATCCTCACATTTCTAGGTAGAAGGAACTTCAAGTCAATGATACTTTTCATCTCAAGAACTGCAATTCAAGCTTGCTTTCCTAGTGTCCACAATTTTGAGATTAAATTATTGCAATATATTCCTGAGAAACTTAATTTACCTTGTTCAGACCTTCCTAACAGAGTGAGGCTTTCAAAAAAATGCCACAGCTCAGAGGCCACAAATCTCCAAGAAGGAAGCAACTGTCTGAAAACAAAACATCATCACAGAAGGAAAGCTCCGAATCCCAACCAGAGCAAGTCTTGGGATGCAAGCAGACACCTTTAGGGGTTCTCAGTACCAAATGCACATGAAAAGTCACTAAGGTGTTTGTGTGGTGGACCACAGCTTGCATTCAATGGTCTTAAAAAACAATTTAAGATTCGACAGAAATGGAAAGGAGAAAGGAGAGGTTGCATTTTAAATACCAACAGAAGGCTCGAGCCAATTTAATTTCAAAGCTGGATCTTTCTCTGCTTATAGTTCCATATGGCTGTATGATGTCTAATGAAAGTATATGGCAGTTTCTCTCCTGCAAAGCATTTGCTCCTGAATCCTCCTCCTGCTCAAGGGGCTCCCACATTATTCCAAGTCAGCAAGTCACACACAGCAATGCCATCTGACCAGCATTAATGCAAGCTCAGAGTCAAAAGGAAAGTGTGTTCCATGGTGTAGGGGAAACCCTGCAGCAACCTGCCAGCTTTGACAGCTGAAAAAGTGAGAAACTCCAAGAACACTGTGTGTATGAGCCACAAAAACAGGGGCAGGAGGAGCCAAAAGGCTGGCTCTGTGGGAACAGCCACCACCTCCTTCCCCTCCCACCCTTCCCAAGGGCTGCAAAACCCCCAAAGATCCATCTGCCAAAGGTTGCCTTGGCCAGATGAAGTTGGAACTTCACTGACGTAGGGCTTCCCACAGGAATTCTACTTGCAAGGCAGCAGAACAGTAAATCCTCCGCCTAGCAAACATTTAGCTTTATAAGTAACATATATATATAATCTATATTTGTATGCATATGTACATGTTACATATATATGTACATACTTATAAACATATTTATCCACAGAAAACATAATTTTTGCTGTTATTATTATATTTAGAGTAGTAGTAGATGTTGAAGCAATTTAAAGGACCTGGAAATTTTTCTCCTCTATAAAACAAGTCCAGAAACGGTATGTTGGCCTCTAACAAATTCCTACTGATTTCTTCACCTTTTACCCTAAATTATCTCTAACAATTCCTTTGCTTAGATGAAGAGATGCATTTTGTAAAACATATCAAGTTTAAAAAAAAGCCTCTTAATTTCTATTCTTTACATTTTTCAACTGAACGTTAACGCCTGAAGAATAAACTAAGATTTTATCTTAACACAGAGTATTGCATACACAGACACAGAGCAGCTTCTCCTTTCTCTCTGTCCTAGTTTTCTATCCCCAAAAGCTTACTGCTTAAATGTCATAACCCTGAAGACTATTGTGAGATGAGATGCTCCATATCCTCTGACAGATTCACATGTCTGGAGAGACCCCAGCTAAACATGTAGACTTAAAATCAGAATTAAGTTCTGACATAGTTACAAAGCATGCAGGCAGTGGGAGACAAACTCATGCCTGCACTCCTGATAAAAGATATAAATATAAATGTCTGCATCTCTTCAAATACATCTTCAATATTGGGCTCCAAAACAGAATGTATAAAATAAACATGCAAATAGATTCAAATCTGAATGTTGTCCAATAAAAGTTCCATAAATTCACTCCAAAAATTCCTTGGCAACTAAGTGAATGCACCCAAGGGAATAAAGTCAGTAAGCAGTCTAACCTATAATGTGACCATTTTACTGTGAAAACTTGAGCAGTTCCTTTACATGAACACTTGTTTTTTGCAATCCTGTAATGATTCAGTACCTGCTGCCTGGCTTTTACAGATTACTTGGCAGGACACCAAGATGTATCTTTCAGTACCCAAATAAAATTCAGCATCTCAGATTTCCATGCTAATCCAACATGCCAGAAGCATCTCAGCAGAAGCAACACCTATCCTAAACATGTGTGTGCCTGAAAATTTAAAAACATCTGTTAAACAGGCTCCTTCTTATCATTTAACAAATAACTGTAATAATAACTGAAACCACTACCTTAGTAATATATGTGTATTGAACATTAATAATAATAACAACAAGAATCTAAACACTGATAACCCTCAAAAGTAAAATTCCACAGAAGGGGTGAGATACACGTGGCAAACGTGCTGTCCTTCCTTGACTTTGGAAAGATCACTTTGCTGTTATCTTTAGAAGCAGTTTAGCATACACAATGGCTGCTTCCTTAACACTCCGTTCTTCTCTTTTGAACTTCCGTCAGCATTTTGCCAGTTAGCACACACAAAACCCACAGTGCCATTTAAAGAAACCTCCTGTTCTTCCACTGGACTCTATACATAAAATTACAGATGGTTATTCAAATGGAAAAGTACTTCCCAGTGGATTGAAATGAAGACCTTATCTTGCCCAGTAATAAGTGGTTGTGGAGTTTAGGTATTATCATCCTATGTTAGTCACTTTTTCAACTTAAAAATTTTCCACTCCACCAAATAGGAAGAAGAAATTTTTTTTCTTTCCTCTTTTTTTGATGGGCAAAGGATGGTATGTACTACTTGTGAAAAGATATTACTGTGAGTTTGATGTAGTGTCAAACCAACAATCACAAACAAACGCCTTCTTCAGGGACAGTATTTTACATTCCTTCTGTTCAGGAAAAAACAGTTTCCATACTGACTGATACACTCACAAGCCTGTTCCAACAAAGACTTATGTCTATGTGCAATGCTTTCTATCAAGGGAAATCATTATTTTACATACAACTGAGTTCTGGGTATTGTTCTGTTTCCTAGTATGAAATTAAAACCTGCAGGTCTTTCTACTATGATTGCCCAGCAGTAGTTGCTCACTCAAGGAGAGAAATTATGCTGTCTAAACAAAACACAGGGATTTATTTACAAAAGCAGCTCTCCTCTATTCCTGCTCAACCCAGCACCTTAATTGACCAGTTAGTAGGTTTTCCTTTACAACTCATCTGTCAGCACCACCTCAGAGACATCACGTGCATCACAACTTCTGAATTTCTGGCTCAGAATGCTTGGATGAGCTCTCCTATCAAGTTGGTCTGTGCTGCTACTTTTTTTTTTTTTTTTTTTTTTTCCTGGCAACCTGCTGAGACATGGGCAAGCAGTTCATCATTATAAATGGTGAAATATTTCACTGCTGCTCTCCTGGAGCTGGAGGGAGGACACAGAGCAGCGCGCAGTGCTGTGCAGCCTCACCATCCTGCTGCCCAACTCTTCTCTTACCCTTGGCTTTGTAAATTCCCTTCACAACAATAATTCCCTTTATAATAACCTTCACAACTGCTTTATAAATTTTCAGGAGCTAAAGCTCTGTTTACATTACCACTCGCTGCCTATAGTTTAAAGGCATATTTTGGAAGTTCAGCATCCAAAAGAACATTGTAAAGTCTAAAAACACACCTGTTCTATTTTTTTGTCTAAAGGTGAATTTTCATGTAAAAGAGTTCATGCAGTAAGACTGCCTGATCCTGCCCTTGTTATTCACACCACCTGTGCCCAAAGTGAGAAGCCATGACCATTTTCCAGACATAGTTTAGGTGGTCAAGTATTATAGCTAAGCTTTCTATGAATTTTCTCCTCTTTCAGCTAAAGGATGCCAGAGTTCTTCATGGCTTTCCTTCACCCTGCTGTTTTTCTTTGCCAGTAAGACCTATTTAAAATCCCCTGTTTGTGTGGAAAAGAAGAACAGAGCCCTGTTGTCGCAGACATTTTTTCACAGAAATCCTTTCTTTCAGATTTCTGCATCTTCTGGAAGGCAGAGGCCTCAAAAGAGAACGTAAACAATTGTTATCAGCTGCTGTGAAATGCAATAGGATGCACCTATTTTGACTGGTGATTGGTTCATGTTCCCATGTTTATAATTAAGGGCCAATCACAAGTGCAAGCTGGGGACAGAGTCCCTGGACACAACTTTGTTATAGATTCTTTCTTTCTATTCTTAGCTTAGGAAGCCTCTGCAACTTCTCTCTTTATTCTATTTAGTATAGTCATAATGTATTATATATTATATATCAATAAATCCAGCCTTCTGATCAAGAAACAAGATTTACCATCTCTCTCTCACCTCCAGCAACCCACTCAGGTCGCTGTAATACCCTGTAACAAACCCCATCACTTGGCTGTGCCAAAAGCTGGATTTTTTCTTCCACTTTCTTTATCAATTCAAGTACTGTACTTTATAGGAGTTTTTCTGTGGACCCGTTAAACAAATGTGGTATTTTGCTGTCTTGCCCTACTCTTGACAAGAAAAAAAAAGATTTCAAAGAAACTACTTCATAACAGCTTGACATTTTTCAAATGCATTCATGAATAATTTATAATCAGAACATATTTTATATTTACGGGCTTAGCTAGTGTTGTATTAAAATATATTTAACATATGTATGAATGCCATCAGGTTGCATCATGGGGCCTAATTTTTTTTAGCTTGAAAACACAGCAATAACATCAATGCATTGACTACAAACAGTGAGTGAGGTAATTATGAGAGTTTACTGGAACTTTCCAAAAGTAACTCAGCCAAGACTGCAAAAAGATTTGAAGTCCCCTTCATGCGCTCAGCAAATTCAGAGCAGAAAAAGAGAACACATGGGGAGCTATGTAAAGCAAGTGAAATCTGATGGGCTTAGCAGCTCTGAAACTCAGATTTGACTGTTATTATTTCCTTGGTTCAAGAGAGGAATGTACTACTCTATGCAGAAAAAAGTTAACTCTTCTTGAAATCTTATACTTTGAGTAGTGAAAAAAAAATAAATAGATGCATCCAGCAGACCACATTGCTTCTGATTTTTAAGATTTTTCATATTTTGGTGTATTTCACACACTCTGTCTCCTAATGCAGGACTACCACTGCTGCATTCCTCTGAATTTACCTGTAAAGCCCTGCATGCTGGTGTCAAGCATATGGGGAGAAATACTGAGTGCAGCTAACAGCTGAATCACAGCAACTTAACTAATCACTGTTGATAAACCTGCTGACAGTGTTTAACTGTGTCCCTCGTCATTTCTGCCAACAGAAATCATGTTTTTCTCTTGTCTCTTACAACCTTCCAAGCTTTTTCAGAAAGCTCTGGTTTGATACAGATACAAGGAAAGCAGCACAGAAAGAGGTACAGAGGCAGAAATGAGAAAAAGCAGCCAACAATGAGGCATTTACACTTACAGAGGTGGAAGACAAGCAAGCAGGGGTATGAAAGCTAAAGGTACCATTTTCTAGGTTACTTTGGCACCCATTTCCCCCTGCTGAAAGGGTTTTACCAACCTAAGTCCCAGTGGTCAGATGTTCAGGGTCAATATCTAGGTTAGAGAGGCACAAGGCAGGCACTGAAAGCAAAAGTGATAAGATGGAAGTGTTTCATGTTAGGGGTGCTAGAAAGACAGTGGATGTAATTGCAAAGAAGGGTAACATGCTAACCTGGCAGTCATCTTTTCTGACAACCTGGAAAGGAAAATACGAGCTTTAAGTAGTGGCAGAGAACATAAGCAGAGAACATTCCCATAATTAGGATATGGGAAGTGTATCACTTAACTCATCCATTTATTCTCTTTATCCTATAGGTGTACTTTACTTCCAGTTCCTTCAGGCTAATTAATCTCTCCTTGGCAAAAAAGCACTATTAATAGTTACAGACAGCTATCAGATCCCTCTTAGTTATCACTTCATCAAACTTTTCAAATTTAACATCCTTACTAAATTGGACCCTTTAGCCTTCTAATTTATTCTATTTTTAGCTGAACTCTCTCCAATGTCAGTATCTTTCTGAATTTCTCTGGACCACTGTGAAATGTTTCCAGTACATCCAAAAAGCCCAGCAGGCTTCTCTCTAGTCCTCTCTCGTGTTCACAATTCCAAAATAACTCTAAAGCTTAAGCTGAACTAAAAGTTGCACACAAAAATGCCAGTGGAAATCCCATATTGATATTTACCTCTCTACCTGATAGTGTCAGTGCAGAAGACAATACTTTGACTCCTAATGAGTAGTTCTTCAAATTTAAATTGAAATCTGAAAGTTCTCCTTGTAGTTTTTCTTTCCTTATCTCACTTCACCATTCATGACAAGAGCTTTCCCAAACCAGTTGAGATTGCCTGACGCAGCTGTGTGATTTCCACTCTGCCAAAAGGTATTGAAGTAATTAATGGTATTAAGCTTCCCATTATGTCCTCCTAAATATAAGAGGTGGCAGCACACAAGGTGGGTGTTCTTGGGCAAGCAATGTATTCCAGAGGACAAAGCTGGCTGAAAAAAAAAGAGGATTTGCAAAACACCCTTGTGCTGCAGGATCAGCAACTGGAAAACAACATTCTGGGGTATTCCAGGTATTCCAAATGTCAGTAGGTGTCTACGTTCAGGAAACCAAATCCCTACCCTGCCTGTCTTTTCAGAGACAGAGAAATACACTATAAAGCAGCCCTATGTTGTCAACTTATTTCAAAGGTTCCCATACCTTCTTGGTGATTTCTCATGTGCAGCTCCTCACAGCACTGACTCTCTGTGATTTCTCATGTGCAGCTCCTCACAGCACTGACTCCTCCACAGCACAGCCAACAAACTCCAACTCTCTCCTCACCCAGCTAAGCCACCCTTTTATAGCGCTCTTCTAATTGGACACAGCTGTGGCCTGTTAAGGGCAGGCCTGTTCCTAATCTTTGGTGATTGGTACAGCTGCAGCTTCTCAGGTGTGAGACTGCCTTCTGCACTATCTTTATTTTCTTACTTTCTATCTCTCCACAGCCCTAAATTAGGGAAACATCCACAGAACCCATCCCACATTCATCTCCTACCTGAGTCCCTAATCACAGAGATGTCAGACATCTAAAAAACCCTAGGAAGGACTAACCTATTCTCATCTGCCTTATAGAGATTCTTGACAGCAATTGCTAATTCTTTCTTTAAAGGCAACTTATAAAGTAAAGAATTGTACAGAACTGGTTTATTGCACTGACCACTAAACAAACATGGTGGTGCTATAGAAACCAGGGACCTGAGGTGATGGGGCAAGAAGGCTCAACAAAAATCCTCACCACAGAAGCTGGTGTGGTGGGGATTCACAATGAGAGTTAAAACACCAAGCTTAACTGGAGCTGGTCAGAGTTTTGTGATTTCTTTCAGTGAAATCAGGGTCTGACCATAGTTTTTTGTGGTTTTGGGGTTTTTTTTTTTTTGTTTTTGTTTTTTTTTTGTTTTTTTTTTAATATGAGCTAAAAGACTACATTAGTAATGTAAAAAATAAACCAAAACAAATCCCAGTGATTCAGCCCAGATGCACAGAGAAACACAAAAATAGATTTCAAAAAGAACAGAACACACCAACAGTAAAGTTTAATTCTATTTGCAGGAGTGGGTGCTAAGCCAAAATTCCAAGCAATGAACGTTACCAGCCTTCACAGAAGAATCTAACCCTTGCATCAATGACTGATCATACAAAGTTACCTAACTACAATATTTCTGAAGCTATTCCAGTTAAAAGGGGGTTGACAAATCAAATTAAAAACAAATGAAAAGCTGACAAACAAATCCCTCTTTATTGTTTCTGTTGTGGCAGTACCCAAGGGTTTCAAGTGGAGTCAGGCTCCAGTATTATGCAAACAGCTACAAGCCACTCAGATTAGGTGTTCATTGAAAACTACAAGGTAGCAGGAAACAGGGTTTTTCAAAAGTACTAAATAGACACTGTTGCATCTTCATCCATATCCAAGGACTTGAACCAGACTGTTCTACTTAACTTTCTTTTTCTCATAGAAAAATCCAAGAGAATCCCTCTTCCCCCAAACCAAAACCAAACAAATAGCAGAAAAATATCAGATAGCTTCCAATTTAGTGACACTATCTAAAATTCAACAAGGTCCTTCATGCCATGTTCTTTTTCTAATTTCATTATTTTTTCCTTCCAGTGGAATAGCACACATGTTCTCCCCGAGAGGGCTCAAGAAGTCTCTGCAGAATCTGCATCACCACCACCAAGGTAATCCTGCTGCTCTATCCTTTAATTTGGGAGAATGATTGGCTGCTTCTCACAACTTTATTTGGGAATATGAAGGAATGATAGACTATCAAGGGTTGTTTGTTTTTTTTTTAATACTGTTTGCATAAATGACTAATTTTTTTGTATCAAAGTACAAGTTTTCATTAGACATGGTTGCTCTATAATAAAGAAAAACCTAAGAATTCTCCTCACTTAAAATCAGCATGAACTAGTTTTATAAGTCAGGTGGTTTTAGCTCTTTTCCCAGAGAAAAATGAGTAAGAAATCTCTTGGCCTTCTGAGAATATGTAAACCATTTATTCAGTGCTTTCCCTTGAAACAACAAAATGCTTATACACAAAGTTGGGAAAATACTTCCACTTATAAGTTGGTAAATGTAAACAACACTGGAAGCCCATCTTTAAGAAAAATATTCCCCTTTATTCTTCAAACATAATATCTCACATGGGGGAGCTCTGTGTTGCTAAAAACAGTTATAATCTACATGATTTCAAATGGTTCAACGGGATCCTGCAGATCAGGATTCCTGGGCTCCTTCCCATGCTCTGCCGTGAGACACAACTGGCACTTCCCTAATTTGTCTTGCCATCACAGTTTGTGGAGCTGAGATCTTATTTACAAGGGAAAAAAGTTCATGTGGGCATGTTTTCAATGTGCTTTGAAATACTCAGACAAAAACTGTTATACAAGTGCAAAAATACTGTTATTATTCAAGTGGTGATGGCCTCTGCACCCAAGGAAAACCAAGAAAGCAATTTTTACTTAGCAAGGAATCTTTTAAATATGTTTCCATGTTTATGCCACTAGAATTGGACATCAGTGGAGCAGGGTCAAATAGAGCACTCCCTCAGCTCCAACTTTTGATCATCTTGCTGGTTTATGGTTTTGTATCAATGTCTAACAAGAATTAAGTACATGGTTTTTTCACCTCAGGCTGACACCCTGGATAATGTAAAACATTTTGTTCATAAAGACAACATATTTCTCTCCACCTGAAACACACTTTTAAAAACCTGAAACATACTTTTTAATAACATTTTTAGGAAAACATTGATGGGAAAGATCAACTGTTACTCTAAATTAAATGTTACTCTTTCTTGCCTCTATAGGCAACGTAGTGATTTTTTCTTGTTTCTTTCAGGATTGCTTCTTTCCTAACTTAGGTGCTTTGCCCACTGCAACAAGAAGATTCTCAAATTTCCAGTGACAAATGAAGACAAAAGATGCACTGATTTTGGAACAATTCAGCCCTGCTATTTCAGCAGTAAGTTTTCTCCAAATGTTTTAATTTAATCTTGATACACAACACATATACTACCTATATGAATCCAGGGTACAAATTAGAGGCTTTATAGGTAAGACAAAAGAAAACAACATCTGCATTACCTGACTATCAAAAATTAACCCCAAACTCCAGTGAATGGCATCATTCTTGACAAGCTCCAATGGACCACTGTACTTAGAGTCAGCCAAAGATTAAAAACTAGAAATATTAAGATTTTACAGATTTATACAAATAAAGAAAAAATTCCATTCACTGTGGAAATGGGTGTGATTTGTACATGTGCAAAGCAAGTCTAGAGAAATAGTTACTATTTTAGAGAAACTGAAATAAGAGGCCTCAGAACAAGAAAATATCCAGATCACACAAAAGAGCTTCTGCTCTATATTGCAATGGATCCTAGGTGGGTAAAAAATTGAAGTAAGAATGCTTTGTGTTGTGTAATTTAGGAACTCTGCTGGAAGCCATATAGTAACTAGGTACAAACCAGCCAGTACTTAATAAGCTTCAATTTTAATTCTAATTGGGAAGCAAAATATGATACCAGGGTCGCTAATACTGAAACTACTGCCTGAAATTATGTTTGGCTGTAAAATACAATTAAACATACTGCCCCACAGAAGTCCCTGTTAAGCTATTAAAAAAATACCCAGGGGGTATAAAGTGAATAAAACTTTTTTTTTTTTACCCCCATGGTTCTGTTTTAAAAATCAGTTACAATAAAATCTTCAGATAATTTACTGAAGTAGTACCTAAGTTTCCGTATTTAAACAGTGCTGCTCTTTAGAGTGCATTGAGAAAACACATATTGTGTTTAAAACATATCACTCCAATTTCACAGTAATTAAGGATGCCCTTTTCAACACATAATGTACAAATATGGTCAGTGTAAAAGACAAGTCTCCAAATTCTCAATATCTGACTTACACACAGTATCACAATGTTTTGTGGTGATAAGAGACACATTTTGTAATACAAATAAAGTGAAAATGTGTTTTATCTTTTTTCAATCTTAGGGCCATAAAACACTTATTAAAGAGGGAAGAAGCTTATTTGGCTATATTGGACTCTGAAAGATGCAGTGGGTGAAACAGAATAAAATAGAAATTTCAGTGATATAAAATCATCCTCTTTTGATAGCACAATAACCATTTAAATCATGCTTGACATTTGTAAGCTGGGTGAGATGGCAACCCTGTAAAATCTATGTGGTAATACATGTAGTAAACCCTTTCTGGAGCAGTAATCTCATTGCTTTGTCTAATGCTTCTCACTTCATGTGGCCTACTTGTCCCCAAGAGACTTATTTGACTCTGCCTTTCCTGAGCCACTGGTTGCTAATGTTCCTTATTATGAGGAAAGTGCCCAAAGGCAAGAAGGGCCACTCTGCTAGTGGTACAACCACCAGCAACCTTCTGCTGAGACCTTTTTTTTCTCCCCTTCCTAAAAAAAAAAAGAAAAAAAAGCCCCATGAAATATGCACATGTGTTATAAAGGGATTGCTTTGTGTCTCAAGAGAAAAAAAAAAGGAAAGGAAAAGAAAAAACCCCAATATGACAGTGCTCTCTACACTGCTCCAATTGCTAATCTGACAAGCTCCATCTGGTAGGCAGACCTTTTATCTTTTCATCACTCCAAATCTCTGAAGGAAAGTGGACACTGGTGGCATATGTGCATTGTTGGTTCCTGTGCTTAATGAGGTACACAATTTATGGGTCTAACTGGAGAAACCTTATTTAAACGTGGACAAGGAAGGAGTGGGAGGGCAAATTTTCTCCCTTCTTTCAGCAGTCATTCACCTGGACAAATATTGTATGATAAGAAAGATCAAACTGTATTATAAAACCTCATTTAATTAATGCATCTATACCTGAATTATCAAAGGAGCTTAAAGCAGATTTACCTAAATGTTTTATTGGCAGTGACCCAACTACCTTACATAGCTGACCATTTCATACATTTATTAATTAGTCTGTGCTGTGAACTGGGGAGGATTTTATTTTTTTTTTTTAATTAAGCTTGAGGTTCCATATTGAAAGGCATCTCGAGAAGTTTGTAAGATATACTGCTGTAA
This sequence comes from Ammospiza caudacuta, assembly GCF_027887145.1. Lineage (NCBI taxonomy): Eukaryota > Metazoa > Chordata > Aves > Passeriformes > Passerellidae > Ammospiza > Ammospiza caudacuta. The sequence continues at coordinate 10,049,398 of NC_080594.1, forward strand.
AATCTGAGATGCACTCAAGGTGAGATGGTTATATTATTACCTACCTAGACAGCATTTCAATTAAATGCAAATGAGGTTTTCTTCATTTGGGGCAAGATTTAAACACACGCTCCTGCTTCACTAAGGTGCAGATAGTTTGTGCTATCTTTTAGATTTAGTATATTGATATCTAAACAAAATTTCTTTCAGACCATCAACCATTTGTTGGTTTGTTTTTTTTTTTTTTAATGTACCAATATCAGGATATTCTATGATATTATGAAAGTGAATTTTCTATATGTAATTGTTATCACAACTGGCTGAACAGGACCACAAGATCAGGTGATACAGCCAGCACAGCACAATCATATGATACAAGGCGAAGCTCATCTTCTGTCTTTAGAACTTATGATACCTTAACCTCCCCCTAGCATTAAATCAGAAGATTTTCATTTTCCCAGAAGAAAGCTGCTGATGTTTCTGCTGCCCAAGACTCGAGATGCATTTCCATTGCCCTCTGCCTCCAAATATCAAGTCAAGGCTCCAGAGTGCCCCAGACTCAGCCTGGATTTTGGAATATGTATGAGCTCTCTGCTCCGAATTTTAAGCCTTGGTAGTGACTGTCACAAGGACTTCAGCTATCCATGCTTCCACTTTCAGCCACAGAAGCTGCTAACTTCTGATATGCAAGCTAGCTGTGCAGAACAGAAAAACTGTTCTGCCAGAATATTCCAAACTAACTCTACTTCCAGTTTAAGGAGGGAAGTCAGAGAGAAAAGAGGAAAAAAAGTTGTCATCACTTGCATTTTACACTTCCTCCATTACTTTTGCAGCAGAGCAGATGTATTAAAGAATTTCTTTTCATCCCTAATTACACATACAGCACACTGCTTGGGGTTTCATATGGCAAAGATACTGTGCTTTCAGTGATTCTCAGTCCTTCCACTACAGGTGTTTCTAAGGATAACATCCCCATCCTCTGGTTGTTTCTCATGCATTATTCATTCCACTGTCCTTTGCCAGAGACCTGGCACTTAGCAACTGAACAAAAAGTAAAATAAAGACAGGTAACTTCCACCTCAACTTATTTGTCTCTAATGCAAACATGAATAATGAAGAAAGGCAGTACATGAGGCAAATAAGATCCTAATATAATGGGTCTTTTCTTCTCTGTCAGAACCATCCACTATCTTCTGCCTTTGCAGGAATTCAAATGAAAATGTGTTTTCAGGACCTAATGCATTCAATTTGGTACTGGCCATAAACCTGGCAAACTATCTGTCATGAGCAACAGGCAGCACATAACCCTGCCTGGGAAATGCCTCTCACATCTGAGGGCTCCTGCCCCTGGATATCAGCACAATTGTCCACCACCTGACTTTGCCATGGCTCAGTCACACCACCTGTCCCTTCCTTGGCCACAGCAAACATCTCATTTCATCAAACTCTTGAAAAAAACAACAAAAAAAATTGTAAAATGTTTACCTAAATACAGTTCTATCTCATTAAATGTATAAAAACATAACACTGGAGAATAAATTATTCAAATTCTGTCCATCTACCTGCTCTGTTCGTTCATCTAATATTTTCACCCCCCAAGCCTTTAACACTGTCTGCCTTCCAGACCTTTACAAGCTGTAAAAGTGTTATGTTCCCGAGGATTCATTAGAGAAGAACTGCAGCACAGCCTGGCCATAGCTCACTGGGACAGTTTTATGACTCCCAAGGTCCCAATTCCAAACGGGAAGTAACAAATCCCAAAACAGGAAAATCAGTTTGGTTTTGACTTGAGACAAAAGCATTTACCAGCACTTTTCTTGTAGTCTGAAGAGGAGATCACAGAGCCTATGACTTGGAAAGCTTGCTTAGTTCACCAAACCTTAAACAACCCTAATCAAATATGGAATCACATACATAAGATTCAATCCAATCATCATAACTTGCCTTTGTAGACTGAAATGCAATAAATTATTATGGGTGTGGACAAGCTCAAGATTATTCTTTTACCCTTCCTGTGCATGTACTGCTATTCTTTTCCAGGACCTCCTGCCAAAGTCTGGTCCTGTTTATCCTGAGTGCAGGAAGAGAGGATCACACTCACTTCAAATGCATTTTGAACAGCAGCTAGCAATTCCTCAGCTGATTATCCACCGAGGCCATCGGGCCTGGGGCTGCCACACGGTCACACAAGGAAAACAGCACAACAGAATGTTAATTAGTACAGCATCAGCACCATCATAATGGACTCTAATTGCCTGTCAGTGGCAGTTGCCATAAGGTGCAAGATCTACACCAGTTCTTGCACTTGTGGCTGTGACTACAGGTATTGCCAAAGCTAAACACATGCCCCAGTCAGACACTGTTTATTAACAGTTTATCACATATATTTGTATGTGTTATCCTTAATATTTAGTGCTCTTATGTTTCCGAGCATCGCTTGAAGAAAAATAAAACCAAATTTTTCACAATTCTGATTTCCTGGCCATTTGAACCATCACCCACAATACTGAGAAACAATTTCATGCCTGACCAGTTTTTTTAGCCACATACTTGATCTCAGTACTATAAAGGAAAAAAGAAGTAGGAAAAACAAACCAAAGTTTGTTCTAAGCCCTGAAGGACAACTGAATTCAACAGATGCTAATGGTAGTTACAAAATGTAGCCAAACACCAAAATAGTAACAGTATTTTTAATCTCATTTTGATAAACTGCTGAGATGACAATATCTTTTCTCAAAATGTTACATTCTTGCAAGCAAGCCTTTGAAATAAATGCCAAACAAAAAGATCAGACATTGCTTAAGCAGATTCCATTACATTTATGATATCACCCAGACTCTTCTAAACAGTGAATATAAATTCTGCTGTATAACATCACAGTCTGAGGTGATCTGAGGAGGAAAATGGATTATGATGTGCAAAGGATGGAGAGAGACATCAAAGCACTCAGTTACCACATCTGAACTGCAGTCATCTTTTAGGATGACACTCCAAAGTACTGACAGGCCAGTGAAATCTGGGCAAGTTGCAATCTGAAACACTGCAAATCCCTCTTTCTGAAGAGGAAAATGACACACTTTGCTACCCCCACGACCTGTATTATGTGCCTTCCAACCTTTCTAATCACATCTGCATCACAAAGGGATTTCACTGGTGTTTAGAATCTCAGCTTTCCTGCAACTGCATAAAGGCATGTTTTAACGTGTATTATTATTCCATGTACTAAGAATCAAGGGATAATAAAAGTGCTATCCTATGTAAAGATGTTTATTTCACCAAAGTCTTTGTAGGTTAGGTATTTAAAAAACAAACATCACCTTAAAACCTACTTTGACCTACACTGAATAATATTAATGAAACCCAGCCAAATGCAGATGACAAATTTTACACATTATAAAACCAACAAATACTCAGTGATAACATCTCTATCATTTTTCACATAAAGAAAGAGCAAAGACATTAACAGCTCAACAAAGCTTATTTTACTTTCATATCCTTAAGAAAAAGGAGGAAAAACAGTAAGAGAGGCTGTAGCTTCTAGAAGAGAGTTGTAAAGCAGCATATATTTCCCATTAAAGTAGAAATCTAATATTTTACTACAATTACCATTCCACCTAGTGTCCTAGAAGGATGAGTAGCTCTGCCAGAAAAAAGGAATCACAGCTGAGGCTGACACAGCCAGAATAAGGCTAAACACCAGGTAAAAACACTTAGTTGTAAATCCACAATCCAACAGTCCCACGAGGCTCTCAGGGACAGGGATTGCTCTGGACAGTGATGTCCTACAAACAAACAGTTCTGTATTTCATGAAGGGAATGGATTCCTGTCTTTTTCATTTCTAGATGCTTCATTTTCTTTTCCAGTGAGGGTGCAAATCCTTGCTCAGCAAATGTTAACTTAATGAAACTAACTTGCTTTATTTCTGTTTTTAAAGGTCTCTTTAAGCTATTATGTTTTTATTCCTTATTTCATTTTCCCCTCTCAACACCCAAACAGAGCTATCAAATGTAAAACAAGGAATAAGTCTCAAACAAACAAAACAAGGATGTTTTCTCAGACATTTCCTACACTGGTTTTTATACACACTACCAGTACTTATCATACTATTTCTTCTTCTTTGGTATTGAAAGAAAAAAAAAAAAAGGCAGCATTGTTCAAATACTCATCACTGAAGACTTCAGTAAATATTTAGTCTATTATGCTTAGTGTTCCATGTACGAAGGTCAAATGAAACCACTTGGAAGGACACAGTGAAATCATACATTTAAAACTTTGGACAACTCAAATCTGACACAACACGGCTGTATTTCCATTTTCCTCATCTTCGAATCTTTGTCTTTCATTTTTCTCTTTCTTCCTAAAGCAAGTAAGTGGCTCAGCCTGTAGACTAAATTGCCCTGTTATCCGCAGACACATCAATCCTTTCACATCAGAATGTTCTCTCCCGAAGTGGAGATCTAGATGAGAATACCACTACCTGATTGCACAAAAAACAAAAAAAAAAAAGGAAGACTGATTGATGTTCTTAAAGCATCTTACACTAAATATTAATAAAGATTTAAATTTAAGTACTGGATCTTTTATGCGCCTTCTCCACTGCTTTTTCTTCCCTTGATATCAATTTTCAAATGTTCCAAGCAGCTCATAGAAAATATTATATAATAAAGATTTTTTTGGTTTCTCTAATTTCCTTTTCGACATTTTATTATTTCTAATAGATTTAAATAATTTTTACTATTTTTCAAAATCAGATACTTGAAGAAATAAACTTAATTCTGCTTTCTTTTAACTAAAGGTAAGATATTCAATCACTCTCCCTCTGCAAAGAAAGGTAACTTTGTGAAGCAATCAACATCTAATCAAGCTGCAGAATTAGATTTTTTTTTTTTAATTGAGAATGTACATTTCAGTTTTTCCCTCAAAAGAGCTCATTGAGCAAGCAGTATAAATTGATACCAAAATAGATTTAAAAATTAGAAGTTTTGCTATTTCTAATGGTTTTAGGAAATGCAGATGATCAAAGTGAAATTCAAACTACGAGTGGCTCCAAAAGTAACTTAATAGCAAGTTTCTGATATTAGCCATGGAAAGAATTTTGATGAGTCAAGAAACAGAACTTGTAGCAATGTCAGCGCTCACTCAAAAGAGGGTGAACATTTTACTATTTTTCCTTTGTTTTGTCCCTGGTATCTGATATTTAGTTCTGAACAATTACATCTCCCCAACACACACAAATAGTAACACTTTTGCTATTGGAATGATTGGACTGAGGATGCCAACCACAACTCTGCAGTTCATTTACTTTGGTTCAAGACTCCTGTTTCCTGGGTCCTTTGATGAGCAAGACTTTAGTAATCATAAATCCACTCATTGAGGCAGAGATTAGCACCCTTTCTGTTAAAAAGAGAATACAAACAGAGGTTCTTGTAAAACTGTCAGTGTGCATTGTTTTGTTATCTATGCTCATACTGTATCCTGTTGTCTCCTAGCCAGTTTACTCAAGAGGAATAATTCTGCATCTCTACGAGCCCCGGACCCACACAGCCAAATTAAAAACCACTGACCTGCCCTCAGTTATTAGACATGCATTACACACAAGAGATATAAATCTTATGATACAAAGATAATTTCAAATCTCTTTCACATGGAAACACATCATCTCTGCATCCCGCTCCCAAAGACAAAGGTATGCTTTCGAAATGCAGGATACAAGAAAAAAAGAGCAGTGACATTTTTGTAAATTGTGTGCTTTGATTGTCAATGGGTTAGAAAGCAGTTTATTTTTAAAACAAACATTCTCAAATCTTTAATGGCATATTCATCAATCCATCTGCTTCACTGTAAATTCTTTGAAGTGCAGGTGGCTCATAACGTCATGCTACAGCAATTAATGAAGTTCTTAAATCTCTCTAGCTCTTTCACACCCTTTTGAATGGTTAAGAAGGGTTAGCATCTTGAATTTCCCATCCAAACAGTATTCACAGTTATTTTCACATTTCTTTCAATAAATACATGCATTAAGTGTTTTAATACAAAGCTGCTGAATGTAATCCAACTACATCTTGAAATGGTCAGGATGACGGTTCAAAATAATTTTTAAGAAAGAGCAGATGCTGCTTTACCCCAGAAATAAAAACTGAATAAACGATCAAACAAAACAAAAAATTACCCTTACCATATAACAGATACACAACAAATTTGGTGAGTTCCTGAATGAACCCTTATGTTTCACACTGTTCTATAATAAGCTACTGGATATGGGGTTGACTCCTCTCTCAGCTGGAATTAGACCTGCCTAACTCTTCCTTGCAGGCTTTATGCAGCTAATAAGGATTCTCCAACAGCTCAAATGACACATATTTCTTCAAGACCAAGTTCAGAGCTCTGTCATAGTGATGTTCCTAGAAGACAGCATCCCAAAAACTGTGAAGCCTTTGTAGCTGTGCATATATTGAGTGATTCCCCTAATCCTGACATTAATTGATCAGCAGGTTTGGGGGTTTTAAATATATGCTAGAGCATCGTATCACAATCAAAAGTAAAATTTATAACTCATAGGAGAGGCCATGAATAACTGAAAGGTTTTAGAAGCTTCTGACTGCTTCTGTGCACATTTAAGACAATTCAATGAGCAGTTCACAGTAAAACCATTGTCTTTGATTTGGTGGTGGGGAAGGGAGGTTTGAAAAGAATAGCATCCCTGCATTCTTCCCACTGTCAATTCCACAGTAACTCCTCTTTTAAAATAACTGGAAATCCCTGGGTGGCCTGGAGCAAAGCAGTAAATGGGAAAATGCCCTTTAGTGTGACAGTTGTGCAATCCAAACTCCAGACAGATGGACTTTAAGTGTCTAAGTTACAAAGAATAAACCTGCTGTTCATGGTTGCCTCACACTGTCAGTACATTTTAATTTTAAATGTTTTTTTCACTGCTTTAGTCTTTTGGTTCTAGTGGTTTCCTTAACCTCAAGTGTTTTTTCAGCTATGACTGGATACAGAAGAGGACTCCTGTGAACAAAAGTGCAATGTCTAAACCCACCCTTGAACCAAATCAGAAAAACAAAACTGACAAATGAAGGGCACTGAAATCAGCAAAGGTATTCCCAAATGTGGGTCAGGGTTTACAAGGCAGCACTTCCACACTGATACTGAACCACAAGTGGAATTTAGTGAAATTTATAGACACTCAAGGAAGTTTTAGGCAGCTGGGTTGAATATATATTCTTTACATTCTATGGTCCTTCCCCACAACACAACAGTGACCTTTTAGCAGACTCAAAGCCTACAACCAAAAAATAAAAAAGTGCCAAAGGCAGTGAAATTTTGCAGTTTGAAAACCTGTCCTTATCCAAAGAAAATTCAATTTACAAAATTGAATCCCAGTGCTAATTTCTTGCATAACCATAGCAATCTCTTTCTCGTGCTTGTGGAATCTGATTTACCACTTAGTCAAGAATGAGGTACCAATTTTGTCAGTGTTTGAGCTATTGGATTAAGAATATGTTAAGTAATTTAATCACAATGCATCTTGATTTACAGGAAATTTGGGCATATATGTTATGGTTCAACAAGAGAACACAGCCACGTGCTATGCACATATCATATGTTATTACAAGAATAGGATGCATTAAATGTTGGATCTTGTTAATTACAGTGATTGTGCATATTAATTATCTGGTTTATAAACTTAAACTTAATCATGCATATCCTGTTTGAACTCCAATTTTTTTACTCAGACTAGATGATAATGAAGAAAAAATTGAATGTAAAGTAAAGAAAACAAGACTAAGTGCAAAGCCAACAAAACAAGACCACACCACCAGTGTGAGAATTTGTCACAGGTAGAATGAGGGGGAAAAAAGGAAAGAAAACAAGTTCAGAAAAGAAACACTGTACAGATACAGTAATTTCAGATGCTTCATAATACTACTAACAATAAAGCCCAATTTTCTTTTCACAGGCAATAAATCTTTTCATGCTCTTTGCTTGACTTATCCAACTATTTTTTTCCCTCCACATACTTCTTGTCTTCCTCTGGGGATTGTATATTACCTTTTAAAAGAAGAATTACTTTTCTTGTGACAAAAGAAGATACTGTGTGTTTTGTAACCACAAATATGAAATGCTTAAGTACATTTAGTACACACCAATTAGTTGGTTGTGCTGCTTCCTGATTGAGCATTGTCTCCTTTCCAAATCCAATATTATTGTATTTTAAACTTCCTATTTCATCCTTTAGTTTGCTTTAAGTTCAGGAAAGTCCCACTCCACTGAAAGAGATTTTTAACTTTTCACTGCCTTTTTTCTTCAGCTGTCCTTGAGGTTACTCTCCTGAAGAATCCTGACCCCTGTGATTTCAGGCAGGCTCAGAATGATAGAGCAAGTTTTCAAATCAGCAGCAGTACAGCCTCCAAGGAGTGCAGAGCTGATTGCTACTACTGCAAGAAATTCTGTCATAACACATCTGCACACCACAACTGCTTCTGTTAGCCCATCACACAACTCAGCTGACACCAATTTTGGATATTTCCACCAGAGTGCAAATCAAAATCAGTGTTTCTCTGTAGCCTTTTGGTAGTTCTCCAAGTACTCCCAAAGGATTTAACTTCATTCTTATCAGCTTGCTCTGAGCATGGGTTTATTATTCTTTTTTCTATACTTTTTTTTTCCATTACATAGCTTTATTTTATGTTTTAGCTTATTCAGCTCTCCACGTTTTTCTTTACTGAGCATTGCATATTCTATGAAGCACTATGAGAAGCAAGTATGCACAAGAATGGTTCTACCAAACAAACATGGAATAACAGAATGGTTTGGGTTGGAAGGAACCTTAAAAATCATAACTCCAGCCCCCTGCCATAAGCAAGAACACTTCCCACTATCCCAGGTTGCTCAGATCTCCATCCAGCCTGGCCTTGAACTCTGCCATGGATGGAGCATCCACAGCTTCTCTGGGCAACCTGTGCCAATACCTCACCACCCGCAAAAGGGATCTAACTAATTCCTGCAACATTATGACCACCAACGATGGGACTTTTTTATTATCTTTTTTAAACAAATTAAATTAAAATACCTTTTGTAACATTTTAAACTAATGTTTTCTCCAAATGTTAAAACTCAAAACAGGAAGAGGCAGTAAACTTCCATTTCTTCAAAATCAAGATGGAAATGCCCTACATTAGAAGTTCACCCACATAAACGTGAAATCTGTGGTTTGATCTTTGGTCTTTTTACATATACTCTCCAAACAACAACATGAGGATAGAATTTACTAGACCTGCACAGAACTGGCAACTTTGTTTGGTACCAGCAAGAAGTAGGAGAAAAAAAAATTAACCCCCCCCCCCCCCCCAAACTTCCTTTCTCTTTGAGAACAAAATACTTGACAAGATGCCAAAAGTGGATGAAATCTATGTTTTACCTTTTATCATTTTAATTATACTTTGGTATAATCTAAGTTCTTTGCACTACACAAGGCCTTTACTCTGAATTTAATTATGGGTTACACCTGATCAATTATATTAGAGATGGAGAAACATCTCAAGTTTCTGTGCACCAAGCTATAGATTTCCTATGGCACTGACAGTCCCTTTCAAACTGAACACAGCAACTTTATTTCATTAGTTTCTCTACCTACCACTAACACTGATCAATTTCTTAAAGGGAGAAAAGCAAGAGTATCAACCACAAACCACTACAAAAGTTTCTATTAGTTACAGAAGGACATGATGCTTCTCTCCTCTTTGGCTGATTTTTACACATTTCTTCAGTAACTAAAGACTGGCAGTCTGCACAAATCCCCCTAAAAAATCTCAATAAACCCAAAAAAGCTGTGCTTCTTCCTGTAAGACCAAAAAGAGCATGCTCCGTCACAAAAACACAGTTAAATTGGAAAAGGTGAGCAAGAGATTATGTAGTCTTAATAAATTTACATTTTTGACAGAATGACTGCATAGCTCAAGTTCAACAGTTTACACAGTTCTGCATAGCTTAGCATAAAAACATTTTTTATCTCTTCATTATAAAGACTTTCTAATATGCATATGCTGAAGTCTGGGAAAATCCACACAGATGGTATGAAATTACTGTCTCTAAAATAAAGTACATTACAGGCAAAAAAATAAAATAACTTTTGGGGGGAAAATATAAAATGTAACTTTCCCAAAGAATCCTAACACATGCATTTATTCAATACAAAATTGCACTTTTGCCATCCTCACTGCAAGAGCTATTATCACACTGGTACTCATGAAACAGAAGAGACAATTTATTTGGAAAGAGGTAAAAGATTTTACAGTTATATGCACTGTAAAATTGGCTCACATTAAGGCATAATGTGACTCCCATTAAAAATTTGCCATTTACCACGTGTTAGGACATAATTGATATTCATGATACCATGATATTTCCCTTTTCTTAGGACAGCAGATGATATATTTGATGTAATTGGTGGTTTTCTTACTGAAGAGCAACCACTGTACATTGCTTTATTTAGAATAAGGAACTACTTAGAATTTTCAGAGAAGAAATGATAAAGTGGGTGCATAGCATTAGGAACCTGTCATTAAAGAGCACATTCAGCAAGAGAATGTTGCAATTTGGAAAGAGAGTCATAAAGGAATATGCAGAACTACAAAGCCACAATAGGTGTGTTATTTGATTTTAAATTCACGTGACTGATGAAAAATTCAAAATCAATGCTCCTCTTAGACACAGATGCCCTCCTGCTTTCCCTAATGCTACTTTTCTCTTTCAGCCCTTTCCAGGAAGCCTACTTTAATTTAGCTCCTTTGATCCAGACCTGCAATGGGATCTCCACAAGCCTCCTGAATGGACTGATGCTGTGATAGTTAGTGAATCAATTGTCATTTTCTGATTCTGCTTTCTCAGCTGAACCACCATCCAAAGTGGCTGCTTTTTCCTCCATCAAGCTGTTTTAGCTTTCTTCTGAGCTGCTAAAGTGTATCTCATTTCCCCCAGTTCAGTACGATTTCAGACATGGTCCCTTTGCTTTCTTTGCTCACTAAAGACTAATTAGATGGCTGAGTTAGAAGAAGAGCAAATTTATATATATTTTACACTTTTGGTTAATTGTAAAGTATAAAGTTTTAAATGTTAAGTGGCAGCCAGGTGCTTACAGCATGAATAGCACAGACAAATTTGAGTATAACATTGAGGGAGCACCTCCCAAACCACAAACAAAACATGAAACACACTGCTAAGCTTTGAGGTGCAATTTGGCAGGGATTGCTTTCTGAAGAACATCCTTTGCAAGGCAACTTTTGGGACTGTATTGAGAAAGGCAAACTTCTGGCTTTCACTAGTAATCCCATAGTTAGTAAAAGCCTTTGTACTTCATTAGCATCAATGCAAAAATACCATTGCCTGTGGATTATCCTAAATGCAAATAATCCTTTTTTTTTTTTTTTGCAGCACCACCAAAATAAAACAGAATTCTCTTTCCAGAGCCCATTTAGAAATAAATATCCTCATCAGAAATGAAAGCTTTACTTTTAGGGCTACACTAGCATGGTAATTACAAAATTCTGTTTTAACTTCACAATTCCCACATAAAATCCAGACATGGAGAAAACAGCAATTCTATGCAAGACAATAGTCAGCTCATTTTGAATGTAAATTAAATCAGAAATACCCACAGAGAAGTTTATTCTTCTGAGATTTCCAACTTAATACCAAAACAAAATGGTTATGGATATGTGCTTAGGTAAGCAAACAGACTTGGAAACTGATGACTGAGTATCCTGAAAGTTGTTTTGTTTGGTAAATTAAAAAGGATTATTTTGAGGGCAGCAAGCAAATTGTCAACAATGAAACAACTTAGCTGAATCACATAGCTATACACAAACTGCACAGCCATTCTTAATGCAGGTAATTATAAATTTTTAATCTTTCAGTAAACATGGCCTATCAACTGCTTACACAGAGAGGCAGAGGGTAGAGATTCCACACTCTTAATTCTTATATGAAGTTTTTTCCCCATTTGAAAACTGGCAGGTGAATTGGTCTGTGCCTCAGTTTATCTATATGGGAAATAGAATTTCTAACAAACCTGGATATGCACTCCCTTGTTAGTTCCACACACAAACTCAGTATCATGTCAGCACCTTAGAGCACAACTTTCACAGCTTCCTCAAGGTCACTTAAAGCAAAATATCCAGAATGGCCCCATCTTCCATCAGCCAAGTCATAAGGCAAGAAACAACACCAGCAAGGGAATGTTCTGTTTCATTTTATTGTGAGGTTGTCTGCTGCCTCTAGCTATGATTTTCTAATCATTTTATAGGTCATTCCTTTGAGGTCTTGAAAAGACAGCACAATAAAAATAATTGCAGGACCACAACTGAAATCTTCACATCTTTTCCCAAAGCATAGATCATCTGGATACCAACCCAACAGAAACCCTAAGCTGGTTTCCTACTTTTCCTTTCATCATTTCTACACATTAGCAAAGACAATGCCTCTTGCTCTTTGTTATTGTAACACAATAATCCTTTAATCCTTTGAAGAAAAATTCATAATATTCTGGAGGAGGCAAAAACCCATCTCTTATCAACAGTTGCTCTTCCTTTCTTGCCCCCATGCTCAGAACTTATTTAAAAGTATTTATATAATAACCTAACTTGACAATGTAGAGCAGTTGGCAGAAATGGAACATTTTCACTCAGAATGAAATCATAGTTACCTACTCCTTCTTCTGTATCAGTGCTATAATTAATCCAAAAAATGCTAAAAATTAAATGCTCTCTCAAGCTACCTGCAGGGGAATGTATGAGTCCATCAAATGAGGAAAAACAAAACAAAAAACTGAAGCTCAGAACTACATACTTAGGCCATAGAAAACAAGACTGTAGCATTGCATTACATTAGCTAATAAAGGCATTCAGAAGGTAAAACAGGTGCCCCCCAAACCTGGGTAGAAGATTGCATGAATATATTCATTGTATGAAGAATCAATGAGAAAAATGTACTGGGAAAGTAATGGGGAAAACCACATTTTTGCTCTAACATTATCCTATATTCCTGAGCTTCTATTACTTGATATAGAAACCACACATATCCATGAAACAGCTTTTGACATACAGATAATGAATTTGCTACTTTGCTTTCCTATTGCATTGGTATCCAATATTTGCTAAAGCCATCAGATTTTCACGGGAACACTAAAATCAGGCAAATAAAAACCAGGAAGATAATGAGTGGATTGCTGGGGTGAACAAACTGTCTAAGAGTAGCCTAAATCAAGCAGTGATTTAATCATAGAGTGTTCCTTTGTTTGCTTTACACAACTCTGCTGTTCCCTTAGTTCTTCAGCTGCTTCTTATAAATACTCTTCTGGGTAATGCCTGACACATTAATTTCTGTCTAGGGATAAGGCTCTGTTTTGAAACCAATACACAAACAAATACACACAGGACTCTTCTTTTATATTTCACCCAACAAAAATATCCTGGGAAGTGACTTAACCATGAAGGAAAACAAACTTCTCCATATTTACACTGTCACAAGCATCACAGCATTGATGAGGACAGCAGTAGGTGGTTTATGTGCTATCAGTATTTTAACCAAAAAATGAGTTGTAGCACAAGTTAAAGTATATGCAGCAACAACTTTGCAGAACCTGCTCAGTCCCCCTGAGCTTCCTCTATTCCACTGAGATGGCTCTGGCTGTTGCAAATAAAATTGAAGCTTAAAATCTCTGCTCTAATCAGCAAAAAAAGGGGACTCTGAAATCAGAGAAAAAGATGACGATGGGTCTCAGTCATATTCTTCCTGAAATAAATGGCAAGGGGGATCAGGCTGTGTGCACTGAATTAAAATAAAGCTTAAATACTAAAGTGTTAACACAATCACCCCTAGTGCCCTAGCAGTGGCCATATTAGTGTCACCCCATTAAGTGCACTTAATAGCTCATGAGTGAGCAAATACAGCACAGGTGATGGCCCTGGTAATTTGTCCATAAATGTGAAGATGTCTTTTCAGGAAGAAACCATGGGGTATCATTACTGCAGTTAGAATAAGCCCAAACAATCCTCACCATCTCTCAGTAAAGGAAGTAAATACTTGTTTTTTCCTAGCTTGCTTTACCAACAAAGAAGTCTTATTTTCATTATGTGTATCTCAAGTGTACTCAATTGTGTACTAAATTTCATGGAGGGAGAGAAAATACAATATCATAAAGCGCTTCATGTTATAATGGTAAAATACTCTGATTTATTTGGTATTACTTAGCTATTCTGCCTGTATCATAAACAAAGATTATGGTACAATAAATTAATCTGGGAGGAAGTAGCTGAAATTTACTATTAGTGTCTTTAGAGCCTTCGGCCACAATGAAAATGCATCTGAAATATATAGAGACCTAAGCTGTCCTTTTTTGTTATTTATGTGTGTCAACTTTCTCTTCAACACCAATTCAATTACTCTGTCTTCAAGATAAAAGCTTACCATGAATGAACTATACTCAGAAATGAAGAACAACAAAAATAAATCATAGTTCTGCAAGACTGAGATCTTTTTCCTGTTCTTGGTTTACCAGTTTTACTAAAAGCCACGTTTTTGTACAGTAGATTTCTACTCTGACTAAAAAAGCCCCTTAAAACAAAAGGGTCTGGGCAGCTTTAGATTTTATGATCTATCTTCTACAGCTCCAAGATCTGTTCACATAGTCCCTTTCCCTTAAAACTCATAAAATTTGATGATGGCTACATCAGCTTTAGACAGTATGATTTAGACACTGATGATGGCATCAATGAAGTAACTCTAAATCTAAAACCGCATAACTGAAAATTCCCTTATCTGTTTTTTTTTTAATTATTCAGCTGATCTGATTTTAAAAGTGGTTTAAGCTGCAGGATAGAGCAGCTTGACCTATTCCCTTTTTTGTCTTCTCCAAAGACAAATAAACCCTAGCAAAGCATAAAACTAAATGAAGCTTTGTTATATCAGGCAACAACAAACTTTTACTTCTATCAGACTGTGTTTCAAGATGTTCCTAGCAATAAACCAGATTGCTAGATCTACACTTTGCTGTGTCAGAATTCCATGGGGATTTTTTGTTCATTTGTATGTTTGCTTAGGAGATGAGAAGTAGACCTCAAACTTCACCAATCAAGGTAGTAAAAACTGCTAAAACTCACATTAAAAACTGAGGCATTCCCAAGAACAACAAATTGCTCAGGATTATACTGTATACTGGGGTAAAAATATGAAGATAATTCAAAATTTCCAGCGCCCACTTTGGCGCAAACTACTTTGGTTTTTTTCCTTTTTTTTTTCCTCCACAGATCAGTACAAGTGGCACAATTGCAGGCAGTGGTCCATATGATTGGTGGGTAACAATTCAAATGCTGCATCCAGCACTCAAGCTGGAAAAGCTGGGCAGAAGCTACTGAAAACTGCACCACCATGAACTGGAATTTGCTTCACCTTTTCTGTTTCCTTAATTTATATTCACCTGGGAAGAGTATGCAATAAACATATCTAGTCTACATAAAGCTTGTAAAAATAAAAATTAAAAAAAAAAGAAATTAAAAATTGTTATTTTGAACCATTATTTCTAATGCCCAGGCCAAAGCTCAGAAAATTGAGCAGTTGCTAGAACTGTGGTTGACAGGAGAGATAATCTGTTAGTGCCTCTCAAAACCCCAAACTCATCAAGGACAGCGCGTTTCACTGCGTGCAGCACGGCAGTGATAATATCCAAACTGACACCTGGAACCCACCAGGGTAATGGCTTTCAGCAGTGTGCCTGCTCACTAACACAATTTCTTCCAGGCAGCTTTCTACAGCTTCTTTTATGATCAGTGGGAACAAATGTCTTTCTCTACCTCCTAGTATTTCACATCAGCCAGTTCCAGACTTTTGTTGACACTCACATTTTTCAGAAATACTGCTGTAATATGATAGACGATCAATCTGCATGATACCAGAACACTTCCCTGCAGTTTTGTCAGTTTGTTTTAGCTGTAAAACATTCAATAATTTCTTTATATTGGTCTGCTTTTCTCTTTTGAATGGGGTCTGCCTGACTTGAGTGGGGACACTTAGGGGGAAAAAGCCCACTCAATTTGAACCTAAGTGTTCACTACAGAAACAGAACTGGGTGTAATATGGAATCACACCTGGGATAATGGTGCTGAAACGCAGATGAAATTCTGATCAAAGCTCAATAAAATACACCTTAAATTATAGGATGGCCCAAGTCATTCAGAACATATACTGAAACCCATATACAGCCCTTACATGGGGAATAATGCATGCAGGAAATTTTTAAAAATGAGGTTTTCAATTGCTTCTGGTATTCCAGGCAATGGTGAAGACCTCTGCCCTTGTAAATCCCACTGCCATCAATTTTTCCAATATCATCGCTTTAATTGTGAAATAACCACCTCAGGAGGGAATGCTTATCACTGGCTCCTGGTGACATGGAATACTTCAAGCCTGAAGACTTGTAACAGAATGATGGTGCAGAGGCTACAGCACAGAAATAGGATCCACATGAATAAAACTGGCAAGCCCACGGGCCTTAATGCACGTGCCTGAACACAACAATGTGCGTGATTAACGCGCATGATTGGTGCTGAAATAACCTCCCTCCCTGACTGCATCACACCACAAGCTGCTAAGAGAGCAGTTCTAAGAGAGCAAGTTATGAATTTGTTCATTTGTATCAGCTTGCCATGAGCTCCCTTTTTTCATGCCATAATAACTAGCTCAGATTCACTGAAGAACTGCAAATTGCTTGGTATTTTTTCTATTTTCTCCCCCCAGATAACATGCACAAAACAAAGGCATCACCTATGCACAGACTTCAAACTACAGAATATGAACTACAGTTTTTATACATTTTCTAAGTATAAAATTAATATAAGTATATAATAACTGAGTGCTGGCACACTTTTTATTCGCACAAAATCCCATCACCAGTAAGTTTTGCCAGAATAAACTCGGGACAATCATTAAAAGTTTCTTGCACTAAACTACTATACCAAGCTACACCACAGTAAGAGAAATTTCTAACAACAGTGTAAAATGTCTCAGCTGTCTCTAGGAAAGCCACAACCCTGTAGCCAAGGCTAAAACATTTTCCCAACTAAACCACCACCTCACACCACTGTGTGGAGAAAGAGGAATAGTCATTATTTCCCTGGAATGGTTTTCTTCCTCAGATTTTTTTAATCTCATGAAAAATTTCAGCCTTTCCAATTTCAAGTCAACTTTTTAAAGCTGAATCCCTTTACCTACATTACCAAGTCTTTGGGGTTAATATCTAAGAGAGCTGTATCAGTACTTGTCTCAGACAGACTTTATCACTCTTTTTTGCTTTGCTTAGCTTGTTCAGCTTCTTATATAAAAACAGTTTAATGGCAATAAGTGACTGCCTTACAGGGCAACTTTGCTGATGCAGCCACCACTGCAGAATCTCCTGCCAGCCCAGCTGAGGAGCAACTTGCAGCACTGCACACTTTAAGGAGAGTGCATGAAATGAATTGCAGCTGTAATTTTACTGCACATGAACACAATAATGAATACATACAAGGGTTTCTGTGAGAGAAAACTATTGTTCCATTTTACAAGATTATGGAGAGATTGTCAATGGGGATAACTGTCTGCCAAACCTCTGTGCAACTTAAGATGTGCCTAGGTCAAGGAAAACTTGCTGTTAACCCTGTTAGAATACAAGAGTAGCAGCCAAGACATTAGGCACATGAGGTACTTTACTGTGTTTCACTCATGGTATTTGAGAAATACAGCAGTAATTTTTACAACCCACATGTGCATTTAGAGCCCAGCCCTCAATAACGTCACACACACATATTAGAGAATGCTCCAAGTGAATTTGGTGTATGCACACAATGACAAGCCTGCAGGTGGTCCTGTTTTGTGACATCCTGGTCCTTGGTAACTAGGCTAGGTCATGAATTACTTATTTCAATGAGTGTGAAAATCCCAATGCAAAATGATGTGCTCTTTTGCATGCAAAGGGTTAAGTTATGGCCTTCGTGAGCCATTAGTTGGAGATTTATTGGGGGAGTTGGGAAGTCTATAGTTCAATATGTGGTGATTGAACAAGGACCAGAGGTGCAGAGACAGAGAGAGGAAAAGAACTCAGTCAAATGATGCCTCTGGGGCTTTGCAACATATGGCCCATCAGTCAAGGGTCAAGCCCCCTCACAAATTGCATGCACTTTACATAGCCATCTGCATCAATAAATTACTACTCTTGAGAAGCACCAGCACTAATGCATGAGCTGAAGGGACCACCCCACTCTAAAATAAATTTCATTATTATTATTATTATTGTTGTTGTTCACTTTATCCATGTACACTGGTCTAGCCCTTCCCACAATGGGGTTTTGTTACGGACAGATGTACTAACAAACACACCTGAGCCTGTTCTGCCTGCCTTATTTCCTTCCCAAGAATATACAATCTCCTACCAGGATGAGACACAGCAAGTCATATGGTGAAAATATGTCAGTTTCAGTCTTATTTTCCTTATTTTCTTATTTTAACAGTCTTATTTTCCTGTGTGTGCATTTATACAAATGCTCAATCCTCTATTGCCAGCCAATGACGTTGACACTGCTGCCTGCAGAAGGACCTCACCAATTCCATCTTTCACACTTCTGCTCACACCACAGCCTTTAGATCTGTTTATCTAAAGAATGGAATAACACCTACATCAACAGATTTTAGGTGTCGTCAGCCGTACAAAAGAGCTTATTTTGAATCCAAAATTTTCCCTTTGCGGCTGATATGCCACTTCCTCAACTATCTAGAGGTCAAAGGTAATTTAGAGTAACTATCAAACAGGCTTGTGCCCCTCATTCCTAAACCAGAATATGTTTAAAATCAATGTTGCACTTCCTAAGATTTACTAATTTTTTCCAGTTTCCATTAATCTTATTGGATCAAATTTTAACATGCATTTGTTAATTTTTCAGATGACTTTATTTCTTATCAGTATCAAGAGAGAGACACAGCATCACTGAACAGAGAGGTATTAACTTTCACATCTTCTATCTAACCACATTAGATAAATAAAGCTTTTAATAACCCCTGTTTAGTCAACTATGTGTAATTTGTATTTTCAATCAGATTCTCCCAAGTAGCTTTCTACAGGACAAACATTTCCCATTATATCAGGTATTAATCACCACACTGCCCCGAGAAGAATGCTAAAGATGGGATGAACCTAAAAAACTTCTGTGGGCAGTTTGAGGCTGTATTAACCCAACACTAATAATAAGCAAAATACTTAATTTTCCTACAGTATACACCTTAATTAAAAAGAAAATTAAATTACTTCAACCACTAACCAAATAAAGTAGGAAAAACACTTCATAATATAACTATTCAAAAGCCACACTTTCAAAAGTTGTCTTGCTGCAAGCATTTTTTTCTGTCCTTTCTTTGCTACAGTCTCTGTCTTGGATGCAGAAGACAATGAAAAAGTAAGTACACTATCCTCATGCAGTGATTTTCGGCATTCTTTAATTTATAGACATGTAACTTTCCCCTGTGAAATGCACCTGCAGACTTCTCCTTTACCAAATATACAACTGAAAACAGATTTAACTTTCTTAGCTTACTTAAAACAGTCATGTGAACACTGGTTAGACACTGCTGCTATTCCATAAAAATTATTCAAACAAAACAAAAACAACCAAGCAACATCATTTTAATGTTCATTTTAGATAGTGTCCCACATCATAAAAAAATGGAAGGCATTTATTTAACCCTCTCTAGCTAAAGCAGACAATATGAGTATTGAATTGACATAGGCAGTATTTCTAAATGGAAATTAATTTCATCTCCACCACCAAGGTGACAATGAGGAGCCAGAAGACCCAGAAGACAGACCTTTATTTCCTTCAAGCTCCTAGACAACAGGATTTTTTTTTTTTTTTTTTTTTTTTTTTTTTTAGTGGGAGACTTGGCATGTTGAAAAACTTGCTCATGTCTTTCAAGGTCCAACCAGAAAACCATACAGAACTTGGGCCAATGGCTTCAAACAAGAGACAAGTGAGGTGATGAGTGAGGATCTGAAGCATGTAAGTCTCCTTTGTTAGGATTATGGATGTAAATTCTAATTTCTTAATGTCCCTGTCTATAGACAAAGACATATACAAGCAGATACACAGAAAGGGATTTCTGGATGATATCATGTCCTTCACAGGGTCTTCCCTTTGAGTGCCAAACACAGAAAGGCTGAAGCAGACATGAAAAGGTCATTTTTCTTGCTGTCATTCCTATTTATGCAAGACTTGTTTCCATGGCAGAGCTGCTCTCTGCATTACAAAAGTTAGTGAATGTACCTGTAAAAAGTGTTCAATGACATATAATTTTTTTCCAGCTAAAGACACACTGTACAAAACTGAAGCAGCGAAAACTAGCACATAAAGCAGCCTCACAGCACTATATTTCAGTAGGGCTGAGTTGAATCCACTCAAGCAGTATTTCACTGAACACCAGTAAACTCTTTGCAAATCTTACTTGTACAGAAGATGAAGTCTGAAATGTGTTCTTTGGCATCAGAGCACCATAAAGGAGCTGCTACACTTTATAGGTTTTCCTACAGATGAGGTAATATGTAGTTTTTACTTATTTTTTTTTTTTGTATCTGTGGTTGCCAAGTTCCAGAAGGAAGCACTTAAAGGTTTCACTTAAGCTATGTTGCTGTAGAGACTAAAACAAGTGTGATGATCCAGTTCCCTTTACTCTTTACTTGAGAAAACAGACAGGTTTGAGATGGTGTTCTTTTTCCTTCAGTTAAGGTTCCTTTTGAAAAAGGAACACCTTCAGAGGGTGTCAAAGATTTTTTAAAAAAAAACCTTTTGAAATCTGAAATGCAGAGGTTTCAGGAAAAATCATAGTCATTAAGACTTAGGCACCTTGTTATGCATCAGACTTTCCAGTTCTTTGCACAGGAAATGATAAAATAATTCCAATTTATAGAAGGGAGACAGTAAAAGAAGCCTGTCCACAATAGCTTCCTAAAACATGACCCAGACAGACTTTGTCTAAGGATGGGACAGTAACTCAGCTTACATCCTCTGCCCTCTCTTTTGAGCATGAAGATGACTTCAGATATTTTAATTGTGCTCTCACGCTGTCAATAGGACTTGAACCCAATTATTGGCTAAGCTCACACTTCCCAAAATATGCTCAAAAGTTTTTAACTGAAGTATTTCCTCAAGCTTTACTGTGGTTCAGTAAAAGTGTGGCAGTTGCGTAGTTATATTATAAAGTGTTTGTTTTTCTGCTTTATTTGGTTAGTGGCTGAAGTAATTCAATTTTCTTTTTAATTAAGGAGTATACCGTAGGAAAATTAAGTATTTTGCTTATTATTAGTGTTGGGATAATACAATATAATACAATAACAGAAGTTTTTTCTAGGTTCACCCAGTCTTTAGTATCTAGCACAGGATTACCAGTTTCTTCTTTAGTCTAGCCTGTTTTCACATCCTCTTAGGTAATGAGCAAGCCCTGGCTAGAGAGGATGATCTTGAACACTGAGCTGAAGTAAGCACTGAATAGGAAGGAACAGAACAGAATGGAAATAAACAGAGAAAGGGGAAATGGAACAGAATGGAAATAAACAAACAAACCAACCACTACAAGGTGATTGAGAAAATAAAAACAAATTAATCATCCAGAAAGCACGAAGATGCTGTGCACCCCTGTAACTTTTGCTTCCAGGAGAGGTCTGTCTGGTCCAGCTCCCAGCTGTCCCCATCCCAGCCCCACCAGCACAGCTGCTGCTAATTGGCACCCCCGGCACCACTTGTGGATTGCATGGCTTGGTGAGCTCACAAAAAGAATGAAGTGACCTCGTCCTCACCCCGAGGAAGTGTCCTGCAGGTCAGGCTGGGGCAGCCTCGCTGGGCTGGGCTCACAAAGCCTTTGTCCACGGCTCTGTCAGAGGCAGATTGTGCCCTCCCGTCCCTGAGCCTGGGGCAGGGTCCAAGCAGGACCCTGGCTCCACTCATGGCCAGCTTTGGTTTTTTTTTTTTTACAGGGCAGCATAAAGTTTCCAAGAGGGCCTGTATGGTATTTGCAGGCATCCCCGACGAGGGGAGAAAGTGATGCATCTGAGTCCATCTTATCAGAAGGCCCATCTTATCAGGAGGCTAATTAATTCCTTTATTATACTACATTATATTATATTAGACTATATTACCTTCAATCTAAATTGCAACTCTGCACACCACCACACAGAATCTCATGACTGTCACCCCACAGTCCCAACACACACACACCTGGGCCTGACAGGCCAAGGAAACAAAACTCCATCACTTTGGGTAAACAATCTCCATATTGCATTCTGCTTTGGCACAAACACAGGCACAGCAAATGAGATAAGAACTTCCTTTCCCTGAGGTTCAGAGAATGTGAAATCCAGAAATATTTTTGGGAAGAATCGTGCCCTGCTTTTCTCTGTGACCCTCTGCAGGCCTGGGTCTGCACAGCTCACCACACGTAACTTTGTGTTAACTCACGTTACACAGGCAGCTTTCCAGAGCTCTAAAAGAGAGCTCTCCTCTGAGACAAGTCCTCAATCACTTTTACTTATCAAATTGGTCCAACCCTCCCAATTATGTCTTTTCTGGACAGAATACACTTGAACTATAACACTGAATTTCTGGGCATTTTACAAGTCCATGTCATAGAAGCCTGATTAATTTTGAAGCCATTTATGTACATTACAACTGCATCCCCCAACATAGTAGGGGAAAAACCAGAAAGCAATAAATTCACTATACCTTGCTCTTGTTTTTTTTTTTTTTTTAAAGAACTTTAATAATGAACAAACTGATGAGCATTTCTTTTTATCATATTAGAAGGTGTTTTTTATATACCACCTAATTTTTCATTACAATCCAGTACACCTTTATTCTTCTGACCTAACACTTGGTGCTAAGGAAACACTGCCACCTGCTCTGGGAAAAGCTTCAGAGATACTATCAAATCATGAACAGATAAAATAATGCAATTATGTGAAGTGCTTTGAGACAAAAAGATAGTAACTTTATTTCTGACCTAGAAATGATCTTCACAACAAAAACCTAGAGCAGACCTTGTCTATGTAATATTTAATGTACCCAGTGGCCTTCCCAAATTTCAAGACCAACTGTTCGGTTTCTTTCAAAGGAAGCACAAATGGAGTTAAATCATTCTCACTTAAGTGATTTGATGCAAAAAAGCATTGAGAGTGACAAGGGACTGTCTTAAATGGTTTGGCCCAGCAAACATCCCATGGGCTGTTCCCCTGTCCACCAAAAGCAGAAGTAAAGACAGCTAAGACACAAAAAAAAGAAAATATCTAGATGGCACAGCTGGAAAAATGTGTTCCTGACACCTGCACCTGGGTTTTGCAGCCACCACCAGCTGTTATTCCACACATGTCCATAACTGCTGGCTCTGGAAGGTCACAGGCAGAGGTCAAACAGGAATCTCTTTGGCACTCAAAAGAGTGATGCCAGAGCTAAGCACAAAATAACAGATTTCCACGAACAGAGTGCTGTCCAATTTATTAACATTAGATGCATACATTCACCTAGTTGCTTTCAACCTCAGGATCCTATTTTTGCAGGGAAAAACTCCTCATTTCTAAGAGCAACTACCCTTGGGAAAAAAAATATAAGAAAACAAATTACACTTATAATTTTGTATCTGCTTTCAAAGCAAGAAGTCACAGCCTCTAGCTTTTTAAATAAACAACAATATTATCCTAGTTTTGCCTGCTAATGCCTAGGTGTCTGTTAGCAAGTAGGCCAGTGATACCTCTTTAATTTGAAATACACACCTTTTTCCCAAGTATTGTGTGACTTTCATCCATGTCATAAAGAAAATGTATGGCAGAGAGAAAAGCCCACACATGATGCAACTGAACAGGTGACAACCACACCCTAGAGCTGCTTAAAAAAGGAGCTCTGGCACACTAAGACAAAGGGGACTAAACCAAAGATTCGGTCTTTTTGATGTGATCAATCATCATGGGTTTTTAGAGATAAAAACATGCTCACAACCCATCTAATGTCTAAGTGTACATTTGTACTTGCTACGCACAACAGACAGCAGCAAATTTATCTCACAAAATATCTGCAGATCTCAAGAGCTGTAAATTGGGCTCATTCTTTTTAAAGACAAAAAAATCTTGGACACTCTCAATGTTGACCAAGAATATTTTCAGCTTTTTCACCATCTCCCATTTTCCTCTGTTATAATCCAGAATCTACAGTTACCCTTCCTAGCATGTGCAAAGTGGATCAAATGAGGCCACAGAAAAGGGAAGAAAATTACACAGATGTTTGTAGTTACAAGTAACTGTTCCAAAACTTTTTATAGAATGATAGAAAAATGCTGAACCAATCATCAGATCATGTTCTGTATATGAAATTACACTTGTACTGCCAGAGTAAATTATTATATATTGACTTGGACTTCCATTTGACATTTTGCATTACTTTAACTGCTGCTTCAGAGGAATTTTACCTAAAAAAAACCAAAAACTTTTTTAAAAATCACAAAATAGAAATAAAAAATTCAGCAGTGGCCACAGCTGCTAGTGGGAGACCTCAGGTTCCTGGAGATTTCAGTCTACTCTCACTGTGATACTATATTTTCTTTTATGATTGAAGCTATGTCTACTGAAATTACCTCCCATTTAAAAAAATGAAACTGAAAAAGAAGTTTGAAGACAGTGTCCACTGAAGTCAGCTAATAGATTTCAAAAGGCTGGTGTCCTGTTGTGCAGACAGAAATACCTGCAGCTCCCAGCAGATCCTCTCATTCTTGTACAATCACTTCTACAGTGCTCAGGAAACTGGATTCATACTTTAGTGGATCCTGACTTCTCAGTGGATCACATTTATCCCTTCTTGCAATATCTCCATTATTGCTGCCCAGCTCTGGGCAATTATGGGATACATTTAATCTGTGAAAACCCAGTGTGACCTTTAAGATAAAGAATCAGAAGCCAAACAAAGGTTTTGGTTATGAAACTGAACAAATGAGAGAGGCAAGTAAAGTTTCTTATACCAAAGAAGATAAGATCTCTTTTTATTTCAGGTGATTTGTTACTTGTTTTAATCTCTGAAGTTACCAGTTTTACAAAAAACTCATTAAAGTTTATTCCCTATTTTCACTGTTTGAGTGGCGTATGTACTTTTTGCTTATGAATTTAAGTAACATCAGGATACTATTACTTAAATGTCATGACAATAAATATATCAAAATTTTGAGACTTTTTTATCTAGATGTAAATCACTGTCATTCCAGAAAAAGCTGAAAATTGGCTTAACTAGGAAAAGTTCCTCATTAGGTGTTGCAGAGCATGGTACTATTTCAAAAAGGACAGATTAATTTTGGAATTCTACTCAGGAACATATGAATGCAGCAGAACTTCACAGGACAGTGATTTCATATAGTTTGCAGTATAAAAGAGACAAAACTTTTACTAAATTATATGCATATGCCTCATATCCACACAGTGTTCACCCTTATGCATTTAAGAAAGGTGTAACACCATGCTGACATAACCAAGTTAATAACACTACTCTTCCTCCTGAGCACATCAGGATTGCAATGGAAAAGGCATTAACTTTTTGAGGTATTAAGAAAATCTCTTTGTAATATTTTTATTCTTTAAGTTCAGTCCAAATGTAGAAAACACAGCCAGAAGTTGCTGGAGCATCACTTGTTCATGGCAAAAAAGGACCACAAACACATTATTATTAGAGGTTACACCCCTTATATCAACCACAGTTCTGAGTCCATGGAGTCTAATCTGGAAATATCTCCTGTGGAGAGAAATTAACAATGAGGTACCAGTGCAACCTTAGTTTCCCTGGCATAAATGTCAATTGGTTTGTCTTGTCAAATATTTGTCTTTTCAGGGCCTTTCCATTTCTTTCCTATTCACTTATTAAAAGGAAAAAGTTGTTGCTCGATTTGTAGATTGATAAAGTTACACAACTGGAATTAAAAACCAAATGGAACTGGGGGGGGGGGGTGGGGGGAAGAAAAAGGAGAAAAGGATATATGTCACTGGAATTGTTATTCAAAAAGAATTAGATCTTTCAGCACTTAGAGAAAAGAAAACAAGGAAATTGTTGACAGCAGGTTCTGATAAATGCATCTGGTTAGTCTGCCTGCTTCACCCAGACAGACATTGCATTTCAGCATCTTTTACACAGCTTTCTTAGCATCTAGAGCAGCCTTTATTTATTCAGTGCACTCTTTCCAGTACTACTATGTAGCTTATTATCTCTGCTAACAATCATTTTCATCCTTTTGCATCCTAAGGGGAAAAAGGAGGGAATCACAAGTAGTTACTCACTGAAGCCAAACTGCTGCTTTTTGCATAAGACCGTACTCACAAGACAGTTCTTTCTGCTGTGTCCAAACACAAACTAACATTCTTCTAGATGCTTCCAAATCCAAATGGTCTGGATGCTTCATCCCACAAATTGTCACGAGCCGTCATGCCAAACTCTAAAGCCTATATAATTACCTTGCTGATCTTATAAAATCTTGTTCCTTGTGCAATTCCTCTTCTTCATGCACGTTTTTTCCACTATACAGCAGAGAGCTGCACAAGGAATTCCTCTGGACTTTGCTGCTCCATTTCAGGGCACTCTGTCCCTTCTCCTGTAGTCCTTTTACAATGGCATGATTGCCTTTGGACTGAAGCAGGAATTTTCCTGCCTCTCTTCATGCATATTTGTACCCTCTGACACCATTATAATGCCCTACCAAGTGAAGGATACAAAACTTGAGCAGCAGAGCTAGTGGTTTGTTGATTTTTTTATTTTTTTTTTTGTTGCAGAAACACCAGGTTTTAAGGTACTCACAAGATTTCTTTCCAAGTTAATGATCATAAAAGATATATGGTTGAAAAGGGAAGGAAGCATCCTTCACTTCCACAGCTGAAAATGCTGAAAAATTGGACACAAACAGACAGTCTTGGCCTGATGACAATAGTTTAAAACCCCTTAATTTATTTTATATGATTGCAACACCACTGCTTCAACTATTAATATCATGAAATCATTAGTTCTTGCATTAACCTGCTGACGACCAGAGTAGCATTTCTGCTAAGTCAGACATGCTCTCTTCTGATCAAAGGAAAATATATTCCTCCTTCTATTTCTCTGGCTCTTTCTTCTCCTCAGAATCCCTGTTCTGGTCTCAGGCAGCTGCTGGTGGTGTATACTCACAGAGAAAATAAGCAGGGAAAGGAAAACGAGGGAAAGGGGGGAGAAGAAGAGGAAGGCACCTACTTCACACTTTTTGCCTACAGGACAATGTTTCTCTTGCTCTTTACTCCTACTGCAGAACTCCAGGGATGTACCTAATCTACCATTCTGTTTCTACAAGTATGAAATTGTTCCAGAAGTGTGGCTGAAATGAACAGCAATTAAATCTGAATTTGTCAAAAAGGTTTAGGATGCCCCAGACCAACGACTTCTTTCACAAGGTGGAAGGAAAAAGGCAAGAAACCAGCAGCAGAGGTGGTTTTTCTTTTTTCCTTTTAAATGACAGACACAGGCAAACAAGACATTCTCTGTCATGGTTTTTCATTCATAACAAGCAGCTATTGATTAAAAAACTCTATGACTTGAAAGATGCTTCCATGTAAAGAACAATGACATTTGCCCCAATGTGCTGCAAACCTGAAACAATCAGAGCCTTGAGAAGTGGATGAGTAAGAGAACAGGAAACAGCTGAAAATCAACAACAACAACAAAAAGGTTTGCTTAGAGTTTACACTAATATTTAAATTACAGTTCCTGTTCTGACAGTCATCCACTATTTTGCTAAATTTTCATATTGACAGATTCCTTTTAAGCCCCACAGACCTTTAAGTGGGAAAAAAAGCAAGAAACAAAAAAAGCTAGCAAAAAAAAAAAAAAAAAAAACCAAAAAACCAACCAACATTTCCACAAGCCTCCAGCCACGGGTTAATTTGCTCTCAGAAGAGAAAGAGCCTGTCTCTGAAGGCTGAGCAGCAGAACCATCTGCTCAGGTTGGGATGAGCTGGCTGAGCTCAGCAGCAGGCAGCCACACGCTTATTTAACTCTGCCTGCACCCCCAGCACGAGGGCCAGAGGTGACAGCAGCACCACACCTGGACAGGGCAGCCAGCTGGGAAAATCACCACTTGAGAAGGGCAGGGGAAGGAAGGGTTGGAAACTGAATATCTCCAGAGGAGATACTGCATTTGAGCAAGCCCCTTCTGCCATCTCCCAGCTATCCTGCACTTCCTTGGGCTGGTTTCACTTCAGGGAAACCAGAGGGGTCAGGGAGACAGGATGGCAGCCAGGGGACACCAAGGGGGTGCTTAGCAGGGGCTCTGATCAGAAAAGCTGCTGGTGACCTGGCCCAGGTGACCAGGATGGGTCAGCAGGCAGGTGCACATGGAAGTGATACATGCACAGGGCACCTGCCTGCTGTGAAAATGCCCCCAAAACAGCCCTTTCTTAAAAGGTCACAAAACTGCTTCTTTCAGGACTGCCATTGAGTGAGTATTGTTTTTCTCCCTCTCTCACTAGCATATGACTCCCAAGCCAGGTATAGGCCATCAGCAGCAAATTATTTCCTGAGCCAAATACACGTGTAAGCATTCATGTTACTAAACCAGGCAATAAAGAAGTATTGGTGTGTAACACAAGATGGAGAAACACTTCAGAATATCAAAAAATTAACACACTTCCCCCTCCAGAAGGTCCAGAAATCTGTTTGAAAACTCCTTATAAATTTTCTGTAAAAAAGCTGATGAGAATTTTATACTCTGTTTCTAAATAATAAAACACTCCAATCACTGTAAAACACAAGCGATTACTTGAAAAAAAAAAAAAAGAAGGCCTAATACTTTATATAGAATGTTTGTAATCCAAAATCATCTGATTTGATGAAATGGCTAATCAAATCATCTCCAGAGACATTAATGGGTAACTCACCTGGTTTGCATTAAGCTGTTCTTAAGTATTTTGATAATCAGCAGCATAATGCTATGCAATCTGCCTGATCAGTTTTCTCAATGCAGTTGTTCCTTCAGCTGCTCTGCTCAGATATCATATCCCCAATTATCTGAGGTGATATCATCATATGCCATGATAGAGTAATAAATCTGGCCTTGGTAGGCTTCATGCTGCACCTGCAATGCTCTGTGTATGGCACTTTAGCTATAGGCTGAGGGAAGCATCATCTTTCTTAGTTAGGTACACAAACTTGGCACAAACCCCCTTATCATGTGCTACAATAAATTCAGGAGAACTCGTGCTCAGCCTTGATTCAAAGCAAGTAGTCACTGCAAAATAATCTGGTTTAACAGAGATGAGAATTAAGGAACACTGAGCCACAACCCCTCTTACTGTGTTCTGCTAAGTCTCTCCTCTTTTACCAAGATTGGAAAGTGGAAGTGCCACCAGGGTGCACTTGTAGGGGCTTGAAAAGCTATGGCAAGGCTACTTCTTCCTCCCACGTCACCTGAAAATCATCCTGAAATGAAGGATACATGCAGTTCTGACACATCCAAGAATAGGAAAAGATGCTAGATAAAATGCCAAATATAATTGAGGGATTCTGCTTCATAAGGAACCTGAGTTAATTTCTTCAAAAATATTTTTTCATAATGTTTAGCTAACGAGAAATAAAGTTAACCAAGATGGAAGAATGTTATAATAAATGTTGAAAAAATACGTTGGTGAATAATTATTTTTCTCCCATTGTATCCAAGAGGTTGATGGAATATTTTATTAGATCTTCTCTTAGAAGTTGGGTGGGTTTTTAAAACGTTTGCCTAAGTTGCAGGATTTCCACTATTCCTGTATCCTGCTCACTTTTCCAGTGACCATTTAGGGAATGCCACCATCAGGCTGCACTTCACAAAGGCTGCTGAGCCTGCTGCCATCCAACCTCTGAGCCACTCAGGTGCATTTGCTTATTACTTTGAAGAGCTAGCAATCATCACATAGACATAGATCTTCAGAAATTTAGGCTAAGTGAGTCAGTGTGTTAATTATATACTAAGGGAGTACACACAAGAAATGGAAAGTAGTAGTTTATTGCTTTCCCAAGTTTCTCAGGTAATTAGAACAGCTTCTGGAGATACATGGCACCATACCAGAATCTATCATCACAATGGGCTTCACTGCAAAATGCACAGAATTAATTTTTTAATGAAAATCCTCTACTGAGTGTCTGAGCCAAATTCACCTGATAAATGTCACTGAGCAACGTCATTACTGGCTCATCAACACAGGGTGTTTAAAGCAGATGGTAGAGCAGTGCATCTTCAGCACTACAGCCTGTTAATACCAGCCACCTCCCATAAAAAAATTAAAATTGGCCCCCTGTCAGTCAAACATGACAGTACTTTGGATTTCTCCCTCATGATATTCTTTAGCCTTGAGGCAGATATGACAGGCGCCTTATTAAATTCCAAAAATAAAATGTAGCACAAGAAGGCAGTGCATTCCAATGAGACAGCAGACTTGTTAAAATGCAACATGCATAAAACTTACTTCATTTCATTTCAGCTATCATCAGTTTCATCTTTTAAAAAACCCAAATAGCAACTTTAGAAATGTGGTGTTTGTTGTATATAAATTAAAACAACATGTCATGCCTTATACTTCAAAGTCGTTAAAAGCCTTTATAGGCGTTGCACAGATATTTTGGTTATTTTTATGAAAATAAAAGCTGGGATTCCTATTCACTGTTCTATGTTCAGTGATTGTGTTGCATCATTATTGATCCCAGTCAGTACAAAAGGCATGGAAACTAACTATGCTGTTAAACAGGAGCATCACTAAATCAGGAAAACTTTTGCACAACCATGACAATTGGCCTTTATGTATCGTGCTCTCCAACCTATTAGAACAGCAAATAAAAGCTAATATAATCTAATTCAAAAATCTTTTAAGATTAATTGAAAGACAGTTGAGAAAGGACAGCTTCCCACAAAATTCAGACCTGTAAGTCACATAAGTTGGTTTAAAATTCCCTAACGTAAGGTGGAATCCTGGGTGCTGCGAAGTCAATCAGAGTTGGCCTCCAATACATTTATTTCTCAAATAACACATGAGTTCATAAAAACTTCTCCTACCCTCTAGAGTACAGGCTCACAATAATCATATGAGCAGAGGGGCAATTCCACCAGAAATTTGGCATCTTTTCAAGTAGCCCAAGTCATGCATCTGTTGAAATTTTGTAGGATTCAGGGTGAGGCTGATTTTGTTACCTTTCCAGGACTTATTGCCTAAAGGTTATTTCATTCTCTGCAAATCTCCAAAGAAAGCTCATTCATGCCTAACTAAACCTCCTGCACTGGTGTTTTCTGTGTCTCAATATTCCACGTCCTTCAAACACACACACAAAAATACATGATATTCATGCCAAAGTCACATCTTGCTTCCTCTTTTCAAAACTGTGGACAAATGGATGACTGTAATGAACACAGTCTCTGTTCTAGTTTGTGCCACACTTAATTTTTAAAGTCAAGTGAGGTTTAGGTGGTCATGAACTTACTGACAAGAGTCTATTCATTCCCAAACTTTTGTATGTATTATACAAACAGCTTCTTCGTGTCTGTGACACACTATACCCCATTTTTCCACTGCTTTGCCTCCTAGACATAAAATTCTATGGCTTTGCAAAATACATGCCAAAAATCTTCTTTCACTTTTGAAATAAAACAGGACTGATTTAAAACAAATGCTTTCATTTTGACAACACATTTGCACAAACAAACTGTGTAAACGTTGATGTAGCAATAACAGAGCAAGACAACTGAGTGCTGCACTTCTCAGGAGCTGCCCCCAAAATGTCAGCAATTGCAACTCTTGCCAACATGCTCTGAAAATGAAACAGGAATGGGTTCATCTTTTTCAGCACGAGTCTTTTATGCCTGCTCTCCATGTACAGTAGTTGGTTTCAAATGCTGACTGTATCCTATTTTAGGAAACGTAACCAAAGTGTTGCATGATGCATAGAATGACATTTTCTATTGCCAAAAGCATGCTCTAGAAGCAAAACAGAGCAGGAGGAGGGGGAAAGGGAATCTATTCCCACAAGGCCTAAATGTTGTTATCTCCAACTGCCAAACACATGACACCTTGCTGCCACTTCAAAGCATTTCTTGTATGATGCTACTTCTATTTTTTCCTGAAGCAAAGTGATGCTTCTTCTAAATTCTACTTAACCTGTGTGTTTAACACCTTGGAAGGCTGTGCCAATAGCAAACCATAAGGAAATATATTCTCTATCACTTTTATATGTGTGTGTGTATATTTATATACATATATATATATATAATCTCATAGAACTGCAGAAAAGATTGTGTTGTAAGTCCTTGTGGAAGGTGAGACCCTCTTCCCCAAGCAGCAATAGCTTCAAAGTAGGAGTCATTTTGCTCACAATCTTTTCCAGACAGATTCTGACTAACCCAGGAATGGTGATTCCAACCCCCCTCTAGGCATCAGTGTCCATGCCAGCAATCACACTTCTCACCATGAAGGATTTTTTCCCTAATCTAGCTGAAACATTCCTTGCTGCAACCTGTGGCCATTGCCTCCAGCCCTTCTGCTGCACACCTCAAAGAACAGTGAGACTGCCTCAAGTTCATAATATTAAGTAAAACAGCTCTACAAATTAGTCACCAGCATATCACAGGGCTTTGTAAAATATCTGTTTATCATAAGATCTCCTCGTAATAATGGAAAGTAACCTAGTGGGATAATGGCTTTAGAGGAATGCATCTGTAGTTAAAAACAGACTTCCAACCTGCATTCAGATCAGAGTAAAGAATTACAGCAAAGTACAGCCTCTTCCCAACACTACTTTTACATAGCTTTAAATATTAATGCTGGGGCTAAAAGAAGCCTAAGATAAAAATTACACATTATATTTTTTAATACACAAACATGAATGATACTGCAGTTTTGTGGTGAGGTTAAAAACAGCTTTGAAGGACTTAATCATGGATCAGGTCAAAGGATCATCTGCAAAGGAGCTTGGGGGGAATCTGACAGATCTGAAATACTCTGTTTTGTTGGTATCCAGTACTGAAAAATCATCTACAGGTCCTTTGCAACTAAAGCACCAAGGCAAAAATGGCATGTTATTTGGAGCCCACAATAATACAGCCTTCCTCCAGAAATAATTCATATTTCCTTTGTACTCCATAAATCTTTTGAGCTGTCTGTTGAACAAGCCTTCTGCAATTCTGTTCTGCCTTCATAACACTTTAGTTTCCAGTAACATTAAAGATCTTTGTTTGTTTCTCAGCATTAAAGTACCTGGTTTTAATTAGCTGTCACACCATCATTGTCCTGGCATGCTTTTATGCACCCACATCACACTACCTATGATTTTTCTTCTAACATAGGTAATGATAAGCAGGATAGATTTCCCTAATGGGAAAAAAAAGAAAGGCACAACTCTGACATAAAGTATCACCAAAAAAAAAAAAAAAAAAAAAGAGTAATTTGACATTCACCATTTTCAGGAGAAAAGGACAAAAGCTAAAATCATTAAGTGTCCTGTATGAGTACAAGCAAAAGAACATTTTAGATGTTAAGCTATGTTGCTATTGAGGGAGTGACATCCTAATGAGATGCTGCAACTTCAGCATGAAACCAGCAGTACCAACAGCTGCTAAAGCTCTGACTATACTCAAAAGTACAATTACCATCATCCTGAAGAGACAGATTTGTGAGCTGAGACATCAGCTTGGGAAGAGCTTCTCAAGAGCTTCTTCCTTTTTCTCCTCAGTAGGTTACAATATTTAAAAACAAGACATGAGCTGCATGTAACATTTGTCTGCTTGATCTTTGAGAAACATACAGAAAATCCCACAGCAGAACCTGATGTCTACATCTGTGTTATGGGACCATTCTGTTTACACCCACTAGGCAGAGCCAGAAATGCCCATTTCATAAAGACAGGCACAGAGAAGGGGATTTGTGCCAAATTTGTGTCAAAGACAAAAAGTGAGATTAGACCTCTTGAAAACACTCCAGAATCCTAACCTCAAGATCCTTATTCTTCTCTAAATGGATTCTCCAGCTATTAAAACTCCCAGCTAACTAGATTACCACATCAGTAATCAATCACATTTATAAGGTATTAAATTTATTTGAAAACTTGATGGCTGACTTCAATCTAGAGGGACAAGATCAAATTAAAATTCCTACTACATTGTTTGGAGCACTATATTTGGGTTTTTGCAGGAAGAAATTGGCAAATTGCTTTTGATTTCTTGTTTTGACATGTTACTTGGCATATTAATAAAATAGAAACATTATGCTGCTTAAAGTCATGATCTCATTTTCCCCAAATTTATCTTGATGCATTTTTTTAAGAAAATAGGCTATTCTTCTTCACTTACTAATTTTAATATTTTTTTTTCTTACTTGAATGGAATTTACTGCAGTAATCCACCAGACCTAAAGCACTACTAAGACAACCTCATCATACCCATTTCTTATTTTAATTTGTAATCTCAAATGTCACCATGGGTTAATATTCCTGTTCAGCTCCATAACTCACAAGGGTTACATGTAATTAACTACAAGCTTGCTCAAGATGAGGATGCTGATATTTCAACCACACATCACAATCAAATATGAATAAGCAATGAGAAATTAAGCAGAAGGGCATATTGGGGGGCCAGGACCATTTCAAAAACAGGCACTTGAATAGAACTGATATTTGATAGCTGCTCAGTAGGAGTTCAGAAGTTCAGTCACAGACCAACTTCTGTGCCCACAGAATCTCTAGGAGAAAAGGGGAGGGCTGCCCTGCCAGGAAAACTTCAGTAAAAGACTGGGAGTGCCACTAAGAGCATTCCATCCAACGCTTTGCTGTCATCTGCCAAGGATTCTGGCCCCCTGAGAAAAGTCCTTAGAGCCAGGTCTCTTGGAGCTTGGACACATTTCCACTGAATGCACCACTCTGCATCAACTGAACAGCAATCACCAGGTACTGAAGACATCATAATCATAACAAGTTGTATGGAAGCAGCAGCCATACTAAATTTATTACAAATACTGTCTTTCAAGAGCAGGATTTAGGTACCTAAGCAGCCTGCATTAGCAATACTAAGCTTTAGTATAATATTTTCATTCTCACAGGAGGACAAAACAAAGATTCCACTTCCAAGAGCAACTGCTGCAGGTGTTTGTGGATCAATTAATTTTTTCTTTGTTTTATTAAAGAGCCATCATTCAAAACAGATAAAATGTTCAGCCCTGTAGAAAACACGCAATGCCCAAGAAGTTTAAATCTCCAAACAGGCCATTACACCTTGCCTGAGACACAAAAGGTAGGACAACGTGAGTAGATGGATAAAGTGTAGAGGGGGCTTTTTCCTGAAATAGTGAAAACACTGCAAGGACACAAGAGGAAGATCCTGAGAGATTAATAAGAAATGTGGCTTATGCTTCCACTCTACAGTTTTTGCTGGTGAGCACAGAAGTCAGAGAGGTCCTGGGCTGCACTCTGCTGATCCCCACAGGGCATGAGAAGGGCTCAGTTCTTGTGGTACCACCATCATCAGGCAAAGCCTTCCCTTGTACTGAAAATGCTGAGGGGAAGAAATCTCCTTGCATCTTTCAGCTACTGTTTCCAGGCCGGGATAAAAACATGCTATAGTCCTTCCTCTTTCATATTCAGTAAAGGAGAAGGTAAATACTTTGAAAGAAAACTTATCCTTCCACTATTAAATATTGACATAATTTAACAAAAAATGTACATCCAGGTGAACCAGTAAAATCAACACAAAAAAACTCCAGTTTTAACTATGTAGCTACATGTAATAAATTAACCTTAAAACAGAAACAAGCAAAGAACCTAATATCTTGAAAATATTCCCACCGTCTTAAATAACAATAGCACTCATCACGCAGTAGTTCAGGGACAGCTGAATTAAACTGCAACTACAGAAGTGCAAAGTGTCCACCTCTGATCACACAACATCTCCTCCTTGTTTCTCAGGAGTGCCTTAGGTCATATAAAATACTTGCTAAAACCTCATTATGAGCTTTGAGAAAATATTAACATTATATCAGTAAGCACTCTTCTGAAGTTACAGGAAAAAAGAAGTTCCTTCATATTTATTTCATGTAATAGAGATGCTGATGTCTTCAGCACTCTTAGTTTGTGTAACTGAATTTAATCAAACAATAACTTAATTATTTAAGAACAAAAATGAAAAGTGTTCTACTTTGTTTCTATTTTTGTCTTCAATTCTAAAATATCCACCAATATTATTGAGTGGATACAGTGGCATTTTTTCAACTACTGAAGCAAAAAACATTCACATTCTTATTGAATAGGTACAGTAGCATTTTTTCAACTATTGAAGCAAAAAACCTCCAAACCCAATGTTATTTTTTTAATAAGTTACAACAAGGCCTCATGAAATGTAAGAACCTGTCTACAGTTATGTAGTCTGTACTGTTAAAATCTCTGAACAAAACTTTAGCAAGATGAAACACCTAAAAACTGGGACAGCTGCCTTTATAGCAGTTAAATCACACAGCAAAGCATTTGGAGAGCTTGTTAAAAGAATTCTCAATTTAAAGCACTATAGTTTACAAGAAAGGTGTGCTCAGTGTTCATATGAACTGAATCTCCACCATATTATATGCACACTGCCTACTGACTGTGCATCTTTTGAAATTAATTCATCCCAGGGAACACACTTCATGCCCAAAGCACTCAGGCCACCATAAAAACAGGAGAGAAAAAAAGAAATAAAAATAGTAAAAAATGTAATGAAAATACAATACAGAAATGACACTCATCCTGCCTATTTCCATTTCACATCATATTCTTCTTGCAAGAAACATTTTCTTAACTGGGAAAGGTAAACTCTGTTTATGTTCAATGTCCATTTCAAGCAAAACTCTTCAGAAAAGTAAGTCCATATATTTAGTTTGACTGACCCACATTTCATATGGCTTGTACCCCCACACAAATACATCCTGCAGTGTTTGTTCAAGAAAGAAGCATCTCCCTGCCAGCAAACTGGATCTTTTTCTTCATTACTACCTGGGATATCAGCCTGGTCCTCATTTCCTTTAATTCCATCATGATCAGCCCCAAGGGCTCCTGAGGTGGAACACTGACACAACCCCTGATGGCTGAAGGGGAAGGAGAGGGACAAGGTCTGATTCCATCTGGCAACATCAGCTCTCGCTTCCCAATGAATTCTGATGTGGTACCCAAATGAAGGATGAATGCTCCTCAAAGCAAGCACAGACAAAGCAACATTAAATATTTAATTTCCCGAGGCAAAGGGCAGAGTCCCAGAGCCCTGGGAAGCTAATGGACCTCAAGGTACATCAGATGATTTTATGTAGTAAATGCCAATGCAGAATCTACAGCAAAATCACAAGTTTTATTAGGGGAAGAGGAAAGATACTTTACTGAGAAATTCTACATATGTGCAGATATTTGAGATCATACTAAATTAAAAAAAAAAAAAAGACAATCCATTCTAATTCTCCTCTGATACAGTCCTCCTTTTGATTCTCAAGTCAGGGTGGATTAACAGCACTAAGCTTACAGGAGCAATTTCAGCACACTCTGGAGCATTAGGCCATTGCTGTTCATTTCAAACAGGAGTAAAGATTTTACAAATACTTCACGATTTTAAGAAAGTCAGTGACAGTTCATTTTATTCAAAAGCCTCCACAGGAACAGTGAAAGGAGGACTTCAGTTTTCTATCAGTGAATTTCCTTCAGACTCGTGGCCATTCCCCTGTTTTCTCCTGTTTAACATGTGCACACACACACACACACACACACACAGATCTTTATTTTCTCCTTTTTCTTATCCAATAAATAGCCATAAAGGCAAATGTCTGGGGGCACTGCTGGCCTAGGAACAACACCATCATCCATGAGGGCTTTGGTTCTACCTGTGATGTGCTTTGCACAGTGCCTAACACCCACTACCAGCTTTGGAATTTCAATTCAGATTGGAAGAGTTTTGTCAGGTCCCATCTCTGAATGAAACTGGATGCTCAGGGTATTTGTGTGGGTGACCTGACAACACATGAGAGTCAAGCTCTCTGATGCAAGGGGCTGGCAGAATCTCTCCCAGCACACACAGAGTATAAATTCTGAGAAAAACAAAACAGAGCCCTGTTCAGATGCACTTTCCATAAACAAAATTCTATAGTTTCAGCCAATGCTAAATTTTCACCTCATCCCTGCCCTTATTTCCCACTTTTCCTTAAAAACCATCTGGATGAAACCTTTTGATTCAGAGTGCTTAAGGGTTAAAAGAAGGCCTAAGACATCTTGCCTTCACTGCCCAGCAGAAAGAGCACAGCTGAGAAAGCACCTCACTGTCTCCAGATTAATCATGTGTGATATTCAGAAACTGAAGGCAGATGCTACTTTTATCCAGCTGAGGATTGCTGGGGTAGCCACTATTTATCATGTTTTGATATTTATACTTTACCCAATAATTATTTTCCTGTTATGGCAGGTGCTAACTTATCATTTTCCATATGGCCAGAAAGGTGTTAGACTTTCCCTAATTATAGATAAAGCTGTATTAACGGCTGCTGAGCAACAACATCATCTGTGATGCTGAAAAAAACCTTAAGTTTCTATTTAGCAGGGGCATAAATAGAAACTTAAAATAAACAAGTTTCTGTGCACTAAGATATCGAAATTTCTTTAGAGAGAATGAAAATGGTTCCTGGTTCACAGAACTGATAGTATTTGCATATTTTATGGCTGTAAAGCCATGTATTTGTCCAAGTCATATCAGACATTCTACTTAAACCTTCTGCTCAGTTTACAAAACTTTCTTCTATTCTACAACATCACATCTAGAATGGCAGATCTCCACATTCATATAGCAATAAAGGCAATAAAGACAATGTTACAGCTGGCCCATAACAGCAATGCCTGGTCATCATTTGCATCAGAAGAAGAAACACTGAAGCACAAACATTGAGATTCCTGCAGACCCTCTGGTATACAACCAAAAAGGACACACAGCTGCTGAGAGAGGAAGTCTCTTTGCATTTCTACATATGCCTTGACAAGAAGAATTTTGCAGGCCTTTTCTCCCTCCATTTCTTCCCTGCAGGCTTTGTGCTGTGATCACACTCCTTACTGCCAGAGTCCAGACAGGTATTTCTCCAAATCCCATTAATTCTCCTGAGCAAGCCTGAGAACACAACATCACCTTGGGTGAGGATCCCCCATCTCCTCCAGGAACCCCCGACACCAGTGACCCGTGTGCTGATCCTGCTTGTCCACCCATGAGGGGGGAAATGAGGGGAAGGCCTGCCTGATGGGAACCACTGGAATTTACAGGCATTTGTTTTAAATCATCCTTGGGCAACAGCTGCCTGGTAGACTGGAAACTGATTGCTCTGCTAAAAGGATGATCCAGTTTCTGAGAGTAACTCTTGTAAGATAATGGACAAAATGCAGTGCAGATAGTCTGCTCTTATACTGGTGCCCACTCCACCAGACACAGTAGCTGTCATTAAGGTCTTCAGCCAAATAAAAAGGTGCTTGGCAATAAAAGAAAATTTTCTTTGTTTTTTCTCCTTTTCCTGCAGGTTGCTACTACTAAATAATATTCAGTTACTCTGTGTGCAATGTGGGTCATGGCATTTGCTAACATCTGACTAAAAGCTCTGCACTGTGTTATACTCTAGAAATTGCTCTGAATTTGCTTTGATTGTTTTCCTGGTCAAAAGATTTAAAATGTTCTCCATACTGGGATTAAGGAGATGATTATTTCAGCTTGTTCACCTGCTACCTGCAGGGGATGTCAAGATTTTCTTGACAGCAACAGTAATTCAGGCCAACAGGACTCAGATGCTTGGTGTCACAAGAGTGGAGAGTGGTCACGTCTTCTTCCGTGGGCCTGGATCATGGATGGGAGAGCTCGGTATTCAGGCTCCCTTTCATTTTCTGAGTGGACACAGACATAGCCGTAGGAAAGAGAGAGAGCTACAGCTTTTCTCCAAACTGAACCTGCCTTATGGGTCACCAGCTGATGGGCAGAGGAGCCAGGCAAGCTTTTCTGACAAAGAGAAACCATCAAGGCAAAAATTATTTCCCCAAAGGCTAATTATTTCCAAAAACCTAATGCCAGCTGCCATTGCTAGATTTGGCTTTATCATCTGAGCAGCCCTTTTTATCACTCACTTCTGACTTTGAATTACTAGACCTAGAGAAACTTCACTGGGTCCCACACAGTCACATCAGTGTATGATATTTTATTTAGGACAACAGAGAATGAGTTTGCTTTCCCGAGGACTAAGAATGAATAGGAGTCATAGAAATATGGAATATTTTTCATTATAAAGTTCTTCTTTAGACACTACCTTTGAGCTCCAGTAAATTACCAAATTTACAGAGAAAAAATTTATTTTATAAGGCATATTGCAGCAATAATAACTCCCTTTCTCTCTTTTAAAACATTTTCTGTGGCAGTTTTGAAATACATGCTTTTAAACATATTTTCTATTCAGAATTAAAGTTTTGTTGGTTTTCTGGCTTTGTTTTTCTTTAAGTACTCATGCACAATGTAATGAGATATAGGTTTTTGGGCACCTTTCTGTAACAGAGACCCCACACACAAATCCCCTGTAGAGAACTGAAGCACTGAGTACTCCCAGCACCAGGTCACATTCAAGCTGCAATGCAATGAGCACAAGTTGCATAATTGCAGATGAACAAGATGTTCATAAAACAGATACTGAGCACTCCCTCCCTCCTTCCCACCAGTACTCTACCCCAACATCCCTCCAGATGTGTACATTTATTCCACTATAGCAGCAAATATACACCCAGATTGCACCCATTTAGCTGCAATGAAAGCAGCTTCCCTGCTGAATATGATGGTTTGCTAGGCATAAAATGCATTTGCATATGTAATTTCAACCTATGTACAGCACTATGGAAAAAGCCAGCTGTGTCTCTGGGCATTCCTAGTTCTTCCATATCAAAAAAGTGCAGGTCCTGACAGTTCCCACGAGGATTTGAATCAGAAATGGAATTTTTCATTGCACCAGAACTCCTCCTTCTTTCCATTTTTTTTCACTGGACATCCCTAGTCTGGCCAGCCCCAACCCTGGTCAAGCACTGAGCTGAAATAATGCAAAGAGATGAGCAAGCCTGCTCTGTAATGATCCTTATGGGTTTTTTTTGTTCCCAGTAGTTCTTCCTATTCTGCATGTGACCATTCTTCTTCTGCATGTAACCCAGAAACACATTAATACAAATTTATACCTGGTAGGGAAAATAAAGTAGTATTCAAGTATTTAAAAAATCTGTTAGGATTTGCCTGAAGGAGTCCCAGAGAAATGTAAACTAATATAAAATTCATACACCCCAATATGCACCTTTCAGCTTTGTACAGTCCCATGCATGCAATTCTATCTCTAATAACCTTTTAATATCATTTCCTCCTCAGCCTTCAGCAAGCCCTATAGCATTCACCTTTGTCCTCAGAGAAATCTAGGTTAACATTACATTTGTGTAGCAGGTTCTACATTTTTTATTTTATTGGAAAAGCAGTCTAGCATGAAAGAGTGAAGGCACAACCTTAGAATTACCTGAACCAGTGGAGAGAGATACTTCCAATCACCAGGGGAAAATCACTTAATACAGTTCAGTCCTCTTATGAGACAATCTATTTGCCAGACAAAGCAATTATTTCATTTGGATAGTCCCTGCATTGCACTATGAACCTCGAGGCTGAAGTGAGGTTAAACATTCACATATTTTCTTGAGTATCAGGTAGAAAGTAACACACAAAATTTGTCATTTTTATAAGAAAAAAACAAACATAGATATGTAACAAAGAAAATACTTTTTAAATTGTCCTATACATTAAAAAAAAAAATAAACCACATCATGCTTAACAAAATGACAGAAAATTAACCTGAAACCCTAACATACTTTTACACAGTATGAAGCCTTTGGAAGGCTGATATATTCTTCTCTGCATTAATTTATCCCAGTCCTAAGAAAATATATCAAAAGCCATTGAAACCTATACCTGTATTTAAAAG
Source organism: Ammospiza caudacuta (assembly GCF_027887145.1). Lineage (NCBI taxonomy): Eukaryota > Metazoa > Chordata > Aves > Passeriformes > Passerellidae > Ammospiza > Ammospiza caudacuta. The sequence continues at coordinate 10,091,472 of NC_080594.1, forward strand.
ACAAGCACAACTATAATGGTACCTGTAGATCTCTATTTTTTTGGAAAAGCACAATACCTAAAGCCATACATGTTTCTTTTTGCTTTAGAAATAATACACCAGTGAATTCATACTTCACCTGCTCATTTCAGAGAAGCAAAAGGCTAAACTTCTTCAGAGATGAGAAATAAATCAGTCTTCATGCCAGCTCAGCTCTGTGTCCCTCACGGGTGTAACAAAAGTGCTCAGGTAATTCTCAGAGGTTTCTGCAAACATCCTGCATGTCAACCTGCATTACACACACACTTTCAGAACAAATTCAGGCAAACTCTACAGGCTGAAAGAATTGTTCCTGCAAAACAACTGTTCTTGCTGAAAGAATTGTTCTTGGTATTAACACTACAGAGTGCCAAACTTCAGAAAAGATGCTCACTACCTGCTCTCAAGTCACAGATCATTTTCATCCACTGCTTGTGCCTCTTCACCAAATGTTTTACAAACACACCAGCTCAGCTCTTGCACTAGGAGCTACCCCAGATCAATGCTGACAGAAAGAACACCTTTAAACTGATCTGCTTAAGGTACAAACAGCTTCTTGTTATGGATTTATGCACTTCAGTGCATGAGTGACTGTAGAGAGGTCCTCATTCACAGCTTAGGACACAATGGAAGCATATATGGTCTATTAAAAAAAAAAAAATAAGGGCTCAACACCTCAACACCACTCACAGTATTTCTATTTCATGAAATAAAATAGACTAACACTTGTTTAAAACTTTCCAACTCTGCAGGTTGCATTGCTTGTTCTGTTCCTGCAGGACCCCTCATATCATTTCAGTACACTGGAACCACAGAAGCAAGTACAAATATAAGTTAAACTGAAATGAAAGCTGTACTTTCAGCTCCTTTTGAACTTATCCCACAAAAATTAATTAGCTGAATTTGAAGTAAGCAAATCCCACTAAAGACAGCATTACTCCCAGCAGAGGAATGCTCCAGAGGCAGAGAACTCCACTGCATCCCTTGTCTGAGCGCTACCACGGGAGCAGCAGGATGCAAGCATGCTGCCTGTGGATTCAGAGCATGCAGGTCACCAATGCCTGGGTGAATCCTTGCAGGCAGTCCCTGGTGAGCACTGAGACCTTCTGCAGTCCCTGGGGAGAGGAGGAAGGCAGCTCTGTCTCTCTCTGATGGATGACAAGCTCTGTGCCAAGCTGCAGGCATGGGCGCAGCCCTCAGTGGGCACAGCTCATGTGGAGCCTGTTGGATTGCTCCCTGCCTCTGCTCCCTCACAAGGAAAAGAGAGATTATAGGCTTTGGGGTGGAAAAGATGGGTGGGGCAGAATCAAGATATGCCCCAGTACACATTTAGCAATGGGTATCATATATATATGTGTATAAATGCCCAAGTACATACAGACACTACTTTTCAGTTCAAAAACGAACTTCACTTTCATAATCCTGCAGTCCTGCTTTCTCCCTGTAATTATGGGCTTATAAATGCAAGCATCCACCCAATCTTACCTTCAGCATCTTGCTGCAATAATGAAATGAGCACAACATAAAGACTTATCTGGATATTACAATTCTAGCTGTATACACTTAGCCTGCAATAAGGGATTGAATTTAAATGTTTATAGCTTTCCAAACACTATTATGCGCTTGCAAATGTTAATTCAGTTTCAATGAAAGAGTCAATTTTTTTAACAATATAGAATGCATTTTAATACACTATTACACACAATAGGCTGGCAGTGAATGGACTCATAATTGATTTAGAAGCATGTTCTACCACCCTGCTACCTCTATCTCTTTAGTAAATCACTTTTTAATCGGGCTAGTCTGGGCTGACCCATACAGAGCTTTATTTAATTTATTATGGAATTTATATCTAAGGTTGACTAGTAATGCATGGCTACAGCAGCATTAAACAAATTGTACAGTGAATAACAAAGAGGGAAAAGAGAACAAGAATTCAGATAGCCTAAGAATATTGCTGAGGTTAACACAGGCTCCAAATGAGCAATGTTATTCAAATGTTTCAGAACAGGAAAGACAAAAAGGGCTCTGACACCATTACGGTTTGTACAAAAAAAAAAAAAAAAAAAAAAAAAAAAAGGATGAGTTTGAGTCAATTATTAAAGAAAAGATAAGGAAGAGAAAAATCTCACAAAATGCATTAGTTGGCTCTCATTCCTCCTAATGTAAAGGAGGACAATTACAATAAAACAAGAAATAGAGGCCTAATAATCACTCCAAAGCTCTCTTTTCCTGTATGCCTACAAACTTTACTGAAAATACTAACAAGGACAAGGAACTGAATTAATGCTGCAGTGAGCTTTTTTCTGTTACCCAGAAAGTATAGGATAAAGCCTAGCAAAGATTCAGAATAGGGCCTACCAATCTATAGTCAGCATTTCATAAATTATTTACAGAATACTTCAACTGAAGATGTCTAAACGTGTGCCTAGTTAGAACACACATGCATGCACATACATTTAATTGCATAGTAACACATAAATATTTTTTTAAAAACCTGGGGAAAATAATAAGATTTCCGGTCTTTTCCTTGATGGAGATGGGAAGCACCTGCTTGGGCATCAGTTTGTGCATGACCTGCTAAAGAACGGGGAGAGCCAACACTGCCATGGCTGCCACATTCATGCACACACTTCCCTCTTCCTTTGGGAAACTCACTGGGAAGCTCACAAGCAGGGTTCAGCAAGAAAAAAAAAAAAACCTGGAAAACCTGGAATACCTGTCATAGTTCAATACAGCTCTCTTCCTAGAATTTTTTGCACATACATGTTAAATTCCCAACTCCTGGTGTAAAAGCAATGCCAATTTTTTTGTTTTTCCTTCCGAGATACGTAAAAGCAATGCATTGAAGACCTAATGAAAATGAACACAGAATATGGACAAAGAAAATCCCTTCCAACAATGAAGAGCACCTGCCCCACAAGCTAGAAGATCTGTAATAGGATGGGAGAATTTCCTCAGTGACCACTGGCTTGAAACCACCTCCAGGTCATTATCAAGTTGCCATCAGTCACAAATGGGTTGGTAGTCAACTTGAAATGAGCTGGTCCTCTCAGCCCAAGGTCCACATCATAAATTGGCAGCACTCAGAGAGTGTTGGCAGGGAGGTCAAGGATTGAATGGGCACAGAGACTCATCTCAAAAGGGGATCTGTCTAGGTCAGGGTTCAGACATATTTGTGAGGGAAGCATGCCTTGCCATTGTCTCCTGCTGTACAACTGCAGAAAAACGCAGGAATTCATCTTCAAGTGCTGTCACACCCCAGCACCTTTCACAAGGATTAAGTGCCCATTAAAAAAATACATTCATCTGCAGCAAGACAAGGCTGTACCTTTTAAATCACACCTACTGTTACAGCAATACTTTACACTGTAAAGTTAAGACCAAGCAAAAACAACAGAACAACTATAGCAGGTTCTTTTTCAGCCTTCGAAAACCAAATTGCAAAGCTTATAAACAATTCTGAGTTTTACGTATTCTGCAAGCTGTCTTCCTCCTCCAACTGTGGCAGAGAAATCCATAAACATATCAAGACAGGTCAAGGCCAATTCTCAATAGTCAAGGTCAACAACTCAAAATACTTGCAGAGACTGATTTCAGAACACCCTTTAGAAACCACTTTCCACTTTAGCTTGTCCACAAGGAAAAAAAAAACCAGATCAAAGGAGATGATTCATTTTGACACACACTGTAATTTCCACTGAAAAAGGTATGTTTACATGGCCAGTAAACTGCCATGGCTTGACTATAAACCCAAAGCCTGTTTTCCTTGAAATACCAATAGTGTGCAATGCCATCCCCAGAAGCTTCTGTTACACAGGACTCCAGAAGCAATTCAAACACAAAACTCCCTTATCTGTCTTATGGAGGAGTGGCCTCTTGTCACATGCTTGCAGACCCTCTTGGTCAGGGAGAAACTGTGAAGACTGAAGTGCTGCTCTGATTATCACTGTTAAAATGACCTCCAGGGTGATGAAAGCTTGCTTCCTTCAAGACCAAAAACCAAATTACAACTACAGAGATTTCAGGCCCTCCAGACAGGTACTACATTCAGGGTATATTTTACACAACCTGCAGAATAAGGATTGTATCTTGCCAAGTTACCTCATTACATTCCTTTATCCCCAAGACCAAGACATTGTTTTAAAAGATAAATGTCATATCCTGTTTAGGGCTAAAAGAATAAAATGTATGAATAAATAAAGCTACCTATTACAAATATTATATCCTCTGTAATCTTCACATTTCCAAAGATTTGAATGTATGAGAAATGCAATACAGCCACTATAGCTGCAAGCATAAGTAACTACTCCAGTCCTTTACACTACACAAACGAGAAGGTCAGTGATATGTTACACTTAATGCTATTTTGACAGGGTGGATTACCTAAACAACAGCTCATGCGTATTTTAACAGAAATAACAGAGTTGTCAGGGAGCTGCAGCTTTAAGTGCCCAAAACACCAGATGTCTGCAGTGCAATAGACCTTCATATTCAGAAAAGAAAATAAATTGGGACTCAACTGTCTTATCGCTGAGATCAGTGCCAATTCTACAACAGATTAATCTTTGATCATAGTATGCCTGAGTTCTGCAGAACCCAGCTAGATGAAGACAGACATTAAAAAAATAAATAAAAGAAACACTGATAACAATAGAAAAATAATGTTAATGAACCATATTGTGGAAATAGGTGAACTATGCATATTAGGTTTTTTCTTTAAAAAAAAAAAATTCTCCAAGCCACTTGAACAAAGCCTGAGCCAAATGCAATTGGTATACAGGAGGACAAAAGCCTGGGACCAAGGATCTCAGCAGAAGAGACAAAATACACACATTAACTATATAATCCGAGTCACATGAATCCCTCCCAGCCTAGGAGGATCCTGTGTAATCCCCTCACCCCCGCTGTCACAGAGAATGTTGGAAGAGAGAAGCAGATCCAGGTGGGCTCTCCCACTCTCCCCAGCTCACAGCAATGCAATCAGTATTTCTGCAGCACCTGCAAGAACAACTTGCAGGCATCTATTAAGGGCCAAGATCCTTCATGCAAGAGACTACACACATAGAAGAAATCTAAAGCTCACTCTCACTCCACCTTTACATTTACTAAGCTATGACATCTCTGAAGAGTCTAACCCTTAATACTATCCCAGTAGCAAAATTGTGATGGGAGACACGCCATTTAGGAACCAGAGATGGCAAAAAAATGCAGCAACCCTGAGGGAAGGAACCTTAGACAAATATACCTTTCATTTTGGGTATACAAGTTCAGCATTTCATACCAGGGTGGCAGTTGATATAAAACCAGATAAAACACAAAAAACGCAAATGAAACACCCCAAAGCATGACTTGAAAAAAAAGTTTGTCCTCACTCTCCTTCTATCAAGCCAGAAGCAGAGGTAGGCTGCTGTTCTGAATGTGACTCAAGACATTTATTAATCAAAATATGCTAAGAACTTGCTCATCACTGAGTTGCAGAGTTATTTATACTTCAACCAGATTATGCCCCTTAGCCATTTAGAATAAAAATGCTGCTGTTTAGACAAGTATTCTCATTACAGATGTAATAAAACTCTGAAGCACTACTGGAAGTTATGCAATAATTTGTCTCTTAGGAAAGATGAATGGCAAAGTTGGGTGCCCAGGACTTAAAATTCATTAATGTCTTAATAGTGAAACAGATATTAATCTCTCTTCATTAGCTCACCAAAATGAACCAAGGCAAGTTAGAAAATGTTCTGAGACATTATTCGATTTCAAATGAATATGCCTCAAGTACTGCTCTTCCAAAAAGCCATTATAAACAACACAGAAAGGGGAAAATCATTTGAAAAATTACTTTGACATTGTCCTTTAATCATGCATTGTGTTCAGGAAAATTATTCTAATGTATCTCTTACATGACTAAATGGTTGCAGTATATAAATAGCATACTCTCCAGAATGCCATGCAGAATATCTGATGATATAATGCATTACACAGGAACTGAATTATATTTAAATGAACGTGATGATGGAGTGAGATGCTTTTAAAACATAACATAGGTAAAGAAAAACAAAAATCCCATTGGGTCAGGGTATTCTCTATAGTGTTAAAATACTATCCCATTTAAGTAATGATTATGTTAAAAATATCTCTATCATTTTATTGTTGTTTACTAATTCAAAAGGTTTTTTTTTCCTATTGATTCAGCTTTCACTGTAATGTTTGAAGGGAACAGAATGAAAATTTTAGTCCCTGATCAGAATTACAATCACCTTCTGTAAATTACAGAATGCAAAATTTTGAACAGCATATGAGTGTATCCTATTATCAAGTACCCTAAGCACAACCAATTGAACAGATTTTATTGCTGTGTGCAATAAAATAGTATAGAAGTAAATAATTCTACTAAAACAACAAAAATTTAGTATTTCAAGACTGCTAAATAATACTCATTCTTTCTTTCTAGGTTGTATGAGACTGAACAAGAGATAATGTCCTCTAGTATGTGCATTGCAAAGAGTGTTTCACTATGGGAATATCAGGTGGAGGAGTATCAGCTTCCAATAGCATTTTGGAGCTGAAGAAATTCTCACTTCTGCTCTAAACATGAAATGAAAAAAATAATCATTAGAAAACAACAACATACACATTAGGTACACTGCTCACACAATTGTTATACATTAGGAATTGATTGTACAACATGGACTAGAAAGACAAAAGAATCTAATTTATTTCTTTTCTTGTCTTGCTACTGCATGGCTTCTCAGTTCTCCAGTTCTCATTCAAAACTAAATATTTGAATATTTATGTAATATATCAGGCATTGAGCAAAAACCTCCCAAGTGTATGAGGACAACTCCAGTGACTGTCCCAGACCAGGAGGTGAAGACAACGCCATGGCATCACCAGCTCCCAGCATTGCTGCTTGATGACTTTGCTGCCAAACTTCAGGCATGCCACAACTGGAAAAAACGAGCTGTATTTTTACCCTGGTATTTCTTTTCAATGTTGTTTCAAACTTCTCTATAGTGCTAAAATTATACACCGGCAAGCACAGCAGGTGTTTATTTTTAATTATAGCAGCAATTCCAGAAGACTGAAGATACTGACACAGGGCAAGGAACAAAACTATGAGGTCTGCACCACTCACAAGCCAACATAAGATTGATGGCCCATTTAAACCCGAATTATAAGTAGCTTCAGTACATTAATATTAATTAGGTCAAGACTAATAGGCTCTCATGAGTGGGCTGTTTAGCAGGTCAGAGGCAATGAAAAGGTGGTAAACAATTTACTGCATAATGAAGTTTGCAGGCACATGGCACACGTCTCTACACTGTAACTATGCACTTTACTCAGATTGCTAAAAGCTGGCCAGACTACTTGCCTACTCAGATAACGTGTGAAACACCAAATTTATTTTTAAATAAAATGTTTTCACCAAAAATGCTCCAAATTCCAGCCAAGTAGCACTTTCACTCAGGACTGAAGACTCTGAGAACAGAAGGCTGGGGGCTTTGAGGCAGGAGGAACTGGGGAGCATCCATCAGTGGCTGTGTCTTTTCACATCCCTCCAGGCAGAACACTCCAGCTCCTCCTGCAGAGTGCACCCTCAGAGGAAGAGAGGACACTCATAGCTCACCCTCCACATTCATTGCTTGGCTCGTCATTTGCTACCACTTTAGATGTTTCCTGGGCAGTACAACCCGAACATGGACATGCATCCAATTAAGGATATCACTTAGTGCTCACAGATCAAGTTCAACATTTTCCTAACTGCATGGAAATGCATTCTGATCAATAAAAACCCCAAAATAGAAATGTAAAGAACAGTCATACAAAGAGCACATGGACTTTGTGACAAATATCTTGACACAAGTACATGGGAATGTTGATGTGCATTAAAAATAATTCTATTATTTTATTCTCATAAGTGGAGTCAATTAAAATATTTCATTTAATAATTTTCATGACAGGACATTTGCACTTGCCTGAACATAACAGTATTTAGAAAAGTTTATAGAAAATGTTCTACATTTAGATTCCTTTTCTTATTTGTATTACTCACAAAGACAACACAGGCTCCTTCCATAGACTAAATTCCTGTCCTTGGGCTGTGTTATGAAACTCTCCCCATTGCCACTATTGAACTCAAAACTGTGCAGGAGGACTGCCCAATGTGCCCTTACCTCTTAAGTTCCACTTGAAATCTCAAAATAGCATTCAACTGGAAGGGAAGAACAGCAGAGGCCAAGGGTGGGCTCTTTCCAGAGGGATCAGTTTCAACCACTGGCAAGAATAACAGGGAAAGTCTGTAACACAGACAGATGGGAGTGGTTCACATTGGGAATACTTCTTATTCTTAATTTACCTGTGATATGGAATGTTTTTACATCAGGATCCCCCACCTGTTGTTCTCCTCTTTTTCTCAAAGGGCATAATTTTGCAGAAGCACTAGTCAGTTCCCTTTGTAAAGCAAATACTTTAGAATTGCCTCAATTCAGACAGGAAAGAATTGAGATTCCTCAAAAAAAAAAAAAAAAAAGGACAATTCTGAAAGTCTTGCCCGCAAGGTTTTACTCCAAGCTGATTTTATCTTTTCATAATGCATTAATTCTAAAGGAACTATTTAATTTCATTATGGCCCATATAAAACTGACTAAATCCTCCCTTTCACCCTGTGCCATGACTTGCCTGCCTGCAATGCTTGGCAGGGATCAAGGGCAGGAAGGATGTGAAGGTGCAGGTGTTGGTCCTCAGGCTCACATGCACAAACTGAGCTCCCTGGAACATGATACATCTGAGTCAACTGAACAAGGCAGAGAGACAGAACAGTTTTGAAAATCTAACCTTCAGCAGAAAAGCAGTGGGCAAGGACAATAAGTAACACAAAGATGAAATGTGTAGATCTTGCAAGATGCTGAGGCTTTAGAGTTTCACACTCTCTGTGTCTTTAGAGTTTCCAAGCACATGTGGTCATTATTCAAAGTCGCAATGCAAGAACATTCAAAAAAGGCAACTTGCACAGTCCTGGTGTGTTCCTGCTCAATATGAAAGGCCAGGCAGCACAGGGAATCCTCTCACAAGGTGATGGGAACTGTACCACCTCCCCACCCCAGGGGTTTGTGTGCCAGTGCTCTGCACTTACAGCTGCAGAACACACTGTTAATCACACAGCCTGAACATGCCACTGCTGCAGGAAAATCTTAATAAAATTTCCTCCCTAGCCCTGATGTTTTGGCTCAGCAGCCACACTACATGCCTACTGAAAAGCTGCAAGTATGGATTGACCTTCCATACTTCTCACCATGCCCAGACACAGATAAGCTTTACAAGATGTATGGCCTTGGGCCTGCATGCTGCTTCTGAGTGCTGTGGCCATGTAAAGACACAACTGGAAAAAAAGCAGTTATAACACAACCAATATCTAAATACTGAACCTCTAAAAACGTAATTAAAACACCTGTTGTGAGAAAATGGAAGATTACGATAGCCTATCACTCACTCCCCTAGGAATCACTGCTATCCATTACCAGCTTTTGATGTTCTACAGCAAACACACCAAAACAGATTAAAACACAACAACTTTGCCTGACACATTAACATCTTATGCACAAATGGCACTTCTCAAAACCCAAGCATCAGCATGTTGATAATACAGAATGGAAAAAGGTAACACTTTTTTTCTTCTCTCCTGCTTGTTTGGTGCTACATTTACCTAGGTCCCTGAAAAGTGACTTTCTGAGAAAATCTATCACTTTCAAATATCATAGAATGTGATGTGTATGTGCAGCCAGAGGGAAATCTGCCATTTCTTCTGGAGTCACAGAGCATCTTTCTGCCTGCCCCTGACAGACAGGAAAAAATCATCCTTCAAATAATAAAGCTGGTTTAAGACCACATGAGGCAATAACTGCTGGCATGAGGTCCTGGCACGTCCCCACCTCCAAGCACATTGATCTGACTAATTAGTCACCCTAGATGTCACATTTTCTCTTCTGAATAGATAGTTTCAGTTGGATACTGTGGCCGATGTGTCCTCAGTACTTTGCAACACTTGTAATAGGTCCCAATGAATTCTGTTATTTCCCACAGGCAAAACACACATGACAAAAGCTATACCCTCTCTCTTCTATAGGAAAAAAAAGTTACTTTCTTTACCACAGAATATTGCTACTTTAGAAGAAAAGAATGCAAAATAGATTCTCTGTAATAGCCAACACTTCTGCTGCACTGAACAGCCTTTAAGGATTACTTCTGCAGCTGTTCTTGTATCCTTTCCTGCCAATGGCTCTGTGAGCCAAAAGACAGAATTGTGAACAGCTTACACTTCTCAATAGAGCTCCAATTTCTTGGTTTTCTAAGAAATTTCAGTCAAATTGAGTTATCCTACCAAAGATAGCTCATTTTACCTCAGACACAGCTACAGAATCAGCAGCATCAGGAGACCCAAGCAAATGGAAGGCTTGTGAAGAGATGCCATGGAGCAATTTGGGCAACAGAGTCTGACACAGCCTCTAAGTGTCACTGGGGAGCTGTGAAATCACACCTCAACTCCTCAGCAACAGAGGGGCCCACCAGCACCACAAAAGAGACACAGATGCTCTGTGTAAGCCCACGAGTCTCCTTGGTGTTTGTACAATCTCCCTTTCTCCATGCAAAACAAATTACAAGTGCACAACACTGCAGAGAGCCTGAGGAGAATCTGCTGCATGTCACAGAAGTGGAAAGGAGGCAAGAAAGATGAGGCTTGCTTAAGGAGATTATAATATAAATCATGTATCATTTAACTCAATTTAACTTCCAAATCTAATCTAAACATGCTCCAAACAAACACAGCATTGTGACACACTGCAGTCACCAGTTCCTTGCTGTTTCAAGCAGCAGCATGTACCAAGTGATTCAAAACAAGCTCCAGAATAGTAAAATATTTGATCACATACTTATCTTGAAGTGTACCAGAGTGCAATTTGACTTTCTGTTTTTCTCTGCTCACAGTGCCAGTTTCCAAAGTTACACCTCATCCCAGCAATGTCCTCCTGTCACCTGTTGTGCCATTTTCTGGCTTCCCCAGTTTTGCCAGTGGAGCTGTTTGGGGCCATGATGAGGCTGTGCTCTCAATTCTGGCTTGCTGGAGCAGTCCAGCAGCAAAGCAATCACCCAACCCACCCCCACGTTATGCTCTCTCAGCATCAGCAACAGGAGATTTTTGAAGCAGCTTTCCAAGTAAGCACATAGCAGAGTCTCCATGTACAACAAATTAAGTTTCCCACCTACAAAATGGTGATGTCCTTTTAAGTATTTGGTATTTTTATTTATTAAGGGCTGTACTGAGATTATAGACAGTATCTCACCCATTTCACTATAAACATGCCACACTCTCACTCTAAAATTAGCCTTGAAGTATTTGTTGTCGCAGGGTCTCTGATATTTTGATAAACTTCCCTTTCATCATATAGACAATTACCCTTTGCATATGTAATGCAGGGCACATAAAACATGCCATAAGCATCAGACAGGTTGGTCCTGAGGGTCCCTCATTTATAACTTCCTAAAGCCCAACTCCTTTAAGCCAGGCTTAGCCCTGCTTATCTGATTGAGGAGCAGGGCTGCAGATTGTATTCAGTGAATGAGCTCATTCCTTCCCAAGCAGCAACTGAAACTAAGGTCTAATACATGCAGTGTACTCACAAACACTCAACAAAAGGTTGTTTCACTTCATTTTATACTGCAAAAGGATTATTACACATCAGTTATTTTACATTGTCTCTTTGCATTAAAGCACTATGAAGAAAGGCTATTTCCATTTTTAGAAGGGAAATCTCAACTCAGAGTACTTTTCTTAAGGACATTAAGGGCAAATACACATTAATAAGACTCTTCCTCCCTTCCCAGCCCTATATAACCTCTTTTGAAGGTTCACTAGAAAATAAGCTACAAACCTTCCAGTACACTACTTCTGCTCTAGTAAGATGGACATGCAATCAAAAGAAGCAAATTGGTATAAACTACTATATGGCAGAAGTGCTGCATACTGCAGAAAATGCATTTATTCCAGTTCACTATATGCAGTCAAAACTGGAGGGAAAATCCAGATGATCACTAATTTCACAGCTGGCTGCCTTCTCTCCTCTTTGATATTATTTGTAAAATCTTTCCTTGGACTCTGAATGTGTGAGCAATGTAATAATTCATTCATTTACTTGTGGGTAGGAAAAATTAAAATAGCTCACATTATTGAAGATGCTGAATAGACAAGAAATACTTATAACATTCTCTGAATCACATTATCAAGATGTCATAAATTATGTTAAAAAATACTCAACCAGCTACAATGATACAACTCTAGAACAATATAAATGAGAAACAAAATCTAAGAGAAATCTAATATTGAAGAATATGAATATTCTTTATTCTGGACAATATCTGGATTTGATGGAGGAAAATGAGTCTTGGAAAATCTGGGCAAGTGTCTATATAGTTTATCAGGGCATTTGTTATGTAAATAAGTATTTGCATAAAAGGCAGGTCTGGTATTCCAAAAGAAAAGACTGAAATTGATATCTAACACCCAAGTATTTTCACATTTTTCATCGTGAAGTTCCCTGAATGGCCAAGACTAAACTAAACAATCCAAAGTTCAGAAGACAGTACTTATACTTTGAAAACATGAACAGCCCCATAAGCAATTGAACTATGTTGCATTTTCTTGGGTAAAGTCCATAATCGTGGCAAAGCCTCCACAGAAGGCATTTTCACTCTCTACCCCTTCATGTGTGGCAAGTTCCCACTGCAGCAGCAGCAGCACAGGTAAAGGCACTGAAATTTAGGATGTGGCAGAAAAATTGGGATCCTAGATGGGTTCAGTGGGGGCTAAGTCCATCTTACCCTTACAAAACCGTGACCCCGAGGGTGCCTCTATAGTCATGTTTTGCCTTAGAGCAGGAGGGCATTTGTGAGGCAAATTCCCGCCGGCTCCTCCCCAGCGTGCCCCGATCCCAGGCACAAAGCCGGCTTGGAGCCCCTCAATTAGCTTGCTTTCAATGAGACTGTTTGAGGCTAAGAAAGTCTGCAGCAGGGAATTTCCTCCCACTCCTCAGCTCCAAACAACAGCTGTCCCCTTTTTTTTGAGGAAACCAGCCCTGTTTTGTTTTGTGTTGGAGGGTTTTTTTTTTTTTATTTTTGGGGGTGGGGACCTTTTTGTTGTTTGGATTCTTTTTTAGGAGACCACTTCATCAATGCATTATGCTGAAATGAATGGCCAAGACCAGCACTCTCAGCAATTCTTCCCAACATAAAGTGGTTGCTCCTGTAGCATAAACAGCTTTCTAAGACAACATGACCTGGAAGTTGAACTTGCTTACAAGAGGACTAAATCAACGCTCAAAAAGAGCAACAGCTTCACATTCTGAAAAGTTGCCACTAGGCATCATTTGCACATCTTGTAATAAAAACAAAGTAGAATGCTGTGTGATGCATTTACAGACCTTTTACTGTGGGCAAGGCATTTCACAAGGAGAGAGCTTTACGAGCTACCAATTAAACATTCTGGTTTTCTCCAGCATGATCTCTCAGTAGGAGAACCCCAGAAAACAATCCCAGGAGGGATGGGGAGGCCCCCCAGCAACGCAGATTCTTGGAAAGCCTCCTGCCAACAATGGGCACATTCTTCAAAAGAGATCTCTCTCTTGAAATGGGCACTGTTAAACTCCTCCATGGGAAACTGGGAACTCTTAGAAGAGGGACACGCTCAGTGAGGTGAAGAAGAACAACCACAGGGGACAATTTGCTTACAAACACATTAACTCAGTAATTTCTATAATTTCTGTAAAATCTGTAATTTCACTTGAGGCTGTGATTTACACAGATCTTCAGCCTTTGCTTCTCAGCTGGACTCATTCCATAGAAGCAAATTACAACTATTCAAAGACAAACACAGAATTAGGCACCAAGCCGGGCATATGCGTTACTTTTAAACAAAAGAAATTAAGCCTTTAGATAAATAGATAAATAAGTAGCTAAATGGAAAAAAAGACAGGCAGATGATTTCGATAGGCAGACAAAGATTGCTGCAGAGGGAATTATTTCCTCTTTGTAGCACCATCATTTAGTCTGATCTTGACTTGACAGGGTGGGTGTTACATTATGGTTCCAAATTCACCCCGCTGTTGGGCTTTTTTTTTTTCTTGCTAAACAACAAAGGAGAAAATGCAAAAAGAAACAGAATTCCTCCTAACAGCATTTGACTCATAGCTCTGATAGCTATGAGTCAAACAGGTATGTAATAACTATGATAGTAATAGCTGTGATAGCACAAGGCGCTGTCAAAGGAAACCATCGCATTCCGATACAAAGGGCCGCAAGTGCCTGGAGGGATCTGCCCACAGTCTGCAGCTTCCCTGTCCATGCCCTAGAGCAATCCAAGCTAGCTGCCAGCAAAGGCTCTGACTATATTTGATTAGTTTCAGGCCTTCATTTTTAGCGAGTCATCACCCTCTTAAACAGCAGATGATGCCCTCTAGTTGGAATCAATGTGAGTGACCGGCTCACAATGGGCCGGATTAATGATGAAAAATGTGTAGTCAGCCTGGAGGGCCCTGGACATTCATCACACACCGGGTCTGCCGAGGGGTGGGCTGCCCCCGACTCATCAGGACAGACACCCACGCTGCCTTGGAGCTGGGATGCACCTTAATGAGCCCAGGGTGAGGCGAGAGGCAGCATCTCCATCCTGCAGCCTGGAATGCCCTCCCTTCCCAGCACCCACCTAGCAGGCAGAGCACAGCAACTACACTGGATCCTTCCAAATTCAACATCAAGTCGCACTGGAAAGCGAGGAGTTTCTTATTCAGAGAGAAAACCCTGACACAAACTGCCCTGCAAATTTCCTCTTTGCTAATCCATCCAAGGGAAGCAACTTTCTGACAGGCGAGTGAAGCCTCATTACAATTTCATCAACATAATGAAAGGTGGGCAAGTAGATTTTGCGCCTGGCTCATAAATATTCATGTCGGTTTTACATACCAGAGGAGCAGTATCTCATTAAAGCAGAGGAACCTGCATCATACATTATAAACATCTTCCTCTAAACTTCCGATGGCAGGAAGGGCTGCCTACAACAGGCAGTGGCATAACTCACATCAAAATACAGATGCACCAGCCACTGTGTGAATACACCCTCAAAAGTTATCCTTCCAGTTGTCATAAAAAGGGTGATGAGATTTGTGAACATGGTAAGCAGAAACTAAAGAAGTGTTGGCAAAATGTGCATTTTCATAAACAGCAGCACAGGGGAAATGAAGCACTGCCAAAATATATACATCAGAAGCTTCTACTAGAGGCCCAATTAAAAGCAATAACCATATGATGAATTTTTCGAAAAAATTTAAATCATAGACCTGAAATTAAGCATGGGGTGGATGAGTGATGTTCTAGTATGTAAAAAAATACTTAATCATGTGGTTAAATGCTTTTCTGTTGAGGCCTGATACCTCTCTATCCATTCTGTATCGATCTATTTTCACAATCTTCAAAGAATGTCCTGTCAAGAAAAAGAATTAACAAAATGGACTTGTTAGCACATCTAGCAAGCTTGCTCAAGGCTCATCTCATTTTTACGAGGAAATGTCAGCTTTGGTCTTCATTAAGAAACTGTAAATGCAACTACACTGGGGTTTTTTAAAAAATTGTAACTTTAAGGGATCATACAGCCTTGGAAAAAAAAAAAGCAATGTTTCCTTATGAAGAATTTACCATCCATTCAAACAGTTTTCAGTCCTTGACAAGAAAACATGCTATTATCTTAACTGACTTTTTCGTTTAAAAAAAAGTATATTTAAAAGTTATACTGAAGTCCATTAAATAGGAAATCTTGCTTTGTATGTAATCTTGCTTGTAATCTTGCTTTCCATGGCAATCAGATCTGATGAAAAGCTTTGGTTTGGCAAATGTCCTAAAGACCCTACAAAACTGGTTATTATGTTTTGAATGTTTCAGGAAGATCTCTTCATATTTAACGAAGTTATTTGATCTGCCATACTACGAGACATACAGAAAATTCCTAAATCATAAATTAAGGTTCAAATTGCAGTCATGCTTATCAAGAAAAAAAAAAAACCAACCAAAAAAACAATTTACAAGATTAGTAACATTATTAAATTACAAAAGAGCTTGTTCAACCTAACAGTACCAAAATCTTTAATAGCTACCTTAAACCTCCTCTACTATTCTTAGCAGTCTTTCTCCTGACAGCCATTCAAAATGCAAAAACAAAGGAGGCATGCCCAATATTTTGGTTCTAATGGCAGCCCCACCTCATGCCAAACAATATTTGGGATCAGATTGGGCTCTCACAGGCCTCCCCTCCCAGGACAGCCACACATTGATGGGAAAACACAAGAAGGGATTTGTGTGATCCCACCCCACCATTGAAAACACACACAGAGTGAAAACACTCTGGTAGATTCAATGCAGTGGAATATCATTCCACACAAAGTGATCCATCATCTCCCACCCAGCAGTCCTGATAAATGGTCCTTTTTGTTTAGCTCACTGCACACTTTAAAATGAAGAATAATCATCTTCAAAATTAGCACAGCAATTACGTTTGCTTGGAACATATAACACTTTAAAATTATTGTTTCATAAAAAGGGAAACAATAAATTAGCTGCAAAGTTAAATCCATCACCTAAAATCTTCTCTCCTCTGTTCATTGTTCATTTCATACTATAGAGGTTGTCCTCAAATAAGCCTTACAAAATAGATTTTGTAAAGTTTGGTTTATTTATGTAATGTGGAAAAATTTCCAAACCTTTCATGCAACTCTTTGCTCGGGGCATTGGCACCATCTCCATTTAAGCAAAGACCTTAGTCATGTCCACAGCTGTGCTTTGAATCATCAGGTCATCATCTTTCAAATAGGAAAATGTAACTTTCCTGGTTTTGTTTAGCACATTTTACCAGCGACTTTTGCTGGTATCACACTGGAAGAAATTGAAAGATCCACTGGAATACTAATTAATAGGAACAAGGATTCTAGAAAGAATTTTTGCTTGGTTGTTTTCATTATGATTGTTAGCCATAAAAGGCAATGGTCATTTTCTGGATCTCCTTAGATTCACCTGAGTATGTAGAATGGCAAGAAACAGACAAATGCCCTGTGTTTCGATAACTGGGTTTTATAAATTTACTTTATTCCCTGTGCCACTTGTTTTGGTCCACATTTTCTTAGTTTTGTTTGCCATGCAGCTACTCTGTATTCACACCTATCAAATATTAACGCCCACAAAGCACCGATAATCCTTGATTTTAGTGGGAATGAGCCCAGGATGGGGAGATGGCAGTGGTGGAGTTGTGGATTAGCCTTTCATCTCTGGAGTTCCTGTCTGAGGTCACGAGCTAACAGATTTGTGATCTCACCTTAATCCCCAGTGGACTTTTGGCAGCACCATGAAACAACTCTACAACTAGTGAAACATGGTGGTTTGAAAGTCAGAGTAAAGGTTCATGAGGCATTCTGCATTCCTTCCTATAAACTTGCTTTGTTTGTTAAATACATGTGTAAGGAAAAAGGAATTAATTAGCTTTCTCAAAAACCACTTTCCCTCAAGGTGTGAAATTGAATTCTAACTCTATTTCTTTATCCAGAAATTCACATAGTAAAGTTGCATTGAAAGGCCTCTCATTTTCTTGATTTCTTTTTTTGCCCTCAAGGACTGTTGGATGAAATTTTCATTGATAGCATCATCAATCGGTATATATTTGGGGTTTTTTATAAAGAAAAATAATGGATTGTTTAAAGTAGCAAGCGCCATGCCCAGTGCTGAAGACAGGGCAACTGCAGATGAAAAGTGCAACTTAGCTTTATGGCAAAGTACAAAGGGTCTGATCAAAAACTGCCTTTGGATTTGGCTATTGCAATTTCTTTTGACTAAGTTTGTTCCACAGTCAAGTTATTCCCTGGTCAAATGGAAACAAGTTTGGATTAGTGGTTATTTTTCTGTCCAGTAAAACTCCATTAGGAGTTAGTAGCACTAGGTAAAGAGCATCCTTAATTAACATTACTACAAGAAAAAAACTGCTAAATCTTGAACTTAAAATGAAAAGCATCAAGGCTT
The DNA here is from genome assembly GCF_027887145.1 of Ammospiza caudacuta. Lineage (NCBI taxonomy): Eukaryota > Metazoa > Chordata > Aves > Passeriformes > Passerellidae > Ammospiza > Ammospiza caudacuta. Next base: position 10,109,595 of record NC_080594.1, read on the forward strand.
TGGATGAAGGAACACTGGGGAAGAGACCTGAGAAAGCATAAACCTGGTTGTCCATTTGTGAAAAGAAACTACACAAGACCTCCTAACACTCCAACAGAGCCCCTGCCTGGGACACAAGCAGGCTCAGGTAGCTAAAAGATTCAGGATGTCCAGGACAGGCAAATCTGTCTGTTCATACAAGTCAGTTCTGTGCAGAGACCTGAAAATGAGTTGTGGCCACACAACTAGACAGGAGATGGTGAGAGAACAAAGGAGCAGTAATGAAAAGCCTGTGTTTTTTCCAGGATAAGAGGCAATGCCTTTCTGTGATACTAAAGCAAAAATAAATCTTATCTGGTCTAGCACACAGGACTGTGAATCCAGATGTGTCCCATACTACTGCTTTTGTTATTTCTTCTCCCTGTTTTGTTGGTTTTGCTGGGGTTTTTTTTATTTCCTTCATACATATACCAATTATCCAGGTTACAATGTTACGAACAGTGTTAAGTTGACAGGCACAAAAAAGGACACTGTGCTTCCTAGAAAGGCATTCTGAAGGTTACCTGAAGTTGTAACTCTGCACCTCACCTATACTTGTTCCAAGCATCTCACACCTATCAAGGAGGTAAGGGATAAGCACAATAGTTAGACAGCTCTATTAAAAATACCTCCTTGGCTTCCAAATGGAAATGGAATCTTTAATCAGAGCTTCATTTTACTTCTTTACTGCCCTTCACAAAGGGAGGGAAACATTCCTATAATTAACTTTACCCCCAGAGCAGGAAAGGAAGAGCTCTTTCACAATGAGAGTTTGGTTTGGGTTTTTTTTTTTAACATCAATATATCTGAGGAATTAAAGATTACTATTTTTACAGTAAATACTATCCAGCTCTAGGCAGGAGGTGGGCATGACCACCTTACCACTTTCAGATGTGTTTCAGGAGGATGGATAGTCCAGGAAAGGTGGTAAAATAAAACCATTTGCTTGGTGTCAGTGGTCTGTTCCCCTTCCCCAATTTATCCCCACTGCACAGTGTCTACATAACTGCTAGGAAAGGACAAAAGCAGGAGCTGTCCAGCAATCATCTCCTCTGTCTCCCTTCCCCATGATGCCTTCCCTGGCAGGTTTCAGGCAGGGCAGAGACCAAAGGCACATCTGGCAATAACACTCTTCCTTTCTATTGAGATTTGTACCCCTTGAGGACGGGCTTGTGTGCTACAGCAAACGTGGCAGCACATCCCTGCTGCACTCTGAGCAGAAATTATGACAGTCTGTCTGAGGAGTAGATAGAATTCTCTCCCTCCCACTCCCCAGATGAACTGTGAGATAAAAGCTTAAAGGAAAAAAAAAAAAAAAAAGAGGCTAGTAGGTCAGGTTTTGTGTACTCTGCTTTCAGAATGATTATCCTTGTCTTAGGAAATTTCTGGTTGAATAAGCTACAAATCACAGCTCTTTAAGGGAATTGTATGGCTGGGTAGTCACGCTCCTGGACGTGTTACTTCACCTGCTGCAAATGAAACATTAAGTAGCTTTCAGAGCTGCACTATGACATACATCTTCAGTTTCTAGGATGCTTTGTTCCATTTCAAGTTCATCATAAAAGTGAGTTTGTGTTCAATCACTCACCTTTTGCATTTATACCCCTACTCTAGAGAAGTGTAAAGTGTTTTCTGTAATGTAAACAGAGGATAAGAGCTTGGACCTCATTTATGAAAGTTATGTATTATGTGGTCTGATTTACTTATAAAACTACAACAAAAAGATTGTGGGAAACAGTTGGTGAAATTGTTGAACAAATTATAACTTCAATCTCATATAGTTGTATTCAAAACACACTAAGTCACAAGTGCTTGAAAATGCATTGGACTTGAAAAACAAACTTGAACTATTAATTTTATTTATTACAAACAAATCAAGAAATGGAGAAGCAGAACCCTGAAAAATTCACACTGCACAGAAGAATTTTGCATTTTGCTATGACAGTTACTGGATTTCTAAAACAATTTGCACATTCAGGAAGAAATAATAGTGACAAGCAGCCCTGAAGGCTTGTAGTGAGAGAAGAAAACAGCCTGTGAGCAACCTTTTTCCATGTATAAGGTCACTTGCTAATCTAATAGCAAAGATCATGGAATTACTTGCAGCAACAGTAATACCAGTACCTCTTTCTGCTGTTGGTCTAGGGGAGCTAGAAAAATAATAGTTTTTTATGAGAGAGAGAGGGGAAAAAGGAAAGAGGAAGTGCCTACAGCTAAGGTAGATATTTAAAGACATGAAAACTAGAAAATGCAAAGCCCAAGGCTTGCAATACAGCCACATTTCCCTTTTCACAGCTCCTTAAAACACTAGTAACATGAAATATGAGGGAAGAGTTTTTGATTTTTTAAAAATACACTGCTGATAAGATCAATTATGTGAAAAGCCCTTTTCCAATGGGACCCTCTGTCTGCCAGGGCTTTGAAGAAGCACTGCCTGCATTTGTCATGTTTTTTTCTCACAGAAAGCTCCCTGAAAATTCCAAAAGGGCTTTTGAAACCCAAGTCAAATTTTCATTGTGTTTGCTACCAGAACAAGTAACTTTTAAAACCCACCAAAACCTGGATGACTGAAAGAGCAAGCTAGACATAAAGCGGGGTTTCAATTGTTTGAAACCTATTAACTGTGTCTCTAAGAGCAGGCCATTTGCCTCAAACTTGCTTCATGTTGCCACAAACAGCCAGGACAAAGCAAACGAGGAACCTTGTGTCACACTGCTCACTCACCAGCTATCAAAACTCATGATATCTGTGTTCAGAAGGGTTTTTTTAATTTTACCCCAAGAGCCCTCCCAGAGGTGTGAGAGCAGCCACACACCTGAGAGCCCAAGGAGGGCAGCAGTGCAGGCAGGAGAGGTGCCCCAGCAGCTGCTCCAGCTGTGTCATTTTCAGTCTGTTCCCTCTCCCTGCACAACTTCAGCCTGGGAAAAATAAAGCTAAGGGCACTTGTGGCTAAGCTGTCTTTTAAGAAGGCAAGTATCCTGCATCATCACCAAAGGAGGAAGTTTTATACCACAGCAGGTGACACAATATTAAATCAAAACTACTAAATACGAAATTCAAACTTCACAGGCAAAAAATCCTACATAATTCACAGGGAATAAGATTTTGCCTAGAGACAAAAATTAAAGTACTACAACTACCATTACAAAAAATAAACACTAGTAACTTTTTACGGTCAAAGATAATAAAACCAGCCAGCAATATGCAGAGAGTGCAGAGCAAGAAGTGTCTGGTACTGCTACCTAATCTGACACCTTGAATATCCAGGCAGATGAACTGTATCTTCTTCTACTTCCCTTAACTAAAGTGCCCAAAGGTATGATAAATAAGCCTACTAAAGAGTTAAAAAGCTCCTGTGGACACACTTAAATCACTCCGAACAAAGTTTATTTGGACTTGACAGAAGTAATTATATATAAATTAATCTAAATCTACAAAGGAGAACTGAACCTCAGAGGATCCACACTGAGATGCATCAGTTTATACTGAAATCACTCAGAAATTTTGTGGGTAAACAAAGTAATTGTTTACAACACAAGAATTTGTGAGAAAGGTTTAGACTACTTTAGTTCTTAAGGCATAAAGCATGATTTTAAACCTTTGCAACAGTACAGTAATTTACCCTGTAAAAATTTCTATAGTCTCATATCATCTTATAGTAAAGCAAGTTAAAAACATCTACAATCTTTTATTGTAGCTTCGGACAAATTTTACCAAACTTTTGTGTTCTAAATCTACTATTATCTTTATTTTGGCCTCATTTAAGTAATTGAAAATCTACAATATCATTATTGTTTTTCATTGAAACAAGTTATTTTTTATTATTTTTAATTCTACAAGCCTCTTCTCCAATGAAGACTTACAGACTACTATAAGAATTAAATCTGCAGTAACATACTACTGAGCACAGAGCAGCCCCTTTCTTCCCAGGTAAACCAAGTCAATGACAATTTCATCTTCATCACTATATTGCCTCACATTTGGGCATGTTCACAGATGGGCATGATTCAGAACACATTCTGTAATTCCAACATGTCAGTTTGCATATAAAAGAAAATTATATCACACATTATTGATCAGGGGAAGCCAGAATTATGTTTCAAATATCAGTGACTCTACCTGTTGATTATTAATCCCATAATTGAACTCAAAAGGGGAAGACAGATTTGGTAAAATTTTTATGATTAATCTTCAGCTGGCTTTTGGTCTTCCCAATAAATTATTAAAGACTACAGTTATAATCTAGTTTCAATTTTAGTCCTTGTTACACTCATTACAGCTAGAAACTACTGCCATGCCAGAGGCTTTGCTCTTGGAACTATGAACTTACTTGTTAATTGAAGTAAAAACAATTAAAATCGTAAATACAAAGTCACTCTCCTCTGCAGGCTCACCTATAAACCATAAGGGTTCTGCAGTTTAGGAACTTCAGGTGCACTTTTTCCAGGTGAACTATCTAGCTGATAATCTTATTGCAAAATGTGCAAAATGGTCAAAGTCTTCATTTGTAGGTCATATTCTCATACATATTTTAAACCTTTAATGTGCTCCTAACTTTGTACTCACGAGACACTACCTTAGTGCACTGTAAACAAAACAAATCATTATATAAACCACTCTAATAAAGCAGTGCCCTGGAGGAATCAAGAATAAAATAACTCTTAGAAACACTGTACAATTGCACAGTTCCAGTCTTATGATTTTGTACTGTAACCAACATTATGAACATCTCTGATAGCATTTTTGTACTCTTTCACATGAAAATTCCCATAATAGCAAAGATGATGATGACAACAAGGGTGATTTTTCCCCTTCTGTATCAAAAGGCTGATAAAGAGTTGTGGCATTGATCAAAAATGCAACAGCTCAGTACTTACTGATGAAAATATTTCAAATTAATACACTATGAGATCTGATGGACAGTAAAACAAATATGCCATCTGGTATGAATAATGCAAACTCATCACCAAAAATAATATAGGGTATACACAGGACAAGGAGAGGCTATCTTCAGTGAACATGCTGCTTCCACACTTCACTAGATTTAGAGTGATCATTGATGGCTGCTTTTTGGGTTTTTTTAGCCCTTTCAGGAAATTAAAATCCTCATGCTTTCCAAGCACTGAAAGCAAGCTAAATTACTTGCTGATTTTAGATTTTGCAAAGCAGGCTGATGTAAGATGTGCAGGAAGTTAAAAATACACACTTGACAATTAATGCCATTGTCTCTTGAGAGGCAGGTGTGTTGTCCAGTGATAGGGATGCCTCTAGAGTAATTAATCCTTACACCTTAATGAACAGGATGGTAATTACCTATAGGCATTCTGGGCACAGAATCAGACAAATGTAACACAGTTCACTATCACAGGTCTACAAAAAGTAGCCTCCGAGATCAGCAGTTACCCTTAGATCACAAGCTAAGCCACAGTTATAAAGGATTAAAATAAAATTGACAGGATCTGTGCTAGAGATTGCACAGCCAATCATGGTTACTAGTCTCCAATGTTTGTTCCTTATAAGTCAGAAATTTTAGCAAGGTTTCTTGCAGAATTACTTGGTGAAGGTAACTAATTCTACTGGTCTTTATTTACATAGACACCACCAAAAAACCCCAAATAAAACAAAAACCCACCTCTCTGACAGCTTTACATGGTAAAGTCAGGAAGGTGTGAAGGCTGAACTTTTGGTACCAGTGCCAGCCCAGCCTGCAAGCTGCTGGTTTTGCAGCGCAAGAGTCACAAACACAGATGTGCATCCTTTCCCTGAAAAACAGCACAGCTGCATCCAGCCCAGCATCACCTGAGTTCTCTCCTCAGCTGTGGTTTTCCTCATAGCCATTGTCTCTGGAGGACTGATGAGGTTCCCACAGGAAACCCCAGTGCACAGCCACTGCTCTGGGGCTGGTTCTGTTCAGCTCCTGCCTCCAGAGCTGCTCTGCCCCGGGCTTTCATCTCACATCCCACATTTGCATGGGAGCACTCCAAGGAAAACACAGGTGCACCAGGAAGCAATTTCATGGTTCAAAGCTGACACTGATCCCTCTCAGGGACAGATTAAAAGCAGGGGATTCCTTTCTCCCAGGAACTTCATCAGAGCCTGAACCAGAGCCAATGTAATGTTCAGTCTGCACCTCAGGGCTGGAGTGAGACAGCACTGCACTGCTACGAGCCCTGGGGGTTTTGGTAAAGTCCTCTTCATGTTGTAGGATCCAAATTCTAAACTATCCAACTACTGTCTGCCTTCTTAAGAAAGGATCTCCTATAGGTTCAGTTTATTGGGTACACACATTAACTTCCTTTGTGATGTTGGTGCTATTAAGAGTTACCTTTCACTCTGAGGACATACAACTTCATTTTGAAAGACAGCTTAAGTTTCTCCCAGGAAAAAAGCAGGGCACTGACCAGAGCACAGCATGATAACAAAACAACACAGAAAATGTCAAAAGCAGAATAAGTACACTAGGCTTAAAATTTATACAACCAAAACCAAGCTTCAATCCATTTCAAGAAAAATATGACTGTTTCTTGCAGCACTTAACTCCTCCTTCCTACAGGCCCTACCAAGTAACATTTCAAAAACTGTGCATGTAATTAATGCTTAGACATTCAATTAAGTATTTTTACAAGCATCAACCATCATAAAGGACACAAAATTACCCATTTGATGAAATTAAAAACCCTACACCAACAGAATGCAGCAAGCTGGAAGCAAGAGCTTCATCTAAACTGATGTTTCAGTCTGGGACTTTTGAGCCTCAAGAAAATCCAATAATCCATCACACATCACTCATGCTGGCAGTGGCCTGAAAAGGTCAACAAAGACTAGTTGTCCCTGCCCACCCTTAGTGTCACTCCTGATGTTGCCAATCTTCTTAGAGTGTACCACAGCAAATGTTCCCCTATCTTCCTCCCTAGACCATGGGGCTTCTGAATCCAGCTCTATCATTTACTCATGGGAAATCTCAGCCTGGGTGTGATCCCCACACCCCTGTGCAGTGCCACATCTCTTCACAAACCCTCTCCTTATACATTTATTGCCTAGAAACTTGCCTCTAAATTCTGTGCCATACTACATGCACTGGGCAGAGATTTCCATGCGCCTCAGCTGCTTTCAGGACTTTATTCCAGGGCCTGCCTGTTTACACAGGATGATCACAGCACAACAAAGTTTCCCATACACCAGATAAAATCTGGAGAGACACACTGTTTTGACTCTCCCCTTAAATCTATTTTGATAAATTATTCAGGGCTCAAGTACTGTTCTGGCTTAATTAATTTAATTAAATCATTACACTGAACAGCTATAAGAGCCTGAATACATCTGCATGAGTTTAATATCCCCTACACTAGCTCGGGGGTATTCTGTTCTGAGGAAAACATTGCCCTCCAGCAAAAGGAAGAACAGGATCACTTAATCTCAGCAGCAGCATGGTGATGCTGCTTTAGTCCAGGGCTCCTCTGGTGTATTGCTGGGCACAAGCCCTCTTTTAATTAGAGCCAACCATCAACAGAAATAAGCACATACAGCCCACTCAGGCAGCTCCCAGGAACATTAGAGGAGGTATCCAAACTATGGTGAACCTCTGCAGTAAATGGGAAAATTAAAGGCACTTTCTCCCAGGAGTTCAGTTTCTCCCACCTCTGGGTGGGCTTTGCCAGAGCCAGGGTGCAGTTTATACTCTCATGCAACGAACACAGAAATATAGGGAATTAAACACTACAAATAATGTTCTTGCTTTCACATCAGAGCATATTCCCACAAGCAGATAACATAAAATCAGTATGTATTTCCTTAAATTGATGTCCCTTTTTTTCCCCCACAAAACATTCCTTTTCCTCCATCAGCATCTCCAGCACAGTTCAGGACTTTTGTTCTCGAGTTTATGGTCTTCAAAATATATCCTTTGCAGCTTTCCACCTCTGACGAGTGTTCAACAACCTAAAGAAACCTCCTGCTTTAAACCTATGCCATTTTGCTCTTTACTTTATGCCCTACTCTGCAGCTGCTGGGAGCCTCTCCTGGTGTACACGTCTTTGAATGTAACTCTGGAAACCCCCTATTAGTCACAATTAACACAAAACACGAAAACGAGCACCACCCTTCATAAAACACGACTGTCACTGTGTTAGAATGGTTCCAGCATGAACAAAAATGAAAGACCAAAGGCTTATGGGATACACAAACTTCCTTTTTTCAGATAAATACAGAAAAAGACATTACAAAGTTCCGCCAATGGACAGAGTGTGACTGTTTTCCCGTGCTGAAAGGGCTGGAGCATTTCTAAAGGCAGACAGAGACTATCAGCAGAGCCTTGGAGCAGCTATGCAATGTTACAAATACTTTCTCATCCAGACTGACTTTAGCTAAAGCAACAACAAACACAAACCCCACAGTGCTAAACAGTATGTGCAATTAGTCAGAATTCATAGGTTGCACACAGATTGCTCAACTTTCTAACGGAACAGGAATAGAAACTCAATTTTCATGCAGCAGGAATTACAAAATGGGAAAAAGCATCTTCTCATATGCCTAATGATAAGGGAGGGTGTCTTTAGGGAGACTGGCCAACTGTAATGAAACTGGTAAGGTTCCTAAACAGATGTTACTTGACCTCTTCTGAAGGATTTAAACCACAGTCAGGGTTAGTGATAATTCAGGGAATTCTTTTTTCTTTGTGGTATGACTCTTCCCTACTGTAATTATTTAAAGTTTACATTTTTCATACAGAGGATCCAAATCACCACTTGAGAGGAAAAGCACATGTTATGAATGCATGAAAAACCAAGAAATGAAAAACCTCATATTCCCAATCTCTTAAAGTAACCTAATTTCTGCACCAAATCTCTTGGCTCTATTTTTTCCGTGTGGCCAAGATTTCCCTTTTAGGCAGGCACCTGAATGAATCAATTTCTTACAAACAGAACTACGCTGAAATCTAACAAATGCATTCCTGAAAGATGTTTAAAGATTACTTCAGTTACTGTTCTCTCTCCTCTCCTGTACTTTTTCCTTTCCCATTTGCTGGCTTACACTTGAAGCTGTATTTCAGCTAAACATTATTAGCCTGTAGTCCTGATGCAAGGCAAAGCACATATCTCCTGTATGTGCTCAGTAACTTTCTAGACACAACAACAAAAAAGAATTCAAACTAATTCACCACATTAATAAATCTAAAAAATCAAACAGTGCTGATAAAGCTCTATTGATAAGAAATCTGTCAAAGCAAAGAGGAGGAGGCTGGCAGAAGAGCTCTGCAAACTGCTCTAGCAGTGAGACTACACAAGTGAATAGATGTGCCTTTCCATCTAGAACACATTGAAGAATTGGGACTGCTGTAATTTGGAAAAAAGAACACTTTGATTTAGTCACCAGGTAAACATCACACATACCTTGAAGGGGGAAAAAAAAAGAAAAGTCACTCATCAAAGCTTTAACAGATTGCCCTGAGCTACAGCTTACAGAGTGAACAACCCTTATCAAGTTGCAGCTTTGAACTGGGTTACTGCTAAAACAAAGCTACTGCTGGAGAGCCATCAGAGAGTTACCCTTTTGTGGTGCTGCATCCTCCTTACAAGCGGCTTTCTAGTAAACATAAGATTAAATGTTCACTCTAGATCTCATCAACACTAAACACAAGGCTGAAATGCCCGTGGCTCACTTCCAGGCAGCAAATTAGGGAGTAATCGGTGGTGTAACTCCAAACAAGGGCTGATGCTTTTATCGACTGCATCACCATCTCATGCAAAACCTAATGTTCGGTCAATAGCTCTCCTTGGAGGGGAGCCACTAACTCAGTGTTCCTGTCAGTATCCCTTATCTCGTTACAAATGGGCTGCACTTAGAACAGCTCTATCTCTTCAGCTGCAACTTTCAGCAGGGCTGGCCTGCACAGGCTGCTGCCCTGCAGCTGAGCCTGCTCCTTCTGCTACTCTTTCTGCTCTATTTTTGTGCAAAATATGCAGTCTTTCAAAACCACCACTTCAGTAACAGCAAGGGAAAATTACAGTTTATAAACCTCTGGAAACATCCAGTTTGGATGGACAGTTCATATTGTCCAAATTATAAGCAAAGCAGCCATTGATCCAGTTTGGAGAAGCTGAAATAAGGACAATTAGCAAGGTATGCATTTTGGTTTGCTTTCTAACTGCATGGTATATGGTATATATGTTTTTAACTGCATGGTATATGGACAATTCATACTGTCCAAATTATAAGCAAAGCAGCTACTGATCCAGTTTGGAGAAGCTGAAATAGGAACAAATAGCAAGGTTTTGGTTTGCTGTATAACTGCATGGTATATGGTATATTTGGTATGGGTAAAGCCAACCACACAGAACTGCCACATATAAATGTCACACACTTTTAGCTGCCTCCCAGCCACAAAAGCATGTCTCAAATTGCATATTCTAAATGTGATTTCAAACAAGGATAAGATTCAAAGCCAAAAATTGTATCACAGTGTTGAGCATTTCTTTGACTGACGTTTGATGTTCCCCACAGGTAGAAGCTATTGCCCTGCATTAGGGGAAGGTCTACCCTTAAACCAAGTGAAGGAAAACAGGAATCAGAGTGGATGCAACAAAGTCTCTATAAGCACAAAGCTCTTTAAAACAACCTTTTGACCGGTCTCCACACAACTTTTTTTTTCTTTTTCTTTTTCTTTTTTTTTTCTTTTTGTTTTCCCACTACTGCAATCCATTTGCCTCGATGAGAAGATAACACTGAACTGCCTCCCAAAGACTGGCACTTAGGTCTCTTCTTTCAACAAATAAACAGGAGGAATTTGCAAATTCCTTTCAAAACAGAAAGGGAAGCAAACCTGTTTACAAAATTAAGATGAATAACTTAACCCAGCCTGAGCAGAGGGCACTCAGCATTTGGAGCTCTCACATGGGAGACAGGAGCCCTCTGTTTGCAGGGAGGAGGAGAGATTCCAAACCTGCAGCTGAGCTGCCAAGGGGATGTAGGAAATGGCTTATTTCCCCTAAGCATGGATGATTCCAAAGTCCTTAATGTACAGGAGAAAAGACCAAAAACTAGTGATGAAGCTGAGAAATCTTCTATGGGGAAGCCAAACAGCAAAAAATTTCCAAAGTGTTAAAGTTTTAACTGTGAAAGTTTTAACTGTGAGTTTTACTGTGTAATCAGCTGGCTTTGAGAATGAAAAAGTAATCTAGCAACTAACATGCTTTACTGATCTTTTTCTACATGTAATGGTGACAGGTACAAAGGAAACTGCTTGTATGAGAGCACTCCAGTGAAGAAGCAGACACAACAGAGATAAAACAGGAGAAGAAAAAGTATGATAAGTCTCTTACAATCAGTATGAGTATTTTCCACTAATCCTACTGGGGTTTGTGACAACTCACTGCTAGGAAAGCAAAATCATGGTGAATCATCAGAGAATCCAAAGCTACTGAGTTTGTTGTCCAGAGCCCTGTTTTGCAATATGCATAATTATATCATGTTACTGGCTTATCAGGAAAAAAAAAAACAAAAACAAAAACAAAAATTAAATTTAAAAATACACCAGAATTAGTTTGGAAATTTCCATGCCATCTCTGCCTTTTTAAACATTACTGAAGCTTAGAGATTAGTCAGTGAAAAGGCTAAGTAGAAATAACTACCTCAATATTATGAGCTAGTATTTTAACCAAGAAAACAAGCAGTACTGGCTGTGGAGATTTCCTAATAAACTCAGTGAACCTGAGATGTGAAGTTCATTTGCTGAATTATGATTTCAATCCACGCCAAACATATAGTGGGCACTCTTCTCCTAAGGCTGACCAGAAACAAAGGCAGTGGAATATAGACGTTGATTAACCAATTCAGAAAGCACAAGAGACTCCATTTCTGCCTTTTCCCAACGTTTGTGTTTGTGTCTGGCAGAATAATTTTTCAGGTAATGTAACATTCCCCTGCATTCTGTGCCACTATACTCGCAACATGAATAAGAAGGAAGGAAGGAAGATAACAAATTTAGCAGACCTTCAACTCACCAGGACTCTTATTTACAAGCAAAGGATGAGAGGCAAGAGAGGAGCAAAGGGAAATTATAGATGGCAAGGGCAGGTACAGAGCCCAAGATTCCAGAACTGAGATCTAGCCACAGTTGGGTTGAACAGAGTTTATGATGTGCTCAGTCAGCCTAACACCAAGATGTCTGTGGGAAACCACTTAATAAAGTGTGAAATATTTTGAGATTCTGATAGCAAAGTAACTGTAAAACTTACCTTTCTACATTTATACTATGGTTTTCTACTTTAATGGCTATGACTTCACATCAGCACAGTTTCCCTGTTACTTGGATAACCAAGATTTAAAAAAGGATATTGTTCATTATCATAACTCTCTCTTGTTTACCCACAAAATTGCTGGAAAAAAAAATAGACAAATAGATGCTTTCTGCACAATGCAGTGTAATATAGTCCTTTGTCCTCTGCTGATTACAGAGTAAAAATTATTATCTGTTTTACCATTATGCAATCAGAATAGATGAGTGACAAAGTCAAAGACTGAGAAATATAAAAGGTCTGAAATGAAGGAACTGACATTTAAACTACCTTGTTACCTGATATATACAAGCTAGTGATCCTGAGACACTAACACCAGTCCAAAGTACCTTGAGAGCAAGACACACATGCATTATTGGGGAGCTAAGCAGAACATTCCCTCCATCAGGCTCAGTGCAAATACACCAGGGTTAATCCTATTTTGCTCCATAATGCATGTACTGTTTTCATTATACTGGTATATATATTAAGAAATCTTGCTTTTCCATTTAGTGACGAATTTCTAATCTGCAAAGCATTAAAATATCTTTCTGTAAATGACAAGGCTGGGCATTCAGATCTCTCTGACATGAATCCCTATTAACTTGGCTAATCAAGGGAACAATAGAAAACCTAAAGGCCATTTTCCAAAACCTAACCAAGTCAGGCAGGAATACTTGGCATGTTATCTACATATGAATACACTGCTCTGTTGTGTTGAGTATAGGGGTTTGTGGAAAGCTAAGCACAAGGCTGCTGCAGTAAATTTAAGAAGGATTTAAAAATTCAATTAAAAAAGCCTGAAACAGCCATTCCATTTAGTGTCTAAACCACTAACAATTGAACAAAAACAACAAAAAGCCAGGAAAAGTTTATCTCTAAATACTTTTAAAATTACACATGCAAAACAAAGGGGTTTTTTCAGTCTACTGATGTCTCCTTCTGCCACAATATATTTTTTTTTAAAAAGAGCATCATAATGAACACATCTTGTAATTATTCTATTTGAAGGTTTTTTGAGAAATAATCTGGTGCTAAAAAATGAAAAAAAAGTAAATGCATTATCTTTTGATATCAATGTGCAATAACATTGTGTTAGAATATGTAATGTCTGATCTCCCTGGATGGATAGAGCAAACTCAAGTCCTTCCCAAAGACAAAATTCCAGGGAGCCCAAAATACCTCTGTCATGAGTCACTTCTGACCACTCATCTTCAAACTTATCTTTTCAAGGTCAATTTTATGACAGTGATCTGATGAGGAGATTCTCATACACATTCTGCAGCCTTGGCTGTTTCTGCCCAAATAATATATTAGCTCCCACACAGTGTGAAGAAAAACAACTTGATGACAGAACAGCATTATTGAAAGCACTGGAGGCACCATTTGACTCCAAAGCAATACCACCATTCTTACAGGTACATACTTGTACTTCACAGGTAGCCTGTATTTCAAACAGGTATTGAAGGCTGGTTTCACATTTGGAGGCTCTGTTAAATTTAGAAAATTGAAACCTGAAGGGTCACCATTAATTTTGGAATCATAGTGCTGACTAAAAATGAACAGTGTGTTATTATATTATAAATGACTGTTGAGATTTGCTGTGATCACAAGAGATAGGGGAAAGCATTCAGATTTGAGAATTATTCCTCTCGCTTCCACTCTCTGTGGGTTTTCTTTCCTTTATAGAGGCAGATTAAAAAACTGAAAGATCTTCTGTGACCTACAAAAACCAGCAAGAAAACTTCAGGCAACTATATTATTAAACAACAGTTAGCTTAAAAACAAACCCAGAACAAACAAAAGGCACCTTTGAGCAGCTCTCGCAGATGATGTAGATGGAAAATATTTTTATTGAATTTTTGTTGCCTTGTTTCTAAACCCCTCAAATTTACTCTTACTATATATGCCTAGATTAGAAACCTTTTGTGCTCAGAGATTTCTTTCTCGTGAAGCCTCTATTTGCAATTTTCAAGAGAATTAGAATTGTAGGAAGCAAAGCTTTCTCCTGCTGAGACATTCACCTGCAGCACAATTTCCAGCAGTAGTAAAATGATGCTGCCTAACACATAAAATGGGTTGCAATATGAATGTTTTAGAGACAGAGATGATCTCTGGCTAGTTATAATGTTCTTTGAAAAAAATAAATAAAAAAGACTCCAACATTCCTGTAGAAAACTCTTGTTCCTTTTCAAACTAAAAAAAGAAAATCATGCACATGAAAAAAACCACTCCTCTCTGAATATCATGCCAAGAAAAAAACTCCTCCTTTCTGAAACTGGAATAATGGCAGGGAGGGGCACTTTTAAACCAAAGTCACACCAGGTAATATTCATCTGCAATGAACAAGCAATAAACAAGTAACCAGCAATCTTTTCCTCTGAAATCTATTACTTTTGTGAAAAAGCAGCTTGTCGTGCAGAATAACTTATTTTTTTCTTAAGGTGTTTGCCTCAAGTCCTGCTAACAAACTGAACAAATGTTAATTCAAAATTACTCATTTAAAGGATTTCAAGAGCCAAGGGAAGCGCTGAGATGAAGAATGACACAGATGATCTTAGAAACTAAACGTGTTCCTTTGAGAGCCTGCAAACTCATTTGTAGAAGCTATGCTGTGCTGAATGAGTGAAGATGAAAATGAAAGGTCTTGAATACTCTGATTACTTCAAAAACTTGCATTTTTTTCTAAGGTAGATTACATATACGCTTGCATTGAGGAAAAAAAAGGTGCAGATCTGTTTTTCAAGCAGTGTTTTGTGACACCCAAAGGCCAAGAGCATGTCTAACACAGAGATTGTACTGAGACACTAAACAAGTGATGTACAATTTGCAAGGATGGCAATTTTGCCTGTCAGTTAACAAGAAGAGCATTACAAGCCCTATTTCAGTTTGGGACATCTTACAGAATCCCTACATAACTTACTTTTCAAATTATTTACAAGCTTACACCAAAACTCATTAGGATTAATTTTTTTCAGACACCAACTGCCCAGTTTTCAGTAGTTTGACCATCTAAAGCTTCCTTAGACTATTCAGTAATTCTAGAATGGTGCTCAAATTAAGCACCCACAAAAGGCAGTTACGAAACTGCCATTATTTTCTGTTTACAAGTATGGCCATTAAAGCACACACCCAATCTGTAATAAAATTGCCTGGATAATAACAGAGTAGCATTCCCCCACCGTTTGGAGAAAAACACTTATTTACACTGTAAATGCTGTAAAAAGCCCTCTACTTAATGTAGCAGAAATTAATATTTAAGAAACGCTGTCAATCAGAAATCTGAACTTTCACCTGAAGATGTATTGAGATCATTAAGTCTGAACAAATGTATGCCTTGAATAATTTGGTAATAATAGGGCATTCTGTACCTTGTCTGTAAAATCCTCGGTTTTTTTTTTTTTTTCCCTGTATCACATCTAGCTGCAATAATGCTGCAGATCTAATTGAGGTGAAAGACTGCATAATGCTACCATTTTGAAAACTAGAAACTGCTGGTAGCCTCATGTCTTCTGTCTCTTTACTTTAACCTTGGAAGCCTCTTGAAAAGGCAGCACAAAAGCTTTCAGAGCTGCTGGCGCTCATTTCCACACGGCTCAGTCTACAATGTCAGTTTGCTCTGTCTCGTTACCTGACATCTCCACTCTATTCAGGGTTCATCAAACACAGCCACTCTCCTGATTAATGGCTAATTTATTATTTGCCTTGCAAATGTTTATCTGCTGGGAGATGAAGTAAATATACTTCAGCCCTGACAAGCACCATGGCCACTCTCTCCCTGCCTGATGGAATGGTCAGTTGATGGTGTCCCAGAGGAGTCGTGCCCTGCCTTAGGTTTCCCAGACAGCCCTCTGAAAGGCAAAGTATCTATTTTTAATGAGCACACTGCAAAATCAATTAGCTGGTGGCTTAAAAAAAAAAGAAATTAATAATCATATTTATTTGGCGTTTTCATGAGACCCATCAAAAATAAACTTCCGTATTAATTGTATGCATTGGTTTTTTATGCCAACCAATGTTTAAACCATTGTTTAAAATGAAACCATTTGTTTAAAAATGTTTGTTAAAAATGTTTGTTAAAAATACAAAATAAGTCCCTATATTGCTACATCATAGTTTTTCACAGCACTAACCTGAAAAATGCCACAGCAGAGCCAAAAAAAAGCTCTCAAGGAAAATATAATTTCAGAAAACAAAACAGAAAAAGGGAAGATAAGTGTATGATGTAATTCTCTAATGCCATTCAGCTGGGTGACAGCCAACTTCATATGTCATATTGTATCTGTGCTGCACCAGGCAATTCTAGGTGCACCTTGAATTTTTTGTACCTGGAAGCCAACAGGCCACACATCATGACCTCTGCTTGTAGAGATTTTTCTAAGCTCCCCAGTACAACCTTGTCCTGGTGGGGAGGAACACTAAAAATTAAAAAATCAAGTAAACAAAAGAAACTTGAACTTCCACGAACAGCAGTGTCAATAGAAAATGCTAAAGTAGTAGGTAAGAAAAACACAGGTAGCAAACAAATACACTATACAGAAAACTACAAAAAACATACATGTATATAAAATGTGTAGGAAAAAATGGAATAGAGAATACAAAGGAAATAATATATCAAAGCAAGTTAGCTACCATGTGAAAAGAGGTCAAAAAGCAAAGAAAGAGAAAAAGGGAACTAAACTGAGGAAAATTAGCATGTGTGCCCTTCATTCCATACACTACCTACATCTGTGCAAACATATTGTACAAGGTAGAGAAACTAACCAGCACTGGAAATTCAGTAGGAGTGGAAGGTGCAAACATTTCAGCAATGGGGTTGGAGTAACTGTGCCACTTTGCATGAAAAGCATTCCATCTGTCAATTCCTCCCTGCACCATTTTTTCCACTGATTACATGTGGGGATCATATGTGACAGAGGCATCATTCACATTCTCTTAGTGTATTCACTTATCTTTGGAGAGGCACAACTTCATTGAATTACTGACCACTGCTTCATTTTATTCTTAATCCAGAACCAGAGATACAGGCCTGTGGAAAAGAACAGGATAATTCCTAAATCACTGCCTCCTTTTCTCTCCTAGTTTCAGAATTAGTGGCATGCAAGGAGCTGGGTGCTCTGCCTTCTCCTGAGCTTGCTGCAGCAGATCTTGGGAAGCACACCAGAGAAAAGCCTCAGCAGGATGTGTATTCCAGGGAAAAGTCTGAAGGAAGTTTAAGTACACTGTCGAAACAATAATTGAGGTTTGAAGAGAGTAGCTCTAAAACACTCTTAGAAAAGGTCTGCTCAATCTAGAGCAGGAGTGGCAAGAAGAGCAGTAGAGAGGAGAATACAGATGATTGCAGATAAGCCAGATGTGCTCTGTGCTGTAAATCTAACTTTGAAGTAATTTCTTGGGTCTCTTCTTTCCTGATAGTCCCACTCACCCTCAGCTTCCAGAAGCAAGAGGAAGTGACAGCTGTTAAGGTAACACACAACTGGATTCACCATTCTCAGCATGCACCACTGAAATGTTAAATTTCATCTATGGTTTCACATGATCAGGTCTATTACACAATGATTTGTAACTATTACAAGATATTAATTCACAAGAAGTACTTATATACACCTACTACAGATCTAGGTAGTGTAAAATCAGGCTTTCAAGATGTAAAGTTTAGCTTAGTCTGTGTGTTCTGGCCTGGCAGGATAAATATTTAACACAAAGTCCACATTGTTGCCATCTGATGAACTGTCAGGGTAGTCAGAAGGAATTCCAAAACAGGACTGCTGAAAGAGCTCAGCACACCCTTCAGAACACTGCTCCCCTCTCCATGTTCTGCAGAAAAGCTCACTTATTTTGGGGAGAACAACATGGAAATACACTCCCTTGATGCTTAATTCCCAAGCAGATTGCCAGTGACTTCTAACAACAGTCAGTAACTTTCCCAGAGCTAACTTCTGTGTGGGTTGAGAATACACAGCACAGTTTATGTCAGTGTCTGAGGCAGGACACTCTGGCCTTGTTATTCAGACATCATATATGTAACTAGTCCTGACAACTGCTGATTATATCTTTTTTAAAGTGCTGCTGCCTTTTTCTGTTTGCCAGTTATCCTCTGGTGTATATGCCAATGCAGACAATGTCCCATCACTGTAATTGTCACTCAACTGTCTGTCAGTGATGAGAAGAAGAGGGTGACAGCCTTGACATCCCACCAATCATCCCCCTGGAAAATTGATATCGTCCTCCCCAGTAAACAACAGCTAAAGAATCGACCAGCCTTGCCGGTTCGTCCCTGAACAATCAGCTTCCATTAAGGGCAGAAGCCACACATTTATCCCCCTGTACTCAATCAATAGTGCACTGACTTGTTCTGCCTTCAAGCACAAGGCTGCTCAAGGTCTCCATTTAGCACAGGGTACCTTTCAAACACTTTCCAGGTATTTCTTTCAAACTTAAATGTAGGAAGCAGCTTTTGGGGTCTTTGCAACGTCCTCGATTTCAATTTTAAAATATCTTGCGCCCATCAATTTCACTTATTTACTTCAGTTCACACAAAGTTTATTTTCTCAATTACATTATTTTTCTTTAACCACAGTATACAAAATCACTGCATTGTGTTACTGCTTAACCCTTGTAGGCTTGCATTTATATATAACTCTGCTTTAGAGGAAACAGATGCATATCGTGCAAAAGCAGACCTTAGTTAAAATGAACTACCACGTGTATACAAACTAAAAACGCTGTCTGGCAATCAGAACAGTTTGTTAAAACACCAAGTCCACAAACATTTATACATCACCCAGTAACCTAAAACAGTAGACAATTAGCCTGGTAAAACAGTAAAATGATCCCAAGCTGGCACGTACAATCTCTCAAGATGAGAAAACCAGTCATTCACAACTCATGGAACATGAATCTTTTGGGACAAAAGTCCTTAACACAGGAGGAGGAAAATACTGATGTAGAACCTCACTTCAAAACTCACAAAAGAATTAAAGAATCTTCAAGTGCAGTTGCAGATTATTACTTTCACTTTACTGCTTGGCACAAGAGCTAAGGCAGCAGCTGTTATGGTTTCGCTCATGAACAACTCTTCCATACACAATCAAACAATCTAGAAATCACCTGGGGCTAGCAGAGTATCAAATCTCCTGCACAAAGCACTGCCCACTTCCTTCACATTCCCAAGGCCCTCCATTTCTAACTTTGCAATTTGACTGTCCCTTGTAACCTTGTGACTTTTCATCAGCACACACCCCGAGGATACTGAGGCAGGGCTTCTCCTAGTAACCCACAGCCCTGCACTGGCACATTGTGACCACTGCCACAGTGGGTTCTGTGACTCACACATGCCTGGATCACTCTTTGTCTCTCGGCTTTTAGCCTGCAATTCAAGGCCAAGGGATCTTCACCAAAAAGTCCCTGGGGAAAACTCCTAGTGCATTGCAGAGGACACTTGTCCAAGGATATACCTTATTGCTTTTCACAGGCAGCCACTAGGAAAAGGTCTTCATTTTGTCCTCAGTTTATTGGTTTGGGTTTCTTCTCCCTGGGGGAGGCTTTGGTTTTTTGTTTTTTTTTTTCCCAAGACAACAAAAGTTTTCAGATGCCATCAACTCCAAACTCTTCTAATAAAGCTTTGTGTAACATCATCTGATCATGTGCCTTGACACCCTTCGTGAACTACCAACAACAACTGATGGGAGATAAAATCACAGCTGTTGGTAATCAATGCAGAAATATTTTTTTCTGAAAGTACAAGGAGTAGAATTTGAATGTCCAAACTGCAACCACGATCACAACATTATGTCTCCATATAAAATGTCACTATAAAACCACATCAGTCAATTATGTGATGGGAGACCTTAGGTATTATTTGTAGTGCTAAGACCCTGCACCATTATTTCAACTTGGGAACATTAAATTCTTCATAGATATCAATAAACACAAAAGGCTGCATATTCTGCCTGCAACAGTTTTTGGTCTTCAAAAGAAGCTTACTGGCATTAATAATTACATTGTTAAATTCCATTTTTAAGGAAATTTAAGGCTTATCAATGGGTTTTCTTTGTTTGGGGGGTCTAGACACTATTGGTGTAATGTGTAAACCATTAGGGAGTTCAGTGTCCCCTTCACTTTGCTAAATGGACACAATCAATACCTTAATGGGAATGTCTGGAAGCATCCATAGGCACACCAAATTGGCACATTACAACACTTTTCCTAGCCTGTGCATTAAGTTCATTAACTTTTCTAATTTGAATTACAAATTTCATTTCTCTGATCAAGATGAAGACATGGGCCTCATTTACAAGATCAGATTTTTGCTGCGTTAATGTTTTACACGGAACGATAAAGTTAATGCAGCGAAGAGACATCATGTCACCCCCATCGTTAGACAATTATAGATAAGGTTCCAAATTCCAATAATCCTGATGGGAGGCACACGGGAACTTCCACAGAAGAATGACAAAAATATTAAGCAGAGAGGCCAAAAGGCTAATCAACCCTCTCAGAAACATATTCATGCTTGTCACAACAAGAACACGCTCTACAAAACCAAAACGCGTTATTTAATTTAATTTCCTTTAATTTAATGGACAAACACAGTCCCATTCGCCTTTGCATTGACCATTAAACTGCTAATTAAAACCTTTTAGAAAGGTTTTAAGTGAAACACACTTCTCTAATTTTATGATACTGTACTTAGGAGGGTTAATAAAGCTTTGGAAGGGAATTTTGTCTTACCAAAACTTCCTTCTAACTTCACCAGTTCAGATAAAATATAGGGTTCTGCACCAAGGCACAGCGCATTTCTTCCAAGAAAGTTTTAAGCGGTCTTTAGAGAATGTTTTAAAATATTTCAGTTAAGATGCAAAATAATCAAACTTATATGTTTTTCATCTTGAATTCAGTTATTCAAGAAATAAGCCAGGGCAAAGTCTGTGCACGCAACCATTTATGAATTCAGGAATTATTAAAAGAAGAGCAGGTATTAAACCACTGAAAAGTGTTTCTCAGGGACTTCGAAATAATGACATAAGTGACATCCAGGCACTTGGAGTTACATTTTAGGTTTTCCTTCAGAGGCAGAAAATACAAAATGCTGTACAATTCCAGCATTCACTTCTCACCTCAGGAAGTGTACATCTTCCTCCCCACAACCATGCCCTAACAACACGGCATTATTCAATCGTACTGAACTAATGGCAGCTGCAACATTATCTCCCAAAAATACCCCAGTAATTCTCTAACTCTTTTCAATACTGCCGCTGAGGCTGCAGCACCATAATTACTGATAGCAGATGCGTGTTCCTGCTCGCAGTTGCCTCTGATCAGCACAGACACACGGGCAGATTGCTGCACACTCCACTACAGCACTCACTATGAACTCAGTGCTGGCCATGTGGGAAGACTGACAGCATGGCAAAGAGCCTGCTGCTGTCATGTTCACCTATCAAAAATGTTTGGAGGAATTGGAATTAGCAGCATAAATTTATAACTAACCTGCACTTTTATGTCATGTGGCACTTTTGGGATTTTTGAAGCAATAAGAGGATCCTCTTACATTCAAATTCATAGCTCTCTTCTTCTTGTACATCCAAAGACCACATGCAAAACCTGTTTCCCAGATATCAGTGGAGAATCTGCCAGTGCACTCTCCTGAAGTTAAGCACTGTGAATTTCAGGCAGCCTATGATGAGGCCTGATATGAAGTAGGTATTTTTTCACATATGTCCATGTATATAAAAGGTCTGTCACAATCTAGCCTAGTGTCAGTAACTACCAAATACTGTCTATAGCAGTATCACAGAAGGATAATTTTTTCAGAAAAATCACACTTGACTGCTCTCTCACACTCTCTTTCATAATCAAGGGTGCTAATTTTGAGTTTAATTTTAATTTCAAAGTAGCTAGACTGGCCCCATTTAAATTCAAAGCAAGAGGTATTTAAGATCATCTCCTCTTGTGACTAATAAACTTTAGCTCCCTTACACAGATGCATGGCGGCAAAGGGGGAGAGACAAATGTCAGTGGAAATTAATGTACATGGGACTGCATACTGTTCAAAATCAGAATTTCAGTAGGAATGAATGACCTTTGTTAACTGATTACAGATTTTTTTTTTAAATAAATGGCATTATAAAATACAGAGCATAGGGCATTGCACTGCAATATAACTTCACTGTTACACTTTTTCTACTTAAAGCTGGAGGTTTAATAAGTGATGAAAATGCTCTGCTTGAGACCTCAGCTGGTTTTTATTTTATTTTCTGACTAGTGGGAATGGTTAATTCTCACTCATATAATATTCACGGGGGCTTGATTTTTAATGGGGAGTTGCATTTACAGGGCTTTGTGCAGGTTCCTCATTCCCTTGTAGACAGAGAAAAACCTCTGGATGCCTTTAAAACAGCTATGATGAAGGGAACATATATAACAGAAATACAGGGCATGAGGACAAGGATTAAAAGGATATTTACTGTAAATCTGAACAGTTACCTACCTATAACATTACTAGTATTTTCCTACCCAGATACAGCTATGCACACTGCTTAAGGAGGGCTGCTCAGGTAAGTGTTTTGTTTTACAAATGGAATGATACAAAATACCAGACATACCCTGGCATCAAAGTTATAAGTAGAATGATGTAGAAGTAACAATTCCACTCCACCTTTCCAAATTCTCTTTCTTTCCATTACAGGTATGCTAAAAAGGATCACCTTCACTACACAAAGTCTAAATTAATTCAATTCTGTAAATAATTGCAGGTATACCATAATATGAAGGATCTTTTGCACTAAAATAAATTATTGAAAATCCTTAATAATAACTAACTTGCATTTGTTTTCAAAAGGATTTGGAAAATATTTAAACCTCAAGAGAAGAACTATAGGAGCTGATTATGAGTTTTGTTGTCATGTATATCTGGAATCCATTAAAAAAATCTGCAACAAAAGCCGCATGAGCAAACTATTATAGGAATCACAGAATATCCTGAGTGTGAAAGGACACAAAAGGACCATCAAAGTCCAATTCGTGGCCCTGCACAGGACAGTCCCATCAATTCCCCTGTGCCTGGGAGCATTGTCCAAACACTGCTTGAACTCTGGCGGGCTCTGGAGCTGTAACCACTGCCCTGGGGACACTGTTCCAGTGCCCAGCCACCCTCTGGGGAAGAACCTTTCCCTGGTATTCATTGTAAACCTCCCCTGACACAGCTTCAGGCTGTTCCCTGAGGTCCTTTCAATGGTCACGGCAGAGAAGACGTCAGAGCCTGCCCCTCCTGTTCCTCCTCTTGAGGAAGCTGCACTGTGGTGGAGCCTCCTCTTTTCTTCATGAAGGTAGGTGCACGTGAAATTTTTCAGAAATAAATGAATATTCCATTATTGTGAAGATATTGTATTCTTTTTCTTCTGTTAAACAAACTACCAGACACCAGAAACAACACTACTTTTGAATTGCTTCCGTTTGAAATTTGCTTAGACTTTTTGCACTCTTGTTTCTAACTCCCCATGAAAAGGCCAAACCCTCCAATAATAAACCCCTTCAGTAATTAGCAGTGAAGTTGGAAATGCTATGAATGAAACATTCGTAGTAGCATGTAATGTACTCAACAAGTGGGTCCCACCAAAGGAAATGCATGGTCCTTTTCACTGCCATTATACAAAAATATGCACTAGCAATTTACCTGAGTTGCAAGGCAAAATGCACGAGCACTTTTCTGGCTCACTTGAGCCTTTAAAACAGAGTTCAGGGCCAGGACTGGACAATAACCCAGATTATCTTTTGTGCAGGAAAAGATCCAAGCTTACTCTGGAGAGAAGAGGAAAATACTGACTGTTACATCATCCTCAAACCATCAGATACCTGTGTTGAGCCAATTGAGACCATGGGAGGCAAGCCATGCAATGCTGTAACTAATGCAACTAATACACAATGTAAAACTGCATTCATAAGCCTAACATGTTTGATAAATGAGCTGTAATAGCACTGCTTCTCGATTGTGTGCCTGTATTTCAGATGGTTTACATTGCTCCATTAGCAAATGAAGCATTATGAAATTATGCTGGGTGTGCATTTTCACGTGCAGAATGACTCTGTGATATGGATACAAATATTCAATTCAAAATACATTATTATTATTATTGTTACTGCTATTATTATTATTACTATTATTATTATTATTATTACCATCATGTGATGTGTTCTAGTTTTATTTCAAATCTTAAATAAACAGTTCAAAGCCTCTGGGACCTTCATGCCCCAGACAGACCTGTATAAATCCAGCCTCATTCGAAGACCACAATCTACACTGCTGAATTAGACTTGCAATTGCCAGGCTTCCCAGTCCAGAGTACTCTTTTTACTGGTGTAACTGTTAACCATTCAGTCATATAAGAGGCTTTAATAGTATTTGACATGGCCATAATTCTTTGTGGAACTGAGAAATCCATAAATTTCATCACCTTCTAAAAAAGGCATATGCTGTGGTGATTTCAGCCCAGAAGAGAATTCTAACTCACACTTTTTAGCTGTTTCCAACATGCTGCTGCTGTGCAACTACATCATAAATACCTGCCAAGAGCATTCATTTCACATTTCTGAAGATTATTCCTCTCTATACATTCATTTCTTAGAATTTCTGCCCTTGATGCCCCTCGAATGGGAATATTGGAAGATTTACTCTGGGAGAAGGAGTCTTACACAGAAATTCTCAGGGATTTATGTTGATGGACTACACACCACATACAAGCTGGAGCTGTAGTTAGGAAGACAGAGGATCCCATGTTTCACTTTCAATATACACCTGCCACTCTCTAAGCAGAAAGTCACTTTCTCTGCATCCTGCTATCACCCATCCAGCAGCCCCAAAATTCCTCAGTATTATCTGTTTCTCCCACCACTGGATAAACTGCTGATATGCTTTTACTTTGCCCATTTTTCTCCTGAAGGCAATGCTAAAGATGCCTAATGAGATCAAAAATATCAGAGTATAGTGGATTTTGGTTTCTCATGCTCACAGGCTCATCCATTAATTCTGTTCATGAACTGATAAATCATTATCTTAACTCTAGTGACATTTTCTAGCCCACTACTCATGTTAGGAGAATGCACCAGAGCAGAACACTGCTGGGGATTTTGATCAGAACATGACAGAAAACTACCAGCAAGTTTTTAATGAAAGCAGTTACTAAATCCACACTGAAAAGAATATCACAGTTTCCTTAGTTCCTCTAACTGATGTGTAAATGAGCTCTCAGGTGGAGAAGAATGGAAAAAATCCCGATCACGCCTTCCCATACACCAATGAAAAATTACTTAACCAATGAAAAATTACTTACCCTGCTGTGACACTTTATGAGTAATGTAAACTCTGTGTGGGGATCTATGTGTGTTGGTACATACAAATGTAATACATGTGGAAATTATGATTACACACATACCTGTGTATAATTGTTTTTAAAACTAATTAATAATGGTCTTACATTGGTTGTACTCATATTATGCTAATTTATACATCTCTAGGGGGAGAAAGAATCCTGCTGGATACTCTCATCTTTATCACAGGAATAGTTAAACTACTGTGCCTAGCCTGACTATCCTGAACAGATTTTTGGGGTTTTTTTTTTTTTTTTTTTTGTTTTTTTGTTTTTGTTTTTTTTTTTTTTGCATTTCTCCTGTGATTTGGCTGAAGAAAATGGTTGGACATTAGGGAGAATTCTGCCATCCAACTGATCAGTCAGGTGGGCTGAAACATTGGAATATGAAGCAACAAAACAATCATAAAAATGTCAACTGCATACTATTACCATTATGCCAAATCAATTACTATTAAACCACACTTTAGAAGCCTTTTATCCTTTAAGACCACATAAAGGCTGTTCCTTAGAACAACTTCTGTGAGGGTTAGCTACTATGGAAAAAGAGGGATTCAAAAGAAGAGAGATTTATTTCTGCCTGTCTTTCCAGTAGACCCAGGAGAACACACTGCACATGGAAGAATTTATCAGAATCCCTTGAACTCAGTGAATAAAAGCAGATTTTAATAGAAAATTAAACTACATCCTAAGTAGTGAGTACAGACTGAAACTTTCTCTTACTCAAAACCTCAAGCTGGGGTCTACAATTTGCATATTTTACAATATTTGCTCTCCTTTCTTTAGGCAGACATTAAGTAAGAATTTTTGTTGGGAGTAGGTGATGTGCAAGGTCCCTTCCAACCCAAACCACTCTGTCTATTCTCTGGGCATTAGTGTATTAATTCAGGCACCCAAAGTCAGACTGTGTGAAACTTTTATAGTATTTCCCTTTAGAAAATCAGCCCAGCTCTCATAACACTGATCAACATCTACTTTCCAAAAGAGAAGCCTCTTATATGTCAAGCTTTTTACTTGGCTTTCCTTATGCATGTCTTCCCCCTCTCCCCTTTTCTAACAATTTCACATCAAATTCTAAACTGTCAAAATCCCACAATAATGAAAACTAATCTTCAGATATTTTAAGACTTAAAGCCACACACCATGTGGCTCTCCCATGTTAGCAATGAAAAAACATCCAATATCTTAATTTACATCCAGGTCACACTGTGCCAGCCAGAAATGCCCATAACTTATTAAGAACTCGTGGTTGTTAGTGCCTATACTCTTCTGAAACAGAAACATTTATTTTATTATCACTAAATAATGTCAGGTCATGCATTTGCAGGTGATAGGTGATAGCAAGTGCTATGGGAGCAAATTAGATTTTTATAAGTTTTGAGTTTTATTAAACCAATTTTTCTTCCTTCTTAGAATGAGTGTAATTGGACAAAACTACAGAATTTAAGAGAGAGAAAAGATTGCATTAATGGCACTTCCAAGAAGAGTAAAACTTCCATAGTAGGAAGAATGTAAATGCATAGTTCTGCTTTTCTTATCTATAACATCCCTATTTTCTAAATCCTGCCCCTGAAAAGTAGACATGCAGCTTGCAAAATACCAAATGAACCTACCCAAAATCTCTGACACATCAGACAGCATCAAAGCAGGCAGTAGATGGTCCAATGCATTGCTGCAAGTTATTTATTCCCATTCTGATACTGCATGCATGAACTGCCCCTGTTTGATGAATCACTGAGGAAAATGGGATCTGACAAACAGCCCCTCTTTCAGCAGCTGGGTTCTATGACAGCATCAACAGAAAAACACATCATTGGTTCTAAAACACCCCATTTTTGCCATTTCCATTGAATAAGACATGAAACTCCTTCAGGGAAGTGGCACTATGTTATCATTAAGGCCTGTTGACACTGTGGAGGGTGTGCTTTGAACCCTCTGCTGTCATCCCTCTTAATCTGCAACTAATCACATTCCTCTCTGCAGAGAGGGAAGGGCCTTCTGCACATTGACAGTATTGCCAGTGATGAAATATTGCACCCTTTAAAATCTCATTTGCAGATTGGTTTCATTACCACCCACAACTGGCTGGGATCCATGAGGGAACGCACCTGCTCTCATTAGGGCCATGTGATGTCTGCTGCTAGCAGGATTTCCATGCAAAGAGGGGGACAGGGAGATGAGAGCTCTGGGAAGTGTCTTTATCTCTCTGCTGATTGGCTTTCCTGCCTTCATTTGGGATGTAACACATGCACAATCTGTTGATTACTCTAAGAGGCTTCTGATGGACTTCACTGACAGTTTCACAGGAATGGACTTGCACTGCACGCTTTGGCTTCCCTTTTCCATCATGCAGCATTTCCAACCACCATTGGATGATTGGAAACCAATCTGTCTAGATTTTGGGTTTCTAATTAGAACAGGAGGATTTTCTTTCAGTTTTGCCTGTGCGTTGTTTGAAAAGTACCTAAAGATTGGTGGATCAGGTTCTACACTCGAACTGTTTAGAAAATTAAAAACATACAGAGCTTTGTTCAGCTTCATCTGTGGTGTGATCTCCATTTCTAATGCATATGTTTGTCATTTTCTACTGCAGATGAATCCCTTCAGGCTAAGCAGTCTTCCAAATGTACTGGCTGAAAAAGTGAATTCCAAACTAAGAGTAGATGTACAGAGAACAATTTTTTTTTTTCCCTATGGAGCTTCTGGGTATTTAGCACTGTGGATCCATAATATCAAATAGGGATGGTTGTTTCATGCAATTATAGAACAGCTTGAGTTGCAAGGGCCTTAAAAAGATCACCTAGCTCCAAATCCCTTGCCATGGGCAGGGACACCTTCCACTGGATCATGTATGTGTGTGTGTCAGTGGAAAAAAAACCTAGTTTAGAGCTGCTTTCATGTTTTAATGTTTATTCCTCATGCATGTGTGTGTGTCAGTGAAAAAATCCCTCATTTAGAGCTGCTGTTATGTTTTAATGTTTATTCCTCTTGGAAAAATCAGGAATAGCGTAATTGTTAATATCTAATTTACTTTATTTTGCTCCCAGGACTAATATGGTTCCTTTTCTGTACTACTTCAATAACTGAAAGAATGTATTTATCAATTCAGTTAAAAAAGGCTTGCTGTAGTTGTTTTCAGTCTATGAGGCATGAAGATAAACCAAAAAAAGTTTTTAAGTCTAGACAGGAACATCTACTTAGATTAAGTTAGTTTTGAAACTCCTTTAAGTTAAATCAACAAACTTTTGCTATATATTTAAGACCTGTATGAATCCATATAAACAAACAGGAAAAAGGGGAAAGACAGAAAAGTATCACCATTAAGAAAGTCAACTTCTTGAGTCGAATATTCTACAAGTTAATCCTTAAAAGGGTTTAAGATCATTCTATAGTTGAATTAAGATCCAACTGAGTTTTGCTTATAAACAAATCTGCCTTTCTTTACATTTTTTTTCATTAAAATGAAATAAAAAGCTAAAAATCAGCATCACTATTGAAACTCCTGCAGATTTCCTGGGAATATCACCCACTTAGCTGCACTAAAAACCCATCAAGAAAACTACTTTTCATAAAAAACCATTGTGACTGAATAGACTGAGATTAGACTGAGCCCAGAAACAAAAATTTGAAATCCACCTTCTCTGCCCCTTCCAAGAAAGGATGGAAATGATAGAAATTCTCAGTGGGTATTCAGTGTCTCCACTTTAACCAGCTCAGCCCTTGGATACAATAATGCACTTTACAGGATCCAAACATAGCCTGGCTTTCAGTACAACAGCAGAAGGACTAAGAGTGAGTCAACACATGATTTATGATACAGAGCTGCAGAGAAGCAAGGCTCTGAAAGAGGTGTTGCTAAACACACAAGGATATGGCATCTGTTTCCAACATCTGTTCTCTTAGCAATGCTCTTGACTTGTCCAGAAACCCTTCTAAAGCCCTGACATTAAAGTTCCCATGACATTTAAACCACAAACAACTTCTTAAAAAGTTAAATTTTCACATAGGAAATATTTTTACTCCTTAATTAGCACTTATCCAAGAAAGGTAACACTGATATTATATCCAGAATCACCCTTTCATTGCAGGCAATGAACTGGAACATTGTTGGTGCAGACAGGTTTTAGCAATGTCATCCCATTTAATCTGTCCTTATTGCAAGGGTCACTTTTAAAGCATATTTCTGTTAAAGGATTTAAGCAACAATTGATAAATAAGAAAATAATACAACAGACAGTTTTATGGGAACTCAGAGGAACATTTTTATCTAACTATATTCAATTCTAAGATAATTTTGTTGGTTTTGGCTTATGAAGTGTTTTAAAGAGAATACTAAAAACTTACTGTCCTCACTAAAACAGATTAAAATGAGTCTACAAAACCATCAGAATATAAGATGATGTAGTGGACTTGGATGAATGTCACTGCTAACTGTGTTTGGATTTTTTCTTTGCTCCTTTAAGTAGTGAGTCTCTGTAGCCTCTTGCTATAATAAAAGAGAGGGATTTAATGCCTACAAGAATATTCCATACCCACCTAGTGTGGTAAGAAATGGGCCAAGTACGAAATGGCAGCTTTAGATACATTTTGGTTCCTTCTCCTGCTCCTTTTCCAGGCCTAAGGCAGTCCCTATACAGTGGATTCCAGAGCACCTTTTTGTTTTCTCATTCCTCCTCTTTCATAGGAAGCCTATCAGGAAAACCTCACTCCTCAGCATTTAAAACCAGATGCTTTTAAGAGCTCAAAGTCCTTAGTACTCCAATTTTTAACAAAGTTGCCCCTATTTCCCTCTCCTAAACTGCTTTAAAAATCTTGCCTCTAGAGTGAGCATTGCATGTGTGTTAATTCTAATGATTTTTCTGGCAGGAAATGAAGCAATTTTAGGCTTAGGGTTGTAAAATGCAACCCTCTTCCCAGGAGAAGTAAAACAGCCTCATTCACACTTCTGCCCTTACAAGTCACACAATCTTCAATCACTTATACATCTTGCACTCACCACTTCTGTGAAATATAAACAGGTGGATTCTAAATGATTTTTCACAGAAATAGAACTTTCATTCTCAGATGACTACCTGCAATGTATCCTTTAGAATGCTGCTCCTGAGAGCTTAAGAGAAAAAGAGCTCAATATATCTATCCCCCACATACTTTTTCTTATTCCAAATCTCCCTTAAAATCAACTGCTTTCTTTAGCTCCACATTAGGCTCTCTCCAGTGCTACCTAAACAGTCCCTCCTTTCTGTAACATGGTTTTTTTAATTATATAAATATAAACAATTTAAAATAATACCACAAATCATATTGTAGTACATACTGTAGAACACAATATTTTATGCAAAATACTGCATGAGCTTTTAAATGTTTTCTTAAGCATTATCTGTATTTATCCCACTATCTAAATACCACCTGCAAAACAAATAAGTGTGGATGTTTTGAAGGTAATAATTATTTTAAGTTTCAAAAGAAGTGAGGAATATAATATTAAGTATAACAGTAAACACTAGAGAGTACATTTTTCATTAGTGCTTTCATTACTGTTTGAGCAGTACACAGGAGGTTATGATTCTTGTAGGTATTGTAGACCTGTAGGTATTGCCACAACATAAACAAAGAAACTTAAGGTTAATATTAAAAGAGAGATTTATTGCATATCAACACCAACAAATTTCTGGCAGAGCACATTCCTGCAACCACTAACATCAGCCTGAAGAAAAACTCAGGTATAATTAATCTGTACGGTTTCACTGGGATTGGGACATTTTATTTTGGTATCTAAGCAATTAAATCTATAAACTCCTGCTAACCCAGACTTGCTTTCATCCTCAATGGAGAGGCTGAGACATCAGTGTTGGCAGTTCCCAGAATATTCCCTGTTTGCCAACAGGCTGGGTAAGAGACAGAGCTGCCCAGCACTTCCACAGAAGACTCATTAGAGTGACCACCGAGGGATGATTAACAGCAAAAGCATTGGGAAGCAGAAGAAAATTCAAAGAAATTACTGAAGATGCAAAGATGACTGGGAAGGAGAGAAGAAAGGGCCCCTCAGTAATACCTGCTGCCTTTCTCTGGCATTTGAAAGGCTTAACAGGGAAGTTGATGAATTCATGACATTTATAGGACTCAACAAATGGTAAGCTGTGAATAAGCAGCAGGTGGAAAATGGTGATGAACCAGCACTAAACCTTTGATTAGATATAGAAATAATTTGCAGTGCATTTCAGAATGACATTCTTCCCCTCTCACTGTAATGCAGTTCTTCCATAAAATACTTATTATTACTTTATCTTCTTTTAATAACCTAAGTCACATTTAGCATTACAGCATCATTTGTGTCTCTGTCCCTCAGGCCACACTGGGCACATTTTTATGCTAAGAGACTCCTCTCTGAGAGCCTTTTTCTACATTCCTGCCTAAGAACAGGGTTTTATCAAGGCCCATGTTAAATCTACTGCCAAATGCAGGTCTCATTCACCCCAGTCCTGGTGGAATTCTCTATCCTGCATTCTCCAGTTTCTCAGCTCCACATCCTCCCTTGTGCTGGACCACTGCAAGCACTTGTGTGACCTATTCTGAAGTGGCCTGGGGAGTAATCCAGTTTAAAAGGGATCTGGACAAACTTTTAAATTTGGCTAAACACACATGCACACTTACTACAGAGGATTTTTTTAAACCTAGATTAGATCCCCCATCTGGAGGAACTCTCTGGCTACAACTCCTTCTGACACAAGAAGGGATGACTGAGTATAACTGTCAGGGAACAAGGAAGAGGCAAGGTAAGGCACCTTTGTCTGTTTATGCTGGTTTACATACTTTGGGGAAAATAAGGTTTAAATCTCTTCATACTAATATATTTTAGAAGATGCAAAATTTTACATATCAATAAGATTTTCAAAATTAGCACAATTGCATAAGTGTGCCTCACCCCAGTGTCTATAAGATTCTAACTTGCACCTCCCTCCTAACAGCCTCAAATCCTCCCTGTGGGAACCAATCTCACTTGATACTATTATTTTAATCAATATGTTGAGATTTTTGAGGCAAATTCCAGTAGTAGCTCCATAACAGGAGTACATTTGGTATGAAGTCACAGAATCATGAAGCAAGACATAGATAACATTTACACATTAGTGCTTAACCAGTAACAACTCATTAAATTTATACCATCTGCCTCCTCCCAAACAGCACAGAGCTCTCATCTTTAGACTCTGAATACAGATCCAGTAATAATAAATGCTAAACCATAGCCTTAAGGCAGCTCATCTACAAACACGTGGGAATAAGGCACTTAGTGTGTCATCCTTCTGGAGAATGCTTCAAAGGTCTGGGAGAGTTTTCCACGTGAAGTGGAAACATCCTCCCTTGAAGCATTCTGCAGCATGGAACCTCTGAGTACTGCACAGAGCCAAAATTACAGCAAAGGGAGGGAGAACAGATTGTGGAATAAAAAAGACACATGGCAGAGTTATTCCATGTGCTAGATGGGTTCAGAGAAAGTGGCTGCAAACTCAATGAATCCCAGGGTTAACACCTCACGAGGAACTCTGAGCCACAGAGCTCATGCTCCATGTCCAGCTCCTCCAAGCCTTTTAAACATGGAGCTCAGAATCAAGGCATCAGCATTTACATCTTGATAAAGCACTAACTGCTGACAAAATTCATAAAAATAAGAACAAATAGTGATAAATAATGATATTCATAAACAAAGTACATCTTCACCAGTTGGAAAAGTTGCAACAGCTGTGTATGGGTAAGCTGCAGAAAGACCTGACAGGATGGTTACAAAGCAGGATGTGTGTATAAGAAAAAGCAAAAAATGTTACTTAGCAGTCAGAAGTAAACCAGCCCTATGAGCATAGAGGTGCAAAGTGAGAGGGAAAAGCAAATTCATGATCAAGGTAACTGTTAAAAACCCTGAGAAATTCTTCATCGCTGAAAGGATACACTCTGATAAAAGTACACTGAATTACAGCCCCTTCATCATTTCACCTGAATGTCTTATACTCATAATCATAACTTGCATACATTTCTAGCTGTGTATGTATCACAAAATTACAGAAGATAATGTTTCCCATGGTTTCCAATGAGCTAAAATTAGAGTTACTGTGGAGAGAATCATATATACCCTTCCTAAAAGGTTATTGTACAGATTTTTATCAAGGGGGAAAAAAAAGACAAGACTGGTAGGAATAAAATATAAATTAAAATCTGTGTGTTAACACCAGAATAAGAACAGTACAAAAGTTTGAAATAATGGCATATATGGATGCTGAAGGATGTCATTGCCAGGAATACAGTTGCAAGGCACACAGGAATACAATAACAGGACAGATTTTTGATCTTAACATAAACATAATAATGTTTATGTCAAGACCAAACATCTGTCCTCGTATTGTCAGTCAAGAGGAACTTTTATCCCTTGTCTCCTGTGTCTTGCACAAGTGACCTGGATCTGACCATGCAGACACAAACATCTTCTTCTGGGAACATCTTTGGAGTGCATGCAAACAGCTTGCTTCAACATTTGATAAGTAAATATCACCTTCCCCTTCCATAGGATCTTGCACTGAGTTTAACTATACTATTTTTCACACATTATCTTAATACATATTTTGCCTTTGAAACCATATGTGAAAGTAAATAGACCTCCAGAACAGCCTAAATCAGATCTCTAAAGAGATCTCTGTATTAGCATGCCTCCCTTTCCAAGATCCTAATTACTGAGACACCAGACCCTTACTGTGGAGACCAGACCATTCATTTGTATAAACATGATGTCTTCAAACCTTCCAATATAATATTAATAATGTTAAGTTCCATAAAAAACACCTGACACTGAGAGAAACCAGAAATAACAGTAAAAAGCATGACAGAAAAGACATCTGGACAAAAAACTTCAAACTCTGGCTTGCAGTAAAGTTCTTGTTCTCTGCATTCCAGTAAGCTTCTTAGCCTTTCTGAAGACACCATAGTCATGGCAAGCATCCTGCTGGATTCCTTTCTAGAAGTTGTGTTTTCTCTCTTTTTTTTTTTTTTTTTTAATACAATTTTATTGATTTATTTACAGAAAATACCCTGGCAGCATTTGATGCTTTATTTTTGAGATAGAATCCACCAAGTACAAACAGATGTAACAGTTGAAGCAGCACTGTTGTCTTGTGAGGTACACATGCCTCAAAGGTCATAAAATTGCAATTTTAATCTCAATAGAGACTAAGTCACTTGAAAGTGTCATTTGGATTTTAAATACACAAAATGATAATAATATAATATAATTTTTAGTGTTTGAAATAACCTTACTATGGGGACAGAGAAATAATCTAGATATGCCTCAACTGGACATAATTTGGAAAGCCAGCCAAGCAGAAATTTCCTCTGTGGTCAACATCCCTCCTCCTGAAATATTAAATCTATTCCCTACTGAGAGAGGCAGACAATATCCTGGTAGGCAACATGCTAAGCACACCAATTAAGAGTGACTTCACTTAAAACAATCAAACTCTTAAGCAGAGACACTTTTATTCATACAAGGTTTATTCTCGTGCAATATACTCCACATATTTTATTTTATACCCCTTCTTCACTATTTAGTTTACCGAATGAGGCAGCAACATGAAGCTGTGAGATTGTTCAGATACTTTTACTGGATTCCAGATGCATCAATCATTGCTGATCTTAGTGGTCTTTTCCAACCTAAGCAATTCTGTGATCTCCAGGTACACAACAGGAAACTCTGGGGTCACAGGCATGAACCTATGGAAATCACCTTGGTCTCTTCCCCCAGAGAGGCTGCACACTGTCCATAAGGGTGTACATTAACTGTATGCACACTATAACTCAAAAAAGCAGTTAATATTTAGTGTCCATGTGATGCTGGGAAAAGCTAAAAGTCTTTTATCTTACAGATTGGTCACTGAAGCACAAAAAGGGTAGAGAAGCCTTGCTCAAGGTCAGGGGAATAGCTAGGAAACTGGAATTATGGCTATTTCAAGCTCAGATCTACCAAAGTGTGACAAGACAGACCCTGATGAAGACACAGAGAAAACCTGAACATTGACAGGTTTAGAGGAATTGATTTACACTCTGATGTTCTCAACATACACGCCTGCAATAAGCATCAGAGACAGAAAAAAACCCCTATATTTGTTTACATGATTTTAATGAAAATAAATGCAGAAAACATTCCTCTTTTGACTTGGTCTCTCCAGCAAATCTTTATAATAACTAAGATCACCTTTTTAAACATGATAAACATTATTTTCAAAAAAAAACCATGAACAGGGATTTAAAAAATCCACAGAACAAATGTATACAGACACATTGCTGTTATCCGGTTGTTGTGCCATTAGCTACCCTTGTTAAAATGTTAATGAGTAGCTTGCCATAGGCTTGCTGAATTGCAGTTTATTTCTGAACAGGTCAGCATTTTACAGTCCCTACCCCTCTGACCCTGTTTTAGAGTACTTTGTTCAATAGTTAAAACTCCCTTAATGAATGCTGCTTCTTTGAAGTGAAATGGAATCACAGAGCATGCTGCACAAGGGCATATTTGAAAATGTCACCACTGGAAACAAAACAAATGGATTTTTTTGTTTTTTTTTTTTTACTGGGTATTAAAATTAAGATGTTAAGGATCAATTTATTCACAATCTCACACAGAAAGATACCAAAAGTAGCCATATCCCAAATGCCCAATTAGATTTTAGATTTCAGTCATTAACCTTTAGAGAGAATTCCCTCTGTAGCAGAGTTTGGACGTATGACTTATTTTGCAACCAAGTGTTCCTAGAAGGATATTCCCATGCCCCTGCTCCCACTCTCCCCACAGCTTTTAAGGGCAGGAAGTTCCAGATGTGGCCTTGAATGTTATTGAGGTACACAGTGAGAGGTGCAGCTGAATAACAAAATTATGATAATGCAATTTGATTATGGTGGGGAAAAATAAGAATAATACCGTAATGAAATTATCCAGGCAGCTCTAACTGGGAGCTACCGTGACTTGGTAGCGTATGCTTGTAAAGCATAACTAAAAGAAATAAAACAATCATGTGGAAAACTGATCAATATTTCTCAGTGTGTTTTCTTTGCAGGTAATTTCTTTTCTTCAAGGTCTATTCCAGATGTTACTTATTTCTGTTGTAGTGTTTCACAATGGGCTGCATCCTCACTTAATCCCTGATTAAAATCTGCTCCCATTCTTCCTGGACATCTTCTCAGTCTGAGAAGACCCTGAAGGAGCCAAAAACCTCTTCCAAAAGAGAAATACTTCTAAATCTAAGTGAATGCATTAACAGCACACAACTCAGCCTTTTCCTTTTTTTGCCATTATTGCACAGAGTAAAGAAAAGCCATTAATTTTCATAGACCCCATTCAAACAAGCCTACAGTTGCTTTTGAATTCTTCTGTA
This sequence comes from Ammospiza caudacuta, assembly GCF_027887145.1. Classification (NCBI taxonomy): domain Eukaryota; kingdom Metazoa; phylum Chordata; class Aves; order Passeriformes; family Passerellidae; genus Ammospiza; species Ammospiza caudacuta. Next base: position 10,146,657 of record NC_080594.1, read on the forward strand.
AAAAGAAAACTCAAAAATATTAAACTTAAAAGTTACTTCCTGCCACCCACACAATCTTTTAAGCTGCCTCTTTCATACACACATGCATATATATTCAAAGGTACAGGTTTACACACAGAAACAGAATGTTAACTTATTTTTTTCCTTCTCTTCTACGTTGCAATCTTCTAAATTTTCTTTTGTTCTCAATGCAAATGGTCATTGGTTCATCTTCTTTCACCCAGGACGGTTATGTCACATCACTTGACTAATATGCATGCATTTGCCACTAAAAGACATTTTAACTGAGAGCTGTCACATCCGTCATCTCCACTCGGGCTGGTTAAAATTTTTATCTGCCTTCTTGAATTAATTTCAGCTTGCCTGAGCCCAGCAGGGGACTTTAGAGTGGTTTAGTTAAATTCTTCATTTTGAAAAAGCATTTTAGAGTCCTTCTATTTAGATTTTCCTCTTGCATCTAATTTTTGTTTCACATTACTGAAACAATGAGGTAATTATACATCCAGTGAAGGGGGGAGGAAAAAAAAAGCAGACAAATGAGAGAGAGAAAAGAAATTATCCAATTTTGACATTTTCCTGGAAAAGCATTTTCCTCTAGCTTTTCTGCTTTTTGTGTGGTTCCCTGTTATTTCACAAATTATCTGTAACCATAGTTAGAAATGATTAAGCTAAAAAGAAAATATGCAAAATTTAAAGGAAAAAAAATTGAAAGAAGAGATCACTAATTGACAGCCAAAACAAGAGCACAGAAAAGATAAACTAGAAATGAAATATTCTGTCATGAAAATATTTTATACAGATCATGTCTGTGACAAATCTGGATGTAACCAATCCAGTAATCTATTCCTCTTTAAGTATTCCTTCCAAAGTACATTCTTCAGGCAGCAAGGACATGTATTAGTAGGTAAGGAGGTTCAAGCTGTGAATTGGATGAGAGGGATGCTGGAGACTGAGTAATGTTAGTAAAGGACCTAAATCTATTGAAGATATAGAAAACAACAGGGACCTGTGGGAATATATCCCCATGGCTAGTACTGGACTCCTGACAAACATGCTGCAAATCACCAGTGCATTGCTGCATGTCCTGCACGTGTCCATAAAGACTAAAACTCTCACAGGAAAAGTCATCCACCATGGTACAATGGCTAACTCGTAATAAATACTAATGTCAACACAAAAATGTTCATAAGACCTGTAAAACTCACAGGACTCCCAAACACTCATTTGCATCTTATAGATTTGATGGTTTAAAGAACTTTCCAAAATCCAAATTGACACACAAATTTCCAGTGCCAAAGAGAGAAAATGAGCTTACTCTAATTTTAAAAGCTTGAAGGAAAACCCCAAAGCATACAGAAAAAAAATAAAACATTTATCAGTCATATAGAAGAGTCCAATGGGAATTACTTTATTCCTCAACTTGAAATTTCCATCTGTAGCTGCAGTATCTTGTGAAGCTGAAATGTTGTTTGCAATTTTACACCTGAAGCAGAGGAACAGATAAGACAGGGATATGGAGACTCTTCTCCAGCTCTGAAGCTCATTGAACTTAACTATGCTCAGAATAGAAACTCATGGATGTGTTCATGGTCTAACTACCAGCAACAGGTCCCAGGTCTTTGCAGCCTGGCAGGGATGTCCCAGAGCTAAATCCATGGCTCTCTGAGGGATATGTGCAGAAAGCTGCAGAGAAGGCAAAAGTTACCTCTGGAAATTTTAAACCCACCAGGATTTAAACAGGGTATAAACTCCCAAAGGCAAGGAAATGGTTTTGTGTGTAGTGGTTCCACTGGGAAGGAGTCACAGTATGGGTAAATTCCCATTACTGCCCTTGAATTCAAAAGGGGTTCTATACCCATGCCTTGGAGTCATGGCTGATCCTTAGGTACACAGTCAATCCTTAGGTACACAGATCAAAACAGCTGTCAAAGAACAAAAAATCTACTGAAAGGCAGTTGCTTTACAATACATGGGTTAATGTGAGGAACAGAGAATATTTCTAGTAAATGCTGATGGAAAAAACAACAACTAAATGTTTGTGCTCAAGAAAGTTAGGCAGTTAAAAAAAAACATAAATATTTTAAGACTTAGTGGCCTTAAAACTTACCAGTCTAACCATCTGGAAACTTTACAGCTATTACTACAAATTCTTATTCAAATGGCAGTAAAACCCATTGCTGACATGAAATTAGTCATGCAAGGGCCTGCAGATGTACATCCCTCTGCCCAAGCACTAAAACTCTGAATGCAAAAAGTGTTCATGTGCTCAGGCTGTGTGGGGCACAGAGACACAACAGCCCCAAGACTTCCCTGTGCAACACAAGAGGTGGAGCCTTCCCAGAATTTATTACACGTATTCAACTGCAAATGCTGCTCTACTTACTACAGGACTGACCATGCTTTATCTACCATAGATGAATGGGCAAATTACACCTCAGGAATGTGTCTAGTTCTTTGTTTTTATTTCCCCTTTTGGCAGATAACAGCTGTATGGGACAACAGACTAGAGGTGAAATGTTGGAAGAAGCTTATTAGAAGCACAGGCTCATTTGCACTGGGAAAAAAAAAACACTACTTCTGATACAGTAATGAAACATATAAAATAAATCCCCTTTAATATGCTAAAACACTAAAGTTACATTTCATAGCATGAAAATTTTACCTTATGGAAAGATTTTACAGGAATACTTGAAGCACAATATGAATTTAATAACAGGAGTTCCTTTTGAAAATCACATTTAAGACCCTTCTCCACATAAAAGAAGCCAACATTCCTGTTGCAGAGGAACATAAAACTTTCCACCATCTTAAATTTTTGTTGGTTCTCATCAAGATATAAAGGTAACACTAAAAAAGAAGAGGGAGAAAGGAGGGATCAGTGTAACATTTGTAGTTAGGTGTGCATTTGGCAGAAAATTCCATTGGCAAGGCAAGTAAGATTTATAGTAGCTCTAAGTTCACAACATTTGGCAATTTGTCATTTAATTTACTCTCCTGTAATTCTGTGTATGAAAGCATCTGTTGAGTTAGAGTTGCAATACTGCAAGAGTATCCTTGGATCCTTTGATAACCCAAGCCCCACTTTCAAATGCAACAATCACACAGGGTCCATGTTCTCAAAGGCATTCAGATGTTCAATCACCTTCTGAAGGACTACACATAAAAGACCCAAGCTTTAGGAATTTAAAACCTGTTGGCATTAATAAAGCCTAAATATCAATAGAAAACGCATCAATTTTGGGAATCAAAATTGTTCAGGCATTTTCTGAATGACAGCAAATTTGCTTGACATATCCATATAGTGTAAGGCTAGATATTGGTTAATACAGCTAATATCTACTTATCAGGGAGCCTTATCCCACAGAACTTTGTAATTTAACTCTAGAATGGGCATTAGGTTCCTATTCTCTGCAAAGAACCTTAAGAAAGCCACATAATTAGTAAGAATACCCAAATTAGACATTATCTTTATACAGTGCTTTGAGAAAAAGTGAGATTTCCAAAGGACAGCCAACAGCAAGAAGGAAAGAAACACATGGAAGAACCAAAAAAGTTGGAAATGACTGAAGGTATTTGATACGTCTGTGCCTAGAGGACAATAATCAATATTCCCTGGGCAGGTGCAAACAAGAAATCAAGAATGTGGCCCTGCACCTACATTTATCAGGTTGACCTGGAATAAGTGTTTCCTATACCTTATTCAAAACACTGAAAAGACAAGAAATACACAGTAGTACATGGAATCTATTTTCTTATGCTTCTTATGTTCCCACACACTCTTACTGGAGATTTAGTAGGAGAAATGCCTAACAAAAAAATTAAAAAGCCTTTGATGAACAAGGTTAAATGCGGCTCCTACACATAACACGGAAAAATCAGAGGACCCCCCTCTGTAACAATTGCAAACATATGCCTACAAGACCCAGCAGACTGGATAGATTAGATTTCTTAGCTGATATCAGAGTGGATTTCTGTCATCATTACTTATGCTGAATAGAATAAAAGCTGGTAAAAGTGCAAAGTAAGGTTCCATTCAAGAAAAGTACAGATTCCCCCATCGCCCTCAAAGGAGGCCATCTTTCCGCATCAAAGATCAAAGCCAAGAAATAAAATAAACAGAAAAAAAACAAAAACAGATGCCTTTCATATGCCATGATCAACTCTCCACATCTGCTAAAACCCCCAATCTGATAACACACCGGTGGGCTCTGCCAACGCCTCCTCTGCCTCCCCAGCATCGCTGCGCCCTGGCTCCTCCAAGCAGCCTAATGAAAAGCGCCTGGTGGTGATTCCCTCCTCTCCCTCCCCCTTTTCCTTGCCTCCCTGTCAGCTCTTTGGATTCAAACATGCCCAGCTCATGCATAAGCAAACAGGTGCAAGGCAGGGCCCTGCCAGAGCCCAGGCAGGCGCGAGGTACACGTGTAGCGCGCTGATTGCGGCGTGCTGCTGATAGAAGGCGACAAGGCCAGACAATAGGTGGGGTCAGTAGGTGGCTCTTTGATTTCCCTGGCTCTCCACACAACAGCAGCTTGGGAGTTTGCCTGTGGGGGACAAACGTCGCCTTTCCATGGAAAACATGAAAGGGCTGGGGCGACAAAACCAAGGAGCGTCTGCAGCGCCGGACTTGGGCTCCTATCGGGAAAATTGCTAACGCAAATCAAGATGTATTCACCCACCAGCCTCATCTGCTTGGGAGGAGATAATTAACAGTGAAAATTTGGTAATAAAATAAATAGCTCTGTGTGTATTATGAGTTTCTCTCATAAAATGAGAGAGTCCATTTTTACGTTTCGGTTATTGCAGTCTTTTCCATCTCCAGAAGGACATTCGAACTATCATCCTACCTCATCAACATTGCCATGACTCCTTTTACAGTCTTTTTGGGTTTTTTTTTCTTCAATGCTACTAGATGTGATGTTAAGACATTACAAACAACTTCAACAAACATTGAAGATTCTGCTGTCTCAAAAGTATTGTTTGCATTTTGATTTTGTAAGCCAACATTACCTCCATCTCAAAGCACATGCCCACTTTCAGAGATTCTTTTTATAGTAAGATGACAACTTCATTAGGATTTAAAAACCAAAGCAACCATGCAAGACAACTGGTTCGGTATTGTAACAAGGAAAATTGAATGAAATGCCTGAACAAAATAACTACAGAAACTGCACCAAGCCCACCAGCTTAAATGCCATAACGCCAATTTACAACAGCAAGAATCACTACTATTTTTTTTTGCACACCTGCTTTTTTTTTCTTCATCTAACCTTTTAATTATCCACTGTTCAGAAATGAACAGCCATTTTTAACTCATTGTTCTGAATGACTATGAAATAGTTACCAAAATTTACATGGCATCATAGCACATATTCCAGTTATATTCTAAATTATCAGTTTAAGAATAACAGCAAAGATGCAGTTGTATTATGTGGGCAGACTAAGACATTCCTTGGCTACAGCACTCTTTTATTTCAAACTGTTCAGTCAGAACTCTGAAAACCTGGATCACTTAATTAAAATATTCAAAACTTTAAAACAAAATAAACACCTATACCTCACATGACAAAAACACCCCATATATTGGTATATGGCATAATAGAAAATCACCCAGATCCTCTAGATGCCAAATCCTCTATGTACCCGAGAATGGGACACTGAATTTAGCAGCACCAAAGAATTTACGAAAATCGGGTAGATAAGATCTTAAATGTAAGTGCTGAACCTTATTTAACATTAAGTAATCATATTTGACAATTCTGCTTTCAGAAAGTCTAACTCTTGTTCACATGTTGAACAGTTCTCACCTCACCTGTGAGACCAGCCCTGAATTACCTGACACCATTAAAACACACACCCAGGGGGGCTGCTGCTGGTTCCAGGAATGTTTGCAGCCCTGTGTCTCTCACATGGAGTTGGTTGTGAAGTGCACAATTCTGAAGTCAAATTTGGACTGATTAATGGACATTTGTGCTGGCAAGTTTTGCTAACAGCAAGAACTCCTCCCTTTTTCAACCTTCTTCTAAAACACTCATATGAGAATTACCAAAATATGGCTTTTCACTTGAAAAACTTATCTGCCAAACTCCTGCTGTCAAATTATTACAGCAAATTATTTAATTTTCTATCTGCTTTTAGGTATCTCCGTGAGGCAGACTATTAAGATTTAAATGACAGCCATGCCCTGCAAACTCTGACTTACTTACTATGACCTATTTTCTAAATGTTTCAGGACAGATTAGGGTAAAACAAAACAAACTATCAGGAGGTAGCGACAGCTCATTTTATCAGCATGCTCCAATAAACCAAGGCATTAATAAATAATTACATCCCTCTCTCACAAATATCACCAGTACCAGGGGATTTGATTTAAATATGTTTGTCATAAGCTTACGCATCAAAATACAAAATCAGTTTTTATTTCCCATGTGGCTAAATTTACAAACTTAAATAAAAGTACAAATCCCTGTTTACAACTCCAGTAACCTCTATGACACTCAGTTACCCAGAACTCCATTTACATTCATAACATCTTTCTGCCTCCATCACCATTTTACTTCAAAGGCTAAAACTCATGACTATTTGAATTCTCCACTTTGGAGGTTGAAAAGTAATGGCTTTTCATATAGCATAGCAAGAATTTCACCTAAATTAGAAAGTGACTTGAAAGTCCATATTTTTGTGTCAACACAGGAAGCATCTGGTGACTCTTCTGGACAATTGGCAACATAACCAAACTATAAAACTGTTATTGAAATGAACTTTCAATATGATTTTATGATTTTTTTTTCAGTTTTTATTTCCAGTGCATTCTTACATTAACTTAAGTGTCTAAGCACATACGTAGAAAAAGTTCCACAACCCAACTTCATGGTTATCTTCTTTTCAAAGGAAAATATATAAATATATCTGTGCAGAATCAGGTTGAATTATTGTCGTTTCAATTAGTAATCTGTTTAATCCTACACTGGATAAAGATCACTTTTGTGAAAGTAGTTTAATTAGAGCAGGAAGCCAGCAGAAGCAAGCTATTAGAAAGTAGTTATGAGGATAACAAATCTAAGACTCCCCTACCACACAAGGGGACAGCATCAGCAGGCTCTCCTTGGTGTCCCCCAAAACTTTCCCTGCTGTGTAATTCCATAGCATGCAAAATCAGTAAACACTGAATATGGCAGAATTATGGCAGCACTGGTGTTACTCACGGGATTTTACCCAAGGATGCAGCAGAAATGAGCAATCACTCACAAGCCTGCTTGGCCTGCCTCTAATTTATCATGGCTTACATCTCATGCCTGCCAGCAGAGCTGAATTCATATGTTATTGTCCCAAACCTGTCACTTTCTGGACTGCTTTTTAATCTTCCTCCTAGAATTACATTCAGAAAGGTCACTGCTATCCAATTAGAACCTTATCAAAGATGCACATGCAGGCTGGATTCACGCTTATCGAGAACGGGTCATAAATCCAGAAACTGCACATCACACACTACCATTACCATAATGAATAACTCCCATGGAAAAAAGTGTCAAAAATGCTTCTGTATTTCCAGGCAAGTGTCTGACTGTATTTCTTTGCACTCTAGAGCAGGTGAATGAGGGAAAGGGTTATTTATAATTACAGAAAGGATGGAAATCAAAGACCATGAAATTCAGGAACACCTTGAATTTTATACAAAACCTGATATTGCAAATGTTTCTACAAACATAGACCTCCCTGCTTTTTTTTCCTTATATCTCTGAACGTGCGTTGGTCTTCAAGATGATTTGTGAGGATGGCTATCATTAATACACCAATATCTATTGCTTTTTTTCTATCTCAATGTCTTTGGAGCTTATGAAGAATCACACATGCAGTCTTTTAGCAATTAAATTAATCAAGTTCAAAACTTGAAAGAGGAATTTGCTTTCAGTCCTCTGATTCAGGTGCATCAATCCATAAATACAGCCCATACATACAGCCATACATTTCTACTCTTGACCTCTGGAAAATAAGTTTTTTCCATGTGTCACCAATAGCTTGAGAAACACTCTAGTGTAGGAGCCAGTTGAAAAGGGAATTATTTATTGAATACAGCCTAGGAACATTAAGAGTGAAAGCATTAAACACAAACCACATTGTTACATTGCCTGTGCTTCCAAGATTTCACTGAGTTCTCTATTCTGATAAACTGCATTTCCAGTGTTATCCATTTCAAAAGCAGGAAAGCAGCACATCTTTGTCACTAAAAGCTCACTAAGTTAAACAATCACCTGGAAACACCAAACATTTTCAGTCCCTCACACTTGTTTACAGGGATTAAACTGATTTACAAACAGGATCAAAGCAATTCTCTCAAGAGGGCAAGAGGATGACGGAACTCAGTAGGTTTAAGAACTCCTGTAATAACCATTTGCTCTTTCCCCCACCACACTGCCAACTTCACTGGTCAATATCTGGGAGAGGTCCAAGTAGGGGGAGAGGAATATTGAATAAAGTTTGTTTGTTTTTATCACAGCTAGCCTCTGAATTAGGTATGCATTTTATTTAACAGTATTCAAACAAAGATCTCTGTAAGGATTTGTGTTAACTGGGGCATTTACACTCTTAGAGAGTGACAAATACACTAAAAGTACATCTTTAATAGCCTGGATATTTGTGTTCATTCCTGGAACTTAAACTGGGAAGTATTTCAGAACATACATTGCCTTGTCAGCAATATTTATGTTATCTGAAGAACTCCTCCCTTCCCAATTCTTTTCTGTTTGGCCACAAGGAAGTGAAGATGTGCCCTATTTTTATTTTGTTACTTAAATGTTGACAAATATAACAGCTGTAGGTTTATTTACTCACATAAGAGGCTGTCTGAATCTTCCTTGATTGGAAAGTAATTGAACTTAGTTCCTATTTATAAAAAAATACAGAGAGAAAAAAGTGATTTGAGAAAGGCTGCTGCTCCTATCAAACTTTGTGATAACTAAGAAAACCGCAAAGATTTTTAAACTCACCACAGCAAAAGGAAAGCTTAAGAATTCTATTCCCTGTGATTGCACATGGAGACTAATCAGCTACAGATTTTTTTCTATTTACATTATATTGGTGACTTGCTATGCAAGAATAGTTTAAACTGAAATGTAAAACCTGATTTAAAAGAGGAAAAAAAAATCATAAAACCCCCACTAACCAAAGCTCCCAAGTGCTCAAACAATTCAACCCACACAGAGCAACTCAAATAATTCAACCCACAGTAATGTGAGTGCCTCACATGGAAATCTGATGGACAGTCATTTGTAAGAGTGCCAGGCTTCCTAAGAGCTCAAATGTAAGTTCTCTGGGACAGAGACGGTCTTATTGCTGTGCTTTGACATTGTTTATAACATTGGGAAGCCATTTCTCTGGGCTTCAGTGGAGAATAAATTATAGTTAATACTAATAAAATCCAACTTTTAGGACAGAGTAATGGATCTCCTTATTGGCAATCGTAACAGAAAGGCCACAAATTACAGGGCAAGGAGCAAGAATTCCCCAATCCTGCCCGGAGTCGTTTCCTCCAGGTCAAGGTTAGGATGTACTGGAAGCACCACAGCATTTGTTTTTTTCTGTCAACAACGTCCTGCTCCTGTGATAAATTAAGGACTCAAGGCTGCAGGTCACTTTTGAACCCTTCATCAGTTATAAATTGCCCCTAATAATAAGCAGAACTCTGGTATAAAACCTATTGATTTACAGTAATAAGGATGCTTGTACCATTTTTCCAGAATATCTGTCAGTTTACCTTATAATAGCTAGTATTTACAGAGCACTTTACTAACATAAACTAATTAATTATATCCTCAAATGTTTCAATTCAAAATTCTAATGATGCAGTAAGTATCATCAGCACTCAGCAAATGCCCACTGAGACTTCTGTGCTTGACTTACAGCATCAGATGAGCTCATAGAAAGCAGCCAGGAAATCCAAAAAGATTTTTGTTTATTTTCATCACCCAATTATGTTTTTCTACATTCCTTCAGCTCCTCTGTGTAATCCTGTTGGGCACATGACTAATTTCAATAGCAGCATTTTTTACATTGGACTGAAGGATGCATCACTACAACAAGAGCTTGCAACTCAAGCACAGTGTTTTGCTTAAAAAACATCAAATAGTAAAGAAATGCTCAACCTTGATTTAAATCAGATTCAAGATTACAAAAAAAAATTAAAAAAAAACCCAAAAACCACAAACCAAAACCAAACCACAGAATCCCCTCTAAGAATTGAGGATATTCTAGACTTACTGCTTCTGTAGTCTATACTGGTTATATTTTTTAGCATTCATATGTTGGAAATTGTTTCCTGACACAAATACAACTTCCTACAAAAGAAGCTTTGCAGGGGTACAAAAATGGAGGTATTCACTACTCTTCAGCATACCCTGGAGCTCTGGGGATTAAAGCATTCTCTCTCAAATCTAAGCCAGTGCCTCCTAGCTATTTCTCCTGTGATGCTTACACTACTGTCCTCCCAGTGGAGAGGCCAAGAGGAGAGGGAGGAATGTTAATTTTGGATACTTATTCCAGCCGGGGAAAAACTGTCAGTGAACCTTTTAGACTCTACAATGTAAAAACCAGCACTAAGTATTGAGAGAGTGACTAAAAATCAATTTTATCAAAACGTGTTGGAACTTTAACTCTGAGATTAATCTTATGTTTCCATTAACATTTTCATGGAAAAAAAAATAAATTAAGCAGGGTATTGGTAATACAATCATCTCTGTGTTATCAGGTGCTGTTAACTCTACATTATTACAGAAATTCTAGTAAGTAAATCATATGTCAATTCTCTTTATATCAGAAACTTCAAAGTTTCAAGTGAGGATGAGACGCAGGGAAATATACTAAATGCACAAAGGTTATAATTTATACAAAGTAGGTGACAAGTGAGGTCATGCAGATTTCCTAGATGGAAAACAGTTTGGCCCAGGGACATTCTGTATCCCCTAAGTGCTGCTTAGGGAGACATTCAGCCAAGGACAGAACAAGAGCCCCCTCTGTTACTCTAACCTTGGGTTTCCCAGGGCCCCGAGTGCATTCCAACATCTCCAAATTGCACAAGCCAAAACAATGTCCAGAGGACCTGAATGAGAACATTTTATAGCTCTAAAGAGAAAGAAGTGTGCATAAGAAAGTTTTACTCAAATAGGTCATTTTAGGGTCAAAATAGTAATTTAATTATCAAGCACTTTTTGTCAGCATCCATTGCTGCTAAAATAACAAAAAATATACAACAGATAGATAAAGGCATACAAAGGAAGTTGCTGAAGAATTTCCATCTGTTATAAATTGCATAAGAGCAGATTATTCCACTTTCTAGTCCACAACAGCCAGGTTTTATATCCTTTAAGGCAGTTTCATCAAGTAAACAGCACTGGTACATTTTAGTGTCTCTCACAGCATAAGCAGCATGCACACTAAACAGCAACACCAACAGGGAACACCTTTTAAACCAAGGCTGCACCACACAGACAAGACTGCTTTCACAAAAGAGAAATCAAAGTGTCAAATAATCCAGAATAAAAGCTCTAAACCTGCTGCTCAGAAGGATGCTGATGACTATATCACATCTCACTGTATTATCATCAACACATCCACAGGAAAGAGGTTATACACTCACTGAAGCATCTGACCACATGATATTTGCATTAGGAAATTAGCATCCCACAAATTAAACTTGGCACGTACTAAGTGGATTTGAAACTGGTAATTGATAAATCCAGAAAAAGAGATATCACTGGGGAATCACCAATGAAAAAGCAAGTTCCTAGAGGAGTCATGATGGAATTGGTTCACACCCTCAAAACAATTCAATACCTGCCAGTAATTGAGAAGAAAATATAAGGTCATTACTAATCCAATTTTCAGACAACACACATTGCTGGATAATGAAGTGGCAAGCAATCCATACAAATAAACATTGCTTTGTAAACTGGGCACAGTTCAAGATTTATGGTGAGATCACGTTTCAAAACAAACAAAAAAAAACCCCCACAATAACACAATAACAGAACAGAATATTATATCATAGAAGAAAAGGGAAATAACCCAGGGAACACAACCTCCTGATTTAACAAAGCAGATAAAACCTGCTGAAATGATATCTGGATATAAGAAAATAGCAGCAAAGATGTTTACTCAGTGAGCAACTGCCAATGATTAGGCTATTCCTGTGACATTATGCCCATTACTCCACACTTTTAAAGCACACTAAAAGCCCCACAGTTTTCAAATTATTCCTATGTCCTTTTTGTCAAGTTTGAAAATCCCAATTTATAATTTGATACTCAAAAAAATTCAAGATGCTAAAACTAAGATGGTAAATATTTATGCAAGTTGCATTTTTCCAAGGCATTAGAAAACATTAGGTGGTGACATTCCCATTCCAGCATTTCAGTATTTCATCATGAGAAGTTGGGACTAAGAAAATTCAAATTGCAAGTTAACGGATTGAGGGTTTGGGTCTTTTGGGGGATTCCTTCTGTGTAAATGAAGAACACTTGTCAAAGTATTCTGAAATCTGAAAAAAAATTAATCTCTCTATCTTACTTCCCTCAAAACTGCCTCTGGATCCAAAGACTGAGGATTTCAGGCACTCCAAACCCATCAGACTGCCATCTAATCAGTGCTTGAAAGCACCTGGCAATGTGGATCCCATTTTACAGGCATCCCACACAGCTATGCAGGGAAAGGTCATGTCAACTGCATGAAACAGCTGCAATATTTAAGACATATGACTTCTCAGAAATACCTCAGAATGTGGTGTGGGCAGCAAAACTTTTTTTCTCTGCACAATACTCAGTTTGTATAATTTAAAAAGAAATGTGATCTAAAGACCAACAGGAACAGAACAACTAAAATTCACTAAAAATGAAGTTTTACCTTTGGGTCATCTCAATATTAAAACATACTAAGGGAGATGTGATTTGCCTCACCTGAAATCTTTGATATTTATTCAAAACAACATATAAAAAATTCAGGTCCTAAAAAAAATGCATGTTTTTTTCCAGCCACACATTATTGATCCTGCTAAAGAAATAGTGGCTTGGGTTATGCAGAAAGTCAAACTACATGATTTTGAATACATTGACTTAATTTCTTCAAATTATATAATTCAACACCAAAATGGCAATCCAATTTCCCTTGCTCAGCAAGAATGTAATTAAATACTTCGAAAATACAGTTTCTTAAGTGGACATCCACATACAGGGTAGGCAGTAGTTCTGGAAAATAATAATAAAGTGTGCTACATTTTAACTTTTTCTAGCATTTGAGAGAGAAATATAAATTTAGAAGAGTTGAATCAAGTGACTGGCTCATTTCTTCCCAAAGCTCACCTGCACCTGCCATGTTGTTTACAGCTTGAAGGCATTCAGAAGGAAAGCTGTCCAGGTAAAGGGTGCTACTCCCATGGTGGGGAAAAAATCCCAGACAGTTATAATGTCTTGTTTTGCTGTTTGACTGCACTCATGATAAATTAAACATATATGACCAAACGTTCATGTGTCTCTATGTCACCATTCCCAAAACTATCTTGAACAGCAGTGAAACTTGGCTAATTCCCTTCTCTACTCCTATTTTTCCTCCCCAAAAATTCAATTAATTCAAGTCAATTAAGTTTTCTACTGACAATAAATTGTGGGAACCAAACAAATAGGTAACATCATCAAAATATGTTTACACCAGTAACCTCTGATTGAAGAAAATTCAATATTGCTTTACTTTTGAAATATAAAAACTGCCTTTCCCCTCCTCTCCCATCTGCTTTAGTGTTAGTTAACAACTAAATTATGGTAAATTTGCTACCATCACCAATTCCAAGTTGCTCTTCTAGTCACGATTGCAAATGATTGTCCCATCAATTGCTGCTTTTGAGGCTGTCAGCAGAGTTGTCAAAAGCATGGAATTGCTGTGTGAGACCCTCACAAGTGGCATCTCCTCTGATCTGTGGGACACCTCAATTCCAGAGCTGTCACAGAGCTGACACCAGCCCCAGTTAATGATGCTGTGCCACCTCCCTGGCTCGTTTACCTGCCCACCCTGCAAACAAATGGAGACTAGGAGGGAGGACAGGGAAGGGAGCAGCAGATACCACACTCATCATAATCACTATGATACACAGGAGAAGAAAATCAATTCCTCTTAATCGAATAGAATGACTTATTAAGAGTTATAAGTCCTAGCTGGAGAGCTCTACTGATTGGATTATGCTGGGAGAGAAATTAGCAATGAGCTCTTGAACTCTCTTTCCTTTTGTCTTCTGGCTCAGAGCTGCTATTAAATTATTATCTTATGAGAATCTCAGTAAGCAAGTCATGCTCTGATCAGGGAGAAGAGCAGGAAAAAGGGGACTGAAAAGGCTCCTGAAGTGTTGACACACAGGGATGTGAACAAACAAAATATGCCCCTCGCAGCATTCCTGACTCTTGATTGAAAGAGCACAGCAATGGTACCTGAGACAAACACTTGAGACTTCCCAGAAAAACCCTCTTCAATCCAGTACTGCCTCAGCCACTTGACACATTGATAAGGAATTGCTTTGATTGTGACATACTGCTACTGTAAATTAAAACTGTCTCAAAACCCAGTTTACAACAACTTCTTCTTCATTTAGTTTTTTTTTCCAGATTGTGTAATTGGTTAATCAAACACAAGTCTTTACAAATGCTACTGAGACAATGTAAAGGTAGAATAGAGCTGGAAAATAAATATTTAAGATGACAACTGGCAAAAAAGAGTTTCTCTTTCCCTCTAAAATAGCAGATGGTTATCCTGCTATTTGGAGCCTACTGCTGGCTCTTAAGTATAGAGTAAGAGCTAACAAACCCTAATAAGAAACCTGGGACTAGGGAGTCCTAGGGACTACTTTTTACTGTTAGTGTTTGTTTTCTTATCTCATTGCTGTTTCCAATAAATTCCTCTTATCTTACCCCTTTCATTTTTACCTTTGAGTCTCCAATTCTCAACTCCATCCCCAGAGCAGGAAAAGGAGAGGGAAGCGAGCGAGCAGTGTCTTGTTTGGGAAAATCTCTTTTGGGTCACTGAATTGGGGAGTACTACTCCTAAATCATGGCAGATGCATAGAAATGATCCTTCCTTCCACTTTTCAAAGTGAGAATCACTGGAGTTAATGCAAGTTCTGTGCCAGCAATCTCCAGGATTACTGCTACAGATGGAGGGAAGGTGCACCATAGCTTTTATTACCAGCAGTAGGCCAGGCCATCCACAGTGCATTCCTACAGCAAAATTCCATGCGCAGCAAATGATACAGAGTCCATGCACATCAGCGAATGGTCTGCCTGGCTAATCCTGAAGTTCTTTCAACAGACAAATTCCAAAGGGGAAAAGCTTTGGGAAATATAAAATTTCATTCCTGCACTTCTTAAAACAGTCTTTTTGGAGTTTTAAGTTTTGTGCATTGATCCTATTCTAGCAGAATAAAAGTTAACTAAAAAGAGATGACAAGCTCTGGAACTTCTTTTGGTCCCATACCACAACAGCTTGTGCCTAGCATTGGTGTTCCCAGACAGTAGAAAACCAGTACTAATATCTTCCACAAAGTTGTACTGGTGGCTTTAATCACAATGATTTTGCTACTTACTATTAAAGAAATATTATTGAATAAGGATTCAGAGATTAAAAATAGAAGTTCTGCCAGTTCCAAAAATGCCCAAATTTGTCCCCTAGGAACCCCAGAAACAGCACTAACATCCACGTGATGAATTATATTTTGTCATGCACCTTCGACCACCTCAACTGCTGCCTGCATGCTAATCCATCACTCTGGGAATTATTCAATCATTCCAGGCCCCTGAGCTCCAAATGACCACCCTGAGAACAAACTTACAATTTCTGGGAATAGCTTGTTCACCAGGGACTGAACACAAGTAACACTGATGAAATCTTCAGGGTATGTTACTGCTTAGGAGCTCAGGCTAGTAGTTCAACCCTGTAAAAATGGATGTCTTGGATGGATTTTGACAGCAAAGTGAAAGGGAAGTTACTGGTCCTAAGTATCTAGGTACTTCCACCTGCTCCAAAAACCTTCCTTAGGAAGAATTTGGTAAGAGGTATTCAAAGGATCCTGGCTCATAAAACGCTCATGTTTAGAAAGGGGCAAAGTTTCTGCCTTGATTGCTTCCTTTGCTTTCCCATCCCTGCACTCACAAGAAACCATCCTGAAGGCAGAGCCAAACTTGGCTCTTCAGGTGAAGTGATCACAACTCAGTGACCTGACAGACAACAGAAACTACTCT
This sequence comes from Ammospiza caudacuta, assembly GCF_027887145.1. Taxonomy (NCBI): domain Eukaryota; kingdom Metazoa; phylum Chordata; class Aves; order Passeriformes; family Passerellidae; genus Ammospiza; species Ammospiza caudacuta. The sequence continues at coordinate 10,162,922 of NC_080594.1, forward strand.
TGCCTTGGGAAAAAGCCAGCAGACAGTTTTAAGATATCAATAACAATTATCTGGACTATAACAGATACATATGTACCACACACATACATATACAAATTTACAAAAATGTACTAATACAAATACTTTTGTAATTCTTCCTCTTTAGTATTCCCTACTATTTTAATACACTTACTAGTTAATGCTAACAGAAAATTTAACACTATTGCAATTTGTCAACGATCTTCCTACTCTACATAAACACAAAATTTAATAATCCATTCACTGATCATATTTACAGTTCACTCTCCGTTTTTAGATGTTACAGTAAATAAGAGCTCCCCCCTATTGTTGAATGAATGCCAGCAACTGTACCATTCTGTAAGGAATAAGTGTAGTTTTTCCTGTAAGGTTGGAGCCATGAGAATCATTTATCTCTCAACACAGAACCAGTTCTGTCAATGTACTTCCCTTTGAACAGCTGTTAACGACTAAATCTATTTTGATTATAACTTCAAATATAACATAAATTGACATATTACAGAAAAAGTTCTGAATTAATCAGAATGGCCAAGACCAGCACTCACCAATAAGCCTGAACTTGGATCACCTTATTGCCTTATTGTGCCAAATTCTTCAAGTGACTGAAGTTAGGAGCAAAAACTGATTTGCAATGCACATTATTATGGAATTACTCAAAAAATTGATACATTTTATTACTGATAACACAAAAATGTATCCTTGTCACCAATTAATCCTGTTTACAATAAATAGATCAAACAAATTGTACTGAACTGATTCTCACTTGTAGAATAATTTGAAGGGTGCAACTATAAGAACATATATATTAAAGAAATAAGAAAACCATGTCCCTTTTTCAAATACTAAATTTAGGAATGCAAGACCAGCAAGCAGCTCCTCCTCTTTGCAGCTTCTATGAAACTATTATTTGACTCTAGTAAATCTAAGTTCTCCCTCAACTAAAACTACATAGCTACACATGAAAAAAAGTCCTGCTTTTACATTTTTCAGGGGTATGTTCGTACAGAAAGCATATTTTCATAAAGCTTGCTCATCAAGTCCAAAAGAATAAACTGCTTAATAGCATTTCTATTATTAACTGAATTAAGACTATTTTTCCCAACATAAGATATTAAATATAGAATGAATGGGAAGAAAAAATATATTGAAAAGAGTGTTTCAATTTAATTTCTTCTAAATTCATCTGCAAAATTGAGTTACAAATTAAAATTTAGGTAAAGAAAGACCTGTCAGTCATTTTGGCACTTTCTTTGGGCCAACTTATCTGAGGCAGCTGCAAAACTAAATTTAAGGGTCATATATTTTCTTTTAAATCAGCTTCCAAATGCATCTCAGAGAATGGGCCATGACAATGGTTTGAAGCTTTTTTCCCCTCTGCAGCTACAAGTCATCACAATGCTGACTCTAATCAGGTTACTCTGCATCTGTCTGCCACAAATAACCTAGTAACAACTAAATGGATTGCCATAAATCTTTCCATTAGAATTTATAACTTTATTAGCACAATATTTTTGAACTGATTGCATTACTTTGAAGAGCAGCTTTCATTTATTTTGTCGTTTGGGGGTCAAATGTGTACAATGGCTGGAAGCTGAATGCACAATAGGAAGCCTTACTCCAACTCCACGGTGGTCTCCAGGATTTCCCTTCTCCAGAGACAGCAGCCAATTCTTTTAAAGGAACACTCTGTTTGCTGTGCTGAGGTTGAACCATGTGGCTGAATGTGACCAAGGTTCTTCATTCATGACACACAGGGGTCACACTGCCAGTTTTGTGGCCCTGATAAGGCTTCATAAAAGTAATTTGCCATTGGGTAAGTTTTCAAAGGATTATACATCTTTCTTTTTGGTTTTCTTTAGAGCTGTTGAAATCCATGCCAAGGATGTGAGGATCAAGCAATATTCAGTGATCCTAACCAATGTGGTTTGATTCATGAGTATCCTGAGGTAGGGGAAAAAAAGCAAAAGGCATTTGTTTTCTAAAAAAAAAAATTAAGTATTTCTTTCACTGTGGTTTAAGTACTCTGTATTTGCTGAACTACAACAATTCCAAACAGTATAGAGTATGGTTAAGAAGAAGAAATAACCTAAGCAGTTTTCATAGATGACTACAGTCCAGCATTTTGGCAACACAGCTAGACAAACACAAATGCATTCATGTTGAATACATAGCCACACATACAACACAAAAAAATCAAGGAACAGCTTAATTGCATTTTTGTTTTAAGGGGTTAGCTTCTACAAATTTTCAACATAATAGACAAAATTTGAAATTTGAGAAACATCTAACTAAAAATTCAAGAATGAAACTGTATTAGGGTAAAATGCACTTTTTTTTACCTTCAGTGCTTGAAGCTAAAGGTACTTTCCCATCTGAGGACTGAAAAAAGATCAGAAGTCTCAGTGGAAAAGGGAACTTTCATAAGACGAAGGCTCAGAAATAGCCATACATTCCTTTGTGGTTTGTTCATTATTAAATGGGAGTCTGCAGAGTTCTGCAGGGTTGTTAGCATACATTGGATTCTCTGGCAAGATCTGAGGATAATTTATCAGCTTTTACTGGCTGCTTAGGTGAAACTGTGAGCACAGACACAAATAACAGGTCATTCATTGCTGAGATGGAGGTGAAAGGCGCAAAACAGGCGAAAAATGCCTGTACAGAGACACCATGTCTAACAAGGGGCCTCAAATCATACTTAGATGCTACAGAAAAAAAGCAATTAGGTAGCCCACTTGCTAGAAAGGCATGGAGTCATCAGTTTTGATTTTATTTCTTCCTTGCAAACACAGAAAATTTTGCATAAAGAGAAAGAAACCTTGCTAAGTAAATTATTACAGGCAGGAACAGGTTTATTACAAACCTACCCCTGCCATACCCAAATACCAGATCTACATAAGACTGTAACATAGGAAGTGAATCGGCCCTGCTTTTTGTTCTGCTAACTTAGAGAATTTAAATGGAGGCTTGCAGCCTAAGACAGTACAGCATCCCAGAAAATGAGTCAAGATTTGATATTCTATGAGCAATGTCATGACAGGAATCATGAGTGCCTCTCAAACATGCATGGCAACCAAAAGCCACAAAGAGCCAGAAATAGAAAATCAGAAGGACAAATCACCCTCCTTCCTGCTTCCACACATCTCTAACCTTTAACTGACCTTTCACCCAAAAGAAAAGTTGTACAGGATAGCCCAGGAATCTTGAACTAGCTCATTTCTTGGATGCTATGGAAGAAATATCAATTGGTAGAAAGCACACTGCATTAACTTCCAAACCCATGTGCCATAAGGAACCAAAATAACTTCTGGCTAATCATTACACATCTTTCTTTTTCTGTTATGAAGTTTGGGAAAGAGCCTTTAAAATTTTTAAAGAGTTCAAAAAAAAAAAACCTTACCCACTAATAAAAATATGTAGTAGCAAGGTAATTATCTTCTACACTAGAACATTTAAATCTCTAAAGAAAATAGGAAAATGTATGTAAAATAAAATAATAAACGTTCATCTATTGTCTAAAAATGACAATTTCTTATAGCAAAATGGCTCTTCTGTTTGAAAGCATCTCCACAGGGATTCTTAAGGAAACAGAATGGTTTAATTCCTTAAAAAATAGATAGGATAGATTAGGCCGTTTTTTTCATTAAACTGCTCATAGTTTACATTTAAGGAGATATGGTTTGAGTCTCCATTCCTGGTTTCTCTTCAGATTTAATTACACTCAAAATCCCACCATTTCTGAGCGCACAATTCCCTGTGGCTCCTGGCTGGCCACCACCAAAGTGCCCACATAGAACACCGGCAGTAGTGTTCATCCCAGCCTCCGAGCCTGAAACAGGGAACAGAGCTAGGAAAAAGGAAATACAGCCCACCTGTGTCCAACTTTAAACCTGTCAGACATGGTTTGTGACATTATTTCACCAGACCATTGTGCTGTCAGGATAAGAGATCACAAGAATTTCTTGAATCTACTTTAAGGCTTGCAGTGTTAATAAAACACAGTATGCTGAACAAAAACATGAGTTAGACCGTAAAGCTTTCACACTCGTGGCATAAATTTGAGTTGTCTTTGTTTTGTCAGCTCTGAATCTAACAATGTAAGCACTGCATCTGCTTTTATGAAGCTTTCTGTATTTTTTCTCAGTATTTAGTTAGGAAAATACATTAACACACCTAGATATTAGAGTAATAAGCATCACTGACCCCAAGAAATAATTGTTACAGATCATTCTCTTCTTGAAAACAGCATTCACTCTTAAGCCCACCTAAGGCTACCTAAAAACTTTCTCAAAACAAACTCTACAAATTCATAAGGATTTAAAAACTATTTCTCAATACAATGAGCATATTCAGTTTTAAGAAAAGCAGACAAAACTTACATACCTAATTTCCCTCCTTTTTAAATTCCCTTTTTATTTAAAGTAAGAAGTTTCTATCAGTTATGACTACATGTTTTACAAAGCTTATTTTTAACTCAAGACCATACTGCTATAAAAGCAAGAAGTACTTAGTGTACCTAAAACCTCATTAGATTGATCTGTATTATCCTTAACCACTGAAATGGAAAACTAAGAATATTAATATGGCAGCTTTGACATCATAACAATTGATGCAAATTCTAGGGTCTAACTTGATAATTCCTGCATGCTTCCCCCAGTGAAAGAGCAGAACTATTGTCATATTCTGAGCATATATGTAGTTTAACCTTACTTGGTTTTTATAACAGGGGATTCTGACAAAGAACTGGAATTCATTTTCTGAAATAACACATCTTATGTGTCAATAAAAAGAAACAAGAGCAGTCACAAGAATTAATGAGGCTGATTATAAGTCAGATCACAAAAGGATATTATCAACTCTTAAGCAAGTCAAATGTCAAACTTGGGCTAAAAGTCATTTCAAGTACTGCATACATTCTTCCACACCTTGGGATAATCCCTCTAGATTAATGCCTTCTTATCATTTTTCCCCTCTCAGTTTATTCAAAACACTTACCAAATGAAAAATCAAGCAGGCAGTAAAAGCCAAGGTGCTTTTGCAGTAAGAAAATGAGCAGCCACAGCACGTGAAGCCTCTCAGGGCTAAAAGAACAACTTGTGCATAAAGCCCTGCCTGTGGATGAACACTGATCAGATCCAGTTTTAAACTCATGAAAAAACTTAGATCTTGAAACAAGATCCACTCATTGTTTGACTGATACAAGCTCTGAATGTAAAGCTTGGGCCTGATTTTAATTTCAGCACTAGTAATAAAACTGTAGTTTAATCCTCTGGAAAAAAAAAAAAAATCAATCAATTTACCTCCTCTCAAAGCATCTTTTCCCCTTGGCTGAACATGACATTAAAGGTTTCAAATGTCATACTTGTAAACTATGTGGAATTAAAAGATGTCTCTATGGAACTGCTACATTAAATGGATCTTAAAGCGGTTTATGATTCAAAAGAATGATAGGAATTAAGTACTAGAAAAACCTAAAAAAGTAAAAAAGGAAAAGAAACAGGCTCTTAAGCATTCCAGACATAAAACTCACTAGATAAAGAACTGTAAGAATTAAGGATTACAACTCCCTGGACCTTAAACATTACATCCACTACAAGTGCCAACATTAACTATTTACTTCCATCAAGATATTTGTTACAGGCTGGTATAATGCCAACATAGAAGCTTTATTAGAGTTCAATTGATAAAAGCAAGGTTTCCCTCCAAACTCCTTCATCACATTTCATCATGTCCAATAGATTATAGATTACAAGTCATATTTGCTCAAATCTACACACAGTCAACCCCCATTCTGGCTCTGTTGTCTGGACCACTTTGTGCCTTAAAAATAATGACAACAAATAAACTTGAAACATCTTTGCTGTGTTAGATTTCACTTCACTACTGCAAACAGCATTATTCTCATCTTTGATGTCAAGAACCCAAGAGTATTAAATAAACTTGCTTCAACCTCAATGTAAGAATCATATTACAAGTGTCACAGGGAGGGGAAAAACCAAAACAAAAACCCCAGCAAAAAACCAAAGCATGTTTGATATTTTTTCTTTGGGCTTTTTTTCCCCTTTTAATTTTCAGAATTTTCCTAAACATTAGATTCCAGGGTTTATTTCACCTGTTTTCTCAGTAAATCCTGTCCATTATTCCCTTCATATTTCTTATATAGTAGATGATATGTGTTTGATATTTGGGCTAAGAAGCTGGTGCTATTTCTAGTATTAATGAACAATGTTTTCACTTCATTTCTTAAAGTTCTTACCATAAGATTGAAATCACTTGGACATTTTCACCTGCTTTAAATCAAGCAAGGAGGGAAGCAAGGAAGGAAGCAAGGAGGGACTGGATTTCATACCTCATTTTCTGACACAAATTTTTTTTTCCTTGTAAGTACACACAGATTTTTGTAAATAAAAATGTTGACATAGGAGCACCAAAAACTGACTTGATTAATAAATTTATGTTTTGTAACCTGGAAGTACAGTAGTGTGCCACCTCCAACAGGGCTTGCCCCAGGACTAGACTCCATAAAAATCCCCCTAATCTTAGATAGGCTGTCAGACAATGAGATTTACTGCGTAACAGAGATTAAATTAATAGATCTCTAAAAAGATACCTGCTTTGACATGAATTGTCCAATTTCAGACTTCAAAAATCATTGCATATTTTCTGTCTTATAAGTGTCCAGTTGTGCTAAAGCCAAAGCTTCTTTCCTTCTGAAAAGCACTGTAATTTCTTGAAATACTCCAAGAAAAGACAAATATCAGTGCATTACAGCCTTGGAATTTACTATGTTTGACACCAGCCTGAGAACACTCTTGAGTAGTTTTTTTAGTAAGTGTGTTTATCAGCAAAAGAGATGATGCCCTTCTAATTCCTGTGACATCTGTCCTATCAATCCTGAGCACAACAGTGCCAGCTCCTAGAGCCATGATCACACAGGTAGCCGAGCATGTTACTGCTCAGGCAAATGTGGTATGAATTCTCAGATGATGAACTGTGCTAAGGCTGCATGTCAGAGGTGATGAAACTGATAATCCATCAGTAATTTTCTAACCACCCCAACATCTCTGACCCATTGAACTAAATAAATGTATTTAATCACTGACTAGTCAACTGATCAGAAGGTGCCACAGGGTGAAATGAGTGTCTTGACAAAGGGAAGACAGGCACTACCCAAACCACTGCCACAACAAGCATATCTCATCTCTGCCATAGTTTACCCACACACACAGATTCAACCTTAAACCGTACTACAGAATAAAATTTTTGTTTATAGCAAAATATAAAACTGATTTCCTAACATTATCCTTAAGAAAATAATTCTGGCAACGTGTTCCAGACCCTCTTCTTGTAAAGAGATTAGATTAAAATCACAAAAAACCCCCAACCTACCAATCACTTCTGATGAATCACAGCCCAGATAACAATACAAGCAAAGGATGCTGCTTCCACAGAAGGTTTTTCAGCACCTTTCTGGTCTCACTGTTGCCAGATTCGTGACTAAGAAGAATGGCAGGACAAATCTCACACCCTTCACAGAAGTCTTAAGCAAACTTTTCTTGGCACACAAAAACGTGATTGCATGCAAAGTGGTGCTTTCCCCAGGTGTTCCTATGGCAAAACAACATGCCTGCCCCACACTGGGTTATTAATGCCTCATTCTCCTGATGTTCTGTGTTGGCAGCCATGACAGAAGGCTTTGAACTTGTTTATTCACACTTGTTTAATCCTGTCTCCACACAGCACATCACAGCCTGTGGGGCTTGGAAGATGGATGAGTGAAACCAAGGCCACGAGGGGGTCAGGGTCAGGGTTGTCTCTGAATCTCAATAACTCCATCACTCACTGCAGCAGGCACTTCAGAGGTCACCTCAGCCGAGGAGTTTGGGATGGATGTGCAAAACAGCTGGCACAAGCACACACACAGATTCCCTGCAGTTGATGCTACACATGGAAGCAAGGATAAATCCTTACTCTCATGGCGCCTTGAGCTGGTTTTAGTCTATTTGGTTGTAATAAGAAAAAGAAAAAAAGGAAAAAAGTTTCTTTAAAAATATCTGGTGGGTATCAAGCAGCAGCACACAGGCAAAAGGAAGAACTGCTAAAAAAATCAGAAAATAAATTTGCCAGTTTAATATTTCTGCTGTAACTAAGGGAAAGGAACAAGAAGAGCACCTGGTGTTGCAGACTAGCTCTAGTACACAGCGACAGTGGAGGGCAATGCATTTCATCCCACTTGCATTGTGACACACTGTGCCTGACAAAGAAGCTTCTTTGAAGCATAGACAGCACAGATGACAAACTCCTACTCTGTCCATTGCTCAGGAATTTTAATGTGCACCAATGCTAAATCCTAATTTTTAAAAGCTTTATGTGTAGAATATACGTGTTTCATATATATACATATTTCATGTATATATACACATATTTTTTTATATATATATAAAACATACGGTAGTTAAATAGCTGTATACTGCTCAGGTCCTAAACAATATTCAGCATAATTTGAGAGTTTTATTCCCATAACTTTAGCAAATAATTATGCTGTTCATAACTATATTGCACACTATATTGTGTTTGTTCACCTGTTCTGTTTGTCACTGGCAGGAACTTCATCACACACTGATACAAAAACATTCTTTTCTTATAGCTCTGAACTTGTGCTTTCTACAACAACCTCATAATAAACCACCCTGCAAAAGTGAAATTATTTCCAAGAGAGGTGGAAATGAGTATTACTAGCTATCTTAAAGCACATGTGCAGCACTGCAATTAAAAGCATAAATCTGATCCAACCAAGTTCTCATTTGTTCAGAATGCAGGTGTATAATGAGAAAAGTGACATATAAACTCAGATCTGCGCATATGCACCCAGTGTATTTATGATAGCTAGTCAAAATACTTTGATGAATAGGAAAATTAGCAGGTGAATTACATAAAGAATAGTCAAAGACATGTTTTTCTTCTAGGAAGAGAAAACAAGCCCTTATAATCTGACCAAGCTATTTGAGAAGAAAATCCAGATAAATAAGAAAAACAATAACAGGGCTCAGTCCCAGTCTCTCCAAAAAATGTAAAACCATAGGCTGCAGTGTAGACATCACTTAGACTAATGACACTGGCAGGGAAAGAAGTAGTTCCACAAAAATTTGCAGATCCATTTTTAATGCCTTTCTTTTCTTTGAGGGAGGGCAGTGGAACAGTAGTTATTAGCGATCAAAAGGTGGTTTTTTTTTCAGATGGTTGGTTGGGTTTTTGAAGCATTTCTCTAAGATACCAATTTCTTAAAGACAGAAGGAAACGTTTTTTGTGAGGATTGCTGCAACTTCTTTCCCTACGGTCCATTTTCTGCAAAGTTTATGTCTATTAAGTGCTCCCAAGGAGAAGGGTGAGAAGAAGGGAGTCATACTTCCACAATTTTCCATAAGACTGATACAATCAAGGTTTATATAACACATATAAATATCTATTAATAAAGTCGAAAATTTGGAGTAACTGGTAGATTCAGAATCAGATACTGCTCCAATGGGAACACAATCTTAATAAAAGCATGAAGAAAGTCACCTGTCTTTTTTTACAGCAGGCAGAAGAAGGCAAATAAAATGAAGAATATCCCTCATATTTTTAAGATATCATACTACCAATCAAAACATTTGGCTTCTGTCTGTGATTGAGCAATCAACATGATACATGGCTTCAAAGAGATGGCTCCGAGTCTCAAAGAAAACATGACTGATGTTCAGTATTGCCACCACTGACTTCCACACGGGCATCTGTGGGAGAGGAATTTACAGGTCTGCAGCAGGTAATTAAGTTACTTCTGCAGTGCAATAAGAATTGTATATATGCTAAAGGAGGGACTTGGAGCTCTAAGCTAGAAATCTTCAGTGTTTTCAATCACTTTCCCCAGCTGAGTCTCCAGACTGCAGGCTACTTAACTTCTCCTCCAACAATCTGAATGAACAAGATTTAGACTACTTGAGGAAAATGTGACTCTAGTTGCTGATTCTAAGTTTGAAGCATAAAATATAAAAATGAGAAGACAGAGTTAGAAAAAATATAAGCGGAACACAAAAGTAAATACTTTCTGAAAATGAATTCAACTTAATTTTTTTTTGCCATTTACTGATGCTTTGCTAAAAGAAAAACCATTCTGACAAACACTGTAAAGCTTTAACTTTCCAGTTTGCTTCAACCACAAACAACACCCAGACTGTGCTTTCCTGTGGGCTTTGTTATTGACATAATTTTAAAACATTCTAAACACTCTGAACTTCAAGAGAAAAGCAAGGTGCACAAAACCAAAGGAAGCTTCACTCTATGCAAGCATCTGTCTCATAAAGACAATCTTACAGTAAAGATAACACACATCTCAGTGGCTGAGGTGACAGTGTTCCACCCAGATGCTATCAACTACTCCAGGTTTTCCACCACCTGTGCCTTTTCTGGATTCCAGCCAAGAAAAATAACTATACTTGTCCAGAATCCATGAGGTGAATGAGCCATTTAAAGTGCTTAAACTTCAAACATATGAGCTTAAACGCCTTGTGTGTTCTCTGAATCAGTGGTTTTTTACTATCCAAGACAGACCATTGCACTAGATGGATCAACTGGTGAGACCCAGTGGGTCATTATGCCACTGCTTCCCATGGGAAAAAAAAGACATGATATGTGACTACCTCAACAGTGCTGCTCTGGAGAAAACACAGGAATTCTCACATTCTAAACACACCCAAAGATTTGGCATTCATCACTGCTCAAACATAAAAATGATCGCCCTACTATCTGTCAGCTTTATGAGATGGTAACAGTCAGCAGATGGGGAATTTCTGTATACATTATGACCTGAAAAATAATTCCAAGCTCAGCCAGTACAATTTCTTTTGCAAGATTGCTGCTCAATTTATCCCCTTTAAACTGGGGGTATTTTTCCTCTGGTTCTCATGAATGGTTTGTTTTGAGATAGAATAGAAAGAAACTACTTCCTTCCCACAATTAATGTGTACATGTTCCCAGCCTTGCTGGGTTGGTAATCTCTTCATAGGCTGACAGAAACTCGTTTCCTTCTCATTTATTTCATCAAATGATTTTGCATATGAAGGGAGCAACAGGCAGGTTTGAGTCCAATTAGTAGAAGACAAGTCCTCCAGCAGGATGCAGGTGGTTTAAGGAACTGCCAATTTTGAACACCAAGGCCAAGATCTATTTTGGCATACAAGATCAGTCACTGAACCCAGCAGGGCCCAACAGGAGGATCATTAGATGGGAAGAATGGGATGACACTGAAAATTAGTATAGGAGACACTAATTGAACTGGAATAACAGCAAGTGCAAGGCCATGTTCTTTCAAACCCATCACAGGGAAGTTCATGGCACAGTAGAGCTCATCTGTTACACATCACAGAGGAAGAGAAAGATCTGTGTCTGATTAGTATGGAATCACTATGAGTTACCAAATGCTTATAAGAAGTTAAACATGATCACAGGACCGATCGATCAGGGAACAATGAAGGTAGTTATTTGTTAATAACTATCAGTTCATCATGCACAGCATGCAAGTCTTGAAATAGCACATGCAATCTACCCACTCATGTCTCAGAAAGCATATGCAGACTAGAACAGGTGATGAAGACTACTAGGATCAAGCAAATATTTTACAAATAAACTCAGGAGCTTTGTTTAACTTAGAAATAATGGAGATGAGAAGTGATACCACGGTGGTCTGTAAATACAAAGGAGAGAAAACAACTACAGAAAAATAAGATCATAGAAGAGTTTGAGAAGAAATTAACCATTCAAATGTCATCTAGTCCAGCCCCTCTGCAATGAGCAGGGACATCTTCAACTTTATCAGGCTGCTCAGAGCTCCATCAAACCTTACCCTGAATCTGAATCTGACCTGGTTCAGGGTTTTACCACATCCACAGCAAAAAACTTCTTCCTTTTACCTACTCTTGATCGACCCTCCCATTTAAAACCATTAATCCTTGTCCTAATGCAGCAGGCACTCCTAAAAGATCTTTCCCCATGTTGCTTCTAAGTCCCTTTTAAGCAACAAAAGGCTGCTCTGAGACATCCACAGAGCCTTCTGTTCCCCAGGCTGAACAATCCTAATTTTCTCAGCCTTTCCTCATAAGAGAGGTGCTCCAAAATCACAAGAGCTAGCATAAGTCAAACATGTTCCTATTTACACTGGAAACATGAAAATTATTTTTCATACTGTTAGAACACCTAAGTTCCAAGTGAGGCTTTCAACAGAAACGGAAAGAAGCGAGCTCGAGGATGAAGGGGAAGGCAATCAAACTGCTTTTCAGACTGCAGCTTGAAATGTTTCTGAACAGAATTACAAAGTACAGCTGGGTAGAATACAGGAGCTCAGCGATCCAGGACTCCCAGTTCTTTACAGCTCCACATCCCTTTGTACAGTGGCGAACAGATCTGTGAGACAGCAGAAAGTGACAGCGCACGCCTCCCTTCTCTACCACAATGAAGCCATTTCCCAACTATCAGTACACATTCACATCACTGCCACTTGAAATATTCAAGCAAGAAGAGTGGAACAAAACCACCACTTCATTTCCCACATAAATTCCATGTATTAGAAACTTATATGAAGCATAAAATCTGTGGGAACTTATGAAGTAGCACCAAAGCTATGATGAAATCTTAGTCCTTTAAGCATAAGAGCAAGGGAAGCTCATGTCTGAACAAAGAGAGGGTGAAAAAAAAAGAGGAGGTTAAGGATTTCTTCAAAAAAATAGAGTGATTATCAAAATAAAAAATCTATATCAATATATATACATAGAGACAAAGATGTGTATATGTAAAACATCCATCAATCTCATCCTGATAATTACTGTTAATTACCACAGTACTGAACCTTGTTAGAATTAAGATCACAAAAAATTTGCCAAGTCATAGTCTGAGCACTGCTTCAAATAAATACTTTTTTAAACCTGACACTAAAGAATAATACATCATGGATGAAGCATATGCCAATAGCTAATATTTCAATTAACATTCAAAGAGTGCTTATTGGCTCCTGAGCAAATAGAACAGAGTTGTAAAAATTCAATGTTATCTTGTTCTCCTTCACTTCCCATATGAACTAAAAATCAGAGAAATGTCAACCCAAAAAAAAATAAAAAAAAATCAGCACATGAAGATGCACCCACTAACAGATCAATCAGGAGCTGATTTCTTTCAAGGTTTCTGTGAAGTCTTCTGTGAAGTTTTCCTTACCTGTCAACATTTTCTCAGGTAGTTCATTCAGAGAGATGTAAATAGTGCAAAAAAAAAATAAAATAAAATCAAAGTTAAGGGGAAGAAAGAAGCCGATAAAAATCAAGTGAGGAATGGGCAAGAAATTATTAGAAGCAGAATCAGATCAACTTCAAATACCTCCTAAAAATTAATTATAAGAAGACCATAGCATGAAAAAATGATAAAAAGAAGAAAAACAAGGCCTAGAGAAACCTACAGGCATTGTACAGCTTGATATTATGAGTGATAGAATTTTAAATATCTTTGGATTTAATTAAAATGTAAGGAGTCCTTACCTCTTTTAGCTTTTAAATCTGCAAACCCAGGTGGAGTTCAATGGCTAAGAAGTGAAAATGTAACAATGTGATGACTTGTCTAAATCCTAATGGATGATGGTGGGAAGTACTGCTTCTGCCCACATGGAAGGCATCAATGCTGCAGCACAAACTTAAACAGTTTGTGAGAACTTAGTTGCTAACTAAATTCTGTTAACAACAGAATCTAGGTTGTCCTGATGAAGAGCACCTCTCCCATAAAAATTCTAGCTCATTCTGGCTATTGAAACAAAAAGCACACACTCTTAAATATGTAGCTTTCTTGTCTCAGGTGAATTCAGAAGAAATAAAAACACTCAATTAAAACCTAGATTAATAAAGTAAATAAGCAGAACTATTTCTGTTTTTTGCTCAAAAAAAACTTTGCAATAAGATATCAAGTCAGGCTTTGGTTTATCTGATGTGTCTTCACTCATTTATATTTAGTAATCTCCTAAATTTCTAAAAGTGACTGAGAACTACTGCCCTGTACAGAAATGCAATTTTATGTAATGTTTTCAAATAATGGTGTTCCCACTGGCTTCATCCTAATTCAGAGAAAAGCCCACAGAAATTGCTTATTGCAAGCTTCAAAAGTACGGAGAAGGTTTAAGGTAATCACCTTACAAAAACCTACCTTTCCCCAGATTATGTAATCAGACAGAATTTTATTTGCTCTCTTCCACAAGAGGAATTGACTTTTCCTGAAGCATACTGAAAATTAGTATAGAACACACTAACTGAAGTGGAATAACAGCAAGTGCAAGGCCATGATTTGTTAAATTTCTTCCTAGAGAAAAAGCATGATGAGACAAAGCATGATGCTTTTCAGCATCCTGCTACTGCTCATAGAGCAGACCACAGTCTCCAGCATTCCAATTCCTACAACGATTATTCTGTTGTGATGAGAGCAGAAGAGTGCCAATTCAGACAGAAAACCTTTCATACTCTGCTTAGAAGGATGAGGGAGAGAGATATAAGTAACAGGACATGTTCTCCACATGTGAAAGTAACACCTCAGAGCAAATCAGACTTCAAAATTATCAATAACAAAATTAATAATGTGTTACTATCATACATCAAACAGAAACTAGATGGAAAAAACCATCCACCCATTTTACAGTCACATACACTGTGCTCTTCTTTCACTCCGAGTATCACATAGGAAATTATTAAGTCCATTATTATGAACACATTGCAGCCTCTTGCACATGCTCCAGCAAATAGCCATTAGCATTATGATGCAAAGGTGATTGCATAGCATATATTTTATATCTCTCAGCCTTCATTCACTGAATGCTTCAATATATCTCGTTTATTTGTAAAATCACTGTCTCCCACGTTTAAGATGTGGCTTAGGCTTGCTTTGCAGAACACCTATGACTTCACACTAAACTCAGTGTACTTCTATAACCTCTCTTGTTACAGATAAAAACATAATTCAGTGTTGACTCTAACACAAACAGGATCATTATGTTTAGAGAGTGTTCCAAAGCCTGCTATCCAAGCAATCTATGGCATATAAATAATGCAAGACCTCTTCTTTCTCCAAATGACTTCAGTTCAAGCAGAGACTCAGAAAGATGGAAGCCCAAATTTATACTGCCATTACAAAATTCAATCTATTTCTGGTTCTTCAATTGAATTATGACTCAGAGGCTTCCACTATTTTCCGCACCAACCCATATGCTCCCAACCCATGCAGAAAAGAATCCTATTTGTGAGTATTCCTGAGCTTTATTATTATTACATTAAAATGGCAGCAAATCCCAACTAGTCTGAAAAGCTTCATGTTTGCTTTTAAAGGAAAGTAAGTTAGAAAATGGGTCTTATTTCCCTTCCCCCCTGACCTCTGAACCACAACCTCCTCGCCACTAAAGCGTTCAACACCTCATTTAATCTCTCCTCGCCGCACTGGCACAGCGCTGCAAAAGGGAAAGGGAAAAAAAATAATCTGGGGACTTCATCAATTTTTCATGAATTTTCATTTAGGCCAGAGCGCCCTGTAACAGTGGTCGATAGATCAAGCTGCTGTCACATATTTAACACCTGGAGCTCCAGCTGCTCTCCCCGGGGGCTGCCGCTGACTGCGGCTGGGTCAGAGCGGGCCCGGCCAGCGCAGGGACCCCGGAGCTCCTTGCCCAGCTCACCAGGGGCTCCCCGGTGCTCCCAGCTGAAACCCCAGCCACCCTCACGGCTGCTGCAAATGTGCTTCCCGATATTCCCGCCGGAAAACTCCACCGCGCGGCTTCGATCGCCTCAGCCGCAGCATTGTTAAAAAAAAAAAAAATGCGCTTTTAAGATTTCTGGTGTTTGAAGGTGAAACAGTTTGGTGAAGGATCAAGCTATTTCAAGCCTACTTCTAAATTCTCCCAAGAAAATCTGAACATCAACATACATCTAAATAATGCCAACCCTTGTTCAATTTCAATTAAAAAATTCTTAAGGACAAAATCTAAAGAAAGATATTTTGCTCTTTTGACTACAACTCCTCATAGAGGTTTTAGGGCTAGAACATCTGGTTTTAATGATTTAACCGTAAAACAAAAACACTACATGAGAATTTGCCATGTACAATTTGGAAGACCTCTTTGACTGGTAGTATCAGGATTATTTTTTCCTTCTGAGGAAGCTCCTACAGAAAAATTAATCTTCACAAAGCACACCATGAATTAGTGTCTTAAATAGAATAAGTCATATCTATCCTAAAATGTGCCTTCAAATAATAACTCTTTCTTCTAAATACCAACTATTTCTTCTTAAATGTCTTGAGGAATGAAGATATTCTAATTAAAAGCAAAAATATTCTAAAGGCATATTTAGTATATTAATGATAGCTTTTAAAGTAACTTTCCACATCACATTTCACCACAGTTTTACTGGCATGGACAATTTTTTCTGAGGATATACATTAGTACAAAAATACCTGCCCTGGCCTGTATGCATGTGCTCTGAAGAGGCATGGATGTCGAAGTATACTTTGTGTGCTTTATAGGGGCTGGTACCTAAATTCAGGTCTGGGAAAGGTGTAAACAGTTACTCAACCAAAAAGAGCTTAGAGATTCCAGCAATTTGAAAAAACTCACTCAAAAAAAAAACCCCAAAGGGCAAAATGACTGTGTTCAAGATGGTTTGAACCTCTCTGTGTCACAGCTGAATTTAACTTCTGTCTTTACACGTAAATATGGATACATCAGAAGACTTTCAATCCCACTCCTTTTACGGCAGGTGCTCATGGAGGTAAAAAGAAAAAGAAATAAAAGAAAATGAACCGTAATAAACACTGTTTATCATATTATTGCAGAAACACAAACACATCTAACTTACATAGAAACCCAGTAGATATTTCTTCATAAATCATTCAAAAGTTGCAAGAAGCAAGAACACATTTTCGTAACTGCCAATTTAATAAGCTGAGTAAAACAATTACAGTTTTTTGCTGTAAAACAACACACTCAAGCATTTCAAACCTGTGAAAATCAGCAGTTTGGCTGTCATGGCACTCTTTGAGGCCTCCTACAGCCAGATAAGAATCCAGAACCCTGTTGACAGCAAAAGACAGCCTCCCTGTTTCTGGTGATGAAAAGAGCTTGGCTGGGTGTGGAAAGGAGAGTTTTCAACACCCCGACAGAGAGCACGAGCCAGGCTGGATCGTGTGCATTCCCATGGACAGGGCTGCAGCATCCAGGCAGGAGCTGAGCACAGGGGAATGGGGACTCACTGCTGATAGCAGCCTGTCACCAGGAACTCATCTCCTGAGCCTGCAAGCAGGCTGCTACAGACCAGCCCATCTTCTTCAGCCCGGAAATGCTGACACCAGAAACACAAGTAAGAGACTCCAACTCTTCCCTGAATGCCACTTGAAAACCTGACTTACAACCAAAAGTTATTTCAAACCCCAGCAAAATTGTAGTTTTGCTATCACCTTCCAAAGGATGCCTTTGATACACACCAAACACTGCCATGTGCTTTTAAAAATCACAGCAGAATCGCTAAAATTAAGTAAACAAGCAATGTATGTAATTATTTACATGTTTCTTCTTTGGTGAACACCATTCTGTAATTGCAGCCATGGCACTGTTCAAGGAAGGATAAAGCACTGTTGAAGTGAAATAGGAGAACCTGCTTTAGACTACACTCTTTAATTGGGGGGTTCAGGAAGTTAAATTTCAAAGCTATGGAAACAGTAAAAGTATAATGTTATCACAAAACATCAGCCATCGTTTCAGATCTCAGTTTCACATTTGCGTTGCTCCTGCCATAAAACAGCTGACAAAGTAGAACAGCTTTATTGTTTTTGAAATTTTCTACTATCTCCCATGTGATTCATGCCTGACCTGCCACCAGCTACAGCATTTAAACTCCAAAGATGGAGGATGGTGCAACAAGAGTTTGCAACAGTCAAAGTAAGGGTGAGTGAAAACTGACATGATATAGAGCACATTTAAATTTCAAAATAATCATTCACTTCAATTTGATGACTTAAGGTACAACTGGAACAATCCTTTGACCTTCAACAGGAAAGCCTGAATCTCAACAGGATTACAATAAATATTTCAAGTGTTTAGGTCACTCTCTTAAAATTTCTCAACAGTTAAAACACATGCACAAAGACACAAGTAATCCAGTAAATTTATCTAGTGATACTCACCCAGATTTCAGCCTTCCTTAAGCTGGTTTCTCCTCTACTCCCAAATACCAACCAAAACTGAAAAGCTTTCTGTGATGCGTTCACTGGCACACTTACTTCTGCTTTGATTGTGTGCCAAAACTGTTTTCATTTTTTGTTTGACTCAGTTTTGAATCTAGGTTACAACAGGTGAAATGCAGTGAAAATGTCTGTTCTACTTGCCTTATTCTGCCATTTAAATATTTCAAAAATGACATTTTCTGCAATTTCTGAGAAAACAGAATCCTCAAGATCACACCATATTAGCTAAGAAAGTCTGAGGACTGCATTAGGAACACAATTTCTCTTCTATGCTTCCTCCCTTTAAACATACCATCTACTGGACTTAAATATATTCTTTATCCACTAAGAATACAAATTTGTTCTAGAGCCCTACTTCAAACACATTTTTAGGGAAACTACTTTCAGATGAAGAGCTGTAGGTGAAAAAGTCAAGCCCAGCAAGAAGAGAGGACTCATAAATGTATTAAAATACAATTATAGGCAAAGATGCACATTCTGAATAAAAAGATCCATGTTGAGTCAACCCATATAACTAAGCAGCAAAAAAAACCCATGTGCAACTGATTATATTTTATGTCTGATGAGCTTGTTTGCTGTGAATATAATGAATGTATCTGCTAACTCTACTGGAAGCAGACTACTCATGCCAGGTGGGCTCTGAAAGAGCCCTGTTGACTTCTCTGTTAAGACAAAGAGAATTGATAAAGACCAAGACTGCTGCGGATGATATGAGAAATGGCCAACAATTTCACTTGCCATTCACATAATGAATGAGGCCAGGGTCAAATTTATGATTGAGGAGCATATATTGAGGTTTCCAGCAGTACAGGACACGAGTCACCAAGATGCTCTCTGCTTCTGTTTATCTCATAACAGATTATGAGATAAAGAGAAACAGACAGCGCACCTTAGATTAAATGATAGGTATTTTTTCCACATTAGTTCCAGTATAACCAACTCTAGACATCATTTAAAAATTAGATTATTCTTCAGAAGAAGATTATCCTTTGTCCATGTTATTCTTCAGAGGAAGATTATCTTTTATCCACATTTGTGCCAACCATGATTATACTCTGGCTAGAACCTCATTTCAGTATAAATCACTTATTCTGTGCGGTCACTGCTACTGAGCAAACACAAGTGAGAATGCCTTCACTAAAAGCGACAGCTAACAACAAAATGCTGCGCTTACCCCCATTTGTTATCTCTCAGAAGTGTGTGCAAGTGCTGGGGTGACAGCATAAAAGCCTCCATGAAGTTTTAAAGAATACTAGAAAAAAAAAACTACTCACATGCCACTTCCAGGGACGCGTTGCGGCTCACAGCCTCTCCAAGGTAGTTCCTTGCTACACAAACGTAGCTGCCCTCGTCGGGTTTGCTCCTGCGCCCGTGCACGATGCGCAGGAAAAACAAAGATCCGCTGGGCAGCAGCATGCGGTGGGAGCGCGGGTCATCCTTGTCCGTCTCCACCCGCTCGCCGTCCTTGTACCACTCGATGGTGGGCGTGGGCCTTCCCTCTGCCTTGCAGTTCAGGGTGGTTGGCTCTCCTTTGGAAACAATCACGTCTGAGGGATGCTCAACAATCCGCGGTGGAAAGTCCTCCTGGCGGAGACGGGATCCTGAGGAAAAGAACAGAGGGAAGGGAGAACAATTTAGTTGTGCTTTAGGAGTCATGAAGAGCTCTCGCAAGTTACTCTTTTAATGTCACAAAACTTCACAAAAAGAGAAAACAAAACCCTTTACAACACCTGGGGTTACTTTGTCTGCTATCAGAGACTGTATCAGTTACTCCTCTATCTAAAAATCTGAGATGGACTAACAGAGATAATCCTCTGTAGTGTTATCAAACCCATACCAGATGCAGACGGTGCTTAGATGTGGATCCCTTACACATACATGTATGACTATCTTTTCTTTTCCCTGATAATCTTCCTATTTACATTAATTTCTAGATCACTGTGTGGTTCCAGATTCCCCTCATAGCAACTGCTTTCTCATCCTTTCATCCACCAGATTCAATAGGAGGACATCCAAAACCACAGTCTCTCACCACCCCCTATTAGTTAACAGTTCTTTGCAGTTTAACATATATGCTTCGTAGCCCTTTTCCACAAACAGCCCCAGTATGAAGGAGAAAAAAGAAAGCCAGAAGGGAAATCTCAAATGTCAGCTCACTTTAGAAAATTTCAGTTTCAGGATTGCACGTATACACACACATAAATACAATATAAGCAGAGAATCATAGAAAGGCCTGGGTTAAAGGGGCTTTTAAGCTCATCTCATTCTAGCCCCCTACCATGGGCAGGGACACCTTCCACTGGACCAGGCTGCTCAGAGCCCAATGCAACCTTACCTTGAACACTTCCTTCTACAACATTAATGGTGGAATTAGTTCCACACTTTCCACTCTTGCATGTCTAGTTAGACTACATGAGACTGGAAAAACATTTCTGCAACAGCCACAGCAGTTGGTGCCTCAAAAATAATTTTTCTAGCATGGATCCTTTGAGTGGAGCTGCCAACACTGCTACAATTGGTCTGCACTTCTTAAATACAAGGTAAACCAGCCTCTGCAGGTTAGTGAAACATTTGTCTCAATTTTCTGATCAGCAGTTTTGCTGAGTGGTAGAAAAGCAAATGTCTTAATTATAGTCTAGGCTCTACGTACTTTAAAATATTTTCAATGCCTCATTTACTGCAAAAGTTATGAGGAAAGGCATAAGGATCCATTCAACAGAGTGAATCCACCTTTGGACTTCTGTTTTACTAACACTCAGGTCATTAAGCTAAGGCTTGCCACTGCAGTTAAGTGTTACATTGCTGTTGCACAAATTGGCTCTTTCAGTGGCTTCCAGATTCTATTACCAGAACAGCAAAGAAATCCATAATCTGCAATGCCTGTACATGAAAAAAACCCATAATCTATAGCTAAGCACAGATGGACTTACGGGACATTTGGAGGAGAATTATGTATTTTATTCTCACTTCTACTGACCAGAATAAAAAAATAACAATCTAATAGGAGCATCTCCAGCTAAAAAACAACCCTAGTCCATGACCCCATACACAACATCAAAAAAAGACTGAAATCACCATTAAAGTAAAAGATACATATCAGACAGCACATGGGACTAAAAGGCCAACTTCACACTCTGATTAGAAACATTTGTATGTCCAGACATGTCTAACAACTTAATTCATTGTTTATTCTCAAAAAGCAAACAAAACCCCTCTAGTTGTTTTAAGAAATTTCTATTAACAGTATCAGGAAGAAAAGGAAAGCTGAGGTGTTTCTGCAACATGAGAGAGACTTACGGCAGAGAACAGATACAACTGAATTTTGATAAATGCTTAACACAGGGTAACAAAATCAGTAGCAACAAATGCGAAACAAATCCAAAATATTAGTTTTCTTGTACACAAAGGTTTGTTGGTAGTGTTCAGAACTCCTAGAAGTATATCCTACACAGACTCAGAGGCCATGCTTAAAGCTGTGCAAAAGCTTTCTCCCATAAAGGTTTAACCTTATACATTATACAACCCAATTAAAAATGCCTCCTGAGGTACCAATAGGGCTGATTCTTCCTTTTCAGTACTGATGTTTATCACAAATCTGGTGTTTACTCATTCCATCCTAATGAAGCAATTTGTGTACAAGAGAGGGCATAGATGTGAGCAGCCAGGAGGACACTAATGTACAAGGAGAAAAGCTCAGGAGGTGTTTCAAGGGGGGGATCACACCACACATTCCTGATGGCTGGGTGCACCTTCAGCTATCCAGGGCTACAAGGAATTCCCCTCATCCTGCACTTAGAGGAGGGGAGAAGCAAAACACACACAGGATCATTCACAGAGCACACTGAACTCCCTCCTTCCAAAGTGAACTGAGCACCAACATGCATTCCCAAAGGTTGTGCTGATTGAGAAACAACAAAGGAAACCAGAAATTTGGCTCCAGTCTCCAGACACTGTCTACATATCAGAAAGAGACAGACACAAGTGGTCTTTGATTCTAGTTTTGATTGTTTCGCTATGGTCCCCCTCCCAATTCTCTTATGATACAACCTCATTTAGAAAGAACAGAAATTCTAATAAGCCCATGAGCTGTCTGGGCAGAAGATGCTTTTACTGCAGAGCAAGGTGCAAGCATGACTTTAAGCAGGCAACTGTGGTATATCCTGGGCTACCCATACAGCTTCCTTTTTTATTCCTGCCCCCAGGATTTCCATCTAGGGCTTGCATATAGCATATGAACAACCCCAGAATTTAGGAGCCCTTAAGTTTGACTATAATAGGCTGCAATGATTTCACATAAGCTTCTATATGCTGGTGAGCAAAACCAACATTTCTACAATATTAGAATTGTTTATGTGTGATTAAATTCATCTTCACTTTAAATTGAACATCAAGTTCTGAACTTACACTGCCTAAGATCCTGCAGTATAATGTTTTGTCACTCCAACAAACACAGCTTTCATTTTCAGATACCAGAGCCTGCTAACTGCTGACAATTGCTGACCTGATAAATGCTGACTGATGGGAAACGCTGTAGTTCTCATAATAACTGGTGACATTATAGATTTGCCGTAAACTGTCACTTCATAAGTAAAGAGCATTTGCATTCATATCTACTTTTATGTGAATCATTTCTGCAGCAATCACTGCTAATGCCCTTTGAGGTCAGGACACTGAACAGAAGCAGCCCAGCCTCATATTGGAACCAAAAAAAAAATAAACTGCTGTGGGACACATTTTGTCACCAAAAAGCAAAAGAATGCTCAAGGTATTTGTCTGTCCCTGTGCAACCCATGTACTGTGTTATATATATTCACCAAACTTCTTACACTCTCCTCCCTGTATTATGAATTTATATATTTATATAATCTAATCAAGGTAGGGAAAGAAAGTAAGAAAAGTGAGGAAAATTGACAAAAGCAGGGAAAAAAAATGTAACCTGTATATTGTACGTCAGGTGTCAACACACTGCTCTTCCACTCCCCTACTTTAACTTAATTCAGATGTGTTGGACAGGAAATTCCCGGAGAATCACGTCCAAGACTACTCCTTTGGGAAGTGTAAAAGACAACAATCACTCATTCATTTCAACCACTTCAACACCAGGGTGCCAACTAAGGCAGGTTTTCCCCATAACTACCACCGAGCCTCACAGATTTGCTTTCATATGCTCAGACTTCCTCACAAGTCTCCTCAGGGACCCAGTGTACAATATGGTTACAGCTACACTGGTAGCATTATTAGCAGAAAGCCTATTATTTTCAGTTTAGTCTGGCTGATCCTACAGTCAAACAACCCTAAAAAATTATTTTGATACAAGAATTTTTATTAATAAATGAAATAGATTTGCTGTAGGCCCGCAGGTGCAAGTAGGAAAGGAGACAAAAGCAAGGAGTCAATACTGTATTCCTTTTTACTGCATTTCCTCAGAGTCACTATGCAATCCCTGTCCTAAAAGCAATCACAGAATGGTCTGGGTGCCTAAATATCATCCAATTCCAAACCCCCTGTTATGACTTGACCAGGTTGCTCAGAGCTCTGTCCAACCTTCATGGGCTGGGGCATCCACAACTTCTCTGGATAACCTGTTCCAGTGCCTCACCACCCTCCCAGTTAAGAATTTCTTCCCAATATCTAATCCAAACCCACTCCCTGTCAGTTTGAAGCCATTCCCCCTTATCCTGTCACTCCATGCCCTTGCAAAGTCTCTGTCCATCTTTCTTGCAGGCTCCCTTCAGATGGGAGGGCCTGGAAGGCTTCAATTGGGTTATGTGCTCTGTCTAACACAAGAATCACCACAGAAAAAGGCATTTGGCAATTCACTTTTTAGTCCACTATCTTTCAAATTTCTAGGAAAAGACTTTCATTTATTGCACTTCATATTCTTCTAGTTTTAATTTACTTCACATAAAGACCAAATGTTGATCTAATCTATTAAATCTACTCTCTAAATAAGCATCTACAAAGCTAATGATCTGTCATACCATAAAAACAATGGTACAGACTAAATTCAGAGACATTTAACTCATTTCTCAAATCAACATGAATGTTTATTCATGGCTACTGGGCCAGCAGTGGCTAAGAGACAGGCTAGAAATTGCATTATAACCACTGAACAATTTTAAAGAAAAAACAATACTGCATTAGTTTACATGTTAACACTCTGATCTGGTATTTCATAATACAGATTTCCAAAATGCCTTCAAGAGCCTCCTCAAAATTCTCTTTCCCCCCTCTGACATTATCAGCACCTGTCACCATCTGACATCACATTAATTTGCATCTCTAACTCTTTTCCAACTTTTACCTACCTGACTTTCTGTATACAGAAAAGTTCTTCCTCAGCTGACCTCCAAGACTACTAATCCTTTTATATCCTTCCTCAAGGCTCTCAATATGATTCCTTTAACATTCCAAACACATATCTTTAATATACTTGGATATTTACCTACTCTCCAATCTGCCCTACTGTTCTCATGCTACTGCTGTAAAAGGGATGCTTAAAATGGGATGCGATGTTTTACATTGTCTCACATATTGGAAATATTTCCAGTTCAGGAGTTCTAACAGGTCACACTGAACATGTGTGTTGTATATTAAGTTCAGAAAGTAAGCATTGCCAACAAGAGCCACAGAAGTTGTTGCAACAATGGACTGGAAAGACAAACTCATAATATATCACAGCCACAAAATCCTTTAGGCTGGAAAAGACCTCCAGGAAAATCAAGTCCAACCTTTTACCAACTAGATCGTGGTGCCACATCCAGTCATTTCTTGAACATCTCTAGGGATGATGACTCCACCACGCCGCTGGGCAGCCCATTCCAATGTTTAACAACGCTCCTGTAAAGAAATGTCTCCTGTCCAGCCTGAATCTCCCCTGGCACAGCTTAAGCCTGTGTCCTCTTCTCCTATTGCTGGGTGTCTGCAAGAAGAGACTTGACTCCCACCTGGCTGCACCTTCCTTTCAGCGAGTTGCAGAGATTCACAAAGTCACTCTGAGCCTCCTTTTCTCCAGGATAAACAGCCCCAGCTCCCTCAGCTGCTCCTCACATGAGTTATTAGTTATTTCATGCCTCTGATAGCATTTTGAATGCATTCCCTCCAAGAGTTTGCCAACAACACATGTTCTCCCTGAGACAGAGCAAAAGGACTGTTTATCAAGGAGGCAAACAGCAAAAGTGTGATAGGAAAAAATAAATCTCCTACAAGAGAAAGACAGAGATGCAGGAAGAAAAGGCCCTGTGTACATTTGATTCTACACAGAGGACAGCTCCAAAATTATATTTAATGCCAAAGAACCTTCTTTAATGCTAGAATCTTGGTTTATTTTCCCTGCAACAATAAAGAAAAAATGAAACTGAAAGCAAGGTATTAAAATCAAATTAAAAGAATCATGTGCTTTAAACAGATGGACAGCTACAGAAGTGTCTGCAGAACCTCCTCTGGCTACATCAGATCTGTCACATGGCCAGGCCTCAGCTCTTGTTTTGACTTATGCAGACGCTACAAAGACAATCCTACAGCTCCTTAGTTAAATCTACTGAAGAACAGTCACTGCTCATTTTCCCTCTTCTTCGTATGCCTCGTTTCACAAGGGAAGTACTCATCAGAAGCACTTATTGCACACATTTGTTTGATGCAATGAATAAGTCTGTTGCTTTCACCACCCTTTTAGGCACAGAATTGACTGAAGGCAAGCAGAGATCTCAGGAAGAGAGCCAGTCAGCCACATCTTAGATCAAACAAAATGTAACATGGAAAAAAAAGTCAAGATAATGAGAAAACTCAACTGGAATACAGGCTGATGCACTGGCACCAGGCTGATTATTCAACGTGCATTCCTCTAGTCAAAGTGACATGGCAAGGACAGGATTTTGAAAATTTATACTTTACAGTCTCTCCCCCCTTCTGAGATTTGGCAGATGGGAAAAGACTCCAGTGATAGAACTGTTTCCAAGGTAAAGTTTTTTGTTCAAAGCTGTGTCAGCTATGACAAGGTCCTCTGAAAGCTTTTCCTTGAGCAAAATTAATCCATTAAACAACATACCCTAACTTTCCCAGGACATGTGCCTGCAGATAAGTCACCTTTCCTATAGAGTGTGTCTGCCAGGAGGGAGAGCAGGAAATGCTGACAAGAGAGATCAATAACTGTCATTAAAAACATTGACAAAATCTTACTGGAAGGTTGCTTTCATTAAGTTTGTCTTGTATGGAACTCTGACTTTGCTAAACAAGGTGTAATCAACTCTACTACTAAAGAAACACTGTAAACAAAATTCCTTTTTTTTAATCAATGTGGATAATAATCCAGTGCCACGGTATAAGCATCCTTTTCCTTATATAAAATTATTTCAGGGGAAGCATTCCAAAATTGACATAAAGGCTTAATAGTATTTTACTCTATTTCACTTTTCTTCAATTGGTTTCTCATCACCTACAAGCATTTGAGTGTCACATTTCATTTTTTTTGAAGAGCCTTACCACACCTTAAAATTTATTTCCAGCACACTGCCTGGGATGGAGCCGCATGTTAGGGATGCAGTCAAGAGAGTAGGAGTGAGCACAATAACCCTGAAAACTGGAATATAGATTTGCAGGCAAATGATTAATCTTTTTATCCCCAGGTGAAAAGTGATGTTATAAATACAAGTAACTGCTTCAATGAGAAAGTTGCATTGATTTGTTTATTGCAAAGCATAATGGTTTAGAGTTCAAGTCAAGAAATCAGATATTTACCAGAGCTAAGCTCCCTGAAAGAAGATGAGACAATTATTTGCTTAATAACACACCAATTCTTAATAACACACCACCACCAATGCACATACACACAAAAAACCACACAAAAAACCCAGCAAACCCAAACCAGCTTCACTTCAAGGTTCTTTCTCAAAAACGCTCTAGGTTTTGAAATTAGAATAGTTGTTCCAACTTGAGTGTGGACTTCATTAATGTTCACTGACTCCAAATAAGATTATAAAAATGACTTCATGAAATGAAGAAGATAAGTAGAGGAGCACTTCCACTTGTGAAAAACAAAAAGGACAATGTTTATGTCTATGTGTGTGTATATGTCTCTGCATTTATATGCTGTGTGTAGATACATACCTCATCTATATTTACACAATGTACACACACACACCTGCAAGTGCCAGGTGACCTCCAGAAGTCTCTTCTAATCCAAATTATTCTATGCTACATACACAGCATATAACAAAAGCATCAAAGACAAAAAAACACCCCAAAAATAAAAACAAAAACTCTTTCATCCAGAAGAG
This sequence comes from Ammospiza caudacuta, assembly GCF_027887145.1. Taxonomy (NCBI): domain Eukaryota; kingdom Metazoa; phylum Chordata; class Aves; order Passeriformes; family Passerellidae; genus Ammospiza; species Ammospiza caudacuta. The sequence goes on from NC_080594.1 coordinate 10,190,497, forward strand.
CTCAAGAACAGCTCTTCCCTTGGGAACTTTTCCAAATCACTCTGGAATTTAACAAAGCAAAGCACAAGTGTACACCTGACTCTAAAAACATCTTTCAGCTATTTTTGGGTCAAGGATGGAAGGTAAAAAAGCAGATATTGCTTACAGACAGCATGGCACAAGGGGCATGTTATCATAGCACTGGCAATGGGTCCTTATCAGTCAGGCAAAGGGAAACTTTGCCTGGAGATACCACTGGAGAAACCAATGGCCCATTAGAAAAGTAAACTTTGCTTTTGCATAGAAGGGTTGATAACCACAGGCTCTCCAAAGTCTAAAGCTTTCTACTGATAGATGATAATGACCATCCAAGGCAACATTAAAAGATACATTTAAAAGGTTTAAAAAGGAGCAATTAGAAATGCACATCAATTCTAACAGTGTTAAGCTAAAGCAGAGATAAAAAAGCTTTTAAATGACAACCAGGTCCAGATCCCTCCACAAACCATGAGTCAGAGTTCTCAGAGTAGAATAAAATCACTACAATCTGTGAAATCAGACTACATTTGTAAATAAATTCACCCATCTAAAGCAGTCTTAAAATATTTTGAGGACAACATGATTTCTACTATAAGCACAGCAGCTACTTTAACGTTCTGAATTTTATCCTGCAGGCACTATGTTGTCTGCTGACACTGGTCACAAAGATTCCCTGAACCACACCAGTTGTGAATGTCTAGGGAATTATAAGTACACAACATCAATACTTGACTTAGAACTTGACCCAAACATCCTAAAGAAACCTTTCACAAAGTTCCAAGTAACTGCCAGCCAATTAATATTAATTTCACAGCAAAGCTCTCGGTAAAATTTGTAGTAGTATGACATATCAAAAACACATTGTAATATCTTGGTTTAGAAATCTAGAAATTACATCTTCATGATTTGTCAAAGACTCTCTTTGGAAGCTTCAACTAGTTTGGAAAACTTTTTTCCAAATATCCATGGATGAAAATATAGATCAAGCTCTGTGAAAAAACACTCTAATCCTACTTTTTCTAACCCCATATTGAATAAATAAGCTCAAAAGCAAACATGCTCAGAGGTGGAAGGCTTTTGGAATTAGCATGAACTTCTCACAAGCTCTATCTCTCCTACCTATGTCAACAAAAAAGAAACAGGTGAACAAGTACAGGCACTCCAAGAGGTAGGGATATGTTTATAATTGCCCCTTCATTTCACCTTTTGCTAGCTGGCATTTTAAAAACTCATTCAGCTCCCCAGTGCTTGAAAACAAACAACTTCTACAGAAAATTCAGTCACATGCAATTTCTGCCAATATAGGTCAGGTTTATAAACACCTCATACATCCCAAGTACAAAAGATCACAATTTTTATATTGGTGCTTTACAGCATACATTTGTCTTTTTATACATTTAGAAGTTTGGTGTTCGGGTTTTCTGTTTGGTTGGTTTTCTCATGTTTAAAAAGTAAATACTTTACTGCAAATATTGCATTTTGTTTTGTTTGATCACCAAAATGTCACCAGTTTTTCAATGGTTATCACACCGATATCTGAAGGTCATATTATTGACTCTCTTTGTATAAGGAATTCTCACTGCTAATAAGGGAAAGTTGACACAAAATTCAAATTTGTGCACAAACATCTACGTGTCCTAACTCTAGCTTCTCCTGATGTATGGATAGCACAATTATATATACTTTTATAAATATATATATATATATATATATATAAAATTAAAGAGAGAGCATCTTCTTTTAGGAGAATATTTGGAGCTCCTCTGCTCCAACATCCTCTCCTCTGTGTCTTTCCCACACCCCAGAAAAAAAAAACAAAAAACAACAAAACAAATACTTTTTTCCTTGTCCCTTTCTTTTTTGTTTGCTCTCCATCCATGTTTCATAATTCCTTACTCATCTCATCATTTGTATTTTAAGATGATTTTTCTACTTTGCTACTATTATACCTGTAGCTAATAAAGTTACATTTTTTTAATCCAAAACAGTTCATCAACTCCATTTACAAGATGAATCTTTCCTCTTTTCATTCTCCTTTTCAGAAGCCATGCAGTCATTTGTCCCATTAGATAACAAAACACAATTCTGCAACTTCTGCAGCCAAAATGGGATTTAATGTTCTTGGGCCTGGTGACAAAAAACAAACAAACACTCCAGTATCTGTGCCAACTTACGGATCTATTTTTTTTAAGCAGCCCTCAGTGATTTTTCTCTCACCTTTTCTGTTCCGCATATTTACACCTAAAGCTGGCAAAAATTAGGGAAATGTTTTCTAGTACTTTAGGCTGAAGGCACAGGTCCAGTGAGAGGCTTTATTGGCCCTTGCTGTTAGTAGTGGAAGTCTTGCCTTTCAGGGAATATGCATTTCACAGAATTTTTCTGCAGCTCTATTTTACCCTTTCTCAATTAAAATGAGGGAGATTTTTCAAACAGTAAAGTTGCAGACACTGTTTCAGAAACCTCTGTTGTCTATCCTTTTAGAGAGATCAGTTGATTTTAATAATGAAGCATGTATTACTGATAAACAACCACCTCTCAGAGCTGTGGAATGGCAAGGGGACTGCTGTGACCTTCTGAGAGCTTTTTTCCAGCGTGTAACTTATTTACTCTGTGTGTTCCTACATCACACAGCACTATGCAGAAGCACAGAAATAACAGTGTTTGGCAGCACAGTAGGCAAAACAAACAAAAATTCCCAGGCAGTTCTCAAAGGGTTTACTATAAGCAAGAAAATTCTTGAAAATAGGAGTAGAGGAAGTAAATAGAAAATATACAGGAAATAGATTCCACCTTTTCAACCTCAGATTTCTAAATCACTATATTTAGCAAATATAACAAATGCTGTCTAGACAAACTTGATAAATAAAATTCCACCTTTTAACAGTGGTAGGTTGGCCCAAATGACAGCCAAATCCAGCTGCTCACTCACCACTCTCTCCCATGGGATGGGGAGAACGTAGAAGGAAAGCAGGAGACGTGGTTAGAAATAATGGCAGCTAAAAGGGAAGGAAAACACTGTGGATACAAGCAAAGCAAAAAAGAGGAACTCATTCACTACTCATCAGCAAACAGATGTCCAGGCACTTCCTGGCAAGCAGGGCCTCAGCATGCAGGACTGTTGCTTGAGAACACAAATGTCAAAACCATCAATGTCCCTCCTTTATCTTCCTTTCCATGAGTTTTTATTCCTGAGCATATGATGACATATGGCACAGAATATCCCTTTGATCATCTTGATTCAGCTGTCCCAGCTCTGCTCCATTCCAACCTCTTGCCAGCCCATGCCTACTACACTCTCTGCTTAGAGGTACAAATCCAAATTTTCAAGAGACAGGATCTTGTTTTTTAATGACTTATTTTTAAAAGATAGAAAATGCTCATAACATGATAAAAAAACCTTTTCTTCTGCAAAACTAGCTGGCAGTGAATCTATTTCCTCCAGAACATATAAGCATAATGTGAGACACCCTTGCAGATGCCTTTGTCATTTTAGGTTCCAAAAACAGAGCACGAGCATATTTTTGTATCTAACATTTCTCTGATTAATAACTAAAGGACTACAGCTACAGTCAGCTTTCTAAGTGAAGTAGAATCAACGCTTCCTTGCCATGAAGGACAACAAATCAAATATATATGGGAAAATGCAAGGAAAAGTTTAAGGTTGACACTACAGAGGTGCTCAAGTGGAGCATTTGCCAGTGTCTGCACTCTGTGTGTGACTATCCTAACACAGCCTTTCTGCCTCACACCTCTGTGTGCACCTCGGGAAGGAGAGAGTGAAAAGTCCTTGCATTACCTCATGTTAATTTCCAGACAAATGTGGCTAAAAGGGAATCCAGCTCCATTCCTTCACAGTCCTGGTATATTCATTAACTATTCTACATGCATTTTTTTTTCCTTTTGTGTTTATTCCTATTCGGTGAAACAACTCAAGCTATTATTTTAGGTCACCTTTCAGAGTTAAAACACCCCAAATATTTTTCTTCTGGAGTAAGAGAAATGTGCTTAAAATCCAACACTTGTGTCATCAGCTACCTGAGGACATGCCCCACATCAGGAGTTTCAAGTACAGCACTCTTCTTCCACACACATTTCTCCACCCAAAATCTTAGAGGTGCACACACAAAACCTTTCCTAGTTTTCTCCCACTGTTAATGTCGTAGCCAAAGTTTGGTCATTAGCCACAATGCCATGCAGCCACGTGAAATAAAACATATTGTACCTTTTTAAATATGTGAGAAGGAGGCTTGTTAGTGGTAGCTAGCTGTAGAGATCAAGGCAGGACTTCAAAAACTATGCTGCTGGATGTATGAAGATGGGTTTATTGTAAAACAAAGCCCAATAAATTTCATTTAGGCTAAAAGCAGCAGCAAGCTTTAGGAAAATGACACAGGTCTAGTGTAACAGTCAACTGTAACTAGCTCAGCTAAAGAGAGATTTCCATTACTTGGCGCGGTAACAAATCCTCAGGCAGAGAGGGGCTACAGGGGTGAGATTTTTTCCTCTGTAAGTAACTTAATGAATGAAGTACTAATTAACATTATGGCATTGATAAATGGAGAGAGAGATTAGGGATGTACTCGATATTCAGGCCTTCCCAGATGGACTGTCAAAGCCACATTAATTCCTATCTCATTGGAGCATCTGCTTCTCCCATAATCCACTGCCCCTTGGTACAAACAACACAAACTGTTGTGACTCAATTCGATTTATATCAATCTAATTTCTTTTAATCCAATTTGTATTCCAATCTACTACCTTCTAATCACTTAAATCTTCAGCCTCCATCTGGTAAATTTTCTCTCAAAATTAACCGAGCAGATGCCTCTGCAATTGTCTTCCCCAGTCAGGCTAATCATGCCCTGGCAGTGGCCTACAGAGCTCGCTGAATAGGTACGTGACTTACAGCATTGCCCTTCTTATTACGAGCATGGCGATGCAGGAAGGCCATTTTGTCTGTCATTAATTGGTTAATTTGCATAACACTGCCAGGGAAAGATGCCTGGGAAACAAAAGCCAAGAGTGGAAACGCTTCAAGAAGGCAGCATGACACGCTCCTCGTTAGTCACATGGCCATTACACTTTGAACCGTCTATTGTTTGAGGTAACAAACCCCAAACTGCATTACAGCTAAATACATAACAAACATCTACACACGATACTGGACTGCATGAGTTTTGGCACTGCTGCCACTGAATTTGCAGAGAACACAGGGGCTGTCCAAACAAAACTCCAAGAAAATTGCAGGATGCTGAGAAAATTAGAAAGCATTGTTTTGCCAAAACTTCCAATCCTCTCTCAAGTAAATTGACTCTCATGATGCTACAACTACACATGCAAACAAAGCCAAACTTGCTGACTGCAAAAAAACTTCCCAGGGCAGCATGAGCCACAGGTTTTCCAAAACATCACAAGTAGGAGGAGTAAAAGGATGAAGATAACCTTCTCAGCCAAGGACAGGTAAAATTCTGAGCCTTAAGCAAAATGCAGAAAGAAGTGCCACTGCTTTAAAACTGGGTACCTCACTAAGAACACAACATTAATCTTTCCTCTTGATCAATGCTACAACATTTCCAAAAAGCTGAAGGTGGGTTCAGCAAAAACTGGATTTCATCATTCAGGTGTTCATGTGATCATGGACTGCCAAAGTTAGGAATCTTTTTCAAGTCTGTTATTCAGAATCCTGGGAGAGCAGAAAGGAGAACATAAAATGAGGCACTTGTGTTCCCCAAGCAAAGTTCAGTGAAGAGAAATTATGAAAACACAACATACAATAAATAGTGAGGGAAGCATAAGAAAGAACAAGCTGGGCCAGAGGAGGAGGAACAAGAGTAGCTTCTATCACACACAAGCAGCAACAAAAGGAGCAAAGAAAACTTCCACTTGGCATTCAATCCCTTGCATCATGAGCTACACTCATGTTGGCCCACAACCACTTGCACAAGATCAGCCATTAACAGTCCTCAAATTCAGAGAGAGGTGTAATGCCCTTTTGCCATTACAGATTATATTATATATAAAATTTGTTGCTTCCCATGTTTTAGAACAATATAAATCAGACTAACATGCGAGGGTTAAAAAAACCCTTGTGTCATCCAAATTTTCAGTAGCTGAAAAGTGAGCTTACCAGAACGATTTGCCTGGAGCTCACTACTGCTTCCTCCCCTCCTCTCAATCCTTCCCATCTACACCTGAATAAGAGGTTTCACTTATCAGCTAATAGGTACCTAGTAAATTTTTTATAACCTAGGGACAGCAAACAGCATAAACACAATGGATGCAAGCCAGAGGATGCTGGAGAAGGAAAGAGAGGGTGTGCTTGGCTAAGGAGGGGGTGGGGTGGGCAGTCTTTCTTCCCCTCCCACAAGCTGTCAAGTCCTTCTGTGCACACCCCCTCCCTCATCCCTGCTAAAAACCTTCCTCTCTCTGCCTGCCATGACAGGTGGTCCAGATTTTCACTTGGAAAATCTGGCCACCCTATGTTTGCAACACCTCCCCACTTAGTATCATCTGTGAATTTAATTAGCATGCAGTTTACCCACTCGTTCAGATTATTAACGAAGATGTTAAACAAGACACAATCCAAATAAAAAGATCCCTGTGGCAAACCAATTGATGCCTTTCTTTACATCAGTTTCTTGCTATCTATTGTAACCCTTTATTTACATATGTCAACCCATGATTCATCTACATGATAGCTTGGACAATCAAGAAAATCTACCTTTTGTTTTCCCAGCTAACAGGCTGTGATACACTGTAATTCTCATTTCCCAAATTCTGTGTCTCATCTACAACACATACCATTTCATCACATTAAGATTTGTAGCCCCTTGCTTCTCCTGGTTCATCTGTCACTCCTCAGCCATGTGCACAGAATCAGTGCTAAATGATGGTCAGGAGAAATCACACCATTTGTGATCATTTCTAGTGTCAATCTAAAACCAGTCTGTGGAAATCTGGCAGAGGGAGACAATCATAAGGAAAAGTAAGATTGTTAAATACATTGAATCTCTCCCAGTTTTATAACCTGGATTTGAAATGAAAGTGGGAACTGTGCAAGGAATATGTAAAGCAAAAAAAAAAAAAAAAAACATAATTTTTATTTATGAAAAAGAATGCAAGAGCACTACTCTGAGTCACTAGTTTCAATAATGGAATTATTACAATTTTACTCATCAGATGAGCAAAACTACAGTGTAATGTCTGGATAATGATATTTAGGTTTTGAAATTAAAATAAATGTCATGGCATTTCACCCATAAAGCAAATCACATTTGGGAAAAAGACAAGAATGGCAGAGAGAACTCTCCATACAACTGAAGACTTACAAGGTGAGAAAACTTCACGGAACTTACACACATAAAAAAAAATAAATATATTACAGACATACATACCGTTTTGCTCATAAACCAAACCCACTCATAGCTTATAACATTAGGCAGAATCCTCCCCCTTGCAAAAGTATTGTGATACAAGAAACACAGGAACATTTGGACATTCAAAGCCAAATGCAAATTCTCTCTAAAGCAGGTGGCCACACATACCAGAGTCACAAAAGTTCCCTCTGAGCTTATCCATGGAGTACTTGTTGTTCTTATAGACCTTGCTGCCTGGAGGAGCTATGGATGCCCCATCCATGGAAGTGCTCAAATCCAGGCTGGATGAAGAGAGCAACCTGGTCTGAAGGAAAGCATCCCTGTGCATAGCAGGGATCTTGGAACTGGATGACCTTTAGTGTCCCTTCCCACCCAGAACATTCTACGATGCTTTTCTGCTGAGTAATCACAAAAAATTTGCCTCAAAGCAGTTCCAGTGAACCTTTATTAAAACATTACAGCCTCCCTATGAACGTTACAAGGAGCAAACAGGAGAGCTCTGGCCCTTCCATTGAGCCTTGCAATTGTCAGCATAAAGCAAGACATTCTGCTCTTCCAAGGTAATACCACATTACAAGTGGGGAAAACAATACAAGAAGCACAACAGGTTTCCAAAGCTATTTTATGACAGAATGTAAATAGCCTAAGCAGAGACTAAAATGAATTCACAAGTATATAAATTCAGTTTATGCTGAACTAACAATGAAACTTAAGCAGAGGTCTGCAAGCTTCTCTTACTGACCAGCAGCAACCCCTTAGCAGCTCCTAAACAAAACGCTCCATATCATGCTACCATACACACTGTGTTTTTACAAACTCATGGACAGCAACATAATTTACTTTAAAGACATATTTCAAGCAATATAGTAGTAACAGAAGGGAGAATACATAACACTGTGAAAATGCTTAGAAAAATATTAGAAGAGTAATTTTTGCATGCTAATGTAATTCTCAAGTCAGTTTGCTCACAGATATACGCTTAAGAAGAACCTAATTTTACATAGCCTATCTCAAGAGACCTAATGCACTCTATAAGGAGTGAAGTAGAAAGAGTTATTTTCTTTCATATCACCTAAACAATGCAAACTGACACTTACTTTCAGAACTCAGCTGTTTATGCTCATTTCAAATAAATCACATGTAACTTCATCTGCCTGGAAGTTATCACACTTTTACATACATCATGGCTTACCCTAAACAGGAAGAACCTCAGACACTGGTGACCTATGGCCATATTGTGAGTTTTCCACCCTTCAAAACAGACACCACTACACACTAAGCCAGCTCAACCTGAAGATATAGCAGATATTCACCAAAAAAAAAAAAAAAAAAAAAAAAAAAAGGGTCACTATGTGTCTAACCATAAAAATGAGTCAAAGAACCTACAAAGCACCAGTGCCACATCTGCTGCCTCCTCCACACCAAAGAAGCAGTTGGTGCTAATACACGATTGGGAGCTGAGAGGAATGCAACAAAAGTGTATGCAGGTGGCAGAGGTCACTGAGGGACAGTATAAAGGAAAGAGAGGGTCAAGTTATTATCTGGAATGCATCCACAGGGCACAGCAATCTTTTAAATCAGTTTTTATAATAGCTATCCCTGTATTGATTTAATAATATCTTTATGCTACGGATTTACTGAGCACACCGTGAAAAACTGCATCAAAGACTGAGTTGTGAAACCAAGGCTTGTTTCTTTCCCTTACACAAGGTAAGGAGCATGTGCCCTACCTTGAAAGCCTCCATTTGATCTATTTTTAATGTTCTATTAGCCTTGTTTCCTACAAAAAGGCAAAAATCTGTCATCCAAACATCATTAAGTCTTTCAATTACAAGTCTTTAGGTTAAATAATACAAACACCCCAAAAATTAAATTTTACTTTGATTTAAAAGTGGCTGATATGCCTCTGTGTACATGGCAACTAAAATATTTGGTCTTTTACCTTTGAGCCTATATTGTTATATACATAAAGGTGAAATGGAATGGAGGGAGAACATCCACTTAGAAGTATGGCTGCATCACAGTGGGCAATGCAACACTTTGGAGTACCAGGCCTATGAAGACAAGTTTTCAAGAATAAGTAGGCACTTTAATTACACAGACATGGCAGATGAAATACTCATAGACACTCTTGTAAAAATACAGAGAAAACCGGCTTAAGGTTAATGCTTTACTTAAAGGAAGGTGAGAGCAGGCTGATGCTGGCAATAGGGAACCATTCCCAAGTCAACCTCCTGGGCACTTGGGAAAAAACCTATTCCTGGTGTACCAGCAATTGCCACTGACTGCTTGTTCCACCACTTGCCTCCCTCCACCAGAATGAGAGGAGTAAGAGCAATAGTTCAAAGAGGCAGAAACAAACAAAAAGGGTCATTTTAGGCCCTAAGGTCAGGCTTTATGTTTCAGGGTAGGGAACCTGAAGTAAAAGAGTTACAACTTCCCAGTGACCCTGGAAAGGAAGTTACTTAAAATTCATGTTGACAGAAAAGAAGAAAGGATTAATCATGTGGAATTAGCATTTTCATTGAGGAGCTTGGTTGAGTCTTGTGTTCCACTTTGAGAGAAAGACAACAGCTTCACACCAGCATTTTTCATCTCTCATTTATCGAAACATTGCAGCTTGCTCCTAACTGTCATTAAGAGATGAATAATGAAAGACTTCTTTATTTTTACCTCAGATTCATCGTGCAGCCCCCTCCATCTCTCCATGCCTGAATGTGTGTTCTGAACATTTTAAAAAAATTTTAATAGTTTTTAATTAATGTGTAGTAAAGAAAACTCTAATTATATTTCAATTCTTTTGGGAAAAAACGGTCTCAATTGAAAGGACATCACCTAAGTATTTTCACCTCACAGCTTTAAAGTGTCACCATGCACTATCATTTCTCAAACTGTGTCACATCTGTGCTTATTTCAAGCCATCTCTTATATTACACAATTATTTAAAAAAATCACCCCTCCAATTACCTAACACAGAGAAAAACAGAGTAACAATTAACTGAAACAAGTACAACATGTAGGCTTTATAATTACCATCACAAAGTAAAAACACAAAACATTGTACAATTAATACAATAATGTCTCTCAAAATAATCAGGCCAAGCCAAAACGATGCTTTGCAAATCTCCTCCTGTTTCTTTGTGACCTTTCCACAATCTCCATCTTCTCGAAAAATATAACAATCACATAACAAATCAAAGTATAGCAATCATTACAGTACAACACTACTTTGTTCTCAGTATTAAATGACTAAAACATTGGCCCTAGAATAATGTTTCAAAATACAGTGGACTTTTGTGTATGTAACCAACTGAGGATGAAATCAGCATGTTTTCTTTTACTAGTAAACACCTTGATCCATTGCCTGCAGACTGATCTCTAGTTTTATTCTGTCAACTTTAAAATTACTTAAATAGCAGGTATTTCCCATTGATGTACCAGAAAGAAGGTTCCACACTGGATAACATCATGCACATAATGCCAGGGCATCATATCCACTTGGGCCAGGTATTCTATTCAGTTATTCTTCTCAAGGATTTGTAATCACTATAGCTCTACAGTTAACATTTAACTAAGCATTTCCTTATTGTGTTACCTCCCATTTTAAATTTCAAGGTTTAGTTAAATGCTTGCAGCATAACTTCATTATTTTTGTAAGATACAGACACATCTAAAATTTTACCCATCATCTAAATTATTTTGACCAAAAAAAAGATGAAATGGGTAAAATTTAGTAGAAACCTTTCAAAACAGCTACAGCCCTTCTGATTCTTTTTTTGTCTCCTGTGGTATATTCTCTATCAGTTGCTCATAAAACTTCTTCCAAGTTCCCACCAAACTCTTGTCATCACCTTTGAGTTGTCTCTACTTTGCTGACACAGTTTTAAATTATGTGACCTAGAACTCCACATGCTAAAAAGCTCAATTTCTCCCCTGGCCATCTGCAGAAAGCTGGCACAAACTTTCCATTCCTTTGAAGTTTCAGCTTCACTCTGCTCTCTTGCAAAGCTGGTATTTTTTGCAAAGCTTGTCATTCCCAAAAAAGCTCTTCTAAGCCACATCACTGATCTCCCTTGTGACATATGATTTGACTACTGATTTTTCTTTATTGCAACCCATTTTCTTCCCTAACTCCATTACAAACTTCCTGAAGTCCTTTTGTATTGATAACTGTGTAACTACCCTCTCTTCAGATCTCAGAGCCCAAATCAAAATTTTCTTGCTTGTTTTAGTGTAAAATTTTCCATTTAATATTATCTTTGCCAAGAACATTGCCATCCAGACTAAATTCACCCATATCTACCATTAGTCTTAGCTTTTTCCTGCTTCTGCGCCCTAAAAGAAGGAGTATTTTCACAATCTGCAGAATTTGCTCTTTCAAAGCAGAATTGATGACTCTGATTTTCAAAGGCTACATTAAAATGTAATAAAACAAGTAAAATTTTGCCCCAAAATTCAACATGTGATTCTCTTCCTAACAAAAAAAGCAAGATGCATTTACAGAGCAACAGGAATGGAGTATTTACTCTTCTGCTGTTATAAGAAGTGTGACTTCCTTGACCATCTCATGTATCATTTTCCTTTAAAGTTCTCCCCTGCAAGTATTTTCAGACTTAAACTGGCATTAGATACAATTTTCATTAATCTTACTGGCGTTCAAGAATAAGATGGACACTTCCTCACTGAAAGAGAGTGGAAACAGAATAGCACCAAATGTCCATGTTTGTGGCACAGCACCATACACACAGATTTGCTATCCCGTGGATCAAAGAAACACGAAATTCTGTCACTTTGAGACAGGGTATCATCTATTAGGACAGCCAAACACAGTGGGAGCTACAAAACAGCCTTCTCTATTTCTGTCACGCTTTTGTTCTCCCCGTGGATGACAACACATTTATTCACTAGGATTCCATGCTCATAAATTCTTCCAAGCCACATTGGTTTTGTCAGGGTACAGACAGTGCTCCAGCACCCACGTGGGCTCCTGAGCACACGAGATAGGAGTTAAACTCCAGATTCTACCATCATTGTGATACCTGGAGATATTTCGCTAACCTCAATTTTGCTACTTTTAAAATGCAGATGTGGCCACAACTCCTTTGTGAAGCATTTTTGAGATCCACTGATGGAAATCCCATGGAACAAACAGCACTGCCAGCTTACCAAGGTGACTTCCTGACCCGTGCCCTGCATGCACAGATGGCTTACAAGAGTGTGTGACCAATGTCACTGTCCCCTACTATACCACTGAACAGTCATGGGCAAGATAAAGAGAGCAGATCAAGAAGTTGCAGCTTTGAGTTTCACCCTCTGTCCTCCCGAAATGTCTGGGAGCTCCAGGTTTCTAGAGCCATTCAGGGGCAATTTTGGTTTGTCAAGATGATTTCTCTAATTTTTCTTTAGTCATCAAACAGAACTGTTTCATAGTTTCAAGCTAATTTTACATGCATCGCATGTAAATTCCCAGAGTACTAGCTTTTAATACTATAATATCTTAACCAATTTACTTCTTTGGAGATGCAAAAAGCCCATTTAACAACTTCACCTATTCACTAATTTTTTACATGATACATGCATGTATAAAGAGTAACACAAAAATTCATTTCCGGATAAACAATAGGTTTTTTCCTAAAACATCAAGAGAAAAACAACATGATAGCTCTAGAAGAATATTGATGTAGCAGATGTGAACTAATTGATAAATCAAGGTAGATGATGTTTCAGAGCAGGGTTTACAGCAAAAAATAAACCTAGCATTCAATCAGGATCTGCATGTTATATTCCCCTCAAACTAGAGGGATAATGCCCCAATTTTTATCACACAGAATAAACAAAATGCTAACAGTATCAACAGTTACTTTATTTACTGAAACAGTTACTCTGGAAATAATTCTCTTTTCTTACACTTGAATAAATTTATCGGTTTCACCACTGATTTCAACAGGAATGTAGCAGTAAAAGTAGCAAAGCAGTAGCACTTTTCATTGTATATTGGTGAAAAGTTAAAACAATCTGAGAAGCTTTCCACACTGTGCCAGAGAAGGACAAAGTTTAGACAATTTAAGGCTTTGCTATGTGTTGCAAACACAAGTGCACTGCCTCCAACCACACTTGAGATTGTAGGAGGCACTAGAAAAACCAACAGAACCTTCCATATTGAAGGACTCACAGGGACTCTGTAATTTATGTTTGCTTACAGGACTTCACATTTCTGTTCCAGTCACCTTTACCAAAACAGTCAAATTACTGTTATTTTACTGCCTACATTCTATTTCTCAAACAAACAAATTGTGGCAGTCATATTTTCTGAAAAATCCCTTGGCCCAGGATTTTCTCCTGGGAATCTGAGAAGCCTCAGAGAAAAAAAGAAAACAAATTCTTATCTCATTTGCTTCTCCTGTGTTGTGCTCACATGTGGAATGTGTTTGGAGATTGTTTATCCAACAGGAGATTGTTTCATTGGTTTCATGTGAATTGTTTTGACCCAATGACCAATCACAACCAAGCTGCGTCTGGACTCTGGTGGAGTCACAAATTTGCATTATTATCTTTTTAGCCTTCTCTAAGTATGCTTTCTGTATTCTTTAGTATAGTTTAGTATTCTTTAATATAATATAGTATAATGAAATAATAAATTAGCCTTCTAAGAATATGGAGTGAGATTCATCATTCCTTCCTGCCATGGGGAACCCCGCTAATACAGTAACAAAAAAAAGCCATCTAATTACGTTTCAAGCATCCTTAATATTAAACAAGTTGATTAAAAAGCAACAAATAGAAACTGCTGTCATGTGAGATGTCCCCTCAAAGGCAAATAAAGCCCAGCAACCACTGGGCTGAACCACAGCACTGAAAAAACTGCTGTCCCAAACATGCCTCCTCCAGCACTCCTCCTCACAGCAGAGTGCGAGTCCTACCAGTCTCAAGGCACTCAGTAGTGTAACCCATCTGTGTACTTGGTAGTCTTTCATCTCTTTTTTTAAAACTTCCATGATATTCTACACCTCACCCCACAGAAGCTTAACAACAGCACTGTCCAACTGCTGAAACCCTTCTTAATAGTAAAAGGAAGATAATAATTTGATAGAATGTTACACCAAACAGAAAGGTGGATACAAGTTGAAATGCATTCCAGGTAGGATGCTGTTTTTCACCAAAACTCAAGATTGGATTTTTGACAAAATGAATCATCACCAATTCTTACCCTAGATAATAAAGGCAATGAAGAAAGGTTCACATCAAGAGTCATATCACAACCTGCATTTAACACAGGGTGGACTCACACAGCACACTCTATCCCCACTGCCCATCTGTGCTCCTCAGCAGCTCCAGGCTATTCCCCCACATCAGTATCAAGCTTTTGCTTTGAAGCTTGTCCAGTTATTCTCACTCAAAAAGCTCAGAGTGATTTTTCTAACTGTGATCAAAATTACTCACTTCCTTAAGAGATTTTGTGCATCTGAGATGAGACCTCATTAGTAGGCACAAGAGGTATGTAAAGCCTCTCCCAGAGCCCACTCCATTAGTACTAATCAATATTAATTTAAAATTGCATAAAGGCAGCTTTTCAACTAGAAATGATTTCATCCTTTTTCCCCCTGCCCTGCTCCCCAACAAAAACCCTACAGCTTTCACTATATTTGAGATATCAGGACACTGTGTCCAAAAGTCATTTACAGATTATATCCAGAATGATCTACCAAGAAGAGATGATATTACCCAGAACAGCTTGATGAACCTTGCTTTTCACTTCTTACCTTGAAAGCATGTGAATACATCTAAGCATGAGAAATAAACTGCTTTTAAGAATCAACACAGCAGGAGTAGAAAAATGTAATTGCTGTAATGGTCAAGTGGGAACAACTGATGTAGCTCAGGGTGAGTTTGAACCACTTTTCCTCCCAGATTGCCTCAAGGAACTTCTGCTGCTGCACCTAGAAGATCAATGCTGCTAATTGTGAGGAAAATTATTCAGGACAGCACAGAGCCTCCTATCAATGATGCCTGCCAGTAGAAAGTCAGTTTATCAGCTATGCTAAAGGTTAACATCAATATCAAATGCAAGAACCTCACATGATTGTATCACTGACTTTTTAGAGAAAAATCACTATGGTGGTGCAATAAACTTCAGAAATGGCTGCACTTGAAAACCATTTTAGTTCCCTGCTCATCAGGTGCCCTGCTTATGTATTTTGGTTAATATCACTTCATTTGACTGCAGCAAGAAAAAAAACCATGCCTCCAGTGATTCTTTGAACTGTCAGCATTCTTTAATGACACTGGGCAAAAGAACTGATGTAGGGACAGATATCAGCTCATAATACAGGAAATGGTTTGCTGGAACACTTCAGTTCTTTCTAATCAGGAAAACCTCAAAAAGCAAAGAAGTAGTAAGTGTTGGGTTAAAAAAAATGCCCAAACCCAAACAACTGGCTACATTCACCACAAAAACAGCACCTCAGGAAGTCAATAAGCCACAAACACTTAGAAGCTGGGAAGACTCAAAGTGCTTGTCCCACTTGTTTGTTTTCCAAAATGCATTGTTTATCTATAATGAGACAAAAAACAAGGGTCTTTTAGGTTGCAACACAAGCCACACAGTAATGATTTTGAAAAAAATTAATAATAAAAATTCTCAACCATTACTATAAATTAAGTTGAAATAATAACAATAAACACAAAATCTATAGTAATAATCTATAAAATAACTTAAATACAATGTATACAGGAGAGTGCATAACAGCAGAAAGACCAAAGTCATTTAACACACTGGAAAACGTGAATAAACTTCTTTCTGAATACCACACTCTTAATAGCTTACAAAGCTTTATAGATCATGCTCTGGTCTCCCAGAGCAATAGTTTTACCATTCCTTATTTAAGAACTGCTTCTTAAATTACTCCCCATTTTTATACTGAATCTCCTGAAAACAGAATTCCTTGTTACAAACAATATTTTTATCTTTTCCTACAAGTAAAATAGAACACATATATCACAACAGCTCATTTAATAATTACAATTAAATACTTCCATGTGCATAAATATATTAAAACAAGTAACAAAATCAGCGTATTTTAAGAGCACAAAAAGTTACCTCATGCTATATTAGTCAAAATCTGGTCTAAAACATCTTAAAATCTGCTTCAATCTTTTACAGCAAAAGTTGCTTGTGAAATAGAGCTCTACCAGAGCTGTCCCAGTACAGACCCTGCAGCTGGTACAGCAAAAATGCAAGGGAAGGAATCAGAGGCAAACAGGCACATTTCTTAACTTTGGAAACCTGCTAAATCTCAGCCTACAAATTCAGTCTGTTCTGACAGAATCACAAATCCTCCAGGAAAAACTCCATAATTTAATGAAAGGGGCTACCCACCCATGTGCAGCTCCTGCCCTTCCCAAATAATACTGACACAACCCAGCACTCAAAGACAGACTGACCATGAAAGCAGCTGCCCCCACATCTTCCTACATTTCAGTGGAGAATCTTCTTGCTCCTGCTTGGCCTTTGATTTCTTGTTCCCTTTTTAAACCTTGATCATGCTCACCTGGCTCCCATCTACCAAGCTAATGGGTTGTTTACAGAACAGAAGCAAAACAGGGGAATTCAATTAATTTTTTTTTCCCTGCAAACGAATCCCAGAGAAGATTAAAATAACCTGCATCAGCCTTTGAAAATAAATTATATAGAGGCTTAAGTAGCAGGATCTAGTCCTAAGCATATGGAATGAAGTATTAGAACAAAAAAAACCAAAAGTTGTCATCACAGCCTACAGTTTGACTACCATGTCCATAGACTGTACTTTACTGACTGCCAGCTACTGTGAAAATACTACAAAAGCATGGACAAGCCACAGGAGAGTAAGATCCAATTACTTTTATACAACAAACTAAATTTATAAGTAGAATAAAAGGGAAAAAAAGCATTTAGGACAACAAGACGGAATAATTTCTGGATCAACAATTCACTTTTTTTTCCTTCTGTGTGTCTAAGTGTGATGTCTTCATTAGGAAATCCTGTGTGTAAAGTTAATCCCTTTCAGCTACTTAAGGCTTAGAACAGCTCACCTCTCCCATTCCTGCCAGTCAGTTCCACACATGATGCAGCAAAAGACTAAATGAGATGCCTGCTTCATTCAAGGAATTTTACCACAAATTTCTATCTCCTTAGAAATCACAGAAAATTTAGAAATTTCTTTCTATATCCTTAGAAATCACAGAAACTAAGCAGCATGAATATTTTAAGACAGT
The DNA here is from genome assembly GCF_027887145.1 of Ammospiza caudacuta. NCBI lineage: Eukaryota > Metazoa > Chordata > Aves > Passeriformes > Passerellidae > Ammospiza > Ammospiza caudacuta. The sequence continues at coordinate 10,208,142 of NC_080594.1, forward strand.
ACATTCTGTGTTTCAGAAGGGATTTAGGTAACTGGAGAAAAGTATTTTGTTTTCTTTTTTCTTCCCACTCCTCTCTCCTCCCCAAACACCAGCTCTTGAAACAAAAGGTGCTCACTTTAAACATGGGTTAAATTTGACCAAATATGTACCCCAAACTTTACTGACTTAACACATCTCACCTAACTTCTTGTACATAATCCTGCTATGGACACATATGAGGCAGTTTCTCTGATCCCTTTACAGTTGTACATCTCTATATTTTATAAACATGAACCAAATAGTACTGTGTCTTGTAGTTTTCAAATTCTTCATATAAAATGACATCTGACAAGCTAGAAATGTTTTGCAAATATTTTTTCAAAATCCTTTTTTCTTTTTAATATACAAAAAAAAAAAAGATTTGTGTTCTACTTTCAAACATAACATATGCACACTAGAAAAATGCTGTAATCTTCCCTTACTTTTAGAAAATTGTTCCCTCACTAGCTCAGAGATGTAAATAAATACATGCAGTTTGACAACATTCCATTCTGAAGTTGCTTCTCTTCCTGGAAACACAACACAACAAGCAGAACTTAGTGCATACCCATTGTCATTCTTAAAGTTTTTCCCCAATTCCTGTACTACATAAATATATTTTGCAATCCTTTTCTTATCTAAATCTAAATATTTTGGGAAACCACGTCCTCCAAGTATGCCAACACTCAGCACACTGACACCTGGAACACTGCCTTGGATAACACCACACAGAATATTGGTCAAAATGTGGATGCAGCTTCCTTCACTGCCTCCCAACACTTCCCATCCCACCTGAGGTTAAAGAGGAGGCACTGAGTAAAGCTGTGGATTTGATCCTTCACTCCTCCAGATCATCTGACTGCTATGAGCGTGAGGTACAGGACTCCTGTAGCTCCAGAGGTTCAGCCCTGAAGATAACAGAGTAAGAGTAGCAAAAACAACAAAAACCCTTCAGCCAAGAGCACTATGACACAAATTGATTTTCCCTTGGAGAAAGAATTATGGAATCATTTGAATTGAAAAATACCTTTTAGATCACTGAGTCCAATAACAAACCTAACACCGTAAAGTCAACCACATTTTTTTACCATGTCCCTGAATCCCAAATCTACACATAATAGAGTCATACAACAGTGTGGATTTGAAGGAACCTTAAACACCATCGTGTTCCAAACCTATTGTCATGGACAGCAAACTGTCCACTAGTCCAGGTTGCTCAGAGCCCCATCCAGCCTGGCCTTGAACACTCCCAGGGATGGGGCAGCCAACCTGTGCCAGGGCCTCACAAATAACAGAAAAGAGGATGAATTGCAATTCCTACAGAACCTCCAAGGAAGATGGGGAAGGAAAGCCACATGCCTTCCTTCACTGAAGTTCAACCTAGTCCTAAATAGATAATAATATATACTACGTTAATTTATCTTCCATGAAGTTCAAGACCATCACTGAAGGCTATCTGTCATGAGCAAATGTTAAGTTAGGCGATTTTAACAACTCCGAGCACCTGGATTCCTACCAGATGTAAGAAAATAAGATCCAGTCTCCTACTGACTTAATTTCTTTATACTAAAAAGGTTTTGTTTTGTTTTGTTTTTTTAACTTTATTTAAAAGAACAGCTATAGCACTTAGAACATTTCTGACAAATCTGTCAGTTTGGGATTATTGAGAGAGGCAGGAGCAGATTTCCTTCACAGACCCAACAAGGCCATTTACCCTGACCTACAGGGAGCACCTTCCTAAGCAATAAGAAACAGTCCACTCTCAGTGACAACTCAGTCCTGAGAGAACACCGATTATGCCAAGTTTGCACAAACAGATGTACAGCAATTTTGTAATATGGACTACTTTACACCAGGGACAAAGCTAAAACCATTTATCTCAATTAACTTAGGATCAAAGGATTAATTTAAGCTGTTGCCTTAAAGGTGAAAGGCCACCACCTGATTCAACTATCCACCCATACCTCTTATTTACAACACATATAAATCTCACTCCTTCATTTTTAAACTTATGTATTTCAGATTATATCTTTACCCTCACAACTCTATGCCTTCTATGTCTTGTACAAAATAAAAAGTCTAGTGCCATTTTCTCAGTGGCTGAGTTTCAAAAGTCCTTTCATGGTTTGAAAAGATGGCTAATTGCCCTAAAATAACAAAACCTAATCAATAGGAGGCATGACAATAATTGAAATTCCTCAAATTAGGAGAGCACTTCTAGCTTACAAATCACACTAATAGGTGACATCAGATTCCCACCCACGAGCTCCTGCAATTGCAAAACATTTTGAAACAAACACAATAGAATGTAATAGTAAATGAAGGAATGTAGATTAGTGAATGAAAGAATCAATTCCTCAAAAGAACAGTCCCACAGACAAGAGCTGTCTGTAATATAAAGGTTCATAAATCCACCCAAATTTATGAACCTGGCATTCCCTGCTGTTTCAGCCCTACCAAAGTGTCATCCAGCAGTCAGGCAAGCCCTGTGCAGGAGCATCACACAGTTCTGTCAGTTTGGAGCCCACAATATCCCTCAAGGTTTTGACCAAGATCCAGTAATAAAGACTGCGGAAGGAGACAGTCTGGCACATCCTGTGTCACACAGGCACCGTGAACTCCCTCCACTGCAGAAGTGGAAAATGGAAAATTGCCTCCTTCATGTATGTGGTCCTCACACCACTCAAGAGCTGGCGCAGCTCATTGCCTATCAATCTTTGCACAAATGAAATGTGACACACAAATGAATGTGACAAGGTATGGCTAGAGGAGTGCTGGCCTATGAAATCCAAGGTATGACATCAAAATATAGGGACTTATAAACCAACTTAAATAGAATTACCAATACTTTATAACTGGGGACCAGCAATTCATGGAGTATAAAGTTAAAACACCAATAGAGTTAAGGCACCAAGTAGTTACCTATATCTCTATTTTCAGAGGCCTCTCAACGAACAGAGTGCAGGCAGAGCAAAGATTTAATTCCTCTTTTTGTTGTTTTAAGTGCTAGTTTTGAGATACAACAGTAATCCTTCTTTTAGCACTTTGTGTTTTAGCATTACATGAACACCCAGCAAGTGAACAGGCTATAACTGTGTGCCTAGACACGAGCCCAGTTTTGCTACAGCTGTCAAGACTTGCACCCTCTCATTTTCAATATAAAGCCAGATAAATATTCAGGGAATTTTAATTTTGTATTGTTCAAGTGACTAGCTTCTCTATGGTCCAAAAGATTATTTGCATTGGTTATGTAACAGCTCTCAGAACTGCAGTTAAGATGTATAATACATAAACTCCGTTCCACTCACTTTAAGTTATTACAAAATACAAGGTCTGTTATTTGCAGGCATAGAATCTCTCAGTATTTTGGAAGGGATTTTGAAATCTATTTCCTGTCTGAAGAGATTCTTTTTTTTGGTCTCTGTTTTCACTTGGATCTCTAAACATGAAATTCTATCTTATACTGTAAAATTGGCATTGGAGATAAATAAAGAAATAAATAACTTCTTTCCTTGAAAGGAAAAGCATTATATACCTAGTGCTACCTAGGCTGAGATGAAACTTAACTTTGCAGAGGGATTTGTTTCATTAATCCTTCCCACTGTGTAGTTAGGAGGCGCTCTCCAGTTTCTATAGCAAAGCTAATTCAATTGCTCCCACCACTTGGAAGGTTAAAAATAAACATAAATATAGATTGTAAGGTACACTGTGAATCTCTGCTTATACAAGCAAAAGTTAAAACTCCCTAGCAAAAAATTCAGCAAGTGTAATGCTCTCCATTTACTAATTTTATTAATAATTTTATATAACAACATATATATATAAAACAACATTTTCATTTAATAAATTTCCTATTATATAATAAAGGAATCTCACTAAGTCTCAATCTCCTGAATTGTCATCTCACTCGCCTCCAAAGCATCTCACCCGTGTGGGCAAGAAGTGCCAGGTGTCAGGAACACCATATTTAACAATATTTCTCTAAAATTCTGAGTATTTGGTTTATCAAAGGGACAGCCACAGTGCCACCCAGCCAGGTCTATCATCACTGTCCACCTCATTTTATCAGGGGAAGGATTCTGAAGCGAAGGCATCAATTCTCCCCCTTGAGCAGAAAGGGGAACAAGAGCCAGTGACATCTACATTACATTAGATACATATTCCATGAACACTCCAACACTTCAGTGCACTGATCTAGCTTATTTTTGCTATATTTACTGGCAGTGAGTAAAGCTTCCAAAAATCCTTACAAAGCAAAAGCTCTTCTATTACTGGAAAAGTAAAACAAAACCAGAAAGAGCTACTTTTAAAGAAGATGTTACTGAAACTACAGCAGTATTTTTGCTGACTTTGATATATTTGGAAAGGAGCAAAAGAAGGTCTTTAAGACAGTATTTATTTTTCTATTATGTTTGTTTTACTTTGTCACTTCTTGAAACTGCTACTATGATTTGCATTCTGTTTTTTGCTCCCTCTTGGATATGTCTTTTTTCACTAAAAAAATCACAGTATAAGCATTCAGAAAAGTACATAAAAACCCTCTATAAAACTTCTTCCTTGAAGACAAGAAAAAAATAGTAATTTTTAATGACAATTTATCTACTTGTTCCAACATTCTGACAATTTTAACAAATATTTTAACATGAACATTCATAATTTTCTCAAAATGATATAAGTACATACCCTCCAAGTGATTTTAAGGCCTTTTAACAATAGCTGCATTTGCCATTTAAAGCAAAAATAAATGCAAGTGAAAGTAATAAGCAATATCTATTTATAGCTCTCCAAGACAGCTGCACCAAGAATACAACATGCAATAGAATAATTCCCTGATTTATTTCTTTGGCTTATAACATCCAGTTAGGTTTTATTTATATCACATGCATATGCAACCAATTCATATTGATTTGTAAAAAAGCTTATACAGAGGAAAGTAAATTGTGATCTGAAAAGTCTTCTGACATAGCATAGAAAATTAAAGAATCTATTTTGTCTCAGGTACTCAGTGTACAGGCTGAGCAATTTCTTCACTGAAAGGGTTGATAAACATTGGAATGGGTGCTCAGGGAAGAGGTGGAATGACTGTTCCTAAAAGTGTTCGAGAAATGACTGGAGATGGCACTGAGTGCTATGGTTCAGTTGGCTAGGGGGTGATCAGTTAAAGGTTGGACTTGCTGACCTTGGAGCTCTTTACCAACCTAAATGATTCTATTTCCTTTAAATGTCTGGTATCTCCTGTTGCCAGGACAATTATAACTCATAATATAATTGCTCACAAGAGTTATAACTCCTCATGCAAAGAGTGACCGAATTTATTCTACCCTCATCCCTGTTTTGGGAATACCAACAAGTCTAGTAAGACAGCCGGACACAAATGCGAAGAGGCACGAAGGGAATTGGTTGTCAGATAATGCCCCTGCTTTTCTAATTTGCAAATTGGTTTAAAAATAGATTTTTGGCTGCTCTAGTAGTAAAAAGTTTTAGTCCTGAGGACAGATGCAGCTAAAGGTGGCTACCATAAGTCAACAGCCAGCCTCTATTATATAAATGCAGGTTTTTTTTTCATGGTATTACAGACTTCTTTCTCAAGCTGCTGACTGCACCTCTTACTGCTTCATCTGTTGTACATCATTGTCTTGGCTTCCCACTGTTTTTTTAACAGAGCACAAGTGAAGCTTCTGGTATCTGTTAACCTCCTTTTTTTGTTCCTCTGAGTGGACTCTTGAACAGCACAATTTTCTCTTTTTTTCCCTGATCACAACTTCATACTTAGTTTTAGTTCACTCTCTTAAGCTTTGTATAATCATAAAAAACAAACCAAAACCAAACCAACAAACAAAATCTCCTTCTCAGCATTAACCTCCCACACTGACAACCACAACAAAACCAAAACTGTGGCCCCACTGATGCTGATGACAAAATTCCCAGCATCTTCTGCTGAGTCAGGGTTTCATCTACATTGCACTACAAAAAGAAAAATTTGTTCTTCAGTAAGATTACGATCAACTGTGAATTAAAAAAAGAAAAAACAAAAAAAACCCACCACAAAACAGAAAACCCACAACAAACTTTCATCCAGAAATATTTCATCCAGCTTACCTAGTAAATTGAGAGAATTCTCTCACAAGATGTTTTGTATAGCACATATGTAGCACTTGCTGCATTATCATAGAATCACAGAATATTCTCAGTCAGAAGGGACCCACAAGGATCAAAGTCCATCCCAGTTTACTTTGCTATATATAATACCAATTTATAAAAAAGCTTATATATAAGAAAGTAAACTAGGCACAGGACAGCCTTAAGAACCCCACCATGTGCCTGACACTGCTGTCCAAAAGCTTCTTGAGCTCTGTGAGGATGGAGCTGTGACCACTGCCCTGGGAAACCTGTTCCAGTGCCCAACCACCCTCTGGGGAAAGAACCTTTCCCTGATATCCACCCTAAACCTTCCCCTGACACAGCTTTGGGCCACTCCCCTGGGTCCTGTCACTGGTCACAGAGATCAATGTATGCCCCTCATGAGGATGCTGAGCACTCCAATGAGATCTCCTCTCAGTCTTCTCTTATACACATATATAATGCAGAGATTATATAAACAGAAATTAAGTCCTCAAGTAATACCAATTATTTCAAGAGCAGTATCAGCACAATAATTTACTCGTGTTATTACTAATAAGTTTATGCCTACCCAGTATCTCTAAGCTTTTCATGTTATTTTTTTCCTTAACACCTTTGTAGAATACTAAAAAACCCCAGCCACCTATACTTCAAGTTTATTATCCTTCCATGTCTCAATATTTCATAAATAAAGTTAACCATTTGCAAGAACAGTAAGCTTAACAAATCATATATAAACATAGTTACCTGTAGTTCTCACCACACTGAAAGAGACAATTCTCCATGACAGAGGAGAAATTCCTATGTTTAAAACTAAATGGAAGACTTAAGACATCATTTAACTTTCAGGAATTTTTCCAACTTCACATAAAATTTGGCTTGCACATGAAAATTTTGTAAGTTTATTTTAACTTCCTCAAGGCACTAGTTAAGTATGGCAGAAGATTATGCCTCCACAGAACTTTACCTATGCAGAGAATTCATCAAGTAACCCTGCCAAAGGACAAAGTTTCTCATAACAGTACCTCCCTCACCAACACTGCCTTCCCCCTTCCCCAGCCTTTGCTGTCCTTTAATTCTTCAAATTCAAGCAACATGGTTAGAAAACAGCAGCCAGAGGAGAATGAACAGAACAGAAAGGAGCTGGAAAATAAACTAAAGCAATTGACAAGAAAACAAGATACAATGAACTCTTCAACTATGAAATATAAGGAAGCAAGTGACATGAATAAAACACAGAAGAGGAAGCAGATGAAGAGCACAGAGAATGAAAATCCATAAACACAAGAGCACATTTTTATCCCTGGCCTAGAATAAACCTAGAAGTTTCAACTCCACTGATTTCTGTGTAGTGAGCGAAGACATTTCTCATTTTCTGGCCTATGCAGAGGAAAGTGTTCTACAATTAGAAATGTAAAGCACTCAGAGTGAGGAGATTTCACATTTGAAACCTGACAAGAAAGTCACACATCCTTCATCACATCAAAATGCTAGGAAATAGACTTAGAAGGAGGGCAGAAAGAAAGTGTAAGAGATGGTCAAAGATTTATCTCCTATGAAAGGAAAAGTGCAGGCAAACCTGCTTTCCTTGCTTGCTTTTCCACTTCAATATCATAGCTATAAACTGCTCCTTATTTAAATAGATGTAGGCTACTCAATCTGAAAGTGTATCCTACAAAGGCATCGGGATCTGGGAAACACACAAGATCTCTGGAAAATGGTCCTTCCTTCAGCATGTTGAGTTGCACTAATAAGGAAAGGAAACAGCAGAGACATTCAGCTAAATGTCACCATCTACAAGAGGTTTTGTCTAATTTCAGACAAGCCCACAGCTACCCCTTGTTTCCTGACTCCTTCCCTAGCATATTTAGGCTCCCAGAGGCACAAGGAAGGATAAGCATTGCTCCGTGCACCTCAGCAGCGCCTGTTCCCCCCACAACCCCTGTCCCAAGCCAGCAGTGCTGAATCTCCCTCTCCCTCTTTTCTCCTTCTTAATTCAGTGTAGCAGGACTATTAAATAAGTAACAGCAAAGAAAATTTTCACTAGGATGCATATTTAATGGTCTGTGATTCTTCCATTTTGATTCTCCTGAACCTCAAAAGTCGCCTTGTTTTAGATATCAGACAAACAGATGTAGCAGCAGCAGAAACAGTTCAAGCTGCCCTTCTTCCTCAACTACAAACAACTGCACACCTCTCCCACCATCAGCTGTGTTTCAGGAGACCAAACCTTACTATTCCTTCTGCCATGGAGTTCCCAAGTGGCACTGGGCACATCCTTTATATTGACATATGAACAGCTAATCCAGATTCTTTAACCAATATCCACATTCAGCAACAAAGCCGTTGTAGGTCTCAGCAGGAAGAAGGACAAGAGTGCTTTGGGGGTAGCACTGAAGAACAACTCAAGCAACATCTGCTGTGATTTATGGAGGGAAAATTCTCAGTCTCAGCACTTGCAGCTTTCATGGAAGTAACTGAAAACTCAGCTGTACTTTGGATGGTATTTAAAATACTCCTAGAGTCTGCATGGATCAGGAAGGAAAATAAAAGAAACCACCACACATAAAAGAACCACACACACCCCCACCCCCATCAGCAGCCTGTAAGATAGAGCCAGTTCCCTGTAATTTAACTTACAACGCTTCCATCTTCATTTCTCCCTGGGGGCAAATTCAGGCCTGACCTAAACAGACACAAATTCCATTAAACTGCACTGGGACTCAACCCAGTTCTGCCAGGTCACCCAACAGCCTTGAAAATATGGGTGAAACCAGTTTAGATCCTTTGGGAATAACAAATCGTTACAAGTTGCTGCACTATTTTTCCAAGTACATCATCATTGAATTTCTCCATTATCTGAATGTCACTAAATTGAGTCAACACAACATTTTACATTGGTAATGAGACCCTTGACCACTCAGCATTTAGTCCTGGTAAGGGATGATACAGTGGCCTGTTCTGTCCACAGGCAGTCTGCTGTTTCCACAGCCCAAACCCCAGATCTCTGCAGCCACAAGTTCAGTTTCCTCATTCACAGGACTCACACCCAGCCTCTAGAGCAATCTTTCTTGAGAGATATAATTATTACTTTAAGTCTGTTCTCCAGGCTGTTTCATTAAGCACTTGAGGAAAAAAATATATTGTCTATACATTCATCCTGCAATCAATTTCAAGTGAAATCTGCCATAGCTCTCATGATTTTGATAGTCTATTAATATAGACAATATTGCCAAATAATTTATACCCGTTACATCACCACATACAACCATTTCTAATAGACAAGGTTTATAAGCAGCCAATGACATTTAGATAAGGCCACTTTTAGATCACTGCAGGAGGTGATGGTCAAGTGATTCTTGTGCCACAGCACACAATTATTTGGAAAAAGCATTATTTAAAAAACTGAATAAAGGATTTCACAAATTAGAACAAGAGTACCACAGTTATTAACAATCCTTTCTGATTTTAGCACACATAATGCAACATTGCCACTTGAATGCTTCAGGAACACTGAGGATTCTGCTGTTTGAAATAGTTTGTAAACAACTTCAATATCTTGCCCTAAAACTGGCAGGAGCACTAGAAGACTTTTTGCACGCTTTTCTAGCTCTAGCAAAAACCAGAAGGATCAATCACCCAGGTTTAACAGCAGCTGACTGGAGCCATTCACTGAGTTGTGCATTGCTACCACTGTGCCTCCATGAATAAGTCTCAAAGTCTCCCCCCCTCCTTTTTTTGTTCCTCTGAGTGGACTCTTAACAGCACAATTTTCTTCTTTTTTTTAACTTTCTGAATAGCTTCAAGAGATCAGCTGGAAAGAACCACCATTAGTAAAAACAAAAGTTCTCAAAGAAAAAGTGGGAACAAAGTGGACATATTAGAGACAAGTTGTGATTCATGGCCTACACTGTGCTTTGCCCCTCTCTTTACCTCAATGCACTTCTCAGTTTTACTGCTGGATAAAGAGCAGGGCACACCATTGCACTTCTCCTAGCAACCAAAAATCACTTAGGGGGCAAAAAGGCATGTTGTCTGCTGAAAGGGGGAACAGAGATATTTGGGGTCATACAAAGACAGACATATGTTCTTTTGCATTTGATTCTAAATTGAGCAGTTGTCAAAAAAGACTCAGTAAATAATAACAATAATAAGCAGTTCTGGTGAAACTGGTTTACACTGATTCACATTTACTTAAATATCTGTTTGCTTACTTGTCACATTTCATTTGCCTTTAATTCAGTGCTTTAATAGTTCCTACTACTGTTTAGAGTTTTGCTTTCCGGGATATAAATTCTATCCCGTACAGTTTCTGAAGTTATTTTCTATACTTACATCTACACTCATGTCTAATGATCTCTCCATACAGTTGTTTTGGGTTATTTTAATCTAGTTCTATACACAGAGAAAACTACTCTTAGGGATTTAAACACAACAGCACTAAAAGAGAATTTTATCACAGGATCCTCCTATTCTAAATGCTGAGCTTTTACCCCATAGATAAGATTTACATGTTACAGAACACATTGTCTGATCTCATTTGGTAAAGACCACACTGTACAGTTTAAGATGATGAAACAAGTTCAAGCAGAAGAAAAAAACCAAACGGAGAACTCAGACATACATCTGAATAGCAAAGCCACGCTGACTAACCAAACCATTATATTTTAAAGCATTATAATTTAAAATCCAGTTTGATGACAGAACAGATGCATAGATCAAGGATAAAATGCAGCCTGCAACACTTCTGATAGTTAATTTTTTTCCCCACTAGAAGCCCCTTGTTTAATAACTGTTGCCTTGATATAAACAACCATTTTAGTCAGTCCACTGAATTCTTCTTTCATATCATAAAAACACACATACAAAAAGCTCCAGCCAATTTATCACAGTACTTCTGCAGTGCATCAGGTTAAAGCCAGCTCAGATCTTGGTTCACTGCATCAAACTACAAATAAGCATTTTCTTGAAGCCACTCCAACCAAACCTGGACTAAAACAATTTAACAGAAAAGCTTATTCACTTCATGGCTAAGTGATGTACAAACAACACAGCAATGATAAAAGCCTAAACATACTGAGCATGAAACAGCCCTGCAGTGCTCAGGGCCAGCACTCCCCTGGTAAGCATGACTGAGGCGCTTTGCTGCCCTGATCATTCCCTACACCATCTAAAACCCTGCTCTTCTCTTGGGTGTCTCTCTCCATCAAGCCATGGACCCGGAACCAGGCTACTATTCCACTCTTTCTCCCAGCTGACAGTGCAATTTCTCTCTCCAGAAAACTGTCAGAGTGTGGCAGTGCTCCTGTACACACAGGAACAATAAGCAGCTCCAGGTCTCAAAGGTGACACAATATACTCTGGAAAATGAGAAGGAGAATGCACCCAAAGACCTTTTACCTGCAAGCTTCTACTATGGAGTGACAGTCCCAAAGAGACCAAGTTCTCCAGGGAAAGGCAAGCCAGGTGAAGAAAACACACTTTTCCAACTAGTTTGGTCCAACATCTTTGCAATGCCATTTGAATTTTTCTTACTGCTGAAATTAACTATTGTCCATCTTTTAGTTGCAGAATTCAGGATAAAATGAACTGTTAAAACTGGCCATTCCATTTGCCAGGATGAAATCATCGAGGCTACAGAACATGAAGACCTTGAAAACTGCACAGAATGACAGCCTGAGAACCCATGATTATAAAGCTCCTCCAGCACTGAATACTCTTCACAACTGCTTTTTAACTCTTTGACATTTTCACAGCAGTAAAAAAAAGTACCTCTGGTACCCTGGCATGAACTGTCCCTCCATTCACAATAAATGAGAAACAAGTTGACTGATGTCAGTTACCTGACATTTTGGTTTCAAAAGGTTACATTTTTTCCACTCAGTTTCTCTTGTAATCAATGGCAAGTGATTAATATGAGTGAACCGCAGCTCTCTGTGTTTTACACCTTGCTGCTGGCCGTAATTCCTTACTTATTTGTCCAATCTGCATTTGTGACAGGCACATCACAGAGATGCTCTAGTCTCCTTGGCACACTGCACTGAAGCTATAGAGGCAATGCCTAAATACAAACAAAAGGACCATATGCTGCAACAGACAGGGTGGCACAACCATCTAGGTAGTCTCTAATGAGTCAGACCATACTCAGCTCCTGGCATCCCCACTCATCCTACCAGTTCATTTCCATATACCAGACCAAATTAACTGTTCTCCGAGCTAATGTGAGGAAAACGAGGAAAAAACCTAAAAGCAGGATATAACAAAGTATAAAGCAGCACAATGGCAGGTCCTTCACTGTCATCAGATTCAAGAATTCTGCTGGAACTGAATGGTACAATGAAGACTCACTGACAAGGGTCATTCTGCAAGCAAATACCACATATCACTAAGGATGCTCCAAACAATGCTTGTGCATTGAGCAACTGAAAATGATAAGGAATGAACCCAAAGACATTTTGTGCTCTTCCAGTCATCATTCAGGGAGGCAGAACTGAAGGAGCATCCCCACAACCACGACAAATAACGGGACTGGAAGCCTGCAATAGCACCTGCATGCACACAATCTCGATGGGTTACAAAACACACACTGGAATCACCAGATAAGGGTGACCTTCAGTTATCAGCAAGCCAGAGACACGACGGTTCCTGGTAGAAACAACAATGCAAACAAGCAACAAGGAATCATGTTTGCCAACCTATCTAGTACATAAGCAGAAAGCTCTCTCACAACCCAGTCAAACAGATGTATTAACTCAGGGATATACAGATAATAACAGTTATTTAGTTAGTTTACAGGAAAAAAAAATTGCTCAGAAAAAAATTACATCAAAAATGACTGGGGGAGAGTGGTAAAGAGCTTAAAGTTCAAAGCACATGCACAAGATACTTCTGCCAGAACAACATTCAGACGAATAACCTCACTTCATATTTGCCCAGAACCCAGAGATGAATCTCAGCAAGTCTTGGCCATCAGAGCACAGCAGCTCAATATAAGTATCAGCAAGTTCTTACATGGGTACTACTGGTTAGTTTGTCCACTGCTGCTTATGTATTAATTGATCAAAGCTATCATTTTAATAAAATTAATAGAACATCTTTGATCTCTTCCATGGCAGCAATGTCAAGAAAAGCTGCAGAGATGAAATTAAAAAGCCATTTTTTTATTTCATGAACTTTTGGCATGAAAAAGCATTAAGGATGCATAGCTTTACATACATGACATTGTCACAGCACATGCTGCAGCTGAGATAGCCAAAATACACTGAGTACCATCACAGAATAGAAAGCTTCAACCCATACAGAGTAACACCATACCATACCAGAAGGCTTCAAGACAGAGCACCATCTGATCACTTCAGAAGGCTGCAAATACCTGCCCCTCTCGTTCTTTAGCCCAGCCTTTTATCCCCTCCTGCTGATGCACTGCACCTGTGTGCCCTCTGTTCCCTTTGTGGTTGGCCAGTGCCCCTGGGCACTCCATGGCTCGTTACCTTCAATGCTGCTCACCTGTTTTTCACAGCTGCAGCTCATTGGGGATGAGGCTCAGCCACAGCCCCACTCCCAATCACCACAAACTGTGCACCTACACCACATAGCACAAGAATTAGCTTTTCTGCTACAAAGGGCAACTCTACTCTAGTAAAGAGAGCACTGTGGAAAGGAGTGAGCAGAACTGAGGCACCAATACACACTTGTACCCTCTAGTATGTTTGTAGTTGTTGTAGTGTTGCATGTAAGAAGAAGCCAACTTCATCCTGTGGCAATCATCCTGTTATCAGCAAGCTAAGATAACATTGCCTGCTTTCTCAGAGTTCTGTGAACTCAACAGATTTCAGTGGTGCAGAATCAGCACCTAAATTCATGGGCCTTATTTTATTATCCACTATAACAACAAAAGTTATTAACCACAGGTGATTAGCAGTTATTTTGTTAAGGAAAAGGTTTAAGGTGAGGACAACACTAAACTCAATCTTATTAATGAGCTTATAATTGTTCAACTGTTGTGCACAATTTATAACAGAAGTCAGTTGTGAGAGTAAAGATGATGACACTAAAATACACATCTGCAAACCTCTATTTCTATACAAATATTTTGCATTCAAAGATCTCATAACTAACAGTCCACATGACCATCCTGCATAAAAGGTACCCTCAGCATTCTCTCTGAAGTAGTGATTTAGGATAAGATCCTGTACCCGTCCACATACCAAAACAAATAGTTTTGAACATACATGGCATGTGTACTGTCAAAACATAAGTACCAGAATCCTCAGGCAACAATAAAAGGGAACTTTAAAAATTCAGTTCCATGTAAGAAACCAAAAAGCCAACATATTTATTTATTTATTTATTTATTTGGCAAAAGCAAGTACTTGCTGTATTCTGCCACCTTCTTGCGAAATAAAGAGATTTCTACAGCAAAGTAGAAAAGCACACCAGTAAGGGAGTCTCTTGGCAAGAGACAGCATCAATATGATCACTAAGAACCCTCCCCAAGGTTGGTGTGAGAAGTGAGAGCCAGATGGCAGCCACGGGAAGAGCACGCTCAGCCATGCCAGCTGAGATAACAGATAAAACCTGACAGCAGCGTCCTCTTAGGTGGCAGAAACAGAATGCACAGGTCCTGTTAGCAATCTATTTAGCCCAGATCAATATTTGAATAGCAATTCAAGGGTAGCAAATGGCTAAAAAGCCATTGCATACCCTTCGGTAATTTCCACTAAATGGTTCAGCAGTGGACAGAGCACGTCTTGAATTCAGGGCTATGAGCCCACATAGCATTGCTATGGAAAAGAGATTCCTGCAAATGGAGCTGACTGGACAGACCAGCCAAAGCCCCCCTCCTTTTTCTCCCATCACACTTTTGGCACATCTCCTTGATACTTTTTAAGCATCCTTAAAAATGTACTTTAATTCTTTTGTCTACTTTTAAGGTTGCATATCTTTAGCCTGCATTGCTAAAACTCAATTTCCCTGAGCAATATCAATCCCATCATTACAAAGAGTTGCTAATGGAAGGATTATTGAAGTCAGTGCAACTCAGATAAAGGCTTAAGCCCCCTAATTTCAACTTTTCAGGAAGATTTGTGGAGTATCAGACCTTTTGCAGAGCTCCAAATTAGCAAAGACACAAACCAAAGAACCTGGATTATCATTTGCTTTTCAAGCACATCCATTTCTGCAAGTACAAGGACAGGGTTCCTTCATTGCTTATCTTCTGCACATGAAAACTTATTGTTCCAATGGTGACTTACAAGACAGGAAATAAAGAAAGCAAAATCTTAAGACTAATTCAGCAAAACTTGTCATCATAGGCATACATTCATCCTTACTTAGCAAAGTTTTAAAGCCTGTGATTAACTTGAAACGTGTTTAAATTCTTATTAACTTGAGCAAGACTGTGGCTAACAGATGGAAGCACTGAAATGCTCTGCAGAATTAGGTCCTATGGAAGACCAAGGTAACAGAAACAAAACTGCAAAGTCTCCAGAATTTTAAGGCATTAAAATGCACACATTCCACAGAAGCAAAGGTTATCCATCAACAGCAAAACTCACATGAGAGATCAGGACCCTGTCAGCTCAAATATTCCCTGGAACAACATACTCCAGCTTTATATGTAAGCCATGTTCTCCAACAGGCAACAGGGACTGCACAAGGCCACAGATGTGTAGATCATTGGCATGAAGAAATAAAATTAATTTAAAAAAAATAAAAAGGAAAAGAGATACAGAATGTTGCACCACACCACTTCAGATGCATACCTTCCATTAAGAAGTGCTTTTGAAATATATTAATATGGTGATAAAAGGCTGTTTTTTTCAGAATTACTCTCATATATCGTTAACACCTTCTCCCATCCAAGAGCATCACACTTGCAATTTTCAAGGGATTAAAAGCCAGCTCTGACATAAAAAGTTGTCGTTTTCATTGAAAGTACTTATGAGTCCTACCAGGCAAGGGTCTGGCTCACCAATACCTATGTTCACATCAGTTGTTACCTTCAAATATTTGTTCTTATAAACTTTATTAATTATAGGAAAAAGTACAACAAAACACAGAACAATGGAAGAACAATCAATTGAGCACTATTAAAAATCCACATGTAATCAGCTCACTTAACTCCAGTAGCAGGTGGCTTACTTTATGGTGCAGACTTTATGTCTAGTGAGGTGTTCTGCTGTCTGTCGTGTGTGTTTTGGTATTTGAGATTTTTTTGTGTCTGATTTTTTCTTTGTTTCCTTTGTGTCAAGAACAATAACCAAGACTGATAGCTAAAGAAAAAGGTAATGGAAGTTATTCACTCATCAGAGTGCAAGAACATGGGCAGGGTTACAGGAAAATCAAAAGCACAATAATAAAACCCCTAAAACCAACTATGTGTATGTAGCACATGTTCTCTGCCACTTTCATTGAGCTGTGTAATTTTCAGGTGTTCTAAAACCATGGACAGCAAAAATAACTTTAGAAGAAAAATATTATCATTTTGATCTATACCACTTTTCAACAACTAAATAAAAGCAAACTCAAAGAGAAAAGGATGATTAACATGCCTCAAATGGTACAGTGTCAATGTCTGGACCTCTTGCCAAGAATAAAAACAAAAACATCCAGTCAAGCCTAACAACAAAACCCCCTCAAACCCAGAAATGCACTAATAGGTAACTTTCAAACACAGAAAACAAACAAAGGACCTATAAACAAGAAGTCTGTTGGGTTTTGTCTTTTATTCTTAAACTAAAGCATCACAAATGGTGCTGATGTTGATAGAGTTCTTTTCAAAGCAACTAGTGGTATATGTCAGCCTAAGATGTGATTGTAATTACTATGCTTCTAAAGAGACAAAAGCACTGTGTGCCAAGCCTGCCTGCCAGTATTTCTTCAAAGCTACTTGTTAGTCATTTCGACAATAACAGCTTATATCTACTTGGTCATGAAGTGCTATCCACAAAGCTCTTTATTTATTTATTTCAGAGAGTTGTTAATGCAGGCAAACTTGACAGTCTCTGCAATACCTTTCCACAAAAGGGGAGTATCACATCCAATTCCGGGAGCTGCTTGGCCTTTTTTTCCTAATGGTCCGGCTCAAAATTAGCTGCGTGCTTCACCTGCACCGGCCCACCCGCACAAAGCTGAGCCAGAACAAACGTTCTACACATGTTCCCCATGACAAAACTCGAATAAATTATGTCGTGCTCCTGTCGTTCCAGCAAGCTGGTTAATTGCATTTGTTTCATATATCTCCAAACAGACTGGTACTTTAATTACATTCTGTAACACCAAGCTCCTCTGATTCACTCTGTCACTTCCACTGAGCACTTTAATTGTATTCCTTCTAGCTACATACAATTTTGAACACTTACTAATAATTACATTTCTATAATCTGATGTTTGCAATTTGTACACAAAGATACCTCCAGTATCAGTGGCCTTAAAGTTAAGGATCTTTCGTTACAGCAAGAAAAACAGAACAAAACATAAAACCAAATCCCTTCAGAACTATGATTGCACTGACAGACATAAATGTTCCATTAAATCCTTTCACAGTTAAAACTTCTCCTGTTTAGTTTAGCATGTGCATACATTATGCAGAAATTTTCTTATCGACTGACAAAGCCTAAGATTGAACTGCAGAGCATATCATGCACCCAAGGTAAAACTGCACTTGAATCTGTCCCTCTTCTGCCTCCTTTCTTGCTAGGGGGTGGTGGAGAAACACCCAAAGCGTTCTGCGACTGCAAACAATAAACCCGGAGCCCTTGCCTCGGGACTGATGTAGCGAATGCTGTGAACAGCCTCTTGGAACAAAGTTTGCTCTGACAGACAGCAGAGACATCCAGGGTCCCAGACACCGCATTCACCCCAAAGGCAAAGGGCTGTTTAACGCTGCTGACACCCAGTGCTAGCCGGGCTGTGGAGCATTGGGGCCAGCACACCCTCTGTAGAGCGGGATGCTCGCTCCCCATCGTGTGCTTGAGCTGCTCGGGTGCACCCACGGCCTGAGCAGCAGCACAGCGCCCACCCCTCCTCTGAAAGGCAATTTGCCCTTGCACTGAAGTTCTCGCCCTGCCAAACCGTGCTTCCCCGAGATGGTAATTTACAGCTCCCCATCCAGCACTTAAACTCGAAACCACAAGAAACGTTGCAGAGCACACCCAAAGGGGAGGGGGAGGGCGTTCATGAGGAATCCCACCCTTTCCCCAGACGTCGCTACAGCTTCACGCAAACCCTCCCTCCGGGGAGCTCGGCATGAGCGCGGAGCTGCCGGGGGACGCTGCCGCCCCACCTGCCCTGCCCTGCCCGGCTCGGCGGAGAGAGGCGGAGCGGGGTGCTCGGGGCCGCCGCCGCCCCGCGCTCCCTGCCCGCCTCCTTCCCTCCCTTCATTCCCTTCCCTCCATTCCCTCCCTTCCCGCCGCTCGCCAGCGCCGAGCGAGGCGCTGAGGGACTCTGGAAATGCGCCAGTCCGCCTCACCTGGAGCCCAGGCAGGGCTAACCTATTTATTTCATCTGCTGGCGCTACCCGTGCAAAGTTTAACAATAGAAGGCGGCAAAGTAACGCCAGTAATACAACAGCGCTCTGCTTCTCCTTTCTCCTTCCCGCTCCCCACCCCCAAATAAAAGATTTATCACGGTAGTTTTTTTACTCTTTGCTCGCCACCTCAAGCTGACATTATTCCATTCATAAGCTGCTTTTCCATTAAGTTAGGAGACGGGAAGGGCTGCTTATTGGAAACATACATGCTCCCTCTTCCGATCCCTCCCTCCCCAAATTCCATTTTTATACCAGAAACAAACTTAGGGCTCTGTAACGTTAAAGCTTATAATGCCATCCATGTGCTGTCCCAAATCAAATTCAGATGAAGGGGATTCCTGCACAGAAATGACATATCTAAAATAAGCGAACTTACCATAGACTTGTAAAAACGCAAATCCGAAGAGCAGGAGTGGCGTCAGCAGACCCATTTTGACATATTAAAAACAATCCCGATCGCTTGCGAGACCAATTCCACAGAGATTTTTTTTAAAAAAGGAAAAAAAAAAGAAAAAAAAAGGAGAAAAAAAGAAAAAAGTATCCAAAGCCAGTAAGAGGTAGGTCCAAAAGTTTTCAGTTTCCTAGCAGCTACTTAAAGTGGAAAGGGAAATCTTCAATTCAAAAGCTGGAGATGCAAAGGTCTTGAATGTGACACTTTTAGATCCATACAGATTAGAGAAGCAGCGAGTGAGCTCCGAAGGCTTCTGCTTTGCACACACGCTCCTTCCTAAATTCCCACCAATCCAGCCCAAGCAGGGGAATTATTCAAGTGTGTCTAAGACTCTCTTTAGGATCCATGGCAATCCAAAAGCAAGCTCTTTCTTCGGAAGACAAGGAGAGACTCTGAGAAAGGACCTGGTTCCTAGAAAGTGCTCCACAAACTTCCCGGCACTTTGCAGGAAAACCATTGGTTTGGTTCGGCTATTTTGCCTTCCTCTCGCTCTCGCCCTCCCCCTACCCCCTTTCTCTCTCCCTTTCTCTCCCCAAATCAGTTCAAGCTGCAGAGTTTCTCACTTAACTTCCATAATAGGAACGCCCAGGCAATGTGCTACACGGGAGGGGAACGGCTTGCTTTCTCAGCATCCCCTCAAAAGAAAAAAAGATAATGAAAAAAAAAAAAAAATTAAAGCCGTGTCCCCTGAACCTCCCTCCTCAGTGGCAGCGGAGCGGGAACTGTAGGAGGGCAGGAGCCCGGCGCGGTGCCGAGAGCTGGCGGGGGCTGCGCGGACTTGGGGGCTCTCCCGCCGCCGCGGCTCTCCCGGGCGGCCCCGGACTCCGCCGCTCCTCTCTCTCCTCGCTCCGCTCCTCTCTCCCCTCCTCTCCCGCCGCCTCCGCCTCCCGCCGCCGCGGACACACCGGCTGGCAGGGAGAGGGAGGAGAATGAGCGCGGCTCCCGAGGCTGCCTGGGGAAGGGAGGCTGCGGGGTGTGGACTAAACCACTGCGCTCCACACCCACGCGTCCCTCTCTCTCTCTTTCTCTCTCTCTCTCTCCTCCCGGGCTAGGGAGATGGGGACGGCGATGCCAGCAGGCAGGCAGCCGCAGGGCTGGGAATCAGGATCGCTGCCTCCCCTCTGCAGTTGGGTGTAGGTAGGATTTACATGATTGCTCCTCACTGCTTCCTCTTTAATGGGCAGCTAATTTTTCGGTAAGTGATTTTCATGGAACTGTTCTCTAATTATTCATTTTCCCTCTCGCGCGCGCACGCAGGCGCTCGGGAGTGAGACCCCTTGAAAGGATATTCCCCAGGGATTTCTCTGCTGGCCCGCTCTGTGGAAAAGGAAGGGAATGTGGCAAATAAAATAAAACACAAAACAAAAGGTCGCACGTGTCCCACAGAGCCGGCGGGCTCTGCCGAAACCCAGGAGCCTCCAGCCTCCCTTGGGCCCTCGGATGCAGCGCAGCTCCCGCCAGAGGGAAAGTTTGGAGGTCCCCGGAGGCGGCAGTGATGGAGCCGGGAGAACAGCTCCTCTCCCACAGACGCTCGGAACAAACCCCGAAGCGCCACAGCACAGAGAGGGAGGGACACGGGGGAAGGAGCCACGCGGAGGAAAGCGGTTGTGAGCGGCTCCCGGTGCCGGAGCGGGGCAGACCCCGAGAGGGGGCACAGATATCCCGTGAGAGAGACAAAGATACCCAGTGAGGAGGAGCACTGATACCGCGTGATGAGGACACACACCCTGTGATGGGGACACACACCATGTGAGGGGGCACAGACGCCCCTAAAGGGGTCTCACACACCCCGGCGATGACAGACACTCCTGAGGGGTCACACACACCCCAGAGGGGACACGGACGCCCCGCTGGGGATGCGCAGACACCCCGAGGGGGCTCAGACACCGCGTTAGAGGCGCATAACCACCAAATGAATGGTCACAGACACCCCATTAAAGGGACACAGACAGCCCGTTAAGGAGGAACGGACACCCTGTTACGGGGTCGCACACTCGCCAGGGGTCACAGTGGTGATACAAACCCCGTTAAGGGGACACACGAACTCCGTTGAGGGGTCGCACACACGTCGCGGTGGGACACCGATGCCCCTTTCGGGGTCACACACACACAGGGCCGGGGCGGCCCCGCTGTCCCGCCCGGCCGGGCCGGCGGCCGCGCCTCACGGTGAAGCCCGAGCGCCCCCTACTGCCGGGCTGAGGGCAGCGGCCGCCCCCGCGCCCGGCGCTGCCTTTGTCGCCGCGGCTCTGGGGTCCCAAAGGTGTCATCTCGCCCTGCTTTCTTCTTTTTTATTTTTTACCCCATCTTTATTTTGAACATGCTAGAGATTTATTCATTTAATAATTTCTTCACGTAAAGGATCCGAACCGTATCTGTGCATAATGTGCGCTGCCCACACACACTCCCATAAATGATCCGCAAGTTAATTCTTCCTTAATTCTTGCGTGCAGTCAGTGACAGCTATTTTACCGTACCCAAACGTTGCAGTGTCAGGGTTTTTAAGTTTCTGAAATTATTATAGAGACTTCATAAAAAGCCAGATAACTCCAAAGCCTCTTGGTGCTAATCAGGAATGGTGTCCCCTTATACTCACAATATGCCCTGCAGATAAATACCATAGAATCACAGAATGGTTTGGGCTGGAAGGGACTTTAAAGGTCAGTTCTGAACCCCCTGCCATGGGCAGGAACACCTTCCTTCATCCAACCTGGCCTTGAACACATTCAGGGATGGGGCATCCACAGCTCCTCTGGACAACCTGGGCCAGGGCATCACCACCCTCACAATAAAGCTTTTTTTTTTTAATGTCTAATATAAATCTACTCTCTCAGTTTGGAGCTCTTCCCCCTTGTCCTGTCACTCCATCCTCTTGTCAAAAATCTCTTTCCATCTTTCCTGTGGGCTCCCTTCAGGTACTGGGAGGTCCCAATGAGGTCACCCCAGAGCCTTCTCAGGCAGAACAATCCAAATTCTCTCAGCCTTTAATGTGCCTGCTCCATCCCTCTGATCACCTTGGACTGGTTCCAACAGGTCCCTGTCCTTGCTGTGCTGGGAGCAGCCCTGCAGGTGGGGTCTCACCAAAGCAGAGGAGAGAAAAATTCACTCCCTCCCATGCTGGTCATATATTACTATACCTGAAGATTACCTCATGAAGAAAGCTCTAGGTAAGACTAGTTAGGCTAAAGTGATCAGAAAAATTGCTCTTTGTCATTGTGTCTGTGAATTGGCAAAACAAAAGGACCATAACCTACCCGATGCCAGTCTGTATAAAATATGTGCAATATTGAAAAATATTTCCCTTTTTAGTGGACATTTGAAATACAATGGTGTTAGTGAAAATGCTGACTTCTTAAAAGCAAAGTTTTAAATTGTAAATAGCTTAACAGTGTACAGTTCTTTTCCTGCTTCTCAAATAAATTTAATAATAGCTGATGTAGGCCAGAACACTTTGTAGATATATACAGTCTTCAAAACCTTTAGGTACAGAGGTACCCATTACATTACCCATGTAATGACTTATACAAACATTCCCAGTGAAATCAGTGTATTATCCATTATAGCTCCTATTTTATTCATTCACTTCCAGAGAATACCACTTTTCAACTATTAAACACTTTCCAAAACTTTGAAAAGCTTCAGCCAAATTCAACCAAGCTTTTTCATGCACAGATTTTGCTCATGTGTGTATCCCCCATTTTTTTTTTTTTTCTTTTGAGAAGATTTAGCAGTTCCCCAAAATAAAATCAAAGGTCATCCAAAGATGTGCAGGATCAGTGCAGCAGAGGTACAAATGTGTTATGGTTTACAAGCACAGGACAAGTCACAGGTCAAAATCACTGGCCTGTGAGCAAGGTTTGCTAGGAACAGTGTGTGCTCCCACTCTGAGATGTGGTCCAATACTGGAATAAAAAAACATATGCTTGTCTCTCTGGTCTTTCAACAACCTCCAGTGAGCACGGCCAACAGGACAGATGTTCTCTGCTTGAATAGCAAAGTCTGTACAGAGCAGCTGAGTGTGCCAACTATTTGTTTGGCCACGAGCAATATGCCACCTGATTAAATACTTGTGCGGGCAGGATGAGGAAAAGACTTGTCAGGAGCAATGCACATAAAGCTTCAGTTCAAAGGGTGTTGTTGAGAGGGGACTTTAGAACAGGGAAATGGCACAGTAAGACTGCACTAATTCATACTCAGGTCAGCCATCAAGTCAGGCAGGACTGATTTGGTAAAGCAGCAGTGAGATCAGATTTGTCAGTGTTACAAGTCAAAGTTTCAGTCTGATATTTCATATAATTGATTCCTAGACCTATACATCTGCATTAAAACATATATTTAGTGTATGAAAGATTGGATCCAGTGCTTAAAGGAACCAGTGTTCTAAGCATAGCCCTCTATTTTCAACTATTCATAGAATTTTTCTTCTAAACCAAAATTACAATGCTCTATTTTCTGGTTGCCATAGAATCCTCTTGTTATCATCTCAAAGAAGAAAGATTTAAGTTGAGGTGCATCATACAGAATTTCTTGTGGATACCAGAGCTATTCACCCAGGCAATAACTGAAAGTGAATAGAGATCTTAAATATCAAAAAAATGCACATGATGCCTAATTTAAATGTAAGCAACTAAGTTAAGAGCCTGGTCCTTCTGGACTCTGGAATAGAGCAAAAGGCAGATCCAAAGACTAATTCAGAGCATGTAATGTTAGGCACCATCAGAAACACAAAAAGAGAAAGGAAGAAAAATGACACAGTGAGCAAGTACCTTCCCAGAGAACAGACTTTTGTCTTCCTCTCTGCTTTTCTGTTCCAGGTCACTGGCTTCTGATGCCATCTGAATATTGAATACATGATGAGAGAACGGAATTTATAGATTTTAATCCTTATAAATGCTGAAGCATGATTATTATTCCTGCTACAATCAATAAGGTCTTCCACAGGAAGATTGGCCATGAGAGGTAAATCAGGAGCTGGGTCCAGGAAAAGAAGACATATTGAAACAGTGCAGGTACTGTGGCTAGATATCACAGAAAGCCCCTGAAAAACAGTTTTCCTGTTGTCCCTGCATACAATAACTCAGATAACTCTGACTAATCTGCTTTTCTAAAATCCACCCTTGTGGATTAAAAAAAAAAAAAAAAAATTTTAAAATGTGCCAGAGGCATTTGCTTTTTTTCTCTGTCTCACAGGTGTCTCTTGCAGCACAGAGTGTCAACTTCTGCTACAACATTAAAAATTCCTGAGTTGTGGCATCTGACTTCAGAGTTTTTCTCTGGAAGTACCAATCAAGCAACACCAAAAACCCTATTTTGAAATATCCTTACTTTGCTAGACTCAGTCAGTATGTCTGCGCTATTTTTAGTTACTAGTACAGCTACAGTGCTCACCACAATTATAAGAATGATCCACAGCATTGGTAAGATAAATATTTGGCAAATTAAATCGTTGCAAGTTTTTCATATACATCTTATGCTCAATTTAGGGTTTACATACACAGCTCATTAATTGTGCAAAAACTGGTAAAAGAAAGATTCTTTCTTGATAATCATTAAAACAGCCTCACCTAAAATAAGTGCAACTTGATTAATTTAGAGTGAGATTCAGAGCAAGTAATACGCACAAATACTCAGCTGCAATGTGGGAAGTTTTAGTCAGGTGTCAGGAAACAGGATTTGCAAACAGGTGCCTGAGGGGGCTGTGGAATCACTGTCCCTGGGGATACTCAGAGTTCAGCTGGACAATGTCCTAGCCATTGAAGGTGAACCTGCTTTGAGATGGACTAGAGGATCTCCAGGGGTCTCTTCTAACCCACATTTTTCCATGGTTCCATGATTTTGTGGCTGGCAATTCTGACAAAGCTCCAATCATGCAAGTGTACTTTGTTTTACACCAAACACCAGTGTTTCTTCGTAGAGAATTGTGTACTCAAATGTTCAGTAGCACTCACTTCTATTACCAAAATTACATAAAACTGCACGTACAAGCTATAAATAGAAGAATTGCTTAATATTCCACAAATTCAAGCCTGTAGAAATAATAGGAGCCTTTGCTGAGAGATTCCTGTGCAGACTGAAGAGTGAACATTACAGGAGTAGAAGTGCATTCCTTACTCTCTTTTGATTGGAAACACTTTCCTTTGGAACTGCAATATATAGAATTAATAGCCTTTCTGCCAAGTAAGTTGCACATCAGGCTTATGGCTGTCTCCACACTAGACTGCAGCATGAATTCATTATTTGCAGCAGGTCACTCTGCATCCCTTCCAGTCCTTCCCCTGACTACATCCTCACATCAAGAACTTTCTCTTACACACTAATATTTTCATATTGGTCAGTCTTAGAACATCTCCTGTTTGTAAGAGCTGTCAGTGTGCCTGTCTGCTGCATCAGGAACTTCTATTCTTCTCCTATGCCCACAACTCTGTGTAAGTTAGGCATTTCTTTATCTAATGAAGTAAAAGTCAATTACTGAATAAGATGAAGGCAACATTATGATCTGTTTAAATAAGATCATCAAAAATACATTCTATCAACTAAAATAAGACTCCAAGAGTAATTTAGTTTATTGTCTTAATAATGTGTCCTCTATGTGGACATTCACTTTAATTAAAAAACAACAAAAATGCACTCTGCCGTGATTACAGAAAAAAACAAAACCATTCCTTAAGTGACAAGATAAACTTAATTTTCAGAGACAGTTTGGCTTTTCACGGGGCATAAAGTGGTCATTGTGTCATTCCAAAAAAGAATGAGCATTTAAAATTAATAACTGGAAGGTGATAAAATCTTACCCTGTCTACAGGAGAAATGCAAAAGTAAAATTCTCACTAGAAAAAATTATTTTTTCATAGTGCAGTCAGATGGATTCATGTGAAATCAAGTGTAGCTACTGCACCCTGACTTTCAAGGATCAGAAAAATCAGGTTATACTTCAACAGAAAATCAGGATCAGAAAATCTGGTTATACCTCAACACATTTCTAACTGTACACAACTGTACACAAATAAGCCTTTAACTGAGCTCCATATTCCTACATAATTATATTAGAAATAGCATGTTATGCTCTCTTATTAAGTGACATATGTCACACTTTCCATAACAAGTGCTTATTGACAGCCAACCAGATTAGCCAACAATATTTACACTTTAATTACAGCTTTTAAAATGGAAATATGTAACTATAATATGTACATAAGTTAACAGTTGGGCTTGATATCTTAGAGGTCTTTTCCAACCTTAAAAATTCTGTGATTTTATTACATGATATGTTAGCAGGGCCAAAATTCATAAAAGTAGATCCATGTGTAAATGTCCATTATGTGGATACCCATTTGTAGATGGGCAAATATTCTTATAATAGGCAGTGTTTAATTTAATAAGGTAGGAAACAAGATTTATTGTGTCATTAACAAGTCAATTTACTTGGAAATTCTAATAGACACATCCAGTATTGTTGTTCAATCTTAAATGGCTTTTGAATTTAGCTGGATTTCATAGTGATTGTCCTGTAGAAGACAGACTTAGCGTGTTCCCTTTGTTACCTCTGGCCTCCAAAATGCCATTGGGACAGATACCTTAGGCTTAGCATAATTTCTGCTTTATTACAGTCCTCAACTCTAATCATACATTAGTCAAAGCAAGGACCAGTTGTGGTACCAGAGAGCTTCTGATTTACGAAGATGTCAGCTCCCAATAATCTGGCCCATCGTTGTGGTGGCACCCCTAACAGCATTAGAGGGTTGTGCTTGTGCCTACCAGTGGATTTGTGATGTTCCCAGCAGGTTATGATTCTTTTTTTGCAATATGGTGCTGTCAACACTGTTCTCATCAGTTATACATATCAGTGGATTATTAACAATATTTGTCAGACTTCTATATTAGTTTTGTCCCACAACAGCTTTGCCTCCCTTCAGCAATAGAATTACATTTTACATTGTCTCAAGAAATGCTTTTAAATTGGAATTGATATTTCAGTTGTATGATTTTTCACTGCTGATGTAATTTAGTTTTCTATCTAAATTTTTATATGAGTATATGACTTATTTTTTAGAGGTGTGATTCTATTAAAGACAGCTGAAACATAGAGAGTTCCCACAGCAGATTTGGGCTAATATCTTTCCCATGCATGGCAGACTAGAACGGTGGTCAAGACTCATATAAATTTCAAAAGTAAGTGGAAGAGAAACAAAACAAGAAAAAACTTGAAACCTCGGAGCAAGACAACTCCTTAAAAAGTATGCATTTAATCAAAATGTTGAATGCAGACAAATGTAAACATCAAGTATCTTGTGGACTCACTAGAGGAGCTATCATATTTTGTATATACTGCAGCTAAGCCATTATAGGATTTGATTGCTTAAATTGTATATAAAATCACCAAACTTTTACCAGAAAAAATACGTGGGAATGTTTTTCTCTATGCTGATATCCCATTATACTGGGAGCAGCTGTGCCAGTACACGGCCCCTTTAAAACCAATAAAACTGAACATGCAAAGGGGCCAGCTCAGAGCACAGAAGCAGAAGCCAATGATTCATTTGAACGTCTGTCTCTGAACTGAAACACAAAATAGCAATTACCTCAGAGCTGCTTGCTGCCACAGCTAGGAACACTCTCACATGTAAAGCACACTACCCACACAACAAAAAATAGGGGTTTCTTTCTTTTTTTTATATTCATTGTCTGGCTTGCATTACTGGGCTGATGGTGGAATTTAGCACATTTCAATCTCAGGCACCAGTTCAAACCTTGCCCACGATGATGGTGACCAAAAGTTATTACTTGATTCCCACTTGAATTATTTTACAG
Organism: Ammospiza caudacuta; assembly: GCF_027887145.1. Lineage (NCBI taxonomy): Eukaryota > Metazoa > Chordata > Aves > Passeriformes > Passerellidae > Ammospiza > Ammospiza caudacuta. The sequence goes on from NC_080594.1 coordinate 10,236,068, forward strand.
TCAGCTCCTTGTAGACAAGAGAAACACATTGTAAGCTTATCTCACCCAGACAATCAGCAATAGCTCAGCACTCTAGGACAACCTGGAGAAGAATAGGGCATTTTGCACTGCCATGGCCCAGAAGGTTCTTATCTCGAGAATGAGGAAAGAATTGGGTTTCAACAGCATCTACCACAATGAGATCCTGTTACCAGGACTGTGTATCTGTGGACTTCTGCAATATAAATAGTAATTAAATCCCACTGCCCCATTACCTGCCAAAAGATTTTCTAAAAGAAATGTGTTGTCCACGATACTGGCAAAAAGTTATGTAAAAAATGTACTTTTTATCATTTCCCAAGGGAAAAAAAAAAAAAACAAAACAAAACCCAACAAAACAACATGCTCTTTAATCTGTAAGTGATGTATCTACTGAAATATCAGATTTAAAGTATATGAGCCAATAAGGGAAGCCACAAGATTATTTTTAAGTAAAAAAGGGTAAATACCACTACACATTAAATTCAGAATTTTATAATAAAGCTTATAGATATGTAGGTGGCAGCAAATAATGTAGAAATGTGCAGGATTTATTATTTTGCTATTAAAAAAAAAACAAACAACAGTCCAGCCTGCAGAATGGAAGGAAGGAGATAATCTCATCTAAATTTGCCCAGAATTTACTTCAAAAACTTCCACAAGTGCTTACAGGACTTGAATTCTTATATAACAAAAAACACTAAGTCTTTTCCAATATCCTTTGGAAGAAGTAGCACAGCTGATCTCAAATAATTTAAATAATGCAGCAGATCACCTGAGAAATTTTCCCTCTGGGAACTGTAGAGAACCTTTCAAGTGACCTCTATTTCAAAGAAAATTGGCTTAAAGTCCACTGTTCTTTTACTGTTGGCCACCACTGCTCTTTAGTGCTTCCACAGGCATAGGATAGAGCTGGTACTGTCATCACAAGGAGTACTGGCTTAGAAGTCTGAGTACCACTTCTTTTCTTTTTTCCCTCCATAAATCCATTTTTCCCTTTCATCAGAAGCTGTAGTGATAGGACAAGGGGGAATGGCTTCAAGCAGAAAGAGGACAGGTTTGGGTTGGATATTAGGAAGGAAATTCTTCACTGTGAGAGTGGTGAGGCACTGGAACAGGTTTCCCAGAGAAGTTGCAGGTGCCCCTACCCTGTTCAAGACTAGGGTGGACGGGGATCTGAGCATCTTGGTCTAGTGGAGGGTGTCCCTTCCAACCCAAACCATTCTGTGATTCTGCTTAATTTCCTTAACACGTGGCCTGGAAGTTGGTCAGTGATTCCACATGTGCTCTGGTAGAAGTTTCAATCTATCAATTTACAAATGAACATAAATCCACATTGCCCAAATGAAATGTAAAATGTCTTCTGAGTCAAGGAGGAGCTTAATTCTTAGCCATCAATAATCTGCAGTGTCTACCCTTAAACTACTTAACGTGAAAATACAAAGGATTATATTTCTAAAATTTTGTGGAGGCCAGAACACGTCAGTGATCAGCATATTTGCAGAAAAGTTTCCAGTTCCTTAAGTCATGTCTTGGACAAGGAATATGTAGAAAACTGATATAAGCCTTTCATAACACCAACACAGCAAAAGGAAGGGAGCTGGTGTCACACCGAGATATCTCTTCCACCAGAAATAACATTACAGATGCAAGAGTGCCACAAGAAGGCTACAGCATCTAAGGTGCTAAATCCTGGATTTGTAGGCAATGACTTAATTCAAATACTGCCAAGTGAAATCACAGTGGTGGACCAAACAATTGAGTAAAATACTCCTTAAAAGAGTGTCAAAATGGGAAAAAAAATGAATGCTGAGTGACAGCAAATAAATGTGAAGAACCTCTCTTATCTTATATGGATGTCTTGAAGCATCTTAAAATACATGGAAATTTTGGATTTGAATTCTTTAAGTCCCTAGAAATCAAAGCTGTAATAATTAATAACCACCTTTCATAATCTAGGAAAATAGTAGATGATAGATGGTTCTTTTATATAGAAAAAGTGTCCCTTATTACATTTTCAAAAGTCTTGCTTACCATTAACGTTTTAGATCTACATCATATTTAAGATGCTTAAATCAAACTGCTTAATATTCTAGACTGACAGGCTCATTAAGCTGAACAGTAGGATTGCTGTCATATGCACTTCAGGCACTGACAATAGGAAATTTTCTATTTTTAATTCCAAATGTTTAAAGGGAAACTTTTATCATTAGGAACTGTAACTGTACTTCTTTTATTTGAGAGGCATTACTGTGTGTTCGGCATCTCAACTTTATTTTGGTGGTCTTTTACATTCTGAAGTATTTAAGCAAAAGAGTAGTGACAGCAACAGCTTTGGTATAGTAGTTACCCCTCTTTTTCTTTAAGCCATTCATAATCTCTAGTAATTTCTGCCTGTCAATATTAAAGAATATTCTACTGCAGCTGTAGGTGGTCAGATTGATACCACTGTATACTAAGTCCCATTTGGTCTATATAATTTTAATGAATTAAAAATACTTAACAAATTTTATTCAACGTCAAGAGCAAAACCATTTTGCAGAAAAAATGTTTCTTTGAGGCCAAGCTTATCAAAATCATATAGAGGTGCTTCACAGTGCTGTAAGGAATTGTGTGGAAGCCTCATTAGTGCTGCAAGTCAGTGTGAGTTCAGCTTCTAGCTGTTAGTTTCTTTTGAAGGTTCTTAACGAGTACCTATCTAAACATCTTTATTCTGCCCATGTATAGAAGCTTCCCTCATCAAGATCATCCTTGATCTGTAGATCTAGAAAATTAATCAAAGACTTTTTAAAGGGAGTTTGGATTGCTAAGTACTCTTCTTTCACATCAAATAAAAAGTGCAAGTACAAATCTTTTGAGTAGTAAGACACCTGGTATTAAATAGGAATTAACACAGGATTCCTCAAGCAGCATGGCTAGGCTGGGTCAGAAGCTGTATTTTGTGATTACTGGTGAAGAAAGCAAAGACAAAGGCCAGGAGACAGGGAATAAAAATGTAATGGATAACAACTGACATGAGCAGGAGCAGTAAGGCAATTCCAGGAGGAAAGTAGGAACACAAAGGTAATTTAGCAGACATCTGAGGAAAGAAATTACTCCTACCACTACTCCCTTAAAAAAAGAACCCGTAAAATACATGTAGAGAAATTCAACTATTGGCCACACATTGTTCTTTCATATTTTCAATAAGGCAAGAAAGTAATACAGATTTTAGCAAATATTATATCAGAATATTAGATCTCTACTCCTAAGTTACAACAGTAGCTGATAAAACCGTTCTGTTTTTTCTCCTGTCTTCTCAGGAAGTATCATTATAAAATCTGTTCAAAGAGTCTATTTGTAGATCAGTACCTTCACCATTTTTTCCCTAATTATACAGAAGCCAAAATTGTAATATGAATAGCAGCTAAATCTCACTGCCACATTAAATCTGAGTGCCATGACAACATGTTTTGGTTCCTAGAACTGAGCTGGATTTTTCTGTCTCTTCCTCCCTTTCTTTGTTGAGATCCACTGAGAAAAGAGTTCAGCTGAATGACTCTACTGCTTGGGACGTTTGGCCATAGGGTTTGCTGAGACTACTAAGGAACTTCAAGATAAAATATCCTACTATTTTTCTATTCTTGTCAAAACTTCACTATTTCTTTACTATTGCATCTTAAAAGTGTAGTAGTGCCATTTATATTCATGCAAGCATCCACAATTTTGTGTTTGTACTCCTGTGTATGATTTGGAGCTGTTGCTGCCATTTCTCCTATGATCAGGTTTTTGAACTGAAACTCATAGCCACACCAGATTCATTTAGGCTCATTGAACATTTTTCCCCAATAAAAACAGTCTAAAATTTGTCTAATTGGTGATTTGGATTTGTTTTTATAAGACACAGAGGCTGTAAAATAAAAAAAACATTGTTAAAAAAATCCATTGGCAATCTCAATAATACTGTTTTTTCTACTTATTTTGGCTCCTTTTCCTCAGTGTAAGGTTGCATACTAGAGGCATTTCCTCCTAAAGTTAAAAAGTGAGGTCACTGAAACCATTGTGATAAGATATTCTTTCTATCTGAAATTAGATACGTCTGTCTTATCTCTGTTTGATTAATTCCACTGCAATAGAGTCATCTCTTGTTTTCATGTAAGCTCTTTTCAGCTTCCATTTAACTCCTTCCTTTTTAGTTTACAGAAAATATATGTATTTTAAAGGAATAATCAAAACAAAGTAAGATTTTAGTGGACACATCTACACACTAAAAGTAAAGTTTCCAATTTTACTCTTGAAGAGGGACAGCTATCTGATTGATCAGTTTTATTTTTCTTCCTAGTCTGGTCAAGATGAAAACTGCTAGCTAAAAAAATTGCCTATGTAATTTGATAAGCACAGAATCATAGCATGGCTTGGGTTGAAAAGGACTTTAAAGACCATTTAATTCCAACCCCCTGCCAGAGGCAGGGACACCTTCCACTATCCCAGGTTGCTCAGGTTGCCCCATCCAACCTGGCCTTGAGCGAGGATGGGGCATCCACAGCTTCTCTGGGCAACCTGTGCCAGTGCCTCACCACCCTCACAGGGAAGAATTTCTGCCCAATATCCAATCTAAAGCTCTCTTTGTTCACATTGAAGCCATTCCCCCTTGTTCTGTCACTCCAGGCTCTTTTTAAAAGTCCCTCTCCAGCTCTCTTGAGAGCTCCCTTCAGGTGCTGTAAAGGCCGCAATGAGGTCTCCCGGAAGCCTCCTCTGTTCCAGGCTGAACAATCCCAGTGCTCTCAGCCTTTGCTCTGGGCTGGCTGCAGCAGGTCCCTGTCCTTGCTGTGCTGGGAGCCCAGAGCTGGATGCAGCCCTGCAGGTGGGCTCTCAGCACAGGGGGCAGAGGGGCATCATCCCCTCCCTGCCCTGCTGCCCACGGGCTCTGGGTGAGCCCAGCACACGGGGGGCTCTGGGCTCCCAATGGCCAGGCCAGGGCCAGCCTCTCACCCACAGCACCCCCAGGGCCTTCTCCCAGGGCTGCTCTGGGTCTGCTCATCCCCAGCCTGGATTGGTAGCAGGGGTTGCTCTAACCCAGGTGTAGCACCCTGCACTTGGCCCTGTTAGGTCCTGAAAGAAGTAAAGCATTTACTTTTAACAGATACAAACTCTAGTGCACCATCAGATATGATTCATCTTGTTTTCAACAAGAAGCAACTACCTCAAGATAACCAAGCACAATAACTCTTGGCTAGGATAGTTTGTGTAAAGCAAAGCACTCATTCTGTATTAACAAAATACTATAAAACATGAAGCTTCTACCAGACTGCAGATAGCAACCCTAAAATAGATCTCCAGAGCTCTTTTACTCCCATTGCATATTGAAAGGAAGATACATCATTGTTAAGCCATGTGTTATATCTCACAGAAAGCTGTGGGGAAGTCCAAACATTGACTGTAATATGAATTAAAACATAGTCATCGTGGAGTCATAGAACTACAGAATATGCTGAGTTGGAAAGGACCACAATGAACACCAATGTGCAGCTCCTAGCCTCACACAGGACAGCCTCAAGAGTCTCACCAGGTGCCACCAGGTGCAAAAGCATTGCAGCATTGCCCAATCACTTCTTGAATTCTGTCAGACTTGATGCTGTGGCCACTTCCCTGGGGAGCCCAACCACCCTCTGGATAGAGAATCTTTTCCTCATATCCAACCTGAACCTCCACTGACAGAGCTCCAAGCTGTTCCCTCAGGTCCTGTCACTGGGCACCAGAGAGAAGCCTGTCCCTCATGAGAAAGTTCTACACCACAGTGTCTCCCCTAAATCAATGATAAAGGTTTGAACACAAAGCCCTTCTCTTTTTGCACCATTACTCTCACTGAATTTAAATTATTTCAAGTAATACTATTAAATAAAAATTAAAATCTACTTAAGAACTCCTAGCCTAGTCTAAACATGTGAGGCAAGTCTGCTTAGCAAGAAGGAAAAGTTGCTAGGAAATTGTGGCTTGGGATTCCAAGTTTTGAATAGCATCCTCTAACTTCAGTGCACTTTGTTCTCTATAATATGTAAACATGAAAAATCCAGCTAAAAATAGGTCTTACATTTCATAAATATATTATAATCTGACTGTAGGATGGACCTGAAAAACAAAATTTGCATAGTCTGGCTTTGATTCATGGATAGAAGGAAAACTTCAATATTTAATGATCCTGTAGCAACCTCTGAGAGGTTCCAAGGAGACAGTGAATGAAAATAGAGTGTGCTGTTAATATATCATTCACAGACAATGAAGAGATGTAATCTCTAATATATTGTAATTTTCAGGGGGTGCATCTTATAAATTTGAGACAAACATACAAAGGTCCCTAACTCAGAAATTAGTTACACACTATTACTGGTGAAGTTATCCCCTCACTCTCTGCATACATATACATATTTAAACACCTCACTTAAGTAGAATTAACCATGGCTAAACTAAAAAGCACACGGCTTTGATAAAATAAGTGTCACACCTTTCAAACTGATTTTGGATTCCTGATTAATTTCTTTTAAAAGTTATTTGATCAATGCCTTCAGGATCAGCTGAACTGGAAGGAAAAAAAGGGCATACCTTGGCTGTTTTCTGCTATGTACTTAAAACCTCTTTCATTTTTCTTGTATAGTCACATGACCAATTTTTTTTTTAAAAGCCAGCCCATTAAAAAAAGGGAAGTTAAAATTCTAAACCCATAGAAAACAAAAATAATGTTTTACCTGCATAGTTTGAATTGTGCCAAAGCTCCCCTCTCCCCTCTTTAGCTGCCCCAGGCTGTCAACTAGTGCATACAAAGAAAAGAGCAGTGAAAATGATATTTTTAAGAAAGCTATGGTGTTATTGACTGATTTCATTAGAGGTGCACCTAATACATTTTTTTTCTACTGCTTGTTCTGTACTCTGTACTTCCTGAGAACCCTGCAAAAGAAGTGTTGCATGTGACCTAAAAATTAAGGTATATTATTCAAAAAACCTATAAGAATTCACAAATGTTGTTCTAAAGGATTGTTACTGTCACATACTGTAGTAAATTCCTATATTATCCCGGATGCTGGTCTTAAATTATTTTATTTTACATTTGTGGGATAATTCTATTTCAGGATAGCTCTCAGAGCCTATGGACACTCACCTTTGACCATTCCCCTAAATGGGCTTAGGAGACTGTACACAAGGTGAAGTTCTCCACAGCAAGTAGTTATTCTGTCACCCTAGAAGGCTTTTTTTTTTTTTTTCCTGTATGAAGATTGCTGCTCTAAAGACCAACATCAAAACTTTTTTTTTCTGTAATAATAGCCACGCATCATTTCTTAAGGGCACAACACTTTCTTAGTGTGGAGAAATCGCTTTGTCTACCAGGAATCAGTATGGTGCAGTCTCTGCTTGGAGTGATAAATTAAATGAATGTAGACAACAATGAACTCATTTCTTTGTTGAAAGTGAATGTTAATGACATTTATCCTGTACTTCATGATAAATTCATTTAAAAGACCAAAATGCTGGGGGGAAAAATTCCTGCATTTTAGGAAATGGGCATAAATTGTCCTTTACTTGCTCAGTTACAAACTGCTGTGAGTAGCAGCAATACATATTTAAGCTGTTCTTTAAATCCTTGTGTCTATCTGTTATATGTCTAAAAATGTTTTTGTAAAAGTATCCTAGCTTGCATTTTCAAACTGAACAGCAACCGTTGTTAGCAGTTCCTGGTATATGAATAACTGGTTTAAAAAAAAAAAAAAAACAGATTGGAGAATATATATATATTAATGCACAATGCAATGGTCTTAGCTCAGGGCTATTCAACTAAGAGTCTGTTTGTTTCTATTTAGAATTCCTTTGTTACTTTGAGGGTGATGTTACATGGTATGAGGGATCAGATCTGCTTCCTTAGCACTGCTGCAAGTGAAGGATCTTCCTCCTCTTTCCCAGGCTTTTGTCTTCTAGGAACATGATCCTGATCACACAGTCCCTAGCTTTCCTTACCTAGCTAAGGCATGGGTTTTTAATCTGGGTTATTTTTTTGCCAATTTAGCATTGCTGAACACACACCTGCCCATGGGAAGCAGTGAATTGATTTCTTGTTTGCCTTGCTTTTGCTCTCCCCATTAAACTGCCTTTATCTCAGCCCAGGAGTTCTCACTTTTACTCTTCCAATTCTCTCCTGGATCCTGCAGGTGATGGAATGAGTGAGAAACTGGGTGGGGCTCAGTTGCTGGCTGGCATTAAACTACAACAAGCTCTTAAGCTTGAGTTTAAGTTCACATGACCTTATCCACCCTGAGCCTACCCTCCACAGGACATGAGCTGATTAACATCTTGTTCCTACACAGAACAGTCTAGCAATGTTCTTTCCCTTTCCCAGCTCTTAATTCCTCATCATTTTTCCCTTTCCTTCTAGCTACACAGCCTTACTTCCTCTCCCCTTAACTGAACAAATATAAATCACTGAAATCTAAGGGAGAAAATAAAAAGCAAGCAACTTTTGTTTCTTTATAGTTGGGTAATTTTCTGTGATTGTAGTGAATTAAACAGGCTTGCAGATGGCCAAGAAAATTAGCAGCAAAGGCAAAGGGAAGATGGATTAGATTCCTAGCCAAAGCTGCCCTGTAGATCTGTCACAAACACCTCAAACCAGCTTCAGTTTATCCCATCCTTATCCTGCTTTCTCTCTTCACTGGAATCAGTATTTCTGTCTATGCGCCATAAACAACTGATTAAGCATTTTTTCCCCTTTTGGGGCTTTTTGGTTTGTAGAGTTGGGTTTTTAAGATTTGTTTGGGGTCTTTTCCCCTTTGCTTTAACTCAGATAAGCCTTTTCTTTAACTATATATTTTGGGGAAGAACTTTATTTTTCAGAAAACTTTTTTCCCCTCTACCTTCCATGTTATTCAGTAAGTGCAATGAAGATGCGTAATCTCCGCATTTGCTCTCAGTCAGAAATTTAAGGGATTTTATGAATTTCCTTTTTGTTGCCTTTTTAATACTCTCTCAGGTTTAGAAGGATATAAAAAGTTGTATATATTGTTGTTTAATTTTATAACTGGCATTTCTCCAAATTTTTCAAGTTTGAGAAAGAGAATAGAAATTAATTAAAGAAACTGGAGGATTTCTAGGATCATCCATTCTGCTGGATTCAGTATAAAAGGCAATGATAGGAGAAAAAATAATAAAAAAAAAGGCAGGTGCCTACATTCACATGATAACTGTCTACTTACATTTTATATTATAAATATGAATTCTCAACAAAGTATACGTGCATGGGAAATAAACAGCTCTTATTGCCTGTAGATGTCTTCAAGAATAGATGAGTTTTGGCATTTAGAAGAGGGAATTAATTACACCTAGCTCTGTGATCTGTTCAGTGGATAACAGTGATTTTTCAGAGGAGGAAAAAAATATTGAACAGATACTTCTTTAGTAGTGAAACACAATTTAGCAGGAATGTGGGTACAGATATATGACAGTACTGAGCTGCAAAGTAGGGTTCTTGAGATCCTGGGAAAACAGGGAACAGCTTTGCCAGTGTTCTTGGAGTTTACCAGAATAACCTGAAATTCTTGTGCTGAGGTTCTAAGAAAACTACTCCTCAACTAAAAAATACCTCTTGCCTTGCCATGCCAGCTCCTGTCCTTTTCAGATTCCATTGTGCTTCATTTTTCCTAAACTCTTACAGAGTTTGTAACTTTATGTGTCTGAAAGTACTTCTGCATTAAAATTCCTTAAGGAATTAATCTCTAAAATGCTGTATTTACTTGAGAAGCTACTTGAAATATACCAGGGGGATGATTAGCACAATTTTCAAGCTAATCTTTATTTTGAAGGCAGAAACTCTAAGAAAAAACACCCCAACCCAAAGTTGCTTATTAAGTATGGCCAGGTTAAATTTACTCATCCTGCTTTCTTTTGAAGAAGCTGACCCTCTCCTACAAGGCATTTTTCCAGTTTTTCATGGATAGAACATAGTTCTTCAAAAGTCTTGTAAGCTGAATGAACAGGCAGTCCTTTTCACTGCACAAATCACACACACATAAAAAAAGAAAGTGAGGAAATCTGAGCTCATACTCTTACATAAAGGCTGAGGTTGTAGTGCCTGTTAGGGTGGAGGTAACAGGTAATTCTTTGTTGGCAATGTGTGTAACCTCTTGTGGGAGATAAGAGGTTTGTTGACTGCCTGAAAAATGTGGGATACAAACAGCAAATAGCAATGCTCTGTGTTCTGGAATTTGTTTGGATTGCTTTACTGGCATATTTTCAGAAGTGCCACAAGCCTCCTATTGCAGGTTTGCTCACTGTAATGGGAGTACAGAGAGTGTGACCCTGAGCACTGGCAATTCCTGGCTGCAGAACAGACTCTTGCCTCTGTGGAGAATATCAGAGGGTCAGTCCTGCTTCTTTAATGAATTCCCACAACTGGCATACTATATGACTAACTATCCATCAAATAATAAAGCAGAGAACTTCAAAGAAGTTAGTCCTAGATGTCTGCTGAGAGAATAAAGACCACAGTTACATTCTAGTTTTAACAGACAATACTATCAACTTTTTCTGTTATTATTTCAGCTACACATTTATAGACAAATTTCAATAAAAGCTGAGTTTTTAGTATTACTGCTGTGAATGACAGTGCTATATATTATAAAGGCACTAAGTTGTTGTCATCATATTGCAAAGGTTCCACATCTCTAGAATTTCATACGTCCTTTATGTTTCTCATAGGCAGCTCCTCCAGGCACTGACTCTTCCCTCTTCTCACAGCAACCAACTGACTCCAGTTCCCACCACTCCACTCTTTTATAACACTCTTCTTATTGGCTACAGGTGTGGCCTGTTAACATCAGGCCTGCTCCTAATCTTCAATAATGAACCCAGCTGCCACTCTTTAGGAGGTAAGAATACTTTCTATACTACCTTTATTTACTTATATTCTATCCCCCTACACTAAGTGCAGTGTGACAAGTCAAAATGTTTACATCTGATGCATAATAAGCAGTTAATTTACTTATTTAGAAAGCAATAATAGGTATATTGCTTTAGAAAGCAATAACATATATAGCAATAGCAAATACTATTGCTATACCTATTATAGCAATAGTAGGTATAGGTCACTTGATGCACTTGGTTGCACCATGCATGGTATCAAGATGGTGTTAAAAACATCCAAAACACAGAAAGGATGTATTTCCATTTTTCTCACAGTATTAAAAAAGAAAAGTCAAAGCAAAGACATAAGATTGCTTCAATTATGTTGATTTCTGGTTTCAGAAATAGTTTTTGTTTTATCTCCAAACTCCATACAACTTTTTGAAATAAAAGAGCTGTAAGTTTTGGGTAATTAGACTACATATGCAAGGCTGGAAGCTGAGAGCTGGGATGTGGAAGTAAAGTGGGAGGAAAACAAAAGAGATGTCACCTACATGCTCAGTGGCTTTTCAGGCAGCATGTTTGGATGAACAGAACAATACTGCCATACACTGAGTTATTATTTGTTCAGGCACAGATTCAAGCAATTGTTCACTATTATAATCTGTCCTGTGTAATACACTTTCAGAAAAGGAGCTACTGCTAATAGATGGCAGTATATTTGAAGGATCTGAATAGCCTGAATTTAATTTCTTGGGCACTATTACATGCTTGGTGTGTATATCTGCCTATTGTTGGCCTGAACCAACAGCTTTGCCAAGACTTACTCTGTACCTGTGCTTTTTAACACCCTGCCTCTTACTGAACTTGTTGGCTTCAATCCCAATTATTACATTTTAATGAGATTTCTTTCACTATCAAGATGCTGTTAGATATGCTAAAACTTTTTATCATTTCAGGTCTTTGTCAAAACCATACTACAGTACTACTGTATGTAAACAAACAAATTAAGCATTAAAAATATTTTTACATTAAAAATGTCAAATTATGTGTTAGATAATTTTCATTCAAATTATCTTGTTATATAATTTTCAGTTATGTACTACCTAATAATACTTCACATATATGATGCCTTAGTGGTCCATGTGATCAATTCTTATATTAAAAAAAAAAAAACAAAAAAACAATTAAAGTGGCAAATCACTTGCAGAAGGAGGAAATTACTGAGAGGTTGGGATATTTTTTTCTATGTGTGACCTGAGAATCACACATAAGTGGCATGATCACTCACAAAGATGCTTATAAAGACAAGAAAGTAAAGATGAGAGCATTGTTTCATCTCATGTCAAACAGTAGAATTCTGCATCAGGCTTTGATTTATGCATTCCTAACTAAGAATGATTCAGTGGAAAATTGCCAAATATTTTGCTCAGGGAATAATCTAGAAAACTTGAATGTAAAGATTTAAAAAAAGACGTACATATTAGTATTCATTTTTAAATCTTTGCACACAGGAGCTGAGGAAAAGTTGTTGTGGTATGCTTCTACTCCATTTGTTAAAAAGCCAGTCCCAAACACTCAGCTATTACCCACAAGTGTATGTTATTCCACACCATCTAGAACTGAGATTGAATGTTCTTCTATGACACACCTCATCAGATCAGGAAAAAAAAAGTAATCATAGTAATTGTCTGTAGAGATTAATGAAGGATGCATAATATCTAGTTCATTACAGGAAATCAAAATAGAAAATGTTATTTGGGCATCAGTCCTTGTGTTTATGGAAGTGTCCCTTTAGCTGAAAGGAAATTTGAACTGTGGTATTCCACTTCACACAGGAAGTTTTAATTAGATACATCAGGTGCTTAGAATATATCTTGATTGCAAATGTGTACGATCTCATATTTGTATCCTGCTGTATCTCATGAAAAGTCCAATCAAAAGCAGCAGGTCTGCTATGGAAAAAATCTCAACCACTGTGATCTTGCCTCTTTTATTGGTTGCATATGCTCTCAGTTATCCCAAGCCTGTAGCAGAGCTCTCTGGAAGGAGATGCATAAGGACAAAATGCAAGTTGCATGTTTACACATGCAACTCCCCTTTTGCTCTGGACTGGAAAATTTAAATTCTTTTTTTTGTAACCTATTTGGGGACAGTTCTGTTGCTTGTATATCTTAGGTGGACCTCTTAGAAGTAGAAAAAAAGCATGTTCATTCACAGAAAGCTATTTACTGAGCAGCAAAAAAACATTGTAGTATCTTGTATCATAGGCAATCAGTGAGGTAGAATTTCTCCCTATACAAATACAGGGAGAAATTTTTATTTTTAATTAATTTTTAATATTTTAAATTAATTTTCCACCACTTTACACATAAAATTAAAGAAATTGTATTATGCATCAATGATCTGTCTTTGATTTTATTCCTCTCTCTTTGTTGTCTCCCTTCTCATTACAAATTTTTTTTTACAAATTATTATTATTTCAATTATTAAACTGTTCTTACTTCAACCCACAGGTTTAATTTTGTTTCTGATTCTCCTCCCCATTCCACTGGTGGTGGGGGTCAGAGCAAAGGGCTGCAAGGTACCTCATTTCTGGATGAGGTTATAACATGACAAATGTCATGTCTGCAAATAAAATTACTTTTTTTTTCCTTTTTAACTGCATCAAGTCAAATCAAATTTAAAGTGGACAGCCAAAATAAATGCTTTCAACTGAGACATACCCCACATATAGAGGAGTCTACTGTCAGCTACATTTGATGCTATTCTAAAACTTGTTGAAGACACTACCAGCCAAAGAGTATTGGAAAAGACAAGTTCACAGGAGCAGGAGAAATAAGGAGATTCTCTGGTCAACAATTTCTATACCACGTTTCTGATGAAGAGAGAAAATAAAAAGACCACACTGTGGAATTTATTTGCTTCTTGTGTTAATTGTTGAGCTGTTTTCATGTATTTCATTACATTTAAAAAAAAAAGAACAGAAATATCACAGTAATTAGTTCAGTTCAGCCCATTCTTTCACTTCCTTGACAATATTTACTTATGGCAGACTTTTAAAACTTGTGTGTCAAAGTCTTGTTCCCTTACTCAAAATAAATACTAGGGACCAACATGAGTAAAATTAGAGGAATCTGGCAGTAACAGGTATAACAGACCCTATTTAATACAAGTTAAAATGGTTCTTATGTCTGAACTCTATTTTGTACTCAAAAGATCTATAATCATCACATTTGTTTAGCAGTGTCCTGGGAATGCCTTTTTACTGGTTCCATTTGTGATTCACTATGCTGAGAAACAGTATATTTCATCCACACCTCCAGAATTATGTTTATGATCAGAAATTGCTTTTAGATTCTGGGAGGAAAAAGTGTTCTTGCAGGCTTTCATTGAGCTGGTGGACTGTTTCAGTGAGTTCAGTAGGTCGTGAATCATGTGAACTTGTCCGCCACAATTTGCAATTCTTTTATTTAAGATCAGAATTCCACTGTGGTTTGAAGCACATTGTAATGATCATTCATTGTAGTGATCACAAAACTATTTTTAATATTTATGGAATGGTACTGCAGATCCCACTATAAATTCGGAGCATATGTTTACCAGTGACAAGAAACAGAGGAATGTGCTAAATTTTATGAACTGTTAATGAGTCAATAAATTGACTGCTTTGCAGCCAGAACCCTGTTACTACTGACATTGTCCAACATTCCAATCTGGATTTCTTATGGAGAAAGGAGTTCTGTTCCAAATTTTGGTTCTATTTCTTTCATTTTTTTTTCATACTTGAGTCTTGTGTTTTAAGAAGAAATAGTTGAATGAGAACCCCAAGGTATGTTTATTGATATTGTAGAAAGTTATGAGAATATGAGTCTATTCAGCATCACCTATTTAATATCACAACCACATCACATAATCCTCTTCATAAACTTTACAAACTCAATTTTAGATGTAGCTGGACTGTAAGACAGTAAGACAGTCCCCAAAATTTCAGAGCTCTAATGTTGAGGGATATTCCTCCTTCATTCCCAGCCATATAAAAATATGCATGAGCTCTGCCTGTCTTTAAAGACCTTAAACAGCTCTTTACCCTTTTTTGAGTTTTTCCCCTGACACTTAGTTCCTTGGTACTTCTCACTGCTGTTTGCCGTTTATCCAGTTCCTCATCTATCCACAAGTTTTTTGTCTGCTAACTCTGAATTTCTCAAATTAAGCATTTTTAATCTGAAATTCATAAATTTCACTCCACCAAATTCCCATCTCCCCAGCTAAAGCCAGGATTCTTTTAGGTACCAGTAGGATGAGCACAGCTGGAAGCATATGAAGGCCTGGAAATGAAGTCATACACAAATAGACCAAATGGGATGACAGAACTGTGAGAGGAAATATGAGATGACAAAGTGCCGCTGTAATATTCTGTTTATTAAGGCTTTTTTATAACTGCTATAAAAAGAATAATGACCATAATTCTGTTTCTAAAATTCAGCCAGTTATGAACTATGCTATCAGAGCTATACTAGCAGTAGTGTTGCCTATTCCACTGGTGGTAGGAGTCAAGTGGAAAACCTAAAACAGCTCTTCATTTTTACTTGAATTTCCATGTGTTCTGTTTCTTCCAGGCCTCACTTTCCTGCAGTCCATCCACTGCATTTTTAAAGGCACCTAAAGCATTATTCTAGCACTACTGCATGCTTGTCAGAGAGTTTAACAGTCCCATTGCAACATTTGTCATTAAGATGCTTGACCAAGGAGCTAATCTTTTCATTGCCATTTAAATCCACCAGTCACAAAGATATTTCCAATATGTTCCTAATTAATTGCATCATATACTTTTATGTTAGCTCCACACTAAAGGCATGTTAGCCAGCATATTCCTTATGATCCACTTGTGTGACTTACAGTGAAGTGTCACTGAATACAAAGACATATTTTATAGTGCAGCTGGATTAAATCTAAAATATGTAGAGCATACATGGTACAAACACACAGGAAAATATGGAATAAAATATGAAATAAAAAGAATATTCTACTCTAAGAGGGAAAGTACAGCTGGAAAAATGGAAGATGAGAATAAAGGAAGACAGCCATGCAGAAAACCATGTTTTTAGAAAAGGTAAGTTTTTTAGTTTATAGTAGAAACTATGAACACTCACTTATCTGCACAAACGTATTTACCTCACCTTTGCTATGGCAAGAAGATATTCTAATATTTTTTCTTAATACTTCATAGGATAACTCCCAGCTTACAGACATATAAATTTTCAAACCTGCTTTAATGTATTGGGTAGAATGTTAGGAAATTATTTTGACCTAGGATAGCAGAGGCCTACATTAAGTAAAATAAACACTATTTCAGTATGAAACAGGGAGTTTAAATATTTTATTCATTTTGGATCAAAGAGATGAAAGAGAATTGCACAAACCAAAAAACTGTGAAGACACCAAAACTGACAGAAGCATGTCAAATGAGGTGGTGAAATAGTGCATGACCTTCTGGGGCAGAAGTTCACTGTTGAAACAATCTACAGCTGATAAACGGGCAGCACCTCACAGACCATGCCAGTAGTTCAAATTATTCTACTGGCATTTACTTTTGTATAAACTGAACAATTAAATGGCAACAGCTTGGGATGCTACGATTCAATGAGAAATTATTTACATCACTTTCACAGTCATATGCCAAGGCCATCTGCATATCCAGGCTGGCCACAAAACTGCCTGAGCTGAAGTTATGACTCATATCAGCAAATCTACTGGGCCAGCGGTTGTCTTTTAATTACTGGAGGGAGGAAAGTTCCCTCTTAGCTCTAAGAGCTTTGTTTAAATGAATTTATGAGACTATTTATGTCCAATGCACAGACTAAAAAAAGAGGAGTAGCCAATATCACTGCTAACGTTTTACTTATTCACTATTTTATCCAGCTTTGTTTCCTTCTTATTCCAGTCAGGGAAGGACATCTGTACACATGCTTTATGTGTGACATTAATCAACATCTCCATAGCAAGCATGAGCCAACATGAGCAACCTGATCTAGTGAAAGATTCCCTTGCCCATGGCAGAGGGGTTGTGCTAGATCATCTTTGAAGGTGCCTTCTAACTCAAACCCTTCTATGATATTTTAAAAATGCAGTCCTTAATACATTTGCTGAGCAGACCAGGTTTACTCTAGGGCAAAGACACACTTTCCAAGACAAGAAAAACAGTAGATGGACAGAATACACTACTCAGGTTTTTGTTATGGGAGCAGCTTGCAATTTAAAGCAGTTAAATAGGCAGATTTACTATTCACTAAATGTTGCAGTTGCACTCCTTTGTGAAAGCTCCACTAGGAGCCTGATGGCAGCAGGTGTTCATGCACCATTACAAGTTTTTTTAGACTGCAACATATGATCATGCACCAGTCTTCTAAGAGTCAAACATCCAATTTCCTTTTCACATGTGCTATTGGATATTAAAATCTACATTTGCACTTCAGAACAGCAAATTTTTGGTTATGAGTCTCAAATAATATAGTCTCATGTAATATTTCTCAAATAAAAATGACATCTATTTGTTGGTCATGCCTATTTGGGTTTCTTATGAAGGTGCTAAATTTACTTTCTTAGAAATCTATTCATTGTGATATCTTATGGTGAATCTTATTTTATGTAAGTGCTCATAGCCTAATAAAAAACTGACCAGCTAACATTATTCTTCTACTAAAAGTACAGGAGAAGCCAGAAAGATGACAGATTTCATGATTCCTCAAGTAGATTTTATTTATTTGCAGTCAGAACTGGCAGAAAAATAAAAGGTAGTGCTCTGCTGGAGAGCAGACAGTCTGTAATAAATACTGCAAAGCTCTGCTTTGAGGACACTGGTGAATACATTTCTCCTGAGGGTCAAAATTAGCATCCATGGTGGCAAACACCAACTTGTAATCCTGTCCCCACTGACATCAAAGGAAGCTTTTCTCTTAATTTCAGTAGAGCCAGAATTTCCTCTGACAAGTCCTGCAGCAATGGCAGGAGAGTATTTCCTACTGAGAGAGTAAGACAATAATTTCAGCAGTAAAATGGATTTGCACTCATTGTATTTATCTCCTCCTAATGCTTTTAGTTCATTGAAAAGGCTTAAGCCAGGACTTTATCCCGCTAAACTTAAGAAAAAAAAATTGTGAATGATGGTAATGGAAAAGTAATTTATTTTCAGATTTCGATTGCAATGATAGCTTTGGTAAAAATTCCACAAATACCATTCTATATGCATCCTATCCATCTCTTCTTAACATACAAATGAAAAGATTATGTAAGAGCTTCTGTTTAATCTCCTCCAGTGTCTGTTAAACATTCCAGAAAAAGAAGCCATTTTTCTTGAAACAAGGAGGTTATTGACCCAGATGGCATAAACCTCACATCTACCATGTCAACAGAAAAAATTACTGCTGAAGACATGAAAGTACTATTTGCCCATGTAAATTCAAAGGCATGGCCCCTTTTTATCTGTATGTTTTTCATGTTCACTGTTATGTGAAAGTCCGATTAAAAGCTTTTCAAAATAACCTGAGTGTGTAATTAGGGGGCACACAGCTCCCATCCTGAGGTTAATATCCTCACAAACATGTAAAGTACAAATCTAGCAGAGAACCAATCTGTTTCATAATTCAGCTGCAGTGTCTCTCCCCTGCACTTAAAGGCTTACAGTGTTCCACAGAATGATACACTCATTGTTGGTTTATCAACTTAGAGAATGAGCAGTTGTTGAGATATTCATGTTATACATACTAATAGGCTAGTATTAATATTAATAAGTTGCCACATTCATTTTCATCTGGATTTGAAGACTAATATTTCACCCAAAAGTCAAGAGGCTTTTTTTTTCTCCCTTTTTCTCCCTTGCCCCATGCGATGATGTAAAAATATGTTTGCATACAATGCACTTCAGCAAGTCATAAAGCAAATTATTGTTCTAAAGAAATTATTAGACATTAAGACATCTCAGAAGTGGTGGGTTTGAATGCTGTGGAAAAAATTTGAGGAAAAGGACTTTTCCTAAAAAGACTCACGAAGGGAAATACCAAATATTGATAGGATCTGAATAACCTATGCATATTCACAAAAAAGCCAGTATTTGAGGTGAAAATTCTTTATTACTTTTTAACCTAAAAAATAAAGATGAAAAGCTCCATCAAAAATATCTGTAGTCATGAAATGGCAGCACTAAATAAATCTAGGTTCTGTCTGAAAGGAATTGATCTGTAGCTTTGATAGCTGCATTTATATCCACAAGATGTAGGGACTTAAACATCTCCTCAAGATGTAGTCATGAATACTCATTATACAAATACAGACAAAGGTTAGTGTGAAAAATAAAAATTCACCCAATGACCTGTACTGAACCATGAAAGATGGGACTGTGGCTTCAGATCATTTGGCGTCAGATCATTTTATGTAATTTAGCTGCCTCTGCACTTCTCTGCACTTCCTTTTCTATCAGCCTGATCACAATATTTGTGTGTTTATAGAAGGTTTTTTCTATTTAATTTATTCTTACTGTCTCTCACAATTTATTCTCCGCTTAAAACATCAAAGGTTTTAAAAAACAATGAACTTCTGTACACACTAAAACAAGAGTACCACTTCCCACAGAGGAAGATGTAACAATAATCAAAGCCCAACATGTAAAATTATATTTTAAAAGATATATTTTAAAAATAGAATGATAAATGGGAAGGAGAAATGCTGAGGTTGCTTCATAGAAGCAAGAAGGAAGATTATCTTGGTATAAGTGTTTTCTGAACCATTATTTCTCCCCAATGAGTCTTCAAATTAAGTAGTTTATGTTAGAGTTTCTCTTCCTTATTTTTCTTTTTTTTTTTTTTTCTTTGAGGGGTAGAGTTTCTTTATGTCCTTGTCATTTATTTTAACTTTTATGAGTGATTGGCACGTGTTTATGAGAAAGGGAAAGAAATGGCAGTAGGTGATACACGTCTTGAACTAAGGTGGTGAGTTCAATTAGCAACAATAAATAATATGCTATTTCAGTAAGGAGATATGGCAGAGAAGACAAATAATTCTGCCAGAGAGATCAAAACCCTTCCATGACATTTGTTCTGCTTTGTCTTTCCCAAACAGAAGTACTGAGTTTTACATTATGCTGCTAGAGTAAGCGAGGTTCTGTTAGAAGTGGGTTTTCTGGCACAGCATCCAAGACTTGAAAGTGAGCCAGTGGATCAGAGATCTCTCCCTGGGCAGTGCAGGAGGTGAGCTGCTGCTGCTGATTGCACAGCTCCTGCCTTATCAGCCACAGGTAGGAGTGGAGCAAGACCAGAGTGGGAGAGGCAGTGTGTTATTAAAAGCTCTGTCTCAGAAAAAATAAGAGCAATCGAGAAAATTTACACTTGTCAGTGGAATTCAAGCTCAGCTTTGGGGTCTCTCCTGTGAGAGAGGGGTGTAAAAGCTGCTCCCCTCTGCCTTACCTGGTACAAAATATCCTTCCTGACTGCTTAAAGCAGTGCTAAGATATTGATAGGGAAATGTCAATGCAGGCACATGAATGAAGACTTTGTTGTGACACTGATAAGGAAGCAAATCACAAGGAAAAAGTGAAGATCTGCCTGGAGGCAAGAAAGTCATATCACAACTAATGAAATAGTTCAATCAAGAGGAAAAAGCAGACAAAACCTGTCTCCCCTCGTGCCCTTTGTCCTGTTGCTGTGGGTACAGGAGCACTGTTTATCAACAGGAATAGTATAAATAATTCTATGAACACATGTTCTTCATAAGCGGCAAAGATCTCTAGAGGACAGTGCATTAAATTGTGGATATTATCTATCCAAACCAAAAATCAGAAAAGCATGAAATTAGTAATTGACTCAATTTACCTCATTTATTAGCAGCCTAGACCTCTGTTGGAATTAATATTGCCCAATGGAATTTCAAGTGGCAGTGACATGGCGTAGCATGACACAAATTAACGCCTGCTCCCCCTACTGTACTGCAAACCACCCATATCTCCAATTAGGTCTGTTCTAATCTGATCTACATGGTTTCATCACTCCTATTGACAATAAAATATGACTGTTTCTCCTTCCCTTCTCTGATGCCAGACTTGTTTTACCAAGCAGCTGATTTTCCTAACAGCATTTGCATACAGGGCACTGATTGCATTCTCTTTCTGACTATCATAGACTTGGTTGCTGTGGGCTGCACTGTAGAGCACGTCCAGTTACAATAAAAATTGACATTTTGTACAGAAGATACAGTAATGGCCTGAATAGACATCTGACTGCACCACTGCCCATCATTTTACAATATAAATGATACAATTTAATGATTCTTACTTATCTGCTGTTTTCCCAGCCAATACTGGGATTTGCCATTTTTCTTCATCACTAACTTAAAATGGAAATGTTTTTTTTTGTTTAGTATGAATTAACCCTGACGTTTTACTAGGTACCCAAAAAGCATTTTGATTGTGCCTGTAAACAGGACCTGATCCACAGGAAAAAACAGGAGGCTTTCTGTTGATACTGAGGGGGTTTTAGGTCCCTAGAAATGCCCAAACACTAGTGTCAGTGTATCTATATTACATGCAGTATTTTAAAATAAATTATGAAAAAGGATGAAATAAAGTGAAAATAAAGTGAAGCAAGGCTTTTTTTTTTTTTTTGGCTTTTTTTTTTTTTAACTTTAGAAAAAAGGATTGTAATAGCAATCATGACCTTAGCATTGGGAATTTCCTAGGGATTTAATAACCAGCCAGGGGGTAATGGCCCTTGGCTTTGCCTCAGGCCATCAGCTCTCCCAGCTGGTTATTAATCCCTAGAAAATGTTCTGTATGTCAATTATTAATGTCTTAAGTTTTCTGTAGGCAAATTCTTGCTTTATTCCACAATTTTTAAGCAAATAGAAGACTCAAAATCATGTGATGTGCAAGATTGAAAAAATAGTGGCAAAATATATTTTTATATTGCTAAATAAATTCACAATATTTTATGACTGATCTGAACTGACTCATTGTGGCTCTATTTAATCCTGTCACCTTTTGATCAGGCCCAAGAAGTACTTTTATGACTACAGGTTTTATTATGTTATAATTGAAATTTCTTGCTTACAGATACCCTACAAGAGTGATTACCAGTCTGTGAGTTCCCTTCAGAATTCAGTGTCTTGTCTTGTCTTTTCTTTTCCTTCCTTCCTTCCTTCCTTCCTTCCTTCCGCCACTTCCTTCCGCCACTTCCTTCCGCCACTTCCTTCCTTCCTTCCGCCACTTCCTTCCGCCACTTCCTTCCGCCACTTCCTTCCGCCACTTCCTTCCTTCCACCCCTTCCGCCACTTCCTTCCTTCCTTCCTTCCTTCCTTCCTTCCTTCCGCCACTTCCGCCACTTCCGCCACTTCCGCCACTTCCGCCACTTCCTTCCGCCACTTCCTTCCGCCACTTCCTTCCTTCTGCCACTTCCTTCCTTCCGCCACTTCCTTCCTTCCGCCACTTCCTTCCTTTCCTTTCCTTTCCTTTCCTTTCCTTTCCTTTCCTTTCCTTTCCTTTCCTTTCCTTTCCTTTCCTTTCCTTTCCTTTCCTTTCCTTTCCTTTCCTTTCCTTTCCTTTCCTTTCCTTTCCTTTCCTTTCCTTTCCTTTCCTTTCTTCTCTAGCAGTGAATTTTGATATTAATCTTATCATCAGAATAAAGAAGCCCAGCAGCAAAACTATCATACCTATGTCTACATAAACCTTTTTTTTTTCATTTTGAGAGAATGAGTTTGGATCTCAGTTCTGAAAAAAACCTCACAGGAAATAGAGGTGAATTTCATGTACCTGTTCTGAATCAGACAGAAGCTTTGCTATGTGGAGAAAAAAAAAAAGCTTGAGGAAGACCATTGGTTATGGATTGAACTGCTTTGCATTGACATGAAAAGCTTCCAGTAACACAGGAAGGAAGTAGTAAAAAAGAGAAAAGGTGTATTTTCATGCAATATAATAATCTTGCCATCTTGTGTGGCTTCAAAATACGCTCATCTATGATTGTAATTGATTACTTGCTTATTTTGTTATAAAATTGAAGATGACTGGCAAAAAAAGGAGTCGTACTTTACATTTTATTTTATAATGTAATACCTGGGGGGTTTATAGCATTGGTTCCATTTCCTATCTCCAGAATATTTACTGTGTACATTTTATAATTAAGCAATGAGATGAGACAAGCAATACACTTCTGCAAGATTACAACCTGCCTCTGGCGGTGTTATACGGGACAAGGTCATATCTAGAATTACTTTAATCACCCAAGTATAATAATTGCTTGGAAATACACTCCCTGAAGTGTCTTATTGCTAATAGAATTGTAGCTGAGTCACACAATGCAAGCTATAGTTAAGCCTGGATAAGTAATTTTCTAATGTAAAGACTATTTTTTTTCAGCTGCTTGTAACTTTCAAGCATTGGCCTTTTAGTCTTTCCTTTGACTGGTAGAAGCTTTGTGGTGTTGAAGTGCTCAAGGCCACCTCATAGAATTCATTTTTATTGATAACCATGCCCATTATATTAAAAAAAATAAAAATCATTAATTAAATTTAGTTGAGGAACATTTCTGATGGCTTGATAGGGAAAAGAAAGGGCAAAACAATAAGGCTAAAACACCTGATCCCAAAGCTCAGGAGAATTCATGGGCATCATGAGACTTCCCTAAACTTCCATTTCCTCTTTCTACAGACTAAGCCACCCTTTTGCCAAGATCCAGCCCAAAGTGCCTTTTATTTCTGCAGTATGACCAACTTTGTCCAAGTGTAACTTAAGAATCAGCTCCTACAACAGGAAGAGCCAAGAATAAAATACCAGCAAAATAAAGACACTGGCATTGTGAAAACTTGGCTTACATTTCTGGAAAAAAACACGTTACATCTGCTTAACAGTGATGCACAAACTCCTTCCAAGCCAAAACTAACAGATTTGGATAACTCAAATCTGAAGTGTTGCTGAGGTTTGGAAATACATCTGGATTTCCAAATGAGGTGAACACCCATGCACAGGTATGAGAAAATGAATCTTTTTTAGAGCTTAAGACAATAACTGCTTAGAAAAACTGTAGTGACATTTCTGCTCACAAAGAACCAGAGTAGGCTAAACCTACAGTACTAAGTGACCAATACAGAGGATGATGATTATAAAATCTCAAATTAAAGAAAGGATCAACTATTACAGCTAATCTGGTGATCCACAAAAAAAAACAAAACAAAACAAAAAAAACCCAAAAAAACCCCACCAACACCCCTCCCCCAAAAAACAAACAAACAAACAAACAAACAAAAAAACCTCACCAACCTCAAAACACTATCCTGACCAGGAAAGGCTCTCTTTTTCTAAACAACACATAGATACTATAATAAAACTAATAATACTCAGTGCCTACTCCAGCATCCTGTGTGGCCCAGAGGATCCCCTTAGGAGAAAGTGTGGAGATTACCAGTGAATAAAGGTTTTGAGGGTTTTTTATCTTTTTACCAAAAGCTCCTGTTTATAACTTCATTATCTGTGACTTCCTTTTGAAGAAGCTCCTATGAGGTGAGAAAGAGGCCAGTATTGTATCTTATTGTCTAGCTAATCTTTAAGTAATAATCTTAATGCTCCAGCTATTCTTGTCAGGTAGAATTATTATTTCTCCTACTTTAACTTCAAAGGGTTTGTTTTTTTTTTTTAATATGCCTCTAATGAAGAGAATATAGTCACATACTTGGAAATTTTACATGTCAAAATCTATTATATTTTACATTTTCTCAGGAAACAATTAGATTCAAGCCACTGGGCTGGCTCAATACAGATAACCTGCACTTCTATAGCATTATATATATTTGAGAACATTTCCTGAGGTATTTATATCATGTGAGTTCTTGTGCCTGTATTCCATTTTGTAAGCAAGGAACTGCTATTATCCCTATTTGCAGGTAGGAATGTAGGAGAGTTTATGATTTGATCAAGAAGAAATAATCAAATTTAGGCCTCCTAATTCCCAACAGCTATTCTTTTCACACTAATTCAGATTCATTTAATATTGCTTAAAGGTGTGCCTGGGATAGATAGAACATGTGAATATGGAGGACAGAAAAGCAATTTTACATTTACCAGCAGGAGTTAAAGTTCATCTGGAAACTTTTTAGAAATCAGGTATTTAGGGATAGATCATGAACTTGGAGAAAAATGATAAGAATGATCATGAATCTGGAAGATGTCAAGATTGAAAAGGTGTGAGATTGTTTACTGCTGAGGAAAGAGGAATAACAGCTGTCACAGTAATCGTGTATGAAATAATGATGACACATAAAGTTTCTCACATGGTAGCCTGAGAATAAAAAAAGCAAAACAAAAATGTTTTTTCATAAAGACATATTATCTGACCGAAGAACTGATTAGTGCTGCCATCAGGAACACAAGATTCAGAGACATCTCTACAGAAAATATTTTGCTATGATAAATACTCGTAATAAAAATGTGGAAATAAATTACCCTTCTGGGTTTAAAACAACCTTTAAGTATAAGTGATCAGTGTCAGATTATCCTACACAAGCCATCTGTTAGGTTATTATAATCTTCCTTAAAAGCATTTTACATAGGGTATTGCCAGAAGAGAAGGAGCTTGGATGTGAGCCAGTATTCCTATTCCTATTCCTACACTCGTGCAGAACTCTCTGAAGTGAGGCCGTTGCTCCTCACCGTGTGCCCTGAGGGAACACAACCACACATTTCTGGGAGAAATGGAATTCCTGGAAAGACACTGAGTTCCTAAAATAATTACAGAATGGAGAAGCCCCATTTGCAAAAGTCAACAGAACCATCTATGTATAAGGATGGATCTGTAAGGCTCGTGTTGGGAAAGGTCATCATTAAACAGAAGCATCTATAAGGATGGATCTGTAAGGGTCACTTTAGGAAAGGTCATCAATGAGCAATGAAAACTTATTTTAACGGGAATTGATAAATAGTAGAAATATTACCTATCCCACCTGAAAACAAAAATTCATCCATTCCATGTTCTCTTTCCTTATACCTCAGCACAGCACAGAAATATTGGTATTTATGTTTGTCAATAGCTAGAGATACCATTTCAAACTTTTCACAGAAATTCCCTTAGAATTAAACAAATTAAATTTTCCTGAAAGCTATGTAAGCACGCCAGTCTAAGGCAGCAAGGATTGCTGCTTCTCATGGATTTAAAATTATTTAAAGAAGCAAATAAAAGTCATAAAGAGGCAACAGGTTGAAGCCTAAAAGGGGAACATCAGCAAGCAATTGGGCTGTTATTTTTTCCCTTGCATCAGAAATACTAAGTTTAAATATTAAATTACTTCATTGTAAATATTACTTCATTGTACTCCAGCATACACCACCATATGTTATCTGGCATAGACTCACGTAGGTATGGCCACATTTAGGTATGATCACAAACCTTTATAGGACAACAAGGGATTGATCATAAACCAAAATAATCCCTGGGAGTGGCATAACATAAACAGCAGTCCTGGGTGGTCTGTAGATACGCTGCTATTTTAGGATCATCCACTACAAGGTTGACTCTTTCTTTTTGTAGGTAACAGTTTCTTTCATGCCACCTTTTCAAGCTGAAAAAGAAGGACTTTTAAAATGTAATTCCGTAAAGCCCCTACTGCCATGATAAATCCTCAGAACTACACTGCTCAAACACAGGCAAGAAAATGCCATGTGCTAGTGAGCTTTGCAAAGGGTGATTTAAGATGACTGCTTCAGAAAAAAGTGTTCTTATCTAATAGCCATCACCTTCACTTTGTTGTGGCTATCTGTCCCATTCACTTCATTCCACAAGCTTTATTCCATTCCATTCATCTGCCTGAGAAAATAACCAGCAGAAAGATGCCGAAGCATGCAGATGATACAAAACTATTCCTCATGGTCAAAATTTGTAAAAAAACAACTTGAAGGGTGCAGAAAGACCAAATGCATTTAGGGAGTGCATTTGTTAAAATAGCAATTACAATTCATTATCAATAAATATGAAGGCTAATAAAAAAAAAGTACACAATGCTGGATTTGATTTAGCTGTTACCCGTAGCAGTCAGGATGGCAAACAGATTGTTGGGAGTTATTGGGAAAGGAGTCTGGGTATAAACAGAGACGTATTAAACTGCTTGTGGATCTCTGGTGTGCCCACACTGTAATTGCTGCATGCATTGCTGGCTAGGCTGTCTGAAAAAATCATATGGTCCAAGTAATAAAAACATAGAAGGCTGACAAGTGTGAGCAGGGGGTGCAGAACAAGTTCTGCAAAGAGAAAAGACTCGATAGTCTCCAGTGAATAAAGGGGCAACTGGAAGGGAATTTGAAATTAAGGAAAAGGAAATCCTAAATGGTGTGAAACTGATCAGTCAAGAAGCATTTTTTCACAATGCAAAAATCGAGTCCAGCTTAAAAAATTAGATAATAGTTTTAAAGCAAATGAAAGAAACCAATTTTTTATTTTTGCAGAGCAATGTCAAACTGATGGCCATACTATATTAAAAACGCAAAATAAATACAACACACTTAGATGAATTAATCAAGAAAAGATAGACTAATGGCTCTTAAACATGACCATCCAGATTATGATAAAAACAGGAAGTTCTGATGCTGCTGGATTGAGAGGGTGTGCTAGCAAAAGACTTAATTTGGTATGACTTAAGTATGACTTAATTTTAAAGTCTCTCTGGAAGTACCTTGATTAGTTACTGATGAGACAGAACACTGGGCTAAACAAGTCTGTTCACTAAGAAGGGAGTTGGATTGAATGCCACATTCCTGTTTTCTTAATATTCCAAACCTGAACAAACATAGTTCTAAGTAAATATTATAGCCATCATATTTTAAATAATTATTTACTTTAATATCTTCATGAATTGTTATAAAATATTACTTATAAGTTGGTTGTATATAATTAATGATAGCACCCAAAAACTTCTATGCACCCAAAATTGGGGTGGGCTGGGTTTTTCATATGCTAAAATTCTTCATCTCAATTTTATGGGGTTTTTACACCACATTATTTGACATATGAAGCATTCTTCAAAATTAGGATATCTTTTCTGGCTTCTAAGTTGGTTTTTATTCATCTTTTCTTCTGTCTAGGGCTGTTTCCAGCTTGTTTTCCTGAAAGCTCTCCCAGAATTGTTTCCAGTGAAAATCTCTCCCATGCCACAGGACTCACTATCCCATACTGTGGTTATTTAAAGCATGCACTAGGTTGTCAGGGTGGTGGAGGTTGAACTGACATGCCTGAAGTTGGCAGATACATTTTAGGCACCTCTACAGTTTTATGCCTCTTAATTTAAACTGTGTTCAGAGTGGGCATAATCCCTGGAGCACAATGCAAGTGTGCCATATTCTATGGGAATTTCATTCTCTGGCCAAGCAGAAAGTTATCAGTCCTAGCTAGTGAGTTGTAGGTACAGCAAAATGTTGAGCAAACTTCAGAAAATTAATTATAAGTAACTTTGATCAGGGAGGAGCAGACACAAGGAGAGGCGCACACATATCAGGGCTTATTCCCATGGGATTGTTTGAGAAAGAATCAGGCAACAGCTTCAGAGGCAGAATACTGAAAACTAGCCTGCAGAATTAAGAGCACTAAAATATTTAGAGTTTGAGAATAGAAATATTATAAATTATTTCTTAAATTTGTTTGTGACATATTTCTTGGATTTCAAGTGACACAAGAAACACAAAGTCATTTGACACTTGAGAAAGGAGGCCTATAGAACACAGTCTTCCTGAAAGTGGCAAATTCATGTTATTCTTTTATAGATGCTCCATAGAAAGTGGAGAGTTTGGAAATTAAAGGAAATTACAGTGGTCTGAGGATACATACAACTGAATAATTATGAACTCCACTGAAAATTATTCCATTGAAAACCAATTAACAGCCTTGTCTATACATCTCTTTCAAAAGCCTGGTAGTAGAAATGTCTATTTTGATATTGATTTCCATTGACTCTCATACACTTGCCTGCCATGTAAGCTATTTAAGTAAATGATTTTTTTTTTCCCAGGATCTACTTTTGAACAATATTAAAGTGTTAAAACATAGCAGCATTGTCTATTAAACCAAAATACCCCATTAATAACATTAAATACTGCACTTCTGTATAAAACAGGAAAAAAAAGTGTGCATTTCCACACTGTTTTACACACAGTATTTTTCCTGAGTGTAGTTGAACAGCCCTTTGCCATCCACCTGGGATACACTAATCACAAGAAGAAAATTCTCAGTATGAACATGCCTGTATAGCCAAACAAAGCAAAGAAACAAACCCACCTGTATAATTAAGGTATTTTAAAAGTGAAAAGCAAAAGTGAAGTTGTGTACTTCTAAATGAGAGAATTTTACATAGAAAACTCTACTTTTTTCCCAATAATTCCAATAATACATTTCTGAAGAAAATGTGCTGAATTTTCACCCTGTAAATCTTATCTATAAGGCGTCTAGATATCAACTCCCTTTCCCTCTTGTCTTTAAACAGGTAACACCTGCTTTTAATACTTCACAAGACCCACAGGGCACATTTGAAGCTGTTTTCAATCTCTTAATTAAAACTTCAGCATGAAAACTGCAATTGCAAGAAAGGTAAGAATGAAAGGGCTGTTTTTGGCAGTGATGGTTATTGGGGCAGCACTGAAAGCACTGGAGGCACTGCTCTTCCCAAAACAGAGGGAAGCACTGCCAGGACTGGCACACCACCCCCCTGCCGTGGCAGCTGCTTTGACACCTACCTCAGCAACTAAACTGCAGAAAGCAAAAAAACACAATGGTAAATGCCCCAGGTAAATAAAATTAGATATTACACACATGGTCTTTTAAAGGAGAGCAGGAAAATATGGATCTTTTCTGCTAAGAGAGAAGGCTTTTCCAAAGAGCTCGTTTGTTTTTATTTTGTTACTCAGAGCAGCTGCTAAAGTGAAGGCAAGCTTTGCAGAATGTTGCATATATTTTAGAGATTATGATATTGTAAAGGGAAAGAGTTTTAAAGTTGATGAAAAGAAAGGACAGAATTTTTATCCATATTGCCCCCAATCTTTCCTGTTTGAATTTTTTAACTCAAACTCTCGGCATCCACTTAGAAGAGAGATCTGTGGGCCTGTTGCCAGAGCTTTTATGTGCAGAATCAAGGTCTCTTGGATTTTCAAAAGAGGACAGAAAAGCTAAACTGTTCCTGTTAGTTGCAAAATACACACACATGTGCCAAGCTGACAAGTGCTTTTGCTTCATCTGGGTTTGCAGTGACAACTTCTAGAGAAAACAGCAAAACAATCTTATTCCACATCCACTGAGCTAATCAGGGACAGCCTTTTGAGAGTGAAAATCCCCAAAAAATACCCTCCAAGAGAAGAAAAAATGCTCTTGAAAATCGGCTTGCTTAGATAATAAAGAATATACAATAGTGAGCTAAGCCATGGAAAAGGGCACGGGCAGAGGAACCTGAGTATATCAGATCTGCAGGGCTTGGCTAAACTTTATCTCTCCAGTAAAATGCCTGTTCAGCCTGGGAAGGGAACATTAGTGTGAAAAGCAAATTGTGAAACCTCTAGTGCTGCTGCTTGGCTTCTGAAATAGGTGCAGTCCTATCCCACCTACTGCAAGAGGAATCTTTGCACGTGAAAAGAGAAAGGAGGAGAAGAAAAATTCTTTTGCCATAACTTTCCTGTCTGTTTGGCATCTCCTGTGCCTATGGCTTGTCCCTCACTGGTCCTTCTCCCCATGCTTTCAGAACATAAAGGGCAATTTCCACTGATATCTCAGATTTTCCCTAATGACCTCAACAGATTAATTATTGTCCAGTCCTGTCAAACTTGTCTACTTCCACGAGGAATGTCTGCTGAGAAAGTGCTACTCTACCAAAAGATGTGAGAGGATTCGATACCCTTTGGCCTAACCCTTTATTTTTCTGAGCAAATATTCTGTCTGTACATAACAAAGCAGGCACTGTTCTTTAAACCACTGTAGAAACTTTGTTCCTATACATTGGGTCATTCATTTCCAGCATTTTTCAGACTGTGATTAATTTCAGAAGTGAAAATGCAGATGTTTGTCTAGCCAAATATTTGTGTGCACTTAATATCGCATCACGTTACGTAGAAACCCTTACCCTAATTAAACTGAGGCATGAGCAATGTTTGGATACACTTGAAGGAAAGGGTATAAGGTTAGTTTACACAAGTGCTGAGTAATCCAGTTTATGTGGAACAAGATACTCTATTCTTCCACAAAAGACCTGACTGGAACTGCTGAGGTATTTTTGAGCACCCATCTTGCTTCTTGCTTTTCCTCAGTGTCTGTTGTCTTTTCTTTGCTGCTTGTAAGCTTTGGAGAAAGGTGATAATAAAGCTCTGGAGAAATTAACTAAGTAGACAGCCCCTAAAACACTATAGAAAAAAAATTTAAAAGATTGACATTACAAAGTCAGAGGAATCCTACTGGACTCAATTTGAATGAAATCACAAAAGCTTGCTGATTAATATGCTTACCAGTCTTTATAAAACATTATAAATCTGCTCAATGCCTCCAATGTATAGATTATAAATATATTAGTTCAAGAAGCTACCACAAGAGGATTTCTGAAGTTAGAAAGCTGTGAAGAATTTTCTATATTTATTCATAAAGCTTTAATCTTTTATGCTGATAAACAAGCGCCCAAAAATATTCTGAATCACTTACAGCAATTGTCTGCCTTTCAAATGTGAAATACAGGATAAACCCTTCTTTGCAAAATGCAAAATAAAAAGAGCTAAAAAATATGAGCAGCTTTCACTTTCCTCTGTACAGGATTTAAGAACCGTATTTATTGCATTAGCCATGCATCTGCTGCACACAGAGCCAATATCGACTTGCTTCCTCGAAGGAAGAGTGACTGCCAGCTTGAATTTAGCTCTCCTGGTTTGATCAAGTGGGTTTAGGTGAGCTAAAATGACAACTGGACATTCAGCCACTGCACACAGCCCTGCCCTTGTCATATTTTCAGGGAGAACAGGAGGTGGCTGCAGTTGTCCTGAGCGTGTTTGCATCCAGCCAATGTTAGCACCCAGCTTTCTGTCCTCTGCAGTGCATCAATAGCTCCATATCTTTTAACAGGAATTTATTCCAGCTCTTAAGATTGATGGCAGATCAGGAAACACAGGCTGGGCAGTGAGTGCTGTGATTTCTTAGAGCTTCATTTACCATTAATGCAAATCACATCGGTTTCTTCATATGTTTAATTCTCCTACTGCTAACAGAGAACATTGCCAAGACTGCCAAGCTTGTACTTCTATAACCTCCTGAAAAATATGTCACCTACCATTCAAAAGGGTGTATGTGGTCTAATCTGTCTTTTTAAGAATCTGTATTTTCATAGAGGTATAAAAACTAAAGATAGAAAACCTAAACATCCTTAGCTGCCAAGGATTGTCATAAATGAGGCAAATCTAGCATTTAAAAGATGAAATTTTAAAAACATCTTGAACGTCTTTTAACACACATAAAGACTAGAAGAAGCCTTCTGTAGTCTTCTTCAGCATAAGGAAAGGGTAAACAAAGTTTTAATGTAAAATTCTTATTTTAAACAATTCTGTAGCATCAGATCTGGTTACACATTATGAGACCCAGCTGGCAAAAAACACCAGAGTAGTGGAAATCTACAGAAGAGGAGTTACATGAAGACCAAACTTACTGAGAACACCACAGAAAAATGAAAAAATGTTTTCATAGAAGACCTGTAGCTGAAGAGCTAAAAAGATGAGAAAATCCACTCAGAAACTCAAACAGTGCTAAGAACCAAGAAATCCTCAAATTACTTACACACTTTACTTGTGCTTATTTTAAAATGTGGAGGAAACCCAACTAAAAAGTGCTTATCATCTCTCTGGGGATATTTTATGCTTGGATTTTCAATGTGTACAGGCAAGAAATGTGTTGTGGTTCAAATGGGTATTCAGCATTTAAATGTGATTGCACTGCAGGCTTAAATTAGTGAACTTGTGTTCTGTTGTCTTTCATAAAAGTGCAATTAGCTATGCTATTTGACCCTTCCTGTGCCTGAAATTCTAGCTGACCTTGCATGCCATGACAGTGATGTTCTAAGGGAGAAGTGGGGTCAAAGTTTTGCATAAATGCAATAAGAGATTATTTCAAAAATAAACGAAATATCTATGCGTTTGTACTATGAATTGTTTGAAAATTCTGGGATGGATCTGATTTTTATTTACTTGTGTACCAGAGTGAAACAGGATGGAGTCTGGACTTGGATTCTATTTTTCCTTCAGATTGATGGCTGAGTGCATGTTCTCAGCTTTATTCTCCTATGTTTCTGGGTTTACTCAAGTGTAATCTGGGGGAAGAGCACCAATTATAGGCAAGTATATCCAGAACTCACTGTCTTTCCCTTCTGCCCCCTTGAAGGAGGAGTTGTTTGGTTTGTGAAGGCAGCTGATGAGAGCCTAGAGAAGCACATCATGCCCAGGTACCTGAGGGATGTTTAAATAAAGGGGCCAGAAATCCAGTGGATCTCAGAAGGGAGAGGAAAGCACTGCCTAGTCCCCACTAAACCACGTCCCTCAGTGCACATCCACATCAACATCACCTTTTAAACACCTCCAGGGAGGGTTGACTCCACCACTCCACTCCTCTCAGCAGCCTGTTCCAGTACTTGATAACACTTCCTGTGAAGAATTATTTCTGAATCTCCAACCTAAACCTCTCCTTACACAACTTCAGGCTGTTTCCTCTTGTCCTGTCACTTGCTACCTGGGAGAAGAGGCTGATCCCACCTGGCTGCACCCTCCTGTCAGGGAGCTGTAGAGAGTGATAAGCTCTCCCCTGAGGCTCCTTTTCTCCAGGCTGAGTCCCCCCAGCTCCCTCAGCTGCTCCTCACCAGCCTTGAGCTCCAGAGCCTTCCCCAGCTCCATTGCCTTCTCTGGACTTGTGTTCCAGCCCCTCAATTTCTTTCAAAACCAAATGCAGGATTCAAGTTGCTGAGCACAGAGGAATGATCACATCCTTAGTCCTTCTGGCCACATTTTTTCTGACGTAGGCATTGCTAGAATAATTCTAGATATGCTTTTACTCTCCATCAAGCAGTGTTTGTCAGACCAAACTAAAGTGTTTATTTTCAAACAGCACACATTCAGCATCAGTAAAATCCCTTAAGAGTAAGCACTGATTAGGTAAATCTTGCTGCTTTTCAGTTCTTCTAAGAAATACAAACAATAAAGCATTCAGACTCTGGCAGAAGAACATCTGATGTAGGCTTTAGTAGGTTTTTTTTGGGGGGAGGGGAGAGCAATTGCTTTTATTATTATTATTGTATCTAAATAAATGCTCAAAATCTATTTAAATTTTCATGATACCCTGAGTGGTGGCATGGACAGGATCTCTGTAGAAATCCTAGCTGATAATTTCTGTGGTCAGTAATCAGCCACACGTTCTATGTCAGCTCTATATAGTTCAAGAAACATCAAAGTATTAGCAGCAGCAAAAATACAAAGACTTGAGATAGTAGGATTGAGCTATGACACCAAGATTAAAAGGGACAAGAACGAAAATTGGGAGAAAAAACCCAATGAGATCAGAAATTATGTTCTTTCCTGGCAGTAAGATAAAGACTTGGTTTCCATTTACCTTGCAAAGTAGCAGTTGCCCATCCATATACATACAAATATCCATTTATATATATATATATATATGGGTGTGGGTGTGGGTGTGTGTGTTTACATGTGAGTTTTTCTACCCCAAGGGAAAGCTATAACTCACACACTGCAGGCAGAGCAGGTACTGAGAGTTTGCCTTCCCTAAAACTGATTGAATTTGAGGTTTGGCAGAGCTCAGTGGAACCTGAGAGGCCTCTGTGACCAAGACTTATCATTCTGACATCCTCCACAGGCATTGCTTTTCTTTTTCTAACATATCATGGTGACAGCCACTGCGACTTGTTCAGAAAATACAGAACAGCACAGAGCAGTATTTCCATTTTTACCAAGCCCTGTAATAAATGACTCCTTGAGTTAAAGCCTGGCCTCCCCCAACATATGATTGTTGAAATCATTCTGCATGGTTGCAAGGAAAAAGTAGAGATTAGCTCCCCAAACTCTACAACACCTTTGAAATACTAAAGATAA
Source organism: Ammospiza caudacuta (assembly GCF_027887145.1). NCBI lineage: Eukaryota > Metazoa > Chordata > Aves > Passeriformes > Passerellidae > Ammospiza > Ammospiza caudacuta. The sequence goes on from NC_080594.1 coordinate 10,271,067, forward strand.
ACCTAAAATATTTATTAGATGAATAAAATATTTAGATGAGAATTATTCTGTATATGACTGACATTTAAAATCAGTCACAAGCTAAAACTTTAAAAGCTAAGAAAAACAAGATTGCTTAACTTTTATTTTTTTTCCTCACAGAAACCTGAGAAGTGTATTGTAGGGGGAATTCTGAATGGGAAAGATGTTATTGTTTTTAATACTCTCATGTTTGAACCATCTTCTGGGTTGCAATAGCAAGCTGCTAGTTATTTCCTTGAAAAATAACTCTATCCTCATGCCTTAGGCTAAACAGCACAATTTAAGAAGTCAGAACTACTCAGAGCACTGAGAGCCTTCCAGATTTTCATAATGCAGTTTTCTCCAGCAGGAATCATCTGTTCCTTGAAGTTTGGCTGTGACAATAGGAGGCATTGCCTCTCAATGCCATTATGAGGCAAAAAAAAATTAAGTCAGCTGCATCTTGAGGCTGCCTTGGTTTGAATTTTGAAATCCTTGTGCATTCCAATGCTCAAAAATGTTAAAAATGAAAAGGAAAATATCCAAGAAATGGAAGACTGGGTTATGAAACCCTGGTCATGCAAGAGAAAGCAAACAAGCAGATACCTCCACCTACTCCTTCACTTATGGATGTGGCATCAGTCCAGGAACCCTTTGATTCCAGGAAATGGGCCTTTATTGTTGCTGGACTGTTAGTGATATCAAATCAGCTACAACATTTATTTTCATATTGATAAGTCCTTTATTTTCTAACTGAAGAATCATCAGACTGTTTCAGCTGTCCTTTTAAAACACTGGAGATGAATCAGCAGGGTTCAAATCACAGTGATTGTCTCCATTCAGCACAAGAGGCATCTGAAGCACATTCCTGCAGTTTTACTGTGTTTTACTTCGGCTAAAACATAAGACATGCTTTATGACCAGGCCTAACTGGCTGAAAAACAGCCTCCTGTCTGTATCAAGTAATCAAACTTTAATACCTTTCCTATTTAAGCACACCTTACATCTGCAGTTGCTATAATAGAAAAATATTGAACGTACACATAGCTGAGCTGCCAGGCTGTGCTGTAGCCATTTTAAGAATTTGCAGGAAATGCATTAAACAGCCTCCATGAAGGCTGTTTGTACATTTACACTTAAGGTTCTGAAATATCACTTGGTAAGTTCAGTATTACAAATAGAGTTTTATATCCCTGCTGGTGGCAAAACAAGAGGAAAGATAATCTACACGACAGTCAGAAACTGTGGGATATAGGAAATGACCAGGCAGTGCATTTGGAGGGCAGTGAACTGCCAAGCATCACACCAGGAGTCATGATATGCTCAACAGGGTGCAAAATAATTTGTGATAATCTCTCTAGGAAGGATATTATGCACATCATGTGTTATTATTTATCGTCTTCTGGACAGCAGTGGCTCACTCAAGGCCATCGGAAGAACATTTGCCTGAGAACTCTGAAGTAAAAATTCGAAATAAAACTGCCACAAAAACACTGGCAGCCAGATTAAAATAAAGCACATTCTCTACAAAAGGGATTCAGTTATCCTGAAATATAGCCTCAGCTTCAGAGAGCTCATCAGATTTATTCTTTGCTTGATTTCTTCCACCTCTAAATCAAAAGTTGTAATGCTGATATTTTTAGAGCGCAGAACCTCAGGTGTGGCCACAAATCCACATTTAGTTACTTGGTGAAAAATAACTCAGTTGGGAGTGGTGTTATACCCATCTAAAAGTCCTTTTTCCTTCCACTCCTTACACTAAAGAAGCTGATTTCTTGATTTTTAATGATAAAATCTTCATATTAAATGATGCCTCATTTATTTGGGTCAAAATCATCAATGACAAATGCAAGAGCAAATACATCATAAAATCAGATCTTCAGTGGCCAGAGGGAATTTAGCTTAGGAAACATGAAGATTAACCTTCTTTTCCTCACATCCTTTTAAGACCAAATTTAGTCTTTTTCTAGATTCAATTTATAACTTACAGTGTTGTTTGGGTTTGGTTTATGGGGTTTTGCAGGTGTTTTTTGTGTGTTTTTGTTGTTGATGGTTGATTGGGTTCTTTTTTAAGTCCTTCATTGTTCACAGTCCTTAGAGGTCAGGATTCATAAAGTAGGAGACCACAAAAGTTTATCAAGCACCCACTCTCTAAAACTATAGAAAAGAACCAGAAAAAGAGCTGGACTAGAAACACATTTCTTTCACTCTTCAAGATCTAGCCAGTATTTTATGTGCAGTTTATAGTTCATATACTTGCTTATGCCAACATCAAAAGGGCCATTTCTGATTCAAAGAACACTGAGGTAAAGTCTAAAGAACAAAGTTTCCAAGCAGTTAGCTCCTACTGCATGGGCATCTGCATAAAAGTAAAAGCAATTTAAGAAGGAAAGAAAAGAAAAAATATAGATAGAGTATTCTTAATGCATCCAGGGTCAAAAGGAAGTGCTTATTCACATAACACGTAATTAAATTGTGGAACTCATGGCCACAGGATGTTGCGAAGGCCAAAAGGATAAATGAGTTAAAAAAATAATTAGGCAAATGATTAGGGAAAAAAAATCCATTAAGGGCCATTAAGCACAAAGATGTGCATGCAGCCTCTGGCTCAGAAAATCTCAGTGCCACAGATTGTCTGAAAATGAGGGAATGTAGTAAGAAAATGCTCAGTGTTTAGCCTTTTATGAAACTCTTTTCCTAAGCACTTTGCTGACTACTCCCCAAGGAGGACAGTGACTGCATAACTTAACTAGTACAGCTGTTCTTATATCACAATGCACTGGCTGGGTATGAAGAGCATCTAAATAACTCCAGCAGCAAAGAATGTCCTCCCACACGCTAAATTTTTAGTTCCTTAATATTAATTTTTTTTACAATTTTACAGGGCAAGACTTACGACTTATTTTCAGTGTGCAATTTGCATGTAAGAATAGGAAAGAAAATATATAGTACATGTAGACAGGGAAGAAGTTAATTGCACAATGATACAGATGTTGCTACAAAATTAGATATTCTGAACCCAACATAAGTCACAATTTCTGTCAGAATGACAGTAAGAAGTCAGTGTAACAGATTTCTGCTATAGATGTATGCTCTTTATATCTGTATGTGTGTCAGTATGACTGCACGTGCAGAGACAGAAAGGGATTTATGTACATATATATATATATATATATATAAAACACACAAGTCTCTACAATAACATACTAAAACACCTTTTGTTTGGAATGAAAAATCTTTTTCAGCATCCCATAATCACACTGCACATTAATTGAGTATGCAAATGTCAGTGGCCAGATTGTTGAGGTGTATTGTATTTAGATTGCAATTAACTCCCAACCATCCATTTCTACTCTGAAAAGCCAGATCTGTGAGGTGGTGTGTGCTCTTTTGTTTTGAGCCAAGGAACATCAGGAAAGGATTCTGGGTACTTGGCTTATTCAGCTTTCTTCTCAGCATCTTTAACTGGTACTTTCAGAGGCAGAAGCCTGACTGTGTAATCTAACCTGATAATTCCATCCCTCCATTATCCGTTCAGTGAAGATTTACATGTCTTACTGCCCGCCACACATCTGCATTAATGCAACCATCCCTCCTTGCTCACAGTCCTCCTGATTACAGAGCTTCCATTTGCTCTTCTATTATTAAAATTTCAGTCTGTGCTTCAGTGGATATTCAGGTTGGAGCCCCACTTTGCGATGCGCTGTGAAATCATGGCTGCTCCCTGAGAGTGCTTAGGTTTGACAAAATGTGACAGATGGATCAGGCAGGCATATGAGATGTGAGGCTGGTGGGGAAAAAGGCTAATGGAGTGTCTGCAGTTGTTAAATGAACCAAATACTCTGCTCTGAACTTCGATGGCAGTGCATAAGCAAACCTGAATATTTTAAGTGGTAGGAATCTATCAAGTGCTGCACGATACCAACCTGCTTAACACCATTCGGATTTTTCTTATTTTGGTAGTTCTTGGGATAGAATAAAGGTGGGTTGCACACATTAGGTCCTTCACTTTTTACTGGAAGAAAATCTACAGTAAAGAAAATAATGCTACACTGAGGAGAAACTGTGTTTCTACCCTAATCAGCCATAAAAGCTTTGGTGCAATCATGCTTGGATCAAGTTTAAAAGTGGATGAATTCCTTCTGCACTGAAAATCCACATATCCAACTCAAAAACCAAACCTGCTATTGGTAGTGAATGCCATCACCACTCCTGCATGAGGACAGCTTCTGCATTGCTAAGCATCTTCAAATGGACCCCAAATTCTGTCATATGGCATTTCACAGATGATAAATTCACTTACATAAGGCAATAAATCTGTAGTAATATGGTTAGCCTTATTAGCAGCTACTGATTAAAATGAAAAAAAAAAAAAAAACCCAAAACCAACCCACAAACAATTTGAAGCACTCAAAATCACAGGGATTTGCTCTTCTCCTGAGATTTTACATCTGTAACTTATCTTACTGTTGAATGATAAACATGCCCTGAGTGTGGGAACAGAGATGGCATGTTTTCAATTAATTCCATATAAATTATAATATTAAATTAATCTTAATTTGTGGCACCAAAGATAGATGGAAATTATATTAAACAGTTTATTGTTGACTTTGTTTTTCCCTTACAACTCAGCAACACTGGAGCTGTAGCTGTAATCAAAGCTGGTGGCCTGTTTAGCAATCCAACAAAAAGGGAGGATGTGGATGCACTAACTTGGCTCACTTCTCTCAAGATCATGTTAATCTCACAATTCTCACTGCCTCTCAGGAGACTGCATATGGCATAAAAATAAACTTTAAAAGTTTTCAAACCAGTACTCAAGCTCCAGAAATCTTAAATACCTGAACCAGGTATCTCTCATTCCATTAACAGGTATTAACTATTTATCAACTGTTGGCATGTGAGATAAGAAAAATAGCAAACAAGAATTCTATTATGAAAACACAAATCCCTATGAAATTACCATAATTTTCATATGAAGAAAAATAATTAAAAGATATTGAAACACTTTCATCTGGCATACAGCCAAACAAAGTTGCTAAAAGAATGTCTTGGAAGTAAACCAGTTCCAAACCGTATAAGAACTAGAGATGCAAATCTAAAGCTTACTCCATTTTAGCATAGGACTGTTTGGTCTGCCAACATTTCAGTGACACAGGTAATTCTCATTAATAGTGTTTCAAAAAATTTATTAATTTTACCTCAATACTGGCTTTCAGTGTATAAATATTACACCTTGATTTCTGAATTGTTCACAATTTAAATTTTATCACCTCTTTCTTAATTAAATCTCATTAAAATATAGCTTGAATTTCATAGGAGAGCTTGTTTCATTTAAAATTTTATCTTGAGTATAAACCCTTACATTTGCATTTTAGTATGGGGTTTTTTGAGTTGCCTAGTACTATCTTTGAGTGCACCAAAACATTTTTAAGCATATTGGTTTTCAGTTTAGTTTTAGTTGAATAAAAATCTAGGGCAAAACATGGTTGTGTTAACTCTAGTGGAACCATTCACTCGAAAGTAGAGAAATTGCAGGCAGACAGAGCATGCTCAAATAAAAAAGTAATATAGTTTTTAATTTCATTAATTCTCTCGAGAATAGAGCATTTAAATGACCTAGATAGGCTAGAAATGGAGGTCTAAAATATTTTATTGATTTACTTGTATTTATAGATCAATTGCATACAAGTTCTTTGTTCAGTGATTGCTTCACTGAAACAAGTAAATGTTACGATTTTTAGACCTGGGTGCCCATCTTCAAATTAAATTGAATGCACATTTAATTTATTCATATCTCTTAAAATATTTCTTTGATTTGTAGGTACAACTGGATTTTAAATCTTAATCATTTCAGGTGCATCAGTTCAGGGATGTAGATGACTAAGGAGTGTTTGGTTTAAAGTACATGCTAACCACAGAAGGCTGTACCTCAGATTTTGTAGTGAAAGATATGATTCTTAAGATTCTTAATTAGCTGAGAGGTAAAAGTGAGAAGGATGTTTTAACACCCCAGCTTCATTCAGGAACTGTGGAAAACCAGCACCATGTTTCAAATTCATCACAATGTAACAGAGTTTCTGTGAAATAGTGGTGAAATACACAGGTGACTCCATTGTCTCATTATTCTTCTCTAAGATTCAATTTCCATTATACACTAACTTGTACTTCCCATTATACACTAATTTGTACTCTTTGTCTACTCCAGCTCTTATTGAGTTCTATGGAAACTTTAAACATACAGGAATGCAGGGTCAAACTTTCAACTTAAAATGAACCTTGTCATAAAACTCTCAGTAATTTCTAATTTGCCTCAATATGAATCAAAAAGTTTTGTTTTGGAAGCTTGTTTGTGTGCATGTGTATCATTGAAACAAGGAGCACAGTCACAGACCACCAACTGTTTATCCAGGTTCCAGCTTTTCTGTACATCAAAAATAAACCACACCATGAAAGCCTCAAAACTCAGGCAAAGCCAAGGACCTGGTGTGTGGTTTTTCATAAATCAGGAATAGAGTCCAGATCCATAAACCTTTTGGGAAATTTGGGCCAAGTTTTGAGTGAATTTTGGAAAATTATAGTTTTTAATGAAAAATCCATGCAAATAATGTTTTTGACATTCTCATCTTTTGGACACTTTTAAAATGCTAACTTTGAAATAAAATTCAGGAGATCATAACAAAATAAAAGACTTACTGAACATATTAAATTAATTTGAAAATACATGTTTATACACACACACTTGGCAGATTCTCTTTATATTGTTTCAACAGTGAAATGTGTAAAAGATTGAGGTTTTTTTTTCAGTACAAAGCCTAAGAATAATGTTTAAGAAAGAGAAAAAAAAATGGTAGCATTTTTTTATTTGTATCATAAATAATGAAATTGTTGCAGTTGGATGGGAGTAGACTATTATTAAAAATATTTTGGACATTTTCAATATGCTTGCCTGGACCAGGAATTTTCCTAAAGGGACCAGAAAAAGCATTCTTGCAGCTGAACCTATATGGGAATCTCTTTTCTCAGAAGAAGAATTAGGTTTCGAAATTTTTATAGGTCCACCTGGGGATGAAATTTAGAACCATGAAACCTAGTGTTGATGTACTTCCATTCAAGCAGAGAAACAGCTTGGGTATGGGCCTTCCATCCCCAGGAAAATGCTGTGTTGCTGATTATATCTTTGTCTCAGTGTTTTAGAGGAAAACTTTTCACTTAAATTTTCTTGCATCTGATAAGCTCCCATTAAAACCAAAGGGATGGCAATATAATCACTGAAAAGATTGTATGTAGCTCAACAGAACTCTGCAAGGGGTAATGGTAGCACATTATTAGCCACTAAAATGTAAATCCAAAGCTGAAGTACTTATTATTTGAAATTCTTACTGGCTTCAAACAACTGCAACAATTAAAAAACCCTAAACAAATTCAGCACCCCAAATTACTTCAGGTTAAGTAACAGTAATATTTTCCAGTAATAGTGCTGATAAGTGTGTTCTCTCAGATAAACTCTCCACAGCAGATAGTAAGAAATATATGTGTACTTTAAGAGAGGAATAGTCTTGAATTTCTTTACATCAACTTTCTCACAAAAAAAGCGCTATTTCATTTGCCAGTGCATTTGTACTTGTCTTGTACCTCCTTTTATTAGATGATTATATATGTACGTGGGCCTGAATATGTTGTTTGTTTTCACTTCTATGCAGCTCACACAAAGAGTGGCACTGCTGATACTCAATGAACCAGCCACTAAATTTGTCCTCCACAATGAGCCTGAGATCAATAACTAATTTTGAAAACTGATTAGTTTGCAGCAGGGAAGTAGACACAGTCCGAATCTTGCCAGAGGATATAATCAGCCAGTAAATAGCAATATTAGTGCTGTAGGTAATAGGCTGGGAACAGCAGAGGAAAGGAGTCTGGCCCAACTCAGAAATAAAGGGCTTGACATGAAGGCCAATTCAAATTCTCTTTTTTTTTTTTAAAGTCACATGACTTAAACTGAACTATTTTTTCCCTTCTTATTCTTTTGGTGCTGGACTAAAGCTTATTTTTATCACATTCCCTGCCTGGAGACTAAAGAGTGTTTGTAATGCATCCTAATAAAGCTTGCAAGTGCAGCCTTGGGTGATTATTAAAGAGCTACAGACATTTTTACAGATCTTTGCTGGTTGTGAACTCCAGATGTTTCCAACATGAAAAATGTTATGTTCTAACAGTTAATGTTGTATCACCAGCCATTCAGAAGATGTATCTTCTTATTATAGCTGGAATGTTGCTATGGTGATAATTGTAAAACTGTGACCTAGAAGGAAGAAAACAAATGTATTTGGCACAAAAGAGGATAGGTAGTGTATCAATTAGGCCAATGAATGGGAAGATAACAAAAAGGTGGTAGGAAATTAAAAAATTATGCACGGATCTTGGATACCATATGATGTACTGTATAATTAGCACTTTTATTTTCACGTGGAATGCATCCTCAGTTACCTTTGGGGACAGACAGCACCCAAAATTACAGTGCTTTGCCTTTTCCAAAAAGCCCATCCATAAAAAGCATCCCTATGAAAGACTTGCTCACAGAAGGCTTTTCATAATTAATTAATGTTTTTTATCTCGTGTTTTGGTACTGAAGAGAGAAGTAGACTGTGTTAGCAGATAGAATTAACTATAGGTTTTGAGCTATCAAACCTCAAGGATCAGAACAGAAATAGACTTCATTGAAGTCTGGCCATGGGATCTATGCTTAGGATCACCACAATTGTGCATTTCTGCTGAGTCTAGCAGGGCTAAATCAGCTCAGGGGAGTCATGCAGTCCCTGGGGCTCACACCACAGAAGGACCCAAGTCCTCTGCCAGCCCTCTGCTCGTCACCTTGAGCTAGTTTCCCTCTGTCTGCTCATCCATTTCATCATCTGCTCGATAGGAACCCTTTTTACAAAGAGCTTTTTCAGATCAATGGATGAGACATGCTCTTAATTTCTAAGCTCATAAGCAGACGCATATGTGGAAAAACAGCAGCTCCCATTATGAGGGTAATGATCAAATATCCCATCTTCAGTCAACTGCTATTGCTGCTGCAAACTGCAAATGCTTTCCAGCTCACAAGCAAAGAAAATTTCTGGTATGTGCTAAAGACATCACCATTACCATTCATCCCAATCAGCTTGATTAGGCTAAAAACAAACAACAGGAAACCATCTATCTGTGTGCACATCAGCCCTGCTCCAGGAGTCCTTGTCACTGAAACAGAGAGAGAGTGAAGCCCTGCCACTTGTTCTTAAATGTATATCCTCCATAGTTCTTTCCTACACATCAGGAAAGGAAGGAAACAGAGTAGATTACATTTCTTATTAAATTTATGTGCTATAACAGGGTGCAATGTGCTTGGAAATAAATCACAGAACAAAGGACAAAATTACAGATTGGCCTGGCACACTGTAAATCTCTTGATGTTTTCAGATGAAAACTGAATGTCTTTCTGCAAGTTATGCATCAGTCAAAACACTATTGAGATAAAGGCTTTCAAGTGATATATTCAAGCCATATTAGTCGTCCTGTAGCTCTGCACTTCACTCAGACTGGAAAGTAGCCAACAAGCATGGCTTGAAATCTGTTAGTTTATGTCTTGAGGGATTTTTTCCAGCTGTATTAAAGAATTAAGACTGAGCTCCCCAGCCCTCTCTGCACTGCCTGCATGCTGATCTGGGGCAGGAAAAGAAACAGAGGCATGGTGAGGTAAAGGGATTAATCCAAGGTCAGATTGAAAGTTAAACGTAGGATTTAGACATAGATGCTTGCTGCTTGATTATGTTGAAGTCAGAGAAAACAGTGAAGCACTTTTATTTTAACTTCAAAGAAATACAACTGGTTTGCACATGGAAGGGCAACAGCATGGTATTGGGGAAGGTTTTACATCAAGGCAAACCACAAATATGACTCAGATCAGAAAAATCTCGCATTAAAGTTCTCCTAAACTTTGTTTCTCCACACATATATACTTGGCTAAATAGACTTCGAGTGAGGAATAAAAAAAATATGGGAAAGAAATAGAAAAATCCAGCTGAAAAGGTAAAAAATAAACAGAACAAAATCAAGCATAGCTGGAACAAACAGAAGCTTACATGGCCTAACAATTTGAATAAGACTGCAGTTTTTCCCTTTGTATCTTTTTTTCCTCCTTCTTACTAGCTGAGCCAGGGCTAGTGACAGGCACAAAGAGAAACTGTATGAGGGAGACAAAGGTCAAGATAATGGTATTACTGAGCTGGTGCAAGGAACACTTTGCTAGATGGCAAAAACTAAAGGTCACTTATAAATGTGCTTTTCATTTTCTCTATGGAAAAGCTAGAGAAATGTAAAGAATCCACTGGAACTATAAGCCAAGAAGATTAGTTTGATTTTTTTTCATGATAATGAAGAAGAACCACCCAAGAATATTCTTGTCTGGCTGTATCAGACCAAAACATTCTAGCATTTTAAAACCAGAACAACTACACCACAAAGTATTTATGTTCAAGCAGCCCTTGACAGAACAAAGGCAAATCTCTTCAATCTATATGTTCAATCTATATATATATATATATATTTTCAAATCTACTTGCCTTGCTCCTCTTGGTCCCTCCCTCTGATGCCTCTCCCCTCAGAGCTGTTAGTGAAGGTACCTTGTGCTTTCTTTACACCTGCACCCAATAACCAGCCCTTACCTTCTGCACCTGGGTCTGCTGGGAGGGCAGGGGTGAAACTACTCTAATATGGGTAATTAGCCAGAGATTAAAACTCACAGAATTCAGAATTCAACAGATAAATCTGAAGAAATTAAAGTGAGCAACAAACTGCCAGTACAGTTCCACTGAACACATGATTTGTGGGAGCTAGCATATGCCAGCATACAATGGATGCTTCCTTTGGGTATTGTTCTCTGTGGTAAATGCAATGCAAAAGAAAACTACTGACATTTTCCAATTTCATTAAGTGGAACATTACTTTTTATATTCCTTTTGACATCCTTAAATTCCTAATCAGGCCACCCTTAACAGATGCCACAGTGATAGTTTTCTAGACCCCCAAATTAAAAAAAAAAAACAAAAACAACCAACAAAAATAGCCAAGAAAACGATGCATAACCAGGAAAGTACATTAAAACTCTTGGGATTGTAGAGGGCAGTGGTGGTGAGGACTTGATGTAAGCTAATGTCCTACCCTTATCACATTTTGTGATGTCCAAGGAGAGCAGTGAGTTCTAGCTTTGAGGAGAAATGAGTGATTTACCAGCTAACAAAGCAAAGACTAAAAAGAGAGAGACTAGACAGCTAAAAAAGACAATAATGGCCTGTTTCAAGACTGCCTTCAGTTCCCTCTTGAAATATTTGGTATTTGCTATATCATGGAATAGCAAATGTACCACTGTGGTGCTATAGCCAGATGGGCTGGCTGTGTATTATTTCACATTGTCCACACTGAGGAAATACCTTCACTGTCATGCAACAAAGTTTTACTACATTAAAATAATTTCTATAGTTACAATAAAAGTATGCAGATTGAATGACTTTATTGATATAAATTTTGCCCCTCAGCACAGGGTTCACCTAAGAAAATTCAGCCTCCCAGCCTTGCAAGCTTATTCCTTGCTTTTCCGGTCTGGCAACTCACTTTCTTCCTCTTTTCCTTCCAGTGCCTCTGCATATTTACCATACATGACAAAGTGACAGTGCAATCAATAGCTGGGTCACAGATTTGCTTCTCAGGCCCCTTCAAGTCACCAGCTATGACTCAGCAATAGCTCTTTTTTTTATATATAAAGGGACATTCCTTGGGAGACTCCAGACCAGAATCAAGATAAAACTGAGCTTCTCAGAGTATATTTCACTCCAGCAGACCCTTAAACATTTGCATGCAGGAGGAAAAAGTGCTTGAGAATCAGAACCATGTACCCAGGGACTGATGCTCCACAGAGAGTGTATGCAGCAAGCAGCAAAAACGTGCCTCAGTGTATCAAACACTCAGTGAGACCCCTGCATGGAAATTATTCATGTCATGATTATGGTGAAACAGAGCAGGAAGAAAGAGAAGCAGAATAAAATAGGAAAGAAGGAGAACTAAAGCACAGAGTGAGGAAAACCAGAGGAGAAAAATGGGAGAAAAACAATTGCCAAGCACACGAGCTAAGTGTAAGAGACAGAATGAGAAAATCTTGTCATGCTGTGGTTAAAACAAAATCTAAAAGGGAAATGTGATGCTTAAACATGCAGTAATCTCCTTTTATCCAGTACATAGGTAACTGTCAACCAATTAAGGTGCACTGAAATATTTTACCTATTTTACACTTGAGAAAGCAGAAACAGTGGGCTTATATAACTTGTCCAGGTCACATATTAAGTCAGCAAAGATCCAGACGTGGCTCTCTGACCTGCCTCTCTGAAATACTCCTTCTCCTGGGGAAGTGAACGACATGTTTGCACTCCAGCTTTTCCACTACACGCAGCACTTAGGGGCCTGTAAGGAACCATAAATCTCAGCAGTTCCTCGTTTAAAGTTTGTTTGCAAGGAGATTAAACCAAATAAAGCAAATAAAGCAGCTGCCCTCGGTTTCACGGTCAGGAAAGCCCCACCACATCTCAGTTTTTCTGTGTGTCAGAACCCAGGACATCCCTCGGGCTGCCCTGGAGGACTCAAGACCTTGGCATGGAGTCCAAGACACCTGTGCCTTCTATTTTAACCCATGGAAACAATTACCAACTTTGTGTGAAGAATTACAAGCCACAAGGGTTTGAATAGAATGATAGTGAATTTATCACAGGATGAAAAAGTAGAATTTTGGGGGTTTTAGAATGGGGGTTCAAGAGGCAAGATGGAGGAATCTGGGTGTGTTCTGTTCTTCTTCTTCTTGTCCTCCATCTTCTGCTGTGGTGGTGGCACTTTTGGATTGGTTTAGGGTAGAGATGGACTGTCTAACATAGGTGATAGGTATTGGAAAATTATTGTAAATAAAGTACACGTAGGTTTTAGTATAAAAAGCTAACACCACTCCAAGGGCAGTCAGTGTGCCTCAACCTGACCTGCTGGACAGACCTCAGCAGGTCAGAGAAAGAATGTTATAGATAAGAGAAAATAAACAAGCTTGAGAACCAGAGATGAGGAATCCTGACTTCTTCTTCGGTCTAGGGGCTGGGGGAAAAGATTTTAATACCTTGGGAGCCATTTCAGCACCACAAAACCTGAGAATGTGGTTTGACATCCAGTGCACACTGCTTGAGATCTTTGACACTGAAGAACTTGTGCCAAGGGTGAAGTGAATCCATTTCCCAGCCTTAACTTCCGAACAAGCTACGTGCAGAGCAAAACTTTTACAATTAATAGAGTCCAACATAGTATTGAATGCCCAATAAACACACAAATTAGCTTCCTTCCAGGGTCTATCCACTCATTCTTTGATTTTTATCAGTTAAATAAATGGCTTGTCAGAAGAGTGTAAGGTAGTCAAGCCACATATGTGTTGTGTGTTATGTACTTTCAGAAATTACTGATGCATGGTCTAGGCAGGATTGACAGCTATTATTAAACATCAGCTGGCAGAGGCAAATTGCACCCATTTTAGTCAACTAGTAGTGACCTGTAAAATTGGTAAAAAAAGTAGGAGGAAAACAATTTGCCACCACACAAATTAAAATAGTGAATATCCTGGTTTAGGAACACTGGGTTGCATTTGCTGTAGAACCCAGCAAATGCAACAAAACTTTGTGATCACTGACAGAGAACAGTTTAGAATGTACAAGGTCTATGATGTATGGCACATGATATATGACATAGAAATCCTTACTGCCTGGAAATTGAGGGTACACTTTGCAGCCAGGACTTGGAAATGAGCTAAATGTTAGTTCCACTGAGTTCTTTATGTCACATTACATACTTTGCACAGAACAAACTGACCACAACAAAGGAGCAATCCTATATTTGACCTTCTTGCCCTCAAATGTCAATGTTTCACAGAAAATTTATATTCCATCTGACAGAACTGGGTAACCTTGACCCAGAGGAATAAGAGATATTGGATTAGGTAGGCATGTGAGTACAGACTTTCTGCTTTCTTTGAGAGCTTACAAATGACTGGAGGAGAAAAATAAGTGGTTTTCTGAAGCTGCACAGTCAGATTTTTCACTTGCTAAGGCTGCTTCATGCTAATGGCAATGAGCAGCACACCCTGTGCACAAGGATTCTATGGTTTCCTTAAGTTTTCCATAATGCCTTTTCCTGCCAGTGAAACCAGATCCTGCAGTGTTTGGTTTTGAGTGAATTATTTGACCATGATTTGTGTGCAACTTAAACACAGTCTGAAAACTACACATAACACTGGAATTGTGGATGGCCCAGGGATTAAGCCAGTGGGCTCAGCTTACTGGATATTTTGGCATGCAATGGGAATGCAGATGTGCTGCTGGGCACTGCAATGGTATGGATAAACTTTATTCTGTAAAGGTGTACATTTTTACTGCATAAGTGTGTCCCTACCCCAAATCAAAGGTGAGGAGAAATATCTCAAAACGGATAGCATAGTTTATTACTGTGTCCTTCCTAAGTTTTTCTGAAGTGACAAGGGACTTAAACAACCAAGTAATATCAACAGATTGGTAAATTCGTTTTACACACTAGTATAGTTTTTAAAAAAAGCCCTAACCCCACATGCTGCACTTTTATAGAATGTTCCTTGCTCCTTTTTTTCAGCATAGATGAGCTTTTGGTAAAGTCAGGAAGCTTGCTGCTTGCTGACAGACATGGCAGTAAGCAATAGTGAGAATTAAAAGGACAAGATGATTGACATTTCTGAGTGTAAACACAGATGTTTTCCAACCAGAGAGTGGTGCTGCTTGCTGGAGGTGCTGATAAAGCTTCTGCCACCTACAGAGACGAGTGGTGAGCAAGGTCAGCTCGAGATAAAGAGGTTACAGCACTGTGCAGTGGAATCCCCTGCATTTGGCCCCTGTGGCAGCAAAGTGAAGCTTTGCAGTACAGACCTCGCTGACGTCCTGGTGACTAAATAGCAGAAAATTGCATTAATAAGTTATTGACAGAATATGTAAAAAAAAAAAAAAAAAGGAGCCTACAGTCATGCTTACAAGTTACATTTAAATTTCTGCCTCTGTTGAGAATAGTTTGGTTGCTCTTTAATGTAGAGTAGAAGTGGAAAAATTTATGATTACTTTGCTCTTCTGGTCTTTGTATAGACAGATTAAAAAAAAACCAAACCAAAATTATGGAAAAGTTTCTAACAAATCTGTAGTTCTGTCAGTGAACTAAACCCAACCTCATCTATAGGAGAAACTGTTATTTTCTGTCCTTTTTGCACACCAGTCCACAGGTATTTGGGATACATGTACTTCAGTTACCCGCTGCTGTGCCAAAACCAAATCACCTTTTCTTGTACTTGCAAGGTGCAGTAACAGGAGGCAGGAAGACATGACCTCTGCTACAGCCCTGCACTGAAAGGACCTCATAGATGGGACCTCTTCTGGCCACCACCTCACACCTGGGAATCCACCTCAAGGGCCTGCATGGATGAACAGCACCTACCCAAAAATAATTCTTGTGCACCAGGAACCAAGGAAGTTGAGGTGACTGGCCATGGCTGCTGTGGAATCTACTTTGCACCTGGAAGAGATATTTTTCTTGGGGATTTAATCAGTGCACACCTTCAGATTTTTTCCCTTAAATTACCAGAATGCAGCACTACAACAAACTTGAAAATGTATGGTGGATGTAAATGATAGCTTCCTCCAGGAAAAACCAGAAACATTTTAAGTGTGGGATGGGTGCAGACCTTAGCTGGAGTTTGAAAATTAAATGCTGTGTATTGTTATAGTTGAAATCTTAACATGGGTCTTTTTTATGCAAATTTCCATTTGCTCTTCTACCCAAAATTTTAATATTTTGAGGATTATTTAATCAATTTACATGTAAACAAAGACACATGCTGTACAAAAGACCTACAATTTCAAAAGTGGACTGTGGAGTTATATAAAAAAAGTTTAAAATAAGTCTTAAGGATCTGAACAATCACTCATGGTTTCACTCTAAATGTTTTTACAGGGACAATCCTTTTTTACAAAAAAAAGCAAACCCAAACCAAACCAAAGAAACCAAACCAAGCAAACAAAACAAACCAGCCTACCTTCCTCTGAATTCACATTGATTCATGCATCAGCTTATCTAAGTTACAGAGCTTCTGCTCTTCCATCTACTTATTCCTGAATAACGTGGCTTTCTTTGAGGGGGTTTAAGTAATAGTGTGCCCCCTGTTATAAGCAGAATGTGTGCAAGATTTGCCTAACAATGACAGGAGTATAAAAATAATGATTTCTTCTTCCTGGTGTTTTTTTGTTTCCATCACCATCTGAGTTTGAATTGCATCCGTTTCAGCATGAGCACATTTTTTGTTGTTTTCAGATTTTTAGACAAATTTCAAGGCCTAATGTCCACTGCAGTCACACAGCAGTTAGCTGTTAACTACCTAGGTCAATTTCTTTTTGAAAACTTAGAATTTAGACTCAAATATCCAGAAAATACCTGTTTCTTGTCAGTCCAACCTCAAAATGCTCTCCTCCTAGCTTCTAGTTTCACTTTGTTCATTCCATATGTTGCCTAATCTAGAGCAGATGCAGCAACTGGCCCAAAAAAAAATCAGGTACAAACCTCATTTTAACCAAGAGACTTCCACAGTGAAATTTCATAGCATTTTGGTGATGTGCATAAACATACCAAGGGCTGGCTTGCTGAAAAAAAAAATCACATTAATCTACCTCTTTCTCTTGAAAAGAATGTCAGTTCTCATGTCTTAATAAAAGAACATGTGGTAGTGATTGGTGAGGGGTGGAGGAGGGTGATTTTCCCTATTTTATGGGATTCACATTTTACTAGGGCAGGATGATGGGAATTGTTTCACTTTCTGGACCTCCTTTCTGTTCCTTGTTTGACAACATGAGCATTTCTGTGCCTGTCACCTAAAATAAAGAGATGTGGTAATAGGAAAAAATTGTGGAATTTTGCATCCAGCCCTGGTGAAGAGCAGTGTTGGCATTCTCTCCTTGGGGTTCACTTTCCCAGATAGATCCAAGCCAGTGTAAAGACACAGAAACGAGCAAAAATCAGGAATAAACAAAAAAATGAATATTCTGTTCTTTCCACTACATTTTCACAGAGCCACCATGGAATTCCTGTCCTAAGGGGAATCATAGAATGGCCTGGGTTGAGAAGGACCTTAAAGATGATGTGTACCTTACTAGACCAGGTTGGTCCATCCCATGAATGGGGAATCCATTGCTTCTCTGGGCATTTTTTTCCAGTGCCTCACCACCCTCACAGTAAATAATTTCTTCCTAATATCTCTTATTTCTTCCTAATATCTCTTCCTTATATCTCTTTTTAAACTAAACATTTTAGTTTAAAAATGTTTCCACTTGTCAGTAAGAGAGTAAGTATGACCGGGGGGAAGGATATATACATATACATACACACATACACATATATGTAATGTCTGGGGTTATGTAGGAAATTGCATATATAAAAATGGTAACTTAGAAAGACAAAACCACTGGATTTATGACCAACAAAACAAAACAAAACAATATATATAATTAACCATTAACTTTCATTGACTTTTTTTTGGTACAAACCGTTTTCCTGACTATTTCCATGACTTTCTGGGCTACCTATCATGTGCACATGCCTTTTTTACCTCTTGGAGATAAAAGGTCTTTGTGAGTAAAGAATTTAAGCACCAATGAAACTACAAATGTTCTCTATGGTAAGAGTAGAGAATAATCTGACAAGTAGGCATGTCATTATTTCATAGTGCTTGCAACAGGAAAAATGTAATCTCTAATATATTTTGCTTTCCATTTCCTGTTTCAGTGTAAATTTTGGGAGTAGTTCAAGCCATGAAAGTTATCCTTATTCAACATGAGGACACACAGACCTGCAGGTATTAGGATGTACTGCTCTGGTTCATGCTCAATTCTAAACCTAAGTGCAGCCTGCAGTGAGTTTAGGTTTTGCAATATTTTATAGATTATTCTAACAGATATGACTAATTCATTACTTTCTAAGTTATCCTCAAGCAATTGAGGGTAACTCTTCTCAGTTCCACAGTTGTCTGAGGGCCAGGCTTTGCTCAGGTCAACAGTTTCACCTTGATTTTCACTGACTTTAAAACAACATCTTCCTCTTATGTATTGGAAACAAAATGCTTCAAGACAAAATTTACCACCCTATAATCCTCTGTTTTCCCCTTGGGGATATTTTTATCATGCTTTCCTACAGTTAAATTTGGAACCTGTGAAAATAAATATTTTTAGTAGAAATATTCTAATCTCAAATCTAATAGCACAATTGAAACTGCTGTAATGCAGCAAAATTTTTGTGATAGAACTAGCTCGTAGATCTGTGTAACTCTGGCACTTAATGATTTCTGATGTCTGGAAGGTATTAGACTGTGGTTGTAATAATCTCTATAATTGTAACAGTTCATGCTAGCTAGAGTGCACATCTATTCTTCATCTGTCCTTAAACTAATTTGTTCTACGTATGAATATATCACAGTCATCAATTTAAAGTGCCATCCTTTGGCTATGCAGGTGATTAAGGAGTATGCATTATGTATGAGGCAAGCACACCAAACTTACGCAAATGCTTTTTAGGAATGTGCCAAATAGCTACTTTCTGTAAGAGTTTGTAAGTTATTATTCCAATAGGAACACAAGTCACAGCTACAACTAACCAGCAAACAATTACTTTTTCCATACTTAATGCCTTGCACGATGAGAGTTATGCTGTGCCTCAGTGCTGAATTCTAAAAATATGTTTTAAAAAAAACCCAAGCAAACAAAAAAAAAAAAACCCTAACAGAATAAAAAATCCTACTGCCCTCACACACCCCACCCTCCAAAAGAAAAAGAAAACCTAACTTTGAAAATCAGGTGATAATAAATTTTCTCACTCATTGCTTCCCATAAAGTTTTCATTGCAATTCGTGCAGTGCTGGGGTCTTAAAATTCTTCTTTTTCTGGAAGGGTAATTATGCTCTACAATGCAGCTAAATATGCAGGGAGCATCTATTAGAACATCCAGCCCAAGTATTTCTCTGGTCATAGGTCTGATAAAGACACAAAGAAACCCTGAGGTTATGATTTCTTGTAGGACATGGATCCAGTCTGTGGTCACAAGGGTTTACTTGGCAAAAACATTCCAGAGGAGACTGGGGACTTGGAGAAGGCCAAGTGGCACTGGGCAGGGGGCTCGCAGTGTTAATGTGTAACAGGGGGTGGCTCTGATAGCAACATTTGATTACGACCTGATCAATATCTTATAGCTGACAGGAAATCAAATGCTTTCAAACACTCAGTTACATTCCCAGCAGATGGGCAGTCAACACCGGAGAAACATACACACAGAACTGAAATCAGTTCTCTGAGGAGCCCCAGAGCACAACAGGAATTTAAAATTAGCCCCTTATTTTCAGTCTTTGCTTGGCCCTTGAAATTTTACATGAGATGTTGCCAAAGCTTCCTTTGCTCTGCATCAGATTTGTGTTCACTTGCAAGATTCATTCCTTCTTCCTGACTGATTATGGAGATGAGCAACCAGATCTACCTGTGGAGCCCTTATCTCATGAAACTGAGAAATAAAACTGCTCTCCTCACCATGTTTCTGTGCTGTGCATGCTCAGAGTCACTGAAATGAAGGATGCACATCAAGTGAACCATTTCCTGCCAGGACAAGAGGAGCATCTCTTTGGGGACAACATCTCCAGGAGTGATGAAGTGCCAATCACTTCATTCCCACAGTTAGGTACAAAGAGCAAAACCCAGCCCTTGGTAAATTAAAAAGGTTGACAGCACAGAATCCATTGTGCATCTAGAAGGTGTTAAAAGGAAGAGAGAGAAGTATAAGATGTGAATGCATTTACATGGGAAGGGGAGAAATACAAGATGTGAATGCATTTACATGGGAAGGGGAGCTTATCCATGGGATGAGACAAGCACACCCCTTACTCCTACAGGCAGGTAGTGTATCTTTTATTTTTTAAATGTTTTACAACCATGCTCCACAAACACTCACAGAACCCATTAATAATGTTCTATGACTGTGACTAAGATTTAAAAAAAAGCCAAACCAGATGTTACCGTGAAAACCCATTAAAAATTGTATCAAGAATCAGTTGCCAAAATATACAAGTTTAGTGTTTTTCTCAGCAAAAATACACTTTGCCATATACCTCTGTGTAGGATAATAAGGCAATGAGTCACACAGATTTCATAAATACTTGCCTTCATATATTGGCATAAATATAGTGTTCATTTTTTCTAATGTTACTTCCATAATGCCATTGGTTTTTGTTGTGGTTTTGGGTTTGTTTTTTTTTTTTTTGCGAGGGAGGGAGGGAGGAAGGGAAAGAAGAGAAAGAAAAAGAAAGAAAGAAAGAAAGAAAGAAAGAAAGAAAGAAAGAAAGAAAGAAAGAAAGAAAGAAAGAAAGAAAGAAAAGAAAGAAAGAAAGAAAGAAAGAAAGAAAGAAAGAAAGAAAGAAAGAAAGAAAGAAAGAAAGAAAGAAAGAAAGAAAGAAAGAAAGAAAGAAAGAAAAGAAAGAAAGAAAGAAAGAAAGAAAGAAAGAAAGAGAAAGAAAGAAAGAAAGAAAGAAAGAAAGAAAGAAAGAAAGAAGAAAGAAAGAAAGAAAAGAAAGAAAGAAAGAAAGAAAGAAAGAAAGAAAGAAAGAAAGAAAGAAAGAAAGAAAGAAAGAAAAGAAAGAGAGAGAGAGAAAGAAAGAAAGAAAGAAAGAAAGAAAGAAAGAAAGAAAGAAAGAAAGAAAGAAAGAAAGAAAGAAAGAAAGAAAGAAAGAAAGAAAGAAAAGAAAGAAAATATGTACCTAGTGAATGATTACATACTGATCAGACTATTTTCACCTATTTTATCATGTAATAATCATCACTAAATAATAATCATCATTAAAAGTTAATTCTTTGAGTCTCTTGTTCAATGGGATGGTCATTACATATCTAACATCAGGAGATATGGGGAACCAGGAGCCTGGGAAAACAAGTAGGAAACACAATAATTCCAATTTCTTTTGTACAGGAGCCAGGTTCTCCCTGCAGAATAGGAAACAGATGAGAAATTATCATACATGGTGCTAAGAATGAAGTTATTTGAAGAAAGAAGGAGACCCTTTTCACCCTAAAAAATGGTGGAAGGTTCTCATGCTTTACTTAATGTAATTGGTTAATATAAAATTTGGTAGTTACTAACAGCTACAGAACTCTCCCAAGTATTTCTCTTAGATTAAAGGAGGCCATAATTTGTTAATGACAAGCTCTGGCTGAAATGGGAGATAAATTTGGTTATTTTCAGGCACCATGTCCTTTCTGAGAAGAAGTCTGAGGTTTTTCTTAGAAATTTGGATTCGGTTCCCTCGCTCAGATTTCTTAGGATTCATTTTGCTTTTACAAAGGTGATATCAGGTCTGATTTAATAGAGCATAAGAGAATATATTAAAAGTATGTTCAGATTATTTTCTTCAGCCTTCCCCATCCCAGCCATTTTCATATTAATTTGTTAATTTGGAGACAGAGGCTGCATATCAAAGGAAGGCTGCAGGCAATAATGAATGCTGCAAATGTTTGCTGTTTCAGTAGTTACTGTTTTGATTCCTGAAATAGAGGGCAACTGTCATGATTAGCAAACAGTAAAAGAAATTATAAAAAAAAAAAGAAAAAGAGAGATAAACAGAGCAAGGCTCATTCTTTGAGAGGCAAAACTGTGTGTAAATGATGAGTAGAGAACCTCTCCCAATATGAAATGAAGCATCCTGCAAATCTAACATCAGAATCAGATGCTCACTTTCCTGCTTGAGAAATATTTATTACAAAACATTTGGGATACAGTCAAAACACAGTTAGTACAATACTTATTTCCCTATATCAATGATCTGAATAAGAGAATGCCACACATATTCTGAAATACAGGAAGGCCAAATCATTTACTGCTTTCTCCACCTTCCTTTTCTGCACAGTGATATCAGGCACCAAGAAGTAGTAAAAATT
Organism: Ammospiza caudacuta; assembly: GCF_027887145.1. Lineage (NCBI taxonomy): Eukaryota > Metazoa > Chordata > Aves > Passeriformes > Passerellidae > Ammospiza > Ammospiza caudacuta. The sequence continues at coordinate 10,293,149 of NC_080594.1, forward strand.
TACTCCAGAACAAAAGTCCTTTTCATCAACATATAATTAGATAACCCAATGCATTCCACCAAAAAAACCCAAAAAACTCCCCCAAAAAACCCCCAAAAACCAAACCAAACCAAAAAGACCCCACACAACAAAAACCCCAAACAAAAAATCTCAACAAAACAAACATTTTTATGCTAAGGGAGTAACACAAAGCTTAGATAAAGCCTCAGGTATTTCCAAACCTTTAAATATAATCCCAAGTCTGAGCAAAGACTCATTTGAGCAAGCACTTTTAAGGCTGAAAATGGCCTCTATTACTCCACCATAGAATAGACTGATACGATTTGTTTTCAGTGTTCATGTGGGATGCATTTGGTTTGGAAAGAGGTCCCTCAAGCTGAGAGATATGTTTCCTGATGTCATGATACTGTTAATGTGCCATAAAAATGATTTAGCAGTTGGGATCAATGTACTGCATTCTAACAAGCCAATAAAATAGCCCCTATGGTATCCCATCCTTATTATAGGCTCCTATTAAGAAAATGGAAAAAAAAATGTTCATATATAAACTATTTGGATTCTCTATACAGGAAAGATATATTTCAATAGGAGGGGTGAATTTTAACAGGCTGGAAAAGAACAGTGTGATGCCACAGCGCTCACAATTTTGAATTAGATGTCAGCACAGAGTTTTTGCAGTGTACATGAAGCCTGGATGTGAATAGCTGAGGTATGATTTTCTGGGTGTTACAAAATAATTTTATTTTCATCTGCAGAAAGGTTAAAAACTAAAGAAAAAAAAGAAGCCTACAATAATGAGAAGCGTTCCCTATACAGAAGAAGCCTACACTTGCAATAATAAGAGGCATTCCCAGATATGTAAAAAGTAAAGTAAAAAGTATAATTTAAGAATATTTGAAAGCAAAATTAGTAGTTCTAACAGGATAGATTAATAAGAAATAATTCAAAATATCCAGTGAAGTGTTAGTATATAAGAGCATTAATGCTTTTTCTGCAAAACCTGACTTGTAGGATATTTTCAAACACTTCTTTTAATAAAGGAAATGCTTAACATCTTATTGTTCAGTAACAGTTCTTCCTTGCCCACTCATGTCAGTTATTTTCAACACTCTAGCATCATGCCTTTCAGAAGCTCACTTCTTTCCAGAGAGATAAGGGAATTGTTTCAGATGCTAGAGTAGATTAAGACACCAGATACAGTCTCAGGTTTCAGAAGCTTGGTGCTGCACACACAGGTGTAGTGCCTTGGCTTTGCCCTTGCCATTATTCCAGCCATTGGAATAATAGTAGTGACAGGTAATCTGCAAAATAAAACTCAGGTGTGAATTCACTCACATCCCTGGCATCCCTGCACTGCTGCTATTTCTTTATTACAAACAGGGATCAGCTTTGAGATTTGGCCTGGAAGCAAAATCAGCAGAGAAATTTAAATTAAGTAATTCTGGATGCATCTCCACTGTATACACCTAAATAATGTAGAGCACTTGGCAATTTCTCATCCCAAATACCCCAGAAATGTTTTACGGGAGCTTCATTTTCAACCTTTAAGTTGGAAAAAAACATTTTCACATTTACACTGAAAAGATGAAAATAGCCATGGAAATATTTAACTCAGAGAAAGTTAAATAATAGAAATTTTATTATATAAAGATACGGTTTAAAAAATTAAATTTTTATTAAGTTTTTATGGCAAAGTGTTTGTGGGTGGAGCAAGAGCTACAGGAGGAAGAAGCAGCAGAGATATTACATGCACAAAACTGGGAGTGAAGTTGAGCTTGGAAAGAAGGGAGGTGTGGGTGAAAGGTTTTAATATTTAGTTCTCTTACTGTGATTTGATTGATGATATATTAAACCAATTCTGCCCCAAGTAAAGTCTGTTTTACCTGTGACAGATCTCTCCCAGTCCTTACCTCCATCCACAAGCCTTTCATTGTATTTTCTCTCCCCTGTCCAGCTGAGAAGGGACAGTTTTGGTGGACACTTTGTGCCCAGCCATGGTCAAACCCCCAGCAAAATGTAATAATTGTTCTCATTTTTAATGTATGATAGTGTGATAGGCTCCTAATGGTGCCTACAGGACATTTTCCTTTAAAGTGACTATATTTTTAATTGTGCATATGCATAGATGCAGTTTAGGCCTTCATTTGACGATTTATCTGTTTCATGTGCGTGAAAAATTATAGGTTGAAAAATGGAAAAAGATCACAGTGATTATAAAACCCAAACACTGATTATAAAACCCAAACCCAGTCAAAATTCAGTGATTTCTCCTTTTGTAGTTACTGTAAAAAAAATACCCTTATTCCTAAGAAAAGCATGGCTGAAACAAATGAAATATCACTTTTCTTAGAGTTCCTTATCAAACATCTGTAACACATACATGGACAACTTTCAAAGGGATTGAATTAATGCTATTGAAATATACATACAGTTTCTTCACAATTTTCTGCTAGAAATGTGTATGACAACACATTTTTACCTGTAGAGTAATTTACCCCAGAAGCTGTTTTACATCCGGGGGTTTTTTGTTTGTTTGTTTGTTTTGGGGGGTTGTGTTTGTTTAATGTTTGTTCTGGGGTTTGTTTTTTGGGGGGCTTTTTGTTTTAAACTTTGTTTGTTTGTTTTAAAAATATGTCTGATAATTTTCAGTCACTTTGGGAGTACTGGTCAGACACCACCACCCCCCAGACCCAACCAGACCGACTGAAACTGAGTTTTAGGTTTCTGGGAGTTAACGATGGCCGAGAGGTGAATATTTACTGTTTGTGTGGAATCACCAGTTTCCCCCAGCTCTCTTTTCAAAGTGAAAATCAAAAACTAGTGAAAATTGAATAAAATGTTAAGAAACCTGGGTGCCCAGGAAGTTTCCAGGAGTCTCTTCCAGTTGCTCCCCCAGCAGCCCGGCACAGAACGGAAACATGGAAAAGTCATTGTCGCTGCACTCTGAAGGGCTCCTATTTCCCTGGCTCCCAGAAGATTACTTATAGAAAGAATATACCAGAACTGTAATACAATAAGCTATAATGTGAAACAACTGTAAGCTCTTGAAGACTTTTAATACAGATGACACACTGGTCTTTTAAAGAATGAAACCATCATTTACACAAGGAGCTGTCAGATGCACGGGACCCAAATGGCATCTGAGCACACAGCTTGCTTGCTGACTTGTAGGGATATCAATCAATTTATTAAGAATTAATCTGCACCCCAGTGTTCTCCTAAAACTGCCTAATGTCTTGGCAAGCTACTTGAAAGGGTTCAGTGAGAATTTATAAGGGCAGCTTGGAATCAGGAATTTTTTTTTCTCTTGCTCAACAAAGGGGATACTGTTTCCCCTCTGAACATATCTCTGTTATAGTTTAACACAGTAATGGATAGGTTTGCCAAAAATCACAGTTTTTAATGGCCTTCAGTGAAACAGTAGATTTGTCTTTGCCTTCATACTGTGTCCTGCATTTATGCTGTTAGAATGGCTCTTAATCTGCCTGGAAGTATCAAATACTCTTGGCCTTGAGAAACACAAACTTGTGCACACACTAAAAAGTGCAGTTTGTAGAGTAACCACATTTTCCATGCATGCAGAAGAGCAAGCAGGACTGAAACTAAAGGATCTAATTTCGAGTACTTTCCAGCTTTTGACATAAAAATGGCAAGAAGGCCTGGGCAAATTTAAAATGTGGTATTCATATAGCCTACATAAAATGTGCTAAAGTGGCTTGAATGATGTCACTTGAGCAACAATTCCAAGCTACATGTATTTTTGAACTCTGAGAATACTGCATGCTTGGCTCCCACCAGATATGCAGGGTGTGTGAGGCTGCACACATAAAATCATCTTATGGCTATTTCAAGCCATCAGCAAACAATGCATGTTTTTTACCTACAAATAGCAGAAAGGGATATCACACACATTATGCAAAGTTATTGCATCTTTCTAGTTCCCAGCTTTCAAACATTTCACTTTGACAAAAGCAGTCAATGAAACATCAAAGGGATGTGTGGCAAACATGAACCCTTACTTGTTCGGCCTTAAGTTCAAGGAAAAAATAAACAGATAATGGTTATCAATGGTCTGTCAACTCTCAGGACTGCTTTTTTCTTTTCAGAGATAATGTCTTTGTGTGCACACAGACACACATCTCTGTTTTACAGTATTACAGGAATAGCCTTAATAGAAACAGCTTATTTTGGACTACACTCATGAAAAAGCTGTTTGGTTCATGAATTTTTTTCTTCATTTTGTGAAAATCTCAGAGTTTGGCCATTTGCTCAACCACTTTCATTGTTTTTCACTTCAGTGGTTATGCCCTCTAAAGCATCAAATGGAAATGATGGACTTGCATTTCTGGAAAAGCCTTCCATTGGTAAAAAGCTCTCTCTTCCCTCCTAGAATTCATCACCCAGGTGGGTAGTCTTTTTCCCACAGCAGGATTGTTTCCAAGGCCAGGCACCCATCCTTTGCATCAGGATTTTCAGGGCCATGCCAAAATTTCTGAAAAGGAAGACTGTTTTATATCCATGTTTATATTTAAAAAATGAAACATATTTTATCTTATCCATTTAAATCCTACAGCTGCCATTTTACTGAAATAATTACAGCATTCAACATGTTTGAATGCTAAACAAAGAAAATGCACTTTAAATTACTGATATATGTAGGAGAAAACAAATTGACTGCTTAGTGGCATAATGCTAGACAGATAAATTGACCTACTATAAAACAGACCTGCCCCTGTTTCTGACTAATCAAATATAAGGCCACAATAACTGTTAAATACTACCTAACAAGTTTGATTCTAATGTCAACAAAATCAGAATTGCCTTTTTTTTTTTTTTTGACAGTGTGTTTCAACCAGCATATATTTTGTGAAACAGCTCTTATGTCTTCTTCCTAATTCAAGAGCAAGCAAAGAATTGTGAGGATGAAGCTGTGCCCTTGAAGAGAAGCACACACTCTCTATTCCCTTTTTCTTCTACCTTATTAATTCAGAACTTTGCATGAACAAAGTGGCAGTAATTAGCCTTGACATGGACCAGTGCCAGGCTTTTCTATCAAGTTTCTTTCCTGTTTATGTTTGAATTACTCCAGGGCTGCCTCTGTGAGCCCTTTGGTCTCAACAAATGTGTTTTTTCCCCCTTACTCTCATGGTACAAAGAATGTAATCTTAGTTGACTGGAGTCTGCTGAACATCACATTATTTCCTAGACTCAGTTAAAGATTCACAAGCTGGAGTGGAGAAAAATGCTTTTGCTAAATAAAGGCTGAAAAACGAAGAGGATATGCTCTCCAGAGAAGAATTGCTTTGCCTGAAAGTTTTTTTGCTTGGGACCGCACTAAAATTTTGTCTAGAAAAACCAGTAAAATTTTGTCTAAAAGAATCAGTATAGGTAGGAATTGGATGATGAGGCTTCCAGCGAGTGGTTCTCCCCCTGCAAATTTCACATGTAAAGGATGTCTAATCCTGAGTGAGAACCACAGTCCCCCAGGTCTTTTTTCCACCTCCTACCATATCCATATGACCAGACACAAGCTGGTCTCATGACAGCTTTACCTGTTTTACTCTAATCAAAACCTGCTATGATTGCACATCTAATTAAAAAAAAGAGGCTGGGCACAGGACATTTGATTCAGGAAGAATATGGAGTTAGTTTAGTGAAGGAAGTTATTAACTTTTGGATCTGCAATGACTCAGTGCCCATTTGAGTTATTTGCTTTCCCCCAACGATCAAAAATTGTGATCATAATATTAAAAACCCACAAGGAAATGAAACAACAAGCATTATTTTAAATCACAAAAACTGCAGGGAAAAGGATTTTCATTAGCAGCTATCACAATATACTTCAACTTAAATGTCATACATAAAGGTTAAAAGAAATCCTTCCCTAGAAAAGGAACTCATCCATAGAGATTAAGATGGCAATAACTGGAAAGACTTCAGGAAACAAGAAGACTAATTTTTTAGCTTACTTCTAAACATAACCTCACAAAAGAATTATGAATTTAAAACTCTCTCTTCATCATTTTAGCAGTGAATATTTGGATCCTTCCAAATTATTTTCTTTTCAAAGAACCTGGAACTACCAGGTTATCAGAATTTGCATGTAATGTACAAAAATTACTTGTCCAAATACCAGCTTTTTCCCAAGAGAGAAATAACTTAAGATTTTAAAATTGTTTCTGAACTGTGATGGTTACTTATCCCGAAATGTATTTAGTATCACCAAACCCCCCAATTCTCCTTGAAATGTCATTGAGGACTATTAATTCTTGTTTCAAGGGATTTGGCTTGCCCCGATCACGACATCTAACTTTGGAAGCACTTCTCCAAAATACTTCTAAAATTGGATTCTGGCCTAAAAATCAAACCAAAAAGTTAAGCCATGGATAAAGAAATAATGTACCTAACACTGTTTCAATAAATCTTTAACTCTTTGGGTTGTAAATAAGCTTAAGTCTCAACAAAGGCTTGAAAGATCACATCAATATGAGCATTTATTTATACCTGAGTGATGTTTTAGTGCAACCACAAGCTGTTGGTGCAGCAGTGGTCTCATCTTTATTTTATTCCTGATGTAGCTGACTGAAATTTAGTTGTGGGACACAGAAAGGGCAGGAGTTGAGACATCCTGCAACTCATCTGGTTAGTTATGTTCCTAACCACGTCGTGATTGGATGACCTAATTGCGGATTGAGCTGAAGTCCCCTGGCGTCTGTCTCAGTACTGTCATAGGTGACTTAATGGGTCAACAACTTGGTCTGAGCTGTCTATTCCCTGAGCAGACATAATTTTTCTCTGTCTAATTCCTCCAGCCTCCAGCTATTTACATAGGACCCTATAGATTTTTTTGTGTGTATGAACTCCAAAACTATCCCTCAGCTATCATTCTGTTTGTAAGGTTCACTGCTCTCAAATCTATTCACTACAAAGGCTGTTCTGGAGAACATTATGTGTGGAGTTCTCTATACATACAAATGCATTCAATGCACAGATATTTCAGTGTCAGGAAAAGCTCATTTGTGCCTTTTCCTGGCCACACGGGAAACCATTTTCCATTTCAGATAGCTGGTTGAGGCCTACGGAATTCTAAGCATGAATTTGAAATCACAGATTGTAAAGGTAAAAATAATAGTAATAATAGTAATAATAGTAATAGTAATAGTAATAATAATAATAATAATAATAATAATAATAATATAACAACAACAACATTATCTTTCCAAGCTCAAACATCCAGAGGCCAGATCTACCTCTTACCAGGCTACAATTGTCAGACTATGTAAGAACAGATTCAAGGCAGAATGAGCCTGATGATTACACATTAGCTATTGTTATTGTTCTCTATTATTATTTTAAATATTGTAGTGTGTTGTGGTTATAATGGAAGGTAATGTGCCTTGGGAATGGAGCATGCCTGAAACTCATTAGAAATTAAATATATAGAATGAAAGTGTGAGAGATAAAATTGCTTTTCTGCCTGCCAGTATAAGTGGAATGGTGTATGACAGGGATGGAATAATGGGATGCTCTCAGCTCAGTCTGTGCAGGAACATCTCAACTTCCTGCCAAGGAAAATAAAATTTAACCTCATGCACAAGCTCATACACCAAGAAGGCAAATGCTAAACTGAGGAAGGACAGCTGACTAGAATTCAAATTTTGTCTTGGAAAAGATGGTGAATGTCTGAACTGTAGTTTTTTACCTTTGGAATCTTGGCATGAATCCGATCAGAGGTTCTAATTAAAATGAGTTTGATGGTCTCAGCCTAGTTCCTAATTGATGGCAGTTCACACTACAAAACATATAAGAATTCATTAGAGTGCTTATCTGGAAATTACTGCTCAGAGCAAGCAAGAGAAGGCAACTAAAATGGATTCCAGCAACTTTCCTGCATTTTAGGTAGTGTGGTCCTTTCTGGGCAACCAAAAAATTGTCATCAATAGAGCACAAAGGATCAAAAATCAAAGCATTCCTCTAGAATTAACTCAGATGTAGAATTGTAAATGTACTTCCTAGTCATTTATTTTAAGACTCCAAACATGGATATAGAAATTATGACATGTTCCAAGAAGAAATCTCACAGTATTTCTTGGCATTAAATTGTATGTCATGTTGTCAAAATACAAGTCACTTCAAAGAGAATTTTCTACTTACACTTTGCTAAAAACATTTTATCCAAACTCACAAGAAATATAGCCTTTTTTTCTTTTTTATCCAAAAGGGTAATTTGGTGTTTTGTGTTGAGGTGGCCACTGGTTCTGTACAGATAATAAATAGCAAAATTTCCATGTTGTATTAAATATGCTGATGAGAAAAAGTATTTGCAAGTTCTAATGCCAGCCACCAGAGAAAGTTTGTAACTAATGCATAGTGACCCACACCATTCATCACTTGGGGACAAACAAATCAATCTTTATATTTGGGGTTGGGGTTTTTTGGACCTAATCTGTTCTTTTTCTAAGCCTCTTGAAACTTTGGGGTGCTTGTTCAAGGTGGCATGCTCTGTCTTTGACAAATTTTGTCACTGCTAATGACTTATATACTCATGTACCACTAGAGAGTTTGGGTAGATCAAAAGGGAACCTCTACCTATAGGTGGAACATTTTGCCTTATCTTCAGCATACCCATAGCATACATTCACTTTTCTTTTGAGGGAGTCTCATCTAATCTTCCTGGGGGAGCAGTGAGAACGGTGTCATTGGCCTCAACATCCTCCAAATATCAGACTAAAAATCCAAGGTTTAAGTTTAGTTTTCAGTTTAGATGAAGATTATACTCAGGTCTCTCACTGTGCCTCAGCATTTTTTGTCTTACAGAGCTTATGAGCTTGTCTGTGAATGAATAGATCTTCCAGAAAAGAACACCAGAGAAACAGAGAAACAGCCCAGCAGATACCCCATGATAATCTCAAGGTGAGCAATTCTGGCAACACAGAGACAAAATACAAAGGATGAAGATGAGGAACCTTGAGCACAACACAAAGCCTGCTACCAATGCACCATAACAACAAATTATGGCCAATAATTTTGTCTGAACCGATTGCAGGCCTGTAACATTGCTCTGCTATTTTATCTTAACACTGTGGTGGTATGACTTCATGTTGTGTTTCTGAAAATCTAGAAGGCCCCAGGATTGGTTTTCTGAAGCACAAACATTCCTCAATCTTCTCAATTTCTAATCAACTGCCAGAAATCATGTGCTGAATTACCAACAAAAATCCAGGATATTCATTGAGGCACTTCATTTGCCCAAAAGAAAAGGAGACATTATTTTGTGCCAGGTGCACTTTTTCTCCTTGGTGAGTGGTGCTACTTGCAGGATATAATTGTTCCAGGAACAGCACTCACTTCCTACTTGTTTCTGGACACGGTTCAAGCTCTTGACAAGGTTTCCATGTAGTCATTCATACTGGCAAAAGGAAAAGTGCAGGGGAACATTCCTGATGCTAAAATTATTTTTCTTTGGTAGTCAAATTAATTCTATGCTGTCAGAGCTTTAAAAATAGCCTTTCCTAGACTCTTTCTAATATTGAAAAGAATGGATATGCAATTATCAACAAAGCAGGCTTTTGCAGGAAAACGCTGCTTTTTGGGTTTTCAACCTCTCGTCTCAGTTACAATTGATAAATTGACATTCTTCCCAGAGCCGTGTTATTCTTAGACAACAAGTTCTTTGTGTTGCTTTAAACACAGTATTCTAAAATAGGAAATTTAAAGTGAAAATAAATCCCTCATTGTACAGATACCCCACTGGATAACAGAGGGCAGCAGAGAATGCTCTGGGGTGACCTTATTGAAGCCTTTCCTTATTTAAAGAGGATCTATAGGAAAGATGGGTGCAAACTTTTTGGGATAGGGCCTGCTGCAATAGGACAAGAGATAATGGTTTTAAATTAAAATGGCACTTTTAGATTGGCTATAAGGAGGACATTTTTCATGATGAGGCTTGTGAGACACTGGAATGGGTTGCCCAGAAAGGGGATGGATGCCCCATTCTGGGTAACATTCAAGGTCTGAGTAACCTGATGTAGTTGAAGGTGACCCTGCTCATTGCAGGGGGCTTGCACTAGACAGCCTTTAAAAGATCCCTTCCAACCCAAATCCTTCTTTAATTCTGTGATTCTTAAAATAAGCTTCGTTTGGTCTTTAAAGAACACCTTTTTGCCCTCTCAATGCATATTTATGAATCAGGTCTATATTTGCAAGTTTCATGCATTTTGAGAGATAAATTGTGTCTATAATAATTGTGTCTATACAGTACATGCCATTTTAAAATGGCTTGACATTTTCAAAACATTATTTTGTCTAGCACTTGCATTAACAAAAATAATATTTCAGAGCACTTGAATCACAAACTATCTATTCAGAATGTCATCTAGAGGCAAATGATAATAAAACAAAAAAAAAAATGAAGCAACATTTCTTGTTGCATTATCCCATTGCCCTGGAGCTATATAGGGTGTATTTCCCAGTATGTTCTTCCTGACCTCCAACAGCTCTATTTTATTGCAGCATTACCTTCCAACTTACATTTCTCTCTGGTTGTTCATATCTTTTTTCAAAACTCTCATTCCTCACTTGCCAATCACCACTGACTACTTTTGCCTCAGCTTTCCCCCACATATCAGTCCACAGACTGCAAGCATTTCTAGCCTGGAATATAATTTTTCTTTCTACAAAATTTTAGCATCACCCCTGAGGCTATTCAGAGACCTGTGCTTAAAAAAATCATATTATCCATGTTTTTTTGTTTGTTTTTTTTTTTTCAGGTGAGAGTTGAGTATTGTCTACAGTCTGCTAATAGGGAGAAAACCTGGTGGGTTTCTTGTGCTGGTCCACATACATGAATCTGAGAGTTTTCTATTTGCCATCACGTGTTTTGCATCTGTTGCAAAAGTCTTGTAATAATGTTGGGCTGCTTCACTAATTTCACAGCACAACAGGATTTTTTCTTCTGCAGATGAAGAAGAAAGGCTCATGGTGAGATGAAATAACTTTTGTGGAGTCCCTGGATTGGTAGATAGAGATTCTATGCTCCAGCTCAATGAGTTTCTTAGAAGACAGTAATTTCTAAATGTTTGTTTTAAAGAAATTAAAGCATTTTACTAAATTTTAATGATTGAAAACTTAAATTTATTTTAAAGTTTCACAGAATACCATTGATAAAAAAAAAATAAAGGAGCCTTTTCTTTCTCCTTTGAGTCTGGTGAACTTCTTTACCCAAAACAATCTGAATTAAACATGAGTCCATGGCTCTCTTTGCAACTGTTTTCATTTTGAGCAAAGTCAAAAGTAAGCTTTGATTTTCACATGTTGAGCAAAAGCATCTAGTCAAACAACACCTCCCAATGTAAAAAATACCCAATACTGAAATTTGAGCCATAACCCAATCCTCACTAGCCACATACAAAGCATGAGCTGTATAAACTTTTATGTACACATCCAAAACTGCAAACAGCCTTGAAGTTTATCAAGAAAAGCTTTGGCTTTTTATTATTTGTTCAAAATTATAACAATCCCTCATCTGTAACCATCAGCTGACTAAAAGCATTAATTTAAGAGGTAGGGGTATCAAAGCTAAAAAAACCTCCCTGGCTTTACTCCCAGTGCTCTATGTCTGCACAGAGATGGGGAAAGCTGAGGGGGTTTGGTTTGGGTGGGTTTTTTATTTCTTTGGGGATAAGGAGACCATTTGTAGCATATGTCCTACATCTGGCAGTAGCTCCCTGATAAACACGTGTAGCAGCAGGAACCCAATTATCCCTGTTGCCCTTTTTAGAATTACTATGAGTTGTGCTCTTCTAGGCAGCGGAAATAACACATGAAGGGAAAAGGCACCGTTTAAAAGTTTCCACAGCACATTTCCTGGCACTGCTCCACAAATTACATGCAGTAACACTCTCCCAAAGAATCTTTTGCTACTTAAAGTGTGGTAGGGCCTGCACCATATTTCAGCTATATACCTTACTAATATTGCAGTGAAGAAAAAGTAATTATTGCAACTCCAAGACAAAATTTTTATTCACTGCAAAATATAATTTATTCTGAAAGGGGATCTTTCTCTTTTTTTTTTTTTTTCATTTTAGGTGCTTTTCAGTTTTAGATCCCACATCCCTCCTTTCCTTCAGTCCCTGATCTTGGGCTGTTTCTGGGCCACTGAGATCACATTGTTCTGTGCTGCAGATGAGCCACATCAGCATGCTCAGAAATTCAGAGCAGGAAATAGAAAGTGCTGAGGTCTTTGTGTTGCCTAATCTCATACTGTTGTTTCTAAGACAGTATAAACAATAGCCTATTAGTATTCAAGAGATACTGCTTCTAAGCTGGAGAGTTTGAAGAAAATTACATATTAAATACGGAGAAATATAAAATTGCAATATTTGTATTAAATTGTCTTCAGGAATGAATTGTATTTCTGCACACTTTCATCTAAACCCTTTTTGAAGTCTCCTCACATTCAAAATGATTAATTTATTGAGATTATTTTCCAGGCTCATATATATTTATACTACTAAAAAGAATTCAAAATAATAAAGCTCCATATTCCAGACATTTATTTTACAATTAGCAACTGGTTTTTTTCAGTTTAACAAGTATTATTTTTCTTTCTGTTTTAGGTTGAGCCAAAATGAGCCAGAACTATCTTACTGTATTCAAGGGAAACATTGCTCCTAATGAGTAGGACTTATCTTGCTATAAGAACACCTATAGTATCTTTATAAAATGAAGATTTTATAAGACAATTCTGCTAAGATGGCTGAATTGTGAGAGCAGAATTAAAATTTTCCACATTGTTAAGCTGGTATAAATCTGAAGTTAATACATTTATTTCCTTGTCTGTATTTTGGCAGATTTTCTTCAGCACAACAGAAATCTAAGGAGGTAACCAGTTATAAGAGCTTTTTACTGCCTGTTAATATGTGACTTCTGGAAAAAAATGGGGAAGATGAGAATTGTTTTGAGCAAAAATGTATTAATTGCCTTCATTCTTCTTTGCTCTGATCATCCTCCTATATGTCTCTACTTAGGAAGTTCATTTGTGTTCACGTCTGGAGAGTTTGGGATCAAGGGAAGCATTTCTCCATATAATTCCAGGAGAGAATGACCCAGGCTGTTAAGTCATGTGCTTTGAAAAGATAAAGTAGGTCAGAATCCCCCCTGGTTAGCTTAGAGGAATGATCCTTCAACAATTTACACATATAATGTTATTGTAACTACTCAGAAAGTCCCAAGTGCAGCCACAACTGAAAATCGCTATTCTTGGTCATAGGAAGACTTGCAAGAATTCCATATAAGAGCCACCTCAAAGTTTTAAATGAGAAGGGGGAAAAAAAAAGTATTATTATATTTATTACATTGATCTTAAAGGTGGCAAACCCAAAAGCAGGTATCTAACTAAGTCATGCCATGCATTGCCCAGAAGAGCTGCTGGGGCTGGGATGAGGATGTGAACCCACTCTGTCCCAAATGCTCATGGCCTGCAGTGCAGCTGCAGGCTCCAGCCTTTGATCCTACAAACACATGTAGAAGCCTACAAACACATGAGTGGCAGAAATGTGCATCCACTGGAGCTCAAACAGAGCACAGGTCTCTGAGGGAACATGACAGAACCCACACATCACTGGAAACATGGCCTGCTGCCTTCTCTCCTGTACATGGACATGTACAGCCATGCACCTGGAAAAATCTGCCACTGGCGTCTCTCTGGTGGGATGTGGCTAAAATCCATAAAGATGTTAATTCCTGTAGCCCAAATTACAGATTTTTTTTCTCCCAAGAAATCTTAATAAGTGGTTCTGTCCTGCTGTCGCTGTCCATGCTGGTGGTAGTACTTCCAGAAATTCACATAGGTAGTTGTGCCTCCATGAAACAAAATCTTAGAGTGGTTTAGGCTGGAAGGGGCATTAAAGATATCTCATCCAACCCTGCCGTGGTCAGGGACACCTTTCCCTACTCCAGATGGCTCAGGGCCCCATCCAGCCTGGCTTTGAACACTCCCAGGGATGGGGCAGGCACAGCTTCTCTGGGCAACCTGTGCCAGGGCCTCACCACCCTCACAGGAAAGAATTTCTTCCTAACATCTAATCTAAACTCACTCCCTATCAGTTAAAAACCATTGTCCCTTATCCTGTCACGTTTTGCCCATACAAAATGTCCCCCTTCCTAATTTTGTAATCTCCCTTAAGATAGTGGAAAGCTCTAATGAGGTGTCCCCAAAACCTCTGCTCCAGGCTGAACAACCACAGGGATCAGAGATTATAACAGACCTCATCTCTCTTTTTGATCCTCTCTGTTCCTTTACGTAACAGTTTGATTGGATGCAAAGAACTTGTCAAAGGAGATAGAAATAATTTAATCCCTTTAAATAGACTTGCACATTCTGTATATTCACAAAAGGTGAGACTGCCATCATGAAGCAGAAAGCACTAGTGAAATTCAGCAACTACACTGGAATGGTGCCACTAGGGAAAGAAATAATATTTAAATGAAATTAGGCAGAGATCTCAGGCACACAGAACATAAATATTTAATTTGGAATTTCACCAAGGCACTGGGGCTAACACCTTTAACTTGGCACATGCAAGATTTTTAAATGACCACAAATTTTATGAGGACCTCAGATTTCACCTCCCCTTTAAAGGATTGTCTCCCCAGTGGAAAAGATCTGGTGAGAAGCTGATTCTTTATTAGTTCAGGTGGGAATTTGGCCTTTGGTTCTTGTTTAATTTACGTAACAAAATCACAACCCTCATGCATAGAATCTGGTGGTAAACAAAATTTTTTCCTGAAGGCTTTACTGGGAATTCATTGCAAGAACCAATTAAGCCAAGCATATCTTACCTATGAAGTGAATTCAAAAGCAAATGACCCAAATCTTACAGAGGCTTATTAATTTTTGCAGGAAAAATAAAAACAATCTGCTCTTTTTTTTTTTTTTTTAAACAGTCCTCCAGTACTTAAAAATAAACTAAAATCACAAAAAACTTCAAAGGGAAGAGAATTCGTAGGTTAAATACAGAGACCATCCTGTATAAGTCTTTGCTTAGTAATTAGAGTTAATTTGTAGGAGGGTTTTTTCTTTTTTTTTTTTTTTAATAAGAGAATGTTGGTATGTCTTGTATAAACAGTACGTGCTAAAAATTCTCCCAGATAAAAAAAATCTTTAACACTGTGGCACATTATCAATTTAGGCACAGTGGGTTTTAGACAGATAATTAGCAAGTCTTGCTTGACCAACTTCCATACTGCTGCAATGAAGATTAAGAAAGAGACTGTTTTACTGTCAGTAATGCAACTTCTGTCCAATAAAGTTTTGCAGGCCCTAATACAAGAATTTTATGTATGTTCAGTATCTCATTTGTACAGTGAAATGAGGCAAGAAGTAAAATGCTTATGATTAATATTATAGTGTATGGTCTGCAAGTGATTTTAGGAGGAAATTCACATTCTTCTCATTAAAGCTAGCTGGGAATATGTCTTGAAATTAAAGTGACTTTTTTTTTTGAGTAGTGTAAATAGTTGAATATTAGAAAAAATATTAGAAAATTAGAAAAAAATAAGCTTGACTGGTTTCAAAAACCAGGAATGGCAAGATTTTCAGCATGCCACAGGTCTATGTGTGAACATTCAGACGAGACAAGTAAATAATAAACCTACATCCTCCTCTATTTATGGCCCTGATTAAAACTTGAAGCCAAGTTTTTTTCCAGCAACATGAGATAAAGCCATTTTTCTAGGGGCACATCCAGATGGTGCTTTATAAACTATAGGAAGCTTGATGTCATTTTGAAAATTCAGCTGCATCCTGGCTGATGCAGCTGCTCTGCTATGCAAGGATAACTGCAAGCACAAGTTCTAGTTAACTTCACACATAATTTTTTTCACATGATTATGCAACAGAGACAATGTAAGAAGTAACAACCTGAACCTCATTTGCATTTATTGCTAGTTTCTCTGGCAGCAGTTGTGTGCCATGGTGCCAGGGCACCATCACAGCCTGAGATCCTGACCAAGAACATCCAGACTGACCCAGTCCAGGCTAATGAGGAGGAGGAGGAGGAGGAAGAGGAGTTGTCCATCACTGCACCAGACTTGGACCATACTGAAGAGAGGCCAGAGATTGCTTTGCTTATTAATACTTCCTCTCTTCTTATCCCACATATCCCCAAACGTCGTCTTCCCCAAACCCTCTAATTTTATGAATCCCAACAATTCCCCCTCTCTATTTTTTCTCTATGTTTGAATTCAGAAGATGACTTTCAGAAGCTGAAGAAGGTGCTATTTAAGTTAAAGCAATGCTGAAGTACTAAACAACATACAACAAGTGTATTTCAACACAATATTCCCTTGTTCAATAATGATTGCTCAATATATTGAGAGGCAATGATATATTTTAATAAATTACCAAGAAGACAAATACAAGACCAGCCAGAAAAGAGACAGATTGATGATATATTTTCTAATAGCTCAGCAAAGTTGAAAGGACTTTCTGTTGACTTTTTTTCCCTTTCAAAGCAGGGACTAGCATCTGGTGAATAGGAAAATAAATATACTGGAGACGAGGAAGGCTAGTGTAAGAAAACAACACTGCAGTGAACAAATTTCAGCAGTGCAATTTCAAAACCATTGCATATTTAATAGTTATATGTACTTTATAATTAAATGACCAGCTTCTCTGGCATCAAAATCTGACTAAATTTGCCACAATGAGTGAAACCTGGGGGCAAAAGTCAGTTAAATGGGACAAGAATTTTGTTCTGTATGTGCAGAACAGGTGGCAAAACAGGGCCTGCCTCTCTCTAGTCCTCCTTGGGATGTGATACCGATTAAGCAGATATTTTTCTAATTTCAGTGTAGCATACCTGATCCTTAAAATGAGACTTTAGCTCTTGGCGAAGTTGATGGCATATAATTTCCTCTCATTTAGACAGATTGCTTGAGAAGCATGCTAGCAATAAAGATAAGCTTTATTTATCATAATTATAGTGACTTGTTCTTTTAATTAATTTTCCATTTCACACTAATGTTTATATATTAAACAATTTACATTACTGCTTAGTGGAGGTAATATTGATATTACTCTTATTTAAAAAAAAAAAAAGTGTCTCCATTTATGGTATAAACATACACAATTGTGTAGCATAATTTAGGAAACCTGCTTTGTGTGCCATAGCAGAAATTAGCTCATCAAATATGTTGTATTTGGTAGAGACTAAAGGCCATTAGAAGCATCATGTCTCTCCCATCAATTTATCAAATTGTTGTCTGACTGGCATTTCCTGATTACACACTATCTTCTTTATGCATTTTCTTACACTTCAGTACCCGGCTCTGTCAGAAAATGATGGCATCTTTAAATTAACATCAATCCATCTTTAAATTACTTCCATTCATAACTCCTTTAAGCCAGAGCCAAATTAAATTCCAAGGAGCCTAGAAGGGGAAGAGCTTATAAGGAAAGTGAGGATTAATGTTGTTTAAATGCACATTTTCTTAATATCTCAAAGCTCCTTGCCAATCTTGCTTAGATGTTGTTCCGCCAAGCTGCTGACAATTGTGACTTTTAAGTTGATTTCATTGTTAGAACAGCTGGATGAATGAAAATTAGATTTAGTTATTGTATAATCAGTATGACTATCAGAAGTAATGGTGTCTCCTGTCCCTCAGCACAAACTTTGTACTATGCCTCAGTTTGTGGTGTTTGCAGGCAGGATGGGAATTGCGCAGGGGAGCAGCCATGAACTTGCAGGGAAAGCACCCCAGCCTTAGGGGTTTTTTGATTGTTTGGGGTTTTGTTGTTGTTGTGAGTTGTTTTTGTTTTGTTTTGGTTTTTTTTTTTATTTTGGTTGGTTGGTTTTTGATACTTTGGTGATTTGGCTGTCTCTTCTCCCTCCAAAGAAAGGGCTGACAACGCTATGCTGACTATTCTAATAACATTAAGAAATAAATGGAGTACAAACTTGTGAGATATGAGTGGTTCAAACTTGTCTCTTGCTCTCTCTATACAGTGGATGCAAATATGTGTAGTTAATTTTTAGAAATATTTTTCTCCTGTATGTTTATGGATTACTTCCAAGTAGCACAAGTAGCATCCTTCTGACTCTGAAACTGGCCACAATTCACACCACACCAAAATTCACTTTGATATTCAACACATCCTCTGTTTTTAATACTTCATCTTCACTCAATTTCTGAGAGATAAAGAGTATTCACAATATATCCTGCTCTGAGTATTAACTTCACTTCACCTTAAAATAGACTTCACTGTTATTGTGTTTTTCCCAGCCTCTCCTACTCCTTGTTCTTACCAGATGTATTTATACTTTCCATTCCTCCTTCCCACTAACATCGCTCCAGATGAAAATTTTTTTTAAACTTTGAAAATTACACCAAGTTCAGAAAAATTAAAATATCATCAAAAGGTGGTTTTTAGCAGCAGAATCTAAGTTATGGTAAGGACACCCATCTGGAATAAACCTGACTCAGCAGGGATCACTCTTGATATGTTTCCATTCCTGTCCTGAAGTGTTTTACTTGACTACCAGAGTGAAGATACAGTTATCTATATCTGTATATAGATATATATACACTTGAGACAGCTCTTCCCTCCAGGTCAGATTTCTCTAGCCAACTGCACTGTCAGTTTGGACTTCATTTTCTCTTTTCTCTCAGAAATTGCACTGTGCTCTTAATTTCACACCCAAAATCCAATGACTTACACTTAATTTCTGCTTCTATTCAAAACAGCATATTTTAGGAATGAGTATTACTCAGCTTCTGTTGGCAAGTTAGCAAAAAAGAAATAGTGCTCCAAATAGGCTTTTCACTGTGCTTAAAGAAAATAATGTTATTCAGCTTTAAATTTTCTCTATTTCAACATAATATCAAGAGTCAGACAAACAATCCCACAAAAATCCAAAATGCCAATTTTATCATGAGATGTATCAAACAGCTAGTGACAATGAGCTGCTGTCTTCCAATATAAAATATCAAAAATAGAAAGAATAAGTATTCCAAACCTCAAAATTAGAAAGAATAAGTACTCCTTTTCTCTTAGAAACAAGGGCAAATTTCCTATTGTGAAAAATATATTTTTGCTTCCACCACAAATGAAAACTTTTATATATTTTCACTTTTATCTCTCACACTTTAAAAAATGTGGTAACAATAATATGCTGCTTGTAGAGTATAGAAAATATCGGGGATATCACCAGTAGGTGAAAATAACATGTTTTTTCAAGCACTTTGAGGCCCTTGGGGTGTCATGCACAAAAATTTTGTTCTGTGTTAGCACCTGAGAGAGAGGAAAAACAAAGTATAATGGAGTGCTAGCTTAAAAGTTTAGCTACTTTTGCATCAGTTTGCTTCTTCTTTAAAAAGTGATAATAACAGTAGCTCATGCTACTCAGAATTTAAAGGAATAATATATATTTGTATGCAGTGTGCCAGCTTCATAGGCAACAACGCCTTTTATTTAAACAGTGCTCATTCACTTCTGAAACACCTTAGGCTGTTAAAATCTCATGGTCTAAAATACACTGAAGGCTTGTGCTTTTCAGGAGGGAGAGCAGAGGAATAACCAGACCCAGTTCTTTTGTTCCTACCCAGCCTTGGTTGCTAATCAATTTTTCTCGGCCTCCGAATCTGTAATTATGGTGTCGCTTTCAGGCTGCAATAGCATACCAGGTTTACACAGCACAGGGAGAGATAAACAAGTACTCAGTGCAATTTGAAAGGTTTTGACCTTTAAAAGCTGTTAATCTGCACGTGAATTATAATTAATCAATTAAAGGAGATTCAGTCTAGTACCAACATAATTAGATACAATTTTACTGCTGAATAAGCCATGATAACCCCATACAAATGAAGACAGAGTCCACTGCTCCTCACATTTCCAAATATCCCAGCTCCGCAGTTTTAGCAAAACTATGTAGGTTTCCCAAGTGGGATTTTTATGGCTTTGGAAAGCAGAAGTGTTGAAGGGTGAGACTGTGTTCCAAGTTCAATAATATGGAATAGTGCTTGGAAAACTCTTCTCACTTTAGCCTACACACTGTCTTCAAATGTTTCCCTGAGAAAGAAGGGAAGGAGGAAAATGGGATCCAAGGCACTGCAGGAATGGAAAGAAGTGGTTGCTGATTTCCACTGTTTTCTGACATCTTTGAGGCCAAATTCAGGGATAAAAGAGTAAACAAAACCCAGATAATGTGTGTTGTATTTAACCACCACAGCTAATAGCCCTCAACCTGACTCCAATGGGAATATGCAGTGATTAGAGACACCTGCAGGTTAATAATTGGAGGCATCTAAGCACAGAGGCAATTAATGTAGGAAAACTCTCCTGAGGTTGGAAAGGCAGCACTGTTTAAATAAATAAATAAATGAATTTGCATGCATACATAAAAGGGAATACTTTTTTATTCCTCTGAATAGTCTACCTTCCTACAGGGACTAGAGACGGAGTCATCACTGGGGCATCCTTCAATATCAGTAGAAGTCTTGTCCCAGAAAAATGGCTGGAATAAAGATTTTGATCTCCTTTCAAAAGTTTATTAGCCTCTAAAAGCGTTCAATTTGGATACATATTTTGAAATTCAGTTTTAGTCCCAACTTTGAAGTTTCCCTGTAGAAAGTTCACATTAATTTCAAAGGCATTTTTATGCCTTTTACATAGCATAGGAAATAAGTCAAAATTTAGACTTTGGAGCTGAGGGATAGTTTTACATGTCTGAATCCACAGATCTATGAATGATTTGGGATGTATTACTTACTGAACTTTGTTTTTAACATATGAAGTTGAAATAGTTGGCATTTTAAGAAATTACTTGTAAACCAGAAGAGATAATATTTTTTTCCTGGACATTTTCAATCTTTCAGGTAAAATTTCTCACCCAAGTATGCATGATGCTACTAATATTTCACTACTCATTTTCTCTTCAAAGCCTGCTGCTAAAGTAGATGTTTCCAGGGTAAGTAGCAAAGGCTAATGTATTCCTCAGCAAAATGGAAAAATGATAAAGTGAAAAAATACATTAAAGGACATTAAAGGATAACTCTGACCATGTGACCCGGTCATAAAAAAAAAGCATTTTCAGAGAAAGGAATCAAAACCATGCAAGGGCATGAATTATTTATAGACATAAGGGTCCCCAGGAAACGTACAAAATTTGCCCTTAAATGATTCAGTTTAAGAACTATTCCTGTTGCTTTTCCTTGATTTCTAATGAATAAATAACTTGCTTCAATCTTGCTACATTTTCCTTGGCTGATTTTGGCCTGAAAACAGGCATCTAAGTTATCTAGTGCTTGCTCAGTATTCTGGTCAGAAAAGGACTCTGTAGAGTTCTTACATTTTTGGGACTGAGGAGGGTCTGAAATAATGAGAGAAACACGGTAAGGTAACAAAAAGGAAGGAAGGAAACAAGGAAACAAGGACAGAAGGAAACAAGGAAAGAAACAAGGAAGGAAACAAGGAAGGAAACAAGGAAGGAAACAAGGAAGGAAACAAGGAAGGAAACAAGGAAGGAAGGTCTTTCTGAGAAGAAGGGCAAGTAATTTATTTCATATAACTTGCTCATTTTTGTTCTAGACATTGTCAGATTAAGTGGGCCACACTGAATTTAAAGGAGAAGATAAGCTATTATTACATTGTGCTCCAAAATCTTCAGAGAAATACCAGAGATAATTGCCTTTAATGTCAATTTATTAAGCAACATTCTTGTGTGGTGCATCTGTGTTGTGTATTCAGGAGTAGAATTTCTAATTCTACTTGTAATTTTTGTGTTTACAGAAAGCCAGAACTCAAACAGGATAATTTATGTATAAATGTCCCCTAGGGTAAGCATTTTCCATGTAAAAATAAGTTATAAAGAAAGAGAGAAAAGACATATGAATTCACCCAGAGACATGGAAGATGTGCAACAGAAATGGCAGTTAGGCCCATTTGTATTCTTCCCTAAGAGTTCTCTTGGCAAAATGACTTTTCTCCACTAATTTCTTCATTGTGTTTGTTGGTAAACAATATAATTCTTATTTACAATGCTTAACAGAGTGAGAAGCAATAGTTAAAAGCAAAGTGAAGGACAATTAGCTGGTTCTCTAGTCTATAAATTTTAGAGTTTATAAAGGTAAATGTAATTCTCTCTGTAATATAGACATTACTGAGAATGCAAACCACTATATATATACATATACATATATATATATACATATATATATATATATATATATATATATAGCTACCTAATAAAATGAATGTGAATGTATGAATAATATGACCCAGAAGGTAGGAATAGTGATCTTCTGAACTCAAAAATCTGAATTGTATTATAGCCATGAGGTTGGGGCAAGCTGACTGAGGGCAGTGGCCTGTGTAAGTGCTTTCACATGCCCCCACCCTGCCTATGGGGGTGAAGGATTGGAAAAGATGTGGCAACATTTTTGGGGGTGCAGTTTGTTCTCCTACCCCTCTTAGGGATGATGGATGAGCACAGACCATAGCAGAGATTTTTCCACTCAGCTGAGCTCTGCCATTTGGCTTTGTTTAAAAACACAAAGGAGCTCCATGACACAAATCACTCAGTGCAGTGCTGGAACGGTGAAGTTTTCTATCAAATGTTTCTATATGTTTAATTGCCTAAAACCTTTAGCACCCAAGTTCTTAATTTACAATTTTCTTACAATTCTAACTACATGAGAAGTTGAGTTACAAATGGCAAGTGGAAACTAAGTGATTTGTCCAGGACAAAATACATGGAGGAAGATTTCAATGAGGTATTAGTCCTTACTGCAAGGTTAGGGTTTTCCTTTAATTTTGGCACAAATGCAACACAGGAACATTAAAAATGTAAGACAAATCTTATTGCTTTCTCAAAGGAAATCTCTAAGGTGTTGCTCATCCAAGTGATTTGATTGGAAACTGCTCATGGTCCTCAAGACATCTCTGATTTATTGTTTTTCTTGTTACCATTGTAACAATAATGGTATTGTTTCATACACTGCAATAAACAATGTTGTTTCACACACTGCGTAGTTTAGGAGTTATGTAAATTCTGGGGTAACTTGTGTGACTTGAGAGGTTTCAAGACAAATGCTTTTTCAAGAATTCTCTCTGTCATGGCCACCAATATTATTTGATTTACACATCCATCTCTGAGATCAGTCTCCTCAGAACCTTCAGCTCTGTCTGAACCATAAAGTTCTCAATGAAAAGAATGGAAAAAGTGCAGAGCCTCTGCCCTGTGAACATCAGCTAAAATCCAGAAGGAATCCACCTCTCACAAGCCCCCTCCCCATGCAATCAGTAAATCAGAATATAAGCACACTGAGTGAGCTTCTAGACAGTTCACAAACAGGAAGAATCTGTATTTTGAGAGCCACACACAAC
Source organism: Ammospiza caudacuta (assembly GCF_027887145.1). Lineage (NCBI taxonomy): Eukaryota > Metazoa > Chordata > Aves > Passeriformes > Passerellidae > Ammospiza > Ammospiza caudacuta. Next base: position 10,316,535 of record NC_080594.1, read on the forward strand.
CAGCCAAAATTCAGTTAAACAGCAGGTATCAGACAACAGGTATCTCTGCCTGACAATAGTTCACATTCCACTTTACTAAGGATTTTTTAGTACCATACTACACACATATGCAGATAAACCAAATCCCTCTTATTCTCTACAAATTATATATAGCCACCTGCCTTACTGTTTTAACATGACTTTGTTTTGCTATTCTACATCAACTCCACCTTCAATAAACAAACAAAATAACAAATTTGGAGTCTGATCTTAATAGAATTAACCACTTAACAACAAAATTTCAATGACTTTCTATCAATATTTTTTGCCAAATTCTCAAAATCTGCAAAGAAATTATAACCCAGAAATCTTAAACTTGAAAGAATGGCCTATTTACTCCTAATAACAGGATCAGGAGAAAGAGTTTTAAAAATTAAAATTTATAGAGCCCTAAAAACTGATGTTGGCAAGCAAAGTAACTTTAAAGTACAAATATCTTCCTGGATAACCTATATATTTCTCAATAAGCCAGCATCATAGGTCTCTAGAGAATGCATCCAAAATCTAAAGTAAACTTTATTACACATTCTCTCTTCCAACTCTGAAAACTACACGACTATTTGAAAAAGTAAAAATACAATACCCTTTTGCTTCAAACCTAAACATTCTGTAGCTTGGAGCAAGCCTTTAAGAAAATTAAAATATTTATAAAGTGTTTTTCATCATCCTGGGAAACACAAACTTAATGTCAGCATAAGTTTTAAGATTTATTAAGTGACCCATCAGCAATGGATATTGAATGGTGTTTCTAGTACTCAGTGTGGGCCACAAGGAAATTTTGTCTAATATCACACTTCTGGATTGCAGAATGACAGAATGTCCTGAGCTGGGAAGGACCCACAAGGATCATCAAATCCATCTCCTGGTGCTGTTCAGAGCACCCCAGGAATATCCCACATGTGCTTGAGGGCATTGCCCAGCCATTTCCTGAGCTCTGTCAGGTTTGGTGCTGTGCCCACTGCCCTGGGGAGCCTGATCCTGTGCCCAGCCACCCTCTGGGTGGAAAACCTTTTCCTGGTACCCAACCCACCTCTGTAGCCAGCTACAGGATGTGAAATGTTGGAGGCAATATCAAATTGAGGCCATGAAAGGCACGTGTGGGTTTATGACATGAGTTTACTCCCATGCACTATTTGCAAAGAGTTCTCAGAGTAGAAAAGTTGATCATTTATACACTCATTAAACCAGCTAGGTGCTAATTTTTTAAGTAACCTGTTAATCTGAACCTGCAACCTGAAGGAAAAAAATAGAAATATTCTTTTGCTTTGTGGGATGCACGCCTACAATAAAAACACAAAACTAGTACTGCAATCTTGGTATGTCAAATGAAAGACTGAAATTCAGCTATTCAACAATTAACTTTCAAAACTAATATAAGGCTGGGTTTTCATCACTCTTATCCTCTTGTGACACTATTCACTTAACTCTTAGATTAAAAATTAAGATACTTTTGAAACAGATTTTTTTCATGTCAAGGTGATTATTTTGAAAGTCAACGCATGTATCTGAAATTCAACAAAAGTTCAAATTTTAATGTGGAAATTCACCTTTTATGTACCCATCATGCCTCAGCAAGAAGATAAATTTAATGTCCAGCTTAATGAAAAAACTTCTTTTTATCAATTTTTCTGTAATAAATATGACCAAGCCAGGATCCTACAATCATTATACCTGGCTTTTCTTTTGTTATACAAATTTCTTAAATGTTTAAAACTTTTTTCTTTCTCTTGTCATATTCCAAGATATTGTCAAATTCTATTCTTTATATACAGAAAATCTATAAAATCAACTTCTATTTTGGTTTTGTGAAGATTATTTTTCAGATGAAGTGAAAATATCTTTGGGAATAAAAAAAAAATTAACGCATGTAAACATAACCTTATTTTATCTGTGTCAGCCCTGGGAATTGTTCTGTGTTTTAGAGGAGTATTTAACATTCCTGTCAAAATACACAGTTATTTCTCAGACCTTTTGGTTAATCAGTTGTGTGAGAAACATGTATTTGAGTCCTACTTTCACATGTTGGGATGGAAAATGACTGTCAGACATGTCACTACTCACAAACATTTTCACTGGGAGAGATTATGACCACTGGGATAACAAAAGCAATTCCTGACTAAATGCAATTAAGTAAATCAGGTTAAGCACCAAACATTTATTGAACACCATGTATGATCAAGCTAATTATAACAACAAGATAATCCTCATAGATTGAAATGTTTTCAATAAAATCAAAACTAAATGTATTCTGTGAGGTAAAACCAAGATCAAATTGATCTTAGTCAACACATGAATCTTTTATCAAGATTTGTTCTATGAACTGTACATTGCAGTGCCTTGAGAAAATCTCTGTCATGGCTCAGACTGCACAGAGTCTCCTCCTCGTTCAGGATTTCAGTGCTGGAAATGTTTGCTGTTGGCTGAAACTCTGACCACGCTATTTCTATTCCAATCCCACCTCCAGGCATTTCCAGTCCTCTGGACCTGCATCCCTCTATTGCTGTTTTCTAATATTAGTTTGCCTTTCTCATTTGCATTGACCTAATATTCCAAAATTATAATCCCTTAAATTAACTTAATGGAGCCTTCTATGCAACAAAAGGTGTGGCAGCTTGAAAAGAGAAGGAGAAGATGGGTTAAAATTTAAAATAAGCCTAAAGTTGAATATATAAAGAAGCCTGTATAGACACATGCTGCTTCTCCAGAACACAACGCTTTTCCAGGAGATCAAAATAAAGGAGACAAAGAAAATACCATAAAGACTTGTCATTGGCTTGGCCAATTAGATACAGAAAACAGATTAAACTGGAAGGCTAATACTTTGTGGTAATCAAATGCATAATGATTATAAGAAGGTGGATAGTTTGATAAAATATTGCATTTCATCAGCTTGTGGAACACCCCTCCTGTCACAGACCCTAACTGTAATTACAATGTAAGGTTTTTGTATGTTAGTAATTTATTATTAGTGCAAGTCTGAACATTTGAATGAGATGCTGGGATTTGAGTCTGGGAGGATAAGCAGACACCATGATGCTGGGAGAACTTGCTTAAATTGCTGCACAGATGCTGAGTTTAGTGATTTCACAGCTTGTTTATTCTTAGTGGTATAAAATATATTTGTCACAGTCCTCTGGTCCAAAATGCTTTCTAGGTCCCTGGATATAGCCCAGTAGGGATGGTCTAATGGACAAACTATGAAAAAAATCTCATAGAAACCACACAAGGCCCTGCTGACCTTACTGACCTTTAGATTGGACTGTGAGAGTACATCTGCTTTCATTTAACATGAAACTGAAGTTTGATAAAGAGAGAGATATTACCTTTCACATTTTTGAAATCCAATATTATCTTTTTATTTCTTTTTTTCCTTTTAACCTTTAGATCTTTCTGGTATATGGTTACTCTAGTAAAGAGTCTGCTGTAACACATATCCAGCTGATATTGGTAAAGAGAGATCAAGAAAGGTGTCCTGGATACCATAAAATAAAAAAAAAAACTAAAACCCCCAACATTTTTATCTCAGCATTCATATTTTGTGTAGGGTAGGGGGAAGAAGCAAATTACTTAGTCTATCATGCTATGCAAAACTTCCAGTAGCATTTTAGGTTAAGCCAGGCAGTCTGCAAAGAACTAATACTGAAACTCAACTCATTGCCCCCAAGAATTGCAACACCTCCAAGAAAGTCACTTATGAGCATCTAAGGAAAAAGCCTGAAGCTCATTTGAGGATATCTATAAACTATTTAAACATGAACATTGAGCTGAGCACTTTCACATGTGCTTGCATACCTTGTGGGGGCATTTTATCTTGTATAAATGTCCAGCAAATAGATAGCACAGTTTTCAAGTATGTAAATGGATATGTACTGGCTCAAAAGAAGTAGAGATACATGAAACTAGGAAAACACAAGGGCAGATTTTATCTCAATTCCATGCCTGGATTAGAGGCCACCTTGTGTCTTCACATTACATGGTACCAGAGCTGCAATTCAGAGCCAGTCAACCAAGATGAGGTGGGAGATAGTGAAGCACAGATTTTTATTTTTTTTTTAATTCTGGCAAATTATTTTATTGATTTTTTTTCCTTATGATTGTTCAGCAGCAGTTTTTAATTCCTAGAGAATTCAGAATGTTGGAATGATGGATTAAAAGGAAGCCAAGGGAACACAGTTCACAAAGAAATAAGTTGTTAATGAGATGTTGCTCTCACTACATAGCTGAGGTCAGTTGAGTCATCCTCTCTTGTAAAACCACTAGGAATGGCTGAGTGATTAACTCATTTGCTAAATGACTGAACTAGATCAGACTCTCAAGAAATTCATGGGATGAAGAGTAGTTCAGATGTGCAGGTGCTACTACTCAGTGCCTGGAAATTATCCTCTCCTGGCAGCTATTTAATTCAGTCTAATTACATATGCAAAATTATGTTACTTTTCTTATACACCACTCATTTTCCAAAGTAAATGGTTGTAAGGGCTATGCTGCATGTCTATCCCACATACCTGTTGAATAGAATTAGGTTAAACCCAGACAGGAAATATAGCATACAGCTCAAAGTAACTCTCTGAGAGATGAACTTTTGCAAATGCTCAAAGAATAAAAAATTAAAAATTCAGCAGCTATTTTAAACTGATTTAAATGAAAAACTATTGGTGGTTATGACATAATATTAATATTTCCTTGACCTCGATGACAAAAACCTATTGGATTTTAAATTTTCCTAAAAGCTACTGGTCAGTTTTGGATCTTATGCAGTTTAAGAAACCATAAACCGTAAAAGGTCAAGAGAATGTACTCAAAGAACAGTAGATGCAATTGCGCTCAAACTATATTAGATCATTCAGGACATCTTTCTGACAAAGCAGAGCTGTTTAAACGAGTTTAATTTCTGATGATTTGTTTGTGTTTTTAAAGGACAATATTGTTGGCTGAACTTTTCAGCAGAGAGTTACAGTTTGAAATATAGTTTTAATATAAAAATCACCATAGATTCACTGAAAATTCACCTATTAACGCTAAACATTTCTTAGCATTAATAGGTGAATTTTTAGAAGGTTGGAGCTAAACAGAAGGAAGGCCATTTTCTAATGTTCTTCACTCAAGCATCTTAAAGCTTCTCCTTGCAAAATGATATTGGGTTAAAAAGGCTTTTTTTGTTTTAGACTCAGATTCAAACACCACAGTTCCTAAATTGCCACAGTTAGAGCTTTCCCAAGGTTGATTTCTCAAGATGGATAGACACCAGAGGAAAGAGAGTGAATGCTACTGCTCTCATTGGTAGGGCAAAGAAGCCTTACATGATAATACTTAAGTTGGACTTCTGCTATACTGAGACTCTCAATCATCTCCAGTTAACAGCACCAGGCAGAGAGCACATCATGAACCCATCTTCCACGCACTGAAGGCTGTTTCTTAATTGGGAAAAAATTTGTGCATAAACCCAGGATGTAATTAAAATCCAACCTATATTTACATGAACCTTGTTAAACATCTACAGAGTGTAATAGTGAGCTGTCTGTGCCAAATTTATAACCCTACTACTTTGGAAAGAAAATCATTGACTACTAAATGGAACAGAGTGTGGTGACTAATGGGGCTCACACTAAATCTGCACTGCTTGTTCTGGATGGCTGAAATCAAAAGAACACTTTTCACCACTTGGAGTCTGGATGTGCTTTCAAAACCCTAGACTTCCCTCTCTTTGATCCAATGAAATGAAGTGAAACATGTAGCCTCTAGGCAGTTTTTAGGTCCTGAAAGATCAAATAGATGCTATTACAGTGCAATTTGCTTGGTGGAGCCTAACAGAACGGATCTGCTCAAAACTTACCCTGCACTTTGCAGAACACATGGAAGAGGAAAAGGCTACCAAACTGAAATTATAGTACATTTGTACTGTTGATTCAAATGCTACTGAAAAAAAATACATTGCTTACTAGCACTGGTAAGGTTCAAGATTTGGCCAAGAATCGCTCTGGAATTCCACCTAGCCTTGCATTGTGCATAACACAATGGCTAATTAGAGAGGGTTGGAGTCAAAATGTTTGGATGCTCTTTTTGGTTGTTTTTGGTTTTTTCTTTGTTTTGATTGGTTGGTTGGTTTTTTTTGTTTTGCCTTTTTTTTTTTTTTTAATCAAAGGAATAGGTGTCTTTAAATGGTTCATCACAATAGAATTCTGTGTTCAATCTGCATCTTGTATTTGTCAATAAACAAGTCCAGTTTTCCCTGCATCTATACTTATGAATTAGGTATTGCCATGACTTTGATCTCACTCCTCTAATTTCATTTTTGTCTTGTCTCTGCTTTCCTAGAGATTTGCTGCTCTACACAAATAACCATTCAATGAGTGTTTAGGATTCACAAACATTTTCTTGAACAAAATGGCAAAGTTCCAGATAGCTGCACAGGAGAAAAACCCTAGAAACTTATTTATAAAAATATTCCCTCATCATACTTTGTTTGCCATGCTTGGCTTGTTTTGTTACAGAAAAAATGGAGTTAACATAAGACTAGTAATTATCCAATCAAGAGTGGCATCCCAGATTTTCATATATGAATTTAATATAGGACAGAGCTGCATTTGGAATTCACTGGAATTTGGCAGTCCATACAAGTTTGAATTGGAAATGACAGCATTTTTCCCTGGTCTCCTATAGACTTTTAATTCTCTATGTATAATAATCTGGATAGTTCTAAGAAATCAGCTTTTACAGTGTGATATGCAAAGCATTAATTTGGTCCATTGCTCCTGAAAATTTAAATACTTATTAAATAAACAATACTGTTACTCTTTCAGAGTGTTAATGCAAGAGTCAACAAAATATGCTTTAATTCTATAGAAAATGCCAATAACTAGGGAGATATTCTACAAGCCTCCGATTTTAACTGAGTCTACTAGAGAATAAAAGGACAGGAAGATCCAGGTTTGATATTTTTACAGGCTAATTGGAAAAACAGATTTGATTGCTAAAGACACCCTGCCCCAGACTTTTCTCTGGGTGAAACTTCTTTTGTTCATGATTATTTAAAAATAAAATTCCACCCTGCTGGTGGTAAAAAAACCAATTTAACAAAAAGTAAAACAAAACAATTAAAAAGCCCCAACAAAACACAAAACAAACAAAAAAACCTCTCCAACACACTCGCTAACAGTCTTATTTTACTAAGATAACACACATCTCCAATTGCCTTGAAAAGCTGCATGGAACAACACAAAGATCATAACCTTCCTAAAATACCACCTTTCACCACAATTCCTCAGGAAAGTCCTGCAGAAAATAACTTTGTCACCAGCAAATAGTGCTCAGTTGGTGTCAAATTACATTTATTAGTAAATCTACCTTCAAACTTCAAAATATATGTCATTCAGATAAACATTCCCCAAATAACTTGAGTTCCTTATGATTCTTGGTATTGCTGTATAAGTGGCAGCACTGGATACCTGACTGAGCAAAAGAGATTCATCAAATCAGATGCTGGTGTCAATCTGTTTCCTCTAACCCTGTGCTTCCAGTTCTGGGTAAGTTACATATTCCCCATCCCCATAGGCATGAGCAGAACTGCATGTTTTGCATTCATTCATATAGCTGTTTCTAGAAAACACATTGTTATTCTTCATGACTGAAACCTGAAATCTAATGTAGGCACATGTGCATTCCCAGTGAAGTTACACAAAACTGCTACCGAGCATTAATGCAACATCACCTGGATTGATTTGCCTCTTTCACTAGAAGCTTTCAAATCCCATTTTCTTGTTTCATGAAAGTAGTTTTGATTTTACAGATGTAATTTTAGATCTAATTTTCAGCGATGCCTAACTGACCCAGTAGCTATAATTCTGTTTTTAAAACTGACTTAGCCTTCCAAACAGCTAATGAATAACATGAGTTTCATTCACCAGCTGCCAGGTTCTTCAAGATGATGAGGACCTGCCAGTGAGACAGAAAGAAATCTTAATTTTTCTTTTTTAATTTCAAGCTTATTTAGAGCTAAGTGTTGTTACTCGTGTTGAGATGAGCTCAATAAATGATTCCCAACCTCTAAATTACCTGTGACTGATAAATTCTGAGATTTGGCCTAGGATATTTGCCATTCAAGGTGCATGTCACACCCCTTTAACTAGAGCTAACACATCCTGCAGCACAGCTGGAAGACTTCCTTGAAAAACAGAACCAGGACTTGGATTGCATCAGCTCCAGAGTCAAAATACTTCCATGGTTTTGCAATAATAACTCACCACTGAAGATCTCAGTAGGCTGCCAGCCATTTCTAGGTATGGTTACTATTAAAGGCTAATTTGTACCCTTTGTCAGTGATGTAAATCCCACGGCCTGGGCTACACAATGTTTCGTCTGTGAGGGACTCAAACCACACTCAAATACAATTAATTGCCTACAAACTGTGTCTTTCATTCAAGTGCGTGGAAGAATTAATTTTGATCTTATGTCTCCACAGATTAATGGCAGTGCATATTTTTATGGTGATTTCACAGGACTGCTTGAAGGGAAACAGCACTAGAATATTTTTCTTGCCTACCTTTACAGTAAGTTTGTTTTTTTGCCTAATTAAGAGAAAGTATGGATGCTTAGATTTCCAAAGACACCTACTCGAAGGTAGGTGTTCAAATATTGATTTTTATGGGATGCAAAAACCATGGTCTCTAAAATTCTCCCTTGACTCCTACCATAAAGTCTGATCAAGAAAAAAGTGGAAGTGGCACTAATGTGTAAACTATCCAAAGAGGAAAGAGTGAAAAAAATTATGAACATTCTTGCTTCCTTGTAAGTAAGCACAGGTTAGAGACTGGTGTTGGGGCAAGGAAATGAAAAAAAAAAAAAAGAAAAATTACCCTCTTTTCTTGTCATATGTGACTGAACTTACAGAAAGAACACTGGCTTTAAAAAGCAAAAGCAACATATTAGATCAGGGGCACAACAGATTTTAAGGACAAAAGAGCTACTTAAATACAGCAGCCAAACATTGGTTTATAAGGAGCTACTAAAAACCCTCATTTTTTTTTTCTGATGGCTGAATAACAAAGCCAGGAGAGAATAAAAAAACCCTCTAGCATGATAATTGAGACACACTGAATAGAAATATTTGACTGCCTCTCTTCTTCCATGTTACAGGCAAACAATCCAATAATTGGGCAAGTATTGTGACTGAACAGGAGGAGCTCTTGGCTTTAAAAGATCCCAGTTATTTGCCAAACCTAGATAAAAGTATGTGAGCAACAGTTTTTATTATTTACTAGTCAGGCATTTTATTCTTAAACAATTTCATGTATGCCTGTATTCCAAATTAGCAGTTTAAGGTTACTAATTACATTAACTTACTCAGCAGTACAATGCAGAGTATCAATCAGGATACATTAGGAAATAAGAAACACATCTAAGTTTGCTCTCCCTCTAGAATCAAATAAAAATGTCACAGCACTGCAGTCAGACAGTTCAGATATGAATATTCATTGGCAACTGTTTGTGACAGATTTATGAATGCTTTCACCTGCTGGTGGAAAAACATTAAGTTGCAAAATAAAGCTATTAAAGTAAGTGAAAAGAAAAAATAAAGGATATACACAGATGGATGATGATCTTGGAATTATGCAATCTTGAGAGAAAAGAATGGTCTTAATTTTCATATTATGAAAACATTTGTTTTATATATGCAGATTGTCAAGGTCTTAGCATTTAACTCACTGTCATCACACAACGTTCACCAAGCGTGGAATGATGGGCTCAGCTGTCCCATCACCACCTTGTGGCAGAAACACATGTAATGGAAATTCTTTAAGGATTTTGGCTGCTATTTTCCTAAACTGTCTTAACAAAAGAGGAAATCTCCATTAAGAGAAGAGCATTTTGTCGCCCAGGATAAAAGGCTTGATTACAAATATTGTAACAATAAAAATGCATAGCACTGCTAGAGTGCTTTCAGCCTGAGGATCTGAAATTGCTTTTAATAAATTAAGTCTTGAGATTTTTAAGAGGAAAGCATTAGCCCCACTTTAGTGATGGGAAAGTGATGAACACTGAGGATAACTGATTAGTTCAATTAAAAAAAACAAAGCATAACACAGAGGTTAGAGGCAAATAAATGAATTCAGTATTTTATTGATGGATTTAACATTTTCTGTGAGTTAAAGCACTTTTTTGAATGATTTATGCTTGAGAACATCATGATCTGAAGCTTGTTAGAAGGTATGTAAAAAAGTATGGGTTTGTTTTATCATTTGTTTCATAGGAGATTTTGCTGTGCATTCTTTGCATTCTTCTCTAAAATTTTGTGAATTTGACTCCACAGGCCTCATTTCATTTTTATTTTGTTGCAAACACAAGTGAAATATGTCAAAATTCAGATTATTTTAATGAGCTGGTAGAGGTGGTTAAAAAAGTGTTTGTGTCAATACCCATAAATGCCAGGCTAATCTAAGTGAATTTGTGTGATACTACCTGACACAGCTTCATAAAGATAAAATCAAAAGAAAGTAGAAGAGATAAGGGATCATAAAACAGTTCTTAATGAAGTAACAAAGAAACAGCCTACTAAATGGGGAAGAACCAAGCCCTGCTGCAGTGGCCAGGCTTATTCATCTCTGAAATAGAAAGAAATGCAATAATTAGAAATAGATTAGTTTAATCAAGAAGGAAGTTTGGGTGAGTATCTTAACAAAAATTATATCTGAGACTGCCATAGAAACAGGGACCAGTAGTGAATGCAAGAACCAAAAAATGAAGGTTCACTCTTTCCTGAAACTAAATTTTTGGAGAAGTTTTTTCTTTGCTTCAAAGATTTATCTGTATCTGTGTGTGAAAGGAAAGATTGCATTGCCTTTCACAAACTCATATTATTAACATATTTTAGTAGCTTGCTGCTCTTCTGTTCTCTGGTAAGCAAAAAACCACCCAAAGCTGTCACAGAGTGAGGACAGACAAGTTAACCTGCCTGGCTAACAGAGAAGGTCCTCTTACCCTAAATGATCTATTTAACGTCCTGGAAGGAAAATATGACATTTGCTAGAAAGATGTACTCAGAGGCACTAAAAAGGGACAAAAATGTGCTGCCCAGCTTCCAAACTGTGGAAACAACATGGGATGCAATCCTAAAGCACTCTTTGCATTTTTTGACAATCAGAAATCTGACCTGTATTCTAAGGGGAACCTTCCACAAGTTTGTCATTTTTGGGAGTTTTTCCCCCCCAATCCCTTTTTGAGCCCATGCACTTAGCATCAACAACATCCTCCAGTAATAGTTCACATATTTTAAGTCACAGAAGTTTAAAAAAGGAAAAAAAAAAGGCATTTCCTTCTGGTTTAAATAAGCTACTCAGTAATTCAACCAGGTGTCAGCAAGATGTTATGAGTAAGACCAACTCATGATTCTGTATCTTTTCCCTGCTGAGCTTCCAAGGATCCTGCCTGTGAGGAGGGACCCTTAGTCCCAGGTGGCTTCCCCAGAGGGACCCTGGCCTAAACATTCCTGGGACATACAGCACTTTACAAGACTTAAATACAGAAAGTACAGACATCCTTCTAAAATGACATTTTGCATTCTGATGAAGGCAGAAACAGTGTCTGTAATTACATTTTTTCAGCTACAATATTAGAAAATACAGAAGAGCTTGGCCACCTGAACTTGGTCAAATATTAGCAAAGGACTTAAAGCCTGGATGACCATTCTTATTTCATTTGCCATTCCTTAATTTTATGTAAATACTTAATTAAATCTTACTGCAATATTATGAGATATTCACTGAGCTTGCTTTTAAAAGGAAAACCAAAATGAAACCAAAGAAGTCACAAAACCCCTTGAGAGATGAATTGGAAGAGGAAAATTGGGGTTTTTTTGTTTTTATTTCTTTAGGCATATTAACAAATACACTGTGGTAGAATTTTATCTTATCCATATTCGCCACACTTGTTTCCTGCAGGCAGTGTGAAGATAGGCTTTTAAAAAGGAGAAACAGAAAAAAACCCACTTGCTCCCTCTCTAATTAGGAATTAAAGTGGTTATTACTTTATACTAAAGAGGTAAAGGAACACCATGGTAACCTAAGAAGAAAACTTATTCCGGGTGTGTAAAATGCATTCTTAATGCATTCTAGACTCTCTTAATAGTATGCCAGCTCTAAAACTTCTTCACAGACTGCATGAACATTACTTTTTAAAAAAAAAAATTGTTTAGGAATGATTGCTTTGCCATATTCTATGCTTTTCAGTTGAGATTTCTCCCTTTCACTCATTTCTGCTGTCATGAAACCTGTTTTCCATTTTATTGAATTCTATTTGACTATAACTCCAATCCACTGTAATTGAAAACATTTAGTACCAGATGTTGTCATTTTTTTTCCCTCACAACAAAAAGCAGTTGTGGTAAATGCTTCCATGTTCATATTTTGTTCCTCCAAATTAACATGATAATGTTTTCTTTCTTCTTTCATGGTAATTTGAAGAAGGACAGAGGGATACTGCTTAATTCAGGTCATGATCTTATGTTTTGTCTTTGGAGTTTTAATCAAATAATCAAGAAAACATTGTAGAAGGTGGTGTTTTTTTTTAGTTTTCTTGGTTTCTTAAAGAAATTTTCTTCTTTGTATGTGTGTAAAATAGAGATAAAACTTTTAGATGGCTTGAGAATGACAAAGAAATACCAGCTCTGGAAACTGAAGGACAAAAGTTTCCATTGGCTTTCATGACCAAGTTTTAAATGCAAGGGCCTGTTCTGCATTCACACTGTGGTTTTGCAGTAGTCACTGTGCTGCCTTTGTTATTATGATTTTACCCTGAATGAGCACTGGTTTTCTACAATTTAAAAATTATACTCTGAGGGAAACCCCAGAGATTTCCCTTGTTTTATTCATAGAAGAAAAGATTTTGGTAACTTGATCTGATTGTTGAATCTCAGTCATAACCAGGTACATAATACATATCTTAGTAATAACTTGACCCACATTATTTTTACTGTAATGTTTTCATTCTTGTGACTCCCATGTGAGACCTGTGAGCACTGTTATATCTTCATTTTGTGAAAGGGAAACAGACTGAATTCTGGTCCCATTATAATCACTGGCAATATTTTCATTGACTTTAGGTTCTTGTTCTAATTATCTTTCCCATTATTATTCAAGACTGTCAAAAAGCCAGAAATTAAACTCGGTTCTCACATATCCCAGCATATCCCTGATTCTCTCTATTAAAAAAAATTAAATAAAAAATGATCTGTAGAATAATTTCTCACTTTATTAGGTTTATTAAGAGACCAGAGTTTATCAAAATAGCCAAGAGCTTTTAACATGAAATTTGTTCTGTGTAAGTCATAGGGTAGAACTTTGTACATGTTCAGGCCTTTTTGCTTAATAGAGCTAAATGAGTTTCAAAAAGATCTCATTAACAGACCTTTTTTTTCTTTTACCTCTTCTGCCTTTTCCCAAAATACAGCAAACATCCACATGACAGATTTAAGAAAGGAACAGGATACCATTCCAGACCTTTTTTTTTTTCCCAGCCAAAACACTCTCATGCAGAAACATGGATAATGTGTTACTGCAGAACAATATGGTGTGTAATTGTATGTGTGCTGAATGTGCTCATTCTCTAACCAGGCTATGTGATAGCAGCTCTGACACATCTCATTAAAGCTCTATTTGCCATACCATTCACAGCCTGGATGATTTTCAGATGTGCCATGCTATAGGTGGATATATGAATTTAAAAATGTACTTGAGACACTGCTGATTCAAGATATGATATACCATCACCTCTCCCAAGTAAAATTAGTTGTCTAGAGATAAGCAGCATTACAGACAAACAAACAAACCCATATTTATTTCTATTACTTAGAACTCCTTTGTTGTGACACAACAGCTCTCAGGAATTTCAAAGTTAATATTCCTTTTTCAACAGCAGTTCCCAAAGAAATTGTTTTCATTGTTCACTGAGCTATGATCTATATATCTGTATCTTTTTTTACACCAAGTCCCTTCTTTTTTTACATCTTCCTGATTGCTTGGTCTTACATACACATACACACAAGGTACATAAAGGCAGAGATTGGACTGCAGAGCCCATAAACTGTGAAGGACCACCCTGAAGTCTTAGCCCAAATATTCCTTAACCCAATTTCTGCTTCGTGCAGCTGAGGCAGAATGGGTGGGCATGATGCTCTTTTTCCATGAGCATACAACCACCTTCCACAGGAAAAGGAGAGAATATGGATGAAAGGAAATCACCCAGGTTTCGATACTTTGCACTGGAGAAGTGATTGCTAAAAAAGGAGAAGGCAATGGGTTCAGGTGAAAGCTACTATTTCAGCAAAGAAATCAAACTGGGAATTGGCTTTTATAAAGGAGAATTAATATTGACAAAAGCTGTTCAATGTGCTGTTGAAAATGGGCAAGGCTATTTTCATTGAATTAAGGCTGAGGAAAAACAGTAAGCAAAACAGAACAGAATGCTTAGCAACAGAAGCACAGAAGAGTTGGGTTTGAGTTCATCGTGCTGCTGAACCAAGGCTCACAGAACCCAACTGAGCTGATCCTGAATAAGGTTCTGTGGCCCCCATAAACCCCTGTTACTCAGTAGCAATGTAATTAATCTATTTTTATGTAGTGTAACACAATTGTCACTTATGAAGCTTTTCAGCCTGAACTTATTTCCTTCTTGTACATTTATATCTTTGGGAAAAATATTTCAGCACTCTTTTGCTTCATGCCATTTTCCAAACTGAAAAATGACAACCATGGGCTCAAAAGTAAAACTAAAACACATATCCCTACCAATTACATCACAAAAAAATCTAGAGAAACTTGCCCATGTCCTTCTATTGACAATAATGATTCTATCTCATGAGTTATCAGTTCCTCCATCATGCATAACCATAGGGATAGAGAGATCAAAGGAGAAATTAAAAATATTCTTCTTGACCTGACAAAGGGGGATAAGCTGTACAATATGAGGTCAAGCTTGAGGTTGTTCAGAGAGTGACAGAGATCCTATTTTAAGGACAGCAGTAGGAATCAAACAATGTAATTTTATTTTTGCAGTGCCTTTTTGTTGCTACATTTCAGGTAATGCTCATGTTTATGGAATAGAAATAAAAACATAGCTACTGTGTCAGCTTCCACTTCACATCCTGAAACTCAATCAGCTCATTTGTGTAAGGACAGTCCCAGGCTCACAGAATATCAGAAAAGCTTTGCATTTAAAGTGAGGTTCAGTGAGGAATCCCAAATGAATTTAGAGATGCCCAAAGGTACTTTCTGGTTAGTCATGAGAATGGATTTCTTCTAGCCACAAAACAGAGGAGCTGCAGGTAGCAGCTTCCTCATGCTGTTCTACTGCTATGGATGAACAATTACAGAGAAAACAAAGATCAATTATTATAGTCCTGAACTCATTTGAACTTGGGTTTGTGCAATGGTTATGTGAACACTGAAATTTTCTGCTCAGGCGAACATGAAAGCTTCTTGAACTGAGGGTTCTTTCTTTCACTCTTCCTTCTCCAGGTTATGACCCAACACCTCAACAGGACCCGAGAATGGCCCAGGTAAAACTAAAGCCATAATTTCTGCCTAAACTGCCTGATTTAACAAATATAATATATAATTTAATAGGAAACCATCTTCTGCTTCAAAGGACTTATTTTAAAAACAGCTCGTCTCAAAGAATATTATACTCATAGCTGATTATTTGTATTTTGATAAGTAACCTAGTTATGCACACTGTTCTCCAGCATTTTAACTACTTCACATAGAGACTTTATCCTCCAGTCTTCATTCATAATCATTTAAAAACCTAATACTGGTAAAAAATTGATGGCCAGAAAACTGTTTTACATCTCTGATATTTAGAAGTTGTCTCCTATTATAAGATCATTTAAGCAAGGATTACTGCATTACAGATAGAGCAAGCATATTTCTTAAATATGGAACAGCAACCTTTTCTTATTGCAGTATAAAAATGACATAAGAAAGCTCTAATTTCAATGGGCTGAAACATCTCCATTCTTTCCTGCCTGTTCTAGACATTTCTGTGCTTTCTTTCATCCAGACCACACCAAGCCACTGCACGTTATGTTTGGGAGACAGGAAGAAACAACAGCTGGACTTTACCTCCTTAAGGAAAATATTGCTGCTGCTGGGCATTTGTTTTTTTCTATCACATCAAATATTTATATTGGTTCAACATAGCTGGACATCAAGGAAGACTGATGCTGCCTGACTGTTTCATATTTGTCACTCATGTTTCTTTGATATATCTTGACTTTTGGCCTAATTTCATCCTTGTACTGTTCTTCCTTTATTGTCTGTATGCATCTAAAAGTAAATCTGGAGCATCTTGAGGTCATTAAGGAATGTAAATCACAATGACAAATTTGCATAACGTGTCAGTATGTATCTAGGCATGCCCTTGTAGCAAGAGGCTTTAAAAACTCTAACACTACCCACACTTTCTTCAAGTTTACTTTTAAAAGTCAAAGCACACTCTTACAAGTTTCTGTGGTTGTGTAGCTTTCAGAAAGTTCACAATGTATTTTATCAGTAATAAAATGTATCCATACATAAACAGTCAAATTTATATCAAGGCTATTTTAAGATTTTTGCCTTATGAAGTGATCTGCCACAGCAGTAGATACAAAATAAATAAGTTTGTACCTTTGCTCAGTAGAATAAGTGTATTAAAGAACCACTTGCTCACAGAATACATTATGGTTAAAGAAAACTAGAAAAGAACAGTAATTGAATGATGAGAACAGACTGACCACATCCATTCTATCCAGTTATACAGGTTAATTCTGATTTTCTTTGTTTCCATGAGAAACATGGAAGAAAATTTGTCTTCCTATTTTCTGAAAATAAAAGCAAACTTACTTTCCTTTCCACTCTCCTCCGAAATTTCATTTATTCACAAAAAGAGTACCTTCGCATCCTGTCCTTAAAGGATTTTCCTTACTATATATAATAAAAAAACAAAAAAGGAAAAGAAAAAAAAAAAGGATTTTTTTTTCTCCACAAGAAATCTATATTTTATATGGAATTTATTTAGAAAGGCAGAAATTTGCTTGCAAATTCAAAACAGCTTGAAAAGAATCAGGGCAGGAAAAAGGAAGACTTATGTGTGTTGAATGATGACCTACTTAATTACAGAAAAGAAGAAAGATTACAGTGAAGGCAAGAGCACATGCAGAGATATGTTGGTCATCAAGGTAAGTATTCGCAGATGTAGGTAAAGTTGGGGAATATAAAACATGGAGAAAAAAGCTCCAGGGAAATTGTTCTAAATGGACATGTTCAGTGTCACTCTTATTTCTACAACAGTTAATCAGTTTACAATAAATATAAAAGGGGTGGAGAGGCATTATTCTCTTCCCAAGTGTAGTGAAAACATCTGAGAATAATGCTATATGTGCCTAGAAATTCCCAAAGTATCTACAGACAAGAGAAAACTGTCCTTTTGTGACTTCTCCACAACACAGATGAATAAGCCTGATATTAAAATTTTATATTTTTCTTTATAGACATATAGTTCGTGCTAGTTTGATTTGGGTGAATATTTAATCATGTGCTGAAGAAGAAATAAAGCAAATATTTATTTTTAGGTTTTAAAATGTAATATTTTCCCCTTTTCTTTTAAGATATGCCATTGCCAGTAACTTTCATGTCAGCGGTAAAAGAATTTTAATCACATAGCCAAATTCAGCCCTTACACAAAATCAGTATAAAATCTCTTGAGACTGTTGTCAGTCCAAATATTTATCTGTTAAACAAAGGACCCCATTGTTTCCTTAAGTCAGAAATACCACACAACATTTCAGTATTTTTTTGGAGCAACATGAGAGAAAAAGTTAAAATGCATATTTGGTCAAGTGCAATGTGTAATGAGCAACCAAGTAGGTGTGAATACTTGCAGAGATGATCATAATGAATATATTTCTATTGAAGCAGCATACTATTGTAAATAAAGTGCATTGTTGGCACTCAAAAGGCCCAGGGTCTGCTCTTGCCTTTGATAGCATCTCCTTGTCTCATGGTTTCTATTCTGGAAATGGAAATTGCTGCAGAAATCCCATATCTATGAGAGCAGAGCACTACTTATAACTGTTTGGAGTATTAGTCACAACAGTACACTTTGAACTCATCTCTGTTCCCCTCAGCCTTAAGTAAGATACTAAAATACATATTAAAAAGTTCTTTTGATGAGGATACCATCCCACTTTTGAGTCAAAGATATTCCATTTACTACTGTTCACAAAATAGACGAAGCTGCAATATCATACACTCAAAATAAAACCTTTTCTTTGATGTAAAATCATTATGTGTCTTGCATTATGTGCATATCTTGCTTCCAACTGTGAAGTAATAAAATAAAATAAGTTCTTGTAGTGATAAAAGATTAGAGAATGATCATTACACTAATAAAGAGTAACATTCTGGAGAGCTGCAGTGAGGAGCTGCGGGGTTGATTGGACTGGTTGGTTCTAGGAGTTACAGAGTCTGTGAGAGGGAGGTGGCCAGTGACACTGGTGACATATTTGGAAAAGTCAAGGGTCACACCAACAAGCTGCTCAGAGCAATTGCAGCCTTGATGCACCATGGCTCTCTCAGCTACTGCCAGAGGATTAAATTGAAGGATTCAAGAGATAATCCATGTACAGAAGCAGAACTGACGTGTGCAGTCCAAGAATAACATTATTATGTACATAAATAGTTGCAGTGTAACTGAGCTTTCTGCCAAAGGGATCGTGTTGCTATAAGGGTGATGGATTTGAACTTCTGCTTTGTTACCTTAACACACCAAATTCTCAGCTTCCTATGTCTCAAAAAAAGTCATTTTGGTTTGTCAAACAGTGTTCTGCCTGCATCAGTTCTTTAAACTTATGACATGTGCTTAAGGTAGTCTCTGTGACACCACAGCATGCAGGTGTTTCTCCCTGACCATGGGCTGCAGGTATTGATTAGGAAAAGGCTTTCAAGCCCCTACACATGCACATCTCCTTTGCTAAGCCTAATTCTGTCTTCAGCATGCACAGCATTAATCCTCGAGCTACTGACATGATTTACATGAGCAAAACTTGTGAGACTTTCTCTCTCCTACAAGCTGGATCCTTAATGCTGCTGTTGCTGAGTGCACAAACACAAGAGAGTCAGAGGGGATACAAAATTGGGATGTAGGAGAGAGAGTCAAAGACTGCTTACTTTTGTTCAAAGAATTGACTGGACATATTTAGGCTATGAAGGCAGGAGCTCGAAACTCTGCTGGGTTTTTTTTAATCACTATCTGTATTTTTGACTGACCAGGGGAAACATTTGCCTGCCCAGAGTCCACTTGAAAACCTAAGGCTGCCATTTTCTAATGAATAGTTCCTTTCAGAGGCATATCCTGCATATCAGATGAACATGAAAGCCTCTATAGGAGAAATCTATTTCTCTACCTACAGAGCCTCTTGAGGGGATCCGTAGATGGGGCTCAGCACATCATGAAGCTGTACCAGGGCCGCTTGGACCCAATGAGACCCGTACTGAAAGTAATAGGTTTGGGGTGGAAGGGACCTTAGAGATCATTTGTTCCACCCCTTTGGCAGAGACAGGATCACTTTTCACTAGACCAGGTTGCTCAGAGCCCCATCCAGCCTGGCCTTGAACATTTGCATGGATGGGCATCCACAGCCTCTCTGAGCATCCTGTTCCAGTGCCTCACCACTCTCAAAATAAAGAATTTCTTCTTTAATATCCAATCTGAAACTCTCCTGCTTCCATTTAGAGCCATTCACCCTTGATTATCACTGCATGGTCTTGTAAAAAAAAAAATCTATCTCCAGCTCTCGTGTTTAGGTACTGCAAGGCCTCAATCAGATCACCCCACGACCACCAGCTCTGCCAACCCCACTGCCTGCACAGGGTACAAGTGCTGGAGGATCAATAAAAAGCTGCTGTGGGGAAGGATGGTTGAGGAGGCCTCCTGGGATGGTCTCTTTGGGTGCAGGGCAAGGAATATTTCTGGATAAATGCTTCCCGAGGTTCTGGTAGCATATGTTGCTGTCAATTCCTGCTCCTGGTAGTGAGTAAAGTGAAAAATCAGCCTTGGAAATACTGGCCTTTTCCAAAGGCTCCCACTAGAGTAAATCAAAATTGTATTAATAAAATACCCACAATAATCTCTACAAATATGCAATTTATTGAGTGGCAAAGAACAACATTTAGCATTGCACAAGGTAAAGGTTGTGGCAGTAAATGACTGAATAAATGCAACTATCATATGTAAATACCAGTATAGAGCTTTCAAAACCAAACCAGCAGCTGTAGATGCAGATTTGCATTTACAACTTACACCCCACGGTGGATGCGCCAAGCTAACAAACTTTGTTTAGGAAGCATGAATAATCCCTTCAGAGTCACAGGCTCCTGCAAGCTTCTTGCACATCTTCCTGCCCCCAGCTCTGCCTTGGCTGAGTGCTGGATGCATCCCCCGAGTGAGATGAGGCTGGGGGAGCCACTGCTGCTGTCACTAATTGCAGTGCAGCAATTAGCTGCTCCTGCTTTGCCTGCACTTTGATGATGTGGCTGTTTTGATCTTACCCATCCTCAGTCCTTTCTATCAGATGCTGGAGTTGTGTACCTTTGAGCTGCGCGGGACACCACTGGGCAAAGAATGCTCAGTATCTCTTTTTTTTTTTTTTTTTAATTTTTTCTCCTCTGTAATCTCTCCATGAACCAGCATTAGCAATATCCTTTTTTGTTTGTGCAAAGATAAAGGCACAAGGAGTATGTTAATTAGCCTGGAATATGAATTTTGTACTGTGGCATTGTTAAGCTTTTCACACCTAGTAAAAAGCACTAAATTTGTATTAAAAAAAATATGATTAATAGAAATAGGCATTTGCCACAATTCATTTTTATCTTCTGTTTCTAAATGTGTGCATTTTTGAATGGCAAAGATGCCTATTAACACTTCCAAATTTTGTCTCAACTTCCTCATATCATGGTATGATCAGAATCATTAAGCATTATTTTTTGCTTTTCAATAGCTGGAGTTACTTCACTGCTGTGACTTTAATGTTAAAAGACAAGCAGTCAGATACAGTGAAAATTCATATTATAGTGGTATCATTGCCATCATGTAAGTTTAAAAAAAAAATTGCTAATATAATTTAAGAACTATATATGATGTCATTCCTAAAAGGTAAAGAACTGAATTTAAAACTATGCAGGGCCCAGACTTGTCAGTCATACCTCATACAGTAGTTACATTTTAAAATTCTATTTTAGTGTTAAAATGGCAGTGTCTGTTTCTGAGCTTAAGGCATTGTAAAAATAGATAACATTTGGAGGAAAGGAGAAGCTTTGCCTGGAAACAGAAAAGGTACTCTTAGGGATTGAAAGCTAAGTCTGAGTCTGGATGAAGCAAAAAAGTTATTTTCTATTTTAGAAAGATAATGCTGTTGCTCAGCCTTTCTCAAGTTCATTTGATTGTGACTCAAGAATTAGATATAGATATGGAATTAGATACCATGTGCACAAATTGTCTCTCTGCCATGAATAGAACTTTCACATCCTAACTTAAATTTTATTTACATTTTTTTATTATGCATTTAGTTGTGCGCTACGACAGGAGAACCATCTACTCTACCTTATTGTCAAATGCAATAATTTTCATTTCATGTGAGTAATCAATTTGATTAGTTGACTGAAGAATTTAATGATAGTTCCCATGAAATCCAAACAAAACAAAGCAGAGTGCCCCAGAGATCAAGGTAACACAGATGAAGGGATAGGTGTGATTTTCTAAATAGGAACAACAGGAGAGAGGAAGCGCGTCCTACATATGGAAAGTACACACTGCGTGTCTGTATTTTTATATCTTATAACAAAGTAAGGCAGAGATTCTAAAATGGAATCATGAAAATAACTTTTTTTATAGTATTCATAAAAAAAGTAAAAATAAAGCAGTGTTAGAGCATCTCAAATCACAATGCCTGTACCATGTATAGGAACAGCAGAATTGTCTTTGTAGCAGGTTCAATTACAGACTGTTGGACAAAAGTCATTCAGAGACCCTGAAAACCTCCTGACAAGGAAAAAGTTCAGGAAAATATGGATTTTTTTGAGGCAGTTTTGAAGCACTGAGATACTTGGACTAATAGATAAAAATCCAAGAAATATTTTAAAGCATTACACACTTGAAAGAAGCCACTCAGATTTAAACTATGCCAGCACTTTCTATCTGGTCATTATAATCCACCACTTTCTTTTTCTCCTTTTTAGTCATGAAAATAACCCTTTGGAAAGAGTCTACAGAATACACTTATTAAGTGGCCAAAGTTTGATGACACAGGAGCAAAAGACACTTAAAATTATTAAATGGAAAACATAGTGCAATGAATTGTTGTAATCTAAATGATGTTTCCATTTTTATATCTAGGATGAAATCTACCTGAATTACATTTTGTATATTACAAAGAAAATGGAATAGAGTATTTTAGGCTGGAAATAGAATTGATTGTTCTGATAGCACTATCTTACTTGGTCATACTGGACAGTATTTGGGAGCAGCTTTAGAAGGCACCTTCATCTGTCAGTATTATTTAAAGTGAGTGCATGGACCCAACTGGTGTTACCAGTGTAAACCACTCCAGTGGTTTTTCTGGCCTAAGTAATATTTTTCTTCAATGAAGCAGATATATAAAATATTTTGCTAATTTTTTCCAAGTGTTTTTTTGAGTGAAAACTTTCTGAAAATTCTACTTTTTACCATCTGCATAGATTTCATATCAGCAGGGAGAAAAATGGCTTTAAAGAGGCATAATAGTCTCTCTCTAAACAATACATGCAAGCTGATTCCTAAGGTTCACAAAGCAGTGAGTAGTTAATGTACAGGAACAGAAAAGTTACAAGAGTCAGATTAAATGAACACTAGATTAACAACATATTCATCCTGTAACCACTGAGAAACCATTCATCCTGTGGTGCCAGGACTCCCTCTCTACTACTGACCTTACCCCATTTCACAACCATTTCATACAGACAGATAATCAGTTGTGAAAAAAAGCAGAGGGATGTGAAAGCCCCTTTCTGTGGGTTTTCAGAATTCAGAAGTTTGTAAAATATATCCTTGTGTTTCCAATGTTCATTATCCAAGGCTACACTATCATGACACACACTTTGAATATCCCCACCATGATATCCACTACCGCATGAAATACACTTTAATGCTTATTCTGCTGGCCTCAAACATGCACGTCACCACAGAAGAACATAAAAATAATTTAAAGGCCTGATGTATGGATTTTAGAGGTCTTTAAAGCTTTTCAAGCCAGCATATTTTCTCCCCAGCAGGTGTGGCCTGGCTTCCCAGGCTAAAGCCAAGTAATACAGAATGAATAGAACATACAAAAGATCTGTGTATTCAGGGGAATAGGATGATGGAGATGGATTTCTGTTTCAGGCATAGGGAGGTAGGATGAGGAAATCAGCCTATATCCCTCTGCCTGAAACAAATTCCATCTCAAAAGAAGGACAAAACTTTTTTTTTTCTATTTATGCAGAAACAATCCAAATGCTAGTTACAAGTTCCACTTTGCTCAGAAAACTGGTTCAACAAAAATGAATTCAGCATTTTTATTATACATATTTATTAGTGGCTTCCTACATTAGAAAGAATAGGATTTATTACTTTTTTATCCATTTCTGAACTTCTGAATTCAACTTCAATCACTGCAACACTATAAAAGGTTTTGATACAAATTAACTGAAATACATGAAACCAACTTTATTTTCAGACTCCATATTTACATAATTACGGGCTTTTAAAATTATATTTTAACTGAACAGTAACTATATCCTAAACTACTTTGCTGTTTGCATTAGCTTTTGAGGATCAGGGCAATAATCTTTCTGGGTGCCTTAGTGGTAGATTAAAAATTGACAAGTTATAGTTTTCTCCTAAATTCTTGGAAGAGCAGAAAAAAATCCTCATCATATTGGAAGAATTTGCCAAGTTCATCCCAGAAGTAATTTTCACCTGGTTTTACAGCTTGAATAAGACATCACTGAGCAAAGCAATGTAGCTCAGGGAAAATAAACCCCTGTTCTTTTGTTCACAGGTCCAGTGCCTGTTTGACTCTGCTAGGAAATGATTTACTGCATTTACCCAGCTGAGAAGCTGAGGCACAGTTTTGTCACTGCTTCACCTGACACAGGATCCTCCCAGTTTCACAAGATGAAACTTCATCTATTTCAGTAAGAACTCATTCCTTGGGTTGTGTCAAATATTCTGGCACAGCAGTCTCAGGTAAGTTTTTCAAATTCCCTCATTTCTCCCCAGGAAATTCCTTTATGTGCTTTGTGCATCGTAACCTGCACTTTTTAATTTTGCTCCTTTTTTGCATCCCATTCCTTATTTACCCTTTGGGGGT
Organism: Ammospiza caudacuta; assembly: GCF_027887145.1. Taxonomy (NCBI): domain Eukaryota; kingdom Metazoa; phylum Chordata; class Aves; order Passeriformes; family Passerellidae; genus Ammospiza; species Ammospiza caudacuta. The sequence continues at coordinate 10,340,986 of NC_080594.1, forward strand.
ACCTTCTCAATAAATACAAGAGTATAAAGGGAGCAAGTTTGCCTAACTACCCACAACTGTGATAAATTTTAAGTTAGTTAAGAAAAAATTAAAGTATTTATCTATGGAACTAATTATGTGAATTACTAATCTGGATAAAATCAACAAGTATGTAACAAAAGTGCATTTCTGGATAAAACTCTCCCAATGGAGCTCATGCTGGCACTCTGGATGCTGCTGAATAATTATTAATTTTTTAATTTTTTTTTTTTTAGGAAACCAGGAATGAAAGCCAAAGCATCTTAAAATAACCCTTTTTTCAGGGTAACACTTAATTCCCCAGAGGTGAGCATGAAAATATTTTCAGTTAATATTTATACACACAAACACATACACACACTACACATGAAGAAAATTAGGATAATTGCAATAATCTCAGGGATGCACTAGGGATACTGAGCAAAAAACATTTCAGAAACCTCTAGAATGCAAGAGCATACAGAAAATAATCTGAGGAGGGCAAAAGCATAGCATTCTTGCAATAAGTAATAGTAAAGATAATAAAGTATTAAACAAAATAAGATGTCTGATGATTTTTATGTCACATTATACAAGACAAAGAGCAAGAGAATGAAAAGTATATTCTATTTTATTTTTCTTATGCTTAAAAATATCAACTTAGGATAAAAAGAAACCCACCAGCACATATAAAGCTCACACTTCAGGCATGGTAGACAGGATGTAGCAAAATACAAAATAATTTAAGAAGTGTACTTTTTTTTGGCTAATCTTGCCCATTTTCCCTGCTACCTTACCCAAAACACTTACTACTACCTCAATGTCTCATTTACCAGTTTGGCAATTCCAGGCCCCAAGGAGAGATGGGTTGCACAAATAACTGAGCTGAGCTGGGAGGAGATCTCTGAACCTGTGAAGGCTCAGAAAAGATCAGAACCTGGCTGCAAACGGGTCCAAGGCTTGCTGCAGCTTGTGCTGCTGTCAGCCTGAACCAGCAAAAAACTCCAAACTAAAACCAATGAACAAATGCACTGAAATGTTGTGGGACCAGGGTGCTTTTCTTCCTTTTATGTACTTTGATTATGCAATGATGAGAACTATATAGAAATAAATAAGAAATCTTACTTATAGACAAGTCACTGACCATGGCAGATTCAAGCCTTTGATGGGTTTTCTACACCATCAACAAAAGAAACTGAAATTCCATAAGTCATCATTGTGGAAGGAAAAATAGCAACAAACACAACAACAACACAAAGCACAAATTATAATTCAGCTTGCCCAACAAACTTCTGGTTGCCTTTCCCATTATCTGGGGAAGGTCTGATATTAAGGCACTTCCAGAGATGCTGCATTTGAAGTCTGTCAAAAAAAAAAAAATCAAACCCCACATACAGCAGGTCTCTGAAGCATTGCTCTCACAAAGGATGCTTTGACCTCTGCACGAGCCAGAATCTCTTGAGGGAGGGAAGTTGTGCAGCTAAGTCAAACTAAGCTCAGGATGCACACTGGGCAGCACGGGGATGGGAAAGGTATGAAATGGTTGGGATCGATCCACAAGCACCTTTGGAGAGGGTGTTCAAGCCCTTTCATTAGATGCATTTTCCTCCCAGGCTTCAAAGCAGCACCTGTCACAGCTGCCACCACTGCTGTGTGCTGTTGCAATGAGGCTGGAGCCAGAACACAGAGGAAAATAATAATTATAAGGGGAGAAAGGGAAAGAAAAGGTTCCCTTGTGACTAAATGAACAAAGCCTGAGAATTTAAGCTGCATAGCTGGAGAAAGGAGGAGCAAGGGGATTGACAATATGATAACATACAGCCTGTCTCTTTGACATTTTTAGACAAAGAAACTCGGTTACTGTACAAAAAAATCATTTTAGTTTTCAAAGTAAAACTCCTGCAACACAGATGAGACAGGTACAAAGAAAATGGTGGGAATGCATATTGGACAAGTGAAAATGACCACAGATTGGTAAGAAACCTAATGAGGGACATAAAAACCTCCCCCACATTACTTCCATAAATAACTCTGGCCAGAGAAAACTGAAAAAATAAACTGTGAGTAAAAGCCATATTTCTAACAGCAGGGTTAACATTCTTCTGGGCAAATATTCTTTCAGAAATAAGAAAAAAAATGTTAATCTTTTTGGCCTTTTTCATTATAAAAATAATTCTACATACTGTTAAAATGCCCATATTATATACCAGTAAGAAACATGTTATTTCATAAACAATGGATTACAAACTAGCTTTTAAATATTAGAAGAGTCATAAAAACTTGAAAAAGATTTCAAGACATAATTTTAAGGCGAGCTACTGCTCTTTGTACGTATTATTGAGCATGGACTACTACACGAAGAAACAGGGAGAATGTGAATTCCTGTGTGGAGTTTTTCTTTGTGTGTTTGTTTTCTTTGAGAAAGACCCCTCAAATAACTACACAAATTCACAGCTGGAGAAAAGTCTAAGTGAGAGTGGCATCAACTGAGTGGTGTAAAAGCTGTTCTGAGTGGACAAAGAATAACCAGCTCAACATTTATGATGATTTTGGAGGAGGAAATCCCACTGTTTCCCACTGTAACACATTAAGGCACTGTGATTTGGAATAGAAAGAAGTAGGAAGAGTGAAAAGGAAAGTGTTCAGTTTTCAGTGCTAGCTGTTTTCCCTCCTTCCCCCGTGCACATGCTTAAGATACATTTACACAGTTCAGGAAATAAGGCTCTTGTGCTTGTTTGTGTCTTATCTGAAAACAAAGTTCCACACACAAATTTACTCATATCCATTCTTATGTCCAGTTTCAAGCTCTGCTTGAGCCTCGAGTCCTGGTGGACTCTTACTGCTGCTGGGTTTTGCATGCTAGATTTTCAGCTTCTATAACAAAATGACTGACATTTGCAGGCAAAGTGGGAGAGGAAGTAAATTGGTAGTGCAAGATTGCACTGGAGTACAGCTATAATGCCCTTTGCTTGTAAGAGAGGAAAAATGCTGCTGGATTTCCCCGTTGCTCAGTTTTACCAATAAAAAAAAAAAATTATTTCTTTGGCCAGAGGAAAAATGATCACTCAAAGTAGAAAAGGTTTTTTGAATTATATCAAATACAACATCAGTAGAAAAACACTGAAGAATGGATCACCTTTCAGAGAGAATGACATGGCTGCACCAATTGTAGATATTAATGAAAGAGGTGGAGTTCCATTCTACTGCTCTCGCTGAATTTCTCAAGTGCACAGGGCCATGATTGCTCAGATACATTAAAACCAGAATAGGCTCAGACCTTAGTTGTCTTTGCTCAAATTTTTGGTTTAGATACTGATACACATCTTCTAGCTGAGGTCCACATTTATTAATTTTTACCTAAATGTTTACCAAAAAAATCTTCATAGAGGACACTATTGCAATAAATCATGCTATTCAACTAAAATACTTGAAGCATTCCTGATTAAAAACACCCACACCTAATCTGGAGATGACATGTTCTATAGCATGATGCTGTCATTCCCTATCTGGTATCACAATATTTTTCTAATCCATGAGAATGAAGGAGAGACAAGAGAAGGTCTGTTGTCCGAGCAAAGAGAAAGAGCTGAGGCACTCTCTGAGTTTAGGACTTGCTAAGAAATCTTGGTGGAAATAAGCTATATTGTTACCAAACAGATTCTTGGAGCAAAGAATCTTACTCATCAGAGGTGATAGCCTTTTAGTTTAAAATTATTTTAATATCAAAAAAAGAAGAAAAATGGAAAATCATCTCACACAAAACCCCATAGGTTTGTGTTTCTCATTCATCCATTTCTGTGTCTTGCAATCCATCAAGTTTATGTAATATTTCAAGAAACTATCATCTAAGAGAAATAGTTCAGCAGCTGTGAAGAGTAGGGCAGAGAACCTGCCCAACTCAACCAAGAATCAAGGACACTGGAAGGATCTGCCTAAAGTAAAAAAATAAATAACTAAAGAGGGACATATTCCTGCTGAACTTAAATTAAACAAAGCCTGTGTCTAAAATGGTTCCAGGAGATGACCAATATAAACTCTCCCTGCCTGAATCCAAGCATACCTAGGATGGAATTTTAAAGTCCAAACACACAAATTTTAGTTCATTGAGCAAAAAATGGTTCAACTTTGGCATTAACCTTAATTTCCAAATGTCATACCGAGTGTTCCTAAAACACTGAGAATGATGTTATTCTGTATAAATCATTCCTACAGCTGGACATAAAACCATCTTTGAAAGGACAACAAAAAATATTTATAGTTAATGACATAAGCTGAGAAAGAGATTGCCTGCACCAGTAAAAAGATGACCTGCAAATTAAGAAAAGAAATAAAGTGAGCAACAGCCAACAGGTATTTGTCAAGAATAAATTTCGCCAAAACACAATCCCTTTTTCTTTTATGACTCCATAATATTCTTTCCTTGGGGAAAAAGCAGTAAATGCCATATGCCTGGAGTTCAGTAAAGCAGTATCTGACATGCCCATCTCATAAACAACTTACACAACTGTGTCTAGAGGAAACCACTGTGAAATAGCTGCACAGCAAATCAATTCAACAGAAAATGGGAACTAGACCAGATTTCTGTTAAACATCTACTCAAGTGACTGATTGTCAAGGTTTCACTTTAAATTAGAAAGAAACATTATCAATCTGGGTTTCTTTGAATTTACCCCAATCTCACATAATTTGATATTTCACAGATGTCCAGAAGGATAGAAAGGAAAACTGGCATTAAATTTGCATCAGGCTTGAAGAGGTTAACAAACTCCTTGAAAATCAGGTTTGAAATTCAAGAGGATGTTTATACTGCTTCAAGATTTACAGCAGACAATATAAGAAGCAGTAGAGCTAAACTGAACTGTGGTGAATTTAAGGTAGGAAAACCTTTTTAATTGAAAGAAGAGTAAGCACTGGAATAAATTTCCTGGAGCAGTTTTAAAGAATGGAAAAGACAAACAGCCATGACTATTTTGAGTCAAGTGAAGGACTAGCAACCTCCTTACCTCTGCTGTCCTATTTTCTATGAATCCTAAAATATAACCCACTAAATATTACTCCAAAATAGCCTGTGCATTATAGAAATATAAATGATCTATGAACAAGAAAGGAAAATGCTTCCTACTCAATGATATATTTGAGTTTGATTCAAATAAAAGGGAAAGAAGTATGCCACTATCTTTCATTCCATTGTCTCCAATCAGAAAACTGAATTGTTTTGAAGATAGCTTGCAAGGCTACATGGTTACTAACACAAACATATGTCATCTGCTCATATATTATGATCTTTACTGAAGTTTTTTGCTTTGTTATGCCAAGAATCATTTGATTTGCAGTATACATAAACAACAATAAACTTGGACTGAAGTCTCCAGCACATCCTGCAGTTGATTGTCAAACAATTTACCTCTCTGACAAGAGGTTTTAAGAGTGTACTGAAGAGAGAAATTTTATTCTTCTTGCAGATATTAATTGGCATTTAGTATTTCATGGAAACAAAACCTTGCAAGTTTTGTCAGAAAATGCTTCTGGGCTAAAATTTCAGTATTGATTTACATATAATAATCAATGTGCATCCCTTGGTTTTTTTAAAATGTATCCATTATTAAATCCACGTATTGGCACAGACTGTAGTCCTTTGCATTATGTTACTCCTGCTAGGAAATGTGTACTTATGTTGCCTAGTATCAATATGAATCAACATAGACTTAGAGCAAGAAATCCTTTTTACCAAAACTTAACAGGAATGTTCAACTCCATTTAAAATGACAAAACTGGTTAAGAATTTCTGTGTTTCTCCCCAGCCGGAAAATACACCACAGAACTCTGTGATGCAGAGTATTTGAGGCAAGATATAAATATTTATAAAACTGTGTTTAGATACCGAGCTCCCAGTCTATAGTACTCACAGTACAAATGTAGAGTTTAAATTAAATTTCATGTTCTAAGTCTGAGATCAGCCTCCAGCAAACAGAGAAAAAGACCAAACAAATCTCACACCTGCTTGCTGTGACAATCCCATGTGTTTCTCTGAACTCTGTTCCTGGCTCTGCCAAGCCCAGGGTGCCAGAGCTGACCTGGGGCAGGGCTCCCAGTGCTGGTGCCTTGGATGGAGCTCCTGGGCAGAAACACAGGTCCAAGAGCAGCCAGGGACTCCATGGGATGAATAAATCCACAACAGAAAAAGGAAAGTTATTTAAACCAAAATCCTTGGTCTTGGGAGTCTAATCAAACCTGATATTTAATACTGCAATTTTAAACTATTAGGCTGTATACTTTTTTACATATCTTGGCTTGTTTTTTTAACCTCTCTCTGCTGCCATTAACGGTATGCTATCTGTAAAAGAAAGGTAAGCACACCCGCAGCTCATAGCTGGTTTGTAAAACATTATAGCCTCCAAAATGCTAACAGAAAAGCCAAAGTAAAACCAAAATAATTATCTTCTTAAAAATATATAGCTTCTTTCTCCAAACTCAATGGGAATAAAACTGATATCTGATAAAGAAAATTTACTCCTAAACTCTGTTGCTGTCTTCTTCAATTTATTTGAAATTTATGCAGAACCATCCCATCTGGGTGCAGGTTGATGCCCTGTCCTTGGGGTCATTTCAATGCCCCTTTCATACAGCCTTGCAGGAAATTAAGAAAATCTAAAGAGAGTGGAACACATTTAAAAAAAAAGTACAATAATGAATCCTGTTTCTTTTTCAGCATCATGAGTACTGTAACTCAAAAGAATTGTGACAGGAGAAATCAATAATTCATCAACAGCTGAAAGTGGCACATAGCGAAAAGGGCATATGTACATAAAAGTGGAAATTTGTGTGCTCATAAAGAAAGTCTGAAAGGTAGATGGGTGGATTGCTGATAGAATTGCTTTAGTAACAACAACTAAAGCAGCTCTTTGAGAACTGCTCTGTAACACAGCCCCTATATTCCTATTAATTTATTACACCAATAACACTGCATGTAGATTACTGTGGATATTCAGGCCTTTTACAAAAAGAACTGTGTATGTGATAATTAAGGTTGATCTTGAGAGAATTAAAAATCCACAAAACAGAGTTTGCAAAGCTTTGTGTTGTTAGAAACTAAGACTTCACAGCGAACAGAAGAGGAATTATTTTTGTATTCAGGGAGACATGACTCTAGACAAATTCACACTCCTAAAAATTCAACAAGATATTTCACAATCATCCATATGGTCTTTGTGCTAATGTCGCTTCACAAGCTGGCTTATAGATCTCTTATGATTATTAAAATGTGTTACTAAGCTCGTGAAATTGTGAAGACAAAAAGATCAGTTACTGAACTTGGTGCACTATGAAGGCACATTTTAATTCCTTACCCTAACTTTTTGATTCTCAACTTTGTCATGTAACTTAAGCAAGCAAAAGATGCTACCTTACAGTTTGAAAAAAAATAAGATTGTGCCACATGGGAAGAGCTTTGTGTGGCCTCCTTCAATAAGGAAAACAGCCTTTCAAACATTCACTGAACTAGGAAGCAACAGGAATAAAAGGGGCCAAAATAAAACCAGCAGGAAAAGTGTTAAAAATAGGAATGTAACAGAACACTTTCAGGTAGAGACTAAAATGGAGGTTATGGCATGGCCATTCCAGTGATTGAAAACATCAGGAGGCGAACCACACTCTACCGACAGTCCTGACAGGGACTGGGAATTTATACTCCCTGAAACAGCAGCTCTGCTTCTCCTGTCACAGGAACCCCGTCTCACAGGTGAGAGGAAAAGCGTGTGCTCAAGCACAGCCCTGAGGGTTGATGCAGCAGCCTGCAAGGTTCAGGGTGGTGGGATACCTGTCTGCCACTTACCTTGCAGTAGCTGCTGCTGGTAACAGCAAACACAGCACCAACACAGACCCTTCTGTGTTGTACAGTCCTAACAAGGATGACAGGCTGCTATTAAATTTGTTGTATATTACCTGGATAACTAGTGCACTGAAATTATTTAGTTATGGAATTTCCAAACGGAAATGCTGCTTTTACATGTGTTCTTTGAGGACCTTTACTCCAAAGCAAGACTCAAATGGTCAGACTGCCATGCATGACAGTAAAGGTATCATTCACTCATACACTGAATTTCTCCAATCCGGGGCTATGTTTTAAGCCTCAAGAGCACTGCCTAATAGAGACTAATTAATATAGGATGCAAGTAATCTTTGTGTTATATAAAATTCATTTTTTTGGACTGTGCAATGAATGCTCATAATTATGATGCTGAGCAATTTGAGAAAATCAAGATGAGCACAGCTCCACACAAGGGAATTCAGTCTCCTCAAAGGATGTGTGTAAATGGGCAGCAAGAGAGAGGGCAGAAGTGGATGAAGGAGGAAAGAAAACCCTGTCAGCTTCAGACATAAGCATCTTGGAGAACGTTTCCATCACCGAACACACCAGCCTTGTCTTTTTATTGGAGCAGTAGATAGAAAACTAGGAAAAAAACCCTCCTAGCTAGAGGAAAGCATTCTGCAGCTACATGAGATATGCTTTTTTTAGAGCCAATCCTTGTTTCCTGGGACATGCAGCCATTCTCCCCATCAGCATCTCTAGCTGTTGTCCTAGTGGTGTTTTACAATTCAATTGTGTGCTACACTGACAGTCTAATTGCACCATTCTTGCATCCTGAGTGGTGGAGGTGGAGAGATGCACTTAAAAACATGGTCACACACCATTTTATGGTTTTCAAAACCCTTATTTCTCTTTGTTTCAAACAGAAACCAACAACACAACAAAATTGAGGCAAGTATGAGAGAATCTGAGAAGGAGGCAAAAAGTTTCAAAGGGTTTTAGACACAAGTGTTTTACAGATGTTCAGCAAATAAAACCACAAAGTCTAATCAAACAAACATTTTCAGGCAGTTTATAGTCATGGGAAGAAAGTGGAAGGAGATGGGAATTCTAGCTTTGATCATTGAGCTAGTATCAAGGAGACAGCTATTTTCAATTTATATTTGAAAATTGTTGTTTAGTGGATGCACCACCACCCGTCAAGGCCTCCAGCTTTTATGCAAAGGCAGTCTGTGGTGTATTCAGATAGAGGAGATCATTCTGGAGCTCAAAAATAAGTGCTGAGTTGACTTCTGTTTCATTAATATCCTAAAAGGCCTCAAGTTCAGCATCACTGTGGAAAACCAAAGCTCACAACCAGGACAGCCTTTAAGTGATTACCAAAAGCAGTGCCACCATGCATTTCAGAATTTTTTTTCATTCCAAAAACCTTGCAGAGAGAGAAAAATATACAGAGGCACACAAAAGTGTTTAAGTTCATTAGAATCAATCTTTGTCATTTTGTCAGCATTTGTTCAGAAGGTTGGAAACCAGTGTTAATTGATCAAAACTAATAAGTGTAAGGAAAGTGAAATGATAAGCTGAGTATTGCATTCTTTTGCATTACGTATATGAGCTTTTAGTGTATATTTACTTAATATTCTTTAAAAAATAGTTTGCACTTGAATTTCTAAATCTGAATGGACCTACAAGACTTTTTTCTATACCACACCTAAGCAAAGCCAAATAACATAACTGAAGTTCTTGAGCTCAACATCTGAATCATCTAAATATACTTTCACACTTACATTTCCACAAAAATCTTATATCTAAGTTGTCTTTGAGTTTGTAAATGAATTTTTTTAAACCAAAAGGCTGCTCACACACTTAACCTAAGAAAGCACATGAATTGATCCTGAGCTGAAGCCCCCCAACAAAATTGTAGACACTTGGGATCTAGAGTAACAAGAATCTCCTGTCCTTTCCTCACAGAGAGCCTAAGCAGGTCTGCAGTGATAGTTTTATCTTCTCTTATCCTAAAATTTGGAAAAAATATTAGATTTTTTTCTGCAATTAATTGTGGGTTATATGTAGCTAAGCAGACTATAAATAATTTGCTCCTTCATAAGTAATCATGTAACAAGGCCTTTTGCTATTTTCTAATAAATAACAGGCATTTTCAAACTGTCATTTAAAAAGGTTGTGTGAATTATTTATTCTGCTGATGCTAACAAGTGCAAAAACTGAGTTTCTTTTTGCTTAGAATGCAATGGCATCCATCTTTATTTCCTTATTTTTGGTATCAGAGTGGGTAATTTCAAATGTGAACAAATGATATTCAATTTATCCTTTTTGTGCTAAGGAACACAGATTGGAAAGTTCTGCAGCAAAATTACACTACTTCATACAGTAGGATGCAAGAAGTGGGGATTGATTTAAATATCTTTTTTGTAAGTTTTTCAGATTTTTTTCATTTTAGAGAAAAGCCAAATTTAGTGCTAGCTTAAGAAATCTTCTTTGCATATGAGTCATAACTGTACAGCTGATCAGTAAGAGAATCCTGAATGGAAAGGTGAACTAGAGTTCACACATCAAGTTTTTGCACACTAAGCAGAAATAATTTCAGAAGAATATTATCTCTGACTGAGTTTTTTTGCATCCCTTCCCTAACACTTTTCTTGTTAATGCCACACGTGCAAGCCTAGAGATTGGAATCAGCTCTGGGCCTCTAAATTGCTACTTCAAATGCTGGAAAATACTGAAAAGAGCTCTGTGATTGCTTATGCCTAGAGGGATATTTTAGTTTTCCTTGTCTAATCAACTTTTCTGGCTTCTTAGTACACATAAGTTGTTTTTTTCCTCTGATAGTTTGCAAGAATATTAACAAGAGGACAGCAATGTATGGCAGAAGTTCTTTGTAAGACAAGAAGAAATAAATTATCTTAACTTACATAGTTTGAGGAACACACGGTTGAAATGCAGCCCATATGCATAGTGATTATTTATAGGCATACAAATTATATTCAAAAAAGAGCCAGATGGCTTTAGCAACACATCTGCTGTCTTCAAGGCAGAACTTCTGAAGCAAACTTGGGACATTAACTCCTATTATAGAGCAGTCAAGAACCAGTAGGGCTACATTTGCTTTGTAGTCTGTAAGAGTTGTATCCTCCTACACAGGAGTTGAATTTAATCTGAAGTCAGCATCAAAGACAGGCTGCAATATTCTGCATTTTAACAGGGTTATCGTGCTGTTACTAACTAAATGCAAGGCTGGGAAGGTAGGTCACCACTAAGGCAGAAGGCAGTCCTCACACATGCTAAGATAAGTGGTGGTTACATAAATCTTTATGTCAGCTAGCAATTCTGTATATTTTGCACTAATCTTCAGCAAAGTCACCATCCCTGAAAATCATTCAAAATCTCATTCACGCTGCACATTATAATTTTGCTTGTTGTTGTTTTTTGGTGGGTTTTGTTTTCCTTAAGAGAAGTTTCTCATTTAAGATAATACTGGGAGGTGATTGAAAGACATCTCAGACATAAACATCAGAACCATGTGAGTATAAAATACTGATTTATATTAATGAGGGCAGGGTGGGGGTGAAGCCAGACATCCATTAACTACATGCAAAATATGCATTGGAATATGAGGAGACAAATTGTGAAAGAGCCTTGGGAGCCTGTGCTCCATGATTTCAGATCTCCACCTGGGTAGGCACAACTTGTGACAAGTGCTTGAGTTTGCACTTAGTGCCTCTTATAGCACTATGGGACACTCTGAGTAGTTTTATTTCTCATTTTCATTTATATTCACCTTTTCAGAAATTTTAGCAGGAACAGAACCCACTTCTTCCTCTTTTTTATAAAAAGCAGCCTTAAAAGAAACAAACAGAACATCTCCGTCAAGAAAAGCCGAATTTGTCTTTTCCGCTAGAACGGATTCGCTCCTCAGAGTGCAGCTTTGCCCAAGGCACTTTTGGATCCTGTCTCTTTTTCTGGCAGCACAGATAAAACTGGAAGCTTGATGCACTGCACCACATGGATGCCCCAGTGCTGGCAGTTTCTAGCCTAAGCCTTGCTAGGAGGAGGAAGGGAAACCTCTCTGGGCTTGGTGCGGCTCCTACTCCCAGCTGGGCACTGCAGGGCAGATGGCTGCAGCTGTGCATCCCCTGTGAGCATGTGCCAGGGGAGATGCCACTGCATCTGCAGCTCTCTCCCAGAACAGATAACTCCAGCAGAACCCTGTTTTACTGGCCTCTTTCCCAGCCTGCACTCTGGGTACTCCTCCATCAGCAGGGTAGCAAAAGGCCAGGAAGGTTCTTAGGCTGGAATATACAGCAGGACCACTCCGCTCCTTTGTTCAGGGCATATTTAGCTCTCCTAATAAATGCACTGCAAATAAAATTCTAATTCTAAGTGGTAGCAGAGAAGTTAAAGCATATACAGATACTTTTCCGAGTTCAAAAGTTTTCCTAAAATCCGAAAATTCTAGATATCAATGCATTTGTTTACCTGCCTTAGAGAAGGTGCTACTCCTGATATTTATGGCTACTCTCTTCCCCAGATTTTCAAAAGCTTCTGGAATTATTTTTGTATTATATAAAAAGAAAACATTAGCTTCTCTTTCCTTATGTATGTCCTTTAATTTTGTAAGGCTGCCTAATTTCATTGAAGCTCCCAATCATCCCAAATAAGCTATTAAGAACTTGCTAGAAGAGGGAGGGAGTCTGACACCTTTGAAATGCTAATTGAATTCCTTATCTGCAAAACCAATATTTGTGTTGTACAGCTCAATGATGGAGGAAAAAAATAATCCATAAGCCTGATGAAATGATAAAATGCATTTGTTTAGCTAAGTCATTAAAATTAAACAGTGCTTATTCTAGGTTCTTATTTCAATTCACATGAGATATGTAAAAAACACAAAACAAATGCTAGAGATCACAGGTCTCTGCAAGAATTCCACTGCATTGCCCTTTCAGTTGAACAAAATCAACCCAAAACTTAGACATTTAACTCTCGTGTGCGTCTTATTCTCAGCAGTGATATCACCAGCATGACTTGGACTATACAGAGTGAGTTACCCTGGGAGAACTTTGTCTTTTAAATATTTTTTTTCTATTACCCTTCACCAGCAAAATGCTCTGTCTCATACACAAATACACACAGAGTCAAGAGTGTGTTTTCTTGCTGCTACTGTTGGCCAGGGGAAAGGCATTTTTGCATCACTGGTAACAGCAATTCTGAGTGCTAATAGAAGTTTCAGAGCTACTGAGGTTTCCATGGAGTGTGTGTCAAGCCCCTTTCTCCATGGACTGGAGGAAGGAAACCTCTCTGCTGTTCCTGGCTGTTGCTGCAGCTTCAGCCTGCAATGGTAATTGGGGAAGGGATTAACTCCTGTTAAACATTTGATTGCCTTTCCTTTGGGAGACCATGGAAACATGCCAGAAGGAGTGATTCTTCAGAGTAACACTTGTGCTCATCTCTAGACCTGCTTCCATCAACTGAACATGCCAAACCTCTTTGTCCCTCTGGGAGAGGAGTTTCCATAGGGCTTATCCTTCTATTTTAATGTGTAAAGACTGGGTTTTAATGGCTTTGATGTCTTCCACCAGCCGTGAAAGCAAAGATGAGAATGCTGGGATTACTTTGTTTTAAATCAGTGGAAGCACAGGCTGGAATTGCAGCTTTATGAAGCCATTAGCAGCAGTTAGCAGTGTGTATGCTTCTCAATATAAGCACCATTATAAATCATTTGTGCTCAGGCATTCCTTCACTTCCTCACAAGTGTGTGTCCAAGAAGGAAAACTGGCATTGGACAGGGGTCATCCCCAGTGAACGCTGACCCTCTGAAACTGCTTGCTCTAGGCAAAGTCTTGCTGGTTAGGCCAAACCCCCATTCCATACAATTTAGGTATTTTCAAACCAATTTCTGCCTATGGTTAACTCCCAACTATGCCTTGAAAAGCAAAAACAATATGCTTATTAAGGCGAGAACTACAAGAAAGGTAATTTCCTCAGAAAATTACCAAGTGTTATGTTTGGATGGCATAACACATATTTGGGGGAGAAATGAAGATGACTTGGATACTTACTAGGCTTCCTGTTCAAGAAATACCTAATAAATCATGTGAGAGATTATTTTCCTGAGAAAATATTGTATTAACTAGAAGTCAGTGGAAAACCTTGCTGTTAAAGCGATCTGTTTCCCTGCCTCATGCTCACAGAAACTCCACATGCGTGTGCTCGCATGAAAAGAGGAGAATGGATTAGACACAGAGAAGTATGAGGAACTGGAGGATTGACTGAGTTGAAATTAATTTTAGATGCAGTGAGATGGTGTCAGCCAGGACCAGATCTTTGCAAGTCACACAGTGAGCAGCACCATGTGTGGAAGAATGTAAGTGAATTTTCCTCCTGACCTTAGGCTAAGGTTAGCAAATTCCTGAACAATAATTTAAATCCCTTAAAAGATTTCTAACCAAGGCAAATTGTAAATATGCAGGCAAATCTTGTAATTACCACAGTCAAAACATGAAGAATATGGACAGCAAAATATATACTTCAGGGTCTCTGTATTAATTGAAAAATTAAATTATAAAATTGATTGCAGAAGGGTATAATTAATACGGTTTTAAACTAAGGCCTAAGATAGGAGAAAATGATACATAGTCACCTGTATCTATGCAAAGCATTCAAATACTGATGAGCAAAGACATCTGTGCCCATGACCACAAAAAGATGAAATTATAGGATATTTAAAACAAAAACATAAATTTACTATGTGGCAATAAGTCACACTGTATATGGGTTATTTTTTGGACACAAATGTTGCTATTCCTTGGAAACAGTAATTACATACTCAATTAATAGGGTGGAAGATTAGGAAATGGGGGAAGGGGAAATATAATCTGTTTCTCTGTTGCTTCTGCCCAATTGTTATGAGAACTGAAAATTCTTAGCAAAAAACTTTCTTGAAGTAAGAAGTAGCCTGGTGTTTTACTGCTAAAATTATATTGAAATATCGTGCTGTGGACAGTCAGTCTGGTCACAGAAGAATGAATAGGTATACATAAATAGGCACATAAAAATGAAAATCCATTACCAACTCAGGATACGTCCATTTCAAATAGAGACTCCAACCAATAGTCCTTGCCATGGGAAAAGCGAGCATCCTCTCATTTTAGAACAAGTGTTCCCTGAGAGCTTCTGAGCCTCAGGAATTTCTCCAGAGGAAGGTTCTCAACTCGATGTCTGCATTGAGTTGGCTCAAGTCCCCAGGTGAAATTTTGGGAATAAGCACATTTGCAACACCTAAGTGCTCAAAGAAGTAGCGTGAACCCCTGATAGGCAAAACCACAGATATGTAACCCCACCTGACTTCAGGTCAAACCAAACAGGGTCAAGGGCAGTATTTTGTCTGTTGGGGTAATTGGAATAAGATGGGTTACAGATGTGAGGCAGAAGCAAAGGGAAGGAGGCTGAAGCAGAAGCTCTTTGGTTCCCCCAGAGATGACACTGATTGCCCAAGGGAGTTTGTCTACCTCCTGCTGATCATCTACCAGTCCTCTCCTACTTTGCATAAACTGGAAAAATATCTCTGTATCCATGGAGAAAATTTAATTTATTATCTTTATACTCCTTAGTTTGGACATTAGCACACTTAGTGTACCATAGTCAGAACAGGCATAATATTTCACACTCTATTATATGTTCCTGTTTCTATTGTTGTGAAACGTGTTGTACATTTTAAAATGTTAAATATTATGAAATATTGCATGTTTTGCTGAGGAAGATTTAATTATTAAAATAACCACCAGGTTAAAGCAGATATCACACAACTGTTACTGCCTGAAGTCTAACTTCTAGTTTTGTTTAACCTCTACAGTGCTATTCAAGAATCACAATCATATAAAATCTAAGTAAATCATTCCAGAAGGGATAATGTTACATGCAAAGACTTCAAGATGGAGAGCAAGAATAATAATACTGAGCATAATTTGTCTATCCTAAAGACAGATTAAAGATCAGTAGTAACTGTTCAGTGATAAGAAACTGTAGTTAAACTCATTTACAACACAGATCTCCACTGAATACAGCTATCATGCATAATAAGTTTACTATCCTTTCATAAATATGTAAAGCTGATATAATGTTGTGACAGTTTTATGCTTTCTTTCAGTTCTCTTTAATAGCAGACATGAAAAAGACCCCATCAATTTTAATAAGTTTTGGAGAAGGTCCAAAGTGAGTGGAAGAAAAAGTAATTGTGAGGTTCTTGGGAAAGAAATAAAGGAATAAAATAAAGCTAAAAATTGGCCTCAAATAAATAAAAAAGGAAAAATTCAGCTTGAGGTTAATGCTGAAGCTAAACAAAACCCTCCAGTTAGCCTTACAACAAGTTTTTATGCTGGAAGGATGGAGAAATAGGAAAGTGAAATGCATCTACAAACTCACAAGCCCAACATTATTTCTGTTACAAGGCTATAACCTGGGGATTTCCATCAAAATCAGTTACCCATCCTCTACCATTGCACACTGTAAGATAAATGGACTCATTTTGCTCTGTCAGTTGTGCAGCCAAGTTTAAAGCCTCAGATCTCACTGTCTTCCAGTTTGGAAAGCTAACCATTAATACCACAGATTGTTATTATTTCCTTCCTTTCTTCATAATGAATGCAGAATTAACCTCTATAAATGCTTTGATTATCTCCAACATCAAATCTGAAGCTAATAATTTACAGTATTTTACCAAAACATTTCTATTAACAAGCGGACCACAAGGCACATTTCCCATGCACAGTTCTCCTCAAGAAGCTTTTAATTCATTATGAGTCCTGTGAGAGAAAAATTATGGGAAGAAAACACTGTTTAGGAACTATCCAGGGAATAAGCAGAATATAAGTCTCCAAGGACTTCATGTTGCCTTCCCCTGAATATACTGTCAAGGCAGAGTACTTATGTCTCTTTTTCTACTATTGTTTAAATGTAGCTGAACAAACCTGATAAAATTAATAATGGAGTCCAGATGCATTTCTGCTGCTTTCTGATATTATAATGTAATCCTCAGCCTTTAAGGCCTTGTGATGTTCTCGACTCATCAATCTCACTTTGTGAGGATGTAAAAAAAAAAACCCTTGTACAAAAAACCAAAAAACAAACAAACAAACAAAACAAAAAAACCCAAATGAACCACTACCCTCTTTCCCCCTTTGACAGTTCTGTATCTGCCCAGAAGGCTGTTGAACTTCCATACTCACACAGAGAAGTTGCAGCATCCTCAGCACATATTTGCAAACCCTGCCTGCCATTGGAGCCCACCTTCCACTTTGCCAAAATCTGTAAAATTACAAAGGACAGACCCTGAGTTCCTGCATGCCTCCCATGAAAGAGACATGGCAAAACTACAAATCACAAGGGTTCCCTCCTTTCCCGTGCCATAACACAGGTAAATGTAGATTGATTACATTTTACTAAAGAATCCCCCCCCCCCCCCCCACAAAATCCTTGGATTTGGTTATTTACCTAAATGTCTAGTGAGTACCAGGATGCTGCTTTTCCTTCAGTTTGTGGCAGATTTTCATTGAAATATGGGGTACTATTTCCAAACATCTTTCTCATCATGCCTTTGGTGGAATATAATGGAATATGGAATTCCACTACCAAAGACCATTGTCTGCTGGCAGCACAGCTCCAAGTCCATTCTGTCTCTTGGTTTGTAAAGTAGGCAGCCAGACCAACCCTAGACTTTAGGCTCAGATAATTGTTCTTCCAAGGAAATTCTCCAAAGGCAAAAAGAAGGGCTTGGGGCAGGCAGAAAGGAAAACCAAAAGGGATCAGAATCACTGAAAACAGAGCAAAACACCAGAGCTTATGTAATACTCTCAATTGATTTTAAAAAGCTCCTAGCTCCTTAGTGCCTCTCTATTGCTCCCAACCTATGAGAAATACACTGAATTAAAAATAGTTTAATGTATTTTAAGAAAACATTCCACATTTTTTCCACTCTAAGGTGGGCTAGAAATCACCTAGATGTTCCAGAACATTTCAAGGAGAAATTGCCAAAACTAAGCATCACTAGAGGAGAACAGAGAACTGTACCTTGATTCCAAATGGATTTTAAAAAACCTGTACAGATCTGTACTTCCACTGAGGAAAGGAGACTTAACATCTGCATTCCTTTTAAATCAAAGCTGACATTTTCAGGGCAGTGATTTTACTAAGAACCATCAAATGAAGAAGGCGGGGGGAAGTAATCATAATCCTTGCTTTAAAAAGCAAAAGAAAAATAAAGAAATTATTTTTGTAGTCTCAGTCACTAAGAGAACTCATTAACTTATATAATTTAATTGTACCCAGCTGAAATGCTAAATATCATGATAGATTTTTTCCTTATGGGTCATTACTTTTGTGGTTAAGTGATTACAAAGAGATATACGAAGCCTGTGGTGGCATTTAGCTTTAAATATTGAATTTCTTTGCACCTCTAATGCAAAATGGAAAAAGTTGATGCAGATTGGTTTTTTGGCTTTAAATACAATGCACTTAAAGAACCCCTTGCAGATATTTCCCAGACACAATTCTGCAACATGAGTATCTAATAAATATGTTTTCCTGGAGGACTTATAATCAACCCACTGAGCACCAGTTTTTTTCTTTTGTTTTTCTTAACAGATAGTAAAGTTCTTCTGCAAGAGGAATGGTAGGTAATTCTGACTACAAAGGACAAAATATAATGTTGGATACAAAGAAGGACAAGATGAAAACAAAAAAACAACAAAAAAGAGCTTATATTGGTAGAGCTGTTGCTGTTCATAGTCCTTGTTTTAACTGAATATTTATCAAAATCAAAGAGTAATACTCAATTGATCTTTATTCCTCTGCCCTCTGAGACACCACACTGCTAAGAGCTGTTCCAGGCATATTGCAGCAGCAGCTACAGCTGAGCAAATGCTGCCCTGGCCACGCTGCAGAAAAGGTTCATTATAAGATGTATTATTTAAGAATATACATTGCCATATAGAGAAAACAGTAAAATTGTAAAGAAAAACCATATTTTTGTAGTGTTAGACCAGAACCTGGAAGTGGTAACATGGAAAATTTAATAAATCCTGCTTACATATGGGGTTTTTTTTTTTCCCCTCTAATGCTGTTGTGGTACATTGAGTTTCTGAAAAGAACCAAATTTCTGTGGGAGAAAGAAGGCAGCAATCAGCTAAACTGTGGCTCCCATAATTTCCCAGAGATCTAACTTCAAAATATTTTTTTCTTCAAAATTTTGATGCTATTTTCAATTGTGTATATTCAATTCCTGAAAACACTGTCCAGGAGATGAATCCTAGAAGCAGAACAATGTAATTAAAAGAAGCAACAAAACAAACAAAAAACTCCTAACCAACAAAACAAACCCCAAATTCTCAAGCTGTCTTCCAAAAAATAGTCTTGAACAAAAATTTTTACTCCTAATATTAGTGAGAATTGTACTAAGGAGGAATTATTTCAAATTGAGAGAATAGGTTTTTCTATTAGGTATTAGAAAGAAATTCTTTACCAGAAGGGTGGTGAGGCCCTGGCACAGGTTGTGGATGCTCCATCCCTGGGAGGGTCCAAGGCCAGGTTGGACGAGCTCTGAGCAAGCTGGGACAGTGCAAGGTGTTCCTGCCCATGGCAGGGGCGTGGAGCAAGGTGATCTCTAAAGTTCCTTTGACCCAAACCATTCTGAGACTCCTTACAACTTGCATGAACTCAGCCCAGCCAGAGCTGCTGCTTACAAAGCAGCTTTTGTGGAAGCAGCTAGGATCAGTTTGTGAAACAAAGATGAAATCAAATCTCTTATAACAAACTATGCGGCAAAACCACCAAAGTTAGTTTGTAATGAGTATCCTCCACAGTCATTTGCTTGAGCCTGCACTTCCAACTGCTGGACAAAGGCAATGCAAATTCAGTGCTTTTTTCCTGACACAAGAGTGGCTGCTGGATTTAGAGCACCAAAATGAGTCTCCTAGGAAGAAGTCATCCCTGACTCTATTTCCAGCCTCTTTTCACAGTATGATTTGGAAGAGTCTTTTGGATACTCAACAGTGCCAATAAAGACTTTCTCTCACACTTGGTACATCCAGTCCAGTGAAAGCTTGTGCCTGTCAAGCTGTATCTTCTAAAATCACATAATTTAAGTATTTAAGTATTCTGTCTCACTTCCTCAATCTGCTATTTTCTTTTTTTAGAACCTGGTATTTTACTAGATATTCTCCTGCTTCTCGAGCCTCTCCTGCTTCACAGAAGTAGTTTAGCAATTTATCACGCTTGTTTTGGGTTGTTTGTTTTCTTGTTTTGGTTTTGTTTGGTTTTTATTTGTGTTTTGTTGGTTTTGTTGTATTTATTTTTTTCAATACTTTGTTGATATTTGCCATTTTTTCACTAGCAGATATTTCCATATGTAACTACACATCTTCTCTCAAAATCTTACACAAGTTTTAATTCATTATGGGTTTTTCTAACTCCTCCATCGAGTTGCAAATTATATTGTAGCCAGTTGAAACAAAAGAACACAGCTAAATCCAAAGCTATTCTCCTGCTGCAGTATCACATTCCACCATCAAGAGGATATGAAATGTTTTATGTTCCTTGATCTTGTCAGCACTCTTAGGTTGAGATAGGAGGTTAAAGGGAGGTGACAAGGTTAAATGATTTGACTAACATCCCAAACAAGGCTCAGTGTGATTATGAGCCTGCCTCAGCTTTCTAATAACATATGTAATGAGGGGGAATTGGAAGCTTCCCACACCAACAGCTCCTGCAGAAGTGATTTGTATCTCTCTATACCCTGGCCACAATAGGCATCCATATATTTCTTTTAAGAATATTGTCATGGCCCACTAAATTACCCCTGGGCAGTGCTATCAGTGGTGCTCCACTTTGCCCCTTTATTTCTTTCTGTGACATTACTCTGCACAAGGGTTACCAGAAAGACAGATGAAGTAGGAGTGGATGGGTCTCTAAGGGGTGATATATAGTAGGCACATAATAGAAAAAAAGCAAGGATGGTGTTGTAACAGGAATTTTCATTTCTCTCTCCTCATTTCCAGAAGAAATTCCAGACATTGAAAATTTATTGTTCCATGGTTATCAGGTTTTTATTTTCTTAGACTCTTCTTTTCAAGGAACTTGACTCCTAATGGCCCTATACTTTTTCCTCCTCCATTTCCTTTTCTCTTTCACAATGGCAAATCAAAATTCTCAGTGGAGAACTGATAAGTTCCCTCGTCATCATATCAGATAGTATTTTTATTGACACCAAAGTCAGACAATGAAAAGCATGTCAAAAATTGTTCAGGAGCACAGTTTGTGAATGGTGCAGTTTGACTAGCAGAAAAAGGCAGCTGTTCTGGCAGCCAGGATGTTGGAGAAATGTCTGGCAGCTTTTAATGTGGGTGTAAAAGTTGTCATGTGAAGTTGTTTTCGACCTGATGGATTTAATAGTTCCTCAGAGCCATCATGGTCTATCACCTCTATGAGTATTAAGGGACTCCTAAATCCATGGATAGATAATTTGGCTGCCACACTTGCCCCATAAATCCACATCTTTAAAGCCTTCATTAAATTTGTACAGACCATTTCTTAAGTGCAATTAACTGTGCGCTTCTTAAGAAAAGAAGCTGATTTGTTTCCATCTCCCATAGACCCCGTTATTTCCCATTCTCCTTGTGGAAATGGGAATGTAACTCCTGCAACTTGTTTAAAAGTATATCAAATTCCTGGGAATTGGAAATTGTTTATAACTTTTGCACTCCCCCTGTATCACTCCAGAGCTCCAAACAAAGAAAATTTCCCCAGCTGGGTCCTAGTTTGTTTGAGCTTGGCAAGGTTTATGAAATACTGACATAGCTCTGGACACATCAGTTTGTGGATGGACTTGTCCCATTGATTCATTAAATTTTGCACTAGATTAATTTTTTTCAACTGTGACAGCACAATCAATCCACTTGATCCACCATTACTACTGGACAGCCAAGCTAAAATTTACAATACACTGTTAAAAAGTATGGAAACCTGTGCATTTTGATTCATCACATTCTATCATTAAAGGATAGCAGACCACTCAAAAATCACTCCAAAATCATAATTTCTAAAAGTTACAGAATAACCACTTGAAAATATTGCTAAATTTCTTCTTGGCAATAAAATATTTGAAGTAAAGCTACCACATCAGTTAATACCCAGTGATCTAACTTTTCAACTATTTTAAACCAGCACAAAACACAAATTCATGATTAAAACAGCACTAACAAGATATTCATTGCTTTATAAAATGAACCAGTGTTTTCAAGAAAACATTATTTGCACAAATACTTTTTCATTAAAGTGGTATAAGCTTGCATAACTTGCAATACCTAATGAAATGAACGTAAGTATTCTAAATTCTCACTGCTTGGGAAACACTGTGCACCTTCAGAATCAAGTACTTACACAGCATGTACAACTGTCTCGTGTTGGTTTTGTGGAAGGAAGTTAATTTGACTGCATGAATAAAATAACTTACTTTCCTAATTAGACATTTTAATCAGAGATCCATTAGCTAATCAGAGCTAATCAGTGTTTCATCAAGACTGTAAATAGGCAACTTGGGATAAGATGGTCAGGACTCACAGGCTTGCATGCATAATAGGAAGCTGAGGACATTCTTTTTGAAGATTTATTATTGAAGAAGGACCTAAAAGATTGCCATCATTTGGATACACAGAAAAAATTGAGGACAAGACAAGTTATTCCTCCTCCCCAGCAGTTCATTACAGTAATTTTGAAAAGAGTATGTGAGAGAGAAGATTCGAATTCTTTTCATATTAACACCTGGCCTGCTAAAATTGAGCTTCTGAATTCAAACTAATGTGGTGTTGGGAGGTCAGTCAGCAATATTACATTGGCATTTATGTTTAATTTGGGATTTTTAACATTCAAGCCCTGAGTCTCTGCAAATGCCAACAGAGCATTCAAAATAAGCTTTTCAAAGCTGGGCTTTCAGTCACTGCCTTCTCAGATTTCTTATCTAAGGTGATGGTGAACATTTTTTAAGAAATTAGTAAAATCAAAAGAAAATCTAGGCTAATAATAAGAAATTTTACTAGTTTGATTAATGGATTGCCAGATGAAATATTTACAACAAGTTTTGCACCAAAGTATATATTTTTCATAAGGAATATATTACTAACTGTGACATTAACTGCAGTATTAACTGTGTAGTGGTCTGGGAAACACAGTTCACTCCTTTGATACCTTAGGCCACCCAGGAAAAAAGAGATAGCATAAAAATGAGGCAATCAACCATATGTAAGAAAAGACCTACTATGACTGTTTCATATTCAACTATCTCTTATAAATTCATCTAAAACTTGGATTAGCTAATTTCACCTTTTTTTGCTCATTTAAATTTAAAATGTAAATTAAAATTGATGCTAAGAACAAATCAAATAGGATAAAAATTTCCAGAAAACTGAAACTTCTTTGGATGGGAAAGAGGGAAAAACCAGCCAGGTCAATCTGCTCCCCAGCATGGGACAAACTGAACAATGCTTTTACTGAATTTCCAGGCTACTGGGGACTTAAAGGAATCCTATAATACAGAAGGTGGAATTTAATTTTTTCCTCATCACCAAAGTACAGTTGCATTAGAAAAAAAGGTTGGCATTTAATACTCAAGTTAGTATTTGCAAACTAAAACAAATCTAGTTACTTCAACAAGATGCCATATGGTCTGTGAATTTGCACTGTGCCAAGTTGGAAGAGTATTTTTTTTTTATTTCAAGGGATGCCAAAAAAACTATACTGAGTAGCTCAACAACTGTATTGTTGAAACCCTTCACAGAGGTAAGGATTCACCAGATGAAATTAATGCAAGACAAAGAAATTATACAGAAGTTGAAAGGAAGGGGAAATGGGAGATGGTCCCAGCCAAAAGTCATTGTTAGTCAGACCTCTGGCAGTGAACGAAAACGGTCCTGGCTAAAAGTTGTCCCTGAAAACCACAGGAAGGGGGACAAAAAGCCAGGGCTGAGTTTCCCTGGTACTCCATAGGCAAGCTCCTTCCTCTCACATAGCATTTTGCTCACCCTTGGGATTGCTGGGCACCGTAACCAAGTGTGTGACATTGATTCTAAGCAGATATTGGGAATTTTCTTCATTGGTTGGGATGGTGGGAGCAACTTTATTTCCTATGTTATATAACACAGATATGGTATAAAATAAGAAAACAGTAAAAACCCCAAATCCACACCAAACAAAACCCACAAACCTCTTGTGCTTCATTTGCAGAAATTTCTCCTTTAAAATGAGTGTGAAAATTTCTGATAATCTTAAATATCAATTTTCTTTTTTTCCCCCCCTTTTTCTTTAGGTTATATCTGACATTCTTACTGAGCTTTACTGAAAGGTAAAGCACTGTATTAACACAAAGCAGTTACAGACTTAAAATGTACTGCATTGGAAGACAGAGAGAATACCAAAAATAATTACTCAAACACCAACAAGGAGGCTGACAGAGGGAGGGAATGACAGGGAAAATTGAGGTCTGAGTTTAAAGGCTCGTTGAATTTTCCTCAGCAAACAACATTAAACGTTTTGTTGGGTTTGTTTTTGCTTTTTGGTGATATGAGCAGTTTTTCCAGTAGGAACTGCATAAACTACAGCTTCATTTAATCTACCACAGCCAAAAAGGGCTTTAAGAGGACAATGTGAATCAGATTTAAACTAATGGCCTGTGTAAATCTTACTAATCACTGCAGCCACCTAGTTTCAGCAGTCTCACTGAGAAGAAGCTGCTTGCCCTCTTGTCTGAGAATCTTCCTGGACAGCTGCAAAGTGTCAAGCTCTATCTGCAAGTCTCAAAAAGTACACAGCATATTTGTATTTACTGGACATCAGTAATGTTAATCAGACTCTGTGGCCTTGTTCTGTGAAGAAATGCCTGAAACTGCTCCTAGTCTCCTTTCCTGACCTGTGAGAAATATTTGCTTTCTTAAAGATAAGGTGGGAAAAGATGTAATGCAATGAATGGGGGAAAAGTAAGTACTTCTCTCTATTCAGATAGACTTCACCTGAGAGTGGCACAAAAGTAATCTAGATTTGATAGGTTTTCATAACCATACACATAAAGCATAAGTATGCAGAGAAGAAAAGGTAAATTCCTGCTCTGTCGCTCTTTTCCAGTGAAAATAGATAGATCTGTAATTTCATATATGAAATGCTCTTTTCTCTTCCAGCTCCAGCAGTATCTCTTACCTCCAATCTTTCTGCTTTCTTAACAAATGGGGAAGTGCAGCACTCACATGAAGAGAACTCGTTTGATCCTCAAAGGTGATCAAATTAAGGCCTGGCTAAGAGGATTTTTAGGGTGAGCAACACTAAATACCTCACACCGATTATCCATTGTTCTTCCATCTGCTAATGGCCAGGGGAATATGCACTTCTCTAATGACTGTGGACCCAGTCAATCTAATCCATGTGCTTATCCTCTCTGCACTGGGCTACTGCATTATAACACATGAGAAGATGAAAGGAGGCTCAGAAACAGCTCGAGTTTGTTCCACCCCATTACTTAGAAGCACACAGCCCTCCTATCTCACCACCTGATGACAGCAGACACTAGATTGCCTCCCCAATAACAACTAAATCAATAAAGGCTCACCAGAGCTGGCCCATTGTGCCTTCAGGATCCTCTCTGGCTGAGATACATGAGTCCTGAGCTGCAATCCCCAGAAATAAAATAACAATAAATAACCAAAGATGTAGGAACAAGATGCAGAAATTCCTTGGCAGCAGGGACTGCTGCAAGCTCCACTTGTATTTATGTTTCCAAACCCACAAAAGCCTGGGCATATTCCAGCATCCCTGCTTCAGTAGGACTCCTCTGGGCTCAGGGGGAGTGCCATTATGCAATCAATTTCATGGCTGGAATCTCAATACATGTAATTTAAGCAAAATAAAATTAAATTGATGGGTCACCAGGTCACTTGGAAAGAATGCTTTTCTGACAATCAGTCCAGCCTGCCTTTTCTTTGCTACTACAGTCTCCACCCTGTAAAGTAAAGGAGTTAGAGTCATTATCTGTGTTTGTATTCTATTATGTATGGTCCTGAGTTAACAGTGAATTCTCTTCCTGGGTTATCATAAAATATTACAGTGGTGTCTGGTTTTGCTACTGCAGTAAAGTGTCTTGTCTTGCTCATTCTTAGCCCCTGATTTCATGGATTTTAAACTAAAAAGAAATTAGGTTGAAAGTTAGCAAACCAAACCAGTGCCTAAGAGAAATATTTTATTTCCGCTGAGCTGATAAAACATGATTTTCCCCTTTGCATATCCAGCCATCTCGTATATGCATCCATAGATATGTAGATGAGATGGACCCTTTTTGCACAGATGCCTTTTGTCATATTGTTTTTGGAAGACTGGTTTGCTTTTTGAAAACAAGCTAGAAGTGAGATTTGTTTAAAATATCTTAGCTAGTTTCAAATGAAAAATAAACTAAGGTAGACGCAAGAAATATCAAGGATGTTTCAACCAAAGTACTCTCAAGATATTCTACCCAACATATTAATTTATCTCCATCTGGGGTCTTCAGACTCCATTAAAAAATCATATTTTTAAAAATTACAGGTTTTTATATTGAAGTCTTAACACCCCTCCTGTTTAAATATGAAAAAAGATTATTTCAAAGAAAAGTTTGATAGCAGACCTCACTGCCAAGTTCTCTGTACGTTAACATGCAGCACCTAATATTCATGTCATTGTTTTCTAAATAACATGAGGTAACTCATGTATTGTCCACTAGCTTAATATCACACATGCCAGGATATTTTAGCAGTAACTCATTTCAAGTGTGCTTCCCCCACCTTGCAGAGAAATACCTCATGAGAGGAATCCAGTTTTAAAGAATCCATTTTAAGAACAATATGTTGAGATTAGGCCAAACAACTCTCATGAATAATGCAATTGAGATTAGAATTTTACATAAATGATGCCAAATAATAGACATGTGTAATAGGTAACTATTTTTATATATCTAGTAAAAAAAGATCAGGTAATAAACAACTGTCTCGCTCTCTTTTTGATAGGACACACATTTCTCGTGTTGGAGAACAGTTGCTCCAAATCATAATGACAGTTTAATATTTCAACATTGAATTCTTACCCACCTACAGTTTAAGGAGGTAAAAGTAAATTCTCCTATATCTCTAGCTGACAACAAAAGGTCTGAACAGACTGAAGCCCAGATTCAACACCTGTCCA
The DNA here is from genome assembly GCF_027887145.1 of Ammospiza caudacuta. Taxonomy (NCBI): domain Eukaryota; kingdom Metazoa; phylum Chordata; class Aves; order Passeriformes; family Passerellidae; genus Ammospiza; species Ammospiza caudacuta. The sequence goes on from NC_080594.1 coordinate 10,368,050, forward strand.
AGTAAAGAAAAACCCAGCCCCTTCAGACCCAAAAGCTGCCTGAGTTGCATTCAATTCTCATTCTTCACAGGAACAGGGAGTAAAACAGCAAATATTCTTGGCAATACAGCCTAAACACTAATTCAAGTCTGAGAAACATACAAACTATGAAACATTCCAGGAAAGCCAAGACCATCAACTGGAATGTCTCATGCAGCTCAGTTTCATTTCTGTGAATGGTCTGACATTGCTATTGTCTTCATGCCCATGCAGGGGAGACAAAATATTTGGTCTGAACTGAGAAACAATTCGTACAAAGCAATGATGATTGAGTAGAGCACCATTTCTAGTTTTTTCTGAAGGCCTCAATCCTGGATTAATTATATCCTCAAAAGACTATAAACAAAACTAACAGCTAGTATAAAACTACTTGCAGAAGGCTGAATGTTCAGGCCTCAAGAAAGGGTTCCTCCCAGCAAACCTGGAAAATTTTCTACACATCAATAATCACCAAGAGCAGCAGTGAAAGCAGCACCAGCAGGAACTAAGGGAACAGTTTAAAATACACATTTTATAACCTTTTGCAACCTAACTATTTTAATTATTCAATAACAATTCAAAGTGGGAGGTTAATAAAATTTATCAGTAGGTGTTCTTATCAATGAGCAGAGCTGTGAAGCCTGCATGATGGTCTATCAATAAACCAAGAAGGCTGAAATCTTTCATTAAATTGTAAGAAGAAATGTATATGTATTTCAATCCCAAATACTTGTAGACAGTAGGCTGATTTCAAGGGCAAGCACAGTTGGGGCTGAAAACATTACAAGTGAGAACTAATTTTCAGCAGAAGCCTGTGGTGTAGAGAGAGCCAAAAGTAGAAATTAATCAGTTTTCATAGCAGATAAAAGGTGTCTTCCCAATCTTCAACAGAAAAATAAGCTAGATGTCTCAAAAAGTGGTTTTATTTGCCCAACAGCATACCTCCCACATAAAGAAAATTAATTTTGCAATGCGTTTTGCTCTCACTTACTTGTGTATACTTACACATTTGTCACTCTGATAAAAGTTCTTGCAATATGATATAAATTATATGAAAGTACATATCAAGCTTGTAGATAAATGAGTTTTAAGTCAAAGTGTATTCAGGGGCCAAATGCATTTCAGTATAAATTCAAGATGTTTATTAATTTACAAGTACTGCTGATTAAGTTACAAGTATTGCTCTATGGAAGAGTGAATGTACCTTATTTTTTAATTTTATCTTTTTGTTTCACTATTTTTTTATGCATATAGAGTATATACCATTTTGTAAATGGGACTGCACCTTGCATAGGGAGTTCATTCAAATTATGTTTTTTTTTTTTTAAATTAGTATTTCAATTAAGAAGTAAGATCAAAGGCAAATACAAGTATTTGGAGTTAGGGTAAACAGTAAAAAAGATTCATGTGTATTAGCCTTCAGACCTTTTATGTTGTATTAATAATTCTCCATTATTAAACCATGATTTGAAGAGATTTGAAGGCTAAGACAGATACTTTACTTTGTTCTCAGAAACCAAATACACTATTAAATAGTGCACTGAGACTTCTCATTATTTATTCCTAGAAATCAGAACAGGAAAGAAATTAACTGAAAACATCCAAGAAACGAAGCTGAAATTAGTACTGTGAGAAAGAGCAGAAACATTCTCTATTGTTCTCTCACCCTTCCCACTTGGTTTGGTTGTTTTTGTTTTTTGGTGGTTTTTTTTTTTTTTGTTTTGTTTTGTTTCTTTGTTTTTTTTTTTTTTTTGGCTGTTCGTGTTTGTGCCTGCAACTAAGAGTTAACATATATGCCCTGAGAAAGCTATATCAAAATATTGCATTAGGGTGACATTTCAGATTGCTGTACAGCTCTTCTAAAATGATTAAAGCTAATTCTAAGAAATCAGAGTAATAGCTGCTATTAAAAACCAAACTCAACTCCTGGGCTTCCTGGAAAGTTTGACATGACAGATATCTGCAAGACATTAATAATACAGAATAGAAATTAAGAGACCCTGGATCTGTTCCTGGCTGTGATATAAATTATTTGTGTTCTCCTGGGACCAGGACTAAACTTGTGTGTGTTGAGGCAGACCTACATGGAAGGATCCAGACTTCAATGAAAACCTGGGCAAGGCAAATGTCTAAACCTATTACCTGCTAAGGTAGGGATACACTGGCTCCTCAGCCATAAAAACTGAGGAAAAGCACTTGCTTCCATGTAACCCATAAAATCTCCCAACAACATATGCTTATCGCTGTATCCAGGCTGCTGAGGATATGTACTCCCCTGAACGCTGCAGCAGGGCTTTCCTTTAAAGAGCTCCCTGCTCCAGCCTGGGAAGGAAGCCAAACCTGGATGAAATAGGAGCAGCTCAGTGCTGAAAACCAACTCATGAGAGAAGCGGAGGAGTGGCTGCCTGCAGCCATCCTTGCAAGATCCACTTTGTCCACAGCTGAAAAATTGTTGATTGGCCATCACAGATGTTGCCAAGAACATGGAACAGAGCAGGGCAGTTTCCAAAACAGCACATGGATGCATGCATTTTTGTCCCCTGCTGAAATGATTATTGCTTGCACCTTACACTCATTCTACCTTTTCTTATTTGAGAATGTTTATACAGGAGATAAAGGCTCAGCATGCTAATTTTAAGGAAACCCTTTCCTAAGAAAATACAATAAAGTTTCAGAAAAATTCTTATACCATTTGCTGAAATTATTTTCTTTGCTTTCCTCTAAGTGTTGTCCTAAAATCAACAGCATTTTAACAGATGCATTAGCATTGGATTAGCTCCTCTAAGTGTTTCCTTCCAAGCAGCCTCTCCTCCCATCTTCTGATAACCTTATTACTTATTTTGAGTGTGTGATTTTCACAAACTTCTGTGCCAAGACATGGTTAAAACAGACAAACAACTTTGCAGATGGATATTGTTAGAATAATGGCTACAGCACAAGCTCTCTGTTTCACTAAGAATGCGACCTAATTTGGGGAAAACTTCTGGTTTGCCCTCAGAGAAGATAGAAACCTCATTGTGTCTCAGTTCTTGCACCATGACTGTTCTCTGGTGGATGCAGCATGAAATGGTTACAATAGAGAAGCAGACAAATTTTGTTCTAATTTTGGGCAGGTTATTTTGGTGCCTAAGGAGGCTACTGAGAACAGAGGCTGGACAGAGTTAAAGGAATAAAGGAGGTATTTATTAAAAGGTGTTCAAATGACACACCTTGGGAGTACAAGAGCCTGGCTGTGGCTCTACCCAAGATGGACCCAAGATGGATGACTTGCCACGAGTGAGTTTTCACACTTTGGTAAGTTTTGGTCCATTTACATATTAGGGTTAATTGTCCAATTAGAGCTTTAGGTTATGAAGTTCTATCCTCCCAGACTGCTTTCTCAATTTGATGGTTTTTGTACTTTTTGGACCTGAAGGTGCAGCAGTGTCCTTGATTCTCAGGCTGGAAAAGGATTCATTTGTTTTACTAAACTGTGAGGACTTGCTAACACTTTATATGAAGTTTAGAGTTATATACTAATGCAGTACAGAGTCTGGAAAATATGAAAGCTAAAACTTAAGGCATCAACTTCAGCACTACCTATGTATTAAAGACTGGGAATAAATTTTCAGCCATTAATACACATATACAAAGTGTTTTACATCACCTACCTGTCCTTTCTACATGCAACCATTTACAAGGAGCATTCCCTCAGCAAACCTTTGAAAATTTTTATAAGCATTCCAGTCAAAACATGCATATGACCCATTCCCTGGAGAAGGACTCAAATGTATCCCAAAGGTATACACTCGTTATCAAGCAGTCCTTTTTAGCCTCCCAAGCAGCACACCAGGAGAACAGTTTTAATCCCTAAATCCTGACTCATTCTATCCCCATTATCACTGGTGGATGGCAAGCAAACAGCCTTTCTAACAGTGCAAAGATTTTTAATATGAAATACCAAGTTAGCAGAGATCCAATGGCTTCAATCTGGAAAATTAGATAAGCTCAGTTTCTAAAACAGTTAAAATCACAATAAACAATTTCCTAGAGGCATGACAGCTACTGAAATCCCCAGAGTCGTTATCTTCTTGTGGATATGCTTGGACTACACAGGAAGTTATTGGCTGAAGAAAAAAAATTCCTCTTTGAAATGATATAGCCTCTGCATTGCAGGAAGTTGTCAGCATTATCAAATTGCTCACTCTGACATGAATAATAAATCTATGATTCCACAAAACCGTTCGGTAATGTCGCTTATATTTTTCTGAGTTTTATGAAGAACAGATTCTCTCTTAGTTTGTGTTGTGGTGTAAAATACTCCATTTAAAAGTTCTGCTATAACAAAACTAAGAGTTCTCATTACTATGCTGAAAGTCATATTATAAGCAAGGAAATCAGCCAAAAGACAGATTGCACAATCCATTTCCTCTGAACACAGGAAACAACATCCCGGTTATGGACATAATTTTGGGATGAGGACTCTACCTAAGCAGTGTTGGGGACACAGCCACCCACAACCCTTCCCCAAGACAAAGGAATCCATGGGAATCCAGCATTCCATCCATTTAAAGCAGAACTCACACTGAGTCTTGGGAGCTGTACTAAGCTGGATAGTTTTATTTTTGTCTATTTTTCACATAAGAAACACTTCCATAAAGTTTGTCAAGAAACAGATTGCAAACATGCAAATTAAATCTACCAAACTTCTTGAAAAGCACAGAGAAAGGGAAAACTGATTCTATGGTCCTGACTACTTTCCTTTTTTTTTTTTTTTTTTTTTTTTTTTTTTTTTTTTTTTAGAAAATGTGAATTTAACCTACAGAAATTTGTAAAATATTTGTGAAAAGAATTATTCTGTATTTGAAAGTTCCATCGAATGGGAGAAACAGTGACAAAAGATTAGGTAGCAGAAATCATTTACTCTGTGTTTCTACTTGCAATCTTACTAAAAAAACCCCAATCAAACCAAAAGCAAACCCTCCTCAGGGACTGATTTTGTGTACATATGCCCTCTGAAAAGGCAGGATTTATATCTCATTACATCATTAAGAAGGCTTTCTGAGATTAAAGGAAGATAATCAGCTTTCAATTTCTCCTGAAAACAGAAGTCAGGTCTAAAAGCCATATTGACAATGAAGCAGATATTCATTCACAGGTAAGGCAGAAGGGAGGTGGTGCTCACACACCAGTATCACTTTACTTTGGGAAAGCTTAAAAAAGCATCTTTACCCATACTGACTTCCATGCATTTTAATTCAAGAACTACCCAAACAGAAATTGCTGGTGAGTTTTTTTATATTATGATTTCTACATCCTTTATTTACTTCCTGCAAAACTATTGCCAGTTTCTGACTTTCTTCCAAGCTCCAAATGATTTCAAAATGTGGCTGCCCCATTCAGAAAGTGATGTTTCATTTCAAGAGCTCCACATGTGTGCAAGCTCACACAAGATTAGTGGATACAGCTTTGAATTCATTTTTCAAAGCGACACACAAAAGGATCACGTATGGTTCATATGGAAAACGACTGAAAGGTTTTAAGAGCATTAACTTTCCAAAATTTTGGTAAGAAGCAACATTTTCTAAAGATGGTTGCAAGATTCTCAGAGTTGCATGACATTACATCCCCTTATCCCTCCTATTAATCATGACTGGCACACAACAATATTTTTAGAGAGTTATGTGGAAATATAGACTGCTCCTAGACCACGTTCTCCTCTTATCCATTACAAACTCTCTCTAAATTCTCAGTAGTTTTGTTTGGTTTTGTTCAGAAAAACAACAAAGAAGCTACCATATCACTCAGATTGATCACATTCCTAGTTTACTATGACAACATCTGTATTACATATGTAAAAGAACCAGAACTAAATCTGATGTGACAAGGGAAAAAGAAAGATAGCATTCTTTTGTCTATGCTACATCCTGCTGAGTTCTCCCTATTCAGTTTGTAGACAGTGTTTTAAAACTAAACACTGGAAAAGCTCTTCAGATTGGAATTAATTGTAGGTATTCTTTGTGCTAGATATAACAGATTATTTTGCCTATTAACATCACTTGTCTTTAACTACTAACAGACACTGACTTCTTAATCTGGTAGCAGTAATTTATATTAAATTTATATACTCCTAGATCTAAGATAGATCTCCTTTCCAGCCTCTGAGCTGTAATTTAGAGCATCACTGAGAGACAAAATGGTGACACTAAATACTTGGTCTTTCTAAAAGAGACACACCAAAAGTGGAGAAGAAATGTATAAAATTACTTAACATCAGAAATCTTCTCTGTATGTTATTGAGGGAAGTAGTTTGCTGCCCTTTAAATTTCACCACCATCAAAAAGAAAAACACATATTCTGAGCAGAAACATAGTTGGCCAAAACACTGGAACTTTTTGGGGGGTTGAAGAGAGGGGAGCGAAGTTCATGTGTGCACACCATGGTAATTCTGGGGGGAGATGCATTCTTTCTTTAAACTGTGGCATAGTAATTTACTTGCCCATCTGTAAACAAATATCAAAGCACAGGCGAGACAAAGAAACTGAGCAACTTGATTTTATCTGCGGAGTCTGGCTAGTCTTTGAATTAGCAGCCTAATTTATCTGCTAATTCCACTTCTTAATCAAAAAGCTGTGTCGAAGTCAGACATTAGCATACATCATCAGTTTGTCAGCTGGAGAAGAAAATAATAGCAAAATGTAAACCTTGTTTCTCTCAAATCACCAATGTTAACTGAGCATATAAATCAGAAAATATCTTACAAAGTGCAGGAATACAAGAGGAAAAATGTAGCACAGAACAGAGCAAATAACTGAATTCTTGTAGTCACATAAAAAACCTATGTTTTGTTCAAGGCAAGGTTCTTAATGTTCATATTTTAAAATAGAAAATTTTGGGAGAAGGAGGTATTTTTACATTTGAAATCTGTAATAATATTAAATCTGAAAAATACCATAATTAGCTCTGCTTTCTTTAGTACCCATGGTGAGGAACTTGATGGAACTAATCCACATTTCCCAAACTGCTCCAGTTTCATCAAAACGAGGCACCAAATTCTACAACTGCCCTATTTTCTGTTACTTAAAAAAGAACAACAACAACTAGTAATATCTGTGTTCATCACAGTTTCAAGTTGGATTCAGGAACTGTGAGATGGCCTCTTTGGATGCTCTGCATTATTTATTTGGAAGCCAAGAACAAATCACTCATCTAGGCAAGAGTAGATAATAGAGAGCAATAATGTGTTACTAGATATCCATCATGCTTTAGCACTGCTTTTAGTACCTTAGACACTGACACTTGTTGGCCCATCTTCAATATTTTAATCTCAACATGAATGTACTGGAAAATGAAAGAAACTGAAATGGGCTCTCTTTATTATTATATTGTCACCAAGAACCTTGATTAAGTGGCCAGGTGAGGGGCTGCTCTGGCACATCCTGTGAAACCAGCTGCAGGTTTTCCAGGAGTACAAACAGATGCTGTTATCACCCCACCTTATAGAACACTTCTGTGTTTGGAAGAACTAAGCCAGAAAAAAACCTGCAACTTTAACACACAAGTTGCTATTCATGAAAAATGTTCACTTTTTCCCAATTACATCATCCAACTTCAGTTAATCCTCTGAACTTTAGGCACATTCTCACTTCTCAAGCCATTTCTCTATCTCAATAGCTGTCTCAAAAAGGAAAATTGTTTCAAGCTTTTCTCTCTCCATGCTGCTCCTTAAATGCTGAAACAATTACAAAGAGGATACTTGCAAAATGTAAATGGCATCAACAGGGAAAACAAGAATCTCATCCCAGGACTAATTCAAATTGGCTTCCTTGAATGGATGTTAACTACTGGGGATACTCTAGAAATATTCTTTAAATCAAAAAAAAAGCTTATGGTCACAGAGTTCAGCTCTAATTTTCCTAACAGCATCCACTCTTAACAGCAAGACTGCACACACAGTAGATTCCCCCATGCCTAAATATACGCTTGAAATTTAGATAACAGCTTTGTTCAAGGTTTGCTAAAAAAGTCATGAATGGTCAGGTTAATTTTCAACTTCAAAACCTGAAATGTGTTTCTGATAAATTCATCAAAAATTTCCAATATGCAGGCAAGTTTCTTAAAAGTAATATAGCTCCTACAGGGATTAATGATTAGAGTTCTTATCTCAAAATTGTTTCTAATAGCCTTGGTTAGCAATTATTGCACTCTGTAAGATCTCCTCAGAAGTCAGCAGTCTTTTGATAGCAGATGGCAAGTCACATAATGAATCTGTAGAGATTTTTCTGATTCTTTATATAGTAACCACAATGTCCTTTGTACAGTAAGTGTCATTTCATACTCCTTGAAACACAGTTAAATGCACATTAGAATTCTGGACACATTACTCAATGTAGTTTTGATATTTAGTGCTATATGTGCTAAAAATTTCCTTTAGAAGTCCCAATGGCACACCAACTTACCTTAAAGAAAAAAGAGCTCAATTGCCATGCATTTTTCCATTTGAAGGATTTTTGGTAAGGCTGCAAATGTTTAATTACAACAGAAAAGATGCGGGGCTGACACACCTTGTACAAAGCAGCAACTTTCTGAATTAACAGTTCTGGAAATTTCAGCAGCTGCATTTGTGTTGTGAACATGATGCAAACCTAAACTCATACTGCATTCCAAGAAAGGTGTTGTTTTGGGTAGGTAATAGGTAGAAAATTCTAATTGAACCAAACCTAACACTCAAATTTTGAAATGCACAGACTCACACTTAATATATCTTTCCCTTCACTCTTCCCTTCTTTTTACTACATGTACTTATTTAAGTTAATGCAGGCACTCCTCTAAGAAATTTGATTTCAAATTAAAAAAAAAAGAGGAAAAAAGCCCCACTCCTCAATGCCTACACACACTATTTAGAGCATGTTTATACTTTACTACCCCTCTTCTCAACCACTTTATAGCTTCTATATAGACTAACTTTAAAAAATTCTGTAATTATTCCTGTATTCCTGCAGTGTTGCCTAGAACTGCCACATCTACAACAGTAAAACCAAGCATATTATAAAAAAAAAATTTAAGTTTAACAATTACAGTTTAAAGTTTGACTTTTATCCTTCTAGAATATCACAGAAGACCTTTCATGTAACAGAAATAAAAGAGCATGAAAAAAAATCTTACTTGCTTCCTAACAGCAAAAGTTTGTTTAATTTATTTCTCTCCTGCAGAAAGCAGAAAGCAGAAAATTATTACCAGCATAGAGCTATAAGCATTGTTCTATCATGACAACATGGGCTCTGTTTGACATCAGGATCATCAATAACTGAGTTTCAGGAGTACTGAGACCCTCCGCAGAGCTATTTTAAAATATTCCTATTGCAAAATAGCATGAGGAATCTTTTACTCTTTTTTGGTCTACCTGCTTTGTGATAGGAATCTCCAGCTACATTGTTTTGAATCTGTAACCTTAAAAAAAACACCAAAAACTCCACTACATTATCTCAACATGAGTATTAATGAGATGCAGCTACAAACATCCTAAAATATCCTAAAGTCTTTGTCTAAAGTCAGAAAATACAAGGCAAATTTTTAGTGGGCATTCCCTGAAGGAATGGGTAACATTTCAGTTTGCTACAGCATGGACAGTGCAATTCCCATGTTAGCCACATAACATCATTGTTATCCCTCTTAGGCTTTCCACAGCATTGCATGCCTTTGAAAGTGGGATTTTTCTTTGGGATTTGTGTTTATGTAATTTATATTTTTACTCAGAAATCATTAAAAAAATACATTTGTAAATGCAACTGTCCCAATGCTAGCCTATGTGACACACAGGGAGGCAGCCAGGGGAAGGGATGCTCCCTTTCTCCAGACTCCTCAGGCTGGGCAGATCCAAAATCAAAGACATCTCTCCCTTCCTTGCACTGAAACAGTTAATTTGGGCTGGAAATGGCAGAACACAGGGAAGGAAATGGTGTCTCCTGTGCTACCATTTCCAAAATCCCAGGAAGAGACAAGTATTTGCACAAAGATAATAAATGTAGTTACCAAAACAGCCTGGTTACCATTCTTTTTGTGCCCTCTACAGCAAAATTGGTGTAGAAATGAGGTGCCTGTGCCTGAGTGGATCAGTGGACCTGCTCACTGAAGCCCAGTGTTTCCAAATTCATTCCTGACTCTGAGTTTTGTTCCTCCCCGTCTCAATCAATGATTACTTGGCTGTGTTGAGCCTGAGGACAATATCAAACACTTTTTGTGGCTAACACAAGATCAAACATTTGCAGGTCTTCAGTAAAACTGATACAATGGTTTCTACACGAGGGATCAATGACTTTCGTCAATATTATTTCTGCAAAATGTTAATGGTATGAATGACATTAAATCAAATTGATCCAAACAAAAATAAGCACTTGGTATTAATATATTGAGTATATTCAGGCCATATTGCTGCTACAATAAAGGAAAAAGATCAATTCAAGCATTGCCAAATAATAAGTTGCTAAGAATCAAATTAACAAAAAACAGATGAGTATGTGTAAGATGCCCTTTATCCAACCCAAAAGCTGGGTTGCTTTGATGAAATTCCACGTTGAAGATTTTTAATCTTATTTTTTCAAAATGTAAGAAATTCATGGAACAAATATAGGAAGACAAATTGAAAAAAAACCCAAACGAACAAATAACATGGTAAGAGGTGGATAAGTTGGATAAGTTTTTTCCTGTCCTGATTTAGTTGTTTTCTGCATTACTTCTCCCAGTCTGATTTCAGCATGAATGTTCTCATTGTTATATGACAAAAGCTTAAGGCCATCAAAGGCTTTTCTCTCAATCTATTTTTCTAAAACCAACATCCAAGATGCTGCAAAGGCATGGCAAGTTTCCAATACGAGGGAACTTATTTCCAATATTTTTCCCAACAGGTACAGGCATTCCACAGTTTTTCCTGGTTGAATGATTTTGCTCATCACTTAGAAAGCTCACAAACAGTTAAAAAGGGATGTGAAATGTAGATTTGAGTCTGCTGCATGCTCCAAAATCTGAGCTGGGAGGTTCACACATTAAATTACTCTTGTGACCAAAAGCAGGAGTCAGGAGATGTTGCTGGTCTTGCAAGAAACAAACTTTGAGCTAAAGTGAATCTTCTCCAATACTTTCTCCATGAGATCACAAAGGTAACGCGACAGATTCTCTGCTTAATGCTCAAAATGAACTCCAGCATTTTCATATGCAATAATCCATCAGGCTGACAAAGCACTACCATCACAAGGCATTATAAAGTCATTGTTGCCACTGCTGTACCACGAGATCTCAATAATGAAAAAATAAAGATCTCATTTTTATTATGCTAAAATAAACACTGAAACAAAGTAAATGGCAACTAGCATGCAATAGTGCATAATTTATCCACAGTTACTTACGCTGGGGTTATTATTACATTACCCAAGAGTCTGAAAAAGCACCCACTACAAACATGACATCTACTGTAATCCAGTCAGAATTTTGTATTTAAAAGTATCATTTGGGGAGCAGGGAAGCAAGTGAATTAATTTTGAATACATAAATATTCCTAGAAAATGCTGTTATTTCACATACTACCTTTGTTTTCCTAGGCTTATGTATAGAATTGTGACATTACACATTCAATATTTTTGCTACATTAGCATAACCAATCTCAAGCTAATAAAAAAAAAAAAACCCAAACCACCAAAATTATTAAAAAAGAAAAGGAAGGAAAGCATACCACTAGGAAAGAATAAAAAGATGACATATTACTATGGTCTGAATAATGCCACATTCCATTATTGATTAAAATGATTTTACCATGACATTTCATTCATCAGATTCCATTTCTCATTACACACAAACCCTTAATATTTATCAAGCTTACACAAGGCTTTTCTTCTCATCAAGCCATGCATTTCCTCTCTCCCCTTTAAAACTAGGTTATATTATGTTGAAGGGTCTACACTGTCTTTGAACTCTCTCCCTCTCACACTTGACCTCACTACCATCACTTTTTATCTCATTATAGTGAATGTTATTAAGTATTTATGTCTAACAAGGTGATTTTGATGGTTCATCCTTTTTAAACAATCCTGTGATCATCTTCTGTTAGCAGGAAATAAAGACATTTCATTAAATCATGATCTATCTGCTACCACTCAGAATTAATATTCTCTCTAGTCAGAACATTTAAGACCTTCACAATATACAATTGCAACGCATTTTTGATGGTTAAAGATGGAATTATCCAATCCTCAGACATCCAGCATGCACATTAATTTCAAACAGTAATTTTAGATTTTTACAGAATGCAGGCTCAACACATTTGTTAAAAGAACAGGTTAACCCTGGAATGCATTATACTCTTATTATGGATGCCTAGGGAAAAGAAAGAAAACTGCAGGTGCATAAGAAGTTTGCTCGAGATTAAATAAGTCTTTGTAATCACCCTTTTAAAATCTATTACATTGCTGTATGCTACATATTAATGCTTATTATTTCTGGAAAAATATGTGAAACTAACTGGAAAAAAAAAAAGATTACTCTCACAAAAAGTGGTGGTATGTAAAAGGTGATTTTGCATTCTGTATTAGTAAACCTTCCCCAAAAACTCATGGCGAAATTATGCCCAAAACAAGTAAAATCATGTAAAACCTCAGCTCTGATACATTGCAGCTCATGATAAAGCTCATATTCATTTCATTAACTTTTTGACCAAATATTATAGGATTAGCAATAAAACCATTTTACCTTATGGAGGTTATCTAGAAGACAAAGTGCCAAAGTATTCTTATACTAAACACAGTCCTGCTTTATCTCTACATTGTTATACAAATCACTGGACTTTATCACTACAAACCAGTTGTGTTTGCAGAACTTCATCAGAAAACCTTCACTTTTTCTTTTCCTAAGTAGACTGACAGGCTTATGATCCTCTCAATCTTAATCCTTAAAACAATTCACAGCTTGGAAATACTCCAATCAAACACAATATACTAACAAGTAGAAAATGTATTGACCAAAGCCAAGCAAACAACAGCACCACTATCCCCCCAAACCAAATAAAAATATACCCAAATTTCCCAAACTTCATCTGTATTATTTCAATGATTAACAATCTGAACTTTCAACACCACCTTTTTCTTTTTATAAACAACCTTTTCTGTTTCAGAATTTAAAAATGAAAAAGGCTTTGTTTTCTTCTAATATTTGTCCAGCTGTGGCAAAGAACAAAACCAAGTTAAAATATAAAAAGGTTCATGTGTGCACCTATATGTTTTTCTGTGTTTGTGAAATTAATAGTTGCCCAATATCAGAAATTCTCAACACAATAAGTAATTTTAGACTTTGTTTTCAGGAACACAAACCAGTTAAAATGGCTGGATCATTTCCTATACAGGCTGAACCTTAAACTTCTAAGTTTCAGTGCAGCTCGCCAGTTTCTAAGGTTTCCTCCCCCAAAAAAATCATAGCTGGAGAATGATGAACAATACAACACACAGCAAGCACATTGTATGTAAGCACATGTAAAAGATATTGCACAAGAATTTGACACTAACAGCTACATTACTTCCACTCCCAAGAACTAAAACAATCACTTGTAGGAAACTGGCCACAGTAAAGCAAAGTGGTCGATAAAAGCAATCATGCCAGCTAAATTGTACCTGAAGTCAGTGGCACAATTATTTTTATTTTTAAAGCAGTGACATACCAGTGAAAACATTCCACTGAAGATGAAGAGGCTGGGAAGTATCTATAAAGCAGATCCATCTGGAAGAGCAGCTGAAATAGTGAACAGAATGAATTTCCCACTTTTAGGTGTCTTGCATAATTTCTTAACCCTTGCCCTTAGATTTCAACAGATCGCTTCAGTCTAAGGCTTTCAGGATTTAACTACCAGCCCTAGATAAATACCTGAAAAAAGGGGCCCAGTTGTCTGAGCCTCCTTAGACCCTACCCAGATAAATAAAAAAGAGCCATTTTCACCACATCCACTACTTCTGTTCTGCTTAATCTTTACCTTTCTCTTTGGCTGCCTTTTAGATTTCATCTGTTGATATTGCACTTTCTGCCTCCAAAATAGAAATTATTTGTGTGTTGGTGCATATTTATGAGAAACAGCAATGTGAACTCAAGCTGTGAGGAAGTCTTTACCCTGAGATCCCTGTGGTCCCTCAAAACTCTCCTCAGCTGTTGCAAACCCACAGGAGACCTATTTGTTTATGGAAGTATGCCAGGTGTTTCTCTTTCATAAATATTTAATTAATCAATCTTGCGAGGAAAAAACGCAGCCTGCACAACACTCTCGGTAATGAATATGTGTTAGCTGTCTCAATTTTTTCCCCTCAGAAGCTGATTAGTTATGTCATTTGTAAAAAAAAAAAAAAAAAAAGAAAAAAGGCAAATCCATTGTATTTCAAACAGGGAAGCAGAGCACAGTGGTTTTGGGGGAGAAGTTTGTACCAAATAAGAAGCAGAAAAAGGGGAATTGTAAAATCTATAGCTGTTCTGTCATGTCATTTGTTAAGAAAAAAAAGCAGACCCATTGTATTTCAAACAGGGAATCAGAGCACAGTGGTTTTGGGGGAGAAGTTTGTACTAAATAAGACACAGAAAAAGGGGAATAGTGAAATCTATAGCTGTTCTGTTAGCAGAAAGGGGATGCCACAGGCCAGTGGATTTGAAAATACATTTTATCATGATGAAGAGTCAGTTCAAAAGTGATGCACAAAACCTGCTCACCTATCAGGGTATGTCAGGTCACTTTACTGAGTCCTGCTGTTCTGGCCAGCAGCCTCTCCTGAGATCTGAGACCCTGTCACCCATGAGAACCTATGGATCACTTCTCAGTAGGAATCAGCAGCACTAAACATGAACTCCTTTGTAAAGAAAAATAAACCATATCTGAGGGAATATACTGGACACACTGATTGGCAATTAGATCTCAGTAAGTACAGATTATCAAAGACTCCAAATTCCTTTGTATTTTCTAGAAGTACAATTGCAATCATGTGGGTAGGAATATAACACCGTGATGGAGGAAGACAAAGATATCACCAGACCACAATTCTGAGGACCTAAGATTGATGCCTGACTCTGCATGGTAAAAATCTACTTAAATGGCAACAAAGAATTCTCTCTGTCACACATCTGCCATGCCCAGGGTTTGTCTGGGCTTGGATTTGCCTGGGGTTGTGCAGAACTAAATTAAAGCTGAATAAATGTGCTCAAGCTTTAACTACACACAGGATTGAAAAACGTGAAATAGTCAAAAGGGAATTTAAGATCTGGTGAATAGTAAACAATACAGTGATTATTACAAAGCAAAAGAAATCTCAAATGGTCCTCACTTTGTGTTTTACACTCTTCTTTGGGCCTACTTTCTTCCTGGGTAGCACACAATAGTTTTTTATAGATAATAAATATGAAAATAAAAATACAAAATATATAATTCTTTTGCTAAGGGGAGGTGTGTAGACACATTAACAGGGGTTTAGTCCTTGACAGTGCTCAGCACTGGCATCAGGGGATTGGTGCTTTTGTTATTTAGCAATATCACACAGTCAGAGTGCCTTACATGGGGGCTAAAACACAAAAATGACAGCTGAAAACACAGTCACATAGGGTCACCGGGGCCAGGCTTTTACTTCTGCAGATTGTTACTTTGGAATTAATTACAAAGAAAAAAAAAACCAACAAACTCACATACAAAGAAACAAACAATGTATTTTGGATTTTGCCAAAGAAGGTATTTTAGCTGATCATCTAATAAGGCCATATTTTTATACCAATTCCCACAGAAGCAAAATAATAGTGACAAAAGAGCTCTAAACTAAGGAAATTTCAATTCCTGTCCTTAGACACTTACTCATAAACATCAGGTTTGTACTGATGATGTACTGTTAAACATTATTTAACTATTCTTAATAATAGTTTAGGAATAGTGGGGACTGAACTACTGCTGTCTGGCAACAAGACATTTCAGCCTTTCTGCACATTTTGCAGACATGGCTCAACACACAGTATTAATCTGGCTCATGTTTAGGCTATTCTACTTGTAATGAATCCAAGAACTTCTTGATTCTGGGTAGTTGCACAAAATTTACATCAATTCAGGCTGAGAGTTCTCCTCGCAGCTTTTCAGTTATCTAAGGAAAGAAGAGTAAAATTTTCTATTTTAATTTAAATATGACAAGTCAGTCTATGACATTTGGGAGCTCAATCCCTACAATAGCAGATTTCTCCTTTTCTGGATACTTCTCCCCTTCTTTGTTTTCTTGGCACAACTTCCCTTCTAAATAGCACATGAAAGAACACACATTTCTTCTCATTTTCTCTCCACTCAGAGCCCACAAAAAGCAAACACGTAGAGCCAAAGCCATACACATGAAAACACAATGTCAGTCATCTAAAATAATCTAATTTTAAACAATGAAATATGAGTAAAAACTACTATTTCATAATTCCCTTCTGCTTTATAAAGTCAGAGTCAGTGTATGGTACAAAAATCTGACTTATGTGACACAGATACCTTTTAGAAAGACACAGTTGGCACTTTAAAGCACACAGTTCATTAGCTGATTTCAGTGTTTCCTCAAGTGATTATTTAAAGGACCATTGAATACAAAATTATGGTGGCAGAATAACATGAAGTAGCATAAAAAAGCTTAATACTGGTGACATCTTTAACTTGAAGCACTTGACTGTACAAAATATCTTACTTTTCCCATAAATGTTTCATGCATCTACATAACTCAAATAGAAATTCAAAATAAACCCCATAAAAATACCTTGTGAATTATCTCTACAAGCTCTTTTTAATTTGAAAGTATGCTTCACATTTACACCCTTGTACTTTGTGCAAAATATAAAAAAATTAAATTTCTGGAGAGAAACTGTTTTAAGTAATGAAAGGAGAAATAAATGATAGAAGTCATAAATGAGACATCATCTTATAAAATAAAAAGTAAAAGGCAGCTCCCCCCCAAATGACAGTATGTAGAGCTTTATTATGGCATTGATATCATCTAAACTGATGGGTTCTCTTTAGATTATCATGTTTCTAAGGTTTTGTGAGAGATATTGGTTGAGACATTCTTAAAGAACTGCCCCAGAATACAAATCTTCCTTATTGTTTGTGTAGCTATGCTGCAAACCCCCATTCTTCCCTGCATTCCTCCCCTCTGCATCTCTCCCAAAATATATTTGGAGCACAGTTTAGGCTAAACACAAAGGCTGACAGGCTTTTCCAGTGGCAGACAAAGCAGTACCTGGTGCTGAGTGAACTCACAGAAAAAAAGGGGACCTGTAGTGCTACAAACCTTCCCAGGCACTGTCAGCCTTACCAGAAAACCATGGGCATGTTTAGGTTCATGTCTGACCACGTTAACTTGAAGCAGTCACTTAAAAATAAGAAAGGTTACTTGGTGACATATGGGATCAGTTTCCTTGTTATTCCCTCTTTTACTTTATGCATCTTGACCTTTTCCAGCTATCCCAAGAGGAAACTAATGTGATCTCAAAGAAACATTCAGGCATTGGGGTATCATTGCTCTGCAGCTGAACTGCACAAGGATTCAGTTACCATATTTATGTGGCTGAGGTTTCTGAAAGGAACTTCTGTGGCTCAATATGACTTTTGCAGACATTTGTTAACATTGTTAACAGAAATGTAGCCTGGGAATACTATATTAAAATATCAATTCCTTCTCAGAAAAGAATCAGATAAATATCTGTCCAACATATCTACAGCAATAATTATAATCTCAAAGGGTGTAGTTGTGTTATCTAGCTCCCCAGTGGATAAATTGCAAGGTCAGTTTTAGAGAGAAAACTCATCTGCTACTGAAAAATAACACAGTACTAGTTTTGATGCAGCGTGCCTTAATATTCTTATACAACTGAGACTTTGCTTCCACTTTTGTCACTTCAGATAAAATTAAGACTTGACAAAGAAAAACACCATCATAGCAAGCATTGATATGCAAGAAAAAATATATTAAAAAAGGACAGATTGGGAAGGAGATTATAAAAATATAGTGATATGCACAGCAATGCATCCTACACACACAGAGAGAACCCCTCAACAAAAGAACAAACAAACAATACAAAAAAAAATATGTAGATCTATAATGAAATATTATACAGATCTCTCATAAATTCCCTGGTAGGTCACACAGCCAGTAGTACCCAGAAAGTGACGCAGCACTATTCATGAGAGCACCAGCAAATCTGCTTTTCATTATCAGCAGCAAGCAGTGATCTTGGTGATGCAGTGAGTCAGGTTTGGTGGCTCACTCACTTCAGCCAAAAGCCTGAGGAAGTTCCTCCACCTCCCTGCTTGTCCTGCCTCCATCCCAGTGGAGCTCACTAGGATCTCTAGGCTTCTTCCTAGCTCTTGTCATTACTCTTACAGAAAGGTAAGGAAAATTTAATGATCAATTTTCAATGAAAATGCTGGAGGAACTTGACAGGGAGAAAACTGGTTCCCTGGCAGTCACGGTGTGTGGTGACATTCACCAGCACATGAGAGATCAAGTGCTCCAAGGAAAGGGCCTGCTCCCTGGCAGGGCACTCTTGATCCCTTTTTTCCTCAGGACACCAACAACAGAGGGCTAAAAAGACGGTGAAGGAACTTGGGGGACAACTTGAAGGAACTGTAAGGAGTGGCTGAGGTCGCTTGGTCTGCTCAGCCTGGAGAAGAAGAGAATGAGGGGAGGAAATTGTTGGTCTTCAGCATCCTCAGAAGGGGAAGTGGAGAGGGAAAACTGATCCTGTCCTTCTGGTGACCAGGGAATGGCCTGAAGCTGTGTTGTGAGAGGTTTGGGCTGGATATTAGTAAATGGTTCTTCACCCAGAGGATGACTGGGCACAGGAATGGGCTCCCCAAGGAAGCGGTCACAGCACCAAACCTGACAGAGCTCAAGAGGTGTTTGGAAAATGCCATCAAGCGCATGGTGGGATTCTTGGGGTATCCTGTGCACGGCCAGGAATTGGACTTTGATGGTCCACGTGGATCCTTTTCAACTCAGGATAATCTATGATACCCTAATTTTCCTATGAGTATAGCAGACACTACACCAAAAAAGTCCCATCATACACAAAAAATGTGCATGGTGTAAAAGAACAATAATGAGCTGGACACTGGGGTCTACATTATCATTGGTCTTCATAACTATCAAAAACCTTGTGCTCTAAAATGATTGGTTGCAGAATCAATCCAACCTATTGTAAAAAAAGCTTTTCCTTGTAAATGGAACCTCAAACATTTGTTTTGTTAGGAAAAGGTGATTTATTTTTTTTCCCAGAAGTTGATAAAATCTGAGTGGTTCACTTTCCCGGTACACTTCAAACCTTTAAACAAGGCTATAGTAAGAACACTAACAAAATATAGTCATAGAATGGATATTTTTTGAATCTTTGTGAAAGATTAATGATAGTTATAAAAAGAAAACCTTACTGATCTGTTATATGACAGACAGCAGCAAATAAAAAAGCAGATTCGGGACTATTAACAAGTATAATTATATTCAGTCATTCCTTTTAAAATTGCTTAAAGCTCAGCTGGATTTAATATTTCCTTCAATCAACAACATGCAGGATGTGCGGACGAATAAATTATGATTAAAATACAGGCAATATGAAGCAAGGAGATCTAGACCATTAATTTAATTCATGACATTTTCAACACCACTTTTATGAAAGTCATGGATTTTATTCAAATGGACTTTATAGAGCTTTTGAAGTAAGCAGTCTTTGAAGTTCCTCCTTTATTTGTTGTTACACTTATCATGAAATGTCAAAGAAAAATGGTTTATTACTATCAGAGGTGCTTTATTAGTGATTTTAGGGGGATTATCAAAATGAGAATCTCCATCCAAGGACAGATTTATCAGGTCATAAATTTTGCACATTATTTTGATAATAAAAATTGGCATTGTAATTATCCATTTCCCCCAGATACTTCCTCTGGAGGAAAAAAAGATGACAAAAACTCTACCACCTTATGAAAGTTTCACTCAGCCTACGCTCATTTTTCCTGCATAATGAGGAAAGAAAATAAATTGTTAAGTATAAATTGTTAAAAATAAAGCATGATATTAATATATTCAGTATCTATGAACCAGTCTCTATTATTATATAAGTTTCAGTAAATTTAAAGAAACATTTTGAATTCTAACCTTGAATATAGATTTTTCTTGCTCATTGTCAGTATTAGGAGTGTTATGAATTGTTTTTAGAGTATGAGAGCTACGAGTTCATAAGGGTTGATCATAAAAATGAAAAATAATCCCAAAATCTAGATAATGATCAGCAAAAAAAGATTGGTGTCTAGAATGGCTTGAGGAGAAAAGGCGGAGAAAAGGCGGAGAAAAGGCGGAGAAAAGGCGGAGAAAAGGCGGAGAAAAGGCGGAGAAAAGGCGGAGAAAAGGCGGAGAAAAGGCGGAGAAAAGGCGGAGAAAAGGCGGAGAAAAGGCGGAGAAAAGGCGGAGAAAAGGCGGAGAAAAGGCGGAGAAAAGGCGGAGAAAAGGCGGAGAAAAGGCGGAGAAAAGGCGGAGAAAAGGCGGAGAAAAGGCGGAGAAAAGGCGGAGAAAAGGCGGAGAAAAGGCGGAGAAAAGGCGGAGAAAAGGCGGAGAAAAGGCGGAGAAAAGGCGGAGAAAAGGCGGAGAAAAGGCGGAGAAAAGGCGGAGAAAAGGCGGAGAAAAGGCGGAGAAAAGGCGGAGAAAAGGCGGAGAAAAGGCGGAGAAAAGGCGGAGAAAAGGCGGAGAAAAGGCGGAGAAAAGGCGGAGAAAAGGCGGAGAAAAGGCGGAGAAAAGGCGGAGAAAAGGCGGAGAAAAGGCGGAGAAAAGGCGGAGAAAAGGCGGAGAAAAGGCGGAGAAAAGGCGGAGAAAAGGCGGAGAAAAGGCGGAGAAAAGGCGGAGAAAAGGCGGAGAAAAGGCGGAGAAAAGGCGGAGAAAAGGCGGAGAAAAGGCGGAGAAAAGGCGGAGAAAAGGCGGAGAAAAGGCGGAGAAAAGGCGGAGAAAAGGCGGAGAAAAGGCGGAGAAAAGGCGGAGAAAAGGCGGAGAAAAGGCGGAGAAAAGGCGGAGAAAAGGCGGAGAAAAGGCGGAGAAAAGGCGGAGAAAAGGCGGAGAAAAGGCGGAGAAAAGGCGGAGAAAAGGCGGAGAAAAGGCGGAGAAAAGGCGGAGAAAAGGCGGAGAAAAGGCGGAGAAAAGGCGGAGAAAAGGCGGAGAAAAGGCGGAGAAAAGGCGGAGAAAAGGCGGAGAAAAGGCGGAGAAAAGGCGGAGAAAAGGCGGAGAAAAGGCGGAGAAAAGGCGGAGAAAAGGCGGAGAAAAGGCGGAGAAAAGGCGGAGAAAAGGCGGAGAAAAGGCGGAGAAAAGGCGGAGAAAAGGCGGAGAAAAGGCGGAGAAAAGGCGGAGAAAAGGCGGAGAAAAGGCGGAGAAAAGGCGGAGAAAAGGCGGAGAAAAGGCGGAGAAAAGGCGGAGAAAAGGCGGAGAAAAGGCGGAGAAAAGGCGGAGAAAAGGCGGAGAAAAGGCGGAGAAAAGGCGGAGAAAAGGCGGAGAAAAGGCGGAGAAAAGGCGGAGAAAAGGCGGAGAAAAGGCGG
Organism: Ammospiza caudacuta; assembly: GCF_027887145.1. Classification (NCBI taxonomy): domain Eukaryota; kingdom Metazoa; phylum Chordata; class Aves; order Passeriformes; family Passerellidae; genus Ammospiza; species Ammospiza caudacuta. The sequence goes on from NC_080594.1 coordinate 10,389,636, forward strand.
AGAAAAGGCGGAGAAAAGGCGGAGAAAAGGCGGAGAAAAGGCGGAGAAAAGGCGGAGAAAAGGCGGAGAAAAGGCGGAGAAAAGGCGGAGAAAAGGCGGAGAAAAGGCGGAGAAAAGGCGGAGAAAAGGCGGAGAAAAGGCGGAGAAAAGGCGGAGAAAAGGCGGAGAAAAGGCGGAGAAAAGGCGGAGAAAAGGCGGAGAAAAGGCGGAGAAAAGGCGGAGAAAAGGCGGAGAAAAGGCGGAGAAAAGGCGGAGAAAAGGCGGAGAAAAGGCGGAGAAAAGGCGGAGAAAAGGCGATTTTGTCAGATGGATTATTTTCTTCCAGTGTCAAATGACAGGGATGTAGAGTTCCATAAATTTCTCTTCAAGGTGGATATACCATTACTAGGATAGAAAAATAAGGAAGATGCACATGAACTTGCCCAGCATTCTCATTTAGGATTAAAATTTGAATTCTGGATAACTTAATAGTATAGAAACAACTACAGAATTCTGCTTCTGAAAGTCTTTTGCCATTCTTGGGTAGGAGCTTGAGTAGGAGAGTTTCAGAAGTGAGAAACAAGTGCAAAGCTTAAAATTTCTTGAAGAAGTAAAGCTTTAAGAAAGGGGAACTCAAAACATTCAGAAAGGCAGGTCTCGAATCTTGTAAAAATTTTGAATCTCAATCCTTAAAACTGGGGCAAGAAGAAAAAATATTATGGTCTTCCCAGTCTTTGACAATTCAAGATATTTATTTAAATAATGGCTCATTGAGAAAACTGCTAACATCAGTCATTTGCTTGATAAAGATCTACCATTGATTGCAGTCATTCAAATAAAAGCTACACTGCATCAACCGATTTGAGAAAGTAGCTATTTCACTCTCCTGCACCAAACAGATGCCAGTCCTTGTGAACAATAGATCCGTGGCCTCTTTTGGCTCTAAATAAAAGAAACATTGAGGAGTTGTTTTTAATTAGGACATCATACATTAAATGAACTGCTGAAAGTCAGTTTTGCAGATTTACAAGGCCTTTCATATTGAGAATGATAATAAAGGTGCAGAAAAGTATGTGCTACAGTAAAACCAGTCCAGAGTACTTTTTTAAATGGCCAGAAATGAAGCCCATTTGTAGGAAAATATTCTGTCAAGATTGACCGTAGCATTGCAAAAGTCCCAGTGAAATCAAGACAAATATTTTTGCCATAGGGTTCTACATGGTAAAAAACCCCTTCAAGTTGCCTTAATTAGATGTTTGAAAAACAAGAACAAGGATGTGTGAGTGAGTGTATATGTATTTTGTGTTGTGAAACTCAGATCTTGCTTTGAATCAGGGCTTTGATCTTTATAGTTTCAGATGGTTCATTATAAAGTCATAGCAAAATCTGAGAAGGATTCTCCAAACAAGGCATGGCGTGCAATTTGGGTCCAAATCTATAACCTGCTTTATGTTTAGTGCTTTTTTTCAGACAAACAAATCTCTTCTCAGCATTGTCTGAAATTTCTCTAGGGAAGGGAAATAGGAAGAAAAGCAAACATCCCAAATGTAAAGTCACAAAGCCCTTAGCAGACTTCCACTTGAAACTTTAGCAAGTGTATTGTTGGCAAACATTTACTTTTAGCAATATGCAAAAGTGTTAGGTTTTGGTATATGGATTCTGAAACGAAAAATTGACCTGAAATGTGAGTAAATAGAATTTTAGATCATGTTTGTTATCCACTAAATAATTCATTGTTCCATTTTACACATGCAGCCTTTAATTAACTTGCTGACTCAGATGCATGATGCTACTAATCCATTCATTTCCCCAAGCCCACTGAAAAGTATAAAACATGTGTGGGCACAAGCAAAAGACTGGGAAATTATTAAAGAGGAATTTTTAATCAGAAAACCTCAGACAGCTGGATCCTCTTCCCCCAGCTATGAAGACCAGATTGAGGACTGATTGATAACACCTGTTAACTACTGTCTTTTTCCTGAAGCTGTTGAGCCATAAGCCTGTACAACTATTTTTTCCTGAAATACTGATCACAATAGCACAAACCAGGTAATAATAATTCTGACTAAAGGTTTAAGGTAGTTGCATGTATCAAGCATCCAATTTCTGTCTGACTGGAAAATATATTTAGTAATATAGCCTTCAATGACAAGCAGAACTTTGATAATTTATACTAAAATACATATATATGTGTTTATATAAACAAATATGTCTGAGGAGTATGACTTCTTTTCTGCCTTAAATATATGCAAAAATATCCAACATCTTTTCTTAAAAAAACCCCATTTAATTACTAAATGTTCTATTTTGTTTTTATAGATGCCTTTGTATGTTCTTCAGGGAAGAACAGATTTTTTTACCAATGAAATACAAAACAAAGGGCTTTCAATAGCATCTAACTATGATAACACCACATATGATAACACCACATAAACATGATACGCTGAGTGAAGTATTGGGAATGAAAAAAAAGAACAGAATTCCAGCAGCTAATAATTTTTCCATTTCTCTGTTTCAGATTAAATAGTTCATTTTTCTTGAATATCTCTTTTCACCATTTACAGACCTAAATTTCACTCCAGCCTGTTTTGCCTTCGCAAGGCTTTTAATAGAATGGTATCAATAACTGTTTTCTGTGGACAAACACCACAGGAGTGAGAGACACATGTAATTCCTTCATTCCTCTCCCTTGATCCTAGTCTACATAATTAAGTATCAGACTAGATAATCCCTTAGGTCCGTTCATTATTCCAGTCTATTTAATACCAGCATTTCACTCTGGGATAGGTTACAGTGCTCTTACAGGCCTTAAAATGTGTAGGTTCAAAGATTTACAAGGTAACTGGAGTTGTGAGCTCCTTCCTGGGGGAAGGGAAGAGGCATTAAAGGAAGGATAATTCAGAGAAATGTGACTTAAGTGCAGCACTAGAGCTATAACCCCTCAAGTTATTTAAACCTTTGTCTTTTACCACATAGTCCCTGCTGGGTGAAATCTCCAGTTGGCCTAAAAGACTTAATCACCTCTGGCTGGATGAGTATTAGCAGTTCATTTGCATAAGTATTTGTCATTATCATTAAGTGTGTTTGCTTTCAGATATATTTAAGTCCACATTAACTCCTTCTTGCTTGACATTAGGATCTCTCAAACTGGCAGTGACTGGCTGCATTGTATTTCCTCTGAACCAGTCTCCTGCTTAGGACAGCTGTATTCTTTAAACACTCATCAAATAGAAACGATTCCATCTACTGCATGAAAAATTGAAGACACAATGTCCGTACAAAGTCAAGTTGTGGTCACAGAGAAATGAAAGTACAGGCTCTAAAGCACAAAACAGTGTCTGAAATGGGGTAGAGTAACCCAGTTGCCAGAACATCTCCCCCTGAGACTCAGAAATCTGTGCTTGTCATCATAGCTCTACACAGATCACTGCAAGAGGCAAAATTTTACCATCTGCAACTCGGTGTAAAGCCAAATCCTAGGGAAAGCATCCTGCCACTGTGTGACAGATGCACATTTACCAGGACACTCAGGAAGCTTATACTCCTCTGCCATGCAGTGTGAGAAAACAGCTGGACTGTTTGCTTCTGTCCTTCGTTGTGTTGGCTGCATGCAACCCATTATGGAAAATAAATGTAAAAAATTCCTTACTGTGAGGGTGGTGAGGCCCTGACACAGGCTCCCCAGAGAAGCTGTGGCTGCCCCATCCCTGGAAGTGTTCAAGGCCAGGTTGGATGGGGCTCTGAACAACCTGGGAAAGTGGAAGGTGTCCCTGAGCATGACAGGGAGTTGGAACACAATCACCTTTAAGTTCCCTTCCAACTGGGGCCATTTTTTGATTCTGTGGATGCTGTAAGGAGGTGACACCTTGGGAAGAAGGATCGAAGAGCTTTCAGTAGAAGCACAGAGCTGCTGTTTGGGGCTGGCAATCCCACCCTTCCTCAAAGCACCTTCCTGAGCAGCTCTGTGCTAATCCTGGGCATGGACCTTTCCAAGGATCTCTCTCCTTTTGTCCCAGAACAGGAACATTTTGGACTTTCTAAGACTAAGACAACCAGCTTTTGAGATGAGGGCACTGAAGCCTAGGGAATGCAAAATGCTCCACAAGACAGGGACAGATTATTTACCTGCTGGTTACGGTAAATAACCAAGAAGAGAAACCTGCCTCTAAACCTTGCTTTATGGACTTCTAGACATTTTAAATTGGTAAAAACAGAAACAAACTTGAGATCTAGAATGAAATGTTGAACCTCTGATGAACATGAAAAATGTAATATGCTAAAGATTCACATCTCTTTCACTTGGTCTCCTTAGGGCATATGAGTCATGAGGGACTGTTTTTGTACCTAATTTTGGAGAGCATCCATCTTGAAAAACTTATTACTCTGAAGAGAGCCCATTTTCAGAATAAGACAAGAGTTTTAACTAGAAGTAAAATCAAACTTTGGTGTTCCACTGCATAGGAAAGCAGCCTAACAAGCTACTGATATAGAAGTTAAGGACTATGTAACAGCAGCTTTACTCTAAAAGCATTTCAACATAGTTTTAAAACAAAACATTTAAAAATTGTTTAGAATAAATATTTTGTCTAATATTTTGGTTTTTTTTATGAGAGACTTCTTTCATCTGACATATTCCAGAAATGTTCAAACTTTACAGACTGGATGGGTATTTAGGTGTGAATCTGTGTAGTTTCTGACTTAGAACTGACCCAGTCTCTGTTTCTGCAAATCTAAGCCTGCCACATGACATTTAACTTATTAACTGACAAGAACTTAAAAGAAACTTAAAAGACAGCTTCACAGGAAGATTAGACAGCTCTAAACATTTTGTCTCAACATCTGAGCAGGTTTTTTGGACCATAATTTTTACTTCAGATGTCAGATCCCCAGTTCATGTTTCCAAAATAACTGTTCACATCTCCTTGCTCTCTGCTGACAATGAACAGATTACTGCAGTCTGTTCTTCTAATGTACACAAAGTAATATTTCAGAACATTTCCTCATACCTCCTTAAGTCAGTGGTAAAAATATTCCTTACTGAGTCCTGAAAACGTGGGCTACAGAAACCCCTTCTGCTGCAGTGACAAAACATGTGGTAATGACAGCCTCAGGCTTCCCCATGCAAAAGTTAGGCTACAAACATCTTGAAAACCTTTCTTGCATTTTCATAGCACAAGACTTTAGGCAAAAAGACTAATACAATCTGCTGCTATATCAAACTAACATATTATATATTCAGGTCACATTAATAATTAATTTCTTACATATGGTATAAAATACACATTTTTACATCTATTATTTGTCTTGAGAATAACGTGTGAACTGTATTTTGCATACAGCTTTATTTATATTTGTGGTAAACTATGTATAAACACATGTTTATGCACTCAGAATGGATGTTTTTAATAAAAGTTACAGTTTGGATTCTTAACTCATTGTTTTCTACAATCTCATTATTCAAAGTCTTTTAGGAAAAGAGGAATCAAACCCCTTAATAATCTGTTGTTTCATTTTTTACTATTTCCTATGCTGAAACATTCATAACAAACTTAAGTTGGAGGGCAAAGGAAAACAGACTTGTTTAGAAAACTTAAATGGGTAAACAAAGTGAATATCATTTGGTAGAAATCTACAAAATAGAATTATAATCTTTTGAGAAATTTTATCAATGTCTTGGGTGCAACATTGTTTAGCAAGTTTTCATACTTGTTTCCAAAATGGATGTGTACAGCCCTCACCTCATGCAATATTTTCCTACAAGCAGAGAGCCTGAATTGCTGCTTACGTTAATGTGCACCAGGTCATGCCTGCTTTCAACAATTCATATTAAATCCACATTATCTCTGCATGTACTTGTGATAAGCTTGTAAACCTGCAAACAACATTCATCAGTATATTCGCAGCTGAAATTAATTTTGCATCTTTTCTACTAACCCTCTCTTTCAGGGGATTTGTAGAAATAATTTCCTGATAACGTCGAATGTCACTCATATTTCCCAAATTTTAATGTCAGGCATAGTCACCTCACTTCCTGAAAATATCAAAAAATATAGTTTTAAAGCAAATAGGACTGAACATTAATAAATCTAACAAGAGCATGATGAAAAATAACACTAGGACAGAAACACTGTCAGCCCTAACCAACTCTGGCAACTGAGGTACCATGAATATTCCTAATTCCATTCCTGTTCACAACACAATCAGACCTCTGAACTGAAGCCTGTGAAATACTGACACAAGAACAGAACCTTCTGAAGCATTTTCTACTTAGGGACTGTAAGCAATTTTTCTTTTAAACATTTGTTTCTAAAGCTCTGAGAATGAGCAAGGTATGATAGCATAGCACGCCTACCATTCTCAATATGGTCTAAACTAGTCAAATGTATCAAATATAACTGTAAATCTACGGTATAGAAAAGAGTTCCCTTTAAAAATAGTTTATTTTCTGTTTTAAAATAGAAGTAAATATGAACAGCAGGTTTGTCGAACACAAGTCTACCTGAAAGACAGCACTATATTTGAAACCATGACATTACAAATGGAAGCCAGGTAATTTTAATTTTTTCTTAATTCAATTTATTTCATTTTACAGTTGAGAGATTTGGTCCTGGTACTAGTGCAGAAACCCCCATTTCAGAGCCAGGCACTTTGCTTGATTGATCAAATACAACAATTCTTGTTCTAGTTCCTGCAGATGATACTGATAAAAGGCAGTGGTAACATTAAAAAAAAATACTTCGTCACAAGTAAATTTTTCTTGTAGTTGATAGGACCTCAACCTACAGCTCACTATACACAGTCTAAAACACAAAGCAGAAGACAGTGGAATATTACAGTGCATTTTTTGCCTTATCTCTATAGTCATTAGGCTAAGTGTCTTGGAAAAGAAAACTATGAAGTGTATTAATTACCAATAAGTTTCTCCCCAGAATGCTTATGCACTTCAGTCTCTTCACATGTTCAGCTCTTCAGGTTAATAACTTTAAAAAAGATATTTTCTAGACAACAATAAAAATAAAAACAAAGCACCATTAAGTAAATGGGTTTTTTACCTAATGGCAGTTAACTCAAGCGATTAGGTAAACTATATTAATGCACATCACTCCTTATGTCAATAATTTAATATTCCCCAAAATAATTTACACAAACACAGATAAGGATTTAAGGGAATAGAAGGAGGAATTAATCTAATGCTCTCTGAGTCAATAAAGGAGTCCTGTGAAGGCAGTTCCAGTTGTTACTCACAAAACACAAGGGAGATGGGCTGGGGTAGTCACATATGGGTTTCCAGAGGGAGATGGGAGCTTTAGGTTTCCATAATTGGAATCACCAAGTGCCACAAATCATAGTCACAACTGCCAAGTTTATGAATTAGGACCTGAAATTAAGTCTCTCAAATCTGGACCTTGCTGCCATTAAATATAAAATTTAGACTCCTAAGTACTGATGATATATGTCATTAGATATCATGTTTAGATTCATCAATGCTAATGACCTACAAGGAATAATTAGTACAGTACAAAAACAGGTCTGTAGACCTTTCCATTCTATCTACAAAAAGTCTCAGAATAAATGAAATTAATACTGTGTTCTCTGCTTTCTGATGCACAGTCTGGCATGACAATGGCTTTTACTTTGTCTTTAAAGGTTCACTCCAAGACAAGAGAGGATTCAATAATCCTGCAGCTGTAAATTACCATCGTTACTGTCTTTCTCAGCTAAACAGAGAGCTGTATTACAATATAGTTACAAAACCATGATATCATTATCAACAGAGCAATGAACAGAAATGCCACTATGTTAGCTAGTGCAAGACAGTAATCTCCTGAAAAAACTGGCTGCTCATGGCTTGGATGGGTGCACTCTTCCCTGGCTAAATATTGGCTGGATGGTCAAGCACAGAATGGTGGTGAATGGAGTTACATCCACCTGGGATAAGTCAGTCTTGGGCCTCCTCATGGGCTGAGGTTCAACAAGGCCACAGGCCAGGTCCTGCACTTGGGTCACCATAACCCCCTGCAGGATTGGGGCACAGTGACTCGACAGTGGCCCATGATGATGAAAGGACCTGGGGGTGCTGGTCAGCAGTGACTGAACATGAGCCAGCAGTGCCCAGGTGACAAGAAGGCCAATGGCACCTGGCCTGGATCAGCAGTGGTGTGGCAGCAGGATCAGGGCAGTGACTGTGCCCCTGTGCTGGGCACTGCTGAGGTCACACCTCAATCCTGTGCTCAGTTTTGGGCTCCTCACTGCACAAAGGACATTGAGGGGCTGGAATGTGTCCAGAGAAGGGATATGGAGCTGGGGAAGGGTCTGGAGCACAAGTCTGATGAGGAGCATCTGAGAGAACTAGGGGTGTTTAGTCTGGAGAAAAGGAGGCTCAGGGGGGGACATCATCACTCTCTACAACTGCCTGACAGGAGAGGTTAGTCTGGTGGGGATTGGGCTCTTATCCTAGGAAACAAGCAATCAGATAACAGGAAATGACTTCAAACTGCAACAGAGGATGTTTGGAATGGATATTGGGAAAAATTCTACATGAAAAATATTGTAAAGATGGACCAGTGAACAGGCTGCCCAGGAGAGAGGAGTCACCATCCCTGGAGGTATTCATTTAAAATGGATATGGATACGACACTGAGGGACACAGTCAAGTGGTGAAATTGGCAGCACTGGGTTTATAATTGGACTCAATCTTAGAAGCATTTCTCAGCCTAAAAGGTTTTCTGATTCCTTTCTGATCTTTATTCTAGTATAATCTAAGGGGAGAGATCATCTCACAATTCCTGCAAACACTGATTTCTTCCCTTTTAGGTCTTTCAGAATACTCAAGCTTAAACTGAAACTTGGGTAGTATTTATGGAGGGTCCCATGAGAAAATAGTATGCAGTGATCGATAATATCAGTTTGCAAATTCTGAGTCTTTCATTTTGACTCGCATCAAAATCTTGTAAATTACCACACTAGGAAAATACTACTGAAAATCTGTACTTTGTCTTTCTACTTGAAAACTTTTGCAAAAGTTTGCAGCTCCTTGGGTTTCTTTAATTAAAAAGGCTCTCTTAATCATACTAACACTATAACCCTCACTTTGCCAGACTCCTGAGTTTCAACAATTAGGTTTAATTATTTTTCAACAATGTACCCTTTAGTATGCATTAAGGTACAAATAAATTTTCTTATGCAGCAAGAACTTTTCCATTGCAATGTCATTAGAGTTTTTTTTAATTATTCATTTAAGTATAGAATATAGAATATTTATAAGTATAAATATGCTTTTTAATATTGAGTGCAACCAGAAGGCCACTTTTCATCCCTTTGTTTTATGCCTCTGCATCATTTATAAGTATGAAATAGAGAATTAGGGTATTCTTGTCCAAGCATGATGTAAATGTTTGTTTATTCTTTCTTTAAAACAACTTCTTTGTCTACCATCCCTAGGCAAGTTCCAAATAATGCATGTCTTGGTAACCTCTCAGGTTCTCCATCCAGTAATTAAAGTTTTGGCTTTTAAAGTAAAGAAACATGCTGTGCAGAGTCGACACAGAGTGCAACACCCAGCTTTTAACACAAAAGGGAATGGCACCATATTGATCATAAAAGGTGGTTCTTTCACTCCTTTTTACTGGTGGAAAAAAACAGCACAACATTAAGTTGTCTTCTGACCTACTTTTGACTTTCCCTGTGAAACTTGTAAATGAAAGAAGACTTAATTTCTCTGATGCAAAACAGACATTGTGGTGTTTGAATCAGAGGGACTGAAAGGATAAATACAGGTGTGTATTAGAATTCAGAGAAACGTCCTTATCTGGGAGCCTACATCTTCCACTTTCTCAGTGCTACATCTTGCACTCAGCTCTGAATGTCAGATTTTCCACAGCACAATGACACTTCAAAGCAGCACTTGTCTCTGCTCAAGTAATGTGATGGCAGAATTAAAGGGATGATCCACAATCTGGTGTAAACTAGAGCTCATTAAAAATAAGAACATTCTCCATAAATTTAAGGTGAAAAGATGTCTTTTATAAGGCTTTAAAATTTGCATTAGCTGTGCAGGAAGGCAGCATCTGAGCTGCTAAGCAAGATGGCAGCTGTTTGGACATGCATGATAATGTTTTCTGACCTTGCTTCTACTAACACATGTGGGACCATGTGCCTCAATCTCATGGCAATATTGAGAAAATAGCCTCACAAAAACTGGTAGTTGTCACGAGAGGTGGTGGCAGAGAACTTAAAATTGCATCCAAGGTGATTGTCTATAACAGAAGCGGTTAAAGAAACCAAAAAGGGAAAAGCAAATCTTGTAGTTCTGAGCAAGACACAGCGCCTCTGGTTCAAGATGAAGTTACTAAAAAAATACTCAAATACTCCAATTACTGCTGTCTTTAAAGAAGTGAGCAAGGAAAAAAATCATAATAGAATATTAAAATTCAAAGAATTTGAAGGACATAAGAATAAGGAATCTTGTTAAAACTAAATTGAAATGGGCTAATTAGATACTATCCGTGTAAGGGGCACGGAGTCTGTCTGAAAACAGCACATTGTAGGCTCAGGGTGCACTGGGTATTAACCACTAAAATCAGTCTATGAAAACCCACCACAAAAAAATCAAACACCAAAATCTAACCCAAGAAAAACCTAGGACAACCACACACAGTCCCTAGTAAAAGTAAGACATGCTTCTGAATTAAGAGCATAGGAATCAAAAGAAATGAAAACAAAGAATGCATAGTATGGCAAGTTAGATTTCAAAGCAAAGGCAGACCAAGAAGGTTTTGAGACATTTGCAAAGATCATAAAAAATGCCCAGAAAAGCCAGTTCTAATACTTTTGGAGAAGTAAGCTGGCAAGGGCCTGTAAGGCTGAGAGATGACAGAAAAAAAATTAAATAACCTCATTGTGCTCTTCACCACAGAATAACACAGATATATTTTCACAATTACATATTTCTTAACAGACGAAAACTTGAATAAATGGTCTCAAACAGAAGTATCAATACAAGTGGCTTTCAATAAAATGCAAACCAAAATAACTAGCTGTATGGATTCAATGGGGCTGATTGACTACGTCTAAGGGAACTTTAAAATACAGTTTTAGAACTCCTGTGTGATGCATTGCACCACTTTTAAAAATCACAGCCTCACACAGAACAAATGAGTGATGAAAGCACCTCTGGGGATCACTTAGTGATCTGTTTTAAAAGCCTAAGTAAATTCCAGATAAGCAACATCCAGTACTCAGCCCTCATCCCCCAGGTCAGCTGCCTCAGTGTGGAAAGCTGTCAGGCTGCGGAGGCATCAACTCACACTGGTGGCTGCCAATCCTTGAGCCTTAAGGAGGGTCCTGTGCTTGCTAGAGCCAAATTGCTGCTGTAAAGTTCAGCTGCCCATTAGATGTTGATCGGGAAAGCTCATCCAATCCAATCGTATCCTCAAGCCTCCCCTCTCAGGGATAGGATGGAAATCCGACTCCCAGATCTCTTGCCCTACACCCTCTCCCCCAAACCAATCACAGCTGACATGCCCTGGGTCTTCCCTGGCTGTGGGAGAACCATCCAACGGCTGGATGAACCTAATCCTTCTCTCCAGCATGCCCAGGCTCCCAGCAAGCAGCAATCCTTCTCTCCATGCTCTGCCTCGGAGAGTCTCCATCCTGATGCTTCATCCCTTCTCCCAGTGCTGCTCTGTGGCTCGGGTTCTTGGCTGGATGCAGGTCCTGCTGCCTCCTCTGCATCTCAGGTGCTGACCTGATCCACCTTCTGTGGCCAAAGCCCTCCAGCCTCTGCTGTCAGAGGTTGGATTTCTACTTCACAGCCGCATAAGCACAAAACCTGCCTTCTCCCTCTTGGGACTCCTCCTCTCTGGGGTCTCAGAGAATCTCATCTATCTCCTGGGCCAGTGTTGTGCCCCTTTTCCACATCTCCTCTGCTTATTCCCTCTGCCAGAGTCAAGAAGAATGGGGAAGTAACAGCAGATCTTGAGCAGGGCTTTAGCAATGCCTGAACATTTTACATGTCCTTACTTCCACATCAGGGAGATCAATAAAAGGCCTTGGAAAAATTACACTTGCTGGATGAAAAGATAAATTTCATGTATTAGGAAGGCAATAACCACCAGCTTTTATGGAAGGAAATAAATCTTTAAAAAATCCACTGGAATTTTTTGGGGAAAGTAGCTGAAAATAGATGAGTGTGATGAGGGCAATATAGAGCACAAGGATTTCCACATGACTTTGTTGACAAAGTCTCTCCCTATAAATTCCTCTAGAAAATAAGCTACAAAAGAGATAAGAGATATGACCAGGTCATGAACTAAGAAAGGTTTAAGAACAAGAAAGAAAATAGCCAGTATTTACTGTGAGGATAAGCTCACTACCAGAAGAGCTCTGCAGAGCTGTTATGTAAAGGCATCTTAATGTTTAGTGTGTTCATAAATCTGTAAAAGAGAATAGATATGGAGACGAACAAACTGGTTCTTATTAATGGTGGTTTGAAATTTACATGGACTATTAAAAGTCAAAGTTTTCTCATGATACTGGATGTCTATATAATATATTTGTAAATGTAACAGATGTGCAGGGAAAACACCAAGTTTCCACCTCCAAAAAAAGAGGTTTTGAAGATCTTGTGGATATTTGGCTATACTTATCAATTTAATGTTCAGGCGCAGTCTGATGGAGAGTTAATATCAGGAGAATAGAGAACAAATTAGAAGTTCATACCAATGGATAAATCTCTGAAACACATCACTTTTGAATGCTGTATGTTGCTCTGGTTGCCCAATTATGGGGAAAAAATAAAGGATACAGAGCTAATATAGGAAATAGAAAGAAGGGCTAAATAAAACGATAAAGAAGTTACAAAGTTTAAATCTTAACACTTTTTGGAAAGAGATGACTCTGGGGAAAGACATGTCTGGCATAATTTCACAGAAACTGATAAAATTTATATGGTGAGTAAATATGAAAGACTGCATCTTCCTCAGAATGCAACAACTAGAGGCATCAACTTAAGGTATAACAGAGATATTCGGAAAAGAGCAAATACAGGGTTTTTTTGCCACAGGGTAGGTAATTAAGCTGTGGAACCTTTTAGCACAGGATGTGTATGTCAGAAACTGAATGCGTTGGAAAGCAGTTAAAGGAATTCACAGAAAGGTTTGTGAGTTATATAAAACACAAAGATGGATACCTCAGCTTCACAAATGAACCTCTGCTTCAGAAAAGGCTGTAGCTTCCAAAATCAGAAGGTATGGCACAGGGAATATAATTCTGTTTTTGTACTCTTTCCTTAATCATCTGCTAATGGACACATGCCAAACAGAAGGCCAGAATAACTGCACTTTCAGCTGGAGCCAGCTGTTCTTTAAAATTAGAAATTAACTATTTCTCTACAGTTTCAAATCCTTTATCATTCCAAAGTTCTCATTGAGATTGTTCACTGTGAATTAGATTGATAAATGAAGATAATAAAGTTTAACAACAATTCTGTGATAACAAGCACACTTTAGATATTTCTAAAGAAGAAAAATCCTGCTTTTAATTAGTATCAGCAGGAGAATGTAGATGTAAATTGCAGTTTATTTCCTTTTTTTTTCCTGAAGAAGTGGTGGGAATTTAAAAAGCCAAACAATTGATTTATTCTCATCTATACTTCTATTTGAAAACTATGAAACTCTTCTGGCAGCTTTCCATACATCATTGCATTCCTAATTATCAAGGTGAACATTTAAATTTGCTTTATCTACTCTTTACCTTTAAAACAGCATTTTCTCCCTGGATTTCAGCTAAACACAGCTGGAAACTCTAGATAAACGCAGCCATTTCTGATGGAGACCTAAGTGTCTCTCAGATGTTCCCTCAAATGTGCTAAAAAAGCTACAAACTGAGTCACTTGCACAGTAATGGGATTAGAAACAGCCTGCAGGGAAGCATGTGCCAAATGGTGCCAGCTAGCAAGGATTATAACAAAAAACTGTGACATTATAAAAATACCTCAGAGTGAGGCTCTGGGTGGTGGAACTGTGACTTGCCAGCTCAAAGGAATGTGCCTCATTAAAATGACGGGAGAATGCCCGAGCACTAATTCGTGCAGAAACGTGATCATCCTGATAGCTCAGTAGCTAATTTTTTTCAAAACCCTTGTCACTTGACCATCAAATTCATAAATGTCAATTAGAGCTAGGAAAAAAAATAGTGTGAGGGCATAATGGGGTAAAGAATGGAGGAGGGGAATGGGAAGGAACTCTGGAGGGGGATCAAGTTTTGAAAGTTTGGGGTTTCTTAAAATTTCAGACATAAGGCAAAAAACAAACAAACAAACAAAAACCACATGGTGATACAGCACAAAGATTAAGGGCAAGCATGCTTTTCAATCCTGTATTATGGAAAACATTTGAAGACAAAATGCTCAAATTAGCTCTTAGGTGTCCATAGAATTTCAAAGATGAAGACTTAGAGGGTGCTCAGCATTTCTGAATTGCTTATTTGGCACAAAGCCAGAGAACACTTCTTAGGTCCCTGTTCCTACATCACAGTCTCAAACCTCTTGATAGTTTTTGTGGCCTTTCCCTGAGCTCACTCCACTCTATCCACATCTCTCTTGTGCTGGGGAGCCCAGCACTGGTCCCAGCACTCCAGAAGGGTCCCACCAGTGCTGAGTAGAGGGGAAGGATCATCCTCCCAGCTTGCTGGCAATGCTTTTCCTAATGCCACCCAGCATACCATTAGCCTGCTTTTGGCAAGGGCACGTTGCTCACTGGTGTCCTGTTTTGCAGCTTGCATCAGTAACAATATCAGGCAGTTCAGATTGTTTCAATCCTTGTTGTTGTTGATTCAAGTGAAACTTAAACCAAAAGTGATTGAATATAGAAAGTCAAAATGTAAACAAAGTCTCTAAGATCTTAACAGGAAAACAACATGGAACCCAAGCTGAGGTCAACAGGCAGCTAAGTAGAAATTCATATAATTAATTTCCCACTCCTAAACTACAATTTGAACCTGCCAATGAATTTTCATTTGTTGTTTAAATATTTAAATACTCAAATTCTGGTAAATGTATGTTACAGCATCAGCTAACTTTAAAATTTCTTCTGGGTGGTCTTTTCCTTTATTTAATCTTACCAGAAAGTCAAGCTCAATTAGTAGCTCTGGGAATTAAAAAAACTACTGAGGTGAATAAATTTTTCAAAATATATTATGAGATACAGACCACTCACTATACTTAAAAAAAAAAATAAATCTAAACAGTTCATTTTTAAAAAAGCTCTTCAGTATTATTCTGTCGCAGACATCATTTCTGAAAAATCCTTTCCTTAGGATTTTTCCTCCTGAGAAGCTGGGAGGCCTCAGCAACAAAATGTAAACAATGGTTATCTACTGCTGTGGAATGCAACAGGTGCATCTGTGATTGGCCCATCTTGGATGTTTGCAATTAATGGCCAATCACAGCTGACTCAGACAGAGAGCCCGAGCCACAAACCTTTATTATCATTCTTTGCTATTCTATTCTTAGCTAGCCTTCTGAGGAAATCCTTTCTCCTATTCTTTTAGTATAGTTTTAATATAATATATATCATAAAACAATAGATCAAGCCTTCTCAAACGTGGAGTCAGATCCTCATCTCTTCCCTCAACCTTGGACCCCTGTGAACACGGTCACATTATTCTGCTTGTTTCCTTGAAAGTTTGAGCTCAGTGTAGATAACATGGAATAGTGTATATTTCATTTGCCAGCAAGTGCCCTAAAATTAAAATAAAGTCCCGTTCCTTTAGCTGCAGAGCCACATGTGATACAGTACATGCAAGTGAACTCCAGTGCAGTGCAGTTCCTTCAGAGCACATCCTCAGTGAGCACACTGTGTTAAAGGCAGCCAACTGCATTAGTGCTCCCATTCATTTCAAAGTCATCTGTTTCTTAATGTACTTTATCTAAATATTTCATGAAATACATGTCAGGCATCTTAACTGGCTTTAGCTCTCCCTGTTGTCCTGTGATTAAATACTTCCTCAGTCAACTCCAAGGGGAAATAAGCCTTTAAATTTATGATTGAGATAAAGAAATAAACTTGGAGTGTGAGTCACTTGCCACTCTTCCATTCAGGTGCTTCAAGGCATATCCTGTGCATTATTAGGTAGGAAATTCAGGGCACTGACTGACTCCAGCAGAGCTATGGCAGTTCATACCAGCCTCCCATGAAGGATGGCAAATAGTGATTTCACAAGCATTTCATTTTGAAACATTAATGATCTTTAGTTATGCCTATCTAGACCTTCTCATCCTCATGTTGTAAACCATCTAAAACATTTTGTGTCTTATTTTATGTAATAAATATGAAGAAGTGGGTTGGAACTAAAATTGAATTTTTTTAACTTCACTGGTGTAAAAGAGGTAAGAATCCTTCAAAAAGTTGTGACTGGCTCTGCAGATTCAGCATGCACAAGGTAGGGAATGGATGATGGGAAGCACCCTACACTGATTTCTGTGGAAAAGTTTCCCTTATTTGCTAATATTCAGGGTCATCTAATTTTCTACATCAGAAGAGTAATAATCCAAATTATTTCTTAGTTCCACCTAACCTCTAGTCTGTCTGACTTTTGAGTCACCAAGTAAGTTACATTAGGGTATATCCTTTCCAAAATCAAGAGTAAATAAGAGGAAAAGCATTTGGAGGTCAGATTTCCTGTAACAGTAATTTAATATCTGCAGTTACCCCCAAGTCCTGAATCTTATCTGGCCTTTCCTGCTTGAGTGTTTGTACAGCAGCCAACACAACTCATCATAACTCTTTTCTTGGGCAGTCCAACACAGCCAGTACACTAAACTTTGTCAGTGAATAACACTCTAAAAGCAATTCCCACCGACCCTTTGAAAAACACACCAAACCCCCTGATATGGTGGACAGCACCAACAAAATTACATTATAGAGCTCCTCTAAAGGCATGAATTTTAAGATATGTATGTGTTAGAAGCAAATCTGTCTCAACTGAGTGTGCAAGCAGGCACTTCTTTCTCTGCTGTAAAACAGAGGACAGGGTTTTTTTTTTTGTCTTTTGGGCCAAGTCTAAGTGGAAACAAATACTAGGTTTTAAGCTTTGCTGGTTTTGAGTCTTGCTAGGTCTATGAAAAGGAAGTAATAATGTTATTGGAATGAAGGTAATGAAAACTCACAAGCATCAATTCTAGTAAGTTCCAGTGCAGGACACCAGAGGATGTTATGTGTGCTGGAACCACTGAGCATGCTGTGGTTTGAGGGTCTGGCCCCTTTCTCTGCTACTGAACAGGATGCTGAACTCCTGAGAGTTGAGCGCTCAGGATGAGTGCTCAGGAAATTTTATTAGCAGAGTGCTATAAAGGTCAAGGTAATTCTGTATTCCATTTTTATTTTCTCCATGTTGAATGATGGATTAAGAACTTCATGCTTTTTATAAATTACTGGAAAAGAAAAAAATATATGCTGGGCTGGATCCTCCCTGATCTAAAAATGGCACTGCTTCAGTTGCCTGCTGTGAAACCAGAGCACCATACATCACTTGATGAGGCAGTCCTACATATCTGTTATGATAAAATACAAAAATAATCGTGCAACTACTCCTTAGACATGGAAAATCTGTTCTTTGATCTATAATCCCAATGCAGTTTACAAAATGTGGTTACACTTATCCCACATATAAATGTATTTCACATATAAAATATGATCAATACTTTTAATTAGGATTGTATGAAATTCTGATAGATGGATATTTATCAGATAAATTGTCAAATTATTATTCCTCAGAACATTCAGAATCCCACTAATAGCCAGCAAGTTGGTACACACAGGTATAGAAAAGCACATAAAGCAAGGATGTAGTGGGTTGTAACTGTGAAATATTGCTGCTTGTTTCTGCCTCACAGATTTTAGACTAGCCCTTGCTGTCTAGAAGCGCTGGTGAATAATAAGCTACCACAAAGTACTAAGGATTGAATTCTTATTCTAAAAATTAGTCCTGTATAGTAAATAATATATCATCTCATCTCTCCTTCTCTCTTTAATCTTTTAGATATTATTCTATCTTTGCTATATATATATATATAAATACCCAGATTTGTAAACTAATTGAGGATGCAATTACTATAACATGAAATGAATAGAAAATTTGCTATGAATTTCAGGATCTATGAACACAATAGTTCCTCTGGCACAGCTAGTTTCTTCAGCTGCTGATAATAATAATAGAACTTCAAATGGGTTTTCTACACATACAGGACACATACCCAGCTCCCATAACACCACTGGCTTCTCGAATACTCTTCTTGCCGTACTTTTTCACTCCAATTTGAAGGAGTCCCCCTCCTGCTCTCCCTGGCTAGCCCTGCAATGGTGGCACTACAATCAGAGTTAGGGACTAGCACAATTTCTGGTACAACCTCCCCCAAAGCCTGAGTGCCCTTTCTCTGCTATAAACACCTTTCAGATAGGGAGAAGGCCAGAGATCTGAAAATATCCTTGGGGAAAACTAGCATGTATCATCTTGTCCACAGCAAAGTGAGAAGGTTACTCAGCTGTTGTTGTAGTCCTGAGTCTGCTAAACTGCTCCTGGCACATGGAAACACATGAAGTTCATTCAGTCTGAAAGATTTCACAGATAACGGAGAGATCGATCCAATTTTTAAAAGGGGGGACTCTAACTATATTTGAAATTGATAAATGGACATATCTAAACAGCAATAACTGGCTACAAACATACTGTGTTTTCTCCCTCCTAGACCAGAGATTTTGAGTTTTAAAAATGCATTGTTTAGAAGAACCTTGGTGTAAAATTATTTTCATGTCTACCTTAAACTGTTTGACAGAAATGTCACAAGCTCTGGTCATGAGTAGCTAAATGAGTATAAAGGTGATGAATACTGCATTTTTTTTTTTTTTTTCCTCTTGAGCACAGAGCACCAAAGGAAAAATGTAAAAAGAAAAATTCTAGGTTTCAGTTTAAATTTACTGTAACCTTAGCAAGCAGAACTCTATGACTATTTAAGAAAATAGTCACATCCCAGATGAAAGGAGCATGGCAGAGATGTGAGGTCTTGGAGACCCTGCCATTCACAGCCCCTCCACTGACTCCTGACAAACATGTTCACAAAGTTTAGAATTCACACACTCTTTCATGATGTTAGACAGGTTTCAGTCTCTTGCCTGATCATGTAAATCAACTCACTCTGAGAAGCCTTGTGTTCATACAATTAAAACAGCCCCAATGGAGCTGCTGCTTTTCATACTATGTCTATGCAAATCCAAGATTTACCTAATAAATTTTATCTCTATAAATTGGATAATATTGCTCTGTATTTGGGTGGCCTTACTTTTTGGAATGAAGTTATACAAAAGTGTCACTAATATCAAGCTCTATTTGTTTTGGCAATAATTGAAAAAACTCTTAGGATTTCCAAATCTGTGAAGTGGGATTTTGAAAGGGTTGCAAAGACAACTTGGCATGCTGTGCAGAAAACAAACCAACAAAGCATATAATCTTACAGGTCAGAGGGAAATATATTCTTTATCTGGTCATTGATATTGATTAATTCTGTAACAGTCATAAAGCCTCTCAGGGAACCATGGAAAAAAGAAATATGATTCATACACTTTGAGAGACATTTATATTCACAAGCAAAAGTACTATGTATATACTTCAACAACCAAACCAGCAACAAATCTTCTTGTGTGAGACTTAGCTTGTTTCCTGTCAATGCCTGAGTACTACAAAATCAACAAAGATTTGTGCCAAGAGGTTGAAGTTTCTTCTTTTGTATCACAGAGTTGTGGCATATAACCTGGTTTAACATTACACTCCCAATTTTACCCTTGTTAAACCTGGATAATGAAAAAGTTGAAAAATGGATTCCTCTAAGTGAAAAGGTCACTAGACTACATAGGTGTGCTTTTTTTCCCCCTCCTTAATAATAGTGTCAGAGTCTTCTTTCTAATGAAAACACTTTTGAAAGTAAAAAAAAAAAAAACCAGAACAAAGCAACTTAAAAAGTAGAATATATGACATTTTTAAAGAAGACAATTTTGTCATGTTTATAAAACCAAGCTACACAAATAAAAAACCTTTGATTTTTCTCCCCCATTTTCAATGAGCTTTGTGTTACACAAGCAAGGCCAAACTTCATAGCTCCAGTTGTTCCTGGTAATTTTACTTATCCTTTTACAATCCTTATTTGTTTTCTCTGTGGATACTCTGTCAATATATGCATTTATGTGAGATTTTCTGTTTCAATATGCTAAAAACAAATTTATAACACACTAAGCCTGCACTGTGAAGTTTCTGATATTATATAGAGCAATGATATTGTTGAGTTAAAGCAAAAGCCTTGTCAAAAAGTCATTAAAATCATCGCCCATGCACTACAAGTAACACCAAAGAACTCCTGCTCTAGTTTCAGCACAAACATGTTCTTCTAGCCTCTTAAATTGTCACTTGACAACAAATCATATTCTGACCTGAGGACTATATTTAATTAGATGACAGCGACACAAGAGCATTTGCAATATATGCATCTAGGCATTATGTCAGTAGCCATTTTTCCTATGTTACAGCATTCACAATCCTGACAACATCACTTCCTAATGCACTAATTAGAGCAGGGTGACTAAGAAAAATTATTTTCCTGCTCTGATATACAAAATAATTTATGAAACTCATCAAATAGTCAATATATTGTTGAAAAGTAAACTAATAAAATGAAGCTGTGTGTAAAGCAAGAAACAATGGAAGTTATGTAAAGCAATTTATTTAAAAATATAAATAGAGTGAAAAGGATTCAGTAGATAGTCTGATTATATGGT
Source organism: Ammospiza caudacuta (assembly GCF_027887145.1). Classification (NCBI taxonomy): domain Eukaryota; kingdom Metazoa; phylum Chordata; class Aves; order Passeriformes; family Passerellidae; genus Ammospiza; species Ammospiza caudacuta. Next base: position 10,410,437 of record NC_080594.1, read on the forward strand.
CTCCACTTCTTGCACATTTCTTAATTTTGAAAAATCAGCAATTATTGTAAAGTATTTGAGAGAGGTGAATGTTTTTGTTTCTTCTGGGTGTTACACTACCTGAATCAATACTCTGTGGAACCAAAAGATTTATTTACATCAGCTGAGATGTTCCACAAGAGAAAAATTTGCATCTAGGAATTTGTCTGGCATGATAAATTGTCTGACAACAACCATTCAGCATTTCCAGCTTCCTAAATTGAATTGTATACATATATATATGAATATATATGTAGTATAGAGTCAGCGGAGCAGTTCAGAGTTCCTGAATAATTATGAAAAACCAGATTTTACTTCCTATCTATCATCCTGATTCAATGGCTATTTAATTCTAATACAGTCCAATGTATCTCCATATTAAGTACCAGCCCTGCTCGAGTTACTCACAAGTCACAGGGAATCTGCACTAATGAATAGCCATCTTCAGGGATCCTTCTGAAAAGAGTCTCAATGCTTTAAAATTTAAATTCTACTGTTAGAAGCAACAATAGAAGCAACCCCTGCTCAGCTAAATGATTATACTCTGGCAAATGTAAGGCAGCTCACTGATCCAAACAGGAATAGCTAAAAGCTTAACTTGGTACTATAAATGGAAACCTAATAATAGCTTTTATTTTTTTAAGGAGCTGACTTCTAGGATATGAGTGAGGAAAGGAGAGAAAGATTTCTGGCAAAAAGAGCAGCATGGTCACAGCTCTGGCTAAGAAGCAATATGGTTATTCTCATATTCCCAAGATAGCTACTGAAGTTATGAGATCATTGCCCTGGGTTTAATTCATCGTTTTTAGGGACTCATATATATTATTTTCTCTGGATCACAGGCAGGCTCCTCATGGGGGTGCTGCTGTTGGGAGTGTGAGGATGAGGTGCTGCAGCATGGCTGGGCATTGCACAGCCAGCACAGGGCAGTGGCTGCTCCTGCCCCACTGACCACAGGTACCCAGGCTGGGCTCCTAAACCAGAGCTCTTTGCTTACAGCCCCCCTTGAAATGTGCCACAGAAATAAGGCTGCTGCTCACCAGAGAGAGGCTTTATTTAGCTTACTTCATAATCCCGATTTTATTTCTGATAAGGCCTTAATTGTTGGCAGGCTTATTAACCTTAATCTGCTTGATTTACCTCCCATGGCCTCCTTGAATGGCAATTTTTTTTACAGCATTTTACTTTGGTAAAAGCTCCAAAAAGAAATCTGCCTTCTTTTTACTGCTTGCATAACTATGGACTTCAAGGAGATGGCTCTGATATTTGTATCAAATTATTCAAAACTTGCTGTTTCTAGGGACAGCCTGTTGAAGAAAAAAACTCTTCTACTCATCTTTTTATTTTTAAAAAGGCAAAACTTATTTTTCTTTTTGCTTATTGGAGTTTCAAAGGTATACTCCCAAAATGCTTGTTCCAAATAAATCCCCTTAGAAAGGTAAAATGCAGACTCTTCTGGGTTACTGCAAGATAGAAAAGATTCTCAGCATCCATTTTTAACTCTTCTCATCATCAGTCAACTCAGTGTAGGCAGAGAATAAAGGAAAATGCAAACCAATCAAAAAACCCCTAACAGCTGTGCATGACAAACTAACTAAAGTTTTTGAAAACAAAATTTACTACTTGTAATTTTTGCACATAACTTAAACTATGACAGTTAAAGTACTCTTAGAGATTTGCTACAAAAAACACAAGACAGGACAACAAACCAGCAAGAACTGCACTAACAAAATGAAGAGAATATTTAAGAGTAAATGATGGAAAAGGGATTAAGCAGAGGCAGGAAGGCTGAACATTCTGTTGAGCTGATATCACACAGCTTTGCTTATCATAAAACATGAGAGATATAAAAGACCAAGGAAATCAAGACTTATCTGCAGGTACTACTTATGACTAATGATGAGCACTAAGATGAAATAAAAAATTGGAATGCATTTGGTGAGCTTTTAGCCCTGTGTCTAACTTCTTTATGGAAAATTAGGAGCCAGAAAGTTTTGTCAAAGGGGCAAAGGACGTAATGACAAGGAAGCATCTAATGGACTACAGGGAAAACTTTGTTTTAGTAAAACATTTCAATTATTAGGGAACTGCTAGGACAAAGAAACTAAGAAATTAACCAGGATCCTGAGAAAACATACACTGAATTCTTAAATTTTGATGCTGTGGTTCACATATGTCTGCTCCATTATCTGGGTCTCAAAACCAAAACTCAAAAATAAAATGAAATTTCTATTGAAAACTGAAACTAAGCCCCCAGTTTTCCAAACAACAAAGTCTACAGAACTGTGTGGTAACAAATATTACTAATAAAATAAAAAAAAAAAAAAAAAAAAACAAAAAAACAAACCAAAAAAACTTTCATGCAGATTCAAGAAGCCAGTCACAAATTCCAGAGCTAGGGGCCTCAACCTCAGTGTTTTATATTTCATAGTGTCTTCATGTCCAAATTCATAAACACTTTAAAGTAAAGACAGTTTCTTCAAAGTTAGGAAATGTTTCAATTTTAATCCATGTTCTCTATACACACACAGCTTTTATTCTTCACTGAAATACTATATTTCCTTGTCACTGGAAATGATGGATAGCCTGGCCTTAAATTAGGAATATCCAGTTGTACTACTTCTCAATAGTTCTTATGCAATGACTTGAAAAGGCTGAGATATGATTTCACACATGAAGAGGAAATCTGTTGGAAACCCAAACCTGAATTTTCTGTGCAGAACACAAAAACACCTGTAATATTCCCCATCTGAAACTGTTGAAACAACATGACTTAATCTGTACGGCATATGTAAATATTTCTGTTTTTTCCCCCTCAATACATAGAAAACAGGTAAGATTAAGGCAACCCTGTAGTCTGAGGGGAAAAAAAATGAGTGTTATAGAAAATTAGATAGAGAGGAAGGGAGAATGGCAATTTTAAGGAGAAGAAAGCAACTCTTGGTAAGGCAGATACACCGAGGTATTTTCCATGTTCTCATATGAACTGCAGGTTCTAGCACAGGGTTTCTGAGGAGAAATAAAAGCACAGAAAATACTTGTAGAATATGGGGGAAAACTTGGCTAGAGCACATTTGAGCATTACTAGTTTTGATAAAAGCAAACAGACAAGGATTCCTGTGGTGGTTTTACTCCCTCAAAAAAGAGAAGTCACAATTTTCAAAATGACCTAGAAAAGCCTGTACCAAAGACATAAAGAAAATAACCAACATTTTTTCAGATGACGTCTCAAATAAATGACAAAGCCTGAAATTATAATTACAGGGACTACAGCTAGAGACATGACATGGAGGGATGCTGACCTCAAGGAGGACACTCCTTATTGTGACATAATAAGAAATTACACAGAAACAATGAAAACTACAAGAATAGTCTAAGCTAGGCAGAAGGAACAAGATTTCAGGCTGCTGCTTCCTCCTCCTCCAGACTTTCTGAATGAAGGTATGGGAAGCACAGCAATAATGTCCTCCTTACTCAGTTTATTTGCACATGGAGCACCTCAGTCTGCAGCACCAGATTCCAAGAGTGCTCTGGAAAACCTGTCCAAGCCTTTTATCCAGAGCATGCTCAGCAGAAAAAATCACCTGTATTAAATATATGTATCTCTATTCTACACATCTATTAAACTTCAGTTCTCAGTCAGCTTCTGCTGATCATATCCGAACCAACATAAGGCTTAAACTTCACCTTGTCAAAGGCTTTCCTCCATGACACAAACTGGGATAAAACAACAGTGATATATTTGCAATCAGAGTCAAGCCTTACCCAGACTTCAGTCACTTGTTTCACAGCATGTAATACAGTCAAATCATTGCATAACATTTCTGAAATATCCATTTTCTAATTATTTAAGTATGCTTACTTGAATTTCACAAAACAAATTGCCTGCGGGAGATACTTCAGGAAAGCTTAGTCTGAGCAGTTAAACCTTAGATATGTAAATGCAATTAAAAACAGGAGGAAAGAACCTCTCCACTAGAGGCCTTCCAGAGAAGGTTCCAGTAACTGTGGAATTTGTTTGTACTGTAACAGACTGATTTTTTAAATCACAGACTGGCATAGAATGGCTGATGCAGAGGGCATACCTGGAGATCAGCTAGAACAGGTTGCTCAGGGCTGTGGCCAGTCAGGTTTTGAATGTCACCAAGGATGGAGAGTGGAACAGTTTATCTCTTGCCCTGTCCCTGACCACCAGTGGGAAGAGTCTGGCTCTGTGTCCTCTATTCCCTGACATCAGGTACACCACCCACAGGTACCTCACAGCATAAGAGGCAGCAGATGATTCAAGTTGTATGAAGAGAATCAGGTATTACAGAAAATAAATTGTTCTAGTTACAGTGCAAGAGTTATATCATCATTACATTGCAAGGGTTCCATATTGCCAGAGTTTCCTACCTCCTTGATGTTTCTTGCAGGCAGCTCCTCCAGGCACCGACTCTTCCTTGTCCTCACAGCCGCCAATTGACTCCAGTTCCCACCACTCCACTCTTTTATAACACTCTGCTTATTGGCTACAGCTGTGGCCTGTTAACATCAGGCCTGCTCCTAATCTTCAGTAATTGGTTCAGCTGCAACTCTTTAGGGGGTAAGATTACATTCTGTACCACCTTCATTTACCCACACTGTATCCCCCTACAGAGGTATCTGTGAGGTGGAAGACACCAGGACCAGGATCCAGAGCAGCTATGCAGTCTCCCTTGACAGTGAACATGGCCTTGGCCTGCTTTGAGCAGGGTTGGGCCAGATAAACCTGAGGTCCTGTCCCTCCTTATTGATCCTGTGATTCCCAATCCATTTTGGGAACAGAAGGTATGAGTTTTATTAAGGGACCTTCCCAGTGTGACCATTCACAAGACTGTCTGGCAGCCGTAATCCCAAAGTCCCAGAGTGTTACTGCTGGGACTGAGCCATGGAGGTGGCTCCAGTGGCCTGGCAGGTCCCCACTGGACTCCCTGCACACCCTAATCTCAGTCAGATCAGGTTCCCTCACCAGCTCAATCTCTATGGCAGAACCTCAGATGTCTAGGTTTTGTTGTCATCATATTGCAAATGTCCCATACCTTCTCAGTGATTTCTCATGGGTATCTCCTCACAGCACCGACTCCTTCACAGTACAGCCAACAAACTCCATCTCTCTCTTCACCCAGCTAACCCACTCTTTTGTAGCACTTGTCTTCTTATTGGAAACAGCTGTGGCCCATTAAGGGCAGGGCTGTTCCTAATCTTTGGTGATTAGTGCACCTGCAGCTCCTCAGGTGTGAGACTGCCTTCTGCACTAGCTTTATTCTCTTACATTCTATCCCTCCACAGGTTTTGAGGAAGACCCTCCTGGGCTCTCATCCCCTGAAAGCCCAACCACAGCAGTCTCACCATTCCTCCCCAGCCATCAGCTCCTGCCATGTCTCAGTGTCCCTGCCCTGGCTGTGCCACAGCTCCCTGTGCCCTTTGCTGTGCAAGGGGTGGCAGCTCACAGCCTCTTGGCTCAGATTGTCACCCATAGGTGAACCTGCAGCTCCATCTGCAGCTGCATCCCAAGCTCCCTGCACTGAATGTGTTCCTCACCAACTTCAGAGCACATGCCTGAATATGCCAAGTGGGCAAGAATTAGTGATATTTGTTTTCTAACATTTCATTTCAGTACCTGAATTAGCATCTTCTGCTGCTTCTGAATCATAATGTTATGATTTAGATTGCACTGTTTTGTAAAGCATTCTGTTATCCAGACTTTCTGCCTTTTAGATTTGGGGACTACCTTAAAGCCACATGAGCTAATAGTTTAGCTGGTCTTCTCTTCTTAGTTTTTCCTTTTTTATATAATTTTTTTCCCCTCCCATTTTGTTTTAAACTAATGATGGCAATGGTTTTGATGGCATGTTCCTGATGGTACCTTTCTTCCCCAAGTGGTCATTTCAGCCATGCAAAAAATTTTAACTAGACTAATTTATCACAGGATAACAAAATCTCCCATCCTGTGTTCCTCACTGTGTGTGACTGGGCTTCTATTTGAAAATTATTTTTCAGGCTCAAAGTAGATAATTGTTCCAGTGAATCAGAACTGTCTGTATTATGATGTTTTGACAAGCTATTTTAATGTTACTGTCATACATGTCTTTTGTAATTACAAGATATTTTCAAAACAAGGATATTTATTTACTGATTATTTCACTTGTGTGTCATTGTTGATTTCTGTAATTTATTATGTTATGTATCTTTCTGTTACTTGTATGGGCTTCAGAATATCTGGGGGTGGGGGAAACTTTTTTGTGTAAATAATACTGTGCATTTATTCCAACTCATTCACTATACACAATGATACAATACTTTGTTGCAGAGCTTAAGGCAAATTTCCAAGAATGGCTCATTGACTAAAATCTGATAGCAAAGAAACCTAGTCTTCAAATTGGAATATAAAATATTAACTCCTGTGTCCCAAAGGAAAAAAAATGGTATAACTAATTGTGAAAAGCAGAACTCTGTGATCTATACAGATACAAATCACAACACAGACCATCACTGTAACTGAATTCTCATATTCATTTTACCCACTTGTGGCATTAAATCTATTGAATCTATTTATTAGGAGAAAATGCAGTGAGCTCTGCAATTCCATGAAGAACAGGGAAGAAATGGCAGTTGTGTGAGAAATCCTCGTTCCTGTCCCTCAGCTCTGTTAATGTTACTGTATTATTCCAGCCACTAACTAAGAACAACATTCATTTTAGACAAGCCTGCTATCCTGACTCTGCCTGCGATGCACAAACAGGGCAGAATCATCCCTCTGATTGCTTCTACGTCTCCAGATTTCCAACAAAAGACCACCTAGCATGGCTGGTTAGTCACAAAAAGACAATAAAGAGGGAGTTAGAGATCCGCTCCACACCCTCATATTTGCCTGCCTAAGTAAAGTAAACCAGTATTAACCCTTTCATCTTTACAAAGCATTTTTGTCTGGTTTTCTATAAGCAAACAAGTTATATGTATCTCCACTGCAATTTGAAATCACCTGTATGTCTGATTCAGACAAATTTCTGAGAGGAATAGGAATTTCAGGAGATAGCTATTAAAATAAGCAGTGGGTTAGAGGTAGTGTCAAAGAAAAGCAAGGAAACTTTAACCCTCATTTGCAAACAAAAGGGAATCCCTTTGTTTGTAAAACAAATTTTCACATTCCAAAAAACAAAACCATGGCAGTACCCATAGGGCAATATTCATAATGAGCTAAGAATAATGAATATTACTAGAAGAATGAATATTACCTCCAATACCACTCATGATGAGCAGCCTATGTCTAAGAATTTTATCTGTCTTTTGAGGCCATTCCATGTACCATTTGAAAAGATTTTTCTCTGGGGTGTCAGACTTTGACTAACATGAAGAAATAGAGAATAAGTTTAATATCTAAGAAGAACTGCATGTTCAGAATAAAACATGCTCAACCTTATTCTCCTATTGAAATTCCCTGGAATTTGCATGTGAATGGAAGAGATTATATGATTTTGGTGAACAGTTTGTATGGTAAATAGTAAAATGCATTTTGTAACACAACTATCTTTGAGGATCCTCAAGGAATTTAAAACCATCTTGAGACTCAATATATTGCTATGCAAAACAAACTAGAAATTAATGTTGACCCACTGATATCCCACTGTTCTCTCTTAGTTTCTTAATTCCATTTTTCTGCAAAGCATAATTGTTACATTATTTAGCGTACTCCAGTGTTTTAGTCCTTAAACTTATAAAGACTCTACTCAGCTTAGTAATAGTAAATCTGGGCTATAGAAATTAAATATTGAGTTATTCTGATCTGATTGAAGACCAGCAGGTTTCTGTGGTATTTGCTGAACTGAGAATTTGTACTAAAAGAAGCTGATCAGAGATGGATGTGGGTGAGCCCCCAGGTAAATATTGAGTGTGGTGGCAGGAAAACCTGATAGAATAAAATCAGAAACAATCAAACAGAAAATTTGAAGCAAATGGGATGAAGAGTGTTAGGAGCTGTATATCTGCCAGAGATGGAGGGGAAGTGGTGGTGAATGCAATTAACACAATTGAAGAAAGAAATTCTGAAAAAAGCCAAGACTAACTTTCTCAGCTCTGGATGTGTACGAGTCAAACTGGTTGCAGCAGTACTGGAAGAAAAACCCCAACAACAACATAAGAACCCTAATGCAAATGACTAAAAACTGTTTCTAAGCCTGAGAACCATGTGTTGAAGTATCACTATGAATTTGTAACTTTATTATGAATAGAAGATAAAATGAGAAAATTAGATTACTCTTTTAAAATACATTGAAACACAAGGAATTACAGCTCATGCATTCTGAGAGACACTCTTTGGTTACCTCATTTATTCATTCCTGCTAGTTCACAATATCCCCCTTCCTGCTTGGCTATCTGGGGACCTGTTCAGGTTTCACATTGAAGGATCAATTCACAGAGCAATGAAATAGCACTGCCTCTGGGGGGGAGGATGACATCTGTTAAATAGCACCCCGCAACACTACACAACAGTTTATAGCATCAAATGCAGAACAATTATGAATTTAATTAGAATCAGAGTGGGATTTTATTGAGAAAAAATGCAATTATGCATGATGAAAATATCGGGCTAAGCTCCTTTATACTCACCCTGAGTTCCCTTACTACATAAGTATTTCCAAGGATTTTACTAGCAGCAAGGGGGTATGACCTGCCCCATAGCAGTTAAGGACCCAACCTTTCATTTACCAGAAAATAACTGTATTCTCTTTGTGCTACCAGCATGTTACAGAGATTAACAATCTTCACACAAATACCATCAGCTTGAGCAGATCTTTCACATTTTTTTCCCCCCTCTGATACGGTTCCTCACATGTTTTGTTGAATAGGCTACATCTCATCAGCAAAATGGCACATGGATTTGGATATAAAATGACAAATGGTGTTGTCCTGGAACCTAACTAATACTCTAAAACACCTTAGATCAGAGCCAGATCTCTGAGTACCCGTGACACAGGTCTACAGGAGGGAGGGGTTTAATGCCTGTACACAAAATAATAATACCTATCTGTAGGAGAGGGAAATAAATTAATATTATTTTCTCCTATAGTGGTGTAGGTGATTGCCTGCATAACTGCTTGTGAATCACTATGAATCACTGAAATATTATGACAATTGTTTTTAAAGTTGACAACAGAGAAATAATGGTATTGCCATATTGATAAATATTACTTTAACTAATTGAAAGCTGGCATTAAAATCTAATTGGAAACTGTGTGAACCAAGATATAAGAAGGATTTTTATGTGGGACTGAGAAACTTTTTTATCAAGCATACATAAAAGGGAAAAGGGCTATCTTAATTTAATGGCATCGAAAACCTCTCTACTACAAGATGTTAAGTCTCAGGTAACTTGAGTTTCTTTCCTCCTTCAGAAATGCACCTTCAATGTATTGGATCTACTTATTACAATAAAATTCCCAGTATGAGGAGCAGGAGGAGGAAAACAAAATATAGGAAACTTGGATAAAGTCCGTGAGTCAATATTTATAAAAAAATATAAGTATATACATATCTATATATCTATATATATATACACACACACATATATGGGCCAAAGTTAAGTAACAAGGCAAGAAAATTGCATTGCAGTACAGTGGCCATTTTGTCTCCTTTATGTTTTTTTGAGGCACAAACTTAGAATAATCAATGTTTCCATGAAGGAAAGAGAAGTAAGGCTATAAGACTCTTAAACAGAGCATTGGCACTCACTTCCCAAAGGCAACTGCCCAACCATTCCCTCTGGCTGCAGGAATCTTGGCAATTACAAAAGAAGAATGATGATTACGACTCTTCCCCTTCTTGGAAAAAGTATATACCAGCCAAAGGGCAAAAATATTTTTAAATTCTATGCCACACTTTCCCCTTATACCCATGATTTAATCTGTAACACTCAAAAACTCCGATGTAACTCTAAAATATCATTTTATGGGAGTGGAAATGGCTAGATGCACTGTAATGCACACTTGGTCACAGTTGTCATGGATTCCATGTTAAAATTCATACTTGGAAAAAATCATGAACTCTAAAAAAATGAATACAGACAGCTGTTTATCACTGTAATATTTGCCTGTCAGTAAGCAAAAGTGAAATTTGCATAATGATATCCACATCTTTCTCTATGATGTTAAGCTTTGCAGTTTTCCTTTCTCGGGCTATAGGAAGATCTTCCTGGAATAATATTTGCTTGTTTTTCTTAAATTTATTTTGGTTATGGTCAAGGAGTAAATTCATTATGACCCCCTCATAAAGACCTGTCATGATAGCTCATGTAAAAATGTTAAGCAATAAAAAAGGACAATAAATAATGTCAACCTTTTCAACTACAGGTTGTTTTGATCCTTATTGTGATAACAAAAAACATAAACAAATGTAGATTGTCTTTCTACATTTCAACAAACAGTTGTGGAATGATTTCATCATGTTACAGGAATCTGATCACACTTGACTGAGTCCTCTGGATTTAAGTTAAATTTTCTATCTAGTACCATATAAAAATAAATACATGTCCAAGCAATCTGATGATAGGATATATATGTTTTATGAAAAAGGAAATTAAATGTGCAAGGCAGTCTCTTTTAGCTCTTAGGCAAAGCTGGACCCTACAGTGGTGTTGTTGCTTTGCTGGTGTACCTGTCAACCTAAATTTTATTTCCTTCTGATGTTTCCCCAAATAGTATCTCTTAGAGCAAACTGATCTAGCATCCTCCCCTCCACCTAAGAGATATAAAATACTCATCCTCTCTTGCAGAAAAGCTAGTAATGCCATGACCCAATCCAGGACAAGAAAAACAATACTATATCCATTTCTGATGTTGAATAATAGAGACTTTCCCTAGCTGCTGTGGTTTTTCTTACACAGAAAGATACAAGTAAATTCTAACTGAGTTAATAATATTTTTGTAGATGACTGAATGTGACATGGCAAAAAGAAATCCAGAAATCTAAATGCTCTTTTTTTCTGAAGAGGAATAAAACACATTCTAAAGAATTTAGGACCAAGTAGCTTCTGGAAAAGGATGAATTAATATTAGACCAGTCTGGCAGCCTGCAGATATTAATTGTCTGTGTTCACTTATTCACATGGCTTCAATTTTTGTCCTGTCAATGTGTAGGCTGGGATGGATAAAATAAGATCATTCACCTCATTCAAACCACCCTTTACTATATATACATGAGCAAATAAAATACCAAAATATTACCTTTTTTTTTTTTTTTTGAGATTCAGTAAAAGTTGTCCTAGACCCACACTGTTCTTTTCAATTTATGGAAGAAGCCCTGCTGCGTAATTTTCTCTTCCTTCCCAAGAGGGCCAGGAGCAGCACCTCCACAATGCCCTTACCAAAATGTCACCTGCTGAGATTTCCAGAACAATTTTACAGAAGCAGTAAATCCAGAGAACAGTGCTGTCTGATGAATCTCAGGTGCACACAAGATTTCAGGCCTTCAAGGTTCATTCATCACTGCTTTCAAGGGACCCTTGCCTGGAGAGAGCACAGGCAGGGCAGTCAACCTTAAAAACCAAGGGAGAAGGATCTGTAATACTGACAAAATTCTCCTTGGGATATGCTAGGGAAGCAACCACTACATTCTGACAGTGAGTCAAGGGTGAAGAAAAGGAGGGGTAAAATGTCTTTAGAGGAGAAAACAACTACAGCAATTCCAAATGTGCAAAGCACTCCTTTGGGTGATGAGGAGAAAAAGTGATAAAAGAAACTGTATTCTGTATGTTGGCAAGCTCCCTAAAGCCACTAGCTCCTGAACATTCAATTACTGTGCTTATTATTAGTGCCAGATAGGACTCATCTGAAAAGAAAGGCTAAGGAAAAACAAAAGGAAAGAATTTTGGCACCAAGACACTCTCCAAATGTGAGAATTGCAGCTAAGAAAATGAAGCACTTGGATTAAGTTTTTTCATTGAAGTCTCTGTTGTTGCATTTGAATGTGAAGGGAAATCAAAGTCAGAAGATTTGTTATGGGTCAGCAAGAAGGAAGGAAAGGAGGTGGGAGTAGGGCTTTGTGCCAAGAACATTTTAAAATGCATGATCCTCTTTCTAAGAACATGGGTTATTAACAAAAGGCAAAGAAAGGCACAGCTTAAACAACATAACCATTTTAGAGGAAATCCTACAAACACAGATAATTATATACTTGATTTAGTTCTTGAAGCTGCAATTTTAGTAGTTTTATTATTCTAAAGTACAATACATCATCAGATACTTTCCACAGTATAGTCATTTAATGTCTCCAAATTATAGTCTGCAAGCCAGAGCTGGGGATTTGGTCTAAGTAACAGAGTGGTAACTGCAGGAAATGTTGTGATGGATGTCAAGTCTTACGAGGTTCACTTTGCTGAACTAGAGTGCACCAAGAGAGATGTTGTTACAGTTCTAAAAGTTTAATCTGTCCACCTCCTACTGTTTGGATGTGAACAGCCTTTTGAATTGTATGATAATAATAGGATTGATTTTTTTTTTCTCCCTTTGCTTTCCCTCCCTTACTTTCCTTTTTTTTTTTTTTTTCTTTAACAAAGGCTGGGTACCAGCTGGATGGCAGGTTATTTTCTTAGAAATGGAATTGGCCAAAGATTCAATAGAGACCTGGTGGAATAACCCAGCTGAGCTTGGGTTCCCAGTTATAGAGGAGGTAATTTTAATTTTTCTGGTTGTTCCTATAGATAAGCATCCTTTATTAGGAATTTCTCACTAAGTTGTGGTAGTCTTAAAGTTGGTATTTGGCTGCAGGCTGAATCAAGCCCACATCTCAGTCTCTCTAAATAATGCACAATCCATGTATTATCAACCCTGAAGCGTCACCATGCCTGTGAGAGACAAAGGTTGACTTGACAGAGAACAATTTGCCTCTAAAGAGGACCAAAAACAGAGACAGGAGCTACTGCATTTCACCCAGAATGCAACAAGACCTTCAGAGAAAAGGTAATGAACCAACAAGATGTCACTCACACAAAGAAACCTCTCACACAGAAATAATAAATGAACACAAACACATAAACAGAAAGCTTTTCTCAAAAATATACATGGCTTCTGATGACAAGAACAATGTAGGAAGGAGGAGTTTGCTCTTGACAGAAGCAGGAGACTGCAATACCTGATAAAGAGATTTCTGCAAGCCCACAAGGATCTAAGTATGTTTCCCTTCTTCCTCTTTGATAAAAATTGGCCACAATTTTAAAAGGTTTCTAACTCAAATTCAAAAACAGAATTGTTCCACATCCACCCCAAAACCCCTACCAAATCGTTGAATCCAGCAAAGTGGCGGTTAAACGAAGATGTTGAATGAAAAGGGAAGATGAATAAAACTGCCCTGGAAATAGAAAGAATTCCAGCTCCTATATACTAAGCAGAGGCAAACAGCTTGAGTCCCTTCTGCTCACTGCAGCAGGAATGTCACACCAAGCACTAATGACTGCTCTGCACTACAAGAGAATGTCTCTGGGATGTGGCACTTCAAGTGTCAACTACAGCACTGCAGACATTTAGGCTTTGCCCTCAAAATATAAAATTGCTGGTACAAGTGCTGTATTTTTAATGTTCCCTGTGAATAAAAATGAAAGGCAGCTATCTACCTCCATGACTTTTCACCTGTTAATATCCCAACATATAATTTGTTTTCCCATCATTGGCTGGTGCTGGAACAACTAGGAGCTTGTGGATGAGATCATGCTGGAGCAGGCACACTGCAAAAGGGCCACAGCCTGTGGAGGACCCATCCAAATTGCAGAAAGGATGAGAAATGAGGAGTGGGCAGAGAGGAATCACTCCCCACTGCCTGGACTGCTTGTGACTGAAAGCTACCTCTCTCTAGCAAGGTTGTGAAGCTATGAAGTAGATACTAGAAAGGAAGAAGGAAAGGAGCCTAGAGTAAAGGAGATGCTATAAATGTGGGAGGAAAGGTGTTTCAATGTTTGTCTCCTTTGTTCCCCAGTACTGGAATAGGTAATTTAATATTTAAGCTAACTGGCAAAACCAGTTATGTCAAATTCCTCAACTCAAATCACTTTTGGCTGCTGGAATACTTTGTATGTGATTACTTAGTCTATATTCTGACCCATGAGCTCTCCCATTTCTCCCATGTCCACCCTGGATATCAGCCAATCCAATCAGGCAAATCCACCCTGGATATCAGCCATGGATATCCATGGTGCTGTGACCCAAAATATCAGCTGGGGGCTCATGCTTTAATTGAGTTCAAATGCTTCCATCACTCTGGTAAGGAGGCACCTGAACTGCTCCAGCAACTTGCAGTAGGAGAAAGCAGTAACATATTTAAGAGTAAGGGAAGTTTTCACAAGTAAATCTTGGCTGTATTAATTCAGTACCATTTATTTCAACAATCCTCTTATAGAACTCCAAAGCAAAATCCCAGTTAACTTGTTTTATCCTTTTGCTGTCATTGCAAGAGATTTTGTTTGAATAATGTGGCTTTTTCACTCCAGTAAAGCATTTCATTTGGTTTTATCCTGCTGAAAAGCTCAACTCCTGCATTTCTGACAACTATCTGTAAAAATGACTGCTGCAGATTGAGCACTGCAAGACTGAAAAGTGGAATTTAAGCAGAGATAAACAGGAAGACCAGAAATAAGCAGGGTTCAAACCATAGCTACCTTCAAAAACCAGTTAATATGGGGGCAAAAAATGTGTCTGTGACTTCAAACCTAGCTTGAAAACCAGTGCAATATAGAAAAGAGAATGTTAGAAGGAAAGAGCCTTGGGTAAGTGTGAGCTGAACAAAGCAGTCAAAGTAATAACAATCATTTTAGTTTTGCGAGTGGGTATCACTGATGGCTCTTTCAGATTCCTTGCCAGAGTCTACAAACTCCCAAAGGAGGCAGTCTCCAGGCAAAATGAATCCTCAACTCTTCCTCTTGTGTTGCTAGGTGGAAACTCTGGGAAAACACATTCATTCATTTTTTAAAAGCAGTACTTTGTTCAGTGAAAACAAGAGAAACAACAAGAGCCATTTTCAGTACATCTGTCACATCTGAAGATAAGTTTTCCAGAAAAATATTATGATTATTTAAATGTTTTCTGTAATTTCTGACCTCATTACAGACAACAAACTTATTCACCAGCCACCACACTGATATTTTGCTGTATTGAATTTCCAGTGTTTTGATTTTAGCACATGATCACACTGTAAAGGCTCTAGAAAATTGTTTTTTTTACATTCTTACTTGGTGTTCTGCTCTTATGACACTAAGTAATCTTAGTATATACAGTTTGTTCACATCAAACGGAGACAGTTTCACTGGAATTGTGGACACCAGTAATTCAATAAAAATAAGTGATACTTCTTCACCAACCCAACCCCCAGTGCTCAGAACAAAGGAGTTAAATAATGATGGTCCAGTAGGGGCCTGTAGGGTGCTTGAAATGCCCTTTATTGTAAATCAGTATTTTGTGTTCCATTGAGTGATGGAAGCATTTGCCTCAACCAAGCTACATTCCACAACCAAAGCCTTTTATTTGCCATTTTCTTAATTTGAGGAAGTAGAGGCATAAATACCTTTCCCTCAACACTCAGCCTGCTATGCTTACAAAGCATAACAGAGTGAAAATTTCAAGAATGAAAGAAAAAGGGCAGATCTGGCTTAGGCCAATTACATTGCACTGCTAGAGGAGAATTCCCAAATTTTCAGAGGGCTGTGTGGGAAGCTGCTTTTAAAACCAGTTCAACACTGCCCAAGTTCACAAGATGTAAATTAATTTTTTTTTCAGCTTTAGCACTATTAAGTGTTTGTCATAACATATTTGGGTGACACCTGAACTGTTCAGCTAAAACGAAAAATCTACACCCCAACATTAATCTCATGGACTGTGAGGACTAAGAGCTCAATCTGCTTGACACAGCAGGGGAAAAAAAATAATGAGAACAGCTCAGATTACAGACTACCAAATTTTCTAAACTAAGAAACTGTATTACTAATCACATCTACTTTTATTAAACTTGAAATCCTGTAGGCACTGGAAGCAGAAGTATGTGAAGTTTTAAAATCTGCTCAAAGATTGTCTGATGGGGAAGCAACACTTAGAAAACCAAGGAATTTTAAATTATGTAACAGTAATGTAACTGAACTGAGCTATCAAACCTTCATTTTTTACATAAAGCCTTCATGTTACTAATTTCCATGTTTCTTAGTTTCAAGGATAACATGATCTAAAAATATATGAACTTAGAACAAAAATCACACTTTGAGAAGTTTTCTCTGTATTTTATTCAAAAGTGAAAGGCAATTCTACTGAGATTCCACAGATATCTGTCCTGGATGCAGATTTATGCTCTACTTTCCACCACAATTGAGAGATTCTGGATACCCCTAGGTCAGGAGCACTCTGGATAACAAATCAATAAAATGAAATTCAGCAACAGCAAATGCATGAAGTGCTATTCTTGGGAAAGACAATGTTAAATGCACAAATACAAAAGGACTAAAATAGGAACAGGAAGCATTCTTGCAGAAAAAAGTCTGGACAAATGGCAGATCCATTAGGAACCCTTAATGCAATGTTTGAGGAAGAGAAGGAAGCAGTTCCTCTGTTAGATCACATTGATAGGAGTGGTTTGGGAAACATGCTGAGGTGGTGATTCCATTGGTGAGACCTCAGCAAGAGAACTGTGAGTTTCTAGCATTCCCTCAGGAAAGCTGGAAAAGTCAATCCAGAGAACAGCAAAAAGAATGATAAATTGTTTAGAAAACACGACTCACAAAAAGGGGGAAAGATTGAGGTTGTTTAGTCTAGGAAACAGAACATTTAGAGGAAAAGCAAAACAAGTCTGAAACAACTAAAATTATTTGCCACATGGACAAGGAGAAAGTTAGGAAGCAATTGACTTGGTCTTCACATAGGCAAGAGAAGTCACTCTTAGCTGTGAAAGACAACTCTGTCCAGGAAACAGTTGTCAAGAAAGGTTTTTGAGAATCTGTGAAGATTTTAGGACCAAAAGTCAGTGTCCATATCAAGATAGAAGATATCAGCATTGCCACAGACTGGCCTACTTGACCATAGAATTGCTCAACTCTCAATATCTAACATTGCTGTCCCTTAATTCTCTAACCAATTGCTGTATTTTATGCACAAGTGTCTCTCTTTTTTTTTATTGTGAAGGTGGAAAGCATGATCTGATTACCAGGAATGGGTAATCCTGAGTGCTGGCTTTTAAATCTCCATTGATTTTGGAGAGGATGGAGATGCTGTTTCAGAATCCAACCCTGAGCTTTGTTACCCAGCACAAAGGCAAAGCTGTTCCACTCTCCTGCTTACAGCTGCAAGCAGGACCCAAATTCAGCCCTCTCAACACTAAGTAATTGGCTGCGAATTCAGATGAGGAAGTGGCTTGCTCACAAGGGTATGATTCTGGCTAAACCGCCTTCTTCCTCCTTCTCCAGATTATTATTTTTTTTAATTTCAAGGGTTTTTTTTTTTTTTCCTGGGGGGAACTCATTAAAACCCACTGAATTATATAAAGGTCTCCTGGAAATGTTTAACTACAAATCATAAAACCCAAAACAGAAAACAAAAATGGAGAAAATCCCCTCCAGCAAAATATGAAGCATGTGCTGGGATTCAGGTGTGATTTTGTTTCTTTAAAAACATAAAAATGTTGTTGGCACGTGCATGCACAAATCATAGGTAAATGCTGTTAATAATGAAATGCTCTGCAAAAGTGCAATGGTTCCAGTAAATGTCAGAACACATCTGCTCTAATTAAAAATTAACTGTATCATTAAAGTTATATTAGTAGTTAATTTCTGGAAATGTTTAATTATTAGAGAGTTATCCCTCCAGCTTCCAGGGAAGAATTAGAAATATTGCACTTCTGTGTTTAAATCTTCCTCTGTCAAGCACTTTAAAGTTTTAAAAGGCATATATTTTAAGGTATTTGGGGGATACAGGAGCTTTGATTATTACACTGTAAAGTCAATAAAGCTTGTGTCATGGCAGATTTTTCCCACTCCTTGGAACAGATTCTTTTTTTCTCCCACTTTCTATGGGAGCTGAGACTAAGGGAATGAAGCCACTTGTGACAGCAGCAAATCTGGCAAATCTTGCTCTCCTTTCTCGAGAGAAGCCTTGGCTTTGGCTTCACGCTCCTCCACATCGCGTGTCAGCTCTGGCACCAGCTCAGTGTGACAAGCAACTTTTGTGTGAGAAATTATTAACACAGCCAGACTAACCTGAACTGAGCCTTATTACCTGATCTTGGATGCTTTCAGATTTAAGTTGTTACATGAGGGTTCAGTTTGTTGTATCTGTTAATTTGAGTAATTCTCAAATCTGCAGGGGCCAAAGCCAGAAGCATTAGAGGAAGAACTTATGGGTATCTCTGTGAGCTCGGCTGTCTGATTTTTTCCATAAACATTCATCTAAGAGCTCTCCAATCCACAACATGGGGTTTTTTTCCAAAAGACTTCCATATCAGAAGATTCAATATGATCCCTGTATGGAGTCAGAGCAACCTTAACCCAAGTCAATCAAGGCCTTTTACAGCCAGCCAGGCATTTTAATAAAATTTCACATGGCTATCTTTATAAATACATTCAAGCAGTTAATTGCCTAATTTAATGCACACAGTAAACAGACATCACTTGCAACTGACAGCACCAGGTGGACTGAATATTTCTCATTCAAACCAGACATACAGCATGAAACTGAAATACAGAAATCAACATAAGAGCAGAGATAGTGCAGAGGGAAAAATGTATCTTAATTATGGGGTGTCCACTTTCTGTAACAGATTATGCTCCTAATTCACCCCATCTTAATCAACTTGCCAACTTGCTTGGGAAACAAACCAGCAGCTGCACACTCAGAGCTCTGCTTATCAGGCATACAGGTGTCTTTGTTTGCATGTCACCGTAATCCTGTGGTTCACTCTGGTGTCAGGGTTTGCACTGGAGGAATATAAAAAATCCTCCTTGTCCAGAAAGAAAATATCCTGTCTGCTGTCAAGAACGACTGCAGCCCCAGGTCAAAGGAATAGAGGTTGTTTTAAGCAGCATCCACTCCAGTCATGCACATGGTGCTGCCCTGGCTGGGATGCTGCATTTTGAGGTACAGTGGAAGAGGAAAATCAGGTCCTATAGTTGTGTGGGGAGGGGAAGATAGCAGGCCCTTCTGAGCATCACCAAAATGTGTGGGGAGACTTGAGACATCCATATTAATGTGGGGGATCTGTAAAACAGCAAGCACAGGGAAACCCTGGGTAAGGATAACAGGGATAACCCTTAGCTAAGCAAAGAGCAGTAACTATTTACTATGAAGGCAGTAGGAACGGATACTACCTGGGAACTGAGATAAACCACCATGACCTGAAAGATTTTTAAAGATTCAGAACACAACTTATTCCAACCCACAGAAATAGCTCAGCAAATGTTTGAATTCAAGGATAGCAGTTGGACTACTGCCATAAATCTCATACATCTGATAGAGAGGGAGAAAAAAAAAGTGTTGGTTAACTTGAAATAAACCTAGATTTACATGAACCCACCTAGAAAATAAGATTACCTCAAGATCAGAGATTTAAACAGGTCATCCAGTGAGATACAGCTGGAAAACAAACTTCAATTTGGTCTTGTTAAAAGTGAATAGTATGTTTTGCCAGAGTTTCTATGAAGATGTTTTTATTTAGCATTCCTTAGCCATGGCTTAATGAAATCTACTCTCCTGTTTTTGTCCTAGTTAGATTTTGAAAAACTCAGTTAGCTTTCTTCATAGCAAATGAAATTATAAGTACTTGAATAACAAAAAAATCAATTAATTTTCAAAAATAATTACAATAAAATAAAAAGTTCTTAGTAAAAAATCAATGACCAAATATTCCTTGAAGTATTGCATGCAGCTAAATTAATAGCTTTTTAAGGCATAAAATTAAAGCTTCATCATCTGAGAGTTATTCACGTTTGACAGAGATTTAATGGAGATAAATATGAGTTTAGAAGAAAAATTCTTTTATATTTAAAGTTCATAATCAATAAAACTTCTGTTGGAAGTTAGTCTGGTGCTTGAGTCCACCTTTTCAGAACTTAGCTGAGCACTCTGCTGGAGGAAAGGAGATGCATGGGCACTTTCTGGACAATGTTGAGAAGGAAACGCAGGTGACATGGTGACACAGGGAGTGAATTAAAAAGCTTTACTAGGGACTCCTTAGAGGACATAGGTTTGCCACATGGCATAAACTGAGGATGTAAATGGGTATAACAAAAAGTATTATGCTGGGAGAACAAAGCCTCTGAAGTGACATGCTTCTAAAAGTGCAAAAAATAAGCAATTGTTCTTTTTAAAAGAAAAGTGAAGGGAACACAAAGGGAAAAGAAGGGCAGGGCAACAATTTTGAATGGATTTGTCAACCATTTTGGAGACAGACAGAAATATCAAAACAGCTTGATTAGTACAAAGCTGATACCCTGGAAAAATGTAATCCTTTATCTAGATGAGGACTTCTGCTCTAAAATAAGAGTACTTAAGTTTGTGCAGGAGAGCAGAGAATGAGGTCAGCTTGGCACGTTCAGTAGCAATCTGTCTCGTAGGCAGGCACTGCAGTTTGGAGAAAGCTATTCTGAACCTACTTCAGTTTAAAACTCAACTTTAATCCCCTTGTTTCTAAGACAAGACTCAAACTCCCTTGTTTCACTTCTAATCCAAGCCCCAGAGCTGTTCAGCCACTGTAAGGAGTGCTGGAAATTGGCTGATTTGTATTCAGGCTTTCCTGCCTACCTGCCAGCATGGTTATAGAACATTCACATGCGCATACACACGTGTGCAGATACTCCCTGTTTACACACAGGCATATGGGCTCTGTGGCTGTGCAGCTGTGCACACACACACACACACACCTCCCAGGAATATTCTGTGTGCTTAACAATGCCTCTGCAGTTTGGCTTTTTAGTTCCTTAGCTACCCTGAAACCCATTTTTTCCTTATTTAAAATTTTACTTGGGATGTAAGTCCACTATAAAAAGTGAAGTGTTGCTATAAATGATCACTTGGGAAATTGTCTTTTGATGATGTTTTTCTTTGTATTATTTGATTAACTTGCAATTTTATTTGACTTGAAAATAAATATTTGCCTAAACCTGAAAACTAAAAAAAGCACCTTATTTTATAATTGAAATCCATCATATATTCTGTATATTTGCTTCACAAGAGCAGTGACTTGCTGGAAATCACTAGCCTAAAAGGGATCCTGTATCAGGCCAAAACTAGAACACACATGATATCTGCCATAGCTGATAGATAAAAGTTGAACATTGCTTGGCATGCCCTTAGTGGGAAGGAAGAAACAAAAAGAAACAGGAAAAATATTCTCTTCTATTTGTTCAGTTCATACAGCATTGTTTTTCAGGACTGGAGAAAAATATTGTTTTTGCTGAATATATGATGTAACAGTATGCAATATTAATGAAGTACAACAAAACACTGAGGAGTTTTTTGGATTTTTTCTTTGTGACAATGGGGCAAAATGTTATTTGAACAGATTCAATGTGGTAAAGATGGCTTCCTCCCTTTCAGAATGCATAGTCAAGCTCACAGATCCTCCCCTCCAGGTGCTGGGATAAACTTAAGAGAGAAGATAAGTACTTTCCTAATTAAAGCCACTCTGTCCTCTGTAAATACAAACTTATTTTAACAAAGGCTTCTTTCAGTAACATAAATAATGATAAAAATAATGGAGTTGCCAAAGTTGACTTGGTTCAATATCTGGGACAAGTATCCCCTTAGGAAAAGCCAGTAAGCCTTCTGAAGTCAGCTATTACATTATTAATCCCATCACTCCTTAAATGCTTTATTCCATTTATTACCTGTGTCAGCATGCAGCCCACCTTCACACCTCAAACTCAGCATCAGGCATTTCCTAATGGTGTTTAAGAGCAAAGGATTTAGTTTGCTTTACTTAGCTTGTCACAATCTTCCACACTGTTTCCTATCCTATCCTTGCTGCTGAAAACCCTTCCATATAGCTCAGAGAATAAAATGTTATCTTTGTACTTCCCAATATGCCACTTGAGAATATCTTGGTTTAAAGTTGTAGCTTCTGAAGAAGTTTGTTTGGTATTGTTTTAATTTTTTAAGAAAGCTGACTTTTTGTAAAAGCTCTCTTTTTCTGCCCCCCTTGCCTGCTGAGGATATAGCGCCAAACTGAGACAGAATATGGCTGGAGGAAGGGTGATTCGTTTCCAAATTTTCTATCTAATTTTCTTTTTCTGATACAGGCCTAGGGCCATTTATTTTCCAAACCTTAAGGCAAACAGGTGTTTTGCATTAAGCATGGGTTTGGGTAGGGTTCTGTGACTCTTTCTAGTTAGTAATTAACAGGAACAAATCCATTCCTTTAGGGGAAGATTTAATAGGTGAGCCACTCTGTGGAGCATCTGCTCCCAATCTCATGACAGAAAAAAGGCTGAGAGAATTTGGTTTGCTCATCCTGGAAAAGAGAAGGCTTAGGAATGATCTAATTGTGGCCTTCCATTACCTGAAGGGATCCCAAAAGAAAGATGGAGAGAGACTACTTAAAAGGTCTAGGAGTGACAGAACACACTGAAGAGTTTATTTGTAGGTTTATATTAGAGATTAAGAAAAAATACTGTGAAAGTGGTGAGGCACTGGTGTTGTCATTATAGTGCAAGAGTTCTATGGTCATTATATTGCAAGGGTTCCATATTGCCAGTTTCCTACCTCCTTGATGTTTCTTGTAGGCAGCTCCTCCAGGCACTGACTCTTCCTTGTTCTCACAGCAGCCAATTGACTCCAGTTCCCCCAAACCAACCAATCCACTCTTTTATAACACTCTGCTTATTGGCTACAGGTGTGGCCTGTTAACATCAGGCCTGCTCCTAATCCTTAATAGTTGGCTCAGCTGCAACTCTTTAAGGGGTAAGATTACTTTCTATACCACCTTTATTTACTTATGTTCTATCCCCCTACACACTGGCCCAGGTTACCCAGAAAGATGTGGATATCTCATCCTTGGAAGTGTTCAAGGCCAGATTAGATGGGCTTCTGAGCAACCTGGTCTAATGGCAGGGGGGTTGGAATGAAATGATTTTTAGCGTCTCTTCCAACGCAAACCATTCTGTGATTTGTGAAACATTGCTCGATTCCCCCCCATGCAGCTCTTTTCCTGAGAGAAAGGACAAGTGTTTCAGGCCAGTGAGTTTATCTGCAATCTCCTGCCTTGTGATAACATTGATGGATCCCCATCCAGTGGTTATGGTGGGGTTTACGACAGAGTTACAACGCCAGGGAATCACTGTGAGCAGAAGCTGCCACGAGTGCATGTGCTCTTTTCCTTTGTTCCTCCTAACTCCAGGCTCACCACATGAAATATTTTAGAAACCCAGCTTCAATGGGAATCACAAATGGGTGGCAAATGACAGTAATTATTTTGTGGTAATCGTCAAATTCTTAGCAAAAAAGGAAGTGGTGAGACAATGAGATGTTTTCAAAGAAAGCATGTGGATGCACAGTCCTGTGAAACATGCGGAAAGGAACGCTCAGCCAAAAACAGTGTTTGGTTCAATAAATCATGTATGATTTGCAGGCTAAACTTCTGCTCCCTAAATGTGCAAGAGCAGAATGTCTACAGACGCTATCTGGCTTCAAAAAATTAAATTTTTAAGACAATGCCATCAAGGACTGTACTTCTCATGGATTTATTTGTTTTTACAGAAAGTTACTAGCCATAATATGCATCCTGTGCAGGTTGAAGCAGAGGATAAATTTGGTCAAAATGAGAATTTCTCACTGAAATTAAAGTGAGCTTGCAACTATTTCATTTCGCACTCAAGGTGGAATATTTTATTACAATTCCAATTATGTTTCAAGGCTTAAAATACTGTTAAAATATGCTAATTGAGACATTCAGGATGACAACTGCAACTAATTCAGACAAGAGTTTCAATTGTGAAATCTGCTTTTTCTTTGAAAACTACTTAGAGTAAAGCAATATTTAGTTTCTTCTGATGTGGCTTTAGATAGTTCATATCAAATGCTAAATTAAATGTCAATAATCCTTAAGGAGGCTATCTTAG
Source organism: Ammospiza caudacuta (assembly GCF_027887145.1). Taxonomy (NCBI): domain Eukaryota; kingdom Metazoa; phylum Chordata; class Aves; order Passeriformes; family Passerellidae; genus Ammospiza; species Ammospiza caudacuta. The sequence continues at coordinate 10,434,543 of NC_080594.1, forward strand.
TCACACCTTTTTAATCAACGTTTCCAATGTGATCTTAAGGTCCATTTGTCCCCAGAATATAATGAGAATTGTACAAATCTCATGCATTGCCAGGCTGAGTTCAACACAAGGGTTTCATTTATGCTTATTTAAGCTACATTTTGAATGTTCCATATGAAAGTTTTGATTCCAACAAAAGCTATAAAAGAAATGAGTGACTGCAACCCAATGGATTTTTAGTTGTAGTTTTCAGAAAAACAAAAAAAGAAAATCCCATGGAAAATACCTCACAAGCTAAAAAACAATCACCATATTTAAAAAATCACATATTTTAAAATATTTTCTACAAAAATGGCAGAAAGGCAGATACAGATTTTATAATGGAAAATGTAAATCAGTTAACGATCAATGTTTTAAGCAGAATATCCCTATCAGATGATGATTCATTAGGGTTGTCTCAGAGAAGGAGGTTATCGATAATTTGATACCTCATATCCAGGATCCTAATCATTATTGTCAGAAAGTCTATTAAGGACCATAGGTCATGGATCTAAAATTAAGTATGCCACAAAAAAATATTGAGCAAGGGAAAAGGACAGACATTCTTATAGATTAAGATTCACACTGGAATGCATTGTATCAATTAATTTTGCTAAATTATTATTTGATAAAATAAAGCTACAGTCTCCAATGAAACATTTCTTATTTAAAATGAACTGAAGGTAGGAGTTGAAATATTAAAACACCTGAATATAAGTTGGAATATAAAACCACAACTCTTGACTGGCTTTTTATCCTGCTGTACATGGATTTGCCTTTAAAATGTATTTCTACCACAGATTATGCTGGAGTACTCAACAAAGTAATAAGACACACTCTTGGGCTTTTTTTCTCTTTTGCTGTTGAAGCATTCTAGTTTTTGGACAACTCCACTCACTCTTCTGCTAAATGAGAAGTTGAGAAGTGCACAGGTCTCTGTGCTCATACACCTCATTTAATCCAGCACACACTAACATAAACTAAGTTAAAGGCACAACTAAAAATTAAGTATTACTATTTTAATTTAAACAACATAAAACATAGAAACAATTGAAGTGTGATGTCTTTTCGTGTCTATTATGACAGAGATGGTAAAGAAAAAAAATCATGCTTAATTACAGTCTAAAAAAGAGATCACCCTCATCAGCTATATATTTCAGCCATTAACCTATACCATTTACAAAGCCCCCTTAGACTGGAACTCAAACTCCTAGCATATAGTTTTCCACAAGTTCAACTTACAGAGGACAAGATTTCCTGTCAGTACTGCTGTGACAGTTTTTTACTGGGATTGTCTATAGGTTCCTTTCAGCTCAGAGCCTCCTCTCATCCCTCCTCTCCACTGTTCTCCTGTTTCCTGATTTCAACATTCAGATAGAGATCTGAGCCCTGCTCTCATTCCCCAGTGGCTGGCTCCTTTGGAAAAGCCTGGATGATGCCTGTCTAGAGAGGTCAAGGACACTGAACCAGGCTTGGCCAGGCTGTGACCAGCGTGTCCCTTCTGAGGCTGAGGAGGTGACACGGCACCAACCTGTGATTTTCACCTGACAGCCCTGAGATTACAGATGTTACACACTCATGGCTGGCATTAAACACAAGAGCTGCTGTCTGAGTGCAGGCATGAACTAATTCAGGCTTTCAAGGGAGCTGTGATGAGTTTCAACCAGAGAGGAGGCTTAACCACAAAAATTCAAACAAGACCTAGGGTATTGCAGCATACAGTGCTGTCCAAAGTGTGCCAGAGCTCTCTGGTTTTCTCCTTTGGTGAAAGGAAACAGCCCAAGTGTGTGCCTCCCATCACCCAGCAGCAAAGGTGATGGGAGCTGTGGGTGCAGGAGCAGAAGAAGCAAAGGGAGATACCAGTACATGCTGAAGAAAGAGCTGGAGCAGTTGAAGTAATGGGAAAATCAGCATTTTCCCTTTGAGTAACAGTGATGAAACAATATCTAGGTTAGACTCTACATTAGACTAGATTCACATTTTAGGGGCTGACATGTCATATCCAGTTGGTGTGACTCTGTACTGGAGTCATCAGATGCCGCAGTTCAGGCAACTGTTGCTATCACCATTTGGCTAAGAAGCTATGGGCTATGAGATCAGGAAATTTCCACTTGTGCCCCACAGAGTCAGTTTTTTAGAGATCTGGGTGCTACAAGGTGGTGATGGCAGGAGCTGAACTCCACAGACACTGTGGATATGGGGCATGTTACAGACCCACAGAGCAGTGTTCAGCTGAGGCTGATCCTACAGGTACAAATCATGCAACGTTGAACAGCTTTTTTGTCCTGCTAATGAGATTTAAAGCACTTTAGAAACTAGGCTGGTCTCTGCTGTTTCCTCCCACAAAGGTTTATATTCCTCAACAGGATGGTTGCCTCCAGCACTGATTCAGGAATGCCAGCTGCAATTAAAGACTTGGAAAAAACAATACATTTAATGGCTTATTCAGGTTGACAAGCATTGTCCTACCTTGGGAATGTCTATGAGCCTTATAGGTATAGCTTTCCATTTGGATTTCCTTGCTGCATCATTTGATATTAGCTTTCTTCTTGCAGATTTTTGAGACCTATGTTTAAGATAAGCACTTGGTAATCTTGCATTGAAATCATAATAAAATATCACGCTAATTTATTCACTGGGAATGTTTTGCCAGCTTCTTGTATTAATTCCCCTCAAAGCTAATTTAGATGCTTGTTGTCTGTGTATTCCACATCTGTCTGTATTAATAACTGTGCAAGTGTCTGAACAAATTAAGACATTTTACAGCATTTAAACATCCCAAAGATCTTACATTTTCTGCGAAAGTGGAGAGGTTGTACTGTAATTTATGGACCTTTTCCCATTAATCTCTGAATTGTTTTGGCAGCCACTGCCTAAGAGCAGCAGCTACCTGGCAAGGACAGAAGATCTGTCAGGCTATGAAGGGTGCCTGCATTCGCTGGAGAGATAAATGGGAGCAATGAAATAGAGTTAAGCCCAGAGAAGGAAGCTCATCCTCAGACAGACTTGCCAAGCCTGTTTCATGATAGCTTATAGCTTTCATTGTGGCTTAGCAAATGCTGCTGAGTATTCTGTCAAAGGAAACTTACTTTTCCAGACAAGTAGCTCTGTAAAGCCCTAAGGTGTCACTGCTAATACTTGAACTTGCTTACACAGGTGTTTTTTTGGATAAAGCATATAGGTACTGTAATAAGAAGTCCAAGATTCCTTAAAATGTGTTTTCTAATCCAAAACACCTAGAAAGGTTTTTAATTTTCGCCTTTTCTGTTCAGCTGTAGTGAAAAAACAGATTATTTCTTAAGGTCTGTCATTTATAGAGAAGTGGTTTTTCCATGTGCTTTGAGGGCAGAAAAGTATGAGTCTTTCAAGTTCCTATGGTTCTTATAATGTTACTCTATAGAACCTTAATTCATACTCATCACTGGGGACACATATAATAGAAAGCCTTTCTGCAACTTCTTTTTAATGTCTAGAACATATGATTATGGTGTTTAAGCTTCTTTGAGAAGAAAAACGAAAAATCAAACTGAGAAGACTTAAAGATATAATTTCAAATTTTGTGTGACTACTTATTTAAAATATTCTTTTAAGTTCTCACCTAGTCACTTAAAAATATATTCTATTTGTTAACTAAATCCTGTTCAAGCTAGAAAATCTAATCAATCAAATTAACCGCAGCACAATTAGGAAAAAGTAGTAGGTTGAAATAAAGAAGCACAAAACTTAAAGGAAACTTAAGAAAACTTTGCTTACAGAGAAAGAAGAAAAATGAATACAGAAACCATGACTGTTTAAAGTTGTGTATTATAGCTTTTTAACAAATTATCAAAATTTGAGATTAAGTAAGGAAACTTTCCAACTTTATTACACTTTTGCTGAGAACTGACTGATGAAGGTTCAGCTATAGTTCAACAAAAGACAACATAACACCTGCAAAACTTCAAGATCTATCATTCTGGATAGATTTATTTGGTCCTAACTGGAACTAAGTGAGCAGATTTCCCATTATTTTTTGCTAATCATATAATAATGATTTATAACCAAGTGAAAACAAGACCACAGGTTCTACATAGGACCTGTGCAAATTTACAGTGATATTTTCCCTGTCACAGTTAAGCAGGCTCTAAATGGACTATAATGCACTGGGAACAGCTGCTTTAAGAGACTCTTTCCCATACTCATGTATTTGCAATCCATATGCTTAAACGGATTTCACCTAACAACTGTATTAATGGACTTAGTTACTAAACATTTGTGGATCATGTAACTGTTATGTCATTATATGCTAAATGAAGCTTAGTTGTAAGCCTCAGATCTTTAATCCAAGATCAACTCTGGAGCTCCACAGAGGTGCTATTTGCATTATTTTCCATTTGGATCAGCCTGTGATCTGACTACAGAGTTAACAAGCCTTTGCCCTTCATTATTCTCCCTCCTCACTTCCAAGTGATCTTGGACACTTTTTTCAGTCACCACAAGACAGTGAAAATCTTGTTTCTTATTGCACATTTAGCAGCAATATGAAAGAAAACATTCAACGTACTAAGAGGCAGGCCCAGTACTGCCTTTTCCCTTGCACAGGTTTGCAACACTGATGTGGTTCTTTGAACTGAGGAAGAAGCAGGAAAGGAACTAGTTGACCTAAAAGACCTCTTTCACCTCTAATTTCTATGGGAAAAAAATTACAAAAAGTTCTCTGACCTCATTTGCAATATTTGCTGTCAAATAATGATCCTGTTATGAGGTTATTCAAAATATTGAGGTCAATTGCAATTCTGCTTAGAAAATTATCCAACAAGCTCTTTGCATTTACAAGTTCTATAGAGCTGTACAGTGTATTTGTATTTAAACTGTTAATTCAAGGAGGCTCTGTGAACATACCGAGTGCTTTAAAATCCATTACAAAACCCACTCTCATTATGTACCCTGTAGTGACTTCAGACCTACCAAAGTCAAGCACATGTTCTTATCCAAAGTGATCACAAACAAAAGTTAGAATACCACTAAAGCTTATGTTAGGCAATATTTTGTGTATTAAAAAAAAAAAAACCTATATGTATCAAACAATGGTCCTCAAAAACAATCATTGGATTGCATCCCATGAGAGGAAACTGGGCCAAAATTGATCTGGATAGCCAAATTTATTATTACATGAAGTGAATGCACAATGAAATTTGATTAGAGCAAGTGTGCCATCATTCCCTTTTGCAAGATTGAGCACAGAACAGCACAGCCTTGATGAAAGGAATCGATAGCATTGAAAGCAAAATTGGACGGCTGTCAAATCATCTTAATTCCTATTTTCTGAATGAGTGCAGTGAAATTGCTTGATGCACATGCTAATAACCAAATTAGTGGGCTTTGAGTCAGTACAGAGAGTCAAGCCTCTATAAAACTTAAATAATTTTTCTAAATGTAAGAAAAATTCTCTCAAACCCACATGAAGCAGTGATACCACAAAATAAAGTCTGCATTTTGAAATTATAATTAACAGAGCTGCATTTCATGCAATTCTGTAGACATGAGGATATGTAAACAGCAACTTCACATCTGTTAATAGACATGTTGACTAGCAATATTCCCTCTCCCATGACTGGAAATACAATCTATTCAACAGTCACACACAGAGAGATGCACAATACACATAGCAAGAATGGACCTGTGAGGCTCTTTGAAATCCATCACTCAGAAGTGCATAATACAGAATTTCTTTGAGATATTTCTCATGGAACTTCCTCAGAAAGGTCTGAGGGTGTTCTCAAGGTCAGCTGAAGCCATCCTAAAACTAAATTGCCATCAAATCCCACCTCTCCTTCACATTTCCTCTCAGCCCCCTTTATGCAAAGCAAGGCAGCTGTTGATGTGGACGGGAAGGGTGGGGACAAGGTGGTAAAGGTTGTGTGGCCATGTGTCACCCACCGCACCCAGGGAAAAATTCAAGACACACCCACAAATCTACATATTCCTGAGCAGCAATCTGGGTTTTGATTGTATTTGTATTGCTTTTAACTGCTTTCCAGTGCCTTGCCCAGCAGATGTTCCTCTACACACTCCGTGCCTGCAGGACCCTCCTGAAGATCAGATCAGGGGAAGCTCACAAGCATAGAGTGTCTCATCAGCTACAGAATAATGACGCTCAAACTTTCCTCTGACATTCTTAAAGGCATGTTTGAAATTACATGTTTCTCTTTCCAGCTTTGAGTAGTGATATATTTTTACAAGTACAAGCTTTGAGAAATATATTCTTTAAGTATAAAAAAAGAATTTGTGGTAGCAGCCCAGAGAAGAGTCAGGACAAAACATGGAAAAGAGCATCTCAGCAGGGAGTCTCTGCATCTCTGCTTGCCTTAGAACAGGAACATCAGAACTGTCACCCAGCACCAACACTGCATTATCCCCCACCCTTAAACAAACAAATCACACTGTTAAAAGGGCACAGCAATAAAAGGAGATATTTTTATAGGTACTCTGCTTATAAAATTAGCAAAAGGTTGTGACTAATCTAGTGGTTGAGGACAATGACTCAGCCTAAACCAGGACTTTCATAACAGGTGGATTCAGGAATATGATGGATTGAGCAACATCATGCTCTATGCTCAAGCCATATCTTGAAGAATGTGAAGATAAGTAATTTTATTGCTCTCTCATAGATAGTTAATACAGAAAAAACTCATATTGCACTTAGTAAGTTGGTTCAAAACAGAAGACGTTTTATAATAGTCCATAAGACAGCAAAAGGACCTTTTATGTACAGCTGAAGAAGACAATAAGGACTCTCAATTCTCCTTTTTTTCTCATAAAAATTACTGGTGAGTTATATTCAAATCTAAGATCTTTAACTGCATGTGTTTTGTATTTTTACTTTTTTTAAAATCTGAGCTTGGGGAAAAGATACTGATGGACATACCCACACAATATCTCTTAATTAGGACATTGCCTCTTATGGAATTAAAAAAACCCCCAAACCTCTCTGCTAATTCTACCCATACAACAGAGGAGTAAGGTAAGGGCACTAAGCATAAGAACACAGCACAGGCAGACAAGACAAAGCTTTTCTCATGCTGGATCCAATAAATTCACATATCATACTGTAATTTATGAGACAATGCTGCTGCACGGAAAACCTGGAATGTTATAAAAAACATGGAGCACCTTCAGCTTTAACATTTGGATTTGGCCACAAGCATGATGTCCTTGATGGTTACTGTGAGCCAGGCACTTGTTTTTAATCTGTAGTTCCTCTCTAATAATAGATTGCTGAGAATAGATAATAATATGGAGCATTAGCTTAAAAGTCTGTCAGCTGACTGAAAATGGTGTTTGGATTCTTAGGCTGTCAGGGAGTACAGCAATGTATTTATTATTTATTTTAAAATAAGACATGGAAGCAAGCAGCCTGACCTTTATTGCATTTAAAATACAGCAATGCACTTGTGACCTGTTCAGCTGCTTCCACGTGGGCGTCTAGAATACCAGAGAACACCAACTTGCCAGCTATCACAAGCTCAGGATGAACTTTGTAATCGTTTTTATATATGAAAATCATCCCATATAGTGTTAGGCTCTTGCATTCCCACTGCTACAATTCCTTTCATAATAACGTTATCAAATGGTGCTGATACAAATATAAACCTGCACCAAAACAACTTCTGCATTTCACTTGCAGTTTGTACGGGAGCAGATATTTCTTTGTCTCATTGCCTGGTGCCAATAGAGTGCAAATTGCTCCTCCAAAGACTTGGGGTGATGACAGTCTAAGTACGAGCCATTAATAACCATCACTGGTGACACAGGTTCTGTGAGTAATTGATAATGTTCTAAACTAATGAGTATTGATAATGTTCTAAACTAATGAGTAATTGATAATGTTCTAAACAGCTTCCAAACTACCAGCATCTGGGCTTTCACTTCTGCTCAGGGATGAAGCCATTTGGTCCAGAACTTACACAGATTAGCTAGGAAAACATTTTTTATACCACAATAAGAAAAAAAGCAAAACAAACCAAAATCCAGCAAAATTCTAAAAGTTGCTCAAATAAAGATTTTTGATAACCAAATTGTCCCAGAGGATCAGAATTTAAATCTGTTGGAAAGCTCATGTGACAAGAAGACAGTATTTTATCTAGTGTTCATATCAAATATACCTGGTAAGCTATTTAAAATACAGGATCTCTAGTTGGATACTTTAGTTGCTGAAGAACTACTCTTTGTGTAAATAAACCAGCTGAACTCCCTATATCACAATTTCAATTATAAGATTTTATCATGATCATTAATTGACATCTGTTAGGCTTCTGTGTCATTTATTAAGATGATTTTTAATTTAATGTGTCTATTATCAGTAGAAGAACCTTTTTTACTATGAAGTTGTACAAGTATTTAGACATATGAGCAGATAACTTTTAACCACAATGATGCTCTTGTGCTCCCTTAAGTTCAGTTAGAAATTACTTTTGCCAGTACTGCCATTAATTGAATTACACTCATGAAGTCATTCAGTATCTTCATTAATTTAATTATAAAGTACTTCTTTAAACTCCAGTTTTAGAGCATTTCTCAATAAAAGTGATGGGTGAAGCAGTTTCTTTTGTACAAAGTCAAATTTTAATCTTGTGGTCAAACCTTCTAATAGATCAGTGCTTCCATCTCTTGCAAGAGCTGCAATGAAGGCTGCCTTTTAATAACCACAGATGGTACATAAGAGATGTACCCTAAATTATATGGATATTTGCTGCAGCAGACTCATACTGGTGCCTGCAGAAGCAGAGATGCTCACAATACATGTGAACAATTTTCTCAACACATATGCAAGAATAAAAGCAAGTAGGTTCAAAACAGGTTGCAAAGTCAAAGTCAATAGGTTCAAAAGTAAAGAGGTTCAAAATATCCAAACTTGTATATCAGCAATGGTGAACAGAAATATTTCCTCTCAATAGCTCATGAGATGTAGCTTGGGCTCAGTAAAAGGAAAATAATTGAAAGACTGAGAAAAAAAAATATAAGTAAGAGGTTACAGAACCCCCATCCAATTTGTGGTATTTGGCTGTTCTGCTGGTAGAGTCAGAAAGAGAAATACTATAAATTTCTGCAAGCTCACTATGTTCTTATCCACAGGCAAAATAAGCTACTCTGGGAAAGTTACTTCAATCTGCAGTTGTTTACTCAGAACATTGTTTGCATCTTATTGCAGGGGTTCCCTACTGTTGTCCCCTATCACAAAAACTCCATACCTTCTTGGTGTTTCTCGTGGGCAACTCCTCAGAGCACTGACTCTTTCTTCTTCACAAATCAGCCACTGACTCCAGTTCCCTTCTCACCCAGCCACCCCACTCTTTTATAGCACTCTGCTTCTCACTGGTTACAGCTGTGGCCTGTTAAAGTCAGGCCTGCTCCTCATCTTTGATCATTGGCCCAGCTGCAGCTCCTTAGGGGTAAGATTACTTTCTACACTATCTTTATTTTCTTATATTCTGTCTCCCTACAGAACATTGTTAGAGCCTTAAAGGAAATGTTCATTTTCCTCAGGTAGCTGGGAAGAGAATCTCAGGGAAGTCTGAAGTGATTTGCAGCATGTCATGTTCTATGATGGCAGAGATGCAAGAGATGCAGTTTCACCTTATGGCCTTGTGTTTGCAAAGTTATCCTTTCCCTGTGGTAGTGGTACAAACCATGTTTGTGCTTACATAGCTTCTGCAATGCCCACAGTGCTCTGATTTATTTTCTTTTTCCATAAAAAGGTGGAATGACAGTACAGTTTGACTAGCTGTGGTGATAACCTTCTGTAATGCCATGCTTGACTGAAGCAGCAATCCCTCTCTGAGGATGGAAGAAAGTGCTTTGTCTGAGTTCTGATACCTCATAATTTGTTCAGCTGCACTTTCAAACTTACATTTGACAAATGATTTTTTTAAAGCAGCTACATATCTTTTGTTAATTTGCAGGTTTTGTAGTCACTTCACCTGTTTTGCTATACAGACAAACCTGTTGACATTTAACTACATATTTCTTAGCCCCCCCCATCAAATTTCTGAGCTGGGAACAAGTCTCTGCCTTGCATATCAGTGTGGAGAATAATACCAAACGAGTGTTCAGTTGTAGAGTCTCTTCTTCTCTCATAAAACTCCTTGATTTTGGGCATATAATTAAAAAACAAAAAAAAATTTATTCACAAAGTTACATAACACACCTTAGGCTTACTCAAGGTTTAGAAAAATACGCAGAGAAAACCAGGCTTAAAAGGAACACTCTCATCACCAGACAAGTGCACACAGATAGGAAACAAGCTCTCAGAGCACTTAATGAGAGAGGAGCAGGAAGGGCAGAGCATGGCAGCAGCTACAGGTGCAGCAAAAACAATTCCTAGATCAGGATTATTAATTCTTTCTTTTCTTACAGAGCATCCAAGCAGCACCTTTAGTTATTCAGAGTTAGTTACAGACCCTAGTGCATATTGTGTTCAAGCAACTGGAGTTTGTGGTTCTAAGGGTCAGGCAAAAACAAAATTCAAGACTCTGAATCTCAGGACAACAAATTTCCAGCTCCTCAAGGAGTCAGACAGTAGGATCTCCTGGGAAACATCCTTCAGGGACTATGGAACAGAGCTAGCAAAACTTAAAGGCATTTTGCACAGTGTGCAAGAGCTCTCAATCCCCTGGTGTAAGAAATCAGGAAAGGAAGACAAGATACTGGCATAGGTGATTAAAAACCTGCTGGTCAAATTAAACAGCAAAAAGGAAGTGCACAGGCAGTGGAAGCAGGAACACCATGGGAGGAATGCAGAGGTACAGTCCAATTGTGTAAGGCTGAGATTTGTACTCATTCATCAGTAGCATGCTCCTGAAATCATGTAAATCATTAAAAAAGACCCCTGATAAGACATATACCCGTAAATATCATTATTTTCTAGGTTTCTTTGCTTCATCAACAGGACACAGGGAACAGTCTAACTGCTCTTCCTTGGTAACTTTGTGAAAGATTTGAATTAAACAAAATACACCAGCAAAACAAAGTTAATTGGAGCAACTGAAGAAATGGACTTGGCTTTCATAGCCAATATCTTCATGAACTGAGAGCACTAAAACTATCATGCTGTGGTTTTCATTTTTGCAGGTATTTTAAGTAGATATTATGGAAATCTTGACAGACATTGTAATTCCATTATCTACAGTCTCATGAGTGTGAGCCAGCTGCCTTGCTGTTTAGGTTCCGCTTACATAACTGAGAAAGCAGCTATTCACCAATGATAATATTTATTTTCACTGTTCTTTTCCCTTGTATTTATCATCATAATATTATTTTTCTTTCCTGCCTGCTCTTAACCTCAGTGGTTGCACTTGGGATTTGAAAGTAAGGGATGCCTTAGGACAGAGATTGGGTTTATATGTAGTGAGTTTGGGCAATAATAAATCCTCCAGATTAATAATGCTCTGATGCAGTTTCAGCAGATCTTTTCTTTGGTTTTCCTGTACTAGCCAAGTCAAACTAAGATTAGACAAGCTTAAGAAAAACAAGGGGTCTTTGTCTCCACTGCCACCCTCACCTAAAGTAGTTCATAACTTAATTGGTGAACATTCTACAATATGTCAGGACAAGTTTCAATAGGAGGCATTAATTGGGATTTGTCCCATATGGGAGTCGTCTTGGGCCTGCATAAACAGAGAGATGAATGAAAAGGCTCCGCTCCCGTTCGAAACGTGACCTCTCTGGGCTTATTTGGGCTCCTGGTAGAACAGGCACTGAAACAGCTAATTAGCTTGGCACTGTTTCAGACAGCTGGATTAGAGTCAGTGATAAAATGCAACAGAAGGCACCTCTTGGCACAGGTCCCTGTAACTCATCCCACCAGCCTGGAAATCCAGTGGAGCAGAGGGGTCCCCCAGGCTGGGGTTGGAGGCTCCTTCTGAGTCCAGAGGAACCAAGCCATTTGTCAAAGCCACGTTTAACTGTACATGCTTATCCTGCAAGAACAGAGCAATATATCTACTGTAAATCAGCCCCAGGACTGGGCCAAGCTACTGTGAGTTCCTCCCTTTCCTGTGAGCAAAGAGAGAGAGATTCACAAACTGAAAGCTGCAATAATCCATGGGCGTATAACCACTCATGCCCTTCTAACGAGGAGCTCTCACCAGCTATGTTGGCTTTACACCAGGGAGCATGAATTTGGTATCAATGTGCTTTAAACTACTTGGGAAATACACTTAACATTTTATGCTCCTGAAGTGATAAGGCTGCCAGCATGACAGGGAAATGTTTCAAAACAACAGGGATACAATTCCTGGGGAATACAGTTCTTGGGTAACACAATAGGATGAGACATCTCTACATCAGATAATAATAAATAACAGCAATATCCAGAAAATTATTTGGGGATTAAAAGAAAATTTTCACTGACCATCTTTGCTGACTTCACTGTGGTGTGCTACCTCACAGGGACAAAATTCAAGACAGAATTTTTTTCAAGAATGGTTTAAGTTTAACTACAGCAAGCCATTCAGCAAAGCAGCAGTTACATGCAGTATCCTTCTGTGTTTTACTAGATTTTTATTAGTTTAAAACTTATGAATGTAATTGGAGAAATATGATACTGTACCAGTGCAGTAGGAAGGAGCTTATTCAGTTATTCCATGTGACTGAGTCTGCTCTGACATTCTCATGTTCATATATTCTAATAAAGCCTGAGTAGCCTTCTATTCCTGTTTTTATTTCATACCCTTCCCACTCTACACCCTCCTTTGAAAAATAATATTGGTATGAGATAATATATTTGCACATTCTGTGCATACAAATAGCAAGAACATTGAAGAATGTACAGCAAGGAACTTGGGTTTTAACCTAACTTGGCTGTTCTATGGTCCCTGAAATATATGAAGAGATTTAAAACACTCATCTTGGAGTTCAGCTATGGCAGGCTTGCATCGTTTCCCATCCACATTACATTCCCCATGATGTGAAGGGATTCATGGAGCCTTCTTTTCTGCTCTCATTACAATCTTTGTCACTAGGAATGAAGTATCCAAATTTTAATGCCTCATATATTTTGTCAGCTGTGGTGCTGTGCTATACTACCCTGACCTTTTTGATTGGCTTGCCATTTCAGTTCTCCCTATTTACAGCTTCATTAACCTGTGGGGGAGTGGTGGACTGGCCACCAATCAAGGGACACTCTACTGAAAAGGTCAGCAGAGTCCAGCATATTTACAATCCCTCCACAAACCAAGTTTGTGCAAGTGTAGAAGTAAAGTTTTCCCATTTGGGACAACAGCAGCAGGAAAAGATGAAGTGACATGAATTCAGCCTGAATCCCAGACAGTAGGAAAATGAAAGGAAGCAGAAAAAAAGTCTCCAACTCAGTTTCAGAGAAACACCACATTTGTTAACCCACAGCTCTTAACAGAAAACATTTGATCTCAACTGGATGACACTACCCAGATAACTGAAATCTACAATTATTACTATTTTGAATTAGTTTTGAAGTCAACTCTAAAAAACATACTGTCTGTTTAATATAATCCTGGGAAGCAAAAATGAACACTGAGCAAGCTCTCTTGCACAGAGAGGTTTTTAAACAGGAAATATTTGAAGTTTGCCAAAATTCTTTGCTATAGACTTCACTAAACATCATCTTCCATATGAGAAAACATTAGTAATGGTTATGTAATTAGTGCCATTTTAAGATAATTCAAAACTGATTCATAAAACAAACTTCTGTTTAGACCACAAAGAGATAGGACAAAACTTAGACTAAACATGGGGTTTGATAGCAGAGGGCACTGTGCTGTAGGAGGCTCTGTCTTTCAGATAAGAAGAGAAACTAAACTAATGACCACTTATGATCAGTGAGGTTGTTTAGGCATGGTAATCTGACTGACCTAGCCAGACTCCAGCTTCTGTAATTGCAGGCCTCTTAGAATACCTAATTTTCCCTAAATGTAAATGTTTTGTGGTGGCAGTGGGGCAGAGGGAAAGGGCCTCCTTTCCCAAGTACCTGAGCATTCCCAGATGAAGTAGAACAGAATTCCTGGTGTAAAAAACACAAGAAAATAATTTTACATGCAGAGGTTTGAACCGGTTATCAAATTACCTGGGAAAGTAAGGTATAGTGAAGAAATTTTAAAAGCAAGATTTCCCCTCCATCATCACAACAAACAAATAAAACCAGCTCCAACTAACATTTCCTCTTTCTCTGTTGGACGACATTACTTCTCTCCAAAATTACAAACAGATTCATTAAAGAAATGGATGAATTAGGCATTAATTCAACAGTTTTGGTCCATAAGGATGCCACTGTGTAAGATTTTATTTCTCCTACCCATTTTAAACCTTTCACCACACCTTCAGTCACATCAGCTTCCCACAATCATTACCAGTACATGTCCAGGGGCTGTTGTAATTTGCTTCTTTATCAGTTATCCTTTAATTCAAGTAGAATTCAGGAAACAACTAATTACTTGTGTTAATACTTCAGTTTCTAAGCAAGAGAAATTTTTAAGCTCAAAAAAAACCAAAGCATAAACAAAATTGAGGTAGCTAAAAAGTGTCAGAATGGTAAATTACAAATAAAGCATGAATTAAGTCAGAAATTAATTGCATCCTGAAAAGCAGTACATGTACTGCACTGCTGTTTGCAGCTACACTTGGATCATGGACATGTGATCTTATGCTCCTGAAGAAGCCAGTGAGAGAATTCAAGTACTTATATTTCTCTTCCTGTTTAACACATTGGAAATAAAACAGTCCCATTCATTTTGATACTGTTTAATATCCTTCTATGATAGTGATTCTCTCTTTTTCTCAGGGACACCAACCCACCCTTTCATAAGGTATTTTCCTATTTGATGCCTGCAAAAGACCTTATGAAAGGGTGGGTTGGTGTCCCTGACATTACTTCTCTCCAAAATTAGAAACAGATTCATTAAAGAAATGGATGAATTAGGCATTAATTGATGTGCAAGAAGCAGAGCAAAAAGGACAGTGAGACTATCAATTCAAATGATAAATAAACAAAATCTTGGATTGTACTGACATATCCCAGTGCAGACATCTCCCATATGACACAAACACCAGGATTTGAACAAAAATCTTGTCATTACATGACTTGTTGTTGATGTGCTAGTCACAGAAAATGGTTTTAAGAAATATTGTACCAAGTGGTCATTTTCACTTTATTTACCACAAATTAAAGCTGCAAAATTAATTAGATCCTACTGCTAATCAGAGGAATCTGCTCCAAAGAAATAATCTGACATATTGGTAACTTGGTAGTGTGTTGAGTTTCTGTAGGCCAGTAATTTTTCTTGGCTTGCTCAACATAAACATCTAATAGTAAAAAAAAAAAAAAAAAAAAAAAAGGAAAAAAAAGTAAATCAACACAGTTTTATTGAAGTCTGTGTTGATTTAAGCCATCTGAAGTTCTGGCTCAGTACTGAGATTGTTATTACAAGCAAAGCATACGTAAAACCAAGGATATTTTATCTTTAGAGGCTTGGCTGGAAATATTGTTCTTGGGTACATGAAGAAAACATAAGACAAACATTTTGAACATGAAAAAAAAAAGCTCACATTTAGTGACCTCTGAATTAAAAACCTGATTGATTTAGTTAACTTAATTCTACACCCATGGTTTTGTGTTGTTGCTTATCACACATGCTCTTTTGCATTATAAAAAAGACAAATCCTTGCTTAATTAATTTTATAATAAATTAGCTGACAGTATAATAATTATGATTTCTTTAATTCCCTTGATCATTATCTTTGTTGAGTCCTAGAAATATCTTGGATACATGAGAAGCTCCTGAACCTACTCAGCTATCCAGATTCCAACTAGTAGTCAGTGGACCCACAGTAAAAACCCAAAAAACCTGAACAAACCAAACCAAATCAAGCCAACAGGACTTAAAATTGTTACTGAAAACAAAGAATCAGTAACTTTATTTTTATTTATATATTGGCATCTGTGAGAAAAGGCAAATCACAGCCTGCTGGGGATAGGTCTCCAATCTGAACTACAGAAGACGAGGTTCATGTCCATACATAGATTAGGTGCAGACAAAGACCTGAACTGGTCTTTCCCAACAAAGGTACCTGCAGCTCTCTCCTTATCCATCATCTTATTCTCTACACGATCCCTTGGAGCTGCCAAGACACAAATAAATGCGAAATACTGCTGCCAAATCTTTTATGAAATGACTTGTAGTGTAGACAAAGATCCTGAGGTGAAGAGTGTTTGGCATAGCTTGTGGTGCTTCTGAGGGCATCAGGAAACATAAGAGAGCAGGAGGGACTAAAGTACCTCAGAAAGGCAATTATTGGTTCTGCTTGTTCCGTCGGATCAAACACTGCTTCTACCTGAAGACAATTTCTGATCTTTCTGAAGAAATTAAAATAGTCTATGCATAACTATTTCCTAGGGATAAAAAGATTTCTACCTGGTTAATGCAGGTATCTGAGTGAAGTTGTGAAGCATGGGTTTCATTAAACCATTTTACTATTTAAAATGAAGCTTCCTTCGTGTTTTATAAGCATCCCAAAAGCAATGCCAGCAACATTCTTCACTCTGTGGTTCATGAATAAATGCAAATGAACACAGGCATTCAGGTTCCAAAGTTGGGGAGAATAGCATAGAGAAACCATTACCATTTAAATGAATTTTTTTTCTATACACACATGGACATGAGAGGTTAATTAAAAATGCACTATTAAAGCTGACTTTGTAAGAAGCAGTCATTCAGCCCTTTGAACCAAGCCAGACCTTAAAAGCCATTTCACTTCCTAACTGTAAAGTTCTCCATCACTAATACTTTTCCAAAATGATAAGCCTTCATTCTGTTCATAAATTCCTGAATATATTGCTAACTCTTGAATATTATTGCTGTTGAGAGGAATAAATAAAGTAAGGTTTACTAAAGCTATCAACAGGATATCAGACAAAAATGAGTTTTCAAAGTGAAAAATCTACTTAAGTTTAGGCAACACTCCCCCATCTCACTTATTAAAAGAACAAAGGTTTCCTTTAACTACATCAAAAAGGAGGTAAACCTAAACCCCTTAAAAATCAGGTACAAAAGCTACACAGAGTGACTCGGGGGGATGAAAGGTGGGGTAGATCTCAGATGACATGAGGTGTGCCTACAAAAGCAAGCAGGGCTGTCAGCAGAAAGAATTCAGGGAACAAAGAAGTTGATGCCCCAAAGTGAGCACCATGAGAGCCTTTTGCTATGATCAGCTCTAGTCTGGCCCTGTGGACCTTCTGGGAGCCCTGAAAGGAACCAAGCCCATGGACTCTAAGACTGCTTTGCAAAACAAAGAATTCATTTACAAAGAATGGGGAGGGGGTTTGTTTTCAGGAGGAAGCCTTTATTGTGAACTCAAATGCTTTTACACAGCACTGCATCCTGGATTGCAAATGGAAGAGAAATAGCAGATGTTCATCCCTCTTCCACAGCAATGACAGAGTTAGTTTACAGGTTTCTCAAAAAGTCATGCGTTTCAATTGCCATTATGTACATTTTTTTGGCATAATGCTTACAAAATGCAATTTAGCCATATCTCACTGCAGAATATTAAGCTACTGCTTTTTGCCTGTGTGAAGGGTTGCGTGTGACCCGAGCACAGCAGTTCAATAGGTGAACTTTGGGAGAGGCAACAGAGGTGGAACGCATTAGTGTCACTCAGAGACACATCAGACATTTTGGGGTCGTTTCCATACAACCCACAGCCAAATAAAATGCTGTGGGAATATTTCTTCACTGAAACATTTCACCAGTTCATTTCTTGGAAGAGGATTTTATTTGAAGGAATGAAACATCGCCACTGCTTAAACGGTTTGTCTCTAGGCCAAGGAATGATCTCTGTGCTGAGTGGGCACAGCACTTTGCAGACCTGATGATTAAATGATAATGGCAGCATTTCAGCAAAAGTAACCTTAACTGCTTAGAGCAAAAGCAGGAGTGGAGATCATGCTAGAGATTCCTAAAAGATGAAAAACATTTTACTCATACTTCCTCTCCATTGCAGAGATGAATTGAGGCATCACTTAGCCTCTGTATCCTCCCACTTGAATGTTAATTTTTGTCTGCATTTCTTACTGATTTTGTTGTTTCTTGATATCTCTTTTTATACATATAGCCATAGACAGGGGCAGATATTTTTGGGGGTTTGCTAAAAGGTAGATTTCCCCAGCATTAATTACAGCATGCCTAAAGCAGCCAAGATATTGTTAGAGAGAATCTTTGCATCAAAATATTATAAAAAGCACATCTCTGAAGGAATTCCCTGGGGGATCACATGATAGCTGCAGTTTCTATTGTATTTCTCTTTACATTTGTATGCCCACTTGAACCTGAGTAGCAAATAAAATTTTAGAGAAATAGGATAATAACTATCTGCATAAAACAGCACAAATATTGCACATGAGAATCAGCATAAATTTGCACCCCTAGCATTTGCAAATAAATTCACACAAGCTGTGTGTCACACAAAAGATGGAATGGTGGTCATAGCACCCAAAATCATAAGGGTCATTAACTTGATGCAAAAAGTGCATTTCATTTAATTTTATAACTTCTTCAGGCTTAAAAAGCAGAGTATTTTCAATGCTACATATATAAATTTTCAAGCTGAGGCTACCCATGAAGCAATAGAGATTTTCAAAAAACCAGGGAGACAGTAGCCACGAGAAGGGAAAATCTCTCCACAGTTATGTCACTCTCCAATGAAAAAGAAAAGTCTAATTGTGAGACATTTGCCACCACTTCCTTCACAGTCAGTAAAAGCCTCTTAAACAAAGAAGCAAACACAGAATTGAGCAGCAGAACTCACTTCATACTCATATTAATAGTGTCTAGGAATAAGCTCAATTGCAACAACAAATTTCTCTACTTTACTCCTGGTTAGCTGAATAATAATATGCTGAGATCTAGGCTTCATACAAAACCTTATGAATGGCAAAGAAATAAAGATAATCATGTGAGAATTAATAGATGTCCCCAGTGATTCCTTATAAAGGCAAAAAATGACTGTACTACATATTTATGTGCAGTTTGTGATTTTACAATGCAAACAAACGTGAACTTATAGAAAAAAAGATTGTGATGGAGCAATAAACTGACAAGGAGACTTTTTTTTTTTTCAGTGTGCTCATGCTGTATACAACAGGGAGATATTATATGCCCAGATTACATAGTTATTTCTAGTGCCTCCTGCCCCACCAAGTGGACTAATAGTGTTATTTTTTACCATAAATTTGTATATTTTCCTTTCAGGAGTAAATGAAGTATATGTTCCCATAGCAACAAAAGCTAATTCTTTACAAATTTAAGTCTGAGGCTTCAGCACTGAATTCCATGGAAGCTTACTTTCCTATGGATCTTTGAAATGTGCAATTATACAGGCAGTTTTAATCTGCAAAGCTGAAAGATGGAGGGGCGTGGGAAATCAGTAATCTATACATGGCAGAATGTTCACATCTCTAAATCCACCATAAAATTTCTTAATCCTTCACCCTGAAAATCCATCATATCCCAAAAAATCTGTTTAATATGTCTGCTGCTGTCTTTTACAAAATTTGTGTTGCAAAACATAATGGTCATTAGACAATTTACAGTTTCCTGACAGAAATCCTTGGAAAATGTGATATTCAGTGAGTTCCAGCTTTCTGACAAAAGGGACAGCTGTTAGGCATACTCAGTTGAAATAATAAATACTCTTTCAGCACATGAAATTAATAGGACCAGAAAAGTCTTCCAAGGTCAACAACAACAGGACTAAACTAAAAGCCAACTCATGTTCTAAAACCTTAAGGAAAAACTTACTAAAACTAGGATAAAGAAAGTTAATTTAATCAAGAATCTTAACCATTAATTCATGTCTCCTTTAAAAAATAAAAAACACATTCCACATCACCTCCACCCTTCCCAAAAGTGAGTTTGGTTTCTTTCCCTTTGTATCTGAAGATGTCCCTTCACCCTTCTCATGGGAGAGCCACCACATGGTTTCTCCTCTCCAACTCTTGCTTTCATTTCAAGTTTTGAAAGAGCAGCTAACCTCTCTAGTACAAGTAACTGAATGCTTAGCTGCATTTGTACTATTCTATTATTAGTTTTTAAAAGAGCTCACAAAGGGTCTAAAGCACGTGCTCAAAATTTAATCTAGAACTACGCAATTCAGAGAATAACTTCCCTTTGTAGAAGAAGAGAGGAAGGTTAAACCATACTAAGTTCCAATTTTTTGGCTACAGGGGGTCTCACTAAACTTCCATAACCAAGCAATTTTTACAAAATTCATAACAGATCAAATCCTCCCATCTCCCTCTTGTATTAGGGTGCGTTTTATATACGGAACTGTAACACACCATTTGTATTAAATTTTCATGATTTCTCAGAAAAAGCATCTTCTATTTACCATTCAGATTGTAATGCCCATCCACTCTAGGAACACCCTAAATCACTTCAATTCTGTCTAATGACCTCTGTCCATTGATATTTGAAATATTATTGACACTACAAAGAAATTAAATACTTGGAAAATTATATGCTCAAACAAGTATTCAAATAGAAGATGAAAGCATTTGCCAAATGCTCTGGTAAGTGTGACTGCAATTATGGATAAAAAACATTGGACATTGACACATCAATGACCAGCAACCTGGAAATTGCGTTATTTTACTTTTATTGAGACTTTTCTCCAGTTTGGCTTAGTTTGTCCCAACCAAGAAAGGAACAAATCTGGGAACAACACAAAAACTGCAGGATAGCAGTGGATATTCTGACAGTTGTACCTTCACGCAACCAAGAAAAAGCAAAATAGCCCAGTGCACAGGAGAAAAACACTAACATGCTTCATTTCGTTCTCTGCAATCAGAAAAATTCCTCTTTATTAAAAAGAAGAGTAGAAACATAGCCTAAAATAAGGAGCACGGCACAAAATAAGGAACAGGATTCCCATTGTGATGAATTTTGTCTAAAAAGGTGGTAAAGCACAGTCTCTAAGCAAATTTACTGAACTGCAGCCCAAAAGGCCACTGTCCTTTATTAAGTGCTGAGACATTCCACAGCCACAGGAAGAGACTGTACCACAAATTGTGTTTGTTGCAGTTCTATAGAAGCAAAATGTATCCCTTTAACAAGTTTCTATGTTACATATCTCATCCCTTAAAACAAATAGTGGCTGAAGGCTCACCCTATGAAAAAATATGACTGAGATATTGAGAAAAGCACTTTGAGATTACAAAAATACCAATATAATATTTTTATTCTTTCTTAAGATATGAGTGTTTTCATCTTCCTCATTATAAGAATACTGCATTGAAGTGACAGCTACTAAAAATGTACATTACTCATGCCCTTGGTTTGAAACATTAGGAATGATAGGCACAGTTCTGATTTCAAATATCTCCATAAATCCCACCATTAATCTCATAGCACGGCTCTAATGTTTTTTTATAAGGTATTACTCCATATATTCCTGCATTCCAAAGACCAATATGGGTATATATGCAACATAAGCCTGGAAGACACCCAGGGTTATTTGACTTTTAAAATTCATCACTAAGTCAGGCTTACAGAATTATGCAGTGACACCAGGAATGGCCATTGCAAAGCATCAGCTGCTTTAGCTCATGCTACCATAATCTCTTTTGCATATCACAGGGCAGCAAATCCTGAAATAGGGGCTGTTATATACTGGAAGCATTTCTGAAGAGTTGGTAATTTTTTAAGACCTTAAAACCAGTATAATCCAAACTATTTCCCTGGTTACATTTCAGCTCCTCTGTGCCAATTAAACTTCCCAGACAAACCATATAGAATCAGAGATATATTCCTCTAAAGCCTTTTAGATTTTTACTCCCTTTCCAACATTCACTCCTGAATTATGCATTTAAAGCAAACTCAGAAACTCTTTAAATATCTCATCATCTTTTATTTAGAGACAGCTTAACATGAAAAGTCCTGTTAGAAGGATTTGTTTTACATTTTTAAAGAGCAATATTTCCTTTACAACCAAGCCTTAAGTGGTCTTACTTAAAAGCAGAATTAGCTTCTTTCAGGAGTTTTTATTGGATTTGTACTAGTGGTAGTAAAAGCCATTTCTAAATGTCTAAATCAGTAGCAATATGCTTTGTTCATCTCTATTTGCCCCAATGTTAATATTTCTTCAAGCTAAAAAACAGAAAATAAACCCCTCAAGCCCCCAACAAGGCACATAGACATTTATTTCTGTATCCAATGTTTCCAGAGATGATCAATATGGCAATTTCCTGCCAAGCCAGAAGGCTAATTACCACTCATTGTCAGAGACTGACAAGGCAGAAGTATCAAAGTGTTCAGAAAATAAGTCACAGAGACTCATTAAAGAGCCCTAGAAGAGGATTCCTTGCCTTTTCTTCAGGAAAACAGGTATCTCATTATGGTTTATATGAAGAAGTTGGGGGGTAGCAGCAGTGAAATTCAAGTGGCTGGGGTGAAAAAGCAGCGACTCTAAACATCTGACTGGAAGGGGATATCAAACCAGTGTGAATAAATTTTGGGTTGTGTATTTGTAACTGATTTCTCTTAGGCTGGAATGAGTAGTTCCACAGTAGATTGCTGTGCCAGGGCATGTGTCCCTCCAATGCACATGTCCAGGGTACCCCTTCTCACACCACTGGTTAAGAGTTAAATTAAGAGTTTATATTTCTTAATGCCTTGTAATGATGAATAAAAATAAAATTCTTCATTCTTTTTGCAGTAAAATACTGAATGCACAGGTTCAACACTCTCAAATCAGATGGTCTGTGCTAATCTGCAGATTTTTAAGAGAAATCTCTGCCACCTGTGCCTATATGTGCTAGAAATACCCCATGATCCAGCATGCAACAGCAAATTTTTCTGGTCTTCCTTGTTGCAGCTGCCTTGAGAGAAAGGGTTGTCCTCTGGCAACCTTAGCACTTCATTAAATGTCTGTTGGTTTTCTCATTCTTAAAATAAAAAGGTCAGTGCTCTGATGGAAGAAATAAAGGTGTCTTACAGAAGGCATTTGGCAAGGGACAGGTGAGGAAGAGTTTAGCAAGACGAAGAAAGGGAATAAAATCAGAGTAGGTTTGGGAAGGAAAGAGATAAAAGATATTAATATGCCATTAAAAAAAACATGAAAAATAACTAACTCAAACCCTGTGTAATTGAAGGCATGATTTTTTGCACTGTGTTGTGAATTCCCAAGGAATATGATTTTCAGATTTTCCTCAAGGATCACAAACAAGAGATAAAAGGTGACTTAGCAGAGAGACATTCACCACTGGCAGCTGAGCATATCAGTGCCTCTGAGATTCCTGGAGAGCTGCTTCTGGCACACAGGATTTCTTTGTGTCACATGTTTAGCTATGCAGGCAAGTGATCTGCTGGATTCAGTGTGCTACTGGCTTGCAGTGCACCCACAGATGCTGATTGCTCTGCTGTAAGGAGAATATTTGCTGCTGTGCTACTGGAGAGGTGTTGGCAGGCTCAAAGTGTGCTCAGGCACGGCCCAAATCCACTGGGTCTGTTTTAGGGAGCAAACTAGAAATTACATTTCCAGAAAAAGAATACGATGCCCACTGTTAGAAATGCTGCATAACCTTTCTACAACTCCCTTTTATTGCTCAGATGTGTGGCCCATTAGGGAAAAAAAAAAAAAAAAGGCCAGGTTTGCCAAGAAAAGTAAGGTGATCCCTGGATTGAGATTAGCACTCAAGGCCTTTCAGAGAAAAGATTTGAAAAATTGGCAGGAGAAAAGTTTGAAGGAAAGCTCATGGGGGCTGCAGGAAAAGAACACTTTTAGGGATTTTCTCACAAGAGTATTAAAACAAATTTTCCATATCCATCTTGATTTATTCCAGCATAGGTCCTTGTTCTCAGAAGCTCCTCGATGTAGTGAGAACAAGCCACATAAATAAGATGGAAGTTTCATGTAACATTAACTATTTAAGACAGCATTACTGCTGTCAAAACATGTATTTATTAGAAATGGGTAAGTGGAAAGGAAATCCTTCTATTCTACTCATTTTATCCATCGCATAATTTCTAATTAAATGGAGCCTGTATCTCAATTGCTCTGGCTTTTGGAATTAAAGAACTGCAACTTCTATGATAAGCTCTTCCCTCATCTCTAAATCCAAAGCATTTAAATTGCTTAATATACCCAAGTTTGTAATTTTAAAAAAGTAATGTCATCTTCTTTTTTTTTTTAATAGTGTTATCTGAAAATAAGAATATATTGTTGATATTCTTTAAAACTGCCTGAAACATTTAATGTCAGTCTTGTTTCTCATTTCAAGAGTCCACAAGCATATAAAGTGGCTGGATTTGTTGCGTGGTACAGCTATTTTCTATATAATAGGATAGATTTTGCTATAAAACAGAGGCTGCTCTTTGAAAACCACTGTATTTTAAATACACAGAGATAGCTGAAAGGAACAGTGTGAGATCAGCAGGTGTTACAGAGACATTCTTCTGCCCTGCCATCAAAGCAATGCCACACTCCACATCTTCATGTCAAGCAGGTTAAAAAGCAAATATCTCAAAATAGCTCCATCCTCACCAAGTGACCCCAAATCACCTTCAAACAGAATTTTTTTGTAAGATTACCAAAAGTTAAACTTCCTGCAGAGCTTTTAAAAATGTACTCACAGGAACTACAACAGCTTCCTTTGAAAGACCAGCCCATGTAAGGCACTTGATTTCAAAGGATTTGCATTTAAATATACATCTATTAGAGTTCAAAAAAATATGGCTAGCCCAACACACATGTTGATATTGCTTCATTTTTTTTTTTACTGGAAAGCCTTCATTAATAAACCTGACTTGATATTGCTAGGAAATGGCCAACACCTTTGAAAGCAAAACTGGAAACATTCTGTAGTAAGATTTTTTAAAATCACCATATAAATGTCAATTTCATGATAAAGAGATAAAGCGGAATCCTGAATATTCTAAGTAACAGTGTTCTGACTAATTACTAAGTGTTGCTCCTCCAAAGTATCAAAATGAGGATCCAGTTTCATAAACCACCAAATTATCAAACTGACTAACCAGTAGAGGGAATTTAAGGGTTTCTGAAGGATACACTAGGTGACAGATTGCCTGAAGAAAGAAAAACAGGAAATGTAAGTTTTCCTTTTAACTGTTTTAGAATAGCATTCATCTGTTGAAGAATACACCCTATTTTATCAGCAATTGTTGCTTTTTCTAGAAAAGGGCTGAACAGAATCAAAAGTCTCAAAACTTATTAAAAACACAAACAGGAATAAAACACCACCACATTTGGTTTATACTTCTAATTAGAAGTGCAAGGCTTTTGTGCTTTCCAGTGAGGCAGGATAAGCACGTTTTACAGTCAAGGCCATACAGAGCTCCGATCCCTGCACCCCTCCAGGTCTATACAGCCTCACTGCTCTTGGCAGCTTTAGGGGCAGTTCACTGAGCAATTTAGAGCTCCTTAGTGTTCTTTTGTGGAGAGAAACATAAAATTATTAAATTATAAATTAAAAACTGCCAATTACCTCCACAAAGAGGTGAATAGAAGACAACAAGCTAAATGGCTCTTCTTTGAATGAAACCATTTGGCACATCCATGTGCAGCCAGAGCTTCAGTCCCAGCAGAGCAGAACATAGCCTAAGGCACGAGGCTGACTGCAGTAGCACCTTCCAAATCCTTGCAGTAATATTTCTTTGGGGGCCAGGAGGTGTTTTACTATACATTGATAAACATCATCAACACAAGTTAGTCTGACTTAGTGAACCACTTCTTGGTGGCACCAAATACACTGAGAGCACTTTAAAACACCCTCCCTAAGCCACTGGTCTTCAGGCCAAAGGGAAATGGGGAACAGGGCCAGAATGGACATCTACTGAACACTGGGGAAATTGTCTCATTCAATTTGCTGGAAAACAAGTTATTCCAAAAAGGGAGCCATGCTAAAATGGCTTGAGGACACTTTTGAAACTAGTGGGAAAAGAAATTTCCTAAACAGAGTGCAATCCATTCAATAGCTTTCCAGTAATCTGAAGAAGAAAAAATTCCTGTGTACATAACTGAGTATAAAGTATGAAAATCTAAGCCAGTGATATCTATGGAAAGGTAAAGCTCAGCGCCAGTACCATCATGATTCCCGAGACCATGAATCGTTGTTCAGAACAAGTTGTCTAGGATAACCTGTCACAGACATCTTTTCATAAAAATCCTTTCTTTAGGATTTTTCTCACTTCTGAGAAGCTGTGGCCTCAGCAACAAAATGTAAACAGTGGTTATCTGCTGCTGTGGAATGCAACAGGTGGATCTGTGATTGGTGTCCTGTGGATGTTTGGATTTATTGACCACTCACAGCAGAGCTGGGTCTCGCTCTCTGCTGAGACACAGACCTTTGTTATTCATTCTTTTCTATTCTTAGCTTAGCTGGCGTTCTGAGAACTTTTCCTTCTATTCCTTTTAGTATAGTTATAATGTAGTATATATATAATAAAATAATAAATCAAGCCTTCTGATCATGAGGTCAACATTCTCGCCTCTCTCTTCACCTGCAACCCTTGTGACTGCTGTCACAGCTAACCCAAGCTCCACCCGGTCAGGACACCAGGAAAGGATGTGACCACCAGCCCCATGGACCCTGTGTCACCCAATCCCCACGGTGACCTTGGGTAGGCAGCAAGGCTCTCCCCATGCCCAGTTAATAAAGTTTTTGTAATAAATGCAAAACAATTGCGGATTAATTAACTCTCAGACTAAATTTGATCACTGGAAATACTGTTTAGCACTTTCCTACTCTTCTTTACTGTTGTGGTTTAAGGCCAGCCAGCAGCCAAGCGCACACAGCCACTGGCTCTGTGCCCCCCACCAGTAGGATGGGGGAGAGAATCAGAAAGGTAAAATAACTCATGGGTTGAGATCAAGACAGTTTAACAGGGAAAGTAAAAGCCATGCACACACAAGCAAAACAAAACAAGGAATTCGTTCACTTCTTCCCATGGGCAGGCAGGTGTTCAGCCAGCTCCAGGAGCACAAGGCTCCATCATAGAGAACAGGGATTTGGGAAGACAAACAGCACCACTGAAAATGTCACTCCCTTCCCCCTTCTTCCCTCTAGATTATGCACTGAGCCTGATGCCATGTGGTCTGGAAAATCCCTTTGGCCAGTTTGGGTCACCTGTCCTGGCTGTCTCCTCCCAACCTCCCATACAGTGTGGCAGCAAGAAAAGCAGAGAAGGCCTTGGCTCTCTGCAACAAAATAAACATCTCTATATTATCAACCCTGTGTCCAGCACAAATCCAAAACACAGCCCCATACAAGACATTGGGAAGAAAATAAATTCTACCCGAGCCAAAACCATCTGGGGAAAGGGAAAAATAAAAACAACCCCAAAAAACACAAAAGAAAATCCAACAACATCAAAGCAAAGAGAAAGGAAGGAAGTGTTAAAGAAATATTCTGCTATCCTGTCCACATATTTTTGTGTAAGAAGGTTCCCAAAAGCAACACTATGAAATGTCAATTATTTCACAGTTGTTTTCACCATGTTGAATAGTGCTGGGTTTGCATTCAAAGTACAATGGCTACAAGTGAAGTGATTAGATTTTTTTTTGGTGCTCTGCAGTAAAATCTGCCATAAATAATAATAAAAATGCAGATCCTTTTTCTAAGCTGACAGTAGAAAGAGGAAAATAGCAGTCAACTTTTTACTATCAGTAAAAGTCTGAACAATTAGTGGTACCTGTTTATTCCTGCTAATTTAGCAGAACAACATCAACAAAATCACTTTATTAGCCATACCTTTTCCTAGTAAAAAAGGCGTTGTTTTAAAGCATACATTTAAAATGTTTAACACACTTTTGGCAAGCATATGGGCTCTGATTGTCAAACATATGCCATAAATTCATAGGCAGAGTCAGGGCAAATCATTTGACCTTCTTGTGGCTCAGACAATCCAGCTGTAAAATTAGATGAAAGCAGAACAGAAAAACAGATGCTGCTGCATCCAATTTGGGCTTTCTTGAGCAAACAATATCTTAAGAGAGCAGAATTAATGCCTTGTATAAACTGCAATATTTTATTTGATGCTTATCAGCACAATCTGTAAATTAAAATAAAAACCTGAAAAACTTTGGAAGCCTGCTGCATGTATGACATTGAATTTCCAAATTTACTGATTATTTATGTTTTTCCAAAGACAGGCAGTATCTACCTAGAGAACTGAGCCTACTGGGCCTTTGGCAAGGAAGGTTTTCCTGGAATGAGTTGGGTACCACAGTCTAAACCAGCTGTCCAATCCACTATGGACCCACAAGAGCTTAGAGGGGCATGCAGAGAGAAGGCCAGGCCAAAGAACCTGACACACGCATGGGTTTAACTCATTTTCCAGGCACAGAAGCTCTACCTGGAATTTCAAATTCTTCTTTCCCCTTACCCAGTCATAGGGAAATCTACTTTTTGCTCATATCTGGGCTGCCAGCTTCTGCTGGGCTCCAGTGTGTTGGCAGGTGATAAGAGTGTGCTGCAGTGCCCCATCCAGACATCTCTGCCTCGCCTGCTAGGAGGAATGCATCACACCTATGCTGCAGCTGCAGCTGTGCAATCACAGCTGGTGGAGTTCCTAAAAAGCTTAAAACCACAGTTTGCTCCCAGGCTGGAAGGCAGAACTTCAGCCAGGGCAGTTGCAGACACTCACAGAGGAATATAACTTGCCACCTTGCTGGTTTGGGATTTTCCAAGTTTATATTGGGAAAATAGTTCAAAATCCTGAAGGAAATTAAAAACAAAAACAAAAACAAAACAAAACAGCACCAGAATGCACATCCTACAAGTCAGGTTTGCTTACCTGTGTTTGTTTCTGGAAATAAACACTACTCCTACTTCAAAGGCAAATGAGGAAACATACCTGAAATTGCAGCTTGTATGTTGACTTCACTTTTTGGAGGTGGGAAAACTGTATTTGGATTATTTTCAAGAACATCATTTGGAATAAGTAAATAAAGAAAAAACTCTTAAGTTTCATCTAAGAAAGAATGAAATGATAAGCAGGATTTTTTCCCCCTTATTCTTTTCTATGTCTTGACTACATAACATACTCAATGAATTCAGACAGAACCTGAAACCACGTTTGATTCACCCCCTTTTCCAAACCAGAAATTACACCCTGCTCAGTAAATGTCTTCCCTTGCTGGAAACCAAGCAACCATAAACCAGGTTCTCATTTTGCTGTAGCTGTTTCAAAGCTCTAAGTACCACAAGGTCCTCACTGATGACTCTGTGTCTAGGACATAATAATGTAATTAAGCACAACAGAGCCAGAACACTAAAATAAGTTTTGTTTTTTTTTTAAGAATGCTGTCCAACTGTGCCAACAGGTGTAGTTTTCATTACAAGTAATAAGGCAATGCTAATAGTTATTGTACTATATTTTTGCTGACAGCAAAGGAAATAAATTCTTCCTAAATATATTAACCCTGTTTTTGCCCTACAGTAATAAAGCTGATGGAAATACATTTCTCTTATAAACACTTCCTCACACATTTGGAGCTGCTTATGAGGAAGAGTTATTACATTAATTATCCTGTCAGTCTGAAATTTAAATTGTGTGGCAATATTCAGTATCACATCCTAAGGGCACATGATATTTTCAGATAAAGATTTTTTTATTGTTTCAAAAAAAGATCCTTTGTTTTTAAAAAAATTTGCATAAGTTCTTGTCATTTTATCTAATTTGGTTCTTTCATAGAGCCAATCCATCACTTGGTTACTATGATAGCTTTTGCAATTGAACACTGATTTGCCAGAGAATGTATGCATATTTTATATCTTCTTGAAATCAAAGTTTAAAGAATAGTGTGAATTCCCTGGAAAGCAAGCTGTAGAGAGATGAAGCTAAAGTCTTTTAAAATAAATGTCACAGTTCAATAAAAAAATAAAGAGAGAAAATTACAAGCTTTATAAGTAAGAAATTCCACTAGAAGGGCAAAGAACACACCACACTTCACCTATGAGACAAAATAATCCTTGTTCTTGCCTGATTGCATAAACTCTCACAAACCAGCTTTATCTACTTCAGTGTACAAGCAAATAATCAGTTTTGATAAAGTATGAGCTAACACTAGGTGTTCAAAGATCCCTTCTGGTGACTGAACAAAAACATGGCATTACTTATTTTGCAAAGGAGACAGCAGGAAGCTCACAAAGGATTAAACCACACCTTAATTCCCCAACAACTTGAGCATTGTGGATGGATAATATTTGTATGTTTCTACTTATCTGTGAATTTTAATTAAACATCAATGTTTCTGTCAAATGGCAAAGAACTTCATTTGATATTCCAATTCAGTCCTAAACAGTTAAACATGAGGTTAATGGCCTCAAGTAGTTCAAGAGTTCTATAAATAGAGGACATCAGAATTTCATTTCTATGTAAAAATATTTTCATAGTGGAGACAGCTCGTTCAAATGAGATAGAGACAAGAGCAATGAAATTCCACTTCACATGATATGGAACTGACTCTTTTTGGGGGCAATCTTGGATTCTCTATTCCAGCTCAGCCATTTCAGCCTTGGTATCTCAGTTCAAATATTTATCTGGACACACCTTGTCTGCACAAGAGCAGTTTCTGAGGAACTACTCAAAGCCCTTCTCCAACAGCTGTACTCTTCCCATCGCAACAGTTTAAAGTCCATGATGGGTCCCACAGTCAAGTCACCTTTTTGGAAGGCCAAGGGACAGCTGGTACCCGAGAAGCTGAACAAAACAGACAAAACAAAATAGGGCTGGGATTCCTTGAGCACGTGTCCATAAGGAACCAAATGGAGAGTTTGCCTGCATGTTTCTCCCCGTGGGAGATTCCCAAAGAGCTTGTGTGCAAGGCAGGGAATGCCACATGCACTTGTCTCTTCTGGGGAAGGGGAGAAGGCAGGCTAAAAACAGATTAAGTGAATAAAGAGCAATATCCTCCCGAAAGTTTTAGGGTTTTCCTTTTTCTCCTTATGCTTGCAATCTGTTTTGTACTCAAAGCTTTACACCCAGTTGTGAGGCTGTGCCTGAGAAAACAATGTGGAGCAGCTCAAGGACCCTTGGCTTCATCTGCATCTTGGCTTTTGATTTGTCCACAAGAACAGAAAAATCCATGCCAAAAAAACAACAAACATTTAAAGACAGAATTTAAGACTCTGAGGCTGCCATGCTGAATGGATCATTGGACAATATTTATTAGGAAGCAGTGGTCACCTCCAGAGAGTGTGTTCAGGTACCCTTTCTGCCTGAGGAGGCTGAAATGGCTGACAAAGAATTCCATACTGGCAAAGCTGTGGGTTTGCAGCATGATGGGTGTAGGTGTCCCATGTTGCATGGAAGAGAACCAGGAAAAATCTTTTTTTTCAGCACCAAACATGAAGTGACTTGCTTAAAGCACTTCTTATTCCTGAAAAAGTTAGCCCAATGAGCACCAAAAAAGCCCAGAAACAAAAATAACTTCCCCCAAATCAGGAACGTGTCCAAGAATGTAGATGGCTTCAGTGTGCAAGTAATTTACAGATTGCATAGTCAAAGTCAGGGACCTTCAACAGGCCTTGGATATTCATATCAGAGGAGAACATACAGGAAAAGGTGAACAGTAAGGAAAATCTCAGACGAACAATTACTGATATTATGTACAATATTCCATTAGGAACCTCTGGAAAAATTCCAACTGAGGGGCAGAAAATATTCAAACACTTTACTTTCACATAACCAAACTGTGCTTTTGCATGTTCATTGCTCTTTAGTCCCCCTGCTAACTTTTTCTGGAACTTGCAAATTACTGTTAATTCAGAAAATTAATCTCAAAATATGATGCTGTACAACACTAAAATCTTTTCTCCTATAATTTGGTAGTGTACACTTTTACAATAATCTTTTCAGCCACCAAATCAAAAGAAAAAAATGAGATTGACTTTAATGGCTGACAGTTCACATTGCTTTGGGTCACCTTTTACAATGAACAAAAATAAAAACAAAGTACAGAAATCTTTATTTCCAACTGATGACTGATTTCCAATTATATGAATAATTAATAAAATAATTTAAAGAAAAATCAGTATAGGTTCAGAAAGTAAATGCAGATCAAAGCATTAATATGTTAATAAAACATTGAGCTACATAATATTCCTGAACTGAGTGGAGTTCTTGTCAGGAAGATAAGTTAATTGGTATTCTGACCTTTCACTTTCAGTGTTAACCTGAAGCTAGCAGGAAGGACAGTTGTTCTGGCATGAAGTGTCTGACAAGATGTTTAAATTTTTATTGTCTCAAGCAGCCTTTTACATTCTTAGTCAAACAGCCTGCAACAGAACCAAGCCTGTCTGTGACTATCGAGTGCACTGTGGCAATGTCAAGGACTTCTTTCATTTTTTTTTTTTTTTTTTTTTTGTTCAATTTGGCTGATGTTTGTTTTCCTGAGACCTGGCTGATCTCGCTGGAAACTGTTCCATTTATCCAGGCACCACAAAGTTCAGAGACTGTGCAGGCAGGAGGGGTGGCAGTCAGTGAGCAGAGGAGGGAGCGCTCTGTGCCCAATCGATAGCCCCGGCACGCACCGACAAGCAGCATGAGCATCATTCCCCCTCCCCCAGAAACTGCACTGGCAAAATGTGCACTCCAGAGATGGAAATGTTATCACAGCACAGGTCAGTAAACTATTGATGGGACTAAGAAACGTCTACTGATGTACAGGGAATGATGTGTGGCAGTTTGATCTAGCAAGGGGGCTGTTTTGTATGCCAAACACAGCTCCCTGCTCAGTGTTGTCTTTTTGGTTCACTTTACAATGCTTCAATGTCAAAGCTTCAGCCGACATGGGATCATATTGAAGGGATGTCTGCAGCACAGGTTAAAAAAAATAAAAAGAGAACTTCTTTGGTAAATTGAAATGTTCTAAAAAATTAACTTCTAGTTTATCGCGCAAAGTGTCAGAGCCTTCATACAGCTCTAACTTCATCTTGTTCACAAATGATGACTTGCAATGACTAGATAGTCAAGCTTACTAATGTTCTAATTATGTCAGTGCAAATTAGATATACAGCAGTTTAAATTGCTTTGATAATGCCTGTAGGGTAACTTCTAGCAATGAGAGAAATATCAGGTTAGACATTTGGGTCACAGCGTGTCAACCTTTCCTAACAAAGTTGACTTTTTCTTCTGATTTTAGCTTTGCCATAACATAAGTTTTAGATCCTAACTTCAATTTGTTTGGGGGAGGAAAAACAAAATCAAAACCATAGGGAGAAGTTTTATAGTACAGCATTATACAATGTATAATTTAATAATGTTTTCCCATGAACACACGTGTGTCTGGTTATTTTTTCCTGTCTTCTGTATAGTGTTCAGCTGTGGATAGAAACCACTTGAAACTGCAGACTTCCAGAATCCACCCCACCACTGCAGGCTTGCAAGAAGAGCCCTTCCTCTCCTTCTGCAGGGACCAAGGGCTAGCTAAAATGGAAGCTCATATTCTTGACAAAGAAAGAAAAAGTATTCTGAAGTATTTTTGAGCGAACTCTGAATATTTCCTGCACACTAATGAATCATGCACCAGGGGCAGCCACAGGACAAACTGTGTCATGCAGGTATTATAAAGCACACCTACCACATGCCACAAGGAATTCTGTCCTCTCCAAAACCCTCTCCTCAGGTCAAAGTGATTTCACCACCCTTGTCCTCAAATAACTTCTCTGCAAGTGGTACAGTCTGGAGTTCTAAAATACAGACTGTCTCCAGTGTACTTTTTTTACATTTATGCACACGTGTTTGCAGGCATGTGTGCATGCATATGCATATACCTGTATTCACACTGCTTGCAAGCATCTCTTAATATACACTTGTGATAAATGCTTGAGAAAAAAAATCAAGTTATTGCTTTATGACATCACATTCCCAGTGATTAATGAAACTCAGCCTCTGAGACTCATTCACCTGTGTTGGCACTAAATTGAAGCAGAACTCCAAAAAGAGGTTTCTGGGGCAAGGATTTCACTCTGTGTAAAAAACCACACAGGATTATTGTTACTGGATCTGCTAATGACAAGGCAGCAGCAGATGGTATTCTCCAGGCAGATGCAAGAGAGCTCTGCCTCGTCAGCTAAACCAGAAGTCCTGTGAAAACATAAGTGCAATCCTGAGCCTGAAATAATAAGCCTTCTGGATATTCAGCATATATCTATTTTGGCTGTGCTGGGATTGTCACACAGCTTTTATGGTGTCCTGCCACTTCATCTGTGGCTAGAGAAGAGCTGTGCCTGCTGCAGTCTCCCATATGGATATGGATGATAGAACTTTTAGCTACTCCCATGATGACAAACCAACACTAGGATGTAATGCTACACATTGCTGATGCACTCTTGACACACATTTGCCCTCTGCCAACCAGCTGCACCCAGAAAATACCCAGGGATAATTTGAGGAACTCTCATGGATCAAGAGCCACTCTCAGCAGGCAGAAGAAACCAAGCCATTCTGTCTGGGGAGAGAGGGGAAAACCGAGGAGAGGAAGGAAATTAACCACATGGAAAAAGCTGTGCTGTGCCTTCTATCTGCAGGGACAGATGACAATATTTTCTCCATCTATTTGCTATAAAACACAGACCCTCTGAATTCTACCTACCAGACTCTGACAAAGAATTCAGAGAGAAATTATGAAGAATATAAAGATTCAGCAATACAACTACTTCCATCTTTATAAATACAATACTTGAAGCAGTTATTCAAGTGAACACTCATATAATTATGCCACAGAAAATCAATAAGATGCAGATATGTGAGAGAACTATAGAGCCTAGCCATTATTCTGCTTCTGGATCCCAAATTTACCTTATTTTGATATACTGGTATGTTCTTTATATGAAGTTGAAACCTTGTAAAAATGAAGTAAACAGAACTAGATGTAAAGAGATAAGTCAGGCCATATAGCTGTTGTGATGCGTATTCTTTACGCTAAATTGTCTATACTTTTGAGTTGTAGCCACTGGTTTTCAGTGATGTTTCTGTTTATCCTGTATTTTTCTTCATCTGCCTATCTTCCTTCAATTTTTTTGGTCATTGTTTTAGAATTACTAGAGGAAAATCAAAATAATCTTGTTCTTGGAGGGTAGGCTCGGTGGTCTTTAAAGGTCCCTCCCAACTCAAACCCCTCTGTGATTCTATGTCTCAGCTACTCTCCTGTATAAGACAAGTTTTACAACAAGACCCATTGAAAAAGAAACACTGGGTAGGTTTATTGGCTTTGAACAGATGGCTGAAAGGGACATCATGGAAAACATTTAAATGCTCAAAAAGGTATTGATTAAATGTAAACTAGATGAGCCTCAAGTGTTCAGATAGCCCAGGGCTCACGTTTCAGGGAACATGGAGAAAATAAGTTCAACCACTATATATATATATATCTATATATCTATATATATATATATATATATATATCTCACGGAAAAGGTGGAAAACATTAAACTCAATTCAAGAAGCAGTAGGCAGAAATAATGCACATATTATGGTAAATTTGCAAATTTAATAATAGTAAATTTATTTATTGCCAGACACCACTCTCTGAAACCTATTGCTGTGATCCAGAACACGAGCTCTTCTCCAAATGCATTCAAATGGCAAGTGTATGAGTTTACACAGTGTAAAGAAAGTTGTGCAGATGTACTTTTGCAAAGAAAAGCTGAGGATTATGGTGGAAAGCAGAGAAATGGCCTTACTGTGGTTCAAAGCATTTTTTTACAAACAAGTTCTTTCTGTTCTCAAACTTCCACCCCCAGACCCCTTTTTCCTTATCTTACCAGACTGCCTAAAGCTCTTCTTTTATGAGTGCCTCATATATTCAGTAACTTACATTTGGGAATAGATATGTGTCTTTTCTCCAGAGCAGATGCAAATTCTTTCTCAATTTTACTATTTACTTAAAAAAAAAAAACAAAAAACAAAATCCAACCACCAAACAAACAACAACCAATAAAAAAAAAACCAAAAACAAAACCTGCTCAATTGAGAAGGAGTATGTTATCAAAATATTTCTAAGAACTTCAGTTTTGTTCAGATATCCTGATAGTACAGAACAAGTTTTGATGCAGAAGAAGGAGTTAAATATGAATTTAAAAGACAAAAAAAACAACCAAAATGTAAGAAAACAAGCTAGAAAACAAAAACAAAAATCCCCTGCCCATACTGCAAAATGTATTCTGGGGAGAACAAGAAAACAATGGGAAGTTTCAGTGCCTGTACTTGTCCCTGGATCAATATGCTGAAGACTGTTTAAAAATGAGTTATGCTGGATCTGCATCTTGGATCTATCTACTGTACACTGACTGTATTCTGTCAAATACATAAAGGAATGCCTGTGATTAACAAGGTACTTTATCAATTTATCATCTCTGTCTTGATATGCTTCCTTAAATAATTGCAAAGTAGACCTAGGCAGTGAGGTTATCCCCACAGTTAAATTCCTTGAGGGATTGCAGGAAAGGGCTGCAGAGGACAGAGGGAAACAACCACAACCATAAACAGTCAGAGCTCCATAATCAGTGGGCTAAAAGGAGTTCTGAGCTTGATGTGATTGCCCACCACTCAGTGTAGAGCAATTATGATTATTGAGAGGATTTCACTGGCATTTTTTTGGGGGCTAAGTGACACAAATTCACATCTTGTATAGGAATCACCTCAAAATTATTTCAGTGGCCATTTGGTATCACACTGCTCTTTGCCTCTTGTTCCATACTGGGGTCCTGCACATGGCTGCAAAAACCAGGACACAATTTATACCCTTGCCATCTGTGCAGGGCATGACTTTCATAAGAAGTGCACAAATACCTTCTGGAGTGAGATTTCCTGGTGGTTATTGCATAAGAGACATATTTAAATGCACACTTTAATCTATATGGTTATAATCCAGAACTGCGGGAAGTCAGTCCAAGAGGAATCCCATATTTTGCAGGCCCTTGCATTTAGCTAAACTTCTGTCCAGCTGAGTGACTTTAGGATGCTATTCCCAGCCAGGCCATCCTACTACTTACTCTCTCCCTTTCTTTTGTAACTATCAAGGCAGTATAAAAAAAAAAAGGAAAAAAGAAAGAAAATAGAAAGAAAGCATTTCAACCCCCCTAAATACATCAGCATTGATTAAATATATCTTGAACATATTGTACTTCAAGGGGAAGGAAGAAGTCACTGTGCAGAGTACCTGGTCTTCTGTTTGCTTAGTGCAGTGAAGAGGTTAACAGAAAACTGAAAAGAAAATAAATTAGAAGGACACGAATTTCCTGAAATTTTCAATACCTCACAGGCTGAGGATTTGAAATTTTTGGAGTGAATGTGATGTGGGAAGGCACCGTAGTTTGCACAAGCTCCCCAAAAAAACCCTTCTCCAAGGAATTTACTGCCCATCCAGGCTGCTGCTGACTGACTGTACATGGACTGATCCCATGTCAGAAAGTGGAGTGCCTTCTATAATTAACAGATAACTCATCTTTGATAGCATGCCAAGAAAATAATAACTTTGCTACAGCAAAATGTAAAACTCTGTCAAAAGGAGGCATCTATCTGTTTCCACAAGACCCATGGTGATTAGTTTGGCCCTAATTAACAGCAGCTTTCTAAAATGAGAGATAATTGCTGGCACACAGAACATAGATTTCAATAGCTAAAATGAGCAATAACGAATATTCACTTTGAAGCTTGCCTGACAGAATGCTTAGACCACAAAAAGTTAAAGTAGTACCTTGACTACAGCTGATAAATGAGATTCCTTTACTGTCCTCCACTTTCCATCAGCATTTCAGCACTATCACTTTTAATGCTTCAGGTCTGGAGCTTTGTCTCTTAAAGTCAGAGATTTATGGCAAGTAAGAAATGTCCGTATTAAAAAGGTAAAAGGAGATTCAGATTATATCCTTTTCTGACCATTATAATTAATAGCTGGATCTTCAGTTGTAACTAATTGAAGAGAGGTCAGTGTGTTGCCATGGTAATGCCCTAGCCAAGCAATTTTACCCATTTTCCAGTCTGCTGCCCCTTTGCATAACCGCAAGTTATAAAATGTTTTAATTGCAAGATTTGCAAATGATGCAACATCTGGGCTGCAGATTTCCATATAAAGGAAGAAGATTAATGGGATTATTAACATATCTGTGCAAACCCTTGAAGTGC
Organism: Ammospiza caudacuta; assembly: GCF_027887145.1. NCBI lineage: Eukaryota > Metazoa > Chordata > Aves > Passeriformes > Passerellidae > Ammospiza > Ammospiza caudacuta. The sequence goes on from NC_080594.1 coordinate 10,472,717, forward strand.
TGAATATAATTACTGAACACCAGCATTTTCACTGATCATCTGTGTGACATGTTGGAAATCCATATAACTAAGGAAGAAAATTGCAGATGTGTATTTTCCTTTCTCTGTGCCACTAGTAATTAGAAGAAGTGGCATTCTATTGCTGCCCTGGAATGATAGAGAAATATCTTTAGTCGCTTCACCAGAACAGCAATGTAACTTCTTTACTTGTACTGTAGCTTCATTTGATTAGATTTGAAAACAAGTCATGTAAGTGAACCTCAAATTCTGATTAGTGATTTTGACCTCCTTATTCCAAAAACATACCAACAAATAGCAAGCAACCAGCCTTCTACTCTCTGCATATCTAAACCTATTTTTAAAATAACAAAGTTCCTTCTAACCAATCAAAACCAAATTATTCCCCTAAAAAAGAGCTCAACGTATACATTTGGGATTCTAACATCACTCAAGAATTACACAGTAGTTGCACGAGAATAAGATTATTTTAAGAAAGGAAATAAAAAGGGACTATTTGCATATACAGGCAAAAAAAAAAAAGGAGATTTGAATACACAATTTGAAATATCAGCTATGAAGTTAGTGTATTTATATCCTGATGGACTGAAGAAAGCACAAACTTGCAGTGTGGTTGTTCTTCAGAATAGCAGAAGAGCCAAGAGCTCTCTTGCCAAGACAGCTACAGATTCTGTTCCTTCACTAAAGCAGCAGAATTCTATTTCTCCTTTCCTCAGAATGCAGCAGAGTGGTCATGTACAAGGCATGGGTGGCTTCCAAAACCTTGCCAACAGCACTGGCACTTAGAAAGCTCATCTAACTTCCCCCACTCTTCAGCTATTGAAGGACTCAGCAAAATTTTCAAGAGAAATCAGGTGATTTAGGATTACAATTTCCATTATTAGAAAAGGCTTAGATAATAAAGTAATTCCAATTTAGTTTCCTACATAATTATAATGCCCCATTTATTCAAGAGCCAATTAAAACAGTACAAAATTTGAGGCTCAGTCCTGAAACCAGCTTCAATCTCTGGGTACTATGAACTCAGTTCTGTTTAAGGTATAGCTTGGAAATTTGTATTAAAATGCAAAATTTATTGTCTGTACATTTGTGATGGGATCTGCCATGTCCATTGGAAATATTTTTCCATGTTTTCTGACACTAAAGCCATGGGGCTATGAGCAATACTTCTACCCAATTTAAAGATTAGGGCTTTTAAAATATTTTCCACTCATATGACTTTGCATGAATTCCTGCTAATACTACCTCATTACAAGACAAGAACTAGTCATTTATACTGATGTAAATTTAGAATCACTTCTGAAAACTTTGAGGAGGCCTCAGATCTGCTAAGCTGACATGAACTCCTCTTGTCCTGGTGCAATATCTTTGTGAGGGACATAGAATTGCTCTGTTCCACACATCTGCAGAACAGTCCCCTTTTCTGAGTAGAGAAATCTTCTCTCTTTGAAATACTTCCTTGATAAAAATTACAGGATATTGTAAATCACATTTTGCCTAGATTTTCAAAAGGAATAATTCAACCACTTCTGGACCTTACAGAATAATGAAACAATTTTAAGATTTCTGACATGTCCACTGATGTAGATCTCAGTGATGCCTTTTGAAGATTTGTCTGATTTCAAAATGTGGTGGCTTGACTCTGGCTGGCTGCCAGGTGTCCACCAAGTCCTGTCTCTCCCCTCCTCAGCTGGACAGGGGAGAGAAAATATAACCAAAGGTTTGAGGACTGGGACAAAGGCAGGGGGACACTATATCAACCTTGGTAACACAGCCAAAATATAATTTTCAGAATCAGCTGATGTTTATGTGACCAAGTATGAAGTTCAGGAAACGAAATGAGATAAAAATCACAAGAAACAAAAAAATTCAATATCAATTTAACAAAGAGGAAAGAAAATGAAAAATGCAATATCAATTAAACTAATGAAGAGGAATGAAAATTATAAAATTAATTGCAAAAATAGCACTAAAATTATTGCCAAAAGATTTGGAAGATGGATAATGTGATGCAAATAACCCTGTACGTGTGTTGTTGTGCTCACACCCTGATGGGCTGTGCAGTCATGAAAAGACCCATGATGGAAGAAACTTATAACTGTGAGCAGCCTCTGCATAATCAACACCTTTTTTTTTGAGCTAAAGTCTTTTATCTCATTAATGAGTTGTACAGTTCAACACAAAGACTAAATGCTGCTGCTGTAAGTATATTATATGAGTCTTATTTATAAGGTATTTATTTCTAGAGATACAATTTAATTTTAAAGATAGTTTAAACTATCTTAAATTATTAATTAAAAAAAAAGAAAAGATGGTTTTTAATTCTCTGTAAAAAAAACCAGTAAAGATGTGGTTGTATATGTGGTCCCAAAAACCACACACCCCAGTTTGACTAGACCAGACAAGACACATCCTCTCCAAACTCAAAGAGCCAGGCAGGATAGGTCCCAGCAGATGGAGAATGTGGCAGATGAAAAAAACCACCACCAACAAAAGAAACCAAGTTCTGAGGCATGTTTTTTACACTGTGCATCTCCGTGGGTGGTACAGGAATATACTGCTTCTTACACAGAACCCCAAAACATAGACCATAATTAGCTTAACGATTTATTAATGCACTAGACTTTTAAATGTCAAACTCAAAGCCTGCTCAGAAGGCAAGAGTCCAGATCTCATCCTGATGTGCCCACAGTAAAAATAGAATCTCACTGAAAACATGATAACCTGCAGAGTCTCCACCTACCTCCACCTCCATGTGAGGATTTGGGAAAGTTCCCTATCCTATTAATTATCAAGTCAGAAAGCATTATGGAATCTAATAAACTGTTTATAACCAAAGGGATTCCAGAATTAAATTGAAAATATAAGGAAGGGAGGAAAACCAGGGAAACAGTACAAATTTCTGTGGTACACACCTCTGTATTTTACATTTCTAACACTTGTGGAGACATCTGGAAATCATGCTTGTATACCTGAAGCTTGACATGTAATTATTGAAGTACCAAAAGAAGGAGAAGCTCTGGGAAAAGGGTGGCTTAAATAGCACTCTTCAATATTTTCCTCTTACAAAACTGTCTCTGCTCACCAAAAATGAAGGTTGATTGTTATCTGTATTTGAATGCAGTAGAGGTTGTTTTACCTGTTTTGGTAAAATAAAAAAATTAAATATGGGACTATGGGGTGGGAAATGTGGAAACTATGCACACACGACACTAGTGATCTATAAATGGTATTTTAGTACTTAAACTTTCTGGTTTCTCACAATGCTTTTGAAAATATTTTAAAATTACCTATCATAAATGAATCCTAATTTTATGCTCTAAATATTTTCTGGGTAAGATTATCTTTCATAGATTATTTTTTTCATGTTCTCTTACAAATTTTTATTAGAGGAATAATTACAAGAAAAGGAGAATGATTAATAAAGTATCACTATTCTCCCGCTGGCATTTCTGGCCTCATCAAAAGTGTCATTTTTTTGCATAATAGATTGACTCACACTTCAAGTGTGAAGCAACACTTGAAATTATCCATGCACATACTGATACATGTCCATATGTTTTTCCATCATTTCTCAAACAATAAGCCAAGGGCAAATTCTGGTCTAGGAAACCTTCTAGAGTAATTCTTACACACGTATTTTCCAACAAACATTCCACATCATTGCATACCACTGGATAATAGGCAGCATACAGAGAATATCCCAAACTACACTTACCAGCATAGTGTAACATTCTAAAAAAATGCATGAGGTGCAGCAAAAAATATAAGAAAGTTAATAATTTTATTCCCTGTGCAATTCAGATTACAGATTTTTTAAGATGTATTAAGAACTGGTGGTTATGCATGTCACACTACTTAGCATCAATTGAAAGTGACAGGATAAAGAAATCCAACAGAAAGAAAGGCTGAAATTATCTACCCCATCATCTACCACAGCAACTTCAGTAGATGCTTTAGACCCTAATGGGAATGGAAAACAATTTTGTCTATTTATATTTATCTAATACCAGGCTTGCCAGGTACCTAATAGGCAAGGTGTGTTATTTAACGATTTAGCAGTAAACATATCAAATAGTCAATTCAAACATTAATTTACCAAAGGAACAGCCAGTAGTGGAATATAATGAAAAATATACTCAAAACACATTTTACTTTAAAGCAGGATATTTCAAGAGAACAGAAACAAAGATTAAAATTAACTATTAAATTAAAATTTCAGAACCTGGCACATACATCAGCATCCTGTGGATTAATTGGGAATATCCATTTACTCTTAGGAGTCTCCACAACAGATTACAATGCTTCCTCAGCCCCATTTATCATCCTGTTTTTTAGAGAGAGTGTTTGCTAATTGCAGCTCACACTGCACCAGCCTGGCTGATGAGCACTGCTTTTCCCAGGCTCTGTAAGGAAACCCTGCAGGAAATCATAGAGGGGCTTGCAGCACACGCTTCCACCCAAGGCAGGATGCAGGAATCCCTTGTCCCAGCCACAGAAGGATTTGAGGGCAGCAGAACTACCCCATCCCCATGGCTTCTGCCTGCCTTTTTCCCTCCCAGTGCCTGCAGGAGGCCCCGCAGCTCCTCAGCGCTGCAGAACAAGACAGGCCACAGGAGAAGTTGGAAAACATCCTGAAGTGTGTTCTTCTCCCTTTCTCTTACTGCCTTAATTAAGGTTCTGATTCTGCCATGCTTCCTCTGATGACTTAATTCTCTAGGGCACTCATCCCAGAAAATTCAAATTTCACCTGTGCTGGCATATAAATATTATAGAGCAGCATTTCCTTCATACTCTCTGGGGTTGTGTAGGAGAAAAGTTGCTGCAGGTGCCAGTTATCCTTTAGTTAAAAAAGATGTCACTGCAACATTACAAAAAATATATCTAGTAATTTTTTGAAGGGAGTGTACACTAGGTCAGAAGTTAGAGGGACATGAAGTGAGAAGGAATCATAATGTTTAGAAAAGGAAGTAAGTGAAGAAGAACAAATCTGGATCTGAAAAGATAGTCTAAAGCAAGAATGATAATTCAGGAGAATTTTTTATTTTCTTCAACCATTCATCCATTCCTGTTCAATTATTTCTCAAGGAAAGAACCAGCTGTCACCAAAGATCATAGAATTACAGACTAGTTTGGGTTTGAAGGGACCTTCAAGATCACCCAGTTCCAATCCCACTGCCATGGGCAGGGACCCCTCCCACTGTCCCAGGTTGCTCAGAGCCCCATCCATCCTGGCCTTGAACACTTTCAGGGATGGGGCAGCCACAGCTTCTCTGGGCAACCTGTGCCAGTGTATACACCCAAAATGAAGAATTTTTTTTCCTAAAACCTAATTTAAACCTAGGCAAAAAGTTCATTTCTAGCAGCTGAAAAATTCATTCCTGTTCTCACATATGGGAATCTGCTCTGGTGTGCAGTTGTGAATGCTAATGGGTCAAAAAGAAACAACACAAAAAAAGAGATACAATAAAATACTCATAAGGCTTTTGTAGCCACACCAGGATGGGCAGCAGCAATATCTTTTGAATCACTGAGTGAAGAGAATTATGAAATCTTTCTGGAAAATGTTAGCTCCTTACATTTAGACTGACTATATCTCATCTGAATAATCATTTACTGGAAAACTTGAATCAGTTTTGATTCAAGATTTTCCAGAAGCTTAAAGAGAACAGATCATGTAAAATATAAGCATAAAAAAAAAACAAACCAAAAAAAACCCAACAAAACTGCAAAAGAAACTGGAAAACAATTTTCATGCTTTTCAACAAGGCCACTTACTCTTTTGCTGAGGACTATGTTAAAACCAAGTGCAGACTTGAAATGTCAGAATATTTAGGTCTCTGTGCATCCCTAGATAGCAATGAGTAATACATAGCAATAAGTAATATATATTACTTATACACTGAAACTACTCTATTAGGCAAAAATTAGTAATTTTCTTCAGGAAACAACAAAGCACTCAATAAAACAGATCAAGAAAGGAGATGACACATATCTCACTATCTCACTGTTACAGCTAAGAAGTGCCTAATGAGTTCCTAATTTTGACCACAAAATACTGACCCAAGTCAGTCACAATGGTGCTAAAATAATGTTTGGACTCAATGGTCTTAGAGGTATCTTCCAACCTTAACAAATAGATGAAGATATGTACCTTTACAAAAGCACACAATTCCTATTCTGGGTACAATTGCTCTTTTTAGAACCCTTTTGGGAAAATCATACAACTCATGAAAAGTCTGTCCTGGATTTTCAGAAAAAAAAAGCACAAACAACACAATAAACTCACCTGACATTTACAATTTTACTGGCTTTTTACTACCAATCCCCTATATTTTAAGTTTATGGAACTAAAATCATCATTTTTAAACTGCTAGATTTTATACTAAATTGGTGGGAGGCAGGCTATATCCTTGCCTGGATTACTCTGCTTCAGTCTCATATTCTGAAACTGGATTTATTTTGGCTAAAATGGCCAATCTACAACAAAACACGGAATGCATGTATTTGATCTAGAACAACTACTTAATCTAAGCTTTATTTAAAATCAATGGAGGCACTTTAGAGGGGGTGAGTATATTGATTTTGTGCCCCTGAAGGTGCTTATTTATCCTTCTTGACTAGAAAGGAACTTTAGGTAACTAGTTCAGACAGACAGGTTGTAGGCTCCTAAAATGAAGAGGAATCCCACCCAAGGCACTTGGAAGCAGTCAGCTTTGCCATATATGGTTTCTACTCCTCAGAGTATATTGAAGTTTGGTCATGCTCCTTTCCCTAAAGGTAGAGTGCAAAATTAGTTTATTTAAATCCCTAGTGAGACTCCTATTACAAGTAATTAAAGTTCAAGTCACAATCCCATAAATGATAATGAACTTTGAAGGAAGAAGAAAATTAAGTAATATTAGGAATGCAATAATCAGACAGCTTGTCAAATTTATTTATGGGAAAAGAAAAAAACCCACACCACAGTGCAGCATCAAGGGGGTGAAAATTTTAAGCAACCCTATTTTTTGTAAAACTGTGTTCTTAATTCTTACATCATGCAGCACCAAACTAGCAGCAAAAAGACATTTGACCTCTAACATATTGACTACATCTGGACAGTGCAGTACTCCCTCACAACAAATAATTCCTTTGTTATTACAAAATATTTTTTAAAAGTCTGGTCTGGGAGTTTCTTTCATTTTCTGGTTTGGTTGTTGCTTTGTTATATTTCTAATGATTACTCAGAAATACTACTGCCAATTGGGAGATCACTAGGGTTACCTTTAATTGAAGATAATTCTGCACTTGAGTGCAGTATTGTAATGTACTTTATACTGCTAAGAAAATATTCTAAAAACATTGTCTTCAACTAGAGATTGTTTAGTCCCTTTTTGACTAAGAACTTGCTCTTGAAAGGGTCTTAATGCCTTTCATTGGATGCAACTATAGTTGACAACTTCCTCTCTTTCTCAAACATAATTTCTAGTTATTATTACATGACAGTTTATCTATATACTTCTCTTTCAGTGCAGATTAAAACATTTCAATTCCATTAAGAAGTACATTTGAGGTAGTGGTGAACACTGGTTTTTTCCCCTCTTCATCTTGTATTACTCAAAATTTACTGAGAAAATATTATTCTCAAGTTCCTTTCTTGCTCCCTGCTTACAGACTAAGAATTTAGTCACACAGAGACTTCAAATAAATATTTCTCTTCCCAACAGGAGCTCAGATTTGACTCTAGCCATTCCATTACAGCTCAGCAGACTTGGTCATTTCACACCTGGAGGCAACCGAAGGAACAACTCCATGGCAAAAAGCTCCATTAGTTCTTACAATTAAAGTTTATTGAAGAGACTTAGGATCATCAAGAATCAGCTTCCAAACTGAACATAAGTAAACTTATAAACTTTGCTTACCATCTGTTTCCTAAACTTGGTAAAAGGAAGCTGCAACTTCCATGGTAAGGTTAAAGAACAGCTATTGTTGAACTTAATGGAAAAGAACAGAGGAATTGTGTTGTTAGCTAAAGGAAAAGTGAACTGTGTCATATGTAGGTTTTAATATTTAATGAATCTATATGGCTGCAATCCATTATGTGACAATTTAATTATATGACAAAAAAGTTTGATAAATAATATTGTGGTAGGACATCTAATTCATTATTTAACAAAAAAAAATCAATACTTCCATAAATCATATTCCCCCCCCACACACACACAGTCACTCACACACACACACAAGCTTTTTCAAGTAGGCAAAAATCCAGATACCATAGACCATTCATTTTCTGGCCAGGACAAGTTCAAATTGAAGTTTAATCAGACCTAGATGGGAATGGATTTTATTTATTTATTTTTAAACTGGTAGATCAGAAATGGTTGCTGCTAGGTGTTTTTTACCTCTGATAGATTCCTGAAAGTGCTGTATACCTAGAAGGATTATCTTTTGTACTTAACAAAGAGGAAATGCCAGGTTTCACTCTTAATCACATAAAACTGCTGTTTGAGTCAGCAGGATCACTGGGATGAGTAGACAGGCAGGCAAAAAGTGTCCTCAGGATAAATGCTCAAGTTTAAACACAACATCACAGTCAGTAACAGGCAACAAAGAAATTCTTCCTGAAGGGAGAACCACGGTAATGTTTACAGAAAAGGAGTCCTTTTCTCCACCACAAACCACTCAGATAAAAGCAGTGCCAGGGGAGTCCCCCCTGTGGCAGAGTAAAATTTCATGAGTTGAAAAGAAAGAGAATGAGGAAGGCAGACAGACAGAGCTGAAGGGGGGCACAAGGCATGAGGAAAGGGACAAGGGGACATGTGGGAACCCAGAACATCCCTCTGGCTGTCCTGGACTGCCAAGACCTCTGACAGTGGTCTCAGAGACCCTGGCACAGAGCCCAAGAAGTCTGTGGTTTTGATTATGACCCGTGGAACAAGTTACCAACCTTAGATGAAGATCTGCAAGCCATTACAAATTAAGTAGAATGATAGTGAATTTACCACAAAGTGAAAGAGTAGATTTTGGGGTTTTTTAGAATGGGGGTTCAGGAGGCAAGATGGAGGGAACCAGCTGTGTCCAGCCTTTCTCCTTCTTCTTCTTGGCCTCCATCTTCTGCTGTGATGGTGGCACTTTTGGATTGGTTTAGAGTAGAAGCTCACTGTCTAACATAGGTGACAGGTATTGGAAAGTAATTGTAAACATTGTACACGTAGTTTTTAGTATAAAGACATAACACTGCCCCGGGGGCAGGCAGAGTGCCTCTGTCTGTCCTGCTGGATGGACCTCAGCTGGGCAGGAGAAAGAATTTTGTAGATAAGGAACAATAAACAACCTTGAGACTGAGAAATGAAGAGCTCTGACTCCTTCTTCAAGCACCGGGCTAGGAAAAGAGACTTTCTAACACATCTTGGGGTCACTCTGGCACGCTAGAGACCCTGACAGGGACATGCACTCCAAAGTCCTGCATTCAGGAATCAAGAGTGGGGGGAAATGACTGAAGGGAGCGTGTGAAAGGAAACAGGGGATGAGGCACATGAAGGAGGATTGGCAATCAGCAGCTCTGATATCCCTGTCTGTGCTTCAGATTAATTTATTAGGAACAAATGCTTCCTCTCCAGCCACTCAAAGCCTCCCCACCCTTCTATATGATTTGTGTTTGTATCTATTGGTTTGTCATACCATTCCTGACATTTTGCAACTCCAGCTCAAGCAGTACAACTCAAAGTTTCAGTGTTTTCAAGTTATGGAAAACAATCCTAATTTAGTTCAACAAAATGATAGATTTAGTAGTTTAGCCCAATTCTGCTCTATTTGCAGGCCATCATTGAACTTGGATATTGACTATTCATATTATAGTGTTCTCAGGAAATTTGTTTCTTAAAAAATATTTTTAAAAAGGAACACTTTATTACTGCTGTCCAAACTACTATTTATCTCAAGTATATTTATCACACAATTTAGGGCTGACTAGTTTGATGCTAATGCACTGAAATTTTTGTTTCATTCTGACAGCATTATCACTTCAACAACACTTTGTCACAGTGCTTTTGTTGCCTTCTCATTTTTTTTAGCAAATGCAGTTGTTATCTAGAACTTGATCTAGGGAGTTCATTCTCCCCTCCTGAATTTATGCAATTATTTTTTCATTATTTTGCATCTTGGCTTTTGCTGCCTGGGATACTGTTCTCTGTCAAGGGTATTTTGTTTAGTGGGGGCTTGAGGAATTTGTGTGGGCCCATGAAAAAACTCTTCTCTCCTGGGGTACTCTGAAAAAATTATTCATAGTACAAATAGAAATATATATCTATATATACACACATGCATCTAAACAGGACAAGTGTCAGATACTAGAAGAGAAAAAATACAGAATTAATCATTTTTTGGTACATGAACTGCAAATGGGACATTTGCTCTTCTGAAAACTTTGGAAATACCTAAACACTTCAGTTTACATAATTTATTTCCCAAATATTTTAAATCATTCAGATTCTAGACCCAGTTTTTTGGTTTATTATTTTTTTCCTATTATTAATTGAGTACATGTTTTCAGTTTTGTCTGGAATTATGTGTTACAGCTCAGAATGTTGTAAATAATTGGAGAAATCATTGGAAGCTTTCACTGCAGTGAAACATTTACTTCATTAAGCATACTTCTGACTTTTCATAAACAGTGTTTTCAAACTGTTTGCTTTGATTATTTCTTTCTTTATTCATTACCTAATCTTGATCAGCCAAATTGAATGGTTCCTAGTATGTGCCTTCTCTGCAAATTAATTACAAACTCAAAATTATCCAGAGACAAAAGTGGTATGAACGTTTGCCATTGAAACTGTATCTTATGTCTGTAATCAAAAAGTTTTAATATCTTTTCCATTAAAGAAGAATACATAGGCAAGCTGTGTTTACTTGTAAACAAATAATCTTATGTGCATGGCATGCCAGGATGAGCAGAGTTCTGCTTCTTCTCCAATCTCATGAACAATATGAGATGTTCACATTCTCAAAAAGTTAAAGTTCACTGAAGTACAAAATGTAAAAAAAAAAAAAAAAAAAAAAAAAGTATGTTTTTTCACTATTTATATAGCTTTGGAAAGGATTACTTTGAATCTTATGTTAAGGGATAAATTGTATGAAGTCACACACCCCATTTGTAACATCCCCACAAATACATTGCATCATGTATGTAACTGGATGTGCTTCCAGAACTTATTTTACACTGGTAAGAGCCATTTCCTTTTGCACCTCATCTTTCTCAAAGTAATTATCAACCATCACCTGAACACTCATCTGCATATATAGTAGGACATTAAAAATCGGCTTAATTAGCACCTGGATAACAAGGATGAATTCCCACCCTAGACCAATGGCACAGCTGCACTGCATTCCTTCAGAGGGACAGCAGCAGCGCTCCTGTGATCCAAGTGTTAGCAGTTGGTAAAGTAAGAGGAATTATAATAATTGTCATCAACACTGCAACCCAGCTTAATAAGAGGCATTATGAAAGGCACCAGAATTTTTTCTTAGGACAAGAGTGAAAGCATTTTCAACCACAGAATATCTGAAAGGAAAAAAACCAGGCCAGCACCTGTGCTTTCCCATGCACCTCCAGTACCAAGAGCATAAATTCCATTTTAGAGATAATAAATTGCTAAGTGACCCTGGAAGTGTATTTGTTGTAAGAGAACAAAATCTGCAAAACAGTAGATACACTGCCAGACCCTTCAGGAAGTGAAAAAGCAAATTCAAATTCTCAAGTCTCTTTCCCAGGGAAGAAATTGATCTGACCACATAAGCTTCACTAGTAAATCAATATTCTCAATACCAAATATATTTACTGAATTGAGCACAGTGAGATAGAAGAGTTTTGTACTCACTTACTGCTGGAGGGAGTTCAGCCTTGCCCAAATTCTCATCCCACTGACACACATGAAGACCCAAGGCACAAAGGCTTAAATAAGAGTCCTGTGAAAACCACAGGTGATGTTAATAAAGAGGGTGTGCCCAGAGCTCCATTACCTTAAGGCTAACTCTCCTGTATGTGGTACAAAACCCATTCCAATAGTAGGGATGATGTCTGAAAAAAGGTGATACTTAAAGAAACATTCCATGAAGATTACCTGTTTCTCCTGACCAGAATTTATACTTTGCTAGATTTGGCTCTTAGACCTGCTGATCTCCCTTGAGTTATGTCAAGCATTTTAGCTGTGTTTTTACCTTCCTTTTCTCTATAGGGATACACAATTGAGGTCCAACTATTATCTCAGATATTAATAATTTGAGGTAATTATGCATTATACTCAATAGAGAAAGATCTAGAATTCATCAGTCATTAGTGGCTGATGAAGATTGTTATTAAAAGCACATTAGGCAAAAAGGCAGCTAGAAATAAAATATCAAAGTCTCTCCAATTTGAAGGGTGCTTCACTAATTGAGAACAACTTCAGAAATAAGTGTGCTTGTGCGGGGTGTCCCTTAAATGCTGATCTCTGTCAAAGGAGACTCAATTCTCTGGGAGAGAATCTGGGTGAGCATCATGACAGGAATCAGGGTGTCTTTGCACTGGAAGGCAACCAAAGGCAGAACAGAGTCTCAAAGCTTATTCCAGTGCAGTGCTGATGCCTTTCTCCACCTGATGCCACAGATTGGAACACAGAAGAAATGCTTTTAACTGCTGGTTTTGCATGTTGCATTTCTAGATGGCTTAACCCCATTGCCACATTTTTGACTGATTTCTGTAGAACTATAAAAAAGAAACCTGATTTCTGTATTGCAACTTATTGATAACTTTTGAAAAATTTTCCCTTGTTAGCTAAAAGTTATTCACCAAACCCCTTGGCTGCCCATTCCTAAACAGAGAGATAATGCACAGAGAGATAATCAATAAGAAACCACAGTTCAGGTACCCCATCAGATCTATAACTGGCTAAGGAAAGAGTTTTGTGGAAAACATTCAATTCATATGCTTAGCATGTGAATATTTATTTATATTCTGAAGGGACATTCTGGGAGAATTTAATTATTTCCTAGAGTAAATATTTATTGTGCTTAATTTGGATAAAAGACTTTGTTGGAAAACTTTGTTTCTATTCATCAACTTTTGAAAACAATCTCTGGTTCTAAATACACTGCAAATTTAGCAAGAATACATTTTCTTTTTACTCATTTCTGCGTCAATGAGTTGGCACCAAGGTGCAATGTAGTGATGCTTCCATCTTCAGACACTGTGGATGTGAGGAACGTATCAGTACCCAACACAAGAATAAAAGCAGCAAAATAACAAAATATTAATGCTGTTCAAAAGCAATAACTCAAAACCATAGCTCATATTTGAAACTTCATTTAGGTTGGTCCTCAGCAATTCCATATCATAGAAGTAATAATAAAATTATATTAGACATATTTCTCTTTCTTTTTAGACTGGGAATTTGGATCTACTTTCCAACAGTTAATGCTTTATTGTCTCTTCTATTGCTTGTCCCTTTGTGCCTTGCTCTCAATTCTTCAACATGCCTTGCCACAAGGCAGAGATGGGAAGCAGCACATGGAAATATTATTTGTGTCACAAAAATGTAGCAGTGATGAAATAAAATATAAAGGTAATTAAAATTTTGCTTATGAAGATAGGACATTTTATTTGGTAACTTCTTTTTGACTGTTGCAGCAGGATTACAAATGAAGGAAGGAACAGTGTTTCAATTAACTTCCCTGAAATTGCAAAGGACACTGAGTATTTAATTTGGGATTTAAGTCTTCTGTGTGTGTCTGACAAGCTGACCAATATGAAGGCCTTTCAGGAAAATTACTGTATGTATCAAAGTTTTAAATTATTCATATGACAAAATGAAATGATCAACAAAACCATTGGATAATTAATGAAGTTGTCATCCTGACAAGACTAATAATAAGCTTCTCCTTGGTAAATAATCAGTGATTCCTCTGCTATAATCACAAAAGCAATTCTACTGTATGTTTATAAGCTCATAGAATAGAAATTTCAAACCTTAAAAGCAGTTGGTTGAGTTTTGTCAATAGTTCACTGATTTTATGTGATTTCATATAATTGGTTACTAAGTCAGTAGGTAGCTGCTGTGCATGTGAATTTACCAAGGCAAACCAGATATGGTGCAATGTACTTGGAAAATAATTATTTTCCTGATAATATTTTTAGGAGACATATTAAGAAGAAGCAACAGCAGTAATAAGATAGCTACTAAATCTAGTACCACTATAATTTGTGGAATGATCAGTGGATTTCTTATTCTTTAATTAAAGATTCTGTTGGTTTAATCACACAGCACTGCAGTAATAACGCTGTACTGGGCAGGTGAAGACAAAGGGCATTAGCATAAGGCTACACCAAGTCAGATGCTGGAACACAGTTCTGTCAAGCCTCATCTATATTGTTGTACCTAAGGCTCCTTCAAACCCCATCTCTAATTCTGACAGCAACCTCCTAAATTTTCTTTAAAGATTTTTAAGAACTGGCCATGAAAAGCAGTTTGCACCTGTGGGAAGACTCCTGACAAACATGGCAGGCAAAGACTTTGTCTAAAGACTTTATTTTCTTATCAGTATCTGGAGTGAGAAGTGGCTGGAAAACATCCCTTGAAGGTCCAAGGATGTACAACTTCTTTCACACTTTGCCTTCTTTAGTGACTTTTTCCCCCTCACTCATATTCACAGAGTAATACCACAGTATCATTTGTGTTTCTGCTTTTCCAGCACTCTGCAGCATGTACACCTGGGTGAGTGTATCACTTTCCATTGCAGTAAACCACCTCCCTGAAAAACCGAGGCTCTCATTCCATTTCTTCAAGGCACAGAATCTGTAATCCACAACGCTTCTTATCACACCACTCCAACCTGCAAAGTCTATGTTGGACTGGGCCATATGTACAGGGAACAGTGTATATTTCTCTTAGTCTTTGAAAATTAAAATAAAAGAGAAATGTTCCCAGTGCTCCATTAGTTGGCTGTGGACACATATTTTCACATAAAATCTGGATACCATGAACCCGCTGGGCATTGGCATTTCCATTTTGGTAATGAAGGCATTTGGTTGTTACAGACAGAAAGGATCAGAGAGGAAAAGCAGCATATTCCAAACACTTCCAAAGACAAAACCCAAAACCTGCAATCTTTTTTTTTTTTGAAGCTAGGTTGTTAAAAATGCAGCTTTATGTCTTTCTCATTGATGAAAGTCATGTCAAGATTTTAACTCCTTACATTAAACCACCTAAGATGAAGTTAAAACTGCAGAATCTACACTGCAATCACTACAGGCACAACAGACGCTCTCTGTGCTGTCCCAGGAACATCTGCTACTTTCTTCTGGGTAAAAATATGTTGTTTGTAACTTCTCTTCTGTCTACCCAGAGGCAGTGAAGGTTTTCCATTCCTTTTTAACTCTTCTGTGGCACGTTTTGTGTCCTTTTCTAGTCCCCACCAAGAGCTGCCCCATGCTGCTCTCACTAATTGTGTGAACATTTCCAGACCCCCCTGCTCTCAGTGTGGTTTATTGATGCTCTGCACAGGAGAATACAAAACAGACTTTTTCAATATTCACATAGAAAATTCATAGCTTGTTACAACAAGGGAAATCCCAAACCCTTTCTGAAGGAAAATCAGCTTCCAAAAAAGAGGGGGTCTGACAAGGGACAGGGAGGCTGCTGCACACACACAAACAAAGCCACCAGGATTTTGGTGCCAAATTCCAGTTGGGAATGGGGATGGGAGCAGAGATGATTTAGCTTCCTACCTGGGAAGCTGCCATGTGCAGATTAACAGCTATGGACCCACTGTATTAGGAACAAGTAATGCAGAAATTTTGTCTCTGCAGAAATGATCTTGTTCCTCAGATCATCAGCTAAACTTCTGTTCTTACTACCAGATTCTACAGCAACAAAGATTTTATTTTTGTAAGTATATCAAGAAAACTGCAGGGTACATGCATTTATGGTGCTCATTATTTTGAAATCTAAATATGCAAACACAAGGAGGTAAAGCCTTGATGGAAACATCACCGTGTCAGACCTTTTTTGGGGATGTCAGGCCATCTAGTTGTAGTGGAGAAACACTTAAAGCAACTTTTGCTTGGGCATTTCTTTAAGTTTATTTGTGAAAACATATTCCAAGCATGTATGTTAAACATGGTAACTTGGCATTGCATTGGCAAATCTGGTCCTGTATCATTTGGATCCCAGATTTCACAACATTTTACACTCCACTCTCACAAAAAGCCAAAGGCAGTGTTTTTGTCAAGTGAGAAGGAGTGATATTCTGGGAGACAGACTGCAGAGAATGCATAGCTGGCTGATTTTATTTGGAAGTAGATTGCAGGGATTAGGGTGTGGGGTTTGATTTTTTACAAAGTGCTAAGGGCTAACAAAAGCCACCATTTCGAGTTTTCTTTATTTCTTACACAAAATAATAGTTTCCTGATTGCCATGAGACAGCACAGTAAAGTGTGAAAATACTGTAGCAGCTGTGGTGGTGGCAACACATGTCATTTCTGTGCATAGGCTGAGATTTTTCTCATGAGACTCCTAAATAGATGCAATGAAGCATTCAATACACACAGTTAATATCTACCAGTAATTCCTGCATGTGCTTGTGTGCTATACTGGCAATATCTGGAATGACTGCCAGCTTTTACAAATAAAAGATAGTTATGACAATATCCCAATCAAAACAGAAGGACTGATTTTTTTTTCCTCTGGTCTTTGTTTGGCATTCCTTATGGAGAAAGTAATTAATACAATGAGGCAGGAGGAGGACTGTCTCGTGGGATACACAATCCTTTTGTAACTTGATTCAATTATTTTTTTCCTAGCTATAATTCTTCAGTGAATGCTCCACCTTCTCTTCCTCGTGTTTTTTATTAACTTAAAAAATAATAAAAAGAAAAGAAACAAGAAAGAATAGCGTAAAATGACAATGACACTTTCAGTGTGACTCTAAACTTCATGCTGAAAATTCATCCTTCTGTGCATTAAGTGAATTCCTGCTGGAAAAGGGCAGCTGATCCTGGGCATTATTCAGCAAGCTCCATTTGTATGTTCTTTCACTGGAACACATGCTAGTGAGATGGATGATTAAAATCCTACAAACCCTAGAGCTCTCCCCAGACTCAAACTCTGCTTTTGTTCTGCAGCTTTCAGAGCATTTCAGAACTAAATCAAAACAGTTGTGGCAGGAAAAAATGGAAGCTGAAGCGTTTGCTGAGTGCCAGCCTCTCTGAAAATAAGTGAGAGAGAGGATGCAGGGGGAACACAGGGCTCAGAGCTCACCTAAAATCTCGAGGAGTAACCATGTCACTGACCTCAGGATGTGGCTCTAACACCACAATTTTTTTCACTTTTTAGGAATCTAAGGTAAGCCCTTCTCTGTGCCAAACCAATCTCTGATTTTAAAAAGTCATGTACAGCATCTAAGCTGATAAATAATTGAAAATTCTGGTTCTTAAATTTCTCTGTTCAGAGAATTTGCTGTCTACTGCCATATTCTCCTGCTACAACTTCACTGGCCCCACTGGAGCCAATAATCTATTTGATTTCAGTGGATTTTAAAACAGATAGAAAATTATTGCTGGCTTCACTTTATACATGTCATCACATATTCCAATCTACTTTGCAGCTAATATTAAATATTATATTTCATTATCCTAAATAGTTCAATAGTAGTATTCTCTTGTGATTTTTTGTCATGTCTTTTTTGATGTTCTGGGGTTTTTTTGAGAAAGAAGAAGTATTCAAATTTTTCAATTTACAAAACACCCAGCAAACATCTACGATACTTTTCCTGTAGCAAAGGGCATACAAGTAAATGCTAAATCTAAGAATAATGTTCTGTACTGAGAATGAACTGACATTTACCTGATTTAAATTTATAAAAATCCACCTAATAGGAATGCTTCTAAAGTTAAATTGACACCAGTCCATTTACCACAAAGCACACAGACACCTTGATCACACTTTTATTACCCTCTGCAGCTTTGTGTATTTCATATGAGTGAAAAAAAATGTCAGATTTTGATATCAAACAATCAAGTGCGGGTGGTCATACTTCAGAAAACAGTAGCTAAGTGCTTTAATAAGCTGCTTTAATATTCAGTATTAATCTTTGGAACTGGGCCCACACAGCAGAATCTTCAGTGTCTGCTTTTGTGAACCTCCAAAACCAGGCAGGCTCTGAGCAAAGGGATGTGCAAGACTGGTTTGGGCTGCAAGCCTTAAGCATTCCTTGGTAATGTCTCAATGAGTATACTGTTTTTGCAGCCACACTTATTTAATAAAAAATGCACTTTTATTATTTAGCATGCCTGCAAACCATCTGTGAATTGATGGGGTCTATTGAAAAAAAAAAATAAAGAGACGGAAAACTGAGCTGTCTATGAAAGCCCATTTTGAAAAGCCATAAAAATAATAGGCCAAATCTTTCTTCTCTCTGATTTTTTCATCTTAAAAAGCTTCACTGGTTTCAGTGGATCTACACTGATTTTCATCTGCTACATATCCATTCCTTAGCATATGCAAAACTTCTGTTATTTGTCTGCATTTCTCTCTTATACAGCTGAAATAGATTTTAAAAAAATCCAAACCAAATACATCCTCCCAAAGCCACTGAAATTGCAATTAGTGCTTTACCTTAAATCTGTTTATCTTTAAAATAGAAATTCTACTTTTAAGTTTTAAAATATGGTTGGATTTGTATAACCATATATCTGCCTTGAATGTTGTTTTAATATTTTACTGTTATTTGCAGATGAATCACAGTTAGGAAAGGGAAGGGAACTCACTAAAGTCTGGAATTTTACCTATTCAGTTTTGGGAGGTTTAGTGGGCAGCTGCAAAATAAAATAATGTTTTTTCTTGGCACTTGAGTCTTGGAAGAAAATAAAACCTTTCAATGTAAGGATGCCAAAGCATACATCACAACCAAAACTGATAGTGATTTTGTAATCATTCTGTCCATTTTATTGGCATGCTGCATTTCTTTGGGGTTTGTGAGGAATGCAACTCAATGACAATCTGAGCTCTGTCTATGAAAAATCAATTGCTTTGATTGGATTTTTAAAAGGCATTTCAATATGGTACCAATTGCACATCACTTACGAGGCTTGAAATGCACCAGAGCACAATATTTCCCATTTAGCAGGCCAAGAAAACACCTTAGGCACTGTAGAAAAGTATTTCACTGCATTTGCAAACACAGTTTTCAGGTGGAAAAAAGAGGATCCTTGATCTGGTTCACAGCCATCCTCCCTGGAAGGTCCTTCCCTGAGCATCCACAGCACCCAGAGCTCACATGAGCTCCCAAATCAGGGTCATAATTCTGCATACAAATGCACAGGTGCTAATTTCCCTGCCAGCTGCCATATTGAAATAATTGATCATTCATGGACATTTTTCACTGGCATACACCAGACATGACCCATCTAAGTTTTTGCAAGAACAAGATCAAGGTGTAAATAGTTTGCAGAGCAATATATTTCAGTTTTGAAAGAGATTTTAACATTAAAGGTATGCTGAGTCCACTTTAAAAAATAGTAGAGGGCATATGAATTTCAAGTTCTGAAAAACCCAGTCTAAAGTATATCTAGGAATTGAAACAAGATGTCATAGACAGTATTTGATAGTCAATAAAGGATTAGCATTAAGGGTCTTCAATTCACTCTCTCTGGCTCCTAGACATTAGTGCAATAAATCTTGCAAGTATTAAAATATATGTAAATGGGACCTTATTTTTTTCTTAGGTATTGCACCCTTGAAGTTCACATTTTCAAGTTCACTGTAATCATTTCAAGAAAGGCAGTTACTGAAAGAATAGGCTTTCACACTGCTACAATCCCTTAGAGACTTAAAATAAATGCCAAGGCACTGGAAGACTCATGACAGAACTGCTGGAACCTGGCTTGTGCAGAAAACTTGCAGAACAAAGTCCAGTCCCCTGTTATTGCAGGTGGCCATCTCACAGAGTCTGTTTAAAAATAGGATTAATCTCCATCTTAAAACTAATTAACTTCTTGCCCCTGTGACTCCCAGTGGGAGACTATTTTCCAGCATCTCATGACTCTGCCACTTAAAACTTTATTTTCAACACACATTTATCTGCCACCATTTCCTACCTACAGCTTCTCTACTGATATTTTCCCTGAGCTCTTTTCCCATTTTTCCCATTGTCTTTTTCTTGTTGAGGCAGTTATAGAGAGCAATTGTAAAGAATTCTTTTTTAATTTTTCACATTTTAAGACAATATTTTTCATCTTCTCCTCTTACAGTATTTGTGATCTCTATTTACTGTAGTAGCTTTATTTTGCATCCCTTCTAGTCTAGGTTTTCTGAACCAGGGTGAAGAGGACTGCACACTGTGTTCCAGTGAGAGCCCACCAGTGCCCTGCATGATGCCAGGAATTCCTGTTTCTATTAGTAATATGATAAATAGTCACATCCTGGGGTCTCATTCTCAGGGCTACTTCATTTTGATAGTTCAAATATCCTAGTGATGCTCAGAGGAACCAAAAACTTCCCTTCCTCAGATATTTCCTTCTTAGCACAGATCATGAGGTTCTTCCATGTAATAACTTTGTCAACAGTAAAACTTGCCAGTAAATTCTTATTTTTAATACTGAAATTAATAAATAAGGCTGATCCTAACTCCTGAAGAATCCTGCTAATGAATGTATGATTTTTCTAATTTACCCATTATTACTTGGCTTTCATTCCATTTCTAACTGCTTTACAGTCTCTCTGCTAAACCCTTGTCTTCTCATGCTTCACTAATTACTTCATATCAAATGCTTTAGTGAATCCAAATGAAGCTTGCACTAAAACTCTATTTATAAAATCATTTTGTATAACACATTTATACAACTTTTACAATCTTTCCCCCTTAATGTTTTGTATTTCATATATTTTAATCTCTTTTTTGTTCCAGAACCTTAACTACACTGATAAGCAACCAGCAGGTCTGTTTGCTTTCATGTCTCTCCTGTTGAGGCCTTGGTTCTTCATGGTTCATCTGCTTGCAGAAGTTAATTTCCTCAATTTTTCAAACTTTGTCCCTCTGAAAATATTTATCTTTCCATTTAATTTTGGATGAATGAAATAATGGCTGCTCAATTAGATACCACTGTGGCAACAGTTATAGAAAGTAAAATATTTTTTAAATAAAACCTTTAGAACGGATTGATAATTTAAGTGAAGAGATATGTTGGTAGCCGCTTGGAAGCTTAACTGTGTTACCATTTCTTTTAATAATAGCAGGATACAGTGTATTTCAGGAAAGTCTAGGTGTTTTACTGATATATTGAAATTAAATGTTTCCCAATATTTATCTGATTAATAACATTACAGATGATTCATATCTATATTCAGATCTGTCCGCTGAGAAACACCAAAAACTTTCCTGCCATTGTGCTTCCCCCAAGCAGACTTGATCTAAAAGGGCTTCTATTTTATTCATCCTTCCTACTACTCCACAGTCAATAATGATGTAAGATTTTTTTACTCAAAGACATTTCTTCATTTCTGTCTTCCTTAACAGGACATGAAACCTTATTTTCTCTAAAGATAACCTTACCATGCAACACAATGGGGCAAATTCGACTGGTTTTGGCTATCAGAGCTGAAATCTCTTCTTGGAACAAACAGAACCCAGATAAGCTCCATTACTTGAGGGTTTTGTCTTTTATTTTGCCCCTATTCCTTTACTGCCTGCCGTGTGAGGACCAGACACCAACTAAAAAAGTGCAAAGACAAATGAGAAAGACATGCTCCCATTCTCAGCAGATCCCAGCCCTAAGTTCACTCACAATTCAGACACAGCAGCCCTTCAACACAAAGTTGACCTCACTCTCCTGATCCCGCCTGAAATCCTGCATCCCAGGTTCAAGTTTTGGCCTTTTGCTTTTAGACTTTGAGCAGAACATAATGATAAGTTTTTCTGGTTCATTTTTCTAGAGGAAATAGGTAGAGCACTACAACTCTCTGTTTTGTTTATCCAGCTATTGATCTAGTAAATTTAGTACATTTTATCTCCTGCATCCTACACTAGATGCAGAGATTATGCAGTCACTTTTAAATTCCTCCTCTCATTCCTTAATTTAAAGATGCTCTTATGAACATCACACAATTTGGTAGTAAAGCAGTCTTTAGACATCCATCAGAAATTATCAGTTTAATCAGAGATTAGGAGAACTATCTTGTAAAAGAATATAGTGCCACTGGGATTTACCAGTGAGAATTAATTGCATTACAAATTGTTTCAAATGACATTGGGAGCCCTAAACTTTATATTTCTATGTTGAAAAAAACCTAGTAACACCAAAATATTATTTTCTAAAAAATTCTCAAGTGAATAAGAGGAAACATGAAGCTCAGAAATACGTTAAAAGCAAATCTCCAGGAGAAAACATATTAGGAGTGACCGTGTCTGAAAGTTACATTCCAAATGACCTCTGGAGAATGTGTGCTGCTCAAAATAGAGTTAAGTACATGTCATCTAGCAAATGGAGCCATTACAGAGAGGCATTACACACACAGTGACACAGAAACATATTGGTTACTAATTCCACACCCTATTTATGGCTCCAGAGGTGAGAAGATCTCCCGTGCTGGGTAAACGTGGCTCAGCTTTGCTGAGAGCAGCAAGGACCTCTTATTTTCCATATGGATGTGGCAATGGCTTCCACAAAGACATCCCCACTGCTTGTACCCAGCTTTTCCCTGACCTCCTCAGGGGTGCCTCAGCAGCACTGAGGTGGGTGGCAGAAGTGCATTCTGCCAAATCTCTTCCAAGGAAGGAAAAGTGAGCTGCTCCAGGGCCATATCATTTAACTTCACCTACATTTCCATGCCTCAGGATTTGTTCAAAGGGTGACTAGTGACCCACTTTGCTGTGCAGTTAATATAACCCTATCTCAATCTGATCTGGAAGGGAAATGCACTCCTATTCTTGAAGTGGCTTGAAAAACATAAAAACAAGCACTAAAACTTCTGTATAACTATGTAAATATGATGGAAAATGGAAAGCAAGTCTGGATTTTGTTGCTGGAACTGGTGTGCTTGATATATTTAGAAAATAAACAGTGGCTGCACAGACCACAGTGCTCCCGAAAGGTAAAACCATGGTCAAGATAAATAATTGCATATTTGTGGAGATTTTCCCTTGGCAAGCTTGACTCCACATCTCCTCTGGTCACTGCAGTATTTGGGGTTGGTGTGAAGATCACATAGTTTGTCTGTTTCCACAGACTTTTGCTCATCCCAGTGCACCTACCACATCCTCATTGTGAACTGGTTCTTGATTTTGTCCCTCTAAAGGGGAGCAGAAATGTCACACTATCTGCAAGGATGACTGAGACATTTGTGGTTCAACCTGCATTCCAGGGGACCCTTGTTAAAGGATCATTTGTTCAGTCCCATTCACTATTCATATATACTGAAAAAGTGGCTCAAGTAATGATGTTATAAATATTATGCTCATGTATTCAGGCCATGTCATAAAGGGAAGCCATTTTAAGCCATTGGATGCAAAAAGGAAGAAAAGAAAATATTTCAACTTGTGCTGCATTATTGTAAAAATTTAGATGGAATAATTAAAAAGAAATGGCCTAATCATTTTATGAGTAGATTTCCTTCTCATTTCCTGGATGTTAATTCTAAAATAATATATTTGTTACGGACTATTTCTATTCACATACTTAATTAGAGCACCAATTAAAGTGTGCTGTGGAAAACACTGTGGAAAATGCACCCTCTACTGGCTCCTAAATACATGTTCTAGAATTACAGTTTAGAACTTTTCTGTACTATCTTCCCAAAAAATATGAAAGCAGAAAATTAATGACTTCACTTACAAAAGCATGGTTTCTTGCAAAAGAGCAGCTAAAGATATTTTACATACAAGAATTTATGAAAAGACACAAGGCAGAAGAATGCATTTAGGAAAACAAAGTACAGTTTCAATGAAGAATAGCATATTGGTGCAAAATAATACCTTGCACATACCATATTGTGAATACAGCATAATGAGAATGGCCATGGAAACTGATTGGTAAGAGAAATGCTTGCTGTATCTGTGATAGACAACAAAATTGTCTTTCATTCAGTAGCCCTGCAGAGAGGAGGACAGGATTATATAGCCAAAAGAGAAAACTAAATGTGTTTGGATCAAATCAAACAATCACCAATTTTGATTCCTAAAATATAGAGGTATGACCTTTCTACACTTTCCAATTTCAGCAGGAAAACACAATTTCTGCAGGTAGTACAGATCTAGTTTTCTCCCCAGCCTATTGTAAGTCAAGATAATTCACTCCCTGATGGCATAAATAGGAAAGCCAGGTGTATCCACTGCAGAGTGAAACAGATTTTTTTCCATAGCAGTAAGCTCATATATTCATTGCCTGCCTACTTTTTACCATAGTGCAGGCACCTTTTGAAATCCACAGGCAATGTGCAGCCACCTGAGGTATTTCCCTCTCCAGCTGGTCACCTTGGCATGGAGGGACAGGTCTGAACCCTTTGCAACCAAGCAGGAATTCTGCTTAAAGGAACACTCCAGCTCCAGTGGGAATTTTATTTTTGAAAGAGCCCTGGGGCTTATCCTGAAGCAACTCCCTCTATTTAACAACTTGTGGCTAAGAAAAGATGTCAGGAGGACTCCCTGGGACACGAGTAACCCCTGCTGAAAGCCAGTGGCAGACTGACTGATGTCACTCTGGAGAGCTGTCACATTAGGAGCATGCCCTCCTCAATGGGCTGTGCAGCTGAAGATGCTGGCTAATGGTGTGTTACCACCTAATGATAATGGTCTTCATGGAGCTTCTCTTTAATGATCTGTGTTACTTTATAATGATAATGGCCTTCTTGGAGACAGACTATGACTTTAATCTCACAACCCCACTGAGGAGGTTATGCTCAAAGCATTACAACTCCTGTCCATGACCTCTGTGAGCAGCCTGCTCATCTGTGGGTTGTCATCAGAAAGGGCCTTCAAACAGGAAAGATAAAATTCAAGTGAGAGGGCACAAGCCTTCCTCAAATATGGGGAAAATATCCCATAAAAGAGAGATTAATATTTATATAGTTGTATAATACTTATCTATTATTTATATACTACACACATATGTATATGTAGCACATATATATGTAGCTTATTTTCTACATACATATATATATATATATATATATATGTATAAAGTAAGCTAGTTTTCCTTGCTTCTTCTACTTCAAAAAGTACTTAAGGAGTCTTAAATGTCTTTTTACAGCACCAACATGTTATGGTTTTCAGCTGGGAGATGAGAGCAAATTGATGTGAGCATCACTGGAAACTTGATATTTTGTTTGTTGGGAAATCATGGAGTGACACAAGAAATGTTTTGTGCTGATTTCTTTTCTCCATTGCTCAGTGAACATTTTGGCCAGATGTGGAGGGAGGCTGAACAGTTTCCAGTACTTTACTTTGTAGATTCCTAGTCTCAGAAAGAGCAAAATAATTGTAATTAACAGAACTTTTAGGCAGTGTGACAATGAGAGAGATTGCATAGTCCAATGAGTTTCAAGTGTGTTTAATATGACATGATGCATTCTCTATCATTATATTTTAAATTAAAAAAAAAAAGATAAATCCAGCTCAAACTCCCAATCCCCCTCCCAAGCCTATAAACAAAAACCCCCAATATTCAAGTCATAACCGTTAATTATATGGAATAAAAATTTCAATTGAGCTTTTTCTAAAATCCAGCATCAGGACTGAGACTAAAATCTACCCATTTTCCCTACACTCAAATTTGTATCATGTAATGTTTGTAGGTGTCTTCCCTCCAACATAAAACTGAAAAATTGTGATGGTATCCGAAAGATTGTTTCAAAGCATTTCTGTACTAACCACATACAGAAAAAAACCCTCTTCTTCAATGTACTTAAAATAAATTACCTGAAGTAAATAAGAAGTGACCTTAATTCCTGTGCCTGACACATTGCTGAAATAGTGTGGTCATGCAATCATGCATTATTCCAGTTACATGATAATATTTCTCTAACAAGAATATTCTGATTATTCCTTCAATATGCGTAAGTGTCAATAGAAATTATACAGGTAACCTAATAGATCCCACAGTTCAGCCAAGACAGTATTGCAATGTGCACATTATTTTCATATTTTAAATACCTTATCTGCTTATTCAAAGTAAACAGCATATCTAATTGCTAAAAAACATGTAATTTTCCCTTTTACTCTATAGGAAATTTACTACAATATATTTTCATATGAGAAAATATGTCTCCCTTGAAAATAGATACTGTAGTATGTTTTCATAAGAAATTAAAAAGACAGACACTGGAAACCAAAGAAATGGGCAAAGATTCAATCACTAGCCTAGGTACTGTAAGAATTTTTCAAGCTAAACCAAAATAAATTGGGCATCGGGGAACATCTGTTCCATATTCAGTGTAATTCCTTCTTTTAGTTTACTTAAATAAGATTAATTTCACTTAAATTTAGACTCATGTATCAAAGATGACTACACCTTAGTTAGTCATGAATGCCAACTCCATCCTTTCTTTTATTTTTCTTTTTTGTCTGTTTAAATTTTTTGCATCGAAAAGACAGTTTTTAGCCTACACTAACAACTTTAATATAGCAACCATGTCAGAAGAGGAAAAAAAGCACACAAATAACACCAACCATTGAAAAAGCCAGATTTTCTCACTCTTTTTAAAATTAATTTGTTTTACTCATGAGAAATTCACTTGAAATTTGAATTTCTTTCCTGTTGATACCTCAGCTCAAGTGGGAGGCTAATATATTCTGTGTACAGGATAGTTGTAACTGGAATAGCCTTAAGACTACCTCAGGACTGTAGATCTGGTTGTCAGAAAAGCAATAGTAATATCTGTAAACTGATCAAATTCAATCAAGAATTCGTGATAAAGACTTGCATATCATTTAATTTTGCTTATTCACTCTTTAGGATTTAATAACATGATTTTATTGATGATGCCAAGAATGAAACTTGATCATTTTGCATAGTTGATACCAATGAAATACCAGCAGATTTTAACAAACCCAGCATTACTCATTCAAAAACTTCAGCATTTCTACAACATAGAAACTTTAACTTAAACACCCACTGCAAATAAAATCTGTCTTAATTATATTTTCCCCCTGCTTTTGGTCTATCTTTTGTATAACCACATTCCCCTGTCAGAGGTATTCTGCAATATTCACTGAAAACTATTCTGGAAATCCTCTAAAGAAGATTTTATTATCTAGATAGCTTATTTTCTAAAATTTTTAGAAGATGCAATAATAAGCAGATAAGACATCAGGTTTCTTAACTGCATGTAATTTTGAAGAACTAACTGTTGTGATCAAATGCCAACTAATTTTGACAGATTTTGGAGACTTTAAGAGACACTATAAGCAATTCTGCATAAAATGTGTCAAACTTCTTACACATCACAATGAGCCTTTGCTGCTGTAAGCAAATAGCTTCTAAAATTGGAATTGGCAGAGCAAGAATTTTATGTCTTCTGCTGTTGCCTCCTAGTACCTATTTTATTGCACATCACCAGAGGGAGCTACATTTTGCAAAATTTTAGTACTGCTTTGATGCTCTGAAACATAACTGGTGTCCCAGAATACTTCCAGTGTTTCTTGAGCAGAACAGAGGTTCAGTCTCATTTCCCACTGGGTCAGAGCCAAGACGTGCTTTAGGATATAAGTTGTGGAATGGTTTTTCCCAGTTTTTAGCAGATATCTCTACATCAGTGCTGACAAGTTATTAAAATGAGTGAAAAAAGTACTGCTGAAAGGATGGCTTTTTCCAGGGAGATGGAAATTAGCTTTTCCAAGGGGCAAGCTGACTCTGTGAGAGGTGCCTGCTTGTGATGCCCATGGGAGGTGGAGAGGAGCATGTGGCCACTTGCTCTCATTGCTTGCCCACTTCTAGAGGAAGAGCTGCTGGCCAGGGCTGCCACAGGAAGGCCAAAAAGCTTTATCTCCTTCTGCTTTCACGGGCCTGCTGCTCACATGAAGGTCAGCAGCTGATGCTCCCCATCCCTGGAGAAGGACAGTGAGCGGGGTGAGGTGGCAGAGAGCATTTTACATAAACTCCCTGGAGGTAATGCAATCACAGCAAGGGCATGGTAGGAGAAAAATCCTCTTTTCTTCAGGATGGATCTGCTTCCTCTTCCTAGCCTGTGAATAACTCAGCTCTCACATTTCATGCAGCTAGTCAGAAGTCCAAGAGGATTTTAGGATTTTCCAGTAAATCACTGCTTTGCCCTCCTCACACTTTAGGACAAATCACCTTCTGCTGCAAGTGAGGCAGAGGAGCAGCATTGAGCTGGGAACGCTGAGGCAGATTAGACACAGTGGACTGGAAAGGTAGGATAAAATCTATTGTTTGCCAGCACATAAACCTAGATATCTGTGAGAAACTTTTAATTTTAAAGGCCACCAGGGCTGATGGAAATACAGGTCTAATTGAGTGAGCACACATACACTGGTTACATATAAGTTAATTATGTTAAAACTAAGCTAAATTTTTACTAAAGTTCTGTCATGTATATTAATTTCTTTACATCCAACCAAGTGTAATATTTTATAATTTTTTTTTTTTTACTAAGGAATGTCATTACTCATTTCTCCTCCTTGTTTTTATATATTGGTTTAGATTTTGGTGTAATAAATACAACTCAAAAATATCTCCACAGAAAGAAGTCTTTAAAATATCACTGTCCACTGTCAATAATTATCTACATAATACTTTTCAAGGATTTGATCTATGAATGTTCCCAAACTAATAATTTTTTCTCAGGTGTCAGACAGCACCCCCCTCCTTTCCTTTTTACATTCACATATCCCCTCCTGGGTTAGTGCAAACCCACTTACACTATTAGCACCTACCTTAGAGTGACTAAGAATTATTTATTTCTACATAGGCTTGTGATTTGTTTGTTTAACTTCAAGTTTGGTTAGATCCCTTCAAAAGTTGAGAGGAAATAATAACTTCTCTCACATGACTCTCCACTGGATTAAATGTCACTATACAAACATGGAGAGAGAAGTTACTCCCAAATACAAGCACTGACCCTTGCCTCCCAGTGACCAAAACTCCAAAAACTCCTTTTCCTCTTTTTTTCTTCTATGTGTGCTGCAAAGTAATTCTTGATATTTGTATTTCACATCATATGACTGGGAGGAATAAAACATATGCAACTTGCCAGAAATCAGCACAAATACACTAACATAAAATTGGCACAGAGCACTGGGAAATCAAATCCCATGAACAGGCATGACTTGTCATATGAATAGACTAGAAACAGGTTCCAAACTATATCAACAGTTTCAGCTATAGATCCACAGAATCATGAAAAGACCTTTAAGATCATCAAATCTAATTGTTAACCCAGCACTACCAATCCACCACTAAAACACGTTCATCATTTCCAGATTTCCATGTCCAAGTATTGCAGCCTTTTGGGGTTAAGGAAAAGCAAAGTTGTTGCAGCCCATTTGCAGTACATGTATAACAATTGGTTAGATCCTCCACCAAAGAATGACACCTATCTTAAAACTCTGGCCACCAGAACAATTCTGAAGGTTCATCAAAATCTACTTTCTCTCTTCCAATCTCCTCTCAATAAAGACCATGGAAGACAGGACTACAAAGAAGAGATTGCATTTGCACATGTTCCCAATTATTAAATATATATATATATATATATAAAAAAGTTACTGGAGGAACTGTGTGTTATGGCAAATACAATGTAGCCTCCACAAAACCTTGACCTTTCCAGAAATGAACTCTACAGCAGGTTATACTTAGGCATCATAGTCAATATCTTCAAGTCAGATTTGCCCATGGAGTAGGAGTAATGTTTGAAATACTACAGTCATGATTATGCAATGTTACCAACATTTCTGCCCTATCCTGAGGTCTTCAGTGAGCCATAAGCTATTCTGGACTGACACACACATGCTAAAATAGAGCAGGACAGAAACTAAGAAAATTAACAGTAATTTTCCTAAAAGTCCCCTTAGAAAACTTTAAAATTTTAATCTAAAATTTCCAGCTCCACAAATACACAGACCTTTTTCCTCACAGATGGAAAGAATTAAACCAAGGAAATCAAACTAAGTCAATAATTAAAGCAGCATTAGCAGTAAATTGACAGTTTGTTCAGTAATGAAAACCATCAATTGCCAACTGTAATGAAATGCATTATTAAAATCATAATGAGGGTGTAAATACATAATGCTGCATAAAGATACAATCTGAAGGAGTTACCCAGTATAGGAAATAATTAACCTAGAATAACAGCAGCAATACAAAACAACTGGGACCTACCACAGTTTGGGGAACAGAGAAAAAAGGGAACACCTGTTGAAATTTTCTCTGTATACTGTTCCTGTGAATGCAGGAAGATGTGCCATTTTGGGATAGCTTGCAGGGAAGTGGGCAATCCAGCCACTGCAGGCACAGATAAAGACTAAACCTTTCCACTCATAGCTCAAATTGTGGAACCGAGGCCAAGAAGCAAACTTTTTTCTCCCGCTGTCCTCTGTGCTGAAAACCATGATGCTTTCCTGTCACAGACCCATTTTCTGAGAAATCCTTTCCTTAGGATTTTTTCTGCTGAGAATCTGGGAGGCCTCAGGAACAAAATGCAAATAATGATTATCTGCTGCTGTGGAATGCAACAGGTGCATCTGTGATTGGTCTCATGTAGTTGTTTCTAATTAATGGCCAATCACAGTCAGCTGGCTCAGACTCCCTGTCTGAGATGCAAGCCTTTGCTATCATTTCATTCTATTTCTATTCTTAGCTAGCCTTCTAATGAAATCCTTTCTTCTATTCTTTTAGTATAGTTTTAATATAATATATATCATGAAATAATAAATCAAGCCTTGTGAAACATGGAGTCAGATCCTCATCTCTTCCCTCATCTTAAGACCCCTGCAAACACCGTCACACTTTCCACCCTATCAGGGTCCCCAAATTTAGGAATTCATTTTGATTCAAGTAACTAACACTTTCCCTACTAAGAAGGTATTGGGCAGAGGATAGATGTGCTCTTCTTCTTTAAAACACACATTCCCCTTCCTTTCCCATTCCCCCCCAGATTCCAACTAATTTATTGCAACAACAATATCTCAAATTAAAGTGGATCATGGAGCAGAGCTGCAGAAAATGCCATAACCATGATTATGTTAAAGGTCTGTGTCCTTTGCACTTCTCTGCTTTTTGTGGAAAGCAGATGCTGGGAAAGAAGTGCTGTAGGAGGCAGCATGAGAGCCTCATTTGGATAGAACAACTAAATCAGGTAGCAGTGTTCATCAGCTAACACAAATACTCAGATTGAAGTAAAAATAAAGATGAGGAAAAAAAGAAAGACAGAAATCTGAGATGAACTTCTGAAGTGGACGATATGGTGTGTAGAGGAATGAAAGAAAAAGAGAGCAAAAGTGAGAATCTAAAAGAGGAAATCATGGAATCACAGAATGGCCTCGGTTGGAAGGGACGCTAAAAATGTTCTAGTTCCAACTCCCCTGCTATGGGCAGGGACATTTTCCACTAGACCAGGTTGCTGATGCTGCTTTTAATGTCATAAAGGTGGTAAGATTTTAAAAACTTTTTGCTGCAAATTGAGGCTTAGATAAGGGGTAATCAAGAACACAGCTCTATTAAGAAGCACATGTTTCCATTACTGAGATAAGTCACAGCCCAGTTATATTGAACTGTTTACCTGAGGATGGTCTAGAAAACCTAGTTTTGGAAAAGAACACTGGAAAATGCATAAAGGAAGAGTCACATTTAATCTAGATAAGCAACTTCCAACTGAACACCACAGGGTAGTTGAGATACTACAGCTGAAATAAGAGGTGGGGAGGACTGAGAAGGGTCAAATATTTAAAACATATTCTACTTGAAATAGGAATAGATAGACAGTTTTATGAATGGACTGTGCTGGGATAAAATGAGACTGCAGGTGGCTCAGCACTACCAGCACCCCAAGCAGACACTCTTTCCTAAACACATCTTATTGAAGGCATCCTTTGTCCACATAACCAGTGCAGTGCCCTGGTCACCCTTGGGAGAGCAAGGTATGAATTCCTGGTCACAGAGGGAACTGGAGAGTGGGTGTTCACTGTCATTTAGCCAGCTGGTGCAATCCTAATCAACACAGAAATCCTCAGAAAGTGCGTGGGACAGCAGCTCCTGTGATCCCATGGCTGTGCAGTGGGAGGGAGCCACTCCAGAGACACACAACCATTACCACCTGCATAATTCTGAGAGTGCCTGTGCCTCATATGTAAATTCAGATCCCTGCCTTTAAAAATGCCCTGCCCTACTAATTTCCTTACTACAACCACCTCTGCCTCAGTAATTTTCATCCCAAGAGACAAGGCAAAGGTTCAGCATATGAAGATATGCTCGAATACGTGTTGCTGCGCTGGCAGCTTGCCCACCACAGAGAAGACATGAATAATCTGAGACAATAAAGGGGTAATATTACATCCTTTGAAAGGGGCATCTTTCTAAAATGCTTCATATTATTTATGACTTGATATAAAAAAAGCCACTAGTTAATACAGTTAATAAACCATGACAAGTTTGCTTTAAATGAGCGGGATATCTAAATCCAACATTATTTATTAGGCAATATGATTTTTTCTTGGTGTTTATCCATCAAACATGGCACCCTTATTGCACATGCATTATGCAAAGTGTCAAATTAAAGTATTGCTTATAAAAATAAACATCAGTTACTGAAGTGATCCAAATGCTTGATTAGAATGTTATTTAGAGAAGCTAATAAATATCTTTAATAAATCTTTTGAGCAGAAGTAGGAAAGCATGTAATAAAAATTTTTGGGGTCTCACCTCCTTGCTATTCCTTTCTCCAAAGAAACAATGAGATAGAGAATTCAAGTGTAAAGAAAATCATGTCTCATGAGGACTAATAAACCAAAGACCACATTAGCTATTGTGGCATCTCTCTTACAATGAGAAAATTAACACAGTAACAACCAGAAGGACCTCTGCAACAATTAGAGTGCAGGAAGTAAAGACTGGAGAATGGAATCTCTCTGTGGTTTCATTCCACACCATTATCTGACTTGCATTTTTCATCTGGAGC
Organism: Ammospiza caudacuta; assembly: GCF_027887145.1. NCBI lineage: Eukaryota > Metazoa > Chordata > Aves > Passeriformes > Passerellidae > Ammospiza > Ammospiza caudacuta. The sequence goes on from NC_080594.1 coordinate 10,505,875, forward strand.
AGGATCAGTCTCCATAAATGCCCATTCCTTAGGCACTGAGACCTGAAAAATGCTGAGAATGATTCATAGGATTCAGCCAGGAATGAAGACAGCCAGAGACCCCATGACTTTTCAGGGAGAGATCAGCATCAAGCCTTGGAAACAGATGTTGGAGAAAGAGGCCAAGTACCTGTGTATAGCAGAAAGTTTATCTTACAAAGTTTGGCACTCTGGTACACATGTTAATTTGGCTTTCGCAGCCACAGAAGATGCTACAAACACAGAGTTAAGTATTCTTTAAACACTTAAAGCTGACTTGATCACCTTAGGCAAGGTGATGAAGTGGGTTGGGGAAAGAAAAAAAAAAAGAAAAAATATCATGTTCTTAAAATTTTGGGTGCAATTTCTCTTCACACTGGGACAAGGAGAAGAAATTTCTCCTGTGGCATTAAGCTTTCAGAGGATATTGAATTGAAGTATAAATAATGAACAGAATTGAAATGGGTAACTGCAGGCATAAACTGAGGAAGGTACCCAGTGAGCTTACTGCATACAAACCATTTGCTGCTATGATTATTAAATATACTTAGCTCTATTGGAAAAAAACAAAAGTACTTACACTGGGAAATTGTACAGTATCTGAGCCAGGATAAAATGTTTTCCTTTGAAGTTATAATAGTTACAATAAATAGTTACTTCACTCAATAAAAAATTACAAAATTTTATGTCACTGGGAAGATTTTTGTTCACTAAGTTCAACATTTTATTTGGAAAAATAAAATGGTATCAATGAACAAGCAAAAAGTTTCACAACAGAGGAAAAGGGCAATATTCCATTGCCAGAAGGGTTAGAAATATGCTCCTTGAAAACAACCAAGCAACAGAACAAGCACAGTCTGGGGTATCACCCCAGCTAAACAGGCAAAGCCTCAATTTTGGGTCTGTTTTTGAGACAGCTGTGAAACTGCTGACTAGCAGAATGTGATCCAATATTGCAGCAGGCAAATATGTGCTGGCTTAAATTTTTAGAGGTACTTGCACAACTGTATTTTAAATTTCTACCCTTTTTATGTGGTCTCTGTGCAACCACATAAAGTGAAAAAGCAAATAAAGTAGCCCTTCTTCACATGCAGGGCTTCTGTAAGCCTTTGAAGTCACTTGAAGGATACAGTAGTAGAGTCCAAACATTCTTGGATACAAGGTAAGCAAGAGGTTTAATAAGTATTTCTGGCCCAATATCTCAAATTCCAGAACAACATCTGGTCCACATAAGATTACTTGTTTATTGTGTCCCAGATTAAGTAATTGGTTCTGAGGCTGAAGATATAAATAACCTTTGATTTCTTGGCATTTATCCTGCTTTAAACATAATCAGGGAGTAGTTAATGGAGATACACATTTCATATTGATAAAAAGCCATATCAAAAAAATCCAGAACACATTGAAGGACTCAATGGATATGGTTATTTGAAATTTGATTTAGCTACAGTTCTCATTAAAATTAGCTGCAGGCAGACCCCTAAAAATCACTGCATATTAAAGGAAAACCACTGTGAATCACTCAAGCACAGCAAGGTACTGCAGCCAAGTAGGTATTCCCAAGAGCCCTCACTAAATAAAAACTAAATATTCTTTTGAAATTTTGAAAAAAGGAAAGGTGAACTACAGTGTAACTTGATTGGTTTCAGTGAAGCTCTGTGAACTTACAACATTTGAAGCCCTTTGCCACAATGATGAGCTTCCTTCCCATAAGGACACGAGCAAGTGGGCAAGGTTATGAAAACATTATTAAAATGCAAGTCAAATGAAATTTGATGAAGGTTACTGAAAGCAATATTCTTTACAGAAACCAAATGACAGAAAGCCCTGCTTTACTATCACCATTCCAGCCATGAAAACCTGATTCTCTGTTAAATATTTCTCAGGGATTACCTCAAATCCCTGTTTTCTTGCATAAACCTGCCAGGAAATCTCTGCTCCTCTGTTTTACCATAATTTATTAAATCTAATGCAATGCATAACACTATTATATAGCCAGACTTCATATTTTAGAAAGCTATGGGCAGTGCAGGAGGCTTTGTGGAGAATACAAATATTAAACAGAGTAGAAAGAAAAGAGCGTAAATTACTTTCCTTCTACCCCATATGTTTATTGCTTTGTCAAAATGTTCTGCTCAGAAAATTACCCAAAATTTTAAATGATCACACAATGATCTTACAAGTAATTTTTGTCTCACTTTCTATGGAAGTTTTAGAGAGAAGATCAAATTGGGAAAACTAAAAAGAGAGGTTCTAATACCAGGAATACAGTTAATAATTCAGAAGTTGCATTTGACACTTTTTTACTGATGCTTGCCTTAAATTTGGTAAAATTAACTGAGGTAAAATTAAGTGATTTTATCTGAGGATAGATTTTCTACAGATACCACCACAGAATGTGTATTTGTTTCTTATAGTTTAAAGCTAAGCTAAAAAACTGGAAAAAGGCAAAACAAAGTTCAGCACTATTTAATAAGAGCAAATAATTTGCAAATAACAGCAAACATTTAAAAATAGCAAAATGTTGAAATAAACCTCCTTCTATCTTGGTAGTAGCCATACATAACCTATCTCTTAACTGCTATTAACTCCTTTTCTAATTTTAGAGTACTTTTCAGTCTTTCTCCAAACAAACTAAAATAAAATTATAATATTTTCCCAACTAAAGATTGTCCATGAAACCACTGGTCCAAAATGACACTTGGCTGTTTAGGGTAGAGGCAGCTGTCTGGGAGGACAGTACTAAACTGCACATGGCTTCATTTCATGTGTGATTTTAAATACTTCCTTTATGGATAGAAAACTGAGGCCTAGCAGTTTCCTGTGTTGCAGTGATGTGGAAAGGTGTGAAAAGCTCTCACATCCTCAAAAATTTTGTCAGTGTTGGAGAAAAATCTTGGCTCTACTGCTTTGGTGCTCAGTTTGAGGGCTGAGAAGTTCAGTGCACAGAGTTGAACTCTGGCAAGACCTTGGCTGCTCCAAGCTTAGTTTTCTTGCAGAAAAAAAAAAAAAAAAAATTCTTCCTTCATTTATCAAACCATTAACCTAAGTGGCATCTGCTCAATCTTCTACAAGGCAGTGCTTGACAAGAATCTGATTCTTTGGACCTGTTCCTTCTTGGCACCACAATGGTTTTATGATATCCTGGCAGCACACATTGGCTCTAAATCCATTTTGACTCACTGTGAGAACTTCCTCTTCAGAGAATCCTCAGATGACTTCTGAATTCAGCCCTCAGTCACATCCAGCATAGTCATACTGAGATTTCTAAATTTTATTCACTTTTGTATTTCCAAATCTTACCAAAACCAACCTACAGTATATTATCACTACAATTACCATTGTCTTCCAGTTTTGCTGTACTAATTTCTGTCATTAGATTTATATTTTATTAAGCACATAATTCCCAACTGGAGATTCTATCCTATTTTCTTTTTTCAGATAACCTGGTTCACATTCTAGACTACATCCATAGTTTAAGAGTGAAAATGTATTCCTAGGTTCATCTTTTCAGCAGGTGATCTGAACTTTTTGACCTGAAACACCAAAAAAAATCTGTATTTCACTGGATTATTTAGAATAAGCCCTTCCAGTGCACAATGCCTTAGAGAAATGTAGGAAAACTTTCTAAGCCTACCTGCCTTTGTATTTATAGTTATTGATATATGAAAAAATGCATCAGTTAAAATTTCAGGGTCTCATACAATTTTTTTGCTTCAATATCACATGCCACCCTCTAGGTGTCTTACTAATCCATTTACAATTTTACCCCTGTCATTTGCCTATTGGTGAACCTACTGCTGGGTTTTTAAACATTTTAAATTGCAGATCTGTGCAGCAAGTAAAACAAAAACAAACAACATTGGGGTAGCAGCTATGGAAAATATAACTTGAGTATTTTCTATTATATTTTTTAAAAAAACAAAACAAACACCAAACCCTAAATGTGCCTTAAGATTATAAACTTAAATTATACCACATTTTGAACATTACTGAATTTGCGTACTATTTTTTGCATTGCTATTCCTCATTCTGATAGTAAATCTGGCGAGCCTACACCATTACTCTTGGGAGTGATGCTTCAGGGTGTTCAGACTCGATGTTTAATTACTGCCCATGTCCTAAAACACCTTTACAAAGGTGACTCTGAGAGGACCTCCCAGGATCTATAGGAAGCTGCATTCCATCTCACCTTCGCCCTTTAGAGGGCAGTGCTCCCTTTGGATACCCACACATCTTCCAGAAGGGCAGGATGCTCCTGGAGAGGTAAAGCTTGGAAGCAGCAAAAGAAACTTCAAAGGACAAGACAATTTCTTGCAGTGCTGATATTGGGCTAGGGAACCCATTCATCCTGTGCCACGCACTGGGTGAACCCTTTGCATTTTGAAGGGCAGCAGGGATTTGAGGTCCTGTCAGCCTGGCTTTGACAGTGACACTCCTGTGGCTGCTGAGAGGAGAATGCCTGCAGTGGAAAGGGTAGAGGGAAGAGTCATAAAAATGAAATGCATCATACTGCTACCCCAGTTCAGTCTCATTTGCATGCAGACATTCAAACATGATCAAGGCCAGCACAGTTTCTCTCTGAGCTATCAGCATACCCTAAAGAATAAAAATCAATACTGTTTACAGAGTTACAGCTGTTTCCCCACAGCTTTAAGGAAACTTCCCAAGGCACCAATTCACAAGATCCTCAGGCAGCCACACTCTGAATGTCACAGATTTTCACTGCTGGGATCAAGGCCCCTTCACAGGGGTGGCTCCAGTGACCCAGTGGGTCCCTGCCCGACTCCCTGCACACCCACTCACACTCAGACCAGGCTTCCTCACCAGCTCAATGCCAGGATTTCCATAGCAGAGCCTAAAATATCTCGTTCCACAGTGCCATTTTATCCACAGTGCAGTAACACACAAACAGCCTGAGCTGGTTCCTCCAAGGAGGGACCCTGAGCAAAGGAACCTCCTTTTATCCTCTCAAACTCCAAGCAAGCCAAAATCTCTCTCCTTCTCCCCAGCCATCAGCTCCTGCTGTGTGTCTCAGTGTCCCTGCCCTGGCTGTGCCACAGCTCCCTGTGCCCTTTGCTGTGCAAAGGGTGGCAGCTCACAGCCTCTTGGCTCAGGTTCTCACCCACAGCTCCACTGAGTGCATTTCTCAGGAGTAAGAATGCACAAATTTCCAAAGGTGTCCCTCAGAGTGCTATGAAGGACAACAGTGTAGGTGAGAGTCTGAAAAAGGCCAAGAATTCATCAAGTGCAAGACTTGCATTCTCCTTTTATATGTAGTTTACCCGCCAATGCTAACACTAAACTTTTCAGATTTATTTTTTAAAAGGAAAAGAAAAAAACAGCCAATCATGTCACAGACATCTTTTATGAAAAATCCTATCTTTAGGATTTTTGCTCTTGAGAAGCTGAGTGGCCTCAGGAACAAAATATAAACATTGATTTTCTGCTGCTGTGGAATGCAACAGGTGCATCTGTGATCGGTGTCATGCTGCTGTTTCTAATTAATGACCAATCACAGTCAGCTGGCTCAGACAGAGTCTGAGCCACAAGAGTCTGAGCCACAAATCTTTGTTATCATTCTTTCTTATTCTATTCTTAGCTAGCCTTCTGATGAAATCCTTTCTTCTATTATTTCAGTGTAGTTTTAATATAATATATATCATAAAATAATAAATCAAGCCTTCTGAAACATGGAGTCAGATCCTCGTCTCTTCCCTCATCCTAAGACCCCTGTGAACATGGTCACATAAACACAAAGAGAAAAGAAGGCTCAGGGCTCTGATCATGTGCCCAAACTCCTGGTGGGAGGAGTAAAGAAGAGGCAGCCAGGCTCATTGTCAGTGGAGCCCAGGGACAGGACTACAGGCAACGGGCACGAATGGTAATAGAGGAAACTCCAAGCCCAACATCCTACCCTGCACTGAGTCCTAATAAGCCAGACATCATCCCTCTGGGGCTCCTTCATCTCCATCCCATGCCCAGGGCCTGCAGCTGTGCCTGGGAATGGTCACTGGGGGCTACAGGACTGGGATGGTCAGGGAGGAAGGGCATTGCATCCTAAGAATATGTTTCTTGAAGTTACCATCTGATCACAGTCTCCATCATCAATTTATTAGCATAAATTGAACAGGGTTTTGTTCCCTGTTCAAGTTATGCTTAAAAATGCTTTAAGTGCATCTTTAGTCATGACAGCTAAATGTCACGAAGCTTCTGCTTTGTCCTTGTGCTTCTTCCTGACACCAGGAACACACAAAATTCTGGTTTCAAAGAGTTCAGCTGAAGGGTCTTCACATGTAGGATCTGGTTGACATCTTGGATTTGACATCATGGCCTGTGTTGCAGAGTTTTACTTATAAATTATATTGCTGGACACTGTAGTAACTTTATATACAATTTTCAACAGGATTCTGATAAAACTGTGGCCTTTTTTTCACTAGTAGCTAATTAGCACACAAATCTGTCCTTTTCCTGTCACTCACACACACTGCATGAAATAATTTAGAGGCATAACAAGAGGTCACGAACTTTGCTGCTAAAATGCTTTTCTGACAGCATGACTCTCTTTGCCCAGAGACAAACAACACACATGGTTCTGAGCATGACATTTTGTGCCTGGTGGTCCAGGCTTGGGGAGGTCCACAGGGTCTGCATTGTGGGTGTCAATATCTGAGCAGGTCATCCAAACCCTCCTCATATTCACTGGGACACACAGGCCTGTCTGGAGAGTCCGTTCTGGCAGAGGAGGAACCACACCAGCAAGCAGCCAGCTACTTCATGAAATAAAAGGGATTGATTCCCTCTTCTGACTGTAAAAACAGCAGAGAATAGTTTCAACAGAAAGTCTCTGAGGTACTATATTTTATACTATGTTTTTTGTACAATTTTTTTACTATTTTCTAAATACCTTATATGGCCCAGTAAATTAAATTTCACCAATAAGAATGGCAAGATGTAAGAAACTAGACCCAGTAAACTTCTGAAAAAACATTCACAAGGTACTAGTCATTAGCTATCATCACTTGTAGCTCATGAACTGCATTCACACTTTTCAAGGTTAGAACCACAGGATAACTTGGAATGGAAGGGACTTTAGGAAGCCTTGTCCAAACTCCTCTTCAGAGCAGGATGCTGGCACTGCCACGAAACACATTGCTTTATCCAGATTGCTTAGTAGGTAAGCATTATCCTCCCCCTACTTGCTTGATGTGGCATCATGACCTTAGTCCTAAATGCATTTGTACCATGATTGCTTTCACATTTGGCTGATATAGTTACTTTTTAAGCACCCTTTGAATGCTCTTCCTTGGGTTAGTTGCCATTCTGTCTGATCTCTCAATGGTTTAAATCAACAGTCAAAGAAAAGCTATTTTACTGCCCTAACATGAGGCCAAAGAAATGTTTTTTAGTAATGAAAAAGTTGTACTAACATTTAACTTGATAAGTAGCCCCTAGCCATGACCTAGTGTTCAGTCATAGAAATTCACATATAAAATCAAAATGTATTTTTAATGAAAATCTGTTTAACTGATTAAGTGCAGATAATTTGCTTCTATGAGAAACATGAATTTTAGATCCATGAGTCTGTGAACATCAAATCCTTTTTTAATTGTTTAGATTTAGGTTGTTGCTTAAAAACAAGTTGAAGTGAGGCTGTATATTTCACTTCACAGTGTAAATTCACTTGTACTCATTGACAGACATTGAAAACAATCCATTTATTCACTAGAGAGTGCCAAAAATAACTCAGCAGTTTCTGTTTTATTTCTATTCATAGATTTCCTCATTTCATGTTAATCACTTCTTTCGGCGCTTGGCACCTTGCAAAAAATTTCAGAACATCTTGAATTATTAGTTGTTTACTGCATTCACAAAGTAAAAATGAAAACATAACACTAACAGCACTTTGTAGCAATCCCATAAAATGAGATTGGGGCATTTGAATCCTCTGTAATGTACCCTGCCATTGTGATTAATATCATGAAAAGCAAAGTAATTTCAAGCACATAGATGCATATTCAGATTTGTGAAGACAATAGTTATTTTAAGCATTTCTTCTTTAAATGTAGAATTGGAAAGTCTTAATTATTATTCTAAATTATCATAATAATAGTTCAATTTGGTTTGCCTGTATGTCTTGATTAAGCCTCAAAGGTGTATGCATTTGTACATTTTTAAGGCTCCATTCCATTATTAAGTGACTAACATTTCAATAAGAGGCTTAAATTAAACCATAGCAAAAATTGAAGCAGAAATGGTAACACTGACTTCCACAATAAATCCTGTCCCTGGGGCCTTTTTGAAGAGTGATGCAGTTGTTGTCTCCTAAATTGTTTACTGAAGAGGTTTTACAGTAATGCAACAAATGAAATCCCATAGATAGCATTCCATTTCCCACAAATACTGAAAAACTGATATGAAAACTTCCAGTGTCATAGTTTATGGTGATCTTGTCCTGAATAAACCCATAAACACTTTATTTTGCCATTCAGTTTGTATGTTGCTGCCTCACATTTGGATTGATGGTTGACAGCAGCGATGTATAAATTATGCATGCCAATTTACTGAACACCATTAAAGCCATAGAGTATGGGTAATTTCAATAATTATACATATAAATAGTATTATTAGCTCTGTCAAACTCAGTACCTGGATAGCATGTCAGTATATGATATCTACCAGGGATTCAAAAGGTTCAGGATTTTACACGAGGTTGGTGACTGGAGAGGTTCCAGCTACCATTTCCACACAGCTCATTCCTGTAATATGCAACTAGACACCACTCTAAAGATGCAGAAAATCTTTGGTGTTTGCTGGAATCCAAAATGCAATGAACTCTCAGAACTTTGGGCTTGTAAGCCAAAGCTTAGAATTACACACAGGATTTGATCTGAGACCTTGGAAAAGCCTTCAAAACTTGCCGCTAGAAGAGAGAACGTGGATTAATAGTTTAAAGCAGACACACCTTAAGCTAAGTAAAGTTTACAGTTTTAGAGTTTAGATACAGAAAAAAATGAAAGTAGTTACATAGGTAAACAAAGACCTTTCAATGCAGTATTGTAGGTTTGTGTGTCATAACATGATTGGCTAGAAAAGCTTACACTGTAGCATGGGTCCATAAGAAGAAATATTTAAGAACTGTGTCAAAACCATAAATATCCTTGTTGGCAATGTTTTATTGGTCAAGAACCCCTTAAAAGGTCTTTTAATTAAGGGCCTTGTGACATTCTGAACCATGCAGCAAAGATGTGAACTGAACTCACCCTTCCTACCTATATAGAAGATAACATAAATCATATCATCAAAAAGAACTCAGAGGTCCTGTCTCTAACTTACTCAAAATTCCCCACAAGTGAATTATCACAGGTGTTGGATGACCTGTCCACATCTGTGCTGCATCATTAGAAAGAAGATAAGAACTGAAAAATAATTACTTTCAATAAATACTGCACCAGGTGAATTTAAATTACTGCCACCAAAGAACTGGAGAAGCTTTCCCTCTGTATTGCTGAAACTTTCAGGTACCTGTTAAACCCCAAAGCTCCACCCAAGCAATGTGCCTGGAAATTGTTGCTTTCCACCTAGAGAGGAAAACTTCCACTCTACTACTGTTCACCAGCTTCCCTTCAGTGCTGTCTACAGGCCCCACTATCTCTTCCTGGGACTCCTGCAAACACCACCACAGAGGGTAGGTGATGAAACAGGTTCAGTTATTTTTCCTTTTTGACATCAGCTCTCTGAAGTATCTGTGCAGAATTGCCTGAATTATTTGGTTATCCCATGCATTGGGAAGCTCTGGAAAGCAGCAAGCTTCTCCAACAGCCCATTGTAATCCCTCTCTGCTGCTTAAGCAGACAAAATATTTCATCCACACTTTTCTGGTCCCCTCCTGTTGTTTTTTTGTTGTTTTTTTTTTTTTTTTTGGGGGGGAGGCGGTGTTTAGTTTTGTTGTTTGCTTAGGTTGTTTGGGTTTTTTTTGTGATTATGTTACTAACTCCCAGGCTTGGTTACACTGTCAGAGAGGATCTGTGAATGAATGAAAACAACCCAAATGTTGCCACATGTTGTCATCTGATAGCAATCACTCATAATTACCACCACCAAATGCCTTCAGCACTCACACCAGCACACCCCACACAGCTGAACTAGATCAGCCAAGCCCTGCAGCCACCAGAACTACACTGAATTACAGCAGCTCCAGATCTGGCCCTGCTTTTTGGAGTTTGCCCTGTGTGTCATGTTGCATCTTCTGGCAGACTCTAAGCACACTTGCAGAGCCACCTGCAAGGTCTCCTTTAGCAGGACAGAAATAATTTAAAGTGCATAAATTTAAATTTAATGCATTGTAAGGGTCTCCCTGCAATGTGCTGAAGGGCCAGTCCCTCAGAGCCATTCTCCCATATCTCTGCCCTCTCCATCCTGCCCACGGATACATTCAAGCACAGCACTAACCAATAAAAAGCTTTAAAAGGTACTGATGCAACCAAGAAACACTTCTGTCCCTAGTTTTATTGTATGGGGATTATTATTTCAAATTACCAAACTGAAAACAGGCCTACCGGAAGCACCACCTGAAAGGGCTCATTATTTGGGTTGTGCTCATCAACCACAAAGACACAAACCACTCTGTAGCATCCAAGGAAGTGCAGAATCATGCCCAGGCTTTGTGTAAATCATGGGACAGATTCAATCTACCAGTCAGACTGTAGCTTTCCGTTGAAAATCATGAAAAAGGGATTGTTTTATATCGCTACAGTTTTCTGGCTGTACAAAATTTTTACTCGAGTACTCCTATAGCCCAGCTCACAGCAGCAGTCTCACCTCTCACTGATTGTACAACAGGAATATATTTTCCGCCTATTCTTATGCTTTTCCTTAAGACTTTTCTTCTGGATAGGAAAAGTAATCATGCTTCTTCCCTCTATTCCCAATTTATTTGGCAGGAATATCAGCACCAGGAACAGTCAGAAGCAAACTCTGCATCCACAGAGCTGACAGAGTGCCCCCCACCCCCTAGCAGATGATTACTGGCATGGTTGTGGGTCACTGCCCATGCTGTCCCTTCACAGCAGGAAGATTTCTAAGTGCTATCTTCTGTTGAAAAGATTGTCCAATAATTCCATGTACAAGTGTCTGCCTGCAAACTCTCCTGCTCGACAGCACAACCACTTTAACCAGGGCTCACCAAGGCTGCAGGCAACAAAACTGGGGAGATTATTCAGGGATTTGCAAAGTATTTACTGCACTGTTTACCAGTTTTTATCCAGTTTTCAATTTTTGAGTATTATTTTACATTTTGTGGTTAAAATATCATGCTTTAGAAAAGTTATTTTTGAGAACTTAGAAGAAAAATTTAAGCATGCATGCACACAATATTCAGCATGCTAATTTTTTCATTTTGTTCTACAAATAGTCCCACAAAAATAACCCACCCAAACATTTGTGACCATGTGGAAGTGCTCAAGATGAAAAATCTCTGGAGTATTTCTCTGAAATGCTCTGACTTCAGTGACTCTTTCTATTGCTCGTGCTTCCTCTTGTGTGATGGGCACTTTGGAATGAAGCCCCACTGACTACTGAAATCTACTGCATTATTTAGGCTCTTGGAGATAAAAACTACAGGAGGCACAAGTCTAAAATGGCATTTTGGGAGGGCAGGGAATAACTCTATCTCTGAGTTCCTAGTTTTTCAGGGAGCTCTGGCTAAATAAATGATATTTCTTCAGATAACTGGAAATCAGTGTAGAAGAAGCAGGTAAACTCAAACCCTACATCCAGCAGAAAAAAGTTAAAATAATAAGTTTAAAATAATTCATGTAAACATTATGTACACAACAGGTAGAATTTGATATGAAAAGAGTACAAACATCACTATATTCCCAGTTTTTACTAGTGAAGGTGTGTGGACAGAAAAGAACAGGCAGAAACATCCCATTTAGAAAGACAGAGGAAACTGTAAAAAGTCACACTTAGTCAATAGAAAGGGGAAAATAATAGGGAAATATATAATTGCAAATTTTAAGAGAAGGAAAATCTAATTTAAAGCTACAGAATACTGTTTGGTGTTGTAATGCTAACAAACACTCTGCAGTATTGCAGGAGGTCACTTCAGGCATGTACTGAACACACCTCATTTCCATGGGAAGTGAAGAGACGCAACCAGATTCTAATCCCGAAGATGCAGTTAGAAATTACTCTGGGTAAGCAATGCACAGAGGTTAGACCCTGCTATTAGAAAACATGAATACTTCACTTGGCTTGAAGGAGTTTCCCTTGCCTGGTAGCTCCCAGGAACACAAAGTCCTAATAAAACTTAGTATCCAAGTTCCACTTCATTTGTGAAAGTAAATGGCAATTTGCATTATTGATGAAAATCACTTCTTCATTTATGTACTAAATTAAAATCCAGTAGAGTAAAACTGATATTTTCCTTTCTGCAGCAATTTTTCACTATTCCTTATGAATTTGTAGTCTGAACCTGGTCTGAACAAAGTCAGCTGAGCCCCACTGCAAGAGCCACTCTGAACTAAATCTCTTTATCTTATTAATCAACAATTATTTTTAAGTAGATACACAGGACACTGAGAGGAGAGAGAAGAGCTAGACCAAAAGACACTGCCAAAGTAATCTGTCTAATGAAATTATCATCTTCCCAGAAGGGAACAAAAGGAGTTTTTATCACTGAAAGTCCAAGATGCCTTTCTAGCAAAACATGAACTAATCCAAAACACCTGGATGGTGAGAGTTCCTAAATGCTCTGAATTTAACTTTGGATCTAGGTCTGTACCCAGACACATCCATTTGGACTCGGACCTGGCCATCAATATATTGGAAAGTTCTACAGGGTCTGAATAACTTACTCTGACTTTAGAGCTGCAGGTGAATTGGAGTTCTTTTAGCATACAAAACTGTCTAATCCAAGAGATTTGTTTAGGATCCATTTGAATTATGCCTTATCTAAAATCAGAGGGGTGATCAGAACCTACACAGTAAAAACATAGCAAAGCTTCTCACCAACTAATTCCACAAATAGCTAAAAACACAGTATTTTTAGGGGATCATAAATGACCAGGAAGGAGACAACACAATTAAAAAGCTAATAGAAAAGACCCAAATTACACCTATGTCATTAAGCAGAAAATTACCCTCACATCTTTGCTCTCCTCCATTATATTTTCTTTGTTGTTACCAATGCTGACCTTCCCAGGGTCTATCAACCTTGCTATGCCTCCTTTTATGATCCACCTTTCAAATATATTACCATCTGCCTAAGTTCCCCTTCATCATGAAGGCATTTCTAAAAATGTTCAATTTCTTCAATTTCTGCCCTAAACTTAGTCTTCCTTTGTTCTTGAAGAAACAGGTGGCATCTATGCCTTCCTGAACATCTGGAAGTACCTAGCACTGCAAGAACATGCCATAAACAGGAGAGTGAATCATCACAGCAGCCATCATGATATTAAGGTGCTCTTCTTCCTGTTCCACTCTACTTACTGTGTTGACAGAAGAGATTAAAACCAGATGGACATGAATTCTGACTGCACCTCAACGGATGTCTTTCCTTTGTTCCCTGTCAATAAACCCTACAGGTTATGGCCTCCTGTTTGTCTCTACATTAACAACTACAACCCTGTTTTGACCTTTTTGTTTCCAGAGATGTTAAAAAAAAAAAGAGTAAATAATGCAAGTTAAATCTTATTTAAAATATAAGCAGTGACTGCACTGGAAGAGGAAGCCAAACACCCTGGTGGTGCATGAAAAGAGAAAACTGTCTAACTACACACCAAAACAAATCCATGTGCAATTACCTCATGGAATAAAACCTGACCTAGACCTCTGAAGAAAGCTGAATGGGAGTTTACATGGACTCATTTTCCATGCATCCAGGGAAGAGTGCTTGTGGAGAAAACAAGAGGCCAATTCAAGCAGCCTCAAACAAAGAGGATGAGCCCTGTGCAGGTAAGCCAGGGGTTAAAGCTGCCTCAGATAGCCAGAGACTCCACAGCTGCTTCAAGTGTCTAATTGTCAGCATCTTCTCTCACATCCAGATGTATTGAGGAAAGCAGGGAGAATGCACCTTTTTCCTCTGGGAAAAAAAAGCCTGCACATCTTGAGCTGGTGTGTGTATCCACACCCCCGTAAACACACACAGATGCATGCAGGAGGTGGCCTTGCATGCAAAGCAGACAGACAGTCCTACCCCCTTAATGGATCTGTGCCTGACTGGTGTTCCTGCATGGGTTCCTTTCATTTTTACCACCAGATTAATATTTGGCAGCCAGCACATCTCAAAAGACTGTTATGTTGACAGTTATTCTCCGCATGGAAATATGAAAGACTAGGATGTGAAAGACTAGCTAGACTTGTCAGCAAATGGGCTGGATTAGATTTAAATTTAAAAATAAATATTTATTTTACTGAAAATTGTTCCCCGAAGCATTTTTAAACACCTCTGACTGGGATATTTGCACACTCAGTTTACTTTGTTGAGGTACAATGTTTTCTGGTACACACTCTTGAGAAAGCAGCTAAACAAAATACATTAGATGCAATATAACACCACCAATGACCTCACTCTTGGGAAAAGAATAAAGGAAACTCCCTTTTCAGCTGATTTAAGAAAGTGGCAGGGACATGTAAAGGTCCTACTACAGATTCCTCAGGTGCCCTCTGCAGATTTACTCATTGCAGCTATTTTTCTCTGTGCCCTCTGCTATCCTTTGCACGGCACTTGTGAAAAGGAGGTAAGAAAATGCACCCTTTTTTAAAAAACTGGTCTCAGAGTAGGTCCATTTCCTCCCTGATTGTAGATGTAAGCCACTACTGGAGTAGTGTTTGCACTTCAAGATCAGCAGAGGGAAAATAAAAAGCTCACAAAAGGACAGAGTGAGAAAACACCCCCAGAAACAGGAAAGACTAATATAAACATTTGTAAGAATTTTGCAACTGGGGCCAAAATTGACCTGAGAGAATACTTTTAAACTACATCTGAACTGTTGTACCACAGTTCACTTGATTTAGAAAAGAAATTGAATCCCAGATGACACGAAACCTGCTATGGATGTTTGTGTCTTGGAAAACTTTTTCCTGCAGGGCTTGAATCAATGTTGCTGCTTCCCTTCCTCCCATACATCCAGCTGCCATAGCAAGCCACATGTAGCAGCTTTTTCTCCCGCCCAAAGAAAGCACTCTCAATAAATATAATTTATTATAAGATTTATAAGACCCTCAATAATAAGATTTACTCTGTGCAGGAAGTACCCCTTCACCTTCAGCAAAGCAAGGTTTGCTGCTCTTTCTTTTAGGAAAACCAAGGCTTTCATCTAAGCTGGAAAAAGAAGGGAAAGCTTGGAAAGTGTACTTAATATGAAAGAAATTACAGATGGAAAATGCTCATTAGACCATTTAGCTCACTCATTTTCCAGGGTAGGATATTCTCCCTGGTAAAGTAAAAGTGAATTCATTGAAGTTACCCACTTAGTCTCACTAGCCAGAGCTTATCATTCCAAGGAGCACTGCACTGTCAGGAAAAATTGTTCCCTCAGTCATCTTTATCAAGTGCTATCCAGAACAGACACAGATAAGGGTTGAACCACTGTGGCACTACACAACAGTGCTAAAAAAAACCCAAGGAAGATGTTTTTGCTTTTTGAATTGAGCTTTTAACATGACAAAAAAAAACTGTCCAGACCATCCAAAGGCAGGTACAAGGTGTCTGGGTTAATACACAGCTTGTTGTAGTCAGTGCTCAAGTTGGATAATCTGCAATTTAACTGTAAAATGAGAAGGAAGGGAAAATGAACAAAAGAAGGATTAAGGAAATAATTTTTGCTGCTCAATTTCAAGGTCTCTTTTGCTGTCCGTGGGAGGAGCTTTCCATAAACCTCTTGATTGCTTCATTAAAATTCTCCCTTATAACTCTTTCTGAAAACAGCATGGCCACTGACAAAACTGCCTATCATAATGACAAATATTATGCTATTTCGCCCCTTCATTTCCTCTTTAATTACTTCCTTTATTTATTGAGATTCCTCTTTTTTCAACCCTACTAAGGCCACCCTTTAATTCTGTTTTTGTGCAAATCCCTAAAAAGCAATGTTCTGGTTACTGACTAGAGTGTCTAAAATCCAGTGGTACAATATTACTCTCCAATAATACAAAATTCTCCCCCCAAAAACAATACTAATTTTTCATTTTTCCCCAGCATGATGAAGAAACCACAAGCACTGTGAAATTTAAATGCTTTTAAAAATCTTTGCATCACAAGAAAGGACTTTCAGTTGTGTACACCAAGCAAAATGTAGCTTTTGTAGCATTATATCTTCATCCTCATCAAGACCTGATTTCACATTTCCATCAAGTTTCAAAGGTTATTATCAAACCTTCAAATTGAGCTGGCTACCTAAGTCCACTCCACTGAAAGAATTTTTTCCACAAATAATGAGTTTTTCCTCACACATGTAAGTTAGGTGTCCTCACACATGTAAGTTAAGTGTTAAAATAAATGTATCCCCTTAAGTAGTTGCACTATTACAGAGAAAAAATAATCAACCAAAAAAATAGGTGCATCTCAGAACCTCAATACTTTTCCTTGTAGAAGTCCTGCAAGCAAAAACTGACATTGAATACAATCAGAATGGCCATGTTGTTACAGAAACTCTAGTTTTCAGAAAGTTTAGGACAATGCTGAAGAATTTTCAGGCAATGAAGGAAATGTGATTTTAGCCCCCCCAAAACAGCCTCTAGTTTTCTGCAGGGAAGGCACAGCTGGGGCCAGCCCAGGCAGATGTTTCTTTCCAGAAAAAGTATGGGGTTTAGTGATACACGCAGCAATTTGAGTCTGGAGAGGCCAAGACAAAAAGAGTTTTCCTCTTAAACGCAAAAAAATTGGATATTTCTCAGGGAAAACAATGTTTGGAACACTATGTTTCATGGCTGCATACAGATGTAATCTCACAGTAAATGTACAATAGGAACTCTGTTATGAATTTTGTGGCTTATCGCTAACTTATAGTATTAATTGCTTTTCTTGCTTCTGGTTGCATATTGTTATGAGATTTAAATTAATCCATGCATTTTTTTCCACTTAAATGGAATGGACCTAATTAATTTTGTAGTTCAGATAGAACAAGTGAGTCACATAAGGGGAGAAGCCTGTACAACATCAATCTCAATAAAAGAAACACACAAACAAGAAACATCTCATCACTTTGCTGATAAATTCTCCTGTTTCTCATCTTCAGTAAGAATAATATAAAAACTGTTTTAAGGTTTCCCAAGGCTCACAGTAGAGCATCACATGGCACTACAGCCAGTGATCCATCCTGACCTCTCCTTTCACAGCCACACATGAAGATACATTCTAACAAACCTCCACTACATAACCATATTTATACTGCATGCTTTCAGAAGCAAGTGGCAGAGATGATAAAATCAGATTAAAACTGATATTTCAAGTGCATTTCAAGATTCATTCTTCATTCATTCTGAAACGTGATAACGTTCTTGAATCTTTCAGCTTTTGCATTAACAGATTTATAGCACTGTAAATGACTCTTTCAATCAAACACCATTTTGTGTACATTAAATCTGAAACATGATCATTGTACCTTTTGCAAGAGAAGAGCAAGCTGTAGAGTTTCAGTATGAGTGCAAAGTAACTAATGATTATGTTTATCCATACCTTTCACAAGCAACTAGATATGCATGTCTCCTGATAATAGAAATTTTATTTTGTTCTCCTTTGGGGTTCATTCTCAAGGTGAAATGTTAGGCATCAGTTCTGTTGCATGGGATATCCCTGATCTGTGGCCTCAGGTGTGTAGCTCCCCCACACAATATGCCCTGCATCTCTGCCCCAGTTAAAAACAAAGACCAAAAATAGCAAATCACTCATACAGAACCAAATAAACTGAGTGCAGACATTTACCACCACTCTCAGGGAAAACCCAAAACACTCAGCATGACCCCATGCTTCTTCCTCACCCTCTTAGAGGCCACATAATCTGCCTGCAGGCATTGAGCAGATGTTCAGCAGAGCCAGAAGCTTCATCCCTCCTCTTGCAGCAGTCCTGAAGGAATATGATGAGCTCCCCCTTGCTCAAGAAAAGAGTGACATGAAAAGCATCCACAGGGAAGCAGGGGCAGGAAGGGCTACAAGCATTGAATTACTCACTCCACAGAGTAGAAAGCACATGAACATCAGGGAAACAGAAGTGGAAAGCAATAACCCACTGTCAGAATGTCAGAGGAGTAAGTGGGGCTCAGATGATTTTGTATGAGTTTATGTAGGCACCTTGGTGACCTAGAAATACCCAGAAGGCACAAAGGGAATGGGAGCGCTAAAAATGCTAAAAATCTGCACATAGTCTCAAGATACACTCACAGTAAGTTTTACAGAGGGAGAAGCTCTCTAAGATAATTGCAGGCACCACATTGCCTGCTTGCTTCTTGCTCTGTGTTAGAGATAAAAAAGAATTTCAGAGCAGTGCAAGTGCTCATGTGAACTATTGCAAATAACTTCTTCAAAGCCCTACTACCACACTTAGAACCAAAGAGAACTGAGCTTTTATCCACTGAAACATGATTTCTACAGCGATTGACTCAAGGTTGCTCCATTTTTCCTAAGTATATCTGCATACCTTAGGAAAAGTAGCACATATACATTGCCTAACATCAGGACCATAGCTATGCTACTGTCATCTCCATTTACAGGCTTTTCATGGATTCAGGAAAGCATGTAAATGAAACATTTTAAGCATACAACAGGCTCTGCTTTAGTTTTGACTAGGCATGTGAAGCTTGCAATCACACCAGTGACATAGGAAAAGACCATGTGAGAAAATCACAGAAGAAACAAAATGCAGCTGGATTGGAGATTAAATAGAGCTTTCAATCTTTAATAAAAGGAAGTTCTTGAAAGCATGTATGCTCTCTTGTCTTTGGAAGCTCAAGGTGGAACCTCTACTTGAAAAACAATCCCTTAAAAATGTGTTAAACAATAGCAAAAAGTGACAACCTAGATGTTTCAGGTTAGATTTAAATTCTACTTTTTCCTCAGTATTTTGCTCCTAGTAATATGCATGCATGCATTTAAGTTTTCTCAGAGAACATTGATTTTGGAAGTATTTGTAGAACCAGGTTCTTACCACATTCCACTTCCAAATCACTTCCAAGCACTTTTTGGCTTGTAACAGGCAATTATTACAACACAGAATTGCTCTAGTTTGAAAAAAAATTACAAGACAAAGACCACAAAATGAACAAGTACTTTGTGCAATAGCATGAATGGCTTTTCCACCATCACTGCAAATGTTCTACCATGAAAAAAGAGCAAGGGGAGCACACTCAATCCTTCTGCCAAAGTCATGCCTAACAGAGAAGGCTGCCTTGAGAAGGGACACATGACAGATTCTTCCTCTTCTCCTGCCAGGGAATGCTTCTTGATGACTTTAATAACATCTACATGATGAGAAAGAAGGAATAGTCCTGCTTTCCAGTTCCTTAAACCCAAAAAATCACTGGTCCTCCACAGCATCACTTTAACACCACTCACCATGGCTGGCTGGTCTCACGTGAAGTCAGCCCTGTGAGACCTGTTTAATTTTTTATCTCTCTCAGCAGCAGAGCATTAATGGGTGGCAGGTTTTGGGGAGCAGAATTCTGTTTGCACACATTAAGGGTGACATGGGGCAGGATGCTGTAATTCTCCCAGCACAACGCATTTCATAAATTCCACCCACTAAACATTGCATTACGGTGTGGCTCCATTAGAGACACAGCCTGGTTGTTATGTAGTCAAGGTTTGCAAGCTCATAGGGCTATAAAGATAAATAAATTTTATTATAAAAAATAGATTATTTGTAGGACCGTGACACCACTTTATAAGTTTTGCTATTTAGACCTGAAGTGATAAAATACATCAATGTCATGTATTGCATTTCCTTTGTGCAGCAATTCTTTTGTCTCTCTCCCTGTTATACCCTTACTCTCTTATCTGTACAAATCCTATTGAATTCTACCAATGTCGTTTGGATTGCTTGATCTTAAATTCATTTTATGACATAAGCAAACTTATATTCTGCTTTTCATCCCTTTTTATGAGTCATTTGTAAGAAATTATAGTGGCTCTAAAACTAACCCTTGCAGTTCAGCCATTAGTGTTTTCTCTTATTTAAGGATTTTTCAATAATTTTTACCAAGGACCTCTCCTTTGCTTCCTTTTTTAAACTTTAATCATAAAATGGCATCCCTGCATCTTCCTTTTAAGTACTACTAAGGATTCACTGGGAAAACACAAATATTTTCACCTGCAAACTCTGAAATACAATGGAAATTAAAAATAGGGGTTTTTGTGGGGAAATACTGACAGTCTCAACTTTTACAACTTTTCCATCCCAAATAATTTTAAGTGCATCAAAAACATTATAGGCAGTTGTTGCAAAGCTTACAGCTAATGCAAAATTACTTATCAAAGTTAAAAAGAAAATCAGTCATCTTTAAAAAATATCTTACTTTAAGAAGAATTCATTTGGAACAGCATGGATTTCACACAGTTTTATCATTACACCTCCCCTACGCAGGCTTGAAGCTTTATTATCAGCTCCCTCTTTTTGCACTTAGCAGCAAATGAACATCTCTAACTTTAGTATTTTGGAAGATGACACAGAGCTCTCACATAAATTTTTTAACTGACACTTGGTGAACCTTTCTTTGCTGGCCACAAAAATCCCTCAAACTTAGGCATTTTCATGTGTTGGACTGATGACAATGAAAGCAGTATTTGAACACACATGAGGACAATGGGAGGCTGGAAAACTGGACCAGTTCCCATGCTGGGTTCTAGAACAGAGGGAAAGTTATCAGCGATGGAAAAGTAGACATTGACAGGACAAAGGGGAATTGATTCAAACTAAGAGTAGGATTAGACTGGATATTAGGAAGAAGTTCTTCACTTTAAGGATGGTGAGGCCCTGGCACAGGTTGCCCAAAAAGGCTGGGGGTGTCCCATCCCTGGAAATGTTCAAAGCCAGGTTGGATAGGGCTCTGAACGATCTGGGACAATGGAAGGTGTCCCAGATGGCAGGGGGTTGGAACAAGATGGTCTTTACGGTCTTTTCCAACCCAAACCATTCCATGCTTCTATGACAAGTTAGAGTATTTCTAACTATCCACAAGTAATTGGATGACATGAGAATGATTGGTTACTCCACAGTAACAAGTACAACCACAAGGAAACCCACAAACTCTCTTCCATGAACACTGAGGAAGAGGAATGCCCACCCAATCATATTTTGCTTTTGTGGCTGACTTCATTGTTTCAGCCCATGTAGCCAAAATAACGAAAAAAAAAAAAAAAAGGCATTCTCAGGGAAGTTTCCAGTCTTGTTCCTCTCAATTCACCAGGATTTTCAGGTTGGTTTTCTTCCTCCCCAAACCAGGTTAAATGTGCTACCAGTGGTCTACATCACTGCCACCATCCCTGTGCAAATGGTCTCTCTTCACCAGCGTCAGTACCATATTCTTGGTAGGTGCCATTATGATTATATTGCAAGAGTGTCATACCTCCTTGATGCTTCTTGCAGGCATCTCCTCTGGCACTGGCTCTTCCTTTTCCTCACAGCAGCCGACTGACTCCAGTTCCCACCAATCCACTCTTTCATAACACTCTGCTTATTGGCTACAGCTGTGGCCTGTTAACATCAGGCCTGCTCCTAATCTTTAGTAATTGGCTCAGCTGCAACTCTTGAGGGGATAAGATTACTTTCTATACTACCTTTATTTACTTCTGTTCCATCCCCCTAGAGGTCCTGTGCCAGCTGTGTCCCTGTGGAACAGGAGTGTGTGTGTGCCTATCTGGTATGTGTGCACACACATCGTCCATGCTACACCTTTAATGTTACATTAAACTGAGACAGCTGATGACAATTTAGTGAGAATTGCTTTAATGAAGTTAGTACAGAAGTAAACACATGCTTCTAGGCACAACAGAGACACCTAAATTAAATGGAAATGGATGAGATTAGTATGTTTACAGAAAAAAAAAGTGAAATACACATTTAACATTTTTATATCTTGTTTAGTGCAAAGAAGATCTCAGACAGACACTACACACATATTTTAAAGCCCATTCTGTTAATAGTTGTGCTTATCTGGCATTCCTTTTCTTTCTTATCTCTCAAAGAGAAAGATTTTCCAGAAACACGAAGCTGATGGGCTGCCCTCTGTGTAGAGCACTGTTCTGTGCTGATGGACACTGACCTGCCAGAGCCTTTGGGGATGCTCCAACTGGAACAGAGGCTCAAACTGGCAGCACAGCAAGACAAATCCCTTTCCGAAAACAGCTGGGATATTACCCAGAGAGAGACAGCAAGACCCTCAGAGCCCTGGAGAACAGTGTTTCCAGTGTAGGTGTATTTTCCCTGTCTTACACCCCCATGGAAATCAGCAGTGTTACACTGAACGTGACTAAGCTATCTTGGTGGGATGCCTTTTCAGCTTCTTTTAATGCACACCAAGAGAAATTTTGTAAGGCAATGCTAATAATAGGATGAAATTGTCATGTCTGAGTGAACATCAGCATGTAGTTACAAAGGTGCACCTATTTTGACCTCAGCTGTCATGTTGCACATGGTACTCTATGACGAATTGCCTTCAATCTTTTATTTTTTTCTCCTTCTGTTTCTATTCCTTCCTGCTGTGGAGTGTTTTTTATTCATTACTGGTGTCAGGCTTGTCCTCATTTTATTTTTTAACTCCTGCTGAGGTGCAGTAAAATAAATTAGTTTAATACATTTTATAAAGGTAGTTGGTTTTATTTTCCCTTTGGTACATCTGATGATACAACTACTTTAATCAATTGGTATTTAGATAGTTTGGTTTAAATGTTTCTTGATTTTCTACCTGCTGTGGAAGATGCCAACTGCTTTAGTCAAATATTTTTAGAAATACTGGAATCAATTTCTTTCCCCCTCATATTGCTGCCCTGAAGATACACATTTGGCACACTAAGGATTTATATCTTGAAAATATGAAGCAGCAGTGTAGCCTGGTTGGTTTGATTGCTTTGATTCTAAACTGTTCAGAGCTCAGAAATAAATTTCAGCTGGGAAATACAACCATTCTCTCAGAAACAGAGCTTTTCATTTCAGAATAGCTCTATCTAGGTCTAGTTACAATTTTTGTAAGGGTTTTGCTGTTTCAACCTATTGGAGTGTTATGTGCATCGCGAGCAGTAAAAGCCTGACACAAAGAAGTATACAGAAATTCAAGCCCTGTTTCAATGGGGATTTACATGCTTAGAGTAGAAAAGCAAGGAATTCAGGTTTGAAAGCTTTCCAGGTGCTCAGGCAAAATCTCTCAGTCAAGCAGCTCCATGTGGCACATGTAAACTCACAAATACCCACAGAAAGCAATGCTTTCAGTAACAGATAAAATTAACAAAACAGGTAGAAGAAGTCAGATACCAATCTGGGAGAAACAGTGGCAGCTTCTTGACTCTAATGCAGCTATGAACAATTAACTTCCATCAGCATTTGTCCTGCAGAGAGAAGCAAGAGTACCAGAAGTATCCTACACAGAAATCAATGACCTTTTTAAGGTAACATAGGAGAAGTATTTTAAAAATAGCATAAGAAGAGAGGAGAAAGAGAACAAGCTATGCTATGGTCTTCTTGAGTATTTTTACCCTGAGTCTTTAGATTCCTGTACATTCAGAATAAAATACACAAAGGCAGCACAGAGCTGTGTGCTTCCTTCTGACTAAACAGGAGTGTGCTCTGTGTCACTTAATGGCCTCGTTACAGCTCCTTCTGTGGTGGAAATAAAGCCATTCACATGGAAACACAGGTAGTATGGGAGCTGAGGTATATAATATTTATGCACAGGCTGATCTGCAGACAAGATACCCTGGTGATGAGCTAAGGGATGTTGGCAGTCTGCACCCATGCTCCACCAGCATTTAAAAATTAAAATCTGTGACAAACAAATGCAGGAAGAACTGGAACCAAGCAGAGAAAAAGGAGATCAAGAAGGGAAAAAAAAAAAAAAAAAAAAGGGAAAACATCCATTTCAGTTCCATTTCAATTTTTTCCAATATTGTAGTATAATGTAAATTATCAGATGAGACTATGAACCAAAAGTCTAATAGACAAACCCTAGAATGAAAACTTTCCTGAGGAAAAAATAGGAAAAAGTTTAGTCATGTATCTAAGCATAAAAATTCCGCAAGTTATTCTTTGTTTGGATCCTATTCCAACGGTCAGGTCTAAGACACTTGAATACATTTACAGCTGGATGTTAGCTACTTAGAGATTCAAACCAGAAATTAATTGGGATGCAGTCTGAGGTCCAAGGTCTAGGAGCAATTAACTGCATCACCAGAGTTCAGTTGTCCTGTTTCTGTCAACACCATTTTTTTCTGGTAAATAATGATGTAATCATACAAAACATGCAAAATCCTGATGAAATACTCAAGATCATGTAGTGATAAATATTAGTCATATACAGGCATGCAAACATTATGGGCTGATTCCAAGTGTAGCCTAAACTCTCTTTATTTAATGATTTTATCAGAGCCATGTTTATTTATAAGAAATAAATAATGCCAGACGTGTGTGCAAACATACAAATGCCATACTCTGAAGCACTTGTTTTAAATTCTGTAGGAAAAAGATATTCCATCCCAAATGATTTAGCAGAATAATGACTTTGCAGTTACTTTGGTTTCTTTCTCAGAAGCAGAAGATATTTCTTCCCTGAACATGAATTCTCTTCCCTGCTAAAAACCTCCTGAGACATTTCTCTGCTGCCAGAACCAAAAAGTCATAAATTTGAAAAGTACATTCCAGATTTTTCTATACCATCTGTCACACAGCCCCTGTTCTTGGCCTTCCCTCAGCGCCATGACAAATGTCTAGCACTGATAATTATAAGAAACTGAACACCCACCCTGTGCTGTCAATATTTGTGGTCTCTTTGGCTTTCCAAGGGGGAGTGTTTGGCCCATCACTGCTGTCACCCCTGAGCAGAGCCCCAGTGGATCCTCCTGGCAGTAGGAGTTGGTTCAGTCTCCTATAGGATGGTCTAGCATGGACTCTGTGGCATTGGGAAGGGGCTGGAAAACTGTTAACGTAAGCAGGGGAGGATAAATGCCATTATACTCAATTAATAGTGGATAAATACAACTTGTTATCATTAGGTTTCA
Organism: Ammospiza caudacuta; assembly: GCF_027887145.1. Taxonomy (NCBI): domain Eukaryota; kingdom Metazoa; phylum Chordata; class Aves; order Passeriformes; family Passerellidae; genus Ammospiza; species Ammospiza caudacuta. Next base: position 10,531,097 of record NC_080594.1, read on the forward strand.
CTCTGTCTAGCAAAACCATGTCCACAAAGCAGATGAGAAATTTTAGCAGCAACATATGCTGCCTCCAGCTCCAACTGCTTCTCTGATGTTCCAGCTCTTCACCTGCTTCCCATTTCATTCTGCCCTCCACCACTGTTGTGCAGCAAGGGAAAAGAAATTGCTTTCTGCCTTCTGGAGGTGACCAAAAGAAGCCTCTGAGGCATGTAATTAATCTAATCTATTAATGGCACAAAAAGCACGCTGCAGATGAGGTCTGACTTCCCCCAAAGCAGTCAGATTGTCAGGAGTTCCTAAGAGCAATGGAAAGATAAAAATCCCATGCAACAAATTCCATCCAGCTTCACCAGGTACTCACACTTCCACAGGTGAAACAAACAGACCTCAGTCAGAAATGTAGTATTTGTGATAATACTTCCATTGAAAGAGTAGCTATGATAATGTCCAGATTGTTGGGGTAAAAATGCATTAAAATCTCAGTGTATAATAGCAATTATTTTCTCCTAACATTACTTTTCAAAGCACTCTATTTTTCAGCTGTTTTTTCCATAAGTTATCCTGTTTCTCTGAATTAGAATTAGCTTATTCCTTGGTTTTAGCTGTGGCTCAATGGCTGGACTGAAGTATAGTGTTAAAATGCACAAGTGCCATAAACAATTTTAAAAGAAAGGTCACCTGGGAAACTAACACCTAGGGTACACTCTTCTGAAGATCAGATAGCTCAGTTTTCCTTTTGTGAATTCAGCAAAAAGGCTGATTATGTTTTTCTAATCTGTTCTTTTCTCTAAAGACAGTCAAGCTCTTTTTAGATTACTGTTTCAACACAGAACAAAATTACCTTAGTGAACAACAGAAAATATGCAAATTAGTTTGTATTAGGAAAGCTTTTGACACCAAAGTAATTAATTTCTTCTTCTATTTTTTAATGTGCAAGTGCAAAGCCAAATCTAAAATAGTTTCATTTACCCCAGATTTTAAAAATAAGGTGCTTTAAGTGGCACACAGGATAGTTTGCTCTGTAGTTCACTGTTCACTCTTCATTCTCTATTCTGTCATTCCAGCTAGCATCAGGAAAGATTCCTAGCTAGAGGAAAGAAAATAATTTTAAATTAATAATATTTTTAGACATTTCAAAACACAATTTATCTCGGTTTTTATCTTTAGAAGTGGCTGAACCAGAAAAATAGAAAACAATCTAAACTGCAAAGTTTATCACTCATTCTTTTTGTTTAGGAGTCCAAGGTCACAGTTGGTTTATGGCAACCAGGGAAACTAATATAAACATAGTTATAAATTCAGGTCCACTTTCAAATATAGGTCATATTGCAGCATCAGTTTTTGCAAATATTTATAACACAACATTTTTTTAATGCAAGAAAACAACTAATTTTATAATGCACCTTCTCGATGCACTGGAAATAATGACATAAAATACGTTGATGTCCCTAGGAGAACACTAGAAATTCTTTCTAGAGGCTTTTATGCACATTTTAAGAGCATTATGAACAGATTAGTGACCATTTACTTAAGTACCCTTTGTGGGGGATGCACAAAGTTAGCATCTAAACCAGCAATTGAACGATTGCTCATAAAGTGGATAGATAAACAAATAATGAAGCATAATGCACAAGGCAAGGCAATTTGTTGGGTTTATTAGCATCTAGTTTTGCTACTCATTACACCAATGACTGTATCTTTTATTTTTTCAGTCTGTTTTCCTGGCAGGATTACTGTTCAGCAAGAAGGAAGCTCATCAAGAGTCTCAGAGGATGGCTGTCAGGCAATATATTCTCAGTCTTCTTCTGCAGTAATCACCTTCCCAATTCCTCACCACTCCTGACACAGAAAATATTTACTCAGATAAGGTTTGCTACTGCAGAGGCAGTAAAAGAGCTCACAAAAAGTTACTGGTTTTCTCAGCACAGTAACTCTACAATGCAAATGCTCATCTTTTATTCATTCCTTTTTAAACAACCTCATCCATAACCCCATAATTTCTCTACCTGGGTGTTTCCTATCTACCTGTGCACTTGCATTTTCCCTTGGATTATAACCGAAGTGAGGCCCTTGACTGTGACAGGGTTGCACATGTTATAAATCAGTGGCTGCTGTAATTTGTGGATTTGCTTCCTTCCAGTGCAGCTACGGCTGCTTAACCCAGGCAGGCACATCCCTGAATTTCCCTTCCTTCAGCGTCTCTCTGCCCCAGGCAGAAACAAACCGAAGATGAATTCCCTGTTTAACATACAGAGATAGGGAAATTTGCTGCTAATTACAGTGGTTAGAATTCCTAATGGGTAGGAGGGGGGGGTCTCTGGAGACCACCCCATTCCACAGGCAATTCCCTTAGGTTGTTAAGTTTTCCTGCTCTTTTTCAGAAAATTTCTTAACAAAATTACTAGCAGCCTTTATCAAGCTGATATTGTAATTACTTTTGGGAAACAAATGGTATCTGAGGAAAAAGAAAACCACACTTCCATGCTTAATTTAGTAATGGGAAATTTAGAAAGAGAGAGAGCTCTTAATAAATTCTCATCTCTCACAAATGGGATGAAATAGGCCACTAAAAGCTTAATTTGGGAGGTTAATATTAACAAGCAGAACTGTGACCTTAAAAAAGTAAAAAAAAAAAAAAAAAAAAGAAAAGCCTTTAGTCTACAAGTCCTGAAAGAGTTTGACCATTCACAGGGATCTGGGGAAGAGGAGTGTGTGTGCTCAGGTGTCCACTTCCGACATTTCACTGCATCACCATCCTTTCCCTCTCTTTGTAGAAGTAAAAGACTTCTCCACTTTCCTTGTAGGTGCTCCCATTCTGTCTGAAAAGCTCTTACAGATGATGAATAAAAAACCCCAGTCTGAGCCCCTGCCCTAACCTTGCCCTCTCTTCTCATGTTAACAGCAGTGAGTGTGAGGAATTAATTTGTTTTCTTACAAGCCTGGACAACACTTAATGAGGAAAACTGTAGAGTAAGAATCAAACCTATGACCAAGAAAGGCAGGATTCCACTACAAAGCATAAAGGAATAGTTCTGTCTGTCCACACATCCTTGGAGCAGAAACCCTACAGATCTTCCCCTTCCTTCCTTCTCTGCAAAACCACATATCCTTTGAGTGACAAAACCTCTAATCATTTCCATAACCTCCACCCTCAACACTTAAATGTAGAAGCTATCAGAGGCTTGTACCTTAGAATGTTATTATTCCTGTTTGAACTTCAAACTCCTGAGTGGCTGGTGCACATCAGGGTCACAGATTAAGTACATGAAAATGCAGACTTCTTTACAAGGAGATTTTGCACTTTTTGAGATTATTGAATGACAATTTTTTGTTGAGAGTGGGGCTGAGCAGGGCACTAAGTCTCCTCTCACTGACATTAATACACTGTGTTCTTTAAAATGAACACACTCCAGCACTGACAGTTTTTACAGGAGTTAATTCTGGATGTTCAAACACAATAATTTTGAGAAGCTGTGTTCTATGAGGCTACAGTCACCCATGCAAACTCAACCACCCTGAAAATCAGCTGAACCTGCAAGCTTCATTCAAGAAAGATGGTGCCAAATTCCAGCTCCTAACCCTTCCTGGCACAATTTAAAATTCTGACCTCATCAGAGCTATGCTCCCACTGACATTAATACTCCTTGTTCTTTAACATGAACACACTCCAGCACTGGGAGTTCTTACAAAACCCATTCAGAAGTTAATTCTGGGTGCTCAAACAATAATTTTGTGAAGTTGTGTTCTATGAGGCTCCAGTCACCCATGCAAACTCAACCACTCTGAAATCAGCTGAATGAAGCTGCAAGCTCTCATTCAAGAAAGATGTGCCAAATGCCAGTTCCTAACTCTTCCTGGCACATATTTAAAATTCCGACCTCATCAGAGTTATGCTGATTCACAACAGCTGGCACTTGCTGGTTTTAAGAGATACACAGGGAGATCTCTGGTAACAACAACTGCATCTCACTGGTTGTGATAAAATTAAAGTGGGACCACATATGAGCTCTGGGACAGTATTGACCTTACATTTGCAAGTTCACAATGCTATAAAGATGCTTTAATATGTGCCAGAATGACACTTAATGTGCCAGTATGACAAAATTTTCCAAAGATCCTTAATGGGCCTAAGGTACAACTAAAAGATTTAAAATAACTTTTAACAACAGAAATTACCAGCAATAAAGTCTCCCATTTTAGGGATGTTTTTTGTATTCAGAGCAAAATGTTCCTTTTCCTTATAAGCCAACTGTTAACTTTCAAAAATATTGCTTTTGTTAACACAGGAGGATAATGAGTCTCAATTTAGTAGGTTGTTACATAAGTAAAACCAAAAAGTAGTCAAAGCATTTGCATAGAAAGTCTGGGTGAAAAATCCTGCACTTAGAAATTCATACTGAAAAAAAAAAAGCCCAAAAAAACAGCACTTGTTCACAGACACAGAATGTATGTAGGGCAGCAAAGTGGAACATAGCAAATTGAAGTGCAGGAGAGAGAGTGATTTTAAGATCTATTGTCAACATATACTGTAACTCTAAATAGTGACAGGTGAATTTCTGGGAGCTTGGTTGGAATATGCAGTAAATCTAAAAGTCAGAGATTGTAACACATTTCCTGAAGGCTTTTGTCTGCACAAGGGGTTGAAATTCTTATACAATTTCCTCCTCTGCTTAATCTGAAGACTGTGAGATGATTCATTAACAATCTTTTAGCCACTATTTTTTTATCAAATACAGTTCTCTGCATGCAGCTGGAAGTATAGAAACATTAAAAATAGGGAAAATTAATATTTTTTTGCATTAAAAATGTTGGGCTCATGTTTTTATTCACTAAACATTTCAATGATAAAACTGTTAATACCTTTGACTACTGGATAGTATATTTGAATCTCTTCAAATTTTGTCTTTAGAAATTTTCTGAAATGCCTTTGGTATAAATGAAATTACCATCCTAAGTGTCTATCCTTGCTTCAAGAGATGAGATTATGTTTTTAAAATAATTTTTTTGATTTTTAATAAAAAATACTTTGTGTGTGATGTATCATTTTAGCAATCAGGGTTTTACACCACTATGTCATCATTGCCATTGAAAATTATTAGAGTAATATCATGGTAAACTATTCTGATAGTATTTTCCATTTAAAAAAATCATAATAATCCTTAAAAGTGCTTAAAAATTCTGCCCTATTTTCTATGTTATTATAATATTGTCAGACTGAATGACTTGGAAATGAAGGAACTGAATAGAAAGAAAGAAGCCTTTGTGCATTTTTTAGTTCTAGTCCAGAACTAGAACTATCACCAACTTTAGTTCTATCACCACATAAGGAATTTATGTTTAAGGACATATAACACATCTTAAACACATAAGGAATAAGTGTTTAAGAGTCTTGTTTATTGAGGATTTATTAAACTTGTGAGGAGAAATAAGGACATGGGTCTGGTTTACACGAGTGGAGCACCGTAGCATTGATGTAGCATCCAAAATGGCTTGTACGTGATTTTTTGGTTGTTTCCAGGTACTTCAAATACTCCACCATTGTTTACCAATGGGAGAAAAGCTTGGATCCACATCCTTAGCTTCCCTGCAGAGGAATTGGATTCTGTGTGGATAGTTGGATGATGGGGCCCAAATCCATTCCTCTGTTTTGCAGGCAGAGTAGAAGTTTTTTCAAATTCCAGTCAGGAACAACTGTTCTGCTTTGAGAAAGCCACAACTTCCTCATCTCTGAGGAAGGCCTCTGAATATTTTATTTATTTATACTTAAACCCTAATATTAATATCAATCTGAGTGAAGAACTGAGCATTAAGTCTCCTGACACAGGTGGTGAGTGAATGGAAAGCAGCAGAGGCATGAAGAAACCCCTCAATTTGTTCTTTTTATAGTCTATTTACCTCCTGTATAACCAAATATTGTATGCCTTCCTCAAATGGGAACAGAACTGCTCAGCTGACACAAAGCTTGTGCAGTGATACAAGTTTATAATCCACTATTTCCTGCTGAAATTCTTTCTTCTATTCAGTTGTGTTCTATTTGCTAAGCGTGGTTCTGAGTACTGAGCTGCTGAAATTTCAGTGATCATGAAGCCTTATCCTTGTCCCTCCCAGGTGACTATCCTTTGAAAATTAAAGAGCAGAATATTTCCTGTGAAGAGAGGGCAGTAAAAGCACAGAATTGCAGCTACCTTGACAAACAAATCCATTTTCATGAACCAGTGTTATTGTTAGCTTGGGCTCGAAGACCTGCTTTCATGATTACCTATCACCCACTATGAGAGGATCATATCAATCCCTAATTAGCTTTGACACTCTCTGAAGGATGAAAGGTGCTATCTAAATCACAAATTTATTCCACCTTAAAAGTAGAAGTGCGAGTTCTGTAAGTCAGTGTTCAAGCAAATGAAGTACGAGCTATTCTTTGTTATCCTCAGTATGTTCAAAAATCCTCTTTACTTCTTCCTTTTACTTATGAATTTTCTGTATAGCATCATCCTGTATAAAATACCATTAGCATGCTTAAAACCACATCACATAACAAAGACATAAAATTATCTGGAAAGTAAAGATGGCATTCAGAGTAGTTTCTCAATTAACTGCCTCTATTTTATTGGAAATAAGAAAATTGCAGATATAAAATCCAAACATTACTCATAGCAATAATCACAAGAGAGGAATGTGAATGAAAGGTTAATAAGCTGTACTTGAATTTGCTTTGGAGTGTGTTCTAGATGTGATTTAGGAGACCAAATTTAGGAGCTTTCATTGTCTGTGCAGTCACTAGTGAGAGAAAAGGGCCTCCAAGTGGCATCACACAGCACCCCGCAGACTATACAGCATCCCCCTGTAGATGACAAAGCCATTCCATTCCATCAGTGAGAGTGCTAAAGACTCTATTTATCACAGTCTTTTGTCCACATTTGTGAGAGTAAAGTACTAAGTAAAACATTAAAATTAGTATTTTGACTATGCCACTTTGTATGTGTTAATAATTGTCCTTATGGAGTCCCTAGAAAACATTTTTATCTTTCCCTTTACTGTAATATTATATATTAAAATACCTGTGGCTGAGCTGAAACAAGAGAATCCAGAGGCACCTACTGAGGCAAATAAGGTGCTTCTCCTTGACTTTAATGGCAGAGGGATCATCCATTCCAACATGACTTGGCACATATTCAGAGTAAGGATTTATTATAAAATGTGATCTAATTATTTTCATGCTAAAATCTTATTCCAGCTTATTAGAAAATACTTCTTATTATGGTAAAATATAATTACTTGTTTTTTTCATTTTTCAAATAGGTGAATATTTTAGTCACCAGTGGTAGATGTTACCAGACAAACAGTCAGATACAAGTAGCAGTAAACAGAAGACATCTGTTTAATGTGCTCTTCAGGCACTTTATACACTGAGAAATGGAGAAAAGGTGATTGATTTCCAGAATATGAAATGCTATTAAAGAGATTCTGATCTTCATCATGTGACTTACTTTGCATGACATTAAAACAAATAATCCAATCATACTGGAGCTGTAACAGCAGTCATGTGATGTCCATCACAGGAGATGTGAGGTTCCTATTCCCATAGCAACATCTGTAGCACTCACGCTAATCACTTTAAATTAACCTTGATATGAAAAAACGCCCTAGGGATAATGCTGTTGTTGTGGTAGTTCACATGAGTAGCACGATTTTCTAATAAAACTTCAGAGCAAAAATAAGGGTGATAATGAGATGTCCTGTTAGGACATTATTTTTAATAGGCTTTAGTTAAACCAATACATTAGTACCGGCATCAGGATAATTATGAGTATCATAGATAACGAGCTGTCTTATTGATTACTGCCCTTTCATAACCCACTGTGGTTAATTTAGAGTGTGCACACAAACCAAACTACTTAAAAGGCACAAACCTGACACGATATCTGAAAACATAACTTTATGTTTTAATGCTTCACCTTTTCTTAAATGAGAATAAAATAAGACCAAACATGCCTACTAGTGCCTTTTGGTAAGATCCACAAATTGCACATACTAAGGTACAAACCTGTGGGACTTCAGTACAACATAAGAAGTCTTCAAATTTTGAACTGAGCTTCTCTGGTGGGAAGTTGTCAGCTTAGAAGAGCAGAGAATGAACAGACAGTTTCACATGGTGCTTGTTACTCCTTGAGTTGAAGACTTTCAACTTTAGAGAAAATTTTATAATGAGAAGTCTTTGCACATGTGAATATAACCTTACATGAGAAGGATCTGAGGAGCCTGCTGGAAGATGCAGACTTGCATATATAGCAAAGGTATCCATAGCAGAAATATGGGCTCTGGGAGACAACTGACAAGTGAAATTAACTGCTCAAAATGTTCAAACCAGACCTGTTTCAAATGCTAAAATCCAAGGTATGCAGACAGGCTGAGGGCAATAAGGTCCCTCAGCACGCTGGCCGCCCTCAGCTAGGGATGGTGGTGTGAAAAGGATCCTGTGAGGCACTTCAGCCAGCCCTGGAGATCCCGTAGAAGGAGCCTACCTGGAGGCACCCCTGGGCAGCTGTCGCCCTGGTTAAGATTCTCTAAACCTTCTGATGTCGACATTCTTGTACATTCTTGAACTTTCTCACACATTTTCTGTAAACAACTCATTGTTTTGCATTCTATTATGGAGGAGGAGAAAGTTGATGGACTTGGTCTATCCAGTGTCATTGGAGAGATGGCACTGTCACCCTCCGTTCCACAGTCACTTTGGGAAAACTATAAATGTTAGAGTCAGAAAATAAGCTTTACTTTTTTCTTCACCTTGAGAACAGCGGTGCCCGCTTGTCTTCTTTCGTGTCCTATAGCGACAGGCAGCCCTGCTACAAAACAAGGCTCCTTCCCCAACCCCAGCCCAGCTTCTGGGCTGCCTGCCCTGCTTTTAGTTTTCATTCCTGCCTTAAAGTTAAATGTTAGTGTTTATTTTATATGCATTTATTGCTACTGCATCAAGGTTACAGGCCTGTATTTCACAGTAGCTTTAAAATATGATGCTGTGGTATCCTATTGCCTTCTTTTATGGTGACTAGTTTTAATTAGAGAAGGAAAGCAGCAGTGTTATTAGTCTACCAGAATAATGGTTATACTGCTTTCCGTGAGAAAATACAGATACCAACACCAGCTAGCTGTTAGGTTAACAAGGGAATGCAACGTAAGTTGGGTGCCTATAACAATTACAGGAATCCAATGTTAAAATTTTTCTTTTCAGTTCTTCTTCCATATCGTTAGCCTTGGAGCAAGCAAGGCTATTTAATGACTTCTCTTTTCTACCCCAATAATTCCATCCTGTGGAATTAAAATTGATTTTCTTTTAGCTCATGAAGACCCAGCGTTGGCTGTCTTTTCCCTGATGCAAAGCCAAGGGAACACTGTGGAGCTTGTACATAAACTTTAGTGGACATTGAGTCAACATGTAAATATGCACTCCTGACAATGCCAGAAAATGGGGACAGCAGTATTTTGACTCTCAGCAGGGAATCTCAGTCTAAGAAAGCAGCGCCAAAGGCTTTTCATCCTCAAGCTATTTGAGAAAGCCAGAGACACAGTGTGAGCTGGAGTTTCTTGTTGTTAACGAACCATCTCTGGAGCTTAAAACACAAACTTCAGCGGTGAAATTACCCCATCAGCAGCAGTGCCCTGGAGCTGCTGCCTGAGCAAACCTGAGCTGCCAGCCAAAGCCCCCGTGGTGCTTTCTTTGCTCCTGCTGTGCCAAATGACTGCTGATACAGCTGAAGCCCTCGCTGCCCAGCCCAGCAGCGACACACTTCAAACTCAACGTTTCCTCTGCTCCCAATCTTCCTGGGTCATGCAGGGAGTCTCAAGAAACTCAGTTCTCCACCATTAAAGCAGCAACACAGAGTGTGAGGGGATTTTCATTCATACATATCTCAGGTAGGAGTCTTTTGTGTATCCAAGTGGTTGTGCAGTGACATTTGAGCCATCATAAAGAAATTAGAAAGTCTCCCACATTTTCCTCACTACTTGGAACACCTTGACAGCATTGACATGCAGTGCTGATGTCAGATGTCGATTTTCAATCATGAAAAGACCTTTTTGTATTTCCTTTGAAGCTCCATAGTTTCTGGACTGAAATTTTGATAAGGTTGTGCTGTTTTCATGTACACAAAAGAAATCACAGGTTTTAACTTAGATTCCATTGCCTGAACATGAAAAATTAAAATTAAAAAAAAAAGTTTGCCTTCATCTGGCTTATCTTCCATTTTCTAAGGGGAAAAAAACATCCAAACACTTTTTTATATCTACTAGAATAATTACTAATCTTAAAAGAAAATTTTTCCAAAGTTCAATTTTTTGAGCCTTAATACATATAAATAAAAGATTATGTAGTTGATATATAAAACCAAGCTCTGAGGTTTAACTTGTAAGCTCCTTGGAGCCAAGAACTTGGTCATATTTATCTGTAAAGCACCAGACATACTTCCCAGTTTTCTACAAAGAGCAAAGTAGCAGTGGGATCTCTTGGAGGACTTAACAAGGATGTTTTTGTTTTGTTAAATTTCTTCCCTATCAGCTTAAGACAAATGAAAGCTAGAAAAAACTCAGTTGCTTCCAGATAACAATGTGCAAGTTCTCACAACAACACGTACCCATTTAAATAAAATGTTTTTTGAAAATCAAACCAGTTTCCTGTTTGTTTATTTGTTTGAATCAAATGGTTCCTATGATTTGAACCCCTTCTGTGTGAGAAAGGGACATGTGGAGACCAATACCAATCGTACAGAAGAGTGTGGCAAAAAGATGAACCGTCTTATTTGGCAAAATTAGAAATTAGAATTATGTGGATGTTGATATGGTTTGCAAAATGCAGATACACCAAATTCTTGTTGTTAAGGTATATGATCTTTTTGTGCCATTTTCAATTCTCTGAGCATACAAAGCAGTTGTCTTTCCCTCCTTTTCATTACCTACAACACACTTTTTCTGATAGATGACCTTTTAAAAATATTGATAATGCCACCATTGCTATTGTGACCTGCCAGAGGGACTGTGTAATTTGACAAGAATGAGAGATTTGCCCTGACTGACAGAGTAAATAAATTTTGCGAGGAGAACGTGACTGTGTTTTACTAAGGCTTCAGGCAGACTCTTGCATTTCAAGTGAGTGCTGTATGAAGCTGTGCTCAGAACTTTTGGTGGAGTTCTTATTGGCAAATCCTTTCTGAGACTGTTGCACCCTGGAAAATATGTTTGTGCCCCAAACAAATGCTAGTGAATTATTAAACAAAAATAAATTTTGGAAAATCCATCTCAAAGCTGTGTGTGTGTTCTGAGTGAGTCTGATACTGGAACTGTTTTTTCCTGGGTGGTCAGTGAACTGCTGTCAAGACATAATTTATAAAACATTAATGTTTGCAAAAGTTGGTTTCTGGGACAAAAAATATGCTTTGTTGGCAGTAGAGGGAGAGAAAAGCCCATGTAGATAAAAAAAGTAGGACAGGAGTAAATGCAGGTGAAAAAATAGGACAGGAAATCATAAACAGCAATTTTGCCCTGATATAACTGATGATGAAAATTTACCAGACAGGTTTCCTTTCAGGGTTTTGTTCTGATTCTCTTACCACCCTGAAAGTAAATTGTTGATCTTGATACAGATGAAATGGGTGGGAAAAAAATCTGTCAAGAGTATCTAGCAACAAAACTAGATAATTTGTCAAGACAGCACAATTTTCAATAAATACACACAACAGAAGATAAATCTCAGAACCTTCTATATACAGGTAATCATTTCAAATTAAGCGCATTTTACAAACCCATTCCTAAAATGAGACTAATTCTTACTGACAGAGTAGAAGTTTCAGACCATTACAGTAAGAGAGATGAAATAAAAAGGAATAACCTCACTCTAAGTCCATTTTTACAAATAACAGCCAAATAATTTCTACATGCTGCTGCTTCTTGCAGCATCAGCTGTGCACCACCCAAGGCTGATCTCTCAGAGAGATGAGGCTTTTTCAGATAATATGTACTAATAAAACCATTCAATGTTACACTCAGGCACTAGACAATCTGGTTAAGATTTGATTTCTAGATCAAACAAATTGATATTGCATGGCAATTATTTATGCTTTGTTCTGAACTCTACATGGTGCATAATAATCACATATGCTCTTGCTCAGTATCTTGTCACTTGAGTTAAGTCATCAAAAGGGTGGGTCAGAAATAGTACAGCTATTTCTGAAAATACGTTTGTCTGTGTCACATTCACACCATATGTGTAATTTCACTATTATTTATTCCACTTTTCTAGTTCTTGCTAAAATGCTTTCTGCAGATGTTGGAGCTGCTGTCAGGAGCAGAGCACAGCCCAAGATCCTTATGGTCCTCAGGCTCTCCCACCATCAACAACTGACAGCAGTTACTAAGTACACGCCAAAATGTTCATTTTATCTCTAATGGGAGCCCCAGCACATGTGTTTCTTTAGCTTCACTTTTCTGCAGTTGCAGTGATCAAAAGAGAATCTCAGTGTCTAAGACTAATGTAGGAAACAAACCGGGAAGGCAGATGATGAGATAATCAAAGGGACAAATAACTGGGTCTCCAAAATGCTTGAATTGTTTCCCTTTGATATGCCAGTGAGGCTATATGGGGTGGTTCAGCAATTTCCAGGCTATTCACAGAAGAATAAATGTCACTTTTTAGCTGCTTATTCACTGAAAAAATGCTTATTTTAGGTATCACATTCTTTGCTTCACACTGGATAACCAAACATCCAAAATGTTTTTTTCTATTTTTTTGGTGGGCTGACCTTGCTGGAATGTCAGGTACCAAGCCTCTCTATAGGATAGGGCTCGAGATAAAACAGCTTACGGGTCAAGATAAAGGCAGTTTAATAAAGCAAAATCAAAGTTCATGGACAAAAGCAAAGGAAAACAAAATAATTAATTTTCAAACAGAATCAGACAAGGCATATGAAACCCCTGTTGCTTTTGAGTGCTTAATATCACTGCATTTTCCCACAGTATTTAGGATCTATGTTCTTTCATAAACATATGTTCTCTCTGACTCTGGGGATTTTTTTTTTTTAAGATTTGTGTATTGAAGAATTATCTGTGAACTTAGATTTTTTGAGATTATTGTCAGGAAAGAAATAGTACAGCACAAGGACCTCGTAGACTCTAATCATTCCTGAACAACCCCTACTAAATGTGACTTTGAAGGCAAAACAGGAAGGGGCAAAATGGTTTCCTCCATGTTCAGAACCTCTGTACTAATACTAATACCAATAAATCAGGCTTAGACTTGGATGAACTGTATTTTTAGTTTTCCAGCAATATTAACATTCAGCTATTGTGAGAATATTGTAGGAATATTATTGTAAGAATATTATTGTAAGAATATTTTATTTTCTGAGAGAACAGAAAACTCAATTCTCATTAGAATTTCATGCAGTAATAGAGCAATGAAAAATAAATAATATATTACCTGGAGAGTATTTTCAAAAGGATTCAGCAGTGGCCCAACAGACTTCAGGAGACTTCATGTGACTTCATAAGAAGGTTGTTTGGTCAAACCTTAGAAAAATACCTTACATCACCCTTTTTTAACTTCTCCCACCAACACATGGGGAATGGAAACCCTTTATAATGCTGTGGGAACTTTGCTACTGATTTCAGCACAGATAAAATTATTTTTGTCATAGTCTATTTATGCTCATTATGGAAATGAGACAAATATGAGGATACTCCAATTATTCTACTTACACATTGCTCTCTTCAAGAAAGACAATCAGGGCAAAAAGTGTTGGAGACTGAATGGAATTATTTAAGAAAACAGAAGTGTAGCCTTTTTTCCTACTTACTATTCCTGTTTGGTTGTTTCATGGTTTGGGGGCTGTTGTTGTGGTTGTTTTTACACTACAGGATGGAGAAATACTTGAATGGTTGATTTAGGGTCTGTTTTACCCCTGGCCTGTTAACAAACAGGGACTGCAGGTAGACTCATTGTCTGAATAGAATTGTCGCAATGTAGGATGTGGTGAGAAGAATAATGAAGAACGCATCAGAACACTTCTGCTTGTCTGACTGCAAAACACTCTTGGACACTCTGCCTGCTCAGAGTTGCCCATCTAGGAGAAGGTATTCAGTAAAGTAAAATAAAGAAAGAAGGGATTTCCACACATCAAGATGTGTGGACAGCCCTAGTGACAGACTGGTGATCTCCAGGAAGCCCAGGAATGCAGCCCTGTGGAGCTCATCAGGCAGGAGCAGGGGGTGTGAGGTGCCATCAACACCAGAGAGCTCATTGTCCTGCGATAATCTGTCACTGACTGAAAAAAAGACTTGTTTGCAAAGTAGGGCTTCTACCAGCATTCTACAAGATGGGCAACACTTGATTTTAAAAGGGCTGGAGTTACATCTAAAAACTATGGAGTCTGCTAGCAACTGCCATAAAAGGAAAGCAATGACACTGCTGCAAAGCTGGGCCTTTTCAGCACCCTTTAAAAAAAAAAGTACAAAGTAATCAACAGACAGAGTGGCTCCTGGTATCTTAAACTCATTTCAGATCAGATGGAGCCAAATATATTTTCCCAAACAAAAGAGATTGAGTTGGACTGAGTAATTTTTACAAATTATCTGCAATGCATCCATCCTGAATCTAAAAAAAAAACTCTAAATGCACTGGTTGCTTGCACAGGTCTTTACTGCAGCACCCTGTGAACTGCAGTTTTAAGGTATCATCTTCCTATTTATCAAGAATAGCTAAAAAATAGAATTGCAAACTGACCGTCATGTAGGCTCACTTTCATCCTTTATCTCAAATATAACTGCACTTTCATGGATTTTTCTTAAAGAAGAACTCACTAAGGCTGGAAATTTCTCTCATACTCCCAATTTGGAGCAAAAAGACGAAAGAGAAAGGTGTTAGGTTTTATTTTGAGTTTTTTTTTGTTTTTTTTTTTTTTGTTTTTTTTTTTAATAGAAGTTCAGAAGCCTCGCATGCCACAATCAGTTTAGTACCAGTGACTGAACATCCAGAGTTTGGTGCTCATATGTTTCTTCATATGCTGGGCTCTTTGATCGAATGACATCTCTGCTGCATCATCTTAAAGCAGATTAATTTCCCTCATTCAAAGGACAGATGTAGCAGAGCCAGGAACCTCATGCAGAATCATATGGATTTGAGTGTGCCTCACTAGAGACACTCTGGCACCCCCAACAAGTTAAAAATTACAAGTGAAACTATTCAGACAGGACTTTTAACTTGGGTTCAAAGAAAAGAAAACAAAACAATTATGTCAAAATTGACATTTTCCCACAGAAAATATCAACTTTAAAAGGAAATCACAGATCCACAGTTGGAAAACACAAGTTCTGATTAGCTTTACTAATGGATTAATAAATAAAACTGTAAATTACTATATCTTACTTTTACTTAATAAAAAAGCCTGTAAAATATTATGACTTATGTTTACTTCATCAAAAATACATGTGTATCTGCATCCTAGCAGATACATGTGCTACTGACCTTTTATTGAACTTTTATGCAGTCCTAGTTTCTAGTGGGACTGTAGAACAAAGTTTAGTGAGTTTTATATCTTAGAAATTAATTATCAATAGGTATCCCTATTTCTTCTCTTTGAGGAAGCACACCTTCACATGGCTGTGATTAAAAATGATCAGTTAGCCTTATTTTTTCCTTGTTTCTAATTTATGTTTGAGAAATGACCAGGAAATAACCAAGCAGAACCAGCAAAAATAAATTACCACCTACACTAGTACTGTGGCTATTTTCAGATTTGTAGCATGTGAACTACAAATCTCTTTAAGACTGTAAAAGTATCAAACCAATCATAGTGATTTGTTTTGTTTATTTAGGACATGAACTCTGTAAATGCCAAAGGAAAATGACCCTGATGCCCTATATAAGGGTATCAGCTATGGGAACATACCTTATTGAAGTAAATTCAGTGAAATGATGGGATATTTTACCACAGAACCACACAGGGTCTGGGAACAAATTAGGTGTTTCGTTATTTTTATACTTTTCTTCCTGTGGTCGTTTTTTTTTTTCCTTGTAACTCTATGTGTCCGTTACCTATGCTCTTAGTAGGATGCTACCATTTTCTCATTCATGTTACACTGTTTTTCATCTTTCTTAGTTTCAGAGTACCAGCTCCACACTCGCCTTCTGGCCATGGCCCTAAATGCCTGCTGCAGATGCAGGGAATTTTCTGTATTGCAATAATGCTCTTGCTCTGCCTCCTATTGTCCATTCTCCCAAAGACCAACACAAGGAATAATCAACAAGTGAGATAAACCAATTTTTAGGCTGTCTTTAAATAGTCTGATGAAACAGTGGAATATATTTTATAAATAATTACATATAAAACTGACAGAAGGGTATTTTCATATGTTTAGTAGGTACCACTGCTAAAAAAAATCATGGGGGGAAAACCTACTTTTCCCTCTCTCTTTCCAATGACAGCATGGCAGTAGGACAAGCACATGATTTTGCTCTCATCTCTGTGCACCCTTTGGAGCAAATAAGAATTTTCAGTGAAATGAAAGACAAAATGTCCTTGCTCCTGCCATGCATGACAGAGGGAAGCCTCAAGTAAAGTCAGCAGAGGGCTCTGCATTGCTTCAGTAGAGGTCAGATGCCAGATGGTCCACACCAAAACTTTAAAAAAAAATTCTCCCTGTATTATGCTTGTTTTCTATGTGTATACATGCATATGTATATATACAAATATATATATATATATATATATATACACACATATATAGGAGGAAGAAGAGAGATATTTGAAATTATGAAGTAAAGCGAATGATTTTGGATGTTGGCTTTACTTTGCCTTAATATTAGCTTAAAAAAAACAAAAAGGCTTTGATCTTAAAAATGCTACAAGCCTAATAGATTTTACTGACTTTTAGACATTCTTTAAGCTTCAGAAAATAACTCAGGGGTGAGTTATACTAGACTTCCAGTTTTGAAAATCCTCTCCATGACAATTGTATGGGATTCCAAAGTTTGTTGCCCTGATTTTAAAAGACACTAAACTCCAAGGTCTGTTCACCTTGTAGACAGTCCGAATCATCTGTGGATAATAAGCATTTATGAAGAGCAGACCACTAATTTATATGCCTAGAAATGGACAACAATTTCAATTAAATGTAGGTACCAACACTGGAAAACGCCTGCCCTGGATCATGAAGATGAAAAAGGCTCTAGGGATGCCATTAACTGAATTGACCTCTTGTGTTCATAATGGGCACTAAGGCCAAAAAGCCAACAACTGCACTTTTGGGAATTTAATTTAGTAAGGGCAATAGATGATGATTTTGTTATGAACTTTCGATTATTATGAAAACACTGATTGCATGGCCTGTTTCCTTAGAAACTAACCAAAAGGTGTCACATTCTGTTGACTTTCTATTATACATTCATAACATCATCCCTCAATTCTGTGTCATAAAGAATTTATGTAGGACATTAATCATGCAAAACCATTAAATTGTTATCTCATTTCAGTGATAATTGTTTACTATAACTATAAATGGCTCATGTTTTGTTCCAACGGTTGGACTTTGACTAAAATGTATCCTCAGAGCAGTGTTGGCAAAGAAGATTAACTTCTTCAGAGAAAAGGAGTTATGAAAGTAAGGGAGCATTTTATGACTGTGTATGAGAAAATATGACTCGTAAAAACTTGATAATTCAATCACCAAGTGGACCAAATTAAGCAGTGGCAATAAGAACCCTGACCTGTTCACAGCTATGGGCATCTGATCAAGAGTTCTAGACAAAGGTTTTTGCAAAATCCTCATGCTAATAATGCACCTGGCTCCTTTCCCAAAACATAATGAAGACAGTAAAATTTTTTTCCTTTTTATAATTGCTTAAAGCAATGCCAGCTGAGTGTAATAAAAATTAATTATGAAATATACCTGCAATTTTAAAGAAAACACAGACTGAAAACTAAAAGTCAAGCATTTACAGAAAGGAATGTTCATGAAAAAACAGCAAACCTGCCCCACAGCATAACTCAGCTAATCAGTTATGCTGTGCAACACAATGATTTGTCACCTGCTTTTAGATTTCCCTATTGACTCCTGTGCAGAATAAGAATGGAATCAATTTGAAGCAGTCCTTTATTCCCATGGGTGCCATCACTAATGCTGCTGTCTGTTACTGCTTTCTAAATGGAACCCAATGATATATTTTTCTGTAGCAAAGTGTCTACTTTATGAGCATAATAAATAGCAATGGGCCTTTAATGACAACTTTAGCTTTGGCCATTATAGAACATTTTAAATGCTTAAAAACACTAATGGGAGCTATCCAGTGTTAATTATACTTAAGATATGAGTGCTGTACACAAGAATTGCTGCAGCATTAAGTAAAACACTTCTGCTAATCCTAATTATAGCCTGTATAGAAGAGATAAGAAAAATCAAGTGCTCCTTTACAGCAAGTTCCTAAAATAGCAGAGACAGGAAGGACAAATTGGCTGGAAAAGCACTGGAAGCACCTTCTAGTGAAGGACTTGATCCTTATTTACACCATTTACATAAGCAGCTGCTTGCACAGGTTCTGCTGTTCTGGACTCTCCCTGCCATCACACCTGCACAGGGCTGCTCTGTGCCCTGCTGGAGCCAGCTGGGCTCTGGATAAACATGAATGAACACAGCCATTAATCTCAAGGAGCAGGCTGCAAGAAACCAGGGATGAAGGGCAGGCTGAACAGACCAGTCTGCAATCACCTTGGCTAACTCTGGTTAATTCAGATGCCTGAATGCAGAGGGAAGTTGCTGGGCTAGATTTCCAGAACTGAGGCAGGTTTTCCTGCAGCGGTACCCATGCCTATTTATCTCTACAGAAGGAATCTAAGATGACCATTCTTCACTTTAGACAACTCAATAAAATGCCTAAAACTGAGTAAGGGATTAATTGGGCCTAACAGCTTGCAAAAAATAGTGCTCACATCTTAGCTGTGTTTGAACACAGAGAAGCTCTCACTGACTGGCTTACAAAATATCTTGACTTTTCAGTGGGCACAGAGAGGGAGCAGAAGTCAGAAAAAATCTTGAAAAGGCAAGTTTAATTAATTCAGGTAAAGTCCACAAATACTTCAGATTTAAGCTCTAGTCCTAATATTGCTCAAATTACAATGTCTTATTATACCACTGGTCTTTGATTGTCTTTGTTTACGGCAAATGATATAGCCATACTGAGAAAATCATAAACTCTCTCAGAAGGTCATGGGCATCTAACAGAAATAACTGAAATGCACAAAAAAGAACAAGTTCAAAGAGATTCTAATGTATTGTTTTTTAATTCCACACATTTCAGTTTGATGACTTAGTGTTTTACTACAAATATTTCCAGTCAGCTGAGGGCGGAGCTGACATCAGAAAGAACACAACAAACACATAGAAACTTATCCTTAAAGTACTCTGTGCCTTCAGCTACTTTACAAATTTGCAAATTAGCCAGGAGAAAAAGTGACAAGAGACTTCAGCATATTAATGAATTCCTGACTGGGACACTAGCAAAACCTAACCTGTCTCCCATCTTTATCACTCAAATATAATTGTTGTAAACCCTTTTTCTGTTCAGACTTTTGGTAACAGTTCTGTCTTGTTTACTATGTCCATACTCAACACTTAGAGTTATTTTCAAGAGAACAGTCCCTGTCAGTCTTCTTGTTTTACAAAGGTCTCTGAATTTATGAGCAGCTCAGCCATCAGGATGACCAGGGACTTTGGCTTCAAAATTAAAAGAGCAAATAACATAATTTTCTGAAAGCAGCCGTGTTGCCTGAAGCTAGGTCAGTCAGGTTTTTATGGCTACAGCTAAATGCTTTATCTACCAGTTTGCCAGCACTTGCTTAAAGGTAAATTACTGAAGAAGTCTTCAATTTAACTTCAAATAACAATGCATTAAAAATAAATATATAAAGCAATGAAAACATGTCTGCTACTGATGGTATCTAATTACTGCAGATATAGATTGTGGTTTCCTGTTTTGTAGATTTTTATTTCTCCTACTGCTCCCACTCTGCTGCTTCAGAACCATGGGAATGTCTCCAATGTGATGCTTTTTAAGGGAAATACAGGCAGAGCCTAAGAGAACAATGGTAATGTGTTGAGGTAACATCTGGCAGGTTCAGGGCTGCAGGACACAAATGCAGCCCCCACAGCCAGGGAGTGTAAAACAATGTGAAACAGGAAAGCAGCAGCTCTGAGGAGGAGGGCAAAGAGACAATCAAGACAGACACACATTCTTGTTCTCAACCTGGACCATGTCAATCACTGTTCCCACCTCCTGGGTTACAGCATTGGAAGTTTTACAGGGGATGTGTTGCTGTTTTCATTTAAAGCTTTGAGTACAGCTTGAATGAGCCTGCTGGAGACAGAAAGTCCTAAAACATGATATTGTTCTACATAATAGTAAAAATAAAAAAGTTCCACCATCATGAAAAGTCTGTATAGCATCAGCCTTGATTGAAACTGAAAAATATTGCATCTGTTTAGCATCTTGCAGGTTTCTTCACACTGAGCATTCAAAAGAGTTGTCCTTTGAAGAAGCCTTATCAACTCAAACATCAGTTTTTCATAAACTTCAAAACTGTAAAAGCTGTTCTTCCTTTGACATCTTTATGATTTATTTGTTAAACATATTATCTTCCTCTTCAGATGGTAACAGATTTTCTTTTAGGGGTTGAGCTACAGCACAAAAAAGGTGAAAATGTTTTGACCACTGAAATTTGATATTTCACACTGCTGCCTTGATAAAATGTCAGAAATCATCCTCATAATTTGTAATCCATCAGGGACTATTTTTGCAAAGCCTTTTTGACATGCAGTTTGATACTGGTCTAGTAATTTCTTTGGTACTATTTCTACAAGCCTGTCAATATTTATTTCGCCACGGTTAGGTAGCTCCTCTCATAAATATGGAAAATATATGTCCATTCCCTAAATCCACATTGACAATCCATAATATTTAAATGAAATTAACATCACCCATTTTCAGTGTATAGTGTATTCAGTGAGCCTGCTGCAGAATGCACAGGATTCAGGATAATTAGCATATGAAGCTACTCTTGCCATTTCACTCCTCTATTTATATTAGAACTCATTACTATGCCATCATATTTCAGAAGTAGCGATGCAGAATTTGGATTTGACAACGACTCAGGAATGAGCCAGCCAGAAAATTACCTGTGGGGACTCACAGATCTTTCTATAATATCTGCCCACCTGGGCATCCCTCCAAGTAACTCCATTTTCATGTCACTCTAGGGTGCTGCCCACAAGTTAGAGTGCCAGCTGATCTGTATTGCAAATGGTACAAATTGTTTCATTCATAAGAGACAGAATTCATCCCAACAAGGTCAAGGAGCCAAGGGAGCAGGGGCAGTCCCAGCCACCCCTTGTAACCTTGCCTAGCTCAATAGAACTGCGATATAAAACAATGACTGGGCTTGCTGGACCCTGCTGTCTATGGCTCCTGGATTTATCCCCTTGTCTACAGGTGTTGATAAGCGCAAACAATGCTGGTAAATCAAGGTAACAGACCAAAACATGGAGTGCTTTCAGAGGTTTTAGATATAAGACAGGAATTCTTTACGATGAGAGTGATGGGGCACTGGCACAGGTTGCCCAGAGAAGCTGTGGGTGCCACATCCCTGGAAGTGCTCCAGGCCAGGCTGGATGGAGTTCTGAATAACTTGGTCTAGTGAAAGGTGTCCCTGTCCATAGCAGAGGGCTTGGAACAAGATGACTTTTAAAGGCCCTTCCAACCCAAAACATTCTATGATTCTGTGATGCCAAATTAAAGCTGCTGGACTGCAGAGTCAGGAGTTGTTTGTCACACTGTGGATTGTGTACAATCCACAATTGGCTTCTGGCCATAATCATAAATTAGGGGGTTCCTGCTATCCAAGATCTTTCTTGTTCCATTCTCAGTCTAGGTTTGGAATTATTCTTCCTTGTGTCTAACCATTTACAGTGCTGAACACTAAGCTGAATAATGAATATCTATCCCCTAACTTGTGCACACATACACACACACATATTCTAGAGGACTATTTCTATACAGATCACTTCAGATTGTGAATTAGCACAACTGAAGGAGGGGTGAACTTTCTAGTCTGGAAGTGGACACAGAGAGGGATGGGATTCTGGCTTTCAAAGAAGAGAAAATATCTATTCAATCACAGAAGGATGCCAAGAAAATGAGGGAGGCAGAAGCTACCAGGGGATTAAGGGAAGAAGAAAGTTTCTTTTAACACTGCAGAGGATGGAGAAGATAGACTTGAAGTTTCTGAAAAGAAGACTTTTGTCTACTGCTTTTTTAG
This sequence comes from Ammospiza caudacuta, assembly GCF_027887145.1. Lineage (NCBI taxonomy): Eukaryota > Metazoa > Chordata > Aves > Passeriformes > Passerellidae > Ammospiza > Ammospiza caudacuta. The sequence continues at coordinate 10,553,443 of NC_080594.1, forward strand.
ACTAAGACAGAAACAGGGCTCATTACAAGTTTCTTGGAGTAAAGAAGGGTCTCAATTAGTCCTAGATTCTGTTTTCAGTTTGCTTTGCTTGACAGCACAGTTGAGAAACAGTAACATGTAAAACCTTACTTAACAGGCAGAAATATAATAGTTATCTCCCCCACTGCCTGATTTTGGTATCACTATCCTGGGGGAAAAAAAAAAAAATCCACTTACTTTATTTATGTCCTGCCTCATATACTTATTACACCACAGCACTGGAGTCTTGGTAACACTTGATCCCACACACAAGAAGTAAAGATCTCCTGCTAGCACATTTCAAACACGCCCTTCCCAAAGAAGCCATTTCCTTTGAAATATATCAGATATGATCTCAAATTGTATATAAGCAGAACAATTATGTTGGCCAATTTCAGGCACAGCATCTCTTTTCTAGGATAGTTCCTCTGCTGAAATGGTGGAGCATTTATAGTTTGGGATGGAGCTGCTGAAGAGATGGACCTACACTGCAGGTCAAGAGAGGACTTCACTCTTCAGTGCCATCAATCTCACAAGGACTGCATTTGCTTTACAATTTCATGGAAATAATGGACTGAGATGTCATTTGTCTGGTATTAATTCTGTGAGAAAAGCATAATAACACCTATGAGGTGTGTTCAGTGCTCTCAGTGCCTTTATCTTCCTGAGTCAACTGCAGTTTCTGTCATTGAGCACCATGCAAGAATTACATAGCATCTTAGGGTACTCATTTTGCACAAACAAATCTCAGGCTAAAGTCTCCCCAAACACACAGAGCATCACTTATCCCTCTCATCTTCTCCTGACCAGTGACACTCTTGTGCTCAGTACATGTTATTTGAAATATCAGAGAAGTCGGTTTGAGAATTTGCAAATTTCGTTTAAATGAAAATCCTAAAAGGAATTATAACATGGCAGGAAAACATTCAGTGGAATAACCACCTCTCTCTCTCCATTTCAGACCTAGATTTTATTCCAAATAGTGTCTTTTTTCATGCCTAGGATGCACATATTTTTGGTGGAATGTAATTAGTGAGTAAGGATTTTTGTTCATATAGATTACCTCAGATTCAATGACATTTCAAGAGTATGGAAAAAAGAAAAAAGTTAGGCTATCTCCCCTAATTATCATATGGCTACTGTCAAAGGCAGTAGCAAATAAAAAATACATAATTTATTTAAAAAATGAATAATAATAAACAACCCTCCTCTGAAGGGATCATGTTAAGACACATTTCAAATCTCTGCTTTTTATTCTACGATACTGTAGATTGTGGTCATCAAAGAAATATCTCAGAGAGTCTCTTGTCCTGGAGGACAAGATAAAAGTGTGATGTCCATATTTTTATGGGTTTACACTTTTCTAGCCAGCAGGTCTCCCAAAAAGGTTGGTCTTTTGTGTTAACAATTTAGTGATTCAGAAGTTTTGGCATTTCTGACTATTCAAGGAACTATTCTCTTTTGTGGCCTAACATCAAACACCTTCGAGGTACTTTATATCAAAATATTACTGTGTCTACACCAAATTTAGCTCCCAAAACATGGCAGATGAAGACAGAATTCTGGACCCAAGACACAAAATTTCATAACACCTAATGCTCACACTTGAAACTTTAAAATAAAGAATATAAAGATTACTTGTCCCCATAACAAGAATACGACAGACAAGAGTAGCATATATTAGACATCAGTACAATACACTATTGCTAATGCATTGAATATATGCTTGACTAGGATGTGAATACTTGAGTAATTGTTTATCAAACTATACATTAAGATTTTTATGAAACCTTTAAAATGATTGATTACTACACTTTTGAAATGTACTGCATTCAAAATTTTGAAACTGTTAGGCATAGAAGTGGGCCCACAAATTAAATTCACAAAAAGAAATCAATGAGGAATATTCTCATATATGTGAAATCAATCAAAATGTCCACCTTTTCAATGTTGTAAGGGGGGAAAAAAGGAGTATTGATTTATCATTGCAAACTTTCATAACCATAAATCAGGATCAAAGAATGGCTGGTACTGGATGGGACCTCTGAAGGTCATCTCATCCAACCCCCCCTGCTCAAGCAGGGCCACCTACATCCCAGGACCTTGTCCAGGTGCCTTCCCAATGTCTCCAAGGATGGAGACACCACAGCCTGTCCAGGCAACCTGTGCCAGCTCTTGGTCACAGGGAAGAAGTGTTTCCTTGTGCTCAGAAGGAACCTCCTGTGTTCCAGTTTCTGCCACTGGCTCTGGTCCTTTGGTATTATTTCTACAAGCCTGTCAATATTTATTCCACCATGGTTAGGTAGCTCTTATCAATATGGAAAATACATATCTGTTCCCTAAATCGACACTGACAATCCATGACAGATCCTGGCTCCATCCCCTCTACACATTCCCTTCACATATTTATTCACATCAGTGGGTTCCATCCTGATTCATCTCCACCCCAGGCTGAGCAGTGCCAGCTCTCACCCTTTCCTCATAGGATGGAGATACTCCAGTCCTTAAATCCATGCCTATGGAAAGCACAGCATCCTTGCCTGTTCAAATTTCCATCTGCATTACAAGGAAGTGGCTGATTGACAAATTTGTTTATGAGGATGAAGCCGTAATAAAGTCATTCTTTACAAAGTAGTTGGACCTACTCCTTCTTACTCAAAAAGATAATTGCAAGGCCTGATGATTAATTGTTATTTCTATTCATATAAATGGAAATTGCTAGGGTGCTTTTTTTCTCTTTTTAATTTTTAAAAGTGGAATGTGGACAACCTTGTGTCTAAGAGGGATCAGAAGCAAAAACTTGCCAAAGCTCTTATATTGTCTAATACACTTTCTGTGTTCTAGCTAAGCTGGTTGAATTTTTCTCTGCTGGTAATAGTTTATGCAAGGAAACACCACTGTGTCCAAAGAGCAACACCAGCTTTCAAAGATTTGCTCAATTACCCTTTCAACACTCTTAAATATCTGATATTTGTATTTTATAACTAAGATCATAGACGACAAGCGTGAACTGTTATGCTGTTTATTCATCCAGAGCTATTTAGTTAATGAATTTCCTTTTTTATCTAGTCCCATCATGTGTCCCCCAAGGGAACTGACTGTTTAATTCCATGGCAGGTAATTATTCACTGCTTGCTGTATGTTTGTTGTGGTTTTGGTTCTGGTTTTCTTCTGTTTCATTACATTTTGCAATATTGTGTCTCATTGAAAATCCTGACGATTCCCTGAGCTGAAAGTGATGGAGTCATTGAGAGCCTCAAGGCTAAAGCTGATAAATGGATGTACCACAAGGACAAGCTACTCTGAATTTTGGTTATGAGGAGCACTTGAGAGAGAAGATATTAGTCTTTATTAAATGCCCATAAATATCATTAAATACAGACAGCCTTTTCAGGAAAACGAAAATAAGCATTTTTTTGATGTCAGTTCCCTGATTGAAATACATCTACATATTGTCCTTTTTTATATTTTAACAGCCTTTTTCCTCCCTAAGGTGTTTTTTTTTTTGAAAGCTGTGTTGAAATAGCCACACTGGTAAATTGAATAGATTCAAGGCATTTCTGTGATAGGAAGGATATTTAACATGGCAAGGCTTTTCCTTGTTTTATAGCTTTAACAGGTTCCTGCTCACCAAAGCAGAGCAAGTGAAAATGAGGAGGCTGTATTGCCACTGGGCAGCATATCTGACCTCGGAAGGCACTAGGAGAGTACAGCTGCCCCAGTCTGTGTTCTGGGAAATCCCTTCAAAAATCCAGAGGAGGCCACATTATCCACTTAAATTCCTGAGTGATCTCTCATTGAAAAAAAAAAAAGGATTTTTGCTCTTAAGTGATTAAGAAGTGTTGGGAAATTAAATGGAAACGCTGAAATTTGGTGGTTTTCTTTTAATATAATTTGGTTTTTTTAAATATAATTTGTATATTAAATATAAGATAAAATATAATTAAATTTGGTTGTTTTGTTTGGGGTTTTTAAAATATAATTTCTACACTGATACCTTGCATTTCATACAGTGGATGGCATTTTTCCCTTCATTTTTCATTGCATGTGCAAGAGCAAAAACAGGGCTTTTGCTTTCTATTTCAGGTCACCTCTAGGAAGTATGGTTACTGGACAGTTTGGCCAACTATTGAATTAAGTTAGATTTCTATATATACAGTTTATTTATATGCATCAGGTGTGACTGCAAAAGTAATTGCGTATCACAGGCTCCCAAGGGGAGTGGTCATGGTCTCAGGCCTGACACAGTTCAAAAAATGTTTGAGCAATGCTCTCAGGAGTGGTGGGGCTCTTGAGGTGTCCTGTGCAGGGCCATGAGTTGGACTTTCATGATCCTTTTGGGTCCCTTCCCACTCAGAATGCTCTAGGATTCTATACGCTCCTATAGTAAAACAGTCTTTAATTTATGCAGGGAAAGAAGCTTTGCCAAAGGCATTTCTTTTCAAAACAACTTTTGTAAAGTTTATCTATATGGGCACAGAGGCATGACAGTAAAACACACTGTGGCTGCCAGGCCATGCACCATGCAGACAGCACTGCAATCATTCTTACATTCCAACAGGTCTGTTTGCCCCATGAACTCTGCTAAAAATTTACAGTTATGGTGGGCGATGGAGGGATGGATGGATGGATGGATGGATGGATGGATGGATGGATGGATGGATGGATGATAAGTCCATAGATGGACAGCTAGTGGCTAATGGATAGTACTCATCCATAATGGAGCTTAGACAGCATTTTAATAAATCTGTAGCATGCAGGACCTGCCCCTTCCTGAAGAAAGGGAAGAAAACAATCCAGTGGCACATTGTCACAAGTCCATTGAGGTGGAACTGAATGGAATGGTATAACCGTCATGCACTGGGCAAACTGTGACAGGTTACAGACAGCTGATAAAATGAAATTTAAAAAAAAAGGAGCAACCTCGTTCTACTGTATCCTGCAATTAAAGCCATTAGCAAAGGAAAGACCATTTTGATTTGCACCTTTATGATTCTGGAATGTATCTCTTCATTGTGCTGATAAAATGGAATGTGTTATATATTTCACCATGACAAAATATAATTGATGTCATGAGCAGTTTTAAATTATTGCTTGTATAATGTATGCTTTCAGCAGAAGTGTATTTATTATTGTAAAATTTCTGAAACTTGTTCTAAATTACCATGAAAAGCACCAGAGTGGAAGGAAAAGATTGGTCAATGACAGGACCAGTTATTTGAAAGATTTTAACTTTCAAGTCAATTTCACAATACTTTCAGCTCCCATCTTCTTTTTCTTAGGGGGAAGTGGAATAAAAGGGATAAGGGAAGCGAAATACCCATTACATTTATGAAACTAGATAAAAGCAGCAAAAAGCAGAATGTTATATGTAATAGCAATAAAAATTTAGAAGCGTGTAATTTCATGAAAACAGCATCTGTAAAAAAGAGTAAGATGTAGAGAAGATTTCCATCACCAACACCAACATAAAAAAAGCAAGCCTCTTCCAAACTAATTAGACAATGTTATCTTTTACATTCATAGATGTGTCTAGCAATGATGCATTATGGCTCAGACTTAAGCACTGGATCATTAACTGAGCAGAAATGTTACATGCATTTGTGTATACAAGATTAAATGCTATACATTCCTGCAATGTTCCATGTTCTATTATATCATTTTAGCCCACTCTTTTATCTCCCTGTCACTTTCAATGAGCTGTAAATTTGATAGCATGTTTACAGATATTTTTCTTTCACTGACTAAATTATCAAAAGCCAGTGTGATGATTGTATCATTTCTTTGGCCCCTTAGGATTAGAATGTGCACTGTGCAATGCTCTAAAATGCATTTGTATGGAATGTCTACTCAACATATTCTGCACAGCTCTTTGGTCTCCCTTAGAAAGACATCCCCACACCTCGCAAACTGGTTGCTCTTGACTGAAACAGATAAAATAAGACATAAATCCATCAATCCCACATGAAACGATATTTCAGAGCAGGCTGAACTGTAAAAGTACACAAGGGGAAAGAGGCAAAAAAGAGAAAATGAAAAAGCTTTTCCTAAAAGCTCCTAAATGCTCTAAGAAGTGAAGTGGGCATTTTAGAGATGATTTCCTGCATATTCTATCCAGAGTCATGACCAGAGCAGATCTTACAATCTCGTGAATTAATGGCTGTAATAGTATATAACAGTAACAGAATATGGTTTTTCAGCTTAATACAAGAAAAGAATCACAGAGTATACAATGTTCTCCAAAGTCAAATCAGAAATATTTACAAAACACAGAATAGAAGGGTGTTTTACCACCAATTTTAATGTTTTGTGACTTCTGAGCAACTCAGAAATGCAAAGCAGCACCAAACAGCTACGCAGAGAGAAAATTATTGCCTTTGAGACTGAGATTGTTCTACTGAGCAGCCTGGTCTAGTGCATGGTGTCCCTGCCCACAGGAGAAGGTTGGAAATGGATGATCTTCATGGTCCCTTCAAATCCAAGCTATTCTATGATTTTATGGAGATTCCATTACCAACACTTTTTCACTTTGTCCCAGGATATCGTGTGGTGAGGATACCAAACACATCGAGGTTCACACATCAGTGCCTCTGCAGTAAGGAGCAGTAATGCCGAATGAAGAATAAAATTCTTATCCCAGATCTCAGAAAAGCTACTTCCTAGCCCAGCCAAGCCAATTAGAGCCTTGAGAGTGTGAATCACCATTTCCAGACACTATTACAGGAAACAAAGTACTTTTCTGCACAGATCACCTTTCTTCCCACTAGTGACTGATTGCAGGACCAACCACAGCAATTCATTATCTGGAAAACAGATAACAGAAGGGTATTTGAAATACTTCAAGCTGTTTTTTTAATCAAGTTTAAAGCTGGAAATTAAAGAATCAGAATTATACCAGTAGGCAGATCACAGACCACCAGAGAAGTCTCCAGAGAACACAGAGTTCGCCCTTGTGCTGGCAAAAAGCAAGACAGATGAGAGTTTAGTGACTACTGGAAAGATTTAAAGGCTGAACTTACTGTAGAACAATTAGAAATCTGTGAAACAGTAGGGAGAACAGCAGAAAATAATATCTGTCCAGTACAGGTTCAGCAAGTTAATAATAGGACAGGTACTATTTACAAGGAAAATACTTATATTTTAATATTTTCATGTGTACCAAAATATAAAGATGTTTAATCACATTCAAATTGGCTACAGAAATAAACCTCATTGCTGCCTTCACATATAATTTACTTTATCCAAGCTTCAGTTTCCCCTTCAGTGACTAAAATGCAATGTAAAGGTAATTCTGTGCACATTCAAGACAGTTTTCTAACCTGCTCCCTCTGCTTAATAATAAAATACCATTTGGTCCTTTTGTAACATTGTGAAATAAATTTTTAATTTTGAAAGCCATCTGTTAGCATTACTGAATCACTGATTCTTTATTATAATCAATAAACTTTATAGGCTAACACCAGACAAGCAACAAAATAGAAATTATTAAAATTTAACCCACCTAATAGTGTTTTCCTAGATTTTACTTTCCCTGTATGACTTGATTCAGACCTTGGTTGGGTTTTTTGATACTAAAAAGTGTTAAAAGGAATCCTACTGTCAAATAAATATATAGAATAAAGTTAATTAAAATATTGTAGACCAGATTTTTTATATGATAGACAATGTAACTGGAATAGTTTTGGCATCTTCAAACATTCTCAAGACCACACAATGAAGAAAAACAGCTTTTTAATACATCTATTTTTTAATATCCCTGTAGACCACATAATTCTGAAGGTTTTGAGTATTAAATTATGAAAAGATGCATGAACAATTCATCTCATCAAGAATTCTTTGCTGATGAGGAAATTTAGTTTTCATCTTCTTAGATTCAAGATGCAGCATCAGGGAGAGAAAAAAGTAGTGAGTTTAAAGGACATGTTTTCTGCCTCACATCAAGTATTTTAAAATATGAGCCAGCAGTGAAAGACAAGGTACATTTATTTTTTATCACCGCATTTCTCTGTTATTATGAGGAGATATGGAGAAATTATGAAGGAAAAAAAAAGAAACAGTCAGCTCTGGAAGTGCAGACACCATTAGGAGAAACACAGGATTTCTGCTTAATTCTTTCAAAAGTTGATGAATAAGGACTAAAAGTACAAGACTTCTCACCAATTCCAGAGGTAACACTGACGAGAAATGCACAATCTAGTCTTGTTTTCTGTGACATAATTATGTTAATAGATGAACTTTCAGACCCCTTACAACAGCCTGGTGTCCAAAATACAAGACTTCAGGTGCCAGGTAATGTTGGGTCACGGTGCCTGTACCCTTCATGCACAAAAGATGGCTGTGCTTCTGCCCCTGGAGCTGCCTTTCCCAAAGCATTCCCCTGCACAAGGAGCCCTGGCTGGACCTGGTGAAGCTCTGCACAGCCTGAACCTGCCTCAGCCCCTTGCCCTTCATGCCAGGCACTCGAGAATTGTGGTTCCATGTGCGGCAGGGCTGGCACCTGCCACTGGGGAATTGATCCCACAAGGGGAAGAGGGCTGGTGCTGACACCACAGCGGGTGACAGAGACAGGCAGAGACACAGGGATGAGGAGCAGGGTCAGGAGAGTGTATCTAACATAGATACCAGTTTGAGCAAAAGCTGTTTCAATCCTGAACAAATCCTGAGCTGGGTTCTTCAAAGACAGACATGGCGCTGCTGCCAAAGTTTTTTGTGCTGGGTCTGAGCAGACAGTATCAGTGAGATTTTGCCTGATTGGTGAGAGGAATGATGATGAGAACTCCCTAACATCAGAAGGCTAATTAATTACTTTATTATACTATATTATTCTATGCTATATTGCACTACATCTAAACTGAACCTGAACAAGAACTCAACTGCACAAAATCTCATGACTGCCTCCTGACCGACAGTCTGGACACACTCCTGGCCCTGACAGGCCAAGGAAACAAAACACCATCACTTTGGGTAAACAATCTCATACTGCATTCCACTTTGGCACAACACAGGAGTAGCAAATGAGATAAGAATTGTTTTGATCATTCTCTTCTCCCACTGCTTCTCTCAGGTTCAGAGAATGTGAATCCCACCAGACAGGACATACGAGTGAACACATCATACATGCTCAGCCTGTGTATTGATCTGTTTCACACTGCCACATAAGAGTCTTGGAAATATTCCTTGCAATGAAATACATGTTTTGAAGAGCATGGCTGATTTTCCATTGCCTTGTGTTATCTATGTTTAAAACATACTATGTTTAAAACACTCCCAAATCAAGCATTTCAGAGACAGAAGCCTAAAAGCTTAAAAGACTATAAGAGTTTGGGAAATGACAGAAAAACAGTCCAAATTCTAGAGAATTCCTAGGGAATGTAAACTTTAAAGAATTCAGCTATGAGGAGATCAATGTTTGTCCAAGGTAGGGCAGGCTGTTGTGTGAACCACAAGCCTGTTTCTGTACTCCAAAGGGAACTTGAACCTAAATAAAGTTTGGAGTGCCCCAATTTTCAGCTAAAGAAGTGAGGATTCAAAAGTAAATGCTCTGTCTAGATTTATCCAAGTAAATAGGTTCATGGATTTCTCACTACATTCATAATTCATTGGGATTTTACCATTGTCAGCAGTTCATTTTAAATGCTCTTGCCATCTTTGAAGGACCAGCCAAACAAAATCCTCTTAACTAAGAAGACAGCTGCTGTTTAATATACTTTCCAGACTAGTTAAATGCAGCTATTTTTTTTTTTTTCTGTATAAACTCTAATTTCCTATAAAAACTTCCCTCAATTTACTCCTATAGGGCTTTGGGGTTGGAAAGTTTATTAGTTTTAAAGCAGATTTAGTATAGGACAGATTTTCTGAGTTCACAGATCTGATGTACTGCTGCACTTTGCAAAACAAGTTATGATATTTCTGACACATACACAAAGCAAGGCTGTACCTGTCACAAAGTTTGCAGATTCAACATTCAGCCCTAATGATTCCCAGCCTTTATTCCTAGATGGGAACACAGTACCTCCAGTCTCTGGTGTCATAAACTGCTGAGTAATCTCACTGTACATTTTCTGATTTACATATTCACAACAGTGCATGTAATCGTACTTTGATTAAAACCATCAGTGTAGCACAGAAGCCAGGCTGTTCTAATTTCTACTAGACACAAATCTCTTTATAATACACTGCAATAATACCAATATAATCCTGAATAGCAATGAGCTGGCAAAAAAAAGCAAGGAGAGAAGTTTGCAAACATCAGAGTTTTATGACTTTATTTCTATGCAACAATCTCTTTTTTATCCCAACCAAGAAAAAGGCACAAAATGACAGGAACTAATGTTCCACATAGTGCAACTCCTTTTCTAAAGCAGCAGTCACTCAAGGCATTTAAATGTACGTGGCATGGAGCAATTATAAATTGTTATCTTCCCAAATCAAGGCAGTTGGTGTTTAAAGGCCATCCTCACAAGAAATTGCACCTACCTATTACTTTTAATAACCTCTCCAAGACCTAGTCAAGTTTTGGGTGCACTGACCTATAAAACGAGACCTTTAATAACTTCTCCAAGAGCTAGCCAAGTTTTGGGTGCACTGACCTATAAATAAGACACATAACTTCTGTACTGTGGGGAGATAAAATAGGAAATTAAATTTCTTTTAGGTGGCAAATGTTTAAAACAGGTAAAGGCAGAAGGTGCTTTAGCCTTTATTTCACTGGACTTGATTGACTCTTCTTTGTGTGGAGCCAATAAGAAGAAATTTGAGTCGTTCATCCAACATACTTATTTCTAGTGCTACTAGCACTGTGGTATCCATGCAGATTTCAAATCACATTTCATCATGTACATTCCCCAGTAAAAATATTAGCATTCAAGGACATTGCATGTCTTTGAAAGAGCTTATTTGAGATTTACACAAAGGATTTTCAAAAGAAGGCTCCTGGTTAGCTAGAATTTAATTCAAGTATTTGGGCCTGATTCACAGTTTCCTGTGGATTATTTAAAGTAACATTGTTGTGCACTGCTGAATCAGTGAATCTGGGCCTTTGTGTAAATGACAATCAGCCTCATATTTTGTCTAATGATGTGTTTATTACACATTGCCTTCTGACACTGTACATTTCTATTCTGAACAAAGAGGCTTCCTGCTCTTTGCTTTTAATCCAGTGCATGAAGCAATACGTGAAGACATGAAAACTGCTTATGAAAAATTAAACAACTGCAGCTTTTTATGACAAATAACATGTTACAGCTGAAAAGCAGGTACATGGCATGACTTTTGCTTCACTGACATGCATTTCCAGCGCCATATGCTGCAGATGGCTGCTGAACATGCTGCTTCCTTTCAGGACATTACCTTGTTTTGACGGCAAACATGACTTGACAGATGCCTCAGCAGAGGAATTGCATGATATCTGACCTTTTTGTGATATGTCATTTCTAGAAAGCCTTGCTGCAGGTGCTCCATCATGGGACACATAACAGAGATACACACCAGAGAGTGAAGTGATTCAAAACCTTTTATCTGGTTTCTGACTCTCCTGCATTATATTTGTTTTAGAGCATGTCATCTACTGGCCTTTGTAAAATGAGATGCCAAATCTCAGGATATTATGTTTAGGACTGAATTATCCTAAAGATTTTTATCTATTCTACTGCAGGGAATATTCTCTTAGGTTTGGTTTTGGTTACCTAATGATTTAATTCAGGCAAAGCTGAGGTTGAGTCTCAATTACTGTGCTTCAGACAGAGATGGATAACTTAAAGCACCTTCAAAGGTAACTCCATCCTGGAGCTGTTCAAGGCCCTGTCTGCCTTTTGTAAACAAGTGCAGTGGAATGCATTTCACATCTCCAAAAGCCACAGTAGGAGGGAAAGAGCAGTAAAACAGTGAACTCTGACCACACACCTCAACCCAGGCTTAAGTGGAGGGTATAAGGAAAATTAAACACACACTTTAGATTATGCCTCCACTATCCACACCCTGAAGCAGACTGTTTCTGCTCTGGGGGACATCTCTGCCTTTCTTAAAATCAAATTACACATCTATGAAGAAGTTCAGAGCTAAAAGAATAAGATCACTCTTGTTGTGCGCTCAGTACACATTGGCCTAATTTCTGTTCACACCATGTATAAATTCAAGGCATGGAAAAAAGCATAATTACAGGTTTTGTTTTACCACAGAAAATAGATAATTATGGGTAATTCGTGCCTCAATTAAGTTTGGGATAATTGCTACTCAAAGTAAGAAACACTGCCTGGAGATGATGGGGTAATCTGAAAGGAAGTTACACAACTTATTCTAGTGCACTCAATTTACTGGTTATTTGCTATACATATGCTTTGATCAAAGATTGAAATATTCAAGAAAGCGTGACACACCTTTATTACATTTAGAAACAGAGATAGAGGAAAACAGTCCAGGAGACAACAGCTCTTCCAGAATTTTGAGGTCCCTATTTCTTTAATCTCCAAAAGTCTTAAATTAAGTGCATCACCCCAGCTATAAAAGTGCTCCTGACAACAGAATAATTTAAAAAAGAATTTGCTGAGTTAAAGCAGACCTTATAAACTTTCAGATTCAGGAAGCCCACCCTACCTATCTCTAGCCATGAATGTGTAACGTGGTCCACCAGCTCGACTCTCATGAAAAAATACAATGGGACATACGAGGAAATTGAGCCATGGGTTGGTAGCTGGCATGGAACACTTGCCAGGGCTTCCAGAGCTGGCATTACAGAGAGACAGATAATTCAGCTCTGGAGCAGAAATGTCAGAGAAGATGACAGACATAGATTTAGCCTACAAAAAATACCTACACAAGCACTAGAATGAGTCATTCCAGTTATAAAAAAGGAGCATTAGTCAAGCCTGTCCTGAGGGTTTAAGCTAAATTATTTAGAAATGTCTCTTATGTCAACAAAACAGAGAAGTGATTACTTCCAGCCTTTGAAAGTATGAGATAAGGAGTGAAAAAGAAAAAGGGGACCAAAAAAAAAAAAAGGGCATAAACTCTAACGGCTTTGCTGAAAGCAGTCTACAGAAAATACATATTAAAAAAAAAACCCCAATATGCTTTTTTCTCTGACCACAATCTCATTTGTGCAAATCAAATCCTGTGAGTATGGCCTGTATTCACTCCTTTTGACGAGCAATTTCGATTGTTATACAGAACATTGAAGGAAAGTCTCTCTAGCTTTTTTCAAAAAGTTGTTTATGATAGAGCCTTCTAAAGTGAGGGGTTTTACTATTACTCAGAAGAAAAACATTTAAAATGCAAGCCTGTCATATTGGTGTTATTACTACTGTTTGTTTTTTAAAGAAAGGTTAGACCTGCATACATTCCATGCTGTGTAGTCCACTTGAACACAACATTCATTTCTGCCAGAGATGGAAGTCACTCTGTGGGAATGGCTCCCACTGACAAAATGGCCTAGACAACAGAGGGTAAGAAAGGCCAGACAGTGCCAGGAGTGTGAGAGACTTCAACATCCACAATTTCAAGCATGTACAGTGTGGGGAGCCCCTAACTTGGCGAGGGTGTACTGAGAGCTTTTGGGGATTAGCTACAGAAATGATGCATAGAAATTTCTAGGCATTACTTAACATTGCCTGAGCATTTAATATTGCAGTGCATTGGCTGAATTGGTGATATTGATACTTAGAGTTTCATCATTGCTGGGTAAATATGTGTCATTAATAAGTCAATAAATTGCTTTGGTACTGATCTGATTAAAAGGATTTTAACTGAGCAGTTTTGGCCTATGGTGCTATTCACATGTTACCCAGAAATCAAACAGCATCTCATGAAACTATGGGATCTGGGACAAAACCCTTTCTACCCTTTCACTGGTAGAATATCCATGGTGTGGATATTCTACCAGTGAAAGGATAGAAACATGTGGATGTTCCAGGCCAGGTGGTAATATCCATGCTCATTTTGGCTGGGTACAGGTAATTTTCTCCAGAGCAGCTGTGCTTAGGATTCATGCTGATAACACAGAGATGTTTTTGTTATCATGAGCAGCGTCTGCACAGAGACAAGACTTTTTCTGCCTCTCACACCACCCCACCAGCAAGTTAGACTGGAGGTACACAAGGTGTTGGGAGGGGACACAGCTGGGACAGATGAGTCCAACTGACCACAGAGGTATAATAGATAAAGAGAATTAAGCCAGGAAGGGATAAGGAGCAGTTTCTCATCAGCTGGCCTCAGGAACTGGACCATCATGTTTTTGCAGCCATGTTTAACTTACCAGTATAAAGAGCCCCACCATTAAGAAAAAAAAAAATTCTTAACAGCATTAAGTCAAACTTCTAGATCAAGAATTTTTACCCCTTATTCTTGGAGGCAATCAAGAGCTAAATGTAATTTTCACCTGTCTGACAGGGAATTGCAAATCTCTCCAAGTGCAGAAAATTGTGTTTCATGGGGCTGCTCTTGGTCTCCCACACAGATGGAAAACCCCAAAGGATCTGGTGAAAGAACAGCCTGCAGACTGTGGAACCAATCCCAGAAGGAAACTTGTTATATTTAATTAGCCTCATGGTCGTATTGAGAGAATTAACAATATTTTAATAAATTGCCATTGTACTCATGCTCTTTTAAAATGAGAATATACAGCACCCTAAGTTCTATCTGAGAAGAGACCCTCAATAAAGAAGACTCATTAACAACACTGCTGTAGAATTACAGTGGCCTTTAATTATACAACCACATGCAGGCTTCTGACAGTTTGCCATACACATAATAAACCAAGGACTTACATTTTTCTTTTTCAGCCCAAATTTCAAGGCAGATTCTTCTGGTGCACATGGTAAGTACACTGTGTACTCAGAAATTGTTGTTAATGTGTCTCCATTAAAATGACAACATACATCACCTGTGATGCCTTGCTCCCTAGGGTACCCACTTGGCTCTTTTCAATTCCCTCTATGTATGAAAATTAAAAGTTGATGAGGTTTCCACAAAGATGAAAGAAACCTAAGCAGGAAACACTGGGGTTAATAATAAAAGCCCTCATAGTTTGGAACTCACCAAAATAAATGGTTATTGCTTCAGTGTAGCAAATGGCACTGTTATGAAGTATTTATGCAGTTTCCTGCAACACAGAGAATTTCTTGAAAGAAATTAACTTCACAAACTGATCTATGTTGCTCATACATAACTGCAGGATCTCAGAGGAAGCAATATTTCACAAGTCTGTATGATATTAGTAAATTGTTGTTTTCTATCCCTTCTTATTGCCTTTTTTTCTCCTATACAAAACAAGAAGAAATAGAACTGCCTGAAATAGCCTAAAATCATCATCCAGGAGATCCAAAAGACAGTTGTGTGACAGCTGTGTGATGGAGCAGCTTGTACATCACAGGGCCAGAAGTGCTGTTGACAGTACCAGCACCTCTGCCACAGCCCTTGTGTGAATGATGTAGAGCTCCCTTTCTGTGCCTAACCCAAGGAAAAATAAAAGGTGATGTTTGGGGGAGAACACCTGTAATCATCTGCAGCAAATACTGCCCCCCAAACCAGCTATGCCACCCAGACACTCCTGAATAGCAGTGCTGGGTTTTGACAGCAAAATGTTCTGTGTGGTTGTGCATGAGGGTGATAAGCAGAGACATTTGTGTTCCTGTTTGCCAATAAAATTTTTGTTCTCACCCCTAACACCGCTCAGTAAGATGTGCACTGCCAATCTGAATTCAGCTGGGGTGCCTTGGACTCAAGGAGTGCAGCTGTTTTGGCCTGTGCTAAATACAAAGGAGAAAGAAAGGCACCCTTGAGTAAGGCACTCTTTGCCCATTTATATTTTCTTGTAAAAAAGTATGAGTTGAGCTAGAATATTGCAGTCACTCACTTATCTCAAATCATTAGCAATTATTATCTACCATGACTTTGGCACTATGAACTGAACTAGAGACCTGAGGGAGAATCTAGGGAAAAAAAAATATTTTAGCATATATATATATATATATTTCCCATCCAACAGCTTCGTTTGATTTTGAGAAAGGCAGTTGTCTCCAGGCACCTACAAAGAGATTCCATCCACACATCTGAGTGTGCTGAGGGCAGGGCATAGGCCAGACCATTAAAGAAAAAAATCAGGGACAGATAAACAAACAGGGAATTGGTGTCATTCAAAGAACAATTTCTTTTTCTCTGGAAGAGCTTGTAGGCAAAAAACTCACACACACAGCTCTTTCCTGTCCATCTATGAGACAGGTAACAGCAGTAATCTGATATCTCTGACAGAGTAACTGCTGAAAACATCTTAAACATCCTGATGACAGCTCAGGCTGGCTTTCAGGTATCTCCTAAGAAGATAGAGATGAATGCTTTTTGTTGTCTCCCTCAGCTAATTTTTCCCATAAAGTCATCAATCCTGCAGCCCTGTGATATTTATCAGCTTGCAGATTAGCTGAATGCTGGGCAGTTTGTACATCACCTTGTATACGTGCTTTTGCAGCACTGTTACAAAGACAATGGCTTATCTCATATCAGGTGGGAAGTCAGGAGAGAGCTCCTGCTTGGCCCAGGAGGAAAACTGAGTCCCTCACACCTCAGCTCATCATTAGTTTGGATCTCTGGTACCAGGCACTGGGGTGGTGGGGCTGGTGAGCCCAGAGCTTACTGGGGGTCACTGCCTCCCAACAATGATCTGACCAGGAAAATCGCACTGAGCTTCTCTTGGAAGTAGTTGTCAAGTTTCTGAAAAGCACCTTTATCTTTAAAAATGAAAACCAACAAAAAACTTGAAAAGCATGGCACTCAGCTTGCAGTATCTCATGACTACAGATGCATAGAATGGAAAGAAAAATCTTTACCAGAGACCACTTTCTTTTTGGTGTCAGGCTTAAGTGTCCTCACTTTGAGAAAACAGTAAGGCCCATGCCTTCGACAGCAATTACTGGATTACTCTGCTGGTGTCATTCAAAATAAAGCAAAAAAATCCAAACAATGGCATATTTTTTGCTACATGTTTTACAACATACAAACCCCAGAAATTCCTGTAAACAAATACAATGCAGTGCTTTTGGCCATCAAAAGGTATTCAATTTTAGGATCTTTTCTGTCTTAATGACTTTTGATGGGCTATTTTTGTTTTCATCGTGACATTAATAAAAAGTGCTAACTCTTTAGCTCTAATTAGACCACTATCATAGAGCCCATTAATAATTCAATGCCCCCTTTATCCATTCCCGTCCCCTTCAGAGCTCTTCAATCAGGGCTTATGCAGCAGGTTGCATTTGCTCTGAAAATCCATTAGCCTTCTGCCTCACTTGTGGGCTTTCCAAGAGACATAAATGGGTAGATACATAATTTTATTTATTTATTTGTGTGCTTCTGCTTTCAGGCTAGATGTAAAACAATGGTGGCAGTGGTGGAGAATGGGAAGAAGGGGTGCATAATCATCTCTGGTGTCACAGCCTTACAGCTTAATTTGTCATCTTATTTTTCCACATGCAAGATTCTGACAGCATTGATCACCTGAATCTGTTAAACAATTTTTTCATGAGGCTGACACACTGCCCCAGTGCTTGCATCTATCAACATCTGCCTGATTTATTGGCTTAATAACTGAAAATCATTTGGTAGCCCAGCTCTATTTTGCCTGAACACTGACCTGTGACCTTAATTTGCTGCCTTTTGAGTTTCTTTGTTCTCCCATAACAGGTAGCTCGCTAATCAGCAGAAACAGCTTTATAAACTTAGATAAATATTTAACTGAGATCTACGAATATGAATGTTTAAATTATTCTTCTTGAAAAAGTATAAATAACCCAGACTAAACAGAACTACTGAAATCAAAGGCATGCTTGCAGAAAGGATGGGAATTGGCACACTTTTAATATTTCATGTCTTTCCCTGTTCCCATTTCAAAATATTGACAAATAGCTGTTATGAATTTCTAAAATAAAAGAAACACTTCTCTCACTGCTAAATCTTTATAACAAAATCCAGAAAGCAAACACAGTGATTTTTTTCTTTGAGGTATCAGAGATAACACTAACTGCAATAAGGTGGTGACAATTAAAATTGGTAATCTCACATTATGGCAAAAGTTTTGTAGTTTAGCACAACAAAACCTAATTTAGAGCGAGTCCTTACATTTTATGGTTTAATGAAGACCAGCAAAAATGCTTTACTGCAGGAACATTTCCAACCTTCCCAGGTCTCCACCCACTGATAAGCATGTACATTAAACCCACAGACTTTATAAAGGAAATACATTAGTTTAGGACTTGCTTTGAAACTTTATATGAGCGCAAGACACATTTGCCTATCTTTTTGCCAGACAACACACTGGCATTCAGGATCCCTTAGACATGCCTATGAAACAGCTGTATCTAATGTTGAGATGTGACTTTCCAGTCAGAAATTGTACTCACTTTGTGAAAAGAAAGCCAGCAGTTTTCTTCAGTCATTAGGAAAATGATGACAAGTGTTTGGCAGTCCTTGGAAAAGCATTCTGTGGAGAATGGCCTGAGAAGTTGATTTATGGGGTGGGGTGAATGGGGAGAATGAACACTCTGGACCTGCTTCCTCTCAGACCTGTTTCTTCCCATCTCCCATTTCGCTGCTCCCTGAGACACACTCAGAGTGGGGCAGAGCACAAAACAGCCTGGATGATAAAGTAGAGAGTCAACACTTTCATTAGCAATAGAAAAGAGGACCTTTTTCCCTCATGCCAATTTGGCAGAGTGGCAGAACCCTTCTTGTTATGACAGAAGACTTAAGAGAACTTGCAGAAGTCCATGGAAGTCTGTTTTGTTGGGAGGAAAGACAGCAACGTAGTTTTAAAGAGGGGAACCAAGTTGACAATACCAGAGCAAGAATTAAGGAGGAAATCACCCATGGGACCATGAAGACTATGTGGAAAATTTAACCCTCCAATACATAGGTAACCTTGGAAATAACTATAAAACTAAGAGAAAAAGCCATCTTTGATTTTAAGACAAGACCAAATTCTTGTAAATCACCCAGGAAGAAAATATTAGGTTCCTACGCATGTTTTTGTTTCAACAGTACAAAAATTTCTCTTGCAACAATTTCAGGGATCTTAGATCAGGCAAAATAGCAATTTGCTCAATTATTCCAGTAAACTGGGATTCCTATCTTAAAGCATCCACTTCAAAGGTTTGATGAGCTTGACAACAATAACCACTATTTTAAAATATATTGAACATCTTTCCAGCACTGTATTCAGCGCTTCAATTTTTATTTAATTTTCATTATAAAAGTATGAGAAGGAACTAACAAAGCCTAGCCTGTGTAGATTATCAAAATAAACAGTGATCTTCTTGGATGTAGGTTAGTACTACAGGCAGCAGACCTGAACATGCTTTTCCTCCCCATGGAAGGCTGGCTGGCCCACAGGTCACTGCTCAAGTCTAGGCAGTCATTTGTTATGGTACTTAAAGAGGAAAAAAAACACTCTTCTAACAGTGACAATCTGCAAAATTCTTCTTATAGCTAATTTCCGTAATAGACAAGTATCATGTTCCTGGTCTGTTGTCAGTCAAATTAAGAGCATGTTACATAAGGCCTGTCATCTAGACTGCAAAAATAAGGGAAAACTTCTTGATTTGCTTCTTTTAGTTTATGTCAATTGTGTGCATAATACTTGAAGGTTAATAATGTGACAATGATGGACCAAACCATGCAAAGAATATCTTTCTAACAGTGGACAATTTCCCTGCGAAATGGATTGGAAAGAATGTGATAGTGTACAGAAGACTATATTAAAATTATGGCCCTTCAATCTGACGAAGAGTGGAAACGTTACTTGCTCAAAGGCACCATTTAAATTAGAAACATCTATCTATACATTGTCTTGAAAACTGCTGTAGACCTCTGCACACATGCTCGTGTGGATATTATTGTTTGGGAACTTGGCTATAGCTCACTTGTAGGCTCTGCTTAGACAAGAACCCATAAGAAGAATAATCTGAATTCTTGTGCTGGAAATGCTGCAGTCGTTCAAGCACAGCTCGTAAACAACAAGAACAGCAACAAAAAAGCCTGTGCCAAATAAGTTTCCCTGTAGGATTGTCTTTCTTAATAAAAATGCTCTTAGCCAATGAAACTTCTAAAACTTAAATGACAAAATATTGCTGCAAGATAATCTTAATTGAGATCTCAACCTCTGCACAGTTTTCCTGTACTTAATGGAATAGGAAATATTTTAAGATAAGTTAGCAATTATAAGAAGTATTTTGCTCCCCTAAGGCTAATATTTTCTGCAAAAAAGCCCAGGTATTTTCGAGAAGTTTCAAGAAGCTTTGATGTGGCAATGTTAAAAGAAACCTTCTGGGTTTGTCTATTCCAGTGCATCTCCACTTTCTTAAGAGCTCTCCACATATGTAACTCAGAAATGACAGAAGCTTTATCCTCCTCCTGAATATGTAATTACATATTTCTAAATATATCAAAATGAAATTAGGTTCTCCGAATGTGGAGGCTTTCTCAGGGTAACTTTTTCTCTAATTTCTACAATAACACACCATTCTACCAGTTGGCTGATAAACTCATATTAAGTCTTCAAAGACTCTGCTCCTAATATTATGAAAATTGAGGTGAAGGTTCAAACTTGAATGTATTACTCAAATAGGATCTAAAAATCATTTACTAAAAAATCAAGATTTTTTTACTATCAACCAAATGCCAGGATAAAGTATCATTGTTATTTACCAGAAAGTGCATTAGCTGTTGGTCTTTGGAGAAAAGAAACCCACATTATTCAAAACATTCCACTGCAGAAGAGGACATTTTTAAGCAGGGATATTTGTGGGCAGCTGCAAAGAGAAGCCTTGCTGCTGCTGGGCACAGAAGCAGGAGTAAATTCCAAACAGACATACAGGGTTCTACAATTCTAATTCACCGTTGCCTAGGACATTGATGTCATTGATCATCTGGAAGTGGCCCCAAGGCCAGGTGAGTGTTAATACTGACAGAGAAATCACTTGAGGAAACATTCAGATGAATTTTAGATTTTAAAAAGAAATGCAATAAAAAAAAAAAAAAAGCAAAAACAAAAGAAAATAAACACGTTCAAGCTGTAACACAAACCTAGGAACTTCATCTGGGGTTTCACAAAAGAAAGTCCCAAAATGTTGCAAAAAACAGTATTAACAGATAGGTAGAAGGAGCTTTTTTTTTTTTCTTTTTTTCTTTTTCTTGGGCCATCAGCTGAAATTGAGGCAGACTTAAAAGGTGACATTAAAAGTTCAAAGGAATCCAAACACAGTGCCCAGAGCTCAGAGTCCCATCAGCTGCATTCCCCTAAGGCACCTACCATGGAGAGATGACAGAAATGCTTGTTTCATCAAGTGCTGAAGGGAACCAGAGTAAAACATCATCTTATGCTCTAAATGGCTTCTTCAAGGGGTGCCTACACTTACAGGCTTTGCCAAACATACAAATTATCAAAAGTGCTTACAAAGAGGAGGATGGCTGTGCTTTGCAAGATTAACAGAGATGAACATACTCCAAGTGCTATGGGGAAAAGAAGGTGGGAAGAGAAGGGAGAAGTGTGGAGAGGATGAGCCAGAGAGCAGTTTAGAATAAATATATAAAGCATAAGAAGGAACATGAACTGTATGTGAAAGAGGAAATCCAAATCAATAATTTAGGAAGACGGGAATTGTGATCAGAACAATGCAGCTGATAACGATGTCAACAATTTGGATGTGCAGAAAGGGAGAATGTTTGAAGTAGTGAAGAAGAAATTAAAATGTACTGTAAGAAGTGCTGAGATTTCAGCAGCAAAGATATAAAATAATAAGAGAGGGGGAAAATGACAGGAGGTTGTGATAAAACAAGCAGAACAACTTGAGATTTTAGCTGAAGCTAAGAGTGAACAATAGTCATAAGATTTCTTAGCTTTAGTTCATTACTGATTTTGCACTCAGAAAGGACCAAATTTTACTTAAACAAAAACAATGTCATTTCCAGTATGAAAAGGAGCCATGAAGTATCCATAACTAGTTTTCAGAGACCAGAAAGAAGAAAATGGATCTTTTGTGTATTGATACCGGGGGGCTGTATCACTTACAGACAGATTACAGTGATCCTAGGGCAATGCATATCACACTTTGTTTCCTATGCTTCCTTACAAGTAAAACCTAACTTTTATAGTGTCTTAGCCCACATGTGAGAGTAATAACATGAAGACTTTCTAAAACACTCCATTAAGTAAGCCCAAAGGCCAATGCATAAAAGAGCTGATGTTCCCAAACCATTCAATGTGCTTGGGCCATTTACAAATGATGTGCAAAACACAGCACAAATGATATAAAATCAGTGAGTGCTGTGCCCTCGGCACAGACCCTTCCCCTTCTTCCTCCCCAAGCACCTCCAGGAATAAACTGAGAAGCAATAAAAGCAAAGTCGTTTCTGAGCTTCTATAGACTGAGGCAGATATTTTTATCTTCTTCTTTTTTTTTAAACAATTCTATTTTAGTGCATGAAACACACTAGATTTAATGAATTCCTTATTTCACCCCCAAATACGGAAAATTACATAACTTGAAAATCTGTATAACCACATTTTATTGCACATGCATTGTCTTACTGAGACACTTTTCTTTTTCTGCCCTAGCACATTGGACTGTGTAATTCCCTTTACAGTCTGCCTAGGAAAATTCTTCCTTGCTAGAAGTTACTGACCATAGGTGTCTGGGGAGTGGAAAACCAGACACAAAGACAGGTGGCAGAGACAATGAAAATGTAAGCTTTTCTGAGGGTTTCAGAAGAGACCACATAGGTTTTACAACCTAAAAGGCTGCTAAAAGTTACAGGACTAAAAGTAAAGCTGAAGGAAAGGATTTTCTCAGGAAGGAAACAGCAAGCAAGGAGCAAGTTTTTTGCTAAATCTTTGATTTTAGTTTATTTTGTTTCACCCAAAACTGGATTTCTGTGTTTGAAAAATTCACAGGTTTATTTTATTTTTAAGTAAAATCTTAACTAGAGTTTGAAAAAGTTCCTTGGGTGTTTTTGGAATGCTTCTGTTAGGAGGAAAAATATACAGGTGAGTCCACCTGACAGCCTTGTCAGAGCATCCCAACCTTTGCCAGCAGCAGCAAGGGATGCAATCCAAGGGAGCAGATGTGCAGGGCAGTGCTGACAGCTGGGCATGGTAAGACTGGCTCCAGCCTGGTCACACAAACCAAGCACCTCCAGTCACTGGAGCAATCAGGGGTGCTCCAGGACTGTGTCGTCCAGTTCATTTCCATCCAAAGGAATGCTAGTTTACCTGCCCTGGAGACAACTGCACAATGCAAATAAATAACTGGCAAATTAGATACCAGAAAAAGAAAAGCAAAAGCAACAAGAAAAAGAAAGTTCGAACTGCAAACATACAAATCCCAAGTGCTTTACGTATGTAATTAGCAAGAAATAAAAGGAAATTCTTATAAAAGCCCAGCAAATAACATCTGGTTTTGAATGCATTTGATCATTGCACACCTTGGAAATAAGATTGCAGCATTTCCATCACCAATAAATTTTAGTGGAAGAAACTCTCAAAAACCATCAAGGGAAAGAATACTGTCAAATCTTTATAAGTAACATTAGCTTTTCAATTAGTGCTGATTCTTGTACTGTTTGCATGTGATGGGAAACAAGGCAAACATCCAGAATGGGCGTTGATCAGCACTGATGCAAAGTCCATACTGCCTCATTGCTTAAATAATTCATTTTCTGCTTTCAAAATGAGATGAAGTGACAAACTAGGCCCATTTCTTGCCATGCTCTATTTAGTTCATCACAAGTTTTTACCAGCTAGACTAGTCCACAAGACTGGGATTGAAAAAGCACTTTAAAGAAAAAAAATACTTTCAGTATTCCCACAGAAATCTCATAGTGAATGCAAACAGATCACAGACTAAATCAAAACCTTTGGAGGGTCAAATTTGTTTTATTTATTATATAATGCTTGTAAAAACACAAGCTAATTTATGTGATGCAGCAGCTGAAGTTACTAATAAGATGCCAGATAAAGTAGGATTGATAAACATGGTAAAGGCTGACCTCTAAATATTCCTTTTCTGGTGTAAATAAACAAACTTCCAAGCACATCACTTCCCTCTGAATGGAGGAAACAGATCAGAGACCAAAGTAGGGTGGTTATGCCTTACAGCCTCTGGCAAAGCACTCCTCACAGACTAGGACAACTAGCAGTAGTCCTAACATACTTTATTTAAAGTCAGTTTGAAAGAGGGGCAGTATTACAGCAAGTATTAGACATGTTACAAGACAGATATATTCTTGACTACCTTATATTCCTTTATATAAAAATCTAAAAATAAACCCCGAGCATAATGCACACGCCTCTCTGTGTGCATTATTGGATCTCCTTTCTGAATAATGCATTTTCCTTGAGTAATTTCAGTTTATGCCATCAATGGGGCATAATTAAATTGGGACCTGGATTACCCTGCAATGCTTGCAAGGAATCGGCATTAGGTTTCTTCACCTTCTCTCATCTTCTCACATGATATGACATGCCCTTGTACTGTCTGAAACAATAAATGAAACACTGGATGTGAGTACTAGTACAACACCAGAAGTCCTTCAATTTTGTCTAAGTTTTGACATTTCTTCTTTCTTTGCTTCAGTTAGTACAACTGAAACCTGGAATATCTCCATTGGAAGGGTATGTGCTGAGTTGCATCAATAGAGAAAACTGCTTCTATTTTTGAAACTTACTTTTATATGATTGTCCTACACATCTTCATCACAGCAGACCAGAAAAAAAATGAAGCCAAACCAAGCAATTCTGGCAGTCACTGAGGATACATTTGAACTGACAAGAATTTGCAGCTGTGGTTTATTGTGCCTTGTTTGAGCCCTCTAAGGAATCAGTGGCTCCCCACTGGCACTGTCACACTCAAGGGAAAGGAGCAGACTCAGATCTAATGTTGTCCTTGTGTTGGCACTGTAGTGGTTGCTGTACTCAAGTACAGTATTGAACTTGTGTTGAGATCCCACAGAAACTACATGACTTGGAGCTCTTAGAAACACACCCTGTTTCATACCTCCAGATCACCTAATAATCTATATTTCTTCTACAAAAATATTAAGAACGTATACCACTGCTTACAATTTTCTGGAAGTTATCCATAGTGTTTCTTTTTATTTCAGTCACTTACCCTTTAACCTGATCTTTGCTAGACTTAAAAATATGCTTAAATATGCATCCACTGCTAGAGGGGTTTGGGTTTTTTGCTATTTTGGAGGAAGGATGGATGCTAGTATTTTTGGGGGGGTTTTTTTGTGTTTTTTGGAATGTGATTACTTCTGACAAGAAACCTTCAACTTTCCTAATTTGAATTAATAGCTACCTTACAGTCATTTTTGAGAAATGTTTATTGTGGAAAATTTATGCATCTGTTTCGAGCAATTTGTAATTGGCATACATGTTGTGAGAGATTTTTTCCTTTTCACTACATGGGTAAAAACACTCAAGAATGGTTTTGTTCAGGGAAAAATCTGTATCCTTAATGAAGGGCTATAAATAAACCTCAATATAGGTTTATTTATAGTCTGAAAATACACTTTTAACATGTAGATACTGAAAATCTCTTCATTAGCAAGAGGAATCAAAATCCTGTAATTGCCATATTCAACCACTGCCTTTAATTTTGAGAGTCAGATGACAGACCCCATATGACAGAGCTGTTCAATAGACCTAGACAACCTCACATTCACCACCAGCCTAGAAAAAACTAATACAAACACTCAACATAATGGTGAATCACACCTTCAAAAAAAACCCTGTGAAATTAGAATGGGGAACTGTAAAAAAGCAGAAATTTGGTTGGTTTTGGGTATTTTTGTAGTGTTAGCTATTGATGGCTACAAGTCTAATGCCTTGTACCATGAACAGATTTATAAAACTTGCAGTGTGATCATACCAAGAAAAGCTTTGTAAAATTTCTTGGATTAGTAAAGTCCGTCAGGCAGCCGCACCCATAAAGTGGATAATGAATAATAATGTCAGTCATCCATCAGACCAATAACCACTGGCACAATGTACTTCACAGATCCATTATATGCAGAGAAACACAAATAAATCTCAGTGGATTTACAAAGCTGAACTTTGAAATTGTCTCCCTTTTCCTCCTTTGCACGTATAACGTCCCTTTACATTTTTTAACATATTTACTTGATAAACTACTCAGGCTGAAGGTTTTGTCTTCAACAAATGCCATGGAAGAAGAGGCTGCCAGTGCCAGAGAGCAGAAAGTGGGGCATCCTGGCCAGCTCCCAGCCAGCAAAGGGCTCCTACAGCAGCACCAAATCTCAGACAATAGCCTGGCAGCACCACCCACACTCCCCTTCAGAGGGAGCTCTGCGAGCCACCAAATCTAATTATCCAAAGGTGCTCATTAAGATTCAGGCAGGAGTTATAATTGCTTAATCTCGTGTCATTATTACCATTAACTAGTCTCTCTAACGTGAAATTTCCTCTCCTTTCTCCTGTTTGCACTCCTCAGGCGGGTGCTGGCTCTTATCGAGCCTTGTCACATCTTGGCCAAAATGTGTCTGTCTGAAGGCTCTTTGAACCTTTGTCTTTCAAAGGAATCCCATTAGCTCTGCTACCAGTCTCACTGCTGTGATCTTGCAGTTTGTCAATAACTTTTGATAACAAGCTGTAGTGCTGAGGCATTTGAACTTGGAAGCTGCCCACAAGCTCTCAGAAAAACAGAAAAAAAGGAAAAAGTTGGAACAGCAGGATGCAGCAGGATTCCTTCCTTCAGCAAAGCAGCCAACACTGTCCATTAGAGGGGAAGGCAATGGATTAATGAGAACAACAAAGACACTTCAGGGATTAAGAGGTCTTTGCATAAGGATAAACCAATATTTCAGAGCCGCTTTGGAAGGTTTTTTTCCAGAAAGGGGATCTGTCCTAAATTTTCCAGTCAAATAGCAGTACATAACAACATATGTTACTATAACACTGCATATTCCTGTACTTGTGCCTTCATTAAAAGCATTGCTGGAACATTCCTATTTTTTTTCCCTCCCTAAATATTTTAAACAGGCAAACTTAGAAACTCAGCTAAAGAATGGAGCACTGTAAGATCACCTGAAATGCCTCAATGCTCTTCCCGTACACCTTGTGGCTCCCAGGAGAGAGGAGAATTCCCTTTCCCTGCACCTGGTTCACCTGATGTGGCACAGACCAGCCAGACAAACCTGTTTTCCTCCACCCTTAATGAGGAGCAACCACCATACCCTGCTCACAAAGAAAACAGATGCCATCTGCTACACACACTGTAAATCTTCCTTGGATTGCTTGTACCACTTAGGATAACTAATTAAAAACCAGTCAGGATAATTATTTTAAAATCAATGATTTCTAAATAATTGTTTTAAAATCACACAAATGAATTCCCATCTTAAGCAGACAGAAAATTTTGGTATACATGTGTATACATGTAAGTGTTTTTCTATCAACCAGTTAAATTTTTGGGTTTTCTTAATTATGTGAGAGATGTTTCATCTGAAAAAATTATTTATTATTTATTAGTAACCTCTTTTCTCCCTGTAAATGGAAACTGATAATTTTTAATTCATTGCAATACTTTTATAAAAGAGGACACAACCTGAAGAATTTGCCAGAGAGGTAGGTCTGCTCTAGGCACACAGTAAAATAGAAAGCATGTGCATTATGCTTGATAAACTTGATGCAAGTCCTTTCACAATTCCTTGTTTTCCCCCAAACATAAAGAAATCACGATGCACAGAGGAGTCCACTTGATTAACTTATACAGATACATTAATATTTCCTTTGAAAAGGATGGTGCGTGAGCTGCAGAAGCCATCCAGCACAAAGCACAGTACACTTCCTAGTAACATTTACCAGGACATCACTGAAAATAAAGCTCTGAAATTCATTCTCTTGGATACCTGAGGATGACGAAATAAAAAAAAAAAAAAATAATCAGTGAGGCAGTGATGAACACTAGGTTTCTAATTGTAAATGGAATGATCATTCTACTGATACAATCCCCACTTCCACATCCCAGCCCTTCTGTAGCAGTCATCCATTAACCCACATTCTCAAGTTCAAAACAACATCTTGTGTTTCAAGCTGTGTCCATCCTTTCGAGCAATATTACAGGTGAATCCATAGCTAAGTCAGAGACAAAAATATTTCTTGTTGGCTTTCTGAGAGCACTTTAATAAGTACATTGAAATAAAATTACCCTATTAATTTAAAAACTACGTTATTTTGTTATCTTCATTACAACCACTCAGATGCTACATTGAATAATTTTCTTTCAAGAGAGTGTGGCAAGTATGCAAAATGCTTTTTCATTCATGTTCAATTTTTTTCTGCATATTTTTTGAAACAGAAAATCTACTTTCTATATCCTAGTACCATGGCTTTTAGCTAAATGCACATGAACATGTAATCTTCATTTTCAATAGTATTTACTGAACAACTGTGTAGATATTAGAAATATGAATTTCTCAAAGTTGCAATTATAGTATTTCTCCTGTGTATCAGAAATAGTCTGGAAGAATTTCTTTTTAGATGAGAAAAGTATTTGTTATGAACTTAAAACATATCTTTCTTAAATGTAGCATCTGAATTAAAGGTCTCCAATTTTCTTTGGTGGATTTGGCTCAGTTTTGCCTTAAAAGAGCACATTGCACATGGCACTAAATTAGGAAAATCTCTTGGATGAGGCCTGTGGTTTCCTTTCAGGCTTGCTAGCTTGCTCTGTTACATCTTGTTGGAAATACTGCTACAATAAACATTCTTTAGGGGAGATGCTCCATGTTTTATTCTGCACAGCATTGGAATGGACTAAATACACAATTAAACTAATAAGATAACTGCATTTTTCAATTATGACACATCTTTAATTTTTATGCTGAAAACAATGGCTATAAAATAAAATGCATAAAGGATTTAAAGCGAAATTTGGCCTTCCTTGTCGAATACTACAAGTCTGTCCTTTCGATTTACTCATTAAAAAGTTATGCATCGTTTACAGTTTCTTGCTTTTGTATGACTCATGAGGCAGACCAGCACCATGCTCATACCATGAGCTTTTGCTGTCCCTTAAAAAAGCCCTTTCACCCCCTGAGTAAGTGGCTTCACACTGTGCCCCAAAGGTTTTTAAAAATTTAAAAAAAAAAAAAGTATGTTTTGCTGGAGAAAAACATGAAAAGAAAGGAACCTAGACCTACCCAAAAGGGAAATGACACAGCTGCAATCTGTTGCCTTGCCAGCTAAGTTATTTCATACAAGTGCCAAGTTAATTCAATAATATTCAAGAATAACCACATGCATCATGAGAGGTTGCATACATTAATTTTCATGTTGTCACCAAAATGGGAAAAGTCTTCAAAACCTGGTTGAATGGGAGGTGTCCCTGCCCATGGCAGGGGGTTTGGGACTGGATGATCCATTCCAACCCCTTAACATTCCATGATTCTGTGTATTACTATTCAGGATTAATCAGCTCTGAAGCTGCCTGTAAGATTTTGACTGAGACATACTTCAGGTTTTATTAAAAATACACAAACCAACTTTTAAATGTTTGATCTAGAATACTT
The DNA here is from genome assembly GCF_027887145.1 of Ammospiza caudacuta. Classification (NCBI taxonomy): domain Eukaryota; kingdom Metazoa; phylum Chordata; class Aves; order Passeriformes; family Passerellidae; genus Ammospiza; species Ammospiza caudacuta. The sequence goes on from NC_080594.1 coordinate 10,583,029, forward strand.
ATTCTTAGAAGAGTTTGATCTACAGCAAATAGATCCCAAATGTACACATTTTTATATGAATACAAAGACTGAATTACTGCATGTATAATTTGGAGCTACCACCTGAAATGCTAGATAAATATAAATAAAGAGAAGGGATAGTTTTTTGGAGGTTGAAGTAGTAGTATTCATGGGGATGAGAGTAGCTATTGTTAGGAGTAACTTTGTAGAAGGATATACTAGGTATGCTATTTATTCTGTGTTTAACAAGTTCCTAGAGGTTTTGATTCTACTTTTAAGGGCACTGATACAGACATAAAATGCAAACAGATTTTCCTTGCACATTCAAACACATGTGCACGCTGCATGAAACACAACCAGTTCACTACAGAATATTTTTAAACTGTGCCCTGAAGAAGACATTTCTAATTAAAGCTCAAGTAGGCATCCTTCTTTTGATTTATTCAAACCTGTGATGGTCCTCTGGCACACCCCGAGCTTGTGACATATTCTCAGGCACTATAGAACACTGTGCCAGGAAACAGTGACTAGGAAAGCTAAGTAGTGTCCTTTAAAAAAACCAAACAGAACCAAGATTCACAACAGATACAAAGCCTAGTACAAGTAACTCATATGTTAAATATTTTTCTAAAATGCTGTTTCTAAAACAAGCAATTTCCGTGGTGATAAATCTCAAAGGAGGAGTTCACTCCCAAGGCACCTGCCTGTTCTCTCAGTCCTCAGGCATAAGCAGGGAAATCTGCCAGTTTGGAAAAGGATTCATGTTCATATCCAAACCTACAGTAGTCATCTCATCACACCCTGACCTCTAAAGAAAGGTGATTAAAAACACCAACAAATTAGTAATAGGTACATGGCTTAAGAGGATGCTGTGGTTTTCATTCCTTGGGTACTTTGGATTTAGGCATCTGTCGAAATAATTAAGAAAATCATGACTATTGCCATGAGAACAAATGAGCTACCAAGGAACCAACATTTAAAAATCCACAAGTTGGAAAAATATTAGGCAACTCTGCTCTTGGTAAAATTACTTAAGAAAAAATAGATATAACTACATTTTAGAGCTGTTTACAATCAATATGAGCTACTGCACCATATATTTTGCTCAGAAAGTAGTTACCAAAGTTTGAGTTAAGCCAGATTATGTGTTTTCACAGCAAATATTGGCCTAAAAGAAACATATTCAATAGCTTGAGAGAAGCCAAATTTAGCAAGGTTTATATGGAAAACCTCAGTATTTACAGATAAGCAAAATATCTGACAGCAGGTAAAGTAATTTACATTCATGTGTGGAAATGTAAACTTCTAATTTATCAAACAGCAGGGAAGACATGGTATTTTATTGGATTTCTGTTCCAGTTTCCAAATCTATATGATGGTTTAATTTCTCTGACTCGTAACTGTAAATTCTTATGTGTGGTACCAAAAGAACCAGTGTTAATATTCAGAAGGCTTCTTTTTATTTTGTCTATCTTCTACACTGCCTGGAAACAGAATTGAAATCACAGCAGAAACTGAGCATTGCCTTGGTTTATATGTTATGCCATGAATATATCAGAACTGAACAAAGCATTTGTAATATTGTAATATTTGTAATATTAGAAACATTCTTAGAAATGCTTGCCAAGAACTATGGCTACCACTGGTTTTTATCCACTGATGATGTGTAGAAGGGAAGAATTCCCTGTGTCTTTTATTGAGGGGCCAGAGGCAAGCAACCAGAACAACTTGGTAAGAGTCTGTAAGAGTCTGAGGTCTCTCAAATTCATCCCAGCAGGACTGGAAGGAAAAAACATAGCACAGGAAGTCTATAGAAAAATAATAGATTCAAACGCAAATTCTGAAAAAACATATTTGTATTACAGCTTCACTGCTCTTATTTCAAGGTCTCAGAGTTGCTTACAGACCCAAGATTTGTGTCACTGAAACAATTCCTGGCCTGTGGAGCATGGAATAACTTCTACAGAAAGTTCACAAGTTCAGTCCCAGACAGATGGCAACATGCCTTTAAACCATGGAAGCTTTATTAAAGGAAAATAAAGGACTGTGGATTGTTGTTTTGTTGCTTGGTTGGGTTTTCTTTTTGGGAGTGGTAGTTTTTGGGATTTTTGGGTTTTGGTTTTATAGGTTTTTGCATGTGTATATATGAAAAAGGGTCTGATTCTGGTATTAACTAACTAGTTTGGGCAGTTTTTTTAACCCTTTAACCAGGCTGGACTTTTGAGAATAACTGATGAATGTGGAAATGGGGTCAGAATGAGAGAGCTCGATAGTGTCCTTCCAATTAGGCAGGTGGAAGGGGAATTCAGACAAGGAAACAATAAGGGGAAAAAAGACCCTTAAAGCAAAATAGGAAATTTCAAAACACCAGAAATTCAGGACACTGGTGTTGAAAAGCCTGCAGGAATGGAGCTGAAAAGCCAGAGACACCCACTTGTTATAACTGACTATTATGGGGTTTTATTTAATCCATGAAAGATGAAAATATAATTTCTACACATTTTCTGGGGTTTCAGTCTCTTCTGGAAAAACATGCCCAATCAGTGGACTTGAAAAACAGAAACAGCTTTCTCAGTGCTCCACAGGTATCTGCAACTCTCCAAATGAATTATTTGCTCCTTCATAAAAAACATCCAAGACCACCCCTTGTTCAAAAGGCCTTTTTAAGCAAGATTTTAAAATTATCAGTTTGCTTACAGTCTACTGCAATATAAATGAATATTTTATCAATCAGTAGTGCCTAAGTTTTAAAGCTTGCTTTGTATTTACTTCAAATAAAAAGTTTTGTTAAACTTTTAAATGTATTACCTTTTATGATTTGAATAAGTTCTTACTTCTATACTTCAATGATGGAAAGAAACTGCTAAATGAAATACCTGAGGAATTAATCATTCTGATAGTTTTGTCTTCCCTAAGATTGTCATATTTAATTGCATTTACAAATAATGTTAAAGTGGAACCTCCAATTTAAAGGGGTTAGCAAATTTTTATGCTTCCCCTTAAGATAAATAATCAGCTCATTTTAGATTTTTTGAAACCTAGAGAGAGTTTTGACATTCATTAGGAGCAGAATGGGTTACTTAAGCTCTGTTTACCTATATCCACTGAATGTTCTTTAGTTTAATGGTATTTTGGAGTATGTTTGAAAACCAGTGATAAAAAGCCACTTTATAGCACTTAAAGCACTAGGAAAACAGAATAATTTTATTCTTTTTAAGGATACAAAACTATAAATACCAATGCACATGGGGCGGGTCTTTCAAAATACAAAGTGTAACCAAGATAACTAAAGGAAAGGTATTGTCCTTAGGTATAGTCCCATTTGTGTGCATGCTATAGAAACAAGTACTTAGAATTCATTTGCCTCAAGTGTCTCAGAAATTATAGGAAATTTCTAACAATTTTGGATAGATGTATTTATACTCCTTAATATAGGACCCAAACACCTTATGAGGGCAATTAAAGCAACACTTATAAACACCCAGTTCCAATAGCTGTAATTTGGGGAGGGTTTTTTTTTTACCCTCCCCAAATTAAAGACAATATTGGATTTTGTTTTCATAGGAGTTTACATTTCTGTCAGGCACAGGCAGCTCTCATATTTCCAGTTTATCTGCCACACTAAAGTAAGCAGTCTCTGTGCCCATATTCTCCTGCTCCTACCATGGACACTGTCTGGCACCCCACAAATGTGGGCTGGTGTTCCAGGGAATTTCAGGAAATATTTAGCATGGACCCAACACATTGAGTACTCTGTCCTGAATTGATATTCAGTGTGAAGTCTATGGTGGAAAACATGGGTCTGAAGCTCCCCTGGTGCTAAAATAATGTAAAACCAATGTTCCCTACTCATTGGAAATGTGCAATTTTCCCAAGTTTTAATGATAAGTTTTCTATGCAGCTGGACAGAGCCATAGTTCAGCTGATCTCTGTGATGAAAGTGTGCACATGGATGTGCCATTGTCCTTCAGGGCAGGGAGGTTTCAGCTAACTTAGGGTGGGTGATTTTTGGGGGAATGAAAAGCAATGAGTCATTACAGCATCCAGACTATGAAGGGTCAGTGGCATCACTAAGCACTACAAATAAACCACAGAATAAGAGAATGGTTTGGGCTGGAAGGGATCTTAAAGATCACCTCATTCCCACGCTCTGTCACTGGCAGGGACAACTTGCACTGGACTAGGTTGCTCAGAGCCCCATCCAGCCTGGCCTTCAACACTCCCAGGGATGGGGCAGCCACAGCTTCTCTTGGCAACCTCTGCCAGGACTTCACCAACCTCACAGTAAAGAATTTTTTCCTAATACCTAATCCAAACCTATTCCCTTTCATTTTGAATCCATTCCTTCTTGTCCTGTCACTACATGCCCTCATAAAAACTCTCTCCAACTTTCTAGGTCTACAACCAAAGAATATTTAGGATTTATTTCAAGCTTATCTCTTGTGGATGTTCATAGACAGCACATACATTTGTACCTTATATTGAATATTATTTCTAATATTGCCCTTACTGAGAGCACTGAGAGTCAGGGCCACAGTATGAGTATTGCAGTGTTTGTGTCCAACCTGGCTGCCAAAACCCACGTTCTACAGAGCTCCAGCCTTCACCTGCAGTGTGCTGGCTTCCAGCACTTATTCCCTTTAGACTGCTGTCAGCCTGCCTTTTTATTCTACAAAGAACATTACTCCTCATCACAGCACTCTGCCTTACCTTTACAAAGATCCTTATCTAGTTATGGTTGTATACAACAGCATTAAGCCACAAAATTTTCACAGGAACAGAACAGTACCATCATTTAGGAAATAAAGAAGATGGGAGAAAAAAAATCTGCAGTGATTCTCTCAGCATTTACAAACAGTTAAAATGTTCAAGTTTTAGTACACAGTGAGTGCCTAAAGTCTAATCTGTGAACTTCATAAGCCTACAGCTATTCAGTGTCAGAAATATCTTGCGTGAATTCTCAGCATGCTGTTGAGAGATTAATTACAGTCATTAGCTTGACTATGATTTTTAATTACATACATCCTTAATATAATTAAGTTTACACTCATATCCATCTAATCAACACTGATTTACTGGAAAAATGGTGATTTCTGAATTCAGATTGAAATAAATGTCGACAGAATTCCATCTACACCCAACTTTTTCTTTTGGGGTCATCCAGTTCAGGTATGTGAGCAGAGGAACTTGTTTTTCTACTTAATTGCTGCTGGGGATATGGACATCTGGTATCTTGAAAAACTGCCTTTCAGATAAGATTGAGAACAAAATGGAAAAGAAACAATAAAGATTGTGCTGTACTCCTGAAAATAAACCCAACAAACATCAAGTGAAAGGATAATCCTGTCCACCCCCACAAGCCCTAGGGGACAGTGACACTCGTGCCTTGCAGCGTTGCAAATTGTTGCTATGTAGATACTGTCAATTTAAAATATACATGGCCTTACAAATTATAAAGAAACCCCTGCAGTAAAAAAATGCAAACAAAAGGTATTTTATAATGCTCCAAAGGCTCAGTAATTTTCTAGTAGTTACCATTCAAGAGTCTGAGGCTTAGTTTCAGTGCATTGGTAGTAAAGGAGTACATTAAAATTAAAACACTTGCAGTCCTCATCTATGCCTTTATCATGGGTTTACTCAAAATTGTGTTTCCACACAAATAGTTGTGCCATGTTAGATATGCTGCACATGGTTTTTATAAGTGTAGTATTTGAACTGTCTTCTGTTATAATGGCCTGTTAATATTGTCCAGGAGAAAAAAAATGCATCAGAGTTATGTATGGACACAGTAACCTTTAAAATGTTCAGGAACCTAATATTGACAGACCCTTCAATACCTGCTGACATCTAGGCTTGAGCCCATGAAATCCTAACAGCAAAAGATTTGCAACATTCAAGGTCCAAGCAAAACCTCTTTACGTTATTTGGTGACTCTGAAATCTGGAACAGTGGAACTTTGAAAATATTTCCTGTTTATAAGAGAAACAAATTGTTGTTGCTGAAAAAGAGCCAATCTTCTTTCGTTTTGTTTTAATTTCATGGTCCTACTCCCATAACTAAAAAGATTTAGCAGCATTTTACAGATAAATCCTCTGAGGTCAAATCCTGTCCACCAAAATAAGATGGTATAGTTGTTGAATGGTTGTTCCTAGTACATAAAAATTCAGGGTTTATTACCAGTTAAGTGCTTAGGAAGCACAATAATAATCCTGAAAATACTTGTGTTTAAAGATATAATGATCTATATAAAAGAATATATCCGGAAACATTAGTTTAAATTATCTAAGAAAATCTTGTTTTAAAGAGGACCCCAAGCTACTCAGAAGAAACTGAGAAGGAGATACACCCTTGCCAACACATTTTTCCATACATTCCGGGGAAGACAAAGCAGTTCCCCATTCTGCAGGCAAGTCTTCTGATGAAAAGGATTCCTCGCCATGTCTGCTGGTGGAAAACTGGCCCCAGGTTTTCTTCAAATCAATCTAACGACCCCCTAGACCAGGGCATGAAGGTGCCCTTTATACCCTCAAGGGACAGTCCTCTCTACATCAAAAGCCAGGAAATTGTTACAGAATGCAGACTGCCTAACATATTTAAGCTAAATGAAATGAAATTGGTCCGTTTTTTATCACTGAAACAGTGACTGGAATATTTTTAGCTGTAGCGAGATTCTATACTAATAACCAATTATTTTTCTAGCAAGAGATAACAACCCATCTTTGGGCAGATCTTTGGATTTTCTATCCAAATAACTCTTTAGAAAATGTCTTCTGCTAATTGTCTTCTGTAACATGTTTCAACTTTCTGGACTTAATGAAATCATTAATGTTAGGTTAATGCAAGAGGGCATGACTCTGTGTGGAAGAATACACTTGATTTTATAAGGATGATCTGATTTAGATATTTTAATGAGTGTTTTGGGCAGTTCTCCTGACTATTCAAATATGAAAATGTTTTGTGTTCACTCTCTAAAGCCTACCATGTACCAGTGTACAACAGACACCAGTAACACATTCTTGTTTATTGTGCCTTTAGATATTAGACATATTGAAATTATGTAAAATCAATAATATAGATATACTTCAAAAGGAGCACATTGAAAAAATTCTCAGTGGTGATTGTTTTGACTTTGCAAAACCACATTTATCAAGTAACAGTAGTACAAGTTCCCTTCCAAAAGAAAGTCCATGTAAATATATGTCATAATTCACTGATTTTTATCTCTCCACATTATATCCCTAAATTGAAAATATGTCAATGCAATCTGAAGAGCTTTCATAGAAAAGCTATGTACTTTAACATGATCTGATTTTTTTTTAATTGTGTCAGAAAAACTACTCTAAGTTACTCATTAATACCTTGTTAAATATTTCCAGGTATAGTTTTCTCTTGGTTTTCAGAGTTATACTGATATATCATAGCATCATTGAAAGTGGAAGCAGAAAGTGGAAGCCCATATATTTCCACCTTACACAACAGTGAAAATGTCTTGCATCAGAAACAAAGTTATAGCCCTTAACTAGCTCAGAGGTTTGTAACTCTCAGTATTATCAAGACAGCAAAATGCAGACACATGTAGACACCCTCACTTGGATGAGGACAACTTTGCACTTGCTCTCTACCTTAAAATAATAAAAAAAGAAATCTGAAAAAATTATACATTATGATCATCCCTGAACCATTAAAATAGATTATACCAAAAACTATTGTCATCCAAACTTAAAATTATTTCTGTCAATACTATATAGACCATTTAGGAAATTCCTTTTTTTTTCACACAGCAACTATTCAAAGAACACATTTAATATCTCTATAGCCTTCCATCTGCTCCATAAATCTGGTCCTTCATCTTCCTTGGCTGTACTAGTGGTAAACTGATAGTCTGATCACTGTCCATCTCATGTTTCTCTTCTATCTAGTTGCTCCATGTCAAGTTGTCATTTTCCAATTCATGCTCTTCCTTCTCAGCACATGAACTTAATCACTTTATTACCATTATGGTTACTTACATAACACTCACTAGTGTGACATTCTATTGACAAGGAAGTAAGGATTAAATTTTAAATACTGACAACCCCAGTGGATGGAATATAAATGAAAATGAGAGAAGCATGTGAATCTCATGAAGGTCTTTTCTTTGATCTCAGTGTTCTTTATCACCTTCCTTGAGGGTTTTTTCCATATAAATGAAATGTGGTCAGAGGAGGAAGAACAAAACACTGATACTATTTCATGCCTGCCACTGCATGCTGTGCAAGCATATGAAAAACACTACAATGTGTTTGGACCACCAGATGTATTTTAGAAGAGTTGCTCATTGCTTCGTCAAGTTCCCATTCCAGCTGCGCACCGAGGGAAATCAGGGGTGGCAGTTTGGAATGGCTACTTGGAGTCACCTCCACAAAAATGACCCCTGGAAATTTATCAGCAGTACTTGTTTCCCACAAGAAAGTCTGTCCCTGCACTCTGCGGAATTATTTCTTGCCATTGTCATGAGCATTTTCACCTGCCTCCATATAAACAATGGCCATGGATGAATGTGCTCTCCAGCCAAATGGCAGAAGGGAACTAACAGGGATTTCAGAGCCTGGTTTGGAAAACCTCTTTGGAAGGGTAGATGGAATTAATGATGTACTTATAAACATATGCATGTGCATGTGTGTATGCAGATGTGTAAACACATGAGTACATACGAAATATTTTTTTATTTACAGAATATAAATTATTTAGATTGCGTTGTATGGGAAATGGATATCCAAAAGCTGTTCCAAGTCCAGCCAACAGTTATTTTAAAAGGCCATGACACAGAATCAGCCAACCATATCCTCTGTAAATTGTTTATGTGCCTTTAGTAAACACAAAGCCATTTCTATGTGTGTGTTTACATGCAGAATATATACACGCATATAAATATATAATGCAACTTCAAGTACAAATGTATACAGTACTGTGATGATGCTAAGGGTTTATCAGTTGCACCCATCTGCACTTCTCTGCCTAACTTTTTATGAGGTATATATTGATTATTGAGCTTTACCACAGCTAGTATAAATAGCTATGGCAACCAGCCAGTTTGAAAGGGCTTTTCTGTTATATATTATTGGACCAACAACTCTTTCTGCACTTTGTATTAATAACTGCAAATAACAATTCCCCTATGTGCAAATGCTGTACCTCTGGCAGCCTGGTGTGGGAATGACAGGCAGAAAGAATGAGTCTGGAGCTGGAAAAGGCAGGAGCAGGCATGAGTAGCAGGATGACTGATGGCAGGTGGATGGGCATGCAGCTTTAATGTGGGAAAGAAGCCGGGAGGGGTATGCAAGGGAGAGAAGACCTTGCAAGATGGTCACAGTCCCAGGACACTTCTTAGCTGCCTTTAGACACTTAGACACTTCTTAGCAGCCCCCTTTTCTCAAGTATAGACTTCTAGTCTAGCCAGCCCCAAAAACAGATCCATATTCTTACTAGTCTGGTGTGTGTGCCAACCACTCCTTGGTCTGCAACCATTCTGGGCATAAGCCACAACACATTCCCATAGTACTTTAAAATAAAGACCACTTTTTCAGTCCATGTTGTTTGACAATATTCTTGCTATATTTACCTGGAAATGGACATTAAAACTAAGAGGCTGAAAATGCCAGTCTAACCACTGTGCCTTAATGCAATTTCCCTCCCAGTCCCTTTGTGAAATGCAGCTGGTGTAAAGAAATGAAATTCACTGACACAGAGGGAGTCATTCCTCACTCAGCTTCCACTGAATCTTTGCCTCTAATTAAGCATACCTGTCAGTGATCTCAAGGAAATCTCCACAAGTCATCAGTCAAATCTGATTCTCAGTGATAAACAAGAAAATTATGCCACTGAGATTTAAATCCACAACAAAAGCTGCTCTGTAGCTGACTGATATTTCCCTGTGAGCCCATTCCTGCTTGGGCCTCTCAGCTCCCCTTGCACTCACAGATCACTCAGGCACTTGTGAAACCTCCATTTGACTGCCCCAGGTGATTGCTCACATCCTGCAATTATTCCTGCAGATGTCACTTTTTTGTAGGGGAATTACTGTCCCTCTCTGCATTTCTTTATTCAAGTGCAAGTTCAGCACTCTGATGAAGAGACCTCATGTGAGCCATATGCCAGTTACCTATCTTGCTGTTGCATTTTTTAATTTCATATGAGTGCTCAGGAAATCATTTCACATGAAGTCATGACATTTACTACCAAATGTGGGGCCAGTGACTTAGAGGATGCAGGAACACATTTTTAGTTGAGAACAAAACAGTTTGCTTTGTGTAGCTTTCCCAGGCTACACAATATGAGAAATTTGAATCAGGGGATTAAGAGCAAGGCTTGGGAGTTCCACAAAACACCATGAATATTTCTCATTATCATTCCAAGATGAAGAAATCTGTCTGGGAGTTTCTAGAAGAGAAGGCCCATGGGGTTTGTTTTTCAGATACACTGATGGTGCTTTAGGAAGGACAGATTGTCAGCTGACTTCCAGGGAGCACAGGGGCACTGGTTGTGCCTCGTGCATTTGTGGCCAGGTAAAGATAAGCCAAGCTTATATTTAAACCCTAAACACACCATCTGAACAGCCAGTGGAATTTTTGGTCATCTAGAGGCAGCAGAACAACAGAGGATGCTCAGAAAAGACCTTGGCAAATGAGAAAAAGCCAAACTCTCCATCATCACTCCAAGGAAAGGACACAATGAGAGAGCATGAAAAGAGGAAATGTATGGAAAGAAAAAAGCCAGAAAGAACAGCTGTATTTTTCCAAGGTTTCTCCAAAAAGAAAGTTGATATTTGTACATGGCAGAAAATGAAACACCACTTCCTAGAGTGGGCAAAATGCCACATTAACAGATGGCAGAAGTGCAGGCATGCAAGAGAACAAGACTATGAATTGATGCATGGGCATGTTTTCCTGTCCAGGAATGTTGAAACAGCAGCTCTTTGAGAACTGTTTCAACTCCTAATTTTATAGAACCCTGTCATTATCAGCCTAGCTTCAAGCTTGCTTCAAATGGATATAGATGTTATTTCTTGAAAGACATTTCAGTTATTTTGATAACCACTCAAACATTTCACATACTATTGCTTATTTGAATGAAAGAGAAGTGGTTTGTTGTTACATGAATATTTTTGATTTTTATCACTTTAAAGTATCTGTGCCTAAACACCTCACATTAGGTTTTTACTTGTATACAGGGCTATTTGACATGTGTATCAATGAGTTTGCACTGATTTTTAAGGCATTTTGGAGCTCAGCATTATTTAAAACCATCATGTTCGTTCTTTCTTTCTTCCTTTCTTTCTTTCTCCCTACCTACCTACCACTGTATACTCTTGAAAACGTAAGGGGAAAAATCAAGAGATGACTTGCAGAACTGGTCCAGGGGTCATTTTTTCTCCCCAGAGTTTTCTTACATTTCCTGGCCTAGCTGCTTCCAGCTGGCAGGCTCTGTGTGACCAGGACTGGCATGTGATCTTCAAACATGTGATGATAGGAAACAACCATCAATTTATGATGGCATTATTTGAGCCTAGGAAATTTAGGTTCCTGATACAGCTGCAATATGTCCTGCTAGTAATTTTTTTTTTCTTCCTCTTTGAGCTTTTTGAAGAGTCAACCAACCACTGATGTCCTTTAACTTCCTCTCCAGTGATACTGCCACCATGGCAGGTAAGATTATTGATCTCAAGCTGCTTTAAGATTTCCTCTGCAAAACTAATCTTCTTGCTCACTTTGCAACAGGTCTTTCATCACTGTGCTACAGCCACATTAATAATGAATGAATCCATTATGATCAATGGCTCGACAATGAATATCAAATGACTTCTGCATTATTAAGATCATTACAGGACACTAGAGGTAACTGTTCAGTGCCATTCACAGCAGTTTAGCTGTATGATCTCTTTCTCTTTTAATAGGATTTCTATGACTAAAAGACCCCACGTCACACTGAATATTTAACCTGAGGTTCAGTGATTTTACACTTTCTACAATAAAACATCATGAATCAATAGGGCAGTAATATGCATCAGTGTCTCTTTGAGCAATTTCATATAATCTTGCTGTGTACACAGTGCCCATCAGCACCATCAAAAGGTGTTCACTGAAGGTCTGCAGCATGGATATTAATTGTACCAAATCTAATCAAAAACTACCAAGTGAACAGAACCTCTCCAGTGTTATCTTTAGAAAGCTGTTCCTTTTAACAATGTTTTTGTTTATTTTCACCCACTTTCCCAGTAAATAATGCGACTGATTAAGAAATGAACACAGAACATTAATCATAGTGCTTAACAAGGTATTTCCTAAAGGTCACCCCATTTTGAAAGACGAAGCTTTCCCATATCCTGCCCGTGATTAATGGTCCATTTCCCGTCCCTCCCGTGCACCCTTGGATCCCCATGCTGCAATTCTCCCTTGCTCCTGGCTCTCGTGTGAGTGGCACTCCTGTCAAAGTGACATGAGGAATGACTGCCTAACCTTTGCTGACATTCAGCAGTTCCCAGTCTTTCAGTTTTCGCTCGGCACCGCTCTCCAAGAAGTCCACTTAAGGTTTACAGTTTCCCAGGCAGAATTTGCAGTGACAACAAGAGAAATGATTGCTCTAGATTACATTGCCAACAGAGCTCTGACAAATGTTGCACAGCTAAAAGATCTTGCCCAAGATAAATAGGTATCAGTGAATACTGTGGCTAGTTCTCACTCATGCAATCTCAATTCTAAATCTGCGCTCAAGAAACAGCTTTGGTAACAGGACAGCAAGGGAATATATTGAGGGGAGAAGGATTTGATGGGGAAGCATGATAGAAGGATTGACGATAGCAAGGCTGAAAACAACCTGGTGTCTAGAATTGAGTCCCAACTGTTGTGGTTTAAATGCTGTTTCTGAACAGACTCCTGGAGAATGGTGCTACTGAAGCCCAGACACCTGGATCTCCACCTGCCCATGCATCTGCAATTAATTCCTGAAATAGGTACACTGAAAAAGAGGAGCAGTTTTCTTTCATTGTTACTGGGTTTGAGGAGGAGATAAAGACAAAAATACCACCCCTCAAATTTACATTGTTTTACATCTCATTATGAACTACTAATATTTTGCAAATCACAAAGTCCACGAAGAGAAATCTCAATGGCTGAGTCAGGTGAGTTCCTAGGTCTCCACACCAGATAGCAGCTCACAGGAAACTACCAGAGAGAAAGAGATACATCTTTGTTTCTCCAGGAAACAACCCACTCATTCTCATGGGAAATACTGTGTTTTTTTCCCAGACCCAGGTGAACATTCTTGTAAGGAAGAGAAATGCTGGAAATTACTGTGATTCTTTCCAACCATACAGAAAGATATGGCAGACCCAAAATGCAACCCATAATAATCTTGTGCTCATAATAGTGGTTACTTACATGGAATAGAGCTCTTTGGATGCAAATTAACTAATTGACTAAAGTAGAGATGAGGCCATTAGCAATAATTTGTTCATCAACCTTTGATACTGAATAGGGGTCAGGCAGGATAAGTTCCCTGTCTTCCTATTTTCAAAGAAAGACACATTTCTTCCAAACCCCAATCATCTGTCACTGCATTTATATGCTGAAAAACATAAGCACAATTAATAGATTTTTGTTTTCTGCAGTTGTTCTAAAAATTCTACCAGTTTTTGAGGAGAAAAAGCAACCAAATGTACCAAAAACCTCTAGACAATTACTGTGATTTGTGTCTGGGCACATGATAGTTTCTGGCTGACAAAACACCTCACTGGTGCACAGCAAACATCTTAATGAGTTCGAGAGCAGTGACTTAAGAGAGTAGAAAAAATGGAGAATTATCTGGATTTTCTTTTTTTTAATGTTGAGAAGTACTCCTGTAGACAATACTTTTTTCACTGATTTTTTTTTTCTTTTTTTTCTAAATGAAATATTGCATGCCAGGGCACCTCTCTGAGAGCTTGGCAGACTTTAGCTGAACTTGCCTTTGGTGCAAAGATATCACACCGAGAATGTGCGTCTGGGGTTAGGGATATATTAGGGAGTGACAGTTTAGTGCACCTGCAATCTCAGCCACATAATTTATTTAGCAATGTAGAGAAGGAGAATCAAGATCTCTACTTCATACAAGGTTTTAATAGAGAATAATTCAGAAAAGTTAGCCACCATTGCTACCATGTGTGAAGGCCCTAATCTGTAGTCACCTAAAGTGACACCAGAGGTTGAATCTTGCAATCTATCTGCATTTTAACCCTTCCCCCAAAGTTAAAGTTTATTCCACAAAGGAGGTGATCATGACATTTATTCTTAAAAAATACCCACTAGGGAATTGGCCATGACTTATATAAAGAGGATTTAGACAAACACACAAGTGTTTCCCATTTCTCATTTCTACACAGTAGAATACTTTGAATACTGAATACTTTGGAGCACTCAGATGTTGCAAGTGCTCAGCATTATTAGTGCCATACATGTCTTCAGAGATGAAAAGTTACAATAAACAATGTCCAAAAGGACAATACAGAAGCTTATACTGCTAATATTTCACAGTGGGATACTACAAAACCATGTAGGTACTGCTGAGATTACAACATGGAGTAGGAGCAATTTCTTTTCCAATATAATTGGTCACATTCAGAATATTTGTGAATAAAAATTAATCCTAATTGAAATTATGTGTTAAAAGCAACCAAAAATCAAGTCTCCTAAACATAAAATATCCATTTTGGACATTATTTTTCCCAAGATAATTTCTATATTCTCAAAATTTAGTTCCAATAAAAAACTTCAAGGTTTAAGCACATAGGATTACGACTTGGAATCAGGGCTCAGGAAAAACATAATCAACAACATCAATGTTTATAAATTGAATGTTCTAAAAATTTCCTAAACAAAGACATTTTCAAAAGACAATAGAACTTCCTATATGAACATTGCAAACGCATTCCAGAAAGTGCAAAATTAACTGTGAGGAACAAAATTTTTATTTCATAGCATTGAAGAAGTAAAAAATGGGAAAATTTTGAATATACAATTATTAAAGTGTGTGTGCAGTTGCTGTAACAGACAGGATACTTTTGCTGTCTATACATGGCCAGTTTAATTTCTTTCTGAATTTTTGCCACCAAAAGCAAAAGGTATTTTTAGTAAATTTGTTCTAGCATATTAAGAAAAATATCTTTATATTCTAAATAAAGATTTCATGGATCAGCTCTTGCATGCTGTTTATATGCAAGTTTCCTACATTTTGCATTGCTGAATAATTGAGAACATTAGCTCCCAAACCATGAAAAATTCATTTTATCATGATGTATTATTAATCAATTTAATTTACAGTGATCTGAAGAGTCCCACTTTCCATTATGGTGCTTGAAGATACATTTAGACAGTAGCTTGGTCTCTATTATACCACTCTGTCACTCTTTTTCATCTGATAAACTTCTCAAAGTGGGTCATACTCCACAAGCATAATAATGGATAAAATGGATAAAAGAGAACAAGTTGACATAATTTATTTGGACTTCCAAATCCTTTTGAAAAAAGAATCACATAGAAAACCACTGAAAATTTAAGTGGCTGGAGAACAGAGCAAATTATTTGAAATTATCAAAAGCTGCTTAGCAAACAGAAAGGAAAATATTCCATTTAAAAATTGTTTAGTATATAAAGATACTTTACTATTACCATTTAGAGGAAACACTCTTTTACTATTTAAAGCTATTTTTATTTTCACCACATAAACATATTCTTATATTTCACCAAGTTTCAGCTAGTCTTTTAATGTTTACTATAATTTTATTATAAGATAATCACACAAGTGAGTTTGGAAAAAAAGCTCTTACTCTTGCTCTTGTTTATAATTTATTTGTCTAGCATTAAACGAATGCCTTCATTCACTACAGCTTTGTGGACATTTCTCTTCAATTTAAAGTAAATTAAAAAGAGAAGTATTAATGACATGCAAACTCTCATGATTTGGATTTGTTCTTTGATATTTTGTGAAAAGTCACTGGCAATTGAAGTCTCCGCTTATGTGTCAGATGACAATTATATCATCTGGCCATAAATATAAATAATTAACATGCCAGCTAATAATTGAGAACTGCTGACGAACAGTAGAAACATTTAGAGAAACGGCAAAGATTTATCAAGAAGGAAAATTATTGGAAACATCTGCTAAACCTCAAATGCTAAAAAGATCGCACAGGGAAAACAATCTGTATTCAAAGATAGAAGCCTGAAACCCTCATTCACCTTAGAGTTTAACGTAGCTGGGAAGGAAATTGAAGTGTCTTTCAGTTGGTAAGCACAAGGACAGGGTCTGCTAAACGTGAATTTGGAAAAGTTGCATGAAAATCCATGTTGTGAACCCCAGAGACAATAGTGCAGGATGCCACCAGCAGGTGAAGTTTCACTGGAGCAAAGCATGACCAAAGCATTCTCAGACAGAATATCTGAGAGCAGGCAATGATAATAGTCCAGGGCATGCATGAACTCTCCTACAAGGAACAAACAACCAAGCCAGGATAACTTTGCAAAGAAAGGACTTTATATCTAAAGTGTAGAGGCAAAATAAAAAAGGCATTTGTGAATAATAAATAGCAGGGAAAGAACATGGATCACTGCTCTCCTGGATTTATGGCAGACAGATAATGCTTTTTCCTTTCTATAGGAGATTTTAATGTTGGAAACTCAGGACAACAAAAAAACCTGAACTAACTTGTGTAGACAAATAATATATTATATCCTGCTGCCCCTGGAAGTTAAAAGGGTGATATTAAAAAAAATTCACAGTGTTAAAATATTTGTACAAATAGGCTGGGAAAAAAGTCAGCAAAAAGCTGACAATTGGGCAAAATAACCACATGGATGAAATTAGGAAAAAATTTCAAATAGAAGTTTCTGGAAGGCTGCTCAGAAATGCTGACAGGCTGGAGGGGAGAGGGTGTGCCTGTGCCAGGGAGAAGCCCTGCTGCTCCTGGAGCTGGCACCACACTCAGGTGCCTGGGGAGCCTTCAGGGTCAGCTAGAAGCCTCCCCATTATGTGATCAGGGAGGGGGCAGCACTCTGAGAAGGTTTTATTTGAGAAAGAAGAGGGCTACAAGGCAGAAACCTACCCTTTAATGCAGCCCTCCCCCATTCAAAGATGGCTTCATCACAAATTTGTACCTCCTTAAAAAAAAAAAAAATGCTGGCATCAAACATGCATCGTGTCACATCTCTCCTAACAGAAATAACTGCAGACCCTAAACTTTCTCTAGCTGCTTTTTTAAAAAAAGGAGAACAACATATGGCTAAAAAATATGTGTTATAGATGGGAAAGCGGGAGTAGGCTAAGCAACTTGTGAAAGCAAAATATCAGCACTCCCTGGCTATTCCAGGGGAAGCTCCCAAGGTTTATCCCCATTTTCAGGAATTCTGGGACCTCAGGCTCTGCAAGGGATGATCTCATGTAATCACAGAGAAATCAAACACACCAGCTAGTGCTTTCAGCCTCCCACTGCCTGAAGGGAGCCTATAAGGAAGCTGGAGAAGGATTTTTGGCAAGGGCATGCAAGGATAGGACAAGTGGTAAAGGCTTTAAACTGAAGGAGGGGAGGTTTATGTGCAATGTTAGAAAGACACTTCACCGTGAGGGTGGTGAAACACTGGAACAAGCTCCAGGAGAAGTGGTAGATGCAACATTCCTGGTAACATTCAAGGTCAAGCTGGACAGGGCTCTGAGCAGCCTGATCTAGCTGAAGATGTCCAAGCTCATTCCAGATGACCTTTGGACTAGGTGACCTTTGAAATTTTAAAACTCAAAGTATTCTATAATTCTGCAATTTTACTTCAGCCTTGCAATGAAATATCAAAGACTTATGATTATAAACCAAAACCAAATACAAATCAAATATACTTTCCAGGATGTGTACATTCATAGCACTGCATCCCCTCATGAAAGGAAATAGTTTGAAGGGCAGTTCCATGCAAGGCAGAATGGAAGTAATCTCATGGCCTGTTCTGGATCTTTGTGCACAGGTTTGTTCACCTTCTGTAACAATAAAGATTAAAATAAAATACTGCACTGGGTAAAAATATCGCAAGCTCATTGCCAAATTATTTGCACAAGCACCTCAGGTGTACAAGCCCATCTCTAAAAAGCATTACATGACACCCTGAAGTTGTTTGCAAAGGTACACCATTTCCCTGGATTAGATTAAACTGACACTTGTGTTGCTTCAAGCCACAATATTCATATCTATTGGAGGAAACTACCCATCTCTTCTTCTGTTGTCACTGTTTGGTAGAAATGTAACCAATAAAATAATGATTAGAAAGTTTACTCCTATAACAGCAAGGAAAATTATCTATTATTAATATACTGAAAAATCCCTGGCAAGACTTCCTCACTTTCACCAAAAAACCGTGATGTCTGATGATGTATATTAAGCCTCTGCTTCCAAGGATTCCCATAACTTAGATGCTACCAAATTATGCAAAAAACTACTGGAGCATTTCAATTATACTCCTATAACTCCTACCACAACACACAAACACAGACATATACTATTTGGGAGATATAAAGCATCCCTTTCTCCAAAAGAAACCCATGAATTTAATTGCAAAAGCAGAAGACAAATTAATTCCTGATAATTTCCAGGAAACTGTTAGATTGTATCAATATATCAATTTCATATCCTTACTTCACTCTGCAGTGAAACAAGCATAATTTCTAATTCATTTCTGTATTTTATTTCCTATCACACATACACAATCAAGAATGGTTGTGATGATTGTTCATGACTACCCACAGATGACCTTTAAAACTTTTATGTCCAAAAATCTTTGCTAACACAATAGGATGAGGTGTATTTTCACCAGTACCACAGCATAACTAAAATTTAGTGGTGATTCTGGGGTTACAAGCTCAAAAAATACTGACATTACCTGGAACATTCCTTTTTTTACAATTCTGTTATATCTTTCCTGCTTGAAAACAAAACTGTTCAGTCCTTGTTGAAATCCTTCACTGTGAAAAAAGCCTGTGTTGAAGTTACATTGCTTAGCAAAGATGCCCCACCTTACCTGCTTTGTGAATCCTTTGGTTATTTAGAAAAAAAGAATGCCAAAATTGAGCTAAAGCTTGTCATGCCTGCCCCTTACCCTGGAAACACAAGCAGTAAGAACTATGATATGTACACCTAAAACCACAGAAATGTCTACAATTCCAAAGTTGTGATAGCTTGGTAAAGGATTCAGCCATTTTTACCTTCTCCACATCAAATGCTGCTATTAAACTCTACCATAAAAAATAGTATATAATAAAAAGGAATATAAAAATAGGCTGTAGTGGCAAAGAAAAACACCTGTGTCACACAGCACTTTTTTTTTGGAGACAGGACAGCAGCCTGCAATCAGTGCCCATGGCCACATTTATATTCCCCAAACACACTCTCCTAGCCACAGTGCTCTGGTCATCTGCCATGGAGGGATGGCACAAAGCAGCTCACACCGGGAGGGAGGGAGGGAGGGAGGGAGGAAGGAAGGAAGGAAGTGGCGGAAGGAAGGAAGTGGCGGAAGGAAGTGGCGGAAGGAAGTGGCGGAAGGAAGTGGCGGAAGGAAGGAAGTGGCGGAAGGAAGGAAGTGGCGGAAGGAAGTGGCGGAAGGAAGTGGCGGAAGGAAGTGGCGGAAGGAAGTGGCGGAAGGAAGTGGCGGAAGGAAGTGGCGGAAGGAAGTGGCGGAAGGAAGTGGCGGAAGGAAGTGGCGGAAGGAAGTGGCGGAAGGAAGTGGCGGAAGGAAGTGGCGGAAGGAAGTGGCGGAAGGAAGTGGCGGAAGGAAGTGGCGGAAGGAAGTGGCGGAAGGAAGTGGCGGAAGGAAGTGGCGGAAGGAAGTGGCGGAAGGAAGTGGCGGAAGGAAGTGGCGGAAGGAAGTGGCGGAAGGAAGTGGCGGAAGGAAGTGGCGGAAGGAAGTGGCGGAAGGAAGTGGCGGAAGGAAGTGGCGGAAGGAAGTGGCGGAAGGAAGTGGCGGAAGGAAGGAAGGAAGTGGCGGAAGGAAGGAAGGAAGTGGCGGAAGGAAGGAAGTGGCGGAAGGAAGGAAGGAAGTGGCGGAAGGAAGGAAGGAAGGAAGTGGCGGAAGGAAGGAAGGAAGTGGCGGAAGGAAGGAAGTGGCGGAAGGAAGGAAGTGGCGGAAGGAAGGAAGTGGCGGAAGGAAGTGGCGGAAGGAAGTGGCGGAAGGAAGGAAGGAAGGAAGGAAGGAAGGAAGGAAGGAAGGAAGGAAGGAAGGAAGGAAGGAAGGAAGGAAGGCCTGAACTGTGTCACTCCTACCATCACCAAGGTTTAGGAAGATCTATGAGAGCACAGAGTTCCACCTTTGACTGATCTCCACCTTGTCAACCAGACCACAGCACTGAGTTCTCCATCCAATTGTTTCTTCAACATCTCCAGGGATGGTGACTCCACCATTTCTCTGGAAAGTTCACTCCAATGCTAAACAGCCTTTTCTGTGAAAAAATTCCTCCCAATGTCCAGCCTGAACTCCCCTTTTGCAGCTTGAGCCTTTGTCCTCTTGTCCTGCTGACCCCACCAGGCTACAACAGCCACTGTACATTGAAATCTATCAGGATGTTGTGGTGTGCTGTATTGTCCCATTTTGGCCTTCCAGGTCACTTCCCCAGGTGTGCCTATACTCTCTCCCTTCCCCCTTACCCCCATGCTGAGTGAATCCTGTCACTCAGCATTCCAGCAAGGCATCGTGTGGTTGGTCAAGTTCAAAGGATGCCACTCAGGCCCAGGGGTCATTGGCCTGTCTGGGTGTCATCTTCCCCTGGGACCCTGCCCCTCTCACCTGGTTGGTGGCTCACCTGTACCTCCCCTCCCCCTGTCCCTGAGCTTAAAAGGGTCATCAGAGCATGCGGTCGGGGTTCTGTTGGAGCAGGTCCTCACGTTCAGACCTCTGTAACCATGGAATAAACCTCTGGACATTAAACCTTCCAGCAGAATCCTCTCCTTTTTCTCTTCACCATCGCCTGAAGCTATTCCTCTTGAGGTAACGGGGTTCCAACAAGCCTGGTCTTGTTCAGTGCCCAGCTGCAACCACCAGCAAGCCAAGGTATCTCTGGGGTGGTACACCGCAGTTGCTGCCTTTGGCCCAGCAGCGAGGGTCAGACTGGCCCAGGCACGATCCAACTGGTAATATTGGAAGCCTTTTTTTCCAATATCAGTTGATAAGGACCTGGAGCTAGCACATCTCATGTGCCACACAAGATTTGCCTACTGCAATTTCAGGGCTCCAGTATTTGCACCAGTTACCCAAGAGCTGTTTTATTTCCCTGCAAAGAAACATATGCCAGGTATAGAAGCTCCCTTCCCTTCGAAGTTCTGAGCCACCAGTATCACTTGCAGTGTTGTTTCCCACATTTCCACTTTCAGCAGGCAAATGTGAAAGTGGGGAATTCATTTTTTTTAAGATCACCCTTCCTCTCAGAAGGGAAATTTGCACGTGTCACATAACATATGTGAGCATGTTGTGTGCCACACACTTCACTGAATAGTGTTGGCATAGAGCATTTTTATGTAGTGCTTAATGTCATAGGAAACAACCCCAAATTATAATCCCCATGTCTGATAAAACCCACAAGGCTGGCATTAGCACTGGCTGCATTAGTAGTTGCAAACTGCCAGACAAAAGGTGAGTGCTCAAAGCACTACAAGCCCCCTCCCCTCATGAGAAATGTACCTGGTGCCAGTCACTCAGCAGAGATGCAGTGACTGAGAAAAGCCCCCAATAAAATATGCTTTCCATGTGCCACACCAACATCTATCATTGTCAGCTCTGTATGCTACACAGAGCTATATTTTTTATTCTTCAGCTTAAAAAAAAGCACAATGAATCCCAGGCTTTCAGTTTTACAGGATGAAACACCTTGAAAAATTATGTCACTAGCATGCTTCAAAATTTAAAAAAAATTAATAATGAGCTACAAATTGTAGGCTGGTATCAACCATCCTCTAGTCTTGAAAGTCACCTCACTGAGATTAGACATCTTTAGAGCTTATCATGGTTATAAGATAATATTTTCCAAATTCTGAGAAACTCACTATTCTCACTAATAAAACACTTTAAGAACATAGCAGGATGAAAATATTCATCCTTGACATTTTTATGTACCAAAAGCCAAGTGATTTAGGACACAATCTGAGCTATCAGCAGGTGGTTCTATTTGAAATCAAACTGGAAGAGGAGATGCTATTATTTTATACACAAATCTGTGTTATGACACTTCCTCCCATCTTCACATCACTGTGTTTTGTTTTGTTTTCCTGTACAGAGGAAAACAAATGACTTTTGTGTCACTCCCAGTGCAGTTTTAGTTTTCTATTACCTTGCAGAACAATGGATAAAAAGTCTCCCCAAAACAGGGAAGAAAAACAGAATACCTTCAGTGCAGCTATCCCTTTAAAGGCTGTGAATTGCTAGAATAATTGTTCAGGAAGCATGAACACATTTTATATCAAACTAAACTTCCTTCTCAAGCGTAAAAAAGGTTTTGCATAAAGGATTTAAGGAGACAAAGATTTCCTCTGCAATGGAATCGGCTTTAAAATATCTGCAGCAGAGAAGGAAAAAAACCTGGTGCATTTCAAAAGATGATTGCTGGGGATAAGGAAGAGCATCCTTCAAGTGTCTCCCAAACTAAGACTCTGCAGCTGAACACAGAGCAAAATGTTTACATTGGGAATGCTAGGAAGCACCCTGTGGATTACAGAATTGATGACTGAGCACCTCAAGACCTGTCATTCACTAAGCTGAGTAAGAGAAGAGTTTGGATTTGCTTTTTTTTTCCTCCAACCCACTGCATCTCTTGGTTTCTGGTCTCCCTGACTCTACAGTGCTCAGAAGAAAGTCGAGAAACCACAAAGGTGGAAGCCCTGCGTCACAACAGCTCTACAATTTCCATCAACTTCCTCACTTCTTCCCTGTAGCAAAGATAAAATGAAGTACAATTGCTTTTCAATCTTTGAACAGAGTTGTTTAGTGTAGGATGAAAGAAAAATAAATGGTAAGCCAGACACTAGCCCAGTTAAGCTTTGCAAGAAGCAAGTATAAAACTAATTGAAATCACTGGGCTATATATATTTTAAGTCAGTGGAGAAGAAAATGTAATACATAAACCACAGGGTTTGTAATTTATTAGAGAGAGCTCACCACTTCCAAGTGAGGTCTATATATAGAAATTTTTATTGGCCACAGTACATTTTACTTGCAGTCAACATTTTAATTGTTATGATGTTTAATATTTAGCCTGATGCAATAAACTCAGTTTGGGGGATTTTTTTGAAAGCTTCTTTACAGATTTTAGCTGGAATACATTTTATGGATGCAATTGTAAGTAAAAGACTAATATTTTTCAGGGTGAGTCCATTTTTAATGCAATTTTATCTACTGCCTTGCACACACACACACTGACAAAGCTTTATGTATAAATGATGTGATCCTTCATCACCACCATTACAGTGAGTGACTGATGCAGTTTTAGCTGGGCAGAGATGTGGGAGGTTTGATGTAGAGCTATTGTTTCGTGCTCCTTCTTGTCTCTACCTCCACACTCCTGGCCAAGCTATTCTGGTTTAGCAGAGACGGGGCTACAAAAGGAGAAATAGGTTTAGTGGAAGGATCACTGTCACAGACATCTTTTATGAAAAATCCTTTCCTTAGGATTTTTCCTCCTGAGAAGCTGAGAGGCCTCAGATATGAAATGTAAACATTGATTATCTGCTGCTGTGGAATGCAACAGGGGGATCTGTGATTGGTCTCATGGGGATGTTTCTAATTAATGGCCAATTACAGTCAGCTGGCTCGGACAGAGAGTTCAAGCCACAAGCCTTTGTTATCATTCCTTCTTTTTCTATTCTTAGCTGGTCTTCTGAGAAAATCCTTTCTTCTATTCTTTTAATATATTTTTAATATGATATGTACCATAAAATAATAAATCAAGCCTTTTGAAACATGGAGTCAGATCCTCATCTCTTCCCTCATCCTAAGACCCCTGTGATCATGGGCACAGATCACAGACAAGGAAGGATCTATCTACATCTAAGGGAGAGAAGAGGGCCTGATGCAGAGCTGTGGAACAAGATATTGCCCTATGCAACATGGAAAAGCTATTGCCAGCACAGCCATCTGGCAGGCTCGAAAAAAATTCATACTCTGCCTCTTCCAAGTCCTCCCCAGTTGCAAATGGAGGTGCCTATGACTACCAGAGGCATAATGCAAGGACCAAAGCTCTGTGCATATCACCACTGAGAAATTAATTTATCTGTACCTCCTCAGGCTACCAGGATGCCCACTGGGAGGTTGTACATTTTCACTTCTTATGGAAAAGGTAACTGTAGTTCCGGGACTTTGACCTCAAAGTGATTTCTGTAGGTAATTCTTCTGCCCTCAGGTTTTCTTTAGAGACAGAGATTCATCTATGTAAAAGTTGAATTATAGGATAAAATCTATTTTCCAAAAAAAAAAAAAAAAAAGAGAAAGAAGAATAAAAGAGTAGAAAATTACCATTTTCTTCCAGATGATCTAAAGGCACTAATTTAAAAACCAACGTTCTCCCACCAGAAAATCTCTTCTGAAAAGGCACCGAGTCAAACTGCAAATGGCAGTTCTGAGCTGCTGAGGCCCTGACACATCTGCTACAGAGATCTCCCCACACAAACCCAGATCTCCACAGAATTTGCTGAAGCACATATTCAAATCTAGCTCAGCACTGCAGGCAGCTGAGCTTATTTGGGAACCCAGTTTGGGAGAGGCTGGCTGCTCATTCTGCAGCTCCTGCAGGGATGAACCAGTGTGTCTGCTCGTTTGCAGGGGGCAGCAAAGCAGGGGGATGAGATAACCAGAGATAACCAGGGCTGCTGCCCAGCCAGAATCCTCCCAAACACAGCTTTGGGGTCCTGTTCAAACACAAGTGGAAGGAAGAATACTAAAATGCTCAACACTTTTGTAAAGCCACATTTCACTTCACTTTCTCAACTTATAGTCAACATTTTCCAAAGACATCTGAACAGAGCTGGATTCAAATTTCTATAATTAGGCATTGAATAACTCCCATGTACAATATAACCAACAGACCAAACTATCCCAACATACCAAAATTGAAGGTTTTTACTGGGTCCTCCCAATTGTGTGGAGATTTCCAATATACCATCAAAATAATCTAATTACTTCATTTTCTATAGCCACAATTTTTTTAAAGAAAACCTCTTTAAATTTGAATTGTACACGTGTGATCAATAAAAAGAACAGAAACTTCAAGATCCAATTTCCCATTGCTGTTTGAGGATAATACTTTTTCCTACCTAGTGGCATTCCATCTGCTCATCTAAATGTACATTTCCACAATTAGTAAAACCCAACAAAGTCTATGATACACAACCAAAACATGCATCAGACTTCAAAACTGTCCCCCCCTCCATTTCTAATCAGGATGGTGAAGTAATTATGTGTATTTGTCAGCATTTCCTTATTAATGTATTAATTTCTGGCCTTCCTGAGTTAACACCCTCTCCACATGAAAGACAAAGGGAATTTCTGAGTGCTGATTGTGACCCCAGTAAAATCCGTTCAAGGACATTAAAACAGACTTAGTCCAAATTCAAGCCTTCAAAAGCTGTGTCTTTCCACAGTGTCTGAAGAGAAGTTGGGGCATAATTTTATTTAGAAGAGTTTAGTCTTCCAGTCACATCATTTCTGTCACTATTAGATCCCCGACTATAACAGCATTAAATAGCTTGTTACCATGTTGTTTCCTTTCAATGCTTTGAAAAAATAAAGTCTGTCACCACGTATTCCTTCACTCCAAAAATCTATAGCATTAAAAGTAAAAACAAAAGCCTGATAAACACAGCACAGTAAAACAGAATCTTAAGATCATGAATAGTAAGTGACATTAGTAGTTCTACCTTAAAAAAAATGGCAATTTTATTGCTGAGAAATACTGTGCAGTCTTCTAAACTCGTCACTTTTAAGTTTTGAAACATTACAAAGGAATTAAACTGGATTAAGTTAAATCAATATTCTCCTAATAAGAATTCTTTGTAGTTCTAAATTTCTAAGCTTTACATATTTCACTTAAATGTTAAATGGATATTTGACATTTTGCCAGAGAAAGTTTCATTAAATCACTAGTAGGAAAATCTTGATTATCTCATATTACCTCAGTGCAATGATATAATGTGTCTGGTGCTTTTAAAGATGAGACAGACAAATGGCAGAAAAATTTTCATCACATCAAAAATAAACTGCAGATATTTACAACTCCTTTAAAATGAAATTTCTCAAACACAGCTTACTTGTTTCTACTTTATTTTGCTTCATCAGCAAATCATTACCATATTTTTTCTTTTTGTTTTGCATTGAATTTTTGACCCAGCTCAGTATTGCTCTAATCATATTGCCAGTGAACTTTGAAGGGCAGCATAAAGACCTCTTTCCAAAAGCCCAATTTAAATTATTGTGGACACCTCATTCTGTCACCTGAAGCTTCTCCTCCTTTTTGCTGTAAGAAATACAGGACACAGCACTGGAAACCATCCTGTGCTCTGAGCTCCAGCAGCTCCATGAACACAGAAGTGTTGCTACCAAGAAGACAAGGAACAAAATTCCTGCCTTGGCAATGCCAAGGGAAGCTGGAGCAGCTGAGGACAGCAAAGACTGAAGTGGGTACCCCTCCAGTATGACCACACGACAAACATTCTGCCTCCCTGTCCCAGCTCAAAAAAACATCACAACCACTGACAGCATGAAAGAGTTTTTGTGAGGAAAAATACAGTGAGGATGTACAAAAATTTAGATAAACCTCCTGCAGTTTCTCTGTGCATATATAAATATTAGTAGCTTCTCGTATACCACACTGCATGTTCCTTCTGAAAGGATAAAAAATGACTGCATTTTTCTGGATTTTTGTAATAGACAGATAACAGCTATGTATTCCTCTGGAGGAAGTTGAGAAATAAAGGCTGATAAAATATCAGAAAACATTTGATGACGGTCACTGTATGAAAATTAATATTACACAGATTTGTAGATATTAAAAGAAAAATAACTGCAAATTTTATAAATTGGTTTCCATGGAAAGAACATCATTCTTAGTTTCATTAACCTATGAGCAGGACATAATGAATATCCCATATTCCATTAGAAATTATCTATATTTTTAAATACAAATCTCAGTCAGGAATAATTGGGCTACAGAAATGTGCTACAACAGTTGTTTTTTTTTTTTTTAATTGTGTTTGACAAGACATTTGGAATAATGATTGAGACAAAGAAAAAATCTTGGGTTTTTTTGGTTTGGGTTTATTTTTGGTTGAGTTTTTTGTTGGGTTTTGGGTTGGTTTTTGGGTTTTTTGTGTTTTTTAAAAATTTTTTTCCTGTGGTTTGGTTGTCTTAAACATAAAACATAAAACTCTGGAGAGAACATCAAGTGAACTATGAAATCAACTGCTCAGGAGTAAGTCAATGGAGTTGGTACAAACATGGTCTGTGTGCTCTGACAGGAAACTCAACCAATTCAGGTTTGCTTTCATTCTGGTCTTTAGGGATCCTGTGTGGCATTTCCCGACAGAAAGCATTTTTCAAAATTAGTCAGAAATTCTTCAGCAAGCTGAAACGCCTTCACAAGCCAGAGAGGTCCATTTCCAGTCTGCAGCAAAACATTCCTGACTGTATACTCATGGCACCACTAACGGCCACTTTGCTAACCAAGAACTGTGTCAAATTCTGCTAATGGACATGGACTCTAATGATATCCCAAAAAGATATAATATTGCTGCTGTTTTCAAACATCTACATCACTTTATAGTGTCATATGCACTTAGGAATAATGAAAGCTGGAGAATACCTCAGCTTTTAAGAACAGGAGGATTGAAGGTTTACAGGCCCAGTGACTCAAAAACATAGATAAGCTTTATTTTCAAGAAATTTACCATTGAATTTTCACTATGAAGGACTTTTTAGACTATTAACTGAAGCACCATGATAATGTTGTGATAAACACCTCACAAAGAACCACTAATAATAACGTCAGAACACAGTTATTTTTGGTATTTCTAACATTTTTTATGCTTTTGAATCAAGAATGCTGTAAGAAAATTCAGAGTAAAAAATTCTAAAAATATCAGCAAGGTTTTAATGGTTCTTATGCTCAGTTAATTTATATGCAGGAATGTTTTTTATACTTTTAATGAGAAAAAGAGAGCGAGACTCAAATCAATGATTCAGATCATCAATGTATAATAGCTAAGAAATGTATTTTCAACCTTATTAATACACATAAACCAATCACTCTTCCAAACAATAAGATTTGTACAGGTGTCTAAACAGGGTTACTAATAAGCCAGTCAAGATTATTATTCACCCTTGCTGTGCAAAAAAAATGAGCTTGCAAGCACAGAGCTGCAGAAAAATTGACACAACACAAAACCTGAGATCCTCGGGAGACTGTTATCCAAATAATCTTACTCTGGAGAAAGCCTGTGCAATAATGTAGCTTGGAGGGGTAACATCAATTTTCTAACAAGTAATTAGGATTTGCATTATTAATGCAACCGATATTCTTGCAAATTATGTCTAAATACATGCAGATTTGAAAAAAAAAAAAAAAAAAGGAAAACCCACAACATTTAATGACAAGTGCTGTCATTTTTAAGTCTTTCTAATAAAACTATAGATAACAGCAATGCTGAGCTCACCATCTTGGTAAATTTTAATCATTAGTAATTATAAATTGAATGCAGCTGCTGAAGGTTGTGTAGAACTGGGGCGATTAATTTCCACCCCGTGCTCAATACAATGTATTTCTCAGATGAAGCACAATCTAGTCCATTAAAAACCAAAGTGTGCTGAAATCACTTCTGGAACATCATCTGCCTCACCATGTTATCAGTCTAAACAAATTAGGAACGGTTCACGTCACTCCCAGTCAATAGTGGATGAAAGCAGAGTTTACCCACCTTCCACTCAGTCTGGCATTTCCCCACTCTGACCTACTTCAGCTAGGTACCAAATTGCTGAGTTAAAAAAAAAAAAATACAAGCTCTGAGATCTACCAGTAGTAGTGAAAGAGACCCAAACATGGGAAAATTTAACCTTGTTTTCGGTGAAATGAAAGCATGGTTGGAAAATTATGTTCCCCTCCCATCCCCCAGTTTATTGCATCTCTCACTAATTTTACAAAGGATGTGCATGGACACAAACATGGGGAGCAGTGGGGTTGGGGTTACCACCCATTGGAAATTGAAATGAAAGCAGCTTAAATCACTGGAATTTTAACAAAGTGTATCATATGCTCTGTCCCTCAAAACTGAGTGAAAGTGAGCAAAGAAAGGCAAGGTTGTAGATAATTATTCCAGCATGCAAGGGATTTTAAAATTTATCTAATCTTATTCAATTGATAGAATAAACTCCCTGGAATGCCTGCTCAGAGAACATAGAAATCATACAGCTTTTTGCTTGTCTAAAGACCAGTTTAACTGGTTGCTGAGCTTGAGAGAAGAATCCCAAGGCAAATGGCCTTGAATTTTCACATCTACACGGTGGCTGAGCATGCACAGATGTGTGTGGCTAATTAGCTTGTTTCTGTGGTAATCAGATGGAATATGGTGGTCCATCTTAGCCATTTTCTAGACCACTGACCATCCTCCCCCCAGACAGACAAGCTCTCCCCTGAGGTGCAAGGATCCTAAGTAAGCAGGTGGCCTTTCCAGGCTGCAGCCACTCTGTGCAATCAAGTATTTGCTATAAACTACAAGAAGTACCACAAAAACTCAAGTGTCACCAGGCATCCTTTAGACAAAGAACAATTTGAAGCATAGGGGACTATTTCTTTCAACCTTTAAACCCATGCAAAATGAGAGTAGATTTTACATCCTCTTTCTTAGTCTCCTGATACAGTCTAAGTACATCAATTTTAATACAAATATATGGGACAGAGATGAAAGAAGAGGAGATTAATGACCAGGCTTTCCTCTGAAAAAAATGCTCTAACATTTCTATTTGTACATGTCTTCAGAGCCTTCAAATCAGAAAGTGCCTTGACTTAAAAATAATTTATTACTTTGGTAAACAAGATTAATTTAAAGAAAAGGAAAGAGATATTGGGTTATATTTTATCTATAGTAATATAAAATGAAGAAGCAAAAGCCACTACACTGGATATAAGGCACAGATAGTATAAAACATCACATTAATAAAAAGTATCTTAATAAATGAGTAAGTGTTGCCTGTGATACAATCTTTCTGCAGTAACATTATTATCCATTTCTAAGCACAGGAATACTCCATTTTATCATTGTTGGAAGAAAATGTCATTGAAAGCTACACTATTTGATACATGCCCAGTTAATCGTTGTGTTTGCTAGTTGAATGAAACTTGGGAAAAAAGACAATGGAAATTACATGATTGAAAAAACAAACTTTTGATCCCCACCTCTTTATCTCAAACCTAGTAAGAATTCACATCTTTTATCATAGAAGTTTTATCAGGTCTCATTTTTGTTCCTTTCTACAGAGGACAGCAAAACTTCCTTCATGCTAACACAATCAAGTCCCTAAGGATCATGATCCCTAACGTGGAAATTCCAGCTTTGGCTATTGTCCAGCACTGAACAAAGTCATTGTGGCCACAAGCAAATTAATTATCCATAGTAACACCCAAGTGGAATTAACTGACTTCACTGCACCCATTTTGAAGGAGCAAAGACCCTCTCAGTTGGATAGTGACAAATGGTTTATACAAAGAAATTATGTTTTAGTATATGAAATGTCATTTTAGATGTGATGGAATAATATGCTTCATGTTACAATGGCAAAAAAAAAAAGGCTGAGAAGTTTTTGTGTTTGCATAGGCCTTTCTCTGATGAGAAATAAATGTAGCAAGTGAAGAAAAATTCTGACTGGCAATAAGTGGTTAGTAATCAGTTTGAGAGAGAAGCATCCTTAGCACTGTTATTATCTTCTATTTCTGCCATATCATGGGCACAGGTGTAGGTACCATGTTAGCCTGGCAATATATCAGCAATATCATGAGGTAAAACAGAGAAGAAACTCCATTCCAGGTCCTCTCAGTGTGGAGATACACAGACATCACACACTTTACATTCAAAACTTGGAATACATCTCTGGCTTCCCACAAAATTAACATCCACCATCCTTCACTAAATTCTCTTTGGAAAGGCACTGAATTTGTATAAACTAATCCCACATTCATCAGAAAAGTTGCACATTCTGAGCACCATTGTGCAACACATCTACATACAGCAACTTACTTCAAATACTTGTGTTTGTGTTACAGAACCTCATACACTACTGTTATTACTTTCAGAAGGAGTGTCAAGCATTTTTTTCAGTAGTCTGAAGACTTTTATCTAATGAGGGCACCACTGAAGGAATAGTTTCACCTTAGGCAGACTGAGTTCTGTCATGAACAAATGTAGTGCATTATAAAAAAGATGTTTTCCCTGGCCACATCACAATGACAGTCACATCACACCCATTAGAAACCTAAGCACAAAGTCATTACATAAATGCTGTCTCTCTGAAAAGATCACACACTTTTGAAAGCTCTCCAGCCCTCCAACAACCTCCCAAACTGCAGCAGACCATACCAGAGTAAGAAATAAAAAACCTGACTGTCCTCTTTTCATCTCTCTTATGGCTCCTTCCTTCTGTTCCCATCCCCACCAAGCTGAGCCTGAGAAACCCAAGAATACTGCAGAGGTTCCTTTCACTGCTGGGCTAAAAGAGCACCACTGAGGTCTTCAAATACTATTCTCCACCCTACAGGCAAAATTAAAAATAAACACACCCCACTCATCTTCATACGAGAACAAGGTAAAAATCCAAGGTGGATTTAGTTGGCTAAACACAGGAAAATAGAGAGCACGATTTGGAATCACACACTCATTTTATTCTCTGTATATTCTTTGTACAAGCACTCCCTCTTGGACCTTTCAGCTCTGGTCCCACAGAAAAGTTTGCAAAGCCCTAACTCTGCCAGACACTGTGAATTCGAGAGGGTGCATTGCAATTTTTGTCACAACCTACTCTCAACAAATTCCAGAATACCTCTGGGAAAAACAATTACCCTTTTTTGTTGTTGTTGTTGTTGTGGTTTACTTGCTTTGCACGTATTCTGCAGCTAACAGTCTTCTCTGTTCTGCATCTTGCAACTTTCCTTTAAGATCTTCCAAGTGATTGATGCAATCTATTTATAATTGGAACAATTTTCCCCAGTCTTTTAGAAACTTGCTCATGTTACAAAGGTGAAAAAAACCCCTAGTCAGAAATCTGGTCAGCATGGGGTTTTTTTCAATATTTGTGAGATTTAAATAAATTTCTTGCTTTTAGGCAAAAATATAAAATTTATGCTTGGTGCCTTGGACTGAAGAATAAATATTGATCTGCTGAATGGAGTACATGTATCTTTAATTCCAGTGTCTGCACACCCTCAACTACTTTATTATGATTGAACGAAACTCTTACATTTAGAGATTTCTTCTTCATCAATTATATATCACACACTTTATATTTGCTTGCCTTTTCAGAACTTTCAGTCTGGAAGCATGTTCTGCCATCATGATGCTCCCTGAGGATTTGCACATGTGGTTTTCCTTGGGCTGAGCAGGGTCTAACTCACTCCCTGTAAACCAGGGAGCAGATACCAATTTCCTGAGTAGCAAACAAAGTACTGTGCAGTGATCAGGTAGCTTTTTTCCAGAAAGCAAAACAAGAAGGCACCTGCTGAACTGGGGTGCTTTTTTTGCTCTTTTATGTTTTATTAACCTTACATGTTATTTTTCCTGACTTCAACAGTCTTGACTGGGAAAACAGAAAACATTTTCTACTTTGAATAAATTCCTCTTGAATGCATCTGAATGCATGCACTAAACAGAGAAAGCATGTATGTGGATTTATGAAAAATCCATTTTAACCACTTTAGGACAAATCAGTGGTGCTCTGTGTGTTAAAACTGGTACTCATCTGCCATTCAGCCTTGACTGGCTGATCACTCATTTGAATCTGCCCGGTCTACTGTGGTCAATACCACCATGAAATGTAAGTTTAAATCCCTCTCTCTTCTGGGAACAGCCCAAAGGAAAAAAAAATCCTTCAAGCTCTGAAAAATAATTTTCTCCATTCACAATTGATACAGACTACATGAAACATAGTTTAGTGATAAGTTATTTTCATTTATGACACCTCTGTTTTAGCAAAATTACTACACTGGAACATTGGTTTCTTGGTATTTTCTTTCTGGAATCATTAGTTTAGTAAATGTAGCTAACTCACATTATAACAAATGTACTCAGCTAATTCCTACACTTTCTTTCCTCCAACAATTTCAAACAATTTCCTCCTTAGATTTCAATCACTGTGAGTTTCCAGAGTCAACATACTGACAAATGACCAAAACATCATTAACTCAGCAAATGCCTGGACTCACAAACAAAAGAGTGAAAAAAAAACTGAATTTTTTTTTTTTTTTTACATCAGAATTTCAATTTAAATACCAATTAGTAAACATGTAGTAGTAATTTACATGTAGTGATTTGTATTTTAAATTATATAGTTAGGGGGTGTGAGATTTCACAAAAGCAGAAAAAAACCATTATGCCATCAGTGTTTCTATATATGGTTTTCATAGAAGTGATGTCTAAACACAATAAATTGTAGAGCAGAATGGGGTGTGCACTACAGCACAGACAAACATGGCTTCACAGAGCAACTTTTCCATCACTAAAATATTTTCTTTGCCAAAAGTGAAGAAAGAAGTGGTGCCTGTCTACTAAACTAAATATCAAAAAGCTAAGAAAGTTTTCACAAAACATCAGCAATTAACCCAACATCAATAACCGATAATTGGTTGGTGTGTTTAAAATTAAAGGTGAATGACCAAGACAAAAAGGCCTTGAATAAAAGTGATCCTCAAAATTATCTTTTCAATATTTCTTACATTAGGCATTGAAGCTTAGTCTACTTCAAGAGCAAAATTCTAATTTTTTCTGTGTTCTGATAAGGGAAAAGAATTTTCTGTTTCAATGAGGATTAGATAAGTTTATACATAGGTTTGGTGCAGGATTCAGCACTCTGTTGCCTTTGACACAAACTCTATTTTTCTCCCAGTAGGAAAGATGTGGCAGTTCCCATTGCATGGCCCCAACAGCAGGTCCAAAAAAGCTTGGACTTGGCCATGGGCATGAACTATCTGAAATTTGTTGTGTCCACTGGCCACCTCTTGTTCTCTGGGGTTTAATAAAATGCAGGGAACAGCCCTTCAGTACCTGCATCAGAGGCTCCTCCAGTGCAAGGGAGTGTCCAGGGCTACTTAAAACAGCCCTGCTCAGGTCAATAAAACAACTTAGTTATTAAAAGTAATGGTCTTCAAGGGTGTGGCACGCTTTCTGCTGTGGCTGTGCACACAAAGGAGGGGTAGACTCAAGGGAATTACTTGTGGTGATTAATCCAAGCTGAACCCACGTTTCAGAGGTTGGATGTTGAGGAGGAGGGGGCAGTTCTCGTTTCTTTATTGCATTAGTGAGAGAAAGAAAATGGATCCAGCATGGATCTGGGAGACTGCACAGAGAATTCCCACATAGCTTTGGCCAAATCACCTAAGGGCTAATTACAGAATTAAGTAATCTTTTCTATTGTTGGCAGAAGAGAGTCCTGTCAAAATTGGATCTTCAGTGCTGTGTCCCTTAAATCCTCACCTATAAAACCGCATTTAGTGTACATCTGTATCAATAAATTGTGTATATTAGGAGAAGTGTGTTGACAGATGAACATCATTCATGTTAAGACTTCTATGTACACGCATTTGGGGGGTTTTTACCCAGAGTAACTCTAATCTCCTAGAAGTCTCGAAAAGATCACCTGCGCAATTTCAGCTACCTAAATTTAGGTGGGTTTTTGTATTTTTCACCATGAGAAGTGAGCTGGCACTTCAGACTGAAAAATCACTTTCAAATGCAGTAAATAGGTGCAAGTCCTCAGGTGCTCAGGAATGTAATCAACTCACATATCCCTGAACAAGGATTTAAGTGCTTAACTTCAAGCACGCCAAAATCTAAAATGCTCACCTAAAACTTGAAAGGAAATAAAATCAAAATAACACAGGGCTTGATAAAGACATACATATGTAGAAACCACTCATATCTCACCTAGAAGACTCATTTACTGATCAAAGCAGAGCTCCAAACAGAAACACTGGTTGAGCACAGGTATTTTAAGGTCACACCTGATCTGTTCTGCGCTAGTGCTTTGCTTTAACTTCCCTGGGTACAGAACAGCCAAATAACTGATAGGAGGAAATCAGCCAGATGATAAGCCTCTAAAATTTAAATCAGTAGTAGACTTTTCTCCTGGGAACAGTAGTTTGAACTGAGGTAAAAGATAATATCTTGTAGTTTAAAAGCTAAAAAGAAAATAAACTGAGATTTCAAGTTATATGATGCTGTACTACACTGATAAGCCTTCAGGAATTAGCACAAATCAAATACATGCAGAAATGTTATTCAACTCCCCATGGAGCTATTAATGTAGGATTACTGGAGATAGACAGGAACACTTCTTATCCATCTTTCATGCAAAATACCAAAATAAATATGACTAAACTTCTTACACAAACAGAGTTTTTTTCCATGTGATTCTTCAGAGAGTAATAATGACCAAGCCTCCCCAAGAACTTTTCCCAGTTGAAACAACCAATAAGTCTTTTAAGGAGCAGTAAGCAATAATCTGCACTACGGAAAGAATCAATGAATATGGACTAAGGTAGAATAATTTAGGTTGAGAACTTTTGATGTAATGCATACATTACAGATTTATAAATAGTCATATCTTTGTCCCCTAAAATCTTCCACATTCATGGCTAAGAAAGAATGAACATCTCTGCTGGTTTTGAAAGTAATGATGAGATTTTTTATTTTTTTGTGAAAAATCAGGATTTTCCCCCAAATCCTAATTTCATTGAATCATAAATCTTGGGGAACATTTTCATATTTATATCACTTTCCATTAAAAATTTAGCTTTTTAAAATAAAACCGGAGCTCTTTAACTTGTTATAGATGAACAAAACATTAAAGAAACAAAACCTTTATATAATTATTTTTCTTATGCATCTTTTCTGCTATAAACATTTTGAGTTATCCTTTTCTTTTTTTTGAGTGATTTTTACTGTAGGTTTCATTGGATATAACTCTCATCAGCATTAGATACTACTGACTTCAAGACCCAAGTCTACTTCTATATTTTTAAATTATCAGCAGAACTGAAATTAGCTTTTTATCTGGAATGGAATATTAAAGCAAAACTATTCCTGAAGCATTAAAAATTAAAATACAGTAATTACAAGATAGTTTAATTTTCACATTCAGTTTTCTGCTGTAAATGCAAATGTTGGTCAAAGATTTTTTTGTTTTGTTTGGAACAGTCATAAATTCCACGTGCCTAATGTGTACTGTCACATCTAACATTTCATTCATTTGATTTTATTACCAAATAAATGCCTTCTTTTTGAAATTTTCACAAGTTTGCAGTAGAAAGCCTTCTGATACTCCAGGAACTTTTAATATGTAACTCATTTGCAAAACGCAGCCCTGAAAGACCAAAGAGAAGGATGCTTATCCTAAGGTGCACCAAGGACCATTGTCTAGAACAAACATTGCAGCCCACTGCTCACAAAGGGCCAAACAATGGTGGCTGTGTGAATCCCAAAAATCAGCTCTGTGCTATTCCCAAGCATGGGGACTCAACTACCTTGAACTGAAGCTTCTATGACAGTTTGCATGAAAAATTAAGAAAAATTCCTCAACAGAGTAAACCAATACTTTTTTTATAGTTGGGACTCTCAATTCCTTTAAATAAATAAAGCAGGCATATTCAACTATCCATAGGAGAAATTTACTTTATATCTCTCTCTGCTATATGTTCTTCCCATCTTCCATGAATGATCTTGGTTCTTTTGCTCATTCGTGTGATATCACTTATGCCAGGCTCATTGTTCTACCTCTGCTGCATGTCTAGCTGTAATATAAATAAAAGCAAAAGCAGCTTTGAAATAAAATCTACTCAATTCAGAGGTGGAGGCTTGCAGAAACTCATCAGCTGGCAGATCCTTAAACATGCATGGTCAACTAAAAATACCAGGGGTGAATCAGTACATTTTGACATCTCCAGGAAGGTGTGCACATACAAATTCTCACTTGAAGATGATATATGAGTAAATTACAGACACGCTGAGTTGCATAATTTAAATTTGGACAGATGTTTGTGCATCCTAGTGGGATTCTTTACTAACAATAAACATAGATCCTAACCTAAATCCCTCTAACGTAATAGAAACATTTCACTTTGCTGATCTGTTCCTTGCTGCAGTCAATGGGAACAAAATTCAGTGTAAAAATAAAAAAGAACTTCAAAAAATTATTTCAAGAAAAGCAAGAGAATGAGAA
Source organism: Ammospiza caudacuta (assembly GCF_027887145.1). NCBI lineage: Eukaryota > Metazoa > Chordata > Aves > Passeriformes > Passerellidae > Ammospiza > Ammospiza caudacuta. Next base: position 10,620,516 of record NC_080594.1, read on the forward strand.
GAGAGGGGATTACAAAAACAAAATTAACTTCTTCTCTGACAAATAATTTCCTTTAGTTCATTATCCCTCTTAGGCTGTGCCAAATTTCCCCAGATAGCGTTCAATAGTCATTTGATACATTTGATGCTTAATGTTCTCCTCATGTCTTCAGCACTCCAGCTTTGAAAGCCATACTTGTCAGAAATAAACTTAATTGTTACAGCATCAGTATTAATAGTAAGAGGGAAAAATGCTTCAAGGAAGGAAACTTCTGCACTTGAAACCACTCGTGAGGCTGTTTGATTAACAGGAAGTTCCTGAGGATTGCTGTGAAGATTCCCTGATTCCCTTCCCCACAGTTCTTACCCATTTCAAGGATAAATGCATAGCAACGTGCCTTAAAGATTTTTGTCCTTTATAAACAAGCATTTTTGAGAATGTTTTATGATAACTATTTGTTTGCTGACTTGCCAGAAATGGAAAGAGCAACCTGGCATTCCGAACTGCATGGTTTACATAACGTCCAAAACTCCATTTCAGATTGCTCTGCCCACTGAGTTATCCATTCTGTGCCATACAATGCACATGTGCTACACCAAAGGAACCTCTGGAAATCCCCCTGGACAGCTCACAAAAAACTTCTGCAGTAAACTCCCAATCTGAAAACTTATGCAGACATAAAAAGCACTCCAAATGCCCCTATAATACTTTTTATTCAAGAGTGAATTTCTTTATTTGAAGTGCTGCACCAATAAGAATTTTAGGAAATACAACTGCTCTGATGGCAGAGGTAGTAGAGTTGCATTTAAAGTAAATTTAAATTACTGCACAAACAGTTCTATTTCTCCTCTTCTTTTTTTCCAGATAATACATTATCTCCAATCATCCAAATATGAAAACATTGTTCTTGAGATAATTTAAATCTCATCGCCTAAACTTCCTTTTTTTTTTTGTAGTCTTGCCTGCATTGAGGATTTATGTACTCACAGAGATAACCGATCACCTTTCTTATTGTTGCATGCATTTAGATGCTAGACTAAAACATCCAAAAGAAAGATAAAGAAAAGGAAAAAAAATAGAAAGAACAAATTCAAATCTGATAGGATTTGGAACAGCTTATGCTACTATAATTTTCAGAACAGTCATAAAATGTTCTATTTCCAAACTGCAAAAAACACTTCCAAAGTTAGAACAAGATTTTGCCTGGAGTCACACAGTCTTTTCCATAGAGCTGAGGTCCTGCAAGGTCTCCAACACAAAATAATAAATAAATAGAATTCAGAACTGGAAATGAGATTCCCAGGTGAGGGCTGGTCCATATCTGAGGGAGGGTGAAGCTGGGACAGCTGCACCCTCCTCTGCTGCCCTGTCCCTACCACAGTCCCACAGCACTTATAAAAGTGTCCTCAGTGCTCACACTTTCTCTGAGCCAGCCTACACCAGCACTGGCAGCTTTTCAGTAAAATAAGCCCACACAAAGTAAGCAGATAGAAAACCAGTTTTAGGATTAGCTTTTAGCATCAGATAATGCTTGGGATGGCTTCACCTGCCGCTGTCCTGAAATAATACCTGCACTGTATGTCAGCAGTTTCATCTAAGGATAGCAGGAAAAACAAATGGTGTTCACAAACTGTGAAATGAACAAAGATGAACAAACCTGTCAGAGCACAGCTACTATGTACCCATCATACTCAACACGTTAAAGAATAATAAAGTGCACTGATAAGAAAGAGTATACAGAATATTTCAAAATCCAAGCTCATAAGTTTCCTTCTTTTATATATTTCCTTTATCATGACTTATTTTCTAAGTCCTTTTATTTAACCTCCTTTATCAGGACAGTTTCTAAGTCTATATTGTGGATTTCTTTAATGTTACCACCTTAGATTCCTCCAGAAATTTAATTCTAAATTTTGAATTCGAAATGCAAAGGTAAGGGTTGGATGTTTCAATTTATCCCAATTCCAGAAATTAAGGAACACACCATTTGATAGTTTTCCAAGAGAAATACAATTTTTCAATACAATACAATGAGAGAAATCTCACTTTTTTTTAAGCTATAAATTTTATCAAATTTGTCTGTCTCACTCCATATTTTACAAATGTCTACATGCATCTGTATTGCTGCAGTTAATATAAATACACCTCTAATCAAATACATGGTGCTCTTATGGCACACAGCTCAACAAAACTGCAAATAAAAAGAGAACTTCTAATATTCCAGGGGAAAAAATCCACAATGTTTCCAAGGAGCAGAAAGGCCTGCAATTTACCAGTGATTGCCTCCTACATAAATGCTGAAATGTATAGGGTTGGGAGGTAGTATTTGGCACCACTATAACACTCAAGGAAGATTAGACACAGATGAATCCCAAAAGATGAAGAATCAAAACGTGAATGTCAGAAACTTGCAGACTTCCCATATGTATTTCACAACTTTTTTAACAGATGGAAACCAGCTATAAACGGTTACGGCAGAAGGGGGAGGCATTTTGCATTTCCATGCAGAAAAATGAAATGGAAATATATCAAACCACATGATTTCATTTTGCTGCTGCCATACTTTGCATATTTCCCATTTTCATAAACAAGACACTGCAAACATGTATTTGTTTTTGATGTTTGGAAAGGGATAGGATAGAATTTTCAATTTTGGAGTGAATTGTTTTTTAAATAGTTGTACACTCATTCTTTTCTTGTAGAAGAAAATAAGTCTGGTCTGTTACTGCTGAACTGCACAAGATTATTTTCAGTATCACAGAGTTGTACATTACCCAAAGTCACAAAAATCTAATTAGAAAAAGAACTGAGGAAAAAGATCACTGTCATGAAATAATATTTGTACGTAAAATAACAGGGGATTAACAACTGCTTTTCTTTCAAATTTTAACCAAATGTTTCGGTGAGAAATTTGACATTTTGGGAGGCAAGATTCAAATATTAGATTTTGCTACTGTTTATGTAGTATAGTTTTTTTAATTTATATCACCAGCGTATCACAGGCAGAGATTCAGTATAAATATTTTATTTAAATACTATTCCTAGAATAGTAAGCATAATAGTTTATGGGCTAATGAATAGCCCATAGGCTCCATTAAAATAAAAAGAAAAATATGAGAAGTTATAATCAACATTTAAACCACTTAATTTAAGCCAATTAATTTTATTGCTTAAGACGAAAAAAATAAACATTAAAAAGCTACTCCAAAGCTACACTCTTGGGGACTACCTAGAAGGCTGATGCATGTGGTACATTGTCACAGACATCTTTTTATGAAAATCCTTTTCTTGGGACCTTTTCTTCCTGAGAAGCTGAGAGGCCTCAGGGACAAAATGTAAACAATGGTTATCTGCTGGTGAGGAATGCAACAGGTGCATCTGTGATTGGTCTCCTGTGGATGTTTGGAATTAATGGCCAATCACAGCCCAGCTGGCGCTCTCTGTCCCAGCCACAAACCTTTGTTATTCATTCCTTTCTATTCTTAGCTTAGCTAACCTTCTGATGAAACCTTTTCTTCTATTCTTTTACTATAGTTTTAATGTAATATATCATAAAATAATCAATCAAGCCTTCTGAAATATGGAGTCAAATCTTCGTCTCTTCCCTCATCTAAGAACCCCTGTGAACACCGTCACAGTACATGGCTTGGGGAGGCTTCTTCCTCCTCCTCAGCCTCTCCCTCATCACTGTCTCAGCACAAGGAGCAGATGTCACAACGATATTTCCCCTCAGAGGAGTACAGACAACGTACTCTTCTCAGTAATCTTATTTTTCTTCTTGTCTTGTGAGGACCTGAGCAGAGAGAAGAGGCAGTGCTGCTCCCCTGCTGCATGGTGTGGTGCCTCACAAAGGCAGAGGTCCTTGTGAGTTCCCACCTGATACACGTGTCATGCAAAGCCAAAAAAACAGTGAGAACTCCAGAGGAACCATGGATGTGATAAAATTAGTGCTGCCTGTAGAGATTTAATTTGTTTACCTCAGTATCACCTCACCTCACAGGCCTGCAGCAGGAACTCCCAGTTTCCTGGCTATTCCAGTGCTTTGCTCTTCTCATAATCTGTCATTCATTAGCTGAACCATTCCCTGCAGAGGATGCTCTCGGGTACAGAGTGATGGGTCTCACTGGAGCTTGTATCACAGCATGTCAGCAAAAGGGAGTGCCAGATTCTCCAGAAAACTCTGCTTGGTGCTTGGCAAACATGCATCCTAGAAATCCTGACACTCCTCTAATAAAATCTTTTCCTTTTATATATGATAATGTCAAAGTTTGGAGGCAAGTGATCACAGAAGGCTCTGCTTTCTAACCATGTTCGTAATAATATTTTTCTGAACAGAAGAGGGAGGAAGAAAGGATGATCTCTGTGCCTTGGGTTTGTGAGCAGACCTCACACTGCAAATGCAACCAAAGCCATGCACAGTGTAGGAAAATAGAGCTTTTTATTATTATATATGTACAACACTGAATTTCAACTCAGTTCCTGAATGTTTTGTTTTGAAATTTAAATGTAGTTCAGAAACTAGTGTTCTTTTGCTTGCTATTCCCATGATTCTCCCCAACATTCCAATTAATGTTTGTGTACCTTTATGTGCACCCATATCCAGATGTACACCTAGATATGAAGGAAAAAAGGGAACAATAGTGTGTGGGGCTGCCCATCAGACAAATCAATAAGGCAGGAGGTTTTAAAAATAGTTCCCACAAAGGAAACAAGAAGTAAAAGAGAAATTTATTGTTCTTGAGCTTGGGCTGGTGGCTACACATACATGAAGATAACTTCTCATTGAGGGGACTCCAGGAGATGCCCTGCAGTAGGGAGATAACCTGAGGTTGGTGGCTGGACCTGAACTAGGGGATGGAGGTATCCAAGTTGACTGGGGCTGATGGAGACCAAGGATGAGAAGTAGAACAAAGAGGAAATTTTGTTTGCAAAACTAAAGTAATAACTCAGACTTTGTCAAAACCCAGAAGTAAATTTTGCAATTTGTTATTATGCAGGTTATTTTTCTTAAGTTTTAAAATTAAGCTTTCGTGATCAGCAGGTACTAAAAAACCTGCCAGCATTAAAAAAGGACATTATTAGGCACTCACAACCAAAGCACTTGAAATAAATCTATACACTGTAATAACCCATTTTAAAGTATAACAACTTAATCTTTTGTTTGTAGCTTCATACAATCTAAAAGTGGACAGAAGTTGAAAGCAAACAGACTATGAGAACAGAAAAAACCCTGACCCAGTAATTACATCTACGATAAATAGCAAATAAGGGCAGACAGAAACACTTTTGAAAGAATGGAATCAGGAAGAAGACAACTTTTTATCTATTGTCATGAGTAATGATTGCAGTCTCCATGCCTCCATAAAAATAATTTATTAGTGTCAGATGGCTGTATCTCATTTCATTCCTGATTTACAAACAGACTGGTATCTGTGTGCAGATCGGAGAGGAAGAAGAGGATCAAGTCATAGTTTCTTTGGCTTTTAGAGAAAACCAAAAGAAAGAAAAGTTCTGAGAGGCTTGATCTTGTCAGTGAGTCTATAATTAACACTTCCCCAAATATGAGATCAGCATGCATTTTCATCTCTTTGCAGAACATGTAAACCACTTTATACAAAGCAGATTGGGTGTTTCCATTATTTTCATCATGTCCTTAAAATAACACCTTTGCTTTTCAGTGCATTTCCCCTCTCTTCATCTTACAGCAGCTGTGTACAGCCAATAATGCATGACACAGTTGAAAAGCTGGGGGTGGATTGTTGAGTTTTTTTGAACATCTAAATTCTTGTTTTTCTGACAAGCCTGCTAATCCCAAGTGCTGTTTTTAGATACCAAAATTATATATTAAAGAACAGATTCAGGATTTCCTTTTCAAACCCCCGTAAAGAGAAGATTGCACACAAAAAGAGAAAGAAAGAGGGGGGAAAAAGAAGGTAATTTTCATACTGCTTAGTGTTACTTTGTGCATCCATGCATTTTAAGTATGAGAGAAATTTTCAGGGTTTCTGGCAATAACACCATGTGCTGGTTTTTCTCCTGTCACCTGCACCTTGAACACAGTGGCAGGCAGGGTTAGCCAGTGGCCACGGAAAGCCACCAGCCTGGTCAGTGCAAAACACCACCAGGCTCAGAGAACTTCAGCCATTCTGGGACCAGAAAAATTGTCACCTAGATGAAGGGAGGTGTGTGTTATCTGCATCCTCCTACACACAAAATTCCATCAACATCAAGAGAATCTCTCTGTTATCAGTGCTGGAATCTTCACACAAAAAGTCAGGATGACAGCGGATTAGGAAGTATGAGCAGGTGCAATAAAGAATTACAAGGCACTATGCCAATTTATCTTTCCACTCATGATTTTCCTCTATTCCAAACTTTTATGCAAGCAGCAACACAAGGAAAATAAAATGGATTGTTTTCACCTGAAATAAAAGGTAATAAGAGTAAAGGAAGTAAGAGTATTAAAAAGTTTTTAAAAATCCATGCTAGAAATCCTTATTACATTGTTTTTGGGCACAATGAACTCCTGACTGAATATGTGAATAAGCAAACTGACAGCCACAAAATACTGCAGAAACAAAACTTTAAATGAGATTTATCCTGTCTTTTCCTTTCTGAGAATGCTGTGATTTTGCTCTTGAGCTTCCTGAAATTCCATGTCCAAACCTGCCAATTCTCACCCTGAGCCTCATGCTCAACTGGAATATTCGGATGGATTTCAAATAACTTAATTATCTGCCCATACTAATAAGCATAGTAAGTTGTTTTTTTTTTTTAATTGCAGTAGAGCTTTATTTCACCTAGGCTTAGGTATCAGAGGTAGACAGGCATTTTGGGTTGCAGTTCATCTACCTGTTTTGTCAAATGTGTTAAAAATGCCTACTGCTTCCTACTGACTGGAAAAGGGACTCCAGGGTAAAGAGTTTAGGGTGTTGACATCTATGCTGGAGGTACTCAAGGTAGGAAGGCTAAATCTGACCTTACATGGCAAAAGTTTGGTTTGTAAATTTGTGTTAACAAATAAAGAGGATGGATTGCAGTATGAAACAGGTTAGGTGATGAGCCTTTAACTAAGAGCAAAAGTGTTTTTCTCCATTAGAGAAGAAAGAGTGAGATGATTAATTTTATTAACATTTCTAGATTGCATTCAGAAACTGTAATCTTTTGAATAAATATGAACTCAAACCTATTCTTTTATTTCACCAGGATATTTACCTAAGGTATTTGACACTATGCATATCAGAAAACAGTGCAGCTGAAAAAAATCAGGTATTCATGTCCTGAGCAACTATCATGAAACGTAGGAGCAAGCACAAGAATTCATAAGTTTGTGATCAATAAGATTCTCCAGATCTTGGTGTATCATTTCTTTGTAGATAAAACTGATTTTCTTCAACTTTTTACCCTCAGACTGTGCTATACCATCTCTACTGAAAGATATTTTAACAACCTGTATTAGAACTAAAAAATACTAAGCAGTTATGTGGAAGATTAAACTGAAAAGGAACAATCACCATAAATTATATCTATAAATACATTACTAAATTTAATAAAAGGAGGAAAAGTGCAGTGAGAAAAAATGTAAGAAGTTAGTTAATTGTTAGCAAAGAATGAACTCCAAAGAGTTCATCTTCTCAGAAGACAAAGCAAGATCAAAAAGGCAGGAAAAGACAGAAATATAAGTTGATAGGAAGAGAGATGAAGTTACAAAAAACTTGAAAATATGCATTCAACTTTGTGTTCTGTTTTTCACATGAGACTATCTGGCATTATTCTTCATGGAAGAGGCTTCTACAGATTCTAGATCCATAAACAAAATGCTTATTATTTACAATGAAACATACTTCTAAAGTTGCTTTATGCTTTTTCCAGTATGTAAGGCTTTCTTCTGGCCAGTTTTGATCAAAAACCAATAGCACCGATTACCAAAACTGCACTACAGAGCTTTGTAAATTAGCCAGTAAATACTGCCGAGCACAACTCAGCACGGTGCTAAAAATATTGGGGTTGCAGTATCAAGTTAAAACCTTTTTACTTGTGAGGATAGGATTCCATTACCTCACTTTATATTGACTAGCACCTTAATGAAGGAAATACTCCAAATAACCCCAGAAGGATTCATAGCTGTGTTTCGTGTGAAGGGATTTAGAACTTGATCCAGTGACAAATACAACATTAAGAAACCTGCATCCTAAAGACAGCACAGAAATTTCTGAGCACTCAGATCACATGTGTCCAGCTAAAGCATAACAGAAGTACAGTCTTTATAACAATAAAAATGCACCTAAATCATTTAACCAGAACTCAATTATAATTTTATCATATATTTTATCTTTCCGTTTCCTACAGAGCTTATCAATGTTAACAAGATACCACTAACTTTTGTCCAGCTAAAGTTTTTGTCATTGAAAAGGACCAAGGCAAGATGGCAAGGGCTGAGACCGAACACTTCCTTAAGCCTAAATCAAGCCCTGATATTGCTGTCTCTAAGGCAGATGGAATTGAGGTGCTGTTTGCTGCCCCAAGCACGTTCAGAGGGACACAGCTGCAGGGCTGGCCATGGCTCTGGGTGCCCAGGAGGCTGAGCCAAGGCTCCAAGCCCTGCTCTCAGCTCAGTGGGCTGTGCGTGGGCTGAGCTCCATCACAGAACCACTCTCGCTCTGCTGGCAGAAACCCTCAGAGTTTTACACAGATAATTACACCACATAATCCCTCCTTTCGATTTTCTGCACTGTCACAGCTTCATCTACATGCTATTTGTGCAGTTTGCTTTGCAGCAACGTGCAGTTGGGCTCCAGATGAGCCAGCTGAATGAAAAAGCAGCAGAAGCTCACCCACTTGAAAACGCAGGCTTGCTCCACAGAAACCACCTCAGCAAAAGCAGTAACAGCCAAATGAGGTCACATAAACAACTTTCTGAAATCTACAGAAAGGTGCTCTAAGATTAACTTTTTCATATTTTTAAAATTTGTTTTCATCCATACAAACACTAGCCCAAGAAATTTGAAACACTACTGTTTATGTAAGAAGTTACAATTAATTTTTAAAGAATGAACAGATATTTTCAACTAGCACTAGTTATTCTCTCACTACCTAAAATGTAAATCACTCTATGGGACTTTTAAGTTGTGTGTATATACAAATCTATTCAGTCTTGTACATAAAACAATTTTGTAAAAATAAATCACCATAAATAAAAATATAAACTCTCTTTCTGCAATAATTACTACCAATATTTCTAGAAGACATTATTTTCATTCAATCAATTATTTTTATAAAAAGTAGTAAAGTGGTGGACCCCTAAAAAGAATTTTTTAAAAGACTTTACATTGCATGCAGCCGAATTTTTCAGAACAGAAAAAATCCACTTTGTTCTTTAACTTATAACTGATATTGCATGTTGAAGGAGTTAATCTTATTTCACACAAGCCACAGGCTTATTAATGGAACCAGAAATTTAGAGCACATCATCATCATTAATCATGAAGCACTCGATCTATTAAATCATTTTTGTATACATGAGTGAGACTAAACAGGCAACAGTTTGTTTCGTAATTTCATTTTGTTCAGAAAAAAAAATTGATTGCCATATTACAGAGACAGGTCCTTCACACAAGCTAAAGGATGCAAACCATGCCCTGACCATCCTCTGGTGAATGTACCAGTGACGCATTTTTTTGGGTCCCTCAAGGAGTCCGAGTCCATCCAGCTCCTTGAGGACTTAGCCCACAGGGCAGAGACTTGCTCTACTGTCAAGCAAGACACATCTAAGTTCCAGCTGCAAAAATATAACAAGAAATCCATCCTTTTTGGAAAACTGAAGGAATGATGGGTGGGGAAATAGGAAGGTGCTCAAGCAAAGGTCCTGGGGCAATGCCACAAGAAAATCCAGAATGGAAGACCCAAAGGCAGTCCCCAGAAAGCTCCTTGCAAAGTACATTTTCTTTTTTTGCTGTCACTCAGTATTTCAGAAAAGGGACTGCTGCAGATTTAATTATTATTTAGTTACAAGTAGCAGGCACAGACCACAAAGGTTTTAAGGATGTTGATATTTTAACCTTTCACTAGAGGATCTTCCATCCCAAACCAAACTTACTTCTGATACAAATCATGTGAAACTCATCACAATGTGCAGAAAGGAGAAAAATTCTCTTTCCAACCTGCATCCAGGAAGAAAATTGTTGTCTCTGTCCCATACACATGAGCACTGAAAGGCAGACCATCACAAGGACCCTCATGTACAGCATTCACCTGCTCCTATGACCAAGGGAAGGCTGCATTCCACATGTCCAGGGAAGCAGTGGCTCTAATTCCAGCCCCTGGAGCTTCAGAAGAAAAACTGTTTGTGCACCATGCCACTGATATCTCATTCTTTTTACATCTAATTCTCATGCCTTACAAATAGAAACTTTAAAAGGGCCGGTAACAAGGGGAACTGCAACCTTTTCTTACTTCATTTTATATCAGGTTAAAATTTTTAATTCCTATCGAGTTTCACATTATTTCCAGCCACACCATTTTTCATCGATATCATAGTTCCCATTACTATTGTGCTTTGCAAAACTGAACTGAAAACCAATAAATGGAGCTTTCAGTTCATCTTCTTTGATGCCAGCTTTCTAATCTTACAGTAGCAAGACAGGACACAATAAGCCGAGCTGTAGAATAACTGCATCGATCTACTAGTAAAAAAAATCCTGCTGATGTGGACTAAGTCAATGTCTCTGCAGGAAAAACTTACACAGATCCCAAGAGATCATAAATTTACAGCCTAGCTTAAATTATGGAATTTATAATACACTTGCCATTTATTTAGTGAGAGGATTTTTAAGGAAACTGCTCAGCTGGATTGCTTTTCCATTACTGAAACACAACCATCAGCTGGGAAAACAAATACACCCTGTATTAACTACCATAATACACAGATTGAAAATAATCAGGCAGATCACAAATTGCACACTAGGCTATTAATATGAAAAGGTATCCAAGATTTCTGTACTTACTCAGATTGGTAGGTGCTCTTTTAAAGCTTAGAGTGATGGAGAGTTCTGGAAAGTTTCCTATTGATTGCCTCCTAATTTAAGGAAGCAAGATTATATATGGAGGAAAACTGAAAAAATCTTTTTATTTTAGGGATGTAAATCCTTTGGGGCTTGTTCCAGATCTGGATAATGTCCTTGACTGTAGTATGTAGTATGTGTGGTGGAACCAAATAAGGTATAAAATATATATATATTTCATGAAGAAATATGTTATCCCATAGTAAAACAATGCAAAAGCAATACTACTTAAAGAAAACAAGTCAATCTCTGGCTGATTGATTAACTTGAGGTTGGTTTCTTGCTCTGAAAACCTATGCTGAAGTTGACATACTTTTCTGGATCAATGATGTGTATGTAGAACAGTAAAAAAGTCAGGCTGTCACTTCCTTTTAGAGCACTAAATATGGGGCAACGAAGATTTTTGCTTGAAGTATAACACCAGTACACAATGGGTATTTTTATATTACACATTCTAATACTATTAAAACATCAGTTGAAAATTATCATTACCAGACTCATCAACTGTTTTTAACTATCCTGAGAAAAGTTTCAAAACCCAAGGCTATTGGATTCAATTCTGTAAGATCACAGCATTTCAAAATGGCCTGGGTTGGAAACGACCTTAAAGATCACCTCATTCCAATGCCCCTGTTGTGGGCAGGGACACTTCCCTGCCAAACAACAACAACAACAAAAATCAAGTTGCTCAAAGCCCCATCTAATGTGGCCTTGAACACTTCCAGGGATGGAGCATCCACAAACAGCACGTGGGAGGTTCTGGACCACCAGAACCCCCAAGTTCTTCTCCCAGGGCTGCTCTGGATCTGTCCATCCCCAGCATTGCCCTGACCCACATGCAGCACCTTGGACTTGCCTTGTGCAACTGATAATTTGGACTGATAAGCCTTAGCATGAGAAGTTAGGTAAATTGGACCACTTCCCAATAATACATGCAATATATTGTATTTTTATTCTCTTACTAACTACCCTGACGAGTGCTGCTGCACTTTTAAAAGTTAAGAAATGGCACAAGCTTTCAATAACCTATAGGAAATATCCACATATAAATTAATCTAGTCGCAGAAGTATTAAGTATATAAAATAGTATATAAAAATAAAAATTATACAAAAATATTTAATAATTTGCTTAGAAAATTCTTTCTTGTCTATAAATGTGAAGTACCTGGAATATCACAAAAAATCCCACTGAAACAACAATGACAACAAATGTGTAAATATTTGCAAAGAATTGCGCTGGAATACTGGTGTTCTTTACCACTTAATTTTTTCCCCCTAAAGTAACAAAAGAAATACAGATCTGATAGTTCAATTTGCTTTCAGGCAGGAAATGTTTTGCTTAAGTGAACACAGAAGTCTTGTACTTCAGTATAAGGTCACCGACTCTTCCAGAAAAGTACACTCCTGTTTCTTCTTTCATTAGAAACATTTTCAGTTTATCCTACCACTTGAATTTGCAATAACTGTGCGTTCTTCCTTGCTGAAAGGGGTAACTGCTGTGTACAGACCTTCCTTTATAGTGTAAAAGTATACTGAGCCATGTTAACTCTTCAGGAATCAGGCCAAAATATGAACCTCTGGATTCTAGAAATTTGGATGCTATGTTAGAATAGTTTAAAGCATTGCACAGTGATTTCCACTAAAAATACCAAAACCTGTGGGTTAAGGCATTTATGCCAAGGGAAGATGTGAAAAGGGATCTAAAACTCACAGTGGGTCTAATTTGTCCAATTAGCAAACACACAACTGAATGCCCTTATAGGCCACTGGCATCCCAGTTCACAATAAATATTTCAAATTAAATATTTGGCCTAACTGCAAGGCTCACTTCTGAATACATCTGGTTCTCCCCACCATGAGAAAAAAGGCCAGAGGGAATCTCACCTTGCAAGGACCTTGGGGCTCCATCCTACTCCACCTCTTCTCTGGAGGAAAGCCTGCTCTCCATACCTATTCCTACTCTTCTTCTCTCTCACACAAGGCTTCAAGAAGGATAGAAAACCCTCTGGATCTGGGGCTACATCAGCAACAAACAGGACAAGCTCACTAGAAGTGAGGATTGAAAATCTCAGTTCCTCTGTTGTCTGACAAAATCTGCCCAACAGCAGCTTTGCTCTCTTGTTTCCTCCCTCCACCCCTCAGCCTTACTGCTCCTTCTCCCCCCCTCCAAAATGCAACCAAGCTGAACTCCCAACCCATATCACCTTCCTGCCCTCAGAAATTTTGGTAATACAGTCCTGATTTAGCCCATCCAAGATGATCCAATACCTAAGCCTGCAGTCCAGCAGGCAGCACCTTTGAGATCGAGTTTGATGCTTCCCAGCTGGAGGAGGAGGAGCAGAAATGAAGCAAGACAGTGCCTGGAGGCCACTCCTGCCTTCTCCAGCTTCCACAGCCTGTAAATCAATTTGCTGTTTCACTTGCAGTCAAACTACACCAGGAAATTTATCATCTCAACGCCCCCCAAAGAAAAATATCTCTTAGGAAAGCACTTATTTAGTAACTAATTCTGCCCTCTTATATGATTGTAATTTTATAGGTTACAAGATTTAAGTTTTTTTTTTTTTTTTTCAACCAAGACTAAAGATATTTGTTACAAATGATAGATGGGACAATCCTCAGTCCACTTATTTATCTTCAATTCTTTTGAAAGGCTATGAAATATATATTTCTTATTCTTTAACTACACAAATTAAGACTTCAGTGTTGTACATTGTCACGAAAACCTTTTGAGCGTCTGGCATCTTTTATCTCTGTTATTCAATGAATAGATCTTTTAAAAATAAAAAATTATGCAAAGCTACTAAAGGAGCACTCTATAGCCCTTTTTATTTATCTAAGAATCAAATACTTTTTGACTATCCAAAGTACTTTCCCTATTGTTTGGTATCAATCCCTAGCACAGCTGATACTCGAGGCAGAGATTTTCAAAATGCTGCCTAAGGGATTTAAATGAGGATTATTTTTCTAAGTCTTCATTTTCTTCTTTCAATGAGCACCCTCAGCCTCTACCCCCATCTATTTTCCATTCCACATTAACAGATTAGACTTCAAATTCCCTCTGGACAAAAAGATACTGCATCTCAATTCAGGCTGTCAAAGTTTTAGAGCCACAGAAGTTAGGAGGAAGCAATGCAGCTGCTAATTAGCAATTACACCCAACCTTTGCCATGTTTGGATCAGAAGGATTTTTTCTGATCGGAAGGATTTCTTCTCCCAGACAAACAGCAAGAAGACTAGAGGAAATAGTACCAAGATGTCCCTGCAACCAGGGGAGGTTCAGGCTGGACACCAGGAAGAATTTCTTCACTGAAAGGGTTGTCAAGCCTTGCAAAGGGCTGCCCAGGGAGGTGGTGGAGTTGCCATCCCTGGGTTTGTTCAAAAAAACCCAATTGGATGTGGCACTCAGTGCCATGGTCTGTTTGACAAGGTTGTGATCAATCAAAGGTTGGTCTCAATAATCTTGGAGGTGTGATCCAACCTAAATGATTCTGTGATCTTCCCATCCTTCAGTTTTCTGTGTTGAGGAAAGCACACAACCATGTGCTTATTTCAAGCATGAACTCACAGCTGAGCAACTAAGCAAAGATGGTTCCTTGATTTGGTGCCCAAAGAAAATGTTTGCAATATGCAGATGAAGGCAAAATGGGATTTTGTAGGGGAGCCTGGTCATTTCTCTGTGATTCAGATCAATTAGAATTATTCATCTATACACTTCTGAAAATTATACCCATTTGCCACTTTGGGCATTTAAATAACTTAAGGGAAATGGACGCTTTCCAGTAATTTCAGTCATTGAAAGTACTCAGCGTTAAAAGGCATCCTTTGGCTGTTATAATTCTTCCAAATGCTCTGCTAATGGTTTTGGTTATGACTGTGGTCCTTGTCCAGGGAAGAACTGGAGAGGCTGCAGCTCAGTTACCTTAGGAAGGTGATTTCTGATCCAACTTTACTTGCCAATTTAAAACAGCCATAAAGAAAGTCTTTATTTACTTCATAGCTCTAATGTAGCAGATTATTTTCTACAAATTCCAAATTACTCCAGCACTTCTCTATGCCAACCTCACAACACAAACTTACTTTAGGGCAGGGACTGCCTCTGTGGCAGGTGAGTGTGAGGCACTGATGAGCATAGAGAAAACTCCATATCTGAAGCACTGCCCTAAAATACCCAAAATACTCACACATCCCAAGGATAAGAAGAAAAGTTCTGGTACAGGAATGAGAAGATCCCTGCTAGAATCAAGCTGTGCCTGTTTCAATTGGTGTTTTCAGTGCAATATCAGGGATGATATTGCTTTTCTTTCAGATGCAGCTTGAGAGGAAATCACTTTGCTAATCAGCTTGGGTTTATATTTGTAATCACTGAAGCAAGCTGCTTTTTTTTTACTTTTGCCACTGCTTACTAAATATCTAAATATGATTTACAGTCTGCTATACTGGTGGCTGTACAACATATATAGTTTTATTTTTCAGTTTGCAGAAAAAACATGGTGAATCTTGTTCTGCTATGGGTAAACCATATTAAGGAATTATATAAAAACAATGTCATTTCAAACCAGGGGTTTATTTTGGTTTTGCATGTGTCTGTTTCACAGCTCTTTTACTGCAAAAGGTTGTAGATTAATTATAGAAGCTATTAATTTAATGAATGAGGTGAAAATTAAAAAAGAAAAAAAAAAAAAAGGAAATGGGCCAGAGATTTGAGAAAGGGCTGTCTTCCATGGTCAGGGAACCTTGGAAGAAAAAGAGAAAAAAGGTGACCCATAGGAGAAAAAAAATCACAGTAGGTTGTAATGTATACTCTTATTAGTATGACATTTACTGGCATTTCAGTCATATTTGAATTTTTCACAACTTGCCCTTGCCTTCTCCCCTAAGAATGACTGCCAGTCCTACTATTACAATTTACTATCTCTGCAATGTGCAATTATATTTTGACACACACCTCTGATCCTTTTAATGATTATTATTTTTTCTAATTGGATGAATTTCTAATATAACCTAAAACTAATGGTTTACAACCATGCATAGTTTGTAGCTGATTGGACAGCATAAGTGATCAAAAATGTTAATAATCTTGGCTAGATTTGCATGCCACTGTTTTATACAATTAAATATAAAATGAAAGAAATGAAACCCACAAATCTCAGTCAATTACTGAAGTAGATTATCTATTTTCAAAGAGAATGGGCCAGATGCTCAGCTAATTTAAATCAGCTCAGCTCACTGATATTTACATCAAGAATCTGCCTCAGTATTTTAAATCCCTTTATCTCCAGGATGTAAAATACATAGAGAGCTATTTGGGACAAAAAATGTTCTCATGTGATTGGTAATTACACTAAAGGTTGTAGTGTACAGCAAGATATTCAACACTATAGCAGGAAAGAAAACTTGCTTTCATAATTTTATAATTTATGAAATAAATTAACTATACATTACCAACACTCATCTTAAGACTATTTACCATTGGGATGCAAATTACAAGTTTATCATAAATTAATAAATTTTCAAACATAATTTCTGAAATGTACATTTGTGTAAGACAAAGTGTTAAAGAAAATACTAAAATCTTCATGGGAATGTTTAAGACTTCTCCTTAAAAGCCTAATTGCTCCCTTTGGAGACATTATAATCTATTGAGTAAATACTTATTTATAGACTTTTTAATTGGTGGATTACATTAACAGATATCAGGATATATTTTGAAGGCAAGTATATTGACCTTGTGGAGTCCAATGCCTCCTTATATATAGCACATTTACTGGCAGAAAATTCTATAATTCTAATTATTAGTGAAATTGATTTTTACAGCTTCTGCAAGATTGAGTTCACATATATTTAAAGGAGATATTGGCAAACTGTGTCTTTTCCCTAATAAACCATTAGGAACAGTAGCATTTCAGCAGTCCCTAAGCAGTCAGAAACCCAGCTCTTTACTTCATCCCTAATCTCTGAATTCAATCACAATAAAAATAATAATAAAAATCTGATTAGCATTCAAATTCAGCCTATGGAGTAAGCTCAGGAGGGAGACATGTAATTTTAAAAGGGGACAGTGCGAGCCTGGAGCTACCACTGCAAACGCACTGCAAAACATTCAGACAACTCATTCACCATTTTAAACCTGCTCAGAAATGAAGAACAGATAATGACAGAAGTCAAAGCATTAAGACAGGGACAAGTAAAGGAGAGGGGGCTCACAGGACCCAACAATCCAAACACCACAAACTTCAGAATGTAAATGAGAGGAACAAAGGGCATAGCCTGAGATGGAAATACATTCCCCCCCCCCCACACACACAATATGTTTCCATGGGGTTGTGCTCTACTGCTTTTTCTCAGATGCTCCATCAACAATTTTCTGTATGGGAAGCCCCTTTACTAATTAATTGTACTTTGGTGAAGAACAACTAGGGAATTGGCAATAAAGAGCCATTATAGGAAAGATCTTTATATTATTGTGCTGTAAGAGACAGAGGCAGCACAATCTGGCACATCACCTAACCTCTGCATTTCTCAGATCTCTATGTAGTTACTAGATAAAACTCTCCCCAGGCAAGAGGACTGTGAGGTTAAATTTACTTTTGCAGAGGAAGGGAATAAAAAAAATTATATTGGTAGCTGCTTGGAAGGGCAGATCCCCCTGTAAGTAGGACAAGCAAAAAATATCAGAGACAAGTCTGGACAGTAGGTTCCATCAAAGCTGGTAGAAAAGTTTGCAGACTGGTGGGTTTTTTTCTGCCTTTCAACAAAGCTAGGCTTATAAACGGCATGGTCAAACAGATTCCACCAGCAGGTGGTAGTCAAAAATTAAAGCCCTGATTCCCAGCTTAGTCCTTCCTCTGTAGCAGCAAACACAGGCAGGAGAGGTTATTGAACAGGATAAAAAGACAAATGTGTTGCTTCCTCCCAGACACAGTGAGTATTATGCATCACTGTCAAAAAGCCTGAATAAAAGACCTTGTCTTGGTGTATAAATCCCCTGGTACCACTCTCATGAAATTCTTGAGTGCAAAACTGGTGTGAAAAGTTACTACATAAAAGAAAAAATGGTTGGTTACACAGCAATACCTGCTATTGGCAGCTACCTTGAAAATCAGCTTGCCAATAGGGGCATCAGCTGTACTTCAAAACACTGCAACTGAGAAACAGAGAAAAGAGCAGGTGAGGAAGAAGCAGGATGAGAAGGTGCATGAACTAAGCCACTGCTCACTCCTGCAGCCACAGTTCAAAGCAAGAGTCTTGAGATTGCTCCTGATTTGAGTGGCTGTGTGCTCACAGATAAACCACGGTGATTTCCAAGGTCTCCTTTTTCCTTCTCTTCTCATTCCAAGCACAAGCTACAGAGTATATCAAAAAAGCACCAAGACAACCTTGGGGTTTCCACCTTCCCTTCCTCTTGGCCCTTAACTACTCTCAGAAATGAAAAAGGCAGAAATGGAAGCCAGATATTACAGCTGCTGGCCAGGAGCCAGAACAGCAGCTAATGTTGCTAAAATCTGAGCCATGGTGTGATTAGATGGTAGAAACACCTCTCCCCATTTTTTCTTCCCCTTGAGGTGAGCATAAGTCACTTTTTGAGTTGCAAGACTTACAAAATTATTTAGAACCTCAGATATTGTGTACACATCATTTATATAGCACACACACACATATATATCTGCCGTATATGTCACACCTAAGCATATTTGATCTTTCCACAAACCAAAGTGAGAAATAAGCAAGCAATCTGTAAAAACCATTTTCTACCCATGGATGGGCATAGCTTCTGTGAACTGATGGGATAATCAGTCTTACAGACAAACATTCCCAAAGCAGCCACTTCTTCCACCAAGCCCATATAAGAGACTTTATAGAATGCAACAACTGTTTGCTTACGACGTGGTAAAGAAAAAGACATCCACAGAGCAAAAAGAAATGTGAATACGCAGAGGCAAGGATTTCCAATTAAAATGGCAAGAGAGGGGTTAGAGGTAGATAAGACGGATCTTAAAGCGCAGATTTCATTTCCACCTACTGCCACATATCTGTTCATTAACTTTAGAAAGCAGCAAGTGCTGAACTATTCTGTATTATGAGTTGCTGATGCCACAAGTTTCTCTTATGTTTCCTGAGTTTCATCTTGGTTTTTTTCCTCTGGGTGTAGTTACATAACTTTTCAGGTTGTGATAAACACTCCTGAATGTGCTGCTTAGAAGATGCTATTAACATGCTAAGAACTTCTGGAAAGAGAACATTAACAGAAAAAGAGAAAGGGGATCAATCCATAGCTACACAGGCTATATGCTAAAAAAACCCCACAATAATTTAGCACAGGTATGGATACACACCTCTGGGGGAATGAAGTTACTAACTTATGCCATGCAGATGCTCTTCACTGTTTGATGTTGCTGCAGCTGTACAGCCTCAACCCATCATTACAGCACCTTTAACTCTGTAATAGGGTGCCTTCCTTTCTTTCTTTCTGAAAATGATGAGAAAAGACACCCACATGCTTCTTTCCTAACTCCAGCACATAATTTGTGTGTTTTATACTGTCTTGCATGCAAAATTCAAAAAAAAAAAGACAATAAGGAATAGGACAGTTTTTACATCAAGTCTGGACTGCTTGGGCAAGTCTTTGTACTGTTTTCCTTTTCCATTCTTTGCCAAATTTGTTTCTGTTTTACAAACTGTTTGATGCAACAGTCTGCTTCTTTTTATGTTATAAGGGACCAAGGACTCTTGTTTAGAGATTCACATATTTGTTATGATTTAGCTGTTTCTTCCACTAGCCAAAATAATTTTTAAAAGTCTCATCACATTTTCTTGATCTACATTTTGATCTACATGGCTATGTTATCTGAAAACAAGTGCCTTTAAAGAGTAGTCAAAATACAACAGCATTCAAATTCTAAATTAATAGGTACACAATTTTTCGTAAAGAATTTAAGATTACTTCAACCACCTCTGTGTTGCTCTGGAGTGCTGTGTCCAGTTCTGGACCAGGCTCTGCTCAGTGCCCAGCAATGGGACAAGGGGCAGGAATTGATGCACAGGAAGTTCCACCTGAACATGAGGAAGAAATTCTTCACTGTGCAGTGACCAAACACTAGAACAGATCACCCAGAGAGGCTGTGGAGTGTCCCTCACTGGAGATATTCCAGAGCCATCTGGACACAATCTTGTGCCATGTGCTCTGAAATGACTCTGCTTGAGCAGGGAGGTGGGACCAGATGACCCACTGTGACTCATTGTGGAATTCTGTGATTTTTCTATACTTCCTAGTGGCTATTGAAAGAGGAAAAACCTAAATCTCTTCAAATGTTACATATAAATGAAAATCAATGTTTTTACAATAAAAATTTATGTAGTATTTCTACACTGATCATCTTGGAATGATAGTCCTTAGGTTTTCTCCACCGTCACTTGAATTTTGGAGGAAGGACGCAGACAAAGCCCATGGGGGAAAAGAAATCCTTCTTCTACCAATCAAGAGGGAACAAAGTACACTGTTTGCTTAAGGATGATGCATTCTGCACTTTGCAGAAAGAGGAAATCCCCTGTGAGTAGTGCATACATTTTTTACCATTTTCTGATGAATGAGTATGCTATAAAACATCAGCAAAAATCCCTCCCACTGATGTGCTTCCTCTGGCAAGTCCAGTTGTTACACCAATGTTTCCTCCTCAACCCTCAGTGCTTATTTCTGATATTTTCTGATATTATGTTTGTGAAACAAAAAAAACCCCAAAAAACGAAGTAAATAGGAATGCTAGGTTAGAAAAGGCAACAAACTTTTAAATGTAGCACTTAACATAACATTGCTTCAAATTTAACTTTGTGCTGTTTCCAGCAGGCACTGCTGAAAGGGTCTGAGCACTCAGGCATGCAACTGGCCCCATCACAGGTGATAGAGCTGCTTCAACATGATAAATTCTTCTGAAGGCAAGTATAAAAAAGCTTTGATTCATATACACTGAAACTTGTTATAAGTAATGAATGATTTAGATGGAACACATTTAGCACTGTCTCAGAACGAACATTTATTACAAACATACCACAACATCTAAAGCAGTGGCAGATAGCACACCATCAATCAGAACAGACCACCAAAACAAATTGTGCCTCATAAACTACTTTAATATGTCACACAGCTTCCAAATATACATCGCTGATCCATTTGTTACAAAGCCCAGGCTACTTTTTCACTGACAAGTCAGTGACATTTGGTATTTTCATTTATGTGTGATATCACAATGAATCTAAGGACTCCATTCACTCAAAATTAGGTTCCTGTGAGCACTGGCCTTTAACACTCCTCAGGCTGGCACAGTTCTGCATACATGGGTCTTGGTAATGATGCCTGTCTACAAAAACCCATTTGCCAGTGTACTTTGTATACTTTAGCAGCAAGCATCTTGCTAACTATTTCAAGTCCTCAAGCTGCAGTTCTCTCTATATCCATGCAAAATTTATGGCCCATACTGATAAGAGCAGGCAGCAGCACAGTAGCAGTTTTAAAGGGCATGTGTTACATGCTGAAGAACAGATTTTTCAACTCATTTTGAAGAAGTGATTGAGGAAGGTGTGTCTACTTTTCTCTTTTAATATCAGCAGAAATGCCTAGAAAAAAATTCTATCACAGAACAGCAAAAAATTAACTCGTTACATATTTGGACTGACAGCCTGCACAGGTTTAAAGCTCCTGCATTTATATCTAAGGTCTGTGCTAAAGCATAGCTAATATGAAAAAAAAGTTTCTTTTCCAGTGTGAGAATCAATCAAACAGTGTAAACCACCAACAATGAGCACTTCATCCTCCATCTCAATGCCTTCCTAGAAGTGTAAGTGACAAGCCACGCTTCAGAAAAATGCCCAAATGCTGAAAATGCAAATTTAAGAACATGGATTTCAGCCAATTTTTAAGAAACCTATGTCAGAACAAATTGTGCTGAGTGGAGGATTAAGTAGTTAAGAGTCTTGTTGTTTATTAGACTTCCAAAATCTGTAGCGCATTTCCTAGTCAAGCATCTCTTCCTGTCTCTCAAACAGGACTGGAAAGCACGCAGTTCACATAAAGTTTGGTCTAAACTGTCTTAAGGGATTTCCAGCTGCATCCCATAAACTCAGATCACTGGGATAATGAGCTACATGGTCTGATTTCTCACCAGTGTATGCTAAATTCTCTTTTGCTACTCTGCAAACTGCTGCTGTGTCAGCCAGAGAACACATCTGAGGGAAACTGGGCAGGACATGCAGCACCAGCACAGGCTGCCCAGGGCTGTGAGCAAACAAGCAAAGCTCTGCCAGGTGAGTACCAGGGCTGTGGTGCAACCTGCTGCACACGATTTTCAACTAACATATTGCCCAGCAAATCCTCAATTTTACATTTGAAATACATTTCTTCACGCATTCTTTACCTGATGCTTCTCCCAAACCGAGCATTCTAACTGTCTGAAGTTGTAAGAAAGTTTACATTCTTATCAGATATTTTTTTGTCCTGCTTGAAAGTCAGTGATACCCCTGTCTCATTTAAGTATCAAATGTTACTATTTAAGCTCTATAATGTGTCATTGATCTGCACATTAAGCATCCACTGAAATCAATAGCCTGTTCAATGTAAAAAAATCAATGATATGGTATAATCCTAAATAAGTATTCTACACACAAAACTCTGTGATGCCCCCTTGATTTCAGTCTTTCATGTATGGCTACTCAAGCCAAATATTTATTAATGTTATACTTGCACAAAGAAGGCAAGAAAACTGATAAAATAAGATCAATGGCAATTGCACTGGCTCTAGTGGTGTGGGTAGTGTAATTAGTCAAAACACTTCTAACACTTTCAGATGATATTATAGGAATAAATAAGAAAAGACAAGCCATTATGATTTTCCTAAGTATGTGATAATAATTCTGTACATCCTAGATTTATTCCAAAGCCAACACAAAGTAGTAACTAGCTGATACTTATTATGAAGGCTGAATAATTCTGTATCTTGTTGAGATCCAAAAAAAACCACTCATCTGCAATTTGTCAAGCCACCATGAAAATTTGGGTTTGTAAAGCCTGAAAGAACCATAAAAGGACAGAGAGACAAAGAATGTATCTGCTTAGGTTGTGTTTCACTGTCACTGCCAGCTTTGTGGAATGAAAACATCCCCAGTGGGTATCCCCAGCAATTCAGCTTTCACAAAGGGGTTTCATGAGCAGCTCTGCAAACCTCTCAGCAGACAGAGGGAGTACACACAGCCCTGGTTCAAAAAGAACATAATATGTCATGACTTAATAGTGTTTGATTTCTCCCCAGTGGTTTTTAAGGCTAGAGAGTTGACCTCCATCCTTCCCTTGGTGCTTGACTGTTGACATCGCCATGTTCTTTCTTGATTAACCAAACCTCATCCTCCACTTTATTCCTTAAGCCTGGTTTTTCAAAGAGTGCTATTACTGCTTAAGAAAAGGAAGAAAAAAGAATTGGACAAGGCAGTTACATAGAACACTTAGTGAGACAGGGGGCTAAAATCCCACACCAGGCTTGGCAGCTGTGATAATGATGTATAATTTAATTGAAGCTATACTGTGAGCCTCAAAAGGACTTCAGACCTTTTCCCATGTTTATATATTATTCAGGCTAATGGCAACCCTGAAATAGAAAAAGCTTCTTATCTCTTAAAACTTTTATTGCAGCGAGCTCAAAATGCACAAAGCTGAGTGCTGGTCTGTCTGCTTTAATGCAAAGTGAAAGGAGGCTGCTTCCAGTGCTCCTTTGCATCTCTGTCTTGGCAAAAAGACAGATGGGATTGGATGCCTTAGAAACCAGGGATGCCATGGCATGCACGAGAAATTGAAAGGTTTGAGTTACTTCTATACTTAAAATATGTTATCTATGTCTGGCCACTATTTGTTTTCACTTTTTTTTAAAACACAAGTTCATAGAAAAAATATAAATCCCATTAGACAAGACAAAAATCTATAGCAATCAATACAAATGGCACCTCCTTTGCATTTTGTGCAAGTTAAATGGCAGAAATTGCTGCACATTTAATGCTGTTACAAAAGCCTGTGTCTAGGGGGGTTTTGAAAACTAACAGGATAATTTACAGAAGGATGACAAGTGGCTTATTAGCAGTTGTGTTGTCTGGTGTGTATTCATCCTGTAGACCAAGCAGCAAAAAAAGGATCACTCTTCAAGCTGGTTTTCCATCTATGCTCAACTTACACAGGAATAGAGGAATAAATCAGGAATCTTCATAGGAAGGTTTTTGCTTCCAGCCATTGTTTATACCATAATGCAAAACTGGAACTCAATATAATGTGATACAAGTGCACATGCCCACATAAAAAATAATACACCTATAATTAAATAACCTAACCCCAAATCACATCTGTGGAAGACAGAGGTCACAGAAAGCCAGAAAGAAATTCTTCAAATTATTTTCCTTTCAGAATGCATAGCAAATTCCCCCTGTGGTGACTGTCCATAGGTGCTGTGGTGATCGATGAATCACAGAGCTCATCCCGTGATCTCTCCCAATGTGCAAAGACAACGTGAGAGCCACTAAACAAATCAGTCACTGCTGAATTTCTGCTGGGGAGATTATGAACAGATAGATTCAGAGCTAGCGACTGCCCTTGCCATGAATCAAAAATGTGTGCTGCTAAACTGATTTAGGGCCTCAAACTACATTATCTGTAAAATGAAATTACCATGTTCTTTGTTTGGAAAGGGAATTGAAAAGACCAATATAGATCAAGCAAATTTACATGCATAATACATTACATTATCCCGTGTTCTCAATACATCTCACTTTCTCTACATGAGGTGCACTTTTTGAGAGCACATGCAAGCTTTTGTAACATAGATTTTGTTTAAACTAGGCTTTAAGCAAGTTTTTGAAGCAGCTATAAATGTCGTAGAATTCATAAAAGACAATGCATTCTTCTGCAATCTGAATGGTACAGAAACTCTTACCAATTACTGTGTTCTTTTCAGTTTAAAGAGCAATAATATGCCATCAAAGGGCACCAGAAAGGAAATCAGTAAAGAGCCATATTTTCCCAAGAATATAAATTAAGCAAAAGCAAATTATCAGGAACAAAACCATATCTACATGTTCCTCATGATCTGTTATATTGTCTCTAAATCTCTCCCTATAGGAATAATTCAAGGTAACATTTCTTATTAGTAGTTTTTCTATGTAAATACAGTGAAAAATCTATTAAAACTGATTGAAAGAAATTAACTCTCTGATAAATAACCTCTGTAGATAGCCATGTGTAAAAGGTCTTCTAAAAATTAGAAAACATTTGACACACAGAAAAAAGTGTGTACTGAACGTGAAAATCAAAGGAGTTGAAAAACAACTTAACCAACATACATATACTGGTGCCCAGGAGCTGTAATGCAAAATGAGCTCTTAAGACAGCTCAAAGAGTGATGTTCCATAAATGTTGGATTTTAAAATATGCCCTATGCTGTACAAAGAGTGAAGTGAGACCATATTAAATAGAAAATTTATTCTCCTCACGGTAACAGACTCAATGCATTAATAAGTCAACTAGGAAAAAAAAAAAAAGAAAAAAGGAAGTGGAAATAGTAGATGTTCCTCCTAAAAGACTGAGAGATTGAAATTCAGTTTTTAGTCACTCTTATCCATGAGGATTCTTTCTCAGAGTACCAAAAATTCTGTCCTTTCCATGGTACATGGTAGAGTATGTCTGTCTCTACCCCAGGAGGATCCACCTCCAACTTTAGAAAAGTTCCTTCACAACACTACTGCAATTCCATTCTTAGACTCCCACAGTCCTGGTCTTTAAAATATATATTTTTCCTTCAAAACAATATTCAACAGCATGAAGGACTTGATTTAAAAAAGCTATTTCTTCAGCTCTCCTCCTATTTCCCTTCTGCTATCTTCAACGCTCAAAAGCAGAAGATTGCAACTTCAAAAATAAAAATAGAAATTAAAATTCAGCAAAGCATAGAGTCATTCTTCTTTTTTTTCTACAGTGACTACAAACAGCTAGAACATTACCCAGATTTTAAGACTGTCACTTTTTAAAGCAGAAGCCAAAAAGTCTAGCAGTGGGGGAAAAAAATACCAAAATTGCAAAGTCGAAAACCAACTTTTGTCCAGATTTTTAATGAACTTTTTATTCTTCACCATGCTCTGTAACCTTAAGCTATTTTAAGTATATATTTTTTCTTTTTGTTATTAAACATGTTTTATTAATCTAAGTTGTATTGAAATTTATACATAAATTGAAAGGTATTGAATTAAGAGATTCTTGACATCAAAACAACAGTAATTCATTAAAACACATTCCCTCTTACTGCACAAACCTATCTCAAGTCCATGGATAATCAGGAAGATAATAAATAGCTCAGCCAGACCCCTTGCAGAATGATGGATGGCAAATACAGACTGTAGAAAAATTCTCAAGCTTTACCACAATCACCAGCAGCATGGAATCATCCTAACTAGTGGGAACTGCATCAGTGTCACAATTTTTCTTCTGTCCTCATCATCCTGAGGACTTTTCCATGCTCTTATCTGCAGATCAGTTCTTCCCCAACTGATTTGATCTGTTTATAGATAAGGACTACTCAGCAAGAACTGCCAGGATGGATTATCAAATGGATGATACCCAGCTGAGATTCAAAAAGGCAGATTTTCCTCTCATTTGAAGTGGCATAATTCTAGAAATTTCAGTGAAATTCCTCCTGGCCATAAGAAAGATGTTGAGCACATTCCAGATGTCCCAGACACACCCTGATACACAGAACAACACTACAGTTCTTCTCAAGCTAGTAAAGGAAAAAAGACACAATCTTACATTTGCAGAAGATTCTTAACCAGGGGCATATCTTCTGTGTAATATGCTAATATTTTAAGCCAGAAGTAGCAGATTTGGTATCTCAACTGCTTTCCAGAGAAATGCTGAACATAGCGAGTGAAAAACAGGCTCTCCCTGCCTCTTTTCTGGAGATAAAAGAAATTAAAAACACAATGTGTGGTTTCTTAAAGTAAGCACTAATGATACTAAAATGATGATAATGGAATTCAAAATTTCAATATGTCAGTAAAACTTAAAAATGTAAGTAAAGAATGCTTTTTGAAATACACAACATAAGGTTTGATATTGTTTTTATTAGGGAGTATCTGCCACTGGTTTTGAGTTATCCAGTCCTGCAACAGATTTCTCTAAAATTTCTAAGGAACCTTAACCTTCATGGGAGAAGAAAGCTAGTGACATGTTCAAATAGCATGAAAGTTGTCTCTGAAATTTTCTATAAGTAAAGAGAGTAAAATCCTTCAATATCTCTCAAAATCACTTTCTCTAACTTTCAGAAAATGTTTGTGGGGTTTTTTTCCTCATTTCTGTTTTCCTATACCAAACTTGACATAGATTTCCATTTCTTCTCCCAATAAGTTTCTAACCAGTGGATAAACCATTTGCTCCTTTACTCCTATTTACACAGCTAAGGATCATTTTTTTCTGTTTTTCCACTGTCAGTCCAATGGACCTACAAACTGGGTTAAACTTTCAAGCCAGAGGCACTAATCTCAAGCAGTGTGGTAAATCTGTGACTTTTCTCCCTCTAAACTTTCCAAAATCCCCCATTGCACTTTTAATGAACACACAAAGTCCAGCAGGTAGAAAGTTAATTATTAACTCAAGCAATTAGTGGTGTTTAGGAGAACACTTATCCAGCCTCCTCCATAGGAAAGAAGTGAAGACTTTTCTTCTCATTTGCACAACCACAGACCTGTCCATGCCTGGAGCCACAGAAGAAATTTCCCTGGTGATGCCTCCTCACAAATTATGTGAGTGTGGAAACCACAGGGTTTTGGAAACCTAAAGCTGAAATTAAACAGGATAAAGAGGAGGGCTGCACTTAGGCATTTCAAAACTGATTTTTGTGAGGGCTGAGAGTCCTTGTCACGGGGAGCTTCTGCTGAGTGATGAGCATCTCTGGAAACAAAGCTGGATTTTTGTCTCTCTCTTGTTTTTTCCATTATTTTAAGTTTTCTCATGCAAGAAAACACAGTAATGGAAAACCACTGATTTTGACAGAAAACCTTAGAAAAAAATTATTTTTTTTTTTACTTCACTTCTCTGTGCCATATAGTTCTGCAACAATGAAGCTGTTTTACTATTTAGCTAGTGAGGCTGATGCAGTTTCAAACACAGTAGGATGAAATCAGTGCTAGGATGAGAGTTAAAATGACACAATTCAGCTAAGAACAAGACTTCAGGATTCAAATATAAATGACTGAAAAAATAATTTCATTTGAAGATACTTTCACTATTAACAGAAGCTCCAAAGCAAGAGCATTACTTTATTGGTGGTTCAAGCAACATTTACCAAAACTAACTGATCTGTAAAAGCATCACACACCCCTGCCCCCCCACTTTTGAATGTACTAAGAAAAGAAGATTTCCTGAGATTATTTAGTAATGGCTCTTGAGTCTTCCCTTAGATCATGCTTTGAAGTAAAAAATCAATAGTGTTTAACTGATGAACAATATTTTCTTTGAAAATTTGTAGAAAGGAAAGCCAAAATAACATTTCTTCAGCCATTCTGGTATGTGTTTAAGCTTATTCATCAGTTTGAAAGTGCACATCTGATCTGTGCTCTTTCAACACCTAAAGGCAATGAACACGCCTTCATTTTATTTGTGGACAAAAGTAAAGAGAGTATGCTCGTGCTTGCTGGTTTTCTGATGTCAGTGATGCTTTATGGTTGTTCCAAAATCTCTTCAACACAGAAAAAAAAATTTGCAAATAACCAAAGGAGAGGAACCTGTATGCGTGGTGGGTGAAGTGTTATTTAAATATTCCTTCTGGTTTATAACTGTTTGATCAACATACTTTTTAATATGATAGCAAACACTTCAAGCAATACTCCAAGTGCAGGATGTGGACATAAGATTCAAAGGAAGGTGTCACCTTATTATTTTTTTTTTCCCCTGGATAGTCTGGAGCTGCAGGGTGAAGCTATGTGTCAACTTGAACTCCCCTAAATCCAACCATGATCACATTCTCTTCTCTTCCCTTATGGCCATAGCTCCTTTCTGTACCGAGCTCCCCTGTGACCCTGAGAGGTCCAAACAAAGGGATCATCAGCTAAAGGAATGCCATCAGCTAAAGGAATGCCATCCTCTCTTCTCTGGCCAGTTCCCACCTGGATGGGCTCCCTGAGCATCCAGCAGATGTGCAGAAGCACTGGCACCAGTGGAAGAGCCAGAGGGAGATCCTGCAGACAGGACTCTTGGAAGTTGAAGGAGACTGAGAACCTGTCTCAGGCTGACTCCATTGGCAACCCCTTCTCAATGTCGTCTGGAAACACTCTCCCAGCCTACGTTTTATTGGCTGCTGTTTAGTTTTGTGACAGCACTGCTCTGCTCTTAAGTAGATGTTGCACTTCCCCCACATTGTTCCCCTTGTGACTGCAAAAGCCGCATCATTTTCCCTCCCTTACAGCTGAGAAGAAAACTCTCACAAGCTCAGTTTTCCACTGGTCCCATCTCCATTGCCTCTGCCGTGTGAGACTAAATACAGGTTGCCAAACTTCTATCAAGTACTTCAAATGTCTTCAAAGAGATGGAAAAACAGATAATATATATTCCTTTTATTTCAACAAAATATGTGCAGGAAGCTTCAAGCATCCCCAGAGACCTTCTGAATTCAGATTTTACTCTGAATAAAGTGGTGTAAAAGAAAGTGCAAAAAATGTGTTTGTTTCATGGCATAAGGACCAAATCCAGACTTAAGAGAAAATAGAAGACTAAATAAAACCCAGTTTATTTTTCACAGTCACTCTGCATCCAAATAAATACTCTTTCCCCTTTTAGGAATTTTGAAAGCAAAACTATTAGAACATCATTTGGTACATCAAATGACATACTGTGTGTAGTCATATGCTTTATATACTTGCAGTCAAACTGAAACTGCAGATCCACACTTACAGTACTCAGTTTCTAAAATTAGACCTTTAGATCCTTAGCTATGCACAAGCCACCTCCTCAAATATATCGAGCTTCCTCTGAAGTGAAAAAAATTGTGAATTTCTTACTACTCAAAATCAGGTTGCTTCTGTGAAACACAGGGTAATACTTTTAGGGCCCTGAGTCTGAAACTTTTGGTCAGCATTTCATAAGCTTTTCCAATGTATAAGAGCACAGCAGCATATTTAATCTCTCAATATTTAAGAAATAATGTTAGTCATACATCATGGTAAGATATTAAAAAATAATTCATGCAGTTTATCCTTGAAATTACATAAAATAAATTACTTAAATTAGATAAATGGCAAACTATATAAAGTGTTATGCTTAAAATCACATAAAGTAAACAGTGAATCATCCCAGCACAGCTGCCTGTGCTCTACAAGTGCTGCAACTCAACCACCACATCAAAAGCTCCACACCCAACCAGACCCCCTCATGCCTCACAATTACACTGAAATCCAGGCTACCTGGCTCCATGTCGATGCCTCCTATCTACTTTCATTTATTTAACATTTAAACTAGTGTTGGTGTTCTACAGGCACCCTAAATAATGCATGTGCTGATCAATCTGTAGGGAGACTGAATCTGAGGCACACAGCTTTGCATCACCCCCACCAGCAATGCCTTGCCAGAGACACTTAAGATTTCTAACACTGGTACCTTTTGCTATAAAAATGATTAAAGTGCCGTAGAGCTGAAATTGGAACTGAAATATAAGGCTGGATCACTTGCATAATAAACTTTGATTTAGTCATTAAAGACATTATTGCTTCACTTCCCCATAGACAGTAAGGACAGGCACTACCGTCATATAGTTCTGCAGGGTGATGCCCTGTGGTTGCATTTTATTTTTACTTCTACAATTTTATCCTAAGTAAATCAAGTCACTGTGAGTTCTAAAAATGGAAATTCTTTCAGTGAAGCACAAAGATGATGTGAATAAGTGAGGCTTTGGGAAAAAGGCATTCTTTAACCTGGATTTCCCAGCCCTAGGTCTGGTCCTTTCCCTCTGAAGTCCTTTCATCTCCAACTCCTCTCCCCAGCCCTGAAGGTCTTCTCTTCACTTGGGAGGTGTTGCCAGCCCTGTTGACAGATTATTTTTGTGCCAGGTGTGTGCACAGATTCTCTCTGTGCCCCTGCTGAGGATCAGCTCACGCCAAGGACCATCCCAGAGTGGCTCAGGCTGCCACCCCTCTGCTGGGGTGGCCAAAGGATCAGAGCCTCTTACAGAGACCACCATGCACAGAGTCAGGCTCCTCAAAGCTGCCCAGCAGCCTGGATGGGCACAGCTTCCCCCCACGGGGAATGCCTGAGCTGTTTCCAAGATGAGTGAGGGGTTTATGTCCTCCAGGAGTGGTGGCTGTCCTAATGGTGTCACCCTCTCTCTCTCTCTCTCTCTGAACAGTTCTATCACACAGCTTTTCACACAGAAATCAAATGGGCAGCTTACTTCCCAGTCTAAAAATTCTCCCAGAGGCCACTGGACAGACACAAAGCATATCCACACTCAAACCTTCCCCCCTTATATATAACCAAGATATATGGCAAAGGGAAGAAATTGAAGAAATTCAACTGAAGAATTCAGAAGGGGGTAAGGCATTAGCAACACCTCAAATCTGCTTTCTGATTCAATATAAACTCAAAACAATACTTATTCTTCTTTTCCTTTTCCTAGTTTTTTGGTCTCCCTATTATAAATCCTTCTCAAACTTGAACCATGGGGTGTTATTTCAGCTTAAAGGGAAAAAAGAAATTCCAGTTGATTTGTACTTCCAGGTTTTGCTTTTAGACTCCAGTTTATCTTGATCATTAGTTTATAAATCCCAGTTTAAAGCACATTTAGAGACTGCATTCCAATGAATCATTCTGAAAGGTTTTCTGGCATGCAGACTTAAAAACAGCTAGAAAAGAAAACGGTATCTTTATGTTTCTCTGGACCCACATGCAGGATTCATTTCACACCCTGACACCTAACCTTGCAACTAAATCAGGAGCAGTTTTCTACCCATAATTCCATTCTTTTACTTGTATGTGGGTGACCATTTTTCTAGGTTTTAGTGAATTCCAAGGAGAAAAACACAGGTGAAAATAGATGGTTTTGTCATAAATACAGAATTATACAGAAGGGCCATAGAAAATGTCTTCTCAGAACTTGTAACTTCAGGACTGAAGTTTTTATTAATTGTACCAGAAAATTTTCCGGATTCATTAACTGATCATGAGCAGGACCTACACAGACACAAATCCCACACAGATACCAACACTTTCCAAAGATGTCCGCACTTTGCAGCACTTTTGAAACAAAATATGGTATAGAAGAACTAGAGGATGGTCTGAATCAGCTGTTTCTACCCATCACACAGCTCACTTCAGCATAGGGAATCCAATGAGAGTATATACAATGTGGGCCATCCAATGCATTTCCAGCAACAGAGCTGGAAGTTGGTATGCAGATCTCTGGCTGTCTGGAATCTCAGAAAAATAAGAATATAAGAAACCTCTGTTGCCATTTTGGGATGGGCTTCCCAGTGAGCTGCACTGGAGAAGTCTGCATGCTGAGCTCTCACCAAGCAACACCCTGAATTCCATGTGCACACCAACAAAAACAACCCCCATCACTGAGATAGGAGCAAAAGCTGATCCTTAATGGTTAATGGGAAGGGGAGGTGCACACATCCTGTTTTGGAGGTCAGAAACACTCAGACTACATGACATGACATTACAACTGTGTTCTGACAGATCCTGAACTTGGAGCTCTCCTCAGAAAGCAGACAT
Source organism: Ammospiza caudacuta (assembly GCF_027887145.1). Lineage (NCBI taxonomy): Eukaryota > Metazoa > Chordata > Aves > Passeriformes > Passerellidae > Ammospiza > Ammospiza caudacuta. The sequence continues at coordinate 10,653,336 of NC_080594.1, forward strand.
TCTCTCCAAGCCACCCAGCACTCACAGTAATATCACACATGAAACAAACCACTGGGCAGCAGGGATGCTGAGGTTTTTGCTGATTCAGAGCTCCAAGCAAACAAGACAAATTGCTTCTTAGCCTCCTTGAAACAGGTATCTTCCTTATGTTTTGTTTCAGCTGCAAAAAAACACTTCTCAGAACAGCAAAAGCCCATATTAAGATATTTTCTGCAGTCAGGTTCACAGGTTATTTTCTACCCCTGATAAAAATTCAGCTCTTTGCCTCTGCCTGAGAGTAGGTAAGAGACCAAAGCAATCCAGCCTTCATTTAACAGATTTAATTGAAAATGGGAGAAAGAGAAAAAGAAGTGAACAGCATTTCTTAAATCCCAGGAACTTGACAGTGACATATATTCCTAAGTCACATACCTCTGAGGAGAGGTCATGCTGCCCAGAGTAAATAACAGCTTGTAATTTGCAACGAGGATACCCAGCAGCAGCACTGTATGATACATGTGATAATGTGATTTACAGGACCAGGAAATAATTTTCAGATATATGTGCTGCATTAACAATCCAGGTTAAGCATGTGCTGCAACTTTTCCCTTGAAGGTGCAGTGGGTGGAAGATTAAATGCAACAAAAGGAAATGTCGAGGGGGGGAGGGAGGAGTCTCCTGCTGAGATGTTGTGATAAATTATTAAAACTTCTTTTTAATGTTGATGCTACTCTTTAACCTCAGATCACAATACTGACAGCAGAGAAAAGCTGGAAGTGCTATTAAAGCTGTGATAAACACACCATGCTGTGGCAACACTTGTAAGGGGAGGAAAAAAAACAAGTAAAAAAATCCTGGGGGTGCCTCCAATCAGCAATACCAAGAAACAACCAGGGAGAAAATATCAAACTATCTACAATCCACAGTCCCTCAGTCCAAATATTTATGAGATACCATTTATGCTCAGTGAGTTATATTAGATTAGGAGACCTCAATAACCTGTGTTTTCCATAAACAAATGTCATGCAAGGAAGCAAAACAAAGTGAACTTTATGAAAAGGCACATTTAGGGAACTGCTCACAGCACACAAAGGGTAAATCTTCCCAGCACTTTTCAACAGAAGAGGAAAATGGATTGCTGCCTTCAAAAATCATAAGTGTTTTCTCAACATAGCATTTTTTTTCGATAAAGTTAATGCAATTTATCTTTATTAACACATCAACACTGACATAGCCAGTCAGCCAATTAGTGCTGCTGGCAGTGCATTTCACAACATCCATGTATTCTAAAAAAAAAATGTCTGTCTAGTCATTTTTACCACATATACTAACAATTCTGCACTCAAAATAGGCTTTCTTTCTCTCTTCTTCTCCAACACTGTAGCCCCCTGTGACAGGGGTAACATCACTTTCAATAAAGCCACAAGAGTCCCAGAGGCTCCATAATTAAAAGAACAATCTGAATTCTCACAATCCAAAAAATCACTACATTTTTAAATGGCATGCATTTATTTGTATCAAGGCCCCAAACATTATTCTGCTAATGGTACAAAGCAAAGCAAAATTCCTGCAAGGAATACATACCTTACACACAGCCAGCCAGGCAAACTAACAAGAAAACAAATTAAACTCCATGCTCTCTTTTTAGCATCATACTGCAAGCCCACACAGCAACCTGAAATCTGAGTCACTCAAAATAGCACAGGTATTCTCCTCAGATTACTTTTAATGCAGCTTTTCAGTACCGTACCCAAACATCCATCACAAAACTTTTCCTTTCCACTTACCCCCCTTCCAGTGTTTGCCTTTGGTCCTGCTAAGCTTGCTCAGGGTTGGTCCAGAGAAGAGCAACATCAAAATGAAAAGAAGTTCAAGCATAGTGATTTTCCCCTTTTTCAATGACAACAACATTTCCACAAGTTATTTTAAAAAAATACAAAAAAAAAAAAATTTAAAAAAATCTCACATCTTCTCCCCCACTTTGTATTTACTTAGGGAAGAGTGATTAATCATTGAAAAATTAGAGCAAGGAGTAGCTTTGCTCCTCTCAGACGTTGAAGTAATTTTTCAATGATGTAGCCCTGAGGAAAGCCACATTTCTCACTGATCCGATTTCTCCCACACAACATGCAGCCAGCACCGCTGCTACTACAGCAGCTATAAAATAATTTCTGCTCCTCACTTGGGTTTCTGTGGGAATATATTCCTCAGCTTGCAGCGTGAGCTTGATTGAAAATGATAAATACAGTAATGCTTGTGTCCAGCAGAAAAGAGAAAAGATGTCAGGATTGTGAAAAAAGATGAGAAGCAGTTGTACTGACAGCTTTAAGCCTGACTGTCTGATCCTAATAGCTGTGCAACCAACCAAATTGCTCTTTTAAGAGTAATAAGGCTTCAGTGAAAGCTGGTGTCACTGCCACTTGGGTAGGTAGTGCAGGGCTTGAAAATCACCAAGGAACCTGCTGGAGATAACGACTGCCACGGTCCCAGCTCCGAGCGCAGAGGGCTGAGCAGAATACACTATGCACAGGGAGCATTTAATCTCTATTGTGTGCAGGAGATTTCCTGCTCTGCACTGTGCCACTGCTCAGGACTTTGCACTGCATTTTCTTAAAGCTTTACTCCACGTTCTAAACTAAAATGCAAGCTCCAACACCCTAACTGCTTGCAGCGTTGCTGAATTATTGCATGGGAAGAGCCCTGTGTGATTTTTCAATTTTTTTTTTCTTAAAGTAGCAAACAGGAAGAACAAATCTTTAGGAGTAGCAGCAAGCTTTTCACTGCACAGAGCAGCTATGCATTTTATATTTTCACACTGCCTATCCTTAGGATCTCCAAAATCCAGGGGGCGGGAGCACAGGGTGGAGAGGGAAGGAAAGAGAAAGGGGACATTCAGCAGTGCACACATTCTCAAAATAATAGATTGCAGTCAATTTTCCCTTTAATAGGTGTTGCTGCCACAGAAATAACAGAGCTACTGCCTACTTCTCCAAATATTTGTATTTAAGATACAAACTGACTCTGCTGATACTGGATCAGCAAACACAGGACTTTCTGTGAAAAATTTTGGATTTTCATGCAAGGTACTCTGAGAAAGATTCCTGACATTCAGACTGCTCAAACAGTTTTGAGATGCCCAGTGCTGGCTTAAGTGTGCCCAAAAGCTTGAATTCATCTAGTCTGGCATTTTGTTGTTTCTATATAAGCATGCAGTACTCAAACCAATGAGCCACAAAGCTTGTGCTGTATATTAATATAAATAAAAAAATCAATGCCTTTAGAATGACAAAGCAACAATGGTCACAAATTCCCTGAAGTTATCACATTTTCAACCACAGACATGATGCCCTTTTCAGTGCAACATTAAAAAGATGGTATTAATAAATCTAAAGCCTTGCTTATTCATCTGAATAAAGAATGATATTTTGACTGGTGGAGACAATCACGAACATCTGATATATGTTCAGAGATATTTTTTTTTTAAACAAACAGCATCTAATATCACAAACAAGGAAACACTGGGATTTCACCATGACCATATCAATGATAAAGGATCTTTTAAGTTCTACAATATATTTATGGGCTTGTGAGAGGATGTAACATTTGCATTTAGACAGAAAAAAAACACATGCTGATGTACAGTTCTTTATCCTTCTGTGCATTAATTTTTAAAAGTTATAAGACAGCCTACCAGATGCTGAGTCTGATACATCAAGGATGATGTTTATGGCTCTTAGTTGCCAAAAAATTAGGTCAGTATCTGTCACATAGAGTCACTAAGCTGTGGCTTCTGTTAAATTCCTCCATCAAGCCATTCTTAATCACTAGTCTCATTGCTAATAATTAAAACACAATTTCTTGTATTTCTGTCCCAACTGTTACTGAAATGAGACAGGCAAACACTCATGTTTGTTTTCATTGCTAGCACCATGTGATGTGTTGAAGAACCAAAAAAAACTTAAGAGCTCACAGAGGCTTGACGATTTTTACATCCAAACAATAAGAACACCTTAAACTAAACAACCCACAGCCCCACCCTCCTCAGGTACCATAAAATTCACTAACTTAAAAGTTTTGGTTCAGAAAGCAAACACTTCCAATGTCCAAAATGTGTGACAATATCAGTCACACCTCAAAACTTTTTACAGATTGTCTTGGCCCTCTCTGTAGCCTCATGTCACTTTTACCTCCCATGTACTTTCTTCAGTCTCTGTCTTGATTTAAATCTTATAATCCCCTGAAAGTTTATCACACTATCCTGTTTCTACCTCTACCCATGACTAAGTCAGCTGCTATGGGGAAAACTGTTCCCAATGGTGGCAAGCATCCTTAAAAATACCCTTTTGATCCCTATACTGCAAAAAAATTCAACCCAGCCTGAATACCTTCTGTTCTCAGCATTGATGAAACCAGTGGCTTTTGGAAGGTAGGATGAGTTGCTGTCAGCCTTCTGGCAGCTCTGACAGGAGCCTCCAGCAGCTCAGCAGCATCAGGTACTGCCTGAGTAGCAGCTCAGGTGATACAGCAGGAGAAGGGCAGGACCACCACTGCTGCTGGCCACGGCTATGCTTGGTTCAGTCTAATGCCTGAAGTGCCCAGACTTCCACTCTGATGATGGTTTTCGGCATTATTTTATAAAGGTAAGTTTTGAATCCTTAGCATTATATTAGGAGTGAACAGGCAAGCCTTCAAGGAAACACAGAAAAAGTGTCCTTATGAAGTGTTCTTATGAAATTTAGTGGGCTTTTTAATGCCAGGTTCATTAGAATTTCTATTTTCCAGAATTGAAATGCCTCCAGAGCAAAGATATGGTTTTAAGAAAGATTATACAAACTTTGAGAGGGATGTAACATCAGAAAGACAAAAAAAACAAACCCAACATTTATTTTTCTTTCAACTATCATGATTTTTAAGTCAATATCCTGTTTTAGAGATGTAAAATGACTGATTTGGAATTCAATTTCATGCTTTCAGTATGCAGTAGTGGAAACAGAATCAAAAGTAACCAGTCTATATCTATTAAAAAGCAACCACCTAAAAAGCAATCTGTTACTATTACAGCAAACACTTCTCCAAGAGCTACAAGAGGCAAAACAATCCCATGTCAGATAAATGTCCCTGATGACTGTTTAGTTGCTTTTTTGATTCATTTATGCTTTTCTCCACACCCCTAGGTCCTAGCAATGAGTCCAACGCATTTAATTACTTCCTCTTATTTCTTTGAAAAGTATATTTGACAAATTTGTTGAGATAATGTAGTGTTTCATCAATAAAAATATCCTCTTCACCTTTCCTCATATTATGGTTTTCTAAATACCCTTCATACAACTTACTCCAGTAAAAAAAGTAATTTCTCAGACCAAAGATTCCTACACTCACAGCTGTCCTTGCTGCCTCACCTTAAGTATATCCAGTTCTAATTTAGTGTTTATAAGATGAAGTCAAGAGAAAAGCCTGCAGCATTCAGGATGAATTAGCAGTTGTATATCCTCTCCCTCATTCTGCTCATGAAGCCAAAGGGCAGCAGGTACAATTAAGCTGAAGTTATGCTTATAAATGTCTACATCATTAATGAATACAGAGGCTCTTTTTAATTAACAGAATTGTAGGATGTTTACTCAGAGGCAGTGTACACCAACAACCTAAATAACAAACCACTAGTGAGACACTCAGGAAAAAATATGTCCAAGTTAGTTTAATCTGTAGTTGGTATAACCAGCTATCTGGTCACTCTTCCTTTCCATATTTTCCCTCTTTTTACTAATCTGTATCAGGCACAAAAGGCTGCTGGTATGAGCACTTGGTTAAAACCCTCAGGCTTGAATAAATAGCAACAACAATTTCACAGAAGCTTGAATATCAGAGCCCTGAGCAACATGGTCTTGCAAAGGTTATATTTTGGAGACCTCTGCTGCTTGAGACTGTAGGAGGCACAGACAGAAGCCTTGGCTGCTTGCTTCCTGACAGGTTCTTGGACCCTTTTATTTGGCATCCAGATTCCATTTCACTACAGGGAAGGTTATGGACTTCCTCAAGATCCTTCATGAAATAACACTTCCATCCAACCCAACATTCAGGCTTTTCTCACTGCATATCCTGGCACTTTTTAATTATAGAATTGTCCTAACATTCAGAAAAGCTCAGAAAGATTCACAGCCTTCATTCTTCCAATTTCAGAACACTGGACTATCAAAAAAAAATTCAGACATTTCAGAAATAGATAGAAATGATGGTTTAGATAGTCACGACTAAGATGAGAAGGAACGGAGACAGAAGTTGAAATGTCCATCCCTCCTCCTTAGAAGTCACAAAGATTTCATTTTTTCCTACCTCTCTCCTTCTCCATCATCCCAAAGATCCCAAGCAGCCAGCATCTGGCAGCATGAAAATACCCATGACTAAATGAACTTTGCAAAAGGAATATAATCAACACCAAACACAAGATGGAAATATCACATCCTTCATTGAAGGCATTAAGAATATTTTTCTGCTGTCTCCCTCACCACAAACAGAGGTCCAAGTTGCTGTGGGCCATAATTAATTCAGTTCTTTGTAGGCATGAAAATTGTTTTGATTTTAAATACTTTCAGCTTAGGGCATTCTAAATATCTGTGGAAAGCTCCTGGGGATTTCTGTTAGCCACGGACGCCAATGGAAGAAACATTTTAGGATACTTGTAACACATTACCATGCCAAATAAATACAGAGCCTTCTTAAATCAAAAACATATTTGAAATTCCTTCCAATTCACGTGATTTTCAGGGATTAAGACACCAGTGCCTTCCTAGAGCACAGTCTGCACTATCATTGCAGGTATTGTGAAAAAACCATTTCTATTCCCCCTTCCAAATGGAAGGAATAGAACTTGGTTATGAATATAACCAAATAAGATGTTCTGACTATCACTGCATGCCAGTCCCCAAATACTATGTTCATTTTGGTTTTTGCTGATAATAAAGACCCACAAAATGGTGTCTCTCTGGTTCATAACTTACCAGTAGCTTTGCTTGTTGAATAAGACAGCATGCAGGTTCGATGCATAGCAATACTCTATAATAATTGCTGTAGTGCAGTAAAAGAAACACATCAATAAAAAAAGGAAAATAAGTCCAAGATTCACATTCTATTCTGAGGGTTATTTCTTGTTTATGCTTAGAGGTCTAAGGCCTTTCTGATACTCCACAAATTATATTATGTAGAATGAAAAAGTACATGAAATTTATTTCATAATATTCTGCCCTCATCAATCAGGATTTATAGGAGGTTTATATTTAAGTATATACAGAGTTATAATAATTCACTTTGAATATACCACTTACTTCAGTCTTAATCACGCAGAGTTTCAGTTCAAAAAGTAGAAATTTGCTGATGGAGCTTGTAGGCAACCAAAAACTGCTTTGATACTTGGTAAACAATGGGGAAAAGCCAACTTCTAGCTTTATAAATATTTTTAATAAAAAATATTAACTCAGAAAAATCTTATTCACTATGTCCAACACAAAAATTCTAAATGCTTTCAAGTGCATTAGTGTTACTTTGAAATGTAATTGCTAAAGATGACCTATCAAAAAATGTTGTGTATGTTTATAAAACTTTACAAACAATTTAATTGTAATATACTAATATATATAAAATTATATTTAACAATATGTAATAAATATTATTTATTTTAAAAGAACACAAATTGTTAAGCAATATACACATGCTGTTTCCCAAGGAGCTGCTTTGGTAAGAAAAATACCATATGAAGTCATAAATCACAACAGGAGGTAAAAGCACTAATGAGACACTTTACTGTGTTTTGTGCTGCAGAGTGAAAATACATTTCTGGTTTTGACAAAGGGGAAATGGAAAAAGCAAATAATTCTGGTCTGATTTACTTCTTTTCTAGTATTGGAAAACCCTATTATATGTTATCTTATTGTGTTCTAGTTTCCTCTATTTCCTGCTGAGAAATAGAGCATTAATCCAAAATAAACACAACTATGAAATTAGTGGCACATGATACCTGTCCAACAGGAGCGGGGAAAAGAGATTAATTGAGGGCAAAGAAACTTGCAGCTTGAAAAGATGCCAAAATTTATTTTCACAAACTGTAAGTAAAGCAATGGTTATACTTTGAGAATATCTCATCAAATACTTTCAACTGGCACACCAATTTGTTAAAAATTCTTTTGGCAGGCCTATTTCTGACAGCCATGGTGAAGGGAGAGCAAAGCAGAAAGGCTGGTGGTACCAGTTCATACATACAGGGATCATAACCCACCTTCCATGGCATTTAAAGGCTCTGATTTGTCAATAAACAAATTCAGGTTATCATTCATAGAAAATATACACCCAGCTCACATTTCATTTATAAAACAGGTCTTAATATTTGAGAGCTTTAAATATTTTTGTGTGTTTTCCAGCTTATTGACGTCTTTGGGAGTATTTTAGACATATTTACTTTAAATTTCACTATGCACAGCTTTGAAGCCACAAAGAACTAATATCTGGACCTCTGCTCCTGCTTCCAATGAATTTTTGAAGTGCTTTGGCACTGGAATACCCAGTAGCCCCATTAGGAAGAATCGACTAACGCCAGTCAATCAAACGTCTCCGGATGTAATCGACAGAAATTAAACATGGAGAAGACAAGCTAAGTAATGGAATGTTGGTATCTCCATTTAATAAAGATGTGGGAAGAAGACAAGTGCTGCTGGAAAATGGAATTACATAGGAACTGAAAGTTCAGATCAGAAAGAAAGGAGGACCAAGATGCTACAGAGATCATCCAGAAATACTGCCAGTGACAAGAGATACATCTGCTTTCTCCAAACATATTGATCCAGCTGAGTATGCCTCCAGTGCTGCTTAGGTGTCTCATTTCAGGTGACTTGAAACAATGAAACTCTGACTAATTGCAGTTATTAAAGACATTAGCTTGCTTTTCCTTTTATGGTGTATTGAAGTTTCCCTGAGGACACATTCAAGACAAAAGGTGCAGCAGCGACTCCACAGCTCTACCTATGACTTCTGCAGTGCTCAAGCGAAGAAACTCATTAGTCAGCTGGGATTCCACATTAAAAAAATCAAAAATACCAATCCTTTCCAGACAAGGGTGCAATGTGTCAGTGTGAAAGCCATGCCAAAATGCCACAGTGCTCAAAAACCTGCAGCTTTAAACCCTGGGATTATTTTCTGTGGAGCCCCAGATTTGCAATCTATTTGCAAAAGAAGGCAGAAGGCTTGGCAGTTTTGGCTGGGTTGTTTGTACACCACATTCAAGTCAAGAATAAATGTGTACATGGCAAAAGATAGCAACTGTGACACACCTGCTTCCATAGTGGAATCCTAGAATATCCTGATTTGGAAGGAACCCACAAGGATCATCCAAGTCCAGCTCCTGGTCCTGCACAGGACAATCCCAAGAATCACAGTGCAAATGTTTGGAACTTTTGAGAGTATTTAAAAAAGAGATTATTTTTTCTAGTGCTTATTAAAATATAGCTATTATTTGCTAAATTTTCTGGTTATAAAGGAAAAACTAGAGAATTTCTCTAACTCTAAGGCTCTGTGTTTTCGAGAGACAGCAAGTATTGTATAATCAGCATTTGTCTGAAATACTGAAATAAACACTATACAGATGCCTGCTACGCAGGTATCTGCTGTTGCTTTTAAAATATTTGCACAATTGCAATTTATGTATTCAAAATATTTCTGTTTATAGCAATGCAAAACCAATTGCTGATTGAGGCTATGTTCTAGTGCCATGTTCATTATTTCTTTCCCCATTTTTATTGCAGGTGCAGATATTGAGAAACATATCTTTATCTATTCTGTAAAATGAGACAAAACCCCTGTTTTACAGTGTTCTGGTGGTAAAGGATATTCGCACTTCAGTAATTATGGGCTACATCTGCCCAGCTGTGTTACAGTAGGAGGAAAATCCAAACCATGTGACAATCCAGCTACCTGCATATGTTGGGTCCAGTCTTGGTTTGTTTTTTTTTTTGGAAGACAGCCTATCAGGAAGGGAGCTTGTGCACCAGGCAGCAGGAAAATGTCAAATGCTCACAGATGAAACTCAGACACAGCTACTGCAAGACACTTCATCTGCCACAATCCTGAATTCACTCATTCATTCACTGATTTTATTTTTTACTTCTATTAGCACTACAGAGCTCACACTAGAGAAACAAACTGGACTGTACATCAGATACTGCTTGATAATTACATTTCAATGCCAGGGCCAACCCCACTGGCCTATAACCAAGGGCAGAGGGTGCACACACTGGAGTTGGGTACAAATGAAGGCATCATCTGGCATACAGAAATCTTTATCAGCAGTGCTGATTCACATGGCAAAAAAACTTAGCAAGGCTATAATCCTAGCCTCAGTCTGTTCAGCCTGATGTTAGCAAATACAACTTATTATTCATGAATTGAGAAAAATTTATATGTAAGTCCTCTTCTGAGATAAGCTTATCACCAACCCCACCCTGCCAAGCCATTGTCAGAGTATCCCACGTTGGTCTGAGGCCACACTCCAAGCATGGTTTTGTAATAAAAGCATAATCTCTTCCAATGATGGCTTTTGTCATCAGAGTTAACTGCCTTCCACTCTCATTCAGCACATAAGAATGAATTTCCCTTCAAACAATTAGCATTACTAAACAACTACATAAACCTTTGACTGAAAGTGGCTTTCAGAGGAGTTGTACAAAACCAGTGCCTGGTTAAACAAAAACAAACAAACAAATATCAAACAAAGAGGCAAAGAACTTTTGTTGCTATCAGAGGATCAAATATGTGGAGCAAAATTAGAGTTGGGCTATTCCTCTCTACCTGGATATCCTGTGCTGCAGGCTCAGCAGAGGTAGCATTATAAGCATGACTGAATAAAACAATTTATAACGAGGGTTTTGCCTACAGCATCCTGGGGATGTGTTATAGCAGCACAGTAGGAAGAAATGTGATCTTTCATTGGTTTCACTTGGCTGACCAGGGGCCAGATGACAGCAGATAATCAGCAAGGGCTGTAATTTATCATGGCACTGTAAGACAGAGCAGCTTCCAAAGACAAGCCAGCACAGCAGCAGACCACCACCACCCAGGAAGGCAGAAGAAGTTCTCCTCCAAGGCCCAGGTGTTCAAACAAGTGTGCATGCATTTGCACACACAGACAGCAGTGTGCATCAAATCTCTGCTCTCCACACCTTGCTCAGGTTGAGTGAAGCAACTGGGAATTTGCATACATATACATATTTCATTGAGGCACCTAAATTATATGACTAAGGCAGTGCACTTCAGTAGCTTTTCCTGGTACACCGATTTTAATAAGGTCATTGCCTATATGTTTAACTGCTAATAATTCTGCTCTCTCCCTCAGCACAGAAAATTCTGCCCAGTGCAGAGCCAGTTCCTCTGGCTTCAAACAGCTCACTACAGATACACCTAACAGGAGAAAACCACCGTCAGGTCAGGGGTGCAGGGTCTCAACAGGGGCAGCATAAATGGCTAAAAGCATCATTCTTGTACCTGAGAAGTGTGTTTTCACTACAAGCTTTCTCCTGAGTACCAGAGGCCTCTCCAGCACAGTGCCAAGGCTAAAGTCAAAGCCTGTGCCCTGACAGGCACCAGAGGAAGCCAGGGCAAACACAGGGGGCTGACATGAGCAGACCTTTCACTGCACATGCCTCGAGGTGAACTGGAGGGATTTTGGGCTGTGAACTGAATCCTGACATCTGTACGAGCTCAGCTTTGGACAGTGGGATGCAAAGGATTCTCTAAATCAGCACTGGACACTGCAATACTGTGTCAACTCACTTCTCCCTTTTAAACTGGATTTTGAATAATGGCAAGAAGTCACAAATGCTGAGTTGTGATTCTTTCAGTTTCTGATCAGTCAAAATCATCAGGTCCTACCTGCATGAGCATTTAATGGGAGCAGTCACGCATGCAATTGATCTGGTCTCAGATTTAGGCTGAAGCAAGCCCTGCTCCTCCTCTGAGAGGCTGGGCAATTTTTCACCTCTTTATTCTGTTTCATCAACCTTCCCCCTTTTACTGAGAGCCCCAGTCATTGTCCTGGCTGACAGCCTTGAAAACCACATGAAATCTGTGAAAGCAAGTGGCATACACTTACTAACTTCTCTGGAATTTAGATCAATATTACAGTCTTCAGCTTAAAACTCAGAGTGTCATTTTCACTGCTAATTGTTCAATTCAAAGCCCATCTTTCTGGGCTCATATTGAGAAGGTTTTTCCTGTCCAGGTAGAGTTAGCCTTATCAGACACAGCCCCCATAAAGCTTCCTTTTATCCCTGAAATCAATCGTCACACACTTACTCCCAGCTTTGCCCACATCTACCTTTAGCAATTTAAGTCTCATTCCCTCTGTGAAACAGGCAATAAATCACATCCACTGTATTGAGTGAAGAATAAATCATAAACTTTGAAGAAACAAACAGAAGTTTGTAGAAGACTTTGAAGACGTGCTTGTGGTTTGCAAAGCAAGGGGAAATCAGGTATTGGGAAGGAGCTGGAGTCTTTGGATGCCACCAAAAGGCTCCTTAAATAGGTTCCTCTGAGGTTCTTGTTCTTAATTGCATGTACAGATGTTTCCTGAGGAAACAAAATCTGTCCTTACCTATCTTCAGATTTTAAACATAGCCTCTGTCTTGTCTGACTTTTCTCCTTCTTCTCTCTAAATGAAAATTAAAATTATTTCTTACTCCTTAATATACACATGCCAGTTTTCAAGTGATTTTAGCTGCCTGTGAATTCTTTGACTTTTAAAGCTCTAAGGAAACTCCAATAGGTGTAATTAATCCCCAAACAGAATATATCTGTAGAGCAGTAATTTCTTTCAAGCTTAAGTATAGCTGGGCCATGCACCGCCTGTATCAAAACCCCTAAAATAATACTCCATGTTCTTGTTTCTCATGACCATGAGAAACACATATCTAAACATGCACAGAAGAATTCTTTTTCCATTGTTTCGACATTTTTAAACAACATTCATAAATAAAAAAGGCAGTGAGACTGTTGGATTTTCATGTTATTGCTGTGTTGCTACAGAACATTTTTAAAGTTTGGGAAGGGACATAATATTCTTAAGCTTCGTGAAGTGCACAGACTGTTGCCATAGATTTCTTCTAATTATGTTATCTTCTCATCTATCCCTCCTACAGCTTAAGATATTTCAACATAAAAATAAGTAATTTGGAAATTAATCTACTTCTACAAAATATCAAAAGACATATTTCAAAGAATTCCATATTTTACTGAAACTGGTAATTCAAGAAGATAGTTTGAAGTCAAGAATTAAACAGCAGAACATTCTCCAAAAACCACTTTTCTTTCTAATCCTCAGATCCTCTGTTTCAAAAAAATAAACATTAGAAGAAAACACATGGTCTGTGTCTAAAATCTGTTTTTACAATAAGTAGTTTTGAGTTTAAGCATAGTCTTCAAAAAAAAAAAATTTTGCAACTGTTATTCTGATGTAGCCACCTTTTTTAGATTGCATTCATAATGGTAAAGATAGAAGTGACAATTATTCTAAGATTATTAAAAAATTAAAAATCCAGTAGAGTACTAGGTTTATAAATTCTATTTGCATTTCATCTGTCACTGAATTTGCCCTAATTGTCCACTATTGTGATAATGTCTGAGTTGAACACTGTATGTCTATATGTATGTTAGCACCCAGCAATTAGCTCAGCAATAATTATATACTATTTCTGACCTCTTTGTGCAGCTGGCAGAGGGTGGGGCTTTTTAAATACATCTTCTGCAACTTTAAGTAATTTTAAAAAGCATAAAAATAGAGTTTAAGAATGATAGGAAACAATTACTAGATTTGCCATAATTCCTTATACGCTTGGAGAATTTGCATATACATTATGATTGCATGCAGTAATTCTGAATTCTAACAGATATTCCTCAATAGCCTGTGTTCCTTTTATAGCTCATTGATTAATTCTTTGGTTTCATAATTGATCCTATGCTATCCCCATGTCCCCATGGGGGACATTTATTTTTATCTTCTTAAAGCAGCTATTTATTAAATGCATTTATATAGAGTAGACAGAGTACTTTTTTTTTTTTTAATCTTACAGTGTGTTTCTTCACTAAAATACCTTTCTTCACCATAATGACATCAAATGACAGATACCCAGTGCCATGTACCTCAAACAGTTGGCACAGGACTAAGAAAATACGGGTAACATTTATCAATGTTGCATTGGTTCAGTTGCCTACTTTTTCCTCTGATATTTTATCAGTTTCTCAAATGAGAGATGCTACATGATTGGAGATATTTATAAATTAAGAGATGTAATTTCCCCCAAAGGTATACATATGCGAGATTCGTACAAGTTAAATGTCAAAAAGAATTAAAGATAAGAATCTTATTCTAGCAAAATTGTAAAAACCTCTAGTTCTGCATTTTTCTCTATGCAAGCCACGTGTGGTTCATTAACACTATGTTAGCAAGGTTGTAGGTCAGTTTAGAAATCCAATTGCAAATCAAGGGAAACTGCTTCTAAATGGCATCTGACTTGGCCTTCAAGCCCTAATAATCTAGAGCAAATCAGATCAGTAAATTACAAGCCAAAATTAAGTCTATGATTAATACAGTTCATGAAATGAACTGCAATAGATAACTGGACTTCATCTGGTCCATGGGCTGCTCATGAGTAGATCACAAGTCCACGGAGTTTCTTGATGCAGTGCTCTTAGCATCCTGTTAAGCTCCCTCATTGATGGATCCTCACTGAAAACCTGTAGTCCAAAATTAAGTTCAGGTGTTGGTCTCACACCAAGGACATGAACATGTTCCTCAGCCCAGCTGTCAGACCCAGGGCTCGGCACAGATCCTCACAAACCCATGGGTGGCACCTCTGAAGTACCTATTTGAGCAGCCAGACCAATGTAGATGGTCTAGTACTGTAGAGGAGATTTCAGTCTCTGTTCTACTGCTCCTCATGAAGCATAAAAACCCCTTAAAACTCATTTTTTCTGTGAGGAAGAGCATTTTTCTGTTGAAATAGGCAACAGGCAATCCTAGGTAAATCCCTAGGTTTCCTCTTCCTGAAGTAAGCACAAGTAAAGTAAGCAGAAACTTTGGATCAATATCCCTGTCAAGCACAATTTATAGTTACAATATGGCATTCTGCTAGTTTTTCAGCATTAGCAGTAATTCTTTACAAGAGATTATTATCATATATCAGAGTATGGACAGCATTGGAAAATAACATGGCTGAATTTTCAAAATAAGAATACCACTTTCCATGGGGGAAGAAAAACACCCCAAACACAACAAACCCACACCTATTGTAGAGCAGACTGCACACAAGCCAGAGATAATGATAAAAAACTCTTACGCTGTACGTATAAGACTTCCAGATGCAAAGACTGAAGATAGGTAAGGACAGATATTGCTTCCTCAGGACACATCTGTACATGCAATTAGGAACAAGAACCTTAGAGGAACCTGCTTTAGAAGGCCTTTGATGGCATCCAAAGACTCCAGCTCCTTCCCAACACCTGATTTCCCCTTGCTTTGCAAAGTCTGCTTAACATAACTGTAAATAAAATAACAGTACCATGTGGCCGCTTCAGAAAACAGAGAATTATGTAAGATGAATAAAAATGCAAAATTGTAAGCAGATGTTTCCTGTAAGCTTGCAATAAGGTAATGGTAGAAATTCTTTAATAAGCACAAAAACCTTGTCAGATTTTGGCTCTTAACTCCTATCACTGTCGGAGCAGATGCCATTTTCCTCCATATGTTAATCTATCTACATATTTATGTAGCTTTTATTATCAAAGTACCTGCACAACTTTTAGTTCCTTAAGGCTCCACTCTCACCACACGTGAAAGAAGACTGGACAGTTTACAAAGAAGCAGCTGAGATGCAAACTGAGCTAAAGACTTGGGCAGTTTGTAGCTGAAGCCATGATTTAGAGGAGGGCTTTGAGAAACCAATCCCTGCCATTAGCTGCAAAGCATTTCACCCAAAGCCATGCACAGTTTTCATTTAAGGACCCAGATTAACAAGTGCATGATAAAGGCAAATCAGCCTGTCAGCTTTGTAATGAACAATTTAGGAGTTAGTTTATATTCACTGTTGGAGGTGACCTGTTTTAGGATATGTGCTTCACTTCAGCCCAGAGCCTGAGATAAAATGATGTTGCCACCTTATCCTACACAGCAGAGTGCCCTAATTTCAGGCAGACTTACAGCAGACTGCAGTGTTCAAACAATGCAAAACCTTTTAAAATGGTTAATCTAAGTCTTTGGTATCTTCACACTACAGTATATATTATCAGCATTTTTTAAGTATGCAAATTGCTGCAGCAATCCTAAAGGCTTAGAAGGGCCCATGTGCTGATTATTCCAATGAATAGATTTTAAGGCAAGAAGGGACTTTTAGAATCATCCCTCACAGCACTTGTAGTTAATTGTGAGGAGATGTTCTTGTTTGAAATACCAGCCACATGACAAAGACTGTAACTGGTACAGTTTCCAAGAAAATGACATTAAAATACTGGTTTTAGTGGTAGTTAAGAGATTTTTCAATTTTAGGGTTTGCTTTAGTATAAATTAAAAAAATTAAGATATTAATACAGAAGGAGCCAGTTTTACCATTAAAAAAAATAGGAAGAAATTATTTCCTGTGAGGGTGGTGAGGCCATGGCACAGGCTGTCCAGAGAAACTGTGGATGCTCCACCTCTGGAATTGTTCAAGGCAGGCAGGATGAGGCTCTGTAGAAAGCCATATTGTTGGTACTACACTTGTTTGTCACCCATGATCTTAACTTTAACAACCAGATGCTCATGCATACAGCTCCATTTTATTGTCTTAAATGGGATTTGATGGCACTTTGCAGTCAGAAGGAAATTATGAGCATGGCAGAGCAATCCCATCACGAGTCACCTGTAGATACTATGCACCTGTGGGTTTCCCTATGTCTCCTTTCCCTAATAAATGTGTGTTTTCCATCACCTTTTCCAAAACTGGTGGGTAGAAGAGAACATGACTGCTGATGTGCCCCTAGGAAACCAAAGAGGGAAATGACAACACAGTGTTCAGACTCTTTCATCTCCCTAGGAGACCTTTAAATAATACTCCACAACTAAAATACCACAAGATGTATTTTGGAGCAGACACATATATGATCTATCAGATAAACTATAATCATGTGCCAACTGCTCTAACCAACTAAGAGGGGTTTTTTTGCATTTAAAGGAATTTTAAAACATCGTTAAAGTTTAATTAGAACAAATACTACACTGTGCATTTATTATAGAATCATATACATATATAGACATTTATATATAAAGACTTTTGGAGGGAATACCAGAGAATTTTTGTGGTATTAAAAATTTCCACGTATCAAAGACTAAATTTATTTTTTTATAAATAGCAAAATTTCACACACTGTAATCCCATATATTTTTGCCTAGACCTTGTACACTCATTTTATTTTCTGTCTTTTTCTGAGCAGAGATGAATTGAATTCTTGTAGAGTAAAAACATTTGAAACACTCTAAAATGCAACATAGTGCACTTAGGTATAGCGGCACAGGATATTTGACTTCATTTTAGGTCTGCAAAATGAATGTATACTTAAGTGAATATTCCTTGAAAGCCCACAAGAATGCCAGGCCTTGATGCTAAATTTGCGCATTAAAAGGCAAGTGAATAAAGTGGGTTTGTGCTCTCCAAGGTTCAGGGGGATGCTGTGACACCATGAAGGTAACAGCTGTCCCTCCCCATCCCTTCCTTGCCTCCCAGCTGAGCAGCACTGAGGGCAATGAGCCGTACCAGGCTCAGCTCTGCCCCTGCCTGACCCCACCAGGGCTCTGCTCAGGGCAGCAGCAGCAGAGAACAACCAAATGTGACAGCACAGGGGCCACCAGAGGAGGTGCTGAGGGCAAGGTCTGGCTGCTGAACTGAGCACTCGCTGGTGGCAAGAATCCCAGGCAAAAATGCAAGCAGGGAATTCAAGCAAGTCAAAGCAAGAGAAGGTTTTCACCAGGTGAGACCTGGAAAGCCTTAATTCCTCTGGAGTTAGGTATCACTTGGTGACTTCACCACACCATCTGTCCCAGGAGGTCCCCACTCACAATCAAATCTGAAAATACCAGTAGCAATAAATACAGCCAATAATTAACACACCCAAGACCTAAAGGCAGTGCATTTATTAAGCACTGATAACCAGTATTAAACTGAAAATATGTAATAAAGGAAAGCTAAAATATCCCACAAGTGTCCCAGATATCTTGCTTCCGCAGTAATCGAAAACTTGCTGAGTTACAGCATAATTTATTTTAAACAGGGATTAATTTATTTTTTAATATATTTTCTATTCCTATGCATGATATTACTTTATGGTGCACATTTTCCTATCAATGAAAAACTGAAGCCCTTAGATTGTTTGCAATATATCTTAAATTACAGCAGGAACCATTATTATTATTTATACTTAGAACAGTAATCAAAGTTTAGAAACCCAGACTGGTGCTGTATTGCACAAAGATTGAACAAAACCAGAAATAGCAAGACTCCATCCCAAACCCCTGGCAGATATCAACATTTGCATGAGAGGTCTAAATTAGGACCCTCCTAGCCCAAACCTCCTTTTGTAATCAATGCTGAGAGGAGGACCCTGCTGGGGCACTACTCAGATCTCCAGCAGCCTGAACTTCTCAGTCTCTTTGTGATCATGGGGCTGCAGCTCCTGTACTATTTTTTAGCTAAACAACATATTTTTCATCTTCTCTATACTCATACCAATTCCTTCTGTCTCCAAACTGCCACGAGCCTTATAGCAATGATTTTTGACCAAAAAACCTCTTGCTCATCATTATCTTTTCCATGCAAGATCAACACCAGGCTGTCTTGCCCATCCATAAAAATTTGCAGCTATTTTCTTCCATTTATTCTTTCTCAACCCTGCTAATCAGACAGTGGCCTAGTTTGGAATGGACCTTCAGGATCATCTTTGTTGGAACAAGACATCTTCCACTATCCCAGGTTGCTCAGATCCCCATCCAACCTGGCTTTGAACACTTCCAGGGATGGGGCAGCCGCAGCTTCTTTGGGCAACCTGTGCCAGGGCCTCACCACCCTCACTGGGAATAATTTCTTCCTGATATCCAGCCTAAACCTACTCTCAATTTGAAGCCACTCCCATCCCTGGGAGTCCCATCACTCCATGCCCTTGTAAAGAGTCTCTCTCCATCTTTCCTGTGGTCTCCCTTCAGGTAGTGGAAAGCCACAATTAGGTCACCCCAGAGCCTGCTCTCTTCCAGGTTGAACAATCCCCAGTTCTCACAGCCTTTGCTCCCAGCAGAGCTGCTCCATCCCTCTGATCATCTTGATGGTCTCTCTGGACTGGCTCCAAAAGTCCATGTCCTTCCTGTGCTGGGGACTCCAAAGCTGGACACAACACTCCAGGTGGGATCTCACCATATTGGAGCAGAGGTGCAGAATCTGCTGACAGTTTTACCCACAAAGGGCTGTAACTGCATTTCTCACTGTTGTTTCCCCCAAACTCATTTCCCCCAGGCACAAAAATGCTCTCCCTCCAAGAGCATCCCCTCCACATCCCCCTCCAGACACCTGGACAGGGCAGAACACTGGGAAGCCCTACAGAAGCATGGGCATTGTTCAGAGGACTGAGCACACAACACGAGCATATGGCTCTAATGCTAATTAATTATGCTGTGGGTTAAGGGGGACGCTGAAATAATAATGCTAAATGAGATTGGAAAGATACTTCCTGTGTGTTTAATTAGGGTGGTATCTCTCTGATTTCAGAGAGCATAACGCAGCTCCAGAGGACCCTTCCTGCCCTCACAAAGGCCAAATGCCACAATTTAATCTGCCATAGCAAAATAATTAATCCAAACATCAATGGCCAACTTCTCAACAATGGTCGAGGCACAAATTCAGCTTTATGAATAGTAGCAAAAAAAAAAAATCAGTTCACACAGCTGAGTTTTTATTTTGCAAAAATTTGACTTGTCTACACTGATTCTACACAGACATTGACTTCCAGTTTTGCTTCCAGGTGGGTTGGATTATCAACTGCTCCTTTTTCTTTTTTTACAGAGAATATTTTTATTCAACAGAATAAAAAGGTGCAGTTATTCACAAATTGTCCTAACTTGCAGACATATAACTTTAAAATCAAACTACAAGAGGTTTTTTCACGTTTCATTAAACAGATTAAAAAATAGAGTGTTCTAACCTTGGCCCTTGACTTGTTATTTATGAACTTTTTCTTATCCTTTACTTTTCTTTGAACACATTGCCTTTAAATCCCTACCAGTGTGAGTATTTGGGGATTACCACACCCTCCTATAGTGTCATTAAAAGTATGATGAGGCAAGATTTTGTTCCAGGGAAGTAATGTTAGGATTCTTTGAAAAGAAAGAGCAGTTCCCTTTTAAAGACTAATAGCTCTTGTAGTGAAAAGTTGTTCCCATTTATTAAATGGTCACTGTCAGCCAGAAAAATCACATTAAGTTCAAGAACAATCATAATTAGCATTTTCAATCAAAATGGTACAATAATAAGCACATTAACACAATAACATGTTGATGTATGAAGAAGGGAAAGTCTTGCTGCCTCAGGTAATGTTTTAGTCTGAAAAGAATAATTGCCAACTACTTCAAAGTGCTATCATGAATTAGGCTTGTTTATGGCATAATTAGAGAGTAAAAATGAAGATATGTACATGTCAGATTTGAAATTGGCTATTTTCTACCTGCAGTGCTCAGAATTTCCAAATGCCTTCTGCAATGTATTGTATCTTGCTATTTTCAGGCACTATATCAAGTTGCATCATGTCACATCCTATTCTATTAAACGATGTAATAATTCTATTGGGTTCACCCCTAGGTATTCACTATGCTAGAAATGTAAAAGAAATAAAAATATACCCAGTGGAAGAGTTAATGAAATGAAACTTGAAAAAAAATAGAAAGCTTTCAGTTAACCAGTTTTCAAAGTGCAGGTTACACAATCAATTTAGTTTCTTGGTTGTTATTTGATCTCATTCTCCTGTTCTTTGCATAGCATAGGAATGATGCACAGAGACCCAACAGAAGAGAGACACTCCATAAAGAAAAGCCAACAGGAAGTGAAGGATTAACTCCAACATAGTTTTTGAAAATCTAAGAGTTCACCACTAACTAATATTGTCAAGAGTCTTTTTCAAAAAAAAATAAGATTTCTTTGAAAAATGAGACTCCTGGATTATTATAGGGAGAATTGCTGAAATCTGTTCCCAAGTCTTAGAACATCTTTCAAAAGTTTCTTTTTATTTTCCTTCTATAGAAACTTTGAAGCAACTTTTTAGGCAGAAGAGACCCATATATCTATCATCTACAACACATCCAAAGAGAGTTAATTATTTAAAGCTACTACTTTACATTAAGCACAAATGTGATATTTCCATTAGCTTTAATTGTGAGGAGACATTAAAGAACTGCATCTCTCTCCACTAGCAAAACATTTCAAAAACAACTTAAAAAAAAAAAAAGTCTGACAGATGGAAAAAAAAATCTCTTAAAGTGCTTATTTGAAAGTAAATGTTAGGTCAATATAATTAAGAGATTCAGCAGCAAATGCATCCTTACCAGTTTTTTTTTTTAAATCAAATATCATCATTATCGGAAGAACATGCTGTTCATACATAAATAAGGAACCAGAATCACTGCGTTTAATGCAATGAGAAACACAATCTTTACCATGACAATATAACTGGTGTGTCCTACCATGTCATAATATAGAAGTCTGGTTTGTTTTCAAGTTTTAGAATAGTTTGGTTTTGGAGACCTTGCACTCAATGGAGTCTAAGATACACCTGGATGCCCACCCCAAACCAATTTTTTTTAACCAGATTATTTAGAATAAATCAATATTAAATGGGAGTGTTGAAATATATGTGTATGTGTGTGAAGATATATATAAAAACACACACGTTTTAAAAAGTATGAAATACCTTTTCAGAGGGGCTGGGAGACTCAGGGCTGAAAGTGAAGAAAGTTAGCATGAAAATGAGTACCTGATTACTGAAACACTGCCATAGTCAGCAGCAGGCAAAAAGGAAGCTGTAGTGAAGGTTCAGCAGTTCTCCAGAGCACACCCACAGCCACATTAATTTTGAAATCTTTTGAAATGCTATTCCACATTCCCATGCAATCTAGCAGCAGTTGTGAAAACATCTTTCAATCATTTCTAATAGCTTTAAAATTATATAGCACCTTTCATCTAAATGGATCTTAAAACGGGCTTCTAGCTTTATTCACTAATTTTAGAATTTATTGTGCTTAAAACAAAGAACTCCATTAGCTAACTTATAAATAGGCTAATTATCATAATGTGACCTAACTACTGTAAGTTGCCTAGACAGCAAAATATACAACTTTAAAGCTGCAAATCACCTGATTCTTTCCTTTATAAGAATCTGAGTTTATACACTTGCAGAAACATTAGGAAAAAGGAACAACATACAGTGAATTTTCAAATAAGGGCTCATTATAGCCAATCCAATGCTCTCTATTAAAAGGAATTTTTCTTCTGATTCATCAGAACTGCAGGTTGGAAGAAGACACGCCCTGTCAGGCAGCAGCAGAAAACCAGAAGGGACTCAGCTCCTTCCTGCTTTCACAGCCCACCACACCACCTTCCTACCAACTTCAGGGAGTGGAAGCTCCATCAACATTTTCATTTTCAACTAATCAATGGCTGTGTGATTTTTCAGTGCCTTTCTGGGTATTTTTGTGTTTTCCAGCATAAGAAGGTGAGGATTGCTGGGTAATACCATCAGTACACTGGTTTCAAAGGTGATAGGAGACAAGGAAAAACAACTTAGGAGTTAGTGTAAAAGTAAAACAGCAATTAACCATCAAGAAACCAAAACCCTTGTGTTTCATGTATGATTTAAAAAAAATGTTTCTAGGCCTTAGGAAATGTAATTTGCCAATAGATTGTAGTGCAACAACTAAGGGGAAGTGATTGTAATTGCAAATTACCTGTGCCACATGGAAGGCACTAATACACTTAAAATATAATTGTGCCTACATCTATGATTGGTAATGCCCCACCTTCAATCTGCCCTCATGAGACATGGGGGAGACAAGGCTTGCTTTGCCAAGGCACAGGAGGACAGGATTGTCCCAGGGCTGGAGGGCAGGCTCACTGCCACCCCTGGGGGGAGATGTCCTTTCCCGGGACATCTCATTGCTGTCCTTTAAATGACTACTAAAGCCAACATTCCAAAAGGATTTTTAGTTTTAGGAACCTAGTCTTCTGTGCTCCTTACATCATTCTGGCAGTCATTATTCTTCACTTTTACTGTATCTTTACCACAGCCAGTCTCACTCCTCCTTCTGTTTTGTTTGTCTTCTCAGCAGAAAGCAAAACTAAAGCAGAAACTTCAGAGCTGATTTTATCACCTGTGTTCACCAATCCTTTCACATGTGACATTTCCATCACTAATAAACCACGTGTTTAAACAAAACCTCTTCAACAAGGCTTCTTCCTTCTCTGACAGCATCCTTAGGATCAGAGAAATGAGTTGACAAAGGATATTATCTGAGCAGGTCTTCACACCAGCATGGATTATGTGCATCTCCTTTTCACAACAAATACATTGTTTGTATGTGTTGCCAAAATGTAAAGTGCACTAACGTAAAAATGTAAAATGAAGTCAATGGCAATAGAATATTTATTTAGTTAGAAATAGTGAGGCCCAAGATAGGTATGCAGCTGAGCACAGAAACTATTATATTAACTGCTAGCAGAGACTGTACAAGCTTAAATGAGCCTATTACTATAAATGCAGAATGTGCAAATTAATTTGTGTCTGAGCCAAATTAAAACACAGCCTTGATTTTATGCAAGATAAAATATTTGGCTTAATGCAAAATGTTTTGAATAGTTATGCTAGTAAATAAAATTTGCTATCAAAGTAATGAGTGCCTTGACCAAAGCAAGGCCTGTTGAAGATTAAAAAAAAGAAAAAAATTAAAGATATTCAAGGTATGTGAAGGGATGAAAAGTAATAAGCTCTGAATGACTTAGTGATGGCTGTCATAAAAATCTGGCAGGGTATTCTATTTACAATATGTAATAAAACTGTCACACACAGAATTTATAAAAGCATTTGCCCTAGAAAGCTAAATCTTTTTGCCAAGGGCAAGTTAATAACCTCTACAGTTCATTTGAATATATGGGCAAGGAGATGTTTTGACTAATAGAGCATCACAAGGTGAGTGCTAGGCAATCTAATAGATATTGGGAGAATAGGATGATTCAAAGATGATGGCAACCTGTTAGAATATTGCTGGAAAATCTTGTGAACTTCACAGCAATTGTGCTCTGTCCTACTAAATGTGTGCTGGGCACGTGTGTGCAAATGTGTGAGTTTTACTGATTGCGGATTACACATGCAGCAATTCCATGTTAGCTGACACTAAAATAATTCCTCCTCAAATACTCAGAGAAGATGCTGACTTGTGAAGTAGCAAATTGAATGCAGAGCTACTGCTCTTAAGATTATGCAGGGCTTAGTGGTTTGAGAGATTTAAGTCACTAACAGATCAGCTAAAATCCGGGATTTTTCCCTCATAAAAATCCACACTTGTAAATTAACATATTTTTAAATTGAAGCTGCAATAATACAACTTAATTTAACTTGGAATGGTGTCCCACATTATAAGTTATGAATCATCCAGGAAAATACTTGTCCAGAGTACAAAGCTGCATACAAGTTCATGAGGAACAAACAGCAGCTCAGTCCCACCTTTTTAGGTGTAAACCTATATTCGGTAAGATAATAATCACTGTATTAGAAAAATACATTTGCTTCTGCCTGAGAACTAGGAACATTTTTCTGTCCTGAGAGCTGTCTTGCCACAGATTAGTATTTCTACCTGAGCTAGCTAATTTAAAGTTCATTTTGGACAGCTCTAAAACGTGCTGCCATCACTGCCGTGACTGCAACTTGGACAGGCACCGTGACAAGTTACATTAGCTCCCCAATATATTTGCAGTGGAGCACTGATGAAAAAAAAGCAACCAGGATAGATCCATTAGACCTACATGACTTAAACCCCGCTGCCAGGCAGCTCTGTGCAAGACATTTGGTGCTCCTGCACGGGGGAAAGGGTCCAAATAAATGAGATGAGCTTCAGATTAGGTTTTAGCCATCGTCCCCATAGATATGTTGAGGCAGCAGCTCTAAAGGCCTTCTGCCTCTGGCTGGTGGCCTATCCCCATGACACAAAGGGAATTTTCCTGTCCTGCTAATGAAAGTCTGTGCCTGTGTATCTGGCTGTGCAGTTTTTGCTGACTACGATTCCATCCTGCAGCAATGTTATTTTACCTTAAAATTTAAAGCCTTTACATCAGAAACCAATTTGAAAGTTCAGCTATCATATAGCTTTTATAAGTGTCACTAACATACCATAGAAAAAGTCACAAAACCAGCATGAGATGGTTTAAACTACTCCATTCCTGTAGTTTAAATTACTTGAATTATATCTTTCTTACTCTCTTATGTGAGTGATTGATATCCAAGTGTCTGATGAGCATTTGCAGTTGAAATTATATTAATAATCTACCTATTCCTTTCACTCTAATCCATAGGAGAAACAATTATGATTGATATTTTATTCTTCTACTGTCTTAATGGAATTCCATTTCATGCAGGACTCTCAGAGAGGGGCATGTCAAATTTACTTAAACTTCACTCATGAAAGGTGGCAATACAGGTGGCCATTCCAATTTCCTCAACATTCAGCTTCAGCATCTCACCTACACGAATCTATAGCTGGTTTTTTTTGGGAATGTAATAGTTCAGGACGATTAATGGCAAAAGAGGAAGAGGCAATGCCTCAGAGTGATAAGGCAGTCCTAAAGAAGCCATGATTTAGCAAAAAAAGATTAAGCAGCACACTTATTTGTGAAGTGATGCTGAGTGATGATTGTGTTACTATCAGGTTGTAACATATGTTCAGGTCAGCAGCATACATATTGCATCCTCAATTGCAAAATTAATTTTTTGGGGGAAAGATCAGCGCTCAATTTCTGAGAGCCAAGACTTCAGCTGTTTGAGTGAGAGGAGCTGGCACAGGCCGCAGGAGATTGGAAGGAATGTCTGCAGTGACATCCCTGCTGCCGCTTCTCAGCTGCCTGCTAATGCTCTGCACCACAACAGTTTAGGAGGGAGCACAGCTGATGCTGGCAGCACTCCGTGATCCCTGCCCTTGCCACGTCCTTGGAATTCCCCAGAGCCCTCCTGAGGAAGCTGTGTCACTTTGCCACCCCTCTGTAGAGTCCCAATTGTGCCCTGACAGGTGCCAGGGCTGAGCACACATCGCTGCCCTGCACGTGCTGCTCATTGCAGCCCCAGCACGAGCTGTGTGCCATCAGCCTCTGGCAGCTTTCCCCTCATCAATCACCCTCTCCAGCCAGCTCTCAACCTGCTGCTCTTGGCCTGCTGCCTTGTCATCTCTCTGCTCCTTTCCTCCACCAAGCAGACTAGCTGTGGTCTCAGAAAATTACCCTTATTTTTCTCTACTCAGGGACCAGAGACCTCTCAACCGGCTGCCACATGCTCCTCTCAATGGTGAGATGCTCTTTCTCTCACACACATTAGAGTCTGGAGAATTCTTTTGTGCCTGCAGGGACACAAAAACCAGCCTGGGAGCCAATACAGCAACAACAGAAATAGCAACAATAATGCACTGAATGAATCCATGTAAGAAGTGACCTGAAGTGCTCTAGAATGGATAAAGAATATAATATATATATTTTGATTTATTTTTGGGTTTGAAGCAACAACAATGGAGCTGTTCAACATGAGCATACCCTTTATGATCCAAACAGGACTAAGCTAAATATAAATTCACGATAAACGTGAATGAATGAGGTTAAAGATTTCTTATCATATCACAAAAATACCACAAGGTGATCCAGAAACATGCCTGCAATTTAATGGATATTGGGGAATTGACCAAATTTATAGGTTGCCATAGTACTGTGACATTTCAAAGAGCAGTAAAAATGCCTCACGTTTTTCTCCTGTGTAAATGCAATTGTGGGGACAACACAGGAGAAACTGCTGCTGCATCAGTGTCACCCTATTCTTGTGCTAAAGGCTCAAATTGCAGTCAATTAAGAGACTGTCTCACTATTCAAACAAAACCACAACAAGCACCACAAGAACAAGTGTTAGACCAAATCTAAAGTTTGAATGGCATGACATCAACACCCCAAAGTCATGAGAACCAATGGCCACTTTGGGTGCACCACAAGTTAATGCATCAAGACATGTAAATTAATTGCAAAGGTAGGAGGAGACTGCAATGCTACGTTCAGTTGCAGGAGTTTTTAGCACTGAGTTGTGAATTTTTGCTGTTACCATTTCAAGTTTACAGCAGCTGTAATGGAGAGGACATCCCTCCAGGACACTCCTTGATAAGCAGCAGATAAAAAAAAAAATCTACATTTATAACAAACAAAGGTTTTAATTAAACAATACTTCTAAGAGAGAGAAGGAAAGCTACAACTGCCATACAAGGCATTTTTCTGGTGGCAGAAAGCTGTGATTCCTGCTTTCCCTGGGGTCACAGGTCCATAAAAACTCAAAAGGTGCTCTCTGTACAAAGCAAGAGAAGAGGTGAGCCCAGGCTCCCCATACTGTGCCTTACTTTGAAATCACAGGGGGAGATTAGTGAGAAAAAATGTACCAGTCCAATTAAAAAAAAAAAAATCTGTAAAAGCTTTTCATTTGTTGAGAAAAAAAGCAGGAACTGAAGCCATTCATCTTGAAGGAAAAGAGATGAAACAGAAGAATGAACACTCCTTTTCTAGGTTTCAAACATTTGGCTTGTTTGTTTTGGTTTGAGAAAAGTAAATCTGTAATCAGATTTGGATCAACTTCTAGTTTGCTTCCAAGCTTTGCTTACTTTTTCAATTTATTAGAGATATGACTGAAAATATACACATGGGCACTTTTTGTCCTAATTATTGATACAAAAACACACAGTCTTTATTCTAAAATAGCAAAGGCAACCTAAATGATAAAAATATGGCCTTTTAAATAAAAATTTCAGATTATGAACCAATACAAGAGAATTAGTAGCTCTCTCTACTGCTCTGAATTTTTCTAAGTGTGACAAACAGACACAGAGAAGATGCCAGGTGTGGATCAGAGAGGAGATCCACTCCTAGCAAGGAGAAAGCAAAGGATGCTCAGGGGCTCCCAACAGGAGGTTGAAGTGAGGTGGGATCAGTCTCTGCTCCCAGGTAAGAAGCAACAAGAGGAACTTTTATGCTCCTAAGGTTCCTGTGGTGACAAGAGTGACTGGGTGTGTTCGTGGAGGTGAATTCATATACAAGAGTCACGTAAAAACCAAAACCTCTCCGCCATCTGGGGTAGAGAATGGGGAAGAGGAAGCTTGGATAAAGTAACTGAACCCAGATCTACAAGAACATCTGCATCTACTGGTATTTATCAGTAGGAAACCCTGCGTCAACACCACTTCCAAATAATTTAAATGAACCAGCAAGTTTTTATTAATATCAAAAATCTCCTCTACTTTTCCCTTTTTGGGAGTTACTTCAGGGTCAGAATCAAAACAAGTTTTTGTTTATTTCTAGAGCACAGGTAACAAACAAACTTCATCAAATCCCATAAATCCCAAATGAACAACTTCAATTTCGATGTTTTTTACTTTTTCATATTTCAGTTCTACTCCTGCTACTTGAGTTACTGAGTCAGAATTGCCTTTTGTTGTTTTTCTAGCATAAATGCCAAAAACAAAAAAAAAAAAAAAAAAAAAAGGAAAAAAAGAAGAAGAAATAGCTGGAAATAATAATAGGAAGAAATAGCACTGGCTATTCTAGCAGAATTGAGAATTGTTCACTCTGCATTTCAAGAATTGAAACCCAGGCAAATGCTTTGTTTCATGCAAAATGCAAAGCCTTCCTTTAAGCAGGGAAGTACATGGATGAGTGATTCCCTCTCTCATTTATGCTTCTCTGACTCAGATCCTTTCCAAAGTCCAGTTTCCACTCCCTTAAAGTCACACACAAAAATTCCTGCTGGTTTCCACTGGACCTTTCAAGTGGAAAGATTACTCTTCCCACTTGAATTTAGGACCAAGGAAATGAAATTCCAAAGCATGACCTTGAACCCACATATTGTACATAATGGAGAAACACCTGTGTCCAAACCAACTGGGAAGTTGGTTTGGTTTTTTTTTCCTTAATAACTTCATATGTGTTTCTGAAATGAAGTTTAACTCATCCTATGAAAGCACAATATAATAAAAGTCTCATAAATTATTTAATGCTGGACATATACACAGAAAAAAAATCCACAAACTCTGCCAGGCTGTGAGACAAGAGTCTTATGGCACAATATGTTCTTGTTCATTAGTTTTCAAAAACTACATTAACCTTTTATATTCTCGTTATGTTGTGATTTGTCTTATTTCCTAAGATTACAAGGAGTGACACAATTGGATTTTGCCACAGCTCTTGTCCACTCTTTCAAAAGCATTCAGCATCACTATGGATTAAATGGCACAATAACATGGTCAGTATTTCATTTGCTGCTTCACAGCTGTTAGAAGGTGTTTCTGTGATCTCAAACACGAGAGGGGCAGCCAAATCTCACTAGTGCTTCTCGGCTGCAGGTTATTCCAACATACATGGGTTATAACTAAAGCGTATTTAAATTATCTGTCTTCCTATCACTTGGACCCAATGCAATCTTTCACTGGAAGAAAACAGTTGGTAACTCTTTTCAAGGATTTATTTTAAGCTGGATTTCAATACTTTTTTTCCCAAAAAAAAAAATAAAAAAGAGATATTTAGATATGTTCATACCAATGTTCCATCTATAAATATCAGCTTATCCCTGCAAGGGAAATACAAAATGAAAGTACTTGAAAAGCTGTGGTCATGGTATGGATCTATCTTTGCTCCTTTGAGCTGGACCACAGCCAGGCAGCTCTAGTCTGGAACTAACTGGTGTGACCCTGCACTTACAGAGTTGCACAAACTCCTGCCCCTCATCTCTGAATTGACAAATAGGTCAAACCTCCCCAAAATGTAAAATTTCCCAAAGTAAATTCACAAATTTCCATGGCACAGAAGAATTAATAAGCCTGGAGAAAAGAAAGGCAAAGCAAAGGGTCCTTAGTATGCTATTAGAACAAACAGATTATTAAATTACAACTTTTAAATGCATCTTCTGGATCCATTTCCCCCATCCATTCTAAGATAAAATAGGGATTCTAGAATATCTTTACAAGTATTCATATGGATAGGTACCCACCCATCCATGGAATATTCCTTGTGGTTATCACTATAATAATGTGACATGTTGCAGTAAATCAGTACTTTTGTGCTCCATCTTGCAGATTTTACTGATATGGTGTGACAGTTCCAGCACCTCTTAAATAGCCTTCTAATCTTTTTTCACTTTGAATCACACATGAAAATTTAATTATGTGTGATTCTTCCATCAAAGTTGTCCTAATCTACTACAGCCAATAATGTGATATTGTAAAAGGAAAAACCATTAAATTTTACGAGATGGGTATTCAGGCAACCATTTTTTTTCCCTGGGAGATATTTAATCATTATCTTAAATTCACATAGCTATCTGACACTGAGCAGAAAGCAGCCCCATCTTATAGAATCACTGCATTAACAAAAATGCAGAGGTTGAAATTGGAGCTGATCATGTAATCATCCAACCTTATGAGGATTTGCTGTCACAGAAAACAGATTAGCAGGAAATTTAGAATGTGGTCTGTTTGGAAAGCTGCTTTTTATGATAGCACTTCCTCTTTATTAAGCATCCTGAAGCATTTCTCTTAAATGCAGAAAATACAGAAAGCAATGTCTACAGAAGTCTCCATTTTTGTTTTGAACCTTTCACTTCTTAAATGGATATTTCAACAAACACAGCCGTTTTATGGAAAATACAGCAATAAATTGGATTATGGAGTTCTGATAACAATTTTCATATCCGGATCAAAGCCAATGTGAAGTGTTACATGACCAGAATCTATAGCAGATACCAAAAATATTACATTACCAAAGATAACTGGGCATGAGCACATTCTCACATGCTTATGTGTTCTTTCACATGAGCTTTTGCAGGAATTACAACACTGATATCAGGGACAGGGTTAGTACTGCCACATTGTCACACTCTGCTTTCCTGCAGCTAAGGACAGAACACCTTTTCTCATTATGTCAGACAAATGTAAGTGTAGAGACTTTATACTTCTAGGAAATTTTAAAAAAGGAATTTTAACTCTATGCAGAAAGTAGATTTGCGTCACTTCACTAAAACAAATTTTCTATCATAAAAAAAACCAAACACAAAACACCAAAGTAAAAAACCAAACCAACCAACCAAACAAACCCAACAAAACATCTCCAGACAAAAAAAAAAAGCCCAAACCTCTAATAATTCTAGGGGTTTTTACCACACCCTGGGAATTTTGATACAAGAAGAACATAATTGTGATCTTCTCTACTTTTTATTAATATGCAAAGTATGTGAGATTCACTTGCCCCTCTCTCTGAAAAGAGAAGGACACTGGGTAAAGAATTCTGCTTAGAGTTACCCTACATCCCATTTTTGGAAGTCTGGAAAAAGGTATTTTATACAAAATTACACTAAGAGAAACAGAGCCATTACGTGTCAAAACAAAATCTGAAGCAAAGTCCAGCAGGGAAATAAAACCAAGTTACTCATTTGTGTAGTAAAACCTGGCCTTCCTCTAGTGCTAATGCTTTGTGTTTCTTACTGATATTAAAAAGGATCTTCGTATTCCCAATCAGCGATGAGAACATAATTTTTATTAGCTTTTACTTTTTTAAAATTTTATACTAACATAGCCAATGGAAAATAATTCATTTTTCTAAAACCAGTCATAAGTTTATCATATCGGAGATGATGACTCAAACCAAAATGCTTTAAGCACCCCTAGTTAGTTCACCAGGCCCTTCCTATAATATTTTATACTCTCAAAAACAGTTTCAAATATGTCATTCCAGAATATCAGTGACAAATTAGAGTCATTTCAAACACCAGATTTTGTACATTTCCAATATCCTTCAACAATGAATTAACTTTTTGCTTAATGACTAAAAGTTTAATTAATTTACTGAAAACAGGCACAACTAACCGTCCCTTTAATTAAGAAAAACCATTAAAATCCACAATTACCTTTGAAACTGTAGGAAGTTTAAATGTTATGTTATTTTATAAATGCTTATCCTCAATCAAGTTTATGAAAAATGACATAGCATTAAGTTTAAAATGACAGAAGTTATTTCAGGATTTCTTTCATGTGATGAACTTGCAATTTTAGCTCTCCTTTTGTATTTCCCAAGAGACATATGGACTCAATGGATCCAAGAGTAATAACATTAATTAAAAGCAGGCATTATTTACTAACCACAAGTTTGGGTGGATTTGTTTGTTTTCCTTTTTCCCAAAGGTTCTTTTTCATATGCAGGAGTGTGGGGGGGGGGGAGGATTACAACTCACTTGTACATATATAAAAAAAATAAAAATTACGCATTTCACTTGGACAAAGTTGATTTCACTTTTTATGAACGCATTACAACAGCTCATGAACACAGGAATACATTTCACATCCTTCAGTTTTCATTAGTAACTCAGATTTCATGCTCTGTAATTTGCCTCTTCCCTTTCCCAGATTTCTGAATTTGCTTCTACATGAAAAAGAGATTGGGAAAAAAAAAAAAACAAAAACAAAACAAAACAACAAGTAAGTATTTTTGTTATGTAGGCATGTTAAAGACATGAGGTTATCATTACATCCCCTACCCTGAGGTCACTGTTTGGCAATTTATTGACATGTCAGAGTAGGATGCAGCACTGTTTCTACTGAAGTTGTTTTGTAAACACAAGCAGGTGAAGTTGTAACAGAAGCCAAAAACTTTAAACCACCATAAGCCTTTTCTAAGAGTATAAACACAATAATTTTGTCCTTCTAACTACTGTGAAAAATCCTGCTATCTCCCAGTTACACTTGAGCAGCACAGCTCCTGCTCTGTTAATGAGAAACAGAACTGTTTCCCCTGGAGGCTGAAAACAGCTGAGAAATCCCAAAAACTGGGGAAGGTCCAGCAGCCTCTTGGACTGGTGGCTCCAGCAGCAGGAGCTGACAGCACCCCACAGCACAGTGAGACACTCCACACTTCAAGAACACGAGTGAACAAAAGTCATCTCAGGTCACTCTTGAGCCCTGCTCTGACATGAAGAGCTTGGGGGTGGTGTGAAAAATATCCTAGTTTGATAGTCCTGGTAGCACTATTTTAAAAACTTAAAGGCTTTTTTTTTTTTTTGGTCCAACTTTCAAGTGTTCAGAGAGACACTGCCAAAAAAAATATGTCAGAAGTGTGTCAAGAATACTACTGGTTAAAAGAATCGTGAGGGAGTAATTTATTTTTGAGAAATAAAAAAAAAACTAAGTGCCTATCACTTGCAGAATGTGAGATGCTTCATCTGTTAAAATATAATGTGAAAAAAAAGCAAAAAAAAGCCTTTTCTTTGAAAATGCTACTCATTAACATTCCTTGAACTGTACATAAAAGCCTCCTGAACTGCTGTCAAAAATCATCAGAAATGACCTGGAAAATGGAGCAAAAGTGAGATTACAAAGTTAGTTATGGCTACTTAATTATATTTAGTGTCAGGACAGTCAAGGGCTATCTACAAAACATAAAAGAAAGTTTCCACATTTCCAGATGAGTCAGCATTCACATGTCAGAGGACAATCACTGCAGATGAATGCTCCAGGTTAGTCAGGCATTAGAAAAATATATTCAGCATGGAGGAGCCTGAGTTTGGGCATTTATTTGATCAGCCTTTGATGAAAGAAAGCAATTTCTGGTGCTGGGATTTGTAAGCAAAGCACAGAGGAGAAGAGAGGAGCTGCTTCTGGGGCAGCCTGCACAAGGACACAGCCGCAGCTTGGATGCAGGGAACCTTGTTTTTCTCTGCATCTCAATAGGATGCACCTACTGAAAAGATAAAAAAAAAAAAGGCAAACAGAAGAAGAATAACAAATATCCCTGTGAATCTTAAACCTGGAAAACAGATCATGAGATATGGAGTTGATAGCAGACAACTCAAGTCATGAATGGCAAGGAGGATGACAGCAGCTGTTGAGTCCATCCTTCAGCATAAGAATCAGGGGCATTATATGAAACTACAAAAAAAAAAAAAACAGTTGGAAGCCAGAAGTGGAGTTGTTCACACACTGGAGAGCTCAGCTGTACCGTGGCTAGCTAACCAATATTATTGTATTTCACACATTTTTAAAAGGTATCTGAAGATGCTCTTGGAAAAAGAATCCAGGCCTTTAACTTCCTGAGCTGTAGATTGACAGAGATTCTGAGAAAATTCTGGATTTTTTTTTTACCTACTTGTAGCACAACACTAGAAGCAGGCCAGTATGGCAGATGAGTCTGAGGCCTGACATAGTAGTATCTGCGTCCTTTAAATAATCCCAAAAATACTCAAAAATGAAACCATAATAATAATTATGTTAATATAACTATGGAATAATTTATTCACAAGATTTATTGTTGCATAAATATTCAACAATCAGAAATTGTGAAATGCCTCAGCATGCAAGCAGGCATTGAAAACCTCCTAAGCTTCAGATTAGCCAAATTCTTTGACACAGTGAGGCTTCAATAAGCAGATTTCTTTTCATATGGCAATCCTTATAATCTAGTGCAATCCCAAGTGCTAGCTCAGAGATCTACAGAAGCATCCATTTTTTAAAAAATATTTCAGTAAAAGGTAAACTTTTAGAAAGCAACAGGAAACCACAACTGCGCAGATGTGTAAAAATTAACAGTATAAACTCAGGATTTAAGTCAGTCTTTTCTTTTTCCTCCCTGTAAAGCATAATGCAATGTTATAAATTTAAATCCATTTGGAGCTGTTTCTTTACCAAAAGATCTGTATCTGCATGAGTTCCATAGGTTACCGTGCTATTTTGTTGGATTAATGACAAAAACCCCATGCATGTATAATCAGGGTAATGTGGTAGCACATTTCAGTTTCTACAGGTCATTTATAATTTATGCAATTTGTTCCCTCTTTTTTAATGGCAACATTTTTCATCCAAAGTTGTGCTTCCCTCAGCTGCAAAATGGAGAGCCATTCATTTAATGTATGCAGATGGAAAACAGAAAAAAGGTCAGACAAATTGCAGCCTTGTATTTGCAAGAAAAGTAGAATTCTGCAGCCTTCCTGGAGAAAACACTCAGAAATACACCTCAAAATTTGCTTAGAACTACAGCAAAAAGAGATTTGTGAAAATTTTTGTCCTGTCATTGTGCTGAAATATCTTGAAAAATAGTGCCACTTTCTTATATGGACCCCAGTGTCCATTCTGCTTATTTTGAAGTACTTTTGGTCTGAAAAGATAAAAAAAAAAAAAAAGTAAAATCCACATTCAAGGTGAAAAACAATAAAAACACAAAAAGAAATTAATGACCCAAATCGCAAAATTACGTGTATTGTACAGTTATGAAACATATTTTGAAGAAAAATTATATTTTAAAGACAGTCTAACTAAAGAGCAATAAAAACTTCTAAAAGGCCGAATGAACTTATATTTTCCTGCCTTATTTTTAAAGGCTAGCTCAATATTACTGAAATAAACTAACTAAATAAATAAATACTAAATACTAAAATACTTGGTTCCATTTTTATATTTGCATCAACACAAAATACTTGAACTGATTTTATGCTCAATCTGGATATTATTAAAGAAGATCAACACCAGATTTTTTTAATTTTGAATAAATTTTAATGGCTTTATCAGAGCTGTCAGTTGGTAAAGAAAAGTACCTGGATACATACTTGTTGTATTAATGCATGAATACTGAGTAGGAAGGGATCTCTGTTTCCCTAAAGTATTTTTAAAGGCTTCATTAAAAATTTTAAATGGAATTCAACTCTTTCTATTTCACTAAAAAATCCCCCAAAATTCTAGTCATAGATTTATCCATAAAAATACAGAAGAGATAGACTTTCCCTCACCCCCTAAATAGAGCAAAGCTTTCCAAAGTTGCAAAGCCAATTGTAAATTTTCCTGTTTGACTCCTCATTCAGTGGAACATGCTGGAAGGTTTACAGGGCAAATCTCTGTCCTTACTTAGAGCCAAGTTTCTCAGTCACCTTGCAGAGAGCATTGTTACTAATATAGTTTTTTAATCTATTTGGCTTTCAGAAATCCAGTGGTTTGATTATGTTCAATGACCTCCTCAGAGAAAGGCATACACATGCCTTCAGTCAAAAGTTTCTCCTTTTTTTTAATATATCAAGTTCAATTCCAAGGAGATAGAGAAACAAAGGCAAAAATCTCAAAAACATATTGAAAGAACAACCTTTATTAGAAAACTGATGTTTCTGCACTTTATTTTTAGAACAGAATGTATTCTTAAGTTTATGAAGTTTAAGAAAAGGGTATCTCTACTGAATCTATACTTTAAAGAAAGTCAAGCAGTAAAATGAGCTAAAAAAGACAATAGAATTTGCATATTTATTAGCATAGCACTACTGAGCTCTTGTCAGCAAAACTGCTTCTGTCAAAATCTTGGATACCATCCTTTTAAATTTCACTGGTTGCATTTAATGTTCAAGAATTGTGACTTCTTTGGATTACAGCACTTAAGTGGTGGTGAATCCAATGGTAAAGTAACTTCATTTAAAGTTCAAAGCTGCATTTCTGGGCTCATGGAATTCTGCTAAACTAGAAGTCAAACAATATTCCCATTATGAGAAAACAGCTTCTGCCAATTCCTCACCATACCTTTGAAACTATTTAATTTCCTGAAAAAGTGCATTTCAGCTCAATTTTCTAAGTGATTCAGGTGGATAGAAGCAGAAGAAAAAATATCAGTGGTATTCAAGAATTTCTAGGATGAACTAACTCAATAGACACCTGGGCTCTGGAAGGCTATTCACAAAAATGTCATCAAGGCCATGTAACACTGATCTTCTACTCAAAATATAGTATATATATATATATGGGGAATTAATCAAATTATACTTCTGCTTTCTTCAAAATAACAGCTTAAAATAGAATTGCCCATGTATCAGGTGAGGGTAGTGGTATTTACCACCACAATCTCTGGTGTTCAGTCATAAAATTATGGTGCAATGCTAAGTTCCTAAGTAGCCCTCCTGTAGTATTTTTTTAATGAAAAAGCTTCACATTCCATGAGTTTGACTCTATGTGTCTTTATCTCATGCTTAACATATTCATTTTCCAAAGATTATGTAAGCTAAAATCTCTGGGAGCTTAAGAATGCATCTCAGCAAGCGCCTCTCCTTTTGAATATTTTAAAGATGTTTCCATTGTCATGTACAGAATTTTGTTTTCTGTTGCTCTGTTAAAAAATTCATTACATTATGCTTTGTTTAGAGAAGGGCAAGAGTGTTTCATTCAAATGGATTGAACTTGGCTATCTATGATCTCTTACTCATAAATGGGGTGACATACTAAGGTTTTTTTCCTATTACCTTGCTACTGTAATTGCAGGAGGTGGTATGAAACACTTTTTCCTTTCAAAACAGGTGTAACTGAGACATAAAATAGGTCCTTGAGAGGACAGGAGGCTTGTGTTGTAATGGCTGGATCTGAGGGGATCCTGCCTTTCCAATTCAAAGGATCAGCAGAGTCATTAACACAGCTACCAGGCTGCAAGGAGATAACCTATTCTGTGAAAAAGCTCATCTCTTGCAGAGTATAATGCATGTATTCTGGACTTCAAGACAAAAAATGTGTGGCAATTGATGGAGGGAATGGCAGCAGTCATTTGCTTTGCCCAGAGCAGAACAGTTGAACCATCAGGAGTAACTCTGAAGTCGAGCTCTAATGGGCCCCATACTACAGGGGCAGCTGGACTGGTAACACTGTGCCAGCCAGAGAAATCTGGAAATATATGAAACTGAGCTCTCAGGTCTTTCTCTTCAGAGAGAGAAAAGTAGATTGAAAGCAACCAAAACAAGAACAGACAGATGTGAAAGTCAGGGGTGTCAAAGAGCAGAGCTGGGAACTCTTCCTCCTACACAAAGTGTCTGTGCTTTCTTGGAATGGCAAAATATCTTTAATTCAACAACTAACTGATAGCATGCAAAGAAACGATGAAAATTGATCTGATGTGACTGACTGATGTTTGGATCTGCTGAGTGAGATCCATGGCTGATTAAACATTCATGATGTTATTTGTAGGTTGCTTTGAGCGTCTTAGCAATAAAATCAATTCATTAACTGTATTAATAAGGCTACACAATTGTTAACAAGGTAAATGCCATTTGAGACAATATTACAGTAGCAAAACATGTGACTCTCTATAGCAGCAGTTAAAGGACTGGGGACTTTTTAAGGATTCATATTTATTACATCTTAGTTCCTGAGATTTAGTTTTATGTATAGCATGTTATTTTCAAAGGAAATCATGACTAGACCTTTAAATTGAAAAATTACATCCATTTGTCCATGTACAGTACTTTATAAATGTCTGTCAATCTCTTTTGTGAAGCATGCCTTTTTACCATATTTCATTAGGCCTCTCATCTACCTTTTCCCTCACAAAATATGCTAAAATTTTCTTCATTTTTGAGAGGCTTTGCATGATTTTTGCCTCCCTACTCTTTGTATCACTTTAGAGGATGAACATGGGCATTAAACACATTGTTTGAGCTCACTGTGGATCAAACTGTATGCCCTATGCATATTGGAAATTTAGGTCACCTCACTGCCAGGAGTCCCAAGGGGCCTTTGGGACAGCTGTAAAATACTGTAAAACACCACTTCCAGCAGAAGGAAAGAGTCTGGAAAAAGGGCTGCCAGAAAGGCTGAGTGGCAAACTGCTGCACAAAGGTTGTCCTGCTAAGTGCCAGCACTTTACCTCTTGCAGAAGAAACACAAAGTGGCCATGTTGGAAAGATAAAGATATTTCATTCTCTGGGTAAAATCTCTCAGGATATGCACCAAATCATCCAGTATTTTATCAAATATTTCAGTGCTCTTCAAAGGCAAACTCCTCAGCTTTCCTGGCTTTTGTATGATTGCTATGCTAATAAAAACAGATAGGTACCACAGGATTTCGTCTTGAGACTTAGAAGACTAGCCCAAAAGTATGATTCAAAGGACAGAGTGAGTAAATAAAACTGATACAGTGCTGAGACCTCAGATTCACCTGCAAAGAACCAACTTTCAAGAGTTTCTATCATCACCAGTGGGGCAGTTTGAAAACAAAATCCCATGCAATTGTATCATGATTTTGAGAACTTGTCCCTAATTTCCAGTTAGCCCACCACAAGTATTGTTTTTATGAAGTTCATTTAATGCACACAGCTTTATAAAACAATATAAATGAGTCAAATGGGTTCTGCTGTGTGATACAGAAGTGAAATTATTTCATTACTACCATTCTAATGGTAATTCATTGCTACATCCATGCCATTGCTACACTGATTCTGACCGTGTCAAAAAATGGTCTTTTTTTTTTGGTAAATATTTATGATGCTCCTGACATTCATACTCTGGGCTAATTTGATTGCAGATTGTTAAACCATAAAGTTAAGCATAAAATAAAAATCAGTTACTTCTTTCTAATTGCTCTAGTGTAAAAGTTTCATTAAGCCAGGGCAGTGAATCAGAGTTCCTTCCACATCAGTTCTTAGGTTTTGCTTTCCTTGCTTTTTTCATAGGGAAAGAAAAAGATGCAAGAAGATGCTCAGCAGTTCATTAATATAATTAAATTACTAACACATTTTAGTTTGAAGAAGTAACTATAATTCCAATCTTTGTTTTACTACAGGTAACTAATGCTTTATTTTTGAATAAAGGTGAAGAAAAATTAAAACTGAAGTATTTGCTTATTTTAAAAGTAAAGTCAATACTTTGGAAATATAGGTACTTTGCAATATAACTGTCCCTGTGTTCCCAAAGAGTTTCAGGCTTGAGTTTTTGGGTGTTAATTTGGCTTTTTTGGTCAGTGGGTAGGGGTGGGGGAGAGGGAGGGAGGTGTGTGTTTGTTTTTCTTAAAACTTATAAATTAGTTGGGACTTTGAATATTCCTTGATTGTTGTAGATTTCTTATATTTTCAGCACAGATCCCCAGAAAACACATGCTACTTTTTTATTACACTCCCCTAGGGAGCAATTTCTAGGAGCTAAAATCTCACTGAAAATGGAACCTCGTTATCCAGTCTTTAAAATTATGTGACATCCCAGAGTTACACAGCTGCTCACAGAAAGTTGACAGTAAGAGTGCTCTAACATGTATATTAAGTGTTTCAACACGAAAGATTTCAATGCACAAGCTTGGTTTTATATTCACCATCACATCTGAAGAATGAAAAAGAGACATAAATTATCATCATTTCTTGCATGTGTTGCCAGTTGGCTAAGGAGGAATTATGATGGATAGGCATCAGCTCTCGCTCTGTCATGTTTTTGTCACTTATCTTGCCAAGTATTATAAGTTTAGACAGGGAATATTTGTTTTATGTTCAAAAAATATGTATTTAGTTACAGAGGACAAAGCTAGATGTTTTATTCTCTCAGGAAATTAGAGAGAGAGTTGTGACTGATTTTGTTTTGTTTAGACAAACGTCTCACTTGTGTTGTTGTTTTATTAACTAATTATGTTAAAACCAAGGGACTACTTGTCTAAATAACACAAGCTGGGATTTCTTTGGGTGATTTTAAACACATCACAACCTGAATTTATTAAATTTTTACTATTTATACTAAAAGCTCCTAGTCACTTACTAGTGGCATAGTTTGACTTTCTTTCTTTGCAGTTCTTTTTGCTTCTTTCCCTCACAAAATGTCACAATTTCAAATTAATACCTCTTGGAATCACTCTGCCATGGCATCTTGGAAAATGATTAGCAGGGCGAATTAATTTAGCAGGACACAAAAGATTTATGGAGAGATTTCCTGGGCTGCAGTACTGGGTGTGGATGAGACAATGCTAATTCAGCTCCATTCTGCCACAAACGAATGCCCTGGGCCCCATCCAAAACACAGGGTCCACAGCTTGTGATGTTCTTCTCAAAAAAAACCAGCTTTGCTATCCAAGGGACTTAATTTTACACCTGCAAACTTAATATGGAGCAAAGTTGAACATTTTGTTCACTGTATTTCTGATGGAGTGAGCATCTTTTTTGATCTACCATTGGGGTCAGAACATTAACAGATCATGGAATTTGGCATAAAACACCATTCCTAACTGCATTGCAGGCATTTCCTAGAGCTGTACTTTAAGAAAAAGTCTCAAATCATTCTTTAGCAGCTATGTCATCATAACATTTGCCTTTCTTCCACACCATGAGTTACCAAGGCAATTTTATTTTTATTGACAGATCTAAAGACAGAGTGCTTGCAAAAGAAGAGTGGCCGTCAACTGCCTGATTGGGCTCATCGTTCATTTTGCAGTGTTTTCCACTAAAGAAAAAGAAACCATTGGGCATCCTGCATCACACCTTGATAGACTTAAACAAAATTTGATACCAACTTTTTACGTTAAAAAAATATACAAATGTAAAATTTCACCAGGACTCCAGCAAAATATTTAGAGAGAACACAAACATCAATTACATTTGGAGATGATTTATCACATTATGAACCTTGCAATGTTAGGCCTTTCCAGATCTGTGTAGTTACTTCATGGCTTACATTATGCACAGAACACCCCCAGTGGCTTTCAGGGCAATAGCCACCATGTCTGAAATTAAATAGCTGTTCACATCATTGCAAAACTTTATATTAGCCCATCCTATCCTCTACCAGCTTTTGAGACAGAGGAGTCACAAGCAATCTGTGAACTTCTGTTTGCTCATAACAATAAAGATCTGCCTGGAGGGGCAGGATTTGCTGTTTCCTCTACTTAAAAAAGTTGGAGATTCCTTCCACTTTACAACTGCTCATAACTTCAGTATTTATAAGGGACAACTTCCAGCTGCTCTTCTAAAAAATGTGAACCACCTTTTAAGCACTGCATTTCAGAATCCCTTCCAGATTCAAACACAGAGCATTCAGATCATCTTTGAATTTGTCTAGCTTTCCTAAGGGTACTATGACCATTTAGACATACAAACTAACTTTATAATGATCAATCCTTAAACGCTGCGTAATAAGCCACAGACGAAAATTCCTATTAAAGTTATTTTTAATTTTTTAAATTGACATATATTTTAACCTGATAAATGTTCCAATATATGCTGAAAATGCTACAGCTCTGAGAAAAAATACTGTTATAATTTTGCTATTATCCTTAGTCTTTGACTCATTCTATGAACCTTGGTTATGTTTTCCATTTCCTTCTATTTACCATAATCTAGAAAGATATTAAAGCTTGAAATAACACAAAATAATATAATAAATACTTCTAATTATTTTATTGTATAGTTATTAGTGAATGTTTTATCAAGTTAATTAAACAGAGTGAAGACAAAATGCAAACAATTATTAGCTTCCTAAAGATAGAGGAGATAAAAAAATCTGAACTGGCTTGTTATACAAACTGAAAGCAGAACATAAGAAATAAAATTGATACTCTTTTCTTCCCAAATTCTACTTTAAGAATGAATCATAAGTCCAGTAGGGGAAAAAAAATCTCATATTAATTGACCTATATTACATTTTTATAGTTGGAGCCCCAACCCACTACTTCCCCTAGCATGAAGGCAATTTATTTAAGGCAATTCATTATCTTTAAATCTGAACTAAATCCCTGTTTTATTTTATTATTAAAAAAAGAAAAGAAAAAAGTGCAAAACATTAGTCAAGGACTCATAAGACAACTTCACTGTAGAAACAATACATTTGGTAATATGTATGGGATTATTCCAACAAGTTTAGTCCTTATACTGCAAATGTTAAGGAAGAGTATGATCATTTATTTCACTGAAGCATTCAAATAAATTAACAATAGCATTTTTGTGTTTACACTGCCCTGATTCACCATTCCTAGATACAATTTTCTGTGTCAGCCGCTTCACTATTTCTGAGGAAAAGGGGGAAGATAAGTGGCCCCTTCCCCCACAATGCCAATTTTTGATTGCTAGTGCAAGATATTTACCCCAATAGATAATGTCTAATGTAAAGGCACCTTCCTTTCTGTAGATTTAGCATGTAAACTAAGTGGAACAGAATTAATATTAAACATGAAAATAAAAAATCATCAATATATTTTAAGACAGGCATACTGTGATGCTGTCAAACAAATTATGTTAATTACTGACCATCTTTAATTTTTAGAGCAGAGAATTCTTTTACATACATCTTACACATACACTGCTCAGTAACATCAAAGAGTAATCACT
This sequence comes from Ammospiza caudacuta, assembly GCF_027887145.1. NCBI lineage: Eukaryota > Metazoa > Chordata > Aves > Passeriformes > Passerellidae > Ammospiza > Ammospiza caudacuta. The sequence continues at coordinate 10,696,755 of NC_080594.1, forward strand.
GTGATGAATTGCAAAAAATATTTTAATGAGAGTAAAAATTGGCTATAGTTAAATTTCACACCATATTTCTATTAGCATGAGTGAAGCACAGAAGCTGTCTAAGGCACTGAACTGGCTTTAGGGTTACTCTCAATTTTTCTCTTGTAACTTCATCTTTTCCTTTTCCTGGCTTTCCTGTCACTGTGTTGCAGAACTGCAGCCTTGAGTCATCCAAAACACTTCAGCTTGCATGCAGAGTGACAACATTGTGCCAAGGACTGGATTTAGCCCTGTTCCTTCAAATTTTTATCCACTATTTGTTTCAGCACTATCCTTAATAAATCCCCATAACAGCTAAAAAGCAAATCAATACTTATTTCTGGCTCATTTGTTCTCCAATTACCAGCAGGTAGTGAAGCAAAGCATAGATACTAATTAAGGGAAAATAAAAAAAAAAAAAATAAAAAAAGAGAGAAAGAATGCAAATAAACACAAATTCCTGAAAAGAGAGAAAGCAAGGGCAGCAGACAGAGGTCACCCTGCTCATGCCAGCTGTGCCAAAAAAAGGAGACTGGGATCCAGCTGCCAGCTCAGCCAGCTCCATATCCCACTTGGGCTGCTCCTCTTCACTCTGATACACTGAGGGGGGCAGCAAGAGCAGGGGGTGGCAGAAATTAGAAATGCTTTTCTGGTTTAGGTAGTTCTGTATGCAGCATTGCATGGAAAGGCAGCCAGTATAAGCATAAGCACGATGCTTGTTGGACACCACAAGAGCTAAATAGACTCTTATCTCTTGTATATTATATAATTTATTCAGGAAATAATCATCCCTAAAACATCTGTTAGTAGCTTACTAACACCCACCCTGTTGTGCTCATTAGTGTGACAATAAAAGCATGGTATCAAAAACTTTACCTGCATAAATATATGTTTGGCTCTGTCACTAAAAAAATTAAAGAAACATTAAAAAACCACCTCCATCTATCCCATCCTTCAGCACTCTGGCAGATAAAAGCATGCCTGAAATTCATTTCACAATTAGTAGGGCAAACATCAGCAGAAAGGAGAAGGGCTCTTCCAGCAGGGCACAGCCCATCCTTGAGCACCAAATGTCAGTAGGGGAGCCCTGATTTACACCAGCTGGAAATTTGACTCAGCATGTACAGAATTAGACAGCTCCCTGTTGCTGGTCAACTGAGACAAAAATTCTTGATTCATATCGACAAATGCATTTCTTATCATGACTTTGTAAGTCCTTTAAAAATGGATTTTGCTCTGATTGTGCTATGGGAAATTCCCTTTGACCTATGAAAAACTGCATTGGCCTCTTAGATGAAGTCTTCTTGTTCTCAATAGAAAATATCAGCTGCATCACTCAGCAACTGAAAGGCATTTGCTCCTGTGCGCCTAATCCCATTGTTCAGCTGACTAGAAGAGTAATAGATTTTCTATGTTTCCTTCCCCTTGTATCTAACTATTGTTGTGGCTCACAAGAAAACAACTCATTTGGAAAACAAGTAGAGCATAATAATTCCCAAACCCTCTCTTTTCCATCAGCTCTGTACTTTCACTGCATAGCAATATCTGCAATATTAAATTCACATTCATCCCACTTCTTAAAGCAAAAGAAAACCAGCAAGAATATCCCCAGAAACTATATCTAGAGTAATGAAATCCATATGCAAACTATGGAATCTGTACAGTTGCACTGAGAATTTTCTAAGGACCCTTTGGCTCTATACATTTCAGTATGGCCTCATCAACAGACTAAAGTAGCTTTTTAAGTGGGGAAGAGGTGTTTTTTGCTTTAATATAATATAAACATGCCATATAATCTTTCTTTCCTACACACTCCTCTCAGAACTGAGCCAAGTTCATGGTGTGACTGTGTCAGCACCCTCATTGTACATCTCTGTTTTGGTACAAAGGGGAAAGGAGAGAGCTTCACTTTCCTCCATCATAACCTGATGACAGGCACACTTTTTGTCTGTTCTGGAAATTAAGTGTGCTCCAGCTGCAGAATGCTCTTGTTCAGAGTGCTCATTTTACCCTTTTTCCACCTGAAGGAAATACACCTCGAGTGCACTCAGACTGTGCTCAGCTGAGGGCTGCAAGGCCCCAAGGTCAGGTGCAAAGCAAATTTGCACCTTTCAGCAAAACCAACTGCTAATGTAGCCATACTCTTCATGAGCCAGGGAATGGATTAAAGTCTAATAATAATGGTAAAATCCAGAAGAGAAGTGGTAATAGTAGATCAACCCTACAAATATTCAATACATCTTCCAATAATAATAATAGCATTTCTTTACTCTTATCTACACATGTTCAAAAATAAGGTAAAAGAGTTTTTCTATGGGAGTAAGCACATTTTAAGTAAGTGCATTGTAAATAACTTCTCCTGTTCCATGTTTATTAGTACCTTGGCTAACCAGTGTTTGTTCCTCATGCAGGAGATGGATAAATGTGTGCATATTCAGATTACCACCAGCCAGAGCTGCAACTCCATTCCAAGCTGACACGTCTCAATAAGCTCAACAGCATCCCATCCTTACAGACTGGAAACTTAGATGAGAAAGAAGCAATCCTCAGCACCTCAGTGTGCTGCTCTGCCTCCTGTATTTATGGATAAATAACATCCTTGTCAGAACTCTGCTTCACTCTGCTCTTAAGGGAAAACATAGATGGCCACAGAAGGTAGAAAGGAATGTCTCCCTGTACTCTGAAAGTGCTTCTAAAAGGAAAGGAAGGAAAGTCAAGGGTTTCTTTTCAATTATTCCATCCTCTCAGACATTCAGAGCACATCAAGAGGAGAAGAAAGAGCAGGGCAGAGAATTTGTAACCCACTGATCCTTCTCCCTTGCTGATTGTCACAAAGTGGCAGAGCCCACACAAGTGAGTAAATCAGGGTGCTATTTAACAAATATTTTACAACTTGCATAGAGATGCCTCTGTCTGCTAATTAATAAATGAGCAAAGATTTTGCTTCAGAAATTTGTGTTGTTGGTTCCATTTTGTAAGTTAATTTAAATGATTTGCCTTTTCACTGAATGCTAGTTTGTATGCTGAAATATAGATCATAAAAATAACAGGACACTCACCATGAGATCACACTACAGTAGGGGCTTCTTGAATCTTTGATAAGAAGTGTAGAGAAAATTGTATGCATGTGAGAATAGCTCAACCTTGCTACATTATTTAACCACTTTTTTGTATTATTATCAAAGCAAAACTGGATGAAAAATGAGGCAGGGAAACTGCAGACGTTAAGTTTCACAGGTAATGTTATGCCATTCTATGACATTAGACATAAGTCACCTTATTTTACCTAACATTTTTGTTTTTCAGAACTTGAGATATTTTCACAATTATTTACTGGAACAGCAAATTTGAAAACTTGAAGTAAATTACCTTTTATCCAGAGGAAGTCTAGTTCTATATTTTTGTATTCTAATGAGGCAGCAGTGCATTGAATCACCCAAATATTCTGGAAGAAGCACTGAACAACAGTAAATTCCTACATCCTCCTCTTCCACTGCAATGCACTTGGTTCACATTTTCTTGGTGTATTTTCTCAACAAGAGATACAGGACATGGGTTCAGAACAAGCAAAGTTCCTTTAAATCTTTCTGCTGTCATCTCTCCTTCTGTTCCATCATGGCAAAGGTCCATAGTTAATTGTAGGTGGGTGTACTCCTGCTGAATTGCTTGACCCTCCTCCTACAAATTATTCTCCACTCACACATCTTTCAAGGCACTAATTCCCTTTGTACCAAAGCAAACTTCAAGTTATACCTGTTCAGCATTTAAACTTCAAAAAGTGCAATGTGAACACCTGTTTTAGTTGATAGCCATCTGTTTTCTCAAGAAATCAAAACCTTAATAACATGGAATTAACAGATGGAGAGTGAGGCCTAGACTGAGCACGTTACTGTGTGTGTGTCAAGATAACATAAAAAGTGATATTTTTAATGAATCATTCACACCCTCCATTATTCTCTTCTCATCTATCTGGGCTGATAACCCATCACCATTCATTTGCTCCTTAAGGGACTTGCCATTCAAAGGCAATTGAAGATCTTTAAGGATTTGGCCCACACTAAATGGATAATTAACTATGAGAATGCTGCCTGAAATAGGCAATTTCAGCAAAATCCCTGTAGCCAAATTCTAAAACTAATTGCACAAAGATTTTAGCAAGAGTACAAAATTGGGTGTGGATGTCTATCTGTGTGGAAAAAAAAAAGTCAAATAGCCTAACATATCAGTACACTGCAACTACCTTTCCAAAACAAATGGCTTCAAACCTGACAGCATTGTAAGAAAATCTGCAAGCAGATGTATTTACTGTAATAAAAGCACCTTTATTTTATTTCTTTTATAGGAAGAAATGCTCAGCAGAGCCGCTGTCATCTTGTGACAGACGAGTAATGCCATGATTGACATTCACAATTAGTAGACAAATATCATGTATGTAGGTTAAGAAAAGTTTTATAGATTTATAGTTATGTTTTACCCTTTCATGTGGTTATCAAGGGACAGCTGGAGTTGGGACATCTGGGAGGGCTGGCTTGTCACTCTGGCGACACCTGACCCCCAATCAGGATTTGAGGAAGAGCTCTCCACCACTGGACAGCAAAGAAGGGGTTGATGGATACAACTTTGGGAGGAATTAAAGGGTTAAAGGAAAAAACCTCCATTGTGAGGGGGCTGAGAACATAGCAGGGAAAATCCTTTTTTCCCGGCCCCGTAACCTTTTTCCTTTATTCAGTCTTCTGTTGTATTTTTGATAAGGTTTAATAAACCTTCCTAAACTATGAAAAGTGAGTAGCTACTTCTCAGAGTCTTGTCCTCTGTGCAATACCTGAGGGACTGGGACCACGTCCTCACATCTATGCAGCTCTGGTCCAAAGAGCCAGTTCAACTTTTCCTGTTCCCACAGAGTAAATTGAAGTGCCTTCAGAAAAGTTCCATTTAGAAAGAAATTTGGGGCAAGTATTGATTTGCCTCTTCTGAATGCTGAGGTAAATGCTAAATAAATTGGAGCAGCTGGCAGAATAGGTAGAAATCAAGACAAGCTTGAGTACTATGTTCAAATTGTGTTCACTGCAGTCTTTAGAACAGTGAAACAGACTCTGCAGCAGAAATTTAGATAGATTTAAAATTCTATAATGAGAATGAAATTGCAACTCACTCTAATAAGCTAGGTCAACTTAAAAAAATTATTTTAGTTTGGTAAGCTTCCCACAGAGTATTTAATTTCCAAAATACTCTAACTTTCAAACTGCTTCCAGTCCAGGATTCAATTAGGATTTGGGTACTTGATTGCCTGCTATTGTCCTCTAGGTTCCTGTATCCAGTTAAGTCCAGTTAAGTTCTGCACAACACATCAAAATAACAGTTATCAGCTCAGAAAACTAGGCCATAAAAATAGAATAGGAACATAATGCGTGTAAACCTCACTTTCAAAAACACTTGAACCAAATTGATTTTTTTCCAATTTAAAAAGCCTCCAGCAAAATGACCTTCCTTACCGCACCAGTGTTTTCACTCACAAAAAAACCTTAGGTAATTAGAGCATTCTAAAATAATTTGCAGTTTTTCAGTGGCATATACATTTCTAAATTATCCATTTGGTTTTTGTTAATTTACATGCCTGCTGAATTTCACTGCGTCCTAATCTGTGGGGCTTGTGGTCTACACTTGGCCATTAACACCATTTAACAGTTGTTAAATAGCATTATCGCCTGTTGTTATCCTGATGTAGACTCAATTCCAGTGTTAATTGCCCTCAATGTGCTGCTCATAAAACCATCCCAGGCCATATTCTGTGTGCTCTACTTGGTGCAAATCTAAAGTGAAATGGACTGTAGGGTGGTACCTCAGTTGGGAAATTCAGTTTAATGAAAAAGCCATACACACTTAGGAAAGTTATGGACTGAATATTGATGTGGTCCCATTTTGAAATGTCAAAAGAATTACAAGGCAGATTTGGGGGGACTGTTCAGAGCAGGAGCTTGGTTTGAAGCCAGCAGTGAAACTGCCCATCTGCTTTTCAGTAATGCGTTAGGAGGTGTGCACACAATCTATTCCTACAAAATTTCAAGAATTTAAAAGTTTGAACACAAAATATGCCTAATTTTACCTTTCTGACTTTCTTTGTTGTTTGAAATCAGAGTTCATGCTGGGTTAGAATGGTGGTGTGGTTGGTCTCCAAGTGGGTCAGTGCCCACTGCTGGAGTCTGTCACCTCCTTTACCATGACATGAAGTAGCTGCACCAGTACAACAGTAAAACAGGAAGAAAGAGCAAATCTACCATGAGAACAGAAAGTAATTATTTTTCTTCATTCTACATAGCTGACCATTTGATCCCGTTCTGAGTTTTGACCAGAATGTGGGAATTAATGGTCCTTCTTTAAAGCTCTGTTTCTGTTCCCTCCCCCATCATTTTTTTAAACAAACTTTCTCCTCATCCTTGACAGTCTTTAGGGGAAATTGCTGCTGCCAACACACTTCCCACTGCTGCCATCAGGCAGTTTTGATGCAGTAGGATAGAAAAGATGTGGTATGTGCCTATAAGATCAAAAGAAGTGCTGAGTGTCTCTTGAGGCCCAGATCTTCCAACCCAGTTCCCTTTCACTCTGGCCCTCTCCACTGCTCACAGGCTTGTTCCCTCCTGAAGTCAATACTGGCTACTGAAGTTAATCTGCTTCTGCAGAACTGCACTCTCAAACGGCCAGACTATAAATGAGGATGGAAAGTGAATGATCACAACCAATTTTTAAGGAAAATTCCCTTTTAAATTTTCAGAGAGAGATAAATAACTTTAGGTTTGCCTACTCAGCTATTACAGTAATGCAATATTTAGACATTTAAGCATTGAGTGCTCACACCTGTGTAATTCCTGTTGATTTTCTGGGCCTTACATAGAAATCCGATTCACAGAATTACATCAACATTATTAAAAATACATTCCTTGATGAAATATAGAATTTGGGAAATTTTCCTTTTTTAAACACAAGACCCCATAGAGATATTGATTATATACAGAAAGTCCCTATAAAAAGAAGTAAGTACCAAAAAGTAAGTACCAAAGTACTTTTCAAAATTAACTTTAATTTAAAAATAGAAAAGCCTCCACTTCCTCCTAGCATACCTTTGCCAACTTAAGAACATATGCACATCCAAAAATGAAAAAACAGAAAAAGAAACTTATTTCCTTGGGAAGAATATTGCTATAATTCCTAAATTACTATTTTAAAAAAAGGAAAAAGAGAGATTTCTACTTTCCCCACCAACACATCCCTGGCCATCCTTTTATTATCTACAAGAAATAGATCATTCAAACTTTAAAGATGAAGCCCTGAACTCAGCACAAAAAAAGCTGAAAGAAGTTTGATTTATGACAGATAAGTACAAAAATAAGATATTCCTCAAATGTATTGGATAAACTCAATGAAAACTTCTCCTATGGGTTATTTATGAATTATTCCCAGGTCTGTATTTCTCCATCACTTTAAACAAACAAGTTTCTGGACAAGGACAAGAAAGATCAGACAACATAAAGAAATTCAACTTGATAAGAAGTTTCATTTACTTGAAGTTTAATTTCCTTGAGGAAAAATAAAAATAGATTTGAGGAGCCTCACTAGGAGCGATCACCTGAAGCAATAATGAGAAAGCATTCTGTCAGAAGCAGAGCTCTCTTCTGCCAGACTTGCAGGAGAGCACTCTGCTCTGCTGGAATTTCAAAGAATAGATGCAAAATCAAGAATTGTGGAAGTGCTGTAGTAAAAAATATTTGTCACCTACATTGAATCGTGCTAATACACCTAACTCCTAACACTGCCCTCTGCATCCCTTTATTGCTAAAAACAATGTAGAAAATGATCACATTATTAGCCCAGATTTCCTGTTCTTGCAAAGCAAGAGCACAACCCTTACAAGCATCAGTTCAGCTGAATGTCCAGTGCTATAATTGTAGCAACATGCTATAAAAAGACATAGCAGGGAACAATAAAAAAGTGAATAGCCTGGAATTTCTCATCTGTTTATTTTTTCAGGGCAAACCAAAGATTTCAGTTAAACTAAAAATCTGTTTGAAACGTCTGGACATCTGTATTTCAGATGATACACTTAAAATGGTCTAAAACACAATCTTGTAAAGAGAAAATTACTTTCACAAATATTTTGAAGACAATCATCCAACTTTTTCAGTATTATTCTGTATTGAGAATGACACCCCAACATTTGTTAATAAGCACATTTATATATTTACTATGCTGTTCTTATATTTAATTTCTTGAAAAAAAAAAACAAAACAAAACCAATTTTGCATTCCAGGGGAGACTATAAAAGATCCTGCAGTAGAACCCATTCAAGTCTTTTGCAGCATATGCACATGCATGATTTAAGAAATAGAAGGAATGCTGGGCTGCTGCCATCTATAATTTTCAGTAATATCTATGTGCTATTAAAATTATGATCATCTGGAAATATCTTCCAAATAGCTACATTTACTAGACCAATAAAAAGGAGTTATAATCATAAATAAATGTCTAGCCCCATATTAAACACATATCACTCAAGGTATCGACATATTGATTTTAAATAATTTACAGTTCCAGATAATTGCAAACCTAGATTCCAAGTTGCCAATAATAGCAAAGTAATGCATTTTAAAGTCCTTGTATAACCAAAGTACCCATTGTTTTAGCTTCAATTCCAGCTATTAAAGTAACCAAAAAAATCCACACATCTCTTTTACTGCTCCATATTGCAGGAAGAAAAGAGACTTCATTACTTTTCAGACTGGCATGTCAATATTTATTTAAAGGACTTCACAGTTGTCAAGAGAGTCCTTGAAGAGGTGTCCAGAACTCAGAAACTGGAAATCTTATTGCACAGTGAATCTCTTGTTAGTCATACCCTGGGCTCCTGCAGAAATTCCAGTTTCGTTAGGAGAGCCCAGCAATGAGATGGGAGGCTACAAATGAGACAATGGTCTCTTACTCACAGAAAAACTCAAAGGAAACAGAAGCAGCATTTGAAAGAGAAAAATTTTTCTAATTATCCTGCAGCAGTCTTTCCCACTAATGATTTGTATCTGTTATCTAAAAGCAAATACAATAAAAAACACCTAACAAAAAGACAATAGTATCTTCTCAAGTTTTATGTATCACTAAAAATAGGAAAATCAGAGGAAACACAATTTTTTTAATTTGTTATATGGATTTCAAAGTAACATAAGCGTATTTAGCCTCCTCTGCTCCAGAGCAGAGAAGAGCTGAGCAGTCCCAGCTCTCTTGGCCTCTCCTTGTGGGACAGATATTCCTGTTCTGCCATCACCTTTGTGGCCCTTCCCTGGGCTCACTCCAGCATCTCCCTGCCTCTTCTCCTGGGAGCCCAGCACTGGACCCAGCATTCCAGGTGAGCCTCACCAGAGCTGAGAAGAGGAAAAGCAGCTCCTACCTTGCCCTTCTGTCAGCACTCCTGACCAGGGTTACACCCACATCCCCTTCTCATCCCCTCAAAACTTCCCTCTTTACTGCAGAGCCCCTCATTTTAAGACATGCTATTTTCCATCTTGTATCCCATATTATTTTGTATCAGCCTAAGCTACCTCTCTTGGAATTAGGTTTACATCAATAAGTTATTTTCCTGTTGCAATGCCATTCTTTGGTGCATTTCCAATACATATGTGTATTTACTATATATTTCTATTTGAAGAAAATAATCCTTTATGTATCAGCTTTCTAAAAAAAGCAGATATAGCTTTTTATTCTTCTTTTCCCAAACTATTTTTAGGTGTTTGTACTATCATTTAAACATAGGTATATATTCTGAGGGCTTTTAGCATTTAGGTTACTCACTTGACACCAAATGGCACTACTGATTCATAGTCAAGCAGCTGTTTCTCACATAATTTCTTGTTTCTAACACAGCAGCATTTAGAGGGGATGGTAGGTTGTTAAGGAAAAAAAAGTAATTCTCCCTTTCACTCAAGGTCTAAGGATATCTCAACAAAATTATTACCAACAAAGCCAATGTGTTGTAAAGCATGAAGTCATATTACCTTATTTCACATTTGTAATCAATTGTATAGGAAAATTATTTCTAATATATTCATAGCAAAATATTCCTCTGTTATATATTGTATGTCTTCACAATGTTGCAGAAACAAAAATCATAAACCCTCATATCAGCCACCTAACAGAAAACAAATCGTAAATAACTAATAGCTAATAAGAATCCAATATTGAAAATCCTGTCCAGGCTGCACATTAGTACATTTAAATATCTAAGGACAGATTTGTTTCACTCTTCATAGGAAAACAAAGGCTCTGACTTCAAAACCCTTGGCCACAATAATGTGTTCCTCTAACAATGTCATTCCCTTGCAGGACTCTGTAAGTAGCAGTGTCAATTGTTTTTGGTGCAGGGTCTGTGCTAAACTCAGACAACACCAATAGAAAAGGGAAGACTTGGGAGAAGCATGAACATTAATATAAAAGAGCTCAGGATTTCTCTTTCCTTTCTTCCTCCTACTCACCCACCTTGTTAACAATTTCTATTCCCCTTTAATCAAAACCCCCAAACTGCTGCTCTTCTATTTAAAGGTTGCCATTCTAGCATGAGGAGAATGGCTGACCAACACAGTTAAATAAACTTTGCATTGCACAGATGTGGGTCCCATTTTACAACGCCTTGTTTATGAGACTGTTGGTTGTTCAATTATTACTTGAATACTCTTCCTAGTTGCATCATGACAACTTGCTGGTTTATTTTCATCTACTTTTGCTGAACTACATCTTAGATGCTCTAGCTTCATTCTTAATTCCTTTTTAGCTATATTTTTTGGATTGAACTGCACAGATGCCCCATGATGTACAAACTCTTGGATCCCAGCCCCCCGAATGCCACACACCTCTTTTTTTAAAGGTTTCCCATCAAGCTGAGAGTGAAAGACACAAACAACACGAAGCAGAGCCACTGTCAGCCACTGACAGAGCAGAGAAGTACAGAGAGAGAGATAACAGATCGTAGGGTACTAAGTACCCTACAATTTATTGAAGCAAATAGGGGAGAGTTGAGTGGCAAATTGCCCACGCTGCTCACAAAGCAGCAGGCGACCCTGTTTGCCAGCCATCCAAATTGCTTCTGGGCAATTTGGCACATTTCTACTGTGCTGTGCTATTTCTTATGCCATGACTTTGAGTTTTGATCATTCCCTGTTGTGCAAGATCTTTCCAAACACTCGTAAAACTTCTAAGAGTGATGGTAGAAACAAAGGAACACATGGAAGTCATTAGCAGATCAAACAAGCATTTAAAGTAATTTGAACTCAGACAGAAAAATAACTGTTTTCAAAAGGAATCAGAAATGCATTAAATACCGAAAGAAAACAAAATAAACTAAAAGCTCCACAAAACTCTCTAACATGGGTGAGAAGAAATTCCTATCTTAAAGAACAAAGCATAGGAAATGTGTGAGGAACAAAACTTCTTTTGCATATTAAACAAGATAAATGTTAAGGAAAACACCAAAGATCCAAGGAAGATAAAAATACAGTTTCATTTTAGGATGTTGTTTCTTTTCTTCTTGACACATGTAAGGTCACTCTCTTAAATTATGGCAAGAATTCCTGCTGAATTCCAAGTCAGGAGTCCAGAAAAGGAATTTCATAGCTAGAGTAGTGTTGAACCTGCTCATAATTCTCAGCACTAACCTTACATGCACTTTTTTCCTGAGAAATTAGAGGAAATTGCAGTATATGAAGCAAACTCCATTATAATTTTGTGATTAATTTCTGTGCCTGATACTGCATGTGTATTCATATTGATACCAAAATCATACACAGATTACAGGAACAGGTGGACAGAAAATAAACTGTAATGGTGCTCAGTTAAAAAAGAAGAGTACAAAAAACCCCAGCTGTGTTGAAAAGATAAAAAGCCATCTAAAAGATGAAAATATTCAGACACAAAGCAGAGTGTAGTTATAGACACTGTACTGGAGGCCCAATGGAAATGCATGTCACCTGTCCAAAAAGGTTTATGAGGATGATAAGAGACACTTGCTCTAAAACACCAGGTTAGAAAGCTTTTGGAAATAAGAAGGATATTATGCAGAAGGTAAAGTTATGCCTAAATCAAGCAATAGAGAGGATTATAAATGTTGACAGCTTAAATGTAAACACCAGGCTAGCCCAAAGGGATTTGGAAGTGATTTGAAGAAGACATGAAAATTAGTAAGGAACCACTTTTTCTCAGCAAAACAGCATTGATACAGAGAGCAAACAGAGATGATATTTAAAAGAAAAATAGAAGAGGAGCAGATAAAATAGAACACAGTAAGAAAGCTTAAGGATTTTCTCATATTTGGATTTATCAAAAAGACTGCTTGTGTGCTAAATTTTACTTTTTTTTAAAGGAAGTGTTTGAGGAACTCTTTGAAATTAAAATATCAGTACAAATTCTTGTGGAATAAACTGACAGGTTGTACAGTGACTAATCATTATTTGCCTAAGGTCTTTAAAAACTCAGGGATAAAATATCCAAGCTGCTAACTCGATCAGGAACTTATCATTTAAATTTCTTTGATGGCAAACATATAGGAATTTTTAATAGGTTTAGGAAAGATCCAAGAATGAGGACTGCCCTAAATAAAATAATGTAGATTGATGTGATAATTAAGAAAGAGCCTAAGTATCTTCTGTGAAGGGAAGTCATGCTTCCCAAATATATTTCTCTGAAGGAGCCACTGAGCAAGCAAAGGAAAGTAAACTCTATATTCTATTTCCATATTTAAAAGACATGTAATAAGGTCTCTTGCTGACACTCACCAAGGAGGGAAGCAGCTATAAAATCACAAACCAGGCCATATCTGAGCATTCTACAAGTTCACCTCTCATGTGACCCTGTGTCCATCAGGGGCTGGTTTGGTGCCACGAGGCTGACATTCTTTTGTCAATAGTTTTAAAGCTTGTTAGGCAATCCTTCTACTTAGAGTAACTTGACATTCATAATGTAAAATAGGTTATTATAAAAACTACAGAAATTCTCTCTTTAACAAAACCTACACTTTTCCTTAGCACTTCTCTGGCTTTACTGGCTATGCACCAATTTTCCATAATCCAAACCCAGATGTATGCCATCATGTCACTGTAGCCACTCAAGAGTGTGGGAAAAGGAAGTAATATCCATGGCAAACAATAACACAGAACTGAAAATTACAAATCAACCAACTCAATAAAAGCAACTGGCTGAATGACAAAAACAAAAGGTATTACAGGCTACACATGCCAAAGACATAAAAGAACATAGCACTAATTAAATTAATCTACCCTGACAAAAGCATGGGATTGGACCTGAGGATATGGATATTATTTGCCTGGGTAAAAGTAGCTGGATAAATTAGCTGGATAAATTTTGGTGCATTGCAATATGATTTTGCCATACACCAACAGAGTTCAGGAGGAGACCTGCTGGCTAAAGGAGTACATTTAGAATGAGCTTCTGTTTTATCTGCAAATAGATCTGGGATAGTTTCAGTATAATCCTGTAAAATTATCCACATACAGGATGCACAAACCATTAATTTTGATTAGGAGTCACACTAGGAGGTGTTCAAGCAGTGTTGCGTCTGGCAGAACGCAGCCAAAGCAGCCAACTTCCCCACCAAAAATTATGATATTTTTAATTCAACACACTCCTGTTGGCAACAGAAAAATTGGATCATAGTTGGAATAGCTGCTCTTCAAAATCAGTAGGTTGGAACAGGAAGTTCAGTCTTTGTATCAAAGGCAAAAAAGCAGGCAGGGATTTTCTCTTTCCATTTAGCATTCTTAAAATGAATTCTTTTAGCACTGCCAAATCATAGATTTCAACATTCTAAAATAAAAATCCCTCTTTCCTGAGCAGTTCATTGTTCCACTGCTTCATTTCTTGGATGATTTTATTAGTCCAAACCAAAACCACCTTGGTTTTAAAACTTTTATAAAGCTAGTTGAAGCCTTTTAGCACAACATTAGGTAAGCATTACTTTCTCCTATGTTAGTGAATGCAGAAAGGGGAATTATGTTTCCATTCCTTTATGCTACTTCTTCAGAATGGAAATACAGAGGGGAAAAAAAAAGCACACATCTATATTAAATATATATATATGTATATATATTTCCAGTGGAAAATCTCATTGACCATAATGCAGAATGAATGATGATTTTATACTCTTTAACTACAACCAACATATTCTTTAAACCTCTAATTTAAACCAGAACGTCAGCCCATGAATAAAGGGGTAAGAAGAACACTGGGTGAAAACTTGCTGAATATTCTGGTTGGTCTCTCTCCTTTAAAAAGTGAGCAACTCTGCCTAACCTATTCCTGACAGAGACAACCATAACTTTTTCTTAAAATTCTCCTGGCAGCCCTTCAACATCCTCAAACTGGTAGTAAAAAATCCTCAGCTGTCCCTCATGTTTAATATGGATATTTATATATACAGTGTAAACTTACTACACTCCTTACCCTTGCTTACTATATAAAAAAAGAAAAATGTTATTTCCTACCACCCCCTTGTAACCACTGAGGAGCAAGGGTTATAAACTCCATATCAGTCACCCCTCTACATCAAAAGACAACTTTGCTACAGTGCTTCCAATTGTCAGTTCTTTAAACTGTCATTTCTTAGTAGATCTCATCCCCATCTACCAGTGTCAGAGAAGAGACCAACTTCCATTCCGTGATGACCAGCAATGGGCCAAGAGACAATAGGAAGAACGGAGGCACAGGAAGTTCCACCTGGACATGAAGAAGAGCTTTATCCCTGTGCAGTCACAGAGAACTGCAACTGATTTTCTAGAGAGGCTGTGGAGTCTCCCTCACTGGAGATGTTCCAGAAGTTTCTGGATGCAATCCTGTGCCACATGCTCTGGGATGACCCTGCCTGAGCAGGGAGTTGGACATAGATCACCCTCTCTGGTCCTTTCCAACCTGCCCATTCTGGGACTCTTTGTGCTCTCTGATTTGCACAGGTGCAGAATCCACATCTGGCACGAGGCTGTTTCAGCTTACAAGTACGGAACAGAAGTGAAATTATTTCTCCTGAGACAAGAGTACTGCTCCTCCATATAACAATCTGACATTTTCACACATGTGGCACTCCCACAACCCACCCTTGGCAAAATGTCCTGGGTAGCAACAGAAATTAAGGTAAAGTTAATGAAAATACTAAAGAGGAATCAAGCACCCCAACTATGCTTGCCCTAAATCTATACTCCTGAGGAGAAAGGGATCCACCAGCCAGGGTACAAAGTGACCAGGGAGCTACAAGGGAACTCTTGAAATGAAGTCAGATTGGGAGAAAGTATAATGGAAGTACAAACACAGTGCACTGTTCATTCTTATTAGCTGAAACTTACTGTATTTTTTACAGATCTTTTAATCATTTTTATCAAAATTATTTTAAATCCCAATCCTCTTTTACAGAAGATACAGCCACTCTGTAGCTATTCCATTTGTTCACTTAATAACCATATATCCCAATCAACTACTCAAGCTGTTAGCAAAGCTACTCAATAACTCCAGATCCTAAAAAGAACCATGCTGAATCCCACTTGTAATTCATTCAATTTAAAATTGAAGTGTTGATAACTATTCTCTAGAAACAGTTTTATATTAATCTATTTTTCTGGGAACAGACTTTGGTGAGACAATGATTGTCAGCAATCTTCTACAGTTCCAATGTTTTAGCTACTGTCACAAACACATAACATAAATTAACAACAAGATGGATTGCTGCTATTTTCATATTCCCACTTGCCCTAAGATTCCCAGTTAGATATATGACAGACCCTAATATTTTAGGTGTTATACAGGAGTGGCACAAAGACTGAAGAACAAAATAAAATTCTAAAAAAAGAAGGAGGAACAAAAGATGGATACAGAAAGGTGTGTTATTCCTGCAGCAGGTGCTTGTCTCAGTGTAGTAATGATCCAACATTCTTGTGAACAGGTAGCCCAGAGGTTGCGGCAGTGTTAAGGCCAGGCTGGATGGAGCTCTGAGCAACCTGGTCTAGGGAAGGTGTCCCTGCCCATGGCAGGGGATTGGAACAAAATGATCCCCAAGGTCTCTTCCAACCCATTCTGTGATTCTGTCAAGCCTGATGAAATGAAGGAGAATGCTGAACTACCAGACACAAAATCCAGATGTTGGAATTACTTTCACATTTACCATGATAACATGGCTAAGTACTTCATGCAACCTCATTAAAAGAAAATTTCATGCACTTGTATGCTTAAACTGTTGTATAATTCAGTCCATTTTAAAGAACTTGTATACAACCTGCATATTTTCCAGATCATTTTCTTGGACAAAACTCACATACCTAGCTTTTGTCTTGGTATTGGCTGAAAATATAGGAAAAGCTGCTTCAGACTGAATAATAATGTAATTATCTCTCACCTCTGAGTTTTCTACCCAAAAGGAGCTAGTTTGGCACCTGCTTATACCATTCTTTCTAAAGCTGTTACTTCTCAAGATAATCAAGTATCCATGCCCCCAAAACCATTTGCCTCTTTTTATTCTTCTCTTAGCATTGATGCATTTGAAAAAAGGGTAATGCCAGCACACACACACAACACTGTGTGCATGATTTGGTCTGTACCACAAATTCTTCATGCAGGAGTGATTAAAATATTTTCTTCATTAACAGTATGATTGAAATCATAGTACTCTTATCTCAACACATCTACACATGCACAGTAAATTCTATAGAAAGGTATCATTTATTGGTTTTTCCTACAATGATACATTGGATTTCTTAAGTACCAGATTTAAATAAGTTGCTAATGCTGAATAATTTATTTCAAATTATTCATAATTTATGGTATAGCAGTTTATGGCATGTCTGTGTATCATTATTCCAAGCAGTATTAATTTCAAATAGAGAAATCTAATAAATAATATCTGTTCTTTGAGACATGGAGGCCAGATAGGAATCCTGTACCTGCTTGTTAAGTTCTGGTATTCCCAGTGTCTGACAAAAGAGCAGAAAGCACCCAAAACTAAAGTAAGATGGTTTCAGCCACAGACCTGTCACCTAAAAAACATCATGAGCTTGGAAAGAAGTTTTATCTACCTCCTTTTTGGGCTATGATGGTTCTTACTTAGGTGACAGCACAGGTAAAGTGAACAGCTAAGTGAAAACAAAACCCCCCAAACCCACAGTGGCAAGGACAGGGATGCTCACAGATTTGCAGCTTGAAATAATATCCTACATGCATTTTTATGTGATATAAAATAGAAGTCTGTGAAGATATAATACACCTGCTAATTAGTATTCACTAGGGAAAAAACCTGAGATTTGTAAACACCAGACTCCAGAGCACTTGCTTTGAATTCTGGTCCCTCCTTTGAAAACAAGATCTCAGATTTTTACTTCTGTGGCAAGCTTCAGAACAGTGGCCAAAAAATCTGGGATTGAGTTATTTAATATTCAGGGTTCTTTGTTTCTTCCTTTAGTAATCTATGATAATAATTTCATTTCCTAAAGGCAGTATTCCTAAAAATGTACACTCAGTTTAACTCAGTAGCGTGCATAAGGAAAGCATAGGATAATGCTGACACTCTTGAGAAGACTGATTACAGTTTCTCTCATTCTGGTGCTTATGTAGAAGAGTAGTTTTACTAAGAGACAAGGAAAAAAATCATCCAAGGTATTTTTATTAAGGATTATATTTATTAAAGAGCAGTATTAAATCATCTCTTCTGCTACAGTAATGCACTCTTTAGACAAGTGACATTTGAAAATCCTTGCTTCATAGAATTTTAAACCCTGCAAAATCATTGACTGACTAATACATTTCACAGTCCTGTTGCAGTGTCTCATGGTTAGTACTTGATACAGCCCCTGACTGCTATTATCTCCATTTATACCTGTCTATTGCATGAATTTGGCTATTCCTTTGGGCTGAACAAGTAGATCATCACTTCTGGGAGTACTTGATATGGTTCTATTAGGTTCACCCTTCGGAAAGAGTAATCCTAAAGGACTTACTTGGCTAGAACAAATTGCAAAATATGGCCAAAAAGATTGTCAGATATGAAATTCAGAACTAAAAGTACCAACAAGCTGGTGGAGGTTAAAGAACATAGCCTAGCCTTACTACCCAAATCAGTATTTTCTTTATTTCTTGCTTAACTGCAGGTCTTCACACAACATATAATTGTTTTCAAAATCATGTATTCCAAGCAGCTTTGTAGGCAGAAGAATGAATAATGGCAATATTTTCTAAGTGAAAAAATCCTGTTTCTATGCAGATTTCGTGTGTGATCTGCTGTGATTTGTAGCTGAGGTTGCTGTTACTTCATTTCTTTTTTTTGCACACACAAATTCACACAGACACAGATTTTTAATAACTTACATTTGTTCATCATGTAGACCAATTTAAAGCAGAGAGGGGGTGGGTTGAAATTCATGACACTCACACATTCTCTGTCAGTTTTCATACCTATTTTAGTACTTTATTTGATCTTTATCAATCAGGAATCTGAAGTTGCTTCAAAGCTTCAGCTTCTCAAAAAATAATAAGCCAGCCATCAAGGCAAACAGAAAAATCTGTCATGGCTGAACAATGTTACATTCATATAACTGTCATCCATTTGGTTTATCTAGCAAAAACCACTGCAAGAATAATCATCTGATATAAGTTAGACTACTAAATTACAGCTCCATGTGCACCTGCTATACATTTAGCTGCAGAAGTTCTCTTGCAGTGGAAAGCATAAAAACCCCACAATGTGCCTGATGCAGCTGCTTAACTTCACTTGAGCCATGGCATATTTCAGTTATAATAAAAGACTGTGACTAGGGCAGACAACTGATATACCCACTAAAGGTTCTGAAGAGATGTTTGCTTTACAAGGGTCCATAAGAAACGGTCCTGGAGTCCTGTGCAGGTATGAGTTCTACAGCACCTTTGTAGAAAAATTTACCTTTACCCAAATACACATACAACCAAGAAGAACATCAAATATTTAAAATTTTGTTTTACATCTGAAGACCTCATTGTGTTCCCCCTTTGCACATGCAGATGATGACACATCCACTCATGCTAACACCTCTGTGTGACAACATTCTTAGCAGTAGTCTGAAGACAAGGTTATGTTAAATTAATTTAACCCTCTAGAAGCAGGAAGAGGAACAAAATCCAGATTATCCCTTAGATGTAAGGTTTGCCTTAAAGGGAAAGGGAAGAACAGAACCCAAAAAATATGGGAACCCAAATAACAAATGATTGATAGAGGTCAATCGTCGTAAGGCCTCTGCCTCGGCAGAGGGTTAAATTAGATCATATAAAGCAGCATCTCTCCAACAAGGTACTCTGCCCCACTCTCTGAACAAATTGATATTTATCAAGCTTTTTAATTTGGGATATGGGATAGTTGCAACTCATTATCCTTATTTGAGTATCTAATGCACACATTGATCCATCTTGCTGTCCCAAACAAGCATTTCTCCTCTCTAGCTTCACAAAAGAAATAACTAATGATCCTGAACACAACTTGATAACAGCTGAAATGAATTTTAAAAACTCCAACAGCCAAGAATAACTTATAATATTCTTCCACTAACCTACCATATATATATTGGCATCAGCAAACCTAAGGGAAGAAGGGAACAGCCACTTCCAACACAGGAACCACAAGGTGTGAACACAAGTCATGAAGCTTTTAACAAAATCACTCAGTAAGTCAAGGTCAACACCCCCAAAGTTTTGCAGAGTCTCATGGCTCTCAAAAATAAAGCATTTTTAGAGTGACTCCTACAATCACAGGGTCCCAACCACAATTTTTACGTCAGCTGTGTAGAATGGATGCTACACAGTAAGGCTGGAAGAAGCATATCCAGCCCAAAGGAATACATGGCCCTCAATCTGTGAGCAGCTGTACATTTCTGCAATTCCAGGCCCTGTATGTTATCGTTTCTCCTGGTTATACCAGATGCCCAGCTGGCCAAAGCTTTGAGTTGTAGAGTCTTTCCCAGACTGAACCACTCTAATCAAAATAGATCTAAAGGCCTTTAAAATAAAAACAAAAAACAAGAGGCTGCTGGGCTATTAATCAGAATAATTACTATTTGAGGAAGGGAGAATTCACCAAACCAGAGCAGGCATTTGTTTCTAAATGTATTTTTTCCAAGTTCTAGCAAACCCAGCCTAGGCCTCTGTGGTCAGGACAAATCTGCCATGTCCTCTGTGGACGGAGGGGCTGCTCCTCAAACCTTTCTGTACTTCAGGTCCATTCACATGAGGCTCCTACCCCCCTGGCCTCCTACACTCCACTGTCCCTCTCTCCTGGCACCAGATCAGTTATTGCCCAAGGCAAAGAAGAGTTTCCTCCCTCCTGGGAAATCACTCCTCCCCATTGATTCGGTCAAAACATTCCTTAAACTAGTAAGGGAAATTGAAATAGATAAAACAGATTCCATCCATCATACAGTGTTGAAACCTTTCAGTCTGTGGATATGGATTTGTCCAGAAAGGCCTTGATGTACAAACTAGTGGGGTCTTCCTGCTGGGGAGGGATTGTCTGCCTGAGCCAGCTGAGGACTATTTATCCTGTTCACAGCCTGTTCCAGACACAGAGCAGGCTGTGAACTTTCCATGGTATGAGAGGACAAGCTCAGGACTGCAAATAGGCTCTGCACAGCCAAGTCAGCCTCTCCCACCACTAAGTTAAGCCAGTGGGAATGGACTGCTGTCCTCAGCCCTTTGTGGCTGCTGCAGAGCCCAAAGAAATTTCCTTTCCTGCAGCTCTCGCCTTGACCCTTCATCTCAGGTTGCTGTTCTTATACGGCTTAGTCTGTCTCCAAAATCTTCTAAAAATCTTGCTTTATTAAATCTCCAAGGCACTGTTATAAGCCTAACAGAAATAGCACTTAGTCATGCTGCCTATTTTCCTCTCTGCTTTACCTCAGAGGTACAGACTTTCCCCTGTCAAAAGTGCTGTTGAATTTGCTGCTACCACTGTGAGGGATCTTTTATTATTACTACCATTCTGTGAAGGCTGACTGCCTGCAGGCTGCCTAAGGGCTTGAGTGTTGGGTTGCCTGGGTTACCCTTTCTTCCAAAACACAGCTAATGCAGGAGGATATTGGGAAAGAAGTGATAAATATTTTTAGTAATATTAAAAGTGAACACCCAGGGCTCTAAGAAAATATTTTGCCTTGAGGTGCATGCAAGTACTAATGTTGCTGTTAAACACTCTTTACTCAAACTGGAGCAAATGGCCTTTCCTGAATTGCAAATAAAATCCTTGCAGGAACCCTTCTGTTCTACCCTTTTTCAATAGCACCCAGTGTCCATGGGGTGGACACTGATCTCCTGCTGCTGGCCTACATCCATGGGAGCTCTGTACCACACAGAGTGGAAATATTTCCTGATAAATCAGCAAATGGCCCCCCAAGCCCCACTGCATGCACACATTTGTGCCCTACACCGCAGGGCTGGATCAATGGGGCTGTGTCCTGCCAGAAAACAGTGTAAAGTCAGTCACCCATCAGGAGCCCCACAGCCACCAAGTGATTCCCTGTCCATTTTGTATCCAGTTTCAATCAATAGCCAGAAATCTCCAAATGCACGAATCCATTTGGGTTGACAAGGCTCTGGTTGGTGCAATAGTTTCAATGGACAGACATATTTCACCTTGACCTGCACACACCAAATCCATCATTCAAGGACCAAGAAGTGAAAAAATGATGGTAGCTTGGCTCTTGGCTGAGCTTTTATTTAATTTAACTTGTAAACAGACAAAACTACTTGATAAAACACATGCATTAAGTTAATGGACACATTCCACTCTGCAGCTTTGGTTATTTTCATGCCTACTGTTAGTAAGGCAATTTGATTGTGGGACAAAAGTTTGCCAGCTGTTTCTTTTTCTCTCCCTGAACCTTCAGTCTTCTCTATGCTTGTGATATTAAAGTCTTTAATTATACAATTACAGATTTTTTTTATTATTATTAGCTGCTAACTCATTTTCCTGTGGGAATGATATTGTCTTGGAATAAATTAAAGCTGTGGAGCAATAAAAGTCATATAAACAGCATTCTTTCCTATTAAGGATTATGGCTATTCCTGTTGAGAATGATGATTACAAGCAAAAAGAAATTGCAAAAATGAAAATAAGAAATAAAAAGATGACTTCATTTAAGGCAGGTCTCAAGAACTGAATGCTTTAATTAGATACTGCTGTGTAATGTTAGGAAAGTCCCTGAAATAAACAGGGAAAAAAGTATCACTGTTTTTTCATTTGATTTGTGGCCAAAGCTTGATGTCCAGCTGATGAACATTCTCATCAGGAATTTGTGTTAATGCCACCTGATTTCTGAGTGTTTCACAACACAAAATACACTGAGATGAGTTCACATTTTTAGTGATTCAAACTGGTGCCCACTGGCTTTCAGTGTTATCACCTCATAGGTGACACAAAACACCAGTAATTATACCACTTTGACTTACAAACTTGTTCTAAAAAAGAAATAATTTATTTAAGTCAAATATTAGAAACCACATATATAGTAGTAAGGAAAAAATGCAGAAAAAAATTGTAATTCCACCTTCAGAGCAGGATTTGAACAGTAGCCTAGAAACTGAAATGAACATATGGAACTAGAAAGAAAAACCAAGAATTACAAATGGCTGCTTCTTAAAGCTTTTTTGTACCTCAAGTGAGGCAAAAGAGAAAAAAAGTATACACCACTTTAAAACACTTCAGAATGCAAAGACTTAAGGAAGTCTAAAGTCCTGTTTTGCCTTTTGAATACTCATATTTGCATTCCAAGTACAACATTAATATTCTTTTCCTTGATTTTGAGACTCAATAATACCATCCCCCGTGGAAAAGGGATGGCATCTGACTGCAGGAATTTATTTTGCTTTGAGTACTAATTGCCTGTTGCCACTTTATAAGGGCAGGACCAAGACAGAATGTTCAGTAAAACACACAGTGCCTGTACTCTGGATGTCCAGGTACAAAAATACCTTTTTCTTTTGGCAAATTAGAATTTTCTGTGCTCCTTATTGCCATTTTGACATGGTGGTAGCTGAGGGTGGTAGCTGAGCTGCCCTTGAAACATGATGATGTTTCTTGTAAATTCATCCAAGAGTCAAAGTTTTAATAGATTAATTAAACTTGTCAAAGTCTTTAAAAGCATTTTTCCCCAAAGAAATTTATCACCTATGAAGTAATGAGCTAAAGTGCAATAGCTAATTACCTGCAGAACATCAGAAGTACAGAGACTTTCAATGTAGGGTTGCCCTGTTGCATTAGCCTATGAATCTGAAAAATAACCCATCATAATGTAGGAGATGCATTAAGGAGATCTTAATCTTAATCTTAATCTTAAAATAAGGCTCCATAATACTCCTCCAAAAATAGTCATAATGCAAGTTTTAGAGAAACTAAATTTCTAATAGCACAACCATGCCTAATTTCATTTCACCTTAATTTTGTTGTCCATAAGCATCCTTCTTTGATAGCCTTCAAGTTTGTCCATGCACAGAATTGTAAATTGTATGTCCACATCTCCTATACTTGATTTCAGCCTTAGATCTCTGTGAAGAACTGCAAGACATTTGATTTCTGAACATAGTCTTTGCTACTTCTGCTTTTTATCTCTTTCTGTACAGAAAACTTGATCAATGGAAATCAAAACATGACCAGACCACGTGCTTGGGATCTGTTTCAGCTACAGAACTTTCCCCCTCACACACACAAAAAAAAAAAACCCCAAAAACCACCAAATCTGAAAACTTCCAAAGTTGAAAAACTGCCTAAAAAAACTAACAAAAAATCCCAAACTGAATGCTGTTATTGGCTGAGTAAATGCATTTAAACCAATCACACTATTTCAGTGACTGGCATAGTCCACACTGTTGGGATGCCTTCATGGAACACACATCTAAGCTTTCCTCTCAAAGTTATTTAGGATTTGCACATGTTTAAGGCATCAACAGGTTTAAAGGTAAAAGGATATATCAAGTGTATCTTATTATTGAGTTGGTTAAAAGGAAAAAAATATATCAAGGACAATATGCCAAGATGGCCTGTTTCTCTCTCATTAAATGTAACATTACAAAAAGTGTGTGTCATATAGGGATGGCATTATGGGAACATCTGTCACTTCATGTTTTTGCTTTGACATAAACTAGCATTCAAATGAAAATTAAATATATTAGCAATTTTATTAACTTCCTATTTAGTAACTGTGTCAAGAGTGCTTTTTCTTCTCTCAGAGATATTTCTGGGATTCTCAAGCTATTCATGCAACTGATATGCATTTCATGTGGTCTAATAAAAAAAATTGTTCCTGAAGCAGCTGCTTCATTTTTCATATCTCCCTACATTGCTGATTTCACTAGTACCAAGCTATTGCCAAGAAAAATATTAAATTTTCATACAAACTTCTGCTAGGCATTGTAAAATGTACTTGTGGGAGATACGCATTTTAGTCAACAATATTTTACCCAGTATCCTCTGCACAAAAGAATTGTTTGAACAGCACATTCTCTTAGCTTTCCATTCAGATCTACTGATACTTCCCTGAGTGGTGTTGTTAGTATCTGTTGTGGTTTTCCATCCTATAGGTTTGCTCATGCTTTGTTATGTAGTAGGGAGCTTTTCACATTGTTTAAGCCCTAAAGTATCTTTTTAAGGGGAAAAAAAACCCTTTAAAATTGCTTCCTAATGAGGATAGATAATGCTTGTTGGCAATGGCAAGCAAAAGAAAAAAACCCCCACAGGTTGTATTGCTTAGCAAGCTTTAAGTGAAGCAGGTTAAAGTAGCTCTAAGGTACTGAAGAACCACGTGCTTAATTAAAAGTGTAATCTCACACAATTTACTGCAAACATTGAGTTTTACTATAGGGTAAACACAGCAATATTTACAACTTGAAAAGTTTCCTGCTCTAGTTCCTAACCAAGAAGAAAGCAGTAATACCTAAAGCAATAAAGACCACCAGAATTTCACAAGAGGATAATTGCTGCACACAACAACTCCACCAACTAGGAGAATGATGTGTTTCATTTTTTTTTAAATATCTTATTCAAATGATCCAGGAGACAGAGGAACTTCATGCAGACAATCAGAAAAACAGCCTGAAGACAAGCTACAATATAATAATGAAAGGGACAGCAGCAAGTATAGAACTGCAATGGTTAAAGAAATCAAAAATACATAAGATCGATACCAAAAGAACAGTGGAAGGATGATATTGGAGGGGTCTCAACAGTTCAGCTCAGTAACTTATCTGGCTACAAATGGCTGAGGTTGTACTGTATCCCCCAGGTATGCAATATAATAAAGCCAGCTATGAATAACCTGAGGTTTGAGTTACAAACGCTTCCAAATCAGCCATAAGCGCCACATTTCTCTGCTTGGTGAGTAGAGAGCTTTTCCCTGCAAGAGCTACAAAATTTTTTGTACGGCATTCATGTGTCTAACAGGATAATCTTCTTTCTATACAGGTTCCTGTTCTGAGCGGGTATCAGTCTGGCTTTTTAGCAGGAGCAGATTTAAACTGCTGATCCAGAAACAATTCCATAGATTTCTCTAGTGTCTTCTACCAATTCACCTCACCTATTTTAGGTACACACTCTGTGAGCAAGAAGAACCCCACAAAATCCAAACCTTTTCCCCGGGTCTCACAAAAACTCTCAGATACAATAAGATAACTTCTTCCCTTCCTTTTCCTATAAAAATCACATGAACATATGAGTTTAAAGTAGCTGCCAAAATAGCTATTTCCATCATTAAGATAAACTGGAATTACAGGTGTTAAGAACAGATAGGGAAAATAAGGGAGAGGGATGGAGTAGGGAGCAAATAATTTATCAATCAACTTCCTAGACATTTGTTTTATAATTGAGATCAGGCAAAAATGTCCAAAGAGGTTGAAATAAACATGGGCTGAAATAGTGAAGCATGTTGGTAATGCTATTCCTCAGGGTATGTGTGAAAGACCCAATGCACTCTGATTGTACAGAAGACCTTGAAGTGATTTGGTTTTATGCAACTTTGGGCTGTTGCTGACATGTCAGAAATACCACTAGAAATAAAAAGGAAATGAAAAACAAAAAACCAGGGAAAGCCTACTCAAAAGCCACAACTCATCACAAACTGCTCCTACATACAAAATGCAATTAAGTTTATATCAAAGAAGTAAACTCAGAGTTTACAGTGAGAAATTAAGGACTTTTTATTTTACGTACAACAGCTTATCCTTTCAATAATTTTTTTCCTTCTTCCTGCTATTAAGGCAAAATAGGATCATGGTATGCTGCTTATATGAGAACAAAATTTGAATGGAGTGCATGTATATATCTTCACTCTGCTTTAATTAAATGGATTACCTAAGTGTTTTTTCTTTTTTAATCTCTTCCCACAAACAATGAGCAGAATTTTTCTGTTCAGCCATACCTGAAAATTACATGGTCATTTCAAAATCTCTCCTGCTCTTACTGAGACTAATGGGAGAGAGAAGGAGGTCATGAAATAGCTGTGCTTTTCCACACAAGTCTGCAGAGACCTGATCTGGCCTCAGCATTCAGATCTCCAAGTGCACAGAGATTCACCCTTATCAGCACTTCTTGCAGACAATCAAATTCAAATCACCTTTTGTAATTACATTATGAAATACTGTAACCTACTTTCTTTCTTTCTCCCCTCCTGCCACCACCCAGAGATGCCAAGTGAGCATTTCCTTTATTGAGATTTTGGGAATTTTACTCATTCATAGCTATCAAATCCCTGGTGTTTGGCTATCCTTATGGACAGGAACTGCTCCAAGCAGTGTCATTTGGAACCAGAAAGGAAAGTGTTTGTCCAGCTGTGGAAGCCCTGCCTTTAGTCACCCACCACTGTTATTTACTTTGTATACACACACCAGGCACATCTTGACAGGGAATTTTGCAGGACACTATTTCACATTTTCAGTAAAACCTCAGAGCTAATCTACCTCTTCTCTACAGTGCCTGACATGTCTCCTCCTCCTGAACAGCTAATGAATCTCATTAATGTGATGAAAATTACAGGGATGATGTGTGTACACAGAGCTACTTGACATGAACAAGGACAACCAATAGTACCCAGAGAATATGCAGCAGCTGAGATGTGCATAGTGGCATAATTCTGTATTTTGTGAATCTTGTCCAAAAGAATACGCAGTCATATCCACTAATATAAGCTAATATCCACTAACATATCCACTAATTTTGCAGCTACAGGTGTAAATATACAAAGCCAATATTCAAGTTATTTACCAAAACCCTCAAATACTAGCCCAAACACAAGTTTTTGTGTTTTTCAGTATGTCTAACATTCAGTTATATGAGTTTAATTTCATTTCAGGCCCCTACACCTGAATTTGAGTATTTAAGTCTACAAAATTCAAGATTTTATTTAATTTTCAAGTCAGTTCTAAAGAACTCAAGAGGAACTTTTCACAAGGGTGTATATAAAGATAGGACAAGGGGGAAGGGCCTTAAGCTGGTTTAAATCAGCTGCTAGGATGAAATTTCATGCTGTGTGGGTAGCAAAGCACTGGAAGAGGCTGGTCAGAGAAGTTGTGGACTAATTTCTCAAAGTGTTCAAGGCCAGGTTGGATGGGGCTCTGAGCAACTGTTTCAGTGGAATGTGCTCATGGCACAGGGATTTTGGAACTAGGTGAGCTTCAGGTCCATTCCAACCCAAACCAGTCCATGATTCTATGAAAACAGGTTAGAAGATCCTAACTTCAAATCCTGCCTCAGTGAAATTTTTCTACTGAAATCAAGAAGTAATTTCTAAGCAGCAAGTAGAAGTCACGCCCATTTACTGAAACTGCCTTGCCTATCACCTCTTCTCTGTCGTAGGAGGGAGACCAGGACACTAGATGGTTCATCACAGGTCCAGTTTATTGAAGAAAGCATCAAACACTTACACAGCAAATAATAAGCTTATGAATATTCTGTAAGCCATGCAATCTATTGGTTAAACTATACCATCAGCTCATCCTCATTCCTTTGGGCCTACGTTCTCTACTTTGCACATCTTGCTGTGTGTTCATCATCCTCCGCTAGGCCCAAGGACACGTTATCTTTGCAGGTGCAAGATTTGGAATTAACCACAGTCTTGTACTTTTCCATTCTTTAGTCTGCTACTTTCTCAACAGACACCCTGCCTGCAAAAAGGCCTCTGACCTAGTTAAGACATCTTTACCACATTAATTCAGCTGTGTCCTCTCTCCTCAAGCCACTCTTTGACAAAACTCTCCACGCTTCTCCATGAAGTTCATGATACCATAAGTATTACTCTGTAAATCTCTTATAAACTAGCAAAACCCCCTCCAAAACCACCCCTGAAAACAATAAAATACATGCAGATTTTTCCTGTAATGGATGTGAATATTTCTAACACTTGATTCAGGATACTACCTATGGAGTTGTACAGAATATAATGAATACTCCTGTAATACACAATATAAAATATACAATACATAATTTTGCAATTATTATATGATTTTATATATTATATAGTATAGTTATGTAATCTAGATTTCTACTTCATACATATTTGTGGTGGTTTTCTTTGCATATATTTGTAAACAAATGCAAGCATTTACAAGCCAAAAAATTGAAAGTACGTATCAAAACATACTAACTAAAAAAAGAGAAGAGTAAATAGCCCCAAAGTGGAAAGAAATTCTTTCTAAGAGCAGCATATGAGTGGAGAAAAGACTGTTTTCAAGGAGGTCCAACATCAGGATTTGTTCTCATTTAAATACCTGATCTAATACACTTACTGTTTTGTGCTATGTGCGACAAGATTAAGTGCTCAAACAATCTTTCATCTCAACTCATTATTGGAATTCTCACAACAAGCCCCTTTCTTGCCAAAACATTGTCCCATGGTTCATGCATGATGCTAATTCCAGCTGAATGAATAAATCTGTTTACCTAGGCATAACAGAAAAAGTGCTGTTCATCAACTAAAGGATTCCCCAAGGAACATCTTGCTTTTTTTTCCTGGACTTCCATCATTTTTCTGAACAACTCTGCACCAATAGCCTGGATTATGGAGTTCTAAGACACTCTTGGATAGGATTGGAAATGTTGCTAGCTTGACAGTCAAGGAGTCAAAAATCAAAGCGCCTTACAAAAGGCACCAAGTTCTATGAATATTAATTACAAAATTATTTTTCTTTTTAAAATTTTTCTATGTGAAGACTAGCAGGTCAAAAGACTAGCAATTCAAGTGGACTGAACCAGAAGAGCTTCAGAGCACAGCTGAGTGATGCACTTACTAAATGTAAGAATAATATGATCCTCCCCACATGTGGATGTGTGCCAACTCCTAAGTTACACCAAGAAGCAGCACAGGTGGGAATAGGACTCCATTTTTCAGTTTCTCCTCCCTGCAGAAAAATTCTGCAACTATGACACCAGGAAGTAATAAATCACTTTTAGTGTGTCTTTAGCTAATACGTCTTCTGAACCAGTTTCTACCCAAAGGCACTATAGCCCTGCCTTGGCTGCACCTGTAGTTACAGTGACAAAGAGGATCTTCAGTTTCTACCTTGGACAGAAGAATTTTTCAAGTCTAGTCTCTTCCTGTATATTACATTCTGGTTTTTCATTGATTTTTATGCCAATATGTTTAAAGGCTCAGATTTAAGTTCCACAGGAATGGATGGGAGCAGCCACATTAGGTCTTTGGAAAAAGTAACACTGACAATCAGCATCAGCCAGGGAATTTCTCATCATATTTCAGTGTGGACATCAGCTACAGATAAATGATATTTAAATGTCTTTCACACTCCCAACACAAGTGACACAAGGAGCTGAGCTAAGCAACTCCTTCCTTCTGTGAAGTACAAGCAGGGTAAATACTATGCTGTGTTCTCTGAAGGTAAAATTCAGGTTAGTGTAAACCCTCTTCAGCTGATCATATCTTAGACTTTGATTCTAAAGCAAGTTCTAAACATAAGACTCCTTTTTTCAGGGTTGGGTGTAATGTACTGAAAAAATAGCCCATGCCGGCATGCTTCTATCACTGCTTTAAAAGTCATTTCACCTGCCCACTTTTTAATGAAAGCAAAGTGCATTTAAACCTCAAGAATGATTTCCTAATACATAATTAATTTATTCAGGGTGTGATTTCAGTATAGTTACCTGAAAAATGGGTTCCAGACACTGCTGAATATTCACTTGCTATACAAAGGGACACCACAAGCACTCAGGAAAAAACCAAATAGTCTAAAATAGTCAGCTGCCTGTTTAGGTGACAGATCCCATTCCCAGTAAGCATGCTCATTTCCAGACTCACATAAAGGGCCATGACACAGCAGCTTCTCATCTCTTCTTGTGCACCAGGCTGACTGCTCACATGGCAAGAATAAATTTAGTTAAAACCCAAACCATTTTACATCTACTGCACTTTACACCACACCTTTTAATATTCAGATTAATAATATTAATCCTGCTTAAATACAAAAATCAAAGAACAACAATACACAAAAGCAAGGATTTTTGTTGCTGTGTTGGTGTGTTTTGTGATTTTTTGCTAGTGTGAGTGTTTTTGCTTTTGTGTTTGGGCTTGTTTGGATTTGAGGTTTGTCTTCCTCCCAACCAAATGAATTGTATGCCAGATCGCTGAATCCATCTTCACACACCGACCAACTACAAGAAAACTAAGCTCCAAAACCAATGAAAGAAAGATTTAGAAGCAGCTATATCAGAAATAGCTGTGGCTGGTGTTCTGGCCTCACTTTGGATAAATTCTTCTCTTTTTCTGGAAAGCAGGCATGGCACTAGGATGCATCCAGTTATTTTCAGCTTTTTCTGTGATCTCAACAGACCTCCTGGTATCACTCATTTGCCAGGCTATAAACCTCTAGGTTCTTTTAAAATGTTTCCTGCTAACATTTTGGAGAACTCTTCAAAGTTAGTTTCTTTTTCAAGTTATTTTTCCATCCTTTACTGGTATATTTTTTAATTAAATGAATTATATTAATCAGAGCTATAAAGTGTTCTTTGAAGAGTTTTATGACCTCTTCAATCATCAAATTATGTTCTTCATTTAACAGCAAGGTTTCTCCCAATAGTCTTACATTTTTATATTGTTCTTACTGTTTAAGTGTTTGCTAAACAATGTTTAGCAGCCTATGTGCCCAAAATTTCTCTCAACAAACTGTGAATGCCTGGGCTGCACCAGTTGCGCTGTGCTTTTCTAGATAACCCTTTTCCTTTTTATAGTTTGAGGACCTAGGAGGGAGAAAAGTGCCCAAGGTTGAAGATATGATTTTCCTTGCATTCAACCATTCATAACCCCACCCCAGGAAGAAGATTATGCAAATCTCTGTGGTACAAGAAGCAATTCCTCTGAACACTTGGCAACAGACCATTTCCCTGGGGTCTGTTTCAGAAGGCAAACCAAAACTTTTCTCCGTGTCTCTAAAAGTCACCTTGAGCAGAGCTCAAGCTGGATAACAGCATTCCCCACTATGACTTGCTCTTCCACTTTTCTTCAGTCCCCACTACCACCTGCCTCTGCCAATACTCCACTGAGATTTTGACTCATGCCATTTTTTTCCCTTTTCCTACACGTGGGTCTTGATTTTTAAGTCACTTGCTTAATTTTTTTAAGGCATTTCCAGATACATTTGATCCAGAAAACAGTGGTCATTAAGGGGTTTGATATCCTTGGTTTTTTTAGGGTTGGGTTTTTGTGGCTTTTTAAAATGGTTTTGGTAGGTTGGTTTTTTGTTTTCTGTGAGGTATTTTTTTGAGAGGGTTTTTGTTGCTAGTATTGGTGTTTGTTTTTTCGCAGGTTAAGTTACAAAACAGGAGGATATTTCACCTGAGGCCTCAAGTCCAGAAAAGCACAACAGTTGCCTGCCATCCATACAGATCCACCTGTCTAAACAACCACCAAGAGAAGCTGTGTCCATTGCTTCCTGATGCACAGGTGTTGGAATCAAAACAATCCAAGCCCCAATTCTGTGACAGTAAAGAGTTATTTCCCATTTGATTTTCAAACAAGAGTCACGTGAAGTGACAGATAGTAAAACATAGTATGGTATCTTCACCTGGCTCCATTTTAAATTTTGAATCTACAGAGAACTAAGAATGAAATTTAGACGTGATAGTATGTATCTTAGAAAACAAAAGGGTTTGTGAGCTCCTGAAGACAGAAAGCCCACTGAATATAAGGTATTTAAAATAATTATTAATTTTACAAGTCTACATTTGGAGGGATAATTCAAGATGTAGGGAAAGCACTAAACAGAATATGTCAAAATCATGCCAAAATATTTCAAAACTTCAGATACATTCTTTTTATTTACTTGAACTGTTTCCAAATGCCAAATGTTTGCCAACCTAATGAAGTTTCACTAATTCTAAATTTGAAACTAAGTTTGCCCCTAGAAATCCTTACAAATTCTTCAAACTTCAAAAAACTTTATTCTATCTTTCATGAGGAGCTTGGCAACAGGAAAGACTCTTGCACCAAGCCCCTCTGGGATGAGTCAGAAGGGAGTCTGACCCTCTATCTCAAATGACAACTCATTTTTCCTTCACCAAGGCTGAAACAACACTTATCTGTTGGAGCAGCATGCACCACTCTGCCTCAGTCTGTCAGGTCTGAAAGGACTGCCTTTAAATATAATTTTACATTCAGAAAGTCTGAAATACCATGGTTTTTTTGGCAAATAAAACTTTCAACTTAGTTAATATCAACTTAGATTTGAGTAATGCTGTAATATAATTTCAGAATCACCCTATTGTTTTTTATTGTGAGGACCTGAAAAATTTCACCAATTTTTAGATTTCAAGGTTACTTTCCCAAGAATACCACCTTTTTGGATATTTCTTTCCCAGCACCCTGACACCAAGCACTTAAATGCAAAGAAGCAATTGTGCTCCCTGTAACAAGAAAATCTAAGCCCCGTGAGAATGAGACTTCATCTTCTGCACAATTTACTTGTAACATGAAAAATGCAATAAAAAGAAGCAAAATTATTTTCAAGTCAAGTTACAACTGACTTCATATGACAGAAAAACACCATAAATAGTATTTCACAGAGCAGCACAAAGTCTATTCCTTTCTATCTGGAGTACTAAATCATGAAAGCTAAGGTTTTAGTTTCAGACAATTTAGGGGGATACTAAAATGAGTTACCTACTGTTTAGTTTAACCAATCCCTTTCCACCAATAAGAAATAAAAAAAAAAAAACAAAACAAAAAAACAACCAAATACAAGTAGTGATAAGTGAAAAAATAGCAGTTTACAAAATAAAAAGGTACAAAGATGCTAAATGTTATTAACTCCCTAGGAAAAAAGGGAAAAACAGTGGAGTTACTCAGTGAAGTGAAGTTACTCAGTCAAGGGCTAGAATTCCACTCACTCTGCCCCGGCTCCATTTTCCAGCCACAAGGCTCTTAAGGAGAGAGCCACAATTTGAAGCACAGATAAATATGGAATGCCACAACATTTTGGGGTACCCAGGACAGCAAACATCCCCCCAAGGCCACGCCTGCTGTTCCCCTGTGTCCATGGAGCCTGGTGTTCCCTCAAAAAGGGACCTGCTGTTCCACAGGCATGGTGGAAGGCACAGTGTACTTGGCAATGAGGGTGCTGAGCAACAACACCTCCCAAATTTAGCTGTGCTAGTGAAAGACATTATCACATTATCTCCTTCAGCTGTCTTTTCTTGCCACCCTTCTGCAAGAGGTTGCTGCCCCCACAGCATAAGCCAGGGAAGGGAGCACGCTGCTCGCCTTGCCCACACACGGGTGCCAAACTGGAGCTGCTGCCAGCTCCCACTCATGGGTGTCTCCAACTCCAAAAATCTGCACTGCAGCACAAGAGGTGCAGATCCAGATCCCCAAGAGGTTGGGGCCGCTGTGCTGTCCCTGTCAGCTTTGCTGGTGTGGCTGTCTCTACTCTATGACAACTTGCAAGGGCAAAGAAGACAAGCTTTAACACGTCTTCCACCCGCAGACCTTCATGAAATAGCAATCAAGAACTTTCTGTTTCTGTGAACATCCTCCAGCTAAACACTTCTTTTTGTGACTGGTCATGTCAACAAAAAGGCAAGATAGAGGAATTTTAAGGCTAGTAACTTTTTAGTGTAAGTTCGCATTTGTATGGGTATTTCCTTAACACCAAATAAAGCCTAATGAAATCAGAGCTAATAAAATCTGAGTTTCATTTGTGATCCTCAAACCCCAGTAGGATTCCTCTATTATATTACACAATGCAATACTATAACTATGATAAATTATATGCTACTACAACAGTCCATACCTGATAAAAAGAAACATCTGTAAAAACATCTGTAAATATATTAGAACTTTCTGGGTTTTTTACTGCAAACTAAAATCTAAGTTTTCCCATTGATACTTAAATTTTAAAGACTTCTGTCACTTTTCCTGCTCAAATAGATTTTATTTAACTGGAGCAAGGTCAGCTGCTGCATGGAATACACAGTTGAGCTTCCTCTAAAATATATATCACAAAAAGAAAACTCGAATGAAGATTTAAGTAAAAGATATCTTGTCAGATATGTATGTGATATTAAAAAGCACTGTAGCATATACCTAATTAGTGACTGTTAAACAACAAACAGATGTAGTCACTCCAATTTTGCAGGTGGGTTTTCAATAACTTTCCTCCTGAACAACCTGTGGTACCTGCCCGGTCCCCTACACACACAAATGTTATTAACAGCAGAGCAATGACTATGAGTTAGGTGACTACTTTTTTATTCTCCTTAAATATTCACAAATGCAGTAATGGCATGGAAAAATCAAAAGAGAGTAAACCAAAATTTTCATAAAAATCTGATTTTTGTCTCTTTAAAAACATCCTCCCTCTCTTCCTGGAAGAACATATTTGTAGATCAGTTTTTAATAAGACATTGTATCTAGTTGATTGGATCCTTGAAGCAGCCAAGAGACTGCAGCTGCAAGAGATTCCCCTGAAGCTCATTTTGAAATTGAAAATATTTACTGGAGAATTGAAAGAATATCATGGGGCTGAGAGAGATTTATCCATTATCTCCAAAGGATGCAATCCTAAGTAGACCTTTATTTATTTCACATCAGGCATGTTGCTTTATCACTTTGAGAGATGCAGAATAAACTTATTTTTAAAAAATCCCTGTCTCCCACCCTCCAACTATGCTTTCAAGAAAGCAGTCTAGTGAATGCCTATATCTATTAACTAAAATTGTATTGCTCTTGTCTAGCAGGTTTGAGACTGACTAGTCTCAAATTCTCATTTGGAGATGGAGGGATGAGTTTTTCCTGCTGTTCTCATAGAGAGGAGACTGAGAAATGTACCACAAGTAACTAAAAAAGTTCCACCATGCTGTGTGAAAACCCAGATCTGCTAATAGGCAGGGAGAGGAAGGCATGACTGCCTTTTTCCAGGCTGTGATTCCCTGGCAGCCACAGGCAGGCTCCCAGTCGCTACTGTGATCCTTTCTGTCCCCAGCTCTTTGAGTCTGCTAAGCCAAGCTCCTGACACAAAACTGAATTCAGTTTTGTTTTTCTGCTCACTCAGTCAACTGAAATGGCTTATTCAGGGTCAAAGAGAACAGAGTGAAAGGAGCAGAGGTTGCCTTAAAGGTCAGTGCTTATTCTTGGCTTGTGCCATTTGTGGGGTGATGGTCACACCCTAAGCAAACACAGATAGCAAGGGGTGACACAGGATGGGAGGAGCCCATGGCACAGCACACATGACATGATGCACCCCAACATTGCTGCTCCTCAGATATGCTTTTGTTTCAGGTTTCTTGTTACACTCCTTTGTTTTCTTTTAAATTAAAAAAAGGAAAAAATGGGAAAAAAAAGAAAAAAATAGGTGCAAAAACTTCAGCAACACACCTTGCATCAGAATATGATCTCCCAATCTGATGTTCATAGCACAGTTCAATAGATTTTTAAATAGTATGTAGCTAAGTGTAAGTAGATGGTCCAAGAGGTTACTATGAATGTATCTTGGATTTTTTTATTTCCTTGTTCTGTAAATGCCCTTTGCTTCCAGTACTGGTTGAACTTTTGCTAAGGCATGGAGAAACTCACACCTAAAAGAAATCAGTTACGAACATGGATGTTATCTCCCAGACTCCAGGGACGTTGTGTTGAACACAACTCCCTACAGAGAGGTTACCAATAAATTCAGATATATTTTGTTTGTGATGTATCCTCACAAAGCAAGCTTTCTTCACCTCCAGTACTAAAACCACTGCTGCTCTACAGGAAAGATTATTTTGAAAATCTAAAAAAGGTTGTGCTGCTTTTGACTCCTACCACAACTTCTGTTTGCAGACACTCAGGGTTACCACATGGCATCCCAAACATGAAATCCCACATGAAATCCCCAAAGGCTCAAAGCAAAATGCACTTGGGTCACACCCACAGGAACATGCATCCATGCTCTGCAGCCCCCTGCAGTATCTCTTGTGTCCCCTGTCCCAAGGCACAGGAGCAGCAGCCAGGCTGGCCCCAGGCTGTGCCATCCCCAGCAATGCTCAGGCACCTCTGGAAAAGCATCCAATGGTTTGGTTTGGAGAGGATCTTCAAGATCATCTAGTGCCAACCCCATTGTGCCAAGGACAGGGACACCTCCCACAAGAGCTACCTCCAGCTTCATCTTGGACACCTGCCGGCATGGGGCTTGGACCAAAATCATGCCATGGATCATTCTGAGAGCTAATAATGTGAACAAATCAAATGCCACTGCTCTAACTATACTTAAACCATATTTTTTTGCTAATAAAGACCTGTCTTGATGTCCACATAATAACAGCAAATTCCCCTTTGGCAAGCTAAGTTTGGGGGTTCTTTTCCTTCTTGCTCCTTCTCTTAATATTTAGAAATGCTTTTCCACATTTCAGCCATATTCAAAGCCTGATATTTAAAGGCAGAGATATCCCAGATATATACAACTAAAGAGCATCCAGTTAAGTTCCCTCTATATTTTATTTATTTCATTCCAGGGTATGATTCAGAGAGGGCAAGGAAAACAATACAACTGAATCTGGTGCTGTTTTCTGCAGCATAATCAGGGCTTTTATGGTACACAGGAGTAAAAAGCACTGATGTCTCACCAAAACCCTGCAAGCACTCAGCAGTAAATTCAGGAACTGATGCACTGGGTGAATTTTATTGCCAACAATTAAAAGCACACCAATAGCTACTTTCAAGTAGGTGCTTTGAAGAAACACAC
This sequence comes from Ammospiza caudacuta, assembly GCF_027887145.1. NCBI lineage: Eukaryota > Metazoa > Chordata > Aves > Passeriformes > Passerellidae > Ammospiza > Ammospiza caudacuta. The sequence goes on from NC_080594.1 coordinate 10,734,012, forward strand.
ACAAGCCTCTCAACAATTGTTGGCTCTGATTTCCTGCTAGATACAGCCATAACTCCCATGAGTGAAAATCTTAGAGCTTCCTTTGCTGAAAATGGAGATCAATATAAAACTACCACTTGAGAAGATGGTTGCACTACAGATAATCACAGAGGAGAAACCAAGAACTCCAAATGGAATGAAAACCAAGCATTTTACTAAAATGAGTACACAGAAAAGTTATCAGTGGGCTACTGGGAGAAAACCATTAGGAATTTTTAATCTTAACTACTAACCTTAACTACTTAACCTTACATTGTATGAAGACTGCCACTTATGGTCTTTGAAAAACTCCCTGTTCTTAAACAAACTTGATATTTCTCTTTTGATACCACCAACATACCCGAGAAATTTTAATAGACTGTTTGGAAAAGCAATTTAAGACAGTGGGGAAAAACCAGAGGAAGATTAAGACTGTGCAATCTAGTAGTAGGTGTGCTACAAAATGGTATTACTTTCTTGGGGCAGCTCCAGGCTAAAACCCAACCCTCCCCGCCTCCCCCTAACATTACTCAGCCCAACATCTTTTCCCTCATCAGGCTTATCCTTATCACCATCAATAATAATTTTCTGCACAGCAGAGGTATCACTAGGCTTGTAATCACTGCCAGGCTCCTCTGGCAGAAAAATCACTGTCTGACTCTAACAGCTTTAGAGAGGCTGTGACAAGCATGGCAGTGATATGTTGACAACCATTTTGAAATGTAAAGAGCTTGTTATGGACATACACTAAAAGAAAAAGCCATTTACTTTTCTGCTTTTAAAGAAATATTATTCCTAGTTAAGTCAGTTTAAAAGAAAAAAAGGTTTTCCATCTCTAGCAAAGGAGAGCAGTCACAGGAAACGATGAAATGTTCTGGTAGAGTGTTGTAAAAAAACGTGCCTAGAATTATTTATTTGGTTTCTGCACCACAGGGTCCAGGCAATTCCTGGGTCCAGAAGCAAACACAGATTCAGGAAGGAACTGAGGGGCACCCTAGGCTACAACAGTCAATGTTTCTCTGCATATTTCAGACAGAAAAGGCAAAATAAAGATGAACTCTATCACAGAGTTGAGATATGGGCCACTACAATATTTTCAGAGTTTGGGAAGAAACACACATCAGGCTATGAATCCTGTACATCCCTTCATATTTCGGCTAAAACATCCGAAAAATCTGTAATTTCTTCCAAATGAAGTAAAAGAAAATTTTAAAGCTATGCTGAGGCATAAGATCTCATTCTGTCCTGTATGTCGAACATTTAACAATACCAATCACAAGCCCACACCATCAAAGCCCTTCAGTACCACCACAGGTAATTATTTCTGATTTACCACAGTTGACAGGTGCTTGCTGAGCACAGCAGAGTGTAACTAGGTTTTGGAGAATAATCACTGGGATAGTTATGGGCTTGGGCAGTGCAAAAACTGTGTAAAAACTGAGGAAGAGGCAAGTGTGAAGGGTCCATCAGAGTTATAACTATGACAGAATTCATCTGCATAGCCAAACATAAGAGAAGAAAGTCTCTTTGTATTTATGTATATTTCGAATAGAAGGCAATCTGCTACCCTTTATAACTTTCCTTGCAAAATGTTAAGAAAAACAGATTTCAGAATTCTCCAAACATACCCAGCTTATACAATAACAACCTTAGCTAAAGATACTTTAAAAAAATCTACAAATTACTCTTAAATTCCATTTTCCTTCATTTCAAAGATACAACTAACTCCAAGCCAGACAGTTTTTTTTTCCCCTTTTCTCTCTTTCTTCTCATTTCTTAAATTTTTTGGTATCCCAGTGGAAATAGTATTGAACATCCAGAAACTCATTATACCACAATTAAAAAACACTTTCATTACCTATTTCTCACCATATGTTCAAGTAATTACAATCAGTGTTAAAATCTTGTAATTATAGTTTGCAAAAAATTAACTCTATGACAGACACTTCTTTGCCTCATATTTTAGTAATGCTAGTTATTAATTATTTGCATTTCGGCAATGCCTAAAGGCCATTTCAGTAGGAAAATACATGTGGTAAAAAGAAGACCATGAGGGATCTTTTTTAAAAACTGGGCTGTATTTTTCTTAAATCCATCTCATCTAAGATCAGAGAAATCAATTACCATAAAGCATTAGTAAAGGGTAAAGTTAGATTCTAATATTTCCACGCTTTGCCACATTTAGTTTGAATTAATTCTCAATTCTCTGACTTTAATACATGAAACGTTACAAGGACTGATACCCTTAAGGCTACTTAAACTGCTACATTTCTCTCCTGGCTCTTAATTCTGTTGGGATCTTTTCCTCAAATTAAAGAAAAATGTCTGTCTTCTGCATACATTTCCTCTTTTTTTTTTTTTCTTTGGCTTCTTTAAATTCAAACAGTATTTTGTATGAGCTATAATAAATAAGGGGAAAAAAAGCCCAATTTTCTGAATTTTTTACCGCTTTAGAGTCTCAAAAAGCTACACCTACTCATATATATAGCACTGCACTATGCCATATCAACAATTATTTCTTATTCCATAAATATATGGAATTGACTTTCACAGATTCCCTAGCAGAATCAAGAACTCACTTATCTTTTTGCACTCTAAATAGTAATTAAATAAAAATCTTTAGTGAAAATAAAGCATCAGTGTTTGGTTCTAATGAACAGACCTTTGCAGAGAAATCCTTAGGACATCTGAATTCGCATTTCAGTGTCTTTGTTTCATACATACTTTGTAACTGGGAATTTTTCATGGTGGACAACATGATTTTTGCAACACAGCAAAAATTATGTCCTCAGAGTTTCTAATTTTTAACATAGACAAATTTTCCCAGAGACTGAAATCCTTTTATTATGCCTGACATTTTTTCTAATTCTTATCTAATATTTATCTAGAGTACCTACATTCCTCTCCCCCCGCAATAAGTGGGTTAGAAGGGAGTGGTGGTTGTTTTAGTCTTAAATAACAAATGTCTAGGAAGAAATTTCTTTTTTTTCCTGATATACCAACTTTTTCTGAATTATTTAGTAAGATTATCTTAACAAAAATGCATAAGAGGGTTATCAAAAGTTACCACAACACCTCTGCAAGGACCTGATGAAATTTCTCTACATTTCAAAAAATAAAGTAGCATTTTTTAATCTGCTTAGTCTTAGAAAATAGTATCCAATGCATTGGCCGCATATTGGCATTTTCTTGAACACTCTTCTGCTAATTTTCACCACATTCATAGCACGCATACTTTTAAAGCTGACATTTACATATGTTAATGTGCACATGTAAGGTCCAAACACAACAGAAAGGATGATAACTTCAAAAATAAAACATCGTCCAAGTTTTCCATTCTGAAATTAAGAAGTTAACAAAAGCAATATGAATTCACTGAACTTTCCAGAAAGACACATTATCACCAAAACCTGTTCTTAATGATGTATGATAATTTTTAGTCATGACCTGATTCTGCAATCCTCCTGAACTCCGAACTCACAGCAGCTCTGGGAACCAATGTTCCTTTTCAGGGAACATTCATCAAAGATCCCTTGAAAACAGCTCAAAAAATTGAAGACCATCAGCTAAAATTTAAATTCTACCCTACATATCTGTTATCTATGCCTGAAGGGTAGGAAGCAAGGTACTCAATCCTTACCAGACACACCTTAAAGACAGCAAAGGCAACACATTTAAAAGGCACCAAAGCATTTAGTGCATTGCTTCCAAGATGCACAATACATAAGCCTTGTCTTGTCGTTACCTTATAATGAACTCCAGTTCCACTGTGAAATTAATAATTGTCACACCCATCTTTTATGAAAAATCCTTTCCTTAGGATTTTTCCTCCTGAGAAGCTGGGAGGCCTCAGGAACAAAATGTAAACAATGATTATCTGCTGCTGTGGAATGCAACAGGTGCATCTGTGATTGCCCCATGTTGGTTGTTTCTAATTAATGGCCAATCACAGTCAGCTGGCTCAGAGTACAAGCTACAAACCTTTGTTATCATTCTTTGCTATTCTATTCTTAGCTAGCTTTCTGATAAAATCTTGTCTTCTATTCTTTTAGTATAGTTTTAATGTAATATATATCATAAAATAATAAATCAAACCTTCTGAAACATGGACTCAGATCCTCATCTCTTCCCTAATCCCAAGACCCCTGTGAACATGGTCACAAATAATTATTCACTATACCATGCATTTAGGTTTAAAACCTTAACATGCATGAGATTTTCTTTTAAGTATTTCTTTATTAGGTCTAATTTTATTTGCCCTTCAGAGTACCAGTTATGAGTGTTCAACATTCCAAAATGGGACTCAGGAGACCCTTCTAAAGGAACAAGCCACACTAAAATGAGTACCAAAGAGGAGCAATATTCCAGGGAGGAAGACAACAGTGGCAGGGATACAGTATGGAACAGCACAGCATCACTACCTGGCTTTACTCTGGGATGATCTCCTGCCAGCATGGCCAGGTCCACTGCAGCTCTTGGACTGAAACAATTCACAGGGGCATTCATTTCCTACAGAGAATTTCTCAAGAACCTCAGTGTCTAGGTTTTGACAGATGAAACTCAGTTCCTGAAGTCAAAGACATGTCTGGAAATTGAAGTGTAGCATGAACCTACCACTGCAGCTCCTGGCACTGCAGATGAAATAAAAATAGGGAGCTGCCTGAAGGTCCCTGTCAGATTCCATGGCTGCCAGGCTTGTCACCTTTAAAGAACAGAATCTGTAATGGAGAATGCTGATATATTGGACTTTTTCCATCTTCTTGCCCTGAGTAGAACTTGCCCTTCAGATATTTGTTCCTCATCCTCTCAGACAGCAGCAGGATGGTTTGTGACTTTTGTGGATGGTTATTGGGTTCTTACATAAGACAAGCTGCACAGACAACCAAAGTGAGAGCTCTGGAGAGCATTTGAAGTTGTCCTCCACAGCCAAGTCACCATTCCAGTGATACCATAGGGCCAAGGTTACCTGGGCAACTGTGTCAGAAACACCAAATTTTGGTATGGAATTACGAAAACTGGCACCAGCAGGGGAAAAGTAATTATGGATAGGTTAATGGGGGAAGGACAAAGACAGGAAAATACAAATGTGCTAAAAAGAAAATAAAAAAAAAAAGAAGCAACAGTACAAATGTCCCTTGTAATTAGGGCTATCTGAGGATAGCCTGTGATCCATCCCTGCAGACTTAATGAGTACAACAAACCAAACCTGCAGTTCTGATAATATCACAGGGGCTGAACCCACTTCTGCAGTCAGGAGGAGGATGAGCAGGGCAATAGGAGATACCTCCCCCTCTAAGCACAGGGCAAGCACTCTAGGGGGGGCTGTTGTCACCTCAAAAGGATCACTACCCACAGAATCAACATCTTCTCAGTCATTTCCCAATACACTGCTGTATCCTGTCCACTTTTATATTCTATATCTGCTAAAAGTTATACTTCAGGAAGGAGAGTGATATTACTGTAGTTAAAGCTGTTATGCTGTCACTATTAAAAAAATGTGTAATTAGATTTTCCATTTGACTTCCAGGTTGATTTGACATTCAGAGCATTTTCCTTGCTTTGGTTTATGATGGCATCACACTATATAGAATTGTCATTCAATGAATGACAGATTACTGATTTAGTTTCATGATCTTTTATTGGGTTATACTGTCAGGAACACAGCATGAATTTTATGGCAGCTAATGAAGTATCTGGTCTATTAAACAAGATTTCAAATAGCATTTCCAATTTTTTAAGACTACATACTTGAATTTACTTTCCATTTACTTTTTTAGTTTCCTGTGTAACTATGGCTACTTCTACCTTAAATAGGTTTTTCCTATATTTAATGGACAACACATATGATCTGGACCCTACAGTTTGCATATTCTTCCTGTTTAAGCATCTATAGATGTGAACCATCTTCTGACTCATTTTGCTCAAGATGAAAGGGATTACTTTGTTTTCTGTTGCAGACACTCTCAGGATGACCCTTTCATTGTGGAGTTAACCTGTCTGAATTACCAGCCCATTAAATTAAATGAATTGTCAAAGCTGAATCTGACAATCCTGTACAAAAAGCTATTCATCACAAGATTTGTAATGCAAGCGAACAATGAGAACTTTAAGTAGCAATATTATGGTCTGTAAAAGCAGTGCCAATTAGTGCTGTAATATTTCTAATGTCAAACTTTTGCAGCTCCTAATAGTGCCATTCATTTAACATGTTCCATAGGACATGGGCTTAACCTGAAAGCTTTATGGCAAACATCATGGGCTTTGATATACTTCCGACTGCAATTTTTCCAGTTTGTATTTTCAAAGATTAGCTAATCCTTCTATAAATTGCATGTTCAAAGATAGCCTCTTAAGTACATGGACAGCAAACTCCCACAGCTGAATTATCCACCAATATCCAGCCATAATACATGTAATTCCCACACAGCTTTGCAGTAATTCCAGCAACACATTAACTCTTCTCCTTACTACCTTTCCCCAGAAGGGTTCAGTTAGTCCAAAGATGTCTCCAAGACCATTTTGTTTTTTTTGAAATGTGAAAGCTACAACTAAATGGAAGAGAACCCGCACCTATATTGCTGCTCTTGACTCCTCTGCATTTCAGATACCAGAAGTAGCTCACCAGCTTACTCCTGATTTTGTGGCCAGCCTCATCCAAAGACTTTCTCAGTCCTCCAGGTGTTGGTCTGAAGTCCTCAGCACTCACACAGTGCATTCTGTTGGGAGTCAGCCCCAGCATCTTTGGGGTTTGGTCACTGAAACCTTTCCAATGCCGTGGGCAAGGTGATGTTCCCTCATCACAGACACACATGGTACCTGGAACTGCCTCTCTAAACACCAGCATTCTCAACTTCAGTACTGCTCCCACATCTTTTTGTCCCTCAGGAGACTCAAAGCACTAGACACCAAATACTAGAACACAGTTCTAGCTAACAAAAAATTAGGCTGTAGCATTGAGTGCAGAAATCTCACTTCTATTGATAACTCACTCTAACAGCATGGATGTTTCAAAGATTTTTTTAAGAGGAACTGAACCACAAGAAAATGATCTTGACCATGCTCTGCATATACCTATGCATGGAAACAATGCCAGTAACACAAACTACAAAAAATTCTCACCCAACTTACTTGAGCAACAACAGTCTAAAACTTCCTAGAAAAAAGCACAAGTCCCAATGCCCCTCTCTTCATGCACTTCAAGGATGATACACTGTGTGATTGAACACACAGTGAGGCAGAACAGGAAAATATTTAAGATTTAATCAGGCCACATTTCCCTTCCTGAGATTGGTTTGTTAACCTCTGCATCTCTTCAAAGCTGTCACAACAGGATTTGTCTTCTCAGCTGTTTATTTTTTTAAAGAAAGATATAAATCATTATTTTCTTTGTCCCTCCTCCCCACTCCAAGTTGTCCAGAATATTTATAGGTTCTTCCAGATCAGGCAGCGTGTTCTGAAATCACTGAAGATAGGTAAAATAAAAATAGACTTCGTATTAAACTTTTGCCTCTACACATCAAGAAGCTGCTTTGTTAAGCCCAAAATAAAGCAAGAATAAAATGCATTAGTCCATTTTATAAAAAATTGAAAAGTTTGTTTCAAAAATATTGAGCATTTCAGCATTATTTTTTCAGCGTTTTTTTTCCTTTTACATTCTGAGAAAAACATGAAATTTTGTCTAACAGAAAAGAAAAAGCTTCATAAAGAAGTAATGAAAATAGCCAATACAAATTCCACAAAATCTTTTCTCTACTGGGTTCTCCAAAGACTTAACATAAGCTAATGGAATGATTTTGTAAAAATATTAACAGAGTAAGTTTTTAAAAAAATCATCAGCAAAAGAGCAAACTTCCTCCTTCTATTCATATTACAGGAAACAGTGTACTTATTTAGTGTCTCAAGAATTTTTTGTCATTAAAACTTGCCATTTGATTTCCTCTTTCTTGGTTTGTTTAGTGAACAAAAAAGAAACACAGAAATTATTTTTCATTTCAATAAATCAGATAAAAACTTGCTGACTTTCTGCATAATTGAATATAGAATATTTATAGCTTCAAATGAATTAATCACACAGGCAAATTACAGACATCATTAGTCAATTATGCATACCACCACAGGGCGTGCAAATGCAAGACTCCAATCATACAAGATGTCTTCAAGTGTTACTGAAAACAGCATTAAAAACCATGGGCTAAAGTCCTACTTGTCAGAAATATCTGAAATTCCTTGAAGTCTACAGTATTTCCCTCCAGTGGAATGAAACAATTTACCCACTTCACCTCTAAGCTTTTTGATAATTTCATTTCTAACAAATCTGATCTGTTTGTAGAATGTAAATACAATTAGCTCCTCAAACACAGATTGTTTGGGGGGTTTGGGCACCAGAAGCTTTAGCTGCATATTTGATTAAATAATTATTTCCTTCACCTGCTGCAAATTCCAGTGCAATGGCAGTTCTTTGGAGAAAAGCAGGTCTTGTGTCAGAAAAGATTCTTTAATATACTCGATAGAGCCAAGAACTCATTTTTAGTTGTGTGTAATTAAAATCTTTATCTAAAGGAAATAATAAAAACTTTGTTACTACAACATTAAATTTAAAAGTTATGTACACAAGACACTTTGCAGCATCACTACACCAACTACAAGTGCTCGACTATATATAACCAATCAGCTGGGTCAGCAATTCCCTCCTTGCTTTATATGGTGTTAAAATGTCTTTGGACACACCTTGCACACAGGGAATTTTGGCACACAGAGCCTCCTAAATGGGAATGGAAAGGATGTCCAGACCTTCACAAAACACATTATGTGCAACAGTGATCTACCTCTCACAAGCAAGGAAATACATCCAACCTCTGCAGAAAAAAAATAAAGTAACAAAAGCTTAGTTTGGCAGTACAGCAGCACTACAAAAAGATGATGAAAGAGTAAATCCTGATTCACAACTAAATGACACTACAGAACTTAGACTAAATAATTTCATAACTTTTTTCCCTTGTTGCCATCATCTTCACCCTCACAAAACCACAAACCTTTCGAGCTTTTAAGTGATCAAACCACCTCTCCACAGAAAAGGTTGTAGAATCACAGAATCATTGAGGTTAGATAGACTTTTAAGATCATCAAGTCTAATTAATGCTGCATCCAGAGGCAGAAATTCACAATGAGTAAGCTGAGATAGTCAGGTTGGGACTGGTGCTGATCATCTAAGCTCCGAGATAATACCAATTCTTCATGTTTTTCCTTAAGCTGTTTACATTAATACCTTCATAAATTATGCATTTATTGAGCAACATACTGATTTGTCTTAACTTGTCTGGAGAAAGACAGATCTGCATTTGTGAAAAATTCCTATTATAGTCTTCTTTTAGTTATTCCTCATATCCTCTCCTGTCACCACAGAAAAAAATTCATAGTTTTTCAGTGAGGCTAAGGTGAAAACACCACAAAGCCACTCTGTCCCAATTCATTCTAAAGACTACACTTTTAACCTTTTTATTTTGCTTCTACTACTCATACTCAGATGAGTTCTAAAACAATGATGTGATTTTCTGTCTGTGGCAATAACACAATTATATTGAATCTAAAGCACAGAAACCTTCAATGGGATTGAGTCCAGTTCTGCATTTAATCAGGTTCACATGGAATAGATCTTTACCATCTTTACTTTTTCTACTCCCTTCTTTGGATAATTTCACTTTTTCTTTTCTCCCTATTATTTATATTATCAGCTATTTTTCCAGTCATATACCTAAATGTACAAAGACGAAACAGTGAAATTAGTGGCTGTCTGCCCAGTTCAGCTTTTGTATGAGATAGAATCATAAAGATTGGTTACATCGTGTGCCTTTGCATTAACATCTAGAAAACCAACTAAGCATCACAGGGGATTTGCACCTCCTCTGGTTACTTCTCTCTGTCCACAGACTCTTTCAGGTGTTTCACACTGACTAGACAGAGCTCAATTTTTTACATAAATCTGCCAACAGAACGTAACTCTCTGACTCCTGAATTTGAAAATGATACTACAAAGAGTATTTCAAAGTTTTCTCCTCTCATTTCATGCATGAGCCAATAAAATCACTTAACATTAAAAATTAGTCCACCTAACTATGCTGCAAAGGAAGACGCTAAATAGCACTACAACAATAAGTGTAAAAAATGAACTTGTTAAAAGCTCACAGGAACAAGAAATTGAAGGTTGATGATAGTGCTAGTACTGAGACACTGCACACATGCACTATCCTAGAGCACAACTTAAAAGAGGCCATGTGCAAAAAAAAATAGTGTTTGAACTGTGACTTCATTATTTGATGAGATGTTTTCACGTTCTGTATTCAGAATGAGATAAATCTACTAAGAAGACAAGGAGAAAGAAGGAGGATGTCTTTGGTTTACATAATGTTGTACCACTACAGACTTTGAGAAAAAAACTACAAAATTACCTGTTTCATACAAATTTTCTAAGTTTGGACATATTTTAGGCATGCTTGAAAGCACACAGCTAAGAAATAGTTTTTTATTACATCCATTCAGAGTGGTGGAATTCACTATGAAGCCATAACTCATTTAATTACAAAACAGGAACAGGTTAACAAGGAAGCTCAACAAGCTCATATTCCCATTTGACAGATTTTACCATTCTGACATTTCTTTAAGCACAATTGTTTATAGAAAGATAAAAGGAAATAGGTTCATTGGTTGGGGAAGAATTAAAAATTACTAGAGATGGTAAACTCACTTGGGAAAGGTTTTATAAGGCATCAGATACCCTTCATATTTACAATTACGAATTTTTTTAAACAAATAATAAATTCAATTTAAAAATCTTGAAATGCATCTATTTAGAGGGAAGGTACCTGCCCTAATATTTCTACTAAAGTTTGTCCTCTTAAAAAGAAAAAAAGAATAACTAAATGGTGACATTCCTTCATGTTAAACTCGATTTAATCTCATCAAAAACACCACCCTGTGAAATACCTAGGGTTCTATATTGCAAGTTGAAGTGTTTGGGAATTTTAAGCTCAGTTTTAGCAATGAAAACCTTGAAAATCTTCCTGTAATGCCAGCTTGAATTTTCGAGTCTGGTATTTAATTTTACTATCGACCAGGAGATGGCAGCAGTTCCCACTGAATTTATTTACATTGCTATGAATTTACAGCATATTAAATCCCAAACAAATTTGGAGCATATGCAAATTATAAATATGAAATCATAAATCTTACAGGTGCACTTAAAACATAATTCTTCATCAGGGAACTGTATTATATGTGCATTTCTATTTTACTTGCAGGGTGATCTTTTGCTTCTGGGTCACCTTCAGAAATGAATTAAAAATTGATGTATTTTCCTATGTGGTGGCATATTCTTTGCCAGTCAGAAACCAATGATTTATTCCCTTATTTATAGATTCAGTAATAACACTGTGCAGAACACGGAGTGATTTGTGGGTAGTGGTGGATAAAACTTGTGAAGTGTGATTTACTGCTGTAGGGAAACATCCACAAGTCAAGGATAAAGGTAGGATACGAGTCCCAGCTGTGAGGGTGCTACCAGTCCAAAGGAACTGGACTGGGGGGCAATAGGGACAAACAGAACTCTGCTACTGGAAATAAGGAGCAGAGATCTAGAGAGTGTGAGGAGATCAAAATACAGGACAAGGGAAGAATCTCTAAAAGCTAAGAGCTCAAATAAATCCCACAAAGCTGCTTCAAATCACGACCAGTGTGCAAAAACATGAACAAGAAGTACAATCACTCCACAAAACTGAGCCAGCAGACTTCATTGTGCTTTTATTTTCCCACCTGTGTAGAAAGATTGGCAGCACAGTCCAGCTGGAGCAGAAGTACACCTGCAGCTCTGTGCCAGTAGGAGCACCAACCAAAAGCTGGCAATATTTAATGCCTCTGCTCCCTTGTGATGGAGGAGCAGGATCACAAGTGACCAAAGGCCTTTTCCTCTCCTTGCCTGGACAGACAGCTCCGTTTTCACTCTCATGCTGGCTGTTTGAAGGCTAAGAGCTCTGTGAAACAGAAGTAAAGCCATCCAAGAAGACAGATCTGCCTTTCAGCAATGGTGCAGACCAAAGGCAGTCCCCAGCTCACAGAACCAGGGCTGTTCCCACTGGTTCCCCATGGATAACTCTGCTTTTGCCGGCCCAAAGCATCTGAAACTCTGATGATTCTGTACATGATTGCTCAAAACACGCCTTGGTATGAGCCTCTCACTGACCTACATTTGCTCCCATGATGTTCAGTCTTTTTGTGGTTAGAGCAGCTCTCTCAATGCACTGAATTTATGAATTCTAGAGGGGGGAAAAAATCCCAAAACAACCAGGAAATAACTTTCCTTTTTACAAGTTGGATCCTAGAGAACACTAGACTGGAGAGTTTGTCTATCACTTTTAGAAACCAACAAAAAAAGGCAAATTGACAGATAATCCAGTGTTTAATGTTTCAGCTCCTCCCTTCTGGCTGGTACAGTCTTTTTTGGCTACTTAATTTATGAAACTACTAACAATAATAATGTAAATGAGAACATGGAAGCCAATCTGTAACAATTGAATTATCTGATATCTTTCAAATTGGAGGTAGCAAGATAATTGTGACTCACACAGCTTGAAAAGTTTAGCCAAACTTGCAGATGGTATCCGATAAAAATTTGTCTTAAGGATGACAAATCAGCAGTCACCTGCATTTTCTAAGAGTGCTAGACCTCCAAAAACAGCAGAATAAAAAAAGATAAATACTTCCACATCCTGATGTCTAGATTTTTAAAATCTATTTATTTTTAAATCTGAGAGTGCCCAATCTGTCCTACCTGATGAGGCTGAAAGCTTATTAAATTATTCCTTTACTAGTTAAATGAAGCAAACAAATGAAGAGCCTGCTATAACATAGTTGATGGTTTTCTAGCCTATCTGACAAGAACAAATTTTTAAGACCTCTCTGGCCTCAAAAGGAGACACTTCATTATTCTGGCAGAAAGAGAGGCCAAAAGAGGAGGCAATTGGCTGACACAGAGTGCTGATAACCGGAGGGTCACACTGTCTGCACAGGTGGAAGCATTCTGAAGAAGGGGCAGAGCTTACAAACACCACTTGTTCATGTGGACATCTCTGTACATTTCTGTTTCTCTGGCCCCCTCCTAGCCACACCAATGTATGCATCTATGAAATCTTACATTTACGAGGCAGAAACATCACATGCTTTGAGTTGATCAGCTGCAGCGTGCTCAGGACAATCCATCAATCCTGCTCAGAACTCACAGACAGAGCTACAGCTCTCCAACTCAGTTACAAGAGAAATTAAAGCTCACAATTACACACCATGAATCAAAAAGGGGCTGTTGATACCTGCTTTATCATGTGAGATAAGCTATCCACCTCTTTCTCAGAATATCGAAATTTTTCTCTCTCTCAACAGGGTTTTTTTTCCATCTCCCTGTCCCCAAATTTACATAATACTGTAATTTAGAATTATCTTCTACACCAACACTGAGAAGAATTAAGAATTCTGAGAATTTTTGCACTGTTATTTTCTTGCCAGAAATAAGAGTTTTTAAAGTGAAGCTAATCTTCTGTAATGCATTTCACAATGTTCTCATCAGAGGTTTATAATTACATGATTTCTGACACCTGCTGTTATTTGGCTTCTGAGGTCAATATTTTCCATTTATAACTCTACTGAAATAATGAAACAAAAAAATTATCTTCTACTAAAATATTTTGACAGTTTATTAGGTTAAGAAAGTGACGTCAAGAGATCCTAAGAAAGACTTTTAAAAGTTCTCTCTGTCACAGACATCTTTTATGAAAAATCCTTTCCTTAGGATTTTTCCTCCTGAGAAGCTGGGAGGCCTCAGGAACAAAATGTAAACAATGATTATCTGCTGCTGTGGAATGCAACAGGTGCATCTGTGATTGGCCCATGTTGGATTTTTCCAATTAATGGCCAATCACAGTCAGCTGCTCGGACAGAGAGCCAAGCCACAAACCTTTGTTATCATTCCTTCTTATTCTATTCTTAGCTAGCCTTCTGATGAAATCCTTTCTTCTATTCTTTTTAGTATAGTTTTAATATAATCTATATCATAAAATAATAAATCAAGCCTTCTGAAACATGGAGTCAGATCCTCGTCTCTTCCCTCATCCTAAGACCCCTGTGAACATGGTCACAGTTCCTCTATTTGTTTTCTTGAAAGACAAAAGATGTTATATCAACATATCCTCAATCTTGACTGCTTGATAACAAGAAAAATCTAGTACACATCATTAATATTAGTAACTGGGCTGAAGCACAGAAAATTTTGATTATTTTTAAGTTTATATTTTTCAAACATTATACTAAAATTTTGTGGTGGATGCAGTGGCCTACCAAAGGCTCCTTCTCCAGTCACCATCACAGGCAAAACAAAGTAAACTTAGAGAAAACTTATGCAAACTCATTACCAGTGTAGGGTAATAGGAAATAAAACCAAATCTAAAAACACCAATCCTTTTGCCCTCAGCCCTCCTTCCTAAGCTCAATTTCATTCATAATTTTCTCTGCCTTCTCCTCCCCAGAGGCACAGGAGGACAGACAGGCTGTGGTCAGTTCATCACCTCTCTGTTGCTCCTCCTTCTCGTACAATTTCCCTGCTCCAGCGTGAAATTCCTCCCACAGGACACAGTCCTCCACAAACATTTTATAATATGCAAATACTCAGATTTCTAAGTCTCAGCACCTAAAAACTCTAGAATCACAAAAACAGATGCTTCAGCTTCCATCTTGAAAACAACACTTCTTTCCTTCCATCCTTCTCCTCTCAATAATGGACAAGGATTGTCAGCAAGAACTCCTTTCAGCACCCTGGTGTAAGGAGCCCAAGATCACAGAGATTCTCAAATGTAAAAAATAATTCCACTAAAACCTTAGGAGATCAATAGCTAGTTGTTTGCTTTCCTTAAGTAAAATGGCAATATCTCATTTATTCAAATGCAACAGGTAAACAATAAAGGAAAATGTTTGTGGTGAAAAACATCAAGAGCTTTCTTTGCTGGGAGGCAACTGCAGCTACAAAAAAGTGACTCAGCCACCTGCTAAAACTGTTATTTCCGCCCCTGCTTTTCAAAAGGAGACTTTTGTACAAAATCCACACATCATTTCAGCTTTACTGAAATGAAAAATAGATGCCCACTGTCATACAGCTATATTGATTATGAGTGAAAACGTGATCATTTTGCATTAACTTGCCCCACAGCACTGGAGCTCCATCAAAGCATCAGAAGGAAATTAATGCTTTCATATAGAGCCTAAGAAAAATATGAGATGTTGCTCACTTTGCCCTCTAGACAAAGAGGTATATGCCAGTAGCTGAGAGGTAATAGCTTTCAGAAGAGAACATGAACTCTAGACTTTTATTAAAATCATTATTTAATGTGCAAAAAATAATGAAGCCACAGCCTTGGCATTTAAAACAGCAATTTGTAGTCATTACATCTTAGATCATGAGGCTTATTTTGTAAAAAGCCAGTCTTTCTCAAATTAAAAATTCATCATCAACTCCCACAGATTATGTAGTCCTTTAAATGATGCCATTTCATACAGATTTATTCCAGCTAAACAAAGAGCCAGTAAAGTGGCACACATAAAACATCAATTTCACTGCTCTCTCTCTAGAAAGACCTTTCTACTCCGTAGACTGTTAAAAAATCTCACAGAAGGGTTGACTAATGTATGGATATTTTAGTAATTTCACCTTCCAGGGACATTTTATATCTTAATTTGTCATTCTCCTTACCCCCACTGTAGATTGAACTGTGAAAAATAACCTTCAACAGAAGGTTTCTTTCTTCTCTTTTCATACTTAGAATGCCAGTCCACAAAGTGAATGACAGTAAGAAGACATCAACTAGCCTAAGTGATCCCTCTAACTGATGAGCATTTAATCCATTATGAATATTAGATTTTTGATGGGAAAAATAAGCAGTTAAAACTTGTTCCTCTACAGCAAAAATCCTGTTAAGAACTTGCATAGAAGATGATGCCGCCCTACATAACTGACATGTAATTAATTCTGTTTGATTTTTCTCTAGGCACAAAGTGATTTTTATTAGATAAATCCTTTGGTCTGAAAAGAACTTGCAAGATCACACACACTGCCTTACTAGTGGAAGATTTTACTCAGTAACTTGCAGAGGTGTAAATGAGATTTACATGTGTACCAGCAAGAGAATAAAAATGCACCGCACGTTTTCCCTCTTCCCTGCCTCAAGACTTCCTTTAATTACCATTTGAGCTATAACAGTGTCAAGAAGTTAGGATGTCTTTTGAAAAGAACATTGAAAGAGTCAGTTCCTCCCACAAATTATTTTAACATGGACCTGAATCAGCACACAACACCACCTATAATTTAATTTTTGTGTTGAACAGGCAATGCTGATTTCATTCCCACTCCTCTTTTCAGCAGAAACAATAGATTGAAATTAACATGTTTCAGAGCACGTCCTCTACTGTCTTCAAATGTCTACTCAAAACACCTCTCCCACAGATGGCAATGCAGCTTTGTCTACACCCTTCTGCAAACTCTACACCTACCAGAAAAGATTTTAATTAGGGGCTAAGCAAGGGGCTAACAATGTTTTATCCAGGGACTACAACATTTCATTTGTTTCCACACTTTAAAAGGCTTCATCTTCAGCTCAATCTGCCAACAGATCTATCCTAGACTTACCTCCAAAATCCCTGGGGCATAAACTTTCTGTTAACACTAGAGAAAAAAATTTTACTCAAGTCTTGCAAAGTCCTAAAATGTTGCACGAAGTTTCTCAAGAGACCAAAATTACATTGCGAAGCCAACAGAGCCCACATTCACCAAACTGTTCCTTCCCTGAGATTTATACAAAATGATGTAATTCCAGTTGGAAAATAATTTTTCAATGAAGAGAGAAGAGTGTGGGAATCTGGACTGGGACTGCAATATATGCAGCCTGTATGATGTAAAAATACGATTTGAAACATGTTCTGCTGAAGAAGCAGGCTGGTGTACTTCTTATAAGCCTTAAAAAAAAAGGAAAGACCATCATGACAGATGGCTGAAAAATAATAAAATTAGGACTCTGATAAGTTCCTAAAATCAAATTATGCCAATACTCATCCAAAACCAGAGTCTAAAAATCTCCTTGAGATACTTAATGAAATATGCCACTTAAAGGAAAAGTGAAAATTAAGAAATTTAATCAATTGGAAAGATATAATCTCATGGTTACTCACAGTACTTCAGTTTGAACAGTTTCAGAGTGAAGTTGACAGAACCCTGCACAATCTCAGAATGCTATGCTACAGGCAGCAATGAAATTTAGCTCCATGCTTTATTAATTTGCTACCAACAAATCCTAGCTTCTTTAAAAGAAATAGGAATATCAAAAATTTGTGTCCAAAAACCCATCCATAGAGGGATTATGAAAATAATCAGTGTCTTTATTCAGGAAATTCTATCCTTAAGAGTTTGCTTAAAACCTAGAAGCCTCAAGTTTCTCTCTCCAAATTGTTCTCAACAATTTTGACACTAATGGAAGCTTCACCTTCCTGTATTTAACTGCAGAGCTGAAAATACAGAATGAATATTGACACAATCTGTAGGATAAAAAAAGTCACCTCCTCTGGAAGAGCCTGCTCTCTTGGCAGGGGAGACTGGCAAGCTTGCCCCACTCTCAGAATGGTTTAGCTGTTCCTTACCCCTATACCAAAATGTTATAAAAAAACCCTTAGAAATCAAAGCACCTCTCCTGAATATATCTAACAGAGCGCTGAATCCTCCAAGATGAGCATCTATTTAAGGATTTTACATGCTGTTCCTCATACACACCTCCTAATTACCTCCAGTTATATCACCACACACTAAGGCAGGCAGTTGCACAAGAAGGCTGCTGCTCATTTTTTAAAAGAAACATCTTTACATGTACTCTGAACAGCAAGCATAAAATTCTCCTTTCATAATGCATATGGCTTTTTGGGTATTACTGCTTTGGAATTTAATGTTTAAATTCCAGCAAAAATATTAACAATCAGTTTCTTTTCACTACAGGAAGATCTATTGTGGGATTTTTAAGCATAGAAACACAAACAGCATTAATAGCTTTGTGGTGTTTTAAAAAAATGAAATTTTTTAGAACCATAAAAAAATGGGTTATTTATTAAAATTAAAGACACTGAACTGGTCAGGCAGGCTTTTATTTCTACATTGAGCTCATCTTTTCTCCCCAAGCCCAGCAAACACTTGAAATTATTATGTATTCAAGAACAGTGTATTTGCTGAAAGACAGATACTTTTTTAGCTTGAAACTCAATTTGTGGTTGAGTGATTAATGTCATCTAGGTCCTGCAATTACACAAGTTTGGATGTCACCCAGGGGGTTCAGGTTGTCATGCCAGAAGAAGCACCTATATTTCTCCTCAGTTCAGTGCACACCAGGCCACGTTTCCCTAGATGGAGTACAGGCTCCCTCTATAGTTACAGCCTCACAGCCGGCATTGCCTGGACCTACTGCTTAAATCTAAATTCCTGTCTCCCCACAGCAAAGCAAAAACATGAGCAGCCATTCCTGCACAATCTCTGCTGTATCACTTGCCTTCCAGTTACTCCTCTCTGATTCCCATCACAATTACTTTCTCAGAGGCAGTTGCTAAATACAATCCAAAAATACATCACAATAAAAAGTGATTAATCAAATGCAGAGTTTATATTTAGTAACTTCGATCAAGTCTTGCTTCACATTAACATTTCAGATGAGCCCTTCTTTTATAGCAGATTCATTAATATTCTGTTAATATAACCATTCTTAATTAACAAGCAGTACATACCTTTTATTCTCTTCCCCACAGTTTATTATTTACATTTGTGTTTTCACAAAGTGGGTAAGATACATTTGCATCTCCCATAGCAATCATGTGAAAACCTGTCACCCCAATAGTCTATTAGTCTGTCCTGGGCCAGGATCCCCAAAACCAACATCTGGTCTCATTAAACCAGGTGTTTTCTCTGCTGCCAGGCTCTGACTGCTGAGAGTAGCTGTGTTTCTAAGCTCAGTTTAAAATTTAAAGTGCAGAGTGTAACCTGCCTTAGCCTGGCTGTTTTCCAGAGGGATGAGTTTCCTGCCCACATTTAACTTGCTGACCTCTGCACTTGAAGTTCCTCTCACCATGCCAGGCAGGTGAGCACAAGTGGTGGATCTGCAGGTGCTCATGCCAGCTGTGTTTGCGATGAGTGATGTGCAGAGGGACTGCAAGAAACACTGAAGAAAATTTTCTTCATCTATATCTCATCTGCACTTTACAGCACGAGTGCTTCAGTCCACTTTAATGCCAAGTCACACATGGCAGGTTAAACCCTTTCTGACAGTTGGTGGTCTTTGCTCCAAGGCAAAAAGAAATGGAAGCATGTGCTTAGTTAGGGACAGCTACATAGTTGTTTCAGACAACTCCCAATTCTTGTTCTCATGTGCCCTGAGAACCCTGGTGTGAATGTTTTGAACTTCTCCCAGACTAACAAGACCAGACCTTTAAATAACTTCCTTGGCTTTGTCCTGCAGGGTCCCTTAAGTATTCACATACCAATTTACATGATTTCCAAGAGACACAAAAAGCTCTCCTGCACCCAAGAGGAGAAATTTGGATTCCCTCAGCTTCTCTCTCTCTCTCTCTCCCTCCCAGCTGGCAGCAGGAGCAGCCTGTTGGACACCTTTGCAGATTCTCTGCCAATATAAATCCACCTCAATTACCAAGCACCTCTTGCTAAGGCACCTCTCACAATTTGGGTGCTGAGGAAGTCCCACACCAAGTCACATCCCAGGAAGCTGGTAAAGAACCTCTGGGGCCACCTAAAATAACACATCCCTCTGCAACATCCCAGTGTTGTATTTGTAGGGACCCTCGTGGCAGGGAGGAATGATGCATCTGACTCCATGTGCTCAGAAGGCTCATTTATTATTTTATAATACTATATTATAGTAAAGAATACTATACTATACTAAAGAATACAGAAAGGATACTAACAGATTGCTCAAAAGCTAATAATGAAAACTCTTGACTCTTTCTAGCATCTGGACACAGCTTGGCCCCAGTTGGCCAGAGAGTCAAAACAACTCACACCAAAATCCAGTGAAACAATCTCCACATTCCACCTGGGAGCACAACACAAGAAAAACAAATGAGATGAGAATGGTTTCCTTTTTTCTCTGAGGCTTCTCAGCTTCCCAGGAGAAAAATCTTGAGCAAAGAGATTTTTTCAGAAAATGTAAATGCCACACCCCAGAGCCACGCAAACCCTCCTTGCTGCCTCCAAAAAACCTCCTGTACCACCAAGGCTTTTACCCACTTGCTCTCCTTTTTCAGCTGCCAGGTGAGCCAGTAAAGTGCTTCCAGAGTCTCAGCACAGATATCTGAACAGACTTCTTGCTTGACAGGTTTTTATAGCCAAAGCACCTTCAGCAACATATCCATAAGAGAAAAGAAGATAATTTAATGCTCTGCTTAAGTTTGCAGTCCTGTCTGAAATGTTTATCAAGAAGAAACTTTGCATACCCTGATTAACCCTCTCAAATTATCTTTCTGTGCTTTCAGGAACAGCACTGACACAAACATGCCATGTGCAGGCAGAAGAGCAAGCAGTAAAAGGTTTTGGAACCTCAGCAATAAAGAGAAGACTGTACATAATAAATAATTTTTTTTTGCAATTGCCCTTTTATTTGCTGCCTCACAATGAGGCAGAAATAATAACATTTAAAACACCAATTTTAGGATTACAGAAGGGACCCTAAATATCATGCAATTACAAGCCTGTTTCCATGGACAGGGACATCTTCCACTGGACCAAGTTGTTCAGAGCTCACTCCAACCTGGCCTGGAACGCTTCCAGGGATGGAGAAAGCACAGATTCTCTGGGAAATCTATTCCAGCATCCTTACCACCCTCCCAGCAAAGAATCTTTTCCTCCCTTCAGGCACAGGAAGGCCTCAATTATGGGCTAAGAGCTATCCTGTATGTACTGTGTGCCCATTTGACTGAAACCTGCTTACATTTATTGGGTAGTGCAAACATTAACAGGAGTTGTAAATTTGTCTGTTCCAGTCCATTTTCCCACCCAAGAAAAGTCAAGCTCCTTGAAGGTAATCCATTAATTTCTTAGCAATTGCAGGATTTCAACTTCTGCAGAATCTTAACTCCCTGCAGAAACTGGAAGTATAACCTACTTGCTATTCATATATGCTGTAATTCCCTTTAAAATTAATATTGAAATAAAACCTATATACAGTACCTCTAACAATAACAAATACCAAAGTGAAAAAAATCTGGATTTAGGAATGCTGATGTGGGCAATGGATCATCAGCTACAACAAGCACAACAGCTAACACAATCAGTTTAATTTTATGACCATTGTTCCTAAGACATCATCAAATAATCACCAAAAAAACTTGGGGGACGACCATAATGCTATATTCATTTTTATTGCAAAATGCCTATTGAAAATAAAAGCAAAAAAAAAATTTATGCGGGCATCCAGCTACTCTAAAAACCAAGAGCTCAGCAGCAGTCAGCTGTCTCAGCCTCAGGGTTGTTTCTAAGCATGATTTCTGCATAGTGAAACAAGTTTCATGTTTACACACAAAGCATGACATTTCTGCAGATAACACAAAACTGGGGAAGTGGCTGATTCACCAGAGGCTCGTGCCGCCATCCAGGGGCACTTCAACAGGCTGGAGAAATCTGCTGACAGGAATTGCACCGATGGGAAATGCAAAGGATCTGATCCAGATGTGCTAATAGCAGATGGGGGAAGCAAAGAAGAGGCAGCCAGGCTCTTGTCAGGGGTGCCCAGTGACAGGAAAACAGGATAGAGAAATTAACTAAAATAGAAGCAATTTCATTTAAGCACAAGAAAATATCTTCCTCATGCAAAAGTGGTCAAACACTGGTAGAAGTTCCACTGGTAGAGAAGTTGTGGAACCTCCACCCCTGGAGATACTCCAAACTCATGAGAAATAGCCCTGAGTAGGGGGTTAGATTACACAGTCTCCAGAGGTGCCTTCCTTCCTCAAAAAGTCACTCATTAAATGGTTATCTATCTCAGTTTACTGTTTTTATTGTCCTGACAATAGTCACCAACTGAAGGAAAAGAAACAGACATGCACACACCACCGCCACAGAGGAAAAAAACAAGCAAACAAGAAACAACCACAAAGAAACAATAAAAAAAGCCCAAACAAACAAAAAAAAACCCTCCCAACAAATCAGAAAAACCCCAGAGCAATAAAACCAGAACAAACATAATGCCCTAAACAAATAAAACAACCAACCAAAACCCAAACTCAACCAAAAAAAATCAAACCAAAAAACACCAACTAAAATGAAGGTAAAATCCATTGAAATTGAAGAAATCTTAAATTAAGTCAAATAAATTTTCTATTCAAGCACTGTAACTACTACAATTAGTCCACTGACCATTTACACCTTTGAAAAGCCAATATAAGCAAGCAAAAGGTTCTTTCCCTACTGAACAAAATCAGTATTTTTTTCCTTTCAGTTTTCTACAATTACAGCATTTGATCCAGCTCAAGAACAAAAAGATTTACAGAAGATGTCTCTCACCGCTTCAAGGAAGAATGAACACTATTAGCAGCTAAACATGAGCCATAAAACCTACCAAGCCATCTAATAAAGAAAGAAGACTATTCTTGCTGTACACATCACTTGCCTTGGGAACTTCCCCTACTCAAGCCAACCATAAAACAGACCTAACACCTAAAATTAGCCAACTGAGAATTTCTTCATCCCAAAGCAATAAATTGTTTTTTTACTCAAAACCAGAGAAAGAGTTGTTTCATTATTTCAACGTCTACTCTTAATATTTTCCTGTTTGCTTGGTGGGTTTTTTCTTCATTCTTGATTTCTATTTGCTGACAAAGGCTGCAGAATCAGATCCATCAATGTGTTGATATTAGGAAGAATCTCTAGCTGATCCAAAACAATATCTCTCAATAATAACAATACAAACAAACCTTAGGAAGTTTGGGGGCTTTTAAACAACATGCTCTACCCAAGTGACCTGTTTCCAAAGTACTGGCATCTAAAAGCATGGTTAAAAAAGGATAAAATTAAATACTTTTACCTGCCATCAAAAGCAGTTTAATAATCTGAAGAGAAGCAAAGTAGTCCAAACCCCACCAGCACCCCCTAGGTGGTAAATTTGTTCACCACCTGCAAGTAAAATTCTATAGGCAAGCCATGACCTGTTAGATATAAAAATCCCCTCTTCCTTGTAGTATAACATTGCTAAAATATTGTTTGCTGCTAATACCAAACACTTTTAATAATATGCTGTACTGAGGAAACAATCTAATGACAGCAAGAGCAGTGATAATAATATATTCACTCTCTCAGAGTTATCATCTTAAGTCACCTAGAAAACTTCATCTGCAAGATCTATGTTGTCATCAGCATACAACAAAGACAAGAAGCCCCTAAAAATGCACAGAGCATTGCAGCAAACAGGTGGAAGGTGCTTTTGACAGAAGAAATATTGGCTGTTCCTGTGTCTGGAAATGCATTCAATAATCTTCCTCAATGATTAATACATCCCACGTGTGAAAGCCTGCATAAAGACCAAGAAACAGCTGTAATTTACTGAGGGAGGTAGGACAGCTCAGCAGTAGAAGCCATCCAAGCTGTAAAATGACAGTGTATTAGTAGTTCCCATCCATTTAATTACAGTTTAAACTTTCCAATATGACACAGTAATAAATTGAAAAATGCTGCATTACTGGCTATTTTTTTTCTTTCAGACAGATGTTGTACATGGTATATTGTGGACCTTTTCCATCTCTTCCTTTCTGGCTGGTTATTGCCTGGCTAACAGGATGTTTCATTTTAATGAAAAATACATTACTGCATTAAGATAAGGTCATCAGTTCTTAAGTTAAATGCAATTTTGGCAATAAAATTTATTGCATAACCTACATAAAAATTTTTTATGTGGGTTAAACACTTTTAATTACTACCTAAATTTTGTTCAACTTAACATTTAAATGGAGTATTCACCTATAAAAAGAATGTATATACTGTGAAATGCCTCTACAGTTCTTTACAGCATGCCTTCTACATGTTCTACTGTAATACAGAATGTTGTCAGCCTTGTTAAAATCAACTCCTGAGCAAGGCTGAGGGGAAAGAGGCAGAAAAAAAACCCCACAAACCTGCCAGTCTATGAAGTGTGAAAACTGGCTTTGAGACTGGACCTGATTCCTCAGGGCTGTGTCCAGTTGGCTTTGGGGTATTTTAAGGATGGAAGGCTCACAGCCTGTCCAAGGACCCTCAAATACAACATTATAAAGAATCAAAGAATATCCTGAGCTGGAAGAAAACCACAAGGATCAAAATCCAACTCCTGGCCCTGCTCAGGGCCCGGAATCACACCATGAGTGGTTATTTGTAAATCCCGTTTTGTTCCACATAAATAGCAATTATTTGATGTAGTTATCAAAATGTCACTGCAACAGGAGTTAGAGCTCAGAAAAAAAACAATCCTTGCTTATAAAACCTGGTATTTTCCTAGTAAGGTTTGTACACTTAGCACAAAGATGAACAGCTCTCATGTGAAAGACAGCATTAGAAGAACTTTATCCCACCAAAAAAGTTATCAAGTTCTTCTGATATGTGAAACCAAACACTAAAAAATTCTCCATTATATCAAAAAACCAGAAATATAACCCTGCGTCATTTATGCCTTGGATGACTCAGATGGCTGTTACCTGAAAAAACAGCCCCTTTTTAAAGTCCTTAAAACAAGAATTTGTATAGACTAAAAGATTTTTTTCCTCCTGAAAAATAAAAAGGCTCTTCAAGAGAACATTGTTTCAGTCAGGATTAAACTTAATATTTATTTTATTTTTTTTCAATTCAGCTCCTTAACCTCCAAAACAATAACCAGGTATTAATTCACCTCTAAGTCAGATGATATTGAACTGTGCAATGATGGGTCCTGGAACGTGAAGAATGGATTTATGGGTTAATTTATCCATTACTTTTTTCTCAGGTATTTTTAGTTTTATGCCCATAACTCAATGCATATTATTCAACCAATGGATTTATGAAAACAATATTCCTATATTAACTTTAATGTGATTCCATACTTCAGAATCAGGTTAAATTTGACATTTAGTGTTCTCTTCAATTTAATTGAACTGCATTTTGTCAACAGAAAAAAAAACCCAAACTATCTTATACAGAAAAATAAACATTTCAGAATGCTTTCATTATAAGCAGCTTTGGAAATACTTTCCTTTTATGCCATCAAACTTAATAAATTGGTAGCTTAACTAAGTCAATGTATAATATTCTACGGCAGAGAAATGAATACAAGCCTCTTCACAGTATTCCTTATGGTACTTTCTATGTGTATTCTAGGTATTACAAAAAAAAAAAAATACAAAGAAAACAGCCCCAACTCAAAGATACCAGGAAATCTGGTTTCCTAATCCTACTCAGTCTGTAATGAAAACTTGATTCTAGGAAATACATCTCACAAATATCCCAAAGCCACGACCGAACAAGCACAAGCGTTTATTAGATTTTTTCAATCAATTAAACCTACGTCTTCTTTCTTCTAGTCTAAACTGAAGGCATTTTCAAGTTTTTATACCTTTTTATACCTAGAAAATAAACTTTTAAAATGCAAAACTAATGAATTTTCCTTACAATGTCAAATTTGTGATTACCTTTGACACATAGGATGCAAAATTGCATTCTATTGTCTTGAAAAGAGGTTTCAAATATTTTTTTTTACAGAATCGCTTCTTTTGAGCTCTTTCTTCTTTGGTTGCCTTCTCTCAATAATTTAAATCAAATCAAAGTGGAATACCCAAGTTTCAAGTAATGGTTTTGAAATTTTAACTAAATTACTACATTGGAAACTAATGAAATAAAAGTTTATTGCAGCAGACAGTACTGCAAATTATCAGCTGACTCAGAAATATTAGTCCTACATGATTTTATTAAGTTGTTAAAACTCAAATGTTTTAAAAATTGCTTATAACTATCATATTTAATGAGAGAAGTTTCAAGAGATTGCTATTCATTCAAAGGATTTGAAAAACTGCACCCAAATCCTTTTGGCTGAAATACACTCTCATTCCCTTATCAAATTATTGTCCATTGGCTACTTTGTTTTGATCCTTTGCCCAGAATAACCTGTCCATCAAATGAAATTTCACAGGTGCAAGACTCATAATGAAAAACATATTTCAGGCATTTCTAAACATACACAAACCTTCTCTTCACAAAGTTTTTAATTTAATAAAAAAGTTTCTATCCCCATACATTTCTTGCTTAAGCTCCGATTTTTTTGACCAAGTATTTCGATCAATTTCTCTTCTCCTCAGATAGTTCTTATTTCATTGAAGACAGTGACCCCTCTTTTCCAAGCAGAAACATTTCAAGGCATTACAACTCAGCTTCAGAGGGGAGGAAAACATACTCAATATGAATGAAGTTACAGTTAAAGCACAACTGCCCTTGGTTTCACATATATCCCTGCGGAAATTATACCCTCTGGAGATCTGCAAAATTTCCAAGAACTGTGCCCAGCACTTACTCCTCAAGCTTGCCAGGCTTGCTTTGCTAAAATTTGCCTTCACTTGTGTGGAGCTTTGCTTCCAATAATTTCAAATATAAATTACTGATGAGCTGCTTACAGTTTGTTTTACTTGTGCATGGAAGAATTGGTTTTCCAGGGTAACAAAGAAATCCAAGCACATTTATCTAATGTGCAGTAGAAAGCGTGAATTTGGATGCAGATGGAAAGGAAACAGAAGGAAAAGTGTAAAATATATAAAAATGACCAAGTGGCTCCCCAGGTGAGGATCCCACCCAGTGCCAGAGCCACCCGATTTCCCACATACCCAGGGAAATCTGCTTCAGGTGTTGTTTCAATTACACTAAAAGGTGAGGAAACACGAAATCCTGGGAGAAGATCCATTTTCATCAGTTCCATGAATTACAAGAGTGTCTGTTTCCTTGAGTACCACTGCCCAAGGAGGGATATTTCCAGATATAAAGCTGCAGGGCTTTGGAGCCACAGAAGCTCATGGCACAGTGTCTGAATGCTGTGCTTCCAGCACATACAGAAGAACAACTCCTGAAAAGAAATTCCAGCTGATCCCATCCTGGAGCTGATCTCACTGACCTGACACACCTTGTGTAAGCTGATATATTAGTTCTTAAAGAAGGCAATCTTTTTCTCTAGAGTTATGACAAATTGTCCTCTTCTTGAACTCCCCATATATTTATGAACATATTTGTTCAGGACAGGACTACAAATCTAAGTTTACGAGGGACTGTTTTAAATTCCCAAGTCTCCAAAGAGCAGCAAAGCAGGCGAACCTGATTGCTCTGTCTTTGATCTTCTGTAGTTGTAGACAAGCTGTAAGAGATTAAGCTCTTTTCCCATTACTTAATCATTTAAACTGATACTCTACAATTCCCAGGGGTAAATGCATTAGGCTACTGATCAGTCCAGGAACATTAAAAAAAATAAATTGGAAGATTTATAAAATACTGTTAGCTTATGCAGTTTGGATTAGACTTTCAGAAACCCTTTGATAATTTAGGGGGATAACTCTAATTTAAACCAACATCTAGGGGGAATTCAAATGGCTACTTTTTAATACTATGTAAACTGCTTTTTTAAATGGTAATTCTTTCTTCCTATGTTTCATATTATGTATGTACTTTAAGGCTACATGAAAATGTATGTACAATCTGATAAGGGAAGAATCAGAATCAAATTAAAATCCTTGATTACTGCTGTGTGTAAAACAACAGTTTAAGGTTTGCAAGAGCTGCACCACTTCCCTACATACTTCATGTCCATGGTATCCCAGATCCAAATATAGGAAGCCCTAGGAAATGACTGAATCCTTAAGGAAACTACCTGAACAGCTCCCAAGTTGTATATATATTTTTCAACTTAACTGCATTTACATCATTCCAAAACCATAAAAATGCCCTCAAGGGAGCCACAGGAAGGCAAAGGAAGCCTTCCAAAGGAAGGAGGGTATTTTTTCTCAATGCTAGACATGGTGACTACTGTACAATATAACGATGGCAAATATATGGGATTGCTGCCAGACTCTCATCCAAGACACACTGACGTCTTCATCTAGTCAAATATGTTCTCCAAATAAAACTCTATTATGCACAGAAAAATGAATGATATATTATGGATTTTGGCATGAAACCACAGTGATTTTTAACTCGGTTGTCTGCCATGAATCAGGATATTAATTGGCATATAAATTGTACAGATGTACATTCTGCATTAAGTGACCTTTTTCTTTCAAGGTCTTACAGAATCATTTGTCTCTAAAATGGCCACTATGAAAATAAAAAAACCTCACAATCAGTACTGCTTAGATTACAAATATCTGTACAACTTACTCTCCTTGAAGTATTCAAGCATTTCCAATGGCCTTTCAAGTAGAACTTAATTTAATGCAAGAGAAACTTAGTTTTTACAATTCTGATTACACCACTAAAACATCCTCTTTTTCAAGGTATAAGCAGATAATTACTAAAATGTGCACCTATAAATTCCAGGTTTAGTGCTTGCAATGGAAGCTGACATTGGTTATTTGCCTTTCTGGCTCCCTTGGGAGAACAGAATCATTGGGGAACCACTGCCTTCATCCTTTGTAAATTTAGCAATCAAATTGTAAAATTTCACTAATGATTTTTTATATTTCTTCATCTGAACTTGAAATTTAGCCATACCTAGAAAAATCCTTCAGAACAACCCAAGATATTTTATTATCATTTTCCTGTATCATTATTATTATTCATTTATGTGTCATAATTTCCAGTGCCACTAAAATGTTCAAAATATAAAGCCATACCTAATAGATGCTTATCTCCTACAGCATTGAATGTCTGTCTCAGTGAAGTCTTTGATGAATGAGAAAATGTATAGTCTTTATGGTAAACTTTAGAACTCAGAGTTCCTATATTTCCAATAAATTAGTGCTACCACATCTCATTTATCCCTACATTAGGAAAAATGTGTGGAAATTAAAATTGCCACTGTATTAGAGGGGAGTCACAAAGTTATTACCCATTTGCTCTTCAAGAGGGTGCAAAAGGAAACAAAACTATGCCAATTTAAGGTAAATAAAACCCATGAACAGTGAGCAATCTTACCTTTAAAGGCCACAAACATATGTAACATTTTAAAAATGGAGAAAAGCAATAGTCTCACAGTAACAACAAAGTCATGAAAACTTCCAAAGTCCAAGCAAACTTTTAGCTCTGCTCCTATTGCTAAAAAAAGTGAGCAGTTCTTGTGTCAGATATTTCTGTGAAAGTACCACAAATATCTGTCCTATTTCTCTAACTTTACAAAAAAACCCCACCAAAACTATTTCAAAACAACACTAAACTTAGTAAGGAAAGATCATCATCATTCAAATGTGAGCTTGAAGGCTTGTTTTCTCTGCTGATTCTCTGTCAAATCCATTGGAAGCCCCTCTCCATATCCCAAAGTCATGCCAACATTTTTTTCCCTGCTTCCAAAGCACCAATGAGGGAAAGATGGGGAGCATTGGTGGAAAAAATCTCACTTCAAAAGCTGGGGCTCTGGGTCAGCACCTGGACACAGCAGCCTAGAGAAAGCAGCTAAAAGCAAGTATGACAACTCACACTCCTGAAGCCCTTGTATGCATTCAAAAGCAGGTTTAAATCTGCTATACCCTTTAAATCACTTGATTTTCCAGGCAAAAATCCAAGCCTGACATGTGATATAGTGAAAGAGGGCTTTTGGTTGTCTGAGACAGTCCATCCATGAGTTTGTTGGAGGTGGGGATGGTTTTAAGGCAAATTAAACATCCTGGAAAATTCAAAGCAGTCAGCAGAAACACACACACATTCATTCACAAAGTATTTGCAGCAATTAAAAAAAAATCACAGAGAAGGTAAGGTTGGAAGATACCATCAGCCTTTCCACCAAACTTTCATGGAAACTGCTAAGTACCTACCAAGATAGGTAGGTGGAATAATGCTAGGAAAAATAAAAAGGCAGGGGGTGAGGGGGATGGGAAAATAAGACACTTTCAAGATGGACAAAGCTAGACAATTATCTCATTAAGATGGTGTTAGGTGAAAAATCCCTATCACTTTTATTCCACTTAGTGGATTTCAATAGTTTTCAGAAAGGGACAGTTAGACCTCATCTCTGCCCTGCCTAGACCATGCTCCCAGGCTGAGATGCATTTCCCATGATGTCTGTTCAAACAGAAAAAAAAGCTGCACTTTATGGGAGTCAAACACCTGCACCCACTGACAACAGAGCACTTGCCACACATACAGGATGGTGTGAAGGAAAAAAGCAGCACACATTCCAGAGGCAGACAGAGTTTCAAGTGGAACTGAACTGCAACAACGCGCTTCTCCTTCATTCCATACACAAGAGAGCAAATGTTTCATTTTGACAATGCCAGGAAGTTTAAGTCATCTGAAATGTTGAAGACATACACAGAGACATGAATTATGAAACCAAAAGAGATTTTAATTTTTAAACCCAGGCTACCACAGAAATCACAATTATTACTCTGGTCACTCAGGTGTCTCCTCTTAATAAAAGCCAAAATTGGAGTCTCTGTATTTTTTTGTAATAAAAAGAGAACACTATGTATTATGCTCAGATGACATCCTGTATGCACTCACAAGATCAATCTTAATATAATTCTTATGTTCCTTAAAATTCTACTTCTGTGTCTGAGAAACCTTAATTTAATAAGGCTTCTGATGGCCTGAGTCAAATAGATATTATTGTTTAATTATTTCTTTGTACTTTCATCTGTCTGCATCCTTTTCTCTTCTCACTGCATACTTAGCTGACAATATAGGTCAAGGATCTGCATCAGAGGTGTCTGGAGTATTTCTGCATGTAGATAATTCTCATCACACTGGTGTCCTGCTCCCTGATTTGGATTATTTGGTTTACAAAAGTTCATAAAAGCAATAACTGCAATTTTAGAATTAACCACAGCATCACTCTGGAATGAATCAGTGCATGGAGTGGAGGAGGCTGGACAAATACAAAACATATTTAAAATAAAAAAAAATCATAACCGGGAGGATCAAATATCTAGTGACTGCCTTTATCATTAATTTAAGATTTTTATTTCCCCTTCTTTTACTGTTATTCTCTTGCTACCTAACACCTATTGGTGTGTAATTTCAGGTACAGAGGAATACCTGTATTTCACACAGCCCAGCTCTCCTTGGGGCTTCACACATATCTTGAATTAGCAACTGGTTCCTTCAAAAGGCAGTTGAGACAAAAAGCAGTGGTTGTTACAAATTGCTCTGCTCTCTGTTACTCTGCTCTCTTTGCTGCTCTTTTACTTCTAGAAACTGTCTCACTACTATGAAGAAAATTAAAAGAAAATCAGCATCAGGCAGGACCCAGCTCAGCTAAGAGCCTCAAGTGAGTCTTCATTCTCTGCTCCTGAGTTCACTCTGTTCCACAAGCAGACAAGTCATTGCTTGAATACTCTTTTAAAAAGTTACATCAGCAGCTACCACATAACAGCTTGAGAGATTTTTGATCAAGACCCAAACCAATCAGTCTCTATGAAATATTTCATGATAATAAGCTTGCCTTTTCAGAGGAGATCTTATTATGCTTGGATCTAGAATGTTAAGACAATACAATTTTAACACTTTCTAAAACGTGATTGATTTATTGTTCTGCCACACTATTTTTTGGATAATATGATAAATTCAATTCATCACATTATCCTATAAATATTGCAACAAATTATTAAAGCAATAAAACCTCGTGGCAGAAGTTTAATGAGTTCATGTCACATTTGTGTTAGAGCCAAGTGATAAATTGCAACATCTGCAGGGGATGTCACCACCTTAAAAGGGAAAGTCTGCACATTCTCCTAGCACAAGGCAGAAGTTTAAATCTTTACAAGACAGAAAAAACACAACAAAATATTAAATAAAAATGCCTAGTCACACACTACTATTCCTTCTAGCAATGTGGACCAATCCTGTCTGGATGCCATTTAGTATGAAATTCAAATAGACGAAAATTTGATAGCATAGGGTAGGGTGTATTTACCCACCAGAGATTTATTTACAAATTTATTGGGTGACTTCTTAGTTTAACAGGTTTCAAATTAATGATTTGGCAAATAGTTTTTCATTATTATTGTTCCTTAATTTTCTTCTGCCAGATAAAACCAATGAAAAAGCTAATCACTTAGCACTTATTGTTATACAAGTCAAAGTAAAAAAAAGAAAAACCCACCCAAAAAACCCCTAAAACCCTTGGAAAGTATGTAAAAAAAAACCCCGCTATTTACTTACAAGCCTGGAAGGAATTTACATTTTTATGTATTACATTAGATGAGAGTTGGTGAAACTGCTTAAGGGGTCTGGCTACTTTTTTGTGTAGATGTGTTCACATGCAAGCACACACTTGTTTCAAATGTGCCTAACAATAAGCTGATAACAATTTTGATATGCAGCAGGTATTTTTCCTCCTCTTTCTCAGTTTTTTATGAGCAAAGGTAGATTGTGTGTCAGTTTTACTGAAATGCTTTAATAAATGAAGGAAGATGATTTAATAGGTCTTGCCATTATTCAGCATGAGTACTAAATCTTTTACTATTAAATGTTCTCCTAATTGTCTCCTGGAGGAGTTCAAAGTTCCAGTGAGTCATTCAGAATCTCTTCCTACTTATTACAAATCATGTCCAGTAAAGGAGCTGAGAGAAAATCATAACAGTCAGAAACCCAATTCTACATGGACAAAACTCCTTTTGAGAAACAGCTTACAGTCCATTCATTGGTTAAACAACAAGGCTAAATTCACCTCCTCAGCCTGCTTCACTTTATTAGAATATTAGAATAGAAAACTATCACACCTCTGGAAGCTAATTTCTAAAATTGAGTGTAGCACATTTATAAGCACATTGCAATACTCTTCATTGCAAGCAGCTGTTAATTGTAGATACCTCAAGAATCAAGCTTTTTGAAGTGTCACATGCTTAAAGAGAAAAAAAACGCACAGTGTTTTCAGAAAAACACAAACCAATTGTGAACTAGCAATAAACAACAAATCATGCATTTAAAATCATGTTTTATATGTTTGTCATACTAGAAAGAAAAAGTTGTTTTCATTTTAATATGCAATTAAGAATTCTAAAAATCAATTTATCTGCTACATTTATTAATTATATTAACTGTAAATCTCCAGATGAGTACTAATACTAGCAAACAGGTTGGCTCTTTGTCCTATTCTTTTATCCAGGTAACATTGCAGCATATTTTTGTGCATCACACTAACTACCAGCCAGCCCTGCCCTCAATGCTTTCAACAGAGCAGTAACTCCTCCACTCAAGAATAAAACATCACCACCCCTCACAAAATTTTTTGGATGAGAGCAAAGACTGACAATCGTTTTATTCCAAACAGAGTTTCTCTTCCTACATGCCTAAGTGAAGTCAGAAATTGCAGCCATGAGGTCTTAAACTGTGGAAGTTGATGAAAAACTGGAAGGTTGGGACATACCCTCTGCTCGTCTTTGCCCTCTCCTTAAAATCTACACAACCCAACACTCAACCTTACCCATGGATCTCTAGCTCATGCTCCAGGATTTCAATTTTTAACGTTGCCACCCTGTGGTCATTCATGGCAAAGACAAGGTTGTTCTCCACGAGAAAAGCAGAAAAATATGCTGGGATTTCAAAGAACTCTTCATTGCTGAACAAGATTAAAGATAAAGCTTTATCAAAATGCTATGTGAGCTAACCAATAACATAAGGGCAGTAATCTTATTTAGTTCTGTAAAATGTTACATGATGACTCCAGTCAAGCCAGAGTCTTCTGTTTGTTCATCTTAGCTACAGCCAGCACAAGTTATTCACAGAAACACTGCTTCCAACACAGAGTTTGTTGTTTTACTTGTCAGTTTTGCCATCGAATTTATTTACAGGTACAGATGAACTAATAAAACTCCCTTTTACTTAACTTGCCATCTCCCAAGAAAACTGAATCTATTTCAACCCTTTGATTTCTTTTACTCTTTCAAACTAAAATTCCTCACTACAAAAGTTCAGCCATGAAGTCTTTATGGACATGCTTCTTTCCCTTTCTGTATGCAAAGAGAATTGACATTCTGTCCTGTTTTAATAAAGAAACAATTCAACTTCTAATCAATCTAGCTATCAGTTTTATTTTGCAGCTTTTTGCAAAAACCTAGACAGGGACAAACATGCATTTAAGAGCTGTAGTTAGTATTTTTTTTTGTTAGGTGCAAAAAAAAGCTTACTCAATTAACACTTGTATTTTTAGTAGTTCACATGAAGTTATTTACTGTCATTACTTACATGCTTTTGCAAGTTTAACATTTGAGATAGTTGTTTCCAGCTGCTGAGATACCTGATTGCAACAGGAAGGAGGGGAAAATCATCCCACAAATGCTGACATCCACACTTCACTCCAACAGCAGTGTACCCACCAGAAATAAACTAAACCAGTAACATCCTTTTACTCTCCTGATCCCCCTAAAAGGTCTAATGCAGAAAGATTATTTCAATAATTCTGTTCTGCTTTTGTAATTTTGAAGTCTTCTTCAGGTGCAGTCATTAAGAAAATTATCTCCTTGACATCCAGCACACTCCTCCTAAACATGGGAGCAGGAACAGCCCTAAAACCCCCACTCTGTGGTTCCTTCCAACCTGACTCATTTTGGGATTTTGTTTTTCTCTGAAATTTGAAGCAACATGCCACCATGTCAGGCCTAGGATTTTTGGGGTGTGTGAAAAGCCTGGGGTGTGTCAAGCCTGGCTTGACATGCTAATTTTTTAAGTTTTCCATCTACCTGCTTAACTGAAGAGTGAATCTCTTACAGCTTGACACTGAGAATATTTCCTGCTGGTCCCATTGTCACAAGTTCTACAGAGTGATGTGAAGGATAGCCTGCCATATTTAATTTGTAAATCTCTGTATGAGGATGTGGATCATTAAAAAAAAAAAAGATCAAATGTCAGATACTTCCCTTTCTTCATTAGCACAAAAAACACCTAATTCCATCTGCATAGGTAGATCAATTGAGCATCCTACATTCTGCAACATCAAGAGTTCACATAATTTTAGGAAATTTGCATAGAAAGAAGGTGGCAGTGAGCTTTTTACAAATCAGAAGGACTATTAATATCACAAAAGTAATAGCAGGTTTCTTTTTAGCTGAAATCAGGTTAATAACTGGCTCTCCTCTCATGCATTTTTATCAACTGTAAGTTTTTTAAATATCTTCCTAATCCCCCAGTCATCAGGAAGGTGCACTGACCCTCAGCTTTACCAAGCTCTAACTTCAATTACACTAGTCTGTGACAAAGTTAATTAAAATATACTTCTACAGCAGTAGAATATAGTAGCAATATAAATGAGAGCATAGAAAAATGAGATCATGTGACAGTAAAAGGGACTTTAAAAACTAATTAATCTGAAAACCACACAAAACAATCCATCATTCTTACAATATCAAATCTTTAAAATTTCCATTGCTTATTTCTGTAATGTCACCAGAAAACAGCCTCCTGATACTCAAACCCAGCTGTGTCTTGGAATTTATTTAGCACATTGCATTCACATAATTCATTCTTTATTTCCACCTATTTATCAGCCCTTCTCATTGGTATAGAATAGAAACCCTCATTCCAAACACTAATGAAGGGTACCTTCATGTACAGCTGATTAAGCTGATTGCTGAATCCAAATGAACAGGCAGCCAAAGCTCTGCTCCACAGAACTGGATGAATTGGACACACTGGGAAAAGGAGGGTGCATGAGTAAAGGCTTTTGGGATTTGAGCCTCTGGACTCAGATGGTCTGAATTCAATTGTGCTGGCAGCAGATTAAGGATAACAGATTTATCAAAAAATATTAGACATTGCTGAAACACTACAGTTACAAATTTATACAAAATATTATCAACATTCCAGAAAATACCATATAATTCACAGAATTCCAAAAGTGTTCCTTAATAGTCATTTCACAATTTTTGACAACAGATAACTGCAGTCATTTCATGCCTTCCCTTCCCCCTTTCTTTCTGAAATGGTTTTTTCTTCCATTCTCATAACAGTGAATTTGTCTCAGGGTAGCACTGCACTTTCACACAATAAGATTGCATTCTGGAAATTACTTGTTTCATTAATTTATTTTTTTTTGCCAGTGTATATATAGAGTACACAATTATATGATGGATGCCCTATCCAGAACCCAGCTACATTATTAAAAGTACAACATGTTGCTATCACCAAATTTGGAGCAAACAAGCAGCTGAAAGCAAAATGGAAGAAAAAGGAAGAAAAAGCATCTGGTGGATTGAGCAGGCAATGGGACAAATGACAGAGGTTTAGTGTTCCCAGCAAAAATATTTTAAAAGAATGCAATCAAATTGAATTGTTACTTTAGCAAGGAGAGGAGAAAGGCAAAGGACACTGGGTGAACATTAGCAAAAAATCTGGCTTTAGTGGTGGACGACAGTGATCTACAGTTCTGTATAATAGGCTCTTCGCTCTATAAATCTGCTCCACTCCACAGCACTTCCCCAAGTAGGGGATATATTTCTAAAAAGTTCCATCTAAATGTCACCCTGAAAGCTTGCCAGGCTGAGGACCATTCTAAATGTCAGAACAGTCTCATGTGACCTATGACAGAATTTAGGATTAGTCTGTGCCACATCTTCCTAAAACGCATTTCTAAGACTAAGTTATGCCTTTGGAATTTGGATTCTGATCTGTGCTGTTATTCAGTTTCCTTGCCTTCAAAAGTACAGACTTTATTTTTCAGTTTATCTCAGCTTTCAAGGCTCAATACACCTGGAAAAGGCAATGAGGAATTTTACAGTAGAACGCATTCTTCTGACATCCTTTAAAAGAATTCATGTGAATCATGGCTGCATTTTGGATTTTAATCTTTGCACTAACACCAATTTTTACACAATGCAGAGAAAAATTCCATTAGATCCACTGGACACAGGATTGAACATGAAGACATGCAAAAAGGCCGAGTCCCTATAGCTATCATAACACAATAATAAGAATCAGACACAAACTTTAAATACCCTTAAAGAAAAAAGTGAGTGAAATTCATTAGACATTTAAGTTTGACCTAACCAAGATAGATAGGCATTAAAATTAAAGCACTAGTATATAAAAGGGGAAAAAAAATCACATAAAGTATGAAATGAAAAAAATTCAAAGTTTATATTCACATGAAGGACACACACGCATTAATTTACAGGAGACCACCGCTTGGTTTTCAATGGATTTAAAAAATTATTCACATTATATTCACATTTTAGGGCTCCATTATCATTAGCACCCATTTATTCTTCAGGCTCAACTCATTTTATGTCAGCTAGTGGAGAACCAAAGTAGGGAGAGTCATTGACAGAGGGATGATTCTTGGTGCATATATAGGATACAAACTCTAAAGGTTTTCTGTGGTTTGGTACATTCAAAAATATTTTTTGATTAATTGTGTGGGTTTTAGTAAGATGTAAGCTTTAGCTGAAGCTTCATCTTGGAGAAAATTGATGCCCTTTTACAAAATATTTTCACATAACTTGTAAGACACTCACAGCAAAAGCATCACTATCCAGAAGGACAATTAAAGTTTAAAAGGAAAAAAATATTAATGGAAATGATAGTTTAAAAAAATGCCTTCCAAGCCACATTGCACAAAAATGTATATAAATTACAAGAATGTTGTATTATATAACAAAACCATATAATCCAAGGATAAATATTGATGCACACCTCAAAGGAGCACAGTTGGAGATTATGCAATAGGCAGCTTCAGCTGCAGCAGCTGGCTCGTGACTACAAAACTATACAAATATAAAGCACGTGGTTTCCTGAAGTATTGTTCTTTTCTTGGAAAAATTCCTTCAATCTGGGCAAAACTAATACAATAATCTAGTCAGTGCTTCATTATTATACAAGATATTCTAAATAAAACATCAAGCTCAGGCTTAAGTAGGACTTGAGGGAATCATAAGCCATAGGCTGGCCCTCTGAACAAAAATTAATTTCATCTTAAAGACATCATAGGTCATTGTCATAACAGTTTGGATGAGAAAATTGAATTGGGGGCCAGTATTCATCTCATACTGCTAATAGTAGTCCTTATCACTTATTGCTGTAATAAAAGGTAGCCCACAAACTAGAGAGGGTATATGAAAGAGGTTAATAGCACAGTCATCTAAATGTACAGTTAGTAGTCTGCCAGATTCACTGCATCAGATTTTATTTAGTGTTACTCTACTCCATCCTGCATTACCAAGCATAAAATAAATTGCATTTTTATAGCACACTGTAACTATTTTATGACTTCTATTTATTAGAAATACTTTTACTGTTTTCAGATAAAATATACAATAATACTCAAAAAATGCACGTGTAATTCTGTCATTTTTGTTATTAAGTACTTAAAAACTACTTTGAAAATCTTTAAAATTTACTTTGCTTGTTCTGTTGCATATGTGCACTGGGTTAAAGTGACAGGTAATTCTACAAATTTTACCTGGAAATTTCATTGTGTTACCACAGAAATGCTGCCTGTGATATTTCTCAAAGCTTTCAAGACTCCATTTCTGTACTAAACCATCAAGTGGCTGTGCTTTACACACTGTCAGTCAGTGTACCTGATGGATTAAAAAGCTTCACCATCCCAGCTCACCTTAAACACATTAAGCTTTAAGAGAAGCTGAAAGCAGCATTTGTGTTTATGCTCAAAGACACTCCAGGAACACCTCAGTCACTGGTCACAGCCATTCCAGATTCATGAGAGCAAAGTGCTTAAAAAACTGAATTTCCTCTTATGATGAGGTGCACTGGGTAACCTGCCCAGGGATCAAGGGAAGATGGTGGATGAAATTTCTGAATTTCAGTAAATATTGTTTGATTTTTGATCCTGTCTCTCCCAGGATCCTTCTGGATGAAAGGTCAAACCCACAGCTGGACAAACACACCATGGGATGGGTGAGAACTGGCTCATGGGTTGGGCACAAAGGGTTACAGTGACAGGGGGGACATCAGACTGGTGACCTGTCACTGGTGGGGTTCTGCAGAGCTCCATATTCAGCCCTGTGCTCTTCAACACCTTCATAAATGCCCTGGACTCAGGACAGAAAAGGAGACTAAATATGCCAATGATACTACATTGGGAGGAGCTGTTGACTCCCTCAAACAAAGTCAAGTGCTGGATTCTGCCCCTGGGATGGGACAACCCTGGACTTACACACACAGTGAAGGACGAGAGGGTGAAAAGCACCAGTGGCAAGTTGAATCTGAGTCAGCAGTGCCCTGGCAGCTGTATTTTGGGGGCTTCTATTTATTGCTTTGATTTCTGGCAAATCTCAGCCATCACACTCCAGTAGCCCTTTTAAGTAGGGGGTGGACCCATACAGAAAAAGAGGGAGAGCAGGTTGCAAGAGAGCAGCCACCATCTCACTGATTCCTGTGCTTTCCTCTCCTGGACCTCTTTAAATCACAATCCACATTTCTTCTAGGATACTGTTGGTATAGGCACCTACACATTAAGAAGGATACAATCAAACGGGAGGAAGAATTAATCTTTTTGTCTTTGCTCCTATCAACAGTGCCACAAACTAATTCTAGCAGCAGAGGACTACAGCCATGAAAATAGACATAGAAAGTAAGAAGCTAAAAAAATGCTCTCAAAAAAATTGACATAAAGCTTGTACAGACTTTCACTGGGATTAGTTCATTTTCAGATATTACTTGACCCTCCTGATGCTCTCTGGGTGTTATGTGACAAGACAAGCACAGAACTACTCTAACCTGTCAAGTTTAACTCGAGAAGATGTTACTGAAATGTCCCTGCTCATCAATCCATGGCATTCATCTACCTGGGGACCCAAAGTCTGAGAGTTACAGGTCACATTACTATACATGAGCACATGATCCATGCAGTGGAAAACGTGCAGCCAAACTACTGGAAAATAACCTCCTCCCACCTCCAAGAGAAAAACTCTGAACAAGTGACAGATAACTGACAGTCCAGATCATGCACCATATATTTTATGCAACTTTTTTTGTTGTTGTTGGATCAGCATGCAGGTTTCAAGTATTTGCAGGTAAAATCTTAAGTATTTTTGAAAAGGAACAGCTAAAAGAAACAGGAATCCTGGCAAAGTAAATCTTCCATATGGTGTAACAGGAGCCATACAACAACTGATCTGGGGTCATCCAAATCTTTCTTTTTAAACATCATATGAACAGAACACACATACCAGATGAATGCACACTTCTGTTCAAAGCAGAAACTTCAACCTCACTGCCCCAACACAAGCCACACTGGTCAAGCTATGGGCTGTAGTCAGGTACTTTCCCCCTCATACCATTCCCCAGGTTTTTCTGAGAAAAATCCATCTCACTCAGATAAAGAAATAATCTTGTTAATACATACTGATTTGCACCACAAGGTTTTTCTTTGCTAAACCACTGTATTTTCCATGGAGTTTTAAATTCCCAGCTGATTTATGGGCATTTGAACTCAGCACTTAGATTTGCAGGAAAATATTTGAATGCAAATTAAAGATGGAATTTGGAAGAGCTGGGAGGGTCTTCTTTTGTTGGGTTTTTACCCTGCAGGAGCTGCCAAGACTTGGAGAGCCAGAAAACTCATCTCAGGTCTCTATTCCATCACCTGTTTTCAAATCCAAGGAACTCCAGTACTTAGGAGAGATATTTTTACTGGAGAAAAAAAAAGAAAATCCATGCTGCTTTCAACCAAGGAAGCAGAAAAATCTCTTTTGCACAGGCTGATGTTTGAGGAGTAGTGGCTGCATTTTCCTGAGAGGCTAAATGCTGCCTGCTGGCCATGCTCCTGGCAAAGCAGCAACTGCAGCTTACTCAAGCAAAAACCCAAACTGTGCCAAGATACCAATAATTGCAAGGTGGAGGCAGGTAACTCAAGTGAGGGGGGAAATTTTCCCAGTAGCATTAGTGGGAAGACCAGAGAGGTGAAGCTGAGCCTGCGGAGGGATTTTGCTCCTCCTTTCCCTGCAGGACATGGCTGTTCCCATCCCTGACTCCTGGAGAGAGCCATTCTCAGGGGGCACCCCAGGCCTAGTCTTGCCCTGTTGGGCATTTCAGGATTTCTAAGGAGAGAAAAGCACTTTTTCTACCTGTAAAAAAAGTAATTTCATCTCAAACTCTTTCTTTAAAAGTGTGATCTTTTTATAAAACCTCTTTGCTTTTCTCATCAATTTTTATATTCCCTTAACTTATTTCTATATTCCTCCCAGGCTTTTCTTAAATCTTTTCATCACACAATTTTTTTTCCCCTCTTATCTGCAATTGTATTTTTCATGGACTTGTTCATCCCCCTTGGCTTTTTCCCCCCTGCCTTCCTACCCACACTGTAGTTACAGCTCCATAACACATCACCAGTGGGCAACCATTAACTCATCTTTCAATGCTTTGTTTCCCTTTTGTGTTCTTTCTTTATATCCAATATCCACCCAAGATGCCACTCTTTAACTTCATCTGTCTAGTTCTTTATATTACTAAAAATGACCAAAACAGGTTCTGGTTACCACTCCAGTGCATTCCCTATCCTACAAAGCACTGGTCTGACATTTCACTGTGCTCATTGTCTAAACAGGCAACTGCAGGAGAAAACTTCTCCCCACCACCTCTTGCAATGAAAAGGAGATTCTGCACTGGCAAATAAAAGAGCCCAAGAAAGCAAAAAAAGGAAAAATGCATAACAGTGACTATAAAGAACAAAATGGAAAGGCAAGAAATACAAAATAACATGCCTAGCAATATTATCCTACAAGCAGGACACATTTCCACATTAAAGCAAAAACAACACCAGAAAAACCAAAAAGAGCCCACACTGCAGCTATGTATGTAAAAGCAAAACATAAAAAAAATCATGGTAAAAATTATTAATTCAAAAGCATATTTATATTTTAAAATTAAGTTGTAACACTACTGAATGTGTCCTCCTACTTCTTGTCCTCCATCTTCTGCTGTGATGGTGATGGTGGCACTTTTGGATTGGTTTAGAGTAGAGACAGACTGTCTAACATGGGTGATAGATGTTGGAAAATTTTTCTAAATAAAGTACATGTAGGTTTTAGTATAAAAAGATAACACCACCCTGAGGGTAGTCAATGTGCCTCAACCCAACCTGCCAGGTCAGAGAAAAAATGTAATAGAAAACGGAAAATAAACAACCTTGAGAACCAGAGCTGAGGAATCCCGATTTGCTCTTCGGTTGCAGGGCTGGGATAAAAGACTCTTTAGTACCTCAGGAGCCATTTCAGCAACACAAAACCCGAGAGGTGTTTGGACCTCTTTCTACGTTATGCATTTTTTTACTCTGCCAGCTCTGCCCATGGGATATCTCTGACCAACCAAGGGGTTCTGGCCTCTCCTGCCACCAGCCTTGAGCACCCCAACAGCTATCACCCCCCATGGCAGCTGTGCTGACCCAACCTCAAGGTGATTCTCAGCAGCCAAAAGTGAAAACCAATCAGCTCTGGCTCTCCTTTTGAGTGCTATGCAAACTACAGACTTACACTCCTAAAGAGTCTTTTGTACCAATTCAGACATGGCTTTTTTGAGTAGAGCTTGATCATATACTCAGATGCCAACCAAGCTTCCAAAGTCTAGCAGTTCATACTTGATTCCTATTGTTGAGACAGGGAGGAGCAATGAAAAACTGAATATTCCATCAAATCAATTAGATAAGTACTCTGGTTTTGCTCCTCTCTACTTCTAATTATCTCAGTCTGCCAATGTTGCCAGTGTCAGCACAGCTTCATGTACCAGATCATGATAATTAGCAGCACAAACTTCTGATCTCTGATGTAGGAATTTCCACCAATTAACAAGTTAACAGTTAATTAGGCTTAAACCAAAAAAAAAAAAAAATCTCATCATCTGATGCTTGTGCAACCTGAAATTCTCAATTACACTGTGGTAGTTTAGTTGCAGGGAGCAGGGCAGGTGAGGAGCTGTGAAGCCAGGCAGATTG
This sequence comes from Ammospiza caudacuta, assembly GCF_027887145.1. NCBI lineage: Eukaryota > Metazoa > Chordata > Aves > Passeriformes > Passerellidae > Ammospiza > Ammospiza caudacuta. The sequence continues at coordinate 10,777,160 of NC_080594.1, forward strand.
GGAGGCCCAGCATCTGGGAGGTGCTGTGAAACAAGAAACAGATGTTGGCCTCACAGCTGATAATGATAAAACAGAACAAATTTTCCCTTTCCTTAAAGGAAAGCTCCATCCAGGGTCAGCATTCCAACTCCATTCTGTGTTTTGTTCTATTGATTAAATCAGCATCCATCTAAAGGAACAAGCCATCTAAACCAGCAGCTATGTAAGACAATTCTTCACAATAAGAAGTTATTTAGCCTGAAATACCTCAAAATACCAAGCATCTATAGGGAAATGTTTAAGGTGCAATGCTTCTTGCTATGCAAGAAGTTGGAGTAGAGCTAAATGAATGCAAGTGGCAAACATTATAAAAAAGCTAATTTATCAGAAGAAATCAGGTAGTTTTGGCTTTACTTGTAACTTCAAGAGTCATATTTGACCAATATCCAAAAAGCAAGGCCTTTTTTAGTTTGTGAAATCTATCCTTAAAAAAAAACAAAAATCAATTACAAGACAACTAACTAAGGTGACTGAAGAAGAACAGCTACACAACCCAAGTCATGATAAAGGAGACAAAGCAGCAGGGTTAGCCAGTCCAGCCTAGGAAACAGATTTTCTCTGTTGGGTTTTAGCAATATGAAAAGACAGACAAAAACCATGAAGCAAATAGCTTACTCTAATTGTTTCTTTCCTTCACAAAGCAATTTTGACATGTCCTTCCCTGATAATGACTAGATTTGCTCCATATTTAGAAGGCTGCCTCTCAGGCACTCTTTCCTCCCCTTTCAGAAGAAATAACGGGTTTACATATTTATCCTAACTTTGGTATCACTTTACAGGTTGGCAAACTCCACAGCACAAGCAGAATTTCAGTATTTCACTTGCAGATCATCAGAGCCACCCCACTGGTGAACCCTGGCACCATCTGCAAAGGATCCTCAGCTTGAGCAGGACTGCAGTCACCTGTCTGATCTTCTGTTTGGGCTCCTCAAGTTCTCTTGCTGTGCTGATAGAAAGGCTATGAGCACTCCTACTTTTTCCATAGTCTGTTGTTCCAGGATTGTTTGGCCTTAAACAAGTATAAACTACTCAAAAAAAAAAAAAAAAAAACAAACAAACCCAAAAACCAACAAAATGTTCATATTGTATCCTTAATTAAAGACCTGAATATCCCATGCTTTACAAGGTGCTACGGGCATTGGGGCTCTGTTCCTTTCTTTTTCCAAACTACAAATAAGACACAAAAGGAGGAAAAATCTCTGCATGTCATCCCTGCTCCATGCCAGCTGCTAACCACCCATGGATGTGGTCTCCCTCTGCAGCACCTCCTGACAAACATATGAGACAAATGAATATTTCAGGACTCCAGTGTGAGTGCACAGAGCTTGGGCTGCAATGAGACCTGCCTGCTGTCACTGCCTAGGGGATGATGCCACAATGAGTTCCTATTAGCATAGTTTAATCTTCAAGAGGGGTCTGGTTTAAGATAATATACAGACATTTATGATTTTTATTTTCACAACTGCCTCGTTAGAAAATTACAAAAGCAGCTTTCTACTGTAAACCTTTGCAGCTATCATCACACAAATAGTGAAATTACATGAATCTGTTAAAGTTTACAAATATAGGAACTAGTTCTTTAAATTTAAGCTGCTGATCAGCTAAAATGTTCATCTCTGGAGGTCCCACAGTATTATGACAGCAGCTATCATGTCCATCCAATCAAAGTGAAAGGTAGGAGAAAATAAACCCCATAATCTTAGCTCCAAATTAACTTTCAACTTCGTTTGGAGAGGGAAAAAATAGGGAAGAACTACTCCCTTAATTACAGACTTTCTTTATAATTAACCAGAATAATTGAAGCATGACTTCTTAAAAGCGTCTTTCCTTACATCTCCCACAGTGGAAGATTTTTGCTATCTGCCAAACAGTATTAAGTCTTGAAAAACTTCTGGCTGGATTATCTGCTGGCTAATACTACTGCACAGGGTACACAATATCTTTCTTAAAAGCCCTTGTGACTTCAAAAAGTGTAATTAAAGTTCTGTTGGTTTTTTCAACTCTGATTCTTCCAAATAGAATAACTAGAGATTGCAAAAGAGAAAATATAGTCTCTTGATAATTTGAGATTCATAGAAGTACTATTTAAAATCTGCTCACTTTATGGCTTTTATACATTTTTTAAAAAAATCAAATATTAATGGTAATGCTTTTATTTAATAAAAGCTTTTTTATTTTAGGAACACCTATTTCACTCTCAGCATGGTTTTGCATCATCCTGTTAAGTAAAATGTAATAGTTCCATCCAGTGGTCTTCCCCAGCATTGCAGGACAGGGATCAGAAAGTAAAGACATCTTTGCACCAAACTAATTGCAAAAATGACCTAAACATCAATGGGAAGGGTAGCAGTGACTTACTGAACTCACACAGTGAGTGATTAGTATTGTATCAGCATGATGAGATCACAGGTATATAAAAGATTCTATTTGCACAACACCTCTGAAAGCAGATTTACCTGGTTAAAAGTAATTCCAAATCATAATACAAAATCAATTTCACTTAATTTATTAATTAGTATAAAAATTTCTTCTTCCATGGTGTGAAATTATTGAGTAACTCCATGTCAAAAACCTGTCCTCTCTAATTTTCTTAACATTCACCATCCAGAGGATCCAACTCACTATGCTAGAAAATACAAAAGCACAGACAAAGAGACTCTCTCCTAGGAGCTCTCAGCATTGTTTATGTCCCTCAAATGTTTCAGCTGGAAGTGTCAATTCCAGATGTATTGGTCACAGATGACTGACAGTAACTTCTGTAGCTCAGATACAACTGGGAAAAAAAAAAGGCAGAACATTTTCTTATTGTCTGTCTGACCCACTGTTCCTTCAGCACTCAGGGAAAAAAAATGAACAAACATGTCAGTGGAGTCCACTTGGCATCTTCAATGACAGGGAAAATGTTTGTCATGTGACTGCACACACAATGGTCACAGAAAATATCAATGAATTTCACCAAATTGCCTACAAATGAGAAAGGCAGAGCAGGAGCTGGCAATGAGGTTCAGGTAGCACACTGCACATTTTGGTGTTGTGTTAGCAACTTTCACCACTGCATTCATAAATATTAGATTCTATTAACTCTTTCTGGTGTTCTGTGCAACCTTCCTCTGACAGTGATGGTTTCTGCTCGCCCTGTTCCAGGTCATTAAGATCAGTCAAATTCACAAGACAGAGATCTTGACCTTGTCAGATCCAGTCACTCAAAAGACAGCTTCAGTTTGGGAAAAGCAGAGTGTGAGCTGCTATTTTCACATTCCCTATGCACTATGACAGGCACAGAGTCTTTGTTATTAAATAAGTATTATACTCCCACCCACAACTGGGCTTCTTCTCTTCCAGCAGCCCATATGGTGCTGCTCATCTTTCCTCCCTCTCCTCCCCTTTTGTGCTGCTTCAAAATACCCAAGATCCAAGCACAGGATGCATTATGAACAAAGCTTGCTTTACATTTCTTTCTCCATATAAGCTCCAAGCACAGGATGCATTATGAACAAAGCTTTTTTCACACTCCTTACTCCACATAAGCCCTGCCACTAACTTAGAAGTAATTTCCCTATTCAAAGATCAGCAAGCAAAGTTCCCCAAACAGCCTAACCCTGGCAGTGTTGCTTTCATATCAGGAGCAGTGACAGCAGATGCTTGGCTTACAGGGCTGCAAACATTTCTCTTTGCCCCTGGCTGCTCACTGCATCCCTGATTTTACACCCTAGATTTTACACTGGGGTACAGCAAACCAAAACAAGGTAATACTCAAGGCTGCTTGAAGTTCAGTGCAACTTTTTTGGCTTGAAAAACCTAGATTTGCCAAGTTCAGCCACTGGGAGGAGTGCATTAGTGCAGGCTTGAGCAGCAGGGGAATTGGCAGAGAGGCTGAATTGCTGAAGGAAAAACTGCACCACAAATGCCATTAAAAAATTACTAACTGCTGTCTTCTCCAGGGTAGTCTGATTAAGATTGAAATAAATAAAAAACCATACTCATGCAAAAAAAAAAAAAAAAAATCCCTATCAACAAGGTGGGGCAGGTGGATTCTTGAAATTCCAAACAGCAGCATCACCTTAGGACCTAAATGATCCTACCAGTAGCACACCCCTATAGGAGTAGCTTCCCATGGGCCCAAAACTCCATTTCTTAGTTCATTCCAAACCCCTGGGGTCGCACAGCTCTGGGATCCAGGCATCAAGCAGCCTTTGCATCTCTCATCTTTGTGCATCCCCAGCCCAGTATTCTGAGTGTTTTATGCTCTCACAGCTACCTGTGACAGAAACATCCCTGCCAAGCAGAGCATTAGGCACAGAGACACTAAAGTAAAATCCACAAAGGGCACACTCATTAAAATGCTCAGAGCTGACAGGTCTAAGTGTTTAATCACCTAGGCACAGCCCTGAAGCAAGATGGTCAAAAAGCAACAGAGACTTCAGCAACCACTTCTCTAAGCAGGATTTTCCCAGGAACCTCTTGGAAGTGTGTTTGAGCATTCCAGATGTCAGCTTGCACATCTGTTTCAGCAACACTGCCATACAGAAGTGAGCCCTTACCTGTAACCATGGACCTGTCTGTAAAACAAGACACACAAACACTTCAAAAGCTTAGAAAGCATGAAGCCTTTAAACAGAGCAGAGGGAAGGGGATACACACAACTTGTTAAATACTACCACTATCACTGGATGCAATTCAATAAAAATGAACTAAACATTGACCTAAACTTGAAACAGGGATTGAAGCTGAGTATTTCCTAATATGAAAAAGGCCCAAGCCATAAATCTGACTATCTTTACTCAGTCTCACAGCACAGTGTGTATTTCCAAATTAAGTTTTTTATAAAGCATAACAGCTTTCACAGGCCTAACAGAGGGGGAAGCCAAAGGGCTGTCCTGAAGCAGCCTCCTGTGACAGGGAATAAGTGTAGGTGCACACAAGTAATAACAGGAGAAAAAAACTCTTGGCTCCAGCTGGCAAGACCAGCAAGCTTGGAGCTTCACCAGGTATGATGCTGCATATAAATGTTGATGGTTTCATATTAAATTTAACTAGCTACATTTTGGTAAATTTATCTAAAGTCTTCCAAATATGATTTTTATTGATAAGTCAATAATGAATCAGCACTGTAAGGCAAAAAGCTGGATTTATCAGGCAATGAGAATCACAGAGGAAGTGGTACCATCTTATCCAGGGCAGACCAGGTATTCCAAGATGCTCTTGGATTTCAGTGGGTTGAGTAGTTAACCTTTCTGCAACAAGAACCATAATTTTTTTCCTTGGATTAAATAATATAAAAATCCTCCTGTCAACATCATGAGAAGTACTTTTGTAAAAAATTCTCTCTCTATAGTCAGGATTATTCTAGACAGTTGCTCTAGTTATGACACTGAAAATTAATTTCTATTCATACTGATGCTATGCGTTGACTCCTTAATTGTTTGATTTAACTAGTTTGGAGGCACTACAAGTTCCACAGATGATGTCTTACCTTCTTATCAAAACCTGAGTAAGCAGCCTACAAATGTTTAGAAATTGGCAGAGTTCTGTATTATAACTACATTGACATATAAATATCTACAAATCCATAAGCTACTTCAATTGGGAAGCCCTCATTTTTATTCCCTTTGAAAATGTGAAATTCTAGATTATTTTATTCTTTAAGCAAAACTAACATTACTAGTGTTAATAAACCCAAACAATAGTGCACCAAAGACTATTACTTTAACCTGACTTTATTCCTTCCATGCCATATAAGCAAGCACTAAAATTTGGAAACAAAAGTCCAAAATGTAATGTTGCGTACCTGAAAAGAAACTGGAAAAAAAAAAAAAAAGTGACAAACCTGGCAGTGTCTTGGATATCTCAGACTTGGCACTCTGGAAAGAGATGAGATATTTCATCTTGATCTCATTTGTCCTTTATTGCTTGCTTGTAAAAATAGATAAAACTTGCACAGCTCAAGGGTGTTGTGAAGGTAAATTAATTATTTTGAGAGAAGCTATTCAGATATTACAGTGATGAGCATCATGAAAAGCCCCCAAGGAAAAGAATCATTCTGACTTCATGGTAAGGGTCTGAATAAAATGCAGGAAATGAGGCCCGAGGCCTCATGTTGTACAAAACAGAGAACATCTGTTCATTAAACAAACTCTGTCCATCCAAAAACCTGAATAAGGCAAGAATAGTTTGGAACAAAAATAGCATGGGATAACATAATTAAGAATTACTGTATAGCATACAACTGGAGGCAAACTTCTGTTGCAAGAATCATTAACCATACCTAGACTATAAACTCATTTTTCTGTGAATATTATTTTTATTGCATGCAATACCCTCATATACTTTTTCAGAATTAAAACCAAATCCCACTTCTTTCACAACCAGTTTGTCCATTTATCAATGTTCAAAACTCATGTGCAACAAACAGACTGGGGGACTAAATGGCAGCAGTTGCTGCCCTGTGGGTTTTTGGGACAGAATTGGCCACAACAATTTCACACATTTGCTGACAAAAAAAAGTCAAGAATGGGCAGCATTGCTGTAGGAAACCGACCTGCTCTTGTGGCAACAGACTTGTCAAACTACTCAACTCCCCCAAATAAACTTTGCCTTCTACCACAAATCTCTATCAGTCCTGCACTGTTTTTTACCCCCTGCTTCTCAAATCTCAGTTTCCCAACCCCATGCTTCCTTATAAAAGTTCAGGATCTCCTTTCAATATAACTCTATCCCAATCTTTTGACCTACATCACCTAGTTCTCCTGTAAGATTCTTAGTTCCCTCTCTTGCATTCCTCAGGCTAGACACCACATGTCCACCACTTGAACCTCCAGCAATATCTGGTTCATTTCCTAATCACCAGCTCACTTTGTTGCTTGCTCTGAGAATCAACACTCCTAGCCTCAGTCACCAGTGCTTCCATCTATCCACCTTGAAATCAAGACATGTTTTCTGTTTCCCCCCAAATCCTATGCCACTGCATTACCTCCTTATCCCAGCTATCTGACAGTGCCATCTGGCTGCCACTGTTTATTTCTATGTAGGATCTAATTCAGAGTCCAGTTCAAATTCATCTCCAACCCAGCTTTTCTTCTCCCCTCTCTAGATGTTTCCTCTAGTCTGTATTTATGTGGAAAACTCACACACTGCAAGGTGCTTAAAGATAAACATCTTCCACCTCAGTGCTGAATCAACAATTACATCACTATCTTCAATATTTAATAAAATATTTAAATTCATCTCTCAACTAACAAAACAGAAAAAAATTTCTCCCCTTCCAAACATCTGAAGATATAAAGCTAAGATATTAAGATATAAGATATAAAAAGATATAAAGATATAAAGCTAAGAAATTAAGCTTCCACAATGGAAACATGTTCAAATTCATGGGACTGTGTTACCAATACATATAAAATCTGAATTTCACTGATAGGTTTTAATGAACACAGACCATAAATTGATGCTATCCCAAATGTGGCTGGAAATGTCAGAGCAGCGGAATTCACAGTACTCCATCCTCGCGTGATGCTAAGCCAGGCCTCAGAAGGAAGATGCTGCAGCACGTCCCCAGGTGTGCACTGCTGTCCCTGCACACCTGACCGTGTGCAAGGTGCCTCGAGGAGGTTCAGGGGAGCAGCCAGCCCAGGTGAGAGCACCCTGCTCTGCCTGGATGTGCACAGGCACAAGACACTGTGCCAGGACCTCTTGCTAAGACACAGAAAGCTCAGTGCTAAAAGTGGTGGGGGCAGCAGGTTTTGAACTGAGCAGGCAACAGGAAGGTCCTGGGAGGTCCCAGCCTCATGCTGGCCCTCCCCCTGACCATCTTTCGCTTCCCCAATGCCTAAAGCCCATCTTCCAAGTGAAACACCTCATCCCTTTGAGTGGAAAAGCCTCCAGGAATCCACTCCAGGAGACAGCTATGCCTTCTCTATGCCCCTGCCTGGGGAATGGGGGAAAATTCCTGCTGCCCATCATTGTCACACAGCTGTGACAGCCAGCAGCTCCCTGGGAGCACTGGGAAAAACCAGAGCTCCCAGAGGAGTTTCAGACAGTGCAGCAGAGGAGTGTTGATAGGGCATGGCAATGCCAGCTGCTGTCCTGCAGAGGCAACAGCAAGCACCATCTCCAGGAAACTCCTTCAGCTCTTCCTGAGCATTCCTGAATTTCAGAGGACTTAATCCATGGTAGCATCAGGCATGACTAAATCAGATTAATATTGTGCTTCAGAGCATTCTAGCATCTTTCAGACAAACTTTACACCTTGTAAAACAAGTACCATTGTTCTTCTAAATCTTCAGAATGGTTCTTTTAAACCAAGAAACATTCTGAACTTATTTAAAGCATGATTTGGTACAGAAAACAAAGGCAAAGAAAGTAGATTTTACATTCTGCAACTCATGCAACTAAGCTGCTTCTCTCTTTAAATTATATAAAGAATTAATTTTTTCAACTCAGATAGATTAATCCCACATTTCTTTTCAGGATCTCAAGCCAAAACTTTTTAAAGTACTGCTCTGTACCTGTGGAAATCTACAGCTTCAAGTGACCAAATAATTTTGGTCAGGCATTTGACAGTGTGAAATCCAGGCAGATAGAGAAAAGTTTTAACAGGAGAAATTAAAAAGAAAGACTGGGTTCACACAGCTTGTACTCAAAGTCCACAGGGACTTCTTTTATCACAATATTAGTTCCCCTGAAAAAATCTCAACCTCAATTTATATAGCAAGGTTTTACAGCAAGCACCTCAATTTTCATAACTCCAGACTTGGATAGGTTTGGTCTTTTTTCCCCTCCTCCTCAAGAAATATTCCTTTTTTTAAAAAGCTGGCTGAGAAAGCTGTCCTAATTAATATTCAGTTCAGTGATTATGCACTCTCCCAAGTGACCTATATGTGTAATAGCATCAAGTACCACCTGCTCAAACTGTTGTTTTGCAGTGAAATATTAATCCCTTGTACCTTCTGTTACCAAGCTTGGATGCCATCTGAAACTCAAACAGGAATGATTCATTGCAGATGATTTGCAAACTCACTGAAATTTGTATAAAAAATTAGCAATCATGGACAAATAATATGAAATAATGCAGGGCAAAAGGCAGGTTACAGAACTTTAGATAACTTCACCCATTTGAAGTTCATTTCATTATGTGATGTATAAAGCACAAACTATTTTTAAGTGGAAAACAAGTTTTTCAGTTTTTTTTTTAAGCAAACCTTGCATATTTAATACAAACAAGGGTAAGGACTATAATTCAATCAAATTGTGTCTGTTCTAAAAGGTGTCAAGATATTTCACAAAAACCTATTGTTTCAAGAGTGCTGGTATAGAAAGCTGTACTTGATGTGTTGGAATTTGTAGCTAGAACAAATCACATTAATAACTATAGCATATTTTCTATATGAATTGGGTAGGAAAATCATTATATTTCTGACAACATCATACCTCTCATGCAAGCAAAATCTCATACTTCAAACATGTTTGTGCTGTTGATGGCACACAACTGGAAGGGAGAAAAGAAACAGATTCAGATAATTGGCAGCTCAACAAATCCAAAGATCAACATCTGACTTCACTGACTTCAACTGGGAGTCTTCCTATTTCACACAAGTGCTTATTTAAAAAAAGATCCTCACGTGCTTTCTGTCTTTTGTCTACATATCTAAGAAACCTCTAGAACTCAGCTTCAGTAAATGTTGGTAAGCAACAGATCTTGCAGATCTGAAGGCAGGAAGTGAAACAGTTATGAGTAAAAAGGAAATTTTGCAAGCAACCTAAGGAGTTCATAATATAGAGAAAAAACTACTGCAACTTCTTCAAAAGTATTCTCCATGTATTCCTAAATACTTGTGCAACAAAAAAGCTTCCCCTTGTCCTGTGTAAATTGGGGTTCAAACAGAGGCAAATTAACTGTACATCAATTATACATAAACAGAATTTTCAAGACCACAACTTCTGTATTTAGAGACTGAACAAATGCGCAGCATAAAGCAACATGTTCTACAGTAAGAGAACATTTATTGCAATAAATTAAAAAATAGCACCATAATTTGTAAGATGACTCAACATAATAAGAGGGGGCTGCAGGGCTCATAAAAACCCCAGACTATCCAGGGGAACTTTCAGGAGTTTTGAGCTTAGCACTGCCAACAGCATCACTGTACCACAGTAGGGAAGACAGGCCCCTCAAGTCTGTACCAATAGCACTTCAATTTCTCAGCTCTCCTCTCCAAAATGGGTTGCACTCTACTTTGCCATGTTATGGGACAAAGCCTTAAATGTTTGTGATGGATTTTGGTATTGCAGCATTGCATGCAGTATAAGTACTTAAGTCTTGCTTACATCAGAAGGCATGTTTTCTTTTTACAGCTTTATCTTTAAACAGCTAACCTTTGGGAATTGCTGATCAAAGCCAAACACCAAAATCTTGAAAAGCAGAACAAAAAAAAGCAAAGACTCTATGAATGCCTTAACTGACATTACCCTCCCACCACACAACTAATGCACATTGACTTTTATGCTCATAGGGCTCTAAATTTGTATGACTTCTATAGAGAAATATTGCAGGCTGGTTGCAAAACACATACAAAATAAAATTGCCCAACAGATTTTTGAGCCATGCATTCAAATGCATTTTTTGTCATTTCAAAAAGTAACTGAATCAAATTAATGAGATGTATAAAGACTTTTTGAAAGACACGTATGGGAACTACATAGACAGCTCTCAAAGGTTAATTGCAGCTGAATCTTTAACCATTCTGTCTTTTCTGAGCTCTGAATGGTGTAAATGTACAAGGAAAGCAAAGGCTCTCCCTTGCCAACATGGCACAGGTGACTGATGGCGTGAAATCTTTCAGCCATCCTCACTTCTTGCCGAGCAAATGGACAAACAGCTCATGAAACAACATTTTCTCACTTCTGCTTATACCTGAAGCATCCAAGGTAAATCATGCCAGCTTAGTTCAGCTAAATACTACGTTTTAAACCATAGATTTTAAAAGGTTGAGAAAATGAAAAAAAGAGAAAATGTTTAAAAAGGAGGTTGAGACAATATGATCCCTTGCTGCCCACAGTCATTCCTGCAAAACGGACAGTGACACCCAGGTTTGTTCCAAGATTCACTAAGATATTGATTTTAGGAGTATATTTCCTGTCATCTCAAAATGTACTTATTTTTGTGAATATTTTTGCCCCTGAAGAGTAGTAATATCCTCCAGCCACAGAAATAGGAGACATTCTGATTTCTGTATTAATAGCTAGGCAAGCTTATTTTCCAAGTAAATAACTTGCAAGACTTGAAGTGTACAGGTAGTACTTGCTTATGGAAGAGGAGAAAGTTTTGATCTTAAGACACCTCCAAAAAAATTACTATAGAAATATACTTTACCAATTGATTACCAATATGGAATTAAACTAAGAGAGGAATAAAAGTATTAATTATTTTTTCAGTCAGTTAAAATTAATTTTCTTCCCAAGATGCATAAAATATGTACTTTGAGACATTCAAACTTATTTTAGTAAAAACTAGAACTTACAAAGTATGTATTTGATAGAACAGGATGAAAAGAGATAAGAAAAAGATCAGTTCTCATGTATTATTAGTTCATGCTGCTGCATTCTTGAGTTTTGTCTGAAAACCTTACTACAACTCATACTTACTAGCTATCTGCTAATCTTTATCAATACTAATTCAAGCAAAAGGTTTTTCTTTCAATTACATTTTCCCTTCTCTGTACATTTCAAAGAGCCAAAATACAAGTAGCTCAGTTTTCAGATAAAATTTGGATGCTAAAGTGGAAGTCCCTGCAATATTGCCAATGCTGATATCAGGACAGTTCTGTTCAAATTTTCTAGTGGCTCACCAGTTGTTACCCAGGTGTATGAAAACCATTGTAGCTATTGAAAGGTGCATTACCTTATTTCTGTCCAATGCAGTTATTTATATATTTACATTACCCACTGGAAAAGCATTGACCTCTCTTAGGGATAACACTAAACACATTAGACTATACAAACAATTTTATCATTCAGAAGTACAATTTTGCTATGTTCATATTTCAGTTTTAACAATGACTGTGGTAGAAATATTTTCTATGATTGAGCCTTTTCTGCTGCTAGTGCCAACCTTTCCAATCCTGCAGTGAAATCTGAGCAAAACATGCAGTAATGAAGTAACAAAAAAGCTTTTCCTCACTCCCTGGCTTTCGTGGAACGCTGCAAACATTTTAGGAAAATAAGTGGTGCCATGAGAGTACTTCCCAAATGCAACCTGACACTGGATCAAGCCCAACTGTGACTGCCTTGAATAAAAGCTGAAATAAAATCCTTCAAAGCTCTCTACATTAAGAGGGGAAAGGAAAAAAGAAGTCTGACAGTCACTAGCTGCTGTGAAGATATTACAAGCATCATGTAGGAGACAAGCTTGGAAGCACTGAAGAATGGTCTTTTCCTCAGTTAATGCCTGACAGCTTCATCGACCTCAAACCACAGAATCTATTGCATATATAGGATATTTGGAGGTTCACAAAGATGGACACGCTTTAATATTCCTAGTATTCATTGTGTCTCACAATAAAGACTACAAAGTTTAGATGTGTATACTTCACATAATATTTTCCTGTACAAAAATTTAATCCAATAAGGGGGCTTGAATTTAAAAAAAAAAAAATTCCCTGCAAAAAAAAAATCCAGCACCTCAGGAACACCCCCCCTGCCACGGGGCTTCTGCTTCAGTGCCACTGACATGGGTCAGCCACAAATCTGGTTGCTGTATTTCATCTATAAGCCTGCAATTTGAATTCATTTTATGCTGATAAATCCTAAGCCTTAATATGCTAAATCATGTACATTAAATGCAAGAGAAGCCACTGTGGCAATCTAACAAAATTCTTTTAAATCAAGGCCACAAAAGTAACCCCATTTTCATACTGAAATAATTTTACAGGGACTCTAAGTGATTATTAACTGAGTGAAGTCAACAAAAGGACTCAATTTCATGGGATGTTTCCATACCTGACAGAGAATCATTAGGATTTCTCAATAAAGTGGTTCTCTTATTCCTCCCTTTTGTAAAAGGAGGCCTTGAAAATAAAGATGACCCAATCAGTCACTTCAGTTTTATGACTATAAATAAAAATCGATCAATTTGAAATAAAAATAATAATTTTATAAGAAAACATTTTGGTATGAAAACATTTTTTTTTGTTTTCCCTCCAGTTCCTACCCCTGTGTAATGTACCATTTTCATAACATTTTTTTACTTTCCAAGCACTGTTGCACATACAACTATGACAAAAATGAAGGTGCAAAGATGTGTTCAATGTAGCTTTTTCCACCAGAAACACACCAGAACACAAAGAAAAGAGCTAACTTCCAGACAGGTGTATTCATCCAGTAACCCACAGTATAACACAGCATTTGCCAGTTAATAGAACCTCCCTCCATGCATTATTTGAACTCTACATCCATTTCATGAAGTCCATATCTAATTCAGTAAATGACGACCCCAAATAATGCATCACCTTTCCTTGCTGAAAATCAGTTTTCATTTTCCAAATTGTTTGGACCACTTGCTGTCCAGTGAATGCTGATCTTTTCCATTTTCCCTCTTTCTGCAAAGGAAGCAAAAACTCCACCTTCTTCCAGCATCAGGAGGAACCAGTGCATCATAACATTGGGCACTCAGCTGCTACAGATCACTTTTTTTAATCCAGTGTGAGGAGAAAAGTATTTGCTTGAGACAGAAGAACTAATTCCAACCAGCATATGCCATTTTACAATCAATTAGCCAGCACAGCTGGATTTATGTAGCTGTTTCTCTCAGGGCTTCTAAACATCTACCCATCATTTCAGTCTGAGCACTACAAAACCAACAACACCTGAGCAGTGCAGGGGTCCCAGAGCCACATTCACTGTGTGACTTCTGTGGACCAGCCACCCATTCAGAGGCACCAAGCCCTGCTCATCATGTTTACTATTAGCAACAAAATTTGGTTTCACTTCACTGTCTCCAGAGCAGGGGTCAAAGCAGGTGCGGTGCAAATGTCCCATCACTGAAGGTGATCTTCAGAGGATGTGCTTTTAAATTGCAAAGTATTTTGATCACAACACACACTAAATGGAACAAGTTTTGTCATTCCTAAAGCAACCCTGGAGCATCACTCACTACAGTCATAAAGACCCATTTTCCACTTTAATCTAAAACTTGAGGAAATGCACATATTAGAAGTGCATTAAAATGCTCTTAACCTGATTGGATTTTTAAAGGGGATGCAAGGTGAATAAATGGGTAAAATGTGTTACAGAGAAGTCTGAAAATTGAAATTCTAATTTTTGAATTATTTATGGAAAGTAGCATAGCAAATAACTTGAGTAGCATTTCTTTCTAACTTGCAAAATTAATCTCGTTGGCAATTTTCACAACTCAAGTCCAAGCCTACCTTTCCATCAAGGCAATTTCCCACAGCTGTGATGCTAAACAAAACACCCTCTCTCACACAAAACAATGTCCTTTTGTTTGGCATTAAAGTTGGGGAAAAGGGGAAAGAGGTCCCCCACATTACAATCAAGGCCAGAGGATGGATGCATCACTGCAGTCACCAAAAGAGAAAACCCCAAGAGGTATCACAGGCTGCTGGAGAAAGCAAATTCCCTAAAAATCCTAGGGGGTTTATATCAGGTGCAATAGTTTCTAGCAGAGCTTTCAGGGCCTCCACTTGCTCTGCTGATGAAAATTAACAATCAGTATTGCTAGAAATTATTTCAGCATTTTTGAAAAACTGGATCTTTCTAGTTTCTGAAATACTACTTATGTAACACCTCTCTAGGACAAGATTTTCAAGCAACTTCCTACCTAAAAATACCATTATTTATTTAAGGAAAAAATAGGCCTTGCTTCAAATTTACTGTAACACTGCACTTAGTATTTATTGTGAAAAAGTTTTGTAAAGCTCTTTATCTGGAAAAGTAGGCACACAAACTAAGTTCTGCATTTTGCTCCCAAGACTTGTAAAGCCTTTCTTTGCAAAAAGGACACATGAAAAAATGCGTAATTTTTTCATCAAGTAATACAATAAACTCTCTTTAAGCTATGTTCAAATGCAAGTACAACCAGATCCTCAGATATTTAAGATTTTCCATTAAGTTCACTGCAGCCATATTCTGAATTCATCATGAGTTGAATTCTTTTCCATTAGCTTCTGCTATCAGCTCCAGTCTCACAAGAGCACATTACAGCTACTAAAGCAAGCTTTACATAGCATGATACACCAGGATTTAATGTTTGGAGAGAGACTAACTGGGAAAATAATATAAGATATGTGATACATGGATTCAATTCTCCTCAATAATGTTTTTGTACTACTAAAAGATAAGAAACTCCACTGGACTGCTTTACTGGGCACTTGGATGCATAGAAGACCATTTTCTACTGTATTTCAAACAGAAAGGATCTATGGACCACAGCAAGAGAGAGAGGACACCCAAGGGAAATGCTTTAGAAATTACTGAGTATTATCAGCTAGTGCAACAAGCTAAGTAAAAGCTGAGTTAAATAAATGGATTTTCAATCTTTGTGGCTAGAGGCTTCTGAATCAGAATACCTCAGTAATTAGCTCAGATGAAATTTAATTACTCATAAAATTACCAATGTCTTCATTAGTAACTGGCCCTTCGGTATGGATTATCACATAAATCTTTTCCCATACCATCTCTAATTGAAAGTAAACAAACCAAAGCCTGGTGTGAACCCAGTCAACATACACAGATTAGGGCAGTATTTATGCTAGATCTCATTTTCTCCGAGCTCCAATACCCACTTCCAGTGCCTCACAGAGAATCAAACGTGACAGTAAATGCTTGGCTGGTCCCCTGCCAAAACCCTCCATGGTGACTCCCTGCCCAACTTCAGGATATAAATGGATGGAGCAGATCCTCTTCTCTCTGAGGCAGCCACTTGGCCCTAATCACAGGCTTTGTGTTATGAATTAAACATCAAGACACGTTTGTCTGTGATCAAGAGAGCTTGGGAAGCTCCAGGGTGGAGCAGTGGTGCAGGTGTGTCCCTGTTCTAGAGTGCCACAGCCCTGTGCCACCCCAAGGGAAAGCCCAGGCACAGGGAGATGTCCCAGTGTCAGAAGGCAACCAGCCAAATACTTCTCTCCAGGAGAGCGCTCTAAACACCCAAGGCCAGGAGTCACCACTTTCAGACTGATTTGGTTCAAGGGCCTGGGGAGAAACCAGTGCTGTGTCTTATTCACAACTTGGCCAAGTTGATCAAAGAGCAGCTTAGGCAATGGCATTGTTCCAGGCTCTACTAATACTGGATGTTCAGGAGCCAGGACACAGCATTTGGTATCTTCCCAGAAATACAAGATCATTTCTAGGACTCTAACTTCCTTAAAACACAAGCAATACCTTCTTACCCCTCTATTGAAATAATATTCACATCCTGTCCACTGCATCCTACACATTATCCATTAATAGAGGAAGACAGAAACATAGAAAATTTACATTAAGATTACTGAAATAATGAAATTCTTTCTGTTCATGGAGTTATCAATACCATTTATATGTGTGCAACAAAATTAAGTGAATAGTTTTATTATATGTGCAATTTCTCAGCATGATACAAGGAAAAGGCCCCCTGAGGAAGGGGCCTGCAGCCAACCTCAAAACAGAGCCATAGAATGGTTTGGGTTAAAGGGCCCTTAAAGATCATCCAGTTCCAAACCCCCTGTTATGGACAGGGACCTTTCACTAGACTAAGTTGCTCAGAGCCCACCCAGCCTGGCCCTGAACACTCCCAGAGATGGGGCATCAATGATTTCTCATGGGAATTTATGCCACTGCTTATTTCAGTTTATAATCCAAACACAAAGCAAACCATATTACCATACTCACGGAATTCCTTTTGCCCTCTAAAGAAAGGAAAACCCCCAAGGAGTTCCTTGGAGAAATGATGTGATGTTAGCACAACATAATGGCTGCCTTCATCCACACGGATGTAAAATTTGTGTAATTTCACAAGGCAACTTCTAAGACAGTGAAAAAAAGTTTTAAAATACCAATGACCATCCTTTATATGTATTTCTACTACAAATCTGACTAACTTGTGTCTTGATTTACTTACAAAGTACTTGCAGCTTCCTTTGATATTAATTTGATCTTCTTTTTTTACCTCCTTACCCTTGGAGGAAAGTCATTATTACCTCTCCACAAGCTAAGCTAACCTAATACAAGTGGTCTAATGGAAATATCTGTTTTAACCTATGACAGTTATTACTGCAAAAACAAGAAGAATTAGAGCCATTTGTTTTCATGCTTTTACAGTGAGAGGAGACTGCTGCCTTCAGCAAGCTTGCAGAGCATCCTCAGTGAAATGCTTTCCGGATTTCTCTGTGGAATTTAATTAGAATGCATTACTCCCCAGCACCACCTCAGCAAGAGCCACCTCTTCCAACAACTGCTTAGTAACATTTTCACAGAATTAATGTATTTAGATGATCTGTATCCAGCCTTAGCAAAGAATCCCTCACTGAAAGCTCCATACACCTTGAAATACAGACTCTCTTGAACAGGTGTGCTAGAAGCTAATAATTTTATGCTGATTCTAGAAGTGCTCCATGTATCAGATTTAGAAAACACTGAGGAGTAGGCAGAGTTTCTTCTTTTTAAGAGGGGAAAAAATATTCATTCAAAGACACACAGTCTGTTATCAGAAAGTCACAGGCCTTTTCAGTGGCCTTGTAAAGAACAAAGGACTATTAACAGGATGCAAAAATGCTGATTTAGGACCCAGCTGGGGTAGACAAAATAAATCACTGCTTTCCCTCAGAGCTGATGTCAAGAAAAACTACACACAACAGAGGGCCCAAAAGTGGTCAAATGTGTTGCTATTGAATTCTATTCTTATCAGAATTGTAGCAAATTCTACATATTTAGGCTCTGTTAATAAAAGGGTAGCTGTCCATCTTATTTGAGGGCTTACAAAGTTAAATCTTGCAGGTGCTCACTTACACACGGCCTGTGTGCATGACACCCTTGATCACATTTACCCTGCATGTCACTCACTTTTAGCTGGAAATAGTCAAAATTAGCTCTTTAGAAGGGTTTGGGTGAAGGAAAGAAGAATTTCTCATGTAAAAAGAGAGCACCAAAAAAATCAAGGAGACAAAATGATAAAGCAGTTTTTGATAGAAGAAATAGATGCATCAACTGCACACAACTATTCATGACTACTGAAGGCCAATTTAGTACTTATACTGTTAAAAGCAGTAACAACACAAAGCCACATGCAATAATAGAGAAGACACCTTTGGCATACAATTTAATTTTTCTGACTTGTGGTTGTAAAGCTCTTTTTGATCAAGATAAAATTCCATCAGAGAGGAGGCCAGCTTGGCAAAATATTCACAGCTTCAGAGATTTGAACAGAGCTAGAACACCAACGTGCCTGTTTAGCTGCATGTGCTGTGAATTCAGAATGTTTAGGCACACTGGAAGCTAAAACAAAGGATTCCTCACAACAAATACCTCACTCCAAACACAGGGTCTACAAAAGACAAAGATTTGGAGGAGTGGGGGATTCTAAAGCTTCCACTGCATTTCAAATCCAAGATAATGACAGTGACCTGCCAGATGAAGTTAGCAGTTTCATAGGAAGCCTGTCATGCTTGTGTTTATTTTTCTCAACAGACATGTATGAGCCCATGCTGTGTACAGTGGCACTTCAAACACAGCATCTGCCTCCTGATCTGTACAAGAATGAACATATTTGTTAAGCTCATTCTGCCGTTGATGGACAGCCCAGTGAAACAATCACAGTTTGCCTGTCACACACATGCATAAATTAATATGCAAAGTTACATTTAGAATTGCAAATGCCCTCCCCCTCATATTTTTAAAATGGTCTACAGAGCAATAATAATTCTAGTTCTACCAAATATTTGTATTGCAGAGGTGTCTACACATGTTCCTGAGCAGGGAGCTTAGCACAGATGACCTTTGCAATTTCAGCCATTGGAAGAACACCTTACCTCTTTCTACACACTGCTCAAAACCTCACCTTTTCTACTTCAACTGAGATTTTAAGGAAAAAAAAAAGTGAAATGACTTCACCCAAGACACTTGTAGATTTTGACTCAAGTGGACAGTGCTGAATATAAACATTCTGAAACCTGAAGCCGCACGTTTCTCAAAGTTCTCTTGGGAACTTTATCCTAGTCTAAATCAAAACATCTAAAAGTTTTATAGCATGTGATTTATGAGTCTTAGCATTGAAGACAAATTTTCAAAGTGCACTTCATGAACAGATCTCTCATGTAAATGGGGTTATTCATTCATTTCAAATTAATAAATAATAAAATCATGCAGCAAATCAAGCCAGCAGGAAACTGCTTGGCACATAGACATATATCTGTATCTGCAATCTTACAATATACATGAAAAAAAATTGCCCTAGGCTACTTTTCAACAACAGGGAAATATCAGAGGTTTTATTACTGGTAATGATCAATGCCAGAGTTTCTGAAAGAAACAGATTTCAGAAAGATTATAAAGAGCATGGCATGCTTTCGACTCTTAACTATGCAACACAGTATTTCTTTTCAGTGAAATAAAACTTCAGTTCATTGCAATAAGGTTTTGCTTTTATGGTTGAAGCATCTCTGTATTTTTTGCCTGAAACTAGCAACAACAACAAAACTTACCACGTGTTATTCCCCTACTATCACATTATTATCCCCTACTTTCCACACAGACTGAGAAAATTGAAAATATTCATTTTCACATTTAGACAGGTCTAAACAGCTAAGAAATAATCTGAATTTTCTACTACCTATTAGAATAATGGAAACAACATTCTTCCCCTTGTATTTTTAATCATATGACCCTACAACTATGAAGCATAGTCACCAAGCAATGAAACATCACTTAGCAAGATGAAAAACCTGTGACTTATTTTATCTGATCCAGAAATGAGCTGTCAAAGTTAAATTGTTATGTAATTAATTGTGCATTTGCTAGCAATTTTTAAACTGTGAATGAAAAACTGTTCTCAAATTGCAAATCACTGAACACTTTCATCTAAAACATGAGATAATTCTTTGAAGACCACTTTCCGTGAACTGAGTGTTAATGAGAAGTTCCTCACTTTAATAAAATGTCACCCAATAAGTATAACCAAACAATTT
Organism: Ammospiza caudacuta; assembly: GCF_027887145.1. Lineage (NCBI taxonomy): Eukaryota > Metazoa > Chordata > Aves > Passeriformes > Passerellidae > Ammospiza > Ammospiza caudacuta. The sequence continues at coordinate 10,797,370 of NC_080594.1, forward strand.
TCTTTTTTTAAAAAAATATTTCTTAGACAGCCCTCACTGGATGGATTCCAGAATTGGTGTTGAGGTACAGAAAGATTTAAGATCCCCAGATAATTCGCCTCCAGAGTGAGCATTGAAATGGCCTCCTTAGTTGTAGGCACAAATTGCAATTAAGTGATTCACATGCAAAGCACTGTATAGGACACTGTGCCTTTATATTGCTACAGACTGGCAGGTAAATGCTCTTGGGGTGCTCTCAAGTTCCTCCAGAGCAGAGCTCGAAGAGTTATTGATGACCTTTTATCTTTGCTTCATTCTGCATGCCAAGGACGCCACCTCCCACCTCTCCCTGCCCCTTCTCTGTCCTCACAGGATTCAGTAGCTACTGACCATCACTTGTTCTGGCACATCTTGACAGTTTTCCACAGATTTTTTGGTTTTTTCTTTTGGAAGTTGAGAATTGGTGTCCCAATTACCAATAGTAAAGCCAACCTGAGAGGACTTATACTGCCTTTCTTCCAATTAACATTTGCCATTCCAAAACCTTTTTGGTGATTTATTTCTCCTGAAGAAGTGAGGATCTAAACACAGAACAGCAAGTGGCAGCAGGAGAAAAATAAGTATCTGTTCCCAAATATGACACAGCCAGCACAGGAGCTGAAGGATGAGAAAAGGCTGAATTAACAGGAAAATAACTATTAATGTTGGAACCCAGGCTTGGCATCCTCATCCAATAAAGCTTTCACAGCACTTATTCATAGAGGGATCTGTTTTTAGAAAGGCTAAAATGGCTTTGCTGTTGGGTTTGTCTATTTTGTCTTTTTAATTTTGTTTTTCAAAGAGATGAAGCCCAAACAAAGACTGAACATTAAAAGAAACCTTGATTAAAAGGAAATATATTTCAGCCCAAGATATCAAAAAAAACCTGTTTCAACTATGAGTTTCCTGCAATATCCTTTTAATGGTTAAGTTCAAGTCACCAAGCTCTGATAGTTCATGGTTATGGTAATTTTTACAAAGAAGTGGATAAAATAAATGAACAAAGACAACTCAATACGGAAGTATTTTCATTTAAAATCCAACATAAATAAAGCTTTAAGCTCTATCTCAATAAATATACATTAGGACACTTAGTACTTGTACATGTTCCAGGATAAAGTGTTTTATATTACATGCATTGTATCATTCTCCTTACTGCCAATTTTTATTATTTTTCATGAAGCCTACTACCACAATGACTGCCAAGAACATTTTTGAAGCCTCATACATTCTGTTAAAACATCAAGAACACCATATTTTCCAAAATGAAAGACTTTAAATTATATAAAATGAAACTTTTTAAATTGTATGAAGTGGTCGTTTTATTCATATCCTGTCATCTAATCAGCAAGTTTGATTTTTGGCAAGGAAAATAAAAATTGGGTTTCAGGTTAGTGCCAGGAAAATGATTAATTCCTACACAATGGGAAGGGAGTCCTAAACCACCTGGAACAAAACAACAACACCTTGCCACAGCAGCACCACCAATTGTCTGCATCATCCAAGCTGGTTTCCAGGTGATGACATCTGAGGTTCTCAATTACGCACACATTCATTACAAAGTTCTCATTATTCAATGCTAAAGCTTCCTGGAAAGCCATTCTTGAGGATTTAACCTGTTGCAAATTGCAAATGCTGAATCTTCTACTTAAAACAGAATCACAAAAAGCATGCACCTCATCTCAAAAACATTCTTCCTATATATCTATTTATGGCCCAATAAATAGCATGATGTTAGAAAAAAAATCCTACATCTTGAGTTGCATTAGGCCATTAATTCAAGCATTTAACATTGTCTCAGTGTCTCTTAATTTTTCATGTAATAAAAACATAACAAATTTTGCAACAAAAGTTCTACTAGGAAGGCAAAACTACACAGTACCAGCTCTCATCCTTTTCACTGATTTTTGGTTGATTAACCTATGAGAACTGAAGGCTAGCAGTGTTACTTGTGCTCTTTTTGCATGGAACAGGAGGCCTTTTGTTTTGTTAGGTATTGCATTCACCTCCTGCACCAGCTCTAATTTCCTATGCATTGCTCCCCAGTATGGAGCAATTATTTTCCTACTCCCCATAGAACCTTTTCAGCAAAACCTGGATTTTCACCTCAGGTGCAGACTAACAAACCTGGGGGAAAACAGAAACAGAAAACACAGTCCTCAGAAAAGGGATACTTCTCAAGTCATAAGAGAGTCATGCAAATAAACTCAGTCAAAATCTTGCAGATTACTAATGGGGAAAACCTAAATTTATGCTTAGATAGTTAACATTTTGCATGAGAATTCTCAAGCCCTCTTTATTGCTTTATCACTTGATACAAAAACTTCATGGGTTTTTTGTCACTTCAGTAATAAGAACCCTTTTTTCCTCGACTACTTAGCACTCTCACCACAAATTTTCTACTTCCTCATTAGTAATGGCTATTCTGCTCAAGTTACATCCTCAAAAGCTAAAAACAGTTTTACCTTTTGTTGCATGATTTGAAAATTACATTGTAGTAGACTCTGTAATGATGATGTCTTATATTTAATTGTTTGCTGTTTGAGTTACTTTGGACCTATCTGAAATAGGCAAGACATGAAGTGTGTTCTTATTATTGGCCACAAAGAGCAATGTCTGCATGCTTAATAACTTGCACTTTTTGTCAATGTCCATGAAGATTAATTCTAAAGAAAAACACACTATTTGTACGTTGCATTAACTGTGCAGCGTCTTTGCCTGGAAAAAGGATTTATGACAAATGGAAATATAATTGATTGAAAGCAAAAAATGCTTTGTGATCAAATTGAAATTCCACAGCTCATGCAGAAGCTCAGCTGCATTACAAGGTGGTATGTGCAGCTGCCTTTTTTCAGATTTCAACTTTTCATTAGCCAGCACCTGAAGTGAGAATACCTTAAAGAAAGACTCTCCTAATTTCTTTTCCATCAAGAGGGCCTGCAAAAAGTGCTGCCTCGACAAATTAAGATCTCTTTTTTAAAAATGTAATATATTATTGGTTAACAGCCTTTTTTTCCCCTTTTTTTAAAGCTACTTGCCAATTTTAAAGTGGCTACTATTAACCATTCCATTAAAAACAAAACAAATCCTCCCTTCAAAATACAGTGTTCCTATCCATTAGCAAAGCTGCATAATGCACAAGACAGAAAGGTTAAGTACTAAATCTTGTTCAATTGCTATAAAAAAATTACTGGTACTTTGATAGGGTAAAGGTACATGCTGATACTGTGCTTTCAAATGTATTTGGAAACACGATCATGAGAGAAGCAGCAATCACTTTGCATTAAGGCTGATGCTTCTTTCACTGAAGCTTCAATACAGGCTGCTAAACCAAAAACAAGACTTTGCAGTTCAATTTTTATCTTTTCCATGCATAGGGGTATATACAAGCCACCTTTCCACCTACAGCATCCAATTTGCAAAGACAGCAGTGAGAACATGAGTTTTAGATGTACCATTCACACACATTTCCAGCACAGTACACCTTGGCCTCAAAAACAAATGTTTTGGGTTTGTTGTTTCCAAAAACTCACTCAAATGTCTCTAAGTGCCTTCACACACCTACAGTGAGGATACAAACACAGGTCTAGCCCCATCATTACTTAGCTTCTTCATCATTTAAATATCCACTAGAATTCCACAACGAGGAAGCACCAAGACAGAAGGAATAACAGAAGGGGTAACACAACAACAACCAAAGCCTTGAGAGCTTTGGTTGCCCTATAAAATTATTACTGTATCATCTGAATTTATAACAGGTGGTAGCACACAAGCAAAGACTGCTTAATCTTGTCACCTGGGTTTAATCTAGATTTGGAACTAAGCACAGGTCTTGCAATTAATACATTACCTGCAACTTTGCACATTCATTTATACAAAGGTGAGTTTGAAAGACTGATGCAAGAGGACTGATTTTCAGATAGCAGAAGTTATTATTATAACAAAAACCTGCAAGTCAACTCACATCAGACACCCAGAACAGATCTCAACAGGCTCTGCATGGGCTGGGTGACCTGGGAGCTGGATGTGCACAAGGCTGGTGTGGGCAGCACCCCTGAGGCAGCAGTGCCACCAAGATCCCAACTCCATGTCACCATGGGGCTGCTCCTCTTCCCACAGGGAGTCCCAAGCCAGGCTACACACATGCACTTGGTAGATTTGGCAATGTTGAATACAAATCATGGCACCACAGCACCCATGTACCATTTCAGGATTAGCTGAAATTGGGAATCAAGACTCTTGATTTCTACACACAGTTGTTATTTCTCAGGGTTTTACATTTTTTAAAGCCAAAATCACTGCCAGTCATTTAGTACCATAAAACTGTACATGTGCACACATACACACTCCATATATGCAAAACACTTTTCCTTACCTTGTCAGAGAGACAGCTGAGCTAGACAAAGACACTGACACACAGCTGCTCTAGCCCACAGCAAAGTGCAGTGGATGGAAATAGACACCACAGCTCAGTCTTCATAGTCAAAACACATCACTAAGGATGGGTTTGGGAAGAAATCTTAGGTATGCTCAATCTGCCTTCCTTCCCACTGTTTACAAACCACAGTAATCTCAGGACTGAGTGAAGACTTTGTTGTTTTTGGAGTATGTTTTGAGGAACATTTGGGCTTTGTCAGCAGCACACACAAAAGGAGGTGAAATTGAGGCAGTTTGAACACTTGTCCTCAGCTATAAGCACTCACCTTATGACTCTGAAGTCCAGCAAAAACTCACTTTTCTCTGTTTCTGAAGGCACATTGATATTTACTCCTGTATATTCCAAGTTAGCCATAATGCTGCTGCCTGCTTTATCACCAGTTAAAGTCACAAAATGCAAAAAAGAAACCAAAAGGATTACATACTTACACACAATACTATTTCAATTCAAAAGTTAAGGTGCTTTTGCCCCTTTAGGCCTGTGTTGGGGGAAAAAAAATAAAGTTCCTGTAGGCAGGGGGGTCAGAGCCTGGCCAGCCAGCAACACCCACTGCTTTCTAGCACATTGTTTGAGCTCTGAAGCCTCTTGGCTGTGGCACATTGCACAGCCTTTGTGCTTGATCATTAAATAAAACGACCTGTCAACGCTGTACCCTGACAGCTCTCTAAAAAAAAGGATTTGAAAGGCACACCTTGGGCAGGAAGGATACATCCAAGAACACCAGCACTGCTGCTGTGTACTTCAGAGAGCAGACACTGTTTTATCCAGCATCTCTAGAGCTTCAAAGGGAGCACCTGCTTCATCTCTACAGCAGTGAAATTCCAGGTATTAAGCAACATTCCCTTCTTTTACAAGTCTGAACATTATTAGATTCCAGGACTCCTTGTTCATCTTCTGTCTTAAATATCAATACTAACGCTATTTGTGGGTATCACTGAACAGTAATTGCCTGCTTATTGTTCAAGTAACTTCAGACTTCCAGATATAGGATTTCTAAGTTTACCAAGAAAAAGAAGTCTGTTTCAAAATACTCTTCAAATTACTCAGGGCTCAATGTTAGAGATAAGTATTCTAAATTTACTTATGTACACAAAATACAGGCCAAAATACATTTACTCCTCTGAAGACTGAGGAGTAAATCTGCAATATTCAGGTATGTGAGAAAAGCAGAATGGATGCAAAACACTAAAAACTACACATATGTGTGTTGTGGTAGAGTGCAAAATAAATTAAAACAGTTTCATCCTTACTCCAGTCTCTACTGGACACTTACACTGGATGGACTGAAGTGTTTAGTCCTAAGCTACACATGAATAGAGGAAGATGCAGCCCCATGGACTTCAAAAACCAGATAATTCTTGGGATGGGTTAATGTGTAAAAAGAGACAGATAGAAAGAGCTGTTGTAAAACAAAGTATTTTCAATTTAAGTTTACTATTCTGATTGGAAATGGAAGTGGAACAAATGTTGATTTCTTTCTAACTTCCATAGCAACCCACTCACACTGAAGTGATTGTGACTCAGAAGCTGTTTTCTTTAAATGCAGCCATATGGCTTTTAAACACTTTTGGTTCTATGCCCAGATACAGAATCATTATTTCTTCATTTTATTGTCCTGATAGTCTCCAAATAACCAAAACTTATAATTAATATGAATGTTACTCAAGTTAATCAGAAATTATATTTCTCAGGCTCCTGCATGGCATGCCCAAAGGGCTTTACTTTTTACTTTAGAAAAATAAAGCGTTAACAGAAATCAAAATTACAGATATGTCCAGAAACCCAGGTTTTTCAATTTTTAAATACCCTGTGCATGTAATTATGCAAAAAAAAATCTGATCCTTGTTTATAATTTACTATTTCATTGCCATTAAAAATTCACATTTCTCAAGTGAGGGTTCAAGCAATGAACAGCAGTTGCTGTAAATGTATGCTCAAAAGTCTGCACTACACTTCTATTTGAGTACAAAGTCTACAAAGACTGAAACACAGCCACTTTTATTATACTAGACTTGCTTAGAGGTACTTAATATTCAAAAGCTGCGTTACAACTTCACAATGTTATTTAAAATCAAAGCAAAATAACATGATCATGGTCCATAATCCTTTTCCTAATTTTAGGAAGACATGTTGCATTCTAGACTATTTTGGCATAGTAGGTTCATTTTTCTACAATCTGGTAGTTATTAGGTAGTTACAATTTGATAATTATTAGAAAACAGAAACACATAGAACTACATGACTAAAGGTCAGCTCACAGATCAAGACTACCTTGTTATCACAGAGGGTTTAGAACCACATAAAGAATATGTCACAGCACAGGTGCCCTCACATCACCCACTTTGAAAACAAACTCTTTCAAGATGTTGTAGCTGTGTTTCTTTCCAATGCCATTAACCAGGATTTCATAAAACTGAAAAATTTACCATTCCCATCACATTTTAGCACAATACCACAAAATAGCCAGTCCTCAAATATATCTGGTTTTCCAATTGAGTGACTACAATGTCAAAATGGACACTTGAGAAAAGCAACACCCCTTTTTGTACAAATACAATTTATATCACAGAAAAATTGGCTACTACCTGCAAAACACTCATGACACTTTGCTGCTCAAGACCTACACAGGCTGCCAGGTTGGCTTTTAGGATTTGCGGAGACAACACACAGAAATGCCATAGAAGTTTCCAGCAGAACTGCAGTGCACAGTTGCCATCCAATTCCAACCTCTAAAACTGCACCAAGCAAGACTGAACACCATTATCCTTCCAAACAGCCAAGAACACTTTCTGCAGCCCAAAAATGCCTCTGGAAATCGATCACACACTGACCAGCCCCATGCTTGTAGCCAGAGACTGGAGTAATAGGGAACAGAGAGGCTCTAGCAAAAAACATTCAGCATTTTCCACACTTGAGGAGTAAATTAAGGATGTGGAAATCTCAGTCTGCATGTAACATGTATGTCCTGAAGGCCTGATAAAGGAATTCCTCAAAAAGGGATGACTATCCACTTCTCTTTAATTTCAGCACCTCAAAATGACATTTTCCCCTTTCCCAGTTTGACACAGCACACAAACATGTTTTATTCTAAACATACATTAAAAAGCACAATAGCCTGGTTTTACCTCTCTTGTTAGCAGCTCTCAGATCAGAAACATACAATAATGCTTCATTTTTCAGAACTGAAAACCTACTAAGACATTTTCTTTTGCCTGTCTGCTTCCCCACAGCTGTTATTATGCACCACCATCAGTGAGTGAGACAGGGAAAAAAAAAGAAATTATTTATAGCATGGCCACAAAAGCCTTTCTGAATATTGCAGATATCACAGCCAAACAAAAAGTATCCATGTCTATAATCTCTTAAACAGCTACTTCTCCACACCTAGAGAGCCAACAACACATACAAAGGGAAGATGCATTTCAAGGCACACTTCAATCACTGAGCACATGAAAACAGATTCTAGATAATCCCTGAAGGCATCAAGACATCATTTTCCAAACAGAATTAGACTTCTCAGCTGAAGTCCTTCTGATTTTTCTATCCCTATTTCTTGTCAGCTCTTCACAGAAGTTCATCCCTTGATCACACAGCCTTTTTCTCTAACCAGTGCCATGCAATGCCATGCCAATAGCAAATTGCAGTAAAAGATCTTCACTTACCTTGCCCTTGTCCACTGATCTGGTGACCCCACAGCACGGGAATTACTGCCAATATCCAGTGCATCTTCCCTGCTACTCTGCCACTTCCTTGTCTTCCAGCCATTGCATTGTTGGAAGCTACACAAAGAAATATTATTGAATGCTTTAGTTATAACTCTTGGGAAATCGAGCTTTGGGTGAAGGAAAGCAAAAAGCTCCCATAAATTTCCTCAGCACACATCTATAACTCTACTTTAATAAATACTCACTGGCAAAAATGCTTTTTCATTCAGAACCTCCCTGACTGTTTGCTCAAGACTGTCACCTCATAGGCCACTAGAAAATCAAAATAAGCTGCTTTGAAAATGCTTGAATTTCCCTTTCATACAGAAAGCCTGAGCTTCACAAAAAAAAAAAAAAAAAACAAACCCAAAAACAGATCCAGCCAGGCTTAAAAGACCAGGACAAGCAGTACTTCACTGAGTGTCTTAGAAGTCTTATTGTATAGCATAGAAAATTTCCTGAGGCAAAGTCCCTCAGTTAACTTCAAAATTGATTTTATTTTTTTAATTTTGGGCTTTAAAACATGGAGATGTGTCAGCAGTTGCTTCTCATTGTGGGCTTTTAGGGACCAACTATATCTTCCAGCCACCACAAATTTTCATAATTTAGCATTATTTGGGTTGGAAGCAGTTTTAAAGCTCATCTCTTTCCAACCCTCTTCCATGGGCAGGGACATTTCTCACCATCCCAGGGTGCTCAGAGCTCCATCCAGCCTGGCCTTGAACACTTCCAGGGATTGGGCAGCCACAGCTTCTCTGGGCATCATCACTGGCATTGGCAACATTCACCTATTTATTATTCCACAGCACACCTCCTCTTACAGCACTCTGACTCAGATCTGCTCCTTCAGAAGATCTGTTTAATCAAATACTGATTTGTCACAACTGTACCAATTACACAGGACCGGGTGGAAAAAATAGAATTTCATTTCTAGTCCAAAGCACAGGCAGCTATTACAGAAATTGGTATATGAATGTTTGGGAAATTTATCCAACATGTGGGAAATGTTGCAGCAATAAGTACTTTCTAAAAAGGTGGCATTCTAAAAACTTGTTGTGTTTTTTTTCCTAGAAAGAGCTCTAAATTTTTTGTGAAGAGAAAAATTAAAAAAATAAAACCAACTTGGAAAAAAACCCAGGGAAAACACTAAACTAACATAAGGGTATACTTATATATTGATTAAGCCAATACTTTTAATATTGCAACTGCAGTAATTTTTATAAAAAGTTACTTTCCAAACTCGTGGATGCAGCATCCGTACATAAGAAAATGTTCAACTGAAACTATAACCCATAATTCTCAATTCTGATCTATAATCTCCAGTGAAAAATCTCTGCTTTATGCATCTTAAAACCCCAGGACTATTTACAGAATAAGAACCTAAGGAAGGCGACAAAAGCAGACATGTAGAACACTACACTTCATTTTCTCCCTCTCTCACCTGGCCCCACCTATGGAGGGAAGGCAGGCAGGGGAAGCTCCTGCAAGAGAGGATTTTGGTTGACTGGTTAAAGGGAAGGGGTAATTTTCCTGTTTGTTGTGACCCTCAGACTTCCACTTTTGCATTTAATCAGTGCTCTAACCACCAAGCATCTGCCCGTGCACTTCCTTTAGCTGTTCAGAACAAAAATTGACTCTTGCTTTAAAACTGGTGGTGGAAGGTAACAGAGGAACCTCCCCATTGCCACAAACACCTTGATTTTCTTGTGAAGAGCTTGTTTGAGGTCCCCTAAGCTGCTGTTGTTTCAGCAAAACAGTGCCCTCCCCAGCCAGCACACACAGCTCCTCTTTGTCCCCTCTCAGGCATAGGGAGGGAAGAGAGAAAGGGATGCTAAAAAGCCTTGTTTGTTTTGGCCTTGCCTTTTTTGGACTATTTAACCCCCACAAGAAAGGAGAAGTAAACAACTGAAAATGGGAATTACAAAGCAAAAATTTTACAACAATAAATACAAATAAATGTCCTGAAATATATTCACATTAGCACTGCAAGGTCAAAGAAACAGTTTTGTAAAAATCAGTATCTTGAAAAAGAGATGTTCTGCCTCATGAATATTCTTTCCTCAAACTAACAGACACATTCTTGATGCTCAGCCCAAGCAAACAGATGGTATTCAATTAGTTATTTACCTACTTTGCAATTAATTAAAATGTCCAAGATAATTTTTGTTTTGACTGTGTCTACAGAAAGCTAGAGTTGCACAAAAAGCTGGCATTTCTATCTACAGCCCTGCTAGCTGTAATATAAATATTACAGCTCAGAAAACATTAATATATCCAAAGGCTTTTTCCAAGGGCACATAGGGATAGAACAAGGGGGAATGGCTTCAGACTGTAAGAGAGTAGGTTGAGATTAGATATTAGGAATAAATTCTCCACTTTAAGACTTGTGAAGCTCTGGCACAGGATGTCCAGAGAAGTTGTGGATGCCCCATCCCTGGGAGTGTCCAAGGCCATGTTGGATGAGGCTCTGAGCAGCCTGGGATAGTGGAAAGTGTCCCTGCCCATGGCACAGAGATGTTGGAAACAAATGATCTTTAGGGTCTCATCCAACACAAACAACTCTGTGATTATATCAGAAGCTCACCAGGAAATGTTTAACTTTTAGAAAATCTTTTTTGGCTTGAAAGTCCATAACTAGTAGACAGAATAAAACAGCCACCTTAATAGCTGTAGGCATTGTATCAATGGTATTCCAATTAAGAACAAAAGAGCAAAAACTGTAAGGTTTTATTTTGGATCCAAGAACCACTTTCTTCATAACACAGGAACCATCCCAAAAAGAAAAAGTTAGGCAGAATAGGCTGCAGGGACTGGGTGAAAGCTGCACGCCCCACAACAGCACAAAACTCCAAAGAGAGGCAATCTGTGACAGTGGTCACAGGGGTTTTCAGGATGAGGGAAGAGATGAGGATCTGACTCCATATTTCAGAAGGCTTGATTTGTTATTTTATAATATATATTATAACTATAGTGAAAAGAATAGAAGCAAAAGTTTCATCTCAGAAGTCTAGCTAAGCTAAGAATAGAAAGGAATGAATAATAAAGATTTGTGTCTCAGACAGAGAGTCTAAGCTAACTGGGCTGTGGTTGGCCATTTATTGTAAACATCCAAGATGGGCCAATCACAGATCCACCTGTTGCATTCCACAGCAGCAGATAATCATTGTTTACATTTTGTTGCTGTAGCTTCTCAGTAGGAAAAATCCTAATGAAAGGATATTCATTAAAAGATGTCTGCGTCATGAATCTAAGCCTTAAAGATATTATTCCTGTCATATTTCTTGTCTTCCATGAGATAATTTGTGGAGGGAAAGAAGCAAAGAACAGCAACCAACAAATGTGTAATTGAAAATTCAAACTAGAGCTTCAATTTCCCAAGGAAAATTCAACAGGAGGCTTTCATTATAGAAGAAGAAAACCTCAGATTCAAATCCATTAATCCCCTGTGACTCCTGAGTCTCACTTTTCACACAGGTGCAGGCAAACAGGTTTATCTCAGACAAACACATTTTTAAATTAAAGAACACCTCTTCTAACAGAGAAGTACATTACAGTAAGAAAGCTTAACTAGCAAGTCTGTAATTAACCTTTACAGCATCTGTGTTTACACTAGTGCTGCTTCAGTCCCTCAAGTACAGGAATAAAATGACCAAGGACAGAAGCAAGCCATAAATATGCCAAATCAACAGGAACAGCAGGTGCAACAGGTCTAGAGCGGCAGAAGGCAGGAAAAAGTCCTCCTTCTGCACCCTTCCTTTAGTTAGCTTGTAAAGAGGTGAACAGAAACTACAATTACACAAAAAATAATTTTTTAAAGCAAGTTTGCAAGGCTTGCTGAAGGAAAGCCAAGAGATACACAAATCACATCCTCTCAAAGGCACAAAAAAAATTATTAATTACTCTAACTCCACAGAGAATAACCTAATTTTTATATTACCCTCCAAAATCACTATAAGAGAAAAAAATATATACTTGACTAAGAGGGAAATAAAAAACTACCTGTAAATCTTTCTTCACCCTACTCCTTCTAATCCAACAATTCTCCCTACACAAGCAGAAAAAAAGCCCAGCTCCTCCCCCACATCCTTTATAGCCCATCCAACCAAGAGTCAGCTGAATCAAATAACATCCCAACTTTAATGCAGCTGTGCTCACACATATCCTGCACTAAAACACACATGGGAAAAAAAATAATAAAACAGCTACCACTGCATTCTATTTTAGTCTTTTTTTTCTCTCCTCTAAACCTGCGTAGATAACTCTAACCAATAAATAGCCATGAGACTCACCATCTTCACAGCCAAGAGAAAATGGAAAGAAGACCTTCTTCACATTTATTGACAATTAACAGCAACTAATTTAGAGTGAACCAGGTGCAGTCAGTTGGCAGAAATCATGGAACATGGATAAATCTGTCATATAAAGGACTCTAACAAAGTCTAAAGTTTGTTTTAGATGAGACTTCTGCTGAAGCAGTGTTGGCATGAAGAGCTGGGAGGCTTTCAGCTGCATTTCCAGAGATTTGTTACCACCTAAATAGCACAATCCATTAAAATCCATAGGCTTTGATTTGTGGGTGGCAACAACTTTCACGTATTTTGCTTTCTTTCTGTTATTACCTGGATTATTTTATAGGCTTTTGTCTCATTTGAATCACTGAGTACATCAACTATGTAGATTCAAGTATCCTTTTTAGTACAGTTAATTTATAAGTTGCTCTACAAACTGTATATTTTAAAAATATTTATTCTATGCAAGCATACACTTCATAAATCTTTAGCAAATAACAAAAAAAAAAAAAAAATTACCAGCTTCCTGGCAAATCATGGGATTGTCACTTGCCTCATAAAAGTGGAAGTTACCACTGCAGGTGAAATAGAATTTGGCCACAAAACAATATTTAAAGAACAGTTTCCCTCTCCACACAGCACCTATGAAATACCAGGTATAGATAGTAGGAAGGGATAAATGGGTTCTCTGGCCATTGCTAATACAGCCAGCCTCACATATTAGCTGGATCTCTCTGAAATGGCAACATAATACAGGAGTTCTAGCAGGTACATTAAAAGTTTGCAAAGGAAAAAGGGAGAAGAGGGGAAAATCAACCCCCAGAATACTGATAAAAGATCACCAAACCCACAAAATATCCTATAAATATTTTGAATGTTGATGTCTAATGAAAGTGTAAGGACAGACTAAATTTTTTCTAATACAAATTATAAAGTAGATGCATTTTTACACCCTTAGACAAGACTCTGACCTCCTTTGTGTTGTCATCTGATCACAAAAGTTCCACACTGTTGTCTCCTATCACAAAAGCTCCATACCTTCTTGGTGTTTCTCGTAGGGAACTCCTTACAGCACCAACTCTTTCTTCTTCACAAAGCAGCCAACCAACTCCAGCTCCCTTCTCACCCAGCCACTCCGCTCTTTTATAGCACTCTGCTTCTCATTGCTCACAGCTGTGGCCTGTTAAAGTCAGGCCTGTTCCTAATCTTTGGTAATTGGCCCAGCTGCAACTCCTTAGGGGTAAGATTACTTTCTACACTATCTTTACTTTCTTATATTCTGTCCCCTTACATCCTTGCATGAACAAAAGCCTATGGTACCAGCAGGCCTGTTTATATCTGTGGAACTGAAACCAGAACCTCATCTGATTCATTTAAAATAACTGAATTTATCACCGATGTGTAACTTTGCCTGTTACAAAGACTGTATTTTTAACCTCATTTCTGTTAGTGCATTACCAAAGACATTATGAATACAAAGTCTCTCAGAGGGTCATCTGTGGAACCAGATACCATCAGATAAGGACCTCCCTGCAGTATCAGGATTGTTTTGCCTCTTTAAATCCAGATGCAATACAAAAGCAGCAAAACAAGAGTTCATACCACACCAGAGGCTTCCAGTGCTGCCCTCGCTGGGCCAGAGCTCTCCTGCTCCTCATTCCAAGCTGCCAGACACCGTCTTTGTGCACAGAAGGCGAGCAGCCATGGGCTGAACAGATAACCTGGGACATCTGCCAGCCTGGAGGCAGCCATGGATCAACTGAGATGGCAAATCCATTGCTGGAGCACAGATTCTTGTGACATCAGAAAAGGGGCCTCTGCAGATCATGGAATCACAGAACCTTAGAAGGATTTGAGTTTGAAGGGCCTGCAATGGATGCGACACCAGATCAGGTTGCTCAGAGCCCCATCCAGCTTGGCCTCGAATGCTTCCAGGGGTGGGGCAGCCACAGCTTTTCCTGTGCCAGTGCCTCACCACCCTCACAGCAAAGAACTTCTTCCTAATATCTGACCTAAAACGACTCTCTGTCATTTTAACACCGTTCTCCCTAGTCCTGTCGCTCCAGACCCTTGCAAATAGTCTCTCTCCATCCTTCCTGTGGGCTCCCCTCACGTACGGGAAGGCCCCAATGAGGTCTCCCGGAAGCCTCCTCTGTTCCAGGCTGAACAATCCCAGTGCTCTCAGCCTTTCCTCTGGGCTGGCTGCAGCAGGTCCCTGTCCTTGCTGTGCTGGGAGCCCAGAGCTGGATGCAGCCCTGCAGGTGGGCTCTCAGCACAGGGGCAGAGGGGCAGAATCCCCTCCCTGCCCTGCTGCCCACGGGCTCTGGGTGAGCCCAGCACACGGGGGGCTCTGGGCTCCCAATGGCCAGGCCAGGGCCAGCCTCTCACCCACAGCACCCCCAGGGCCTTCTCCCAGGGCTGCTCTGGGTCTGCTCATCCCCAGCCTGGATTGGTGCTGGGGCTGCCCTGACCCAGGTGCAGCAGCTTGGACTTGGTCTGTTAAACCTCATGAGATTCCCATGGGCCACCTCTTGAGCTTGTCCAGGTCCCTCTGGATGGCATCCCATCCTTCAGGTGTGTCACCCACACCCCTCAGATTGGTGCTATCTGCAAAACCTGCTGAGGGTTCACTCAGTCCACTCTCTGTGTCATTGATGATGTCTTCTTCACTTCAGCACACCTGCCTGAAACTTCTGTGGTGTAATTACAAACTTCCCAAAACATATTTAGTAACAGTGATTCAGAACATCTGATAGCAGTTATTGATTATTCAGTAACATACTAAATCATAAAGTCACTAACTTATAATCAGGTTTGCTTTCAGAACCTTTCAAAGTTTAAGTAACTATTGATTCTTCCACGCTCTCTGATTAAAATATAAGTGAAAAATGTAAGGGTTGAAATATTTTTAAGATTGAACTTTTTAAACATCAGATTAATGTTATAAAGAAAGTAACATATGTACTGTTACGAGAAATAAAAATTACCTAAAGACATACTGTAACTCTGAATTAATGGTTCCTGAATGAAGGCAAATATGTTTTAAGCTGGGCCTTTACAAATTCTTTTTTGTATAGACACTTAGCAATTTCACTTTTCTGAAACACTATGAACCTCCAAGGCAATTTCATTAAGATTTAAAAAGGTTTTATTTCCCAAAATGTAAAAAAAACCAAAAAAACCAAAAAAAACCCAACCAATTTCTAAAATCTATTCCTTTGCAAAAAATCTATTTCTTTGCAATAGAAAGTTTAAATATTGCATGACTTTAGCTTTTAAGATTTTTCATCCAGTTGTTCAGATTATAGCCTCTGATACAGGAATTGGCTTTATCACCACAGAGAGCAGAAGATAGTTGTGGAAAAGGCAACCAATTTACTCCCAAATGGTTAGATTAGATCATGTCCATACTCTGACTGAGGAATATCTGTGGGCTGCACTGGTCAATCTCACTTGTTTATATAACTTTTCTAACAATCCTAAAAGAAGAAGAATATCAGCTACATTCAGTTGACATGGATATTTTAGCCTTTAAGTGTTTCTGATTCACAAAAGAGAACAAATAAGTAAATAAAACTGTGACTAATCAACATAAGTCCCCTAATTACAATCACTCATACCTTCTGCTTTTGCATTAACATACCAAAATCAATAGAATTGACTTTTTTTCCATAAAACCATTTGTTTTGGTTTTCTTTGCTATCTCATACACTGAGAAGCAAACTTCCAATGCATTAAGAAATTTCGGGTAACTGGCTCTGTCAATACAGATGAAGAATGAGGAAAAAGTGAGAAGGAGAGTAATACATTTTTCACAAAGTATTGGATCCCATGAACAAGTTAATGATGTTTTAAACTGAGAAAATGTGAGGACCAAAAGTTTTCATGTTACTGAGTGATAATAATGGGGCTATCTATTGTGCATCCATCACCTTGAAGTACCTGACACATATTTTGGAGTGTTTTCATGCATTGTCTTTATGATGATTAATAGTAGCATTGTACTCTCTGAAATAGCAGCCCATCACAAAGAGAAAGGTGTACTAAATTAAATTCAGATGATAACTATTTTGATCTCAAACACATGTGGAGCATAATATTGAAAGATTAGAACATGCTTAAACATCTGCACTTCTCTGAACCATTCATTATTCTGATCTCTTTTCCCCACTCTACACTTACATGACAAAATGGTGAGATGTATTATATATTTAAGACGTATTTTCTTCTGTTACACTTTAAAAGAGAAAGAGGGGCACTACACTAGATAACTACATTTCTGTAAAAAAAAATAAATAAAAGAATTTGTGTACCACTTGCCCACCTTTCATCTCCTGGACATGCTGCTGTGGTCTGATTTGTCTCTAACACACATCAGAAGTCCACAGAGGTTGATGTAACTTTTTGTTTTTTTCCTTCTGGGATTTTAAACATTTTGCCTAAAGCACCTCTTCACTTTTGTTTTTGGTGGATGGGGAGGGAAAATTAGAATAGAGACCTTCCATCAGTGCGTTTTGGTCTGGTAAGGCTGGAAGCAAGGCTTGCAAGTTCCATAAGTCTGACCAAAGCATCATGAAGACTTTTCAGTGCAAGTGTGCTTGTGCTGACGCATTTCAGCCTGCTGCTTAGAAGAGTAAGGAAGTTTCTATGGCTCAGCAAACAAGCTCTAACCCAAATTTTGTTTTTTCAGTGCTAGAATTTAGCAGGGGAATTTTCAAGGTGGGCCTTTTTCTCTGACTCGACAAGAAAACACAAGGAGAAAAAAAAATCCCTGCCCCCATCAGAAGAGAGAGTATAAGGACTGTATGAGCGTCAAATGTATATTTAATGACTGGAAACCACTCTGGAAGACCTGGATGTCTCATACACAAACAGGAATGCTGAACTTGCTGGAATTTCCTCAGGACCTGTGCAGTCCTGTGTTCTCAAGGGAGCGAAGAAGCACCACGACGTTCCAGCTCCCCCAACATGGAAGCAGAACTCAATAATTCAGAATTTACAGCAGCCAGCAGTCTTGCAGGTCTTCATGGAGAGCAACTCAGGAGTGGGAGATGCCAGGCTGACCTGGGCATCTGCTCAGGTGCATACAAGCAGGGTGGTAAAGTCTGAGTAGATTCAAAGCCTGACACCTCTCCTAACCACCTACAAATGAGTAAGTCCCAGTTGTGCTATTTCATATGCACAGAATTTCCAAATTATTTCCTTTGGTCCCTGCTGCCTTTTGTCTTTTTTCTTTTTTTTCTTTTGTACTGTTACAGATGCTTCTAATATTGTACAGGATTGTTTAGAAAAACTAAATTAGCTGGAGGGTGATCTATTGAATACATTCCAGTGAATGTATTTCATCACCTAGTATAGCTAAGAAACCTGATCATTATTTAATAAGTTTTCATATTACAGTGTTGTCTATGTACTACATATTTTTACATTATTACCACTAACAAGGAACACTGGCACAGTTATTCTTGTAAATCTCCCCCTGCCTGACCTAAGCTAATTTTGATGGACTTGAAAAAAAACAAGTCAGGGCACAGAATAACTGTGAAGAATGGGAAAAGTAAAAAAATCACCTAATTTTTTTGAATGGGAGTACCAACAGAGATGCAAACAGTTGGTTAGGGCTTTTTTTCTTGTTATGTTGAGTATGCAAAATCCAAGTAGGCATAAATCCCAGGGGAATAAAACAGTCAGTGTTCCACCCATACAAGCAATCATAAATTCATATGTTCAGAGAGTGCATAATTTACCAAAAAATTTTTTTGAGAGTAGTCTAGCAGTTTCTAATATTTATTGGAATTATGGTTACATCTCTTTTAAAGGATCTCTCCAGAGTTTAGCTGTTTGGGCTTCTATAAGATAAAAAGCACAGTTGCTAATAAATTTTAAAATCCTCAAGAAATTCATTTGGATAACTTTCCTATGCATAACAATGTTGCATCTTTTGATTTTAAAGACTTGCTCTATAGGAGCTAGAAACTTCTACTTTTAAGGGCAGACACTTGCCCTCTGTGACCTGAAGAGGTCCTTATTCTGAAGAAGCTTCCTGAGAATGTGTCGCCTTAAATCCATTGTTCATTCAATATTTTATATCTCTGATTCTAGGCTCTAGCTAAGTGTACTTCTGTGACAGGAACTTCTTGTTTACAGGGTGAAGAGGGAAGGAAATGCTTCTGCAGCCATTAGCTTGGATTTATTGCTTTGGGAGTTTTGTCTTCTGTTTAAAAGAAAAACTAACATTGTTGGAGGCCCTGGGCTTTGAAAGCTGCCTTAAAGAAGAAAAGTAAACCTACTTGACAAATCATGGTTGAAAACAGGTTAGAAAAGAAGAAAACATTATACTGTGAAAATCAACATAGTATTTAACATTGTTTTTCCCACAGCCAAGGACATGCTACCTTCCAGAAGCCCAGTCAGGACTCCCAGGCAAACCCCATGAAGTTGTGAGGTGCAAGGTGGAGCTGATGAAGAAATTCTGCTGATTGAGAAGCAGACCAGCAGATAAAAGAAAAATCAATGCCTGAGCATCAGTGCAGTGTAATAAAAGCAATATCTCATTTTGACACCTTGACTGAGGGGATTTTTTGGACAAAGACTGCCATTATTTTTCCACTTAAGTTTAACCCCTGATGACATTTTATGCTTTTCTGTGACTCCTGCCTCAGTTCCAATTGCAGGCACAGAGCTTGTTTCTGTCTTTCATAAAGGCTGGTTCTGTTTTGTTTTCTGCCAAGACTTTTCTCTCCCTCAGAGCAAGCTAAACATGCACTAGGAGATCAGAGACCAGACATTGTGATACTCAGGTACAGGTATTTGGGCTCCAGGGATTTTATTCCTTCCAAAAGATGCAGACTGCTTTGTCCTTCTCACAAAATGTCTCATCAGTAGAGACTTCATAGGTGGCCATTTGTTGTTGCTTATAACTTCTAGCTGACCTTGTAACAGGTTCTCTACATTCAATGATTAAAGACAAAGCCCTGGAGCTGAAGGCACTCCAGAGTTTTTTTCATTGAGCTGAACCATGGATCAAGATTTAATCTGTTGCCAATTCCCCACATTCATTAAGATCAGTTATTCCGCAGAAAAACCCAAATATTCCAAGGGAATTGGTGTCAGATAAACTGTCTCTCCACTGCCCAGATAACCAACAAAGAAAAGCACCACTTCAAAACACTCTTTAAATAGATGACTTGGCTTTCAGCTTTGTAGGCGTGTTAAGAGATTTCAATTGCTACTTGTGAAAAAGCCTGGTGACGTCTCACTGTTGGGAAACTTAATTTTAGCACAAACAAGAAGTCAAGGAGGGAGAAAGGAAGGTAATAACACCCACCTAGTACTTGAACCTGCACAAAAATTTGCATTGGAAACATCAATCCTGCTAAATTTCAGTAAAAACATATCAAGAAGTGGCTTTCATCCATAATGGTATTTCTTTTCCTTATTGTTTCTTTAAGAAATAGGATTGGTGGGATTCTTTTTCCTGTTTATTCTCATGTTTACAACCTACCTAATTTAGGAATTTTGGAATAAAGGGACTTTCAGTATAAGCATATATACTTATATTGTTTTCTGTTGATTTTGAGAACGCTATTTGATATCAGAAGAGATATTTTTTTAATTCATTCTGAAGCCAGAGTAAAATGTGCAACAGAAATTCATAACTACTCAGAGAAACAGTACACCATAACTGCACTGTAAGAACTCCAGTAGCTTGAGCAACATACAGATCACATGGCAGTCCTCTGCACACAGGCTAAGGTCATTTAAGAGAGGAAAGACATTTACACCCAATTTCTACATATTAACTGAAAAGAAATTTTATATCTAGTAAATCTGAAATTTTACAATCTGAGTTTTCCACAATGGTACAAAGGTTATTAATGTTACCAAGATTGTCAAGTGAATGCCCACTGTAACTGTGAGTTACAGCAACAGCCTGTGCCCATATTAATCACTCTCATTCAATTAATCATTCAACCATTTCTCTGACTGACACTGCTGATGGAGCCTTGAATGGGAAGATGCAGGTAAACACCTCCTACTTGCACCAAATTTGAGCTGCAGTAGAGAGCACCTATTTCTCACCACCCAGCAGGAGACATGAGGCAAGGGAATTAATGCTTTTCTCAATTTTGCCTCTGTGCCTCTGGCTTACAGAAGTGAAATGAACAGAAAGAACCACCTATGTTCTTGCTATATCCAGCTGTATGAAAAAATGCCAGAGAAATAGTGAAATGTGTACCAGGTGTGAAATACCTGAAATGTAACAAATAACATGTAACTCCAAAACTAATTTTCATCATTAATTTCTGTGACATTAGGAATAAAATATGGTTGGTTTTCCACAAGTATTTTAATTCATTAAGTATATTTTATGTAGGTTAAATCTGAAATAAGTAACCCAGTATCAATAGCTTTAAATTGGAGGTTGTACCTTAAGCTAGAAGAAAAATTACTTGCCCAGATTTACAGCTGGTACCCAGCTATAAAATCCTGACCCAAGATTTTTAAGAAAAAATTTAGAGCCTATTTTTGCAATCCTATAGGCCTATGTTTGGACCCATCTTGAGTATTACTATTCCTTCTTGTTTGACCATAAATGTTTTACCTATACACATAAGTATGTGGTGGACATAGTTCCCCTTATCCAAACTTAAGAGAAAGAAAAAAAAAAAAAGCTTCCTTCTGAGTTGGTTGCACAGAGCTTAAATTCATCAGGCTGGGTTTCCTTTGGTGCAACATTTCTGTACTGAGGTGTCACCACACTCATTTGCATTTGTATTACTTCTCCCAAAGCTAATTACAACTATCTTTCTTGCCTAACTTTTTTCTTATTATTAACTTCAGCCAAATTCAATATATTATGCTAGTTCCAAATTAATGAAGGAAGTGTGCAATTTCCAATTTACATACTGCACTCTAACACCTTTTATAAGCTAAACTGCTTGCTATATTGTGATCCATAATTTGAAATAGCCGGCATTTTGATGCATTAAATTGTAGGTAAAAGAGGATGAAAGAACATCGGAGTTTTGCTCATTCTTCATGCCAGCACGTTACTGACTCCTCCCTTAGCTTTGCCGTTAGGATTCCGAGGGATGCCCAGGACAAGGCCAGCTGGAAGCACGAGGGGTTTTCCCCGCTGCCCTTGGGCTCCGCGCCCCCACAGCCCACCAACCTCTCCCGCTTTCCCACCTCCAGCCCCGGCCAAACTTGGGGAAGTTACCTGGACGGCGGGAGGCACCAGCCGAGGGAGCAGAGGGCTCCCGGGGGGCGGTGCGGGGCCGGGGCCGGCGCTCCCGGGGGATGCTCCAAAGGGGAGGATGCTCCCAAAGGGGAGGATGCTCCGCCGCGCCCACCCCCGGCCCCAGGGTGAGCCCCGGCCCAGCTCGGGCTGTGCTGGGGATAAACCCCAGGATTCCGCCCCCCATCCCCTTTTTTAACCTCTCATCTCCTGCTCTCTCCCCTCTTACCTGGAAAGGCGGTCCCGGGAGATGCCCGAAGTTTGCCGGGGAGGGCGGGGGCAGATCCCGCTGGAACTGGAGCCCAGTGCGGGGTGCGGGGTCCGCAGCGAGCACAGCCCAGGCGGAGCAGGCTCCCTTGCTCTGCTAAAGGGGGTGAAAAAAAAAGAAGGGGAGCGGATGGAGAGCGAGAGGAAGGCCCCCGTTCCTACGGGCTCCGCAGGCGAAGGGAGGAGTTAGTTTAATGAGGGAAACGTGCCCGAGTGGGCGCACGGCCGGGCGGGGCGCGAAAGTTGCGGCGCTCCGGAGCTCCAGCACCGCGGACAGCGGCACCGGCCCCGGGCACCCGCAGCCGTATATGGGGAGGAACCCCGCCCGCCGAATCGCTGATGGAAAACCCGGCAAGCTGCTCCAACCGTAAATTTCTATCACCCTTTGAAGATGGCATGCTATCCCTCCTGGGAATATGCCAAGAGGTTCCTGCCAGCACTCTCTGAAAATAGGGATCACGTCATGAGAGCCTGAAGCATCACTGATATCCCCCCCAATACACAGAAATTATATTTTATTGCAGGCATTCTGACAGACTAGTGATCCACTACCACTGGCTGGTAAATATTATTAACCTTATTCTGCAGCTGAGGACATTGGGACAGTGAGGTTAAGAAATGACTGATGTTTCATGCACAGAGCCAGATCCCTGTATGAATCCAGATCTGCACGTACTTAACCTGTGGGATGGCTTTCCTCTCCAGATCATTTCTTTCCCTCCTCCTTGCTTCTTGTGTTGAATCATGGAATCAAGAGAACCCCAGTTCCCTTTCATTTTGGGTTGAAAGGGAACGTAAACATCGTCTCATTCCAACCCATGTGCCATGGGCAGGGACACCTTCCACTAGACCAGGTTGCTCAGATCTCAATCCAACCTGGCCTTGGACATTCACAGGGATGGAGCATCCACAGCTTCTCTGGGCAGCTTCAAGTGTAGCAAACCAATAACACTACAACTTGGTTATCAATACTTGTTTATAAAACTTCCTCCAGTACAGAAATATGACTTGAGGTTCTCCAGAAAATTGGTATTGTGAATGTAATACCCCAAAATAAAGCAGTTTTGTGACAAACAAGCAATAAGGAGCATGAGAACAGAACCAGATGTTTTATCTACACAGAGATGGCCATCAAGCAAGTCAGGTAAGAATTCACATTTTAGGCACTCTCAAGCAGAAAGGGGAGTATTTGCCTTTTGTAAACCTCAGCAAACAAAAATTTCCAGAAATTAAATGCTTATTATCTCCAGTCCACGAAATATTAAGTAAACATTCCAGGACAACAAACAAGCTGTGTTCAATATCGTTGTAAAAGCACTGCTAAGTTATTTTTGAAAAACAAACAAACAAAAAAAAAAAAAAAAACAAAAAAGAAATTTACATTGAGAAAGGAAATTTTCATTACTAGTAAATCACACAAAGTGGAAAAAAAGTACTCACCACTTGCTGTTTGTTGGATATAGTTTAGCGATTGAAAAAAAATGAAGACAGACTTGTGGAAAGTTCATCAATGATCAAGAAAGACAAGGAGTAGGTAAGGTTATCTTAGAAACAAGATGCATGATGCTTCAGTTCATCAACATTTATATTATCTACTCATGTGCATGCCTTTTCTAAATACCTGTATGGCATGAGAATACAAGCTACAGCTGTGAAAGTGGAAGAGAGTATGGAAGGCTGGGCAGATGGAAGTAATTAAAGTAATTAAATAATTCTTTGGTATATATGTATTTTATTTTAAATTATTCAGCCTTCCCAAGGTGTTTACTGTACATTCTAAAATGTCTTCTTTTTCTGCTGAGCTTCCTTTTGTTAGCTAAGAAAAAATTTTACCTATATATATGTATGTACATACACACACACGACAAAACCCAGTTCCAGGCATTTACAACATTTTGCAAAATGGA
Source organism: Ammospiza caudacuta (assembly GCF_027887145.1). Taxonomy (NCBI): domain Eukaryota; kingdom Metazoa; phylum Chordata; class Aves; order Passeriformes; family Passerellidae; genus Ammospiza; species Ammospiza caudacuta. The sequence goes on from NC_080594.1 coordinate 10,821,234, forward strand.
GCAAAACTGAAAGAAAGGCAGGCTTTGAAATCTCAGAATCTGAGATGTAGACAGTAACATAAGTTTAGAAGAAGGGATTTAGAGTAGCAACACACTTAAAATTGCCTGGTAGAAGTTTCCCCAACAAGAGCCTGAAAGCAGGTGTGCCAATTAGGCTCCTCACAGATTGTGCAGCAGAGACACAGGCCTCTTCAGTGGAAGTGTCTTGGAGCATATCCAGTACTGATCCATGACTATGGATATGGTTGTGCCAAAACTCAGGCTGCTATGGCTTCACACCCAGCAGTCACCTTGCTGTACAGATGGCCTGAGAGATGGAGCATGGAAGAAGAGAGCTGAAATGCTGGTGGCAGGAGTCATGAACTGACTGGGACCAACTGAATAAAGCAATGCAAGACATCCTGCTGTGGCAGAGAACACTTGCTTTGCTGCCCTGGGCTAGACACTTATTCCCAGTCAGGAAGTTCATTCAGGGTAGTGTCCAGTCTGGTGTGCTCATTTTACAGGGAAATCAAAACCATCCTCATGATTGACACCTGGCAGTGTGTCTGACATGGCACAAGTTCTTGGCATCCATGGTCTCAGCGCAGTGTCCACCAGACAAAAATTTTTTCAGACAGTGAATGTGGTATCTCAGCACATCAGACCTGATATGCAGAGACACCGAGATAACCTTTGGGGGCTCGGAGGTCCTGGAATGTTGCCAGAAGTGTCTGGTGGCTGGACTTTGATCCTGCACAGGAGACAACACCTGTGTGAGGATGGGAGGATTTCACTGGGATAAATGGTGAAGGGGTAGGTTAGTTATAGTGTGAAACACAGGTTTTAGAATTTTGGTACAGGGGGGTCCAGAGAAGTAAGATGGAGGAATTGGGGCGTGTCCTGTCCTTCTTCTTGGCCTCCATCTTCTGTGGTGGTGGTGGCACTTTGGGATTGGTTCTTACTAAAGGTGCACTTGTCAATAAGGGTGAAAGGCATTGGGGAAAATAGGTAAATATCTTATACGTAGTTTTGGGTATAAAGATAAGTGACCACCCCGAGGGCTTGCAGTGTGCTCATGGCTGGCGTGCTGTGCGGACCTCTGTCGGGCTGAGAGAAAATCTTGTAGATAAAAACTAATAAACACTGAAGACCGAGAAAAAACCTGAAGACTCTTCTCGTCCTTTGGAGCGCGGGGTGTTCCAAGGCCATCCCGAGCCTTTCCAGGCCATCAAAACAGCCGAGAAGGGGGCAAGTGAAAAATCAAAATTAAACAAAGGCCAAACAGTTATGATCAGAAATTATCAAGGACTGAATAATGATCAGCTCAGAATGTAATTAAAATTACAAGATGCATGAACACATTCTTAAGACAAGATATCTTTGGCCTCCTCCATTTTGTTGTAGAGCAGACAAAGTCCTCTTATGCCAGACACAGACAAAGTATGGGACAGCAACAGCAAAAATCTGCCTTCATTGAAGAGCTTATGGTCTATTAAGGTAGAAGTCTTGAGAAGAATAATGTACTTACTGTACTGCTGTGTGGGCAGCATAAGTTTTAAGTGTTCTTAATTATTCATTTCTTTGCTGCTAAGTGCTTTGATTTAGAAATGATGTGATGTGTACATGCAGTGTTGATACTCAGATAACTTAATTGTTTTGGTAATATAACAAGGCATATGATGTAATGTCAATAGACTATACCTTGTGTGCATTACAAGCTTTTCCATGTGGATGCTTATCCTCTAGTGACAAAGCTAATGATTCCTAATACGTGCACAGGGTAAGAAAGAGACTGCTGTGATGGACACTTAATAAACAGTTAAACAGATTGGTGGGGGAGCCAAGGAAAAGCCTCAAAATCTTGGCTTGGAACTGGTTTTGGGATGATATAAGCAGATGCAACAGATTTGAATATGAAGAAAAGGAAAAGCCTGAGGGAGAAAGATACTGAACTACTGCAGATATTTTTTCATAATTACAAACTATCATCTTCCCTCCCAAAAATATGCTCCAAGCAACACCAAATTTACAGTGTATTCCAAGGAGTAATTCAGGCTCAAAAATATTAGTTACTATAGGGAACAATGAATTTTCTTCTCCAGGTGTTTCAATAAGGGAGTACAAAGTATCTAATTAAATGTAAACAGGCAAGTGGGTATTCATGCCTTCCACTGATGCCTGGGAAAATCTTTCTGTTGACTATACAGAAAATCTACATTTCTAATCATATCACCAAAACAGCAATAAGTAGATAGCTTTCATTCTTTTTTTTTTTTTTTTTTTTTTTTTTTTTGAGGTTCACATCCATTTGTTTTGAAGCAAAATAGAACTGGAAATACACATAGAGAGAAAGAGAAATAAAATCTAGGCAATTACTATCATTATGGCTCTGCCACTTGGGAGCAGTGGCATTTATTGCTCAGGTCTTCTTGAAGGAAGAGGGTTTAGATGGGATAGGTATCAACAGCTCAACAGCTCACTGTTCAGAGCTAAGAGGAAATGCTCACCTTTATGTTATAATTGTGTGCTATGCAGTCTTTTTAAACACATATAGTCTATATTATTTACTGTGAGGGCAGTGAGGCATTGGCACAGGTTGCCCAGAAAATTTGTGGGTGCTCCATCCCTGGAAGTGTTCAGGGCCAGCTTGGATAGAGCTCTGGGAAGTGTGGTCTGGTGGAAAGTGTCCTCACCCTTGTCAGGAGGTTGAAACAAGGTGATCTTTATCTTCCCTTCCAACCCACACCACTCAGTCATCCTATGACCCAATGCAAGAACATTAATATAAGAGTTATCCTAGACCTGTTGTAAAGTGTATCTTTGTGGACAGCCTGTGGGGTTTTTCTTGGTTTGGGTATTGTAATTATTTGTGCTGGTTTAGTTTCTTTTTGGTTTTGTTTTTTTCTTATGTGTGTTTGGGATTTTGAAGATATTAATATTACTGAAAAGCAGCAAAAAAATAGCAGGAAATCACCTCCTGTAATTGAGATAGGAAGATCAATTACAGAAACCAACTTTCTTCTCTGTATCTATGAGTATTAGCACCATTGAAATTAGTTAGTATTTTGGAAGTGATTTCAGCAGAATTGGGATTTTATTGAACAATTTTAGTATGTATGAGGTATGAATGTGTCAACCAAATGAGAGGAGGATGGAGAAGAGACTGTAAATGTAACATCCCTAATTAAAACTAATGAAATATAAGCAAATCACTACTGTGATTCCCATTTTCTTTCTAGAAGCACATCCATTAACACCTTTCTTTCCCCCAGTCAGCCTCAACTTCGACGTCAGATTTACATTCTATTTGCCCAAAGGTATTGCCCCATTTGAAGGATTTCTGACACAGAAAAGAGATGTGACAAATAAGAGGAAATCCATCATTGTGGTATCAGATATGAATACAAAATAAAATATTGAGTTATCAGGATGAACTAAGAAGTCATTCACCTTTTTCCAATTGCTTATCTTTAAGATTCGATCTGAGTTGTGTCAAAAATAAAGTATAATGATGCTTTTGAGTGAAAATTAGCCTCTGAACCCCTTGTAGCGTAGAAGGTTAAGCACTTTGGCTACTTCCTACCTAGATCTGACCCAAAATCTCAGTTTCATAATGCCAAACAAATTTCTAATTGATTTTATATCACCATTGATTATTACAGCTATGTAAGACTTCATCCAATTGAGTTATAGAGGAGGGGAGGGGAGAAAATCTATCACAAAGATACAGAAGCATCCATCAAAGATGCATTTAGAGCAAATGGACAATGCACTTTTTTTTTTTAAGTTGTAATTGTATTCAAGGCAATGACATTTAGCAGCCCATGCACTGTAGGTTATTGAAATATTCTGTGACCTTGGCTTCACTTCCAAATGGAAAGCAAAACCACAGATAAGACAGCAGGGGGTACAGAAATCAAATTTTTGTCTCAATTACATTGTTTTGAAAATGTTCAATAGTATGCTAATGATCTTAATTAGTCTCAGAGATATCAATTTTGGAATCAGTGCTTAGCCAAAAACCACATGTTGAATAAGCCCACAATCTGTAAATGGACAGAGTTCAATACATAAGTGAATTTGTACATATTTACTAGAACAGTCCAACTATTTTGCTGAGAGCAGGGGGTTTTGCCCAAATAGTTGTACCAGTAGTCTTGTATAAGCCCAACATACACAGAGCACTTTAACTATAAGTTAGTTCATCACTTTTTAAGATTAAACCATGGTCATACAGCTGCAGTCATGCTGGATGGGCATTTTCCACCCTTCTATATCCTGGCAATTAAAGCAGTAAGCATGTGTTCAGCAGTAATGTTCTTTTTTTATTCATGTCACTACTTCTTGGAATGCAAAATCAGAGTCAATGTTTTTTTTTTTTTACATTTTCTTTCAGAAGAGACAGGGAAGTGTAGAAGTTGAAGGCCATCCCCTTGAGTGCCAGTGTCTTTAAGAGTTATTTATTACAGCTTGGGTCTGCTCTCTGAATACAGCTGTAAAGTAAAGGAGTAGGAAGAGAGGAGAGAGAGAGAGCAGGAGCTCTTTGCCTGACAGCAGTTGTTAGAGCTGCACTCCTGATTATTGTAATGGGTTCACTTGCCAAATGCCTTTCATACCAAAAGCAAGGCTGTTAAACTTGAAGTTGAGAGGGTGGATGGTTTTTTTTCTCCCAATGAAAAAGTATTCTGCACAGCAACCCCCCACCAATGAGCATTAAAAGCATTTTGATGTTTGAGGGAGCCTTATTTCCAGGGGGACATCAGAGCATCTACCTGTCTTTTGTGGCTTCTGAACACTTTGTTCACAACAATGAATCAGTGCTTAGGAGTCCTTTTAGATCTCACAAATAACTAAAGTTTAGTTTGATCTCTTTTGATCAGTAGCATTCATAAATAAGGTCTATTTCTCACTTCCCACTCCCTGGAAACAATTAGAGCAACTGAACTGGAAGCCTTTGCTCATCTTTTCAGTTCTTTAGCAGCAAAGTTCATTTTAGACAAAAATCAAAAATTAATGCTTTTTTATTAGCAACTAACCTGCCCCCAAAACTACACAGTTACTACATGAATATTTGGATACTTTAAAATGAACAAACAACCAAAACCCCCCACACTTCAAACCCTTCCTCTACTGACTGAGAGGCAAAAAAAAAAAAAAAATCTTTGAGCAGCAAAGAAGAAAGCAAGCCTTTGGTTCCTTTGAAGGGAGCACCTCTCCCATGCCTTGGCCAGGGCACAGCTGTCACCTGTGAGGCTGCTGCAGGCTGGGTGACAGAGCACAGGGCTGGAGAAAATGCCAGGAGGGAGAGAACTCCAGGGCTTCCTGCAGCCTGGGAGGTCTGGGGCTGGGAAAACACACTGCAAGGAACATATGGATTGGTGGGGAAAATCAGAGCTGAAATGACTGATGATTGCTCCCACGAAAAGTGCAGCTGAGGCAAATACTGCACCCTTCCTGTCAGAAAAGCGGAGTGGTTTTAGACATCACAGTAGAACTGAAAACATGAAGATGTATAAAGAAAAACCAAGGAATTCATGCTCTTGCTGATGCTTTCCAGTAATCAGAATTCAATGAGGGCAATTACCCTCTGTGTATGTGATAACCCAATTGGAATAGAACTAGGAAAAAATTTATCACCTCACTGGCTAGGATTCCAACATATAATTTTAATATAAAAACAACAATTAAAAAATCTGCTTCTCAACTCTTCATAAGGGGCATTTTGAAACCTCAACAATGTCACTAGGACCAAATTCCCATACACAAGAATGTAAGAACAACCACAAGACTCAGTAAGAGGAGTCAAAATAGACCTTTTTTTTTTTACAATTATTGTTACTATTATTACTGCTTACACTTCCAGATAGGTCAAACCATGTTTCCAGTGGAGGGAGTGTTCTTTGGCTTCTGTGTTAGGCTGGGAAGATTGACTTTTTTCCTTTGGTGCAAAGCAAGTCATGTACTATATGCTGGCTAGTTTCTTTCAGTCACAAAAAGTAAAAAGTTTTGTGTATCCCACAATTTTTTTTTAATTAATAATATTTTTATTTGCTATGTATGAAGGGAAAAATTCCAACTGCATTTTAAAGCACATATGAGTACAGTGAGAATACAGATGAGTAGCTCCACATTGCTTGAGCTTTATCGGAAACTAAAAATTATAATTACTGCTCCCAGTTTACCTTACTTATTAAAATACCAATTTATGAGGCATTTCTGCTGGCTTTTAAACCATCAAAACACCTGCAATTCACTTGAGCCCTTATAGGCCTGCAATTGTCTTTTACTGACACATTATGCATAGATTTTATGTATGATATTCCATTACAGATGCCTCAAGCCACCAGCCTGCTTGCAGAATTCAAAAGAATTAGAAAAAGGAATTTTAAAGGACAATTAGAAAGGGGAAGAGAACTCAGTGTGGAAATCACTCCCAAAATTGAAACGAGATTTTTCAATTATTTTTCTTAAGCACTTTTAGGCAAGGCAACAAAGAGAATGAGCTAGTATAGTCAAAGAAACATCAATTCCTTTTGCTACTGTTCTGTGATGGATGTACTAAAAAATCATTAATATATCTCTGAAAGATGAGGAGTTGGAAATATTGCACCACAGTTATTGGTTGTCCTTTATTACCAAGTCAATGTATTGCTCCAGGTTTTCTTACCATATGTATTGAAAAAAAAAAAAAAGTAAAGCTGCAAAAAGGATTAATTCTGAGAATAGCATACAAAAGTAGAAAAAGAAATCAATAGCAACAGGAATCTAGGGACTAGATTAAAAAAAATCACAGGGGCTGGAATGGTTACTTATAAATGACAGATGAAAAGCAAAAATCAATAGAAAACTCTGAAGAAGGTATCACAGGAATAAATGAATATATTCTCCAGAAAAATGAATGGTTTGTGTATGGCAGACAAAAGCAATGGACCCAGCCATGATGAAATGGAAAAATGCCATCACATCCCATGACACTTTGTAATGACCTTGATAGGAAGAAACTGCTGAGAAGTTACATCTCACTTAGTTTGGCAGGAGTTTGTGCAGATTTGAAGGCCTCCACTTGATCCTTGTCATGGCTTATCACCAGTCAGCAACCAAATACCATGGAGCTGCCAGCTACATTAACCACACCTTATTACCTACAAACTCTTTGTAAGCTGAAGTCATGTCTTACCCTAAATCAATACTATAATAACATATAGTATATATAATATACTAATAATATATTAAAATATATATATTTAACATATATTATACAATATATACTATATATTATATATATAATACTATAATAATCAATATTATAATTCTCATATTTGTTGGCTGCCTCTTTACTGCTTGAAGTGCACCATTGAAAACAGCACATTGAGACAAAGGTGGGAAGAAAGCCACTGAGTCACAGTTTCTGATTTGGAAACGATACTTCAGCATTGCTCTTATTCTGCAACTTCCCAGAAAGTTTTATGAATATATCTTCTTTGAATTCCAAAGGGAATTTCTACTGCCAAGTGTAAATATACTGGTTAGGAAGCTTAACTGTCTTGTGAGGGTGTTCACAGGGGTTCTTGGATTGGGGAAGAGATGAGGATCTGACTCCATGTTTCAGAAGGCTTGATTTATTATTTTATGATATATATTACATTAAAGCTATATTAAAAGAATAGAAGAAAAGGTTTCATCTCAGAAGGCTAGCTAAGAATAGAATAGCAAAGAATGATAACAAAGGCTTGATGATAACAATCACAGCCCAGCTGGCTCAGTCCAAGCCAGCTGACTGTGATTGGCCATTAATTACAAACATCCAACATGGGTCAATCAAAGATGCACCTGTTGCATTCCACAGCAGCAGATAATCAATGTTTACACATTGTTTTTGAGGCCTCTCAGCTTCTCAGGAAAAAAAATCCTAAGGAAAGCATTTTTCATAAAAGATGTCTGCGACACTGGCTTAAGGAGGAAGCCAGTTCATTGGCTCCGCTTAGATTTGACTCAGCAATGCACCCTTCCTTCCACAGCTCAGAAGAAAGTTTCCTAAGGTGAAGTGACCACTAGTTTCTGGAGGGTTTTCCTTCATTTTCTACTTGTTCCTGATTACATTTGTGTTTTATAGGACATACAGCTAATGTGGAAGAGAAGATACCATGTGTTGGCCATGAAATTTAAATAGATTCATCTAATGGGATTTAATGCAATATTTTTTGTTTCACTTCTTAAGACCCTTTTTTGTATATTCTTGCTAGTTCATGTTAAAAGAAGACAAGCAACATATTTTCTGAAATTTTCCCTTTGCAGCATATTAAAGGACCTTAAAATGTGTGTAAAAATCACTTTAATGGCTTTGGTTTTCGTGCTGTGGTGTCCTGACTCTTGCCTTGATGTTAAGAAATTAAGGCAGCATGTTCTTCTTGCCTTGAGCTGGCCTGTTGTCAGGACAGGAGTGACTGGAGTGACAGACAGGCCACCTAAAATATGATGTCCTAAAATATATTTTGTCTCATAGCACCTGTTCCTTGTCTCAGTATTAGGATGTATAAACTAGACAGACAGAAAAGTAAACTACTAACTGGGTATTCCCCAGGTACTGATGATGCATCTAGAAACTTTTAGTCTGGAACTAATTGCTCTCCAGCCATCCTTACCTGGGACAAGCCTTTCAGGGACTGCTAGAATGCACTGCAATTTGAGCAACTCAAATTAGACTGGACAGGGAAGCCTCCAAAAGGATAAATGAGGCACCTTGAAAAACACCTCAGAATGACATACTCTGTGTTATCTATAATTCCTGAAATTTTAAATGGCTTTTTGAAAATGCCAGTGTGGCTGATGCATGATTTACATGCATGATTATTGCATTTTCCTCTTCCTGAATCCTCCCTTGCTTTGCTGACATCCTTTTTTCTTGCATCTGGCTGTTTTATCCTTGTAAAAAGCAGAATTGGATGTCCGCATTTTGTTTTGAGGAAAGGGAAGAACTCAACATTTTGTGAAAAATTCAGAAAATTAAGCAGAAAATTTTTGTTCATCCTCTGCTCTTCCTTGGTGCTCATGTGCTAACCTTACCCTGCAGCCACTCAGGTTTGAACCAGTTGTTAGCTCACAATCCACTGTATTTTTGGGAGTTTTGAGCTTATTCCATTCTGATCCCATTAAGAAATAGTTCTGGACAAGCAAGAAGAGGTACCACAGGAACTTCAAACTTTACCCTTACTTCTTGAGAGCATATACTTACAAAAGACTGAAGTCAGATGAATCTTTTTGAAAACCTTGTGAAAAAAGCTACAGATTTCCAGCCTGACAAGGAAAAATGCAAATGCTATTTCCCCAGCTCTTTAATCCATTCTTTATGCTGCTCTCTCAGCTTTTTTTTTTCATCTTTTAACATTGGTTCCTACCTAAATAATCTATCTATAGCTAGTATCCAGCTAAATTGCATAAGCCTACAGTACTGCCTCCCCTTGTTTCAAAAAGAATTCTGTACCACTGCCTCAGGCAATCTCTCTAACCTTCCCTTTCACATCACAGTGTTTGAGAAAGCATTTTTCTCTCTCCTTTTCCCCACAACTTCTCAGCTGAACCCTTGACATATTTTAATCAGGGTTTCTCTCTGACCAAAGGACGGACACCTCTCTCTCCCAATTAGTTAATGGTTTCCTACTCTCTGCTGCTGCTGTTGTTGTTGTTTCCATCTCACTCACTGTCCTCCTTGACCTCCCAGCTGCTGGAACTCTGAAATTAGATTAGACAGGTTCATGCAACTCTCTCAGCTGCATAGAGGCTGCTAGAGTAGTTTTGCTATTTGTGTCTAAAAATGTGACTGAATTAGTAATTTTTCTATAAATTGCAGCAATGGCAGGTGTGTATTGATGGACATGGCTATTTCAAATGAATGCAGGAAAAAAGCAGACGTAGAAGGCAGGTGCACTTCCTTTTGTAGCACAAACACACATAAGACAAACAAGCCATCCCAAAGACTGTATTTAAAGCACTGTTCATTCTACACTACCCTAGACACAGCCATACAAAAGGAAAAACTAGTAATGATATTATATTCCACTGATCAGAATGGTTTATTATTAAAAATGCTTTACTATTATTATGACCAGTAAGGAACTAATATTTCAGTTTTATGTATGCTGTAGTTTTACTGCAAGGTTAATGGTAATACTAGAATCACAGTGTAAGGGAAAAGGATTTTACATAGACAGACAAACCTCAGTTTTACTAATTCCTGCCTCTTATGAAACAACATTAACTCAAGTATGCTCTCTAATTCTCAGTGCTTATATTTTACAAAAAAATTTAAAGAGATATGGGCTTTAGCAGGGAATACTCACAAAGAGTCCTTTTCTGCAAGTCATTTACCCAGTTTTGAAAAACTGGAGCAAAGGCCATGCAAAGAAAACACCACCTGAAAACTACAGATAGCAAGAGAAACAGAAGATAAGGCCATTGGATGAAAATGCAACTGAATGTGGTGGAACAAATTAATTGTTGCTCAGCAAGAACCTGCCACTAGCTAGAATGGCATGGCAGTCCATACTGCACACCATGGAATTGTAGAATGCTTTGGGTTGGAGGGGACCTTAAAGAGCATTTAGCTCCAAATCCCCTGCCATGGGCAGGTACACCTTCCACTAAAATAGGTGTTCAGAGCCCCATCAAACCTGGCCCTGAACACTTCCAAGAATGGGACATCCACAGCTTCTCTGGCCAGCTTGTTCCAGTCCCTCACTGTTGTTATTACCGTGCAAGAGTTCTATTATCATTACATTGCAAGGGTTCCATATTACTAGAGTTTCCTACCTCCTTGATGTTTCTTGCAGGCAGCTCCTCTGGCACTGACTCCTCGTCGTCCTCACAGCACCCTACTGACTGCAGTTCTCCTCAACCAACCACTCCACTCTTTTATAACACTCTGCTTATTGGCTACAGGTGTGGCCTGTTAACATCAGGCCTGCTCCTAATCTTTAGTAATTGGCTCAGCTGCAACTCTTTGGGGGTAAGATTGCATTCTCCATTTACCCATACTGGATCCCCCTACACCTCACACCCTCATGTGCACATTAATCATTGATCTATTAATTTAAAAAATGAAAAAGAATCAAGCCAGCAGAGGAAGAGGTAGCCATCATTTCTATTATTGCATCTATTTTTTTACTACATGCTAAGAAGAATGAACCTGTTGCTGTTCTTCATAGAGGAAACATGATGGTGTGCTAAAGCTTCTGCTGCTTTTCTTAAGGAGCGGCACAATTTAAGTTTTACACTTCTAGCAACTGTTCCTTTTCCACCTCGATGCCTTTCTGCTGTTAAAGTAGAGCAGGATCAAAGAGAGATGTTTGTTAAACAACTTCCCCAGCACCTCCATACTCAGTTTCAGTTCCTCTGACTGTGACATTTCCATTTCATATGTACAAAGGGTCAAATCCAGGCTGCCTGAGCTCTTTCTGAACCCTCAGGAAACATCCCTCCATCCACACCTCCTCTCATTTCTATTACATTTTGCCAAACAATGAGGAGCCCACGCCTCAAATCAGGCATCTGAGCTCTGCAGCATGCATATGGTTGAATATAGGAAAAGTAGGTCACACGTTTCAATTCAAAGAGCATAACTGGTATGCTAATTAATCTTTCCAAATCCTAATGAATAATTAGAGATGTTATTTCTGTGATGCCATTATTTTCATTATTACAGTAGTGTAAAATAATTTCCATTATTTCACCAATGCAACATGATGCTCTGTGAATGTAAAGGATTTCATCAGTAAAGCAGCCCTGACAGATATCTGTCACTATGCGAAACAGTGAATTTCTAAGCTGTTGAGTCACAGTCAAAGTTAAGGGGAAAAAAACCCAGAAAATTCAAATCAGACAAATGGAAAAAAAATAAAACAAATGTAAGCAATAATACCAGAAGCTCTCATAGAACACAGAACTCCTGATAGCTAATCTGCCTTTCAAGAAACAGCAATTGATCTGGATAAGAAGGGAGAACACAAAATAAGGACTCTCTCCCATTGTCAGTCAGAGAGTGAAAGATATTAATTGAAAAGGCAAAATTCAAGAAGTTTTTATCTGCATAAGCAAAGAGCCACAGAATTGATCCTGCTAATTGTTTTAATCATCCATTACAATGAAGCTAAGAGAAATTCTATCCACTCTGTGGGCTGCAGCACCAAACCAGTAGTGTCAAGGCAAGGCTAATGTGCATATCAAATGTTGCTTGATAGAGTCCATAACATCAATGTTATTTGATCACAAAAATGAATAACTGAATACATAAAGAGACCTCAACTCTACACCAAGATTAAAATTCATTAAAAATAACTGCAAGAAGTTAACTTTGAGAGTACTTGTAGACAACCCTCTCCTACTCAGAAGTACCCACTTTTAGTAAATATAACATCATTTGGCTTTCTATTGCTCTCCCAAGTTCCAGATAATGGCTGCAACAGAAAATCAGTATTCCATTTGCCACAAATGTATTACTGTTTGTTTATGACCCTCCCTCCACTGCCACCTTACTGGTAATATGATGTATTTCACAGCATTTTGCTGAGTTCAGTGCATTTCAATACTTCCTTTAAGTGTTTTGCACTTTCTTTTCAATTCTCTCTTTGCAGTGCATCAAACTTTGTTTATTATATTTCAAATACTGAGGCAGATAAATAGTGTCTGCCATGATATACTTCAATTGAGGATTGAAAGTGCCTGCTTAAAATTCCTTTTGAATAAATTGTAGTTTATAAAAAAGAAAGCTTTTTGGCAAGCCATTAATTATCACATAATTATTTGTGCTGGGCAGTCATAAGAAGTGGATGTAGCACACACTTTGTAATTGAATAGCAAAAAAGATACTGACCATCTTTGAAGAAGAATTTGTTGCACAATCCAAAATAAATAGCCTACATGTCCTATGAAAAGGATTTTAGGCACATTTTTATGAACATACACACTACTGTAAGTTAGAACAAAGAACCTCTACCCTTAAGGCAAGATAAAGCCATACTTTTTAACAGTTTGCACCCATTTGAATGAACAATTCCCAGGAGAGATTGTACAGGATCTGCTGCTCCATTTGGATCCCTACAAATCTATGGGGTCTGATGGGGCTCATCCAAGACTCCTCAAAGATCTGGCTAAGCAAAAGCTCTGTCAATGATTTTTTTGTGGTCCTGAAAAACCAGAAGTCCCAGCTGACTGGAAGCTGATGAACATTGTCCTGATTTTCAAAAAGGGGGACTTTGGAAACTACAGGCTGTCAGTCTCCCTTCAGTGCCTGGTAAAGTTATGGAGGAGATTATTTTGGGATTATTGAAAAACACCTGGAGACAAAACAGCCATTGGTCACAGCTGGCACAGCTTCATGGGCAAATTCCTGCTTATCAAACCTGGTTTCCTTTTGTGCCAAAGTAAACCACCCAGCTGACCAAGTGAAGAGAATTCACATCCAGATCTTTCTGGATTTCAGTATAGTTTTGATCCTGTCCCTCCCAGGATCCTTCTGGGTGAAATGGCCATCCCAGAGCTGGACAAACACAGCATGGGATGGGTGAGCGACCAGCTCACAAAGGGTTACAGTGACTGGGGGGACATCAGGCTGGTGACCTGTCACCAGTGGGGTTCCATCCTCAGCCCTGTGCTCTTCAACACCTTCATAAGCAATCTCTGCAGATAAATCCTGAAAATATTCTGAAACTCTGTCCAGAAGCATCTTCAAGATGCTTTTCAATAAATCATCTTCACTTCAATATTTTACAATTAAATTTCTGTCTGATTCATACACTTGGGGTAGAAAGCATCAGGAACTGGGCTTTGACCTTCTCCTATTCCTACAAGACTCAATTAGGGATAAATATTGCTGAGTTTCTCCTACACAAGGGACATCAAAAACTTGTCATAGATAGCCATCTTTGCTTTTTGCCCTGATTATGTCTTTTTGCTGTACTTGGTTTGACTGAGATGGAGATAACTTTCTTCAGAGCGAGCTGTATGTGGTGCCATGTTTTGGATTTGTGACTAAAAATGTGCTGATAACACATCAATATTTGGACTATTGCTGAGCAGTCCTTCAAAAGGAGTAAAAAAAGGCCTTTCCTTTTTATGTTGTTTGTTTTCCCTGCGGAAAAGAAGATGGGTTAGAAGAACAGTGAGGGTTCACAGTTGGGACTGCTGAGCCAAACTGGCTGAAGGGAGATTCTATGAACCATAATATTATGGGATAAACAAAGAACAGGCTGGGTGGTTTGAGGGGATGGGGAGGGCAGGGAGAGTTATCTTTGGAGGTGGCTGATGCTCAGAGGTTTCTTGGCATCACTGTGCTGGCAACAGGCAGCTCATGACTAATTCTCCTCAGTTTTGGTTTGTTTGTTACCTGTCACAGACATCTTTTATGAAAAATCCTTTCCTTAGGATTTTTCCTCCTGAGAAGCTGGGAGGCCTCAGGAACAAAATGTAAACAATGGTTATCTGATGCTGTGGAATGCAACAGGGGGATCTGTGATTGGCCCATGTTGACTGTTTCTAATTAATTGCCAATCACAGCCCAGCTGGCTCGGACTCTCTGTCCGAGACACAAGCCTTTGTTATTCATTCCTTCTTTTTTTATTCTTAGCTAGCTTTCTGATGAAATCTTTCTATTCTTTTAGTATAGTTTTAATGTAATATATATAATAAAATAATAAACCAAGCCTTCTGCAACATGGAGTCAGATCCTTGTCTCTTCCCTCTTCCTAAGACTGCTGTGAACACTGTCTGACTCTTTCCCCCACCCATCAAAGTGTCTCTATTTGACACAGGAGCTTTCTCATCACAAGGATAGCGAGTGAGCAGCAGTGTGGGTGCTCGGAGGCCAGCTGGGGTCAGTCCACAACACTTGCAAAGTTATTCCGTGTATTTTATCCTTTCCTGCCTGCCCAACAACCTGTTGCCCAGTCTTGATCAAGGTCCTTGCTTGGGGACAGAGCTGAAGGACACCATATGGAGAGCAATTCCCTCCTCCCTTGAGCTGTCTCACACCGCACAATTCAAATAAGTGAAATGTGCTACACACAACAGCGAGCTTTTAATGAAGCTGAACATTTTGCAGCTGGCAGTTTATGATGTAAACTCATCCTAGTGTCACCTTTTTAGTAAAGAGTTTTTAAACTAACAGAACCATTTCCTTGAGAAAGGCAGTTGCACACTGCTCAATTGACACAATTAATTCCTCTTAAATAAACTGCTATTTCTAGTACACAAACCCATACCTGAATCCTTCTTCCAGTGTCTGCTTGAAACACAGTCCAAACAGTAATTGTACTGTAACTTTGATCTAGTTAATTTGGGTATTTGAAACAACCTAACCATAGGAGGGCAGGTTTAAACTTTTCTATTAACTCACCTGGAACCTCAGGGGAGGTGCTCAGCCAGGCAAACCTGTATCTGTGCCCAGCAGAGCCAGAAAAACCCACTACAATGTGGCTGGGCTAAGGGAAATTTCACTTTTAAGATCTCAGAACAGCCATGACCTATATCAGATGTGATAACACTGTATATGGACTTTCAGAACAGAAAATTATACAATTTATTCCACTTACTTGCTGTTTGCAAAAATATTTTTTTTTTCCAGATCACAAGGCAAGAGAGACTATTTGCTAGAGAAACTATCCACTTGCCTGTGAAGTTTCTTTAAATTCCTGGAGGAATTATTCAGATATTTGGAGAAAGAATAGGCTCATTGAAGATATTTCAGGAAAGACAGTCTGTAACCACTTATTGGCACAACATATTCTAAAAGGTCATTGATTATTACCAACCATGTCTATTAAAATCCAATTTTATATGACATTTTAAGCAGTGCATTGGGCAATAAAATACTGGATTGAAAGTGTTTTTCCAAAGAAGAGAAGGTAGCCACAAGGGCAGATACACATTGCAGACCAGTAATATTGCAATAAACTAAAGTACACTATCAATCTGCTGAATTAAAGCAGGGGGGCTGATCCATTGCATTTGCTGAAATAGAGAGAGTTGTCACAGAAAAAGCACAATTTTATGAGGCTTGATAACTATAACCATGCTGAATGCTAAAGAACAAGGCAGTTCTTGAGATGACAATGACAAAGCTGATATCCAACTTATTTCAGATAAGCCTGAAAAATATTTTTACATTTTCCTTTTTTTTTCCAATGGGCTCTGGCATTAATGGCCATTGCCATAAACATAGGCTCAAAAAATAAGGCTGAAGTTTCTCAGGATTTTTCCCTCACCACCCATCCTGCAACAGAGCCTCAAATCTGGTGCTGCTGGCAGCTGGGTAATCTACTACTAAAATGTATTAGAATAAGGAGAATTTTACAGGAATGGATTATTAAAACAGTCCTCCTGCAATTTTCAGAGATCCAATACCTCTCTGGTATGCTTTTGTTTTCCTCCAGCTACACAAGGGAAATAATATTAACTTGGAGAAGCTCCTATTTACAAATCTGCTGGTTTTCAGGAGCAACACAGCTCATGAAACCAGGTGTTGTATTGTGTTGAAATCTCTGATGTGGAACAACTACATCTGAATTCTGGGAAAAGTCTTCCTGTGGGTGAGGCACTGGTAAAATCTTTCTCCCTCATGGTTTCCCTGGTATTTAGTAAGGACTGAATTCACCCCACTGCCTTTCCTTCCCTCGGGGGAGTTAATGGTGTCTGTCTGTCCTCAGCACCCACTGTCAGAAAATGCAAAAGTGACTGTCTCAAAGACTACATTATCTGCATTAACAGAAGACCTGGATTTTTCAAAGGAATGACTGGATGGAAAAGCAGCCTGATATCATAACCTATATGCTAGGAAACCCAGGTTTCCTACTGCCTTTGGGAAATAAACATTTTTGTTACATCATTTTTTACACCTGATTTGGGCAAGTTTCATCTCTTTAAAATTTAACTGTTAGAATGCCACTAGGACTAAATAATAGCTATCCCACATCTTTCTACTATATAAACTGTAGAAATGAGAGAGTGAAGAAGCAAACAATTCCAGCAAATCACGTCTCACTAATGGCAACATAAATCTGCAGCTAGCCAGTGGACCTCAATGAATCTACTTTACATTTATGCTGCTGTAGCCAAGCATGAAATTCATCCTAGTGATTTATTCCACAGATAGGAGAGCTATAGGTTGGACTCAGCTGTGCGCTTAGAAAATGGTCCTTAGTTGAGAAAATCCTAGTAATTGGACATAGAATTCATGTTTGAGGAGTGTTTCCAGAGAAAAAACTTTTAAATGTGTCAGAGATGGAACTACTATGAAGGGGCAGATGTATGCAGGCACCTATGACTGAAAGTGCATGTTTCAGATATGAAATAGTTCTCAGGGCTCACATTTAGAGAACAGATCTGTAAAGGTGATTGCTTCTCACCTTTTAATATATTTTCGCATTCCTGTGTCTGTAATTAATTACATACACCAAAACAAAAGCTATACCTAAGAAACAGAGTTGAAGAAGGAAATGGAATAAATTCAAACCAAAAATCTGTTGCTCACCTTCCTCTCTAATTTGGAGTTGCAAACACTTAAAACAGTTTTATCTGAATTACACAGGCATTAGGGTCATAAAGAAGACGTAGCCAGACTCTTTTCAGGAGTATCCACTGACAGAATAAGAAGCAATAAGGAGCACAAATTGCAATACAAAATATTCCAGTCAAACATAAAAGGAATGCTCTAACTATGAATTCCTATTAAGTTGTTGCAAGTTATTCAGCTACTCTAGATATAAAGCAGTCTTTCAACTTCAACAGAAGACCTTAAATTTTTCTGTACCTCACAGTTCAACAGCTTAGGAGTTGTTGTTGAAATAGATCTGTCTTCAGGAAAAGAAGCCTCACTCTACGGCTCCTATTTTGCTTCTGCAGAAAAACCGGAGGAGCACTCATTGTTTGCCATTGGTGGATCACAGGATCAAGGTCATCTACAGTGAAGCCTCTACTTCTTCCCCAAGAAATGTCTTTTAATTTATTGAATGTGGTTTATTATCTGGAAAAAAAAAACCCAACAAACAAACAAATCCAAAACTGAATTAGTAAGAGTGTTAGACATTGTCTACACTGACAAAAATCAAAAGGAATTTTCTGCCTCTTCCAAAACTGGTCTGATCTGAAACTTATTTAAAAATAAAAAATATATATATTTTCCCTGATTTCAATAATGACATTTGAGAAAAATACCATGTTAGAATCCATAAAATAACTAAAAAATATCAGTACGAGGTAAATTAGATGTTTTCCCCCTCAACTGACTACACTCCCTACCCTTTTTAGTAGTTGAACAATAGATGCTCTGTAACAAAGTTCAGAAGGAATTTACATACCCATCTGGATAAAATACAAAATTCATTAACACCTTATATTATAGATGAAAATTGCAAATTTAAAACCTTTCTTCCTTTGACAAACTGAAGTCTTTTTTGTGTCAGTTGTGTGAATTGATGTTTCCCATCTTTTACTTCAAGTGTTTGGTGGGAAATGTACAATTTGCACTTCAAAGACTCACTCCAGATTAGTCCTGTGCTTTGTGGCTGCAGGAACATCTTGCAATTGTATCATTAGAGTCAAGACATTTCCATATATTTAAGGTGACAGGCTTATATTTATTTAATTCCATAGGAAGCATTAGACTGCATATTGTTCTGAGAAGCATTTCTGTGTATTTAGATCTCTGATCTATTCATTTCATCATACAAATGATATTCTGGGTGCCCATTGCAGGACAAAACCTCATGTGTGTGTGAATTTACCCAATAAACCTAAAACATGAGGCAAAATTAAAGCTGGCTCCATGGCCCAAAGCAATCCTCTCAAAACCATTCCTCCTGCCTTAGGCCATTATTTGATTGTACAATTAGCTTTTAAATCCACGTGCTCCCAGACTGAACCCTGACAACTTTACTCATTAAGTATTCCTGACAGAGAATGTCCATCACAAAGATGTTGTGTGGGAGGTCATCAGGGCACCCATCATACCCTTCAAGCACCAGAAATTATTCCTGCTATGCCTGTTTAGAGAACCAGCTCTGTAATAGAGTGGAGAATCTGAAATGTCCGTTCTTCTGATTTGTATCCTGCATGGAGAATATTTCTTCCCAAAAGGATTTGGGACATATATGTCCCATAAAGTGCTGTCCCAGCAAGCAGCTGAGATGGCCCCACTTTTGCTGCTGCATCCCTCCAGAGCCAGCAGCCAGGTGACCCACACGCTGTGGCATTCTGCTGCTGGCACTAGAGCCCCACACATTGCTCCTACCAGCTATGGGCACATGGAGCTGCTCATCCCTGTTCCTGCATGGGGATGTATCAAAACCATAGAACCCTAGGACTTCAAGTCACTGCTGCCTAGGAAGTGGGCTGAATAGATCCTCTGGAAATTATCATTATTGTATTATTGTATTTGCTGGGACCCTTGTGGCAGGAAGGAATGATGAATCTGACTCCATGTTCTCAGAAGGCTAATTTATTATTTTATGTTACTATATTATATTAAAGAATACTATACTATACTAAAGAATACAGAAAGGATACTTACAGAAGGCTATAAAGATAATAATGAATACTCATGACTCTTTCCAGAGTCCTGACACAGCTTGGCCCCAGTTGGCCATTGTGTCAAAACACTCACACCAGAAATCCAATGAAACACTCACCTGTGAATAAACAATCTCCAAACACATTCCACAACACAGGAGAAGCAAATGAGATAAGAATTTGTTTTCCTCTTTCTCTGAGGCTTCTCACCTTCCCAGGAGAAAAATCCTGGGCGAAGGGACTTTTCAGAAAACGTGAGTGCCACACACTTTGTGAGAAGTCTGAGCCATTACAATTAATGGGAACTGTAGCAAATCCGGTCGATAAAACTGTGCCAGGCACGCTGGAGGCAGTAGTCATGGTGCTTCCCTAACCAGCCACCTCCTCAGCAAGGTCCAAGAGGCCAGGGGAGGTGGCTGGGCTCAGGCAGAGCCACCCTGGGTGGGATGGGGTCGCACTCAAGGCCTGCGCACCAATATTTCCCCCCAGTGAAACCAGATGATGTGTAGGGTTTTACAAGGCTTTTAAAGCTTTGATTTTGCAGAGACAGGGACAAACTGCAGAGCTCTTCCACCAGCTCAGCAGGGCTGGTTTGAGTCCAGCCACTCTTCCAGGGTGGGAATGGCCACAGGCTCGATCTTCCCATTGCCAGTGCTGATTAAATTCCTCATTGTAAAAACTGCAGCTACACCAGCAGCCAACAGAGCTAGCCCCAAGCTACCGTTTCCATTAGTTCCTCAGTATAATGTAAAAAGAAGTTAAATTCACACTCTGGTGATGGTCAAGCATTTTTTGGGGTTAAGTTTGTTCCAAGCAATTAATCTGTATAAAAGGACACTATGTCCATTCACAATAAAAGGCACAAAAACATAGGAATCTTATAAGGTAAAGGTCTTAATTTGCCATCAAGTCTGGCACAGCTCAATCTAACCTGGAAATACAGCACTTGCAATTAAAAAACAAAACAAAACAAAACAAAACAAAAAAAAAAACAAAAAAAAAAAAAAAAAAAAAAAAAAAAAAAAAAAAAAAAAAAAAAAAAACCCCAGACCTAAAATCTCTAGTCAGCTGAAACTGATTCTTAATCTCAAATAAATGCTATGGAGAATTCCTCAATAGCAAAAAAGCTTTCTTTCACAAGGCATTCCTTCCTCTATATTTTTGCATCACTAAATAGCAAGTTCTTCACAAGACTTTTAGTTTATTTTTACAACATTTCTGGAAGGTAGAGGAATACCATTATTTTTCATTTTACAGATGGAGAGCTGAGACAGAGGCATAATTTTCTGGCTGCCAACAGGTGGACAAGGAAGGAACAGATTCTATACAGATTTCTTCAGCAGGATTTGCCACAGAACTGTACTGGGGAGCAGCCAGAATAAATGGTTAAAATTCTCAGTTACTTACAGTTTCTGTGGCCAAACTGTCCTAAGTCATCAGCATCAATGAAAACTTGGCACCAGCAGGAGGGAAAATCAGAATATATCCTCTGCTGCTTTTTTTCCTGGACTTTCTTAAAGGAGCCTGAATTCTTTCATTCTTCCAGACTCACATTACTTCAGTCCATTTTACATGAGACTTTTTCCTCTATAGAAGAAAATAATACAAAAAGATTAGAGAAACAAAATATTGCTGACTTTACCACTGCCTTTTCCTGCAGCACTTTCTATGGAATTGTGTTCTCCACAGAATTATACAGTCACATTTGCAGGGTATCTGCACAGATAATGTTTCTCCTATGCTCCCAGATTCTAAACTCTTATTTGGTTCTTCTGTATTTTTTCATCTAGTCTCCTTGACTGTAGATTAAAATATTTTATTTTTCAGAAGCCTGTCTTACTACTAGATAAAGAAAAAAGGTATAGATTTAATGAATTAACCACGTTACTTCTGATACAAATTTAGTTAAACTGTTCATGTTCAAAAAAGTGGATTGCCAATGAATCCTTGACACAAGTGGATGCAATCAGAGCCAGTCATTGCTGCAGTGATAATTTTAGCACTTCAACTTTGAGAAAATCTGATTATAATGATCAGTCTCTTGGAGTTTGTTTTATAATTTCTAATTCTTTTGTTTTAACACTCTGTATGGCTCTAATAAGATAAAAGGAATGCCTACTTTAAATAGAAAATCATGTTTTCTGCTTTCTTCCGCTTTCAGAAACTGAAACTCCTCCAATGTATGACAGATAATTGAATAATGAAAATGGTGTACTTATTTTTAACTGAAAAACCCCAAATGCTCTTGCAGAGCAATTCAGTCTGGGAAGTCTGAAAGATAAGAGGAGCTGTTATGCAGCATTCAGATAAGGTCCTGCCCACTGCTTTGCAATCAAATTTCCTACTTGTTTTAATAGGAGTTTGATGGAGACTAAAGTACTTTGATACTGAAAGCTTTTACATATGAAAAGTATGGATATGAGAATAGAGGCTACTTATTTAACAAGTACTTCATAAAGAACCCAACTGAAAAGGATAAAATTTAGGGACAAGTCGATCTCCTGTGACCTCTATGATCTGTAATGCCCTAACTTTGGAAAAGGTCAGGAGACCATAATGTGCATAGATCACTTTAGGAGATAACCCAGCTGGTCACTGATACCTGCACAATGAACAATACTGAACAGAGAAATTCCAATATCATGTCTGAATGATGATATTTCCTTATACATATTGTGGCAGTTTACCTGCAGAAAAAAGTGTTTATAGCAAACAAATATTTATCTACTTATATTGGCTTCAATAAGAACTGCTATAGATTTGGGAATTTAAATTGGAATTTGCTGATGGCGATTTTTAAAATTTGATCCAGAAAAAAATAAAAATGTTGTAGTAGACTGAAAAAAAATCATATTTTGTTTCCAGTCTGGGTTCATGTTCTTTTTATGTTCTTTCCTATCATTACATGACATCTGAGCAGCAATAACTCCTACTGACATGTCATAATAATTGAAATGTTCTGTTAGTCATGCTCTCTTTCCAAAACCAACACAAACAGTTGAATATTATCTTCAGATCTAAAGACAAGAAGATTTATTGTATTATTTGGAAATAAGCCTCCTGTGTCTGCTGTAATGAAAACACTGCCACTGGCACATACTCAGCTCCCTTGTATTGATTCACCAAAGTCCTGCTATTTGCCATCTTGCTGTAATGATTTCAAACAAAACCTAAAATGCAGGCTAAAGGAGGGCTTTAAAACATGTTTCTTTCTTGCAGTAAGAACAGACCATTCTCATACTCTCATTTTATCTTCCCTGAATTATCTCATACAATTGGCTGGAGGTCAGCACAGTGAGATGTATTTCTGTAACTCACAGGTTTACAAATGTTTGAGAAGTGTCTTTTAGTTATTTTACCACACAGGTTTTTCCATTGCTGATTTTTCCCTTTTGACAGTGTGCTGGCAGAAATTAGAAATCAATAGACCATGAGGGTAGGGGGGGAAAAAAACAAAGAGGAGAAGGGATGTTTCAGAACAGCTTCTCAATTTAAGACAAGTAGCCAGCCAGAAAGCTTAAGTGTGAAGAGACTGATGTGCAGAAAGCCTGATGCAACAGGTAAGATGGAAAACTGCTCCAACCACAGCAAGAATTTCCCAAATCCCAGAAGGTTTGCAGACCATTCAGCAGCTGTGGCAGACTCAGAACTAGCTGGCTTTGGCACAAGCAACAGGAGCTACAGCAGCCAGGGACTCAATTGAGCTAGAATGGCTGACTGTGAGAGCATTCTACAAACAATATCTGGGAATTGGGCTCTGCCAAAACTCTTTCCTCCTTTTGTCACTATTATTTCCAAGCTTTTCTGTTCCCTTTGAATTCACCCATGTAGTGAAACCACAGTTTGAGCTGCACTTAGATGGGGGTTTCAGCTTCTTTCATTTTTAATTACTCAAAAAAATTAGGTGAGACAAGATCCAAATTAAGCAGATTGATGCAGGCTCAGGACCATTTCTTGAGGAAAAGATTTTTGTAACCCTACATGCTTCTGAATAAGCACACATCCATAAATCTTCAAAACACTCAGGATGGAATACCTCACAATGTAAGCATACAAAGTAGGTAATTACTGCCTTGCTCACTCTTCCTGCCTTTCTGCAATTTTCATTTCACTTTGCCAAAATGCCTGGCAGGAATATATGGAATAAGAATGAGAAAGAAAACAAACTTGAAGTGCCACCCTCAAGTTAGCAAGACATTAAGGGTAGTTTCAATGTTATTTTCTGGAATGACTGCAGTGTCAAAGCACACTGAAAGAAATTTATGATGAGCTGTGGAATAGACACATAATAGACACTCAAATCCCTAAACTTTGGAGTGTGCAAGCATATAATTAGGAGAATGCTGCATAATAAACACCAAGAAAGCCAGAATAATTACAAGGGAAATAATAAAATGAATACTAAAGCAGGGAACGCAATGCTATCTGCACACTGAAAAATACGATGAATTCAAAACAGTCTGTGTATGACTGCACACCTGAAAATATATTTATTACCAAAATGTGCAGAGAGGGAGAAAGGATGTCATAAAAACAACAACCTTTTTACAAACTTCTCCAGCTAGGATGAAATTAACATATAGGCACCATACGATAATTTTTTTCACAAAAGACACTAAAAAATGGAAATAAAATGGAAAATAAAAGAAAATAGAGAAGGATTACCTGTAATCATTTGTTTAAAAGAAGTTTAGGTCTGCTCACAGCCAAGACTGAACCTAAATACTTTGATATCAACTTAACGCAATAACAGGAAAAGGTTTATTTTGCCTATAGAGATTCACTGAAGGTCTTTTTCCTGTGAGTCACCTGATCACAGACATCCAGACCATGGACAGCAACAGCCTACATCAATAAAAGTTACAACACCCTTTCTCTAACCAGCACCAATCCACCTGCTTCACATTCCTCTCCATAACATCTTAAGTTTTATTTTATTGTACCTAAAGCAATTACAGCTATAGAAGTGTCTTATTTTCCCAAACATGGAGAGCTCTTATTCCCTTCGCCTGGTAAATAAAGGCCTCATTCTCACAAGGACTTAAATCTAATTTCACCAGGAATTTTCTCCATCAGTAGTAAAATTCACATCAGTTGGGAACTGTCCTGGGGAAATATCCAGGTAGCTTCATTTAGTGATGCACTTGTCACAGGAAACAAAACTTTAACCACGGGAGTGTTTAAAACTTTTAAACATGTGAGTTTTCCTGGTGGCTTTTCACAGGGGAGTTATTTATAGAACAGAAATCCTTCCATTTCTTCAAGCAGCACTGTTGCAGCCTGACATCCGTCCTCTGCATTCCTGTGAGTGCAGGGAGCCACTGCAAACTCCCCTCTCTACAAGGTGATGGCATCAGCAATGGCACCAAGAAGGAAGAAAGTAAGGTAAAAGAGAGGGACAAGATACAAAGGCTATAGTTTAATTAGGCTGCAGCTTCATTAAATCTGGGATCATTTCTCAGCAGTAAATTGTTCCACCCATGATTGCCCCAGCCCATTTGGGAGGGTGCTCCTCACCCTGCTGACATGGTAACAATCTTTCAGTCCCTCCTTGGCTAAAAATCAAAGGAGAGCTGATCACTGTTATTTGTTACCCTGTGACCTCAGAGAAAATAGATATTTTAATGCCTTTCACCTTCTTCCTGACCACCCATTTCCCACCTGGCTTATCAGATAACAAGACCTTCTAGTTCTTCTTCTACCGTGGATACAGCTGAACAAAAATCAAATCAGAACAAACCAAAGAAACTTGACCAGCCCAGTCTCCTAATAAGAATAAATTTCCCCCTTGCTCAGTTTCAATCTCCTGCAGAGTGCAGCAGTCCTCAAGGTGAATTTTCAAGCACACAAACAGCAAGGTGGGTGCTGGTCACTTTTGCCATGTCTCAGGTGAAAAGATAAGAGGAAACTGCCACAGGTTGCACCAGGGGAGGTTCAGATTAGATACATTAAAAAAATATGTACTGAAAGAGTGGTTTAGCATTGGAATAATTACCCAGGAAGATGGTGCAGTCACTGTCTCTGGAAGTATTCAGGAGGCATCTGGATGTGGCACTTAGGGCTTTATTGCAGTGCTGGGATGATGGTCAGACTAGATGATCTTCCTCCTAAATATCTACCTGTCTATTGTTTAAAGCTAGATGATAAATTAAATGTTAGAATTCTATATTTTTGACAATACATTATTTCTATAAAATGAAAAGTCAGAAGAGAAAATAAAACACTGTACTCAACAATATTGATCAGTATAAATGATGCACGACTCATTTTGAATTACTTCTATAACCCAATATTCTCATCTTGCTAGTGGAAATAAATTAATTATAACATGAGGAGCCATTGTACAAAGGTTAAAAACAGGCATGCATGCATTCATCTGCAGAAAACTAAAAAGTTTAGGTTAATGAAATGTCTGAGGAAAGGAGCCTTATTAATTAGCAAGTTCACAGCATCCTTCACAGCTGTATTTCAGAGATGCCAAACTGCAATATATTAATGCTGCTGGCAAAATCTGCATCTCCATCTTGAAAATAATTTCAAGCTTCTTTTATTCAATGTTGGATCTTTCTTCTAGTGATTTGTATGCCTGAAAGCACTATCTCTTCTTCCAAGTCTTGCATGAGAGAGAAACCAAGTGCAGTGCCTATGTCTCTGCAGATAATGGGATAAAACTGCTGCAAGAGTTCTAGTTGTATCTATTTTTTAGAATGGATTCCATTTTCGAAGTTTCATTGACATTATACCTCATTTCCCTTTCACTGGCTTTATATTTAATGTTGATTTTTTTAATCACCCTATTTTTTTTCTATTGGTCAGGGGTAGGTTGGGACGGGACTCATCCAAGCTCATTGCCATCAGGAGGAATTTTTCCACTGACTCTGCTGAACACTTCAAGAGCTAGTAAAAAAAAAGTAGTACAGTACTTTGCAACTTAACAAAGGTGTAACAAATGTGGAGCAGAGAAGGCATGGAGTGAGGAGTATTGGCACTCACTAGCTATGACCCTGCCTCAGTCCTTTAATTGAAACTCAAAAGACATTCAGGGCCAGGTATTGCAGCGCTTCATTTTTTTCTCTTTTCAGCCTTTGTGCTTTGAAGAGTGTCAATAATGTTTATTGGGAGTGTTTTTATGCAGTAGGCATTTCTATTTTGTTAAACACCAAGGTTACTCTGTCACTGAGCATCACCTTTAAGAACCAAGCAGTAGAGTAGGGTTTGTGGTCCTGTAGGTTTTTTTTCTTGGGAGGAAAAGTTGCTGCTGGAGGGAGGTGCAGGAATGGGTGAGTTGCCAGACTCACAGGCAGCTCCAGGGATAAGGACTCCATGTTCTGTGCTTGAGTGGGCACGGCAGGGAGGAGCTCTCTGCTGAGCCAAGTTTGGGTGGCATGGCTCCCAGAAAAAAGGGTACCAGCATGGAGAGCTGCACTTTTTCAGCTGACAGACAGCTCAGGATCCAGCTCTGACTTTAAGACCCACTCATCTGAACTAGAATGAACCCCATCTGGCTCTGCCTGGGATGGAACTATGTCTATCAACAAAATCCTCCCAGGTTTTAGCAATTCAAAGTTCTTTTCCCAGGTAATACTGCATCCAGGAATCTCCCTGTTTTACCCTGGAAAGGTTCCAGACTTCGTCATTATTTTTACTGTCTCCTTCTGAAAGACTTGGTTTTCATTTATTTCTCTCACTTTACACAGCTGATCAGGTTGATAATTTGTGTTATTTTTTAGTTCTGTTCTTTAGGACTTGTCATCCCTGTCCTAAATAACAGAACAATGTCCTCAAAGCTGCAAGCTTCCTATCTATCCAAATAAAGGTGACTGGCACAGTTTAGCTGAAGCAATTGGGACACAAGGTCTTTGACACCAACCAGAGCACACTGAGGTGGATGGAGCAGTAATAACTTTTACAGGAAAGGCAGATGGATTTACCTGGATATAAATCAGCCTAAGTCCTACCCTTGACAGAGCTAAACACTTCACCATTATTATATTATATATTTACTATATTTATTTTAAAAATGATTCTAGCTTAAGATTTTTTTTAAAAGTAATCTTTCCACAATAAGGACACTTGATTTCAAAGTGGGTGATTTGGCTGACCAGAACTGATTTTTCCCCTCTTTGTCCAGAAAGAAAGGAATGGAAAAATGAGGGAAAAAAATAATCCAGGTATTGAAAATTAAAGGATGGCCTAGGAATCCTAATAACAAGGCAACAATAATGTCTGTGAGGGGAGAAACTTTGGTTGTGGTGTACTGGGTTTGTGTGACCGGGTGCTGGAGCAGGCTCCTGATGGGGCCCGTGGCCCTGTGGAGAGAGGAGCCCACTATTGTATTTATGGGGTGCCCCGTGGCAGGAAGGAATGGTGAATCTGATTCCATGTTCTTAGAAGGCTAATTTATTATCTTATGATACTATATTATATTAAAGAATACTAAACTAAATTATACTAAAGAATACAGGAAGGATAAAAAGATAATAGGCTAAAAAGATAATAATGAAAAACTCGTGACTCTTTCCAGAGCCCTGACACAACTTGGCCATAATTGGCCAATGAGTCAAAACAACTCACAGAAAACCAATGGAACACTCACTCTCCTGTTGGATAAACAATCTCCAAACACATTCCAAAGCAGCAAAACACAGGAGAAGCAAATGAGATAATATTGTTTTCCTTTTTCTCTGAGGCTTCTCAGCTTCCAGGACTAAAATCCTGGGCAAGGGGATTTTTCAGAAAATGTGAATGCCACAGACTGTGTGATGAGTCTGTGCCATTACAGGGGAAGGGTGTGAGGAGGGAGCAGCAGAGACAGCCCAGGATGAACTGACAGAGTCCCTGCTCCCACTGTGGGGAAGGAGGCAGAGAACCCAGGAGTGAAGCTGAGCCTGGGAAGAAAGGAGAGATGCGGGGAAGGGTTTTAAGGTTTTTTTCCCTCTCATTACCCTGCTCTGATGTGACTGGCAATAAGATAATCTGACATCCCCAGGGTGAGTGTGCTTTACCTGTGACAATGACTGCTGAGTGATGTCCCCCACAAGCCTTTTGTGGTGTTTTCTCTCCCATGTGCAGCTGAGGAGGGCAGGGATGGAGCAGCTTTGGGGGCACCCAGCTGGGGTCAGCCCACCGCACACACACCAACAGAGACAAGGATGCAAGGCTGCTGCCTCCAACCAGGCTCAAGAGGAAACATCACAACAAACAGAGTCATACTGCTCCTGGAGAATTTCCAAGTTATATGTGTCTCTTCAATAATGGGGACCTACCAGGAATCCATGTGTTTTGCTAGTCAAAACATTGGGAAATATCCAAAATTCAGCTCTCCTGCAGTACGGTAATAGGCTGTTTGTTTCTTAACTGGAACAATGGCATAATATGCATATCACACACAAAGTAAAT
The DNA here is from genome assembly GCF_027887145.1 of Ammospiza caudacuta. Classification (NCBI taxonomy): domain Eukaryota; kingdom Metazoa; phylum Chordata; class Aves; order Passeriformes; family Passerellidae; genus Ammospiza; species Ammospiza caudacuta. The sequence continues at coordinate 10,850,169 of NC_080594.1, forward strand.
ATTTTATGATGTTTTTAAGTACTAAAGTAATCATTAATATCTGAGCAAAAAGCACTTAAGTCCTTGAGACTACAAATAGTTAGACTTCTGTTAAAGTGCTTAATTTTTATCTTAACCAATCACTTAAATCACTGGAGTTGAACTTCTTTGCTGAATCAAGATCTATAAACTTCATTAACTGAAGCTGAGTCCTCACTCAGCCCAGTGTCTAGACCCAAATTCCCAGGCTAGATATTTGGCCTGGCTTTCTATTCAGAGTTCTGCTCCACAGTCCAGCCCTACCAGGAGCCAATTTACCCACAGAGACACAACCAAAAGGTTATCCCTTCCCCTCAGGAACAATAAATTAAAATAATAAAACCAAAAAACACAAAAAGCCAAAAGGTTACTCCTTCCATTCAGGAACAAGAAATTAAAACAAAAAAAAAAATCAAAAAGACAAAATGCTGCTCCTTCCACACAGGAACAAAAAATTAAAAGAATAATAAATAAAACCAAAACAAACAACCAAAACAATAAAAAAAAACCAACAAAATAACAAAACTAAAAATATCTTAGTAATCTCTTTATCAGTTCACAAATGATGTTCATTCAAATTCTGGCACTTTTTCCACTGCAGTGACAAATTCACTGGAATTGTTACAGACTAGTTGTAGCTGGAGCCTACTGACAGCAATGAGTTCAGTAGGAACCCAGTGTAGTCTGCCAATTGTTTATGACATAAATTACACTATTTGAAACAGTCTTCATGAACTACACATTGTATTTGAATAAATACTGAGACAGATTGATGTGATTAAGAATACATTAATAAACCGTCATTCATTTAATTTTTTAGTTCTTTGTTCACTCTTAATCTAAAGATTGACTTACTTCTTTGCAATATTTAAGCAACCATCTTTTGTCCCTAATATCCAAAGTTCATTTCTCTTTAACTAAAAATAAAACCAAAAAGGAGGATGATTTCATTTCCCTTTGTTGACTCATCTTCCAATCATTTCTAACTCTATTGTCTGAACATAAGAGGAAAAAAATATTTCTACAAAGCCAGGCCTATGTCCTTTGTAGATAGCACAAAAGAGAAGCATTCTTGTTGTGATCAAGTTTTGTGCATGTTCCATGGTTAACAAGGTTAACCCCACAGTGGCATGCCTAACTCTAGCAAAAGGAATAATTTCAGATGTTTTCTCTATGTTGTTGCTTTATAGTTTATGGGAAAAGGCTGCCCTCTTCTGACAACTTTTCAGTTTTTACAAAAGCCTTTGCTCATTTTTGTATTCTCCATTTATAATTTCTCCTTTGTTTCTCTGTACATTGTATCAATAGGGCCATTATGTCTACTCCTTATATTCAGAATAATAAAACATAGAAATGAGAGGGCTAAATACACCAAACAATTAAGGTGCAAACTGCATGTATTTGATAAATATGATAAAAATCACCACACTTCATACTCAGTCAAGCAGGAAGCAAGTCTATGTCTAATATTTTGAGCTGTGGTAAAAATATTAACTGCCACAATTGCACTTTTTAAACAGGGGTCATCTTCCCATTTTTCAGACACTCCCATGGTATGGATCTCTTTACCACAGCACCTTGGCAGTATCTAAGTCTTCCAGTCTGAATCCTGACTTACCACATCCAACTGCACATTGCAGACTGGTCTCAGAACAGGCAGAGCATTTCATTGCCTTCAAATGAAATTAAATAGAAAGAAGCTTTCCAGGAGCACATCTAATGTACTCTGACCAGTGCTGGGGAGTCAGCTATTCCATTCCTACAGTACACAGAAGGATGCAAGGGCTGAAATAAAACTGGATTTTGATGCCACACAGCAGAGCCTCCCTGGCAGCTGCAGCAAATCCAGAGCTCTGTGGCACAGCCATACAGGCTGCCTTCTTACCTTGTAAGAAAGGACAGACAGTTCACTTGAAACTGACAACTGAACACAGAATTTTAGGAGTTACACATTGACCACTCAGTGTTAAAATTATATTAACAGCCCTTGAAGTAAGGCTTCTCACCCAAGAGTCCCTCTCCCACTGAGAAATCCAATATCTGGGCTATCCTGTGCTTCCTCTGTCCCAAAGCTCAAAAGAAACCTTAGAAACTTCAAAGTGGAAAAAGAAGCAGAGTGCTGCCAGTGGCAGCTGTCAAGTGCATAAAGTGACTGTGGACTTACCCTGGTTTAGTACCTGTTTAGGACCCCATGTCTGAATCCTTCATTCCTGACTCATATCAGCTTTGACCCATCAGCTTCCATCCAGACATCAATGCCTTATGTGATTATTCATTACCCTGAAATTCTCCTTCAGAAGTAACCTCTATCTACAAAACTTGCATGAGAAGAGTAGATGTTTTTACAGTGCTTTCTTCATCTTAAAAAGATACCCAACCTCCTTTCAGCATCTCCTTATTAAATTGTTTTCCACTTAGCTGCATATAAACCCAGCCCTTAATTCCACCATCACATATCTGCACTTGACCTTATACAAATAAGTAATTCCAATGTGTAATCAATCCTTATCTGAGGCAGAGATCATAAACCACAGCCTTAACTCCATACAGCATCACTGAAATCAATACAGCCATCCCAAATTAAACTAGCAAATGGTCTTGTCCTGCAGATCTTTGATCTGGAGCATTTCAACCTATCATGAATTAAGATGATGATGCAGCAAACATCTCCTGTCTTATTGCCTTTCATCCAAGTAACATCCTGCTTGCTCCAGTGACTCCTAGCACTTAAAGAGTTTCTCGACTTATCCTTCCTGTCATGCCATTCTAAACAGTTTAGTTAAAAGAAAAAATGAATTTATCAAATACTAAACAGGTCCTATACACACACAGGAAAAAGAAGTTTGTAGCAATTTTTTAAACTGGCCACTTAACAATTTAATCTCTTTATGACTAGACACTAAATATAAATACTGCATTAAATTTCCTAAGCTTGTTGCATCTGATGAAACCGACTTAGAGCTCATTACTGCAAGTACACACTAATGAGATCCCTTTGGCATCACTACAACACAGTGGTTAATTACAGAGCCTACATTTACTCATGGGATCTATCTTCCTTCACATGTATAGAGATTCTGCCTTACTGTTTAACAAACTAGATACAAGCACATTTCTTTTAAAAAAAGTTAACAAATTTATCATCACAAATTGGTAAGGGTTTCCGTTTTACATATGGGAAAATCAGAGCACAATGGCAACCAAACAGGGTTTATTGCCAAATACTGAACCTGGAGAAAACAGGCATTTAGGGCAGTTGTATAAGGCAAAAATTTATTTCTAAATCAAAGTGGTCTGAAATTACCTAATTCACCACTTAGGATTTTCTCCAAGCTGATTTGGTGTTTTCAGCCCTTTCTGAATTTCCCCAATGACACCTTTTAGCATTAAAAGGAACAATGTTAGTGGGTATTCTGCACTCTGAACACAAACACACAAATGAAGTGCAATGAGTCCAGCCTCCCTCCAGCTCTGATGCAGAAGTTGGCTGCACTGAGCCACCAGCACTTGCTTCAGAACAGGGAACTCCCTGGAAGATTTTCATTTTCTGCATCATCTGCTGAGTCTGAGAGCTGACACAATTAGTACAAAGTAGCATGTGGCAGCGAGCCACAGAAAGCTTTCCCAAACAATTACAGCCCATTTTGCTGGGGCTGGGAGACACAAGTGCTCAGCCACTTGAGAAGTGCAATTCTGTGCTGGAACAGTCCCTCCTACAACACAGAATTAACCAGCTTGTTGCTTTAGGACATGAACTAAAACAACACAAATACAAGACTTTTTTATGGTAAAAAACAGGGTGCTTAATTTTTGACTTAACATTTAGAGATTTTTAAAAGTGACAGTGGACTGGAGGATGACAGTGTCACTTCCCCAATGACACTGGACAAAATAACAGTATCAATTTTTTCTTTTATAAAAGAATGCAAAACAATAAGCTATTTACATAAAGTAAGAATTTTTTACAAGAACATAAACATCAGAAGTATTAGAACAATTTAAACAAGGAAACACCAGCTAAAATTGGAAATTGGGAAAAGAGTTTCTTTGTCTCATGCTGTTTATTGGAACCTCCAGAGTTACCAACCCTGCTGCTTCTTTCCTTTTTATCCAAAGCTTATGAAAATCAAGGCAAAAATCACTATTCCTGTCCCACATATTTTATAGGGACATGTGAAAATATCATTCCCTTTATAAAATATCATTCCCTTATCACAGCACTGAGCAACACTTAGTCATGTCTGTATGCCTTCCTGTGTCAACAGAAAACAAAAAATTTAGGAAGGTGTCTCAGTCTGATATATTTCTATGCCTATAATATTTATATTACTTTATATTTATATAATGCCTATATAAATATATATTATATAACTTATATAATTTAACATAATATTATATATATAATACTTATAATATTTTATATTATTCAATGCCTATAATATTTATATCACACATTGAAAGATTCTAGTTCCAGACATTTGAAATCTAATCTCATGCCTCTGTGCTTGTTTAAAGGGATATAAGTAGCAGGCATTTGGAGGCAAGGTGAGGAAGAAAAGGAGACTCAGACCTGTTAAGGTCAGACTAGGTAGCTGAAAGTCTGGACAAATACCTGCAGAATGAAATGAGGAGAGTAACAGCAGTTTCAAAAAACAGAAAAAAAGAGAAATTTTAAAAATCCTCTTCTTCATACACAAGGAAAGGAACAAAGAACTATGTAGAAAAATGCTAAAGCTGAGAACTTGACTAGAATCATGGCGATTGCCTATGGTAATATAATATTTCTCAATAATTAATTTTTTCTTGTAAAGTCCATAAGCGTGTCTGTCAACAAGTCTGTGTATTTTTGGTTTATCCAGACAAGTAAAAGCCTGTGCAGTGGCTGGTTCAGAGTTTTGCATGGACTGACCTGCACGCTGGAGCTGTCCCCAGCAGGGAAAACATTCCTGCCTACCTGCCTTAGGTCACTTTATTCCATGTTCCTTACTTATCCAGCTTTTGACTCACAACAAAAGATAAAATTCCCAGGTTTTGGACATCCCATTCCACTGACATTCAGATGAAATTGGTTAATAGGTTCAACCAAGCGTTGCTGTCAAGTGTAGTGACAGAGGGGGACATGGGAGAGGAAGGAAATGGGTAGTGTACATAGGAAGCATTTGCATGAGAAAGCAGCATCAAACACAAAACAGCCTTACAGAAGATAAATACATCTCTCCCATCTCTTCCCCAATCAGCTCCATCAGGAAAGGCAGTGTGGGACAAGAATACCTCCTCCAATTCAGAAAAACATGTTATCTTTTTGTACCATTTATTCCTGCTCACATCCCAATAGGTGGAAAGCTTTCATCAGTCTCAGTGTGAACAGCAGCTCTAATTCCAAGAGGCCCAAACAGAAGCAAAATGTAAATACATTTATTTCACTTCTAAGTTATTCTCCTCAGAATAGACTTTAGATTACTTTGTTGTTTCAGCTACACTACTCTGTCCATAGCAGTTATAAAAAAAAATTCTGAATGCCTGCAATAGCATCCATCTATGACAAAGACAACAGACTTAAACCAGAAAATTTACAAATGTACTCACAAATATTATTGTTCCACTCCTCATACTGAGATGTTACATAAAGAGAAAATATGAATTAATTTCTCCAATGAACACAGCACAGCAAAACTGTTGTGTATTAGAGCCGTAGATCACATGGACAGTATATTAAATTCATTTAGTAGACTGATAGTTATGTTTCCACGTAAAAGCCATTACAAGTAATAAATATTTAAATATATATATGACAAATAACATGCCAGGATTATGCAGATAATTCATATTTAATTCAGCAGTTGCTTCATTGCTAACAAAGAGTAATGAACACACCACTGCATGTTCTCCACCATGATACATTTACTTTACTCAAGTAATTTTCCAGGCACATACAAGTCTGAACTTTTCAATTAATTTCAGCCTAAGGCACCCAGAGCAAGTAATGCATATTATCAGGTAGACTCTTGAAAAAAATCTAGCTTATCTCATTTCCTTTCTCATTGCAGTCTTTATCCTGAGGAAGCATCAAAATGTCACTGCCCTGAGAGAAATTAGGTTAGCAGGAGCTCTCTTTTCATGTACCCTTCTTAGGGCAAGGAATAGGTTTGAAGATCACTTCAGTGTTCTCCACCAGTATTAAATCGTATCTGCATAGCTGAGGCCTACAAAAGCAGAGAAAGAAAAAAATCACAACAGAAAAAGTTAAATTTAACAGAAAAATATTCCAGTATTTGAATTATTAAACCTTCAGTATTAACCAGCTCTCTCAGAGACAGCACTCAGGACAAGAAGTGTCTCCTTGTCTAAGTTTGTACCTTATTTCATGCATTCCTAGAGTAGCTTTGATGGACTGAAAAGCAACCAAACATCAGCTGGATGATGCAAACAAGTGTATCACACTGGTCTGAAGTACAAAGATGCAGCATTTCATCCATTACAGCTATTAATCTGCATTCAAATCAACTCTTTAGCAGCATGACCCAAAATCTGCACAATTCCTGTTAACGCAGGGCCTGAATAATTTATTGAGTTCCCTAGATAGGGAAATTTCTGCTTTTATTTTACATAGGAAAGTAAAGTACCACATCATAATATTTTCTATTTCACTTGCAATGACAGCATGTGTAAGAAATTTTAATGCAAGAGAGCAATTTGTCTTCTCAACAGCTAGAAAACTCACAGCTGACTAATACCACATGAACACACAAAAAGGTCACAAAGGGAGCCACATATACAGGAAAAACATGCATTTTGAGGTCAACATAAGTGCTCTGCCTTTTAGGGCAGAGGCAGGTCACAGTCCTGCTCTTCATGCACTATTGTAATGTATGGAGAGAGGAAAATGACAGGAAATGAACAGGAAAATGAAAGACACTCTCAGATGGAACCTCCATAGCACACAAGCCATAAGACTAATTTTATTTAAAATTATCTTCTCTATTTCTCTGAACTCATAGACGTGGCTATACCACACAATTCACCTCGGCCTGGGAAGTAGAACACAGTGGAACAGCAAAAGGAGAGAACAGCACACCAGGCATTTCCACTGTTGCCCATTCTCATAATATTTCCTACCAGTTAAGGCTCCATCTGTCTGTATGCAAAAGGAATGTCATTTCTACTTAAAAATATCACTCCTTTTAAGGTCTCCACAAAGTTATGACAGTAATTTTATGATTAAAAATATCAAGATTAATTCTGGTGTTCTGTACAATGCAAAGCATAGAATTTGATCCAGTCCTTCATCAACAATTTGTTTTGATTTAAATTCAATGTTTCATTATTAGAGTATTTTTGTAGTATTATTTATATCTAACTACAGGGGCCAAAATACCTAGCCAAATCATAATGAATATGAGAAATAACATGTTATGTTTTCCAACACATTTTATATCATTTGAAGTGCAATCCATCTCAGCTTGTGATTACTGATTACAGGAATGCCTCACAGGAGAGCAGCCCTGAGCAGGGAGCAGATTCACCAACAAGGAGCAAAACACAAAAAATGTTTTTGTCAGGTAAGGCTTCCTTAACCCCTCAACCCAATTGGCTTCTCTGCTGTCTACTAAAAATCATGGGCATGCCACACTTGCTCAGAAGAGGTATTTGCAAGGTCTTATTTACAATATCTCTGTTCTTGTTTTGGTCAAAAAACCCTGAGGTGTCCGGCTAAATATCTTTGAGTCATTTGCCTTCCTCTTTAACTGCGTCTGAGTTCACTGACAGGTTCATAAGATTTTGGGGATAACTGACACCTGGACATGCACAAGTTAGCAAAGCTCTCCGGTTTCGTGGGTGAGCAGAAATTATTTATCTCAAGGGTCAGAAGAAGAGTATGAAAATTTTGTGTATCTTTCACACTCCCATACTCACACACCATCTCTGTGAATAGTGGATCAGCCCAGCAGACAATTGTCTGTGATATTCCCCAAACTCCCACAGTTTGCCATTAACCCAGACCTGGGCAGACAGACTCCTATTGTCTTTAATCCCTGCATCTGTCCCCTGGTTTTTATCTACTACTTTATTGTGAAAAATTCAAATAGTTTTAACATAGCTTCTAGCTGATCATCCTGTATTCAAGTAATTGTTGTAATTATATGTAAATAAGGTAAATATAGGTTGATATAATTGCAAAGAGCAATTAGGTAATTATACCAATAGTGCTTTAACACCTGCATTTAAATTACGTTCACATGCTGATTCAATGCAGTATTTTTCACTGTTCTCTAAAAGTATCTGACATGCCTCTACAGCTGCAATCTGATGAGGTTCCACATGAAGGACTTTAGTGGATCTTATTTTAAAGCACATCAAGTGCATCTTACTTTTAAACTAACAAGAGTCAGACTAACAGGAATGAAAACTCAAACCCTATAAGGGTTGTTCATTGAAAATCTTTTTTGTTGCTTGCTAAATCATTATCTGAGAAAGCCCCAAGATCTGACAGGCTTACACAAAATGTACCTTCTGATTTATCACCACTGGGCTGAGAAAAAAATTGGAATATGATTTAGAACTTTTCACCCTCTCTCATCACCAAATGCTTTGAAATACAATCATGCCATTTTCACCTGAGAGCTTGAGACTTATGTCTTTCAATAAGTTAATCAAGTCAAATGTATGTACATTCTAGGGGACTATTTCGATTACTGAGTGTTTTGTTTCTTCCTAAGTTTCTCCCATCCATCTCTTTCTCTTCCTCAGTAAATCTAAAATAGTAGATTAATTTAAGAAGGTTTCATAATTTTTGCAAAGTACCATAACCAATTCTTACTAGGCTATTATCATGTACCATATAAGAAATCCTCAAATGTTGCATCTCAAGTTAATAAAATGTACTGACTTAAGACTTAATAAATATTGTAATATTATTTTCATTCATGACTCATTTGCTATTACTTATTTATTATGCATTTTTAGGTTTTTATTTTAAATTTTATTTTATATTCTGACTTTATTGAATCTGCCATTAATAAGCAACAAATTAACTCTCAAATGAAGTACTCCTGCTACTCCTGGATGTTTCTTACCTAGTCCATGTAACATGCTCTTTTCACAAGATGTAAATACAAAATTTAACTGCTAGAGTTACTGTATGAGTAAATTTGGAGATTTAAAAATGAATATATGGTAACAATGCTGAAATATTTTAAACCAGAATTAATAAAAGCTTATTAATTAATTTTTAAAAGCTTATTAATTAATTGTAATTAAACTCAATTACAAAAAATCATTTTAGCTGTAAGCAGACACAGACTGTGCTCTGGTCTCAGAACTTTTTGCCATCATCAGTAAGGCCAAAAATCTATTCCATTCACACATGCTGCTGAAGTGCTCCATTTCACCCCTGAGTGTGAAAAGCTGCATACAGACACATGAGAAAATCAGAAAAGTACTTGATTAATTTTATCTCATGAGGATGCTGGCCATGCAAGTCAGGCTGGTCCATGAAAGCACAGCTGTGACACAGCACGTGTGACACCTCTGTGTACAAACTGCTGTGCACTAAATGTTAATGTACACAGCAGCTCTTCCATGTGACAAATCTGATCATCAGGATGATGAGAAGAATATTCATACACTTGGGAATATGCAATTAAAAAGAATAAGTGCAGGGTTACTGAGAAGTCATCCTGAGCACCTTAGTTGATACCCAGCTGTGATACATGACAAACACTCACCTTGTTGGATTATTGACAGATTTCAGCTTCATCTGAAGAACCTTAAGCTTGCTTCTTGGGCCTATTAAAGCCTTCGTAGTAAAGGTCAAGGACATTTTTACAATTTTTTCGATGTCTCGGGGAAATCCAGTCAGTATTTTGACACTTTTATATTGCTGAAAAGTTGAAGCTTCGCTAAAGAAAAATATTTAGTCAGCCTTTTGTTAGCTGAGTAATATTCATTACTGCTAAGTATTATTATTTAACTGGGAAATCTTGTGGGATATATCAAATTTGAGCATTCAGAACAAGCCCAGCTAGAATAGGATTCAAACCAGCACCAAGCAAGGATCATTTCAGTGTGAGGGCATTGCCCCTGATACTAAGCCAAATCCAGGGAATGGGGCCATGGCCAAGTCTTAACAAATTCAAGATACTTTTTCAACTTGCAAGCTAACAAGTTAAAAGGTTTAGAAAACTCAAAGTTAGTCCTATAAAGTGATTTCTAAAAAAAGATTTAAAGACAAAGAACAACATACCTACTCATCTGCGACTCTGTGTTTCCAGCATTATCCATTATTTTAACTTCAATGAAACCTCTCCTAGTGCTTTTATTCCAGGTAATAATTTCCAATATGTAGTTATACACTGCAGGAAGAAATAGGAAATCGTGAGAATCAAATAATGATCTCAACAGCAAACAGTTGATATCCCCACCCTGTTAAATGTATTTACTGGCAGGTGATAGGAATAGTGACTCTTTACTTTCATCCTCCCTGTTCAAAGGAGAATGAAAAGCTGACCTGCTGCTGACCTGCCTGGTGCCCTCACAAACCCTGACATGGCATGTGGCCAAAAAATTATCATTATTATCATTCTCTACTAAAAGACCAGGACTCATATGAGGTCCTGTCTTGTTCAAGTTAACAATATCTAATAACTAAGGCTTTAATTAATGAATACACTCTTTTTCAGACTGGTTTGCTTTGCTTCCTGACTTAGCATATTTTTCTTCTTCTTGATCTTGCATATTTTCCTTTAAATTTACACTGTCATTACAATATTTCTTACTCTGTTCCATGTGCCTCCTCCTATCTCTGATAATATTTCTCTTCCTCTTTTCTCCCTTTTACCACCACCAATGAGGGGTAGGGGAGAACAGTAGTAACAGGTTTGGGTTGAGCTCAAAAACACTTGGAAGAAGAGTAATTTTACATAAATTTTACCTAAAAACAATGATGTAAAATCCATCACTTCATTCACCTCTCCTCAATCCTTTGGAGGATACAAGGATGTCAGCAAACATGACTAGGACCATCTGATCCTGGTCATAAAACTTGCCAAGAGGATGGACAAAACTAATGGGAAAACCTAATTTCACATTAATTCCCAGCAAGCCTGTCCCCATACCCTAAATGATAAAACCTTAAACACAGCTAATTAGAATTACATAATTATGTGGCTCTTTTTCAGGGTGATAGAGCCTTTTAATGCCAAGAGAAATTGGGTGAGAAGCCAGGATGGTCCTACAAGGGTAGGTAGGTATCTAAACTGTTGCAGCTGAAGCCCATGCCATGAGAGTTCATTGACACAGAATATAACTCTGAAGCAGCCAGCTGAGGTTTCCCTTGCCTGTTTTACTCCTGGGGAGTAATGGAGAAGCTTTGTTTGACTGTAGGGTGATCTCCTGGGGTAGAACATAGAGGTTTCTCTTTTTGTCCCCCACCCAGGGCAGTCTCGCTTCCCTTTCCTGCTCTCTGGAAATGGGAGCATTGATCCCATCCAAGCAGGTTGCATCAATCCAGCTTTTCCCTTCCCACTCGATTCTCATTTTCTGGCTTCCTTCCTCCTCTTGGCACTCCATCCCATTACTTTTACAGGTACATTTCTTTCCCTGTTCACACAGTATTACTTTTTCTTCTTCCTCTAGTCAGTGAACTGACCCTTAGTTAATGGTTTTTTACGTCATTTTACACAGTGGCTAACACTAACTTCTACTTTTAATGTGTTTTCACTCCAGATCAGCTAAAAAATGAGTCATAAATTTTTATGTATGTATTTAGTTACTCACAGCAGAATGGGTCTTTGCCTGAGGTATCAAAGTAAGCTTTTGTTGGTGAACTATATGGTATCAACAGCTTTTTCCATCTATCAGCATGATAACCTGAAATCCAAAGTTTAAATATTTCATTTCAGACATTTAGCAAAATCATGATACACAAATGTTTGCACAAAAGTATCTCACACCATGACAAATTTGGCTTTAATTTTCTCCAATAGCCTCAGAGAAAGAAAACTGACTAGAAAAAAGGAACCCTCTGAGTAAAACAGATTGCAGTATACAAGTATTTAATTCCTCTAATATATTAGTATCACAAAAATTGTCATAATGTAATAGTAACCTCTTTAGTCTGGGTACTAACTCCAAAAAGTAGTGCTGACAAAATCCTACAGAGGTAATAAAAACAATCCTAAAAATGTAGCCCACATATTTGCAGAGAACTTACAGAATAGCTTTCCTTTCCTTCATTTGAATCATTAAATATCTTTTAATTCTTTAGCCTATTTGTAGCTATTGTTTAATAAAATATAAGATACTCTGCAAACACCCTAAGCTCATGGATTTAACGCAAAGAAATTTACACAACTCCATGATTATTGTTTTTGGGGTTTGATAACAGTCCTTGTTTGTGGAATGGATGATCCTGTTCTCTCCCTGTTAATTTCTCTACCTAGTCTGGACAAGAAAGGTTAATTCCAGACTGCAGAGCTGCCACTGCAAAGCAGGAAGGATTGCAGCACAAGGGTGCTGCTTGTCCACTCAATTTTCTCCACCTCTACCTTAGGCATTCTGTCCAAGTGCATCAGGCTTGGCTAATAACCCTGCTGGGGAAGTCCTGGAGTCTTTCTGTCCTACTATAAAGGCTCATCATGGTTGGGGTTTTAGGAAATAACACACCGATCTATCTATGCTTTTTCTTCTAGCCTGATCCAACTAATGTAGCATGCACATCCCAGCATAAGGGTGGAAAAAATACCCAACAAGATAAAAAATTAAGTTTAACTTCTAATTATGTATATTTTAAATGTCATTCTTAAGAAAACCCTGCCAACTAGGAAATGCTCACACTGTTGCCATTCTTTTCAAACTGCACCCAAATCCTCTCTAAAAGCAACAAACACCCAAAACAATTAAAATCCCCTCCAAATAAAAGCTTTATTCCAAAGGAAGAGAAAAAAAAAAAACCTCCAGAAATTGCTTTAAACATTATTACTCTTAAATAAAAACCACACGTCCTCTAGGGATCACACTACACTCTTAAAGCCTGAAGTGATGAACTAAGCACAAGTAGTTTTTCTCTAGAAAGGGGAAACACTGAATCCACTCCAGACTGGAAAGCATAAAGACCAAAGTGTAGGAAAATTCAGCACCTGTGCCTAACAGAGATAACTATAAAGCAGTCAAACCCATGAACTTTAAATTTAAATACCTTATTTAAATACTTGAAACTTAAATAATTTAATTACTTTAACTTCCCAGGAAATCTCACCCAGCCCAGAACAGATGTGGTAAAACTTACCCACTACTGGGCAGGACATGGGCTGGAAAGCATCACAATCCATACATTTTCCTCTCTTGTAATCCAAGTAAGAGTCACAAGGATATGTTATCATGTCACACCAGTTTTTCAAAGATGCTAAGAAGAGGAAGACAGATCTCTGATGGTCACATTTAAAATAATGCAATCCTTCAAGGAAGGAAAAAATATAAAAAGAACAATTAATTTTTATTAATTAAAAAAGGATTGTGTATAAGTAGAATCATAGAATGGTTTGGGTTGGAATGGCCCTTAAATATCATCTTGCTCCAACTCCTCTGCCTTGGGCAGGGACACATTCCACTACACCAGGTTGCTCAGAGCCCCATCCCAGCTGGCCATGAACATTTCCAGGCTTCATCCTGTGGTACATCCACAGCTTCTCCACGAAACCTGTGCCAGTGCTTTACCACTCTCTCAGTGACAACTTGGCCAAAGAAAATTACCATGAGGAACACTTGAGAGATTCTTCTCTACTTTTCTGGGGAAAAAAATTCCTTCCTTTCCAGACAAAGCAAGCTTTGGGAATTGTGGAGATGATAATTGTCCTGGCTTAAGGGATTCTCCCATAGTCACAAACACACAAGTGGAAGCCTTATGCCTCTGCAGCAGCCCTAACTGGTAGCACTGAAAGCAATTTAGTAGTGGGAAGCACTGACAGAAACAAAGATAACCAAAAAAGTACACAAAAATAATTGCCAACAACCTAACACTCATGGAACTTGAAATAAGGGAAAGTCTGCATCAAAAGTTAATGCCATAAAACTGTTTTCATTCTAGAGCCTGAAAGACATATCCAACACCAAAACCTAGTTCATCATTGCCAGCCAGGAGGAACCCAAAACACAGTGGGGATGTCGAAGCCTTGCCTTCCATGCAAGGCAAGGGATCCTGCCCAAACCACTGGGACACAAACACATTCCCCTGTGCCTGGACCCTTATAACCAGGGAAAAATAATCATCAGTATATTCAGGTTTTATATATAATACAATAAAAACCTCATAATGCCAATATTAATTATATGACGAGACAATTATGTTACAGCAAGATTATTTTCAAATATCTTGATTATTTTTCTTTTTCTGCATAGAGATGGAAAAGAAAGCATGCAGTCTCAGCTCCTGTATTACTGACAAAGTGCAGTGTAAATTCAATTCAATTTAAACTTTTTTGATTTGATCTCAAACTTTTCTTCTCATGCAATGAAACGGATTTTTATTTACCACCGAAAAATGTTTTTGGACAACCAGGCTGATACATTCCTCCATTTGGATAGAAGTCAATGGTTCCTAAAGGCTTCTTGAAACCTAGTACTAAAGTAAAAACATCATGAATGAAAAAATCCCATAAACAGAATTATGAAGGCAATTATTTATCATCACATTCACTCCTAAAATCATGGAGGTCTTAAAGAAAATTTTTGCAATTATACCATTCTTTCTGTACTGTAAATCAAGGTCATGCTATGACGTAAAAGTCAAGGATTTTTTCTTTTTAAGAAAATTATATATCTGTAAAATGCTGTACACAAATCTATACAAAATTGTGTAAGATTCCTACTGCTGCCAAAGAGAAAGAGCAGAAACAGCTCTGAGATATTATTTGCATAAACAAATTTATGATATTCATATCCTCTCCAACCAAAATTCTTTCCCAGCACAATTTTCATTAGAGTAAACTTTTCCATTTTTTGCAAGACGTTAGATTCTGAACTACACTAAAATTAGCAGTAAATCAAAGTAAGAAAATTTCTATCTGTCCGGTAAAAGTAAGCAAAGATACACGAGTAAGAGTTAATTCAATCTGACCTACCTTCCTTTTTACCACACATTATCTTTATTCACAAAATGGGAGCATTACAAAAATTGGCATTTTACAGAAATGGATATAGGAAAATGCTTAAATTTTAATATTTAAGAAACTGATATGAAACTACACAAATAATGGGGCAATTGTGGTACTAAAGGTTTACTTATGGTTTTGAGGAAAAAATGAAACCAGAGATTAAAGCACAGCTGAAGCAGGCTTTACAATGCTCCTCTTTTTAACCTTACAGTAACATGATTTAGTATTTTAAGCAGTGGCTCTGTGATGTACTGAGTTGACAGAGCAGAGCCTGACTGTCTCAGAAGGGATTAATTCAGTGATAACCATGTGCTTACAGTCTCTGTGTTCATATGCACTTGCACAGCAAAAGAGCCTTCATGTTAACAGAAAATGTTCTCCTGCAGCACCATTTGGATGTTACTGAAACAGTTAATCCCTTCCTTCCCTTTTGCTTTCCTGCCTTTCCTCAAGCGGAAAGAGGAGAGTCAAAGCTGTTGTTACCATCAATATCTGAATGGATCACATCCACAAACTGCGCATCAGTAGGATCCAGCCTGTGGTCTGGCGGTTCTCCAGTGAATGAAGGGCCTGCTGGATCCAGACCTGAATAAAAACAACATTTGCATCAGAAAACCTGGGCTCCTTCTGCAGATATATAAAAGACCTGAGCCTTAATCAGCAGTAACTCTTCATTTTCTTGCTTTAAAAATTTTTAAAAAGCATGATTTTTCTCTTTAACTTGTGAAGAAAAAAAAATATTCCTACCACAAGACTGATCAACCCATATGTTGAATTTCTCTCTTTCCATAACTAGACGTGCTCATCTCCCATTTATTCAGGTGAATATAAACCAACAGCATTGGGGATCAAGTCAGGAAAATTTTTTTGTCCTTTTCCCCAGAAAACACCATACCTATTATACACTTTATAAAACCAAAATGGCCAATATAACTGCTCTCACCACCAGAACACAACTAGTCAGACACTCAGGTAGCACATCATTTAACCTAAGTGTCACCTGGATGAAGCACTCAATTTTCATTTGAGAGACTAGAGGTAACCTGTATTATATATAAATATAATATATAAATATATATTATACATATTTTGTATGAATGTATTACATAAATAAATGTATATAAAATTTATTATAAATAAACATATATAATATATTATCTAAGTTATATAATATATATTTTAATATTTATATTATATATATATTTATATTATATATATATATTTATATATATTAAAAATTTAATCTGTAATTTATGTCCTGAAGGCAGACTTGCCCCATTTCCTGAACTTCTATCAGGGCTATATTTTTCCTCATGTATGTCATTAAATATTCAGTTCTCGTTTGTCGATGTCTCAGAGCTCTGACAACAATACAAGGTACAACAGAATGTGTGCACTGGGATTAAAAGCCTTACCTGTAATTCTGCCAAGTTTGCCTTTATACTTCTGGCCAACAAATCCAGCTATATGAGCACCAAGACTAACTCCAATTAAATACAGGGAGTCAAGAGAAGCTCCACCCACCTATCGGGGGAAAAACACCAAAGCCAGTCACACACAGAATTAATGGAACAGAAAGCACTTGGCTGATTTAGTTCTCATTTTTGGTCAGTACTTTAAATTATATTTCTAATTTTCTGGCTCTAAAAAAAAAAAAAGAAGAATATTACAAAGTTCCTTTCAGTTTACAATCCTATATTAGTGTAGAAATTATAAAAGTGTAGAAATTATTTTCAAGTGTAGAAATTATGAAATTCTTTACCTAGAAAAATGTAAAAAGGAAGCTTGAGTCACATTTCTCCTGAAATGCCACATTAGTTAGAAGGGAAGCAGGTAAGGGAAGAGGAAGACATTTATCAGATAAAAGAAAGTTGAACCAAAACAATGAAGGAGGGAAAAAACATCTTGCCCTGCTTTATCCTTCCAATAAAATAAATTAAAAACATAATACTATTAACAAGTACTTTTGTCACACAGCTGCTGAATAATGGTGCCAAATGCACACCTTAAAATGCTTATTCTACAAAGCAGGCAGTATTCAAAAAAACCCAAATGAAAACCTACAGAAGAACTCTAAAACAGCATCAGTTGACCTAGTTGTAATCCCTGCAAAATGATGGGGTGACACACAAGATCTGAAATATTAGTATGTCTTAAAATGAATTAGGAGGGCCCCAGAGCAGCTTGTAAGTGTGAAAGTGATAGCTGTGGATGCTACAGACCCTCCTGTCCCATCACTATCAGGACTCACACACACTGTCACTGTTTGCCAGGCAGATCTGTAAACAGCAATTCGCTTAATTAATCTTCTCATAGTCCTACTTAATTTTTTTTTTATTCCATTACAATAAATCTACTGGCACAATTGCAAGCTGCTATCACTGTATCTAGTCCCAGAGGACAGATGCTTATAGGCTGAGATGAAAGGAGAGAAAGCCTTTCTCAAAACATTGGATGTTTTTCTGAAATTCCACAGGAATATTTTGTTACTACACAGTGTTGCCATCTTATTGCAGGGGTTCCCTACTGTTGTCTCCTTATCACAAAAGCTCCATACCTTCTTGGTGTTTCTCATGGACAACTCCTCAGAGCACTGACTTTCTTCTTCACAAAGCACCCACTACCCACCTCACCCAGCCACCCCACTCTTTTACAGCACTCTGCTTCTCATTGCTCACAGCTGTGGCCTGTTAAAGTCAGCCCTGCTCCTCATCTTTGATAATTGGCCCAGCTGCAGCTCTTTAGGGGTGAGATTACTCTCCACACTATCTCTACTTTCTTATATTCTATCCCCCTACAACACAGCATTCAGAATTTCTGAGAATGGCTGAGAAATAAATGGTGAGAAAAGATGAAAATTCAAGTGACAAATCAGACAACAGTGTAAATAACATCATCACGTTTTGTTCATTTGATCAATCAATAAATCTAACATCCAGTTAAAACCATTGGCATCAACTATGGTTTCAGCAAGAAGTTTATATCATCTTTGAATTAATAGTTATATCGTTGTCAGTGGCTGATTTCTCATTTAAAAGCTTTATTTACAGTAAATTAACAGTAAAAATAGTAGTGCAAAGCCTTTGTAACATGTTTATGCCACATACTATTTGAACATCTCTCCCTCCACTTTCCCACTGCTGAATTCATTCTTTCCAGAAGACCTAAAACTTCCAGCTGGTTCAAGAAATCAGATAGACTTTCAGGCACATTTCAGTGAAAGGGAATTAAGAACTCAGGTGAAGTTAAATATATGCAATAATAACTGCAAGTAAAGTTAGTAATACCTCTATAAAGAAATGTGATTTGATATTGTTCACTGGACTTCTCTGTAGATGCATTTTAAATATCCATTCCCACTCAAACCATGCTCTTCACACTCATTCAGAACAGATCCAATGCTCTGCCTTACCAGCATCTGGTCAATATAATTCTTCAGTATTTCTGCAACTTTTCTGCAGTTTTTCACAGCAATTCTGTAAATCACAGTGGTAGCACCACGATTCCAATCAACTATAATGAGATTCATATCCTCTGAAGACAGTAAAAGCCTCTTCATGTCACCCAGCCATGCTGGAGGAGATCCTGTTGGCCTGTAGCCATGAATAACAAAGACAATTTTCTTGGTTGTATTCAGGTACTCAGATGCAGTAACATTGTGTTCAATGAGTCTCTCAGCACAATCTCGATTTTTCCTTGTGTACAGGAGTAGCTGAACATGGAGCTCTGTTCCAGAAAAAGCATGGCCTAGGTTAAGGTCTGTAAATTCGGGACATTTTTCTTCCTCATCTGAAAAAGATGAAAATGTTAAGACAGTCATTTGATGAGTTGGGCTACCTGAAATACCACCTCTTCACTTTTCTTTCCATATCTTTTTCTGCTGAAAGTGGAGAACTTCCATTTTCTTTACTCTTGACCTTTGGAAAGAGGTGTCAAAACATCAAAACGTGCACTGAACAAGGTACCACACTTTAACTGACGACTCTGCAGATACCACTATTATATATATATATATATATATATATACACCACTATTATATATATATATATATATACACATACCACTATTTTATATATATATACCACTATTATATATATATGTATATACCACTATTTATATATATATATATATATATATATACACCACTATTATATTTATATATATATATATATATACCACTACTATATATATATATATATCTAAGGCTCCTCTGAACTCTTCAAATGTGAAATTATCCCAATTTTTCCTGAACAGTGTTTCTGTATTTTCTCCTTCTAAGTACTAATTAGTAGCCATTGTTGATAAGATCTTTTACTTCACCATCAAAGGCAGGTTCTCAGAATTTTTTTACAAGAAGTGCGTGCTGGATAAACAGGAAGGCTGTTGTGGTTGTTTCTTCCTCTTTGGGCCAGAGTGGCTGTGCTGCCAATCCTTAGACCTTGTTTATTTGATCTAGCAATAAGAAATATCTGCCTGACAAAATAGGAATGATCCAGAACTCTTTCCTAGCTTTGAAGCACCATAATGGCACTGTTACCAAGAAACAAAAGCAGAAAAAAACAAAAAAATCTTGCTCTGAGTTTGAAAAAATAAGAATTAAGGTCAGTGTACACAATGGCACATGACAAACAGAAGGATTTAGCATTTCTGTCTGTACTTGGATAGTTAGGGTGTACCAGATTAAGCTGCCCAAGAAGAGGATGGAGATTTTCAAGAGTCTAAAAACCCTAAATTTCTCCCCTGTCTGGTTATCAACATCCAAAGTTCACACTTTAAAGATCTCTTTTGGCTGCTGAGTTCACATTGTGTGGATAAACCACTCCGGGATTCTGGGCAGAACACCAACACCTGTCAGTTCTCCTGCAATGGCCTCTTCACCTTTGCTATGCTGTTAGTTGGTTTTTGGCCAAGGTTCTCAGCCCATCTCTGGACTTCCAGTGGGTTACATTACTTTACACAATACATTTGTCTCTCTATTACTTGATGGCACCTTTTCAACTCTTCCATCATTAAAATCTCTGCAAAACAAGTCACTTTCAAGAAAGCAAAAGTGAGAAAAGAAATTGTGTCTTGTTAATTCCATAAAAATAATATTAAAAAAAATAAACTGAATTTCTCAGATTTTTTGAGGCATAAGAGAAGCAGTCCCAGCCCTTCTCCTTTCCCCAGAGGACAGTTCACAGGCAGAACCAAATCCACCACATCTGTGATGGACAGCAAGGCTGCATTCTCTCTTAAAGCTGCCAAAGGCAAGCGTGGGTGGCTTACAAGGTATCTGAAATATGTGTTCAATACTACAGGTCAGGCTAAGCAAAGCTGAACAATGTGATTTATGGCATTCAAGGTGCAGTAAAGATTCAGTAAAGGCACTAAAGACACTGATTCACTAATTTAGGGAACTAGCCCAGTCACCTCTAATTCCAAACCATGTATCATCTACAAGGCCTAGATTGGTCACCTCTGGGCTGGACATCACAAAAAGTAATGGATATAGTCCAAACAAGAGCAGGATTGAAGTTACACAGTGTTAAAAATTAGCTGAATCTCCCTGCTGCAAACCAATCAGATAAAACTTTCATGCCTATCATCATGTTATGACAGTAACTACAATTATTACATGGAGAAAAAGACAGAATTATATTGAAAAATAAATACCATTGTTTTCCTCATTTAAACCCATAATAATATAAATAACTTTAACTGAGATTCCTAGACAGGTTATTAACTAAGAAGTGATACAGGAAGGCAACTCATTTCAGCACTTGGACTTAACAAGAAGTTCTGAAACTGAAAACTGTTCAGCTGAAGAGGACTTGAATTTTATAAAAATAATAATCAAGAACCTGGTAAAATGTCATGCATGTGACATGATCCTGAGATGTTAACAATATGTGTCACATTTGATTTCTGGTTTTCATATATTTGTATTTTATGATAAAACTAGAATATAAATTACATTACACTAACTTCACCTACAAAGTGAAAATAAAAACCAGCCACTTGATTATAGTTTCAATGGTACAACATGAAACTCTCATTTTGCCTGATCTGGTCTTTAAATCCAAGTTTAGTCACTGATCCTTAAAATTCACTCCTTCATATCTAAAATATAAAAGATTCATGCTAAGATATCTCTCTGTATCCCTTTAAATATTTTGAATTTTTTAAATCATTTGATTGGTAGAAATAATTCTTCTAAAATCAGTGGAATGACAGTGAGATGAACCAGACAGAGTCTGTTCCATGGGAATGAGAAATTTATCATAAGGAAATTATTTTAACTGCCAAACTTATTTACTAGCTGGCAAATGTCAAAGAGAAGCAACTTGTTTACTCTTGGCTGTGAAATGACAGAAGTTATTCTTTCAAAAGTAAATAGAGAATAAAAGGGAAATGATGATGTTTTTACTGTGGAATTAGATAAGTAATGCAAATAGGCTTTATAGATTTAATACTTTGAATTGTTTAGCGAGGAGTCATAGGGGGAATTTTTTCAATCTCCTGTTTCTCCTTGAGCACTGGAAGCAATACCCAGCTGCCCTTTGTGCTCTCTTGTTGGTGTACTCACTCTTTTCTCTGCAATCAAAACACACACCTAGGCATTGGGCTGTTAGGTATGCATTTTAAGCAAGTTAATGTATAATTGTAACATTCTTGAGCACATTTGTAAGCATTTTAATTATCTTGTGTGGTTGAAAAATGGGAAAATCTTAAGTGCACAGTCCTTTTTGTAACAATTAAAAAATGCAACACATAACTTGAAAATCTAAGCACCTATCACATCAGCAACAACCAATAAACCCACATGAGTATATTAAGACTATTTAATGATTACGTCTACTTTGTACAAAGTGCACATACCTGGTAGGTCTGTGGGCAAAGTACAGCCACAGATAAAGTACCAGGCTTGGTTGTATTTACTTTAAAACAAAAACTTATGTCTCAGTTTCAAAGTTATTGAATTCTTTTTACTAATCATCTGCTCCTTAGGCATAATTCATAAGATTTTAGCTTAATCTTTTGGCCAATTTAAATGAAGGAATATTCATTTTTTTTAATGTTTGATTAAAGCAAAGATTCCACATTACAAGCAAGCTAATGGTTCTTACCTGATCTCACCCAGTATATCAAACAGAGGAAGAAAAACAATTTCAGCATGTGGAAGTGGAGCAAAAGTGATGTGTAATATCCCAAAACAAATGGCAAATTGAGTGTTTCCTTATGCCAGATGTCTAACACAACTGAGGGACACCAAAGAAGCGAGTGAGTAGGAAGCAGAAAATAAAGCTGTAGCCAAGCTTCTGCACTTGTGACTCCTCCTATTGAGTGACTTCAGTGGATAGGGTGGTGGTTACTGGGCTGTGAGGGTTGGGACTGATTTTTAATCTATTTCCCTCTCTGTCTATCAGCAGAATTACAAGCACAATTAAGCAAGTGATGTCATGTGTTGCTGGCAACTCCTGCAGGTGTGGAGTTTGGGAAGTGGGGTAACTAATGCAGGCCACGAAAGAGCCACGGTGAGGGGGGTTTAAGTGCCATTAAAGATCCATAGTGAGGGGGGTTTTAACTGAACTGCAGTTCAGTTAACTGAACTGCAAGTAGGAGCACTGAGATGGATGGGCAAAAGGAGCTTAGAGCAAAAGGTCATTCTGCTGATGGTAGGATCTCCCTGTAAGAAACTGAAAATAGTTCTGAGAACTGTGTATCCAGAGATCACTTTTCCATAAAACTATCATCTGAGCTTTTCCCAGGATTCATCCTCTAATCTGAATTTTGCAATGCAAAAGCTTCTCTGGCAGAGAGGTGGAGCTTAGAGTCCCACATACCTCACCCAGATATTGATTTGCTGTGTGTTTTTTAATCTCGTTCCCTCTGTATCCCAGCTGCAAAACAAATCAAGAAATATTTTTTTTATAAGCTCATTTATTTACACATCACCTCACTGGGTAAATACAGGAGTGCAGACTACAGATTTTTAAAGTTTGAAGTGAGGCAGAGGCAGATAAGCCTCGCATTATTCATGTGTGACTTGTGGATGCTCAGCTTGCCTACATCTCTGGCCCAATTATTTCCAGTGCAGGAGAAAGAAAACCATCCCATAACCATTCAAATAGGATGCAAATGCACCTTAGGAATGTCTTTTTGCATGGAGTATCCTTTACAGTGCTTCCAAGCATAGGTCTAGTTTCCTTTGTTTCTTTCCACTACAGTTACCTGTGTGTGAGTGTGTGTTAATGTGTTTCATTATTTAATTTTGAGTGATCATTGTCTTCAGCTTTATGGATCTGAGCAGCTCCTCAAAGCTGTGCTGCACAAGATTTTGCATCAGACAGCCTTTAGGAGGTACCATCAAAGGTGTCTTTTTCACTTTGAATGAAGTCACAAGGAGCAAAAGATGCAGTATGTCTGCTGTTATGAAAATCAACTCAGCTCAACAAATGACCTTTAATTAATTTTTTGCTCCCATTTCTCAAATATGTCACTTTGTTTGGAGTAAAGTTCACTATGGCAGCTCCTGAATTCCTTTGCACTTCCCTGTCATCTCAAATCTTTGACACTTTGCCCAACCACTGCTATAAAAGCACAGCTTTGCTGACATCACATATTGCTTAGAACAAGTAATGGCAGGGTGTCACTCTGGCTCTTTCCTCTCACAACTTTTTAATCTAGATTATTGTTACAACAAAAGCTTAGTGCCCCAAGAAACCTTCAGGGAGCCTCAGGATGCACTCTGTATACACTCATTCATATACAAGTTAAAGCATAGAGAGATCAACACCACTAAAACCAAATTGCCAACAGTCCCAGTACAGCCTTTCTTGGGTTTATACAAGAGCCAACCACCTGATCTTAGAAGAAAATCTTACATATGTACTGCAATACGTACCTAATGCCACTAGCTGTGAATAAACCACTAACATTTATTCTTTTACACAGAAACAAGGAAAAGAAAGGACATTTTAAGTTTCTCTTGAACTGAAAACTGAAATAAGCCCAGCTCACAGTAATGTTGATATAACCCCCCCATGAAATGGTTTCAAAGGTCTCTGAAACATGGGAAAGGACTCCCTTACCAAATCAATGCCCAGAAAGTTTTGTGGTATTCATCAGGATGTTGAACTGGGGTGAACTCATGTCTCTGTCCTGTGACAAGGGAACTGTGCTCAACAACAGTGGCACTTGTGCTTCTGAGAAATTCAGAAATCCCAACTCCTCTTACTGGTTACACTGTAGGTTCTACTGACAGCTCCCTGCCAGGTAAATCCTTCCTGGTGAGACTGAGTTCCAGGTACACTCTCACAAACTCCAGAGTTCAGCTATTTCCTGTCTCACTTTGCTGCATTGTTGTTATGCACACTCATTATGCATCTTTTCCCACAAAGATGCACTCTCCCTCACACTGAAATTCAGAGTTATCTGCTTCAAAAGTGCCTTATGCAAACCAGAGGAGGATGCTGGCACTGCCTCTTCAGGACTTTGACCCCCAAAGTGCTCAGGACTGCTAGAGTCACCACCCTGATAATTTTAGGGGGATCCCACACACTGCTGGCTAAGTATTCAAGCTGAAGAAAGATATGAAAATTTAATTTTAATACAGTACAAGATTGCTGTGGCTTATCAATAAAAGAATGGCGTTATTACAATTAAATTTATACCCAGAAGTTTTGGATAAAATAGCATCTAAAAACATTACAGTGTGGTTTCTCAAGATTAAAATGGGATTCTTACACAAGCCTTGATATGCTGATCTGTGGTCATATGCAAATGCTATTTCCCCTTCTAATCCCCTCTCTAACCCCTGGGATTCCGTGGTGTTGGGAAATCCCATTCTCAGAACAACTCTCATTTCTCTTCCGTCTCAAGCCTCTTCTACAGAAAAATTCTTCTCTAACCACTAAGCTTAAGAGCACTGCTCCCTTCCAGGCAAGAGAAAACCCCACCAGGCTTTTGCAATGCCCTGTGTTTAACTATGAAAATAAGTTATCTAAAGATTGCAAACAAAAAAACTCTGACTTGTTGGAAGAAATGTAAGACTTACTGTCTTCTACACTGATGCTGGCAATTCCTGTAAATTGATAATCCCTTCCTAAATAGACTTGACAAGTTGGTGACTAATCGTCCTTTAGAAAATATGGGCTCTGAGGCAATGCACACCATTTATGCCTTGGGAAATAAATTCTTTAATGATTATTTTTCACACTGTTGTCATCAGGATGACTTGTGAAAATGCGCTCCTTTGTAAAATTACACTTTGAAAATATACTTGGAATGCTGAATATGTGGACATGATTGAAACCTGTTTGCAGCAACCAGGACAGCTGTGGGCTATAATGCAGGTGTAACTCCATCTTTAAAGATGGCAATCATACTCCAGTAATCTTTATTGAGAAGTGAACAAAATCCAATATTTCATATGTGTATTTTGTCAGTAACTATTACAATGCCTTACCATGCTGGTGAGGGCAGCGTTTGGGGAGTGCAGTTTCTTAGCCCAATTTTTACATAATTATGTATTATGACAGGAAGATGCTGCTGGTGACATAAGTATCACTGATAGAAAAATTTGGACATTTGTTTTCATAAAAATGTCTTCCTTTGCAGTTGCAGTTTTTAGTTTCTTACATCTCTTTACTGAGTTTAAAGTGATACCTTGCAAAAGGTTTTTACTGGAATTTTAGGTATGTAATTACAAAGTATTTTCTCAACTGCAGTTGCGAGTCTGATTTGCTGGGGATGGAATATATTGGGTCCACATCCAGACAACTGAACTGAGAGGAGCTCAACAGTGCAGTGAACTTTCAGGCTGGGCTCAGAATAGAACTGAAAGGTGAAAAAAAGGGAGACTGAAGCTTGTGAGGAGTAGGTGCAGTCTGGAGTGTTGACCTGCACAGGTCAGGAGAGTGGAGGAAGGTAAAAATCTGGGACAGAAACAAGGGCATGGCAAATAGCAAAGCTGACAGTGTGTATGTAACTTCTTCAGATCAGCCAAATACACCTCATACACACAGCTTTTAAGAATCACAATAAAGTACAGATTAGAAAATTACTTTAATGTTGTCCTAGTGCAAGTAACATGAAGTTTAAATGAGGAACAGGCACAAGCTCTGCTACCCCTTCAACTGTGCTGTTTGGTCACTGAGCTCCCCCACAATTGTCACTGCTCTGTTTGGATGTAACTTGCTAGTGATTGTTGTTGGCCTCTTAGGCCTGTTGGGTCACTGCCACTGTGACTGCATTTGGTCAAGGTGTCAGTTCACCATCTCTGGGAGCATTAATTCAGTCTATAAATCTCTGCAGGTGTTCTTGTTGCTGAACATGTCATCTTTCCTATAGGAAATTAAGGACGTTTAACTTAGAGTCATAGCCTTCTAATTTTTCTAAACACTGCTCATGAATATAGTCTTGAGTGCTTCACAAACCTTCATAATAATTCACGTGCTGTGGCAGGCCTTTAGTCAGCCACAAAACCAGAGCACAGAGAATGCACAAGAAATCTCTTGCCCTTTATGATGCACCTTAAAGAAGAACTGAGCTCACAGAGTCTGCACACAATTTTTGTCCTCCATTCACCAGCTTCAAACTGTTAAAATTTCCATTCCCAAGATTATTTGTCTCAATTCCTTCTATTAATGTAAGGATTTAGGACAGCCCATTTTAGGATCATGTTGGAATTGTGCATTCACATTCTGCTGCTATTTGGAACCCAATCTTGTTTTCTGAGATTTCAAATCTGGATCCAGTAGGAAAACACTCTGATCTTGAACTGTGGGAGGTGCTGGAATTATGTGACTTAAAGGATTTTGTCCAGTCACTGCCAAAGAAGCTCCTCCATGAGATTTCAGAAGGTGGTGAAAATCTCAGGTACATTATCAAGCAAGTGCTAATGCTGTTATTTTCCAGTACTATGTGATCCTTCCAGAAAATTTGCTTCAGAAGATATCAGGATAGAAATGACACATCTCCTGTCATTCTTAGTAGAACTATTCTGGTAGTGCAAGTTTTTTTGAGGTGACCAACTGGTCACAGTGGTATAAATTCTGATGGCCTGTGCTGTATGAGAAGCCAAGACTATTTTCAGCTCAAGTGTAAAGAAGGGGGGGTGTGGTGTTGCAACTCATGCAGCACCTCATTAGATTTGGGTAGAAAAGTGCTCATTTATTTAAATTTAAAAAATAAAACAAGAAGAAAAAAAACAACAAAAAACAATCAACCAAAAAAAACCCAACAAATTCGAAACCCACCAAGGTACAGAGAGCTTATTCTTTTGTTCTATTTGCTTAAGCAAAAAACCTCAATTTTAACTTTGAAACATTAACCCCCAGTTATGCAAGGAGGGTGACACTTGATATAAAAGAACTCTAAACTGAGGAGACAAATATTGCAGCTTTCAGCAGCAAAGGCACAGGTACAATAGTGTACTGGGTATCAACCTGAATTTTTCAGACAGATCATTTTCAGGAGGACATTCCTGGAAGGTGCATACTACAGCTAACATATACAGGTATCCAAACTGTTACACTGAACATTATTGAAAAGTGGTTCAGCATTCAATCTGGCTCATTCCTAGTGCACACTATAATGTGAATATAAAACTGAAGACTCTTTTAAGATTCAGCCATGGGTGTTGAAGTCCTACCTTAACTACAATTGATATGCTGAGCAAGAAGAAATAAAATTCCAAAGCAGGATGAACATATTTCAGTAGTCTTTTCAGAAGCATAAAGTATTGTTAGGAAAGAAGTACAGACATGCTCCATGGTAATCTCAGCTTTATCTTGTGCTCCCTTTCCTCCATGTGCCTGACTTGCCCTTCTCAAATCTATTTTTGACAGTGTTGGGCATAGACAGCTGGTCTGTCTGGCCCATGCTTTGCTACAGAAGACAAAAATCTGGTTCTAGATGAGGTGACAGCTTCTGTTGACATGGAAACAGATAACTTTGTGCAGTGCATCAAAAGAGAGTTTCACAGCTGCACATTGTTTACTACAGGTTACACACAGTCATGCATTCAGAGAGGTAAGTTTTGATAAGCCATTTGAAAAATAAATTACTTCTTGAAATATGTTCCCATAATCCAGAGATATCTTTACTAGGACTAGAAAATGTGGCTGAAGAGCTAATTTTTCTTCTGTAATCTTTCTGCTCTTGAATTTTAGAGTGCTTGTTCTGGATGCAGGAAGGATTCTAGAATATGATACACCACAGACTTTGTTACAGTGAAAAAGTGCCTTTTCTGAAATGGTTGCAGAGGCTGGGATAAGATGATGAAAACTAGTAAGTGAATTCTGAAGGAAACGCAAAGGATTTCTGGCATTCCATATATATAGGTGCAGTATTTTATATTTCATATAAAACAACTGACTTAAGAGCTCCTTGCAGCATTGCTGTTTACTACAGCTACAATCTGTATGTATTGCTCAGGTTTCTTAAAATTCAGATTTTATACAAATCACTTGTTTTATCATATTGGCACTGGGACAACAGAATGAAGCAGGGATGGATTTTCATGGCTAAAACTGTTGCATTAGTAAAGACTGATTGAAAAATAATTCTGCTGTTGACATGCTGCTCTTAACTTCGTCTAAGTTGTACTGATATTATGCTCATTTAGTTACAAATTCTTATTATGATTACACATTCAGGAAAAAACAAAACTGCTTGTTGTGTGGACACAGAGACAGATGTCACTTGGGGCTAATTTTAATACATCCCCCCATTTTTACTTAGGTAGTTCTTGAGGCAATAAATGCGCCCCATTAAGTCAGTTTTCAGTTTGTGATTTCTGAAAAACTGAAAACCACATCTCACATATCTAACTGAGCATTACAAAATCTCATTGTGAAAGAATCCCAAAAACTGCAGTCAGGTGGAGCTGCCTCTTTGCTGGTAAATATTAATGTAAACCTCTCTACTAATTACAGAATCAGGACAGGTTATGTACATTTACCTGAAGTGTCAGCTGAGTGTATCTGCTTCTGTAGGCCACATAAATAGTTATTTCCATTTTTCTTGCAGTTCCTGAAGCTCTTGAAATTTAATACTGACATGTAATCAGTCTTAAGATCCCCCATCAACTGCTTAAAAAAACACAAAAAAAGTAATAAAGTTCCTGGGTACAGCCCTGTTATATTAGTTTAATGCTGACACCTGGTGTATCAAGTACAATCTTAATTTCTTGCCCAAGGGAAAGTTATGTGCACGTAGGCTAGGGGAGGTAGCCATCAATACCTTAGGAACCAATCCCTTTTGCAAGGTCTAGAGAAAACAGTCTGAGGAGAGGTATCAGTGCATGGTAATTTTTGCTTTATTTAATTTTTGGGGAGAGCTTTCTGTGCTTACTGCCAGGCCAACATAACCTTTCACTTCCAGTTATTTTCAGAATGCAGCTGGGAGAGCTGCAGACTGAACAATGGCAAAGCCTGAGAGAAAAGCAAATGCTGGACTAGTGTCAGCAAAGCCATTCCTTCTCTTTCAGTGAGCTGTACCCCTCATATTTGATGGTAACTTCTGCTTTTTGCCAGCTTTGCAACATTTATGAAACACTGTAATTGTTCAATGTTCAAACTCTCTCACAGCTGACACAACTTCATCTTCTACATTTCAAAGGAATTTGAGGAACAATTTCCTTGAGAAAGTGAAAGAAGACAGATCCAAGGGGTAGAAATCGCTTTTATTTAAAAATCTAAAATGTTATTTATAAAATGCATTTCATCATCTGCATTGGGAAACAATTAGGGAACACACAATTGTTGAGGCCTCTTGATGCTTTCAGAATTTTAACTCACCAAACAAGGCTTAGCTAGAGAAATTGGTTACACACCTACCACCACAGGCAATCATAAGGATTACAGGAAGATTTCAGCCTTCAAGTATCAACTTTTTTACAGAGAGACTTTCGGTAAGCAGCCCATGTGCATACCTGGAAATATCCACTTAGTGCAGTGGACTCATCTTTAAAATTTAATTGTTTGTGCCAAAATACAGTATTAAAAGATACAAAATAAATAATTCAGAAAATCTAATAAATAAGGATGCATTGTAATATCCAGTGTATAGTAACTTCTCTACTAAAAACTCCAACCTGTAGAGATCTCCGAATAAATACCCTTTTGTGGATTTAGTTTTTACAAGTAAACAACCTGCCCTTCCCTTCCAGTTCCCAGATGAACACTGAAGGAGATTTAACTCCCCCAGGGTGAAGGAGAATGTGAAAGAAAAAAATACTTCATTTATTTGCTCTGAGAGTTTTAACAGCTCCTACCTAACTTGTCCCAAAACTGCAAAGCTTTTAATAGTTTAACTTCTCTGTGAAGTGGTTCTGTTTTATATAGGTCTGCTTGTTTAACAAAGTGCATTAAAGACATGAAGACCAAAGTCCTACTGTACCTCCAGTGGATTTTGGGATGAACTTACAGCAGGGCAGGAGGAAAGGCCACAGTGACTCTAAAGAGTTGGTATAGATGTTGAACACACATTTACAAAGCAGCAACTGAGGACTGTACTGCACCCAACCATGGTGTCACTGAAGAGGCACTTCTTTCACTGCAGGAGTTTTACTTACTGGAAGCTCCACACTTGGTTGGGGTCACTTTCAAAGAGGAAGGAAAGAATCCTCAAATAAAAAAAAAAAATCCTCGTTTTCAATGCAGGAAAATTAAGCAGATGTCAGCAGTACTTTGGGAATCCTCTGTCAAGTTACACAATGCTGATGGAAAGGCTGTGTGCAACTATGATTCAATTTAAGAGGTTTTTAATTGGATTACTTCAAAGATGCATTTAGACAATAGCTATGCAAACAGCTGAACCAGCACAACTGATTTATGGCAGTGCCATAAATCAGGCCTGCTGCCAGGAGAGTAATAAGCCTATTTTAATATAGTCATAGGTTAAAACAATAAATCTAAGCCCCACACTTTATCTTAGCAAGGTTAATACAACATTATTCTGGAGAAGACAAGAAAATCCTTAAAACCACCTGTTAGTAGAGCTTACTTGATGAAGACTGGGCTGATGGATGTTGAAACAGTCTTAGCTGAAAGACATGTTTTTTTTGGTAGGAAGTTCCAAGCAGATAACAGAATTCAGCTGGTGCTTGATTATTGCTTAATCCCTGCAAAGAGAACTGTCACCAATTCTCTTTTTTTCAGATCAGTGACTTTGTTCTCCTCACAACACATTTTCAAGGTATTTGTATAGTGATCTATTTGCCTAAAATAGAGTCCACCTCAAACCCTGAGTTGCACACAACACTGTTTCTTTCCCAACAGGACAGCTACAACCTCTGTTCCGTTTAGAGTAGGGATATGAAAAAACTTAAACCACATAAGAACTAAAAAGCACAAAGTAGTTGGGTCAATTTTCATTTACTAGGGCTACAGGAATTACATTTCATCCAGGCCATCCCTTCTGTCCCACACTTTCTCCACGAGGACAGTATGGCTTGGAGCACTTCACAGAGAAGATGTCACACACTTGGAAATGCAGAATGATGAAATTCATGTTGGTCAAATTCAAGGGAAGACAGGCAGGTGTGGCCTCAAGATACATCAAATCACTGTAGTTTTAAAATAAGGCAGGGGCAGGTATGAATATTTGGCAATATACCCTCGTTCTCTGTGGAGAACATCAGCACCTGTGTTTAACCAGCACAGCCAGGTCAGGAATGAAGCCCTTGGAGACCAAGAAACTGCACTGGCAAGAGCCACGTTTTCAATAAGGTTTCCTAATCATGGGACAATTTGCCATGGAGCCTCAGCATACCATTATGCTGTTATGAACAGCAGAAGAATCAAGTGAATGCCTCAGTCTCATTTAAGCTGCAAGATGCCTTTAGGAAAGGTGCTTATATGCTCAAATGGCTCAATCTGATAAATAAGTGTAAGCTGAACACTGCCAGTGCTCTGTGCATTAATGCTGCTTCACAGTCCTTCCAAGGAAATACACTGGACCCAGGAATACCTCAGTATCACATCATCTCAAACCTTTGGTCACACTCCCTTGATACTTTGAATACACACCACTCCAGGATTTGCTAATAAAATTTAGCAAGAAAATGTGGGTGTGTCATCATTGGCATTTTCATCCAATATCCCCTCTCCAAGTAAACACAGCACACTTCAGAACTCGTTTGTACCTTTAAAGTAACATCAAGCTTTAGCACAGGTAGGTGTCCAGTAACACCTAATGGGAACAGGTGAAAATTGAATAGAATGAAGCTAAGATCAGGTTCCATTGCCAGTCAGATAAGTATGGATCCTTTTGGAGAGCTGGAATGCAACTGAGAAGAGTTTCTCTTCAGTTAAAATTAGTCTTCCGTAAATGTTTGTTGGGGATTTCTATAGCACTGACTTGGAGAGGCCAGGACCCAGCAAGAATTCCTGCTTGGATGGCTACACCTGTCACAACTGCCAGGTCAGGATCCACAGAGGTGTTGGGTTCCTTCCCAAAGAAGTCCCGAATAACTTCACGTATTTTGGGAATCCGTGTGGAGCCTCCCACTAACACAATTTCATCCACTTCAGCCTTGTGCAGGTGCCCTTCCAGCAACACCTGTTCAATGGGCACAAGGATCTTCTCAAAAAGGTCCTCATTTAACATCTCAAACAGCTTCCGAGAGATTTCTGTTTCAAACATGACTTCCACAAAGTTGCCCTCTACTTCGGAAGCGTCTCCAAGATTTTTCAGGCCTTCTGTGTTTTGTGAGGCACTGTTTGCTTTTACCTGGCTTTTTGCAAGTTCTCTTGTCAGCTGGTTTGCTGGCAGAGTCAGCAGCACCCTCAGTGTAGCTGCCTCATGGACAGTCAGGTTTAATTTGGCAGCTTCCACAGCCTGCCTGAGGCGGTGAATCTCCTCCTTCTGCGTGGGCAGAGAACCAAACCTTTGACGGAGCTGATCATACAAATACACCATCAACCTCTGGTTGAAATCCTGTCCTCCCAGCTTGTTGTTACCTGGAAGAAAAGAATAGAAGGCATCAGACAGAGCATCTTCAAAGCCCCAGAAGGCAGCTTCTCTTTTACTGAGAGATGGTGCTCAAGGGCCAGAACAATCACAGAAGGACCACAAGTACATGAGCTCACAGAGACAATAGACAAATATGCTTCTCCACTGCACACATGATGGATACTAATTTCCACTGTTTCGTTTTGACTAAAAACAGTAACTCACTTAGTGGATCTCTGTCTAATTAAATCAGAGCGAAGGTGCTGAATCTTTCATGCTGTTCCACTCTAACTGGACTGAGCAGCAGCAGCTCACATCAGAACTTGCTTGCTGAAAGCAACACAGGCAGCTGGCATGCAGGCCAGCTGAAGGATGGCTGTCTCTTCACTAGAGTGACCAAACACTGCTGCCAGAGCTCTGTGCCCAGGGATGAACCATTCATACACCAATCCCAAAACTTCTGGGTTAATGGCCTGCGCATTCCCAAACCCTGCTCAGCTCAACTGGCACCAAACCCCAGGCAAGGAGGCACCAAAGCACTGGTCAGTGATCTGCCAATATTCCCAGTTTGGGCAAAGGTGACAGAAAGATTTGAAACAATCCCAACTCCACAAAGTTTGGTCACAGTAAGTGTAACATGCACCAACACTTTACTAGTGGGCACAAAAGTTAACAGAAATGGATAAAATGAAACCACAACTTACTGCCAAAACCTATCACTCTGTAGGGTCTTAATTGCTGAAACCAGCCACAAACTTACTTTTGCATGAAAATCAGCAGAGGGTGCATTGGGAAAACACTCTGTGACATGGATGGTATGTTTTAAAAGTCCCTCCAACGGTGACTTCAGGTGCACCTTACCTCCCACTCCTTGAGAAACAAAAGCACTTTTCTCACCTGCCATGGCTCGTGTGATGAACATCCCTCCCATCTTGTTCAGCAGAGACACATCCAAAGTTCCTCCACCCAGATCCACCACCAGGACATTAAACACATCAGCTTTGTGCAGCCCATAAGCCATAGCAGCAGCTGTGGGCTCGTTGATTACTCGCAGAACGCTGAGCCCTGTGAGGAGCAGAGACAACAAGCAACACTCAGCAAACTGCAGTTCTTACATCACAATGACATTTGCCATTACTTGTTGGGCTTTTTTAACCACAATCAAGTTAAGTGTCAGATCTAAAGAAGTAGTTTCCTAATCAGTAATATCCAATGAACTCTTTTCCTTACTAAATCCTAAAATAGTGCTGCTTCAGCATCAGAGCAAAATCACAAACCATAATGTGCCCAGACACACTGCTTCCAGAGAAACTTTGCTAAGGAGATTTATTCCAGGCACTCTATTTCTGTTCAAATGATTGTCCAAGGGTGCTCTATATAGTCTCACTATTTGGAGATTATAAGAAAGACTATTTTCTCTGAAGTAAAACTTACTTCCAGGCACCTATGTCTGCATTAGCCAGCTGCACCTGCTGGTACTCAGAAGTTCTCAGCTGTTCCTCACAATAAATCCACTCTAAGCTTCTCTGTCACTGATTCACTGTTTCTATATCCTCCACAAAGACCTTAATGTTAGTGAAACAGACCTCAAGCTCTCCAAGAAAAACTCTGGAACAGAGAGACATCACCTGCAAGGTTAGCTGCCTCAATGGTAGAATTCCTCTGCCTTTCATCAAACTCTGCAGGCACGGAGATGACTGCCTTGGAAATGGACATGCCAAGGTTGGCTTCTGCCATTTTCTTCAGTTTCAGCAGCAGCTTAGAGCCAATGCGCTCTGGAGTGATGTGAAAGGTTTCATTAGTTGTCACAGAAAATTCAGCTAATCCATTCTTGTTGACAATCTAGAAGGATAAAGCAACACAACCCCCAAGTGAGAAATCTTCCCACCAAATATTTTATTTGCATATAGTCTCTGAATTCAGGAAAAGTTTAAATGTGCTTTTGCCATTTCTGGGCCACTTTTATTCCTTGATTAGGAGGATTATGCAAAACATGCCACTTAAGGGGTGAAAGTATATCCAAAAAAATGATACTCACTATGCCCTAGTAAAACACATTAAAAAAAGTTAAGACCTAGAAACTGTGGAGTCAACTTCCAACACCTCATTCAAAGACAGAAGGGGTGGATTTTTAATCATTAGATTATCTTTCAGGTTTCTGAAAGGAAACAAACAGCTTGCTACTGAAACAGCTTCTCTTAACAATATTAAAAAATTAAAAATACTTCCACTTCTCCACTTCCACTGCAAGTGGAAAAGACCACTTGCGGTACACAATTTTTAAATTATTTTTTCAACCAATTCTGCACCATGCTCATATAATGCAGGTTAGTTTTTTTTAAAGCAACTTTCAAGTTCTGCTGCTGGTCAAGTAAGTAGTAAAGTACTGAAGCAAAAAACACATTGGGACAGAGAAGATGTGGCTTTAAAATTTTTTGGGGTTTTGGATTTTTGGTTTTTTTGGGGAGGAAGAGGTTTGTTGATTTTTGTTTGTGTTTTTATTTTACAATTTTAGGGAGAAGTAAAGTTTCAGCAAAGCACAGTTAGCATTTCAAATTTAAATTTATCCTTTCAGAGATGGGACTAGAAGGTTACTCAGAAACACATTTCTCAATAGGGAAACACAAGGTCCTCTGGAAAATCATTATCAGCTCTCATGAGGTGTACCTCAGCAGAGGTACACAACTTCCACAACCGTTTCCTTCTGCTCTCTGGATACTTCTTGTTTTCAGGCACATCAGATTGGGCCATATAACTCAAGGTCTGTTAAGATGACCAACCACATTTCAGGTATCAGAGAATCAGCTTGGAGGGACTTTCCTGACTTTCCTGGAGCTCATCTCCTGCCAGTGGCAGTGACACCTTCCACTAGACCAGGTTGCTCAGACCCCATCCAACCTGGCATTGAACACTTTTGAGGATGGAGCATCTGCAATTTCTCTGGGAAACCTGTGCCAGGGCCTCACCACCCTCACAGTAAGGAATGTTTTTCCTAGCTTCTAATCTAAACCTACTCTTTTATCAGTTTGAAGCTGTTTCCCCTTGTCCTGTCACTCCAGGCCCTTGTAAATAATCTCTCTCCATCTTTTCTGCAAGCTTCCTTTAGGTGTCGGAAGGCCACAGTTCACCCCAAAGCCTTCTCCAACCCCAGTTCTCCCAGCCTTTCCTCCCAGCAGAGCTGCTCCATCCCTCTGATGCCCTCGGTGCCTGCTCTGGGCTGGCTGCAGCAGGTCCCTGTCCTTGCTGTGCTGGGAGCCCAGAGCTGGATGCAGCCCTGCAGGTGGGCTCTCAGCACAGGGGGCAGAGGGGCAGAATCCCCTCCCTGCCCTGCTGCCCACGGGCTCTGGGTGAGCCCAGCACACGGGGGGCTCTGGGCTCCCAATGGCCAGGCCAGGGCCAGCCTCTCACCCACAGCACCCCCAGGGCTGCTCTGGGTCTCCATGCCCAGCCTGGATTCCATCCTGCTTGGAGGGAACTGCAGGAGGAGGCTGCCTACCTTAAAGGGATACCTGCTGCTTTCACTCTGCAGCTCCTCTGGAGTGAAGACTTTCCCAATGAACCTCTTGGCATCGTAGATGGTGTTCTGGGGGTTGGCATCAGCCAGCTCCAGGCCCTGGTAGCCGACGTGCACGCCCGTGTCCGTGAAGGAGACCACGCTGGGGATGCTGCTGTGGCCACTCTCATCCAGGATGACTTTCACAGCCCCACTGCCCGGCAGGAACACGCCCACGGAGCAGTAGGTGGTGCCCAGGTCGATCCCAATCACCCTGGGCGTGGGCATGGGCAGGTACTGCTGTGCCAGGTAGCTGGCCAAGAGCAGGGCCAGCACAGCAGAGCCTGAAACATGGAGATGGGAACGGCGGGGTTAGGGCATCACTCTGCAAACCTACAAACCTACACAAGTGACTCTGTGTGACACACTGCACCTCCTGCTGCTTTACTTCACACCCCGGAGCCTCGTTAGCTGCCTAATTAGTTTTTAATTTCCTGCTCAACAGAGAGCGGCTAGAAGTCAAGAATTTAAGGCATTAAATATTAAACTGATCAAGGAAAATAAAGGCCAAGAGACAGCCAAGCCAAAAATATCACCAGGCTGTAATAATTCTGTTTCTCTCTGCATGTTACTGCAGTAACACAGGGTAATTAGTGCTTCTGCAGGAGCTGCCTATGAATGGCCCCAAAAGGACACTGACTTAATGGGGCCACCCAAAATCACAGTGAAACGGCAAACTCACAATTCTAACACCTCCAGCTTCATCAAAAGTCTAAAAATAAGGGGAAAGAAACCCATAGAACCTCATTCTGTTTCAGCCACAGCTCCCAAAAAAGCATATTCCCACAGCTCTGAATCTTTCCTGCACCTTGAAACCCAAGAGAAGACCAGTTTATGTGCAGAAGAGTTTGTTGTTTCGTTGATTTTCTTTTACTTCTACTTACAATCAACAAACACATGAAACCCAAAATTCTAGCATCAAGTAATGCCTCAAATGATTACAAAAAAAAAAGCCCCAACAAACAAAATCTGAAGAAGAATAAAGTTAAATTTCAAAGAGTGGGTGACCTCTTTTTTTCCCAGCAGGGAAGAGTGGTCATTTTAGTGCTTCAAACAGACTGGTTGGAAAGCTCTGGCTTGCTCTGGGCTGCAAATCTTCCCAGGTATTTCTGAGCAATGTGCCACTGAGCACTCTGTCTTTCATAGAATCCCACAATGGGTCAGGCTGGAAAGGACCACAGTGGGTCCAACCTCTCTGCTCAAGCTGGGTCATCCCAGAGCACACGGCAGAGGATTGTGTCCAGACACTTCTGGAATATCTCCAGTGAGGGACACTCCACACCCTCTCTGGGAGATCTGTTCCAATTTTTAGTCTTTCACTGCACAGTGAAGAATTTCTTCCTCATGTTCAGGTAGAACTTCCTGTGCATCAATTCCTGCCCATGGCTTCTTGTCCCATCGCTGGGCACCACCGAGCACAGCCTGGTCCCTGCTCTGACCTTTCCCTGCAAGAATACATTGATGGGAAGGGAAACAATACACTGATGAGGTCCCCTCTCTTCTCAGGCCCAACACCCTCAGCCCCTCAGCCTTTGCTTCTAAAATCTCCAGCCCCTCCTCATCTTTGCTGCCCTCCGCTGGACCCGCTCAAGGAGTCCCATGTCTCTCCTGTACAGAGGAACCCAGAATCGGACACAGCGGAAGACACCGAGGACGGGAAGTCCGTGCCACCCTGGAGGGCCAGCCCGGGGCGACACTGGTGGCAGAAAGACGCGACAGCAGAAACAAAACTCCCCCAAAGCCCGCAGCCCAGCCGCGCCACCGCCTCACCCAGCACAGCTATCTGCCCCGCCATGTCTGCCCGTGGCTCCGGCGCTGACGGCTCTTTCCGGGCCGCGCGGGGCACGCTGGGAACGGTAGTACGTGTAGCCCGCCAGCCTCACTAATGCTGTGGGCGACAAAACCACAACTCCCAGTGCGCATCGCGGCGCGGCCGGTTCCGGCGGGTACCAACCAATGGGCGAGGAGGCGCGTTACCCGTTAGCAGGGGAGGCGGAGCGCCCTCTCAAGGACGCATGCGCAGACCTGAGCCAGGGAGTCGCGGTGGCTGCTGGGATTGGTAGTCCCGAGCCCCGGCGCCATGGTGCTCTGCGGCCTCCGGCCACCATGAGGCGTCAGAGACCGCGGCTGTCTTCTTTTATCCCCCTCGGTTCTCAGCTAGAAAGTACCGAAACCCTCTCTGCGAGGGTTTCGAGAGAGCCTGGCCGTGGTGTCTTTCACACGGCCAAGAGCCAGGTTCGGAAAGGAGACACTGTTCATTCTGCTCAGTGTGCAAGGCAGAAGCTTTCCACACATCAAGCACACCGGTTCTCAAATCTTTACAATAAATATATTCATTGCAGCAAACAAATCACAGTTCACTGGCTACAAGTTCTCTTATTAATGGTGAGGGGAGATTTGCTTCTTGTCCACCTGGCACTTAGAGAAGGAAGGAGAATGCAGGTGAAACCTAAAATGCGTCCTGGAGGGGCAGAATTAGCAAACACTAAGAAATGCAGTGGGAACCAAACTCTGTGGTTTGCTTCTCATCAGTTATCCTTTTCCCTTCCCTTCCCTTCCCTTCCCTTCCCTTCCCTTCCCTTCCCTTCCCTTCCCTTCCCTTCCCTTCCCTTCCCTTCCCTTCCCTTCCCTTCCCTTCCCTTCCCTTCCCTTCCCTTCCCTTCCCTTCCCTTCCCTCCCTCTCATCATAAGGAATAATGGATTTTCACATTCTTGCAGAGCAGGTTTCTGTTTCAGGCAGAAGTTTAAGTCAGAAGCTTTTTAAATAGAAAAAAATATTCAAATGAGTAGCTGGTAGCAAATAGTATCGTGAAAGAAAAGTTAGACTAAGTCTTACTGCAATTACCATCTGCAGCATCTCTGTTTCTCCTAAGTGACGGAAAGACACATAACACAAAAGTAATTCTCAGGAGCTCACTTCTTAAAATCTTCCATATGCAAAGAAAGTGGCACTGCTTTAAATTAATAGTAAAAAATGCATTCATCCTCCATTTATGGTTAACATATAGTGATGTGCTTCATTCTCAGCATGAGAAGGTGGAAACTCTTTAGAGAGGGAAGAAAAGGTTAAATCATTCAGCCTCCTTAATGGCTCATCATCTGCCTGTTTTCTAATTACTTAGGTAACTTAATTTCTTATATTAATTTCTTTTGGATACTTTAATCATTTTTCTTGAAGTGGGACCATTGTAATTTTGCTCATTCTTAAGTGGGAGGAAACTCATAATAGTTGTTTACAGTATTTCCTCATCTCATGAGCAGGCACCTTGTGTTTTATGCTACTATCAGTGGCTGGTGAGCAAAAAAAAAGGTTTAGCACAAACAGGGAGTATAATCAAACTGGACTTTGGTCATGATTTTGATATTTAATAGCAGCTTTTTTTTAATACATAGAGACCATCTGAAATATGATGCTGCAGAGTGCAGATATGTAGGGATGTGTTTTAAAAAGTACTGACACAAGCCCCTCATTTCAGAGATTTTTTCCTTTTCTGGAGCAGAGGCCGGGCTTTGGGTTTTGTCCTTGAGGGTAAGCCTCTAAGAGACTTTGGGATCACTTGTTACCACACCTGCCCAAGGACAGAACTCAAATGCCCTTTTATTTTTTCCTGTGTAATTTCCGTTCTGTTTCTCTTTAGCAGAGCAGCTTAATGAATTCAGTGTGTCAGTCAGGGCCTCCCCAGCTGACTGACTCCCTGGAGGCCTGGCTGTTCCCTGGCAGTCAAGTCAAGGGGAGCATCTCAGCAGGATTTCTGCCCTGCAGCAAAGCTCTGCCATGCCAGAAGCTTCTGCAGAAGCCACTGACTCCCCTGTAGCTGCTTTGGGGCTGCTGCAGAGTTTGAGGGCTTGGTCCACCACAAGGATTCTGTAGTCCCTTGAGCACATGGTCTTCAGCTGATGTGTGTTGGAACGCAGAACATCCCTCTGGCTGTCCAGGATGGCCAAGACCCCTGCCAGGGGGCTCAGAGACCCTGGCACAGAGCCCAAGACCCCTGTGGTTTTGATTATGACCCGTGGAGCAAGTTACCAACCTTATATGAAGATCAGCAAGCCACAACAGTTTAGGTAGAATAATAGTGAAGTTATCACGGGGTGGAAAAGTAGATTTTGGGGGTTTTGGTATGGGGGTTCAGGAGGCAAGATGGAGGCAACTGGGTGTGTCCAGCCTTTCTCCTTCTTCTTCTTGGCCTCCATCTTCTGCTGTAATGTTGGCACTTTTAGATTGGTTTAGAGTAGAAGCTCACTGTCTAACAAAGGTGATAGGTATTGGAAAGTAATTGTAAACATTGCATACATAGTTTTTAGTATAAAGACATAACACTGCCCCTGGGGCAGGCAGAGTGTCTGGAACTGGCCTGCTGGATGGACCTCAGCAGGACAGGAGAAAGAATTTTATAGATAAGATACAATAAACAACCTTGAGAGCGAGAAATTAAGAGCTCTGACTCATTCTTTGAGCGCCGGGCTGGGAAAAGAGACTTTCTAACATTTCTCGGGGTCATTCTGACAAGCTAGAGACCCCAAAAAATGTGCTTAAAAGAAGTGCCTAATTGTTTCCCTCCAGGTCTTCTCCATGACCTAATTAGGACCTGCTCATGGATACTCCTGGACTCTGCACAGTGATGCCAGACTTGTCTTGCATCCCCAAAATAGGGACAACTAATCCTGGTGATCGTGCCCTTGTGTTTTTGGGCATTGCCACTGTGTCTTCTGTATCACCTTTTTTTACCTACTCTTGTTTGGGTCTGTCTCCATTTTCCTCCATTATCTGAGGGAGAGCTACACTCAGGCATGGATTGTTCAGGAACAGAAGGGAAAATTCCGTGTTTCTGGAGAAAACAGCTTGATTCTGCACAGAATAATTCAATATTCATTGGGCAATGAGGGAGAGGCTTATTTGACTGGGAGAGAAAGCTATGGAGCCTCTGCCCCACAGAGTAGGGGGGCATTTATGTTTTCTCCTCATGGGAAAAGCATAAATGTGTTAGGGGCAAACACTGAAAGGCTGCTCTTTGTTTTCCTGGAGTGCTGGGCTTTTCCCACTTCCCTGCCACAGCAGGCAGGGCACCTACTCCATGGTGAGCACCCTCACCTGAGGGTGGGCAGTGCAGGTTCAGACCTGCACAACTGCTTGGAAAAGCTGTGATAAAGCTTCTCTGGGTGCCCCTGAGTGAGATGCTGCAGTGCCAGGGGCTGCAGTCCTGAGCTGCTTGCCTTGGACACCTGGGCTGGGCCACATCCTTGGCCACCACACACTGGGACCCTGATACCCACCTGGCATGACTGTAAAGGGAGTGTGGAACCAGCTCCCTCTGAGGGGCTGGGCAAATGCTTGTTTATCCTTCTTAGTGCAACTGTTCACTCTGGTAGTAAGCTGTTTATAACATTTCAAACGCTTTTCAGGGATTAATTTCCTTCAAGGGGCTGTTCTTTTCCCCTGGTGCTTTGATAGGTGGAGGTAAACATGTTTTTGTCTGCAAGTAGCTTGAGGGAGAGAATTGTACTTGCAATGTAAGAGCAGAGGCTGGTTTTAAAACAGTCTCCCATCAGATGTGAACTGGTGTCTGCAGGAAAAATCCTGCTACACTGGGGATTATCACTCAAACCCTACACCTGTGATGTGCTAAACACAGTTCAAGCATTCGGTGTGCGTGGAATCAAATACAGCTTGTTTTCATTTGCAGGATGCTTTGCATCAGCTGGATTCCTGCATTTGGAGAAAAGGGAATTGAGTTTGCAAAGCATTCTCTTTTCTGCTGTTGTGCAAAACAGGATTTCATCTTTCTAGCATGAAATCAGTGAGTGCTTTCTGCATTGTCTCAGCCAGTGTCTAAATCTGAGACACAGGGTGCTGGGATATGTTCAAAGCACAGTGTGATCCCATCAACCCAGGGTGATCAATCCATGTTTTCCCACTATGAAGGAGGAAGGGGGAGAGGGATTGAGATCCACTTTGTAGGTGGAGAGCAGCATCACTGTCTCTCTGAGAAGGGAGGTGATTAGTGCAAGGTATTTAGGAGATGCTAGAATCTGAAACCTCATTTTCAGTTTTTAACGTGGATAACAGTGCCTTAGTGCGAGCACGTTGTCAAAACTGCAGAGGTCCCTGATAGTTCCTTTCCCTAATTAAAACACTGATCTTCTCCTGCTGTATATGCTTGGGAAAGGGATGGATTTCACCAGCCTTCCTCTGACAGTTCAATGTCAGGCAGCTGGATAGAGGAGCACAGCCTTCAATTTAGATGCAAAAGTTTCCATTGAAATTCCAGCACACAGCCTAAAGATTTCTGGCTCCTGTTGAGTGGCTGAGTGGCTGGGCAGGGGTGTGCTGCATTCTCCATCAGTCACAAACTCACTCCCCAGCTGGAGGCAGCAGGAGCAGATCAGGGCTTCTCCACAGTCCCAGAGAGCTGAACCACGAGGCGTGGGAGGAGTGCAAGCAGCACCCGGCAGATGTCTCTGCCATGCAGCATTCCTTCCCCAGATTGCTTGTGGTGTCTGACAGATACCCGCAGATTCATATAAAGCATATTAACCTTTAGCAGGAGTTATCCAAAGTCTTGTAAAGGCGTAACTCATGAAAACGGTGCCACATTTTCATTACAGTTTCTTTAATTGCTTTAAAATACCCATTTCACCAAACCCCCGTGAAATAATTTTGAGGTTAACAATGAAATTACTATTTCCCCTTTCATGAATACAGTTGCAGTGATACCAGTATAATGTAAGCCAGTAGGTGTCTAGGAAAAACAATTTG
This sequence comes from Ammospiza caudacuta, assembly GCF_027887145.1. NCBI lineage: Eukaryota > Metazoa > Chordata > Aves > Passeriformes > Passerellidae > Ammospiza > Ammospiza caudacuta. The sequence continues at coordinate 10,893,590 of NC_080594.1, forward strand.
GAAGAGAAAAGAGATTTTCACAGATTTTTTTATCTGTCCCACTTTTCTTCTTGAGTTTCAGTCGGACTGAATGCTGATGCAGCTTTCTGTGGTGTGCAAAATAAAAACCAGAGACATTTGATTGAAGAGGGAAAGCAGTTTGGCACTTCCTGATCTGGTAACTGAGAGTTTACCTTCCTGCTTGACCATGGTGAAGTGGGCCAATATTGCAAGGCCAAAAGGCAGCTGTGAACTTGGCTGAATTCTCCCCAGCCACATCAGCCTGGGCTAGTGGGTCTGAATCGTGGCTTGGCTGGCATTCATGCTGGTGCCTGAAGCACATCATCCACCTTCTGCTCAGCTTGGGTGTCCTGTGTGGGATCAGGGAGAGAGGGACTGCACGGGGTGACAGGAAAAGTGATCATTCACAGCAGTGTTTGCTGCACCTCGCTGCATGACGGGCTGCAGAGCTCAAGGATGGGATGGCTGGGAGCCTCATCATCTGCACCAATCATCATGGTGATAATGATAATGAATAATACGAGTTTCAGCAGTCTCCCAGGAGGCCACTTTACCTCATTCATGTTTTTGCTGTGTATATGAAATCCATACAGATGTCAGTCAGGCTTGTCAATTTGGTCGATTGTAAATGACAACAAAAGGATAAACACAAGAATGCACTCAAATACAGCTGCCTGAACAGTGAGCTCCCCAGGCAGAGAAGTTTTGCAATGTGTGTAGATAGAGAAAAGTTCTGTTCTCTTTTTTTTTTTTTAATTTTTTAAATTTTTTTTTGTGGAGTACTCAGGCAGAAGTATTACGTTTGTTCTTTTCCTGGAGGTGTAGCCTACACTACCTCAGTGGGTTTGTACACTGGATAAGAACTTTTGGGCCTTTACTGTGAATCTTTTGACTGGCACAGAAGGTCTATTTCAGTCATCACTTAGAAGCAGTGTTATGGTACTCCAGGAGCAGCTATGCTCTGCCTATTTTCCTAGAAGACCCAGCTCCCTGGCCCATATTGCTTCCAATCCAGGAAAAATTAACAGGTAAGAGCATGTATTCCTCTTTACACTGTGTGAAGCCAAGGAACACTGAAGGTCAGTGACTTGAGAATAAATAACAAGCCTGGAGGGCCAATACAGTTAGAAACACTGTTCCAGAGATCTCACAAAAGCATCAACCTTCTTCCATTGTTTTTAGGAATCTCTATTGAGCAGTATCATCAAAGATTTGATGGGAGAGGAGAGGACACTTCTCCTGGTAATGGCATTTCCTAATGGTCTTTATAGTACACATGTGTCGTGCAGGAACCAGAGTTGCCATTATTGTGTAAATATGCCCAGCTTACTTCAGTTTAGTGGGTACGTGGTTCAGGTACAACTGAGATGTGAGCAAGCTCATCCAGCATTATACAAACTCAGTTTTGGTGTCACTCATTCCTGAATGCCATATGTAAAACCAATAGCACTTGACAGCATAGCCCACCATGGTTCTCTCATACCCTCTGAAACAGGGGTTGAAATGTTGAGAACACAGAGGAAGAAAACTGTGTCATCAGCCTAAGTCAAGGTCTTTGGTGTTGCTTTGTACCTTCCCAGAACCTCTGGTCAATTGGCAACCACTCTGCATTAGTTGTTCCCTGTGCCAAGGCTCGCAACCTACCTGGAGGGCTCTGGAACCTGTTCCTGACAGCATTGATGGAATCGTTCCGACGTTACTCAGATCACAAGCCAAGCCAAGATGTCAGCCACACCACGTCTTCTTTTCTCAGCATCACCCCCCCTGCACTGTGGTGTGAGTAGCAAGTGTCTGTTTAGCCTGGAGAGAAGTTTGTTGGAAGCAGATACTGAGGAGTTAGAGCCATTCCAGGAGAAGTGTGTGCAGCTAGGGAAAATGATCCATCCACAGAAGCAGAGGTTAGCTTTCTTTGCAATCACAATAAAATCAAAGTCCCATGCCAGTTTCCTCTCTCTTTCTTGAATGATTGCACTGTGTGTAGGTCTGGGCTGTACCAACACCTTCGTGCAGCCCATAATTCATTGCCCTGCTTTTGGCTCAGTCCTGCAGCTCAGATATGAAATGCTTGAAAAATCAGCCACTGCTTATACGTGCTCAAGCACAGGCAGAGACTTTACAAGATATGCAAAATCTCTGTGCCAGCATATTTGTGGACGCTGAGCCCTTAAGCTTCAGAATATTTTTACCAAATACAAAATACTGATAAAAATGCAACAGTATGTTTATGTCATGGTACTAAGAAAAATTTCTGTGTGCAAACAGTCTCATTGGGCTGGACTGCCTTTTTCTTCTTTTCCTGCTTGCAGTACATAGCACAGAGGGCTCTGTGGCTGTGATCTCACTCAGGTGCTCCCACAGCACCGACAGCTGCAATTAAAGTGTGAGGGAGGGATCTCACAAGCTCAGGAAGAGGCAGTAGAAGTATATCAATTTCTGCTGAATTGTTGGGACAGAGAATGTGTCGCTTATGGTGTGGAGCAGTCCCAAATGTTTCCCATCTCAGTATAATGCTCTTCCCTTGCTGTCAGTCAGTCCCAAAGTGAGCAGAGCTGACAGATGTCGATTCTTTCAGATTTTCCCTTTCCTAAGGACCTTGACAGCTTCAGCTGCTGAACAACAAATTCACCCTTTTTTTTTCTCCTTACCTGTTTACTCCCCCTGTAGCTGTCCTCTCTCTCATGAGGAGATGTAGATCCAGCTCACATCATGCAACATCAATACTTTGCACTCACTTTGCTGAAAAGGATCCAAGGAACAATACAGCAAACTACCTGTCCTTTTCTGTCTGCTGTTTAATGCAGTCACCATCATCTGTGCTTTCATTTCAGAAGCAGTTAGGTATGACAGAAGCACTTTAAGATAGACACAGATACACAGTGCTGTGCCAATAAAAAAAAAAAAAAATAGAGTTAAAAAAGCTGCAATGTGCTTATCAGCAAAATAAAACAAATGGAAACAAAAGGTGTTGCAATTTCAGTAGTAATGAATAACTCAAATTGCAAGATCTGTCTGCATCCTTGTTGCCACTACATTAATTGAAAGCAAAACAATACTTGTGTGTCATGCTCTGTATAGTCACAGCTACTAATACACAGCTTTTTGAAGTGGGATTACACATTCTGGTCAATATATGGAAAATATGGCATGTCTAGATAGTTCCAAAGCGTATGGGATTGGGAGCCAAATAATTAAAACTCTTTGGTAATTTGATTTTGTACATGGAGTCTCCCATAAAATAATATTGAGTTGTCTGTTATCTGCAGTCACTGAAGGTTAGTAATTCACTGCCATTTTGTTTCTTCTTTCTGATTATTGTGTGGTAAGAATTCTGCAGGTGAACCTCTCTGTGTGACTTTTATGTATTTTTGTTTCGAATTCTGTGACCCTAAAATCTGAGTAGGACAAGCAAAGATTTATTTTTAATTAGACAAAAAGTTCTACTAGCTGAAACCTTTTCCGAGTTCTCAGAACTCCTTTTTATTTTTTTTTTTTTACTACAAATTGATAGATTTTAGTTCAAGTGTATGATAAACAGCAGCAGAGCTCTTCTTGTAAAAGACAGTCCTGAGACAATGCAGCTTACTTTGCAGCTTGTGATAATGAGGTAATTCATGGAGGGCCTGTCAGGAAAAGCAGCTTGCCATCTCTATGCCATTTTTAAACAATGTGTATTGTCTGTTTTTTTTCCCCTCCACTTTTTGCAGAAATACTAAGCTTGCTCTGTATTACACTGAAGGATGGCAACATAAATGGGGAAAAAAAAGCACTTTTCTTTTGAAACACAAAGATTTCAATCAACCTGGGTAATGGATCCCCCTCTCTGCTCCTCCTGCTGCTGTTCCCCATCCAGCTGGGTGCTTTGCCAGTGCCTTGCAGTGACATTGTGTGGCACCACTGGCTTTTCCAGAGCCCTGCACATGAGCACAGTGGCTCACACTGCTGCCCCTCTGGGGGGAGTGCAAAGCCCAGTAATGCTGATTAGCAGAGTCTCCAGGTCTTCTTCTTCTTCAACCCAAAAGTCCATTGCAAACCCATCTATGCAACAATATTTTGTGCTAAAAATAAAACAAAACTGAGAAAGTCAGGACTGGGGATAAACTGTTCATGATAGAAGAAAAAGTTTGCATTTGTTGGGCACTACTTTAAACCAGCAGAACTCTCTGGTTCAGCCTGATCTATCCACTGTTAGGCCTTTTCCACAGCTATTTTCCAGCTCTTATTTTTTAATACAGAATAAATGTTTTGTCTGTAATTAAATTTAAGTTATTCTATGAGATTATAACATTCTGCTTTCCTGTCTGAGCAGGGTCTGTTCCATCTGGATTGCAAAATGGATATAAGATTGCAGTAGTTAGAGAAGGAAAAGCTGTATTAGACTGGAGTCCATCATACTGTAAGGATGCGATATAACACTGTGACAGAGGCCATATCTGATATTAAATTGCTATAATACAGAAGTGTTTTACACATTCTTAAATTATAATGAGAAAGAGCAGCCTAGGAGTGGATTTCTTATCAGTGCAAGAGCTGAGTTACCATGACAGAAAGAGGTAATGCACAGACTATTAGAAGAAACAGTCTGCTAGGTTGGCTCATGTGCTTAAGCCTTCTCCAGCCTGAGCCCTGAATATTTGGGACCATAAAGTCTGGGTGACCTGCCCTCATACTTCCAAGCAGAAGAGTCTGGTTCTGTCCTTGGCTCTTGAGATAAAATCTGTGAAAACCCAGTGGGTTTGGAGCAAAGCAATTCCCTGCTCTGCACTTGCCAGAGCCAGGAGGGACTCTGTGCCAAGGTACATCCGCTCTGTCCCAGGCAGCTGCAGGTGGTGGCTCTGTGCTTAGCACCTGAAGACAAACTTTGTCTTTCTGGGAGGATGAAAAATCCCATGCCATGTTTGCACAGGAAGAGATATAAACTTTTTGGCATGCTGGCTGGTCCCAAAATTCAATGGCTCGATTCTGTTTAATTTCTCCTGCATTTTAATTGATGTAGATGTAACTGGTGCCTTGTTTCACCCAGAGTGAAGCAGAGTTTGAAATAGCACTTTAAATGTAGGTACACTCCCCTCCATCCCCCTAAATGCCAAGTAAAGCAGCCTTTTAACACATCTTGTTAACTGGTAGTGCACATTAATGCAGTTGGGGAAACTGCCACTTTACAAATATCCTCTTTCATAACTGTTTTCTGTATATTTGTTTTCAGCAGAGTATGAAACCATGGGATAGAAATGCTTTGATAATTTTCTGCTTCTGGATGTGTTATTGAGAAACAAGGAATATCTGTAGTGCAGAGCTTTAAACTCTCACAACAGGTTTTTTTTTTTTTTTTCTCTCTCAAAACACTTGTAACAAAAATACATTGCACCAGGTGCCCTGGTTTCATTTCTGCATGCTCCCTTCTCAGAGGTTTCACATAAGTCAGAAATGGAAAGTCAAACTACACAGTGTGTATTTGCTGCTGATGGGCATATACACAGGGGCAGACTAATAAAAATACTGTATTTTTTCTCAATACAGTGTACATTTCCAGTGCTGAGTAAATACTAAATGCAATGGCTGAAAGATCCTGTTACTAAGGCAACCAACTCCCATGTTATCCTTAAATATATATACATAGCCTGTCTGCTACTTGCAAAGAAAAATTCTTGTCAAGATTTGCTGAACTGAATTCTTGATGAGGTTTGTCTTATGAAAGGCTAAATGTCGTGGGTGCCTCAGACTGGACTTGCAGGTTGACAATAAGAACAGAAGCTGATGGAGAGGATAATGATTTTCAAGTTGCAGAATTATGACCAACTTGTACAAAATTGTGGCAGGACAAAACTTTTCTAAGGCCTACACATGCCAAAAGTGACTCCAGAGAATTAATGTGTGTAAATATTTCATAGCACTTTTTTCTGAGACAGCTCTTGTAACTTGCTGTGTTAGACAACCAGTTTATTTCTATGTAATTCCTATAAGGAATGAGCCTAAGCAAAGCAATGCCCAGTGGCATGGAGGTGGTGTGCAGCCTGTACATTTTCCTGTTACTATTTATTTCCAAGTACATATTTTTGATATTAGAGCACATTGTAGCCTACAGCTGGCAAGAGGTCATAATTCAGCGCTGCTCCAAAAGAGTGAAGACTATAGGTGAGGCATCACATGCACAGTAGATCTTTCCTTGTTTTCTCAGCTGTGACTGACTTTTTTTTTTGCCATAAATGTTGATTTTGTGGGCCACTCAACTGTAGTATTCACCCAATGAAAAAAAAAAAAAAGTTCCCTCACTGAAGGTTTAGTTCTTAAGCAGGTGCAGTGTCATTTTACTTCAGGACTGAAAATTAACTCAGCAGCAACCCCAGCAGAGAGGAAGGCTGAAAGCCCAGAGCTTTATGGCCTGACCTAAACCATCCTTGGAGACAACCTTTGTTTTCAAGGCAGGTGGCCTGTGGAGTACAAATATTTCAGTGGACCTTGGACAGGACAAGTTTGCAGCCTCTTCACCTCATCATGTTTTCAGTGATGCACTACAGGTATTAATAAGTTCTGTATTCAGGCTTTAGGAGTTACCTTAAAAAAAATTTAAATAGCCCCAGCTTAGTGCCTTATCTAAGTAGCTTAGGACACTAAATGAAGTGTTGTTCTCTTATTGTTGTTATCATATTTCTAGAGTCCCATACCTCCAGGGTGGTTTCCTCACAAGCAGCTCTTCACAGCAGTGCTGTTCCTGCTTGTTCATCGGGGCTCCTCCAAGGCTCTCCCTGACCGGCCAGAGCCCACCCCCTTTTATCCCAGTTATCTTCATTAGCCACAGCTAATTAAGGACATCACAGCTGCAGCCCATTTAGAACAACTAGGATTGGGGCAAGGCCACTTATACAATACATAGATTTTACAAGGACTCCTACGATAATGAAGTTATCTATGATGGTGTTAATCGCCCCATGTGTCTCTGAAGAGCAGATATTAAAGCAGATATAAAAGGGGTCACAGAATAAGCTTGAGGAACAGTGAAATGGTATGAGGTGAGACTTTCCTCTCCTAGAGAAGCCTTAACCCCAGTCTGTCTCTCAGAGACTTAAGCAGTGAGGCAATTCACAAACACTTTTTCCATATTCTGTGTTAAGTCTAAGAATTTTTTTGTCCAGAACCAGGGAAATTCGCCTGTGGGGCACAAAGATGTCTCACTGCTTTGCTTTCCTTTTTTGAGCACTGAGTGAAGTGTCTCTCTCATGCCTTCTCTCAAATCATGTAATAGGGCTAGGAGGTCCTTATCCATGTCCCTCAGTTGGGTTGCTCTCTCTGTGGCTTGAGTCCAAGTACTTTCAGCTCTTTTCAGCATCTCAGAAGTGACACCATTCTGTTCCCATTTTAGAAAATACCAGGGATACGCTGAGGCTGAGAAAAATCCTTGCTCCTAAATAGGCTGTTCTGGATAAAACTTTCCTTGTCTCATTCCTGAGTCTTTTCAGAGGCTTCCCTGGTGTGGTCGTAAAGGCGGCGCTTGTAATTAGGGAAACTCATCGTCCCGAGCACAATTGGTACAGTGCTTTTGTCAGTTATCCCCCAATAGGGATAATGGCATTTTATCCTTAAATCCAGAGGTTAAACAGGTTTTAACCAAAGTCCCTAAACCCAATGCTTAACTGCACCGTGCCTGAGCTCTGTCCCATAGAATCCTCCTGGCTCGCCAGCAGATGCTTGAGGAATGCACCCCTCCCCTTGGAGACCTCCATCCATCTGGAGTTCCCAGGCAGCCCTTAGGCTGCACTTCTCCCTTTTCATCAACAATAAGCTCCTTGCCCTCAAAACCTTCAGGGAGTGTGGATTACACAGGCATGGAAATGGGATTTTTAGTAACAAGTGGCCAAATGTTCAGACATCTCCTCTAAAGACATTTGTGCTTCTAGTGGAAAAAAAAAGAGCCCGATCCCAATAAGGAGTCTATTTCTAAATTAATAATATTTTTTAAACCCCCTCAAGTCTGAGATACATTAAAATACAAGGTGACATTTGAATATGTGCTGTGGGTCAGACTCTGATGCTCTAAGGCACGTTGAGTACTGTTTTACTTGCAAGTAGTTCCATTAATTTCAGTGACCCACTTAGGGAGTGAGACACCACTCAGCAAGAGGAGATGTTAAAAATCTGTCCACAATATTTGATGATAATTTGATTTCTCTGCTGCCTTCCAGACCCAGTTGCCCCATTCTGCTTTCACCATAGTGCAGCATCTCTTTCACAGATGCTGACATCTCTAGACGGCTGTCAGCCTTTGTGATGGAGAATATCAGAATAACACTGCAGCTGTGTCAATAAAGCAGATACGCATCCATTCATGAAGAGGATATTTTTGAGCAATCCTTGTAAAATTCTTGGGTTTTTTTCTCTTCTAAGTTGATATTCAGGTTTCTGTGACTATGGTAACTTCTGTGCATTTGCATATTGTAGGCTGTGCAGCAGCAAAAGGAGATAATTGATTTTCTCCCCAAAGCAATTTGGTGCTCTTCACTTCAGAGATCATCCTTTGGATTATCGACTCCTTATTATTAGTCATTTGCAAAATTATTGCTATAGCTGTGAGGTTCATAGCCCTGTTAGACTTTTGGCTTCTTTTCCTCTGGGTTTTCTTCCTGACCAGGAAGGTTTTAATCCTCTTGTACTTGAGAAAAAGAAAAAAAAAAAAAAAAGCCAGCCAGCTGTACTGGCACCTCCTCCCATAAGGCTGACATTTCAAATCAGTTCTTTATCAGCACATGCTTCTTGCTTGCCTTTACGATAGCCTCAAAAAAATGTTGCAAAGAGCTTGGTCAGTGGTGATAACCTCTCCAAAGCAGTGACCTACAGCAAGGAGAGGAGTGTTTCTGAGCAGCCACGGTATAGTAGCAAATAAGCAGTCTGTACTTGGCTACACTGTCACTCTTCTCAGTGCTCACATTTGGACTAACACTGTGCCTATGCCCACTTTTTTTTTTTTTCCTGCTTCAAATATATTTATAAAACTTCAGCACAAAGCCTCACTCCAGGTGAAATGGTACATCAATATTAATCATATTATTTAGTCCAAAATTCTCAAAATTCTCAGATTAGCTTTTGAAGACTCAGAATGGACCTAGTGTGGGAGCCTTTTTAGCTTGGGCTGGACATTCTTTTAAATGACAAAAGGTAAAGTTAATATTTTAGGGGGGAAAAAAACCAAAACAAAAGTGTTAATAGTGCAGTGCTTACTTGCAAGTGTAATTTTCCAAGCATTTAGGACTTTACAGAAGTGGTAGGGATAACATGAATTCAAGGTAATATTTGAGCTTCAGACACAGCTATTTCTCTGTTTGCACTCTACATTCATAGTGGCTTTGCACTGTTCTCAAACTGCAGGTAGCAGTGGGAGTGACTCAGTGCTTCCATTTCCATCTGTGGTTCCCCACCTGTGCCTTTGTTGATTTCTGGCTTGCAGTTAAGGTAACACTGAGTACAAAGGGCCTGGTGTTGTGCACTTGTATCTGAACTGGCACAGAGGTGGGATGATGGAGCTGTCACAGCAAGCCCCCATGGCACTGGCATGGTTTGCCATCCATGGCACTTGCACAATGTGTGTTTATTTTGGTTGTAAGTCAAGTTCTGTGAGCTTCCTTAATGTAGACAAATAATGTAGAACTGGAACCCAAATATGTATGTATGGTTTTACTGATGTCCCAGTCATGGCTTCCCTAGTGCTAGAGAAAGACTGATGTGGAGAAATGGTGTTTTGGGACAAAACATGGAATACCAATAAGGGCTGTGACTACTGATAGCATTTCTTCTGTTGTACAGTGTTAATTACAGCAGCAGTCATAAACACGTGCATTCATGTGCATATACACAAACCCCTCATTTTCCTTCCTGTTTATTAGGAGCCATCCTTGTCTGCCTGTCAAGGGCTCAGGATCACCTCTGTGCAGTGCAGGAGAGCTCTGTCTGTCCTTAGTCTTAGCCTAGCCTTTACAGACAGGTTTCTCATCTCAGCCCCATATTTCTCCAGTAAAGGTGATTCTGCAAACTTTACTGTAAACTTGTTCCATAACCAAACTTTCCCAATAGTTATAACATTTGCCTATTATTTAATCTAAATTCCCCCTTGCTGCATCTTAAACCCATTGCTTCTTGTTCTGTTCTTGTTCTCTAATGAGAATGATTGGTCTATGTCATCTCTGGAAGAGCCCTTTGCATATCTGCAGACAGGAATGCTTCCCCCCAGTCCTCTTTCCTCCAGACTGAGCAGCCCCTGCTCTCATAACCTTTTCTCAGAGGTCTTATTTACTAACTCTTAAATCATTTTTGTTGCTCTCATCTGAACTCTCTCCAGTGCCTCTGTCTGTTTGAAAATGCAGTGCCCCAAAATGAGCGTTGTTCTGCGAATGAGGCCTGGCTGGTGCTAAGTAGAGCAGAATAATTATCCTGCTTGTTTAACATGAGGTATTCCTCAGCATGGCTCTTGCCTCAGCTGCCAGGGCTCTGTCCCCTAGCCTCCCCACCCATTTGTTATCCTCTGCAACCCTGCAGAAAACAGGAGCTTTCTAAAGCAATGTTTTTAGGACAAAAATAAATAAGTTAAATGCTGATGTCTTAATTATTCCCAGTTCCAAAGGGGAGGTGCTCCCCTCTTCATCTGCTCGCAGCATGGAGGGACTGGCAGTGTCTCTGCTGTCTCCCCACAGTTCCATGTTGGCTCTTGGATAAATCAAGCTCAGGCCCAGGGCACAGAGCTGTGTGTGAGCAGTGCTGACCCTTTGGCTGAGATGCACCCCAGAGTTTTTACTGTGGGTGCACTGTTAACCTTTGGCCAAGCCTTGTGACTCAGCCATTGGATTTTCCCAGTCCACTGTAGCTCTGGAGTACTGCACAGGAGCCTTGTGTAGGTGGGAAGGACAGGTCTGGGGGAAAATGGCAGGGTCAGAGGAGGAAGAGCACTTCAATTTTTTCACTCCCATTCAGTGAGTGCAGGATAACTTCAAAAGAAGTTATCAAAGCAAGGGGTTTTATTTTGTTTTCATGCCCACAGCAGGAACAATTTGCTGGAGCATCATTTCTGGTATTTGTTTGGGCACTTGGTGTTTGAGGTTTGGGGGGTGAGGCTGTCCAGCAGCACAGGAGCTGCAGGGGCAGCAGGGCCTCACAGGGATGGCTCAGTGCTGGGGACCTGCAGGCACTGACTCAGAGCTCCCTTGCAGATAAATCTAAGAGGTTATTTCCAATTCTGTGCTGGCTCACTCCTGTGGGGGCTGAGGTGTTCATGCTCTCAGAGGTACATCATCCAAGGAGAACATGGACAAACATGGGATATCACTCTTAACATCGGCCACCACCACTTTGTAGCAAAACTTGTGTCGCTTTATATTACAATTTACACCCAAATCATAGGGACAGCAATACTTCCAACAAGTGACAAACTGTTTGGCAGGCTTTGGAGCTAAATCCAGAGCCCTCTCTTTCAAACATCCCCTTTGCCTTTGCAGAGGCTGGAGTCAACCCTGGAGATCCTCTGACTGTAAGTGCTGCTGCAGATGATTACTGCTTTCAGAGAGCAACACAACACCTGCTGACACATTGTTTTGCCTGCAAAGAATTAAAAACTCTGCGAATGAATTCTGCATAAATGTTCCAGTCAGACTTCAGGAGAGAGTGTGAGTGGTAAAAACACACCCACATCTCAGGCTCTGTGTTCAGCAAAGGTGCTGGGCCAGGGCTTCGGCTTTGCTGAGTCCACGTTTGTTGAAGCAGAGTGAGGAGCTGGTTGTGACTTCCTAACTCTGTGTCAGGCTGGGGAAGCCGTGGATTTGCTCCTGTGTAGCATCTAACAGCATGCCCAAGGCCTCAGTCCTGGTGCATGTGGATGGTTTAACCTGGGCACATCCCCTTGCCCTTCCTTCCCTTCCTTGTCTCTGCCTCCCCTGCTGTCTTGGAGTGAAGGTGGCAAAGGAGCAGGGGTGTCACAGACATCTTTTCATTAAAAATCTTTCCTTAGGATTTTTTCTTTCTGAGAAGCTGAGAGGCCTCAGGAACAAAATGTAAACAATGGTTATCTGCTGCTATGGAATGCAATAGGTGCATCTGTGATTGGTCTCATGTGGATGTTTGGAATTAATGGCCAATCCCAGTCAGTTGGCTCGGACTCTGTCTGAGACACAAGCCTTTGTTATCATTCATTCTTTTCTATTCTCAGCTAGCCTTCTGATGAGAACTTTTTCTTCTATTCTTTTAGTAGAGCTTTAATATAATATGTATCATAAAATAATAAATCAAGCCTTCTGAAATACGGAGTCAACATCCTTGTCTCTTCCCTCACCTGAAAACTCCTGGGAACACCATCACACAGGGGCACAACTGGGGGAACATTTCAGTGCTGGAAATCTATCATCTATGCAGGTAGCACAGCTTTTCTCTTTTACCTCAGCCCCTCTCAGAGGATGCAGAGAATGTGCCCAGGATTTACAAGGCTGGTGCTGAATGCAGCCAGCATCACTGCCTGCTGCATTTTTCCACCTCGGTGCACCAGTATGCTGCTTAATAGACCTCTGGCATAATGTGCAACAGTACCCAGCTCTGCAGCTCAGAGCTAAAAATGAGGAGACAGGAAGAGATGAACAGCATAGCTGTTTTTCATGCTGCACGAAGGGAAATTACACAGGAAGTAAGTCACCTCCTGAAGAGACTAGACACGAGAGGAGTTATCTTTCTCTGCTAAATTAAAAAGAATGATTAAATGCCAGATAGTTCAAGCACCTTGGGCAGATACTGCACAAGCACTTTTCTTGCTAACAAAGTAACCACCTAAGTTACTGACTGACTTTAAAACAACTGAGAAGCTGTACTTGTAAAAAATCACTATTGCTAATTTACCTTCTGGCAGGTGTAGGAACCAGTTTTGGCTCTGAGCAGCACTTCATGCAGCACTGCAATGCTGCAGCTGTAAAGAGTACCTGAACATGTGAGGAGCACATGGTGTCTGGACTGCTCCATGCTTGACTGCTGAACTTGAATGGCCCTCACAAAAGCTTCACATATTGAGCAGAGAACTGTGAAGCCCAGCCCCAGCTGATGCATGGTCTGCTGTCTCCTTTGGCTTTGCTAAGGCATGCAACACTGGGTTCACATAAACTGACTGGAGCTGGGGACTCTGGAGCAAGGTATCCTCGAATCTGTTATCACATCCAGCATCTCTTTGGCATTTCTTGTTAGCTAGGTCAATACACCTGCCAGAGGAAATCCTTTTCTCCTGCTGTCTCAACACTAACCCTGTTCTGTCGCAGTCACAGCAGGTGAACTAAACCAGAATGGTCCCTCCAAGGTGTCAGAGGGTTTTCAGCACAGACCACATAGCAAAAATCTCCGTATCAAGTCATGCACCCAAGGAAAGATTTTCTTTTTTTCATCTTTCTATTTTTGTCCCTTTTACCTTTCACCGCATTAGTCATACTTAAAGGAAAAGTGCAATTCATTTTAAAGTGTCCTGTCCCAGTCTGTATGAAAACCTTTCCATTCATCTCAGCAGATGTTGGCAAGTTGTGAACCTGACTGCTAAAGGACAGACCCACAGGGAAAAGGATTCGTCCCATCTTTAAGCTCTCTGATTCTGGGATTTAGCAATTTTCTCTTAGTGAAGATTTGCCTCCACCAAGAAATATGTGTAGCTGGGGTTTAATTGGAACTGATCTGTACAAAAACTTCCCCTAAAAGCCTAGTTTCCTCATAAAGAGGAAAGAATTAATACACCTGAATAAAATTGTCTGCACAGAGACCTGGCACAGTATTGCTACCCCACATTTGCCATTTCATGTGATCAAGACTTAGGTAACACCTACAGGCCTTTCAGCTCCCCAAGCAGCAGGAAAATTACAGGAACTTCCTTGGAGTCTCCTGCTCTTTCAAACTCCCAGCATTACAAAAGAAGTCTCTGATTCAGTGGAATTGTAGTAAAAGTAAAGTAGTGGGGTGTGAACTTCTGTCTCTGGTGTCCCAGGCTGGAGAGAGAAGCAGAAAAACTTTGTTATTCAGATCAGCTGCTTGTCCTGGGTTGCTGCTCTGACTGCAGTCTGAGGGCAGTGGGGGAAGGAGAAGAGCACAACCCATCATTTGCAGCTCACATCAAAAGCTGACCAAGCCAAAGGAGCCTCTTTCTCCCCCACTCTTATAAATGATAGTGATAACTTATATGGGATGGGATAGGAAGGGATCAAACTGTTGTTATTATACCTTGCTCCTTTGAAATATATACTTCTAGTTGCCCATATATGCTTGGCTACTCAGGTCCTAACAACATGATGGGCTATCTATAACCCTTTTAAAAAATCATCTTTGAAGGATGAGTGGGACAGAAAGCCCCCATATCTTTTAGAGACCAGCCCTAAAAGCAGATTCCTTCTAAATCCATCTATTCCAGTTAATAGGGCTTGGCACAGCCACTATGTCTACTATTCCAGACCTTAAAAGATAATTTATAACAGAACTTTGAATGTTTCCTGGCTCAATGCATTTTTTAATATACTGGATCATTTGCATTAGTGTCTCTGTTCACCTTATATTTCATGAGTAAGTAAATTGTGAAAGGTTAACCTCTTCTATAAAAAAATAGGACTTTATGTGGAAGTCAATATTGGCACAGTCTGGAGAAGAACTCTGTCTCAGCTGTCAGGATGAATGTTTTCTCTGGTCTTCATTGCAATTCTTTTAGTTTTACTCAGTCTCTCTTTCCTTTTACTTTTTTTTTTCCTCCCTAATGCTAAAAAAGGAAATTTAATAAACTAACATTAGCATCAACCTCTCTAAATTGCCAAGTCATACTCTGGCTCGCTTTCCCCCCACGCTGTGCACCACGGTGAACATTTATGCTTACACCACATCCCTTCCTGAGTAATTTATAGCATTTAAAAGCTTAGCTGATCCTGTGGGCTGCTGGTTCCTTGGTGCCTAAGTGGACTCTTGGCTCTGAGGCAGCAGCTCCAGGTCCAGCAGAGCCCCCCCAGTGTTTGATTGCTCCCCCACGCATCCAAGGACATAACCTGCAGCATGAAAGATTCTCCCCAGACTGATGTGCACAATTAACTGAATTACTTCAACAGGGTGTGGATAGGATGGGTTTAAAGTGGAACCTGTTACTGTGCCAGTGGCTGGATGAGGATCCTGCTGTGCCATCACAGGGGAGGAAAATCCTTCCCTGCCAGCTCTCGGTGAAGGAGTTCTTGCTGTGACAGCAGATCCAGCTCACACGCTTGATATAATGCCCTCAATTACCATATCTCTGTAATTATCATCCCTGTCTGATAAGTCTTGTGGAAACTATCAGATCTTGAGCAGAGGATCTGGGAAACTTGTAAGAATATAATGTCTAGAATTGATCTGTCTGTTTAATGTTTCATCACTCTGCCACCGATTGATCATTCTTTGAATAAAATGATAGCATAGCTGTATGCCAACACTTGTGATTCATTTTCACTTAGCTAATCAAAATGTTGTTTCACAAGACCCTGATGATGTTTAGGATGCCTTTTAGGAGGTATTACCTTACACCAAGCTGGCTGACTCAGATGGTCTTTTTCTTACACTGTTACTAGACCAAGCCCCATGATTTATGAGGCATGCCTTCCTCTAGCAAGTTCCTACCAGGGTGCAGAACAGTTTGATTTAAAAGTTTATCAGCTAGAGAGAAATCATAGTAAATATTATATTTATTTTTTTTTTAGAGTTGAAGGAACTGCAACATCCCCACATATCCTGGATGAATAACTGAACATTTTCTATTTCTACATGAAACTTAAGGATTATCTGAAGATTTCTGCCAGGTCTGTACAGATCACCCATTCATCTTTAGCTAGACAAGCCAAGCATCTGTTTTCAGTCTATCTCATGCTGAAACCATAATGCTAAAATTCAGAAACTGACCTTTTTTTAGGAGGGCTTCTTTTAGCAATGTGAAAAAAAAATGCAAAGAAAACTTCTTGCTGCTTCTTCAGTCATGAACTGTGTTCATGTTTGTAGCTGAGCTTTGAAAGCCTGCACCCATCAGCCAGGGAAGTGACTCTTTTTTTATGAATGCTGGTTGTTCTTTTTACTGCTGTAATCCTGATGAGTTAAGCAGTGTAATGCAGTTTCATGTTTGCTGTAGCAATGGAGGGGTAAGTAAAAATCACCTCTAGGAAGAATGAAGCAGTGAGTCAGGATACTCTAAAGGAGTTAAGAGACTGGTTTTCAGACTACAATCGTAGGCAAGTATTGCATAGGCCTTGGGGACACAGGTGAATTTTACCCAGAAAACAAAGCCTTTTCCCACAGGTTCATGTCTGGTATAATTATGTTCTAAACTTCTGCCTTTTTTTTCTTTTTTAATATTCTGTGACCCTCAGTAGCAAGAGCAGTGGAAAAATTGCTCTGTAGCACTGAACACGCTCTGCCTACAGCAAAGGCAAAGTTCATAAAGGACACAGAAAGCACAGAGCCCCTGTTAACCTTCTGAGAAGGAAGGTGTGTTTGTGTGTGCCAAGAAAGCAATCTTTTTTTGCCTCAGGTCTTTGTACAGTCTCCTATGATTTCCTTCTAAAGAGAGAAGGCACCACTGTAGTCATTTTGTAACTATCACCAGCTTTAAAAAGACTGTAGGAGCATCTGGAGGGGCCAGAGTTGTGATTCATCATGCCAGCCACCACCTTGCCCATTATTTTTTAAGGGCTAAGTTAAACAGCCTCTCAGACACTGACAGCTTGGATAGAAGCCTAGCTCAATGGCTGGTGGCTGGAACAGCCACTGGACAATGTCCTGCAAAGTGATCAATAATCCATATCCAGTTTTTGGGGTTTGGTTTGGGGTTTATTTTTGTGTGTGGTGTTTTTCAGTTTTTTTTTTTTGTTTGGATTCACTTGTATTTTCAAGTGCAATTTCTAATATTTAATGCCTCTTTCACATACCAATATGTCAGACTTCCAACCCCTTGCCTTTGCTTTCTGCAGCATTGATGGCCTTTGAGTTAGTGATGCTTGTGCAATTCCAGATGAGAGCTCCCAGTGCTCACGTGGCTCCACTTCTTCCTGATTAAGCAGAACAAGTGAGCACCTGATTGACTTTTACCATAAATGCTGACATTCTGCAGCCAAAGAGGAGGGGTTGGGGGGAGAGAACCCTTTTGATAGTGTTTAAAGCACACAGGCCATTTTCAGCAAGGATTTCCATTTCAAGAGATTTGTTAGTGTAGTCTTGGATTAGTCCGTGCATCGAAAGCTTTACTTAGGAAGATTTTCATCCTTTGAGGCACACACATACCAAAGCTCTTTGTTGTTTTGAATCCATGATTATGTGCTGAATAATGAATATTTTTAAAAGCCTTATGCAGCCACACTGTGATACCTTGACAATTTCAGCCAATCTCACTTTTTTTTTTTTGACATTTGCAAACATAAAACTTTTGTGCAAAAACTTTTAGCAATTTACAAGTTTTTCAGTGCCAGGCAACTGAATTGCTAAGATGCTGATTTAAAAAAATTGAAAGGTATCTTATGTTGATTTTGTTTCAGAACAAGCTGACTAGCTGCAATTGAGGTTAATTGACCTTTATAATGGATACACAGGACAGTGCTAAAGCTGTACACATAAACTGCAAGTTTATTTGGTAGCAAATTGTGTTAATTGACATTCATTGTGCATCTTTCTGTTGTTTATTGCTAGTTGCTCATGTGAATAGTTTGTTGATATTATAGATAGGACAAACACTTGTTTCAGATAAATAGGATTTTCAGTTGAATAGGTTTTAATTAAATGATCCCCTGTATTCAATTTTCAAGCTATGAAGTACTGTATAGTATGTACCTAAACCTCTTATCTAGGATCTTATATTGTTGACTCATGTCTCACACAAATTTGTTTATTTTTTGACAAATAACGCTTAATTTTCCTGCCAGTTGGGCAAGATTTAGGTGTTTTGCCAGAGGGAACAACAAAATTTCAGTGTTGAAGAGACTGAATTTATGCAAGAATTACAGGTGACTGGTGTGCACATGCTCATGCACAGCTCCTGTTTTGCTGGACTGTCAGACATTGTTTTCTGTTCACAGCCTCACTAAACAGCTGTAGGGCTGGTCCGTGTAGCTACAGCCTTTGTGCTTTTCACAACACGCAAAGTTCCTCATACCTTAGCTATGTGTTAAATATATCTACAAATTCAGTCCAAACCAGTCAATTTTCCCCCTTTTTTTTTTCTCCTAACAAAACGAAGCTGTAGCTGGCAAAGTCACTGGTCACACAGCCCCTTCCACTGATGATGGCCTTCCCTCCATGCTGCAAGCAAAATGAAAGAGCAGCCCCTCCAAAGCCTTTTCTAGGTCACAAAGGATCCTTTCCTTAACCAAGTCAAAATAAGAAAAGACTGCTATTACGTTTTGGCTGAAAAGTGAAGCAGAAGTAAGACAGGTAGATGTTCTGTGGGCACGTACACACAATTGAGTGGTGCACAGCTATTAGTTAGCTGTTACGATCTTTTAGCTCCTTCTGATACTTCAGCACTCTTTAAATATCCTTGCAGCTCAAAACATCAATAAGGAAATATTTGCTGTATATTTTTACCAAAGAGACATTGAAAGAGAAATAACTGTTCCTGAGTAAGTTACATTTTATTTTAATATGCTGGGGTAAATAATGATAGTCATTCACCTCTTATGTTGGAGATGAGAGCAAACTTGGGAGGCAAAGCAGTTAGGTAATAATGTACAGAGAGATTTCTTTAAAAGAGTGCAAGTTCCTCGGGTTTGCTGTATTCATTTTTCTCTAAAGTGTTTTTTCCCCACATGAGTGGCTTTCTATTTCCACTTCTTTTACATTTGCACTCTCTAAAGTCTAAGGTTATTGCCAACAGTATTTTGAGAAGTGCCTTCCCTGGAGGATTTTTTTTTTTTTTTTGATAGGCAGCAAGGGACTGCTCTCAAATATGATGGTGAACATTTTAGAGAGATTTGTGATATAATGTGCATCACAGGCATAAAGACCTTGTTCCTTTTCAAAGAAAAGTGGCAAAAGGCTGGGGCCTGATTTTCAGCTCTGGCTGAGCTGCAGGAGCAGTCCCTGAGAGCTGTGCTGGGTGTCAGAGCAAAGCAGGTCAGTTGTGTCTGGGTGAGCTGCTCCAGGAGATGGGAATAGCACAGGCTGTCTGTGCTGGTGGCAGAGGACACACTGCATGCAAACTCCACCTCAAATCACCGAGGAACTCTCAACAGTTTTATGTTCGTTTGCATTCAGGGTATCTACAACTCATACAGTTTGTTACTTCTGCATGAAAGCTGGGGCTTGGGACTGATTCAAGTTGAAGCCCTCCCATGCCCTTCTTGAGCCATATAGACATAACTGGTGGCCAAAGGGTGTTGCCAGCTTGGCCACAGTCTGCCAAAATTCCCTGATGGCCCTCACAGTCCTGACCTGTCTCCATGTCCTAATGCTGAGCTCCACAACACGGCTACACCTTCTATATTCCACGCAAAAAACCTGTGTATGGCACACAGCACCAGAGGTCCTCCAGAGAAATGTTCTGGATTGGCATGGGGAAAGGGCCTTGGGAGCTGAGGGCATGTGTGCTTTGCCCAGGAAACATGCACTCTGTGGGACACTGGCCAGGCTTAAACTAAGCAGCCAAGGTATGGAAGCTGCTCAGGAGTACCACTTGCCCTCCAGCCCTCTTGTCCCTCATTTCTGTATGCATTCTTGGCACTGGCAGATTTTCTGTGCTATTGCTGTCAGTAGACAGTTCTCATGCCTAGCAGAGATTTCTGAGCATGTCAGACCTAATACTGTTGAGCCACAAAAAAATAATATTACCCTATCAGACCCTCCAAGCCTATCATGGACCTCCTCCCATCTACATCTGTTATCATTACAGTGCAAGAGTTCTATTATCATTACATTGCAAGGGTTCCATATTGCCAGAGTTTCCTACCTCCTTGATGTTTCCCATAGGCAGCTCCTCCGGCACTGACTCTTCCTTATCCTCACAGCACCCAACTGACTCCAGCTCCCCCAAACCAACCACTCCACTCTTTTATAACACTCTGCTTATTGGCTACAGGTGTGGCCTGTTAACATCAGGCCTGCTCCTAATCTTTAGTAAAAAGTCCGGCTGCAACTCTTTGGGGAATAAGATTACATTCTCTACCACCTTCATTTACCCATACTGTATCCCCCTACATATTTCCTCCTTCTAGAGAATACATATTTCCCTGAATACTGAGTTCATGTGCATTGCAATGACTGCTGTTTATGCAGACATTGTGCAACTCTGTAGATGCAACAGCTGTGTGTCCCCAAATTTATTACTGTTCACCAGCCCCTTTTGCCTGTGTGTCTGTGGCAATTTGTTGACCTTTCCTAACCAGGAGAAAGTAGAAGCTTTGAAACCACTTTTGTTAGTTTTGCAGTGAACAGACCAGCCCTTCCTCTAGGATCAGTTAGTCATAGAATCACAGAATTACAGAGCCATAGAATGCTTTGAAAAGAACCTTACAGATCATCTATTCCAACTCTCTACCTGGGCAGGGCCACCTTTTGGAGGACCAGGTTGCTCAGAGCTCCATCCAACCTGGCTTTCAACACTTCCAGGGATGGGGCATCCTCAACTTCTCTGAGCAACCTGTTCCAGTGTCTCGCCACCCTCACCACAAATAATTTTTTTCCTAACCTCTTATCCAAACCTGGTTTCTGTCAGTTTGAAGCCATTCACCCTTGTCCTGTCACTCCAGACCCTTGTAAATAGTCTCTCTCCATCTTTCCTGTGGGCTCTCTTCAGGTGCTGAAAGGCCACAATTAGGTGACCCCAAAGCCTTTTCTTCTCCAGGCTGAAAATTCTCTCAGCCTTTCCTCCCAGCAGAGCTGCTCCATCCCTCTGATCACCTTGGTGCCTCCTCTGGTCTGGCTCCAGCAGGTCCTTCCTGTGCGGGGAACCCCAAAACTGGGTTCAGTTTAGGGTTGTCAACCTGCAGCAAGGATTCCTGCCTGTGCCTGTAGCAAGGGGTCCTGCCTGTGTCATTCCTGTGGCCAATCCTCAGGAAATCACAGGCAGACGAGGAGCTGCAGGCTGGTGGGTTTATCAGAGTACATACAAACTGAATGCTCCATACAGCCATATTATAGCCTGTTCCACGTTGTCAATTGTAGGCAAAAATGTGCTCCTTGCCTCCCAGGAACTGAGGATCAGGGACACAGATGAATATCTCATGCAGGAACCCTTAAACCAAAGGGATAAACTTGTGCCATCCTACGTGCACCTATTCGTGGACCAGCACACAGAGTGTCATTGCACAAAGCAGTTCCACAACACATGCAGCCAGCAGACAGAGCAGGATGCAAATAATCCATTCAAAAGCTAACATAGCCCAAAACCTCATCTGTGAGCTGTGAAAAAGGCAGAGTGTTTGCCATGCTGTTACTAGACATGTTGAGACTGCTTCTTTCTGACTGACAAAAGGCTCAGGCATCTGTGACACTGTGACTCAGTGGCATGACTGCCATCAAAGCTGTCTCAGGACAGATACCAAGCTGCCACTGTGACCCAAGGCACTGGGGCAGCCTGTGGCACATCATCCCTTACGTGCTGCCCACAGATCTGTGCGTGTTTGTGTGGGCAGAAAGAGCTGTACTGGCCTTGACTTGATGGAAAAGCTGATTTCCAGGCAAGGGGCAGGGTGTATTCATCCTTTGAACACTGTGACATCTACAAACTGGCCTGCCTGTTTCACAGCACCCATTTAGTCTTTCAATATTGCCTTGTTATCTGTGCACCAGCCTTCTTTACAAATGGGTCTACCAGTGTGATGCAGCTCCATGGCAATGCCAGAAATTATTTCAATTGCCACGACGTGGGAGAAAGTGCTGTGGTACAAAGGAGCCCTTTATTTCACAGCTGATGAGCTGTGGGCTTGTGCACATCACAGACCAGACACTCAGGGGTAGAATTAGTGAGCTATGGGAAGGAAAACTGAGTGGAAGGTGGGTGGAAAATTGGCTGGGCCAGTTGGCAGGGTTGTGTGAGTGCTGCGCAGTCCAGCTGGCAGCCTGTAGTTGGTTGAGTCCCTCAGAGATGAATCCTCTCCAGAATTTCCACAGAGCTGCCCAAATTCTTCCTTGCCCTCCTGTGCTCATGGGCACCTCAGCACAATGAAAGTAAGCCCTTCCTTGCTGGTAGCCCCTAGGCTGCTGCACTCTGGCTTTCAGAGGTGTTGCTACAGATTCTGGAGAGCAGGATGCTGCCTCCAGGGATCTGCAGGCTAGTCCACATGGATCATGCATGGCCTGGCACTCAGCTCCTCTGTTTGATGGTAGAGCAGCCCCTCTTTAATGTGATGCCAGCTCACAGGGGGCTGAGCACGGGGCAGCAATGTTAAACACTGCTAACTTTGACCAGAGATGGGTTTGCTTTGGGAAGGAGGAGGCCTGCCACCACCTGAATTTTTGTGGGGTGACGGTGGTCACAGGGGTCTTAGGATGAGGGAAGAGACGTAGATCTGATTCTACGTTACTGAAGGCTTGATTTATTATTTTATGATATATATTACTTTAAAAATTCACTAAAAGAATAGAAAGAAAAGTTTCATCTCAGAAGGCTAGCTAAGCTAAGAATAGAAAAGAAGGAATGATAACAAAGGCAGCTGCCTCAGACTCTCTGTCCGAGTTAGCTCTGCTGTGATTGGCCATTAATTACAAACAAGCAGATGAGACCAATCACAGATGCGCCTGATGCATTCCACAGCAGCAGATAACCATTGTTTATATTTTGTTCCTGAAGCTTCTCAGGAAGAAAAAGTCTTAAAGAAAGGATTTTCATAAAAAGATGTCTGCGACAGTCACCCAAGTCTTTCAGAGCTGTGGCTTTCTGCTGTGGGCAGCAGCAGCAGCACCTGTGTCAGCAGCCAGCCCTGGGGGAGTGCTGCACCTGCAGCACAGGAAATCCCCATGACTAAAGGCTGCAAGGGCTGCCCCTCACCAGCTTTGCCTCTGCTAGCGCTGACTGCATTTCTTTGCAACTGCAGGGAGCAGTTTCCAAATAAGTGACTTGCAAATGTCGTAGTCCTCCTTAAATGTGGAGGCAGGTGAATAAAAATGAGAAGGGACGTGACACTCTTGAGCAAGTGACAGAGAGGAAAAAAACCTCTGTTGCTTTCTTCTCTTCCCTATCTCAGGGACATTTTAAGAATTGCTTGAAAGTCACTTAGATCTCCACCAGACTTTTTCCAGGAACTCCTAGAACAACCTTTTATTCCGATTACCCAGCACTTAAACCAATTGGAGAAATGCTTCTGCTATTACAAACATTTTAATCCATGATCAGTGTGATTAATGAGACCACTGAGAGAGGAAAGCAAGTCAGGTCTGCTGCATATAGAAAACACAATTTTTTTGCTTTGTGGTTCAAAATTTCCTCATTCTTTTTCTCGGAACAGTGTGAGAGAGCGGAAGTGTCTCAGTTTGAGATCTAATCTGCTCTGCCTTCTCAGGAAGCTACAAAAGTCTCAAACAAGCTTTCAGTTGATATCTTTTTCTAAATAAGAGGCCCTTTGGACAAAGCCTTGCTGATTGGAGATCAGAGCAGTTACAACTCATGCCCTTAGTTCCCAATACTTTACCTTACACCTGTATCCCCTTGCCATCAGCCCAATAGGCAGAGTTTAATTCCTCTAAAATACAGCAGCTGTTGGGTGTTTTGCTCTGCTGAAAGCTTTGCCTGTCTCATTGCAACTGTTTAGGGAGGCCTATTTTCGTTTGCAAACCTGTGCAAATTAACATTTGTCAGAGTGTTTATATCAGGGCACAGCTCTGGTCTCTGTGGCTGTCAGTTTTTGACCCAGCTAACTTAACTGCTTCTTGACAGTCACAACCATATTTAAGCTCACCTCAACATCCTTTTATAGGTTCAGCAATTTTGCAGATGTCTTCAGAACCTGAGGACTAAGTGCAATCTGCCACAAAAGCCACAAGCTAAACCCCTCTGAGAGAAATTCAAGCTGAATTTAGTCCTTCTCTAGAATGAGAAGATGATAGAAGCCAATTCAAAGCCATTATTTCAGAAGTTAAGTCATATTAAGTAAAGTCAGTACTGCATGTCATGATGCACTACTGGCTGGAAAAGCATTAAGAAACAAATACAGCTGCTTGATACAAGCTCTCACATTCTTCATCCCACCAAGGGTTCTGCATCCCCACCACACCTGGCAGTATGGGGTTATTGCTGCTAAATTATGACATTTGTTGCTGGTATCAAAAGTAAGTTAAAACCAGAAACAAATCATAGTAGCTCTCTTTATTTAATTTTTTTTGGTTTTTTTTGTTTTTTTTTTTTTTTTTCCCTAAACAGTGTTTATTTACTCCAAACCTTTGAAATCTTGCTAATGCAATTTTCTAAAATGGCATTTTTATACTACAGCCTTCAAAGCAGCCTTGTGTGTTAGGAGTCTGACAGCAGCAGTCTTTTGAGAAGTCATGAAAAGTACAGAAAACACTTGCATTGGGGAAAAGAAAAAGAAAGGGAGAAAAAGAGAAAAAGCCTTCCATTTGTTTATAGCTTCTTCAGAAATACTCTTTTAGGGGTGGAACTTTTTGTGTTTCATCTCTTCTGAAGGTGATTTTCTTTCAAGCTGTCAGCAATATGTGGAAGCTCTTTAACATAAATGCAAAATTCCTTAAATTATGAAAATTTTGTGACTAATGATTGAGCAAAAAGTCCCCCTATTGACTTGATACACAGATTCTTATGCATGCTAAAAATGCTCAATGGAATTACTATTTACTGTGTTAGTCCTAGAAGAGAGCAGTCTTTGAAATGTAATGACCACATTAAAAATCAAGTATTTTGAAAGGGCTTAAACACATGGTTTTGTTTATTATTGAAGGAAGTACTCTAAAAGAAGACAGGCAGTTAAAAATGTGTATTCCAGTGTGAAATATACTGGGAAAAGACAATAAAATCTCATATGAAAGACAGTCAGGTACAATAACCATGTTAGCTTCCAAGTTCTGTATACAAACACATACTCTATTAACAAACTTCACATCACACAAAAAAGGCAACACCTTCACAAAACATTATCATAAAAGCAGAGCACTGATCCTGATGGCTTTTTTGCTCTGAGTTTGAATTCTCTGTATAATGCTTGGGACAAATGAGAACAGGTGTGAAAAGAACCATAAAAAAATTGCCACTGCCATTTGGATGGCTCTGTTCTTCCACAACATAGAGACCACAGAGAACTAAATTCAGATTCACCCTGCAGTTCTCTCATGGTTCCAGGAAAAAGTACAGGAAAAATGACAGTCTACTTTAGAGCTCACTTTGGAGAAAATTTGTGTGAAACAACTTTAATATTAGTGAGAATTGGCTTGGTACTTTTCAAAGTAGAGTGTGACTGTATCCACATTTTTATTATGATGATATATCAATAAAAAACATTCTGTACACAAATCAGCAAAACACAGCTGAAAATAGAGACAGTGTGATGAATCCATATATTTTTAAAATAAATATGTACAATATTTACATTTTGGACAGTTCCAGAAATTAACATCTCCAGATTATGAACCGCTACCTAAAAAAAATCCCTACTAATATAGAAAATGCATTTGCTGTACAAATATTTATAAATACTTTTGTATAAACTTTTCAGGGTAAAACCTGTGGATTCATTGAAAAGAAAAACATGAGAAATTCTTATCAACTAACATTTAGCTATCAAGTGTCCACATATGAAACAGTTTGAGCATCATGAATCAGAAAAAAGTAGATTCTCAGTGTTGAGAATATTTTGTATTCTGCTTCTGTGCCACCATACTGACAAATATGATTGTCTTTTCTGAAAATCTGCAGAAAAGCAGCAGGACCGAATCAGTTTGACTCACTGATTGTTATTGACTGCACCATGTCACACAGGGCTTCTGGGTCTGCTTCTTCTTTACCATTATCTGAATTTTCTGATGAGATGTAACAGCCAGAATCTCTTGGACAGTCATTTAACTGTGATTTGTCAAAACTCTGGTGAGTGCTCAAGTTCTGCGTCTCCTGCCCGTCCTCACTTTTCTGCTGTTCTTCAACTAGAAAGAACAGAAAAAAGAAAGAAAAAATTGTCAATACAAGTACCTTGGGAAAGAGCTGAGATAGCAGCATGACTGATCTTGAAGAACTTTGGAAACAGAGCTGGTAACCTACACATGACTACATCAACATATTTTGTCCATCAGAAGCAGAGAGAATTAAAAATGCAATTACACGAGTGTAACAACACCTGAGCTGACAATGGGGTTGGTCTTTTTCCTTCTGGATGTTTCTCAGAGATGAATTTTGGGGGCTTTGGCCCCATCCTTTATGCTGAGGTCCTTCTTTGGCCTGATCCTTTATCCTGAGGCTGTGCAAAGTGAAACAGTGACTGTGTGTGGTCACTGTGCCCACACCAGAGATGGAACCTTCCCCCTCCCAAGCTTGTGTATCACAGACTGGGATACTGAATTAACCACTGAGCCTTGTTTAAAACACATTTCTCTATAGATCTGTGTCTTTGGAGCGCAGCCCCACCACCTAATGTGCTCTCTGCAGCACAGAGAATGCGCTGCCCTTCAGAAGTGCCTGGCACAAAGACGTGCCAACCAGCTTTTCTAAGCACCCAGCTTTTCAGCAGGAGTGGGTGGCTGATGGAAACTTCCACCAAGCTCAGCTTGATATCCAGAAGGTTTTTTTCCAAAACACAGAAACCTCAGAGGAAGCTAAGCTGCCTAATTTCTGCTGTATGGTTTTTGAGCGCTGTTCCAAAACTAAGTAGAAGCAAATTATCTTGCAAATAATTTGCGCTTGTTTAGCTGCTGGATGACTAATCTGTTCAAATTCAAAAATCTGGAACTCAGTGGCAGTATCAACAGACCCCTCAAGAAAGTTCAACAAGAGAGGACATAGAAGTATCTAATGACTCTTATGTGTACTGGTTTTAAATTTCCTCTTCCTCTTCTCTAGCTGTGAAGTACATGTTTACTTAGAGTAAATTTCTTAAGAAAATAAGCTATAAAATATAAATCTTTCCATTTCCTACTTTTTTTTCTTGTGCTGTTACCAACCACCTGTAGCTGTAGTTTTACTTCAAATTGTATTTGGCTTTCTGAACAAAGTATAGGGAAACATCTCAGAGGAAACAGATGGTTTTGCTCCAGATTTTTATCCCTTCAGAAAAAAATGGTACCTTTTTGCTTTTGCAAAGAAAGTTCCCTTCTTCTACTTGTTTTGTTCCTCTTTGGTTAAACAGTCAGTTCTGGATCTTTAGTCATATTTAAACTGTCTCAATTCAAGTCGAAGTGGAATGGAAGTCCAAAGATATGAAGGATTTAATGCTGTGTCAAAATCTATATCTATTTTAGTTTCTAGAATTTAAAAATTTTCACAAAGAGCATTCATATAGACTTTTATTTCAATTGTTGGAAATTTGGTAAAATGTGAAAGATTTTACATTTGATTTTTTCAATCTACCTTCTATTGAATAACACAGAATAAATTAGAAATGAAAGGCTGAAATTTTTCACTCCTTTACAGTGAAATGGAACAGTGGGAGAGTTTCTTTGGAGACATTTTTCATAGTGGGAGATTTCAACAAACTTCACAAAGCATTTTGATTTACTGAGAAGAATTTTGAGGTCTTGATGGAAGTGTTGTAGATTTGTTTGGCCTGATTAAATGTGCTTAATATCTTCTAACTTCCAATTGCCTAATAAATTGTAAAAATTAACTGATTTTTTTAAAGAATCCAAAGTCTCAACTTAGTTATTTTTTCAATAAAGTCCGAGGGTATAGGCATAACCAGATGTATTTCAAAGAAGAATAAAAAAAATTACTTTAAATATTTTCCAAGGAATAATAATGTTCTCGGCTAAATTAATTGTTAATTGCACTTGCGTGCAAGAGCACGCGTTGCAGCAGATTTAATTGATATCTGTAACTGTTTGATCTCCTTCTCACTTTACAGAACACAGTTTGTCATGTCAAATGTTATCTCTCTCTTTGCAGGGAAAATATTTGATCATGGAGGGTCCGATTGATTTCTGATTGAAGTCAGGAAGGAATCACAAAGGCGTCGCACCGGCGAAGGTATTCCCACTGCTGCTGGCAGTGATAGCACAAAATTCAGCACAAAAAGCAGCGATGCCCCAGCAAAGCCTGGTCCTGAGTGTGTCCCCAGCTCCCTGCAGCCCCATCCCACCTTGGGGCAAAGGGAGCCGGGGTCTGTGCAGCACTGGGAGCCCTCCTGCCCTTGGCCTCCCCCAAATCTCCTCGGCCGCTCGCTGCCCTCTCATCTTCCCCTCCAGCTCATCTGCTGCCCTGGCAAGCACTGACCTACAAAGGGTTAATCCTGTTTACAACGCCAAGGGCAGAGAGGAGCCCCCATCCACTTTGTTTGTTCTGCAATGGGGAGAAGACCGAGTAGCCAGTGGATTAAAAGGAAAATGTGGTCTCAGTCACTGTATTAGTGCCTTGTAACTGGTTGTCTATATAATCTAAGCAGCTCCTATGTGAACAACAGATCCTAATTTTTTTATCAGTGTCTCCCCAGGGAATAATACCCAGACAAGCCTAGAACTGAGATTTCTTTTCTTTTTTTTTTTTTCTTTTTTCATTCTGAATTTAGGTAAATAATTAGGAAAATGAGAAATCTCTATTTAGAAGACATACATATATGTAAAACTTCTTGTAAAACTAGTTGAATTTTCTTACATGAAAAACTGAAAACCAAAAATATTCAGGTGTTTGAGACAGCAAAAATGCTATATTTTCTATTTTTCATTCTAAGCAAAAAGTGTGAAGAACACCCCTCCCCCTCCATTTTTATGAAGAAAAGACTATAAGCAAACTTTGGTGCCTTTTTTTTCTCTTTAAAGCAGTCTTAAATATTATGCAGTAACTACTAAACCATTTGAACAGGATCCTGAGTATTGTAAAAATACATATTGTGCAATTTTAGAAGTTGCTTCATGAGAAGAGCAAAGGAACTTTTACTCTTTTTCTTTTTTTTTTTTTAAGCTTTTGGCTCTTCTATTCCTTTCTGCTTAAGTCCTTTCTCTAACATGTACACACTCAAGTTCTACATTAGGAAAGGTGGGTTTGCTGCTTTAATCTTTTGGACATCAGAAGAAAGCCACGCTGCACAGAAAACAGGAATTGATAAAATTAAACTGCCGTTAGATGTTGCGGAATCATCAGAAATAACTATCTTATCAACAAATGGAAGTCCTATCATTTTTCTACAGTAAAGCAGTTTCACAGAAGATAAATGGCTCTCAGTCACTGTTGTCTATGATATGGCCAGAAGAGCCCAAGATATGCATCATTTTGACACATATATTCCAGTACTCTTTTAGACAGTAGGATTATATTCAGACTTCTGAAAAAAATGTGAGGCCTTTAGCCTTGGTGAGAGATGTGTGATGCATCCCTTATCTTCCTCACTACTTAGACCTTTAAAATGAGTTTTTGTTATTCAATGACTTGGATGTGCACGACACGTGCACGGATAGATTTCTTTTTTCCTTCACCAGCGCTTTTCCCCTTTCTAATGAGGTTAAAGTCCTGATTAGGGAAGCACTTTAAGCTTGGCTTTAAGGGAATTCAGCTCAAGAATGCACAGAGGTCACTCTGACTCCTGTGCAGTTATGTCAGATGAGTGGCAGGAGGCTTGGATTTTGTCTTGGACAAGAAGAAGGTTACCCAAGAGCAAACCAAGCTTCATGAGTGGGCTCTCTGAGAGTTTGCCTTTGTGGGTTTTGTCAGCTGGGCTAGGAGCACTGGGCTCCTGAGTGCTTTAGGCTGAGTCACTCACCTTGCAGCGGTGCTGTACTGAGCAGCACCTTTCAGTAACTACAGGCTTAAAATCACAGAATCACTGGGTGTTTGGAACAGACTTCTGGAGATCATCTGGTCCAACCCCCTGCCAAGGCAGGGTCACCTGTGCAGGTGACACAGGAATGTGTCCAAGTGGGTTTGGAATGTCTCCAGAGAGGGAGACTGTGCCTTCTTGGAGCTCTGCCTCCCTCAGTGTAAACTTCTTCATGTTCATGAAATGAAACTTCTTGTGTTTTAATTTATGGCCATTGCTCCTTGCCCTGTGACTGGATCCCAGTGAACAAAGTCCGTTTTAGAAGATGAAGCCAGATCTCCAGTGTATGTACACAGGCCATGTATCACCTGTGCCAGTTAGACCATCTAAGTGTGAAAATGAAATGGGATCTCACAATGCATCAAACTCAGAAAGGATCATCTGGGAGCAGTAAAGGGCAGTAATTCTTGGAAAAAACGCAGAGAAACCTGAAGTGGTTTATGCAGTACTTTGGGCATTCTAAAGACTAAATATTTTGTGGATATTTACAGATATGCAACCTAAAATACTGCATCCACTGAAATCAGTGGCACAGCTTTTGTGGAAAGAAAAAAAGTTATTGAACTAATGTGAGAACTTGTGGTGAAAACAGAAAGGAGAAGCTTCTTTTTTTATGTAAAATCTTGAAGCAAACAGATGTGCCTGAAAAAAAAAAAGGTGAAAAATACTAATACTCATGCAAGGATGAGCTTCCTCGGGAAATCTGGAAATATTATGTTCAGGCCGATGCCTTGCACCACAGTACAGAAGGGGAGATTGTCTATGAGCACTGTTTGACCTTGACAAGGTACTGTATGATCCCATGAGTTGAAAGGCACTGCCCAGTGTAAAATGGAACTCTTGGTCCCTGATTCTCATGTAAGGGATGTGACTGAGAACTGAAAGTCGTGTCCTTATTTATCTCCCATCTTGCTGTCCAAGAACAATAAATAAAGAGTAAACCTTATTTGGTATTAGTGGAATTAAAAGCATAATCTGCACTTAAATATGAAAAGCAAGCTAAGGAAATGGATTTGGGGAGAGAAGTGTAAAATATTATCCCCCAAATTGCTCATATTCACCTTTTGGGGTTTTTCCACAAAATTACCTGCATGCACATATCCAATGGAGTCTCATTTTTTTTTAGCTCAGAATAGCTTTGGACTAGTGTAACCCAGTGGATTTCAGGGATGAACCTCTTGATTTAAATCATGTATTTGAGAAGAGAATCAAGCCTATTTTGCACACAGAGAAATGTGTGTCCTGGGAAGCGGTCAAGAAAAGAAGTTCCAAACTTCTTTTATTACTTTATTCATTAACCATCCAGCAACTGCTTCACTTTAAAAATAGCATCCTACAAAAGCACAGACATCCATCTCCTGTCTAGAAGCCATCTGGGAGAAGAATGGAAAGCTATTAAGAAATACTTTATGAAAAAGCCTTTTTTTTTTTTTTCTCTCACAGCCATGAATTCATGGAAACCAAGACTTTTGCCCCAAATATAAAGGTTTGACCAACTTATAGAAAATCTAAAAAAATGTCTGAGAGGGGGGGAAGGTCATGAGGAGTTTACAAATCCTTGCAATTCTAGGATAGCCTTGCTACATGAAATACTTGAAGATGATGAATTTGGGCCTGGACTCACAGGAAGGAGAGAAAGAAGACAGTACAGTAATAGAAAACAAATCTGCTTTAAAAACACTGTGTGGTAGCAATTGCTAAATAAAACTTACTTTTTAAAATTCTATATACTTATACCATAAGTAAGAAAATTCTATATTCTCATACTATACCCATAGTATAAGATGGGTAAAATTTGTTATTTCAAATTCACTCAGGTCTAAATCAAATGTAAGTTTAAAAAAAAGTCACTGCCAAAAATCCTGTATTTTGCATGGCTTTAAGTAGCATATAATGTGGAAACTACTGCTGCAGGTCTTTTGGTTAGAAAACTCAATAAATGTTTATTCTGCAAGATGAATTATACACGAGTATGTGTCATGAAGAAATTACTTAGTATAACATACAATAAACGTCAAGAAAAAAGCCAAGGAATGACAAAGAAATTAAAAGCCTTGTAAAAACCTCTGGACATATCACAAGATCAGATTTCACATTAAACAAATATGAAATCTTGTTTTACTGCATTTATAGGAGGGTGTAGTAAAATGAGGCTATGTTCCAGCACACTTGGTTGTTCTGAGTAATGGCAGTGTCACAAAAACTCAGAAACCCTTGTATTTCAACTCTGGGCCATACCTGCCTGTCCACCCATTAATCAAACATGGAAGCACAAATGGAATGCAGAGACAGGGAATTCTTCCAAGCTCTGTGAGGAAGATGGGCCTAGAACAGTAAATAGAGTCCATGGCCTCAGCTTATTTTTAAAAAGTGAACTTTTTACCTGGAAAGTGCTGAAATTCTATCTAGAATTCTCTTGGCCAATAAACAGATTACGTTGTAGCTGTGGGTAATTATGCAGCTCACTTCTAAGCAATGCACAAAATCAATTTTAATTAAAAAATCATTTATGCTGGAATGAGCCATGCCCATTTAGGAAAAAAAAAATATTGACCCAGGAAAGTTCAGTCCAGATGCAGAATTAACTTTCAGAGTAGCACCCATCTCTTTCAACCCAATTTTCCAATCTGATTGACAGAAGGACAAAGAGGTCAAACGATTCGTACAATGTCAGACTCATGCGGAGCTTATCCCCAAGATCATCTTGACGCCCTGTCTTTTGTTATAACAACTTAACAGATAGCTACTCTCCATTCTGGTCTTTAGTATCCTCCTTTCTGGAACAGGTTGTTCAGTTCTGTCCCCACCAGTCATGTGACAAACGCTCTGATCCCTCTGAACCAGACACGGTGAGGATTCAAGAATCAAACTAGGACAGTATTTACTCATGGCTTACCCTAAAATATACACAAATCTTACAAAATTTAACTAGACTTAAATGAATGCTTATAGCTGGTATGACACAAAAAGATGTTGTGGTTCTGGTCCCTGTGAGTATTCATAAATTATGGGAAAATTACTTGATTGAATTTGAATACTGGAAAGATTTGCTGTACCTACCTAAACTGCATGTGAAACAAATATTCATTTCATCTCTTGAAATGAGACTACAGTGGTGTCACTGATTCTGAAGCATGGACCCCTTTGTAAGATTTAATGTTATTATTCCCAGAGCTGTTACAAGAATTTGAACTATTAAACCATGCAGATAACGTCAGGGACACTGTTTTTCCTAAGAGGTGACTAAATCCTATGCTGCCAACGTAGGAAGAACCCAGTTTGGATAATAAGGGTGAATATATTCATTTTCAGAATATGGAATGTACAAGGACCTTGTTAGGTTTGATTCTTGCACAGGTGCATGTAGAACATTAGGGGTTAATACACATTCAGTATTAAAAGCTGCTTGCTCTGCTTTTTGTTACCCAGCCAATACAAATAGCAAACCATACTCTCACCACTACAGAGCAGTTCAGCACTCGTGTGGTCTGTTAGAAACCATTATGTTTCAGTTTGGCTTTCACACCTATGCAAAACTGCAAACTTACAATCTAACATTTTTCTTTACTATTTTTCTTGTGTTAAATGTGGAAAAACATTCTCAGTAATAGGTGCAGAAAGCACAGCAAGGCTGGTTCCCACAGCAAATACACCATACTCAGTATGTACATTTTCAGGTGCCTTCCTGGCAGATCTCTGCAGTAAAACTTGCGCAAAATGTAACCCTTTTCTTTTCTGGATTCACTCTTTCAATCTTTGGTTCTACATAGACAGCCCTTCAAGAGTTCTTTTCAAACCTGTCATCTCACAGAGCTATAGACCAGAAAGAACTTCTGAACCTGGAGGGCAAAGAAAACCTTTCTAATGGCACTCCAACAAATTTGCAAGAGCCTTTTACTGGAAGCTGAATAAGAACAGGAACAACTTAATGTACAAATGGGGTCCCAAAAAAAGCCCAAACATTCAGGAAAAAAAAAAATTGAAAGCTGTCTACATACTGAGAAGATAATAAGTGGATCCCTGAAAAAAATTGCTATTAAACTATCTCAGGAGACATCGTTTGTCCTTCTCTCTCTTTTTTCTGTGCTTCTCAATTGGAAGTGCACATTTGATGACATGACTGCTCATCATAGGGGGAGTATGCACAAATATTAATGAAGATGAAAACCCCTCCCTTCTCATTTGGCTGAGTATCTAATTAAGTAGATGCTTAGCTGTAGTTTCTACCAAACCGACATAAATTATTTACAATTCAAAGTCAGACTGGAAATATCATTAAAATATCATAAAAAAGTTTTTCCTTTTCTGTATCCTAGCTTTTCCAGTCCTCACAAAAGAAACAAGTGAAGAAAACCAAACGGTGACCACATGCATATACACACTCCATATATTCAACTCTTGGAAACATGGAAACTCACCAGAAACAGAAGTTAGATTAATTTTTAGAGAAGAACGGAAACCAGCTATTATATATATATATATATATATATATATATATATATATATATATATATGCGCTTGTTTGGTTGGGTTTTGTTTTGTTTTTTTTTTTTTTACAACACTTTTCTACCAAAAACGCTAATTTGGATAAGGATTTAAGTGTGTGATGAAGTGAGGGAAGAAAAAATTTGTAATCATCTGCACAATGCTGTTTAAAAAAATTAACAAAAATTCTTTACTGGAGCTGTTTAACCTAAGCTCTCTTTTGCTTAAGATACTAGTGCATATACTCTTGATAAATCTCAAACACTTACTGTCACAGTCCTGGAGATTTTCAATTGCTGATAACAACCTTGCCCTGTCTTCTGGGTCAGAAATATTTAATTCAATAAGGTGGCTTTCATGCAGATCCTTTAAGTCCTCTAGAGTTTCATAGCCATTCAGCAGGAGGGTCGAGGCGTATTCCTACAAAAGGAAACAAGCAAATCTTGTCATGGAAACAAGCACTAAGTTTAGTAGAGGAATAGGCACAATTTCACTTTTTCTTTTTGGCCAGGTTGAAATGGGCTCTGTTCTCCAGTCCAATTGGAGAGGTGGAGGACAAGAGGGAACAGAGGCAGAGATGCCGGGGAGCCCTCCTGGCCATGCCACCATCTGTGCCTGAGCTCCCTAGCACAGCCCAGCAGCAAGCAGGACCAGGGCAGAGCTCTGTCAGAAATTATTGAATTTGCTGAGGGTCTGGACTGTTGTGGGTCACTCCATGAGTGTCTCTCCCACACTGAGCCCAGGAGGGGCTCTGAGGTGAGGGGTGCTCCGCCTTTTCACAGGAGAACCCCTTGATCCAAGCAAGGGGAGAAGCAGAGGGAGCCCTGGGCCCTGCTGTGTCACACAAGGTCCCCCTTGAGCTGTGTGTCAAGTCAGTACAAACCTCTGTGCATGCTCCAGGGAAAGGAGCGTTTGCATCAGCAGCAAAGCAATTACCCTTATTAAAAATGTGACTTGTAAATCACAACCTCATTACACTTTGACACTCAGTCAAGATCTAGGGTTGCAGAGAGGGAGAGAGGCTCAACATGAGCCTGGTGCAAAAATACTATTGCTCCCTAAAGATCACAAGAAATGAGAAACACAAATTCTCAGTTTTGGCTCTGGAGTCAGACTGCAGCCCTGCCCCTGAAACATCCACAGCCACACATCTCCTGTATTCAAACACACAACTGCAGTCAGGTGAGCTGACAAGTCACCAGTGTCCCTCTCTGAGTGGCACAGCCACATGATGAGGTAAAATGCAGTTCTATAAGCCACTCATGATGCCTTTCCTGGTCTTAAAAACTCAGAACTAGACACAGTTAAGGGATAAGGGGGTTTTACCTCAGTATTTAATAAGGATCCTTATTAGTGCACACTTCACCAGGGTGGAATGTGTCACAGCGCACCCACACCACTGATTATGTATACAATTTTTAGACCTTATAAATTAGCATATCTAACAAGGATGCCCCCGTGGATGAATGAAGTGACATTCCCCCATCTGTGGAATTCCTCCCTGGATGGGCCAAATCTGGTTCACAGGATATTTTCTAGAGAGGACCTTGGTTTCCCAAGACAGTGTTGGGTTTTCTGTCCTCCCACTACGAGGTCTTTAGGATGTTTGGTCTCTTGGCATAACAAAATACTGGGACTATGCTAAATTATCAGACTTAAGGAATTACATCTATGCATGCTAAGAATACCGAGGTTACATAGAAGTTATATAAAATGTATATAAAGAAAAGGCAAAAAATCATCTTGGCATCACTCACATCAGATAAAAGACAGACACAAGGTTGCTTTGCTTTGCTGCCACCAAAGCTGCTGAAACCTGCCTTTCCCCTCCTGCCTGTAAATGACATTCAAACCTGAGCACACAGAAAGGGAACGTTTCAAACAGAGCTGGGAAATGCCTTGGCTGACCTGCAGGTGGACACATTCCAGGAGCTCTTGCAGTGTTTTAGGCTTGGTCCTTTTGCTTCCTCTGTGTGGGTTTATCCTTCTGGGTGCAGCTTCTTCCTCCAAGATAATATCCACATAAATGAACTTGAAATTTCCTACTTTGTTGTTCAGCATGCCTGTCCATATGCCCATGGGGGTTTTGCAGATGATATCTATGATGTCTCCTTTCTAGAACAATAAAAAAAAAGCACAACACAGCTTACACTTCTGGTTTGTTATATGTAGCTTTTCCTCTGTGGACCAAAACCAGCACTAGTCAGTGTGAAGTAACTTTGTAATTATCTAGATTTAGTGCCTTTGCTTTTATAAAATCCCAGGAAAATAATTACAGAAAGTGGAGCTAGTCCTTATCTCCAAACCTTTGAGAAGGAGAGGTGAGCACAAGCAGCCCCTCTCACTATTTCTGTGCTCCACTTGGTCCCTGAAAAGGGATAGGGTTGCATC
This sequence comes from Ammospiza caudacuta, assembly GCF_027887145.1. Lineage (NCBI taxonomy): Eukaryota > Metazoa > Chordata > Aves > Passeriformes > Passerellidae > Ammospiza > Ammospiza caudacuta. The sequence goes on from NC_080594.1 coordinate 10,930,342, forward strand.
AGCAATTAACTTTTGTCATGGGCAGTGGGCATAGTTTTGGCAAAAAGCAAGGGATGACTGTAAGGTTATTTTCAAAATATGTGCCATAGCATTTACAGAATAATCTTATTATCCAGCCTCTCAAGGATCTCCAAAAAAGATAGCTGATCTATGTGAAAGGTGGACTCCTACCCATTTTACAGGAAAAATCACTGTCTACATTTCTCAAAGACAATAAAGAACATTTAACTCCCCTAACAAATATGAGTGCTGAAAAAGGTGACAACACAGCTATTTCAAGGAGGTTTTGTGGTGAAGGTGTTCACAGCCACATTGCGGGAACCAAGGTCTCAGCTCAGGAAAACAGTCATTCTGAGTAATTCTCATAGTAAAAAGGCTCTTACAAAGTCATGCACCCTACACAATTTGCTTCCAAGGACCTCAAAAATGAGCCCTCTCTTCTTGGCACATATCACAGAAAAATGCTGAAAGCCTTTGAAGTGTTATCCAACAAATGCCTGCTTCATTTGGGATTCTGTTACAAAGTTAGAAATCAAACTCAGTTTGTTTAGATGTGTCCCCAGCTCCAAAGTTTACATATTTTCTGGTCTGGTCAAGGAATAGCAAGTCAAGTGGTCACCCTAGTTTTTGTACAAACCCAAGTACAAAACTGACTGTGAGCTGGTGACCTGGTTTAGTTGGAACATGGGGCTCAGATCTGTGAGCACATTTGAAGTGGAAACTAAACAAACATTTATTTAAAGGTCTACAAGCACATGTTATTCTACAAACTCATGCAGGCTCAGGAGCTTCAGATGTGGATGCAGGTCAGAATTAGGCAGTGGCTCCAAGCCAAGCTGCAGATGCACTTTGAATTCAGATTCGGGGTACTGAAATTTTGTGTGATAAATCCAGGGGGTTTCAACCCTAAGTATCAGCTTACAATTCCAAAATACACCACCCTAATTAATAAAAAAAGAAACCTATATGAGCCAGCAGATATTTGCCATTTAAATAATTAAAAATGTTAAAGTGTATTAAAAGAAATGCCCTAGATGTGGGTGGAAATGGAGGGTAAGTGCTGAAGACTGCAAGTACCAGCAGAGAAACAGCTCTCATGTAGGCCAGAGAGGAGGAGAGGGAGTCTGTGTGAGAGACAGGATTTGGCAAAATGAAGCAGCTGTGAAGAAGGGAAAAGTCTGAAGGGCTGGGGGTTTTTAAGTAATGTTCAACTGGGCCTCTGTTTGTTGCACTTCTTCTTCAGTCACACAGCCACAGGTTCACAGAGACAGGTGAACCCCAGAAGGTTCACAGCTCAAATATAGGCTTAAAGAAAAGTTTAATGGAAAGGCAAACTGTTTTTATTAAAGGCAATGGGTGCCACTGAGCTTTGGATAATCCTAGTTATGACTGGGAAAGCTTGGGGAGACAACTTCGTATCCCATGAGATTTTACTCTTTCTTACTCCAGACCCTGCATCTGTGTTGTATGCTTCCCACGTACAACATCCCAATTCTCCCGTGTTGTATGTGGAAAGCAACACATATTTTACTCTGAGGAAGGCTGGGGTCGGTAGGGAGACACCATTAAGGGGTTTTTACCTGGAATCTGTGCCTTAAAAAGCCTTTAGCAGCACTTGGCTTTGCAGCCTGGTCTGAACTAAGTCCTTATAGAAGCATTGCGAAACCAGACCAGCCTTGCTTTTAGAGTGTTCCACGTGCTTGAGCAGGTAAAAATTCATTATTAGATGTATTATTTAGATGTAAAATATGGTGTCCCTGGCATTGCTAGTGGGAGAGAAGGGGTCCTGGTGGCTGTCCTACCTTGATTTTGAGCGAGTCAGTGTCGTAAGGGCTGGGTGTGAAGTCGGTGTGCACCTTGGCGCGGCCGCAGAAGGGGCCGTTGTAGGGCACCTCGTCGTCCAGGCGCAGGCTGTCCCTGTTGCTGGTGCCATCCGAGCAGCTGGTCACCCCACCTGGGAGAGAGGCAGCTTGAGACACCCCTGCACCAAATCCCCACACAGGCAGCTCTGCACAGCAGCCCAAAGGAAGGGTTCAGTACCACAGAATCAGAGACAGAGCATACCCTGTGTGGGTTTGACCTTCCAGGATGACTGCATTCAATAAAAATCATGCTACAAGAGACAGCACAAAATGGGTAGGAGATCTTTCATTAATATCTTCCCTAAAGTAATCTTTTTTCTGGTGATGATACTAATAGAGTACCTATTTTATTTACAGACTTTTTGAAATATTACCTCTGCAGATTAATAAAATGTACCCTAAAAGTGCAATTTAAGGAATTAATTCTGCTGAACTTCCCCTGTTTATTCTGAGAAATGAAAACAAGTACTGTAGAAGTTATTTTATTTCATTCCAGAGCTAGCTGAAACATCAAAGGAACCTGCATTGCAGAGGGAAATTTTAATCTTATCAACATTTCTGCCTGTCATTTTATCCAAGTTGAGCAATAAAATATCAGCAGAGTAATTCAAGCAAATTTGAGCAAGCTCTGCAATATCCCATCCAAATATGTTTTTAGATAAGAGCAGCAGCGTATTGGAAGTAAACTCCCATATACGATTTTCACAAATCACGTCACAGAAAATGATCATAAAAATGGTTTTGTTTGAGGTGATTGCTTAAGTGCACAGCTCCATCTCAGGGCCAGATTAACTCTAAGTGCAAATGGTCTGGACTGCAGCTGCAGGCTGCACTCAGGGCTCAGGCAGTGCCTGCAGGGTGGCACAGCAGTGTAACCAGGGATAGCTGTGACCTGCCACCCAGCAAATATCCACAGCAGGGCAACACAGAGAGAGCTGGAGGCACATTTCTCATCAGAGACTCCTCTGAACAAGGCTGCCCCGGTGGGGGAGGGTTTTCAGTGGGTTTCAGGTGGGCTGTGTCTCTCTGCATCATGTCCCAAAGCTGCCAGGTGAGACCCATATCCTCCACCATCTTGTGTGGCTGCACCCAGGGATTGAAAACCCAGCACTAAGGCAGTGATAACTACACAAAAATGTGGAGTTATGCCCTATAATTCATGTTATTTTTTTCCTTCACTTAGTATTTACACTCTTAAAAAACACTCAGCTTATTTCTAAATAGATGTATACCTACCCTAGCTGCTACCCATTTAACCAAATTACACTTTTGTCTGCCAGAATGAAGAGCTCTCTACCATCACATTTTTGATCACCAGCTCTGATTCCACAGACATAAGCAATAACTATATTGATCCAGTGACTGAATGAGAAGTATAGGTGTCTTGTACTTACTAGATGAGCTCTGGCCACTGTTCAGACTGTAGAGACTTTCCAAAGAGTCACTGGTTTTCAGGGAGACCTTCTCAGTGTGTGCTCCACCACCAGGATCACTGTCTTCTTTTCCTTCTTCATTCTTTAACACAAAAAAAATCCAATGTTAACCACAAAGAAATGTGTTTTAGAGATATTTTTTTTTTGTTTTAAAGCATCATTAGAGATTAGCTCATCATTGCACTTTACTAAGAACTCCTTTGTGAAAGAAGACATTTTTTGAAGTTGATGCCTGGTACTACCAATGCCCAACAATCACCCGTAGTATTTTGTGATCCTGGAGAAATTCCCTCTTGTTTCTGCCCCACTCACTTCATCCCCTCCCTGCTCAAAGGAAGACTGCAACAAACCATGGCAGAGCTGAAAGCTTGAAATGGATAATTTGTGGGCAGCCTGATAAGATTTTGTCTGCTTGTCTCAGAGAAGGAAATACAAAGCTCAGCTCTGAAGGCAGCTGGTGAAGAGCTGGCTGGCACAGCTGTGTTTTGCACTGAACTTGTGAGGATGGTGGTTGCTTGTGGCAGGCTGGGGACAGCTTGCACACACGTGGGGCACTGGTGTGTTCTAGCACCACACTGCCCAGCATTCACCCTGTCCTCGAAATCCAGGGCATTTCAGAATTAACAGGTACATGTTTCTCTCACAAAGTCTAATGGTGTATGAAATTGGCCCCTTGAGTTTATCCCAATAAATCACACCTCAGGAGTCACAGCCTGTTCAGAACAATAAGATCCATATTTCAGTCACAGTTAAGTTAGAGACGATGTAACTGATAAATTAAATAGGGATGATCTTTTAAAAGGAAGGATTTTTCAGTAGAATTTATCATGTTGCATGTGATACCTGATGCAACTGAAACTTCCTTCAGCACATTGTATTTGGGGAAAAATTAGTTATTCACCAGTTAGATGATGAAGCAAAAAATGACAGTGCATGTGTGAATTAGAGACACATACAGGTACATATCAGGCAGAGCACTGAAATGAAGAACTATATTGGTTTCCAAAAAGAATTGTGCTTGTTACAGCAGCCAGCAGCATAACAGATTAATCAGGAGGCTGGTATTGATTGCCATCATCTCCTGCAGGAAGGAAGATCATGCTACATGTGTGTCCAACCAGATAATCCATTGAATTTCTGTCATGGGAATTGTTGCTTTAAATGTGCAGAAAGGAAATATAAAAATATAATATAAAGATCATCGATTGCACTTTAGAAAAAAAATAAAAGAAAACTAAACTAATGAAATACAAATCCTTGTCTTGGTCCTCCAAAAGGCATTTAAAGTATCCTGTGAAAAATTGTTTTCTACTTGTGACATTCCTCATTGATTTTCCTTACTTACCTTATATTGACATGTGAGATAGGATGCAGACTAGATAGATTTTTTGGGGGATAGTTACGTATGACAAGTTTTTTTTCATATAGTTTTAAATTTTGGAACTTACTGACACAAAGTACTGAGAAAACAGGGTTTTCAGTATGTGCAAGATTATGTTTTTTATGTTTAATAAAGATAGTTCCACTAAGATTAGATAAGGTAAAAGGAGATAAGGCATATGAGCTGGAATTCTCTGAGATGTTGGCTGACCTTTACGAAGTGGACTTCAGAAATAATTCTTGTATTGGGAGATAAATTCTTTTAATGAAGGTTTTTGTACACACTGAGCATCACACTGATGATGGGGTTCAACCAATACTCCCTTGTGTTCACATGAGGAGGGGTTTTGTGCTCATACAAATGTTCCTCAATGAAAAAGCAAAATTAAATGAAGTAAAATTCTTATGACTCTTGAGCCCTTGCTGTGTGATTTGTGTGTACACTAAAAAGCACATGAAAGAGCAGGTACATACCAAAAGCTGGCTTAGTTCAGTATGTGTTGTTACCCTGGTTTTATGGTTTGTCACAGCTGAGGACAGTTGAAACATGAACAGAAAAAATGCACATAATATTTTTACTGCTTCACATGTATTTCCAACAAACACAAGGCTCTTAGACTGTATTTACCATCTCCTCAGAGAGTGCCTTGATGTATTTTTTGCCCATCTTTTTCCTCATGGTAAGTGAAATGGCTCTCATCTTCTTACTCAGGCTTCCTCCATTGCTTGCTGCTTTGATTTGTACTGCCTCCCCAATGTCACTTATAGTCTCCAGCTCAGATATCTGTTTTGAAATCAAAAAGTAAGCAATAACTCACCAAGAAAATAAAACACAGCAAGCTGAAGCAGAAATTACAGGAAATATTAAGGACACTAACACAGTTAGCATGACAATATTCAGTCATTGCCATTTTCCTTGGAAACTGTGCACCTAAACAGGTTTCCAGCACAATACTCTATGTATGAATGACAGAAAGAAAATGTATTTTTTTGTAGGTAATGTTGTTTCCCATTATTTATTGTCCCTAATATCAATAAGAATTCAGGGAATTTTTGCAGAGGTCTTAAAAGTGAGACATCTGTGGGTTACTTGTAAAGTGCTGGTTACTTTGGGCAGGCATCAATGTGAAGCGCATTTTTTTTTTTTAATTGTTTCTATTTTCACATCAAAGTGCCAAATTTTAGGTGTGATTCTCTTGTTTTGTTTTTTTTTTTTTTTTTGTCAGGGCCTCAATCACCAAACAAATGCAGGCATACAAGTAAAGTTCTCGGCACTGCAAAATTTACACAAGAGCTTCCCAATGTTTTTTGCATAACTGTCATGGGAAAGTGAACTGCAGAAATTCAAAGTTTGGGTTCTACAGACCTCAGCTGAATCATCTGTCTTTGATATCGAGTGGTGCCTGAAACGGTCAAAGCTCCCAAAGCTGCTGGTGCGCTGCAAAAGAAGAGAAGACAAACCTTGACTCACTGCTGCTTTGCTTTGTTCTCTTATTAAGACTTAAAAACTGTCAAGCCACCTGTTGGCATTTAAAATCCCTCCCATATCAGTGGGCCATGAACTGCTGCTTCCAGCTAGAAACAAAATATGAGGTGGCTGTAGGGGAAAAAATAATTATGACTGTACAGGCAGAAGTAGAAAAATAAGTCAGAGAAACAATACTGCTTCAAATACTAATTAAGTAATGGATATGATTATGAGTCCTTCTACATCTGTTTCACATTACTTATGTATGTAAATAACCATGCATTATTTGCAGGTAAGAAAGACTTGTTTATGAGTTGCAAAAAAAAAAGTGTCATCATAAATATGATACAAGCAATAGACTTGGTTGTGGTGGTGTAAATTGTGGCAATTTATACAATGTATTTTTGTAGCTGGGAAGACAATTTATGATTCTTTACCATCAGGAATGAGCAAGGACTGCTGAGGATTATGAATATATCTTGTCCAAAATGAACACATTGAAAAGGGAGTAAGTAACAGAATTATCAGGCAAGCCTTCTACTTTTCTTATCAATTTTACAATGAGAAATTCTGATTTTTAAACATAGATGGGTACAATTTTCTGCCATGCTACAGCATTACTTGGCTTAACAAAGCTGCATCACCTGAGTCGTGCATTAGGAGTGAATAGATTGCTCTGCCTTCCTTCTAGTTTTCACTCTTTCTCCATGTGGATAAATGGCATGGAAAGGAGGGAGGTGGCACAGCAGATTTTGAGGAGTGGGGTCATACAGAAATACCTGCCAGACATGCTCAGGCAGAGCTGCCTGACACTGCACTGCCCATGGGGGCAAAATGCATAAAATTACATTGATGCCAAGCTGGGAGTCCCTTTAAGTGTGTCCCTAGAAACAGCCAAAATTTGGACATATATCTTCTCTACAGTGCCTTTAAGAGCTTGTTTTTATGTCTTCACCAATACTCACAGCTGGATCTAGAATGGGTTGGGTTTTTTAAGTACTTCCCCTCTTCCATACTAAATGAAAATCTTTAATGCAGTATGAGAGTTCTTGAGCAGGGCTCTCTATTATACATGAGGCAATATAAGCTCAGTCTATTTCTGAGTATTCAAAATCCCCTCTGGAGGAAAAAGACACTGAACAAAATAGTAAACCACAAAATAAATGCACTCTGTCTGATTTAATAAGTGATTTCAGAGTATCTGGGCTACAGCTTTTCCTGTAGTTATTCATCCTTTTGCCTTGCCTATGTGATTTCAGCCAAAGCAGTTCCTTGTTCCATTGCTTCCTTCCCCCACCCCCAGCCACATGAGTCACATTTTCATCTCCCCCAGATTTCCAAAGCACCCACTGTGCACTCTTCACCTGGCATCTCCAGCTCCCTCCTTTTGCTGTCAATACTCACAAAAGCCTTGTGAGCTCCCAGCTTTCCTATTACAGAGTTCCAATCTTCTCCACCAGGCAAGAATGGCCATGAGGCAGCCTCAGGAGCAACAGAGGTAGAACATCCTTCGGGCAACCAAAGAGGAGGAGCAAAGGACTGGTTTGGGAACACACTTAGGGCTGGCATGGACCTGCTTCCTGAGGAGTTAAAGAGGAATCCCTCCTTGATATATTTCCCTGTTTTCCCAAACTTATTCAGTAACCAGTTCTGCCCCCTCCCCCAAAAAATGAATGTGGACAAAGCAGTGGGAACCTGAGCAGAGTCAGATGGAAGGGAAAAGCCTACCCATATTTTGGCTTCATATTCCAAGCAGTGCAGCTTAAAAGAATAATAACATCCTCTTTTTCCTCCCCTGCCCTATATTTCTGGGCACATCTAACCTGAAAAATATTTCCAGCCAAAGGTTATTTGAAGAAACTGACCCAGATTTGTGAATATTTTTGGACAACTATAATGACATTTACTATTCACTGAGGGGAAAATAAAAAAGAAAATAAAAAAATAATTTGTTATTGATTGTAAAATCTCTGTTGTCTAAACACTGTGGTTTGTTTTTTTTTTACATTGTGGAACTGAAAATTACTATTTGAATTGTACATTTAATTTTATCTAAAATTCCCATAAAAAGCTTTGCTATTAAGTAGATGAAGAACATCCTGTGACAAGGGGTTAGCTCAATAGTATGATATAAAAACACAGCCCTGAGGATTATGGTTCTATTAGACAGGATTAACACCTTTGACTAGCTTGTCAGCCCAGCCAAATGTGCCCTGCAGCACAGAGCAGGAGGGAGAAGGGAGCCTGGGATTCACAGCAACACTGGGAAGGGAAAGTATAAAATTGTCTGAGCAATCTCTAAACATACACTGACCTTTCTGTTGCATTCCAACACTTCAATATGTCTAGTAGGAATAAGTGTATATTAAAGTGCAGATGTGCTGGAAATAGTTTAAAGGGAACAAGAGGGAAAACATTGTTTAGTGTTGGTCTTACCTATAAACACTTGAGCACAGTTATTCTTCTTTGACCCTCGAAACAACCTTATATCCTACACGTGCAGGAGCCTGGGGCTATTGGTAGTGTACTTCAATGCTGCTTCATCCTTATTAAATATTAATAAGGGTTACAGGATGATTTCCACTGTTCTAGATAATGGTGTTGCTGCACTGGAGAGCACTGAATAGGGCTGCTTCAGCAGTTCTCTACACTAACTTTTTCCATTAAGTAATCAATAGGCACCACCTTTTAAAAATGTATCCAACCCCATTACACTGATAACAAAAAGCAGGTTTAGGGGCTCCTGGCTGCAAAGGGAATGGGACTATTACTTTCAGTAGTGTCAGTCACTGCATTAGTGTCAGGGAACACCTACTTTGTGAAGATATGGACAGGCCTTATTTCCAGGTGAAGGGAAGCTTTTAAAGTAAATGCAAAGCTACTAAGAGAAAATACGCTATTGACTTTTGATACCAGGATTCAGCATCCTATAAAGTTAAGTGGTTTTTCTGGCTCAATTCATGCAAGAGCTACCCAGGGATATGTTAAGCAAATATGAATTCACTCAGTAAAATCTAATGGAGGCATGGGAAGAGGGAGAAACAACTGTGTTTTCCCGCACAAGGGCCGATCAAATAATTTCTATAAATCAACGCATTAACTTTCATCTCTTCCCACTCAGTATTCCAAACTAACATAATAGAAAATATCAAAGACACTTTTCAGTATTTGAAAACCTTCTTCCTTCTCCTATATAATTTATTCCCTGAAATCCAGGAATTTTAAATAACCCTTTTAAAGGGATAAGTGCTATGTAATTGTTGTTTATTTTAATTTGGACAGTCTGCAGTTGATTGTCTGGCTTGACTGTAAATAGCCTATCATTTTCCCTAGAAAATAATATGGTATGGTAAGCAAATAGTAGGACAACAACAGGTTCTGCAATCCATGTCTTTATGTTATGAATGATCCTTCCCTTGTAGGACATACAGGAGAACTAAGTTCTTGTCTGTGACAAACTAGTCAGAGCTTCCCTGTGTCTAAAAACAACCTTCGAGCCAAAACTGACTGCAGTTATCCTGATAAATAATCATTATGGGAGATATTCATCCCATATTTTTCTGTGGACAATTCACACTGCTCAGCAATGTGGTTGCCTGCTGTCATAAATTCTGGCCCATTATATTTTGCTTCAAGTCCTATTCAAAATATGTTTTAAATCCTGCATGTGTCAAAGGCTTTGTACTGACCCTCTCACACAAGTAAATCTCTTCAAATTCCCCCATGCATTTTAATTTTTAGCTTCCATTCATCCTTAGACTCCCCAAACCATGTAAGCTGTACAGGGGCAAACGTGGACACTGGAAGTAATAAAAAGGGAGCTCAGCATGTTGCTCAATTTCCTTGCCTGCCACAGACACTTGTCTTCTTCCCTCTTTTTTGAGAGCAGATCCAGCAGCCCTCAGGAGAACAGCCTGTTCTTCTTGCTGCTCTGATTGATGAAGATAAGTGGAGATCAGGATTTGATTCATTTGTTCTATTCCCTAATGGTTCTGGTCCCTTCAGAAGGAGGAGACCACTCTGAGAATGAAAGAGTTACCAAGTAGGGATGAATATTTCCACTCTGCTAGCTTATCTTCTTGCATAGATAATCAAAAGAATTGTCTCCTACTTTCCCAGATGGCAAGACAGCAATTTACAGCTTTTTGGATGTTCTGTGGGAAAAAAACTCACAAACCAAACACCACCAAAAAAATCCTCACTTCTGTATAAAGAATGAGAATTTACATAAAAGATTAAGTGACTCTCCAAAGGGTAAGGGAAGCAACAGAAGAGAAAACATCATGACCTCTGTACCACAGGGAATTTTTCCTATTTACACATTAGTTACACATACAGAACTTCTGACCACTAACCAACACATTAATATAACTTTATAGCCCACATGAAACACGGCCTAAACCTTGCACTTCACCAGTCAAAAGCAATAAAAAAGATACAGCTTGTTCCTGCTAACTCAAATAGAGCAATCTACTGAAATGGCATTTTTAACTGGCTTAAAAATGACTCTATAAAAGGCTGGTTGTTATCATGGCCTGGTGTTCAGTAGCTGCATGGAGGTGGGGGAGAGAGGGGAGCAAAGTGAACCTTGAACAGAACTGCCACCACCAAGCCTCAGATCAAACACCCCAATTTTAACAGTGGAAAAGCACTGGAAAAGCAGAGCTGAATTTAAAAAATTCACTCCCCCAGGTGAACAAACTGCACTCTCCAAAGTAAACACTGAGCAGCTGTTTTATCAGTGCCTCTAAGTGGTACCAGCCTCTGTCTCTCAGCCCTGACTCCCTGCTGACACCAGGCACGGAGTTCCCAATAACCCAGTCAGGGTCACCACTAAAAACCAGCCTCCAGTCCTTCCAGGGGCACCTTGCCCTGGGCAGGCACTGGGGCAGCTGAGACAAGGGCAGAGCTGCTATGGGATTTTTTGCAAGGTCTGTAACTCTTCCCCTGGAAGGGGCAGCCATGTAGGACATCTGAGCAAAGAGGCATTTTGGTCAGGCAAAAAATAAAAAGTGCTGTGTTGATTAAACATCTTTGAGAGGGACTAAATAAGGAAGCAATTTAGGAAATGCCAGTCTTAACACTCGGAAAGTTTTGTGCAAGTGAGTATTGCAAAATGTGCAAGTGGGGGAGGAACCTGACTCCACTTTCTTTAAATGCACATTGACCCTGAGTTTTGAGCACCATTGTTCCTGCAGAGCACTCTCAGTTCCCAATGAGAAAAGTCACTCCAAGCGCTCTTCTGGCAGTCTGTCCAATTCTGGGAGTGTGCACACAGGTATTTGCAATAATTATGTAATTAAGACTTTATTATTTATATGACATTTAATTAAAAGTGACTTTCAGTGGCACACAAAACCATGAAAAGAAAATGACTTTAAAAGAAGGTTAAGGATGTGTGACAAACTCAGAGGAGCTATGAAAATGACAGCTAAGGATTTGGCATCATGTGCACTTCCACCTCCCTGCTATCCTTTTTCTACCCTTCATTTACACATGGGCAGATCACCAAGGGATGAGCCTTGAAATCCACCCTCCACAAAACCATCACTGCCGTAGAGGGGAGCACTGCCTGAGTAAAGGCTGGTTAAACACTACATAAGCATTGCAGGCTTTGATCTTTAATCCCTTAAATACCAACATCTTTCCTCTCCTGAAACTTCCTCCTCTTCAAACCCGCTGAATTCACAGACGAATTCTCACATGTTAAAACCAAATCACCTAGCAGCTTCAATTAAAGTCCTTTCCCTGCTTACTTAAACAGCATGATTTTAATAATGCTGTGTGTTATCTAGGTCCTGACCTTGCAGGGTTTTGCTGGATTTCCTGTGTGAGAGAAATTACTCACAAGCATGTTTGACTAAATAAAGACAAAAATACATTTGCCTGAAGAGGGGCTGAGAAGAATGCAGCCCCAAAGGTTCAGTTTTGCAGGGACCCCCAGGCCTGGCCAGCACACCCACAAGTGGGGAACCAGCACGCACTGCCAGAGGAGGTGGGAATGTGGCTGTTCAGTGAAAGGTGTTCCTTCAAACGACCTTCCAGATGAAAACAAGATTAAAAAAATAACCTCTAAGCCACGGTCAAGTGTGACCGTCCCAAAAGCTCGTTTGTTCTTTTTCTGAAGAGTAAGCAAACTCCAGAAAGCCCTTACACGAGTTTCACCGCCCTACTGCAGCCTTACCCTTGACAACAGGTAATGACCAACAATAAGCTAATTCTAAGGAACTTGGGGGAGGGGGCCAGAAAGAGAGTTAGTTTTTATTACTTTTAAATGAGTGTTTGATACATCATCTTGGTTCCCCTGATTAATGTTCGCAGCAAACTCAGCCATTGGAGTTGTAATGTTTCTGCAAGCTTCCCTACAGCAAAGCCCAGCCATTAATTCAGTGGCATATGTCAGCTCAGCAGAGCAAGGTCACTCTTCTCTTTCAAGGGGAACCTTTTTAGAAATAATAAAACTGACAGAAAGTTCTTTTTTGCATGCTTTATGTCACCTGAGGTTGAGTGCTGCAGTTAATATCACAGAGCTTATAAACATTCCCATCTTCAGCAGTCTCCAAACCCACTGGGCTCTTAGAACCTCAAATTTTCTTTTTTTTTAAAGTAATATAGTGACAGCTTTATGTGGGGTAGATATACAGTATGTAATCCTAAATGAGTAAAAAGTAAGTAAAAAATGAACAAATCTTTTCTTGGGCATTTTAGAGGAGAAATTTTGGAAGACACTAAGGACTGCTGATGCTGCAGGATATTAGTGCTTAGAGAAAAAGGTGTGGGATTAGGGACTTTATCTCTGTGGATACTTGCATCTTTGGATAAAGGGAGGAAATTTTAAAAAGCACCAGTCCACCTTGTTTCCATTTCACTGCTAACTGATACTATATGTATAGGCATGTGATGTAAAGAGAGCCCAAATTTAATTGATCTATTATGGAATGATTTTGAATTTGTAAGTAAAGGTGTCCCAGTCATCTGCTATGATAATTAATTGCAACTGGAACTTATTTATGGAGGTACAAATATTATGGGACATGACAAACAAAATAACTAGCTGAAGAATAAGATGCAAACAATAGGCCATTTTTCCCCCTCATTATCTCCCTTCAGACATCCTGACTACACTTGATTAATGAATCCATAGTGAGATTAGCTGAAATTGCCTTAATGGAGATGCACTACAGTAGAGAAGCAAAATTCAGTGCAGTATCCATCATCAGTCACTGTGAATTTGAGTGCTTCATCAGCTCTATCTGTCCATTTATTTAAATCATTTTTATATTGGAAAACAAAGCAAAAAAAGCAACAAAGAAATAAAATACTAGGTTCATTAGAGTGGATTAACTTTTGACTCCTTTGAAATGTAGACTAGGGTCACCATTTTTGCTTTTTCTTGTGTCCTCCCTTGTCTAATGGCTGTGTTCCAATGTCAGCTTGTTGTCATCAACAGGCCAAAGTTATCCTTACTGTCCAGTTAAAGAAAGCACACGTGGCACTTCATTGCAGCTTCTCAGGCTTCAAAAACTGGACATGCTTGTACAATTTATGCCTGGGAATCCTAAATATGCTCCTGGGACTTTTGAACTTATAAGTTCAGCATGCTTTTGGTTTTGTATGGAAGCTGAAAATTGGCAGCTCAGGCTTTCCATATGATTCAGGAGTGTGTAAGAATCCTTTTTAGAGCACAAGTTATAATGCATTAAATTCCATGTTCGCTTTGTAGTGTAAACTCTAGAATTGCAATCCTAGGGGAAAAAAATCTAGGAATCTGAAGATATCATTCTGATTCTGTTCAGGTCACTCCAGAAAAGGAAATAATACAACTAACAGCTCACTGGAGTACCAGTAAGAGCACATGTATTCCCCTCTCTCCATTTCATTATCTCTGTGGCATAAATTGTTGTGATCATAGCTCAGTGGAAAACAACAGCTTCATTTCACGAAAAACAAGTGTACCAGGTGTCTGAAGTGTGTTTTCATTCTGACACATGAGAAGAGTGAGACTGAGCATTTTCCCCCTCCCCTGCTCCAGCAGCTTCCACGAGAACCACACGTAGTGGAGACACCAGTGAAATGCTGCTCCTGAGGCAGCGACACCAGTGAGGGCTTTGAGGTGTTCTTTGAACCCCAGATTTAAGGACATACTCCAAATCCTACTGAAATCAGCCCTATCACTGCAAAGGGAACTCTACCAACTACATTATTTTAAACTGTCTTGAAGGGGTAGGAAGATATTGCCTCTTTCCATTCCTTCACATGCTGGCTAAAATCGCAAATACAAAGACATTTTCAAATGGTTTACCACAATTACCAAGATATATTAAAAGTGCAAACTCCATTACAGAGACAGGAAGAAAAAGATGTAAACATGCCAGTAATCAACATCAGAAGAGCCCTGCCACGTGCTTGTGCTAGAGCTGGATGGCTGCTCTACCACCATCAGTCATTTCACGCAACCTCTCCACAGCTTCTGAGCTGCTCTAACCATCAGTGAACCACGTCCCCTTTTCAGCTTTTTGAAGTGGTTTTTGAGCATTACATCTGATCTTAAAGGAGGCAGAGAGACAGAAATGCAAGAGCAAAACAGCGCAGCTGTGGCCAGTGAAGCCACTGAGGAGCAGCAGAGCTGAGCATCCCCTTTGCACAGGTGCAGGCAGCAGAGAAGCCACGTGAGCTCGCTCAGCTGGCTCGGCCACTGTTGTCCCCTCCTCACACATCTGCTTTGGGCTGTGCTGTCACTAAGTGAAGCTGATTTCTCTGTCTCATGGCTGCACCCTGTCAATGACACATCTCCACCTCTGTCTCAACCATAATGGTAGAGGGAAGACACGAAACTGCAGCATGTTTTCTGGTGGAGCAGAACTCCTCTGGTGTTTATCCTCTCCCGAAGGAAGCCATGAGGAGCACTGCAGAAAAACCTAAAGCCAAGTATTCCAGTATTCAGGGACTCATGTCCCACTTGTCCTTCAACATACCTGGAAGAACAGCAAACCTACCAAAGCTACCACATCAGGTCAGCATGGACAAGTAGGGGAACTCTCACTTCTTACAGCTCTCAAGGAAGTGACCATTCAGCACCTTATGGAAATCAAGTTCAGCAGTGTTAGCTTACATGGCTGTTCTTGTGAAGATGCTAAAAGAGATGAAGATAAAGAAGGGTAGGGAAAGGACTAAAAGAAGTCCTTTTACTCCTCCCAGAATACATAATGGTGCAAACTAGCAGGTCACTAGAGCTTGTTGCCAGAGAACACTTGTCAGCTTCAGTGCTGGGTGATGAGATAGAAGACCCTTTGCTCTTGAATTTCAGCTTTCCAGAAAGGGGCCAGAACTAAGCAGCCTGAAGATTCTGTACAGGTGAAATCATTATCCAGATTTTTGTGTATCCATGGAATAAACTAAAGACAGTATGGAGAGGAAAAGTAGCAGAAAAGTATATATTGTGCAAAGTCAAAGAAGTAGCTTCTCTGAAGAAGTCTCCAAACTTCTCCAGAGGCTGGAATTTCACTCTCAGGTTTAAGAAGAAAAAAAAATAGTAAGAACATGCTCTTGGGTGCACTGTAAGTGGAATAATTTTTTTTTAAACTACAAGAGTTAGAGTAAGCATTAATACAGAAGAGATTTCACTTAGAAAAAAGATAAGTGATCATTCATCTTCCTGTGGAATAACAACAGGAATACAGCAGGCATACAACAGGCACACCTCTGATTCATGAAGTTTTCCATTAGGATGGTTTCAAGGATATATGATATGCTAAATATTCTGAGCATATATAATCTGTAGCCTGGTGCCAAGCAGCAAGTGTTGAACAAAACCACTGACACTGCCAATTTGTGGAACAGAGTATAACTGTTTCTAACAACTGGAGTAGCTCTGCTGTCTCTGTTGCAGCCTTTCAGAACAGAAAGCTGAAGGGATATTGTGATTACAGAGACCCAGAAGACTTTTTTTCCCCTTCTCAGGAGTGGGTATTCCCAGCAGGTTCTACCCATATAGCAAGGGATTGATTCTCCTGGCTGAAGTGTTTGTGGCCACCCAGAAAGTGCTTTTACAGCTGCCAAGTGATGGCTTTATAGCAGCTTTTGTCTGAATTTATGCTGTGACATAGTTTACTAGATGAATATGGAGGTACAGGAAACTGTAAGCCACATCCTCTGCCAGTCCTGCCCGTACATTTTTACAGCTTTTTCCCCAGCAATGACAGGTATCCCAACCAATGTTTCCTTTGGGGTATTTGGGTTTTCCTAGAAACACAGTAAGTAAGTCAACTGCTCTTAAACAACTCTTAAAGCATTAGGAGACATCTAATGCTGATTTGTGTCACCTTGGTGGTTGTGCTATGTTATTTATCAGAGAGCACAGTTATAAATGCGGTGGCTGATAGTCTGGTTTCTAAAAATGCCTGGATAAGGTGGTTCAGGCAGACTTTTTGAAATGTTCCTACTTGCTTAAGAAAACAAACAAAACCCTGGATTTGTTACTGTAAGCAAAATGAATATTAATGTGTAAATATTCCCTTCAGAAGGTTGCTCTCACTTGTTTTAAAATATTCTGCTCTTAAGGATTAAGCCTGGCCAGTGAAGGAAACCAAGACAGGGAAGAAAAACAAATTAAATGAGTATTGTGCGAAGTTGACAAAAATGTCAAAAGATGCTTAATCAAGGGAACACACAAAATAAATCAGTACTGGAACAGGCCACAGATATAATTTTTCCATTGTAACAAAAGCTAGCCAAGAGTTTTGAGACTATATTTTGATCAAAATGGGGAGTCTGGTCATCCTAATCAGCCTCCTGCCAAGGGCCAGGTCAGAGATCACTGCTCTTTCCCCACAAACACTCTGGACTTTTACTTCCTGCTGAGAAAAAAAAAAAAATCCTCTAATTTCAATACCTTTCTAGAAGAGATATGTTAACATATATGTTAAGACGCAACTTTCGGAAGCTGCTCATGAAAGTAAAGAATAATTAGCTGAAGACTTGTGAAGCATGATGATATTATAAATAAAGAAAAAATAGCAGAAATCAGAGAAGCAGTGAGATGATTGTAGAACCACCCACTCGCACAAGGGAAATAACCCAAGGTTCACTCTAACCTTGTTCCAGTATTTTATGAAGCCTAGGGGAGACAGAAAACACCTTCTGAAGTGTCACCTGCAATCCCTCCTTTCCCCATCTCCACACACATAGTTTTAACAAGTATCATTATTTTTCTCTGAACCCCCCCACTAAAGGCCCACAGGTATTTACAGCATAAACCAGGTTCTTAAAAATACTTCCCAGATGTTGTCATCTGCTCCTGCTTATTTACCAGAGTTCAAATGGATTTTGACAAACAGTCTTTGCTCAAGAGGCAATGCACTAAAGCCCTTTAATGACAGAACTATGTGTCATCTTTGCCTATAAGCATAAATTTGCACAGCGGGCAGTGCGGTGAAAACAGCTTATCATCAACTCATCACCTCTCATCATTGTTAGAATGAAATGCAAATGGAAACCAACATCACTTCAGTCATGGTTGTGAAAATTAGCATCTGTGACATTAGCACTGGCTGTTTATTATGCACTTGAAATTTCAGGGGGAAAGAAAAGAATGTAAAACTTCATAACTCTACCAGTCTTTACCTTTGAAATAAAATTAAAACCTTCAGCTTTCCCCACTCAAGGATAAATCCTAGTTAATATTCATTAACACTGAGCAATCTCCTCACTGCAGATCTTGTCCTACAGAAGTTCTAATTATGTCTCAAATGATTTTTGGTGTTTAGGTTTGCTGTACCTATTTTCTGTTTTCTTTTCTTTCATAAGTATTCCCCATTGGAGAGGCATGAGCCACCATCTGAGACAAAAGCAGCACCAAAAAACTTGGTTATAGCATCTGTCTGCATTACAGGCTCCAAACTCCTAGGCAAGCAATAAACTTTACTAGGATAATCCTGCTGAAATCAATGGGATCACAGCTAATTTATTCATTTAAGTCAGAATCAGGATCAGGCCTTTTGTGAAAAAAATATAAAAAGGTGAAATTCTGGCCTCAAGAATATGGCAAAAATGTGCATTGATTTCAGCAATGTCAGGGTTTCATTTTAAGCTTATAAAAAGTAAAATTACTGGTATGAAACTGTACTAGGGAACAAATCTGCATATTGAAATGTTTCCTCCCATTGGATTTGCTACTCTTTTCTCATAACCCCGAAAACAAATAATGGTTTATCCCCTAAGTAAGCAAATATTGATTTAATTAGAAGATTGGACATCTTTTTTGCCTAAACGAAATGCAGAGGCATTGACCCTGAATTGTCTTACATACCAGAAGTAAGCTGAGTTCAAAGCACCAAGTGCATTTGGAAGCAGAATAAGGAAACAAAAACGTCTCAAACCTTTAGCATAAACATAGATCAGCTGTCATGTAGAATAATGACACAAGACTTTCTTCAGTCAAGCCAGAAAAAATGGCACAAAGTCGTCTTTGCTTCATGTTGAAGTGAAGCCAAGAATCATCAGGCAGTTCTCAAGTTTGCTGTGTCCAGAGGACAGGGGAAGAGAGAGAAAGAGGCAGGTTCTGCCCAGCACGTTGCATGTGCTGGCAAATGGGCAAGACAATGCAGGGATCTTTTACAGATTATTTGCACCTGGACAAATGTGTAAAACAGCGCAAAGTGAAATGCAGAATAGCTGTGAAGTGCTTCAATGGGGTTTTATGTGCATAGTGCTGCATGAAGGGTGTACAAAAGAGAAGACTAGAACCTGTATAATTTGTTAGAGTGGTTTTGTCTTGCCGTCATTTTAGATCTGCTTCATTCCACTCCCCAGATTCACTGACATCTGCAACATCATAAGGCTCAGAGAGGCTGAAATCCAGGTGATTTCAGGACTCTTTCCTTCATCCTCCAAGCCAACTGCTCTCCTCCTCCCCAGCTCTCTGAGGGGTGGTGGGACAGACTGCACAGACCCAGAGCTGAAGCACATCTAGGACATGTGTCCTTTCCCCGCTCTGCCTGGCTCCAGGAATGCAGGAGCCACGGTGAGCCACTCCAGCCATCAGCGTGACCATGGACCTCAGGGCTTTGTGCAAGACCTACTTTGGCTGACCTCACCTGCCCACGGATAATTCTGCAGCTCTGAGCAGCCTCACAGTGTAAACCGAGCCGTGTCTCATCTGGCAGGAATGAAAGGAGGGCAGGCAAGGACTCCCTGAAGGGAGGGATGGGAGATGCACACGTTCTTTGTGTCTCACACGACTTTCTAAAAGTCATTTAAGGTCCTGGATAGACAGATAGGTTACATCAGATAGGCTTGGAATAGAGAGCTTCAACCCTTCAGTTGGCTGAATTTCTTCAATATTAAGCAGGGTATTTTTAACCCTTAAGACTTTTCCTTTATAATTCAGCTTCCTGAGCTGTTATGCAAGGTATAAATGTGCACTAGTATGAACAGCTACAATGATAAACATTTGCAAAGGATCACAATCCTTCCAGTATCTCTTTTGAATGCATTTCTGTCTCATTTCTCTCCCAGTTTTCTCTGAAATTACACCTGGTTTAGATGTCTTTTTGCCTAACAATGAATGTTTATTTATATAAATGCATTCAGTAGTTTTATGCATATCCATGAATACACAAGAGTTTCCAGATATTGAAAGAAGTTATTAGCATGGCTGCAGCACTACTGAAATCTTGCTGAATGACAAAAAAACCCTGCAAAACTATTCTTTTGTGGCATAGATTAACTTTTTCATAGTGAGAGCATTAAAATAGATTTTTGTCTATGCAGCATCTAACACATCTGCAGAAGTCTCTTAGCACCACAATAATAAATAAGGCAACTGCATTGCACATAGTGAACAGTGAGATATTGAACCTGAATTACTCTTGCATTGGTCATTGAATTGCCCACCTCCATGAGGGGTTTTAAACAGGGACAGCAAGTTGCCTTGAGAAAGGCTTTAACACTGGCCTTATGTGATATTCATTAATCTTTATCAAAAGGCATCAATTCGTGCCAGTATTCTTCACATTAGAAAGTAATAAAACCAAAAGGATTTAAAAGAAAATATTGGTGAAACACTCTAATTAACACACAAAAATTCGTACAGTTGTGATAAAGACAAGTAGTCACGACGGAAAAGATTCAATTACGTAAAAAGATCTTTTCGGTGTCCCCTTTGAGGGTCTAAGGCTGCAAAACTGATTTTCATTTAAAATGAAAACCAGGCCTTATAGCTGTCCCACAGTCTGTGTGGATGTTTTGGAGACACTGGGATGTCTCAGTGGCCTAAAGGCAAGGTGAGGTAGCCCAGGACCTGCCCAGTGGCAATGGTATCATGCCATGTGAGCATGAGGAGGGACCAAATGTGGCCAGCACAGAGCAGGGCCAGCCAGGACATGACCCACAGAGGTCACTTGTGAAATCCTGTAACTTCTCCAAGAGGTGAGGACTTGTGCCCCATCTTACCCAACTCAGCATTAAGCAACTTGAGTATTTACGTTGCTTCCCTGGGACGAGTTTTGAAACGTGCTACAAAGAAAGATTCCTGTTCTGTGCAATGTGGGGCTGTCTGTTCCCCTGCCCTGATCGTGAGCAGCACATCCAGCAAAGGCATTCCCCTTGTGGAAAGTGTACACAGTTCTGTACAAAAGTGGGCCTTTAGAAATAAAAATCAGACTATTGTTAAGGAATGACTTATTTTGGAAGAGGAGAGTGGCCAAAACTGGGCTGGAATGGGATTTGTTTCCCTCTCTTTAAAACTTTGAAAATTTTAAAGAGAGGGAAACAAAGCCCATTCCCAGGATCTTCTATGGTAATTTTTTGTTTAATCAATAATGTACTTAGATATTAATTATAATTCTTCCCTGCCATTAAAACAGGGTATTATGAATAAGCAGAAAAAAATGCATACCAAGACAACCAGCGCAATGCTTAAAAAAAATTAAAACGTGGGGAAAAAGTAATATCAAATCATTTCAAATCCATTGAAAAAGCCATTAATTCTAACTGTTAATGAGTCATGGTCTAAAATTGCAAGCACAGTCTACAAAAGCCAATGCTGTGTGAAACCACAAGACCTCCTTGCTGAAACAGTGTCTGCAGTAATCTCTTAGGACACAGAAGTCACTGAGGGAGGTCTATTCCCAAACAATGAGAAAGAGGATCAGTAAATTGGGAAACAACAGTTGAAAGCAGAGAAATACTAAAAGAGTTTTCTAATGTCTTTGGTAAATTTTATCACTGATAAATGAGGCAGAAATGGAGGCTGAAGTACCCAGGTTGAGCAGTAGCTGTTGCACTGCAGACTTGCAATACTCTACAATACTTTTACAATACAATGCACAGAGGTAATTTTGCACTCAATCCAGTGCAGAGACTGAAAAGAAATTTCCAGCATTGGACACATCCTTATGCATCTTGCAAAACTCTCACTTCCTTTCTTACAATTCCAGATTGTGGAAAGTGTCCAGTGTAGCACGTTGTCAGTTTGCTTCGAGTATTTCTTTCAGGCTGATATTTTAATGATTCCCAGAGAAATTAAGATGACAAGCACTGACTGCCAAGTACCCTCTTTTCCTGTGGTTATGGTGATGCAAAAGCAAATTTATTAAAATAAGGGGAAAAATGTATAGATTTTCTAATTCTTCACTGATTCTTCACTAATTCTTACACTCCTTTCTGGGACATCATTGGTTTATCAGAGATGAAATGGAGAGAGGGGATTTTGGGTGCTCATCTGCTAAAAGACCGATGCAGAGCATAAAACTACAGAAAAGGTCCAGCACTGGAATTCATTAGCACAGCTATAGCAGGTTCACAATGATGATTCCTGGAATTGGCTCTTTACTATTATAAAGTGAGTGTATGCAGACAGATTCCTGAGATTATAGCACCGAGGTACTTGCAAGCACATAAGAAAATCCTGAAGTTAGGATTTAAGAGGAAACCCTCGCATTAAAAATTGTTAAGAATTCCTGTTATTATTATTAATTAACGACAAAACCATGACATTCTTACCTTTGGTTTTTGGCTTTTCTCCTTCTCAGATGCATTAGATGGTTTTCTCTTTAGCATGTTTAACTCAGTAAATCCACTGAACGTGCAACTGCTCTGAATTTGTGACCAAAGTGAGTGCAAGGGAAGGCACTCCGGACGTGTGCATGGGTTATGCAGTTCCTTATTCTACCAGGATGTGACTTCACTGGGCTGCCTTGTGGCATGGGGCAGCAAACTGAGTCCTTCCTTTGGGGAGGGGGTGAGGAAGGAAGGGAGGAAGTGACGGGGACAAGAAAGGTGCACGAAGGACAGGAGTTGAAACTTAGGGTAGGGGTCAAAGTAGAAATGTTTTGGACAACTTCAAGAAAATAATTCTTTTTTCCTCTCTCAATTTTTCTCTCCCGAGCCCTATGGCACTAAGTGCACCTTTATTTCCACCAGAGCTGGGACTTGAGTGTGAAGAAGGTGGGCTGATATTCAGACGACCAAGAACAATAATATCAACTATTCTTGATACCAGATGTGAGCTACACTGTGGGTGTAATTGGCCCCTAACTCCTCCATTCCTCTCTTGGCTCTCCAGCAATTCAATAAAAGAAATGAGATAAAAGGTTGCTGTTTGGTAGAGAAGGGAATTATCTAAAGCCTTCTTTTTCTTTTGCATGGTGGAATAATTTTTTTGCCATTCATCACAGAACTGAGACACCCTGAAACAGCACTTTTCAATCCTCCATTTTCCTTGATTCACTGAAAAAGTCACTGGGAGAAAAGGCAAGTCTTACAGAAGACTTTAAACAAAGAGGCTGAGGAAAATGACAGAGATCCTCTACAACGTCTTGGAAACCAGCCCAAAAGCTAAAATAAAATGGAGCTATTAAAAGAGCTTAAATTCCTGCGTCATTTTGCTTGATTTTTTTTTTTATCTTAGAGAAGAAAACAAGTCTTGAGCATCCTTAGTGAAACTTATTTGATGTGAATCATAGGCCACCAACCTTGAAACTATTAAATGTTCCCAACATTTTGCTGAGCAATGGAGGCAAATTCTCAGTTTCAACCCCCAAATTTTCAGTTTCCTCACAGAACTTCAATTACATCCTAATTAAATATTACTGCATATGTAAAAGAATTACCTTAGTAAGTTGCAAAAAAAAGGTTCAGAAGTAACTGTCAAGAAAAAAAGGTTTGGTAATTTTTTTTCCAAAATTTTGTTATTTTTTCAAAATTATCTTTTTGTAAGCAGCCTTAATTCATAATTTTGGCATAAATAAAAGCTATTTTTAAACTACTCTTCTACTATATGAATATTCCAAGGAGGGATAAGATATGCTCATCAGATGAATTCCCATTTTGACTTGCTATTTGGACTTCTCTTTACATGCTTAAAAGAAGTTTTGAGGGTTTTTGGGTTCTAAAGGATGGGGAGCTGGATGGACTGAGACTGACTGATGAAGGAATAATTGTTATACACTAATGGTATTATGAGGTTTTCCTTACCAGGTCCTCTAAGACGGGGATTGGTAAGAAGGGGAGGAGGAACTGGGGTTAAGGTACTGAAATTTTGTCAAATATAGGCCCAAAAATCTCTGGGTTAGTGGGCTGCAGTGGAGTGTTTTGAACCTCAGCCCATGAAGCTTCACTTCACATTTTAATCAGAACAATACGTATTTAAACCAAAGCTGAATATGAGGGTTTTATTATTGAAAACATATCCATTAGAGTTCCTAATTATTGAGATTATTACTAATAAATTAATTTATAATAATGGTTTGCTCAGAGATATTTTTTCCCTATATTTGAAAAGACCACCTGAAACGTCAGTTTAAGTTTCTAAGCAGAAGGAGGTTTTGCCATGGATATTTAATCAGCCTTAGTAATTCAGTAGGACCATAAGTTGCTACAAAAGCTGCATATATGTTTAATAGTAATTAAACTTGATTATTATCTCCATAGATTTACATTCCATTATATTGGTTTTCTTTTTAATCTGATCCAAACGTGAGGATTAAATCAGACTCTGCTGATCATTAGACTGTGATTTCCTGTCTCAGGCCACTGTTAAAATCTTCATGATTAATAAAATGGGAACTCAGCTGAAGAGTAATATATGAGCTTCCTTTCTGTAGAATATTTATTGTTAAACAGGAAGAAAGAGGCTATTTCAAGAGATATAGTACCCACCCATATCTATTTCCTTTCCTCATCCACATATCAGAAAAATTATAGCAGCTTGAAGGCTGACCTGATTATGTTCTTGCCCTTGGAAGGTTGACCCACCACTTTTAAAAAGTAACAAAGGGAAGAAAATCAAACATATATAACATTAAGTTCATTTAAATTAGTTAACCATTAGGTTTCAAAAGGAGCTCTTCTGAATTAAAAATTAATAATAAGCTTTGTGCTTATATCCTCTGTATTTGAAGCTAATTTTTCAAAGGGGAATGAGTACCTGTGTAATATTTAAAGAAAAATTCTTATATTTAGTATTCTCTTTGACATGATTGCCTGTAACTTATTCCATTTCCTTGCTGGACTTTGAATCTGATCCAAATCCCAGTGAAATCAATAGGAGTTTTTCAGGTAATTTTTATGGGGCTTGGACTGACTCCTCTCTCCTGAAACAACCAGGCAATGTCACTCTTTTATCTGGAAAGTCTTACAGGCAGAAAGGCTATCCACTTAAAAATAATTAAGATGACCCCATGAGAATGATTCTCACTGTCATTATATTTATAAAAGGCAACATCCTTTACAGCTTATTATTATCATTACTCACTTTTAATGAATGGACCGTGATGAATGGTCCTGGATGTTCAAGTGCTTTATGTGCCTCCCTCCCACATGGTATCATATTCCCTCAGGGGCTCCATCCAGTTACCTTCCCTGAGAGGAGAGATCGCTTCCACACTAAACTGCAAGAGTAAACACATCCTTTCAATACTTGATTATTCTGATAAAACCAGAAAGTAGGGCGTGAAGTAGGTTGAAGGGTTTAGCACTCTGGCCCCCTGTCAAAAAGCAAATGAAATGAGATTTTCTCTCTGTTAGCAACTCGTTTTTCATTGTCCATCAGACAAAACTGGCCCAAGTTCAACTGGAGGCTCAAAGATACCTTGGGGCTCTACATTGCTTTCCCTAATAGTAAACAAGTAATAGTAAACAAGCCCAGAGTGTCTTATGCAGACAACAACTAAATAAACTATTTAGTGCAATACAACACCCTTAGTCTGTTTCTTTTAATTAAAAGAAGACATATTCTAAACAAGAAAGGAATCCTGCCTTCAGCCTGTGATTTTATGGCCGTGCATCTCCCTGTACCATCTAAGTCGCTTAGATATTGCAGAAATCTCAGAATAGCAAGTGAAGCTGAGTGAATAATTTGCAGTGAATAATTTACTCAACAAATTTAATCTTTATTTCCTCAAGGAATGTTCGTGAGCAGAACACAATTTCCTCAAATGTATTAATTATGGGCCAGAATTTAGCTAGATACTTCCCTCTCCTGGCCTGATTTGAGCCAGCCACAGCTACAGTCACTGCTAATCTTCAGCAGAGCTCTCTCCATAAACTACCACAGCAAAGACTCTTCAGAAACTAAAAGGAAAAAGTGTGAAAAGTGAAATCAAGCCCTCTCTCCACTGATAAACCATGAAAGAAGACAGAGGTTGAGGGCTGGGCTGTAAGTATTTAAACAACATACTCACTTTAATTTTAATGCCAAAGATCGAGGCTGTGATTTTCCACTGGATTGCTGGGGAATGGAACTGGATGCCTAAAGTCCCATCTTTGAGACTCTCACATGCTCCTCATCCAGAACAGTATTGAAAGTTGGTCCCAAATATTTAGGGACTTCACACAACAAGGTGCATGATTTCCTATTGAATAGGCTCCCACGTGCTTTTCTCATCAGGAATAGAAAATGGAGAAGCTTCAGAACCTCAGAGTCTTAGAGAGACAGGACATGATTAAAGAACATTTTAAGCTTACAGTTTTGATTTGTGGCTGTGTTGACTCTGTATCAAGAAGACTCCTACCCCATACAAAATATAATACTTATGAAACCTGGCCATGCAACCAAGGGAATAACTAACACCTAAATTCAAAAACTTAATTTTTGCTTCAAAACCAAAAATTTTTGCTTCAAAAACTTAATTTTTGGTAAATCATTTACATTGGGTGGATTTTTAATGACATACATAAAATGAAAAGGCATAAGACACCATGAAGAGTGGGAGTCAAAGCTTGTTTGAGCAACCACACCAGGGTACAAAACAGCAGGAATACCCTAATCATGCCAGGTCCCAGGAAATGGGGTTTTGGCCTCCCAGACTACTGGACTTCCTTCTCTTCCTTAAAAAAAATGTTACTGTGATTCTTCCTTCTTTTATGCTAACCCTTTGCCTTTAAGGTCAATGGAGTCATGAAGAATTATGGCAGGGACAGGCTATAGAACACCACTACCAGAGTTTAAAGAGGTGTCTGGTCCAAAAGAGTGGCTGATGCTCTGTGAGTAAGAAAAAGTGTCTCATTGCCAGGCCCTCAGACTGTGTCCTTGGCATGTTCCCAACACCACCTGGCCTAAAGGGAGATTGAAGTACCAGGAACTTATCTCAAGCTTTGATCCCAACACATTCCCTTGCATTAGCAGTAGATGAACAGATCAGTCATACCTACACTATGTCAGGTTAGCCCTAACACTAATAAAAATCTATACTGCTGTGACATAAGGATTCTCAAGGAGATTGGCTTTCACCTATTGAACAAATCCCTTTCTTATTAGCTTGAAGAGCAAGAGACAAAGCTGTGTCTATTCCTTCTAGGTGTTCACATTGAGAAAACAGAATTCAGCAAGGTTGATGTGTGGTAAAGCAGAAGCCACAGATTTATCAAACATCTGTGTAAAGTCTGCTGCAGCAATGTGCGTCACTGGTGGTTTTCCTGTACAATTCCTGGGCTCTGCAAGCAGAGAGCACTTTCCAGTTTGTGATGAACAGCAGAAAGCAACGGGCAGGATGCTGCTGCTGTGAGTTCAGACGTGCAGGGGAGCAGCCACACTGCTTCAGAGTGAATGTTAAAATCAATGCTAAAATACACTGCAGTGCTCATACCTAGAACATCTCAGTAGATTCTGTTGGTGAACGCTGTGATTACTAATCAGCTACAAGGGCATTTTATCCCATGGAATTAGCAGGTTTGGATGACTTGCTTTATAGTCATCCAGCTGAAGCTCAGCCTCCCAGAAATGCATTTACACATAAATAGTGATGGTTGTACATCTGCTTAAAAAGCTCAGATATGAGATTTTCAATAAAAGAAACTGATATAAAAATAAATTTAGGCTCTCTGTTTTAATCTCATACACAAAACATGACATGCTTCATTTGGTATTTAGAAGACCAGCTTAACACAGGAGCCCTGACAGTGCAGCAGGGGATTTTTTCAAGGTATGTACATGACGTCTGCCAGCCTATCTCTGATTAGAATCAAGATCAACAGAAGTAAATTCTGATTAACTCTAATGCCAGCCTGCTGTCAGAACACTCTGCAGTTGAAACCATCTTTTCCCAGTAAACATCTCCTGCTGAATTTCTTCACTGGTGTCAGAGTGTCACATTGCTGTGCCATCACAGTGTAAGGACTGCTGTGCAAAGGCTAGCAGGAAAAGGAATAACACAGCACCACTGCACATCCATTCACTTACAGGGCTTGGATTTCATACTGATTTTAGAGGAAAATGTTGTTCTCCCTTTCTCCTTTAACATGGTTTAAAGTGAGTGAAAATCCTAATTTGGAAGTGACAGAGAGTGACAAGAGGGTTTTATTTGTAATTAGTTTTAAAAATCTATTTCTACCTATTTAAATGATATGATACCTGACTGATAGCCAGCAGAGACACAGAGTCTTCATCGTTGAGAACAGATGATCATCTGCAACCTTCACCATCCTTTCCCTCCTCTCCTCCCCACACTCTCTACCAGAGCTGTGGGCTTCTATAGCAAAACTTAATCCAGGTGCTAACATTAATGGCAAGACCTTCAAAATCCAGCAGGATGTGGGTCAGAATAGCTCCATCAGCAGACCTGCCAAATCACACACACTGGGAATGAGACTTGAGAGCTGATTTTCTCTTACTTCCAGGTGTGAACCTCAGTATAGGGCAGCCTGGCTCATGATCTGTGCTGGTCTGGCAGGTGTAGGAGGTTACCTGGATCCCTCAGCTGCTTGCTCCAGGGCAGGAGTGAGGGAAAGTGAGAAAGCTACAGCCATGCTGGGCTCCCTGACAAAGGAGAGGAGATGCTTTTCCTGCTGGATTTTGGCACTGGGGACTGGCAAGGTGATTGCTGCACCCTGTGCTGGTCATGGCCAGTGCTCATCCTGCCCCACTCAGGATTTCATGGGATGCTTCAGGCTGTGGCTGCATGGTCACAACTCTCTAAGCTGCCCCAGGTCAGCTGAGCCTCTCTAGCAGGGTGGGGGCTTGTCCTTAGCCCATCAACCAGATGAAGTGAAGCACAGTCACATAAATTTATTTCATTAAGAGTTTTAGATAACATGCTTTATCTCAGGCTGTAGGCTAAAGGCACTCACAGGGACAGTCACAGTGCTCAGTATGTTTAAGGTAATTACTTATGTGTCAGTAACTTGTCTTTGGGGAGACAAGGGAATGGAAAGGGAAAGCTGCCTCCAAAGCTATGCTTTGTACAAAGTAATGCTTTGCCTCTTCACAAACTTCTCCTTTTTCTTCCATATTCCTTCCATCAATCTTTACCTTTTTCCATTATCCAACTCCTTCCCCTCTCACTTCCCACAGCTTTTGTCTCACTTTGCATACCTCTTCTATAGAGAACCTTCTTCTACCATCTATTCTCATTTATGTACTACTTTTTTCTTCTATTACAGGTATTATTTTGTATGGTTTCTGTTTCCTTTGCCTTAATGCTGCCATAGAAAGCAGAAGCTGATGAAAAGACAGAAAAATTTTTCCTGCAAACAGCTCCATAATCTGCTAAATATTCTACTGAGCTACAGACAGCAAACTGGAGGGGATCCTCACTCCAGGAGGAAACTCTGAAAGCTGGATTTAGGCCTTCTAGTTTAGAAGTTTTTTTGGGCTTTTTTACTATAAACTGGTAGAGAAACATTGATATTATGCTCCTCTGGTTTGTGAGGAGAAAGCTCACAAAAACCTTTGAAATATCTTTGGGTTAAAACACCCCTAGAAGTAGAAAGAATAAGACCTAAACCCCTAAAAATCAGCACCTTTATGTAAAATACACACCCAAACCCATTAGAGGAAGAAAACAAACTTTTGAAGCCAAGGAAGGGCAGAATCATTGCTATCTGTGATACCCGATTCTCACCCCTACACGTGTGTGTTTCATGGTGCAGTTTTAATAAGACAGCTTTAACGTTTACCATATTTTCTCTACTGAATGTCTGTCTAATTTAGTGCAAACTATGAATCTGAATGACAGTGCCAGGCCCTGCAAATAAAGTGTTTGAACTGCTGCCCTTCTGGGGCACAGGCTGGAATATGTATCCTTGCTCATGCACAACCAATTGATGTGTACAGGAACACACCATCCCCATTTTGCAAATGAAGCCTGAGGCAGACAAGTGAAGAGATTTGTCTAATTTCACACAAGAGGTCTGTAGCAGTGCAGGGAGCTGAATCTGCATTATCTACAGCCTTAATCACTGGATCATGAATCATTAGTTTAAATAACCTATGCTGCTATAAGGAAGTGGAGTAAGAGTTTATTTTGGCCTTCTAGTTCAGGGGAGCACTAAGAAATTGTGTCAAAAGTTATTTACTTTGCAATTGATCATTGACTGCATGTAATTCTCAGGGTGTGACCCTGGGGTTAGGTGTGCAGAAAATTTGAGCAAATATAGAGTATTTGAGCAAAGTTTGGGGAGTTTGATTTCAGTCTTTCAGACTGGAAAATCTGAATACTAACCTGTTATAATTCTTAGGGGAATTATGTTGAAGCATAAATGTGAAGCAGGAAATCTAGGTATTAAAACACTTACACAATCTAGAACTAAATATAGAAACCCTCAAGATAGCTGCAAAAGTTTCTGTCTCATGATCTTAAACTATCTGAACTCCTGATTTTCCTACTTCCCACACACTGTTTGTCATCATTTCTTGTGCTATGCTATCAAAGGTAAGTTGTAAGTAGATGTGAACAAGAAGTTTCACATCATTTAACCTAATTAATTTGGTTCTTCTGCAAAAATTATTCAGCCAGATTTTTTCAAATGAATTGGAGTGTAAGCACTTCCAGCAAGAATTATGTTATGCTCAAGTTTCCAATTTGCTTTCCTTATGTATTAGGGAAGGTGAACTTCTGCAATCAATTAAATGTCTGCAGAAAAACAGTCCAGAAATTTCATTACCAGAGGTGAATTCCTTTCAAAATAAAAGTGAACACTCAGATACAAATCACTGTCCATTTTTTTCTGAAAAGCCCTGATCTTTGTCTTCCAATGATCTGTCCATATATCTGAGAGTATTTAAATAGCAGAATTACAGCTGTGTCCACTATGTGTTCATTTTTTCATTTCCAGTCTTATTTTTCAGGTCCTATTCTTGTTCATTTCACCCACAAGTAATTTTTCCAAGCTGGATGAACACACAGTTTTCACATTAAAATTTCAGTTTCTAAAAACAAGTTTGGAATTATGCAAGACATGCCCTGCTTTTGGAGAATGTCACAACAGAAGGGCTTCTTTTAAAGGGCTTTGAAACACATTCATTATAATAATGCTGCAGCCCTGGAAAACCGAATTTCTGGCAGTGAAAATCCTCACTCTTCCATTTGTGCCATTGCTGAGCACTGATATCATGTGGCTTTCCCTTCACTTCTGTGTGAGGGAGATGTAAACACAACTAATTTCTTCTGATTTGTGAAAGCCTTATAATTATTTTAGATTATATAAAAGTGACTTACCAAAGAGAATAACAAGCTAAATCTTAACTCACAAAAGAAGCAAGAAAACACAACCAGGTTCTGAGCCATCTCAGAGCTTCCAGAAAATTGATGTCCCCAAAAGAAGAGCCATTTGAGTCAGCTAGAGAAGACAAGGAGTATCAGGCACTGTGGGTGCACTGCCAGCCACCACTTAGCTATTCCTGTAACTTAAGGTTAGTGAGGATCCTTGAGTCATCTTCATGGCTTCCTTACCAAAGCCTCAAAATCCTTACCTAATTAGCACTTTCATTTCAGTTTCATCAGGGATTCTGAGGAAATCTGAAGCTAACTTTGCTCCTTCTCCTGCATGAAGATGAGCACACTGAGCTACTGCAAGCACAATGAAGATTAAACATTTTGGCTACAAATGCGAAGTTTGTCACCAACTCAACAAACATGAGATCTGGAAAATATTTATGTTTCAAAAGTGAATCTACACGGAAGTAAACTGCATTACTTTGTGTGAGGAGATAAACTGCACTGTAAAAACTGTAAAAGTTGCCTGATGGTTTCATTGGTCAAGGTATCCCTGCCAGCACCAGGAGCTAATACATTAGCACAACACAGCATGAAAACACAGCCTGGAGTAGCTGGTTCATTCCGCAGGAGCACTGAACAAGTGAAGTAATGTGTATTTTTCTTTTTTTTTCTTTTCTTTTTTTGCTTTGTATGTTGTATGGGAAGAAAGTATAGCCTTAAAAACATCTTTTTTAAAAATAAGAAACAACAAGAAGAATGTCCTTTATACTGGACTGATAGCAGATCCACATAAGGATGATATTGTCACAGACTAGGTAAATAAAGCAGCAGACAAGCAATGCAATCTATTTCCTTCAGCATGCAAAAGTGCATCATTTTGGCAATTCTAAAGTAGGCTAGCAGGAAGTCATCCTTTTACTAGACAGCTTGTTACCAACAACTTCACTTAGCTTAATTATATTTTGACTCTTAATCATGTTTCATGAAGCAGGTAGCACTCTTTCTATTGAGAAGTCATATGCCATTTACAAAGAATAAGTCTGGGAAATGCACAGTTTTCCCTGCAATTTCAATGATCACATTGCCTTTCATACTACATTCATGACAGTAATCCAAAATCTTTCATTTCTCTCTCTAGCTGTAGCTCTGCAGGACCTAGCAGCTATGTCAGAAGCAAACCTATGAAATTTGCTGAGGTGAATAATAATACTCTTCTGCAGTTATCTGCAACAATATTAAAAATGTTGTGGTACTCTAAACTATCTTTTAGTGCAAATAAATCCACTTCATTATCATTCTGCCTCATATTTACTAGCAAGTACTAGCAATCCAACTTCACAAAACAGCCCAGAAGTTTGTGGCAGAAAAAGTTTGGGAAGCTTTTTGGTAGAGTTAGGTATACATGCCTTTAAGATTAATAGAAGGTATGATATCATTCCCTATATAGCTATGAAAATTCTAGTCAGGTATTAAAAATAAAAAATAGGGCAAGGGTTACCATAGTGAAGAATAACAGCATCAGATTTTTCACATTTTTTAAAACCTGATTTAAGACTGCATGGTCAAAGACATACAGATGAGGACACTAAAATTTTCACATTCCTATGCAAGAAATAGCAAAAATCACTGTAGGAAGTGGAATGGTGCTGACAGATATTTGCTATCAGCACAGTGAATGGTGCATCTTTAGAGATGCTGGAACACCCTCCCAGTTTGCTGTCTTCCCAGAACAAAGCTTGTGAGAAACCTTGCACTTTAAGAGGTGATTTTCTCTCACTTTTTGTATTTAACTGAAGCAGGCCCTGTAATGTTTACCAACTTGTTGCTGTAACTGTTTCTTGAACAAAGTTCTTGTGAAAGTAGAAAAAGTAAAATTCTATAGATTCCAAAGCATTAAGAAAATAAGTGCTCCTAAATTCACTAGTATTTACGTAGGTTTTTTTCTGAATCCATCTTTTTCTTCACATTTCCAGGAAAATAAACACTGAAACTTCAGTTGTGGCTCTTGTCTTTTCATCAGTTTAAAAAACAAAGCCATTCAAATGTCACCAGCACTTTACTACAATAGATTTGAATAAATCACAATCCCTACCTGCTCACAAATCTTAAAATTCAAAATAAGTTTTCACAAAGTTCTGGAACTGGGGAGAAGATGAGTTGCTTTGTAGCACTGTTCCTTTTTGCCTATCAGTTCCTGTATCTCTCATGTCTGCAATCTGGGGAGCATGGGGGTGTTTCTAGGTGTCTCTTTACCTTGCAAGAGAGGTGCTGAACGCAGAGGGAGAAGGGCTGAGCTGGTGGAACAGTGGGGAGAGCACTGAAATTAGCCAGAATGTTATAAAAAGCAACAGGAAACCTCTTGAGGGCCTTGTAAATGAAGATACGACAAGATGAAAGAGAAGCAGCTGGGGACAGTTTCATATCTTAGAAAACAAATCCTGTTTTCATGCCTTAGCCACAGCTTGTCACCTGAACATGCATATCATGGTCTTGATTGGTTTTGTTTACTGCCTCTTTCCAGCTGCCCTTTATCTCTTCTCTGGGCAAAGACTTTGGGCCTCAGCTTGGCTACAGCTGAGCAGGACACTCTAACACCCATAGAAAATAGATTTATACTTGGATCTGGCTTCCTACCTTGTCACTGAAATAGGAACAAGAGCCACAGCTTTTAAAAGGACCACTTATTACTGACAGTAAAGCAGCCAGAGTGACCAGAGCAGCTGAAAATTGGTGTCTCAGAAAAGCAATTTGGGGATTTCCAGGCATTCTTTTTAGTGCTATATTTGTGCCAAATGAGGATTCAAAATGCAATTGAGAAAGCTCTTCTAAGGCATGTTCAGGTGTCTCTCAACAGAAAGACATGAGCTGAAGAAAGGAAAAACTGCAGAAAACAGCCAAATTGCTTAAGAAAATTGAGCAGTCAGAAAGTCCATTAAAGCCTACAGCATTCTGGTGTGCAGCAGAAACTGCTGGCTGAAATGGAGCAGAAATCTTCCCACAGCAATTCTATGGGCAGTGCAAATACAACTTTCAGCTTTGGAGCACATTTTGCTGGAGAAGAGCACTCTGTCCTGTTTGTTCATTACCAGCTGTCTGTACCCTTCCTCCCCACTCCACCAGTCCAGGGAGCAGAGATCAGTCCCTGGAATCACAGTGCCCCACACCTGCATAAACCTCCAGGCAATATGCAGCACGTTTTTGAGAGCCAAAATGATCAGAGGAGGTGCAGAGGGCAGGGTAAGAGCAACCAAAGCAAGGAAGCAAGGCTGTGATGGGGCAACCAGCAGCCAGAACCTATGCACAATGTGTCAGGAAAAGTTGGAGTAAGGAAATGTACAAAACCAGGGTTGACAATTGGAGTGTTTCTTCATCAAAAAAAAAAAAAAAAATGAGTGTCAAAGTAGCCATGTCTCCTAGGGGTGAAAGGGAGATGCTGGGAAATGGCTTGTCTGACTAGGAAGCAGCCAGACCAGGAGAAAAGTGACAGTGACAATGTCACTGAAATGGCAGAGAACCATGGCCAGTAACAGCAGGGCAAACATTATCCCGATAACATACAACGCTTTCCTGAGAGGAACATGGAGAGAATGAACACAGAAATTGGCATAAAGTCTTTTGCAGTTTCCCCAAACTTATTGTTCATTCTACCACAACGCAACACATTCATATCGGATAGAAGCCAATCTTTCAAAGATTTTGAATCTGCTCTTAATCTGAAAAAGAGAGAGAAAGTTTATCTTCCTCTGCAGTACCTTTAGATTTTTTTTCTGTCTCCTCATCAAAATGCCAGGTCTTTTTAGTCTTGGGGAATGTCCCTCATACTTCATTCCCACTGAATGCCAAACACAGGTTGCACCAAAAAAATATTCTTATGGTATCAATGACTAAATCCTTCTTCTGTAAAACTTAACCATGCTGCTGAGAGGTGTGAAGAAGAGAAACCCACTTCCAGTAACTCTCTGCTGATTTGTCTCCAACAGAGGATGTTGTCTCCTCTCCTTTTCCTGTAAAGGAGGCCTGTGTGATTCTACAAATACATCTTCAATGTTTCACAGATATTGGGAGAGTGGATGGGTCAGCCAGTGATGGAGAAAAGGACTTATCTGCTTTTCTTCTCTTTGTCCCAGACTGTCCAGGATAGTCTGGGAACCCTTTTGTGAAGAGGACCTCACTGTGCCTTTCAGGTCCATTCAAGCCCAGCAAGCTCCTGCAGTTTACAGCCTTCTGACCGTGGATTTTTCCTGCCTCGTGAGGTTGAAAAAGTCTTATGCAATTGCACAGATTGAGAAAAAGCAACAGAAGGCTGAAAGAGCTTCTATAAAAGTCATATGGACACGGCACTTCTAAGTATACTACTTTGTTGGGGTACTGAGTATCTTAGCATACAAATGACAGAAGGACAGCTTTTAGTAAACACAAAAACAAAAGGGAAAAAAATAGTCTGAGACAGACAGCTTAACTGTTTTCTGCAGGGCTAAGCCTGAGGAATAAAAAGAAGTATAAAAATCCAATAACCTTTCCCATTAGGGTCAAGTGGTTGTTAAAGTGGTGTCTGGACAATCTTTTATTCCATCCTCTGCCTCTCTGCCTGCTTTTAAGCTGATTCATAACATCACAAACATCAGCCCAGATAGCCCCAATATTCTTTGTGATAATAGAAAAATATGCAGCATAGTAGTTACTTTATCCAAGCATGCAAGAACATTTTTCTTTTTTTTCTCCCTCAAGTATACTCTATTTCTTAAAATATACTCTTCCACTTTCTAAGGAAGAAGTATTTATAAACTACATGTCCTCTGGAAAGAATAACAGTAAAAATAATTTCACATGACAAGCTTGACACACCAAAAAATGCAATGCTTTATGTTGCCCCTAGTAAAATTTTGGCCAACCACTAATTATATTTTAAGAAGCTGAATGATAAAATATATACATATAAGACCTGTGGTTAAGTTAACTCTGCACAAAGAAGCTAATGGGTGCATCATGGCAGGATGGGTGAAATGTGGGTGGTCAGCAATATCCCTGTGCCAGAGGCTGTCCAGCTAATGCAGGAGGTTACTGAGGGATTAAATGGGGGAGGCTGGAGAAGAGTGGCTGGAGGAGCCTGATGGAGCTGAAGATGGATATGGTTTTTGGAGTCTGTTCTCACAGTCCTTGTCTAGATGACCTCTGTCAGCATTTTTACTGGTTTAGGTAATAAAAACTGGCAATATGAGGCATCATAAGGGAAGCTGTGAAAAGTGCTGGGGCAGAAGAAAGGAAGGAGTCAAGGGAAGAAAGGTGTCAAGGGAAGAAATTGGAGGAAGGGAATTAGGATTATTCATATTTTGTCTCTCTAAACAACAATCTTTCATGGAGAGATCCATGTCTTTCCTTGTGATTACAGGAGAGCACTGCTTAATTCACTGTCTGCCATTCAAGCTTTAATAAAGGCCAGGCCTGATCAGCTTTGTCTGCATTGCTCTGTCTGGATAATATTTGTCTGATCTAGATATTTGTCTGTCCCTCAAGCCAGATCAGCAGCAGTTTGCTGATGGAATAGCAGAGTCTTGGACCTTTGTCTTGCATCTACCACTTTAGTCTCAGAAGCATTTTGATAGTTCATATCTAGCTAATTCCTCCACAACTTGCTGCAGCAGACACAACAGAGGAGTTACCAAGTCAAGAAAATGAAACCATACCTTCCTTCTCACAGAATAAGGAAGAGTATTATGGAATATATTGCTTTTCCTCTAATAAGTAAATCAACATCAGAAAGAACATCTGCACCATCCCCTCTGTCTGATCCTCTCATAGCAAAACCACCAGTGTCCGCTTTTTGATCCTTAAACAGCAAAACTGAAAATCCAGCCTTTGTAATCTTCAACTGAGCCAGTTGGTAAAATGCAGATGCAAAGAATGAGAGTCTTGCCATTGGCTGTAACCTAAATCTAAAGGCACTAAGCCCACAGAGATACATTAAAGTCAGAGAGGCCATCAGGAAGGCAGATGGCAAAATAAACAATTCAGGAAAAAAAAGCACTAAACCCCTTGCTGGCACTTAATAGTAACATGGGTAGGACAAATCTCACCAGGGTAGGGAACATTAACAGCCCGTTTGTGACAAAATGAAATAAAATTATTTGAATTGACACTTTTGTTCTTATAAATCTGACCAACACCTCTATTACTGTTTTTACCTGGGACTTCAGTCTTCCCTGGGGATGCTGACAGCTGCTTGCATAAATGAGCCAGGCCGATGATGGAGGCCAGCATCCCTGACACAATTCACTCTCTGCAGAGACTCCTGTTTCCTGGCATGCAGGGGGACTCCTCTCACAGATCACAGCCTTTGTTCACAGCTCCCAACCCATTTCAGCCAACTCTCTGTCCTGCAGGTGCTCTCCCTGGGACTGTGCAGGGCTGAGGCTGTCCAGGGTTCCTCTGATGCATCTCCCTCAGCTTTTTTTAGGGTAGTTTCCTTCCTTTCTTTTTCTAATTATCCACCATTCAAATTTTCAGACTCTGTTTCCTACATCAAATCCCAGGAAAATCTACAGCTAGATAGATCCCACATTTCAGGTCCTGCCTGGTATGTCAGCTACTGTGTCATTGGAAAGGAGCTGAATTACCTCCTCCATGAATTCAGAAATATGGCTGCTGTTCAGACCCCCATCTATTACCTCTCTAATGCTGTATGGGCACTCTGAGATCATGCTGCTCTCAGCAGGAAACTCTCTGATCTCAGGCTGTGGTTGCTCAGCCCTACATTTGAACACTCAGCTGGCTCAGGTTTCTGCAGGTGTCTCACCTCCTGTGGCTTGGCTGAACTTTCCTGGGAGATGGTCTTATTCCACAGTGAGAGACAGATCTGTCCCTGGAGCACTGTAGAGGGAACAGGCAGAAAGGGAAAAGTGGCTGCTTTTTACTGCTTCCCTGATGTATTTCACTGTACCAGTCACCCTCTGTGTGCTCACCACTCTGTGGAGTGTCAGAAGACCTGCTGTGCCCAGTGAGGAGAGGGAGAGGGAGAAAATCCTTGTTGTAATGCCTGTATTTTGTATATCTCACCAAAAAGAGTTTCTCTTGGTTTTGCTCTTCTAGTTTTGAATATTCCTTTTTAAAAAAGCCTGCAATTAAACCACAAAAACCTCCTCAAGAGATCTGTGCAGGAAGATAATTTCAGAACAAGGTTAAACTCTGCTTCTTTGTTTCTGTCTCTAGAATCTTCTTGCTGCCACACAGGTAATTGCAAAAATAGGCTCCACCAGCTAAGCTGACCAAGATGATGGAAACACAGATACCTCTGCAACCTCTGACATCTGCCTAAATAACTCTAGTGACCTTTACTAGCACTGCAGTGACCTCTAGGAACCTGCTCCAAGTCCATTGGCTCCATTCTCTCTTACTGACTTAGCCCAGACTTGCAGAAAGTTTTCTAAGCCTGGAAAGATGAGTATAGTACAGATGAAAAAACCCAAAAAACATGAGTGTGCTGATGAGAAACAGAATAGCCTGGAGCCTCCCATTTCTAAGCTGCTGATGTCTGCATGGTTAAAAATGAATTACCCAGGGCTATAGGAAGCCCTGGTGTTAGTCTGAACAATGCATTCACATCCCTTTACCTGAAATCTAAATTTGGTTTATAGCATTTCACAACCACATGGAAGATGACAGTATCTCTTTAATGCTGAATCAGAGCAAAAAGTTACCAATTTTTATGCATATCAGCACAAAAGAAACCACTTCTACTTACCCAGGAGTACTGTAGATCCATATCTGTTAGGGAATATGTAAGATGTGGCTGATGAGAAGAGCAAGTACAGTTTTCCCATTCCTCTATTTTTGAAATTAAAAAGTCACAAGGACAGAGCTGGTTGTCAGGAAACGGCTTCCAGTCACTCCACAAGTGAAATTCTGTTTCAGAATGAATTGAAATAGTTCCTAAGTTATTAAGTCTGGAAGTGTATGAGCGGCCCAGAGATGCAGAAAAAAAATCTGTCCTGGTCTCAGGCTCTTCTTTTCTTCTTATATTATCTTTCCATGTCTTCTTTTCCTGAGGCTTTGTCAGCTTCATGCAAGAAGTTAATGCTTCTTCATCCTCTTCAGAGAGATAAGCATCTTCTAAGGTATCTTTAAAAATGCAAATACTTGTTATAGTATGTTGCAATTCATAGAGAAAGTAGCACAATTTTATCTTTTAACTTAATAGCTGTCTTTCACTCTATATAATGAAGAAGTCAAGGACAAAAAAACCCCAAAGAAAACAAACAAACAAAAAAAACCAAAACCCACACATGCACACAAAAAAACCTCCCACAAACAAACAAGCAAACAAAGCCCTAACAAAACCAAAACCAAATAATTATGATAATTAGGGAGATGGAAAGGATTTTTTACTAGGTCAGGCATCAGAGCCAAAAGTGAGATTTATTCTCCATTTGCTATATTCATTTGTTCCCTCAAAGGTGTGGAAAATTTTATTAGTTCTGCCCATGAAAATTTGCTAACTGAATGTCATATTGCTGATAGTTTCAGACAGCATGAGTTGAGCTGGAAAAGTTCAGGAAGCTTTCTGGACAATTGCCCTCCCACCCCTTGTATGTATGTTGTGTTACAAAACTCCCTATTTCCCTCATGTGTTTCAGCCCAGGCAGTGATTTGGCTGGAGCAGTAGTTCAGCAGACAGTTTAAACTCATTTTGCTAATACTGAATTATAAATAATCATATAAACAAGTGCATTGTATAACCAATGTGTGTGTTGTTAAAATAATGTTGGCAAAACAAAGTTTAGAGGAAGAACTGTTGCACAGTCAGACCAGAGATCCATAGGAGACTCCAGAAAATCAGCTGAGGCCGGAATTAATTCAGAATTTCTGTGTATTATAGCCCTGGGCATTGAGGTATGATGAGAGACTGACTTGCTTATCATCCCTCAGACCTTCCTGCACTTGCAGATGCTGCTGACCCATGGATTAGCACTGGAAATTATCTTCCCACTTGTGAATTTTGCCTTTC
Source organism: Ammospiza caudacuta (assembly GCF_027887145.1). Lineage (NCBI taxonomy): Eukaryota > Metazoa > Chordata > Aves > Passeriformes > Passerellidae > Ammospiza > Ammospiza caudacuta. Next base: position 10,970,421 of record NC_080594.1, read on the forward strand.
TGACCCGAAATGTGATACAAAACTAGAAAACCCAAAGTGTCCCCAGCATGGAGACCCTGCTGTTATACAATTCTATTTACCTAAAATCCCCACTTGCGAGATCTACTGTTACAAAACTCCAGCTAGAGTGACAGGAAACAGGTTTTCACACTCTGGGGAAGTCAGAGCTGGAGTGGTATCACAGTAACATCTCACTTGGGGGTTGAATATTGTGGGTGGTGAATGACAGACCAGGACAGGATTGTTTACAGTTATGTTCAATCCAGTGTCATTTGCCAAATGTTGGGAAGAATGCTGATGTGATGCTGTACTTACTGAGGGGAACCAGAACGTGCTTGACATCCTCCAAGCTCTGTGTGCTTGTTTTCTTTGTTCGGACCAATTTCTGCAATCTTTTTAATGTTCCCCTGGACTCAGCTTTATTGTCTGTATTGTCTGGTTCTGTACCCTGCCAAAAAAGAAAAAAAAAACCAAACCAAAACAAGAAAGACATTAAAATCATTCAAACTGTAAAAATAAAAACTAAGGGTAACATGATGTTTATCTTGAGAATGACCAAGTGTTGGATTCAAAGAACTGATCATTGACACAATGCTGTGAAAGTCAGGCTTTTCCTTGCTTCAGACTAAGAGGTAAAAAAAGAGTGAAAGGCAACTAAGAAACATCAAGCTTAGACCACTGTTCGTATTGCTGTTTGCATATTACTTTTCTTGAATACCCGAGCATTACTGAATACAAGCAGGACCAAGTGAAATAAACATATATTTTGTTTATTTCACTTGGTCCTGCTTGTATTCAATACAGGACCAAGTGAAATAATGTACACAGCCCAAAAAATCTGAAACTGCTTTGTTCTTTCAGACACTGTTATGATAAAATAATCTTAGTTATGTAAATTATTATTATCATTATTATCATTACTATTATTATTTGCAATAATAATTATTACTATTATTGTTGTTGCTGTTTTTATTATATGTCTAGATACACCTTTAAGGGCTGCCTTCATGGGTGATATTAATCTCACTGATGCTGATGGAGCCTATGTTGACTTCTTTCCTTAAAGATAGGACCCTAGGAGTCCTCCTTCTTTAATCACAATAATGCAAAAGTTCCCACAGTGGATAGCACTTGGCTTTAGACTCCCTCCTTCTCAGCAGCAAGCTATATTTCATGAGATCTGCAGTGTTCTGGAAACTGGGAATCCACCTCAGGAGCAGAGCAGGAAGAGAGTTGACACCATTTCATGTCTCCAGTGTCCCCTCTAAGTCATGGCTTCATTAGTGCCTTAGCTTTGCAGTGAATTTCACAGCTATCCTTGAAAGCTGCACTTTGGTCACAAAGTGCCACAACCTGAACTCATTACAGATAAAATTAAAACAAAAGACACTTTCCAGAAGTTCAGCTGATGACCTCCAGCTTCTGGTTGGTGTCCAACAGAGGATGTGAGCACAGTGTGGACATCAGCTCATCAGCACCAACTGTTCTCCTGTGCTTTTTCTGTCCTTCACTTGTTTGTAGAGTTCTTTCCTCTCCCAAATTCAAGATAACAGGAATGCATTTTTACCTCAGCTAACAAGAGAAACTGAGGTGCAATTTTTCAGTCTCTCACTGTGAGATGTCTTTGCAAAATAAATCACAGGGGTTTAAAATGCTAATATTGCTCTCATATTAGATCTCTTGTAGCAATAATAATTTGTTCACTTGTAAGTAACGACACAAAAGAAACATGATGACTTTGATTTATGCTCTGGGATTTCCATCATGGAGACATCAAGATAAATGGAAGATAATCTATTCAGATAATTTCATTAATGGCAGACTCTAATCCTCTTTTCCTTAAAAGCACTCATTTCATAGAGTCCATTGTTAGGGAAAAGTCATAAGTGCTTAAATAATAAATGCAGTAACTCTCTTTCATGGAGAAAAAAGCTCATGCAGTATCAGCTGGTGGTGAGACAGCTTTTAAATTTACAGTATTTTATTTTGGCTTACCTAAGCATTAAAACATGGATTTTTATCTGCCTATCCAAACATTCTTTGGTGTAGAAACCAGAGAATCAGGTGAACTGTGCTTTGCCCCAATCTATAAGCAAAGCTATCTATAAGGAAAGAATTCCCGCATGAACAAGAACCAAGAATATTATTGATTTCCCTACTTAATGGGCTTTAGTGATGAAAAAATCATGCCACCTCACAAATCAAAATGAATTGTATAAAAAATAAATCACAGGCTGCCCTTCAGTTGCAAATAATTTGCATGAAGTGTGCAGAAATACTTAAGCACAAAAAATATACATTTTAAAAATGCATTCTAAAATGCATTACAGAAGAAAGACCTAAATTGTGTCTGATAAACTGTTTCCAGTTTCTACAAAGGTATTTTAAATACCTTAGAAATCTTTGCCCAGTGAGATGTTATGAGGATTAACCTGGTGACAGCAATACAGCAATTTGGAAGCTAAGTGTGAAACACTGCTGGTCAGATTCCTGCAATCTCAGCCCTGTTGAGCACTCTCTTTCCTGGGTGTAACTGCATTAATTTCAATAAAACTACTTGCACAGCATGTCACTTCTCAGTAGAAAGAATTTAGTCATGGCACAGTCTAATCTCTGTGATTTTTCTTCAACTGCTTTGCCTTTCCCAAAGAAGTGCAATGATTTAATCATGCCTACCAATGTGCTTAAATTCAGAGTACAGACTAATAGTGAGAAGATATATATTAGTGTGTGTTTACTGTGTCCATAGTGCTAATTGTTATGGTACCTTAATGTTTGGGAAGCTTCAGTAATAACATGGCTGCACATAATTAATGTTAAAATAGTGTGTGATGATAGACAACTTCTTGCTCTGTTTAAAAGAGTTCTGTAAGACACACCAAATTTGGATAAATTTTCTGTTAAAAAATGTTGATAAAGCCATGGTCAGCCAGTGTATAGAGAAGTACTGTGCAGACTTTCCTATGCTCCTGTCCATATATATCTGACCTTGAAATATTCCCATGATGTTGGGCTGGTACTCCAGTGCAAGGCAAACTAGGCAGCCTAAGATAACAGGCAGATTCTGTCTTGGGAATCACAGCAATAATACAATATTCTCTAAATGATAAAGAAATATAATGATTAATAGCAGAGCAATAATAAGGTATTCTACAGAAGACAAAGAGATATCACAATTAATAACCTGGATATGGATAAAGATCTTTCAGCTTTTGGAAAAAGAACATATAGCACAGGAAAAAACAGCCTGTTCTTCCCAGCTGCTGGTGAAAGAAATTCACAATTTTCATGGTCACTCACCATTTCACTGTTACCAGGCACACCTGGACTGTGAATTCGTGGTGGGATCCATTGCTCATAGTTTATCACCTAGATAGTAAGAAAGGTAATATATATTAAATAATACAGCTTACATAAGATGAATAAGCATAATTAGCGTCATGTAATTAAATATAGACAAGAGCTCAGCAGTTTTTCAGGCTGGTACTGTGTGGATATGAAAGCAAAAGACTGACATACACCAGCTGCCACCCACTGAAATTGTTTTGGAATTGAACTATCTTGATTTCCTCAGTTATCTGGGATTCAGATCTTGGAGACATCACAGTGAAAGGAGCACCATGGCAGAGGTGTGCATTATAGTGTGGGATCCTTGGATCTCATCCTAGATCTTGGCTTTCCTTGCTCAATGAACAGGAAAGGCAGGCAAGCAGCAGCTCCCCAGCTGAGGAGCATCACTGATGCAGTTCTAAAAAGGGTCTTGCTTAGTTCACCTCATTGTTCACCTCATTTTTCCTGGGGTGTTGAGCACCAAGGGTGTGAGTTTGAGCTGGATTAACAATGTGGAGAAAAATGGGACAATCCTCAGAACTAAGACAAAACTATTTATACTTTGATCATCTGCCCATAAGCCATTTGTTGGTCACAGTGTCCTCAGGAGAGGAACTCCAGGGGAATCCACCTTCCTTGGGGCACTGCCGCAGCCCCTAGGGGGCAAGCCTGGCAGTGCCTGCAGCTCAGCAGGAAAGTGATGAACACTGGCCTTTTCCTTTCATGAATATGAATGACACGTTGAAGGCTGAATGCAACCTATGAATTTACGTGAGAAATGAGGCATGAAACATTTTTGAAAATGTATTAGCCCAAAGACTGCGTTACTTGGTATTTTATGTCTTTCCCAATATGCTACAGAGGCTTCCAGCCATCAAGGGAGCCCTGCTAGACACAAGTAAAAAAGAACAAAGGTGCAGAAAATAAAGGCACTTTTTATGGAAAGGTACAATTATTGCAGCAGTGCTCATGCTATATCCCTCAACCTGTACTTCTGTTTTAAGCCCCATTTTCCAGCACTTACAGAATGAATGGAATGAATGAATGTCAATTTAGGAAATGGAGAAGGATTAAAGCTTTTTGTGAAGCACTCAGGGAAACTTACTTGCTTTCTCTTTTTTTATTTTTTTTCCTTCAACGAGAGGAAAAAGAAATCTAAGGTGTTAATCTGTGCTATTTACTCCTGCTTGTAAATTTGCCTCTTCCATGGCCCACAGAATCACAAACTCCCTCTGACCAGCTGAGGTAGGAATGCTCTTTTGGGGATTGTCTAGTTTAGCTCCCTGCTCAGAATTGGTCACCAGAGCAAGCTGGAGACAGGAATGTCTCCAAAGATGAACTTCTCATACCCTGTCTAGGAAGCTTCATCAGTGTCTGACCACTCTTATACTAGAAGAGTGCTTTCTTTATGTTCAGTGAAATTTCCTGTATCTCAGTTTGTGCCCATTGCTCCATCACATTCCTGGGAGTAGCAGCCTGTAATTCCCTGGACTTTTTGGGACAGCTGAGTTGTGTGAGCTATCCCAGCCCAGTTTTGTGATCCTGAGGCTGCAGTTGAGCAATTGCATGCAGATTTCTAATTCCTCATGTCTGTTCCCCATGCTGTGTGCATCAGCAGACAGGCACTTCATGAGGGCACTCATTTGTGCTGATTTTGCAGAAAAAGAGCTTCCCCCATAATGCTGTTCTTTCAGCATTTCCTTGTTTGTGTGCATAATGTAGTGCAGCAAATGAAAACAGATATAATCAGACTATTTTGGAAGCTTAAAAGAGAATTGTATCAATGATGATATATAATAACTATATTAATGATGATATAATAATTATATCAATGATGACATATTATAACGAAGACATGAGGTAACAATCACTAAAATTCAAAATAATTCCATTAAACTTGAATTTTCTATAAAACAAGTGCAATAGATCTTAAACTGATACCAAAGTTTGGAGGAACCGAAGTCCCTACAGTTCATTATTCATGCACCTGAAAAAAAAATCCTCTAATGCTTTGAGAAGTCAAAAAAAGGACTTTGCTTCTAAAATGGAACAAATAATTCATGGGGAAAAGTTTTAAGGGATTTTATGGGAGCTTATACTTAAAGCAAACATAGGCCTTATTCCCTTTTCCCCTCCATAGTCTGTCATGTCTAAGGAATGATCTCCTGGACCTTTACAGGAGCCAGTCCCAAAGTTGCCATGGCAGGATAGGGACAGAGCCAGAGATCCCTCACACTAAGAGAAGAGCTATTGTAGGAAATCAAAGAATAATCTTTCTCCACAGTACCTAGAGAATGAGAGAAAGAAATCAAAGACAATGAGAGATGCAAAAGAACGAAGAGTTCTTTTCTCCTTTCCTTCCTCCTCAGATACTCTTTTGTCAGCTGGGAGAGGAGATAATCATGAGAACAAACTAAGAGTGCAGAGACAGACAAAGCCCTGAGGGAAAGCAGGAGGTACCTGGGACACAGTGACTTTCCTTGGTTTCCAATATGGAAATTTTCTGCCCCCCAACATGCAGATCATTTGACTCTTTTTTTAACCCACATTTTGACTTTGACCTACACTGGAGCTGAGCACTGCCTAAACATTGGGTCTTCACTGTTCCCTGTCTTGTCTCAGATCCCTTGAGGGTCATGAATGTACGGGCTTTTTCTTGGTTTTAACCTAAACATCTAAAAGGACTCCTGACATTGTATAGAAACAAGAGAGGAAGCTCAGCTCAGAGCTTTTTCTAAAGTTTATTGCTCACCTTGAATTTAAAAGTTTTCTGCAAAGGAAAATGTAATAGATTTTCAGCTTCTAAATAATTTTATTGTATTCATTCCTCATTTAGAACACACACATATATACAGGTGTGTTACACATTTTTAGTCCCAAACTGTGTAAAATTTTAGGTCCTGTGAAATCAGCAGAGCTAAGCTGGTTTGCCACAGATAGGAACTGAAGTAAAACATTATCAGAGCAAACATTGGACTGGAAGTGGAATAAAACCCAAACACCACTCATTCCAATTCCAGAGCTACAAATCTTTCTCCTCACCTCTGCTGCTCACCATCTGATGGGCTGTTCCCTAATTTTATGTTGTTGCCATGATTATGCAAACCCAGTGATCAGAATTTGTTCATTCCTCATGCCAGGGGGATGACCAGTACAGATGTAGGAAGAAGAAATATGGTATATGTTGATAGAAATTCAGAGAGCATTAGGATACATGTGCCAGTATGGATCATGCAAGACAGATCTAACCACTCAGGATAGATCTTGCCAGACACAGTTCTAGCACATCAATTTAGCAGAAATGTATTCACTCAGGGAAGGAAGAGGTTTTCTAGGCAATGAAATCCATATGGCCTGCAAAAGAAAAATCACGAAAAACTTTGGAAGTCACCAGAGTCTTCTTTTAAAATCAGCTTCTAAAATACAGAGGCATGCTGAGTATGAAGTTTAGGCTAGGCAAATGCTGAATGGAAACAAGAAATGAAATTCTATTTGAATGAAAATTTAGATTCTGAAAAAAAAGAGTAGTTGTTTCACCTGACATGTTGTTTCTTCTATCTTCTTTCCTTGGAGCAAATGTATTCCATCAGCAATAATATTATCTTCTGTGAATTATGACCAAAAAAGAGAAAACATGCTTTAAAATGTCCTGCTTTATGTTTTAATGAGGAGTATAATTTGAATTGCACTTGATGTTTTGAGCTGACATTTTGACTCTCTGAAGTTAATCTTATATCATTTAAGCGCACATTTTATCTTACACTGCTTTGAAGTGAGGCTGCAGAACAAATTGGCAAACTGACTGACAGAAAGAAAACTCATTCGTGCTTATTTCTCCTGTACTCAGTCCTCAGTTTACTAACCCAGAACCCCACTGTGACTTTCCTCTTGCCCTGCTCATTTACAACAGCAAAGTCTAGAATATTCATACAAAAAATGATGGGCAAAAATTATCTTTTCAACTTAAATCGGTTTAATTTAGATTAGATTAGAAATTGCTTTCAAAGGATGAACAGCCTTCCTTCTCTTGCAATAAGTGGATGTTTGGATGGGAAGAGTATTAACTTTCACTTCAACAATGAGCAATAATAGGTCAAACAAGTCTGGAAAAATATTTTAAGTAAGCTTACTTTGAAAGATCTACTTTTACTCCCAGTCTTAAGGCAAAGCACCCACCACTGTGCAACTGTAGGACAGCCCTAGTGATTAGATTACATCAGAACAGATATCAGGATCACTCAGACATTGCAGGGAGAAAAAAATAATGAAGAAAAATATCTGCTAATCACACTACCTTTTCTACCTGTTTTCACTAGAAAACAGCAAGAATCTTTTTTCCTCATTAATCCTAATTTGGCATTTTTATTGCTTCTGTGCAATACCTTATAGCATCAGTAGTTCTCCTGTTTGCAAAAGGACAGCTTACTTAACATCTAGATCCACAAAAACTAACTGTATGCAGGCAAAAGTGATTGCATTCCCTACTAGTAACAGGAAAAGAAAGAGTAATTCAGGGAATAATTCTGTGACTTAGATTCCTTAGCTATCACATGGAAAAAAAATCTGAATGTGATTATTAAAATTTAGATTCAAAGAGGCACATAAGATCCTGATCCAGATTTTGTCTTAAGCACCTACAAATCTCCCTTAAGTCACAGAGGGCCTGGCATCTGACAATCTGGTTGTTTATTTCATTATATAGCTAGCTGGACTTCCAGGAGCACCATAACTCATTTTAAGCAGTGCTCATGCAATACCAGATTAACATTACTGGGTTCTTTCTGGTCCTCAGGAACTTGTTTCCATCTCCTGCAGGCATCTCTGTACATCACATCCCTACACTCTGTCAGCTTACTCTGGAAATTCAATCCTGCAGTGTTCAGCTCTTTGCCCAAAGTCCTGCTATAGTCTAATCCAAAATACCATTGCTGAGTAGCTGTTTGCAGCTGAATCACAATTGTGGGGCAACATAGAAAGCCCCTGACAACCTATATACAGTGACACTGCTTTTGGCATAATATTGTTCCAACCCAAGTTAAAACAGCAATTTATTAAAGCAAACCTAAGTGGTCCCCCCAAACCACAATGCCTTTGTTTAGCCATAGTATGCCTGCAGCCACAGTGCTCTCACATCTTGCTTAGATCAGCTCTGCAGCCCACTGAATTATGGAATAAGATGTTTGTTGTAAAAAACAACCAACCAGCAACAACAACAAAACAAAAAAACCACCAAGCACACAAAAAACCCCATGCAAAATATATAAACGAACTTCAGATAGAGCTGCAGTGTTCTTGCCTTCCTAGTCTGCCAACAGATACCAGTCACCCTCCTGTGGAATGAATTAGGAGCAGTGGAGAATGACATCCACTGGCTCTGAGAGGTGTTGGTTCTTCCCTGTTTGTTTCCATAATCTTTCATGGAAACCCAATGACTGTGACTTCCACAGTCAACTTTTCAGCAATGATGCTTTTAGGCTGGCAGATCGTGTGCTGATTATTTGAGTTTGGCCTGGAGAGCAAAGGCAGATGTTTTCCACTATTGTGTCCGTATGATATGTAGGTGCTCACTGCATTTTCATCCTGGAAAACTTGGGTTTGTAGATGTAATAATACATTTGATGTAATCAAGGGCTTCATCTAAAGGCTATCAGGCTCAGCCCCTACAATTATTTTAGTGAGATTTGAGACAAGTTTGTGGATACAGCTCAGAAGAAAGCAGAGAAGTCTGTGGTGACCACAACACACAGCTATTAAAATCTAACAGAAATTAATTTTTTGCAATAGATGTGCAGACCTTGAAGGATTATCTCTGCTAAGAGAAAAGTTTGATCAATAGTGATGAATTATCTTGATCGATAGCGATACACTGTAAATCTCCTTGCAAATGTTTTCACCACTGTGTGAAGGGGACTTCCCTTGAAATAATTTTACTGCAGTAGGGGAAAGGGAGATTTTTATTTAGCTGCCAGCTTTGCTTCCTGTTCCCTCTGGGCCCCTGCCCTTCAATTACAACACTTGTCAGCTTTTAAAATGTGCACTGCTTCTTTTGCATGCTTTGGATATTTAAAAGGGTAAAAAATGCCTGGAGTAGAAAAGACTTTGGAGGAAGGTCAAAAAGTTCTACTTTCTTATTCAGCCTCTCCCCACTTCCAATCCAGCAACCTCTGGAGTATCATTGGAAGAATCATTCCAAAATGGTTGTGGTTAAAAGTAAGACTTGTCAGGAGGGAAACACCCAATATTTCTTTCACCTATCATTAGAACCTGTTCCTTGCAAGACAATGACATTTACTGAAGGTCCCTTTCCCCCTCACTAGCTCAGTACAATAATTCCTCTCAATCTTCCTGTCATCTCTTATTTCTGGTTCTGGTTCAAGAAACCAAATTTGCCCATAGATGGGCAAATGCAATACCTATTGCAATTTCAGATCAATTTCCAAACATTTAAGAGTTTAACTTGAAATGGTGAGCTGAACTAAATTCAGAAGGAAAGCTGGCACCCTGTCCATTGCTTTCTTTGACATATCCAGGTAATAGTGGAATCTCCTATCAGTGGATGATCTCTAGACCATTTGTGCAGGAGAAATCCCCACTTTTTTAGTTAAAATTGAGAACAAGACATACATTCACTTTAATCTCACATATCTTGGCTCCTGCTTCTGCTGAGCCTTGTCTGGTTTGGTCTGATTAAACAACAGTAAGAGTTCTACCTTAACTTTGAAAAGCACAAATATAAATGCCATTCCTGGAAGCAACATCAAGCAGATTATATGTTGATTTTTAAAGTCCAGTTTGTGTTTAAATAGGTGAGGTAACTGCTCACTTGTTAATACTCAATGTTATTTTAATGAATTTATATCGGTACACTCTTAAGCAGTGTCATTAGCAACTTCCTAACATTAGCTGTAAGGTTGTTTTAATAAAGTTAGTCAGAACAGGTTTCAAAAGAGAAACAGACAAAGTACTTGCATCTAAAATTTGGCCAACTCTCTTTTGCACCTGCAACAAAAAGTTTCCTCTGACAAAAGTTGCACCCTTTTCCTGTTGGATATCTTGAGCTGTGTAAAATATCCAGGAAACAGAGATTACTAAACTGGCAAGCCCTACACAACACAACTCTGGCAATTTACTGCAGGGAAAGTCTCTTTTGGCCCATGGACTACAGAGTGAATTGGTCATAGAGTGTGTTCTTATCTTCCCAGTTTTAAGGTAAGCTTTATTCTAACAACTTTTACCCCTCTTGAGGACAAAATAAACCTCTAAAAGACCTGACAATTTTTTTAGCTGGATTATTGGTGAAAAATGAGAAATTTTTCAAGGTGCCCTTTTAAATACTTTGTTGAAAATGCAAAGTCAGCTGAAATATGTTTAGCAATTACCTTCAAGCTGGCAGTGCCTTCTGATGTAGGAATCATTCTCTGGCTTCCTGGAACCCTGCCAAAGTGTGCCATTCACATTTTTCCTGTCTAAAGTAAAAGCACAGAGAGCAGTCACCTGAATTCATAGCAAACCTGCGAAATAACAGGAAATTCTATAAAAATAGCATCAGCATGCAAATCAAACAAGCTTGCAGAACCCTGGAGCATCTGCTCAGACATGGAAATGAACTAATGATTTTGCAATATAGGAGGATGGATGAATGGATGGATGGATGGATGATATTTATTTCAAGTTTTATCATCTTTTGCTGTGGTCCAATACCTCATTTAACACTGTTAACACATGATCAGAATGATTGTTATCTTAACCCTGGATCTAAGACCTAGGATCCCATAGAATATCTGTGCCTTTGTTTTGCTTCCAGGAATTGTATAATTATTCAATTATACATTGTATTAATTGTATAATTATTATTATTATTTAAGTCTATCATTACCGAGCTGGAGTGTTTGCGAGGAATAGCATCCAGGATGCCCACAGGGGTGCCCTGTGATTCCAAGGCTTGGACTGTCTCAGCCTGGCTGGCTGAACCAGGCTGGCTCTGGGAAGGAGATGGCCATTCTCCTGCTCCTTCAGTGAACTTCAGAGTGCCTGTGTTTCACAACATGCAGACAGCTATTTGGGGTTTGTGCTTTCAGGGTTTGTTTGGCTTTGTTTTGTTGAGTTTTGCTTAATGCTGGGTTTCACTCAATAAATTTTCTTTGTGAAAACTCTTGCTGATCCTGTCAGGTGCAGGGAATTCATTACAGCCTGTTTGCTGTCCTGCATGAAAGTGTTCCCTGTGCAGGGCTGCAGAGTGAAGCCTTATCACAGGGGAGCTTTCATCTCTCTGAGACACGTTGTGGAAAAGAGCCACATCATTACAGCCACATACAATAGCCTTTGTGCTCAGCAAGGACTAGATACAACAACTGAACCAAAACTCCAAAGAATAAATGAAAGCATGAGAACAGGAAGCTCTCACTGAAAAAAAAAAAAAAAAATCCAGGAAATTTTACTTTTAAGAAGCTGATTGTTATTTCCTGTAGAGTATTTACAAGATAGAACCCATTGAAACCCAAGCATAGATAACAATACACAGCATCAGGATGGGTTTAACAAAACCCCTGAATTGCCTTTTGGGTGATCTTGTTTGTGAAAATTCTCACAAAGTAGTTTAAAATGGGAAAGGGCAGGGACCTGAATTTTCTTAGATCAGAGACATTTCAGGGTTTTACTGAAATGATTAAAAGAAACATGGGAAATGCTGAGTATTTCTAATGTTGTCCCATAACAGGTTCTTTATCTCAGTGTAGTTTCTATATTTAACTAGTTTATTTTCAATATTTACCTACAGATGTGTGTGTGGAAAGCAGGGAAGAGGGGGGAATATATTGATAGCTTAATTCTATTTTTTCCTTTCCTTTGCATTTGCTCCAACAGCTGTAAAACAAACCAGACCCTTAATTAAAGTTGGCTCTCTGAGATTAGCAAGTAAACAGCAGATAATTTAAGCAGCTACTAACCAAATGCTTCATTTTCAGACATGGACTTCTGGATGGATCTAAAAGAATTAAAAGAATTTACCATTAGCTGAAAGTCAGAATGAAAAAATTAAAGCTTGTTTAATCAAATATGGGTATTTTCAAACTAATTCTTCAAAGCAGGGCACAGGGATTTAGCTGTATTATTCCCAGTGGCTTTAATTGTAGTTACTTGTCTCATTCACCCAGTCATCTACTCCCACATGCCACACAAAGCTCTGAAAGGATCTGAGGCTCCATTCTGCAAGAATATGTGACTCAAGTTTCCTTTTGAAGTGAAGAATTCATGCTGGAATCCAGGGAACCCACCAGGAAGAAAAGAAGAGATGCTTTCCTTTAGACATGATCTGAAGTGTCCTACAACTTTCAGAATTATTGCTTTAGGTTTGGTGACATGATAAGGGATTGAACCAAGGAGCTACATAGGAACATAGCATCCCCAGGACCTTCAATGTGCAAAAAGCCCCAGTAAACCTTGAGCTTTTTTGCACATAATTCATGGTCCCATCAGTGGTCAGTAGTTCATAGAGGACAACTTGAATAGATTGGAAAAATGAAAAAATCTTTGAATAAAGGTTAATTTGTTTCATTTTATCCATTAAAAACCCAGTGTAGAGTACTTTATGAGCAGTGGTTGGAATAGGTAAGAGCAGGGACTGTCTAATGTGTGAGAATGATCAGCAGAAGGGAAAGAGCACAAAATCTGGGACTGCATCCTCAGTTATGTAGGTGCTGAAGGGTTTCCTGAGGAAGAGGGTGCAGCTCAACTGTTGGGGGATTTTTAAGGAATGGTCTCTACCCACTACTTCCTTCTAAAATTATTGGATTTTGTGATTTCAGAACTCCACTGTTTAATTCTTGTTGTCTAAACAAGGAATACTTATGCTATTTCTGCTACTCCATATAGTGTGGTGCTTCCTTGTTGCCCCATTGTGAGGAACACAGAATGATTAATTCCTCATCCACTTCCCTCATATCTACATGAAAGATCAATGGGGAAATTTCTGCATTATCACTGGGAGTGCCATGCCAGGACAGTGATGGCTGGACACAATGAAATAATTTTCATTACAAAATATTTTCATGTTGATTTGAACTATTTTCTTCCAACTCACTTTTTTTTTTAATTATCAGTCAAATTATCTCAACAATGCTTCTAAATTCTGATAATTTTTTTACAATAGGATTAGGTTCCAAAAAGAATAGTTTTATTTGCATTGTAAAATTTGACATTTTTAGCTATAGACTATTTTTTTTTTCATGGGGCAGACCTAGTTCTGATCTAAGCAGAACACTTTTACACATCCAGGTGATTTCATCATACCTGGTAGAGCTTGATAAGGCCTACACAATAGTTTGACTCTACAGTGTAAGAGAATTATGAGAAATCCATGAGTACTAAAGTTATGGACATATTTTAATTAATGAAATTTTGGGAGGAGTTTGAGTCCTGACTGGTGACATAGAGTTGAGATCTCACAGATGAGTGCACATGTCTCTGTGTTTGAAGCTGATAAGTTACCACTGTTTTTATCAGATGACAAGAAATAGATTATTTAAGAAAAAAGAGCTCTTAATTTTCTTAGAAATCTTTACCCATTTTGAGATTTTTCAGCAACAGACACAGATAACATTGATGTTCTGAATCTACTGGGGCCCCTCCTACACATGAAAAAAACAAAGACCAACAAAAACTCCAGGGATTTTCATGTCTGTCACAGCAGACAGATAAGATTTGTCTGTATCATTCCATTAGGAAGGATTTCAGATTTCATTTGAAGGGGTCCACTTCAGTAATGCAATAGATTTCAACATGAAGCACAAAAAAGAATTTTCAAAATAAATTGCTCTCCCTGCTAATAAATATTGATCATTAGCTCAAACCACAGCATTGTATCCATGAATGGATTCAAAACATGTTGCTATCACAGAAATAATTCATAAAATTATGTCTGACCTGCTTTATCCGAACCATTTTGCAAACAAATATTTTGCTTGGATTAAAAACACAAACAAACAAACAAAAAAAACCTCTTCAGGAGATTATCAGGTCAATGGTGCAAACATGCTATAAAATAGGTTACCACTTCAATCTCTGAAAAGCAGACATATGGTTAAACTAAGCTCAGATTAACTGCATTTGATTTTAGCTGTCCTGGTTCTGATATTTTGGAAGAAAGCTGTGTGGATATGAAAAAGTCATGGCAAAAGAACCTTAGTAAAGAATTACAATGTGCTCTTCAGCTGCAACATTAATACATGTACTCTGTGAGAATGAAAGCAACATTGGTAAACCGTAATAAAACAACAAGGATGAAAGGTACAGACAAAGAGAGTGACACTGTATAGACCTTGAACTGGTCTCAACTTACTTTCTTTTTTTGGTCAGTGTGTTCTCAAAGTCAGGAAACTCCTTTTAAAAAGATAGAGAAAAAAGGTCTATGAAAATCCAAAATGTTTAATCCAAATCCATTATTTTTGTCACTGAAAAGACAATGAATTATATACTTTTGATGTGTGCTTTTTAATAGCCACTAACATTTCCAGTCTTTCTTTTTCCAACAGCTGGAGCTGTGGAGGACACAGTGCAGCAAACAATATATGTAATTATGTAGCCTAATTTCAGGAGGCTTCAGTTATCCATAGCTCCCAGGATGCTGACAACCATAATACCCCTGAAAAACCAGAGAACCATGCTCATACCTCAGGAATGAATTTCATGTTTCTTCCATAGTATGACTCTTTGGAACTTTATGAGGATTAAAATACCCACAGGTTGCAATGGGATGTGGTTTCCTGATGGACACAGGACACAGGCTCTGTAAACCCAAACTTAGAAGGGAATGTGCAAGAGGGCAGGAAATAAAATGGAAAACTCTAAAGAGAATCAAATCAGAATCAAACACTGGCCTGGAAGCAAGATCACACAGGCCCCAGGGCCCAGACAATAAATATTTATACCCTGACAAGTGTGGGAAGGAGGAGAAGTGATGTAGCTGCTGAAAGAGAGAACAAAAAGGTGCCTTGCTGGGCAAATGATGCCAAAACATCTCAATGCGTGTTTTTCTGTGCAGTTAACCATGGACTTGAGGTTAATTTTAACTGTAGGAAAACCTAAGGATGTCAGGCTAGGACAGAAGAGATCTCTGTCCCTATATTATTGTGATATCTCCTGAGACAGGTTATCCAAGCACTGGATCACTTTCTTCTTATTTATTTCTTCCAGCCTGAAAAGCAGGAACTGGGTTAAAAATGTCCATGATGATACCACTTCAATCTGTTGTGCAACAAGAAGCTTTAAAAAAAATGATATAACCATTCATTATTTTATAAATCTGTAAATTTAGTCTAACTGGACCTATTTCTCATGATATTGAGTTTAATTTATTTCCTTCTTGTAGCACTAACTACATCTGCATGGCTCTGACCACAGTAATTTAAAAATGCCATCCAGGTGACATGATAAAAAACCAAAACCTGTACTACATAAAACCATGTAAGTTTAAATTGAGCATTTTATACTTCTCCCCCTCCTCTCTTCCCAATAAAACTCAAAGATTTTTTTAAAGCTTTTTCACAGAGTGAAAATAAGAAAAGGCTCTTTTCCTGTGCTAAGTTATTTTAACTGAGTGTAAGAGGCCCTTCTAGCATGGATATTTGTTAATAACTGTACGCAGTTTCAACATCATTTTTTTTGCCTGTATCAATTTGCTCACAGATGCTGTATGTAGATTAAAAGAGTATACAAAATTTCTCACTCATTTTGAAATAATGTAGGCTATGTAAGACAAATTTCTTGCTGAAAAAAGTGTAAGCATTTTAGTCTTGGGACAAATATTTTCAATAACTCAAGAGAAATTACTACAGAGAAGTAAAAAAAATTTAAAAAGTGATTTTAAGGCTTTTTTAAAAGGGTAGTGTCAAATTTCATTGAAAAATATTAAATATTTCAAACAGGTTTGTTAAAGGAAGCATTATCCATGGAGGTCAGAGACCAAAGGGTATTCTAACATAAAATCTGTATAGGATCCAGGGAAAAAATTTGAGACAGGCCCCATTGTGGCAATATACATAGATTTGATTCACATCTTCACACAGCTGGTGTAGCTCATGAAACAGGGTTTAATCTTTTGCTCCACAACTTGAAACCAATTCCTAAAGTCCTGCAAATTTGCATTGATGACAGTGCATCATATATTGAGGTGATGAGTAATGTGGGTTCACAGGATGTCATGGGATGCAGTGCCAAAATGAAATAGGTAGTGGACTAAAATTACCATTTAAAAATGGCACCTTTCATTCAACATGTTCTTCCTGCTCTTTCTGAATCAGGTGGCTAAACTGGGGTACAAGAATAAATTACTCTGGTTTGTACTTTTTCAAAGTATCTTTTCAGTATTCACTAAATTTACAATTATGTGTAACTATAAAATTAAACTAGTTTCTAAAAACAAATTTCATCATCTTAGAATGTAAATAAAGGTTCACCTTGACTTTACTCTGCACATTCTCTAAAAAGCATAATTATCTTGTTTATGGGAACAATTCTTTCCTTCCTTATCCCAAATGTTTCCTAGGAAAAAACTGCATATGGAGAAACCCTGCATGAGGAAATTACTGATAAAGTCCTTTTCTTCCTGATTTTATCATAAAGCTCTGAATTAAGGAAATGAATCAAACCCTCTGGGATTCCAAGCTGGCTGAGAAAAGCTAGAGCTCCTGTGTTTGTTACAATTTGCAATCAGGGAAATGACCATTCCAGATAAGCAGCCCTCTTCTTGCCCTCACTGGGATCAAAGGCCAATTAGAACACTGCAGATTAAGGCAGGTATCGCAACTGAGTTTGATATTCCTGCCAACAGCTTAGAACAACTGAATTTTTGGCACTCTTCTGATAGATAGGGTAGTCAATGGTCAACAAGTTAAAAATATTTGGATCTTTTGACATTTGCTGATTTCAGCCTGACAGGACATACATGAAAATGGTTTTAATACTGAAGGCTCTTTGCCTGAGAAGCTGGAGACAGCTCATGAGGTACAAGACTGTGACACCAGGTGACAAGAGGTAGAAATTCAGTTTCCCAGTTAATAGCATTAAAAGTGACAGGCAAAGAGTACCCATGTGATTCATTATGTGCTCATGGCTACCAGCAGTTTTTGAGGAACGCCCAATTTAGATTTCCTATGCGTGAACTACAAAAACAACTCCATAAATCTATTGTTTTCTTTCTTTCTGAGAATATCACTAAAGCTGAGCAACAGGCAAAGTAATCACAAAGTTAACAGGTCAGTTCTCCAGGAGGATTAAAATCAAAAGACAAGCGTGAATAACAGGCTCATGATAGTACCACAGGAACCCAGAGTGGGAACATCCCTGGCAAATAATTCTGGATACTAAACAGGTCTCTGCAGTCATGTGAAGCAGAAGAACAGTGTACATGAAAGACAGCTTTTTCTTCAACAGGATGTGTCATTTGGGCAGAAGATTGAACCAGAGCCGTGGTTCAAAAAGACATGCCCAAAGACTGTGTTCAGTGAATGATGTCCTGCAGAGCTTCAGAGACCACACTACCCTGTATTTCCCAAATCACCAGAAGAACTTCCCAGCCCAGCTATGATTAGGACAAATTACAACAGATGAGTTCGCTGCAAGAGTATCCCTACCTTGGTTGCATTACGAGGAAGAATTTTCCCTAGCCCTGATCACCTTTTTAAATGTGAGGAGATCTGATCCTGCATGCCTGCCCTGTTGATTTTGAAGTTTTATAGGAAAAAGGAAGGGCCAAAGCCTCCTTTGGAGGAGGAAGTGTGCCCTGCCAGGCAGCTCCACCCTTTGGAGATTTAGCAGCTCCATGGAACCTGCCGTGCTTCAGCCAACCATTCAAAGATTCACTCCAGTCCATACCTACTTAGCAGTGCACTTATGTACGTGCATTACTGGATAATGATGGATGGCTAAGTGGAGCCAATAATGTCCTGAATTTATCATGCTGTGGGGGCTGTCCTGCAGCCTGGAACCGAGTGACGGAATTAAAAATGGGAGAGAAGTACAAATGGGCTCGGTTAATAAGCTTAACGGCTTCATCCAAGGTGTAGCTGTAATAACTCACAGGCCAGAAATAGCAGATAAGATTACACACAGGCCTCTGGCCTCAGCCACATTTTTCCATAGGTCTTTCTGCCGGCACGTCATCACTAATCTTGTTTTCCATTTCTAGAAAGTATTTTATAAATAATCGTGTTGATTCTATAGCCAGCACAGTGACACAGCATCCAGTTATTTTTAGTTAAGTGCTGAGCTTAACTCTTTTATTTTCTGTTAAACCAGAAAATTAAACCTAGAGCCAGCCTTGGGAAGCTTGTTAGTATCTAGTAAGCCAAGTGTGCCTACCCTGTTTAGTGTTGTTTTTATTGAGAATGAGCTGTATATTTAATGATGAACAAATGTGCCATCACCATAACATCTCTTTTAAGAAAACAAAAACACATGATACTTCCTTTATATTACTTTCTAGCAGAAACCAAAGTGTTGGATTCTTCTATTCAGTGTTATACACGTACCTTCATGTGCTATGCAGTACTATCCCACAATGTGAAAGATATTTCACTAAAATTTGTTCAAAGTATGGGATTTTCTAATCCTGCACTAGTAGCAAATCTGCTTCTGCAGACTGGCTCAAGGAAAACAACATGCTTTACTGGATAGGTTGATTATTTTTCTTTAGCCAAATAATTTATAAAGCCTAACTCTAACCCAATACAATGAAAAGTCTGAAGATGCCGCCACATAAAAAGCAGAATAAAACAAGAAAAAGCAAGAAACAGCCTGATGTAAATAACTGCTGAAGTTTTAAGCCTTAGTTTTACACATTGTGAAAACCATAGCAGAGCACAGTGCCATGGGTGTGTCTTTACCATACCTTGAGAAAAGAAAAGGCAATTTCTATTAGTTTTCTATTGCTAAGTCCATTAGGATGTCATATATCCTATTCTGGGTACAAACAAAAAAACAAATCTGCCTTTTTCATTTTATGTTGTCTAAATACTGCTTCTAACAAATTAACATCTATTGGCCAAGGAAATATTAGTGTAGCAGTCATTGAAAATTAAGTTGGAGTCATGGCAAAGGGATCAATGTAGCAACTGTACTATAATGTTCATCTTTGGGCATGTAGAATGGCATGCAGTGCACAAATACAAATACCCAGAGCTTCCCACAATGAACATACTTCAGTCAAGCTAGGATGAGGTTACAGCCACATTTCACAACCACAATTCTACACTCTTAACTGGTAGCTTATTCTTATAGTGACAAGACCACAGCCTGGTAATGGGGAAAAGCCCTGTCACTCAGGAGACCATCTCCCACCTACTGCAGTAAAATTATAATGTAGGGACATTTCAGAGCCCAGGCTCATAGATCATCACCACAGGCTGATGCTGTGAGGAATCATCTTGAGATCTCTGCACTGCTACACTTTCAAAAGCAGGACCATTATTTACAGTCCCAAGGTGATTATGTGGAAGAGAGGAACATGCACAAAGTGAGGTGGTTACTGCAGATGGGTCTGACAACAAGTTGTTTTCAGTCCTTTAGCAATTTAACAAGTGCATGCCATAATTCCCCAGGCATTCTCCCATCCCACCAGCTCCAGCACTTTCTCCAGGCAAATCCTGTGTGCAAACCTGCTGTGTGATATTGCAGCACCAAAGGCCCAGCAGTATCACAGGTACATGGTACCTAACCCAGAGTGCACGTGGGTAAAACTTGGCACAATATCTGAAGGGAGGACAGTCTCCTCTGAATGATGAACATCCTGATTTCCCCTTCATTCAATCCCCAGACTGCATCTTACATTGAAATAGAAACAGTAATTATAAGCAAAGGCACATTACAAAGCAGAGAACAGAGATTCTGAAATAAATAAGATTATGAAATTGACAAATACTTTAACACAGTATATTAAAAGCATCATCTATTATACCAATAACATGCAAATAAGAAAGGATTAAGTAGGGCAACAACATTTAGGAAGGGGAAAAAAAGCCCAGAAGACAACCTTCTTCAAATGTTTGCCTAATGAGGTCTAGTAAAATGTCAAGTTTATTCCAGAGGCCATCAGTTACAAAATTCCTGCTACTCAAGCTTTAGAAATGCATTTTTCTGTATTAATAAAAAGGACAACCAAAGACAGTGATAGTAGATTCTTTAGAGACAAACCATACCAATAACTGTACCCAGAGCTTTCATATTCTGTTACTTGCAAAGAGATTCCCCTGCCCGGTGCAGCTGCACTAATCTCCCTTTGCTGTAGAGAAACTCATGACCTGCTTTTCAAGGGTGCTGGTTGTGACTGGACAGAAATCAGGTCATTGGCTACAGAGATGAGAGGTGAGCAGTGGCTCTAAAGAGTCCAAATAGCTCAAACTGGCAGATAAGCCAGCAGAAAACACACATGCCCATGTACACAGCAAGAGTTTTTTTGCAAAATGCATTGCATGCTTTGGAATGAAATGTTACTTACCAAAGACATGGACCTGTCAGGTGGCCCAGAGTTTCCCTGTGTGCTCACTGGAGTGCTAGCCTGGCTCTCAAGGGCAGCTGCATCCTTGGCTTCCTGATGCTCTGGGACAGGCTCATACAGGCTGTCCATCGAGCCCTCCTGAAATACATTTAAACCGAGATGAACACTTACAAATATATTCAATTAACTGTAATTTAAAAAGGAAGATGCTTGTGTGATCTGCATAATGGTGTGTGTTTTACCTCCCCCATCTTTTGAAATCCTTTACTTAGTTTTATTTTCTCTGAAAAGGCATATAGATGTTGATTTTAGTAAGCATCCAAATGCTGGAGTTCACAGCATCATGACTTAGACACCACAGATTGCCATGTTAAAGCTGAGGGTGCAGTAAAAATGAATACTATCTGATCAGAAGGAGTAAAACCAGGTGTAAATCTCCAACTGAACACTACATGAAAATTTCTGTGAAAACTATGAAAACCATATACCATGAAAACTTTTATATGAACCATAAAAATGTTTTCTAGCTAGTACTTCTATACAGGAAAAAAAAAAAGAAGTAAAGTTAATTTGATGCAGAAAGATAACCCCATTACTAAAAATTAGAGAGAAACAGTGCTGCCAGCACCCAGAATTTAACAGTTATGGTTTAGGTCCCCAAAATAATGATAATGGCTAGAATTAAAAATTCAATTTGCATTTAAATTTTTGAACTCTGGGTTTTAATGCACATGTAAGGTTCTTTTTATCCAATCACCAAGAATATAAACATTTTAATAGAAACTAAGATTTTCACATTTATCCCACAACTCCAAGAGATGGGATTATATGTACACACTGCCATTTCATAATTCAAGAGTTAAGTGAAAGCAGATGGCAAAACTAAAGGCACTCTAACTGATGATCCTAAATTTTAGATGTTGCCATTTTGATCTGCACTGAATATTTTCCCAATGAATTTTGATTACTAATTTTAACTGCATTAATTAAGGGATAAATCAAATTTATAGCAGCATGACTTACAGCAGAGCAACACCATTGAAATTAACATAGTATATTATTATTTAAAGGCATTTGTTCCTTTATGACAGAAGATAAACACAGATGTATGTTTGAAGTTATATTATTAATACATAAAGCTTTACAGGCAATATTTTTGACTGGTGGAGCAGCAGTTCAAAGACATGACTAATTTTTGCAAGCACAATGTTTATCAATGGATATTTATTTGCCTCAGTCTGCTAGATTCTTGATAAACTAGAATAAATATTTTGGGAGTAATATTTCATGGTGAACTTCTTGAAAATACTCAAGTTACATACTTGAGCCTATTCTAGAAACTAATGAGTTAATGCTTCCTGAGAAATTGGTGCCTAGTTTATGAAACACATGGAAGTGCTGAACATCCAGCTGAGCCTGGGTTTTGACAGCAACTGCATTTTTTTTTTATTACTGCATTTATTTTTTACCACTGTAAGTATTTTGCCATGTAGCAACGATGGTTCAGATGGTTCAGCCTCCCCATCTGAAGTTGTGGATGGAGCACTTCTAGACAAAAATGATGAGTTTAAAAACTTGTTACACACTTCCAGGGTTCTGCAATGTGAAATGCAACCACAGGGAAATGTGAAATGCTCCCTCAATAGGGAATAGAGCACAACTTTGATGAAGAGATTATTTAATGAAGAGAAGGAAGCATAAAAGAACTTGTGTGAAAGGGAGAGTGTAAGAGAGCTAAAAAGGGAGAGGAAAGATGGGACAAAGAACAGTGAAAGGAGAGAGTGGTGGGGGGAGGAAAAGGGTAAGAAAATACACCAAAAGTATACAGAAAAAGATGGGAGGAGAAGGGGGGAAGAGAGGAACGATAAGAGAGGGAGGAGAGGAGGAACTAGAGAAATGGAGAAAGACCGTGTGAGGATTGATGCTTGAAACAGGGAAAACATGAGAAAGAGCTCAGGCACAAAAAAGAGAGATCTTGTGTAAGCAAGATGGAACTCAAGAGTGTGAGAAAGCTTGAGTACATAAGAAAAAGCCAGTGTGCAGGAAAAACAGCAGGTCCATGTGAAAGATGAGGGCACAAGGAGTAGGATGTGCATGAAGAATTGCCAGGGCATGAGCAAGAGGAGGAGGCAAGTGGAGAACATGGGAAAGCACAGCTTCTGTGAGAAAGGAAAAGCAAGTGCACAAAGAGCCAGCACACAAAACAGGGAGCAAGGGGAGAAGAGAGAGAAAGGGATGGGGTAGCAAGGGAGAGACAGAATGTGTGAAAGAAGAGAAGCCATGAGTGAGAGCGGGAGAAGACAAGAAAAAAGAGCACGAGACAGAGATGTTGGATTGTGAAAAAAAAAAAGTGTATTTTATGGTTGGCATTTCACAAATATTAAAATGAATATTATATGTGTTGTTTTACAAAGTAATGCTGTATTAATTTTCTCAAGTAGTGTGTAAAATATAGTTTTAGGTTTTAACGAAATGTTAAAGCAGAAACTATGCTATGCAAGATTTTTTTTTAAAGATCTTTTTTTAAAGGACCCACAGAGAGATAGCAGCCACAGGACACCTAAATCTTTCAGAGAAAGAGAATTTATTGCTCCATTATCAGGAGAAACGAACTTCTTCCCACCTTGCGCATCTCTGAAGACGCCGTCAGTATTAAGAGGAAGAAGTTGACACTGACCAGACAGAATCCTGTGTTTGAATGGAATTTATGCATCATGTATGAGCTGTATGAATATGCAACAGGTTACTGTTTTTAAGGGTTAACCCTCTGTTAACGTGTGTTTTTTTTGGGGTTTATGTTGCCCAGAAAGAGGTACCCGGATGTCCGTAACTCTTTGTTTTTATTGTCTTATATTGTCCTAATCCAAATTGTCCAAATTGTTATTACTCTAATTTTATTGCTATTTCTATAACCATTTTATTACTATTAAACTTTTAAAATTTTACAAACAAGTGATTGGCTTTTTTTACATGGATGAGAAGTAAAGCTTTCCTGAGGAAGAGTGGACATAAGGGACTGGAAAGGTTGTGAGTGCAAGAGGAAGCACGGGAGTGTGTGGACAGTAAACACACGAGAAACAACAAGTGTAGGGGAAGAGCGAGCACATGAGAGAGGGAGGGCACCAAAAAGCTCAAATGCAGGGTAATGTGCAAGGGTGTGACAAAGGGAGGACATGGGCAAGAGAGCAAAAGTGTGAGAAAGGGTGTGACAAAACCCATGGTGTGTGAGGGCGTGGTTGCAGGAGACATTGCCAGCATGTGCAAGGAGGTGCTGGAAAGAGGGAGGTCACAAGAGAAGCAAAGCCACTCCCTCCAGAAAGGAGAAATAAAGAGAAATAAAGAGGGAGAAAGCACAAGGAGAAGGGCAGAGAAATGGAGTGAGAAAACAAGCACCAAGGTTTGAAAAGGGTTAAGCACAAGGTTGTGAGAAAGAGTGTGAGGGCACAAGAAAGGGAATGTAAGGGAAATCAAGGTGTGAGAAATGGAGGGAGCATGAGAAAGCATCCCTGCATGAAAGAAAGAGTGAGATGTGAGAAAGGATGTGTGTACAAGAGAAAAAGAAAGCAAATATGACAGTAAGGCAGAGCAAGCCCACATCAGAGGGAATGCTCACATAACAGAGAACACTCATGAGAAAAGAGGAGGGCACGGGAAGGAGATGGTGCAAGAAAGGGCAGGGTTGAAGGCAGGAGAGCACATAAAGGAAAGCAAAAAGGGCAGAGCAAGGGTGCAAGAAAAACAGCATCATGAGAAAGGGCAAGTGCTTGGGAAGGCAGTGTGCAAAGAAGCACCAGCATGCACAAGCAAGGCTACAAGAAAGTGCACATGTGAGAGAAAGGGAGAAAGACTGTGAGAAAGAGAGCATACTGGGAAATAAGGCATGCAAAAAATCAGCTAACACAAGGAAGCAAGAGTGGGGGCATGGGAAGAAGGGAATGGGAATAACATAGTGAAGAATGAGCAAGAGATGGTGTGCAAAAGAGAGATTGTTCAAGAAAGAGAAGGCATGTGCAAGAATTGCGTGTGAAGGCAGGAGACACAGTGAGAATGAGTTTGTGAGGGAAGGGGTGAGGTCACGAGAAAGGGGAAGACAGTGCAAGGCCAAAAGAAAGAGGGGTTGTGAGGACAGGGATAAGAATGAGCAGGACAGCTTGTGAGAAACAGTGAATATGTGAGAAATGGTGGGCAAGGAATCCTTGTGACAAACAGAGCTCTCAGGAAAGAAGGAGAAAGGGTGCAGGAAAGTGAGCACCAGGGCATGAGATTGAGTGGCCATGAAGTGTTAAGCAAGGGAGAAAGGGCATGGTGGTGCAGAAAAGAGAGTGAGGTCACGTGAAGAGAGAAAATGGGTGAGAGAGCAGAATCACAGGTTCTAGACAAAAAGGATGAGTTTAAAACCTTTCCAGGATTCTGCAACGTAAAATGAAACCCCTCTGCTTCTCCTCAATAGGGAATAATACATGGCATTGTTGAAGAAAGGGAGAAGCATGAAGAGAGCTCCTGTGAAAGGGAAGCATGAGAAATATATAATGGGAGAGAAAAGGCAAGGAACAGTAAAAGGAGAGAGTGGGAGAAGAATTAAAAGATAAGAAAGGGACGCAAAAGAAGATGGAATGGAGGCTTTTGTGGGCTCAGGTGAGTGCAGCCACAGGAAAGAGTGAGAACACATGACAGAGAGGGCAAGGATGTGAGAGGGGACAACCAGGAAAGCAAGTGCAATAAAGAAAACTCACACAAAAAAAGCACAGGAGTGAGAAGGATAGCACCCAAAAAAGAGAAAATACATCTTCAGTTTTCAAAATTGTTTTCTTTGCTTGCTGGTTATATACTTCATAAATGTATGTTTTCCTGGTAGTAATTGCCTTTCTTTGAGGGCAACTCAAAGTATTTAACTGAAACTTTCTTTCTCCCTTCTATTGTATTTTATCTTAGAGTTAAATCTACTTTTATACCAAAACCTGCCAAGTCAGTAAAGTTTTTTTCATTTCATACATTAATTCTTTTAGTAGTCCTGAGCATAGTCAACATCACAGAGGAAAATGAGAGACAGCAGAATAAAATATGAGCTTAATTCTGGAGTGGTTAGCACATTTCCTTTATCTTACACAGAATAAAAAAGCTTTCTGAAGCTCTTTGCTTCAGGAGTTTCATGGGATAAAATATCCAAAATATGCTAGTTCAGATCTAGAAGAAAATAATTGCCTGTAGCTCTTCCCTTTGCATGATATTATTATCATCATGGCATGTAGAGACTAGGTTCATCAAAAGGTAAAGAAGGAGAATTTAGTAATGCAGCCAGGTTATTTTCCATTTCAGGTTTAGGGGTGGAACCCTGTCTGTGGTGGGATGATAGCAATTCAGCTAAAAGGAACAAGGGCTACATAGAGATGATTACATGGGAAGCCCTACAAATTTCAACCACTTAGATCTCTTCTAATCATGCACCACTTTAGATTAAGGTCTTTCCACATTCAGCCAATCCTTCTTTGGTAAAACACATTTTTAAGTCCAGTCCATTCCTAAGTCCCATCATGTCCCACTAGTCAGAGCAGCATTAGCACCTTTCTATGGTTTCTTTAACACAGAGGCTCCAGCTATTTCACCATTTATCCACTACATCACTTATATTAATACTCATTCTCTCTGCATTTTGCACTATAGAAACATTAGCTTTTAGTGCCAAGGGCTTTTTCAGCTTATAACATTACATGTAATACATTTTACATTGTGCTGTCAGCACATCTTTAAAACAACAATCAAAATAAAACCTAACTAGTCCAATGCTACTGAAAATCACTAAGAGGATTAGACTTTCACTCAGTACTTAACTTTACATTTTCCTAGCAAAAGTGGTGGTTAGAAAGGCACCATATGTGAAAGGAATAGACAAATGAAAAGGATCTTCTTTGGCTTAAATTCTAAGAGCAGTGCTCAACTTGAATAACTGATGTGAACAACACTGTGATTAGGAGTGTCACAGCCTTTCTCTGCTGGCTTCTTACACAGGTTTCTGCTGTGCTTTCTTATGAAAACTTTACTGAAGGGCAGGGGCTGTGAGTATTAGTGAGGATAGGTTTAACAGGTACTGTTCCAGGTGAACTGGTGCTAACCCTAGTGTGTATATCCTTGATACTGGAGAGCCTACTTAGGAAAATAATGTGGGAAAAATTCGACCTTAACTAAAGGAATTTACAGCTCAGATATATAGTTAATTGATCAGATTTGTAGGATTCTGATATTTATTAGGCAGTGTATCAAAACAGGTGGTTTAGCAGCATAATTTCTTGCAATGCATACAAAAACAGGGTTTAAAGAGTATTGTTCTGATTCAATTGTCTGACATGCTAAACACCATGAGATGGAAAAGACACTGCAAATGTAGAGTCTAAGGTTGACCTTCTAACATATCTACAAAAAAAAAAAGGGACATTTACCCTGTTGATCATTTTGTAAACAGAAAAGGGACACAAGGTTTTGAAAGCAAGTGTAATTTGCATACAAATCTCTTGAGAACAAGGCAGTGAGTCTGATGAGATAAATAATCTCAGTTGAGAAACCAAATCATTCTAAAGTCAATTCAGGACACCAAGTAATGCTGGGGAAACACCCCATGCTGGAGCACTCATACCAGGAGATCAGAGGACTCCCAAGTGGTGACAGATTGGAGTAATTCCTGTTTGCCTCACTGGGAAGGGGACAATCCAGTTCAGGCTCCAAAGCCTCATCACAATTTTCTTGTGACTATTATGTGTTTCCAGCCTCCACATCACCACTTGGTGATAGACTGGCCCATAGCACTGTGTCTCATACTAGAACTATGTCTCAGTTTTATGGACAGATATGAAAGCAAATAAATTGAAATTCAGCAGTATGAACAGATGTTCCTCTAACAACCTGGTTGTTCCACCAATTTGGATTAGCCAGAAGTCTGTTTAAACAGAATATTATTGTCATTCTCTTAGGTTGTAGATTACTTCAATCACTATACTCCACTACAGGGTAGAAAGGTATTTAAAAAGCTATAAACCAGTGTATTTTAACAGTCTATGCATGTGCACACATAAGTACACATACACACAATCTTTGCAGTCTGAAGTCTTGCCAGTCAGTCTACATGAGATAAATACTTCCATGAGAATAATATTTCTTTTGTACAGCTCTTTTTGTTCTGTCTGTCAATAGTCTGAATTTCTCTTCCACAGTTTCAGGTTTAGCAGTTGCTCCAGATGTTCACTCAATGTAAATCAACCATGATTTCTATTCCTTGGTGGCTATTTGCATCTACTAAGCAACTCTCTCCCATAACACCTTTAAAAGTTGTCTTTGAATCCTAATTATGTTGTTGCTGTTCATTATTTCTGGCTTGACTCCATTGAAGGGAAAAATACACTTATATTGATAAATTTGTAGCCAGCCTTTCCATCGTCACAGGGTGACAGAGTAAAAGTGGCCCATGCACATACTTGGATCACCAGCTCATTTCCAAACTAGACAATCTGAATACTGAAAGCAACTGCCCCCTGTCACAGGCACAGGGAGGACTGCACAGGGCTTTTCCTTTTATGAAACCCATTAATAATCTATAAATTATCTTTAGATGTGGATAACTTGAGAGGTGTTTTGCTGGGTGAGCACAAGATTACCAAAGCAGACGGAATGGCTCCCGTGTAAAGCTTGTAAAGAAGGGAGGTTATCTTCTTAGCAGCAATCTTTAAACAGAACTAATTATTTCATTACAGAAACTACCATGGCACCAGCTTTCACTTGTCTGAACCATCCATTATCACAGCACTCATTGTCTCTCCCATAGAAACCCTGGGTGCTGCATATCTAGTCTAACAGGGAAACTGGAACCTCTCACCTACACAATCTACCTAACATTTTATCTAAATGTTGGTTTCTCTACCAATACAAGGCTCAACACCTTTTTTAAAAGTGAACTACTTAGAAAACAAGGAGCTGCTCCAACAGAACAGTAAAATATTGATAGAACAGTTCTTTCCCAGAGAACTTCTGAAATGAGTATTTTCAAGCTGTTACAGGCTGTACCACAAAGCCATTGTTAACTTTGTACAAATACATAGGCATTCACACTAAACTATGACCAAAATTGTCACTGAGTTCCCAGAGAATTATTTTTTGAGAGGTTCTTGTCATGGATTCCTGAAATACCACTGCATTTTACTTTAAGTACAAACCAGCTTTTAATCCTTATGATCTGGAAAACACCGGGACACTGCACTAAGATAGTATTAGCAGTCAGGAGCAACGATTTACACAAAGCAGTTGCCCTATTTGAGTTTGAATATTGATTTCTATTGTTCTTTCTAAATGTATGGGAAAGATATACTAAACATCAGGACAAAAGATGAAAAATGAGCAAACGGATCTACTGTGCTGGGTTAACACAGCAAATATACTCAGCTAATTACCATTACTAATACTGGGCATTGGTATTGGCAGATGGTTAAGCTCTTAAAACAAAAGCAGTTTCTGTGGATTTCCTATCCTGATTTACCTGTTCATTCTGAGCAGTTGCCTTGGGGCAAGGAAAGAGAAGGGAAAAAAAAAAAAAGAAAATTCCCCAAACCAACCAACCAAAGAAAACAAACAAACAGAAAGTGCAAAAAAGCAAAACCAACTAAAGAGGCTCTTAAATCAAGTCCTCCGTCTTTGTGCAAATATTGCCATGACTAATTTATTCCTGATTACCATCTTCTCATGTTTGGCTTAGAGAAAACTATTGCTTGAAAAGTTCTAGCAGTTCTCCCAAAATACTGAAAAAGGAAAAAAGGATACTATTATCTTGTTAAAGAAATCTCTCATGTAGAACAAATTATAACATACATATATTTAGTAATTTTATCTTACTTTGGAGGTGTTTTACTGTATTTGGATTAAATGCCTCATGACTAAATCTGCATATCTGTTTTTGCAATAGTCCCAGATAGTGGATGGCACATTTATTATATATTCTCTGCTTTATATTTTTACTGAATCATATTTTGCTACATGCAATTTCTTACACAAAACCTCCTTCGTCCAGGCTAGAGAGACTCACTGTTGTTATACAACTCTTGCACTGTTTGTGATTTAAACCCTTCATTACTTTCCATAAAAGCACACCCACCAGTTCAGTTTATAAACTCAGTAACCCACTAAAAAAAAAAAAAAAAACACGTCTGTTCACACTTACCAGAGAAAAACAGAAAAGATTCATGTTGGTGTTGAGATCCACTCCAGCACCCTAAAATTCTGCTCCACAAACTCCTGCCGCACAATGCGGTTCCTTCTTGCTCTCCCAGCTGTTTGTACATTTCTCCCTGGAGATTACTGCAAGATAAAATCCCTGCAATAATCCACTGGATTCAGAGCCCATTATCAAATGAGACAGGCTTCCCCAGGCCAATACAAACTGTTTTCTGAATTAAAGAGCAGTGTTTACTAGCAAAACAAAAGCACGGTCTGAATGATTTTCATGAACTCAGAAAATGCTCTCTTGCAGGCTGTTGTTTCCATTAAAGTTTATCATCTAAGAGAAATAAAACTTTTTCTATCTGAGACTACTGGCACATACAACTAACTCCAAGGCAGATCTTCTCAATTTACTGAGATTATGAAAAAACAGAAATTCTCATGAAATGCTGGTTTCCTATACACATGAATTAATATAAAAAAAATCAGTAATTATTAGTGGCTACATTATGAATGGAACCTTCTTACTTACAGATCTTGGGGAAAATAACCCCAACTTGTGAGTCACAAACAAATGATTGAAAACACCCACAACCAACCAATGAAAAATCAAGCAAAATCTCAAATTGTTCACCTGTGCTCTAAAACACAGTTACCAAACTACTGCCTAACATGTTGATTGCTTGATGACGAAGATTAGGATTAAACCAATTTTGCTGTTTGAAAACTTGGCAAATCTGGAAAGTAAAAAAAACATTGAGAGTGGCTAAAACTGATCCATGGGTTATAGTAAGAGGTATTTTAATGTATACAGACAAGCAAACAAAGAAGAAGGGATTGTAGAGAAAAACACTAGTCTATATCACTAACTGGTGTAAACCAGAAAAATTCCATCACCAATAGTGAAGTAGAACAGTCTAACAAAGAATTAATGCAGAAAAAGCACTGTCAGTCTCAATTTTTATAGATTATTAAATACCTGAAATTAGACAGTGTTGGGAATAATATTGCCCACCAACCCACAAATAACTTCCCATAAATTAATTTCTGACAGTTTTTATGTGAATGCTATGAAATTTGATTACATGAACAAGGAGCAATTGGTACTGAACAGAGAAGCTGAAATTCACCACTAACAGAGAGGCAGTGTCGTGTTGTGACCATGATCTTGATTTCTTTTCTTTGGGCCCACAGCTTCATATTTGTAAAGGACAGGTATCTCTTTCATCACCCCTACTTCTGACTTTTTCAGTTTTTTCTAGTAATTTTTTAGTCTGAACCTGCATGCCAGCAAATCTGAAATGTCTGTACTTTGGCAGGATAAATACATTTTAACATAAATTAGTTTCTGCCATGAGCAAAACCCAAACAAGGCTCACACAAACAAACACAGGATTTTAAAAGGATAAATCCTTAATTTACATGTTTCCAATTTGCTGTGAAGTATGTAGAAGTCTTCTTGAAGGCTTTTCCCAGGCCTCCTTTCCAGTTATAATTTCAGGTTGGTTTCACATATTAGTAAAGTAGGGATGGCTGTGAAGAGCTTTATGACAAACGTTACTGTTTGGAAGAAAATTGATGAGAGATTTCTCATTTACTTCTTCTATAAACTTGAGGAATAGTACCAGATTTTGTCAATTACCACCTAGTGACACAAAAATAGACATTTGAGAGACCAAGCTTGCCACAGATGGGCTTGCATTTGCTTTATGGCTCACTTGCTAGTTTTCTTGTGAGGGAGCAAGTACTAATCCTTCCTGTGCCTCAGGTTCTCCAGCTGGAAAAACTAAACTACCAGCAGAAACCTCATGTGCAGAGCACTATGAAAGTAATGACCAAAAGCACCCTTTCCAGCTACAGAGAATTAATTGCTTTTGTTTTTTTTTAATGCCTATTTACAGTAATAGCTATCTGGAAAACTCCAGAAAGACTGGAGTACTATATAAGTTACTATAGTAAAATGAAAATTAGTAACTCTGAATCTTCCATTCAGACTGATTTAATTTCTTCATTTTGGATTGTAGCTTTAGAAGTGATTTGGCTATATACTCTGAAATATTTAGGAGAAAGTTTCTTGATTTTATACTGCAGATCCTCAAGGAAAGAATAACTACAAGGGCAGACCTTAAACTAAAGCTATTAAGTTTTCATTTTGCTTATATTTATAGACATGCAGAACAGAGAAAAAATAAAGAATAACCATTAAAATAGAAAAAGCTGTACCTACAGCTACAGATACAAATATATGGCAAGGAAATTGTGTAGGAAGGCAAAAATGCACATATTACATGGTTTTAGATACTGTCAGTGGTAAAAAACTCTTCTTATGAAAAAGTAACACTTTAGATGTTTGTTATTCACTGATACAACTTTCTGTAAGGGTCAAGTTTGTTGATAGGCCTAAACTAGAGATGACATTAGACTACTAGATAAATCACAAACTGTAAGGAAACACCTACTAGAATAATTAAAATAAGAAGCAACAGATCATTATCAGGATGAATAATGTAAATAAAATACTCAGTAAGTTCATAATGCCGTTTGACACCACAGCTCTGTGGAAGGAATTTGAGTTGGGGAATAATTAAAAAACAGTAACTAAATAGATCAAATTTGAAAGTGGCATCAGTGTTGTAACCTCTAAGTAT
The DNA here is from genome assembly GCF_027887145.1 of Ammospiza caudacuta. Lineage (NCBI taxonomy): Eukaryota > Metazoa > Chordata > Aves > Passeriformes > Passerellidae > Ammospiza > Ammospiza caudacuta. The sequence goes on from NC_080594.1 coordinate 11,003,082, forward strand.
ATTTTATCTGTTATAAATAGTGCATTTTTCTGCAGCAGTAGCATAACAAAACAGCAAACCCATTATAACAGGGGACAGGAAAAAGTTTTTTATCAAATAGTTGAACCTTCACTTTGCAGCTTTAATCTTACATTATGGTTAGCATTTAATTCTCTTTTGTCACTGCTCCATGATTTCTGTATGCTTGGGCTCTAAATCCTAAAAAAAAAAAGAAAAAAAACAAAAAAGGAAAAACAGAAAAAAAAAAGTCACACAAATTGAGACTTTCGTATATTGAGTTTTCTATCCTGCACAATGACAGACTTCATAGCTGACATCTCAAGGCATCCTTGGCCTTTTGAGGAGACTGGATTTCAGGTATGTGTTCCCAGTAAGTAGGAATCCATAATCTAACCTGGCATACAAGCAGGAAAGGTCAAGCTATGGTGCAGGTACTCTCAACTGAGCCCTAGCTCCAGGCTCCCCTTCTAATGACAGCCACTCTACTGGTGCAGCTTCATCTGCCACTGGGAGAACTCAGCTGGGCTGTGTGGTTCACAGATTTCTTTGTGTGATGGACAAAGATAAAAAAAATGTATTAGTAGTTGTTAACTTGGACGCATTTCAGTAAATATGGAAATAATTTTTGCTCCTATTTTCTTCCTCCTCCAGTTTTTACTCTTACAGCATATCAATCCTTAATTAAATTTACATCTAGTTGTCTTCTGATCATCATTTATTTGTCATCTGAATGTTTTCATACAGGCTGAAAACCAAAAGCAACAATGCTACTGCCTGATATAGTCTGAGTGTTAAACACGCAACTTCTTGTAGGCTGAGTGGCCACATTTCTCTAGTCACTCCATGTAAAAGGCTGAATTATTACTTTAATATCATTTCAAAGTAAACACAGCGCATTGCTATTATCTTGGTGGAAAGTGGAAGTTCAGAAATGAAGTCAGAGGCTTCCCTCTTGCTGTCCCATTTCTTTGGAGAGAAAAACTTTCAGCACTTCCTTGGAGCCAATGCCTACTCCAGACCCCACTTATTCCCTGACACATGAGGGCAATCACACTGGTGCACACTGCATAAAACCCCTGTCTCCTTTCAGGTGCTCCTGCTCATTTCCAACAGGCAGGTGACAAAGCAGTTCTGTGCAGAGCTGTGTGACCCACAACCCATGGCCAAGAGCTCCATGAGAAATCCCTGTCTGAACCTGGGAGACTTCTGCTGTAACACAAGTTAAACATTTCCTGCCATGCACATGCCCTCAAGACACTCTAAATGGTAGAAAGCTCCATTTCAGACCACAAACACAATAGAGTCTCTAAGACAGAGCTACTAACATTTGATATTCCTGAATCAGATGTTCCAATCAGTGGCTCTAAATTACATCTACTTAATAGTTTGGAAAGGACCCATGAAGTACCAACTAAAAATCTAATTCCTTAAACGGTATTGATTTTTTTTTTTTCTTTTAGAATCTCCTTCAATTTAGAGGCAGCTTCTTCATTTCCTCCTTTTACATTCAGCAGCTAATTAAAAATTGGTAAGGAAAAAGCTTCACAATCCTCCTCAACTCTGCCAAATTGCAACAGTCTGCTCCTCCTCTGAGAAGAAAACCTTACAGACGCAGGGATCAATTCAATACAGCAGCTTTTACACCTTTGCAACAAGGATTTTCAGCAGAGTTTAGCTCAGTTAGATTCTATTTTAATCTTACTCAACATAAAATGCTCTAACATTTACTTCACCCCAGAAAAATCAGGCAAATAAAGACAAGAAGAGCCAATATTCCCTAACTCAAAATCAAATAGGCAAGTAAAATGCTTTCACAGTTTCCAGGATCCAAAGGAAGCTCTGTGCATAATAAAGTCACTGGCAAAAGTCCCACCAAATTCTCTGTAATCAGAATTTCACGCACCTTCTCCTGCTAACTGATCACATTTAATCACAGCATCACAAAAGCCTAAGGTGTTTTCCATGTGATTCATTGTAACATTCAGCTATTCCTTGAGGCTAACCTTCTTTTCAGGTTAAATAACCACATTGTTCTTTCCCTTGTTCCAAAAGATTTAATTTTGTTTTTCAGAGCATTTATATTTTAATGAAAGGAAAAACTGCATCTCTGTTCTAGAGATGAAATGCATATTTCCTAAACAGGAGGGCCAAATCCCCTGCTCTATAATTTACAGAAACTCAATGAATCACCCCCACACATTCTTTATTGCTATCTAGCACTATACTGCAATTTAGAGTGAAAACTGCTAACTTCTATCATCAGGTCAATTTATGTATTATCAGACAAAACTGATGTCTACAGTGAATTATGGGTATAGGAGTCATTATCTTCCCAGAGCACCTTGAAAACGAGATGTCTAATCTCAGTAATGTAAGTTTCCTGGTTAAATAAATCCCTCGTGTTTAGTAATTCTATGCATTTATAGAAAAGATGTCACCCCCCACACACCTCCTCAGACTTTAAAAAAACATTTTAAATCCTCAAGGGGATTTGAATCTTCACTAAACAGAATTGATTTCTGTACTTACTACTTAGTATTCTTAATCACACAGTTCACGCATTTTTGTTATGTAATGGACTGGGAAATTCGAAGAACTGGCCTGTTTTGCAAACATTTAGTTTTCCATCACCCTACTTACCTTTTACTTTGATGGATTTTTTTTTTTTTTTAATATCAAGATGACAGCACCCTGCTGGAAAGAGCTCCAAACAATCAGTGCTGCCATTTAAGTCTGAAGCCACCCAGGCCTGGTGGGAGCAGTTGGAACAGAATTTGGAAAGGCTAGCAGAGTTTTTCCAATCCACTCTGCAAGAAAGATTACCTCTCCACTCTTGCCTATGAGAATTCAGGTTAAGGCCTGTAGTCATCTATTTCTTCCTTGAGAGCATGATCCAGAGCTAAATGAAGCCAAGAAGAATCCATCTATTGATCTTAGCATTTCTGGCAATTTAATTCAGGGTTCCCCTAGCAATTTATACATTATGTAGGACACAGCCTGAGGGTGGGGGGGCAGGACAGTGGGACTGAGTTCACCCTCAGCAGATTTGCTGAGGAAATCAAGATGTGGGGAGCTGTGAACACGCGGGAGGGAAGGGATGCCATCCACATGGGCCTTGGCCAGCTCAAGTGGTGAATCTGTGTGAACCTCATGAAATTCAACAAAACCAAAAGGTTCTACACCTGGATCGAGGTAATCCCAAGCACAAAGACAGGCTGGGAGGAGAATGGACCCAGAGCAGCCCTGGGAGAAGGCCCTGGGGGTGCTGTGGGTGAGAGGCTGGCCCTGGCCTGGCCATTGGGAGCCCAGAGCCCCCCGTGTGCTGGGCTCACCCAGAGCCCGTGGGCAGCAGGGCAGGGAGGGGATTCTGCCCCTCTGCCCCCTGTGCTGAGAGCCCACCTGCAGGGCTGCATCCAGCTCTGGGCTCCCAGCACAGCAAGGACAGGGACCTGCTGCAGCCAGCCCAGAGCAGGCACCGAGGGCATCTGAGGGATGGAGCAGCTCTGCTGGGAAGAAAGGCTGGGAGAACTGGGGTTGTTCTGCCTAGAGAAGAAAAAGTTCTGAGGAGACCTTAGAGCACCTTCCAGTACCTGAAGGGAGCCTACAGACAGGCAGAGAGATTACAAGAGCCTAGAATGACAGGACAAGGGGAAATGGCTTCAAACTAACAGAGAGTAGGTTTAAAGTCACTGTTAGGAAGAAAATCTTCCCTGTGAGGGTGGTGAGGCTCTGGCACAGATTGCCCAGAAGAAACTATGGCTGCCCCATCCCTGAGAGTGTTCAAGGCCAGGCTGGATGGGGCCCTGAGCAACCTGGGATAGGGGAAAGTACCCCTGCCCATGGCAGAGGGGTTGCAAGGAGATGATCCCTTCCAACCCAAACCACTCTGTGATTCTATGATTATGAGTCTATCCTAACTTGCCCCCAGTCTATCCTAACTTTCCCCCAGTTCCTGTGGCCACAGACACCTATTCCTGTTCCCAAGCACTGCCTTATCCTCAGGACATAGCCACAGATGGCTGCTGACAGCACCACGCTCTGAGAGAAACAGGAGCCAGCTGCTTCTCACAGCCCACCCTCCACCCCTACATCTCCAGGAGTAGCCTCTCAGCACAATGTACTATTTTGTCCATACCACCCTATTTTCTGCTGTTTTTAGGGCTGGACCTGGCTTTTAGCCAGCCAGTTCAGCTTGCATCTGCCTAAATTTGTACACCCAACACAAAATTATTCTTCTGTCCTCAGGAATCTTCCCCAACACTCTTTAACACGCTCATCAAATCAGGAGGAACTCACTAGCAGACAGTGAGGCTGCAGCAGTATCTAAAATAAAAGTAAATAAATAAAGCCTAACAATTATACTGGTAAGCTCCTGTCTCATGTTCTCATTTTCTTATTAGGTTTCTGTGAGACTCCCCATTTTGGAAACCAAATTAGCAACTCAGAAATTCTCCACTTAGTTTTCACTTACCTATCCCATGGATTCTTAGCTGATTTAGATATGTATTCTTTTATATATTGTTCCCAACAAATTCTGCTGTACAAGAAACACATTTTGATCACACCAATTCTAACGTAGATTCAGGAGCTGTATAAAACCATTTTTTGATAAAAAAGACAATTCCTCGATACAGTTTGAGAAGATCAGCAGTCTATAGCAGTTCTACATTAAAGAGTACAACAATGCAACAGTTGCTGTTGTGTCAAATAAAGCTTTTCTCTAACACTCTGCAACTTGGGAATCAAACTCTACTCAGAAAAATCCATTGAGATTCCAATATTCTAAACGACTTCTGAAGTGCAAGTAATAATGCATCCAAGAAGTACCAAATTTGCTTGGAAGACAACAGTCCAAACACTGAAGGGCTGCAAATATAGTCGTGAGCTGGAATAGCCCACATAAAATAGTTCACGCTTCAGCAAGTAATGAATGCTGCCCACAGAGCACTTCTTCCCATCTTGCTGTTTTACTCAGCTTAACAGCTCCACGCTGTTTGGATGGAACATTGATATTCATGGAATTTGCTCTGGATAGATCCTGAGCTGGTGGCTATCAGCAAAGCTTGATATTTCTCCTCTGGGCTGTGCCAGCTGATCTGGTGTCCCCAAGCAGTCACACCCGGGTAGCTAATCCTTAGGACAGGGCTGCTTTTTAGAGGCAAGGAGGCATCAACTGACACAGTGGCAATTTGAGCTGTTTACATCCCTGTGCATGTGATTGCAGAGCCTCCAGCTTGGAGTGTCCTCTTTTTTGACTATCCACAACCCTGCTACACTGTCTTACTGCCTCCCCATGTGTTATAGCACTTGCCATCACTTCTACAAACATACTGTGCCATGTGAGAGATAAACTGTATTTGCCTTTTATGGCCCCTTTAAAAAATGGCAGTTCTCATGCCCAATGGCAACTCATGACTTCATGTACCTCCAAAACAGGACCCATCTGTACCAGCTATTGCAGGCTATTATTAAGATAATCAAATATGCAGAAGATCCATATTTGGGGAAGAAGTTCTTACACTACTGTCAGGACATGTTGTAAGAACAACACATGGCTGGTGTGTTCTAAAATATTTAGGGAAAACAAAATTTAAATTTGATTATCACATCCCATCAGTAAAAAAAAAAAAAAAAAAAAAAATCCATCGGCTACACACTGTCTGCACCAGTCACATTAAACCAGGCTTATACAGTGGGAACAGTAGATGCCATCTGCAGCCCTAGAATAATCTTGGCTGCACACCAGCACATATTCATTTCTGTGGAGAACAGCCTTGCTTGCTATAGCTGAGTCCTCATGGTACCTCAGATGGCCAAATTGTCTCAGAGCTAGTAACTGGATATTATCACTCTTTTCATCATCCTGGTTAAACAAGATGCTTGGAATTGGCAGTTCCAGAAACTTTATAAAGGTTGAGCAGGGTAACCTTTCTTGCCCCCATGCCCTGATTTAGCAGAACATGATTACCTCAGGCAACTGACGAAAAGCCTGTGATGGATAACTTAAACTGGAACATACATTAAAAAAAAAAAGTATACAAAAACCATCAAACAATACAACAAAAAACCTGCTGCTGAGGAAATGTCAGTATTTTTCTACATTAAGTAGAACAGTCTTTCAGCAGGACAATTATCACTCTAATGAATTACAGATGGATTGAGAGGGGAAACAGGGAAAAAACCCAAGGCAGTATTTCTGTATTTAAATAGGAATTTCTACCTGGATAGGCCAACTTCTTTTAATTTATGAGAGCAAGGAACAGTTGGGACAGTTCTTGAGGCATCCAGCAATCTGCAAAAAGGGTGTGGACAACTGGCACAGTTACAGTTCAAAGGCTTGTACATCAAAGAGGGACCCATTCCCCTGTGACTCTCCCTGCTCTTATTTCACTCAAATTCTTCAAAGTGGGATTCAGTGGGATAGATTACTGGGTTTTTTTATCCTGGATAAGCATGGAATAGCCAAGATTTACTCTAACTCTATTGAATCCACATGTAGCTCAAAAACCCTGCTACCCTAAAACCACCAAAAGTCAAACACTGCTGTATGCAGAAAGAAATGTTCACAAATAAACTCCAAATATCCATCAGGAAAAGCTTATTGAATCACACAGGTATTGGTTTAGTGCTACAAACATCTAGAAGCAGTTTTACCCAGGATAGTGGGTGGGAGGGACTCCAGAGGTTGCCCTGCTGGCCATCCTCTCCCACCTTCATTACAAGCACTCACATGGTACCAGTAGCATCAGATCTAAAACTTGACAATCTTTAGCAGAGTTATCCTTTCAGCAGCCCCATGGCAGGGAATGTAGCACTACACCAATGTTGTCATACAGCTGAGTTTATTGTCTGTACTACTAAAAACCAAAATCGTATACATGTCACCTAGCAGTCAGTGATGAAGGAATGTCTGAAGTCAAAATGCTGATTTTCAAATCTGTGGTTTCAGTTGCTTCCTCACTCTTAAGATGCTTAGTGATACTTAGAAATGTAAAGTCTATCTGTGCAAAAATTCAGACACTCTAGATTTCTTGACAATATTTAGCAGCTAGACAGCTACCCTACATTTAAGCTAAATCAGGATCTCTAATTTATGCATTCATGTTCCTATGGTATCTCTGCAATTAATCTGACTGCTTTCTTCAGAGCAGCCTTACCCAAGCAATCTTTGCAGAGAATAAGGGTAGAGGAGTGGACAGAACTCTACCCTTCCTGCTGCAACCCACCAGTCACAGCATCCCTTATCTCTAGGGTTCAAATTTTCTTCTTGCTTTCTGTTCCCTTCATGTGATTCCACCACACCAGGTGACTTTCTCCTTCTCCAGAGCCTTGAATCAGCTGTTCTGCTTTATGCAGATTAATTAGACACCAGTGGAGCTAAGGAGAGGTGTGTATAAATGTGTAAGAGCTTGAGCATGACTTTTTGGCCTGGTTGCCAGAGCAGTCATCACTTGACAGAGGATACAAGTGAATTCCCCAGTCAGAGCTCCAATAACAAATATTGATTTCACTCAAGCAGAAATGAAAATTGTTGCAGCAAGTAAAATAGAATGTTTTGGAGGACTGGCTATGTGTGCTCAGGAAGAAATCAGAAGAAAACCAAAATTTGAACCACAAACCAGATTTGTGTACTAAGCATCCAGCAAAGATACTTGTTCATCCTCTGAATGAAACTGGAAACAGTCTAATTCTGCAGTTAGTTTGTAAACTGTGCAGTATATTTAGTACAATTGCCAATCTTTTTTTCTTTATTACTTTTATGTGACCTCTTGAGGAGCAAAGGCTGGCATGCATCTTACTGTGTCATCTCCCTCTGCTCACCACTGCATTCCTTCCTCCAGGAGGGAAACAGTGAGGGTGAGGAAGGAGCCATTCCAAAAAGACAGTGGCAAAGCCAAATGCTATGGGCTGATTTTTAGTAGCTTGCTGCTGTGTGTAGCACTAACCACAGGCTTAGTGCTACACACAATCAGTCCATTTTGTCACCAGTGTCTTGCTGGAAAAACCCAGTTGGATTGAGTTGGACACAGGGAATCTTATTTAAAAGAAAATGATGGCACCATATGAAAACTGAATAGGAGAAGATAAATGGGTGTGCACATATCCTAGCCTGGAAACTTCCACTGCTTCTGCAAGTGGTGTCAGCCACAGCCACAAGTTTGGCTGGGTGTAGTTTACACTTCCTTAAAAAAAGCATATTATTTATCTCACAGACACCAAGAAAGGCATAATATATTATTAAGGGATTAGGTAGTCAAAAAGAAAAAAACACAATGTGAGGGCTGGAATTACATTTCTGAATATGACTAATAAAAATTTCAGACACTGCTGGAGATGGGATACTCATCTGTTCTTCACCAAACATCTGAGTGCAATGTGTGATCTGCTTGTGTGATCTTAAGTACTCTGGAGATGTTTTCCCATTTTCAAATGGTATCCTACATCTCCATGTTACCTGTGGGTTTTGTACTAATTGTAGTAGCAGAAGATAAAGCCCAGCCTACAAAAAGAAACTGGGAGCAGACATTAATAGAACAAAAGCTAGGAGAAGAGAAATAGATCTGCAGCAAGAGTTTTCAGTGGAAACTGAGACAAAAATACCATGTAAAAAGAGATTCAATGCAGGTCAAGGCTTTCATGCAGAAATCCTGCAGAATTTGACAGAAAGATGTAATGGAAAAATTTTCAATCAACTTACCACTTTCAGGATTATATGCATTCTCTTGAGGCAGAGAAATCTTTGTGCATACCTATCTATCTAAATACGTATGTGCATATATATACACATACCCTGGGTTCCATAAACTGGTTTGTGACAACATCTAGAAAACCTGCAAGTACAGACCTTTTCTTTCTTTCTTTAAATTAAAATACACATGTCATATTAATGGGCTTCTGTTTACAAACTTAAGAACTACTCTGCAATGACATCTTTACAGAAAAAACACAATACCCTTGCCACTTGAGCATTACAACTTTGGATTTGTAGAAACTCAAAAATCATTGAAAAACTACTGCAGTCATAAAATTCTGCTAATTCCAAATGCACAGATTAAGCAGAAGTGTCTAGAAAAATTGCCAAAGTATCCAAGTGAAAACAAACATGAGGGATATATAATTACAAGGGACAACAAAACTTTGGTTGTTATCTCTTGCATGTGTTGGTATTATCAGCTGAATCTTTGGGTAGCTCTGATCCAAAGGCTGCTAAATGTTAATGAGTGTATTCCTTCTGATTTTAATAAGTTCTCAACTAAATCCTAAACCATTTTAGTTGTGTGATGTGAAGAATGGTGTATGAACATAAACTTTGCATGGCATTAAGTATTAAAACTAGTGTCTCATTATTCTTTATTTTTAATGTAGCAAAAATAGCCTTTTCAGAAACAAGGACTCCAGATAAATTTTTCAGCAGTGCTTTTCTTGAGTCCACGCACTTAGGCTTTGGCTTAGATGTAAGGTGAAGCAATTAATTTCCTCTGTTTGGCAGGTGAACAAAACTCTTGCAATGCAACTTTGACTTTCATTTTAGTTGCAGTCTGTTATTGCTAATGAAAAAAAATTCTTCCTAGTTTTTCTACTGTATCAGCTGGATAAATTGTTAACACTTAAGAACTCCCCAGGCAGTAATGAATGACACAGTTTTCTGTGTTATCCCAGATAAAGTTTAGGATATGGAAAGCAGCTTAATCCTCTTTCTATACTCTCCCATCTGTGCTTTAGAGGCACCACAGTAAATTACTACATACTGAAGCACTGCTTCAGATGCAATTTCATATTTTCAAAGCTGAGATAATTTTACTCCACAGTGTATTTTTAATCTTGGTAAAAAATAAGTAAAATGTCTAAGGAAGCCAGGTCAGATAAAACTCTTGAATTTAAGAGATGGATGGTAGTTTTCAAAGTAAAACTTTTATAAGGGTTACTTAGAATACAGAATTAAACCAAACAAATTACTTTGTTTACAGAAAATTTGCAATGTGAAGTGTTAAGATTTAACTCAATTGTAATCTGCTGTTAATTATAAGACAGGAATAGTAGCTGACAAATATGGCTTGAGGCACTCTTTATTGTAACTTAAACACGCTATTGCCTGTGTCTAATGTCTTTGATCCTGCTTTCACTTTGCAGAATGATTTTACTTGGTACACTTTTGCCATTAACCTGCTCAGTCACAGTTAGGGCTCATTTCTTTCTCCATGAGGAAAGCTTAAGTTTTGTGTTGGATTTCTCCATGTTTTATCAGATGTGCCTTTTGCTGCTGTCTAATCATTAAGGATAAAGGGACTGATTTACTATCTATTGGAGTAAATTGACTGACTCAGTTCAGAGGCTGAGCATAAGCAGCTGCTCCAAGTCTAGAAGTGAATGCAGTGAGAGATATTTTATAAACTTCTCTATCTTGCTTTTTTCTCTATCCACATAAAACACCACACTTAGTAAAACTGAAAAAATCTAGTCAGTTCAGTGTCTTGCTCAGGTCACCATATGGTTGTAGAACAGCTGGTTCATGTTAAACCTCCACAAAATTGAGATTATACTTAGAAGAAGCAGCAGATACTTTGAAGAATCTGCAGCCACAGTGCAGCATCTAAAGCAGCCTGCCACAAATCATCACTCTGATAGAGAAAGAGTTCCTCTGTAACCCTTTGTTACTTTGAGTTTCAAAAGATCATCTTACTCCGTCTCCTATGTCCTGGGACTAACCTGAAGAAGAGAGGCCATCCCACCTGGTGACCTAAACCCAGCTAAGCAAACATCTGCCACCCTACAACCGGATTATGGCAATCCGGCACTTTCGCTAAAACCTGTCAATTGCTTCTAAGACCAAAAGATGTCAGACCTGAGTTTAATCTCCTAATTCTGGGTGGGGAAAAGGGACCGTGGATTTTTCTGTGGGGGCAGGCAATCCAGCTCTGCAGAGAGTACCTTGCTGACATTGAAACAACGCTGCTTCCCCCTGCCTATGCCCAGAAGAAACTCCTATTTTTGTTCTATTTTCTTTAGCCCCATGCCAAGTGCTGGCTGCTGGGATTGCAGGGGAACGGGGCCCCATCTCCGTCACCTGACCCACACACATCTGCTCCTCCAGCGTGGTGTGGGGTGGGTGGTGAGCAAAGGGCACCTGAGTGGGCAAACCTGGATTTGTGCTCACCAGTGGGAGAAGTGACACATGGAGTCAAAAGCAGCTTGGTAATGATGAAGAGCTACCCATCGGGGCTAAATTGTAATTGTATATTGTTGAAGTAATAGTGAAGTGGCACAGCTATGCTACTGTAAAGATGGAAATTTCAGCAAGCCCTTGAGAAAATAACAATACCTGAATATAAGGCATTCGTGTGGTCTTAACTTGGCCCCTTTGGGTACCTGGTGTGACGTTATCAATAAAGACAGTAATGCAAGGGATCATGTAGGAGAAGCAGGGACAGGGTCTAAACCCTGCCTCTGGGAGGGAAGGAAAGCTCACTTCACAGGTGGTGCCTCAAGAGGCAGGAGAATGGGTTACCTTGAGCCTGAGAAGGTTGAGGGACCTGCTGGCAACATCCTCCCCCCACTTCCCTCCTTTCTCCCTACACTTTCCTTGGGAACCCCAAACCAGCCCCAGGGTCTGCCTCCCACACAACCCTGATCCCCAGGGACAGCATTCAGCCCCCTCTGTGCCCTGGGGACAGCAGGTGCACCAAAAAAAAGGAGAAGGACCTGGCTAATCTTGCGCAGTTTTACCTGAACATCGGCTCACAAAATTAAACAGCAGATGCTTCCCAAGGGCACGACACGGAGAGGCCTCCTTGAAGTAGGGGAACAGCTTAAACCTTCCAGCTAAGGCTGACAGATTTTCTGATAACAGAAAATGAAGCAATCTAAAAATATGCTCTTCCAGCTACCCCTACAATCAGTTACAGGTAGATCATAGCATATTTCATAAATGTCAAAGCAAGCTGTCCTGACATCATTAGTCCTTTATTTTAGACACTGATAGAAAGAGATAAGCTAATTATTTATGAGTATTCAAAGGACAAACGAAGCACAGAAGCAGATTGATAGGAACACTCTTAATAACCTGATCCAAAGATAATTCACGATTTCCAGTTGTTTGGGGTTTTTTTAAGCTTTTTGTGGCTATGATACCTCTTGACTACATGTTTTTTATTGTAGTGCTGTAGGCAGTAATGATATACAATAATGAGGTATAAAAACAGAAAGCACGCAGGCTAAAAATTAGTCAGATTTATAGTTTGCTGATAGAAAAATAGAAATACCATACTTGGTATAGTAGACATTAAGTTTAGGTCTTAGGTGCAAATATAGAGCAAGACATGGCTTCCTTAATGGAACAGTAACATGAGTTCACCTTTTAGTAAATTTGTGTATGAGCTTGAAAATCATTGTAAACAAGGTAACAGATATTTTGGAACTGAGCATTCATATAAACTGCTAATGAAGTAATGCTGGAACTTTTGAAATGTGTGACATTACTGCTTGTGACTCTGCAAACATCACAATATAGCAGAGATATAAATGAAACACTCAGTGTCTCCAAAATAATAAATATTCACAGCAAGTTGTGGCACAAATGGATGGAACACCAGCAAACTGCATGATTTGAGCATAAAAGCAGCGGACACTTCAGTTACAGGAGGATATATATCTTTGTCAAGGCTTGGGAAGGCATTGAAATCCTGCCCAGATTGCACAGGTCTTCTTAATTATAAAGAACACCAATAATAAAAAATGTTTAACTTGTATGTCACTGTGTCAACCATCCAAGGGAACCATATTTCCTAATTTTATAGCAACATTCATGAAGCTGTTAAGAAGGCAGAGCTGCATCTAGCAGCCTTCACAGAAATTCACCTGGTCTGCCATTATCTGACAACCAACACCTCACTGGGGCTTGAGACACAGGCAACAGAACCTCACTATGAAACCAGGATCTCGGTCATGAAAAGCTGAGAGAATGTTTAACAATTGAGTAAAAAATACAAGTAAGAGGGTTGTGATAAACCTGTGAAGAGAATTTGTGCTTTTTTAAAGGAATATTTGTGCTTTGTTCTTCCTCTCAAAATGCTTTCAAGGAAATACTTATTTCCTAATCAGCTTAGTCATAAGTTATTGTTAAGAGCACTTTGTTTTTTCCTTCTGAAAAGGAAAAAAAAGTATGTGAAACAGACATCATTAAATAGTATTACCCATAAGCAGCATTTGAAAATACTGGTGTAACCAGCCAGATTACATTCATTCTCACAAAGAAGAGCAACAAGAAGGAAGGGGAGGGTGGGCTGTTGGAGGAAGAAGGAGCAAAGGAGAGCTCCATTCATTCCCTGCCTGCAGTTTCCTAGCAGACACGAGGCCCAGTCTGGTTTTGCAGCTTTGTAGGAATGCCAAGGGCATTGAGAGCAGCATCCATCCTTTCAGCAGGGAGGACAGGGCTCTGACCCTGCTTTGGTGCAGTGGCCCACAGGGCTGGATGCGTATGGATGCTGTGTCTGTGCTCTCCATTAGGGAGACTCCACCAGGGCTCCGTGGGGCCTTTCAGGAGAGCTGTGGGATGTTTCTGATTCCCTCTGCTCCTTGCAGGTGGGGTAGCCAGCACAGACAGCCCCAAGAACCCCTGAACACCTTCCTATCATTACTGCTGTGCTCTCCACACAGTGTGAGTAGCCAGCCTAGACACTGGGTTAAATAATTGCCGGTAATCAGTGGCAGCCTTAATTAAACTTTTGCCAAGCAAATTTAGTTAATCGTTCAAAACACATGTGTGAGATTCTGCAAAATGAACAGCTTACCCTCCACCTTTGTGAAATTATGGTTAATCATTCACTAATGTCTGCATCATCCTATTTAAGCCTTCCCCCTGTGGTTTTAGATTTCTTTCTGCTTGCTAAGCCACCACAGGGGAGTGATATGTAAACACACAAATACATTATTGTAGGCTTTTCCTATTTGTGGAGCTGGGTTCTATCAAGCCATATTTACAGCCTCACCAAGAATGATCTATAATTCATTCGTCTCACATTCAATTGAATTAATTTAAAGGTATAATTCAATTTAATAAACATGCAGCTCAGTGTACTGAGCAGTGAGACACTGCAGCTGTTTTAGGCATGCTGCACTTCACCCCATCTTTGTGTTCTCAGCCAGCCTCCTGGCTCCTGGAATTCTTATATATCAAACCAAGCACCACACCAGAGCCACAATGGACCATAACAAGTCAACAACAGCTTCTGAACCTCCAAGCTGTGTAACTATTAACTGGCTGTCCCAAATTTCTTCAAATTCTCCTTCTCCATGAAGATTATGTCCTTTACTGTGCAGCTATTTTAAAATCCTCTTGTTATGAGCTGCTGCACTCTTGCTCCTAACTCTACTAAGTCCATTATAGACAACCCTTTCCTGTGATTTACACCTCATTATAAAAATCAAATTTCTTGGTTGTCAAAAGTAAATTGACTGCAGCAAGCTGAAGGCACCAGATCCCTAGCCTACAAAGCCATCACACCACTCCAAGGGTGCAACTTCAAGTGTGATGGAAGGATATCCTATAAATACAGAGCTCTCATAGAGAGGAAAATGAAAAACCAGTTATCAAGTTGAGTGAAGAAAGTGCAAACTCTCTCCTAACCTTAACCCCAACCACCAGGATGGGCTGAGACTTGGCCCACACTCAAAAGCCATCACCCAGATGACAAAAGCTGTCAGCAGAGAAAATGTTCTGCAGGGTATTGCCCCTTGCGCCAACCCTTTTGCACCCCACTGCTGCTGGAGATTTAGGCATTGTGCCTCTCCTAATACTAAAACTTCTCTTTACTGTACTTTTAACCATAAGCCTAAATGAGTTGTGCTCTCAGCCATAGTCTGGGTACCCAATATATGTTTGAAATGAAAAAGTTATTACAAAAGAAATAATTACATGATACCATCAAAAGGTCTCTGTGAAAACGAAGAACATTATGTGTAATTAGTGTAATTTCTGAGATGGCATTTTAGTTATACATGTAAATAATTGATTTTTATAGCTTACTTGCCAAATTAAAATCAGAAGCACAGTACATGTTCAACAGACCCTTCATTATATCTTTCTTCATTGATCTAATAAGCCATTCCTCATCAGTGCTGAAATGCTACTTATAGTCCAAACTTCCTTCCAACTATTGGCAATTCCAGCAAAAGAACAATTTTTTAAATTGACTAAGATATACTCTATGTGTCATACACACAAGAAATGATCCAGGTTTATGTTTTTCCTTTAAAAAAGTGATGTTACCATAAATTTATTTTCTTGGCAACTTTTTTCCATTAATGTTACTAATATTATTTAATTGAATTAAGATATGTAGCCTTCCTCACACACACATAAATATTACAGATTCTATCCCTCTAGCGTATTCCTCTGAATTTCTGAGTTTTTGTCAGCTATTTTACAATTTTTTCTTGTCTATTGTCAGCTTAAAACCACTGTTTTCTTCTATTTACTTTGAAGTTATGCAAGTTGGCTGAGTGCACCAGCACTATCAGAGGTTCTCAGGCTACCCCGGATATACTTGGAAGTTCCATCATCTCCTGCAGCAAATACCAATGGAAGTATCACACAGCCAGGTGTATTTTGGACAGTCTTTGACTTCCACCCAGCCACACAGGGGCTGGATCTGGACAGAGGTATGAACCCACAGCCTGTAGCTCTTGCAGTACAACAACCTTGCTAAGTCATTAATTAGCTTTGATTAATATTTTCAAGAGTCTGTCCTTATGCTGCATGTATTGAATGGTAGTAGGTGACATGTAGAAATTTAGATATTTTTGCTACTTTTTTCTCTATATGTAGGAAATCTTAGCATATCTACACCATTCTCCTTTTCCCCATAAATCCTATTCACTCTGTTTGTGCCTGTGCACATGAAAAACCCCTAGTTTACCTTCTTTCTCTTCTGCTAAGCTTGGCCATTACAAATCCACCTCAGAACGTGGGAAAAGGAAGATATTCCAGTCACTGCTCTGTGCATGCCATACCAACAGAGCAGCCAACATTAACAAACAAAACAAGCAAAACTCCAAACAAAACAAGCAACACCACAAAATCCTGAATATGCCAAATCCTTTGCACCAACAAACTGAAGAAGAAGAAAGCATTTCCCCCAATTTTTTCTGGTTTGATATTTCTACAATTGTCTCAAATAGAGGGGACCATATTTAAACCCTGACACGAGATCCTTGTGTTGATGTGCCACTTCAGACTTGGCCCTCTTAGCACAGATTCCAGCTGAACCTGAAATCAGCAGCTATTCCAGGCTTTGGACAAAAATGGTTTATGAGTGGTCCATCCCCTGCCCCCATTATATCCGAGGAATGTCATGGCCTTACAATGGCAGACTTTTTGAACCCTTTCCAATTTCAGATATTTCCTTTCTCTTTTAATACCTCATTGCTTTTGCATCAATTAGAGCCTGACCTAAAGCCACCCTGGCAATGAATGTGATCTATAGTAGAATCCATTTAAATGAATTTCTGATGAAAGAATAAAACTGTTAAAAGAATAAATTTACTCCACAGATTTATACAAATCCTGTATATGCACTGAAATCCTCTTAAAGGAAAAACTGATGGAAGATTAAAATGTTAAATGAATTAAACCTCCAGCATCCTAGTGAAATATAATGATTATTTGACCTATTAAATGAATAGCTCCACTGACCATGTAATAGTAAGTCTTCAAATATATGTCAATTTTAAATATGAAGTGAAAAAATGTAAAGCAAACAGTGACCAATGAGAATATCTATTTATACAATAAACTTACAAAACCACATGAAAACATTCTTGAAAAGACTTTGTTCACTCAACCTTAAAGTTAGAAAGTCCTTAATTTATTTAAAGAAAGAGAGAATTTTGATAATTGTTAAAAGTTATTAACTGTACAGCATAAATGTAATTTTTGCTTTGTTTAATTTTAGCATATTGAAATGCCTGAGAAAGTCATTGCTTTTCTTTCTAGCTGCGGTAAACTTTTAGGGATTTATTTTGAAAAAAGATGCTGACCAACATCTGCATTAGAGTAGCCTGCATGCCATTTTACAGAAAGTATCTTTTAAAACTGTTTTATCTATCATAACTAGCAAAACCATACAAAAACACACATTGTGAATGCTGTCATATTTACTTTAGCTTTTTTTTAGTGTATAGTCAAGAACGTAACATAGACATGTTTCCAAGAAATATTACATCCACGTATTTTAAAGCTAAAATAAAAACTAGGGATTTTGTCTTTGCCACCAAAAGCACTATTCTGGTAACACTAACATTCTGTGAGGTGATCCTACTCTGGAAAAAAATCATGCCTTATCTGTCTATCTTGGGTTTGGCCAACTCTTTTAGTAACTGGTTTCAGGTTTAAATCCCAGATTAAACCACTAAAAATGTGCACTCTAAATCCCCTGGCAATGAGTTGAAAACAATTTTATCAGTTTCCTACCTGAGAAGAGTTGAGTTCATATTCAGTTTAGGTCATAGGTGAAATGAGTTTGTCAGTCATAATCTAGTCTGTAATAAATTGATATCTTGATCACAAAATTACTGTACTACTCAATTAAATATTGCCTGAAGGGACTCATCATCAGAGATGGAGACCCAAAGATGGTATTAGGGACTGAAGTCCATTTTCAGCGTATGAAGAAGTATAAAATCCCAAGACAGTCCATTCTCAATAGCAAGTTGCTGTGCATGGAAATGGCATCCTTCCTCCTGCCAACTCTTCCCTTTTTGTTTTTATGACCCACCAGATTTCAAAAATTCCACACCAAGAAATGCCACAACCCTTAAGTCACAGCCTTCTCTGCAGAAGAGGCTTTGTAGAAATTCAAGGGGGCTTTTAGTGACTCCTTACAATTGTGATCATCCTTTTGCCATTTAGCCCAAATCCTGTATTTTACAAGGATGCATGGATAGACCCAAGTCTTTACCAGAGGGTCTGGCTGGCAGTGAAGCATCCTGAAAACTCCACCTTCCCTATACTGAGGGGACAAAGAGTGTGTGCAGACTGCAGCCACCAGAGGAGTTCACCTGGAAGGGTGCAAATGTGTCAGTCCTTTCCTACAAAAAACGATATCTTCTGCCTGTTCCCCTCCAGAAGCAAAACCAGATGGATGTGAAAGGTTAGGAAGGGTACTTCAGCCCCCTAGGTGAGGTTAACTTCAAGTCCTTTCAATTTCTGATTCTCTCATAAACTAGAAAAAAAATGAGAAAGGAAAAATTGTTTACTTGACTGGCAAAACACAAGGAAAATAAGTCTTGTGAGATTTGACAGTGGAAACCTTTCAAGGTAGAATTTCTCTTTAATTTGCCCTCGTTACATGGACAATATCCCCCTAATCCTGCAGTTGCACTGAGATCAGAGACCACAAAGAAATTTTCAATTTCCTGAAACTCCATCCACCATTAAATTCTGATAATCAATACACTGTAATAGCCATGAAGAATAAAGCTGGAAATAACCATGCAAACACTTCAATCATCTCTTAAATTGTGTTCTACTGTACCTTGGAAAGCAAAAATGGAAACTGAAAACACAAACACATGGTAATAAGGAGACACAGGAGATTAAATTCCTGAATTAAAAAATTAGCTGGATGCCTGGGCCCAGAGAATGGTGATGAGTGGAGTTTAATCAGCTGGTGGCTAGTCACTAGAGGTGTTCCTCAGAGGTCAGTATTTGGGCCAATTCCATTTAACATCTTTATTGATGATCTGAATGGTGGGATCAAGCGCACCCTCAGTCTGTTTGCAGATGAAACAAATTTGAGCTGGAGTGTTGATCTGCTGGAAGGCAGCAAGGCACAACAGAGGGAGCTGGACAGGCTGAATCCATGGGCTGGGACCAGTGGTCTGAGGTTCAACAAGGTCTTGCACTTGGGTCACAACAACCCCAGGCAGTGCTATGGGCTGGAGGCAGTGTGGCTGGGAAGATTCTTGGTGAAAAAGGACCTGGGGGTGCTGGTCAGCAGTGACTGAGCATGAGCCAGCAGTGCCCAGGTGGCCAAAAGGGCCAATGGCACCTGGCCTGGGTCAGCAGTGGTGTGGCAGCAGGACCAGGGCAGTGACTGTACCCCTGTGCTGAGGTCACACCTCAAATCCTGTGCTCAGTTTTGGGCTCCTCACTGCAAGAAAAACATTGAGGGGCTGGAGTGTGTCCAGGGAAGGCAATGGAGCTGGGGAAGGGCCTGGAGCACCTGAGGGAGCTGAGGGTGTTTGATCTGGAGAAAAGGAGCCCCAGGGGGAACATTATCACTGTCCACAACTGCCTGACAGGAGGGTGCAGCCAGGTTGGGGTCGGTCCCTTCTCCCAAGTAACAAGAACTGGACAAGAGGAAATGGCCTCAAGTTATTTTAGCAGGGATTTAGATCAGGTCAATCAGAAATCAGAAAAAAATTCTTCATGGATATAGGGTAAAGCACTGGCTCAGGCTGCCCAGGGAAGTGGGGGCATCAACACTGGAAGCATTTAGAAGACATGCAGATGTGGCACTTAAGGAGACAGTTTAGTGATAGACTCGACGACAGTGTTAACACCTGGACTCAATGATCTTAAAGGTCTCTGAAAACACATGTACTGGGTCAGAGTTTTGCCAATTAGAAGTCTGATAAAGAGATGGTTAATTTAAGTTTGATACTCATGTTAAGATAATCTTTGAGACTGCCTTGTTGAGAAGTACAAAGCAGTTGAGAGCTGGGAAATAAAGAGCTTTTGTTGACAAGACAGCCACTAAAAAGAACTGGAGATCACTGCAAAAGAAATAGAGAGCATCCAAGGCCAATTTGAGTTAGCGAGGCTAAGATGAGAAGCTGAATGTGAAATATAGTCAGAGAACACTGTTTTGGTAAAGATTCTACTGAGCCTGACAAAAAGAGCCCTTTTTCTTAATCATGAAATGATGACCTAGCTGAATAGTGAAGCCCTGCAAAACAAGTCAGGAGAGGATGCTGCAAATTCATGCAAAGCTTAAATATCTTTTGAGAGATGTACAAATGGTATTGCCTTTACAGGACAGCAGAAAAATGTAAGCATAAGGAAGGTCTTGATTGTTCCTTTACCATACATAAATAACAGCTTCTAATAACCCAATACTCGCACTAAAATCTTGGCCACACACCAGAGAAAACAACCTTTCCATCCTTGTCTCTTGGGAATCCTCTTCAGAAAGACTTCATGTTTTTTAAAAGCTCAGCCCACATCTGTATTAGTCAGCTCACCACATCTGATTATTCTTCTCCTCAGTGAACACTCAGAGGAGGGGTCTGCAACCTATCCTATAATCCTCTCTTTGCCAAATTTTTCATTTACATCCTTGGTTTTGTTTTGTTTTTTGTCCAAAGACAAAAAAAAAAAAAAAAAAAATTCTGAATCAATGGAAGAAGAACTTAAACATCTTTTAGCTTTGGGAAAAGAAAAAAACTGAATCAGGATCTGAAGCTATGTTTAGTGGGTTAATCTGTTTTAATCCATGAAAATCAGTCTCAAGCCACGCTCATTAAGAGGAATTTAATTTTGTTTTCTGTTATTTAAGCAACCTAGGAAACATGTGACCTTCCTGCCAATAATTTCCCTGTACTATTTATAAGCATTTTTGGAGGTGCTGATTACAGGGCTGAATGTCAATAGGATTCTGTCTACTGTTTAAGTTATTACTATTGCTGTAGAACTTAGAGCAGCAATTATGGAGCAGGACCTGAGTGAGGCACAGGATACACAGATCCAGGGTAAAAGACAGGTACTCTCACAAGAGCAATATGAGTAGCATTGAGAGTTAACATGGATCTAGATGTGAAAAACTGAAACAGTGTTGCTGAGAATGGCAGAGAGGAGTTGCATCACCAATGCCTTCATTGACAAGAATTTTGAAGATTTGAAACATGATAAGACAATAACCATGACAATTTGCAGGTATTTATTGGGACCATTGCCCAAGAATGAGGGCTATCATAAGAAAGGTTTGATATTTGATATGAGTGTTAGTGATGGGTCAAGAAGAAGAAACCCTTAATAACAGTCCTGGCTATTTCTGAGAGAAAAGGTTTTAGTGGCTTCAGTGGGATATGTCTGATGAAGCAAAAGGGGAAGAAAAGTTGACCTTCAAAGTTCTAAATTGCACCTTCAGTTACACATAAATGAAAAGGAGGAACACATAAAAGGCACATTGAAGCTCAGGGTATGAAATTTGTATTATGAAAGACTGAAGCATGACTGTAGTGGGAAGGGAAAAGAAGGAATAGAGGGAAAACATAGATACAAACTGAAGGCAAAACAGGATGGCACTGAGGCAGCTGATGAAAGAAGGAGCATAGTCAGGAACTTCCACCGGATTCAGGGGAGAAGAGACCACAGAATCTTTACAAAGGCTGCAAAGCAATCTGGGAGAGGATGGGAAGCTCAAATGGTCTTTTTGGGGGGAAGGTTCTCACTGGAATAAATTGCTGATACTTGTACAGAGAAGTCAAGAATGAAGGTGTGGAAAGTTTTGAATCAGGATGCAAACTGGAGAAAATGTGACTGGGATTATAAGCATGGAATTTCAGCTGGAAGAGGAAAACTGTTCAGCCAGGGAAATAGTGGAAATAGAAACTATTTTGCAGCAGGAGGAGACAAGCATGGAGAAGCAGAATTCATTGTAACTGCAGTGTATAGACACAAGTGCTACAAGGTGAACACCAAAAGTAGTTCTAAGCTGCAACTTATTTGGGCACACCATGCAATTAGAAAACACATTGAAACAAACACATTGAATGGCAAAAGGGAGTGAAATTAAATAATGCATTAATATACTAGTTAAAAACAAGCAGCAAACCAGATCTACACACATCCTACAAAAGAAAAAGCTATCCCAAACTAGAAGAAAAGCCTGAGAGTGGATGAAAAATTATCTGCAACTGTCTGTAAGAAATGATGGGGGAAAAGATCAAGCAAGAAGACCTGTAGGTGGCTGATCTCAGTATCTTGAGAATAAATACTTTCTTACCATGTGTCCTCCAGGGTGGATAAATCCCACACTTCAGATGAATTCTATTAATGCAGAACAGGCATGTGCAGTGATTAAATGATTTGTGTGAGGTGACACAGAAATCAGAGCCAAACACTGACCCCAAGACCCCGGGTCAGACAGTTTCTGAGCTAAGAACTCACAGCTCACCAGTTTGTGAGCTAAGAACTGTCTCTGAGGTGCAGACTGAAGTCTGATATCCCCTGCTCTCTGCAGAGTCTCTTTTTATAGATCTACTAATGGAAGAGCATCTTGTGAAGTTCAGGCTATGTCTCCAAATATTTTAACTTTACCTCAGTGCTCTGTAAGAAGTATGAACTCTGACATTGTAGGAACAAAGGGACATCCATAAATGGCTCAATTTTTTGTCTGCTTACAGTTGGGCAGAGGGGGGAAATCAAACTACACCCCATCACATCATAGAGTTGGGGAGCTAATGCTCCCCATAGCACAGAGAAGCAAAGAGTAAAAACTCACTACTTGTGAAGCATCTACCTGTGCTGACAGCTAATTTAGGCCAAAAATACATGCTATACAAAGAAAATAAATTCTTATGACATGTCAAGTCTGGAATCCAAGGAAGCCTGGCAATGATATTGAAGCAACACACTGTTTGCATACTGATTTCTGTACCACTTTTTCTTTTGAAAAAACGTATTTATGCAATTTCACTAGGAACAGAAGTACCAAATTCAAATAAATGACAAAACCCAACCACAATCACTCATTCATTTACAGTTCAACCTACCACTGTGCAGAAATCCTTTCTAGGGTTTTGGGGTTTGTATTCTGGTTTGCAAAATGAAAATTAGGGATAGCCTCTTGGCGTCCTTTTAGATTTTTGAGATGTAAAGTATCTCCACATCTAAGTTTACAGATTCTGTGTATCCTGTAAGCTCATTTCACACATATTTTTGATCTATCAATAGCTCACTGAACATTTAGAAATAACATAATACACTAACTTCTAATTTTTTATTTGAATGATTTTTGAGACTTTATCTGCTTCTTAGCTAAGTGCTTCTTTAGCCCCATGTGTTCAGCATTTTGAGAGCTGCCTTTAATAGACCTACTCTTGCATGCACTTCATTCACAGAACTCCTCCTCAAGAAACCTACAGCACAATAAATAAATAAAAGAACTTCACCTCGGTGTATCTCCTCAGTGGCTTTGCGTGACTTTTACTTCACCTCTTGAACCTCTTCAACACCCTGTCAGACTGGCTGTGCTCTCTCCTTATCTGAGATTACTTTCCCTGCACCAAAATGCAGTTCATTACTTTCTTCAATGGAATTCCAAACCTGCTCTCTAATAGATTTCTAATCCTCGGCAAACCCGTGCATTACGAAGCAAGCGCTGTGCTCGCCATATGGCTAATCTGATTTTCACTGACCCTGCCCCATCATTTTCATTAAGAGCACATGATTGGGAAAATACCACACCAACAAGGATGTGATTCCCATTTCCGGCCTTCCCTCATTGTTCTGGGGGGATTCTGATTGTCACACACCCTTTAGTCTCTACAGGGAACTGCAGTTGCTTCCCCTCAGAAATCTGTTATTACTTTCAGGTATATTCAAGAGCTTCTCAAGCTCAGAGCAATGAATGCACAGTTCCCTGGACACTGCACTTCACTTGCTTGTAGAAAAATTAATAGATCAACAGATTCGTGATCTATCACAGCAAGGATGGGACTATAACGCAAAGAGTATTTCCACACTGGCACAGTGTTAAAATAAAAATGGTGTGTTA
This sequence comes from Ammospiza caudacuta, assembly GCF_027887145.1. Lineage (NCBI taxonomy): Eukaryota > Metazoa > Chordata > Aves > Passeriformes > Passerellidae > Ammospiza > Ammospiza caudacuta. Next base: position 11,026,859 of record NC_080594.1, read on the forward strand.
TTTTTATCCCATTTCTGAGCATGCAAAACAATCTGACCACTTGTGATCATTAATAATCTTGTGCAGCTTTTCACAGCAATAAAGGACTTCATCAAAATGTCCTTGGAGAATTCCTGCTTATGTAACTCTATATCACCCAACTATATCCTTATTTCACCAACTGGGTGTTTCTAGCTCATGTCCTTTGACAAGCTGTTCTGAGATCATACTGAATAATTTTCAGTAGCAGCAACCATTAACCTTCAAAGTACAGGAATTTTGGTGTTGGAAGGAGAATAAAAATACATACACATCAGAGGATGTGTAAAAATCAGTGATTTTTAAGTATCTGTTGCAATATGTAGAAGAAATTCTTTAGTATTTATAGCAACAAAAAATATAAACAAAGGATGTTTAGACTGAGCAAGTTTGAGACTTTGGGGTGGAAGATTTCATACAAATGTTGATGTTCTCATGCTTTGCATTATGGGGGTTTGGATGATTTATTATGATATGGAGATTTTTTTCTTATATGAATCACTTCGTTTCAGAGATAATTCCCAATGTTAGGCTGTTATCAGGCACCTTAGGAATGAGGCCTGCCAAAGACAGACATTAAGAAAGGAACAACAACAACTTTCAGGTGGGTGAACAAGCTGTTCTTCTCACACTTAAATATACACAACTTGATATTTATTAATTAATAGCCTCTCAGCATGGCAGAAAAATTGCCCTTGATGTTCTACATACACTCTAGTCGGGACTGTAACAGTGGTAGCCAGTGTGACACAGCCCCAAAAAATGATACAAACACACAATGAATGTTGCTCTGCTTGAGTAAACTCCTCTCTCAGCACTTTTTGAATCATCAGCTATTTATTTCAATATTCTGCATGTCATCATTGCTTTGGCAGGCCATTTTTTTTTCTTTTTAATACTCCTTGTGTATAAACAGCACATATAAAATTTCTGTTTCGGAACACTTCATTCTTAACTTGTTAAAGTCTGATCTGGTAAATGCATCATTTGTGTCATGACATCATCCCAACTTGTGACAGTAAATGCTGTAAGAATTCATATCAAGGTGTTACAAGTCTTGCATTTACATGTTTGACTGTTAATTTCACAGTGGAAAAATATCTGGGTCATCACTTTCCAGAGGCACCAGCGTCTGTTTCTATTCCTGGTCAACCTCAGAACGTGTTCCATGCCTGCTCGAGTGGTGTTTTCCCTGCTGACACAACCAGACAGACAGAACTGTAAATGTTATTGTGAGACACAGCAATTTCTATGTGGGAGAAGGGCTGATAAGTTTCAAACTATCCTCTTTTGGTCTAAAGAAGCCTTCAGTGCTTTTATTATACCCTCTTGATTTAGCTGTTTCTGTTGAAAGGGCAGGCTCTGACCTCCTACGAGTGCTGTAAACAAGCTGCATGCAGGTTTTTAAAGATGCTCCCAGTTTGGGAGCATTTACAAAACCCATGTCAGCTGCTTGAGTTACCTGTGACTTCAGTGGGTGGAAACCAGCCCCAGACTGCCTGAAGTGGCTCAGTTTCTAATATTAAAGTGAGATTGAAAACTAGCAATGACACTTTATGTTTTTTTCACCTTTGAATTGACTATTGATCTTGCTGACTGCAGTGAAGGAGGTTATGGAGAAACACCTTCTTAGAGAGACAAGAATATTTCTCAAACTTGCTTCATAAACATTTCACTGAACTCAGCTGGGACAAGAGCCTCCAGAGCCCTCTTCTCTTGGAAAAAATGTTGTCTTTCAGAACCTGACATTTCCCAGCTGGAACAGGATCTGTTTCTATGAAACCAGAAAAGCAAGTGTAGCTCATGGCTATTAAAGTGCAATTTTTTTGATGTGCATCCATCATTCATGCTGGTGACCTAATCCTTGTAAAGTCAGCAGGAGAGAAGAAGACAATTCAAAGACCCTAAAACACCAACACATCTGCTCAAAACTCTTCCACAGTGACCCTTGCACATGAGTTAAATTTGAAGCATTTGCAGGAAGACGTTGACAAATAATTTAAAGTAAGAGCCAAGAAAACTCTGACCTCTTCAACAGAAAACTCATGAAGGAATTAACAGAAAAATAAACACCCACCATTTACATAATCCATAAATAATTAGTATTTCTGTTCTCTCCTCTGTCCATACACCGCCAGGGAGGGACACACCATAACCACAACCATGAGTTTTTTCTCTTATTTAATGTTTTTATCTCTTGTGCTCTTCAGAAGTGTTGTCAGTTTTGCAACAGTGCAACTAGGCATGTCTCACTGAGTTCAGCTATGTGATTTACACCAGCAAGGACCTCCAGCTCTACTTCTGTCTTTTTAATTCATCAACTTGCATAAAGCATTGGTAGACTCACATGCAATTACCCTGAATTATTCACCAGGGTAAGTAAAAGTTACCTGTTTAGGCTCTCTGAGTCAGATTTCTGATATTACTTTAATTACAGGCTTCCTTTTCATTTCCAGAATGTCATTCAGGCCCACATCTGTTGCCACCTGGCCACAGAGAAGCACAGTGTCCTGGGTTCAAACCTGTACAATGCTGACAGCTGCTTTCAGCTGAGCTCCAGATATACTTCATCTGCAACCTTTGGTTCCCTTCCTCCTCACTGAGATGTGTAAAACCTCCCAATAAGCATCACTATGAGAAATAGGTCTTTTATCTAACTCCCTTAAGGGAATTATATGCTTCTGGGAGCCTCTGAAAACAGCCTGTCCTATGAACCTGCAGTAACAAGGAAGGCACAGATAGCAGAGAACTAGAAATTCATGTTCATAAATTGTCAGGTCAGAAGGAAAAGCTACACTGAGGAGGCAAAGCCCTGCTTAGGTCAGATTACCATCCCTGCCACTAAGCTATCCATCTAATGAGCCCCCTCATTAACACAGTTGCCAAAACAGCCCTAAGTCACCCCCATCTGTCCCCATCCATTCAGCACTGCCTCTGGTGATATTGCTCAGGGAAGAGGATCACTGGATTATCAGGTTGTAAAACCAGGAGCTCCTTGGAGAAACTGAAATACAAAGCTGAGCTCAAACCCTGAGTTGGTCCTCATTGAGCTACAGCAGTTTTAAGCTAAACTGCCTTTTTTTTATGTCAGTGTATCTCAGAGCCATTTTAAATTGGAGTCTGCCAAAACTCCAAGGGGCCATTATGATAGAGATCACCAATGAATAAAGATTTGGGTATGTCCCCTTTACAATACTTGCTGCAGGGTTGTAGGATGAAAATTAAGAGCACTATCTCCTTAAAGCTCTCCCACATTTTCTGAATTTTCAGATAATATTTCTCTTCACCAAATCCATTTCTCATTTTATCTCGTTTCCTCTGGCTCCTTCCATTGGCCTCACCCCTGGTTTGTTCTGCAATTTCCTTCCTTCTCCTCTCATGCTGCCTTCAGCATCTCCATTTCTCTCTGAAAGCCCTCTCCAGTACTAGATTTCAGCTTTGCCTGGTATGCTTTAGGCCACTGTCAGCTTTCCTCACACTCAAGGCTCATCTTTCTTCCTTCTCCCCATGTCTTTCCCCCTCCCCCAGCAAGTGCCATGAACTGCCATGAGTTTTCACATGAATTTGCTTCCCTCATGAGCTTCTTCAACATATGACCTGCAGTTCCTTTCACTTTATCCCTAATTAGTTGCAACAACCTGCATTTCCTTTCCCCAAACTGTGTGCACTATCAGATGCTCACTTTATCCATCAGAACTATTCATCCTCCAAATCTTTTTTATTTTTTTTTCTGTAGCGACCTTCAAAACCATCAGTCTTATTGAAACACTCCCTAAAGTCCTGCTGTATCCTGTAGCTTCAGTTTTCTTTAATGAAAGGGTTGGTGTTGGTATAATTTACCTGTACTACTCATATTTCAATGGCCTCAGTTCTATTCAACAACACTGTTTCCAATGAGAAGTGATATTCTGAAGCATGAACTGTATTTACATTTCTCTTTAAATGTAGTACCTCAGGTGTAAAACTAAGCATGTTTTCCTCTTCCCTTTCACATTAGAAAAACTTGCACTTTCATTCTCTGTCCTATGACCTGAAAATACTCTCTGTCTTTTTCTCATCACTGCTAGTCTGGGTATAGATGTCCTAGTAGAAATTTGCCCCAACAGACACCAAATGAGGCAGAAGTCACACCAGCAAAAAACAGGAACTAAAGCAGACAAACCTGCTTAATTAGAAACTTTAAAAAAACCCCAAACAAACAAAACAAGCCAACAACAACAAAAAAACCCACAACAGTCTAAGTAAACAAACAAAAAAATCTCCAGAAGATAACAAAAAACCCCAAGGCAATCAACTTGCCCCATGTATCTTAGCTCTTCCTGAGGCCCCTTCCCAGCTGCAGTGGCAAAATACCTTAGAGTAGTTTCCCAAAGGTCAACACAATGCTGCAGTAATATTTCCTTTCCTTCCTCCAGTGGATTTATTTCATCAATGATTGTTCTCTGCCTCAGCAAAACAGCTTCATCTCTTTTCTCTATTTACCTCTTGAGGGGCTGAGCCCTGCAGCAGCAGTCCCAGTGAAATCAGTGGGAGTGCTGACACTGGAAGAACCAGCTGTGTCCCATTGAATAATTATCCAGGGCTGAATGAGCTCCCAGAAGTTGTGTGTGAAGACAAGCATCCACATTGAGAAGCTGTTAACCAAAGCAGGAGTCCCACTAAAATAACATTCCCCACTACCTCCCAACCTCTTCAAATAAATATGTCCACTAAAAAAATCCCTAACACAGATAAGATTTCAACAGAGACAAATGGTATTATCAAAAAAGAGATTAGAACACTAAACCTTTCCCAACTGTAAGTCAATTTGATCTTTAAACAGAGGTCAGCAGGGTTTTTCCTGCTGTAGAAACACATGCAAACATTCCCAGTAGAAACGCACTTTCTGAAGTTTCAGTAAAAGTATGCCAGAGCTACAGGAAGTTGGAGGTCTCATTAATATTGAGGAGTATTCAGTAATCACAGGACTTAGAAATTTACCAACTCGAATAGTGTTGTCATCATATTTCAAATCTACATACCTTCTCGGCGATTTCTCATGGACAGCTCCTCACAGCACTGACTCCTTCTTCATCACAGCACAACCAACAAACTCCAGCTCTCCTCATGCAGCTAACCGACTCTTTTATAGCACTCCTCTTCTTATTGGACACAGCTGTGGCCCATTAAGGGCAGGCCTGTTCCTCATCTTTGGTGATTGGTACAGCTCCAACTCCTCAGGTGTGAGACTGCCTTCTGCACTATCTTTATTTTCTTACATTCTATCCCCCCACAGAGTAGTACCTTGTTGACACCTAGTTGCTGCCTTATTGCTGACAATTTTCCAGATTATCTTCTACATTTTTCTCTCCAGTCACTGCAGATATATTCTGTGTGGAAAAATAGTGGAAGAAATTGTTCTCCTGGTGAAATTAGTGTCTCATTTAAATAAGTATTTAAAACTTGCAATCAAGGCAGTCTTCAAATTTTACAGTTACATGCCGTCTTCAAATTTTAAAGTATTCTTTCTAGTAAAAAATAGTATGAACTATTCAAAACCTGAAACAGTCAGAAAATGTTTCAAACATCTTAGTGATGATGATGAACGCACAGGTAGATAAGAGTACCATTCACACCTTTTTTTCCCTTGTTCTTTTAGGAGATGAAATTCAACAACTCAGAAGAATAACCCTGTGCCATTGGTGGGATATAGGACAGTATGGAGAGATATCTAAAATTCTGCAGGTTCATTCAAGGAACAAAATCCCTTTTGTAGCCTTTCTGGCGGACCCAATTTCCAAGGGGTTGAACTTTGGTGCACTACACTTTTGCTCAAAGAAGAGGAACTTTATATCTTTTTCCAAGTAAGGAAGAAAAACAGGGAAAAAATATAGTGTTAATTAAAAGACTCCCTCTGGAACTGTTTTCTGAAGGAGTCTTCTTGCAAATCAATGTCTTTGGGTCTCTGACTTGCCACTCCATACCCAACTGGATCTTGTACTCCAAACCAGAGATTCTTCCAACTTCCACAGCTTTAGTTAAGCTGATGCAACAAGTCCATGTTGTCAGAAGATCCACATGGCAAAGGAATACAAAAATTTTTGTCTTTCCACTCAACTGATTTTTTAAACACTGTCTTTCCTGCAAAGCCCATAAGGTGTATGGGTCTAAGCCTGCTATGGGTTTTGAATCAGCTTCAGCCAAGTACCTTGAATTCATTAAACACAAATATTTAAGCTCACAGAAAACATCTCCAGAAAGCCAATAGGACATTTTGCACCATCAATTACCCTGCCATTGTCAGCTGACTGGAATTCTCTGATTGCACTTGGATTAAAACTTACAGAAGCTCTTCCATTTTGGTTTGGTGATATTTTGTTTTGGTTTGGTTTGTTTTTTGTTGTTGTTGTTTTGTTTGTTCGTTTGTTTGTTTTCCAAAAATCTCCATAGAAAAGATAATTAGGGAAAAACCAACCAGAACAAATTGTGCAGGGAGACTCAAGTGAGTTCTGCTGACAAACCCAGGAGTGTATTACTCCCAACACTGTAAGACACTGCAGTGGAAGGGAGCAGGAGGTGGTCTCACTTACAAAGTGCCCCAGTGAAACTCATGGTGGGACAGGCGAGTTAAAACTGCAGCTTGGATTTCAGATGAGACAATATTGATCCTTCTCTGGCTTATCTTGAAAGCAGGGGCTAGGAGTCACACCAGCACGGAGATACAACTCAGCATGGAAGAAGAAGGCTTTGATGTTATCCTGATCAAAGTGGCATCCCAGCCACAGGAAGCAGGGGAAAAGGTTGGACTAGATGATCTTGGAGGTCTTTGCCAGCCTAAATGATTTTGTGTGGCTCTGTGAAGAGGGAAGGCTGCGTGGCCCTCGGGAATGGTTGTGACTCAGGCTCATTCTCCAACCTCTTTCTGGGGCAGGCTGGTATAATCCAGCCCTTTATATGCAAGTGGCTGGGGGAGAGCACTATAAATATGCAACATCAAAATGTCATTTGCACAGCCACTTTAAACAGATATGTCCTAGCACTCTCTTTCTTCTGCGCAGGAAAGATAATCATCTGTTAAACTTTCTCCCAGAACCACCTTTTAGCATTTTAATTACAGACCCAACATACTCACCAAACACACTCTCACGAAAGGGCGTGCCTTAATAAAGTCAGTACATGGTGCTACTGTAACCCAGCAAGGTCAGTGCCTGTGGGGAATGGCCAAGGAGCCTCCTGGCACCTGTTGGAACCCAGGACATCCCTCTGGCTGCCCTGCATGGTTCAAGCCCCTGCCGGGGGCTCAGACACCTTGGCACAGAGCCCAAGACCCCTTTGCCTTTGATTTTGACCCATGGAAAGAATTACCAACCTTATATGAAGATTTACAAGCCACGAAAGTTTAAGTAGAATGATAGTTAGTTTGTCACAGGGTGAATTTTGGGGTTTTTAGAATGGGGTCTCAGAGTTCAAAGATGGAGGGATTTGGGCATGCCTTGTCCTTCTTTCTCTTTCTTCCTAGCCTCCATCTTCTGGGTGATGGTGGCACTTTTGGATTGGTTTAGGGTAGAGATGGACTGTCTAACATGGGTGATAAGTATTGGAAAATAATTGTAAATAATGTGCACGTAATTTTTAGTATTAAAAAAATTAAGTACAAGTAGTTTTTAGTATAAAAAGACAACACCGCCAGGGCGGGCAGTGTGCCACTGACTGACCTGCTGGACAGATCTCAGCAGGCCAGGGAAACAATGTTGTAGATAACAAAAAATAACCTAGAAAACCAGGACAGAAGAATCTTGACTCCTTTTGTGGGAAAAGAGACTCTCTGAGACATCTCGGTGTCATCCTGACCACAGAGACCGCCGAGAGGCACCGGGCCAGGACAGCGGGACAGGGATGGGGCCCGCTCAGGGCCGGGCAGGGCAGGGCAGGGAAGGAGCTGCTGCCCCCGACCCGCACCAGGGCTCCTCCACGGCCCAGCAGAGCGGCTGAAATGCAATTTCTGTGTCTGATGGAGGGCTGCTGCTGGCCGTGGTGTCCCGGAGAGCCCGAGCTGTGCCCCTGCTTTGAGCGCTGCCTCCCTCTGCTGTCCTGCCGCAGCTCTGCGCTGGGGACACGCCAGGCCGCCTCCGGCAACAGGCCAACTACGAGACTGGACAAACGCCTCGAATAAAAATTTTTGCTTGACGCTATTTAGTTTCACAAGGAACATTTTAATGTCTGGAAGTGTCAGTCCCAAGCGCTGGAGTGTTCACAGTGGAAAATAAATAAAGAACAGCTGGGAAATGCATTTTCTCCTTACGAAACTGCCCAAGCAGGTTTCCATTGCTAGTAAAAAGTAAACACCAGTAAGAGCTTCTTCTCTGAAAGAGAAGTAAAGTGAATTTCTAAGCAGCAGAGATTCTCTGAAAAGAGTGGCATATGAAAAAAGTTTACAGCTTTTATTTTTGACGGAGTAAAACATGGACCTAACACCTGACTGAGGCAGGGGAAGTTCTTCCACATCCCTGTATCCATATGCAAGATATCAGGATTCAGAAGAACAGGATTCTGAAGATAGCCCATGAGGTGTGTGGGACTGGATAGCACCTCTGAGAAACCTGAAAATTTGAATAAAAGCATTCATTTTCATTGGCATGGATGACTTGGGCTTGGTGATTTTTATCCCTTTCAGACAGAATATGATCAGCCTCTCAAACAGCCTCTGGGCTCCTCTTCATTTGCAGATCAGCAGATTTTCTAAGCCAGTCTCAGCTCTGAAAGGTAAAGTGCCAGCGCACTTAGGATTTTGGTTTAATTGGTATTTTTCCAATGTTTTCATAAGCAAATCCAAAAGTTCTTTTCCTTCTGTAAACTCTTAATAAGCACAATATTCTTGAAGCAGTAAGGTGAGCTCACAGTATGTTTGTAGTGTCAATGGCTATTTTTATGTTCTCCATGCATGAGCCATGACAATACTGTCCTGTGTGATAAAACATATATTAAATCATGGATTGCAAGCATGATTCTACAGTCTCGACAGTTTGCTTTCCAAACACAAGATAACAATTTGCTGAGTGAGCTGCTTTGAATTCTTGCAGGCACTGTATTGAGTTCTATTGTGATTTAACAGGGGCTAAAATTTGCTCTTATTTGGTTGTGAGTCTTTCAGCAGTCAGTGTATGCACATGAGGGCACATTCTGCCTCCTATTTAATGTGCATGTTACAGTTCAAATCCTTCTCTTAAATGTACTTAGTGGGAGACACACTGAATGATATTTTATTTACACTAGCAGTGGAGAGGTGTTGAAATTTTCATTATTCCAGTTTTTAATAGTGTTGAAAAAGGAATGTCATGTCTTTCTTTTTTTTTTTTTTTCTGTGACCTCTAAGTAGAAGTAATTTGCTCCATACAAATTAGGACAGAGACTGGAGGAGAAGTTCAGCATCGTTCTGTAGCTCTATGCAGTACCTTGTGCATCCAATTAACTAATGAAATCTGAATTAAGGCAGGGGGGGAAATAAAACTCCTTTTTTTCTTTGAAATATTCCCAGTTTGCAACAGACAAGAGCCTGACACTGCCCTGCTGGAGTTATAGTGTAAGGTAATAAACCAGGGTGCAGAGTCAGACTAGAGAGAAACCTGACCCCCACACAATAATCTGGGTATATGGGTCCAGGAGAACAAGGAGTTTTGAAAATCCTTTGTGTTGTTATGGATCCCCATGGCTCCTTGGCAGAAGTCCAGACCCATGCATTAGCCATCTCAGAACGGCTTCCTCAGGTTTCTAGTGCCCAAATAACCTGATAATATTGTGCTCTTTCTGGCACTAAAAAGCCTTCCCTAAAATTATGTCTTTTAATTCAGGTATTGGTTGACTGGTTTAGCAATTCTACTTTTACCTCAGCTCGCACGTAATTCCAGAAAACTATAAACCAAGAACAGAAGGGCAACAATTACACTGTGTCCCTGATATACACAGACCCAACATCCACACACTCCCAAATTAGTATACTAATGATGTTACTGCTTTAATTAACCATGCTACTGTGCCTGTACTGGACTCTTTCCCAAGAACTGTTCAGGTTACTGCGTAAGGCAAGGACACTGATTTTCCTTTAATGCTGCTTTTTTTTTTTCCCTTTATTGACAAGACTGCCAAGTCCACAGAAGAATCAATAGCCAAGGATATTCACATAGGATAAGATTTACAAAGCATGTTTCACAGGCAGTAACAACTGGGACCTCGGAGCACTTACTGGAACCAACAAAATGACAACTGATATGTCCTCCAGTGAATCTATGTTAAGACGTTCTGTCTGCAGTAATTAAAAACTAGGTAATGTCACCTGTGTGAAAAGCCCACCATAAAATCAGCTCCACTTAGGAGTGTAACTTGACATGTTGACTTTTTCCATCAGCAGCTCTGTCCTCTAAGCCAGCCTCTGGCCCTGCTATGCTGAGCAGCACCTTCCTTAACTCATATCAACCAAAGCAATACACTCCTGTGATCCCTCTTATTTTTTCTACCATCTCTTTCCTTCAGTATTATGTGTGGGATGGTCTGGTAACTCATTAATTACAACTGAGAAAATTACCCCTCAGTGAACACAAAATATTTTTTCACACAGTTCTTTGTGGCATACATATAATTCAGAGTAATTACATGTCTCTTTCAATTATTTGAGCTTATTTAAGCAAAGTGATCTTGTCCCAGTAAAATATTCACGTTTTCTGTTGTGTACTTTTACCTGTGCAGGACCTAGATATCACTAAGCACAAGGGTTTCTTGAGTATTCATAGTGTACAGTATGAATTAAATTGATTCTACTTCTTTCTATACTCCAGAAACACCTAAACTTCTACCAAAATCAGAACACACACATGCACAACTGAGCCTGAAACAAGTCTTTGTCATAATTTTTCATACACAATCTTGTACTGACTTCATGCAGAAACTTTTATGCAGAGAAATAACGAAGGGAAAAAAAAGGAACTAACCTTATCATAGGTTATTGCATGTAGGAAGTATTATAAATATTATTAATTGCTTGGCTCTCTTCCTTCTCTGTCATATTTCCCTCAGGTCTCTGTTCCATGCTCAAGGCCACTGTTTGATGGGGGAGGTATAAAGTCATAACAGGCTGATGTAAATTTCCTTTGAGGTGCCTTATATATCAGAGATTCCACGAGGGAGATGAAACAGCAATTTTATTCCTGCTCATAAGTAAGGGGTGGAAGAAATGCTTCTTGTGAAGAGAACTAGACTCATGCCTATTCTCTAATTGAGGCCAGTATAGTATATTATTCTTCAGGTAAATCTTTGATAACACTTATTGCCTTTTCCAAGACCCTTTCTGTAAGGAGGGCTTGTAATTCTGAGGAGGAAATGAACAACTCCAAAACCGAGGGAGATAAAGAAAGTGTCAGTGTCAAGGGTCTTAGATGTGGCCTGTCAGCTGAATTTTATGTTTCTGCTAAATTAAAATCAGAAACTCATTACAGAAAATGAAACAAGAAGATTGTTCAGGCAGTCACTTTTTAAGATCACCATCAGCCTCTGAACAGTTGAGAAGCCTTTGTCTACCTACTGTAGATACCTGAGTTGCTGGCTTGAAAAGATGCAGATCTACTACTCTGACAGGGTTGCCATCAGGGCTTTCCTGAGCATGCCAAGAAAGCCACTTATTGACCTTAAAAAGCTTAATTTAGCTGGGCAAATGATGATAAAAACCTAGGGAGAATACTCATTTCAGAAATATTTTAATGGATCCACCCAGGGAAATAAGATAACACTTAGGTGTGCATGTTCCATGTCCAGTATCCCTTTCATCTCCACATACTGCCTTTAGAAACCACCTGTTATTTAAGATGCCAGATGACCTTTTAATAAAACAACAGTGAAGTGACATTTTAAAATATTTCCAACTTAAAAACAGTCCCCAGCTCTTGCCCAGCAGCACATTCGTGCAGTTCAACTGGTAACTTGTTTTCTTCCTCCCAAGGAATTTCACCATCCACATGAGCAGCAAAACAGAACGTGTGCAGATGCCAGTCTTTGCAAGTCTATTGTAGACAAGGGAGGCACAGTGGGTTTTTTTTACACCACTTCAGGTCCTGTTCCACAAAGGATTTAGGCTTTTATTCCCTTATAATTGTCACAATTGTGTTCTCAGATGAGCCAGTTCAGTGAAATAAACTGGAAGGTGTAAATGACACTGGTTTTCCTACAGCTGTCTTCAATACTGGGTGAAGAATGACACTTTTGCTACAATAATAAATGGCATTAAAATATAAAGCACAGCTCAAGAGGAAAAGAATTTGCTGAAATCCACCTCTTGATCACATGTGGACAAGAAGCTGCTTTTACACACAGGTTTTGAACACAGCAGTTTAACCAGTAAGGCAACAATATCTTTGCTGCACTGAAGCTATCTTACTTCTGATGGGAAAGATTGTTACCTATTCAACACATATAGAAATAATCACAGTATTTTGCCATCAAAATCAGCAGCAACACTTCATAAGCAGAATAAAGCTAAGGATGAGATTGGGTGTCAAAATCTAAGTGGGTAGTATCAGCTGAAAAGTAGGAGGGAGAGGAGCTACACAGTCATTTAAAATAGAGAGCATCAAGGATTGATGAGGAATGAGTTGAAGAGCCAGGAAAGTGTCTCTAGCAGAAGTTGGCAAAGCTGATAATTGAAGTCAAGAAGATAAAATATAGATGTATGTTTCCTGGAGAATGGGTTTCCCAGAATTTTGTGTGCAATTGATTTTTTGTTCACTTACATGACATATTTGGTTTTCAAAACTGCTTTGACTGAGACTCTGTAGTGGTAAAACCAAAACTGGCTTAAAAAAACAAAAAAAAAAAAAAAAAAAAAAAGAGAGAAAGAGAGAAGAAAGAGAAAGAGAGGAGAGAAAGAGAGAGAGAGAAAAGAAAGAGAAAAGAAAGAGAAAAGAAAGAAAGAAAGAAAGAAAGAAAGAAAGAAAGAAAGAAAGAAAGAAAGAAAGAAAGAAAGAAAGAAAGAAAGAAAGAAAGAAAGAAAGAAAGAAAGAAAGAAAGAAAGAAAGAAAGAAAGAAAGAAAGAAAGAACCAAGCAGTGATGCACTCAAATATGACAGTGAAATGGACCTGCACAGGCAGAAACTGGTAATGTTGTAGATATTCTTAAAATTTCAAGGGTCAGGTATGGCAACACATTTAATCCTATTAATTTCAGTGGAAGACTTCACTGATAAAGATACTAATCAGTAAAACTATGGAGAACAGTAACCAACCCTTAAAGGGAATGGCATCACTGTAAGAGTTCTATCCTATCCTTCTGGGTCTGTTGCAGGGTCATTGTAACAGTTCTAACACATTTATCTTTCTCTGAATATAACATTTTTTAAATTACTTTACCTTCCATTATCGAGGTCTCAACCCTATATATTTGGAATCTCAAATTTTATCTTTCATGCTAAACATGTTTTGCTGTCTGGTGCTGAACTGCGGAGGACTATTGTATCTCTGTCGTCGAGACATACTTTCAAAATGCTGATAATACTGTATGATAAGACTGTCATATTTAATTACCAGGCTAGCAGTTATGAGGACATTGGTATCTGATTCCCTTAGGTCTACAAATATATGACCATAACTTTGCAAACAGCTGTCTATCAACAGCTCTGCTTATCAACACCAATGTGGAAGGGTTTAAATGTCTTCTCCCAGTGCTTCTGAGCTAATATTCACTGCTGCATTTTCTGCAGCACACACTGGTCTATCTGCCAATCCATGCTCTAATCTCAGTGAGACCAGAGGGGAAAAAAGCCAACAAAACTTACTGCACTGTCTTCAGAAAGATAGTGAAGGTCAGACTAATCAATCTCAAATAAAAATGACACTACATGAAAATTCCCATTTTACCTGCGTCCATAATAATTCCTCCTATCAGAACACTGATGTCCTGCTTCACAAAGCAAGTTTCATCACTGTTTGTAGGACAGTACTTGCAGCTCTTCTATAATCAGCTGCTGAAATTTCCCCCTAATTTATTCAGTGCCTGTACTCATTCATCCCATTCCATACAAAATGCTGCATTCCTTGCAGTGTCACACAGCATCATCTATTTCAGTCGCATTGCTAACAACATTTTCTCCTGTTTTGGAATCTATGTAAGTACAAAGTCATGCAGGAATATGATCCTGTTGGTGTATAGCAGCCAGGCAGCCCACAGCTCCTCATACTTTTAGTAAAATAGTTACTCAGAACAGTAACAAGATCAATTCATTTAAACATGCACTTTAAAAACTGTTACATTTTTACAGCTAACTCTTAGCTGGTGTGAATTAGCAAGGATTGGTTGACTTTGTGTTAATTCAACCCTCATTGGCCTTAATAGAATGATGCTAACTGGGGGCTGACCCTGAGCAGCTGATCCTCTGGAAGCTACAGAGCCACACTATAAAAAAGGATGGCAATCAGAAAGACTTAGAGTTTAAAAAAAAAAAAAAAAAAAAAACAGAGGCACAGCAGCAGGCTGGAGAGAGGGCTGCCCAATGGGATGGCTAAAACAGAATTTAGGGTGTTAGGCTGCAGCAGTGTTCCCATCAGAAACACTACAAGATGCACCCCAGAGCAAGGCTTTCATTAAAGACCTGCTTAGGTTCAAGTGAACCCAACCACTAGGAACCAAGCCCAAGAGAATCAGGTTCTGTGAGTTTTACCTCCTGCAGATTTGCCTCTTATGTCACCTTTTCATTATTTGTCTTGATCAATAAAATGTAGCTCATGTTAGTTACCAAGAAAAACAGCCTTCCATTTGAGTTTTTCCTTGGGGTTCTTTGAAACATTGTCCCTGTGGGTGTAACACAACTTCCACCCCTGTTAGTGTTGCTTACAAAACTCTTTCCCATTTTCAGCATTTTTAGTGTGTTTTGAAATCTATTTCTGTAATAACACTGAAGACCTGGCTTGGCAATTTATGAAGAGCTTCCTTAAAATTCAGATAAATTATGAGCTGTCAGTGTCAATCTTCAGTGTAATCTTATCAAAAAACTTGAGGTTAATTAGGAGGGATCTCATCCTTCTAAATCCATATAAGCTTAACATAATAATTGAGAGTTGAGATCAATTACTCATGGTATGTCAAGGGTAGGAACTTATATGGTAATGATTGAGTGCTTGGCCTGAATGCTCAAAAGTCAAGGTCAGAAAGCACACCAAATGCACATTTAAAATTTTTTGAAGTCACAAGTGGTGGGGAAAGGAAAGGATTGAAAATCTTATGTGTACATAGTTAGGGTCTATGCTGATGTGAAACCCTGAGGCCAAATTCAAAAAGCATTGAAATAGTAAATACAGGGAGAGGCTGGGAATGACTGCATCTGAAAATGGGTTTCACAATAGTTTTGGGGGTATTTCCATGGAGGAATTCAGAAGCTCCATTTCACGAAGACACACCAAGTTTTCTCAGTGAGTTACCAAATTTAACTGAAGTAAAAATAAGGTCCTCTGTCCCATGCAGTCCATGAGACATTCATTGTATCACAGACTCACCTTAATGTGACACTGACAGTCCCTTGCAAGCACAATCTTCATAACTTTCTCCAGTCCTCTGGAACCACACTACCACTCCACCTTAATCACTTCAAGACAAGGAGAAAACAAGAGTCCTGGAGCCATCCTGCTCACCCTGAGAAGCAACAATGAAAAATTCTGAAAGAAGATTAGCCTTGTTTCTCTTTTTTTTCATTTTTTTCCCTTTAAGAAAAACTCAAAGCTGAAAAAATATTGGCCAGTACTCTTGAAGGAGCTGCCTTCCAAGTGAACCACTGAAACAGAGAGTAGGCTGGATGTGCATGAGTTTATCTCTCTCATTGCACTAGAAGCCCAGAATGAAATCTTCAAGAAGAAGGTGCACAATTACAGTAAATTATTTACAGCCTTGGATATGGCAC
Source organism: Ammospiza caudacuta (assembly GCF_027887145.1). Classification (NCBI taxonomy): domain Eukaryota; kingdom Metazoa; phylum Chordata; class Aves; order Passeriformes; family Passerellidae; genus Ammospiza; species Ammospiza caudacuta. The sequence continues at coordinate 11,042,785 of NC_080594.1, forward strand.
TAAGTTGCAGCTGCCTAAAGTAGGTTTACTCTGTATGTCAGAGGAGGTATGGAATTGCAGAGAGCCCATCCCAAACCTCTCAGACACTGTGGCATTTGTAGTTAGTGAATAAATCCCTCTGTGCTGAAAATGGGAGGGTCTCACAGTGAGACTAAACACACTGAGAGGATCTCCCCACTGACAGAAGGCAGTGTCCTGTGAAAGATTAAAATCAGTCCTGAGCAGCCAGCTCGGTTTCCAGGAGCAATATAAATGTGTCAGCGCAGCGTTCCACCGGGCCGGTTTGCACAGTCGGCAAATCCCCGTTCTGCAGAGCTCTGCCAGGCAGGGCTGAGCATTCCTGGCACCAGGCTGGCCCAGAGAGGAGCCCCATCCCTCCAGGGTGGCTGTGCAATGCTGGCACAGGCTTTAAAAAGTGTGGAGCTCTGTTCTGCAGCATATGGGTGCTGTATGGCAGCACGAGTACACGTGAAGGTTTCAAACATTTCTGCAATCATACCCAACACTTCTGCACAAGGAGCACTCCCTGGGACGTGGGGCTTCTCCCCCAGTATGCTTACAAAACCTGTGCCACCTGAGGCCACCACCTTAGAGAGTGTCATAACTACAGCCAGTCCAGCAGCTCCTATTAAGTGTGGGCTACAACAGCTACAGCTTTTTGTTGGCTAAGCTGACTTCCACACTGCAGTGTGTGAGCTGAGGCTGCCACACAGTAACCCAGGACTCCAGACTTCTGACTTCATTGCAGCTGTGCTGATGCAACTCCTGGTTCTGTGTTCCCACGTGTGGCAGAGGTTTACCTTTGTGTTTGCCATCAGCCAGGAAGGCACAGTGGTGGCACAGCTGGTGCCATGTAATTTGTCAAGCGCTGTAACTCCGTCATGTGTTTGCCCTGTGGGGAGCGTGGAGAACAGAGGAAAACTGCAGTGGAAGGAAAGTGGTACAAGCTTGAGAACAGGAATCAGGGGTGAATGAGGAAAGGTAAGAAATGAAGAACACCATGTCAGATAAGTGATGGAGGTAAGAGATATAAACTTCCTGGCAAGTGCACGTGAGCCCACTCTGAAGCAATATCCAAGGAGCTCTCCATCACTAGAGATATGCTTTCTGTTTGCCCGACAAATTTAATCACAGCATTCAATTCCTGTCTTCATTTCCAAATCCATCACTTCAAACCGTGTGAACACTTAAATTCTTCCAACAATGCAAACTCAAATGAGGCAAAGCTCTAAAATCCTTTTTGGAAATTCAGACAATAAATTTATCAGGCTGCTGTGTGAAGGCCTTTTTGAGAGTCTATATCCTGCTGGTATCATTACAAATCCTTAGTCTCTAGCTTGGCTTGCTGAAGATCTCAAGCAGGTATTTATTGATACACTACCCAGAGACCCAGATTACTCTGCAGAGTAACTGAATTTCCTGAGCAGTCAGCTACTGCATATAACATTGTTATGCATATCCTTTGCAATTAGGCTGAATCTTTAGTGATCACCTGTGGCTCAGTGTCCTTTTTGTCAGTTCCTCAAAGTCAGAAGGTGTATTTTTATCATGTACTAGCTCCACAGTTGCCAGCCTGCAGCTTGATAAGTTATTTAAAGCCTGCAAATGGTTTTTGAATGCTGTCCCATGCTAATGTTTGATAACTACAGTTGTCATGACTACTCAGCCCCTACGTGGGGGCTGTGTCGGGCAGCTATTGCAATGGCTCCCTGGCATTTTCCCTAAACATTACTGTCCCCTTCTCAAAGGCACAGCACAAGGTCCTTGGGCCCCACAGAGAGCCAAAAGGCCATCACCAGCTGCTCCAGCCAGTCCCACCTGCCACGTGTGGCACACAGAAAAGGGGAACCAGAGGGGGGTCATGGCACTTCTCTGCCAACTACATTCACACTAGAGGAATGTGCCACTATGTGCAAGTGAGTCAAGTTAGAAGCCTGCAGTGTGAGGCTTGCCCCTCTTATTTCTTGAAATAAGGTCAGTTACAAAATGGTCACAACCCTTCCTCATGTTCATTCCCCAGTTTTTATTCCCATCATTTCAGAAACTAAGCCATGTAACTCACCCCACAAATCCTTTCTGGCTCCCAGAGACAGAGCACAGTAAAAATAACCTAGAGCCTCAAGTTCAAGATGAATATTTTGATGCTAGAAGTAACAGCAGAACTGTGCTCCATTTTGTTGCCTCCAGAGAGGGTTTTGACACTAACTTAATAGTGGTTGACTCACAAATCAAAGACTGTCTTTGAGAAAACTTTCTGCGAGGTTGATAGACAGCTAGCATACTCTAAGGCATTTTCTTCTGCATTACTTGGCAGGAAGCCTGAGACAATTTGAACAACACTGTGCAGAACGTGCCCAGCTCAGCCAAAACTCATTAAGGGCCTTGTCTTCTCTTGTGCGCTTTGTGAAGCACATTACTGCACCCCTGATGGGCAGCAGTTATGCTAAGACTAAAGATCACCAAATACCTTTAATGTACCGGTCAAATTGCATTTCTCAGCTGTGTGTACACTGGTAAATGTTCTGCTGCTTCACCAGATGAAGGATGAAGATGTAATGGCTGCTCCTCAGCTACTGAGCTTGGTTAAGGAATTGCTCGGAAAGAGGTTCCGTGGGACGATAACCTCAGCAAAATGTGAGACAGTTACTGAAAGATGCTCAAGTTCATGACTGCATTAACTCTGGTTTCTATTGAAAGACTCCTCCCTGGTGAACAATGTAAGACACATGCCTCTTTGATCACTTTGAAATATATTTTTAAAGAGTTGCTCTGGATTTTGCCCTGGGAGCCTTGCTGATTTGTGAGGCAATCACTTTATTTAAAACTCCATTCACAGTGAATGTGAGAGCATGGCTGACTCAGAGCATTACAGAATGAAGGGAGAATGCACTGCTGCATTTCTGCTAAACTGGGTATTACAAATACCCTCTTTCCCTTTTCATGTGCTTTCCTTCCTCTCTTTTTCAGTTGGCAGGAGTGTTCAGCCAGTGTCATATTTGCTATCTGGTTTCCTTGGTTTAACATTGCCAAACAACCCCCACACCACCCTACTTTCAGATGTTTACAGAAGTAAACTTCCCTATGGCAGCCAGTTCATGACAGAGGCCTTCAGCAGAAACAGCCTTCTTGATAAAGGGTAGATGCCAGATCTTGGCATGATAACTTGATCTCTTTCTAACTGCAAGACATGAAGGAAAAAAACACTTTCTGAACTGAAAGTTTGTGCTACCTTCCTCCATTTGACTTATATTAATAAAAAGTCTAGTTAAAGGTGGTGAACACTCAGCTCAGCAGGTGTTAGTAGGGATAATAGGTCACAGTATGAATCAGATGAATTTCAGAAGCAGAAGTGGCTGAATTTGCCTCTTATAAACTCTGTTCATGCTAATACACAGGACAAAAGAGCAGATGAACTGGAGGAGTGCTGCAGAGGGAATACATTCTGCCAAAGGGATTTGCTTTATCATCCTTACTTTTCCTATTTTCACTACTGTGAATTCCCTTTTCCCTGCCCTCCCACCTACAGCTCAGCTGGGGTAAGAAGCAACTACAGGAACTGTCACCTTGACAACTCCAAATTCCCACTTTTTATTAGGAGAACAACGTAGGCCTGGTCCTTCGCTCAGTGAATCCATCCTGATTAACATTGATCATAACATTCCAAAAGCACCATTCACACACAATGATGCTACCAGTGGTAAATAAGGAGAATAATTCAATGAGTGCTCAAATACTACGAAAATGACACATGAAAGCAGCCTCTGCTTGAGGTAGCAGAGGAAATATTTTTGCCTTGACTGGCTAAATCATGAAACAGAGATATGAAAAACAGCTACAAGACATCTAAAGCAAAACTTGCCAAGAGGTGGACAAGATTCAAGGCAAGTCAAGGGTATGTATACCACAAAAAGGATTTTGGCCAAATAAGGGTAGCTCAAGAAGAGCCAGAAATTATGACAGAGATTTTTTAGAACAGATTTGACAAGGATCTTCAATGCACACCGCCTTCATCAGTAGCTGATAAGAGTCCTGCCAAAGCCAAGTAGTGACAGGATTTTCTCACCATGACACCCAAAGGCACCTCTCGCCAACAGAAGCAGGCTGAGACAAAGTGCCTATAAGCTTATCAGGTTAATCAACCACTTCCAAAATGAGTCGGGTTTGAAGGAAAATCAGCTAGAGAATGTCCTGTTCTAAAATTGTTCTAAATTAACCAGACTAGGGAAGGAGGGAAGGGAAGGAAAGCATCATTGTTTAAATTGTATAAGCATTTATCAGGGCTTTAGACTTAAGAGACTTTCCCTGCATTACAGTAATCAATTAACAACAGAAGGTAAAAAGAATTAGTTGGGATTAGTAGCTGCACTCACCAGTCATTTTGGTGCTGTGCATGAAAGCAACAGAGATGCAGTTTAAAAACTGCACACAAGATGGCATGAGGCTGCTCCACCAGAATTAACTGAGCCTTTGGTCCACCAACCCCAATGCCCTCACATGACTCTTCTCTTGGAAACATACGAGGACAGGAGCTTAAAGAATAAGCTGTTTACCCAGAGCTGTACCCTGGTTAACAAACACACATACAGCAACACTCTGAAGCTACCTTGACCTTTAGCCAAGATGCTCCCTTGTGTTTGAGAGATCCAAGCTCATCTTTTGCAAGCACACCTAACCTCAGTTTGTGTTTTGTCTACAGGGTGTAAGAATGTCCTGCTGAACTCAAAACCATGAGTTAAGCAAAATCTTGGATGTGAAAACCCTTAATTTTTATATTGCAAAATTTTTAATGCTCTCAGGAAATCATTCTGCAAATTAAGTAGAGCAAAGAGAACATAGAAATAATTGACTCCTACAATAGGATTAAACTTGGAAAATAAAACAATGAGCATCTGGAAGCACAAATAAGTTTGCTGGAACAACAAAAAATGCATTAATAGAGTCAGCTTTGAGAACAGATTCTGCCCCCATGAATCCAGGTTATCACGAAGATGTGAAATGGTATTGGACCAGGACTGAGCTCCAGAATACACCACTAAGGACTGACCTCCAGCTGAACTTTGCACCACTGATTACATGAAAGAAAAATGCACCAGTAAACAAGGACAGGTATCATAGTCACATTGGAAAACTGCTGATACTTAGGAAGCAATTCTGAAAGACACTTGGTTTTTCTAGTCATTATTTCTGTAAAAGACCTGAATGTAATGCCCTCAAATATCACTTAAATCAGGTATGTTCAATGTAAACAACAATGTCAGAATTCATTACAGAAAAAAAAAGGAAAAGACACAAATGGATTGTGTGAAAAATACTGAGTACAAGCACGTGGGCATGTCTTTTTTATCTCAGCAAATGCTAAGCTTTCAACAGAAACCAGTATGTCCTCTGTAGTTTTAGGCAGTAATAAAATTCTTGGTTATCCACCAAGTAGCTTTTACCCAAAACTGATTATCGCTACAGTCAGATTAAATGGCAAGACTTGGAGACCTCAGGAAACATATGGATTTTATAATCAGAGCAAAAACATCAAGTGACTTATTCACATTTAATTCCCAGTGAGGGTTATAAATTTAATAGAAAAAAATAAGGTTATTAACTACAGCAACATAATTTTCCATGTGCATCAGTGAACTGTGTAAAACATCTGAAGGGAAACTTGCTACAGAGGAGATTGCAGGATAGATACATGGAGAAATTTTGTGCTGTCCTTGCCTACCTATCCTTCAATCAGCTCTGCCTCATATCACTAAAACATAAAATAGAAGTATGGTGATTTAATTAATTTGGAAATATTTGTAATTGGAGATGGAGGAAAGGAAAACTTGTGGAAAGATATGTGCACCAGAAGAGTCAAGAAAGGAAGTATGAAAATGAAACCACGAAGGAAAAGCACCTTAATCCATACCATTTTATTTTTTTTTTTTAAATTTTTATGTTGCCCTGCACTTAAAAGTGTGGTTTTGTGAAATTTGGACACCCATGACATTTGGACATGAGTATCAAGGAGAGTTTATTGACCTGCCACTCCCTCCACCCTTTCCACCACCTCTGTTCTCATCTCCAGTTTCTATGCATTCCTTGGTTACCTAAATGTGCTGATACATGGGCATGTTTTCATCACCCTTCTGACCCAGGACAGAACAGGGCATTTCACTTGGTCCTGAGGAAATGCAGCATCACTTCCAGCTGTACTGAGGGGTCAGTAATAAGGCAGAGCCAGGGAAAGGCCAGGGACTTGTTGAGCTCAGACTGCATCTGTGAAGCTACACCATAAGCATCAACAGGCCAATGTTGGTTACAAAAGCCTGAACAACAAAGGACTTCCAGCTAACAGGTGTCAGCTCAGATTTAAGAGGCAACTACAATAAGATTCAACCGAAAACCTAAACTTTGCAGATGTTGGCAGTAGGCTCTTAGGCACATTGAAGCAGAAAATATTCCTGAAAACATGCAGGGACATTCGCATCCTGCCCTGCTTCTTTTCAGTAATGTTCTACACTCCTGCTTGTTCTGCCAGGAAGAGCAGGAATTAGTCCTTATTTCTCTTTCCTCAGTTAGTTTACTGGAATACATCTCTGCAGTGTGGGAAAGCCCTGTTCAAATCTTGTCTTTGTCTGGAGCAGGGATTGTAACCTCGATGATCTCGGTGACAATGACATCACCACTGACCTTCGCTTATTTTTAGACAGATTGTTGTCAGTCTCACTTGTCCATTTTGTATAGAATACTCAGAGATTTCCTGAGCCAAGGACAGGGCTAGGTTAACACAGTACTGGCTAGCTCTGGATACTGATCTCTGCCCAGTGTTTGACTCAGACAGGAAAGTCCCTCTGTAAGTCAATCCTGACATGACACAGGCTATCACTTAACTGTTTCTGTAGCTTGAAGCATGTTTTGGTATCAACCACAAGCTCCTACTCTGTGAAGATTTCCTGGACTGAGATTATCATTGATGAATCTATTAATCTGTACTTTGATTTCATACTTAGGTGAAGATTAGATATTATTTCCCAATTATGAGGTTGAGAAAGGTAGCAATCCAAAACTTATAGAAATTTCTGTATCATACTCTTACCAATCAAAACAGAATGACAAAAACTGGAACAAACTTTTCTTCAGAGTCACACATAAGATTTGAATAAAGCTGTACTTTAGTACTTACCAAAAAGCGATGTAGATAAGTGGGACCTGTTCCATTTTTGTTGGTAAAAAAGTTATCAATTGTAGTTGGTAGGAGCCCAAGAACACTTGTCTTGAATCAGAATTACCTACCTACAATTGCTCTTGAACTTGCTGTATCTCCAGAGAATAACAGCAAGAAGGAATGGGCTTCAGGGCCCTGACTTCAGTTCATAATGTCTGACCACATATTTGAGCCCAGAAAAAGTACAATGCAACTGGCCAAAGATACAGGTAAACAGCACCACAGAAACAGGAGGGGGAAAAGTGACATGGAAAGAGTCATACCTTAGAGCCAGCTCCCAGCAAGCAGCACTCTCCAAAGCTGCTCCTGAGGGAGGATGATTTATGGAACTCAGGCTTCAGGATACAGGTATTAATTTAGGCTGTTTCCCGTTCTGTAGCATAGTTTCAATTTTCTTCCAGCTATCCAGGTAATTTCCAAACTTTCAGCTGAACCTGAATCAATTAGTCCTCCATCTATATCACAGAGTTCCTGTGTCTCCTCTCACACTTTGCAGCCACTTAAGCACCAAGTCGTCTTCCATTCCTCTCTACCAAGAACAAAGAACACTCTGTGTATACGTCATTTGCAAACTCTGTTCCAGTTCTTCCTCTCCAGCAGCTGTCAATACCCTGAAGTCAGTAGAATTTCAGAGGAAATCCCTACTTACTCCTCTTTATTCTTGCATACTCTTCTTTATGACTTCTCTGCCTGAGGAACTTGGTAAAAAAGGAGCAGTTTTCTGATTGTCTTTCCAGTAGTCTTTCCTAAACATCTGGCTTCTCTCCTGCTGTGTCCACCAAAGCTGTTTCTCAAGCCCTCCTTTATTTTGCTGTCCTTCCCTGAAGAGTCTTTGAAGGTCTCTCTTATTCATCTTTGCTTCTCTTGCTCCCTTTCTCCGTGGAAAGAGGCAATGCAATTGCCCTGTCCTGAACTGTGCTTCACCCAAGGCAGAGTTCCCCTTGGAGCCATGCCAGTGTCAGATCTTCCACCTGCTGAGCACTGGAGCCACTCAATTCCCAGTGACTGCTCATCATCTTGTCAGTGCTTTCTTTTGAAGAGGCCACATCATGGACTTTCTGCCCTAGATAATAGAGGATCCAAATAAAATCCCATTAAGGGACATGGTTGGCAACTTAGGCAGAGTCTACTCATTTGAATTAGTCACCGAGACTCAGTTAAATTTAATGGAGTGGAAAAAAGTGGTTCAGCAGCAATTCATTTCCTGCAGAAATAGATATCTAAATATGATTAGGCGATTTGAACTCTAAAAGCTCTTATTTACTACTCAGAAAGGCACTGTACACTGGCTAGCTTAGATGAATACCTCAATATTGCAGAGGAATGAAATTAATGGCAAAACAACCTCGAGAAATTCTACCACTGTCATCAGTATTTTGTCTTCTAGATCAGTGATCTTATTTCATACTCTTTCCTCATTCAGCTCTGCAAGTTCTAGCATAGATGGCAGAAAACATTTAAATTCTCTTAATTGCTCAAGGAGAATAGGGACACTTGTTTTTTGTAATTGTTTTTGGCCTTGTTTTCAAGTAACTCTGTGTACTACCATATCTGCAGCACTTGGAAACACATTCCCAGATTTATTTTCTGTCCTTATAACAATCCTTATTCACCAGGAGATGTTATGTCACGTGTGTATTCCAGATACCCATCTGTCCCATGCACATTTCTAAAGCACACAAGTCAAAGGCTGAGTGCTCCCACCAGTGTGGATACACAAGGTCAGGGCTGAGATGTACCACTGTTTCTTTCAAGCAAACACATTTAGACTTGGACATGGATTACAAGGCATTTATGTAAAAATGGCTGGTTTAAGTCTAGATGCTTTGCAAATATCAGGTTTTTACAGTGCAGATGTAACTCAGTTCCCAAAGCCAGTGGAAGTTTCACTTCTTGAATAATCAGAATTCTGGCAAACATGACCCTTAGGAGAGTCCAGAAAGAACGAGGTTTGTTTATCCTAGAGGACTAAGAGGTGACATGATAACAGCTTTCCCTTATGTTAAAAGTTGCTATGAAAAAAGAGGGAAATAAACTGTTCTTATCCATTTTGGAGAGGACAAAAATAATGGGCTTAAATTGCACCAAGTCAATTTCAGCTCCCAGGGAAAGCTTTTTTTCCCAAGTGTAAAGGCACATTCTCTGGATGGGCTACTAAGTCCTCATGCTGGCAGTTTTTAAGAACAGACCTGACAAAGCATTTCTCAGGGTGCTTTAAGTAGGACTGACCCAGGCTCAGGACAGAGGGAATGACCCTTCAAGGTCCTTTCCAGCTCTGTTTTTTATTAATTCATAAATCATTGAGAACCAACATTAAGTAAAATCTTCTTGGGAAATGTTACTATACTATTTATTAATCTACCATCACTGTTGTGTTTCATTAGTTAGCATATTTCATCAGGCAAGTATAAACCTGACTGCAGTACAAAACAAAACCAGTTGCCACAAAGGAGTCACCTGTCTGATGAACTTGCAGCAATCCATGTCCATGGTGTTCAGCAGCTCTCAGTCCCCTTTTCTGCCTGCTGGGGATGCTCAGAGAGCACAACCAGGCTGTTAGATAAGAGATGCTGTCCCCAAGAAGATGCATAATTCTTAAATACTATTATGAAATCTACTCCTATAAAGTCCTCATGATGCTCCTCCTGCTTCTTAATGATCTCCAAACATCCTTTTTAATTTCCATAGCAAATTTCCCTCAAATGGAAGGCCAATAGAACACACAAACCAGACTATTTACACTCACATGAATATTAGTTTCTTGTGTTTGTTTCTTGGACATCCTTGGGTTTGCAACAAGGAATCTGAAGCACAGAATAAAAACTCTTAATGCCAGGCACAGCAAAGTGCTCTGAATTTAGATTTAAATTATTCAACTGTGTCTTTTCTTAAGAAATGGATCACATGGAACTCAGTGACAGAAATACTGTCTCTTAACCTAATTTTATAATGCAAGCAGACTGACCTCTCCTACACACAGTAATTGGGAAAAAAAGGAAGTGACTCCAACACACTAAACAGAAGCTACCCTAGTTTTTAATCAATAGGCCTATTCCCACTGGCTATGTATTTCAGTTCAGAACATTGTAATTAAATATAGTGATGAGCTGCATTTCTTTATGAATAAAATAATTTGCTCTCATTTATTTATATATATGTAGATATATGTAAAACAGACTATAAAGTAATTACAGGAAAAATCCAATAATGTTGAGTCTAAACAAAATAAAAAATGAAAGAAGTGTTAATTTTGAAGGAGAAAATCCCTTTAATTTACCCATGTCATGGGGTCATCAGAATACTGGAAGGATATTAGTAGTTTTGTTCAGAAATAACCTTACATATTATAAAAATAATAATTTTAAAATGCCACTTAAAATTAGATTCAGGACCCTGAGGATAATTGATGTCATCATATTCCACCAAGTGCTCCCACTGACTCCCTGTCATCTGCTTACAAGATTAAGGTGAATGGGGTCCAGTCCTACATAAATATTTTGAACTTATTTTACTTTGAAACATAAAGGTTTAAAAGAATTTCCAAGCCCAAATAGTACTACTGGAAAGTTCACATACCATCTACCATTTTGCCCATGGGCAGTTTATGATACCGTAATTGGAGCTACCATTGCTTAGCAATCACACACACAGAAGTACTAAAAGACTTAAGAAACAACTGCATTTCTACTGAAGTTTTACCACTTTATGCTGATAGATTAAACTATGATTTCTCCTTAGAAAAAGGAGAATGAAATCCTTGTAATTTTGCCATTAAAAATAAATAAAGCTGAAGAGCCATGTGAAGGTTCTCTGAAGGCAGGAATACCTTCATCCTAATCCTCAGTGATTAGTAGCACACCTACAGTGATTCTGCTTTGCATAAGAATATCCTTTTGCCCTTGACTTTATGGCAGGCTGAAGTTAATGGGCCAAATACATCCATTGACTAAAATGGTCTTACTCCAAGAGTAAGTTTGGCTTACCCCACAGAAACACAGTGCAGAGCAGACTAGAGAGTGTCATATAAGAAATAAACCTACATCCTGCCACCTCCTCTTAAGAATGTTGCTTGACCTAGAGGAATATTCAAGGTCAAATGTGCAGATTAGAAGGAACAAATGCTGTTTTCAAACTATTACTCCTTGTTTCAGCTAGTGATTTACTTGGTTTTTCAGCTCTAGGCCACTTGGAGCCAAATATTTCATACCAAGAGATCAATTCTGTGAGGGTGATATGCACAGAAGCATCCTGTGCACCTGCACTGACCAATTGCATTAAAGAAATTAAAGGGGTAGCTTTTCCTCAAATTAGATATATTGTGTGCTGTTTTCTGACACACCTAGTATAACTTTAATAACACTGCAAATGAGATTGCACCTTCTACCAGATATGTGTCCCATGAGACAATTCATTCAGCCAAATCTCTCTCAATCTGTGCTGCAGGTACCTCCACTGAAAACTTCAGTAGTCTGTCACTGTGGAAAGTTCAAAATACTCAAAGTGATGCCAGCAACAGCCACTTTATAAAAGAGAAGGGAAGTGTAAAGAATGTATTTTTCTCCAGTCTAACAAAGGAACCAATGGATATTGGACTATTTATTAAAGGATAAAGCAGCACTTATATGGATACCTCAGTTAGAACACTGAAGCCTCTCTCTGTTACTTGTGAGTCAGCTTAAGATTTTGTGTGAAAGCTGGGATGTTCAGGAGTTATTTTCCTATTTAAAAGGAAGAGAAGAAGCTTCTGGAAAGAGTTTGCAGAAGAAAACATTCCAGGGTAAAAGCATCATCATGCAAAACTTTTAGTGCCATGGCTAAGGGCATTCCTTTGCTCAAAACACAAAGCCTTGCTGGTTCAGCTGGAAAACAAAATGTGCTGCACATCTCAGAGGGCAAGCTGACACAGAGCATCACCTCATGGAAGAATCCACTTAGATGAGTGAACAACCAGCAGACACTTCTAGGGCTGGCTGAGATCTGCCAAATCAAACCACCAGAGTCTGTGCTGTGCCATAATAGTAGTAATAATAATAATAATAATAATAATAATAATAATAATAATAATAATAATAATTCAATCTATAACTCTTTGAAAAAAAAATCAGGTTTACATCAAGCAACAGCAACCAAAGCTCTTGACAAAACACACCACATGGTCATTGCTTTTGATAAATATATATTTATAATAGTTTTACTATATAAAATAGGTTTCTTAAACCACTTTAACTTTTTGTAGCAATTATTTAATTTCTTGAGTAAGAGGATCAAGAAATAAAAGTCACATATGGCTTCTAGAATTGCTACAACAGGGTTGTATCTCTGTTAAATATTTTCTATCTCAGTGAAGAGCAGTTCAACCTAAAGTCCTGGGGGAAAAAATCTTTGGATGCACCTAAGGTCAGTCAGCAGGAACAAGGCTAATGAATATAGTCTGGTGATCAGACAGAGGAGATCTGTTCCAGGATGCTATGTAAAGATCTAATACTTACATTCTAAAGAACACACACACACAAATAAAAAAAAAAAAAAAAAAAAAAAAACCAACAAAAAAAAGAAAAAGAAAAAGAAAAGAGAAGATGCCTTCCACTAAGAGATAATTTTATCTCTCTTCTGGACAAGATAAGGAGCAGATATGAATACACTTTAAACCACTTCACTGGGAAGAAGGTATTTCTAGCATAAAGGTTTACCAATTTAGCAAAGAAAGTTAAAAAAACCCACAAAAAAAACAAAGGCTGAGATCTTAATACTATCTAATTCCAGTTAGGAATAAAGAAAATAGTGTTGAAAGTGAAACCTGTCAGTACTCTGTGCAGGCCTGTGGTAGATTGTCCTCTTTCTACTGCCTTTCAGAACATGTTCATTGCCCACATGAAAGTTATTCTTTATTTAATACAAACTACTGGGCTTGTACCAAAAAGTACTGTGTGGCCCAAGCTGGAGAGCAGCACTGAGGTCAATGTGCCTAAACTTATTTAGGTACCCTAAAACCTAAAAATTCTCAACTCCTCCAGGTGTTATTAAAATAGAACCATTCACTTTTTAGATAGAAAATAATCTCGTTTACCAAATTTGCCAAGTGCTCCCTCTTCTACCTGTGCCAACCTTAAAGGCAGGCCCTGCTTTCAGTCTTGATTTCAGGTACTCAGTGATTTTTTTAGCACTGCAAATTCCTGCTCTTGCATGGGATAATGTTTTTATTCCTCTGAAGAGAGCTTTGTGGATACTTCCTCTCCAGCCTCTCCCTAGGACTGTGCACCCCTGGGCAGACTCATCTGCTCATACCACCAATTACAAACATACCCTTTCTCCCAGGATTTCAGTCCAGGCAATTGAAGGAACATAAGTCACCTCTGAACAAAGTAAAACACATACAGATGTGCTTGCACTCATGCACAGACACACACATATGTGATATGAGACCACTTGTAAAGCTCATGCACTTCTTTATGTATGTTAGTGTGTGTGTGCAGACATACATGTCAGCAGACACAGCTTTGATCAACAACAGATAAGCCATCCCAAACATGTTATTCAAGCCCTCAAAACCTTGTGAAATTGTTGCAGCTTGAGTGAGGAAATAAATATTTTTCTAATAAAAAGCTTAAAATAAAAAAAAGGCACTTGTGCGAACCTCTTTTCCTTAAACCAAGGACTGAATCGTGATAGCATGTTGTTACATGAGACTGCCATGGCAGAACTACCAGTGTTTGAGTATATAAATCTCAACAGCTCCCATGTCACCAGACACTGCTCAAAGCATGAAGAGGCTCCACCATGCTTTCTAACCATGGATTTGAAATACATTAAAAAAAAAACAACATAGAGAGTCTCTGGATCATAAGTACCAGTTTCCAGAGGCAGATCATCTGAGCGCTGCTGCTTGCGGAGGGAATTGAGACCCCTCCACGAGCAAACAGCAGTAGTGTGCAGTCATTCCTCAGTGGAACACCCACCAAAGGGAAGCACTGTGCTCACTTAGCAGGGCTTTTATCATAATAATATATCTGAACCTGTATACATCTAACTGCTGTGGAACCCTGAACTATTTTTGTTCCTTTGTCTGATCAGAGCACGCTGCCTGTTCTGCTTACTTCCCCATCGGAAGATGGCATTTCCACTGAACCATGAACCTGCTTTGGCATAACAAATTTTCCTGGATGTTTCTCAAAATGTGTCACAAAGTGAACATCCTTTGTCTACTCCAATTATATCAGCATTGTCCCCTTCTTCCAGCTGTCATTTGAATATCTTCTGTTTGCAACCTTTCTTCTGAGATTCTTCCTGCATCGCCACGTTTGTGTCTGATCACAGAAAAGATTCACCACATTGTGTGATGAAATAAGGGGAGGGTGCCATTTCCTCACCCTTTGTTATATCCTTTCCATGGAGAAGGATCTGATCCTGCATTACTAATAGATCAAAGGTCTCCCAGTGACTTCAGTCAGATTTTCTAAGTCTAAGAATGAATCCAGACGGAGACCATAAATCTGCCTATTCACTTGAGTCAGCCAAGCAGAGTTAGATATTCGAGATATTTGTCAGAAAAATATTTCCCCCGAAGAGAAGAACTTGTACAAACAAGAGTGGACTTGAAATAATGCAGTATTTCTATGCAACAATGGACTCATATTTACACATCCATTTCAGTCTCATTTACACTGAATTAGTTCACTTAGCTCTATTGCAAGAAGAAAAATGTTTAAATCAAAGCTCAGGCCTTGTTGTCAGAGCACTGCTTGGGAAAGGCTTTGCAACTGCAGTGCCATGACTACTTCATACTACTGTGGACCCTCCAAAATCATTGACCAAGGGCCAGGGAACAGAAAGAGGAGGTGATCTGGACACCACAGCAATCCTGTGGAGGGGATATGGAGGCTAATAGCAACTTTTCTTTTCTCCCCCTCTACACACATGCATTTGTACAACAGCTCTGAGAAAACTCAAGACCGCTATTATGTTTTTCATTGTGACATTTTGCAAGCACACACCACTTCAGTGAACTGACCCCAGCCCGTGGAATTCCCTGCTGTGGGGATAACCACAATCGTCCTGGCAGAATGCTGTAGCCTACAGGCTCACAGAGCTCTGCAGAGCCATATCACAAAGAAAGACAGGAGAGAGCAGGAATAACTATTCCACTTGCCATAATCCACACCCCTAAGATGAGGCAGGCTGAAGGGCACACAGAGTTTTGGGATTGTCCTGCTCAGCTGTTGTTCCACACATTCCACTGTCCCCTGTACCCTCACACTCTGCACTGAAAGATTTTCCTGCACCAGCCATGAGCAACGCCCCAGACCCCAGCATGTGGCAATCCAAGCTTCAGAGCATCTGCACAAATCTTCCAGAGCCCCTCAGTACAGAGAACAGGGCCCCCCATCCCTCCTCTGCCCTCTGAACCCACAAATCTTCCAGAGCCCTTCAGTACACACAGAATGGGGCCCCCCAGCCCTCCTCTGCCCTCTGAACCCACAAATCTGCCAGAGCCCCTCAGGATACACAGAAGGGGCTCCCCCAGCCCTCCTCTGCCCTCTGAACCCACAAATCTGCCAGAGCCCCTCAGGATACACAGAAGGGGCTCCCCCAGCCCTCCTCTGCCCCTCTGAACCCACAAATCTTCCAGAGCCCCTCAGCACACCTAGAACAGAGCCCCACAGGCCTCTGAACCCACAAATCCTACAGAACCCCTTAGCACACCCAGAACAGGGCCCCCAGCCCTCCTCTGCCCCTGACCCCTCCAGCTGCAGGCTCAGGCCCTCGGCTCAGTCCCGGTGCACCTTGACACAAGACAGACCATAGCAAAACAATAGGAAGGTTTATTTAACCTGGTCTCAAGCCAAGGTTCAGAGGTACTCATGAAAGGGTTGGGAAAAAAAAATGGGCTACAAGAAAGCCATAATAAAACTTTGCTTGCAATGCTTTCTACTTATTAAGGATATTCTCCCAAAACATATTCTCTAGGCTGCTGATCACTGATTTCTCTATGCTTCCCACATTCTCATCTCATTGTCTAGATTATTTCCTCCAGTGCCTTTTCTCAGAGCTTTTCCTGGAGACTTAACACTTCAGAGACCCCTTCACATCCTTTCTCTTTTTGCTTTTTTTCAGATTAAGTGCACTCCCACAGGCTCTCATGACTAATATGCATCCATACAAACCTTTGAGCTCAAAAGCATCACATACCATAGTACCATAGTGACTGTATGTGTTGCCCCTGCATTTTGTCAAACAATTCCAGACATAAAAATGAGACTCTTGATGAGACATACCTCAAGCAGACAGCTCCCTGTGGCTCTAATTTCCTGTTAGATTTTGGAGATTTCTGGAGAAACCAGTTAGGTAATAGATGTTGCAAAAAAATCAGTTATTTCTTTTTGAAATAAAACTATCTGATTTATGCCCTTATTTAATAATATTTCAAGCTTTAAATGCTTCAACTGCTAGTTTATCTCATTTGCAATTCCTGTATTCAGCTTCCCTTCATAGCTATGGGTTTATTTCCTTGTTTTCTAGAACACCTGAAGCATATGTTATAATTAATTAAAACCGAATGAATATGTTAACAGCTCCTCTGTGTGACATATTGCTCTAACATCCTGCTTTCAAACCAAAGAGGAATGGTACACACATAACAAAAGATCCTTCATGACTGGGTTTTGTGCTGTAAACTCTATCAAATCTTTTTGCAAGAAAACAGGAGAAAGTGAATTTTCCAGAATGTTAAAGGCTTTCTAGAAAAGGAGTGATTTCCTGAAGCTGCAGGCTTGTAAAAAGGTCCTTTTCACCAAAAGGTTCAGACGTCAGCAGAGGCAGCCCTGCGTCACATTTCCTGCGCTGCAAAGGTTGTGATAGGGCAGCTAGAATCAACACAGAGGCAAACTGCAAATTAGATTACAGAGCTGAAAATAATTAAGCAATAATGATAGAGGGACAGGGTATTTCCTGGGGCTTAATGACCTGCTGGGAGGAGCTGAGGTCTTTAATGTTACTAAACATCAGGAAGAAAAGTGCTATGGTATATTTTTTACTGGTCCTTGTGTGTGCAAAGGGCAATGCCACGTTGCTGCTACTCCCAGAGAATTAATGTGGACAGCACTAGTCAATCAGATTTATTTGCCACCAGACACAGTCTGGGGCACTGCAGGTCCCTGTCTATGGCAAAGCAATTGGAGCCAAGACAATGGGAAGATGACTATCTTGGCCAGTTTCTCTCATGCAGAGGAAGAGTGATTAAATCAGCTCTCCACTGAAAGTCTTCCTGCTGCACTGGATGGGTGGCTCCAGTCATCTCTTCTAATCTTTGCACAAAAGCAGTTCCACTGCCTCATCCTCAGGCACCTCAGACCTTTCTCTCAATCCCATAATCTCTAGAAAGTCTCTAATTCACCATATTTGTATTCCCAGTTAGCTCTATCCCTCTCCTTCCTTTCTCTAGTACCCTCCCTCACTGAAAATCCTCTGTTCCTGCCTGTGTCCCACTGTGCAAGGCAGAAAAGGCTTTCTGGTGCCCTCAGCCTCTCCCAGAGGCTGCTCAAAGCCACACCAGGGTCCCTTGGTGCCTCCTCTGTGGGGTGCTCAGGTGAGCATGTCCCCTCCCATTGCCAACTCTCACCCAGTGCTCCCAGCTTCCAGTGAACCCAATTCCTTTCCTGTGTTTGTGGCAGATTTGTATTTGTCTTTTCAGCATGGAATGATATTACAGAGGAAGGCATAGCTAGCCCAGTATATTTATTTTCTGATTTTGCTGTCATTTACGGTCTTATGTTTACTGTACAATGGCTAGAAAGCAGATGAAAATATTTTTTTCCATTTTTTCACCTAAATTATGTCTATTCCAGCTCCAGTTAATGCCAATGGGGAAAAAACAAAAAAGGAAAAGGAAAAGAAGAAGAAGAAGAAAAAGAAAAAAAAGAAGAAAAAGAAGAAGAAAAAGAAGAAGAAAAGGAAGAAGAAGAAAAAGAAAAAAGAAAAAGAAAAAAGAGAAAAAGAGAAAAAGAAAAAGCAAGATTAAGACTCCACCCAGATACCAACTTTTTATCTCTAATCAAAATAGAGTTATTCTGCAGAATTATGAACTACAGTCATCTCTTGTGCAACCCTGCTGGAGTCAAAGGAGTCACCCTGGGAACAGTTTTGGCCCATTCTGTGGAAAACAACTCAAAGGGCAGGGTGACCTGTTTTGCAGCAAGAATGTAAATACAAGTAATAGAGTATATTTTTTTTTTTATTTTAATGACTAAGCTGCAGAATAGGAATCTAATTTCTAGACCTGGAATTTTGTTCAATGAGGCTCAGTAACACGAGCCTAATATTTTCCTCATATTGTGTAAGAAATCAGTAATGAACTGCACATCAAAACATACATCATGATCTTTTTTTATCAAACTATTATTACTAAAATTGTAAGATAAATGTTACTGAGTACTATTTTACACACCTGGATCTACAGAGTGCTGAACAAACAGTACAGCAGAAATCTCACTGCCTATTCCTAAAATGCAGCCACTTGTGCAACAAAAACCAGCAGCTGTTAATACTACACAGCTGTACCAGACAAAACCTTGGGGCATAGAATGAACATGATGGCTCTACTTATCCAAAATTGCAAGTGAAGTGTAAGTAGGTAGAAAGCATGGTAATAATCCAAATACAGAGAGCGATACACTGCCACTCTCTTGCCAGAAGCAGGAGATTGTACTTACAAGGACATCAGTCTTATCCAAAACCCCTGCAGATCTTCGCCCACTGCTGTCAAAGGCAGTAGTTTTCTTATTCTTTTTCCAGCTGTAAACAGAAGGTCACAGTACCCAGCCTGCCAACTGCATCTTCCTTGCAGAGCATCTCCAGCTTTCTCCAACAGGGCTGCCTAAAACTGGTCCTTTTACACCAGGAGTTCTCACAGGTGCTTCAGCAGGACACAAAAACCAGATTTCTAATGAACAAAGTGTGTTTCCCATTTCCCTCTTACAACAAGCCTCTCCCTCTGTTGGTGAATTTGGATTTTTAAAGGAGATGGGGCTGATGAAGACTCCTTTTTATATTTTCCAAGCTCTTTACCTCTGGAGGAAAAATTATTTGCTCAGAAAGTGTGGCAGCATAAGGGGCAGAATCTGCCATATTTCCTCTTCATTAAATCACTTAATTTATAGTAATATAGCAAGAGACTGTTAAACATTGCCATGCATGTTTGCATGTATGTACTCTAAATGCCCCTTAAATACAGAGTGCTTCATCTTCCAGCCAGTCTGCAGGCCCTGCTTCTGATATCTGTTGTGTCACAACAGAAAAGAAGATTCTCCAGTAATTTCAATGCCTTTATACTATTTTTTTTTTTTTACTGAAAAAAGTATTTTTCAGCCTCATTTGTAATAGCAGAGCGTTCTATAATCACCCAAAGTTCACATTAGCATGTGCCATCTCCATTTGCACATTACATAACATGGTATTTTTTTCTGGCTCTCTTCAGATCGTGGTTGTCATGAATAACTGTCAACTGGCTCACAAGAAGAGAAAAATACAAAAGCCCAGTAATATTTTCATCATCAGAGACTCTAGCTTTCTAGATGTTCCTGTGACATACAATATTCCCCTAAATTCCCTCTCCTTCTCTCCCCAGTGGCCTCAGAGCCTCTGGAGAGACCCTGTCCTCTCTCTGTCTCACTGATGGATATCCCCACAGTGGGGGGCATATCACCATTAAGCAGACTATTAAAAAAAATCTGCCTGCCATGATAACAACAAGAAGAAAGAGAAGATTTGCCTAAGATCCAAGCAGCGGATGAAAACGTCCTTGGATTGTCAGGTTGCAGTGATGAAAATGCCTCACAGCCAGAAAGAGGAAAGGGAGAGGCAAGGATGCCACGCCAGCAGGTGAGAGCAAAGGCTTTTTACTTCATGTCTCCCAGGAACAGGATAGAAAGATATACATTTCTCAACGGGTTTTGTTCCCTTCTCCCTTGTTTATGCACCTCCAGCTGACCTGATTATGTCAATGCCTCCTGAAACTCGTTATAACAAGTTCTCCCCATTGCAGTGACACTCGTGATGAAAGCAACGCTGAGCTGACCCGGGAGTGGCAGCAGATTCCTGGAACTGGCTGCAGCTCCTGTGCCACCCTGAACTTCACAGATCAGGGCTTGCTACCCTAAAAGGAGAGGATGGCAGCACATCAGGGAGGGTGCAGGGCTGGGCCCATCACCCCTGGGAGAAAAGGCAGGCTTGGGGTGACCCTAACACAGTTTTCACACAGTGCTTTCTGTATTCTTCCTTTTCCCCTGTCTTCCTTGGGGAAGGCTGTTCCCATTGGGCGTATCAGAGCTTAGAAACAAAACATGAACTCCCTTATAACACTGAAATTACCATTCTTCAGTGGACAGGGTGCTTGTTCACAAAAACACCTTCTGGCCCAACAGGAATGCACTTTGTTAAATGCTAAATGTGGTGTGTATCCACATGCCAGCAAAGCAAGCATGTCAAATTTACAACTGTGACCAGCAGAGATGAGAGGATTTTTTTGCTTAGGTGGTAATGTGCTGTAAAAGGAGAGTGAATCTGCATTTCTTGAGAGGGAAAGCTGGGATACAGCCAGAATTCCAGCCAAATGATGACTCCTGATGTTCTTTCACTGGCTCAGACTCACAGCTCCTCTTTTTGGTTTTGTTGAACTTTCCCTTTTACTACCATTTACCTTAATTTCCTTAAATAGTGAGAACTTACAAAACACCAATTATTTCATTTGATTCTTCTCTGATTTTGACCATGTGTGATGCTGGATAAATATTAATTCATTATAATTATGTATTTCCAGAATAAAATAAGGGTCCTTTATGAGAGGAAATAAAGCAGGAAATATATAAAATATTAAAATATATATTGAAATAAAATATATAAAAATATATAAATAGAATACAATATAAAATATATTATATTAATTTATAAAAATAATATATATAAATATAATATATAAAATATAAAGGAAATTAATATTTCTGAGTACTAGCAGCAATTTTCCAGCAGCATAGAATTGATACAACCTTTTCTGTACTACTTGTGACCATTAAATTTGTGGTATCCTCATCATGGTCACAGACAACTGTTTTGTGCTTTGATTTGATTCTTGTGGCAGATCAAAAAATGAAGCCTTGGGAGTAGTAATAAACATCAGAAATCCCATACATACAAACAAGTATTCCTTTAGTACAACACCCTGCAGTTGTGATGATCCTATGGCCAGTAAGGTAGGATTTTAGGCTCAGATTTTAGCATTTTTTCATATGAATTAGGCTATCTTATGCCTTAAGATGCTTTAAAAAAATGGTGAGACTGTGAAACAATTTTATATAAGAACAAAAATCTGATCAGTTGTGATTTGTTTCTTTTCTATTCAAAATATCTTCCTTTGAAGCCTGAACATTTCTTTCACTATTTGTTCTCCTGTTCACTAGCATCTCTGATTTAACCACTATATTCTTCTAAAATAAAGCCACCTGTATTTTGGCCCCAGCTAAGCAACTTCACCAAAGAACACAGAAGTAATGCATTTCATTATCTGGCTTTGGTTAGGCACAAGACATGATACAAAAACATGCTTTGATCTTTATTCTGTGTAAGAAGTCCCACTGCTGTGAGAATAAAGAATAAGCAAATTATAAGAAATTTGGACAGGAAGACAAAAAAGCCCATTAATGCGTCCCTCCTCTGGATGGTTCTGTAGTTTATGCAGTGGAGTGTAATATGCTCTCCTTTCCTGGCAAGAAAATACCATTCAGGGGAGGGAGAATCCTCTGCCAAAGGCAGCTTAGCCAACAAGGTCTGAAATGTAGTTGGTAACCTGATTGGAATGCTCTTCTGTTAAACTGTTGGGGATACAACCATGGCACAGAAGAGAAGGAGAAACAGGAGAGAACTTTTTTTTAATGTGGTATTGGCTTATGAGAAGTTCAGCTTTGCAGGATGACCTTCAATCTTAAATCTTAAAAATCTCAAAGTTTCCTTTGATTTGTACACCACTATCTGCTTGGCTACTTCACAAACTTAAGGCACATCATTTTTAATGCCTGTAGCAATGGATCAACCCCACAGACCTATTTACATGGGAACAAACCCCAACCAAACAGAAACCTTTTCCCAACCCAGCGTAAAGAAAAAAGGCTTTAATAAGCATGCAGTCTGTTTTTCTAATAAAACTCCTACTCAGCCTACATCTATTCACCAGTGTGTCCTGTCATCCTTCATGATCAATTCCCAAATTTGATTGCAAGCAGTTTTCATCAGGGATCATGTCTTCTTCATCCCTGTGGACATTCAGATGTCTTCTCTGCAGAGTCATAAACTAATAAAAACAGACACACACATCCATCAGCTAACCTGGCATAAGTAGTAGTCACTACAGACAAATCTTTGCATGTTATTGGACTTACATGTAATCTAAGAGAGCAACAGCTGAGGAATAAAAATGAGCCAAGGTGAGATTTTCTAAGCTTTCCTTTCAGAAACACAATGAGGAGATGGAACCCACACCTTCAGAAGAGCCTGATTTCTGGGTGCCAAGGAATCACTTCCTCAATTTCCTGTAGGGCTCCTTTTTATTGCCAAAGCTTTCTCCTTTGCACTCCTTCTTGAAATCACTCCCCCTGTTGGGCACTGTAAACCAGGGTCTTCCCAAGGCAGCATGATCATTGGTGTGAGGGGTAAAGCAGGTACCACAGGCCACCAGTGAAAGAATCTTGCAGGAGAAAGTTTTAATAGGATCAAGTTCTGTTACAGACTTGATGCTTGGCCCTCAACTCATCAGTCAGCCCCTCTGAGCTGTGCTTGTGATGCCATGGGCTTTAGCTTGCCTTATTTTTTTTTTTTTTCAGATTCTGTGCTGCTTTGATATGTGGGTCTGGGTTTCATATCAGGGGATAGTAAGCTCTCTTCACAGGATAGGTAGACAAAACAATTTTTCCTCTAGCTGGGGACCCAAGGACAATCAATCCAGATCTCAGGCCCAAGTGCATAAACAACATGGACTGAAGAGAAAAAACAAGAAGGATGGGACTTCATGTGCTCGAGCTGTAAGTGGACAATTAGCTCCAATATGCTAATGGACCAAAACTTATAAAAATGTGAGATCTTGTGACCAAGCCCTCTTTTGCTTCCATCTTGGAGCCATCCAGGCTGAGCCACGACTGTGGCTCCAGTACTGCCAGGGTGTGGCCTTTGAAGGCTCTTCAATAAAAATCCTCCTTATTCCCCTTAACTTTGTCTAGCCTCTGTTCCAGCTCCTTAAGGCATCACTTGAAGCAGCCAAGGGCAGCTGCAGGTGGGCACAGCTGTGCCAGGAAAGGACAGAAGTGGCACTGCCAGCTGTCACTGCTGTTACCCTGACTAACATGCCTAGGGCTAGGGGTGGCCTTGCCATTTTGCTCTAGTAAGTACGGTGCTATTCCCCCCTGAACGCATAACCAGGGTTTATAATTCAGTTACATCTCCTTTCTGTCCTTTACCTTGACCAGAATTAGGCTGTAAGAATCCCTTTGCAAGGTGGAGCAGGTTTTTTAATTCCTCTTCCTTCCTTCCACGCAATACATTTGAGCCTTGGACATTTGGCTTTGAAGGACGCAAGAGCAGAGTGTGTGGGATGTGACATTTGCCAGGATTCCTCTTTCATTCTTGTTTCAATGTGCAGGGCCAGGCGAGAATTTTGCTTTCCAATTTTTATAAACTCTGTCCATCACACACCCATGCAGAAAGCAGTGAAAAGAAAAGGTACAGTCACCATGGGATAGAGGTACTGACCTATGGGTTGAGTGCAGGGCTGACAACAACATTTCTGCTTTGAAAAGTTTATCCTGACATGGCTTCATACTGAAACCATCTAACTTCTGCTCTCCACTTAAATAAAGATAATAATAATTATTTGGCTTATATTTTATTTCTTTTCATAATACCTGTATTTCCATTCAGGAAAATAAAAACTTGTCACTATAGGACACGAAAAAACATGAGTGCACACACCGCTGCTCTCAAGGTGAACAAAAGGGAAGTTTATCTTCTGATTCCAACATTTATAGTTTTCCAAAAGTGACAGTGGATTGGAGGGTGACAGTGCCACCTCTCCAATGACACTGGACAAACCAACAGTCCATCAAATTTCTCCTCCTCCATAAAAGAATGCAAAACAATGACTTATTTACAGAAAGTGTGTGAGAAAGTTCATTACAAGAATGTAAACATCAGAAGGCTTAGAAAATCTTTAAAAAAAGGGCGATAAAACAAAAAAAAAAAACAGTGTAGTTTTGTCCCAATGATATCTTCCTGTATCATATAATTACCTTGTGAAGAGCTGTCTATGTGCAGTGCACACAAGCTTGTGTGCACGTGGACACCTTCCATCCATCCCCACACTCACATGCAAACACACTCACGCTGATTTTCCATGTTCTGTCTCCATGTGGGAGCTGTGAGATTGCAGGAGGGGCTGCTAGCAAGGTTTCCCAATGTTTGTTGTGATGAACACCCTACTATCAATTGCCTGTAACTTTGCCAAACTTCTCCTGTCTAGCTGCAGCTGAAATTTTCTCTGCCAGCCACATACTGCAAGCTGAATGCTTTTGGGAAAAACTGCACTGAAGCAGTTCAGTGATCTGGAGCAGGGAAAAGCACACTGTTGTGTCTGTGCTGAAAAACAAATAAGATCTGGGCAACCTGCTAGGATACATACTCTTACTAACCTCATAATTTTTAGCATGGATTTAAGCTTGTCTCAAGGACTTGAGACTTTATTCTAAGAGTGATTTTTGCAATCCACATGAAAAAAATTACCACTTTGGCTTGATGACCAGACTTTGAAGCCTTCTACCTTGCAGCTGAAAATATGAAAAACCTTGAGAGCTAAAAGTTGCAAAGGGAGCAGGGAAAACTGGCACAGCCTGAGGATTGCTGATGCTGCTGGTGCAGCAGGGGATGGACCAGCCCAGCCAAGCAGGAGACTTTGCCATGGTTTTCATGCTCTCCTCTGAGGCCAAGGCACAAGGAAAGGATTCACTCCACTCTGCAAGTGGAACAGAAGAAAACTGGATTTTATAAGCAGGTCCCTATCTCCCTTCCGTTGTACCCTGAAGAGGTGGCCATGTCCACATCCATGACATGAGAAAATTTATGTTTAAATCTACATTTGAGGAAAAGAAATTAATTTTCTTATATGTAGTAACTCAAGTATTCTTCCCTTCATTATGGTTTTTGACTAATACAGCAAAAAACACTGGGTTCCAGCCCATTCACAGTTTCACTTCACATTCCTCTTTGAACTGTGGCACGCTACCTGGTAACGTAGACAATATTTTTAAACAGTAAAAAAGCAATGCAAAACAACAGAAAACCAGGCTAATTAGTGCCTTTCCAAGTAAAAGCACATTTTTGCCAAAATTTTCAAGATATATTTTTCTCTGGGACATACAGGATGATCCCCTGAACAGTCTGATTTGTGTTTTTGTTTTTTTTTTTTTTTTCAGTGTTTAGCTGACTTTAACCAAGAGGTTTTACAAATCTTTAAATTCAACACTTTCAAGGTGCAATGCATCCATACTTGCCACAACATCTAGACAGCCTCAAGATTTTTCTGCTAATCTAATAATCTTAATAAAGCAATTTCATGCTCTAGCACATCTGCTTCCAAAAGACATTTTGCATTATTTTTCTGATTGTGTTTTTGCAGCTAAAGAAAACGGAAATGAATGCTACAATTTACACTGAACACTGTTGAGTTCCTAGTGGAGATTACAAAAAAAGGTTATGATTGGACACACCATAATATGCAACAAACGTTTAGGGAACCATAAGACATAAACTCACTTGTGTTCTTCCTTTCTCGTGGTTAAAAATTGAGAGGATATTGACATTTTGTCCCAGAAACTTACAGCTTTCTCTGTCAGGAAATATTTTCATCCAATATTCTTTGTAGTTTCTTTCAGCTAAGTTCTTTTACCTCTGACTACATGGATTCCCAATAATTCTATTTTACACCCCAATAGCATTAATGCTAGGAATTTTAAGTGAAAATTTTACAACTTCCTATATTTTCCCCCAGACTAATTCATAGTAAATAGTATCTATGACAAAGAACTGATCACAGATAATCTCCATCTTGCTAAGACAAGAAGCAACGGGGTTTTTTCCCCCTTTTATTTATATTGCAGCCATGAGGAAGTAAAATTTATGTTCCTTAATACAGAATTCACAATGCTACTTATTTGATTATTTCCTAGTCAATAAATCCATAATCTTCTGGGCTGCTGAGTATCACTGCTTTTAATGCTTGAGGAAGCAAAGCCCAGTTGGAGAGAGAGATGAAGCATCTTACAGAGTGTAAGGAGAATTTTGCTGAGGGGCAACACTAAAACACCAGTGTATGTCCTAAAGGTAAAACCCAGCAGAGTCTGAATTACAAACCCTGCTGCAGTGCCCAACAGATTCAGGGCTGCTTGTCCACTGTACTTGCCAGTTCCTGGAAGAGTTGTCTCTGTCACTTTTTGTATCCAAACAACATCCCCCCAGAGTTTTAACTGCTGCACAAATAGAAATATGACATAAAGGACAAAGGATAATTTTGGCCTGCTGACAGTTTTCGTGTCCATGGGTTAAAGAAAGTTAATAAGAGAGTTTACTGTGTGTACCACTTGAACACTAAAAACGTTCCTCAAGAGGTTAAAAGTTCAAAGTTGAGTCAAAGTCTGCACTGCCTCCACTCTTCCCTTTTAATTATCTGAGGTCAGGAAGTTAATAATACCAGAAATCCCCAGTAGAGACCTCTTGCTCAGTGTATGAACTTTAAACTTGTTCAGCTTTTTTCAAAGGGTAAAAAGTTCAGTGGAAACACAGTGGATTTTCCCTCTGGTCTCCACCAATTCAACCTCAAGGGTTAAAAGTTTAACTGTAAAAGAGGAACCTTTGTTCTCTGAGCTACATTTACAGAGTTCACTTATTAAAAGGTAAAGATTTCAAACGGCAGCTAAAGTCCAAAGTGATTCTTTTCCATAATGATGAAAATATCGCAATAAAAGCAAGTCCTTTGATCTGTTATCACTTCCCTCAGAAGTGACTGTCAAAACTTATTTTCCTCTTTATTTTGAACTTTGGACAAGTAATGGAGCCACATGGGTCCCTAAGGCCACGTATATCTGTTAAACAGCAACATGCTGCATTTGTGAATTTGTTCTACATTTTTCAGCCAGGCAGGATCTTCTCCCTGCTGAAACATTTGTGGCAGATGTTTCTCCAGCAGGACTTTTTGCACAGTTTATTTCACACAAGCTCAGGTTCACAGCTCTGACAATGGGGAACGTGACAAGTATAGGTGTTCTCACTATCTTCACTCTCTAAAGACAAAGATCCCCCTGCTGACCCTTTGCAAACTGTGCTGCTAGAAAATCTAAAAAACAGCTAATCTAAAATATATCTGGTTTTACATAAAACAGTAAAATATATCTGGTTTTACATAAAACAGTTGAGATTTGAGCTATGGAGTTCCCTGGGGGGTATTCAATAGGTGCAAAGCATCTGATATTAATTGGTGTGGGTCGAAGGTTTCCAAAAAGAGGAAAAGCCAACAAGAAGGTTACTTTTGTTTTTAGTATTTGTCCCGGTCTAATGGCCAGGATAAGTATTTAAACAACTGAAATAGGAAATGCTCTTGGCTCGGAAGATAATAGATTGCTATGCATGGATTTGAAAATCTTGAAAAACAACAAATTCTAATTTGGGCCTTCCTTAGGGAATCTCTTATAAGGTGAGTTTTGGATTGCAATGGTGTGAGTGACCTTTTTATTAAAGATCAGCTTTTTAAAGTTGAAATATTCCCAGAACAGCTCATTTCCCAGTTCTGCTTCATTTATGAAGAAGTTGAAGCTCAGTATTTCAGGCCTGCTGCACTCACAAGAAAAAGCCCTTGCTGTGTACCTGAAAGTGTTGCTCTGACCAATACCTGTGACTCTGTTCTTTGATACAAACCTCACCAAATCAATGCAAGCTCTCACTTAGGAAAGCTTTAGGTCTGCCAATCTCACTCACAACAGAACACTCAAGATTATTCTACTCCACCTGACCCATGCTTAGAAGAACTACTCAGTTTTGAAAAATTCGGTTTTAAATTTAGGTCTACTCTAAAATTTCTCTAACTGGGATGTACCCCACACTTTGCATTTCCAGACCTTTCTCAGAGACCAATATTCACCACTGTGTCTATAAAATGCACTTTGCAATGAACCTGCATTGCAATGAACCTCTAAATTACTCTTTCAGTTTTTAATTTTCTACAGACTTTGCATGACCTGATATTCCATTTAACCTATCGTTCATCAAGCACTAATACAAGCATCTCTTCTTTATCATTTTGCTCCCTTGTTTACACAGTCAGATGAAGACTAGAGCAAAGATAAGCTTTTCTTGATTATTCTGATAAACATTTTCTCTCCCTTTTGCGTAACCAACTCTTGAGCTCTCTCAAGTTCAGTTCAGCAGGAGATATTTGCTATTCTGGCAGAACTACTTTACTAGGTCCAAAGGTTCCAAAGTTCAGCTGAAGATGCTGACCTTAGGCCAGGGTCTAGTTGGGCCAGCCCTGCTGTGTTTTCACCAGGCTCTCTGAAGAGGGAGCTTGGCATTAACTCTGCCTGACCCTCCCAGCAAGCTCCACTCAGACGACAAACCCACAAATTAACAACAGATTCTCTAGGTTACAGGCCATCCAGATAGAGGAAAGAATGACTGAATCTGATTATGGAGCCACTTATGAGACTTGCAATAGGTAGCATTGCATAATTTTTTATTGGAAGAGGTCCCTTTTGGACATAATTGCCATTTTACTCAACTAATTATAATTATGCTTAATACAAAAATAAAAAAAGCACAGACTGTTCAATAAAGCTGACACTGACAATATTTGTGCAGAGCATGACTGTTTCACAAATATAATCTGAGTTCAAGTGATTCCAGGACCAAATTGAATACCTGGCAATCAGACACCCATAAATTATCATTTTAAATGGAGCAGACACTTTCAGAGTCAGTGAGATATGAACTATTCCAGTTCACTTTTGCTTCTCTATCAGTCTCCACATATGCCCTTTTGTTTTAACTCTAGCTAATCCATGTTTCTATGAACTAATTTAAACAGGCTTTTGCTGTGCTTTAATCTTCAGGCTAAAACGTGGTTTTTCTTTGCAAAAGAAACTTCCCATGCAAAACTGCTAACACATACTGTACTCTTTTAAAACTGGGTTGTTGGGGTTTTTTTGATAGTGCATTTGTAGCCACAGAGTCTAAAGCCAGTACTTCAGAGTATTTCTTTACTCATTCCTGCCATCATGTCACCCCCTTCACAGTCATGCATCTGTACAAAAGCACTCCTGAATGCAAAATTCACCCTCTGACAACCAGTGTAGGAGAAGTGCTTTCTAGAATGCAAAGCTCTGACCTGAGAGTACCACCAAGTTGCACTGGGAAGATGAGAGGATTGCACTTCCCTCCTGGCTGGCAATCCAGCCCAGTGTTTCCACCCTCCTGCTCTCTCATTCTCCTGCTCTGTGTGTGCAGAAGTTTAAATTAAAACAAACCAGCCACAATCTGTGGTAGCTTGTATGCAGTCACACATTCAGATCTGTTGCCTTTGCAACAGGGTGGTGACCTCCCCACTGAGGAGCAGGGAAAGGTGCTAACTTTGGAAATTTCTCCAAAATGAGTCACTGGCACTGGTGAGAAGAGCCCTGAATGACACACTGTACTGAGGGTGGGGCAAGGGGCAGGGACTGGATGTTTTCATCATCTCTCCACTTTGTCATGGCTCTACTATGGCTTGTTTCATTTGCTTTTCCTCCTCTCCATTCTCTGCTAAGTCATTCTGCACCACTTGTGCCCTTTTACTGTAAGCCCAAGTGACAAAGCTCTGTCCCTTGCCCTGCAGGAACATACTGCCATGACAGATACCAGGAAAAATCAAAATAATTTGAACGTCTTTCCAGCAGAGAAAGCTCCTCTGGATTTGCTGCTCCTCATGACATATTCAGTATGAGAAGAGAAGGAGAGAACATAGATTCAATCACCATATGCTACAAGTAAGCCACCCACAGATAGCACATAATCTGAAGCTATAGCCCCTAAGTTTAGACCTAATGGGTCCTTTAGAACAAATGGATCTTGCCTCATAATGCAGCTCCTGCTCATCTAAAATGGACAGAGCCAAGAAAAATAGCTGGATGCCAGCTGCTCACAGTACATTTCACACAAAACTTGTGAAAAAACTCAGTCACAGTGAAGAGCAAACCATCTACAGACAGCTCTAACAGGCACTTTGGGCTCCTACTATTCTTTTATTGTAGCATTTTCATGTCTATTATTTTACTGGAATGGATCCACTTAATAAAGGATGATGTGTCTTGTAAGGAGATGATCAGATTATCTCTCTGATAGCTGCAGACAAAGGTGATGTGAAAAGGGAAAGAGCCTTCTCTTCTGCACCCAAATCCTTCTGCAGGTGATTCATTTGCAATTCCTGCAGCCACAAACAACAAATCCTATGTGAATGGTAGGACTCATTTTAATTTGGTGATTTACTAATTCAGAGGAGAGAAAATCCCTTCTCCCCTTATGAGGACAGAACCACCTGAGCTCAGAATCTGGTGTGCTGGCCACCATTAGGCTCACAGTTCCATGCCAA
This sequence comes from Ammospiza caudacuta, assembly GCF_027887145.1. Taxonomy (NCBI): domain Eukaryota; kingdom Metazoa; phylum Chordata; class Aves; order Passeriformes; family Passerellidae; genus Ammospiza; species Ammospiza caudacuta. The sequence continues at coordinate 11,073,687 of NC_080594.1, forward strand.
AATTATGTCCTATGACACCAAAAAAATCAAAGGCCATAAAAACTCACAGTTTTCAAGTAATCCCTCAAGACCCAGGCCCCTGAAGTACTGAGCCTTTTTGTCCTTTCAAGAACAGCAACAAACGGAAATTCTTCAGTGTGTGAAAAAGTCTGGAGCAAGCTCTGCAAATGAAAACACATGGCAGGACTCTCATCCCTCATGCAGGGAGCACACATGGAGGGAACAACTTGGTCCAGCTTGGAATGTACTGGCCACTGAAACACAGCTTCTTCTAAAGACACATCTTACCCAAAAGAGAAGAATGAGCACAGAGCAAGAGACGGATGAGGACAGGACAACATAAAAATGGCTACAAACTCTCATCAGGACTGTGGGATGAGCAGTCCTAAAACCGGGGTCTTTCAAAACCCCCCAAAAATTAACCTAACCCCCTAAAACTGGGGTCTTTCAAAACCCCCCACAAATTAACTTAAACACACTCCTTTTGAAACCAGTTTGTGTGCTAGCCCCTCTCTTTCCTTTTACAAAGAACATTGAAGGTCATTATAGCAAAGAGCTCCAGGCAAATTTCTCAAAGTTCACAGCACCTCATGAAGACAATTCACTTCCATAAATAAAGGGTGATAACTAATATGAATTCTGATAAGATTTGGGAGTGCCCAGTGGAAAAAAAAAATTCTGCTTTGAATTATCCAAAAATATGAGTAAGCCATGTAGAAATAATTAATCATATACAACTCATTATAATTAAAAATGTATTCTCAAATAGCTTCTTGATTGAGAACAAATGCCTCATTAATCTGGGGCACACTGACTTAGGAACATAAGAAACGTCAAGCAGAGAATGATGACCAAAATGACACAGGACTCCACATGCTGCATGTGCCCCATCTCAGAGGCTCACAGGGAACACTCACTGCAAAGGTCAGGGAATGTGGTGACTTGCGAAAAACTCCACTGACATCTGATTTTTTTTTTAAGTCAAATTATTTCACTGTAGACCAATAAACTTTATAGGAATTCAAAGTGTCTGTGTTGTCATCCCATCTGCCATTGTTTGCAGTCATACCTTCTACTCCAGTATTTCTCTGGGAACATTTCTACTGCTACTACTTTTACATAAACAAGAGCTGCATCTCACTCTACGTCCACATTCCACTTTTTAGACAAAGGTGAGTTTCCTCTGCCCATGATACAGGTGAATTAGGAGGGGCCACAAACCACAGTGGCCTAACCCCAAACCTGGTCTGATACATCTTCCCTCACAGCAGGGTTTGCTGTCCTGGGCTTGGTACCCTGTTACTCAGCTATCCCAACATAAAGCAAGCTCTTTGAAAACTCCTTTCTGGACTGAAACTTGCTTATAAAAGGCTTTACCCTTCAATTTAATAAAATTTCATTGCTGATTTTCAAAGACTATAGTCTCTAAAAAAAAAATCTCATTGTTACAACATTGTAACTTAGAGAAGAAATTTCACTACATGAATATTTCACAGTAGAACCTCTGGTGCAAATATCATAAATGATTCTTTTACCTTAAAGAATTGATTTTGTTGGTAGATTTCACCCAGGGAGTCAGAACCAGCTCAAGTGGCAAACCCAAGCTTTTTAGGTCTTTACACCATCAGCAGACCACTTTCAGCTGCAAATTTGCTGAGACAATTAGGCCATTTGGGTTCAACAGCAGTTTGAAATGAAGAAGGATTTTACAGAGCAGCTTTGAAAACCCAGTTAACACCTCTTTTTTTCCTGTAGTCTATTAAGGAAGACCCTGTCACCATGACCATGAAGGTCACCATGACCATGACGCCAATTTCCTTCCATGGAAAGACATCACCTTTGATAAAAATGCAAATGCAAGCCATGTTTTGAGTTTCTCAAAAGAAAGGAAACTTCTTGAAGAAAACAAAATTGTGTAGAGAAAATTTGGATTTTGCTGAAAAGTTGTTTGCTGCTTCAGAAATAGCTCCACTGCATTAACATTGACAACTGGCTGAACTCCAGCAATGGGTCACAGGAGTTATCTTGTGAGCTGTTTATGGGAGCTCATAAGGATCTGTCCCAAATCTTACTTCTCTATGCCCTATATTGTGTTTCCTATTATACAGAGTGAAGTTTAGGAGATTTGTTGGACAGGGGTTAAACTACTTAAATTTAAATGTTTTTAAAAATTTATTCCAATTCAATTTCTGTGCAGTGTAAACTGTACAGATACATATGAAATTTCATTTAAATAGCCTGAAAGGCATTCTTACAGATTAAAAAAAAAAAAAAATTACAATCACAGGGGAGTGTCTTGCCTGCAACAGCTGTCTGATCAGAGGATAATTCAATATAGCATAATTTACCTTTCACATTTAAGCAACCGGACTTCAGAAAAAAGTACTGAAAAATCTCATTGAAAGCTAAATTTAAATGAGAAACCTTGAAATCATGCTTTGTCAAATAATTCTGAGCAAAGAATGCTTTAAATGAATCACAGATTTCACTGAGCTATTCCACAGACAGAGAAGATTTACATCCATTAAATAAAGTACTCATTGCATGTTAAGTTCTACTGTCTCTGGACATTCACCTTCATTTTCCAGTAACACAGTTAAAAATGTTTAAGTGCATATTCCTAGAATAGAACTATAATTGGATCATGGTGTTTATTTTACTGCAGTTCATCCAGTTGCCCCTTCTGCTTTCCCAGCCTGGCAGCTCCCTTTGGGGAGAGCCTAGCTCCCAACACTCATCACAACAGAGCCTGCTGAGTTTTCACTGGTGATTAGAAAAATGGGAAAAATGGAAAAATTCCGAGAACGGACGGTGTAGGTGAAGAGATTCCCGGAAAAAAATTGTGCAATTCCACACTGTCACATAAAATGTGGAACTCAAAAGGGTAGCTATGAGTTTATGGATCACAGATCCACACTCTGATCAATTTGAAGAGCCCAAATAACCATGCAGAGGATGGCAGGGAAAAAGTGGAGGATTGGGTCAGTGCCCAGGCAGGACATAACAGGGCTCAACCTACAGAATCTTTCCTTTAGCAGCAGATCCCATTCAATCTTTCCTTTAGCAGCAGATCCCATTCAATCTTTCCTTTAGCAGCAGATCCCATTCAATCTTTCCTTTAGCAGCAGATCCCATACAATCTTTCCTTTAGCAGCAGATCCCATTCAATCTTTCCTTTAGCAGCAGATCCCATACAATCTTTCCTTTAGCAGCAGATCCCATACAATCTTTCCTTTAGCAGCAGATCCCATTCAATCTTTCCTTTAGCAGCAGATCCCATTCAATCTTTCCTTTAGCAGCAGATCCCATACAATCTTTCCTTTAGCAGCAGATCCCATTCAATCTTTCCTTTAGCAGCAGATCCCATTCAATCTTTCCTTTAGCAGCAGATCCCATACAATCTTTCCTTTAGCAGCAGATCCCATAGGATCTTTCCTTTAGCAGCAGATCCCATAGGATCTTTCCTTTAGCAGCAGCTCCCATAGGATCTTTCCCTTCAGCAGCAGATCCCATACATCTTGCCCACGTGGCTGCAGAGCAAACAGAGCAGCGTGGCAGTAAACAGAGGCTGGGGTCAGGGTGACCTGAGGATCAGCAGTGGCAGGATGTTCACTCTGAACTGGGATGAGATAGCACATGCTGAGCCAAGCCTTGACTCTGAGCCAGCCTCCCTTCCCCCAGGGCTGGGTGCCACTGCAGAGGATGTGTTTGCAGATGCAGGGCAGGAAAAGGGACTCAGATTCTGTGGCCTCTTCCATATCTCTGTACCTGTAACAATCCCCTCAGCGTGCTGGATCAAACCCTCCTGCATCCCTGCACTTCTCTATTTGCAAATAACAAACATCCAAGCATGTCTTACAGCACCACATGATGCCCAGTGGATGTGCCTGGTTTGTGGTAGCTCCACCAGTTCATTGTCAGCATTGATCAGCTGATCAATTATCTGCCACATGACTCCACCAAATCCTAACAACCTCTGTCAGGAATTTAAATATGTGATGGTATTTTCAAAACACACCTCATTTTCACACAAACAAACTTTCCTAGGTTATGGTTTAAAACAAATCCTCAGATAATCTCTTATTCCAATTAAATTTAATCCCCTAAATAAACTGCAGCAAATTAGAGGCAAAGGTGAGAAGGCTACTGAGGTAAAAGAAAGTCTATGGGGGGATGACACACAAAGAAACTGTAATAAAAGTTTTCTCATGTACTGCCCACACGTGCCATCTGCACAGTTATTGATTCAAGGTCTGGACTGGTTGGTTTTTTTCTGTTATTTGAGTTATAAGGAAACCATATTTGGCAGAATTTAGAAATGCATTCCTTGTATATAACCATGCTGCCAGTGGTCCCTGGGTGGATCCAAATTTGGTCCTGCTGGATGCAGAGTACAGCTCCCACCTCTGTCCATGCAAACTGCCCCTGAAACAGCACAAACGTGTTCCACCCTCACCATAATTTTTTTTTAATCTGTAAGACTGCTTTTCAGGCTATTTAAATGAAATTTCATATGTATCTGTACACCCTTCTAGGAGCAGGCTGCAGCATCTTTAAGAGAACAGTCTGGGCTTTTCAGTTTTAGTCATATCCTTCTATTCTCTCTAATATGAATTTTAATCTGACACAGATTTTTTTCATACTGAAAATCATCTTTTTGTACTGAATTGTCATCTTTTTGCTCACACTCAGAGTTGGTCTAAACTTTATTAATAATTTTGGTTCTCATTATAGTAGCATTAATAATGAAGGACTCATTTGGCATTAATCTAGACACCATATACATGTTTGTAGAAATTCCACTGCAATCCAGCAGTAGTTTGCTGTTCCTGCCAATCCTGATTGAATATTTCAGCACTACAGCACAAAAATAATTCTGAGAATTTTTGAAGACTTTGGTACACTCTGCATACTTGGTAAGAAGTTTAATGACGATTGTTATTGCTTTTATTGAATTGCTTAAAATGTGTTTCAGCTGTCTCATAAACATTAAACTGTCTCCCATGACTTGCATCACAGTAACATAAGCACAATTATCTAATGCCTTAGCTGCCTTTAACAGCAGTTTAAGCCAATCCAGCTAGCTTTATACCCAGGCCATTTAGGAGAATTCATCCCCCTTCTGAGGTAGCTCTGCTCTCCCATTCAGCGTGGGTGCAGTGGGCAGCAGCATCTCAAACATGCATGGTGGTGTTTGCAGCCCCTGGCTAAGCACAGCCTCAGGCTCATTTCAAATCTAGAATCTTAAATATCTAGTTTAAAAACTGAGACTTCAAGTGACATTACAGATGTCTTTCAGCAAATCAAGGTCTTAAGAACTGAGTGGACTAAAATGATATTGATAATTTCTCTTTTTCTCTTTTTCATCTCAAATCTACCTAATAGAATTTTTCAATAAATCCAGGAATAAAATGTATTTTAAAAAATTATGGTATAGGTATTACAGTGCCTCTCACTACCTTTCATATAAATTTCTAACAGGGTTAAAGGGGAGGATTTCCATTTTCTAATTGGATTTCTTTCCTAATAGCATTGTCTCAATAAGAAAGCCTACATGGCACATTATGACAGCATGACAGTGGAGTAAGGGAAGACATGGCCATGGAGTAGGAGTCAGGAAAAATAGATCTCAGTTAGAGACTTCCCATGGTCATGAGTCATTCAACCATGCAGCCCTTTCCTGTGCCACATATTTTGCCATCTAAAATGAAGAAGAAATTATGTTGGACCTGTGGAGTTTCCACACAGCTGTCAGAGTGGATGATCAAGCTTCTGCACCCAACAGTCCATAAAATTCAAGTGCAAGCTCATGTGGCACCCTGAGAGAAGCACAGTCAGTGTTCTACCAATGCTTCAGAGTCAGCCAGGCTTAAACAAGCCATGGTATTTCAGATATAGCCCCACTCAGGGTAATAAAACCCAGCACTGCATAGAGATCACATCCAGCTTTTGCCTTATGACATTAGAACTTAAGCCTGGTCCTAAACTGTACCACATTCTAGTCTAGAGATACCAACAAACAGAACAGAGCTCACTTTTTGACCTTTTGCCACCTGATGCCCTTAAAATTAACTCACCACAGCTCAAATTTAGGGCAAAATCCAGCTAAAAGCTTTGACATCTCAGAAAATCCATCCAAACAAAACTACCCAGTATTCTCTCCAGGTCTGTGAATAAATGCCACTGAATTTTCAGTTGTTTGTAGCTATGAAAAAGTGGGGCAGGAATAATTGCCTCTTGGCCAGCCATACTCTTGGTTCCAACAAAATGAAATCACAAAAAGAAAATTCTATACTCTAGCCCTCCACTACAATACTACTTGTAATGAATTGTTTCTACTACCTCTAAAACCACTTATGATTTTTAAATACAGAGACTTGTTCGCCCAAGTTAAAAAAAATATTAAAATCACAACCCTGCCATAGAAAGAAAACTCATTCTTTTCATATGTGAAAAACACAAATTATGTTAGATCACTGAAAGTGTTTCTATGCCGGACTCAAAAAGCATAACCAGACAGACCATGAGGAAGACTGACAGCTGACTTCAATACTCACAAGAAAACTTTTAGCTGCACAATTAAGTTTGACTGGACAGCAAATTTTTAGATAGCCAAATAAAAAGAAAATTAATTCCACCCTAACACTCTTCTCTTTTATTCCAGATTGTCTCCACCTGAGCCTGCCAAGAAGAGCATGCTCAGAAAAAAATCTATTTTCTCCCCTTCAGCTCAGCAGTGGTGGAAAGTCCCCACCATAAAGACAGTTATGTGAGTAAAATCATACTGTGTTGCAAAAAAAATGAAAACACCCATATTTTAACAGAGAAAAGCCTAATGAATGATTCAACGGAATAACAATAAGATTTTTAGGAAGTCTTGCATGAAAACATACATTAAAAAGAACAGTGTTATCATAGTAATAATGTATAATTATCCCTTCACATTTATCTTGCCTCGAATAGACTTTCTCAAGAAGGCAAGAACTAATATTCTCATTTTACAGCTAGCATATCATAGAGCAAAATATCCCTCTCAAAGTTGTGTAGGAGAGCACATTGTGGATTCAGGCATCCTGCATAACTTTGCTTTTATTATATAACTCTATTTCAGTTTTAAAAAAGCAAAAACAACCAACCAATCGAAACAAAACAAAACCCCGCAAATGAACCAACCAACAAAACAAACAAAACAAAATACCAAACCCTAAACAAATAAACAAACAAACCCAAAAAAACCATATGAGATTCTTTGCAGAAGAAAAAAATTGTGTTTGAAGGATGTCTGACCGCATGATGAATCAAAGCCTTACTACACAATTCTGCAACCTGAAGCATCTGCTTGCCAGGTTTCAGAGTCCAAGGAAAAGGAACAGTTTAAAAATTAAGAGATGAAAAGAGATGAAAAAAGCATTTTATCAAATTTCTATAGTTGTTTCAGTACTAAAAGAATTTATAAAACAATACCTATCTACCCCAGTAGGTGCACATGAACTTAAGAGTTTATGTGACACAGTTGTTCAGGAACCCCATTCTCAGTGTGTACTAAGATAATCACATATACCAACTTGCTTTCTGTATTTCCATTGTGCCAGCATTGTGCAAAGATTTTTACTTCCCATATTTAGTGAAAATGCTGTGAGTTTCCCATCTAGATAAACATGAACACATAGATGCACATGCACAACTTTCCTGAGGAAAACAAGGTGAATAAGCAGCTGCATTTTAGGGCTGGAGGACTGCAAAATGCAACTTGTTTTGCTTATTGTCTTGCAATTTTGGGGGTAAAAATGAGGCACAGCCTTATTTTGAAGGCTGTATCCCAGCTGAGGGATGTGGCAATGTGCCATCCATGGCAGCTGAGGGCACATTCAGGTGCCTCCCAGCAACCTGGAGACTTGTGGGAAGCCCAGTAAGGACTCAGATCATCCTAAAAAAACAGGCCAAGGGGTTACAGGCCTGAGGCAGGGATTTGGGACATGTCACAACTCACAAGGAAGGGCTTGAATTACAAGGAGCAAGAAAGCGCTAAGACTGAACTATATTTTAAGCATGTAATCTCCCATCATGTGGCATTATTGAGGAAGCTGCTTGAGCTTGGGGGTGGCAGGGCTTATTCTCTTAGTGAGAGCTGGTGTGTTAGCAGGAGATTATGGCAGGGCAGGAACAGAAAAGGAAAAGGATTGCAGTGCCTGTGACGTGGGAGGGAAAGGAGGTTACGCAGGGAGAGCCACAGAAGGGAAAAGATCCACAAAGGGAGGGGGCATGTGGCTGATGATGAACAGGCTGACAGCCTCTCTGGAATAAAAATCAGCTGTTTAAAGTTGGAGCCTGAATCCCAAAGCGAGAAGTCACTGAACGTCCATTTTGAAGGAGGGGAAAAATAAAAAAAAAATGTTAAGTGTGAAATATATATTAGATTAGCAGCCATGGGATTAAGCTAAGCATTGCTGTACAGTTTGCTGTACAGGAATTTTTCATCCAGATATGCAAAACCTGCTCACTTGATTGATGGCTGAAGTCCTCAAAAGCAAGCTGGATAAGCTGACTCTGTTGCTTTCACTGAGGCTGAAGCTGTGCCAACCTTTTTCAGAATCAATACCTGGAGATGCTTCCAAGGCATCACAATAAAGCCTTGGCATTGTTACAAATGAGAAAGCACCCTCTCCAGATCTGCATGTGCCTGCTGCCTTTTGGACAGGTTTGGGCTCCTAAATCTTTCATCCCTCTTGCAGCAACACAAAAGAGCCACTGTGCACTTAAGGCAGCCAGTGGGGATAGGGAAGGCATTTAACAAGGTTCACTGCAGTTTCAACGCCCAATTTAAACTTTTCCAAAAGAGATAAAAAGTAATAAGGCTGCAAATCCCTGTAGTTAAGACTATCACGTCTCTGTATGCACATAAGAGTAAGCAGCTGCTAATTCAAGTCACTGATTTATATTAACCAGACATAGGAAAGGCTAGACATTTTTTTTTCCCCTAAAAAAATCAATACATGAATTAGTAAGGGTTTGGGGCACATAGGCTCTTGTCACAGTCATTCCAAGTGCTCTTTTGTCATCTTGTCAGGTGGAAATCAAGTAAAAAATGGTTATTACTCTTTTTTATTGGAAAAGGCAGCAACAGAAGCAGTATGCCTGTTCTTTCTCCGGGGATTTTTCCACATATTTTCTGTCTTTGATTTTCAGTATTTCATTTTTGCACTGATCTTCCCTTGTAATTCTTCTTCATTGTCTGCTTTATGTTTTTTGGGGCTCAGTAATTGTCATGACACCCAGTCCCTCTTTTTTAAGGACCTGCAGAGTTTTTAGTATTGCAGGTGGGTCCCAAAACCTCATCAGTGCTTCCTGACCACACCAGGCTTGACAACCCAGATCCCAGAAGCTACATGTATATAAATCTATTATCAAAAACTGTTTGAAAAAACAGTTTAAAAAAACCTTTGCAAAAACTGAGGCTGCTCTTGATAATTCCTCCCCACACCTTAGCTGTTATTGTTCTAGATATTAAATAGGACCATAATGGCCCTTATTGGGCTTTCTTGGGCACCATACCTAACCAGTTCACTCAGGGGCTGTTTTGGAGGGTGGAAAGATAAAGGCAGAAGTGCAGGAGAGCAGGGCAGCACAAGCATAAATAGGAGAAAGCACAGAAGAGATCCTGAACAGAGGGAACTTCAGCCACTATAATTACCAGAGACCAAATTTAACTGTGCTACACTGATTTTTGCAAGAAGGAGCTTCTTATCTATTAAAGATGAAGCTGAGAGCTTCAGTTTGATGGCCTAGTTCCTTTCTGAGGGTATCTCCAGAGATGCAGCCTTCCTGGTGGCTTTAACAGCACCATTCCATCAGTTTCCTTAAATCTTGGATATTTCACTTCACATTACCTCCATTATCAAGTTGCTTTGTTCAGCAGCTTTGAAATATTATATAACACCAATCCTCCTTGTCCCCTTGAATACAAAATATTGCTATTAATCCTTTTGTAACTGTGAATCTAGGTTATATAATTTCTTCTGTAGACTTTTTCTAAAGTTGACAGAAAATGCAGAAGAGGTCTTTTCCTGATTTAAATTTTAGAACTTGTCTCAAATGAAAAACTACTCTATTGGCCTTTAGGCAGAGTATCAACAGAGACAGAAATATTTAAGCAAAACCTAGGATGCACTGAAAGACAGAAGGTGCTGATAAAGTCTTCTAGGCATTTTCAAATGTAGACTGAAATCATTGTAAAAATTAGACATGTATCAAAAATATAAAGCTGAGCTTCTTTGTAATGAGGAGCTTGGTTGTTTTATGGCATGGTATTTTAGAGATCCTAACTTCAATGTTTATCATTTCTTACAAATTACTCAAAAGTTATTCAGGTAAAAAAAACCCAAACATTCAGTCTAGGTGTCCCTGGCACATGGAACACATGCTAAATTTCTGTTAAATACTGTGAGAAAGTTAACAACTAGACTCTCTACATTCACATTCAGAAGCATCATAAGCTAAGTAATTTAACCAGTGATGATAAAATAAATCATGTTCTTTTTAAGGCTATGCACCTAAAAGCTGGTGAATGAAAAGTGACTTTTACCCAGTGGGCAAAGCTGCTAGATGAATTTCAAGTCCTGTAGATTAAAGAAAGAAAAAGTTATCTTTCTCTGTGCATTGAATTCAATTCAGATTCCCATTCAGGTCTGAGTAAACTCAGTAGGCATTTTCCATTTATCTTCAGTGAGCCACAGATCAAGCTCAGGAATCATGCTTCAGCCTGAGAGGAGATCCTACTGTACTGCCATTGTCTCTGCTGATGTAACAGACCTGCAGCTGAATGATCTTCAATTCTGAAATTTCATAGACTGAGAGATAAACCAACTATAATACTTTTAATTTATTAACTGAGAAAAATTAAAATCAGAAAAGCCCACTCTAGAAATGCAAAAAAGGGGGGAAAGCTATATTTATCTTATTTTATCTGGGAAAACAACCCCAAATTTCCAAAATTTAACAATAAAAGGGCTGTAAACAGTTAGTCTATCTAGAGCAATGGCTTCAAACTGGAGGATGAATTTAGATTTAGATATTGTGAAGAAATTCTTCCCTGTGAAGGTGGTGAGGCCCTGGCACAGGATGCCCAGAGCAGCTGTGGATTCCCCATCCCTGGGATTTTCCAAGGTCAGGTTGGATGGGCCTCTGAGCAACCTGGGATAGTGCAAGGTGTCCCTGCCCTTGGCAACCAGGTGATCCCTAAAGTCCTTTCCAACCTAAATAATTTAATGATTCATCAGAAGAACAAGAAACAATGAACAAAGTGTTCACTCATGATTGTGCAAATTACCCACTATGGCTCCACTGCCTCTTCCAATTAATCTGCTCCTTGACACATGGGTAACCCTGGGAAAAAAGGAACACCCTTCCAGGAAAAGCTTCATAATTTACTTTGTCTCGTGCTGAATAGCCTTGAAAGCCCAACAGAAACCATGAGGCAGCATGAGAAAACATCACCCACAGCTAAACAACACATTCTGCTGGAATAGAAAAACCTGAAGCTGCAGGTTTAGGAGCAGATTGGAGTGTGTTCACACTGCCCAGCAAACAGGGAAGAGGAATTTGGGTATTTGCCCCTATCACTGTCCCACTGCCTGGGGAGCACCAAGACACTTCTGGCCTTTTGCTGCTGACTCTATTCAAATCCTCCATTTTCTAAGCTTTCACCTGTAGTCTTGATAAATGAGATCTTACTGTGTATGTTCAATGAGTTCACGAAGATATACAGCTAATCAGAGCAAGAGTAACCTGTAAACACTAAAAAAGTCATTTTTTAAAGGAAAAAAATAAAAGAGAGAATGCATTTTCCCCTGGTATACACCTAACTATTTCATGTCGCAGCTATGGTCTTGCTTCTGACAGAATTTTTTTAAATAAGGGCAAATTTTTTTTCCCTCCAAACCAGCCTAATTTGTTTGTTTGTTTTTTTTGTTGTTTTTCATTTGTTTGTTTTGTTTTGGGGGGCTTTTGGTTTTGTTTTGATTTTGTTTGGGGGTTTTTTTTGTCGTCTAAAGAACCACAGCAAGCGCCAATGCTTGTAGAAATCTAGAAGAAACATATTTGTGATTAAATTATTAACCAGGACTTTCTATACCAGGAAGGTGTGACTGGAAGTATCAAGGCTGAGACAGACATTCCTCTGCTTAAAATTCAGTGTGAAGCATATGGAAAGTGAGACACCAGGATGAGTTTTGAAATCCTTATGCAGAAGAATGTGGGAGCCAACCAGCTGCTGTTTGATTTAGATTGTGCAGTGAATAAGCAGTGTCACCTGGCTACAAAAGGGAAATAAAAGGTTAATAAAACTACCTAGGTTAATAAAATACAGCCAGTATTACAAGAAGGAAACTTTCCTGCATTCCTCTGTCAATGCAAATATTGGCTATTTCAGCCCTTCTGCTTAATGGGAGATTTCAGTACTAGATACATCAAAATATGTAGGTTTGAACCAGTTCTAGAAATGAAATTCTAACACAACAGGATTTGAAATAAAGAGTATTCTGGTTCAAAAACAGTTACAGGAACTTGCCTACAATGGCAATGCATTTCAGGAGACTGCCTGAATGCATAAAGGTAATTTCAACTTAATTATTTTTTCAGTTATGTGAAGATTTTAGACAAATGTGTGAATACATGTTAGAATTCCTCACTCTTCATTGAATCACTGGGCTGCAATTAAAAGCCTGGACCCTAAAAACAGGTATAAAACATGGCATGTAATATTTTTTACATCAATTTTTGGAAAAAGTTATGTTTTTCAAGATCCCCACAGAAATTAATTTTCTGGCATGCACAACCATCAGACATCATACCTCTTTGCTTATGGGGGCATTTTCACACCAAGCTTTCACATTTGCTGCGGTTGATTGCATTCCATCCAGAACTTCCCATTGAATTCTAAGGGCTCTAGAGAATGCCATCAGCAACCTAATGTTTTCTACCTTTCAATTTAAGTTTCTTTGAAGCTAAAAATAGACTTTTCAGTAGAACATCTTTCGTCCTTATACTTTAATTATATTATTCTAACCCAATAATATTTTTACATTGAAAATATGCACAGCTGTGATACTTCCAGAAGATGTGACACCTTCAATTTTATTAAAGGCCTTATTAAAACTTATCCAGATTTCTCAATGTTAGATGCTAAGCTGTGGTTACAAGGCTCAGTTTTATCCTAGAAAATGTGCTTCTGTAAGTAGAATATGAGTGGTTATTTTCCAGTTGTTCTGTAACTTAAAACACAGCACTACTAATTTCTGCAAAACAACAAACTCAACAAATTTGGGTACTTTTTTTAAGGAGCCTATGTGGCCCACAGCAGGATAACTAAGAAAAAGGTTTGGTGATCTCTGGTTTAGATGTCTATTGAATGACAACAAATATCATGGTGTTGTGCTTGCAAACCACTGATAATCTGAGCTAAAGCAGACCAGCATTGGACAGCATTTGACCAGTGAATTCATATGACACATGCCATGATGCTCCCTACATAAACTGAGCTGATATGCTCTGAGGATACAATTACACTTCTGATCCTAAAATACATAACCTTGGAGAGAGTTCCTAGGAAGGAAAACAAGAAAAATGAGTAACCAGCATTTCCACTGGGAAAACAATCTCGCTTTAGTCTGTGGTCTCTGCCAAATATTCCCACAACCAACTTTAGCCTGCTTTGGAGGTTCACAAACAAGTCTAAAAAGTACTCTTAAAAAGCCCAAACCAATAAATAAACCATAACCAAACAAAAAAAACCAGATCAGATATTTATTTTACCACCTAATGACAAGCACTGGTACTATACTACTTGGCAAAAACTAGAATGCATTTATGAATCTGTGAAGCACAAGTTTCTCTCTGAGATCTCAGGACTTGAATTTTACTTTTAACTGCTTCTGACTCAGTCTCAAGTTTGTATTCAGACTGGATGGAACTGGAGAATTAATTTTTACCTGGTATGTAAAGTTGTACTTTGAACCAGCCACAAGAAAAGAGACCATATGAATGGCCAGGACAAGTGGTGTTAAATTATACCAAAATTACTGCTCCACACAGAATTATCACACAGGCAACAATTAATGGGAGATACCACTCAAGTCCAGTTTATGCTTCAGTAAGTATCAGAGTTCAGAAAGTTTCCATCTCAGTTTCCAGCACATTTCTCTCTTAATATTTGCACAGCAATATTTTCTTTTCCATCCATGACCTGTCTTAGAATTTTTCTGCTTGTTCACACTTTTCTATTGAGAAGTACATCTAAAATACTTAATCCAGATTTGACCCTTCTCAAATTTAAATCTCAGCTTCCAACTGGTGACAAATTTTAAAATGCTGATTTTTTTTTTCTTGTACTAAGACCAAGTAAATCATTCCTCTAGCATAGATGTGCAGACCCAAAGTGCTTCTCAAAAACCTGAGGCAGTCTTTAGAAGGATTAAAAAACTATAATAGGATAGCCCCTCAGAAATCAATAAACAAACATCTAATAATGTAATGCACACCACTCAATTTTCTATATCAGGTGAAACATTTCTCAGTAATTGAATTTACCTCACATCCTTTAGGAATGTTGATGATCCACACAGCTGCCTGAAATTAAAAATAGGAATATGATTCTAAGTAATTTTATTTAACACACAATAGAAATTTATCACTGAAAGACTTGTGTCAAGGATCCTACAGCATCTTATCTAAAAGGATTGTGATGAATTTTCACTTGATTCAGCAGTTGCCCATGTTTTTATTACTGAAGCCTCCAAACACCTGGCAAAAGCAGCACTGCCATGATGAAATATTTCAGAGTGAGTGGTGCTGCACACTAAGGGAAACTCAGACTGGGGCAGAGCTCTGGGGCTGGATCTCTGCTGACCTGCCCCTGCTCTCTCTGCACTTCAGCATGGCACTGCAGACCCTGCCCTCTAATTCCTGGCCTTACAGCTGAATTGGGGGTGAGAAGAATGTAAAATGTTCTATTTCGGTTTTACCTACTTCAAAGAATATTTTTTTTTTTTTTTCCTATGGAGCTACTACTTGGAGATAGGAAAGCAAGGAATGACCTGGTAAGATTGCACTATGAACTACTGCCCATTGGAATAAGTCTGTGCCTTTTTTCCACAGAAAATGCAGTTTTACAAAAGCTGTTGTTTTCCACAGCACCAGCTTCTCCTTGCTGCTGTACACAATGTATTTTCAGAAACAATATTTTAGAAAAAGGTGTGCTATTGTAATTACTGTGCTAACTGAAAAGAGGGACACCAGAGGTACCAATCAGCTGATGTGAACCAAAGGGGAGATCCTGGTGCCAGTCTATAAGCCAAGACCTCCATCCCAGTGATGTTTCATGCACTGTGTACCTCTGGCACACACAGAACGAGCTGTTTGAGAGCGCTGCCCTGTGAAATTCGCAATGATTTTTGCTCAGGAAAAGAGGGATAACAGAGAGCCACCCCCTCAGCAGCCAGCAAAGGCAGGGTGGGCACTGCAAACCCTGATTCCTGGGAACACGCAGCCTCAGGTACAGCCGCTTCCCCAGGATGGACGCGGCCACTGCACCTCAGCACAGGGGCTGAGCAAAACTAACAAGGAACAAAACCCAATCTGATGCTTTCAGAAATGAAGTCATGGCCTACTTTTACTTCCTGACCCCAGGCAAATGATTGACATTGGAGCAGACTGTGACCTGTTTAGACTGGTTTAGTGTGTCAACTGCCACCTGGTTTTATGTCATTGAACATGTAATGAGGCTCACTAAATAAGGCAGACCTAACCTAGAAAACTGCATCAGTCCTCACTTATATTTTTAGGGTGATTTCTTCTCAAATAAATTAAAATACCAACCTGAGTCATTCACTGTGAAAGTCTGTACAAGCTTTCCTGTGCTATCAAGAGACATTAAGGATTCTAGCCAGTTACTCGGCGTCACTTTGTTGTGGCTTAGGTGATTTTTCTGTCTTTTTTATTAATTTGTATTTTTTGTTTATTTTTTTAAATGAACTCTCATTTTTTGTGTTGAAAACCTGCAGAGCAATGGCATGCCAGAACCAGAAGCTTCTCTGTTTTCAAGAGAGAGAAAATACCAACACAAAAAGTGAGAAGTCACGTGCCAGCCCCAGTAACTGGCTGATGCTGCTGCTCTTCCCCAGTAACAAATTAACATTAACTATTTTAATTACTAACATTGGACCTGGGTGAGGAAGCAGGAATCCTGCTGCACATTTTCCTAAAGGTGACAACACAGTTGTTTCTGATGGGATTGTCCTGGGCGCCCTGCTGAGAGAGCCATTTTCACCCTGGAGCTAAGCTACACTGCCATGGGGATGCTCAACACTCGCTGCCTTCTCTTCTCCACACTCCAACAGGGAACCAGCCCTGTCAAAGGGCAGGTTTGAGGTAGCTCTGCTGGTGGGCAGGACTGGGCTGGGAGAAGCCTTGTGGCCCCACAAAACCCCCAAGATGGGCCATAACAGCATGGCCAAAACCAAGCTCCATGCTTGGCTTGCTGTCACAGAGATGTATTCCTGCTGCTGCTCTCCTAGTAAGCTCACATGAGAAGTAGGGCATGTGTCAGCTGAAGCTTAACCCTTTTAAAATTTTTCCCCTGACTGAACACTTCTTAAAAAAGGATGATGATTTAGTCTCATTTTCAATGTTATTGCAGCATTGGAAGGTCCTGGATTAGGCTTTTGGGCGTTCAGTCGACTTCTGGATCTGCTACAAAGCAATGGCTTTAGGCAGTGCCTCTGTTTTGAAAAATATGCAGATACTTTCTGTGAGTTGTTCAAACTGCAGTGCTGGGTCTAAACTCCCTGACCTACTTTAACTTGGTTTTTGAGTGGCTGAGTTTCAGACTTATCTGCAGTTTATCTGGATGTCAAACATTGCTCAGTTTTCAGAATTATTGTGCACAGCTCTGTCTGCAGTCGATCTCTTCTCTGGGTAGGTGGTTTCCTGCCCTAAATTTCCATTGCTAATTGTAGTCATTCCTAATGCACACAAAAAACACTGTTCCAGGCTACAACATCACCAGTGCATGCTCTCATCCCCAAGAGGCCTTCAGACATCTGGGGCATTATGCAGTTAAGTACTTTCACATCTGAACATATTGAAACGAGCACATGCAAAAAAAAAATAATTCTTGCAACGTGCTTGTTGCCTTAAAACCAAACAGCTGGCAGGC
Organism: Ammospiza caudacuta; assembly: GCF_027887145.1. Classification (NCBI taxonomy): domain Eukaryota; kingdom Metazoa; phylum Chordata; class Aves; order Passeriformes; family Passerellidae; genus Ammospiza; species Ammospiza caudacuta. The sequence goes on from NC_080594.1 coordinate 11,090,896, forward strand.
TCTCAGAGCACCCAGTCCATTTGCAGGGATGGAAAAACCAAGTGTTTGAGGAAAGATCAGCCACCAGGAGTCACACGATTGTGTTGTCAAACTGCAGGAGAGAGATGAGCATCTTTGAAGGCTCCCTATTCACAGAGGCAGCTCCTAAACTGTGTCATTTGTTGGAAAGCACAGCCCCAACTCCTAATTCCTGGTGAGCAGATGCTGCTGCTCCCATCCCTTCCCAGGAGCTGTCTGTTGTGACAGTGTTCACAGGGGTTCTTGGGTGAGGGAAGAGATGAGGATCTGACTCCATGTTTCAGAAGGCTTATTTTATGATGTATATTACATTAAAACTATACTAAAAAAATAGAAGAAAAGGTTTCATCAGTAGGCTAGCTAAGAATAGAATAAGAAAGAATGATAAAGGTTTGTGGCTCGGGCTCTCTGTCTGAGCCAGCTGACTGTGATTGGCCATTAATTACAAACATCCAAGATGGGCCAATCCCAGATGCACCTGTTGCATTCCACAGCAGCAGATAATCAATGTTTACATTTTGTTCCTGAGGCCTCTCAGCTTCTCAGGAGGAAAAATCCTAAGGAAAGGATTTTCCATAAAAGATGTCTGTGACAGTCTGTCGGCATCCCTGCTCTGCGGCACATGCCAACTGTTACCAGGAGTTTTCCTTGCAAGGAATGTTTGTGCTTCTCTGCAGGCACAGTGGTGCAGACTGAGGTTTCACCAGTGTGAAAGAAAGAGCAGCACTTTCAGAGGTTCAGAAAGCTCCTCTGCCCTCGCTGGGTGCGTTTTGGTCCCTGTCACGTGCTTGGTTTGTGGAGCGGCTGAGATTCCCCCCAGAGGCTGACACTGATGGCTGTACTGACATTTCTCCACATCTCAAAACCCAGGACATTGCTCTGACCACCCTGGAGGACTTGAGATCCTGGCAGGGGGCTCAGGGACCTTGGCACAGAGTCCAAGACACCTGTGCCTTTGATTTTAGCCCATGGAAACAATTACCAACTTTGTGCAAGGAGTTACAAGCCACAAAGGTTTGAATAGAATGATAGTGAATTTATCACTGGGTGAAAAAGTAGAATTTGGGGTTTTTAGAATGGGGGTTCAAGAGGCAAGATGGAGGAACTTAGGCATGTCTTGTCCTTCTTCTTCGATGGTGGCACTTTTGGATTGGTTTAGGGTAGAGATGGACTGTCTAACATAGGTGATAGGTATTGGAAAATTATTGTAAATAAAGTACACGTAGGTTTTAGTATAAAAAGGTAACACTGCCCCAAGGACAGTCAGTGTGCCACAAACTGACCTGCTGGGCAGATCTCAGCAGGTCAGAGAAAGAATGTTATAGATAACAACAGATAAACAACCTTGAGAACCAGAACTGAGGAATCCTGATTTCTTCTTCAAGCACGGGGCCGGGAAAAAAGACTTTTTAACACCTTGGGAGCCATTTCAGCAACACAAAACCCAACATCCACACATGGCATACCTTGCTGAAAGGCCTGTGGAACCCTTAGCTGGAAGCCAGCATCAGTTCATGCACTGCCTCCTGTATGGTGCCAGCATCTTACTCCAAATTTCTCCACGACAGCTCCAGCAGGTTCACATTTCCTCAGACTACCTTGACTCTGAGTAGCTCGTAGATGTGGCACAGTGTAGATGCCCCACCAGCTCACAGTATTTTTACTTTGTCCCAGCAGCACCCCAAGACACTGTGTTGGTGGGGATCCAGCTGGCTGCCAGATTTCATTGAGTCACTGGCGGAGGAGAGCTGCCATCAGCAGAAGCGCTCTCCTCACGCGCCATCTCCTCCTTCCTGAGCAAAGCCCAAGTGCCCCTGAGAGTCCTGGCTCCCAGAGCCCTCTCCTGTGACATGGCACAGCCCTTCTGTGCTCCCAGGACAAACAGGGGCTGCCCACACCCAGCCCCTGTTCGGTTTTAGTGAGTGCCTCATACCTGACCAGGTCAGGGCAGTGCACGCCCCAGCCAGAGCAGCACATCAGTGGCACCAGGGCAAGAGGGTGCAAAAGGCTTTGACATGATCCAGGCAGGCCCAAAATAACCTCAGCTCTTGGCAGAGCTCACACAATTTGTGTGAGGAGACTTCAGGGTAGTCAGAACTCATCAGGAGACGCAGTAGATCTGCTTTTAAAAAACACATTTGAAATGTTTGGAAAGTTCCTCTTCTTCAGCTTGGGGTTGTTCCCCCCACCCCCTCCATTTTTGGATTTACAGAGCTATGTCAGTGGATAGTGCACATCCTGCATGCAAATTCCATATATTTTCCAGCTGTTTGGAATATACATGGCTCTCAGATGCCACCAGCAAATGCCCTGCCTGTGCTCCTCCTGAACAAGGAGAATTGTCTCATCTGAGTGCACAGCAGACATTATTTTCCCTACTTGCATCAGGGCACAGGAGCACCACAGCAGGGCATGGCAGGGCCTCATGGCCAGTCCTGTCCCATCACCACATTCATGGAGCAGAAGAGGCTCTGGAGCAGCACCAGCTCTGCCATCAGGGAGGCAAGGGACAGTGACAGTCTGTCGTGGTGCCAGCGCCCTGACGCACACTCCAACAGCCCTGGTTATAAGTATTTCTAAACAAATAACCTCACAGAAGAAAACACTGGAAATTTAGCACCAGCAAGGACTCATCCTGACCCACAACCTGATGATCAACACAAAAGTGGTCCAGCAACAGAGCCTGCTCCTCTGCTTCAAGCTACACCTGGGTGCTGGCAGTAGGAGTTAATGAGTTTACTTAAAATCCCCCTCCTGGTAAAATCCTTGCTCCCTACAATGCAGCTGTTTACCCTGCCAGGTGCAAACCCTTGTGGCACAGAAATCCCCTTTTTTTACTTTTTTTTTTTTTTTTTTTTAATAGGAGCATAAACAGAAGCTTCTTCAGCAAACCACAATGGTTTGTAAACATCCATACGAGGAACGGTTGCCCACTGCTCCTGCAGGCACCTGGTTTCCCAAAAGGAGGAAACATTCCCTACATGAGGCATGGGGCTGGGCAGCTACAGGCTCTAGAGACAGACCATGGTGCTGTGCCTGCCACTGGATCATTGTCTGCTGTCCTGGAACTAATTGTTTGTCCACAAAAACAGATGATGGTCTGATTAAAACAAAGCATGAAAAGATATATTACTCCTCCTTTTCAAAGTCTGCATGCTCTCTATGTACCCCAGTGCAGGTGCTCCTAACTTGGCTTGAAAAAATACATTCTCTCAAGTGGTAAATGATGCAGATTCATTGGGAATACACTGGATTTAGATTCAAAAGCCCACAGTTGTTTTTGCAAGAGATCTCTGGTTTCCCTGGAACAGAGACACAGGTTCAGGCCCTGCCCTGGCAGAGCCACATGCAAGAACCAGGAGCTAATCACAGAATGCCTGAGAGAAAAATTTCATGGGCTCCATACCAGCAGCCTGGCCACATGCTGGACTTCTTTTAAGCAGATAAGGCTCAATCACAACACAGTTTATCAAATAATTTCTTGTTTCCAGAGCCATAATTTACTTTGATATAAAAACATAAGCCCCAGAAGTGTTCACAAATTTAATGTTGTGTTCTTTTCTTTGTTTAAGCTGGGACAATAACAACTTACATTAAAAATCCTAGGAACAGTTCAGAGTGACACTGTACCATTATTAAAAAAGCCCAAACAAACCACCAAGAAAGGCACCATGGGAATTATAAAAGATGGGGCTGGCACTGGAGATGAAATTCACAGGCACGGCTGAGTTTGAAGTTGTCATGGCACCACTGCTACTACGTGTGAATCACAGCACCATCTGAAAAGCAGCAGCTTCTCCTGCATACAAAGCAAGCAAAACCTCAGAACAAACTGTTCTGTACCTCCCAGGAACTCAGGGTTCACTCTGATCTAGTTGTCTGGATCCAAAGCTGAAAAAATGGTGAGATTCTGGAAAAATTAGAAATTTTTTCCAAGCTAGGCTGGACTCCACCTTGCCATGACATTACGGAGTTGCAATTCTACAACCTGTGGATGAAGTCAAAAGCACCAGAAACAAGAACTTGCCAATAGAAAAAATAAAAATTAGCAGAATCCCTGGCAGTAATCAATGCTTTTATTGCTATTATCACTTTTGTGCTCTGCTGCGCATTGTAGCATGGATAATTCATCACTATCTTGTTAAACTTATTTTGCAAATTTTCCCTTGAATATGTGGGCTAAGGTTTGTTCCCTTTATTGCTGTGCTCCTAATAATAGTGTGCAGCCAAGTGTAAAAGATCTTCTGTCCTCTCAATTAGCAGACTATTAAGCTTTCCCCTAAGAGTAATAAACTCCTGAAAACTGGCAGAGGCAGCAGTCCACAGATACATCTTTTTTCCCCAAACTGCAGGTTTCTCTTTCCAGATCTGTGTGGAATGTTCCAAACCAGATTTTCCTGAGGAGACATACAGAAGGTATATTCACAGTATTTACCATACTAAACAGGTGAAAGGTGAGCTGGCATACAAGCAAATATTTCAAAAAATATTTCTTTCAACAAGTATTTGCTCATGATACACAAATAATCTTTAGAGATTCTTTCTCAATAACATATATTTTTTCAAGTAGGGCCACAGGGTCTCTGAGCATCCCTGGAAGAGACAGCTGGAAAAAGCAAATATGTTGTCAGGATGGTTGAATTCACTGGCTTAGAAGCATCTGTACTGATATGAAATAAATGTAGGAGGCTATAAATTCCAGAAGCCTTGCTCTGAACTGAGAAGCTGGGGAATGCAGAAACTGAAGACAATGGCAAACTCTTCCCTCCCTGCTCCCAAGTGCACATTCAGATATGTGGAAAAGGGTATGTAGTTTACCTAGATTTGTAACTAAATGCCCTGTTCTTCAGTCCAAGCCTGGGTGTCCCCCACACAGAAGGTGAGCAGGGTCAGGCTGGAGAGGTGAGGAGTTTCCACATTTATTATGTTACACCACAGGAGAGCCAAAGGTCACACCCAAAAGCAACAGGGCTGCTCTGTTTGCCCAGTGCCAAAGGTAGGGCTGGGCACCCACAGCTTAACAGGTCCAGGGGCAGGAGATGTTCTTGCGTAAGTTTTGAAAAGGATAAAGAATTCCTCCCTGAAATTTATGATCTGGGAAGAAAGATTGTCTGCTCCTTCTCTCCCTAGTTTGCTTAGAGAGCAGCCAGGATCATCTGCTACCCAAAACTTGGCTCCTCTGTGAGTGTGCAGCCCCAGTGAGAAGACAATAATAATATGGTAAATGAGAAGGTACAAGGAGGCTCTTTTATAATTTATAGAGTGGGTAAGTGTTGTCTTATATATCAGGAATTCTATTATCATTATAGTGCAAGGGTTCCATATTGCTAGAGTTTCCTACCTCCTTGATGTTTCTTGCAGGCAGCTCCTCTGGCACTGACTGCTCCTTGTCCTCACAGCAGCTGACTGATTCCACCACTCCACTCTTTTATAACACTCTGCTTATTGGCTACAGGTGTGGCCTGTTAACATCAGGCCTGCTCCTAATCTTTAGTAATTGGTTCAGCTGCAACTCTTTGGGGGGTAAGATTGCATTCTGTACCACCTTCATTTACCCACACTGTATCCCCCTTCAGGTAAGGTCTTCCTCATCATCAGACTATGTTGAAAACTGTGGCTGGTTTGAAACCTGCCCAAGAGCCATGCTAAACCAGCCACAATTTGTTATTTTCTTGTCCCTTGTAACCAGAAACCAGCAAGATTCCCAAAAATTCACTGCTAGGAAGTGCCATTGCATTCTTTTTCAGCTTGCTGTGATAAGATGGTACTGTCAGCACTAACCTTTAACCAAGCAAAGCCTAGCCTTGGGTTCTGTGTGGGGACCACCCCCACAGCAGCATATACTTCTCTGTTAGTTAAAACCAACTCAGTATAAACCAAGGGAGGCACCTGGCCACTCAGAATCAGCTCCCTCCACATGGCTTTTCCTGCTTTTACCTCACTACTGCTCATTTTCCAAATCCAGATGACACTTTTTTTTTCCTCTAGGCAATTTAATAAGCAAATTTTTTTTCATCCCACCTCTGATCTTCCCTTTTCTTCCTTCATACTTATTGGGTTCATAGATTTATTTTTTTAAGGTATCACTGGACAACCCCAGAGCAATAGGTCCCCTTCTGTTTTCTGATCACCTCCATGACATGGGCCATAGATAATAATTTTTGTTTTAAATTAAGAAACAACACACACCTGAAATAAGGATAGGCAGTGTCCAGGCAAGGAATTAATTAAATGAAGCTGAATTAATTAAATGAAGCTTTGCCCTCCTCTACTCTTTTTTTATTTACAATTTTTCTGCATTTCCTATGGTATTGAATGCTCTGGATTGAATCAGCTCCCAAAAACCATCTCAGTACCATCTGTAACCAATGTTCCTTGACTAGCTCCAAATCAAGCTCAGTTGCCATTTTGTAGTTCCATACATCCAAATGATTTCCCCTTTCCTTCTTATCTTTCCCTCTTGATTTTCAAAAGCTCCCTCAATCCCCACCATAAAACCTTTCCTTCCAGTCCAACCTGCCTCACTTTTCTCCTGTTTCCCCCAACTCCCTCTCCAAGTGGGAAGTCATCTTCCCCCGGCATCAAGGATAAAATTCAGAGGAGCTGGTGTCAGGTCCACTTAAGTCTTGCAAAGAATTTCACCTCAGATGACTTTCCCCTCTCCTGCTCCTCCTCCAGACTCATTCCTTTCACAATGCTTTTCAACAATGACCTCAGCCAGATTCCTTCACTACTGCTAACTTGTACCAGCACTTAATGTACTTTATGTGCCTGCAGTGGTTTTTTCTGAGTTTGTAATAGGCTGCAAATTCCTTGAAGCATGTCTCATTATATTTTTGTATAGCTCAACTCACTCTGCCTCTACTTAATAAATAATGGCTACTCTACAAGAATGCTCACTACACACCCCTCCTGCTTTAAATACCAGCCCTTGCATTGTCAGCTTTCTTAATTTTTCTTTTGTCTGCATGAGTCATTGTACCATCTTCTGTGTGTGTGTGTGCTTACACATTCATGCTCATTGACATTTCTCTCCACAGAAAGAAATGCTAAAGTAACCCTCTGCACCAAAATTTCTGACTTGGCACATAAATCTAAACAGTTTGATTTAGCTGCAGTGTCAGCTTCAAAGATTTTCCACTTTTTTATTCTTTTATTTATTTTATTCTACACTTATTTTTTTATAAAAGTTCCCAAAAAAAAAAAAAAAAAAGCCTAACCAGAGAGTATAAAAGCACTGTGTTCTCCAAGAAAAGCTATTTTAGACATGAGACCCAATGTTTAACTTGCCCTGCTGTTGCTATAAGAAATATATGGCAGATGATAAACAAACAACATGCTAAAAATACACAGAAATCTTGACTACTGGAACTAAGCCTAAGTGAAAGAGCTTTATCTTGAGGGGCACACAGTGAAGTGGAGCCTGGCTGAGAAAAACACTGGCTCCCACAAGCCCAGTCACAATCAGGCACTTTCACTGCTGCAAGGTCTTATTTACCTGTCCAAGCCTATTAGGGGTTAGACCTGCTCTGCAATTGCAAGCCTGGGGTCAGCTTTCACAGGTCTCAGGTACAAATTACAGCCAGTGTCCTGTTTCTGCTTTGGTTACTCACTGGCTTCAGAAACCTTTCTTTCATTTTCTTCTCTCACACTGGCTTTTAAGTTTGCTCATTTAACGCACTGCGAGTTACATTTCCAAAATGTTTCTCTTGCAAGTACATTTTAACCCAGTTCTACTCAAAGGTCTCAGGTGAGATAGCCCAAGCAGGGGCAGGGTTAGGGAGTGTGATTTAAATAACCAATGCAGGCAGGAAGCTGCATCAGAGTAGTGGAGTTCACTGTCTGCTCTGTGGTCTGTCGCTCGCCCAGATGTTTCTGACCACATCATAGCAGTCCCATCACTGCCAGGGGTGTTGCCATCTGATAGGAATCCTCACATTCAGGTGCTTTAAACTCAAAAGGCCAACCCACATTCTATGCATTTTAACACACCCAAACTTGAAATACTGCAAATTACATTCTCTTGTCTATGTCACATACATGTGCAGCTGATATTCCACTAGCACTGAAGTCTCTCTAAAACAAAAACTCTTTTTTCACCTATTTAGCAGAGAAATCCTGACATATAGTATGACCATAAGCCCCACCTGAAATTTCACCAAACTCCAGAGTCACCTGCAATGCAATCTGGGGTTCCTCAGTAATTATTTGCAGACCATCCCTATTCTGTGAGGATTGTGGTAGGAGATACAACCAGTCACAACAGGTTACAGACAACCCCTGAAAGCAACACAGATCTGTTTCACATAAATGCTGTGGAAAGAGCCACCCTCGCTCATGGCAGGAAAACGGCAGCAATTGCTGCAGAGCCCAGGTAAGCAGAGATGAGATAGCAGCTGGAACTTCTGCTGTGGAAAAAGAAAATACAGTAAACAGAATTCCTGCTGTCACAGGAGTCTTACCATTTTGGCTTCATGACCTGACCTTGTTTGCTCAGAAGCAAGGCATCCTGGTACCACAGCACTGCTCTGGAGGTGCTTTTCTGCATCTCAGTGAACTCAGCCCAGCCATCCTTCCTGCAGCCTGGGGATGGAGCATCTGCCCCGCTGCCCACTGTGCTTGCTCCAGCCCCACTGAGCAGCAGCAGCAGCCCCTGTGGCCAGCAGGGCTCCCTTACACTGCCCCTTTTATAGCAGCACCTCTTTTAATCCCTGTCAGGTCTCAGGAATTTGAATATCAGATCAAAAAGAGCATCTCTCTGAGCACTCCTTTGACCAGCATAGTACTGCTGCTGTGCCCTGGCCTTAAGGCATTTCTGAACAGAGGTTTCTGTGCTTCACCACCTTCAGATTTAAACTTGAGGGTGATGAAGCACAGAATTTTGCCCCACAAATGCTGCTCTCATCCATCTGCCTCTTCCCCTCCAGAATAACACCTGGATTGAGCAGAAGAGTGAACCCTGAGCATCCGGAGTGAAACTGCAAAAACCAAGAAACTTTGCCCTGCCCTACAGATGTTTCCACACTTGTCAAGAACTTGATCTCCTCTGCTCTCCTCTGCTTCTCTGAACTCTCTGCTTTCCCTGCAAGGCACAGCATTCCCTGCCACAGGCAGCCACGTTCCACATCAAAGGGGACAGCACCGTCCCGGCTCCTGTGGAACCTTGTTTGCTTCAGGCCAGCTGGGCACAGGCTCAAAGGGTGACACTGGCACAGCTGCACCATTAGTGCAGGCTAACAGGAACACAGGAGATGACTGGAAACCAGCTGCTGCTCCTGCAGCCCATAATGTGCTGCCAAAAATCTCCATATCCCCTTGATCCCAACTGGGAGACAGAAAAACTGAACGAGGCAGGGATTTCTACAGAATCACACATGACCAACATTACCATTTACTGCTCCAGGCACCCCAGGAGCAAGGCACAGCACTTAGCCTGGGTCAGAGGAGGCTTCTGTTCCATGCAGGAGCTTCCTGGGACTGTCAGGAGACATTTTGCAGCAGCACTGTGCAGTGTTACAGGCATAATTTGATATCAAACAAGTGATAGCAAGCCATATTTTTCTACTAGAAGCCCAACAAAAATGGTTAAAAGAAAAAGAGATAAAGATGGCAGGAAAACTGGAATAGTACCTTTCTGACTAAAGAGAGCTAAGCTTTGAAGTGCTAGGCAGATGTTGGAAGACAATGAAAAAATCTGTTGAAAATACTGAATAAATAAAATTTGTTTTTTTTCTTTCTTATCTCCAGACCTTTTAAGTTTTAAAGAGTGAGATGCATTCAATAGGATAGCTACTGACAGTTTCTAGACAATTATTCCTTCCACTTCTAAATTAACAACTGCAAATCTATGCCATGCAAAACCACAGGATGATTCTTTGGGCTGGGAATGTTTTCAGCAGGGGATTTCAGTGCTTTTCCTTCTATCAGGAGCTGCCACAGTTTTGTCTGTGTTGGGACCAGTTCTTTCAATCAGATCTCATGAAAATGGCAAAATTTGGCCCCCCTGGGAAACAACCACTACCTGCACCACCACCATAGGGCCTTCCCTCTGGGAAACAGGTGGTGGAGCAGGCAACAGGCTGCCAAGCTAGACCATGCTGAGCAGGACACTTAAAAAAAATAAATAAATAAATGAAAATAAATAAATTTTCCTTTTCTGACCTTGAACCTGCAGTTTTCATTCTGTGCCATTTTCAAAAGGGGATTTTTTTTGGGGGAAAAAAAAGCTTTGTGTCATACACTTGGCTTCTCTCTGCCACAGTAAGCAGCATTCTAAAATAAAGGGGGTGCTGGGGGTAGCTGCTGTTAGCTGCCATCACCTCTCTGCTCAGTGTGCAGGCACTATGCAATGCCTTGGGTGAATACTTTCAGAGGAGAGACCAAGACACAGCATTCAATGCAGAAAATGCATAACACACAGTACCTTAGGCAAACACTTATTTCAAAGGAGTTGTCTAAAAATACACACTACTTTTGTCTCCTCTGCCCTTCATGGGTGATGACTGGGCTCCTGTGTAGTTTAAAGATGAGATGAAAGGATTCAAAATAATAGGTAAGAGGAAGGGGGAAAATAGCATGAGAGTTAACAGTTTCTTACACAAGAAACAGACATTGCTGTATGCAAGGATTACCTAAACCATTTCTTTTCTGATTTTAAACATATTTACATGCTGACCAACCAGCTCCTGGTACTTGTTCATAATCAAGTGTAAAATTTGGAATGTCCAAGTGTCCAAGGCCAGGCTGGATGGTGCCCTGAACAACCTGGTCTAGTGGAAGGTATGAGTTGAGTAGAGTTGGTAATTTCATTCCAACTCCATGGCAAGGAGTTGGAATGAAATTATCTTAAAGCTCCTTCCCAAACCAAGCCATTCTACAACCTATGACATGAAGAGCTACACAAGATTTTTGTTTCCTGGATCTATCAAATTCTTGCTGCAAGTGCCAATGAGGATTTTTTCACTATGGCCATGTTAAATAGCAGAAAATTAAGAGGGATTAGAAAGTAAAAGGCACTTGGGAATAACATCTTGTAGCTTGCCATCTTAAGATTCCCCTTCAGTTTCTTTCTTCCCTCTCCACTTTAAGTAACTGGGCACAAAAGCCAAGAGCCCCAAGTCACTGCACACACAGAGGACAGGACACAGATGCACTCCTGTGGGGACAGCACACATCCCTTGAAGGGACACAGCTCCCTTGGCTGTCCAAAGGTGAATCACTGAGCCATTTGTGAAGCATGTGAGTCAATGAGGCTTCTTGATAAAAAACTCAGCACCAGATCAAAGGATTCTTTCCAAGTAAAATGTGAATTCAGGGAAAAAAAGAAATGTGCAATTTTATCAGTTAGTAGAGGAACTTCCCTCTTCCACAGAAATTTTTGCAAAGCATTTCCCAAGTCACAGCATACAAGAGACTGAGCACCAGGGCATACAGCTCCAAATCATCCTTGAATTTCATCACTTATTCTCTCTCAATACCTGAGATTTGGGCATGGAACCTAGTCAGGCAGAACTTGAAATTCTGCGACACTTTGCTGGAGTTCCAGAGGTGCAGACAGGCAAATGTAGAGAGGTAAACACAGACTCCATGTATCCATCTCAGTGCCCACCCACACTCATCTGCAGAAGTAACCTTTGGAACTGAAGTTTTTGAAGGACTTGGAGCACACAAAAGGGTCTGACTCTCAAAGTCAGCAGCAGCTTCAGTGAAGACTGGGGTCAGAGAGGCCCCACTAAAATAACGAGTAGCCCACTTTACCACCTCCTGTTTAGTGAGAAATGTTCACCACCCTCCCAAACTAGCCTGAAGAGAATCCAGATCATCTGTCCTGAGGATGAGGACAGCTGTCTCTCCATCTCTCCCTAACACATCACAATGCACTGAAGGCACAGACTGACTTTAATTGTGGAAGCAGGCATCAGGTTTATCTAACTGGCATATTCACAAGTCAATTATGTTTGTTCTGTACTCAGCTAAGTTCTGAGTAATTTAACCAGAAAAGTAATCTGGAAACAGTGACAAATCTCTTTATTCATTAAGAGCAAGCATTCCTTAGAAAGCCAAATCAAAGAGGGCTGCTGTGAGCTCGGATCAGCATATGCTCCTTCATTAGCAGCATTGATAGCAACCAGCAGAGAGGATTTTTATGCCTCAAGTTTGTGCCATGCTCCCTTTGAGTCACTCTGGCAATCAAAAGGAAATAAAAATATTATCAGCAATTACTGCCTGCACATCCTAACCTCTGCTCCAGGCTCATATCAAGTCCCTACAGACATTCCCAAGGGTGTATTCCAGAGGCCTGATGTGCCAAGCTGTGCCATACAGCAAAACATTGTCATTGTATTCTTTAGTTTCAAACCCCCATTTTTTCTTGGCAACTTTACAGTCAGTGAAGAATAATTTGCTTTACTTTTCTTATTTAAAGACATATCTGTACTACTGCAGTAAGTTTCTCTATTCTTACAAAGGCTTCTACAGTGCACATCCCTGCAAATGATCTATCAGAATCCACAGCTGTCCTTGTGACGGTGTTCACAGGGTCTTAGGGTGAGGGAAGAGATGAGGATCGGACTCCATGCTTCAGAAGGCTTGATTTATTATTTTATGATATATATTATATTAAAACTATACTAAAAGAAGAAAAGGATTTCATCACAAGACTAGCTAAGAATAGAATAGAATAGAATAGAATAGAATAGAATAGAATAGAATAGAATAGAATAGAATAGAATAGAATAGAATAGAATGATAAAGGTTTGTGGCTCAGGCTCTGTGTCCAAGCCAGCTCACTGTGATTGGCTATTAATTAGAAACAACCACATGAGACCAATCACAGATGCACCTGTTGCATTCCACAGCAGCAGACAATCATGGTTTACATTTTGTTCCTGCGGCCTCTCAGCTTCTCAGGAGGAAAAATCCTAAGGAAAGGATTTTTCATAAAAGATGTCAGTGACAAAGTGCCATGAACACTACTGCTGTCCCCTACCCCCCTCCAGTTTGGAAATCTCTGAAGCAGAAATGAAAATTCCCTCATCCAGCAGCTGTTTTCTGAAAAAGACCCATCATCACCACATGCAATTTTCATTCTGTGAGGAACAAGCTGGGGACTAAGACTATTCCATGGTACCACAGGTCTGTGAAGAGTTCACTGGCAGTGTGAAGCACTTCTGAGTGAGTTCATCCTGAATCACCAAGCAAATGCTGTTCACATTCCCTCAGAGGGGAATGGTTCTTGGGATATCACACGCATTCCACATCCTCATCACCCCACAGGCTGTCCAGCACACTCAGCTCCACAGCCCTGCTTGTTCTGGTAGGTGCTGTGCAAGCTTTACTTGGTCTTACAGCACAACTGAGTAAATGCAGTGAGTTTACAAGTGCCTGGAACCCCCACCAAGTAATAACAGAAAAGTCAGAGACACTCAGGTGCTCCATGGAACTGTCCTGGGGCATCACCACTGAAGAAACAGAGGCAGTGTGTTGGCTTTGCCTGGTGGGCAGACTCAAAACTGAAAGAAACATAGCACTGATTAAACCATGTATTTCAAGAAATTATTTCCAAGCTGCACTGCCGTTAGAATGTGAGACTGGCTCCTTAACAATATTGCTTTTCCAGGTGATATTGCTTTTCCTTTGGGCTCAGCCCTTGATCCCTCACATCAAGGCTACTTACAGAGAGAAGAGTCCGGGCAGAGCTGGGTCAGGTCCTTTCCCTCTGAAGCACAGCTGGGCAACACTGGTGGCACTACATCCATACTGCAAGGTGATGTACCCAAAGTGAGACAGCATCCCCATGCTGCTCCATTTTGGATACTGGACAATTAAAATGCTCAGTTATACACAGTTCAGGAAGCCCCAGCTGAGATCTATGGACTTGGAATTACTGTTTTAAAACTATCTTCATGTATTTTCTGCTTTCCAGAATGCTCCCAAAGAACCTCAGGCACACAATTTATTGCTGGGACCAGGAAGCTGAGGATGATTCATGAAAATAGGTGTTACTGTTACCCAAGACAGTCATGACCTGTCCTATGTGCTTGCTTGCAACTGTGCAGATCCAGACACTGTTTGGACACCCTGGAGCAAAAATTTTCTGGAGAAACAGCACTTGCACAAATGCTGCAATCCATCATTTGCACTATGCCATAAGCTGACTTAACCCCAAAATACGATGAAGTGCACTGCTAAAGCTTTGTGTGGGCTTCATGGGCACACTGTGTTCACTTATTATTCCACTTATGTTCTTAAGCAAACATGAAGAAACTGAGAAGTCCTCTTTGTGGTATGAACCAAAGTAGATTTTAGTGGGAAAACACATCTTTCCACCTTGCACAAGGGACCTGAACAATGCTTTAACATTCAAAATTATTTTCACATGAGAATTCCCACTTAGAGGTTTCCAGTTTATGGTCACTGATTTCAAGTTAATAAGCAGAAGGGTATTTAAATAAAACATAATACAGAGCTTTGTGAAGTAAAGCTGCTAATCTCATTTAGATTGCTTCATTTCCAGCTCCACAACACTCAGCTTCCAGTCAGTAGCCTTGCTGAAGGCTGTGTGTGCCTAAGTTTTTTGTTGTCAGAAATCTGCATCAACAGCACTGATGCAAAGAGCCCACTAACACTCCAATAATGCAAGTACACATGAAATAAAGCAGATTTAAAAACCATCAAGACAATGCATTTTTCTCATTTATTCAAATCTTCTGCAGGAAGTAAACACTGAAAGATTTAAAAAAACTTCACACTGCAGTATGTACAGTTTTGTGACATCACATGAGGAAATTAATTTCTAATAAAAAAAAGAGACCAGTTAAATTACTGAAGACACATCACAATAAAACTGGTTGTGGTAAAATCCCAAATTCTTATGTATGGCAATGAAAATCAATACTCCTTTGTTTTACAGGGATGGAATAGTCCAGGTACAATATTTCAGTTATGCAAAATGGAGTCCTGAACTTACATGACTTATTATAGTTGTATGAGCACTTCATGTTTTAAAAGTAGGTTTGCATTTTTTTTTCCAGACCCTTTTGAATTGAAGCACATTCTTTCACAAAGCTAAAATACCACAGCAGAAGTCATGTCCAGAAGTGGAATACTGTTGTGTTTTGAACTGACCTGACTTGTTAAGACTTTTTTTTTTTTGCCAACGCACAGATGCACAGGGTCCCCCATGCACTTTTCATGCAGCAGTTAATCACAACTTTAAATAAAAGAATTTTTTCTATACATTCTTCCAGACTTGCAACTGTATACATACATGCAAAAGTTTTTAAACCTATGTGATCATATTTACACTTATACATGGAATATACATAACAAAAAAGATTAAAAGGTTTTTTTTTCCTTTGCATTAGAACAATACAAAATATGTATTTTTCGTTAAGGAAACCACTATTTACATCACCTTTTAAAAACCAATTTCAACATATTATAGGCGTAACAAGTCAACATATTTACATTATATATAAATATATATATAATATATACTTACCAGTTTACTCCTCTGTAAGATGTGGCAGAGAACAAACTGGTAATATCATGTCACTGACGTCAATGAGAGCTGTAATACTTTCACCAACACTGAACAGGGAAAATTTAAACCACTCGTTTCTTTCTTTTAAAAACATTTGTAAATTAAAAATTTAAAAACTTCACTAAGAGTAAATGGCTACGAAAAGTAAAAGTTATGGCTGAATTCCCTTTTGATCTCATATAAACTTCTCCAACTGAGCTGCCCAGCTCTGTGGTATCAGCAGAGAAGCCCTCCAGCTCTCCACTTCTGATTCTGTGGTCAAGCCCTACCCACCACCTTTTCCTCAAGCTTGGGCAGAGGAGACACTAGAACCTGGATATCTGAGTGCCAGACACTTCCCTCTGGAAAGAAAAGGCCAATCTGCGTGGCAGCTCCGAGTCCGTCCCCAAATGCAGGCGCTGCTGACGCCCCTCCAGCAAGGCACCGGGGTCTCACAACTCCAGCTGCAGCCCCAGCCCCCCCCAGCTAAGGGGGGCAGAGTTAATTCAGGTTAAAGCTCCAAGGGGCTGCAGTTGCACTCTCAGTGTGGTATAGAGACAATTCCCTAACTCACTTCCTCCTGGCCTGAGCTGGAGGCAGCTGTCCCCAGTCTGTGCTGGCTCTAACTGGGATGTGCCCTCCCTTCCCTCCCTGCTCCTTGGATGGGGAGATCCCACACCAGCACCCCCTGATCCTGCACTGCTCTGCCTGCACGGCTGCTGATGCCAGCATCTGCCAAGACCCCATTTTGCTCCAAATCTGTACTCTAAAGGCCTAAAGGGAACAGGAGTTGCTGAGAGTACCGAGGGCTACTCAGGAGATGACCTTGGTTTGCAATTCATCGTCAGGGACTGCTGGAAATCAGGGATCTTAGAGCTGCTTGGGAAAACGTGGCCAGCCCTACCAACAAACCCAGCTCCCACACCCCTCTTCTCTGATGGAAAACTCCCCAAGGAAAGAAATAGCAACTCCTTTTTACTCACCCATGCTATGCAAGACAAAAAACAGTTAAAGAGCCTTTGGTCCTAAGGTGTCAATGCTGTAAGTGTGGATGGGGCAGATCCAAAGAAGACCTCTCTTCCCTAGGGAGGGGAAACACCAGGGATACTGCAGAATTCCACACAGGAGGAGGCTGTTGCCCTCTTAGCAGCTGACTGAGCATTCCCTTGGCATGTCCTGCCCTCTCCCAAGGGCCCCATTCTTGTTACCTGCTGTTTGAGAGGGCAATGCCTACAGGAGATAAGATTCTTCCATGAACACCATGTCCCAAACTTAAATTCTTGTATATCAGGGTTTACTGACGTCTGTGAGGATGGCAATACCCTTTTGTTAACATCAACTCAAAAGAAAGCTAAATCCTTAACTGGTCAAACTGTTAACATTTTAACTTAACTGTTTTACAAAACTTTCAAAATTAAATGTTCAAAAGTATATATTATAACAATAGACTACCCTAGAATAAATACAAAGGTCAGCACATTGCTCGATTCCAGTATTATTTTTTGTTAGGGTCAGAATCTCTTCCCCACTCTTCATCTCAGCTTTGCACAAGTTTTTGCCACCAGGTAATTCCACATCCTCTCACGCTGCATTTTTCTGTGGAGCTCTTCAAGCAAATTATAGCCCTGTATTTAGTCTGGGGACCATCTATTATTCTATATTGTATATATTTCCTACCTATATACACATTGTTTCAAGAAAAATAATCAATTAAGACTTTAAAAGACATTTAATGGATGGAACAAATACCATCTTTTTAATATTTCTGCTGGGTTGACTCATATAAAAAGAATTCAGTTCCACTGTCAATCCAAAATATACTTTATCTCATTAATGATTATTCTATGAGACATCTGAATTGTCATTGGGCTACTTATAAATGCAATATTAAAGACAAACAAAATTTTATTTTTATATTATACTTCAGACAATGACATTTAAAATGATATTAGATTTGTGTGAAGGTTTTAAAATATAAATCTTCTTTGTACAGCCCATTAATATATTATGCTTCACCGAAGTAACATAAAAATATATCTTTAAATTGCTCTGTTTTTTCTCATAAAAACCAGGGGGAATGTTTTATACCGGATACTGCCAAATATTTGTGTTCCCTAAAAGAAGGTATCCCCCAGAGGGGGGCAAAACAGAATAGTGGTGCATTTTCCAGCTGTCAGACAGAAGAAGTGCCTTTCAGTAGGAACTGCACTGGAAAGAGGAGGAACTGATCTTGGGCTGGGGACAGGGACAAGAGGGGGACAACAGCCTGCTCTGTCTCAGCAAGCCAGGAGTCTGGGAAAAGCATCTCAGAAACCAAACCAGATGGAAAAGAGCAAAATGCCCCATCACTCATGTCTGCTATGCAGGCATGGGATGCACAGAAACAGCAGTTTTGTCATGTCACTGGCCTGCAAGGGTGAAAACAGACACAATTAAACCAGAGAGCAGCTCTCATTATTTGTGCAAGCCAATTGCTTAGCTGCTCGCTTGCTGATGGCAGAGAGGATTATCTGTGAAATCAGGAAGCCACAGAAGAGAACTTGCTTTTTTTTTTAGGGGAGTAAAAAGTTCAGCAAAACTTCTGCTTGCCAATAATTCACATAATTCAGAGGAGCTGGATTTTGTCCTCTTCCTGGCCCCAGAGAAATAAGGGCTGCAAATGGAGTTAACACTGACAGTGCTAACGGGAAAGCAGAGCCACACGACTCTTTCCCCAGCCAGCAATTCTTCTAAGATGTCTCAGCTCTGACTGCAATTTTCAGTTCCTCCCATCTCAGGCTGATACTGCCAGATGTTACAAATCACAGCACAGGTGGGGATTGAGGAAAAGGGCAGGGAAGGATTTCTCAGATATATCCCACTATCCATTACAGAACATGACAAAACCACAGTTTCATCCTCAGTGCTACCTGGGAAATTATTCTAAAGCCAGATTTTCTGCAGTGAAAGGGTAGTGCATTAAACCATGTATCAGCTGCTCAGAGAGTAATAAATATTGGCAGATTATAGATTCTTTTCCCTGGTTGTAGGAAGAGGCCAACACATTTTTCATTAAAATCCTATTCCATCTTTGAGTGGAAGTCTGATGTGCTGCTCTAGTGCAGTTGGTATTCTTCCACAGGGAAGCAGGATGGTGCTGAACACACAATTCTGTTCATCCCCTTCACAAGCTTTCCAGCATTTTCCTCACTGAATACATGTACTAAGCCTTCTCAATCACACTGCTCCAAGAGGCATTTTGGCTTTCCCCTTTTAGGCAGGAAAGTGACAGGAATGTGCCGACAAAAGGACTCATGCACTACTTGCACGGCCCATGAAAATCTGCCTTTTTTTATAAAAACCTAGAAAAAACCCTTAATTCTAACTAGTAACTCATAACTATGGCTAAGAATTCTGAGGAAGGCATTTGTTGAGAGCAGGGCAAGGAAGAAAAATAGATTTTACACCACTATTCTGGCAGGACCACAAACAAGATTTAAAAATAACAATACAAATTTTGGAAGCACTAAAAAATACATTTCAGTGCACTTCAATTATTAACACTGACGCAGGTTTTCCAATATGACGAGCTAATACCTTGGACGGACTGCTCCACTTCTTAAAAGTTATTCTTAAAATTTCACAAAACGTATTAAAACATTCAAAAAAAAAAAGAAAAAAGTACACTGTCTCTATGCTCAGGCTTCAAAAAAATAAGGATTATTTTACAGGGAGGGAGGAAACGCAGCATTACCACCACCTAGGCTGTACGCTTACACTTTATGTTATACCAAAAGCTTGCAGATCCAAATAAGACTCTGATCAAAGAGTACTCATAACTTAATCTGATACATACAGAAACGTCTTGTACAAATTACAACCCTTCTAGTTTCCTTGTGACAATCTACTGTAAAGCAAATTTTATCTACATGTATTTTAAATAACATCACCAGAAAAATAAAAAGTTTATCAAATGAAAACATTTCAATTAGACCATGCTTTTTTTTTTTTTTAAATCATGCTCAATTTATACAGTAGTGAAGTTCATACTCATTTTTCTTTTTTTTTTTTTTTTTTTAAACAAAGATTCAAAACCGCTGATTGTAAACTCACTGAGGAGGCTGCAGTTTATTCTGGCTCTTTTTTGATTGTTCGCACTTTTTCCAGAAGTCCATGCACTTCTCCATTCACACCACCGTGCTGATGAGAGCCGTTACTCCCCATATGGCTGTTGTAAGGGCTTCTTAAGTTACTAAAAGGAGTTTTGAGCTCCGGCTCAGATGTCAACTCCTCTTTGATTGTAACGCGAGTCGAGCTCTCGGTAAATGAAGGCTCATTCCAAATTTCTTTGTCGTGTGCTTCTTGGCTGCTGACAGAGCTGCCACCTTTCTGTAACATGTAGTACAATATCGGGTTGGTTTTGGTCAGTCTCGGGGAGTCTTTCTCGTAATCATTCTTGTCCATGCCCGTGATCACCCATCTGATGGGGCCCTTCTCACTGGGCACGGAGCACATGCTCAGCTGGTCGGGCTCCAGCCTGGACACCGCGCTCCCCAGGTGTTCGGGGAAGGGGGAGCTGGCCGGACTTTTGACTGCTACGGGGTACTGAAATGTTCTGTGATCTACACAATTGTTCTGCTGCACGGGGCTTCCCACCAGTGATCTTACTGAAGAAATGGTGAATTCAGGTTTATTGACTGTTGCACTGGTTTTGCTTCCTTTTTTCTTGCCCTCTGTTAGTATGTTATTCCTATGTTGTGACAGATCTCTCTCACAGTTTTCTGAGAGAAGCAGCTGTTTCAACACATTAAAGCCTTTACTATCTCTAGACCAACTCCTATTCTCAGTTTCACTATTTGAACCATGACTTACACCGTATTTAAATTCAGCATCACTTCTGCTGAATTTCAGTTCTTGCTGGTTAAGCAAAGGCCCGTACAGTGCCTCGGTAGGAGAAGTGTGATTGTTTCCAGCATCAGACACATTACTTTTCATCTTTTTTAATGGGCTTTCCAAAGGCTCAGCATGAAGCTTCCTCTTCTTCGGTACTGTGCAAAGACTCTTGGATTCAAGGTGTGTCAGCTCGTTGTTTCGGTGACTCCTGTCAGGCTCATCTGCAGGGTAATGGTCTTGATTCTGTCTCAGCAACCTACTTAGCAGGCCATTTTTGGAAAAAGAGAAATCTTGAGGTGAAAGAGGCTCAGATTTCACCTCCTCGGATGCTGGAGAAGCAGCTGTGTTTCTCTGCAGTGAATGAGCAAACCCTTGGAATTTGTTACCCTTGCATTCTCTTACTTGTTGTGCATTTAAATTATAAGGAACATTTGATTCGTCAGATGGTTCAGTTTTTATTTTCACCGTCAATATTTGCTCATTCAAAGCCTTGTCTGTCTGTTCTTGAGAACTTTCATCTCTTAAAAGCATCCTCTCTTTCTTTTCACTTTTACCTTTATTGGGAGTTCCCAGAAGCAGCTGAAGGACAGTGCGCCTTTCAAGGAGATTTTCTATTTCCGAACCTGGAAGTCCTTGTTCAGCGGGTGCGGGCTGACAACTGAATATTTTGTTATTTTCTTCATGCATACTCAATTTATTCGTAAGCAGAGGGCTGTTCAATCTATCAATCAAGCCCACAGGTTTATCCATGTTCCCTGCCAGCAGCTGTTTGCCAGCTCTCTGTTCCTCACTCGACATGGAACTCTGCATGCCGCACTGAGCCAGGTTCTGCAGCAGCTTGCTGGCGCTGAACGCCGACGAGTTCTGGGGACTATCAGTCCTGCTCAGCTTAGCTCCTTGAATTTCCTTGCTTTTGGACAGGTCTATCAAGTGCTTAGCTGCAGAATTCATCAGTCTGTCTGGCTGGATGCTGCAGGCATAGGGTGGTGAGCTGCGCTTGACAGCCATTGACTGGTGAGAGAGGTTTATAGGAGAGTCTGCTTTTGTGGAAGCCAGCAAGGGTGGAGTGCTTAACGGAGTCATGCGGTTGGCACTGGGACTGTCAGCAACAGGAGTCCTTTTCCCAGTCTGTACAGTGAATTTTGCCACATCAGCTGTACTGTGTGGTCCCTGAGGATCGTTACTCTTGTCTACCTGTTCTTCACTCTTATGCCCAAGTAACAGCTGCAGTAGTGTTACTTTCTGGTGGGGATTCAGCTTAGAAGCTTTCGGAGTGTCTTTCTCTTCCTTGCTCTCTGGACAGGAAATTTTTGGATCCCAGTTACGAAGCAAGGACTGAGTGAGGTTATCCAGCGATGCAGGTGGACCTGCATCTGGCTTATCTGTCCTCTGTTTAAAGGATAGGTCTATAGGAAGACAGTTAGAATGGGAGCTTTCATCATCACTACTGTCTTCTGTAAAACTGGGATTGTTGTCTGAGTACTCATCAACAGTTGTTGGTGTGCTGCTGTCTTCAAAAATGCTGGCTCTCTCACTCTGCTCACGCCCTTTCACGTGCTTGGTGGTATTCTGGCTTTTCAGCAGATGTAAGAGCAAGCTGTTGCTGGGAGAGGTTTTCAGGTTACTCCTTTCCACAGTACTTTTGTATCCCACAGTTTTGGGAGGCGAGTGCATGATTCCCACCGAACTCTGAAACGGTGCCATGCTGCCTTTGCTAGGGACTGCTTTGGGGGACGATCCTGCCTGACCATTGAGATGGCTTGTCATTCCTTTGGCCAAACCAAACTGGCCCATGTCCTTCTGAGCGCTCTCCTGCAGCCTGGCCATGGCTGCAAGCCTCTCGCTTGCAATCTGGTTGGCATTTTGTGCTTTTAGAGCGTGTTCCCTGGAGTACTGCTGCAAGTGGGCTTCGCTGGAGAGCAGCAGGGCCAGCTGGCTGCACGCCACGCTGGGCTTGGGCGAGGCAGCAGGGCTGGATCGTTTCTCCACCATGCTTGCAACAGCTTGTAACCTCGCAGCACACGACAGGGGCTCGTTCACCACCTTGGGGCTGCTCTGCACCGCATGAGGAGATTCTATAAACCTCTCTTTGGGCAGGTTCTTGGTGATGTCAGGCAGGCTGTTGTCCAGCTTCTGATCTTTTGCTTTGCTCTTCTTCAGCAGGGTCTTCAGGTGGCTGGATGCAACACCATAGCACCTTAAATCTTTCTCCACTTGTAAAGAATCATGGCTAAGAGAATAGCCCTGCTCCTTAAGACTCTGTCTAATCTGCTGTGACAGAGCAACACTCTGCAGCCTAGAGCTGAATGACTGAAGCAAAGAGGCAAGTAATGTGCTATCCTGTTTGCCTTTAGGCACATTTTCAACCATGCCAGCCAACAAAGCTTCCTTTTTTCCATCTAAATCCACGATGGAATCAGACAGCCGCCTTCTCTTTGCTGCATTCCAGTCTTCTGAAGACTGCAACAGTCTTGCTTTTTTGAGGTGCAGCATGCCAGATCCCCGATACGTACTCGTGTTGAGAACTGGACCATTACTCTGACAGCTGGGAAATATATTTCCTGAAATCTTAAAGTTTTGATCCTCCCCACTATGCCCAGTGGACTTTTTGTCAACTGCAGTACCTGAGCCTCCTGCTGCTTGATGCATTAGTAATCCCTCTAGGTAAGTTAGAACAACAGAATCCTGGTGCATCTCAGAGCCAAGCTCTTCTCCATGAGTCATGTTCAATAAAAGTTTCCAAAAAGGCTCTGTTTCTGTTCACTTCAAAGGCTAGTTTTGCTCAATCAAGATGCAGAGTTAATAACAGGTAGATGTCTACAGTGTTTTCTTAGAGACCTTCAGAAACAACAGAAAATGTATTATCCTAAGCAGGCTTCTCCCAGTGTACACTGTTTGATGAGCCAGGTTTCCAACCATAGCAATCCTCAGCTGAGATCTAGGATATTTATGGTCGATGTCTAGGAGAACACTCAAAACACGGTTTCACAGAAAAACAGTTCCATCAAGTATTTGCTGCCTTCTTGCTTCTGGAGGCCAGCTTGCTTTTCTTCCTTTTCCATCTCCACCAAGCACATAAAATTCCTAAGTCAGAAACACAAAACAGAAAGAAAACATTTAGGATTAAGATATGATTGCATAAAACATTTTTTCCTTAAAAAAAAATCCAAACCCAACCCCCCATGCATTGTCTTAGGCAGAGATTCAGGATACATAAACAACACATATTCCAGAAGAAACTAAAAATCAAATAAAGGACAAAATACATGGTATCCAATTCAAAGAACATTATGAAAACAATTCTGAGATGAAGTTTTACGCAAAAATTAAGCTTACTTATCGTAAGCACAGCTACTACAAGCTTTCACTGAACTTCACTATTCTGCAGTTAAAAATAAGGAATAGTAAATCTGACAGGAAAATCTGAAATCACTCTAAACACAGTTTTAAAAAAAAATCTATTTAATTTTACTTCACAGTTGCATGAACTTTTCTTCTGCAAATCTAAATACACAGGACATGCATCCTAGCACTCTTAAACTGAACTAATAAAAAGGCAGGCCTAAAGTCAGTGTTTAATTTCAGGTTGCATATGTTCTGAAATAACAGAACAGACAGCACCATATATATGAGTACATTTCTGTTTGGCAGGTGGATGGTATTGCTGAAAGTAGAAACAAAGTTGTTAGCACTGCCCAATGCACCAGCGCAAAATCCAGTATGGGAACACAACAAGGGTGACATCTGTTGTTCTTACAACATCCAAACACCACAAATTATTAGGACAATCATGTGATAAGAGTGAGGAAGAGGTTGCTTATGCCCCTGATGCAACATAAATCCTGGCATCAAAATCCTCCCTGCCCTGGAGGATTTTCACCTTTGCATTATTTCTGTACATGAAACACAGGATGGCAAAACAAAACCAAACCAGTTCTTCCCTGAAGTCCTGTTATTCTTCCAGAGCATGTAATATCTCTAGTAAATACCTCCTTGGATGGGGCAGTGTGGAATAAAAAGCTGTTTTACAATGCACAGCAATGCCACTTGTGCTGGATGCATCTCTGCAGTTTCACTTACAGGGCTGCTCAGTGGCAGCGGGAACATTTCAGTCACCACACCTCAATAATGAGACCATTACACCACACACGCATCCTCCTTCACTCACTCAGTACTAAACTGGCTAAATAAATATTCAACATGAACAAAGGTAAGTGTCCTTCTGCATACTGAACTCTGTAATTTGCTTTCATGGGCTAAACTCCATTGAAAATTTGTATTTACAAGTTTAAAAGGGATGTACACAGCTGAAATCCTTGCCTCCTCAAAGTGAATGAATATTTTATGATTGATTTCCCAGAAGCAAGTTTTTAATTCAAAACCTACAGGCAACTAGAAGTCAGAAAATAATCAGATCTTAAAAATGTAAAGAATAAGAACTACTAAATAGCTGTAATATTAACTGTCCTTAATCTCCCTGGGCAAATATTCCCTTCCTTGGTTTTAAGTCATCTAGAAAAAACTCTAAAATGGAGCTATCTTAAAAAAAGAAGCCAAAACCAAACCCAAACAAAAAATCTAACCAGTAATGCATTATAAACGTGTGTATCTATGCATTTAAATATCAAATGCAAAGCTGTTAGCTATTATTGAGGTGTCAGTACTTCCCTCAGAAATACATGACCAGCATTTTCAGAATTACCTGTGGAAGACACAGTGCTCCTTCAAACATGAAACAACTTAAATGTGGATTCAGCTAACTGAAAATGACTGATTATCTTACTGTTCCTTCAAAAACCTCTGTACCTCTGAGTGGGCTTTTACACAGTTTCAACTCAAAAACAGAATAAAAATCACGAATAACAAATCCCTAAAAAAAACCCCCCAAAATAACCAAGATTTCCAATCAAACTATTAAATATTCAGCAACGGTAACAGCAATACAAATAGACTAATTTCCTCAAATAGCTGGGAATACATTTTATCTAGAGAATATATTTTTCCAGCTTCCAAAAGTATTGCATTGAAGACAATAAAATTGAAATTCTGTCTGGATTTCTGACAATCTGGTAAAAGCAAGGCTTACAGGACACCTTTAAGATACAGTCCCAAACAAAAGCATCACTAAGCCAATATTCAGTACAACTTTACTCACTACACCTTTAGGTAATTCAAAAGAGACAATGCATTTATGCAAATCCCTCAGGTACTCCAAAAGCCTCCTTCAGGAGATGACACTTGTAGCCAGTACAGTTTATATATAACAACTATTCTTAGAAGTGTTCTGTCACCTTTTTCATTTTTTATTTTATTTCAATTACCCAGAGCTAGGGAAATACTGATAAATTTAATGAAATCAGGTTGCTGCAAAGAAGCTTCTTTAAAGATAATGAAATCTGGAAAGCACTTGACACATTAGAACAGGACATCAGAAATCCTTTTAAAAAGCCTCTTTTGATTTAGTGCTGTAACAGATATTACAGTGCTAAAATCTCACATGACAATGTCCATCTGAGGTGTAGTCATGACAAATCCCAAGCAGCTTTGGAAATTAATGCTCAGCAGGACACTAAGGCAGTCATTCAGCTACCTTCTAAATACACACAAACTGTACAAAAGGACTTCCCAGGACCCACTGAAATGTTAATATTTTTTCTTTAAATTAAATATTTAAGAAATTACCAGAGCAGCGCTAAGGAAAAAGAAAAGTAAGTTAAAAGAAAAGGCAGAAGAGAGAGAAAGGAGAAGTCACCCAGCAACAAATTTCTTATTTCCCAGCAAGGGCTGAAACAACTGCTAAGATCTACAACTCTCTAGACCTAAATATTATATTTAATTACTATGACAAAATAAATTGCTAAGTTCATGTGCTTTTCTGACCACAACTACTCTAAATGCACTCATTTTTGTCACTTCTACTATTTCCTCCCAGACTTCTGCACCATGAGAAATAAACCAGATTGTTGTGCAGAACCTCCAGGAGCACCAACCCAGCTCATTAAGCCTCATATTTACCCAGACAAATCCAAGGCAGCAGCAGAATCCAGAGCACAAATGCTGTAACCTGGTGAGATACTCCCCAAGTGAAGCACACCATGAGAAATCAGTTCTTCAGCCTTTTAAAGTGTGCCTAAGGAGAAGCTGCAGGCAGTATAGGGAAAATAAGGAAATATTAAAATGTTCACTGAACTGCATATGTCCAGAAAATTAATTCCACTTTTGCAGTTGTTGAAGTTTTTCTTTGTTTATTTTCAAACTACAAATATATTTATCCACCACAAAGGATATTATTGATATATGTCGTTATTACTTTAAAGGAATAATAAAAACAAACTTCAAGATCCTTTGCTTACCACATATTACTGCTGCAAAAGATAATGAAATCTGAGAACACAGCTTCTAATATGTTAAAGCACAATAGAACCAATTGCTTTTTGCTCCTGAATATTTGTTTTTGATTTTTAACGAGTTCTTTGAAGGAATGAAAACCTCAACCGCAAACCTGATACTCTAAACAAACAGCAGACTTTTAGTTCACCCAATAGATATTTCCTGCTATTTAAGAAATTCTGGACAGTTCACAATTTAACTAGCAAAATCACATTCATGAGACATTTTCCCAATATCTCAAACTAGCATTTGCAGTTAAATCCTTTTGCTAAATGGAACAGAGAGCCACAGTAAATGAACAACACTAGACTAACATTATTGGAATACGAGGGTTACATAATCTATTAGGTAATTCAAAAAACTTGGTATTATCAAGGTGTCGTCTTCTGCAGTTTCAATTCAAGATCGTAGGAAAAAATCTTACAGAAGCCATTAAGGTATTCATTTGGGAAACTGGCAATGGCCAGCAGATTGCCCACATGAACATTTATTAGAAGACATTACCCAAACTCATGCACATTGTTAGAATGATTAATAGAGGTGGAGATTACTATATGTTCACACAGATAAAACATTTTTATTAAGTACAATTTCAGAGTTCTTTCATGACGTTTAAACTCCTGTAGCAATTTTATGTTCCATTTTTAAGCTGGGATGAATCAAAACATGCATTTGTAAAGCTAAAATCAGACTGGTCTGAGAAATAAAAATCTTCAGTTATTTAATAAATTTGGTGTTGTAATGCTTAGCTACTACTGGAAGAGCCAGGAAAAGCCTCTTACCAGCCTCACTGACTTCCTATTCTCATATTTCCAAGTGCAAAGGCTCCAGCCCACCACATCAGCCAATGGCCCAGACTGTCATTTTAATTATTACAGATTTGAGGAATGCAGTACAGTGATTACAGTGGCAGCTTGGGATCCAGGGGTCCAATTACTCACTGAGCTGCAGACAGGCTGTCTGACTTCTGGTTTTACTTCTCTGTACCCTGTTTTCCCAGATGGAGTAATAATAGATGGGAACTTCAGAAAGACAATTGAGGATAAATACATTAAAGGCTGTATGTTACTCAGCAGCTCCAGTACCAGCACTAAGTACCTAAAACACAGGATTTTAAGTGATTCCTCATCCTTATGGCTGCCTGTGGTGAAATGTTGAAAAGCGCAATGAAATTAGGATCTCAAAAAAAAAAAAATCCTGGATGCACTGGGAATTGCAGCAGAATCTTACAGTGAACTAAGAATGAGTGGGGGTAATGAGACTTGCTGTCCCAGAATTATTTTGTTATTAAGCTCAATTTGCACACCTTTGATTTTAGCAGGAAGGATGCTTTCAGAGTGCTGGTAAAAAGCATTTCAGCCTTCAGTTGGCTCTTTTTGCAAAGGTTCTGAGCAGGGAAACAGCCCTGATCAACAACCCCAGCACCAAATGCACAAGAGCAGGTACTTCAATGGCACTTGAGCACGTGCTTTAAGAGAATCAAGTGTTTAAGTGCTTTGCTTTCCAAAATCCACGCTTTATTTGTGTCAGAAATCTGTTCAGATGAATGGAGCAGCTGAGACCTCTTCACAGTTTTGATTCAGGCAGCCAAGACATTTTGCAGGTTCCCTTTGCAAATGTAATTTGGAAAAAGACAAAAAGAGAAAAAAAAGAAAGACAGAAAGAAAGGCAGAATTGATCAGATGGGGGAGCAAAACTCAGCAGTAAGTGGGTGAATTCTCCCACAGCTGCACTCTAAAGAACTTGGGAATCCAGAAGCTTTTTTTTTTTTACAACTAATTCATTTAAATGAAATGAATCAGGCTCCTCTCCTACAACTGCAGGGTATCGGTTTGAGAAAGCAAAAATAAGCTTCTTCCCAGGAGCCTGGCACATTATTCACTGCTCCTAGGCCTGCTGACTGACTCCAAAAGACATTTTAAACATGGGAAGGACAGCCTATCCCTTTCAGACAGCTCAGGCAGGAGAGGGCACATGAGGAATCGAGTTGCTGGCAGGAGCTCCTGCTGCTGCCAGGAATTCTGAAGAGGCTCCCGAGCCTGTGACCCCACCAGGGCTGGCATTCCCCATCCCTGGCTGGGGCTGTTCCCTGCAGGCTGGCACGGAGCGCACGGCAGCGCCGCTCCCTCTGTGAAACACCCCTTGGATAATGCAGGATTAGCAGCGGCCACGGCATCACGGCCAAATTCTGCACGAGCACAGGGATGGAAAAGCCTTTCCCCTGTGTTTTGTTAAGCTGAGTGCTGCCAAACCCAGCCCCGACCTGACTTTAGGGTTTAGACAGCAGAAAAGGTGTTTTCTTCACTATGGGGATGGGGCAGCAGCAGGATGGGGTGTGTAGAAGGAATCAGACCCAAACCAGCCTGATCAAACCTTCTGATTATTTTAGCAGTTTCAGTTATGGCATTTTGAAAAATACTAGAGCAAACCAATCCCGTAACAGATGATGAAACGGTTCGAAAGGATGCAATATCTACCGTTTTACGAAAATTCTAAGTAACTGAATTGCAGTTTACCCACAAATCCTCAGTAACTGAATCTTTAAGTCACACAAAATTGACAGAAACACAGAACCAAGAGCACAGCAGGCACAAGACACAGTTTTTCCTCTGAGAACAAGACCTGACAGTCCACTGGACTGAAATGTTAGAAAACCAACAACTGAGTTGGGAAGAAAATATCCCAACAGTTCTCGTGGTAGAGACCATTTAAATTTACTCGAGCTTTTAAGAAACCACTAAAACGTAAATGCTGATTACTCTTGTTAATAGCAGAGCCAGAGGCACATAAGGAAAGGGAGGCTGTTCCTACACATTCCATTTGGGGTGTGGAAAGGGGGATTCAGCCACCTCATCTCAAGTGTCCCTCCACTCCTCAGATTTCACATGGGATGCTCCAGGGCGGGAATCTGTGACTCAATCCGACCATGGAACACCACCCCATGACAACAACGAGGAGCTCTGGGATAGTATGTAATGCATATCAAGGGGGAACACGACATTTCCAGCGTGTGCTGGAAGGAGGTGTGGAAATGTCAGGGAGATTTCCATTCCCACGCAGAGGGAGCTGCCTGGGGAGGCAGCAAGGCGAGGCTGTGCACCCTGCCAGGAGAGGCAAGCAAGGAGGAACACTTCAAACTCTGTGAAAAAGCTTTGCTCCGTGGAAAACACAAATTCTGAGCACTGTTGGTTATACTGAGAATCATCCTATGCTGGCTCTCAACCCATCTTCTAGATCGTGGTGCACAGCTTGGAGAAGGCCACAGGCAGACATTTCTCCCGAAGTTACATTGGTTTTATATCTTACTTCATAAAGCTACCAGTAAGGAGTGGGAAAGAAACTGAAAATGAAAATAAAAAAAACTAACAAAAAGCCAAACCAACCAAGCAAAACTCTACCTAATAAAAAAATCCCTCATCCAAGACAATCCCAAACCTAACGAAACCCCCAAAAGAGATGAAGTACATGGGAAGGAGGAAATGGGGGGCAGACAATTGCCATTAAAGTTGAGTTTGGGAAAGCCTTAGGTTCACCTCTCCAAGGTTTACAGGTACACTTAAGCACCATACACAGCTTAATCCAAATGTGGCCTGCTCGTCAAAACCTCCTGCTGCAAAGTTCAGAGACGAAACACATGTGGCCATTTTTCATGCTGTGACACTCTTCCAACAATAGCTCAGCCTACCTTAAGTATTTCTTATTCTAACAAGTACAAGAACAGAGCATCACAGAAATGATCACTCCTAGATACAGAATACCCCACGCTGTTCATATAATTTGCTGTTCATCTGGTGTTTCACAAACATTTCAGTCAATTCCTTACCCAGACTCACATATGTATATTTCTTCATACAAGTGCTACTGGAGGAATATTTATATTTTGTTCTCTAATGGCACTGTAAAGGACATCTTGGAGTTCACTTGTTGATTATGGCCTGCTAACACTCTAGGCATGAACTCAGAAACACACTCTCTGCCAAGTCTTGGCTAATCGTAAGGAATGAGGAAGAACAGACATTCAACTTAGGGACATCACCTGTGAAGGAATCAAATATTTGACACCTAAACCTGTCCCATGAGTCAGTGCTCAATGGCCTTCTACTGCTGAAAACAAAAAGGGCAGAAACTAAAAGATAATGCAGAGAAGTTACACCCCCATCACACATCCATTAAGGACAGGGATCCAGAAATAGCACGTATCACTGAATCTCAACTAATGTGGGAAAGGGTGTTGATCCAAGCTCAGAAATAGTGAGCAGAAAGGCTACTGGCTGATTGAGTCTTCTAATTCAAGAGACCAAGAGCAAAAAACATACAAAAAGCTACACAAAGACTTGTTTTCAGAACAGAGGAGGACAAGATACAACATATACAACAATATATATGCCCCTTCCAGTGTTTGGTAAACCACTTGCCTATAAATAAGCAATTAAAAAGAAACTCAAACAGTTTCCATTCCCTCTGACACCTACAAAACCAAATCACTGATTATGCATTTAACTCTACATCAACTCCCCAGGAATGAAGTGTGATTAATATACACTGAAGAAATCAATGTCCTCTCCTGGGTAATGCTTTTGAGTTATGATCAATGCATGCAGATAATGCATTTCCACCCAACTCTGACCTCCTGCTTGTTGGAGGGATCTAAAGATACAGGCATTTACTGATAGCAGTGCACTAAAATGGTGTATTTCTTGGAACAACTATGTTAGGTGGTTTGGCGTATGTTAAGTCACTTTATGTTATTTTAACCAAGAATGGGTTTCAGATGTCAGAGTGCAACAAAGGACTAAAAAGTAATGCACAGTATTTTATTGACAGTAATAGCTGTGTTTCACTTGGGACCAAGTATTTCATGGCTATGAATGAAAGCCACTTTGTAGAGTTCTCAACAGAATAGGTTTCAGCTAGCTGAACAAAAATACACAGGAATTCCAGGCAAGGTGAAATACAGGATCACAGTCACACAGCATTCAACTACATGTAAAACCCCCATAAAACCATGTTAGAGACCCAGATGATTTGTGGTTTGGGTTTGTTTGTTTTTAAAGTGAGTGGAGGGGACACTACAGCTTCTGTTTTAATGGGAGGTTTCAGCTTGTTGTGGATGATGTTTACAATGGTTGTTGTGGACATAGAAAAGGTTCATATATCTACATTTAAGTGTGAAAGGAAAAATCTGCATTAGCAAGATGGTCTCTACTACCTCAGTTCAATTTTTTTTTTCTCTCCAAAACAGCAATAAAGCCAAGCAAAATTCAAGAGAAAATATAAGAACCAGCTTTAGTGAAACCTTGGGAGAAGGTTTGGGAGAAGAGGTTCACAACATCCTGTAAAGACAAAAGGACAAAGAGTCCTTATCAGGATGCCAGAGTTAATCTAAAAACATTCATAGCATAAATCCCTAAATAAAATGTTAAAAGGACTTGAACATATAAGTGTATACAGACGATCATCTGACCCTCACATATAAAGAACAGGACCTCACCTCTAGCCATGAGTCAAATGAAAACAATTAAAATACCAACTTAACTCAAAACCAGTGAAAATAACATTTACTGCCACAAAGGCATTGCAAAAACAATGGATAGCTGGTAAGGAGAAGTGTTTAACTATCGTTCAAAGGACATACAGTTTGAAATAATTTCCCAAAGTTTATGTTGATAATGGTGCCATGCATTTCAAGAAAATAATATGCCACCACAAATTTGTGGAAAGGAAACATTTTATATCTGTTTTTAATGAGTTCTTCATGGAGAAATCAACTGCAATAGCAAAAAAAAATAAAGCTACTTATTATTATTGCTTGTTCCATTACTGTCAAGAGTTAAAACACATGCTTATGCCAAATAAAAAATATAAACAAAGTAACAGATGTGTGACCGATTTTAGAAGAAAATATGCGATTTTCTACATAAAATAACATTACCCTAGAAATAAAAGTCCTGTTAAAAATAAATCTATTACTCCATACTTGCACACAAGTATTAGCTAATTTGGGACCCTATGTCACAATGCCCATGAAACCAACAACCTCACTAAGGCTCTATGAACCCGTATGCCCAAAGTGCCAGCGTTACACCAACCACCTCTGCTGCCCTGTTTGCTCGTGTTCAAAATAAGGGCTGTGCTCAAGAATCTGCTGAGTGCACGTGGCACAAAGTTCCTGCAAGGCAAGCCAGGCTGAGGAGCTCATCACAGCCCAGAGAAACCCCAAAGATCCTGCCAAGGGTCTGGTTTTGCAGTTCTCCCCATGGGAACGTGGGATTACAAGTGGCATGAGGCAGGACAAAGAGCAGGAACTACTTTCAGTGCTGAACCTCACTCAATGCCAAACAAAAGCACAGCCACTGGTGAGATGCTTGAAGAAAAAACCCATCTCCAGGCAAAAGGTCCATGCTGAATTTAGAAGAGTTTATTGGTAAGCTAAAGATGTCTTTGTAAGAATCATTTCCCAAGAACAACAAAGTCAATGTCTTCAAACCCACTGAAATTTTAAAAGATGACTGAAAATTTTACTGACCCAAATATTTTAATTTTTATATTTTACTAAGGTACCCTGTGAAGCTGGAGTTTAAATCCTATTAAAGTGAACTTAGTTTGTCCATCCCTAAAATAGATTTGACATACAAACACAAACACAAGGTCAAGGTCACAGATCAGCACGAAAGATTACAAAGAGGACTGATGTAAGAGCTGGCATTTGATCAAAGCTCCTGGATGCATCTTTTTTTTTAGTAGACTTACCAGAAATACCACTACACTTCGTTTTCTTCACATTGCTACATTGCATGTTTTAAGCATTCCCTACATTTAAGAGCAGCTGCTCTGTCCTTATTTATTTTGATAAGAGCTATTAGGCAGCACAGCAAATAAACTAAGGAAAAGCTCTTATGTTAAATGAAAAGGAAGTGAAAGATACTTTTTGCCATCCTTTTCCCTATATTCAACCATTGCTAATACACATTACATTACAAATTTAATTGTAAAACCCACTCAAACACATAGCAAGACCAGTGCTAAAAAATCAGGACCTCAGGTTTTAACCTGCAGCAGTTCAAGACATTTATCATATATAACAATTGTATATTTGGGTGTGCACTTCCAAGCACAAGACTTGATTATTTATCCTAATTATCTGTGTGCACAGCATATATTTCTCAATTAACAAAAAAAAACCCTCAAGGTCTGTGCAGAACACAATCAAACTAACCTCTTCTGTAATCAGGACAACATTTACCTCCTAGAAAGCCTCTCTAATGCTGAAGGCTGAGTAAGTGAGCAGAATTAAACACAGGAGCAACAGTTGAAAGACTCATTAAAACTCAGCTGCTGAAAATAGTCAGCAATGAAAGTCATTTACTGATCTATCCATCCATCCATCCACGCACTGATACATTCTCCAGCTTTAAACACATGCAGGAGATATTCAGCTTGCAGGTCACATCTGCCACACGCACCCTCCTGATGCCTGAGCACGAGCAAGAGGTGCCTTGGGTGACACCATGGCATTCAAAATGCACTGCTGCCACAAAGTTTACATGCTCATTGTGATAGGCAGCAATTTAAAGAATAGTGTGGCTTGTACTCTTCATTCTTAACCCCCACTCTCAACACCAGCACTGCTCTGATGTTAGTCCAGACACGAGTGGGAGCAATTTATATTTAGACAGAGAGATATGTCTATAACTAGGATTGCCTGTGTTAATATTAAAGCTTTTACTGGAACCCATTTGCAGTGACGTAGTTCACTAGTATGTGGGCATCTTGGACATTGCCAGTAAAACCTTCACGCCATCACATACCCTCCTGCACCTTGTTTCAGCTATTGAACTTTTGTTTACTGATTTTCCTCCATTTTTGCAGAGCTAGTACATTTGCAGCTCTCTGCCTGTATGACTGGGTTGTCTCAGCTACTAATGAAAAGGCCTCAAATGAAAAAAAGATGGAAAAAAAAAGGTTTAAAAACTTGTCTCCTTTTTGAAAATATCCTTCACAAGAATTAGGTTGTCACCCTTTTAAGGTATAGCACTGCCTGAGCTACTAGGGCCAGATACAAATCACTCCTGGAGCCTGGGATGCCAGCTTCTCAGCACTGTGGTATAGGTGCTTCTAACTCTGAGAGTGATTCATCAGACCCTAAAACAGTCACTGGTTTAAGATCAAATTGATTTAAGTTGTAGACCTCAGGGCAGTACAATTCTACTCTTCCTTAGTCCCCCTTTTGCAAGCGCTTTCAGCAAAATGGGAGAAAAGGGGAAGCTGGTTGTTTTCTTTTTCCAAGCAGAATTTCTATCCTTCCTAGTTTGTGAAAAGCTGATAAAGCTTCTCACTGCATTGAAGAGTTAGAAAGGGAAAAATAAAAGAAAGTAAATCAGACAATGATTACAACAACCCAGCAGAAGATCCTTCCACATCCACAAATCAGCAGCTCACTCTGACAACCAAGCACACATGAAAATGTGTATAGAGGATATTTCACAACTAAAAACATTTCTAGGAAACACATCATTATTAGCAGTGCAACTGCCCAAAATGTGAAACCCTACAGCAAGTTTATTTGCAGTCACATAGCTTTTTTTTTAAGTTTACAAACACATGAAAAAGCCTTTGCTTTAACTGAGCTTCATTACAGTGAGTAACTGTTCATTCAGTGTCATGGCAAGTCTTCTCTCAAGCTTATCCTATAAAAACCCTCTTTAATCTTCACAACCAAACCCTTGATAAAACAAGTCAGCAGCCATTGTGGGTTTGGGTTTTTTCCTTTTAAACACAAGCTCACACTCTTTACACACAAAACCTGCAGAGGCAAGAGGTTTCTGCTTGTTCTGAACTTTGGATCAAATCCCCCATTTATTGAGCAGCAGGGATGTGCAGGCTGCTGTTAGCAGCCAGTGGTGCTTTTGGCTGTGACACCATGTAGAAAATATCTGCAATCCAGTTCTTATCCATTCCTCTTTGGAGAGCTGGAACAGGCATCTTTCCACACAGTGATCCAAATGGAAAGCACTTCAAAGGTGCTGTCTTTTAAAAGGGGGTAATGACAAACAGGAGCAAACAACCAGCCAATACAGCAACAACAATAAACATAACAGCTAGCAAAAAGTACTTCTGATCAATTCAGCAGTCAACAAGAGTCCACAACAATGGATTATGTTAAAGGACTGGATGGCTATCAAGCCCCAATTCTGTAAAGGTACGATTTTTACTTATTTTTTTGAAAAATTATTGTCCGTAGTTATAGTTACATGTGTGAAATGTCAAATAAGTTTCTAAAAATCTTAAAACACCCTATTGATGAACAGTGTAGTAATAGGTTCTTGACCTTTGTACTTCCTTTTTACGTATTTTCCCTGATGTAAGTACACCTATGAATTTTAATGGGACAATAAAATAATGGCAAAGTTATGCACACATGCAGATCTGTGCATGAGAGAGGCATCTAAATGAATAAAAACATATTAAAAGCTACAGACATATGCATAGGACAGAGGGGTATCTACCATGCTAAAACCCACCAGTTTAAGCATCATGACTACTAAAAGCAAACTAGTTAACATTTGAAATTTCAGTGTCCTTTTATCATTCAGGACACAGCATTAGGATTTCCAAGATGTGCAACACCGGTTACCCCAGAGTTACTATTCCTTCAAGCTGTTCAACACACAGCAACCATTGCAGGTGATTTGGTTTCCCACATGCTGGAAGTCTGGTATCGATTCATCATCAAATAAAATTTGTAACAATGAAAGGCAGTGGGAGGTAGGTGGTGAATTTCTCTCTGCAAATCTTGTCTCAGCCTTGGGGGAAATAGCTCAAAATTACAGTTTTAATTTATTCACTTGATGAGTACTGAAGGAATGCAGTGAGAGCGAGGGACGTCATAACAAAAGACCTAAAAGTCAAGAATCTAGGAAATAAACAGGTGAAACTGCACCAAAGCAGCTGAAGCCATGTATGATGTAGTATAAAGGCATTATCTGATAGTTATTATCTATAACCCAACTCTATGGATTCAGCTGATCAGTTATCCATTATTTCCAGTTTACCCTGCCAGAACAGAGATTTGGACATGGCTGACAGGTCACAACCCATGTTCTCTGTGTTATATAAAGCCATCTTTCCTTGATGTAACTGGAAGAGTTATTTCCCAGCTCAATGTAACATTAATAATGCCAGTGTTTTCTAAATCAATATATAGTAAGGCCTGTCAATAACCGGAAGGCAAGTTTCACTGACTGCCTGCATTATTACTAAAGCACATTTTTTGTTTCTTTTCTTTTTCAGTCTATACATAATCTTGCTTAAGAAGGATAGTTTTATTCAAATTCTGTTGCTCAATTTCATCAGTGAGTGAGACCAAAAGAACTCAAACGAACACATGACTGTGATTTCATTCAGCAGCAGTTAAGACTTGTGAGTACCTGCAGAGTCTCACAGAACCACAAACAACTCCCAAATTCCAAATAAATGCTGAAGCGAATCATATTGGAAAGGGAGGTACAAGCCAAAGAGGGCAACAAAGGAATACCAGAGGAGAAAAAGCCCCATAAAAACCCACAACCCCATAAACTTTGTCAAAGGGACTTAATGCTATTAAAAGCATACAATTTACAATCCTTTTGTTGAGAAAAAGCCGAAGTTCTGGTGAGCAGGTGAGCATGTCTTCAGCCTCTCAGGAAACTCAGCAGATTGTTACCTTGGCACCCTAGTTAGCAATGTCAGGAGAATGAGATCAGGACTATACAGGGATGTGAAATGAGCCATCTGACTGGGAATTCCTGAGAGGGATAAGGACCAAAGCAAGTGTGAATGAGATAAAGTTACCACTCCATGTCCAGGGTGAGAAAAAATACAGGTTAATAAACTTTTCAAGTTCAGGGACAAAACTCATACCTTTCAAATGTCAATGCAGGATTTTGTGAATCTGGTTTTCACTCCTCCCTGCCAAAAATAAATACATTATAATCAGAACGTAGAAACTTATGGTGGAAAATCATTATATTTCTACAATAACAGGAAAGTAATTTTGTTAATTCAGTATCAGCTCACAAAAGGGAGCCTGTCTTACGTCTTAACAGGGTATAAACAGATGAACAAAGTTTTCCCCAAAAGCTGGTTATACTTGTGGTTGATTGGTGAGAGTATCAGAACTTAACAAATTAAACTGAGCTGAGCAAGCTGGTAAAGGTAACCTGCCAGGAGAGAGGGGACAGCCCCCCTTGCCTGGTTAATACTACCCACTTTGTAAAATAAGCTGTCATCAGGGGATTATCTTTATTCTAACACTATCCATTTATTCCCACTATCCATTTACCCACCATGACAAAAAAGAGCCCCAAACAACCAAAATGAAATCAGGAACACACAACACACCCATGGTACTGCATTCAACTTCTCTAGAATCTTACTTATTTTCTCCTGCTCTCATCATTACCCTCACTTAATCTTCCCTCAGCTCCCCACTTCCACAATCCACACTTGTGTAGCATTAACAACATCCAAAGGCCATTCCACACTACACAAAACACAGCTGGTATTGTAATCTTTCCCCTGAAGACACTCTGTTCACCTAACCCTTTATTTTAACTTTTTCAATTGTTTTTCTCTTGCTCTAGATTAAGTTTAGAATTTCTCATCTGAATTCTACGAACACTAATAACTTTCATTTCTGTCCACATAACGTAACCACTTATTGTGTTCCTTTTCCTTACCCTTTTGTTTCCACAAACACTCATTTCTACTGTAATGCCCAGGCACCTCTCACACAGGAAATTCCATTACAATTCTGCACTGCTCCCCAGGCGAAGATCATCTACACTCTGGAGGCTCTTTCTTCCTCTCTTTCAGCAGTAAATTACCAGAGCAAAAATTAATCCAAATCCACCAAAATACCTCCTGCAAGACCACAAGCCAAAACACAAATGATATATGTTGCTTGCCCTTCCTCACAGACTTGTTTGTTCCCTTTTCCTCATCATAGTCTATATGAAGTTTAAAATAAATACATCTGCACCTGTGAGATGCTGACAAGTTCAGCTGGACAGCAATTAAATGAAGCCCTAGAGCAACACTGGCCTCCAAAATAAGTGTTTTCTCTTCCTCTTACAGAAGAAAAAATGCATTTATTTGTTTTGCAGTACAACAATACGTGCTGCTGCAATAACAGTTTTCACCCAATACCTTTCTTTTACTACATATGATTGGAAGGGAAGCAAAGAATGATATACCCTAAAAGATCAACAGAACACAAAGATTAATGATAGGAAGAAAAGGGTACAAAAGGCCTAAAATATAATGTAGAAGGGCTAAAATACAGCATCAAAGGGCTCCCCTTCCCTTGAGCTGCTACTTTTAAAAAGTCTAGTGAGAGCTCTTTCACTTCTCCAGCTGGTACAATGACAATATCCCTACCCTGATGCAATCTGCTCTCACTTCAGAGGGCACAGAGGCAAGAAAGAGCAGAGAATGAAAAAATACTGCTCCTGGGAAAGAAAGGCGATACCTCTTTTTAGAGAGACCAAAACTTACTTACTTTTAATCATGACAACAATGACATGGATGAGGAAACTTTTGAGGAGCAAGGTGAAGGCTGAGGGAGCGCCTAAGCATAAACCCAGACCTCCTCCAGTGAAAGCAAGGAAGCTTTCTGTGTCCCAGCTGCCTTCATCAAATAACCTCCCCAGCCCAAACAGCAGACTTAATACTGCAAGTTTCCATTTTTTTGAACATAATTTCTCCACCTCAAACCAGAGTGGTTTGATTTACTGGGTCTACGTCTGAATTCTGTTTTACTGCAAATAAAACATAACCCTTGCTTCCAAAGTCACCTCATTATCTCTCTATTAAATCATGTATACACCAGAGCTTGCTCATAGCACTTTGGAAGGTGAATAGTTTGACTGACCAAGAATAACCTACCAGGATGCAAAATCCACTTGCCTGCTTTATATGCTGCCAGGTTTATGAGAGCAGGTCTGTCTGTGCTTGACATTTGGCATAATTACTATTGTAAAATGTTTTATATTCCTGTAAATTCAGACTACCACCCCAAAGTGCTTACAAACTGAGAGGAGATGCAGAGATAATGAAACAGAAAGGAAAGATGTAGGGGAAAAGTAGGTACAAAGAGGAAGAAAGCATCAATGCCAGGAAAGATTGTGAAACTGTTCAACCTGCCTGACCAGCATGGAGTTCTAAACTATAAAAAATGACAAGCACAAACATGTTAAGGTAGGACACTGCACACTGTAAAACATTATAATCAATTTGTCTCGCTAAAATATAAAACCAGAGG
This sequence comes from Ammospiza caudacuta, assembly GCF_027887145.1. Lineage (NCBI taxonomy): Eukaryota > Metazoa > Chordata > Aves > Passeriformes > Passerellidae > Ammospiza > Ammospiza caudacuta. Next base: position 11,130,999 of record NC_080594.1, read on the forward strand.
TGAAATTCTAGGGAGCCTACAACACCAGCTCTATTTCTCTACCATGCAGTAGGAAGCATTTCCACTGAACTGCAGTAAGCTTTATCACAATGCATATGAATGGAAAGTCCAAAATTTTCAGGGGTTTACACTATTTTAACAGTGATTTTGACCGAAGAAACAAGAGGAAAGACTGGAAGCTCTAAAACATCTTGACTCTAATCTGTTGCTGAAAAACAGGTGGGGGGGTAAAAAGGAGAAAAAACAGTAAATAACTGTGTATCCATCACCACTCCAGACCAAAAAGCTCCACTTATATGGGGGCATGGGGGGTAAGATTGCAAAGCAAAAAATTAACAGACTTTAAACCATTCTTGCAATTCACTTCCACATGTAAGAGATAAAGCATGCAATGAATGCAACTTAGTTTTGCCAGCTGCTCAGTAAAACATGAATGATTCAAGAACATGGAGTAACAAGCAGCTCCTTTTTGCTAATATATCTGAAAAAAAGCTTTCTAGTGTTTCCCACAAATTCTTGTATTTAACTTCAGTTTCTTTACTTGAAGCAAGTGCATATTTTTCAAGAGCAAGCATGATCCATGCTCCTCACAGATAATAACAAAAAGAAAGATAACAGTATTTTTGAAGTCTTTCTAATGCACATCCAGAAAAGCCAGATTACATGATAGGGATTTGTATGCAATCTTTGCCACTTCAGATACTAAAACTTCCCTTGTTTACCATTTGTTTTTGTATAATTGGCAAATTTGATTATGAGCTTAATTTTTGCACAGTAAAGTTCATCCAGCCAGTTTTAATTTCAAACTGGCTTGCACTCCATCATGACTACAAAAACCTTTGACATCACAACCTCATCAATCTTGGAGAACAGAAGAAATTTTTGTAGGAGTGGGAAACTGTTGGTAAGATACTTCTTCCACTGCTGACTGTACTCAGTCAGCTGTAACTATGTGCAAGTGTCCACACTTGCCAATTACAAAAAACATGCATCTGAACTACCCTTCCATGAAATTATATTCTCTGGTAAAATGACAGTCACAGGTAGAAAAGCTGAGAAGAAGAAAATGTTTGAAGTTGACCAAGCATCAGGGGCTTTTTTGATGAAATATACAATCACAATTTAAACACTTAATAATAATACCAATAAAAAAATCATTTACTCCACCACCAAGCTGCAGAGTAAAAGCAACATCCTAAGTACAGAAAGGACTTCCATGGACTTATCCATCCACTACATGAATCTGGAATTAAAATCCCAAACTATTTTGGATTTGCATGAACTACAGAATTAAATTACATATTGCTCATACATAAACTGAGGTCATTAAAAAACCCCACTCACAAGCAAACTAACAAGTAAGAGGCATTTCAGCTACCAAAGACCTGTTTCAATCTGACATCTAAATATCTGATGTTGGATGGCTGCTGCTATTTACAGACTGATCACAGTAATTTCACTCCTCTGTTGTTCACCAGGACCTCTCATTACATGCACGGTGTGGGTCTAAACCATGTTGGAGGCTACTGGGAACTGTCAGAATTGCAAGAAAAGAGATTCCATCTTGGAACAAACCAGAACATTTTAGGAACATGCATGAACATATCACAGCAGTACTTTGGAATATTGCTACTCTATGCAAGAGGAACAGCAAGAATGGAAGAAGATTAAGCAGCTTGCTCAGTAGCACATTAACTCCATATCCACAACAAATAAAGAAAGATTTTCTGAATTTCAGCTGAATTATAAGATATTCTCTCCACAGTTTGTGGGTGTTTTGGTTTTTGGGGGTTTTTCTTGAAACCAAACAATAATTGGGTACCTTAAACTTGAGGAAACAACAGTGCTTACTACTAAAGGAGTAGGAATTGCACACTACAGTAAATGCCTTTCTCTTCCAAAATAGGACAAATTACTGGCATTCCCATCACCCTCAGGTGGAGATACCTGTCAGTCAAATGCTGCAGTATGGGTGTTCCACTATGTGCTGAAACAATGTTCTCTCCAACAAAACATCACGTCAGAACTGAACTAAAGTATCAATACTGAATCAAACACAAATGATGGCATCATGATCAAAAATATAATTCCACCAGCTTTCCCTATTTCTCAGGGATCTAACATGAGGAAGCAGTCCTAATAAACTGGGCAAGAACTATCACATGGACCGGAGCTGCAAAAGCCACTGCACAGCAGCTCTTCTGATCCACTGACCACTTTCAGTGCCTTTCCTAACCAAGTACAATAAAGTCCCTTCTAGCCTGAAGCAAGGGTCTCTCATAGCCAAGTCTGTCTGTAGATATATCTAAGCACTTCCTGCCCAAACAGGTCCATTTTTAATTCCTTGCTTTAGAAAGCTGTTAAAACCTGTCTTTTACCAGTGTAACTCAGCTGCAATACACTCACAGCTCAGATGGGCCAGAACCCAGGGTGTGCATTCATCCCTGGTTCCCCCAGTGAAGAGGCAGAACTGCAGCAGCCTGTGCCAGCAGAGTGAAGGGACTGATGCTGCAGCAGCAAGTGAATCCAGACAGACAGATTATTTTGCATGTGCTGAACTGCTCAATGGTGCCCAGTCTCTGGAATGCTGAATTACTCCAAGCCTGACTGAGCCTCCTCTTCAAGTCTCCTGAATAACAAGAACTAAGCCTGCAAAAACGAGTGTGCTCGCCCTCACTAATCAATATTAGCGTTTTTCCTGATGAGTTTGTGCAAACTCAAATTCTAGCTTCACAAGCTGGAAGTTTCCAAATTGACCAAAGTCAGTCAGTAATTTGGCTCCTATAACTATTCATTTGTAGAACTCTCAGATACCTGCCACACTGTTCTCTTTGCCAGAGTGAGAGAAAATGGATCAAGCAGTTGACAGCGGCTCAAACATCTAAGTCTGAGAGGAGGGGAGGCATCCCCAAACCTTCTAATTGCTAATAGTCAGTGCCACCTATGGCTGAGGTTGCAGAAACAAAGATCCAAAGAAGAAAAGAATAAGGTTTTTGGAACTTTTAACAAGGTTTTATAAATGGCTCCAGAAGAACAGATTACACAAAAAACGACAAATAATTTTTATCTATTCTAGATCATTTACCACTGTTTCAGTAGGTAAGGCGCTATATCAAAATCAGTTCCAAATTCTTTATATGATTTTTAAATATCTTAAAAACACACTGGAAGTTTAAAGTGCAGCCTTCTATTTTCTTATCTCACCACACTTGATTCCTCAAGTAAAACTCATCTCGTTTTTATTAACAGCTCCATTTCAACCAGGCTCTGTTGCTGCAGATGCTTTGTCCAGTGGTCAGGAAAAATATGCCAGGGAATATTTCATCACACCTTACAAAATCCTCCCCCATCACCCCAACAAACTACCAGCAACAGACTGTATTTTCTGGGAAAGTTAACCAACACAATAGACACAACAATTCCCTCCAGAGGTTTCGCAGCAGTCTCAGTTCAGCACACAAGGCCATTAATTACACAACTGCCTTTAGCATTAGCAGGATTCTGGTCGTGACAGCACTGGTGGAGTTAAAGCTGCCTTCAGTATCTGCACCCAAAATCTATTTACTTGAAGTTATGTAACACCTCCACTTCCTCTCTTCTTTATTATGGTAGACCATGGTAACAGAAAGAAAAGGGGTGGAGATGGGGAACAAGCATTTCATAATCTCAAGCAGTGCACAGCCACCCTTCAAAAACAGATCTAATCTGGAATTCACCTCTAAAATCTGCCTAAACTGATAGTAACACTCAAGCACCAACTCTTACTTAAAACTTAGATTCAGTATTTCCCAAGGAAAAGCTGTTTAATACAGGCAACCAATGCTGGAATCAACTGTGTACTTCCATTATAAGCAAGAATTGGTTTTAAAATGTGATTTATTTGGTTGGGGTTGTATTTGGTTTTGGGTTTTCTTCCTCATTTGGTGTCTTCTCCATTGCCCCATCCACTATAGAGGAGTCTACTCCAGGCCAAATAGTATTCCAAAATTCTCATTAACACTCTAATGTCATCAGTCATGCTCAATCAGTAAGGCTGGAAGCAAAAGTTTCAATTCAGCAAAAAAAATCCTTCTACTTTCCATAAAAAAAACCACAAACAAACAAAATCCCACCAAAAACCTAGGAAAACCAAAGGCTACTCAAGCTGATATATTCCACGTTTCTAAGAAAATCAAGACAAAATTATAAAAAACACATCATCAGTCTCTCTTTTAACTATGATCTGAAGAGTCTAACTCATATCTCTAATGGTAAGCTGAGAATTGACAATAAACAAAATGAAACAAAATCCCCACAACTCTAAGAACTGGCTCTTCTCAACAGAGGAATTATAAGTCCCAAAGCAGTCACAGCAATCTTGACTGGCAAAATGTTTTCAAGGACTTGGATTTAATCACGTCATTTTATTTTCCTCTGATCATTTATTTAAAGTCATAGGTTGAATTATTTATGAACAAAAGTTAATTGCATTGAAATGCAGTACTGCCCAGTATTTATCTAACACCTTTTTCACAACTCAACCTCCTGTCACCAACTGGTTAAAATCTACAAAAAATGAATACAGAATATGAGATAAGAATTAACCATTTCTATAGCATTACTGAAATTCTCTTAAATATGGATAAATATGATCAAGTCCCTGGATCTTCCCATCTGCTGTGTAAATTGTGCAACTGTTCTTACCAACTTTTCCTTACAACATGTGTTTATGTTAAAAAAAAGCAATTCAGGGAAAGAAGAGGTTATTCACAAAATATTTGGTTTGAATAAGCAAGTTTTGACTGATTAGTTGCAACTAAAGTCATCATATTTGGAGTCCAAACAGTCACATCACAGACCTTCCCAAATTGGGGTTCTTCAGAAATTTTCTCAGCTGTCAAGAGATCTCAAAGATCAACAGTCTGCATGTATAAGGCTGTATTGACACTCTCTGCAAGGTGTAAGATGGAAGCTCAAGGGTACACTCATATAAATACACCCCACATCCATAAAGTGTTAATCTTAAATCAGCAAGGCTGTATGACAGCAGTAACTACTACAGTGCATGACTGCTGCTCAGGACATGGAGCATTTTCCAAGTCCCTCATTTCCTTAAAGCAACTCATTCACTTGGCACCTGCCAGGACAAAGAGTAGAGAGAGGATTTCACAAATACCACTGTGGCTTGTGTGTGGTGACAACACACCAGGAAAGATAGATTTTCATTTTCTCATCAAGTTATTAGATTAGGTTTACACGCAGATTTAAATGCCCAGGAGGAGTCTGCCACCTGTCCTAAACTTAATTAGTCAGGAATGTCTGCATGACAAGAGCAGATACTTCAGATGTTTTGGAGTGACCACAAGCAAACATCCAAATAATCAGCAATAAAATTTCAGTGATGCCAAGAAGGAGCCACTAAGCACAGCCCTCTGTGAAACAGCCTGAATTTTATTAATGGAGTGCTTCCTACTTCCCACACAACTGACATCAGCTGAGCATCTGTAAAACCAGAGAATCAACTACGTGAAGTCTACAGCTGGGTTAAGGAAACAAAGAGCCCTAGATTTCACATTAAAATAGGGGTGCATATTTACACATTACTAAAGGGGGGGTGGTGTGTGTGTCTGTGTGTGAGATATGAAGACTCAAATCCTCTCAGACTTTTCCTCAGCTTTGTTCTTGTGCTGTTTATCATAGCAGCACATCTAAGATTTGCAGGTTTTTGTACCTCCCCTAACCCCCTCACATACCCCCCCTTCCCACATGTAGGACCATCACAGCAGATTAATAACTAGAAAAAAACAACACATTTTCATTTAAAGCGGCAAACACACCCATGTTCAAGTATACTTCACATTAATCATCTTGCAAAAAGCTAAACCCAAACCCCCTTAAAACATTAATTAGAATTTTATCTGTGTAGGTACGTAGCAACTACTGACACTGATGTGAGGAACTGAACAGAAGACAGAGAATTCAGTTAATCATCTCCTTACGTTGCCATTGGCACATAAATTTGTCTCATTAGCAGGGGCTACTTAGTTCGCTGTAGTAAACAAAGCTGCCGATACGACAGCCCCGCACACTTTTCATTCATTCACATATTTTCTTTTCCTCAGACTTCTAGCATGTGCCACAGAAGAGGCGAATGTTAAACATTCCTGGAGTGTCACAATATGTAATACAATAAAACAGATTACAACCATACCTTTCTTTCACAGCAGTGGTGCCAAGCACAGGTACACTGTAGCAATCAATTTGTTCTGCAGACAGTAAGGCTTTCATAGAATACTAATGCAAAAATCTCTTTTCTTTCTCCTTCGACTTGACTCCCCAATGCCTGGGTCCCGACCAACACAAGGAGGAGGGCAGAATGTCTTCTGCTGAGATAACCACAACTACTAATCAAGTAAGTATACGTGTACAAGGGCACAGGATTAAACCTCCACCGGGCTTGACTCGGGCACGGAGAGCAGCTCAACACATGCACAGCAAGGTCAGAATTAAACACGCACACACACGCACGCACGCGCGTCTACTTGAGTGAACTAATTTATCACACTTTGCCACTGACGGCTTTTTACCTCGGGGGAGTAAAATTACATCCTGGTGAACTGACGAGGCTCAGACACAACAGTTTCCCACAACAAATCAGATCTCTCGGGGAAGGGAACGGGGCTCAGAGGTGAACGCTCCTCTCCTCTCCCAGCTTCTCACAAACTCCACGCCGAGTGTTTGTGCATGTGTCCCTCTGTGTGTGTGTGAGTGCACACACAGGTGTGACACACACCACCAGGCACTGGCTAAACCACAACCACAGCGGCAAAGTTCAAAAAACAGGCACCAACTCCCTTCGAGAGAGTTCTCTTTCTGATTATATTTATCTTTACCTCTTAACATAATCAATCTATCAAGTCTAATTACTCCAGAAGAAAGCATTTTATTATTGTCTAACATAGCGAATGTCAAACAAGCTGTTCATTTACCTTGAAGTTTATTAGCATAGAAATGCAACATGAAGATGCTCTCAAAACATTGTCACTTGTATTCACAACATTTTCGAAAAACCACTTAGCAGGTTTTTATTGCCTGGCATAGTTGGATACTGTTCTAGTTCTTAAAATAGGAAGGGCATTATCTTAACTGTATAGCCCTTGAGCTGATATAAATAAGACTTTTCCTTTAAACATCCAATTTATATTTAACTTTTCTCTTTGGTTCTCTTTAAATAAAGACTTTTCCTACTTTCCAGTCAGCTGTACATATGTGCATGCATGTGTTTCCACAGAGGTTCATACATGTGCCTTTCAAGGAGTAAAAAGTGAAACACTGAAATTTCAAAGCAGGGGATTTTTTTTCTCCCTTAAGTTCTGCTCTGTCATGCATCCTTGCTGGCATTTTCCTCCCAGTATTGCCAGATGTACATTTTACCAAAAACATCAAGATGAACCTTACAAATTATCGTCGGCAGGGTTTTAACAACACTGCTTTTGCACACGATCTGAATTAAGAAGACACTGCACAAATGCTCCCCAAAAATAATGCCTGGCACTTTACCTAGGACAAATTAGCAAAATATTTTTGAAATATCAGTGGCTTTGCAGAGACACTGGAGAAAAAAAAAAAAAAAAAAAAAAAAAAAGCGGCGTAAATCAATACTGATGAGTTTGTCCTTGACACGGTGACCGTGTCATCGGGCTATTGTCATGTGATATCATGTCATTTCCCCACCTGGCTCATGACCTTGTCCTTTAAATGACCCAAAGCTTCCCTCAAGTAGCAGGAGGCCCCTCCCCGCTGCCTCAGCAAGGTCGAACGGGTCAGCGTGTCCTCATCTATAATCCAGCACCATTTGTCAGCAGGGAGGCTGGAGGAGGCAGGCTCGCTACAAGGGGAGAATGCCCAATTAGGCAGCTGTCACACAAAGCATAGGCTGCAAAATTATCCCCTGTCAAAAGAAGGAGCAGCTGCGGGTGCCAATTACAGCAACCTTTCAACCCTTTAGGTACTGGAAACTACACAGAAGTAAATGAAGTACAATTAGTGATAACAAATCGATGAATTAGGACAGTAAATTAGAAATTACTAGCAGGTGAGCTTAGGTCTCCCATAATATTAAGGGCACAGCACACCCCAGGCAAGGGCAGGAATATACAGATTTCACAGAGCACATCAGTTTTGTCTTATCCGTGTGTGGAGCCTGTTTGCCTCTGTTCTTTTCTTCTCACGAGCCTCGCCTGAGCCAGATGGTGCAGGGAAAGGAAAAAAGAAGTTGTAGCACCCTATCTTCCCTCTTTATCCTAGCAAATGCAGTTTCCTCCTTTCTCAGGAGGTCCTCAGAGCCAGCACCATCTTTTTCTAGTAAGCTCACTCTGTCTGACATTTATTGCACTGCAAGTTCCACCTGAACAAGGTTTAACCCGGAAAAAAAAAACAAAAAGAAAAAACACAACAAAACAGGAATGAAAACAACCAGAAAAAAACAAATCCCCCAGTAAATTTTATGTCAGTTACTCTTGAAACACTTAAATCTGAATTAACTGCTAGACTTTTGATGACAGGAGAAGACTAATTTCTGCACATTTCAGTTCTCAGACAAATCATGCAGTGACATCTCTGAGCATATACAGAGGCCAAACTCTGAAAGCAAAGTTTCTACTCTATGATTTTATTTCTTTTTTGCCTCTTTACCCTTAGTGAACAACTCACAAGTGTTTTTTTTCCCTCACTGTTTTATTAAGCATACAAGCTGGAAAGGTACTGTGTGCTGGCACCAAAAGGCAGGTCCTACAGTAAATCCAGCTTCTCCTCTGGCGCATCAGGTCAATCCTTTTAACAGGAGAGTGCTACCCGTGGATACTTGGGGCTCTGCATGCCCAAGGCAACTACAGAAGGGTGGTCACCTTCCCAGCCCCTGGCATTTACAGAATAAGAAGCTTAGAAAACATAATAAGGGAAAGAAAAATAGGAGGATAGGATTAAAAGTATGAATCATTAACATACAGCCACACAAAACCATGGTTGAGACAGTGGTACCAACACCTTTGTATTTAGGCGCTTTGACTCAAAGTGACAAGCAAATTCAAAGAACAAAATTCAGATGCATCTCCTCTTCCCAGCCAGCTCACAGTCTGTTCAAACTAAGTGAAATTGCTATTTCTTGTCAATTCTGTCTTTTCATTTCTCATTCCCTAATCCCAAAATCCACTTTTAATATGTTCTTATGCCTTGCAACCATGCTGAGCACTGAGGACAGGAGTCCAGATTCCTCCCAGAGGCAGCTCTGAATAATACCTATATACTTGCACTATATTTCATACATGTACTATACATGTACTCACACATGCATACATATATTAATGCTAATACATTCATCAAAATATGAGACAGAGCAGAAATTAAGCCACTGATCTCCAACAAGCAATTTCCTATAGCTATCTCTTGATCTCTAGCCAGTGAGTATTCCACTGTTTATTAAGAAAAAAAAATCTTGCTGTCATAACTCTGATAAGAGACAGGATAATAAAACACTAACTATAAATAATGTAAAAAATGCTCATTTAACAGCAGTTGCAATAATGCTCATCAAGTTTGACATTTCCTTTTGAGTAGCATATGGAAACCATAGAGTACTGAAAGAGTTAATGTGTTTAGAATTCAGTTTCCATCATACTAGGGTGACTATCTCTTTAAATAATTTAAATCCTCTCCATCAACTACAAAGCTGTTTTGAAGCCATTTAGCTTTGTTCTTTACATGTGTTCTAATTAAGAAATGACCTTGTCATCACACACACCAGAAATCCTGGATTATTTCCTGCAGCAAAAAAATCTACGAAGCAAAAAAAAAAAAAGACAAAAAGAGAAAAAAAATATATACTTCTTCCTTTAGTGAGGAACTGAGGAAGTTGTTGGTTGGCTGAATGCTGAAGCAGTTTCACCGCATAATTTCTGTGTGTGTGTGTGTGTTGTTGAATGTCACAGGGCGGGTTAGTGTGACCTTGAGCTGCATCAGCAGCACAGCAAGGGTCGAGATGCCTGCAGGCGCCCTTGTACTGGATTTGCAAGACAAAAACCTTCAAACTGGCTGAAGGACATCTTAAATCTCTTCAAAGGTTTTCCCGAACTAATCTGGGCTGCTCTTAGCCGGATCTGTGCCAGTGTGAGAGGCAAAATTAAAAACAAGGTCTTTGACAGGATGTTGTCTCCTCTTAACCCTTCCCGCGCAGGCGGCAGAGGGAGGGACGCTCTGCGAGGCACCGAGGGAGGCTCAACCCGCAGCAATTCTTTCATAACCAAATTATATAAGGCACCATTTACTGGGAGCGGGGCTCCTGCTCCCCCCCAGCCCCCAGAGGGCTCCCCCTCACCGCCAGCCCTCCCCCGCCGCTGGCAATGCCATTTCCCGGCTCTGCGGGGACAGACAGACACAGCCCGACGGATAAGGGAGCTCGGTGCCTCCGCTCCCTCCACAAACATCCCGGGAAAATGATGGGTGGTAGCACCCATCATGGCATGTTGTGCATGCTAAAGCCAGGTAAGGAGGAGGAGGAGGGTCAGGAACATGCTGTGGCAGGCATCAGACAGGTTTTATGAGCAGGAATTAAAAAGTGACCACTTCTCGTGCTAACCTGTGATTTCCTTCCCAGTCATCCCGAGCCAAGCAGGAAGCGGAGCAGAGGGCATTACCATGCCATGGGCCTACCAAGGGCTGGAGAGCATGACTGTACACACAGGGGGAACAAAAACAAATAAAGCAACTGCCCAGCCTGCCTGGGACTGCTCATCATCCCACAGGGTGACACAGAGGCAGAGATAACCTCTAAGAACACATGGTTACTCCATGAAACCACAAGTTTACCCAGTGGATTTAGCAGCTTTATTCAAACACAGCTATGGGCACAGTGAAGGGATGGGGGCTTCCTTCAGAAGTGTATTTGCACACAGAATCGCCAACTCCACCTCCAGTAAAATTCTGCCAAGTAGGAGAATGCTTAGTTAGAAAGCAACATGGATCCCCAAATTGAATGAAGAGAGAAAGGCATCACCACGTTCCCCCATCTGTTTGAGTGGTGTATGTTAATGGTCAGATTACACTGTCAGTTTCTACAAGGGAAAACAAAATAAATACAAATGAGTTAAAATAACCTCAGTGTGAGCTAGCATCACACTTCAGAACTATCTTTTACTGTTTCTAGGATATCCACCAGGCAAGTCCTTGAGGAGAAAAGGAAGGAGTCACTCGCACCAGCAGAGGGTGTTGTGATTCTTCTCTGCTTGAGCACAGAAGGCTCCGTTTAGTCTGGTTTTGTACAGTCATTTTCCAGGCACTACAGTCTGTTACACGGTAACAAAACGCATCTAAGTTTACTGAAGAAGGACACAGCTTTGCCAGTTATGTCACAACTGCTATAACACCACCCTTCACCCACCACTGAAATAGATTCACTGCCTCACTCCCAAGAACCACAGCTCTCCTCACAAAACACCCTCCCTCCTTAGAAGGTTTTAACCATTTTAAGCATTAGGTTTCAGTAGCATCAGTGACGGTGCCTTCTGCATCAGCAGAGGAAGAACTTGCACCATACAGATGCTTTTCCACAGGCCTGTTACACCTGGACAGAACGCCATGGTGTTCCCACAGCACCTGGTTGTCAGAAAAAACCCCATGACTACTCAGAGACCCTCTCATCTCTGTTCTGCAGCCCCAGGGAAGCAGGAGCCTGGGGGCGGCACACACCACATGTGCCTTCTCCAACCCATCACAGACCGTGGAAATGGAGACTGACCAGACCCACACATGATCTTCCTGCACTAAGGTGTTCTTTTTGCAGTCTTTCCATGATGGGATGCCATACAAGCAGCCAACTGTGGTGTTTTGTTTTGGTGTTTTTTAAAGAAAATAAAGTTTAGCCACTTAGTCTACAAGACAATTACTGCAGTACTGCATTCTGTGCTGTGCTTCCTAGAACACTTCCCAGTTCACCCCAATTACCAGGAAGAGAGATTGAAGTAGCTCCCATATTACATGTTAGCCTAGCTGAAAACACCAAAAAGAATTTTCATGGTATGGCCATGCAAAATCCCTGATTTCTTAAGCTTCTCCAAGGTGTAACAGGACAAAAATATATTATCTTTTTTCCAAGCACCAAGTGTTGTGAAAATCCCCAAAACAAAAACAAAGAGCTCCTATTGCAGTGTTCCAGCTGAGCAGGGTGACTCAAAGATGCAACAAAAGCTTTCAAGCCACACAGTCGCTGCTGCCAAGTATGGGACACGTTGTGTGGCCCTGCCAAAACTAGAAGCCAAAAGCCAAAAATACAAATTAGCAGCTTTCTTCCAGGGCCACAACAGTTCAGTACAAACTTCCAAATCAGGCTGTGCCTAGGAGATTCAGACAAGAGCAGTGAGTGCAGTTACACAGCACACCCACCCACCCAAACCACAGCCATCGTGACAGTGTCACATCTGTGGAGCTGGACAGTCACTCATTTCTACCATTTCCATCAAAGTGGGCTTTGTGGCTATTTCAAACAATTTCTCATGCATGGCAAGCTGCAGAGGATAAAACTGCTCCCTGCCTGCTCCTACCACAGGGATACTCACAGGAGAACACACAAGCTCTGTCTATACAGGACAGGACGAGCATTTTACAGACCACCCAAATACAGCTTGCCCACTCAATCTTAATTCTGCCATTTTCTAGCTGTTGATTCTGAGTACACAACATTCATATTCTTTAAACCTCAGACTTATTTTGTACATAGTGTACCTCAGTGCAGTAGAAAAAAAGAAGGGATAAAGGTGGCAGAAGTTAATATAATATATTCTCTTTCCATTTGAACACCACTATTAAATAAAAAATTTCTGCTAAGGATGCTACTGACAAAACCATTCTCTTGGAACCATACATCCCACAAGGATTTGCAGAAACGGTTGAAAAATCATTTTGTGACTGACCACATCTCCCAGCATTTCTGGCCTAACTTCCAACCAGCACCCAAAGAAGCCCTTGGTCTACCAGAAAAATGAAAATTAATACTACTGTAAAACATTAGGTATATCTACTTTGTAAGAAGCTTTATCAGTAGTGTATAATTTTTAAGTAAGATATAGCTGGCCTTCTTATACTAGCATAAGTCAGTTATTGCATACTATACTAGTATATATACACTATACTAGTATGCTTATGCTAGTATAAAATAAATTAATATTGTAATTAGTACCTGACAGTAACAGGTAAGGCCAAGAAGTACTGAATAATGTATATTAAAGTGATCAAATATTGTCATCCTTTCTGTATTCTCCATATGGAGAGCATCTACAGGAGGGCCACAAGGATGGCAAAGGGCCTTGAGGGGATGCCATATGGGAATTGGTTGAGGACACTTGGTCTGTTCAGCCTGGAGAAGAAGAGACTGAGGGGAGACATCATTTAGGTCCTCAACATCCTCACAAAGGGAAGTGGAGAGGCAGACACTGATCTTGTCCCTCTGGTGATCAGTGACAGGACCTGAGGGAATGGCCTGAAATTGTGACTGTGTCAGGGGCAGTTTAGGTTGGATATCAGGAAAAGGTTTTTCACCCAGAGGGTGGCTGGGCACTGGAACAGGCTCCCCAGGGAAATGGTCACAGCATCAAACCTGACAAAGCTCAAGAAGATTTTGGACAACACTCTCAGGAAATAGAGAGCTGCATCCAGCTCTGGGCTCCCAGCACAGCAAGGACAGGGACCTGCTGCAGCCAGCCCAGAGGAGGCACCGAGGGCACCAGAGGGATGGAGCAGCTCTGCTGGGAGGAAAGGCTGAGAGAAATGGGGTTGTTCTGCCTGGAACAGAGAAGGCTTTGGGGTAATCTAATTGCAGCCTTTACAATACCTGAAGGGAGCCCACAGGAAAGATGGAGAGAGACTGTTTACAAAGGTCTGGAGTGACAGGACAAGGGGGAATGGCTTCAAACTGACAGAAAATACGTTTACACAAAATATTAGGAATAATTTCTTTACTGTTGAGGATGGTGAGGCACTGGAACAGATTTCCCTGAGAAGTTCTGGATACCACATCCCTAGATTATTCAAAGCCAGCTTGGATGGGCCTCTGGGCAACCTGGTCTAGTGGAAGGTGTCCCTGGTTCATGGCAAGGGCCTGGAATGAGATGATCTTTGGGGTCCCTTCCAGCCCAGGCCATTCCATGATCCTATGGTACAAATGAAATAAGCTTTTTCTGCTGAGATCTCAACAAACAGCCAGGCATCTTCCACAACTTGCTAGTAAAGCCCAGTGTTTAATTTAGGTCTCCCACTGGGTCTCAAATTCTCACTGCAGCAACCTTCTCCAGATGTTCTGTCAAAACCAGTAACTCCCAAACCTGGCACACCCTTTCAAAAAGTGGATCTCAATAAACTAAGGCTGATGACCCACCCAGATAGCACCATTCACTTTTAGGGGGTTCATTTCCTGCTTCAATCATCTCAGATACTCACTTAGGGACATTATCAACACTTCATACTATATACACTCACAAATACATTTTATTCTAATTTTTAACTTGTGTCCTGATTGTGAATTACATGAGCATTTGCAGAAGAATAAGGACTGTATCAATGTTTAAGACTGTATTTTGCTGAATCAGGACCCTGAACTTTAATGCAGGTTTTTCTCATTGCTGTGCCAGTTTATTTTATTCAGTACAAAGCCACCAACAACCTTTGAGTTCTTCTGCTCAAGGTCATTTTTAACATTCACAAGCACAGCTTTTTGGCTGTCTGCAGAGCACAGAATTTTTTTAAAAGTGGATTTCAGAGCAAAGTGATGCCTGGAAACATCTTTAAATAGTGGAAAAAACACCCTTTAAAGTTGCCTTAATCAGCTGCCTGTTAAAGTTGCCTTAATCAGTTGCCTGTTAATAATTCTACTTGGCTACCTTTAATACCATAGGCTCTAATTTTGTCTCCATCTCTGCACCCACCCATATCTGGAAGGTATAAACATGATATAAAATCAGTTTCAACTCCTGCAATCTCAACGTCTAAGCTACACCTCCCACTCTTAGCCTTTGAAGGCATCCAGTACACAGTCAGGTCCTTGAGCTCCTTCTCCTGTTCTGCCAGACACAACATTTTCTAAATTTGCACTTAAAAGGGGGGCAAGGGTGGGGAGCTACCTACATTCAACAATAATTTGCAATATTTTTTTTAAAAATCCAGAAGTTTGTTTATATTATGTTTTATAAAGTTAAACATAATTTCTTATTCCTCAGTCATCTTCTTTCATCACCCCAACTAACCTTCTTAAGCTTCTGTATCACTTCCTCCTGCTTATAATTAAGGATGTGGGATTGAAGGGGGTAATGTAAGGAAGCACTTATTTTATTTACACTTCTGATTGTGCTGTATTAAATGTTATTAGTATTTTATCAGCACCTGACTGATAAAGAAACATCACAAGCCTATGAAATTAAGACAACAGTATGTTTTGGGGTTTTTATGTTTTTAACATATATATCAGTCTCTGCATCATCACTGAAACACTACATTGCCAAAGTTCACCTTCAAACACTCTTGTTTAAATACTCCTTGTTTTGTCTGTGCAAATCTCAGTACAAAGCAAAAAGCAGCATACTGATTACAGAAAATACAGCTAGCCATAAAATTTGAAAAGATGCAAGTGTCTGGCAGGCAGGCATGTTTTGTATACACTGTCCTTCCACGTGTGTGCATCTAGGTTAGGCATGCACGCTTCATGCTGGTACTCCAGGCCGCCGAGAAGAGAAGCTGACAACCAGAGAAGCCCAACAGAAGAGTGAATTACACTTGTGGGGTTCCAGCAATGACCAAGCTGTAATACTGTTTCCATGTGTCCAGCAAAATAGCTGCAGCCACCAGCAGTCAGCAGCGATTCCTGGGTAAGTGCATTTATGTGCTCAGCTGCCAACAGCACTTCCCTCTCCAAAAGAGGCTCCATTAATTCCTAGGTCGGGCAGTGGCTCACACTGCCCGGCTCTCCAGGGTGTCAGAAACCCACCCACCACAACTGTTCTCTTGATATTTTGTTATTTCACTTCACACCAGTCTCAATTTAGAATTACAGGTGTTTTGTATTATACTCAAGCCAGAGATTCCCACTCTACTGCACACATCTAAATTTGCAACCTATTAGGTTCTCTTTCTTAAGCCTTAGAAATCCAAATGGTTGTGAATCTTTCATCCCTTTGTAAGATTCAGATCTCTTGACTACTTCTTAACATAGAACACAAAAGTGCTATCAAATCTCATATTAAACTTAATAGAAACTTAAGCAGAGGAAAGTGAGATTTATCCTGTTCCTAGTCAAGCCATAAGCTTAAGTAAGGACCACTTCTTCATTTACTTAAGAACCAATAGTTTTAAAATACATTACAATAGAAAGCACAAGAAAGGGAGGAGAGCAGTTCAGGATAATTGCCTAGAAACTTTCTCAAAGGGATCCTTTTAGAAACAAAGCCCCTGATCTGTCTTGTAGCAAACACAACCCCTCGGCCCAAACACAATGCCTCTATAAAACAAATACACTACAGCTCCATACTCTCAGCAATTTTTCCAACTACAGCAGGTCTTGCTAAACTACTGGGTTAGGAAAACAGAGAGCACACTAAAATTGTTCTGCTTTTTCAGAAGGCACATTAGGTTTCTATTTAGTGCATACCACAAAAATTAAGTCCAGTTTCTCAAGGTGTGCAACGGTTCATTCAAGTTTGTCTAATTCTTAGTATTTTGCCAATAGTACAGTTGTTACCACCCCCCCCCCAGGCTGGCTGATTTAAAGAATCAGAAATATGAAGCTTTCACAACTTTTTTAAATGCACCCAAAGATTTCAAAACATTTAAAAAACCCCTGTCACTTTTCAATTATTTTCATTTACGGATGACTAACAGTATGTCTGTGCCAAACACAGACATAAAAAGCATTCTTCAAGAGACATGAATCTACATAAAAACACAGATTTGCCAAATTAAAATACTGGGAGAACAACTATTTACCTCAAACAAAAACAAAAAGCAACTTTAAATTAATTTGTCAACTTTCCAAACTTTCATGAACATCACAAAAATGGCTTTGTATTAGCAAATTAAGCAAAATGGCTTAATATTAGCTATGTACATAATGTAAATAATTATTAAAAACACCATTATTCCACTGTTTCATCTTTCCTGATGTACAAGTGAACAACTGTTGAGAAACCACAGATAAGCAAAATGCAGCATTGGGAGAAGGCAAACTGAGTGCTAATTTGAAAAAGATGAAGATGGAATGTTACTACTCTAAATACAACTCACATAATTTATAACATAGTTGTATAGATAAATATCAAATATCCTCCTAGAGGCTGTCTTAACTTTGTGTGGTTAATGGATCAGCCATAGTAGGGAGAGAATTGACAAAACTCTCAGCCTTTCCTCCTTGCTATGTTTATGTGTTGGTACTAACAAACATCAAACAAAGCATCAACAAAAAATTACTGCCCACAGAAAAATAAAAGGACCCAGTTCATTTGCTCACAAACACAAAACAAACATTAGAGTAGTCTCCAAAAGCATAAGATGACCAACAAAAACAACTGTACATACAGTTCACCTACACACATGGCTCTATACATCACCCAAAGGATCTCCCATGCTCATGAGCCACCCTTCTCCCCTCATCTGTCACACTGACAATCGGCATCCAAAGAACAGAAAAGAAATGTATATGGGAAGAACCTCATGGAAAATGTCCTTCCCTTAATTCTCTTATGTATGAAGTTCACAGCAGGAACATTTTGGCTGTGGAATATTCATGCTCACTATCACCTGACATCAAGGTTCATTTCTCTGTGAAAGAGCCTCCAAAGGATAATAAAGTAAAAGCCTGAACACTTGCAAGAAGCATGTAATAACGCAGAGAAGCAGTAAAGATTACTCCTGCCCTAAGCAAAGGGAATAAATAGATAATTGTGGAAAAGAAACTACTAAGATCTTTCAAAAGCCTGCTACTTAAGAACACAGGAAGAGCCTGGTTTTTCAACATAACATCCATCAAGATCTAATGCATGTCTTTGAAGGCAAGCTGGAGTCATATAAATTCATATAAACCTTTTTTTTTGATCCAAACCGGAATGCCCAAGCTGCAGCCTGCTGGCCAGATCCAATCCACTGCAACAACTCATCTGGCCAGCTGCCCACTTCTTACTGTCCTCCCCAAAGGCTAATTAGATATAGGAAGGAAGCAGGCAAGGGCTTGGGGAATTACCCTCACATCTGATTTCCCACTGCTATGTTTCATAAGGGCCTGCAGCCCCTGCTCTATCAAACAACAGGGTGGAAATGACCACGTGTGGTGATGGTGCTCGTGTAACTCCACATGCCTGCTAATAAATACGAATTTTGTTCCATGTCTGGTAGCGCTGCCAGCCCTGTGTCAGCACAAATGTGTGTTGCCCACATGTTTCTGTTACAGCACACACCCTACCCCTGTTATCACAGCATCACCTGCAGTCCTGACCCTCTGCCACCAACGCAGCTCCCCGGGAAAGCTGGACACCAGCACTCCAAACCAACAGGTTTTACACCAATCCAGGCAAGAAATGTCTTGAACTGGGGTGAGTTTCTTCCAAACCAGGCCCAGCTCACGGAGGAAGGCTCTCCATGCTCCCCGAGTAACATTTAGCTCTAAGTTGAGAGTGACTGCTAGCTGCCACAACTCCATCAGGGCATGCATACTAATGCTCTTGGCCTGCTGCCATATCATCCATATATGCTTTATTACAGCTCATCTCCTGAACGTGCAAGACATTTATCTTTGATTCTTTCAAAATGACAAAGAAAAAAAAATCCTGATACTGTAGAACTGGTTTTAGTGCTGTTCAGACCATTTAAACTGGGTCACTGCAAGCTCTTCAAGCAGATGTTTCTTTGTCACCACATACAAGTAGGAGCACCAAGTCATTTCTGCCATATGAAAAAACTCTTCTGGATTATAAGGGCTAGAATTCTTAAACAATGATCAGGTAAGCCTCTAGTCACAGTTTTTCCATTTGTCAGCAGAAAGTTTAAACACTAAAAATACAGAAAGAGCAGGTCAATCACATGAATCAACCTACTAGCCTCAACACTAGTCAGTCATGGGCAGCAGGAATGACAGATGGGTGATGAGACAAACATAAAACTTGCAAATTTGAGTCCACAAATTCAAAGGCAGATCAATGACCATGACTGACAGAAGAAAATGTAGACCTCAGAGACACCAACCAACCATCCTCAGAAATATGAATCTCTTCCCATCCCTCAGGTACACAGTGAGATCAAGGAATGCAACTGAGAAACACCATCATTTCAACAGCAATGCAAGCCCATTGGTATGCGCTCATTGGAACAAAGTTACTGGACTAGAATGCATTATTTTAAAGTAGTGAAACCCTTGGCCAATACAGTTTATTTTGAAGATAAATTGTATGAAATGTCTTGCACAAACAAGACTTGTCCTAGAAACCTGAGAATTAGTGGTATGGAAGAAGAAGAAAATAAGTAAAACCACCAGAGTTGAAAGGCACACTTCAATTAACCTGACCAATTATTCATAAAAATTTACCAACCCACATAAAAACAGGATTTGCTAGTTTTTCATCATGATAAAGAACATTCTCCGTTCCTGCTCACTCCATGCCTAGTTTGTTGCCAAAAAATGTATAGCACAAAACATCCTCACAATCGCTTTTAAAAAAATTTAGAGGTTGAACAACCAATTATTAAAACTCAGTAATGTCCCTGTAAAAGATTTTACCCTTTGAGTCAGATGTAACACATCTTAACTCTACTTTAGTGGATGTAAACAAAAACACTGAGTAGACAGTCTTCTACCCTGAAAACAGGATTCATGTAAGAAAGCAAGTGTTCTTGGCAGCTGTTCCCTTGAGAGGGAAGCAATGCCAGATGGTGAAGCTGCTTCCCACGGAGGCTGGCAGGTAAGTGGTGAGCCCTGGGATCTGCTGGTCCCCTTCCCAGAGCAGCCACTAGTGCAGCTGAGCACCTGGGCTACTCCTTTCTCTCACAACAGCCAAAGAGAACAGCAGAAACCAAACTGCAGAGTTATGCAGTTTTCCATCAAGTTTTGTCTCACATAACAAAACTTTTGCAATAGGCATACATAGTTGCAAAACCCCCAAAGGAACTCTGTCATGCCAAACTTGGCTTTTCATCACCAAATTTTTACTACTTTTTTCTTCCACAAGTTTATGGAAAAAAACTTACTCTAGGAAAAAGTAAGAGGGGGAGTATATTTTAAATAATCCACACTAAATTTAAAAAAAAAAGTGGATGGGTACAGCTGTTGAGGGCAAACAGGAAAAATTACTGGTTCTCCTTTAGGAGAAGGATGAAACGTCAACAAAACACAAAAAAGGTGATAGTGACCACAACTGTTTGTAATGAAGAGGGTAAAAAACCAGACTGATTCCTCATCAAAAAAGAAGACATTCTGAAATAACAAATTGTCAAAGCACTGACTGAAAACACATTAAATAGATCAGTTCTGCAGAAGTACCAAATGCTAAAGGTGGCAGAATGAATTACTGCAGGTGGTGGCTGAAACAGAACACTTATACGAGTTCAAGGAAAACCAAAATTAGTTTCTAAGTTAATGATGGAGCAGCAGCTTCAAATACAGTCACTTTGCTTTTTGTTCACATAAGGTAAATCTTATTATTACATTCCATCATTTTAGTACACCTTCTAGGTCTTTAATATTGTACACCATTTGCCTTTTTAAATAAAGTAGGTTGTACATCCATTTCATTAAGATGTAACAGTGATTAATCTCAAGTAGGAAACACTGACACCATACCAAATGCGCAGCACTCATACATGGATCAGACTGGCATTCCCAAAAATCATGTTTTACATGGATTCAGGCCACCCCAGAGCTCAGATCTGAGTGAAAGGCATTCTGGAAAGGATGAGCCCTGGTAGTACAGCTCCCCCAAGCTGAATCCCACATACCAGCCATGGCTGACGTCCTTCCCACCTCATTTTCCCTCCCTGTGTTACACAAGAGGAATCATTACACAGTCCAAGGCTGTGCAACTATTTCAGCACTAATCTGTGCCTGCAAGACAACATGAGCGCAGACATCCAGGGCTATGCTGAGCCTGGGCACTGTCAGAAGTTTGTCCTAAACTCTCAAAACATTTGATGTTGCTTCTATCATTTTCAAGACCTGACTGAAGAGTAAATCTCTTTGAATATGCCATGAAAGAGACACGGAAGATATACTACAGCAAAGTAAACACTGCTTAGGGATAAGGCATAAATAAAGACAAAAAAAAAATTAAAAGGAAACAAGAAACACATCAAAAAGTACCCAACCCAGATTTAAAAGGAAAAAAGGCAAGGATCCAGAAAAAAAAAAAACCAAAAAAAACAACCCAGACAAAAAACATTAAGAGAGCACATCATCCCAAACAAACAAAATAAGCAATAACACAATGAAAAACAAAGAGATTAAGAACAAAAGAAAGTGTATCAGATTTAAGCCAGATACTTTTGGTCAACCACGTTACATTATTTCCTACATTTCCATCAGCATGCATGCACTCACCCAAACATCTGTATCTTAATCCACACCAGCTTGGTTGTGCTATTCAGCTCCAGATGACATCCTTGTCCTTCCCAGAACTGAGAGACTTTGCTAGGGTTTGGTTATACAGCCTGCCTCATCACCCAGGGCACTTTTTAGATCTACAGAGACACCTTCTCTCAAACCTCTCCAACCTCCCCAGCAGCATCTTCTTCAAGCCCTTCAGAGTCAGTGCCTGGGTCACTCACAGCCCCAGCACAAGAGCAATTCCTCCATGGCTGAAGGTCAGAACACACATGAGGACAGGGGGAAGACTTGTGGGGAGCTGGGGAGCACAAAACTGGGGAAAAAATACTGGAAGAACAAAAGGAGGGGGAAAAAAGAAAGTGGTATTTCCAAATATGAAGTGCCAATTAGGGGGGGAAAAGTGAGAACCATCTCTTTAAAAATATAACTTTAGGCTTTAAAATACATTAAAGGTGAAGAATCAGCCCCAGCAGTCAATTAGCTATAGCTTTGCTGGGTATGAATTCAGCTGCTACTATTGCCTGAGCTTTCTCCACCCCCCGCCCTCCCCCAAATCACTGTTTCATTGTGGAAGAATTTAATTATTATTTTCATTACCAGATGCATACATTATAAAATGAGCCTGCACAGAGACAATGAGCACTTTATGAAAATAGGTGTAATAATGAGAATGATATGTTTACATTTTTCTGCAATAAAAATGAAGACATTCTCAACTAGGCTACTTTTTAAAATATACTTGAATAAAATATTTCATAATAGTCATAACACTAAATGTGACACTCCTCCTTTTCTTAGAAAAGGATGAGTCCCGTGTCTTAAATTTTAATTCAACTTAAAATCAAATTAAAATAGAGGTTTTATTAACTTCTCTATCAAAACCTTCCACAAAAATTTAACTTGAACACATTTTACAGTGATGGAATAGCAAAGCTTTTCTATTTTGTTCTTAAAAAAAAATTTAAAAAATAAAATTAAATCTCTTCCAGAGACATAAAGTATACTGCATACCCAAGGAAAGAATACTGGAGCCACCATATAAAATGCTAGTATTCCAAATAAACCATTAGAAATTCAAGAAGAAAAAAACTCAGAGTTTTCAAATTAAATACAGATACATGCATATATTTATTTGGGAGTTCTGCAGCATAAAGAAAAATCACAAAACCATGAAGCAATAAAAACACATTTGTATGGATATAATAGAAACAACACAATGGTAACATACTACTTATAGTCCAAAACTACTGACTTAGTAACAACAAAACCTGAATTCTCCTGCTTTATGTGACTCTTTTGAACAACACAGGACAACACTGATTCCACCCAGGAGCCAGGTTCAATAAATCATGAGCTGCCCATGGCCCACCAGGCATGCCTGGGGTGATTTACAGGCAGCACCAGGGCTGTCACCAGCACAGACCCCGCTCTCAGTGGCAGTGTCCCCGTGGAGCTCACCTGTCACCCCCGCACACGCTCACCTGCAAATCACTCACTGCCACGGAGACACCTCATCAGCCACTGCTCCCAGCTCTTGGAAGTTCCCCCTGCTCCAGAGCTGGAGGAACTGCCCAGGTTCACGCCCATCTCACCAGGACTGTGCCTCCAGAGCTGGGATCCACCCTGGTGTCCATGGGCACCAACACCACAGGAGCAAGGAGTCACCACGGGCTGGCTCCTGCTGCCCCTGCAGAGGTGGCACAAGGGCCATGCCCTTGCAATGCCTCACCATGAACTGCTGGCCCTACCTGGGCAGACCTCTGGAGGCCCTGAAATGCCAGCTTCCATTGTGGAGAGGTGTTGAGTCTTTACTCAGGTAGGATGGAGAGCATCTGACACCTAACCACAAGCCATAATAACAGAGCAACCTTCTCTCCCCATCCTTAGATGTGGATGCCAAGCCAGGATTCACTTGACCAAATGAAGATGTTTACAGGGTAGGTGTCTGTATCTGAACAGGTCATGTTGGCCTCCCTGTACAGCCCATGGGAAGAACTCAGCTCTTGGACTGAACTCCTCCTACAGGACATGTCAAAAGGAGGTAAAATGAATCACATCCTACAAGTGCCAGCTCCTGGTCCCCACCTGACAGGAGTTCTCCAGGACTCCTGTTTCTCTTTGCTGGGTACATTCAGGGTTTTCCCTCCAAGAGTTAGACCTTAATAACACAGGTGAGACAAAGCCCACACTGTCTAACATCAGCTTAATCCACCCAGTTCAAAAATGAGTAACAAAGCACTGTTTGTGTAAGTTCCCAGCATTTCCCACTCAATAAAGGGGGTGCCTGATCGCAGGTAACACCAGTCCTCCACATAACTGCTTTCAGTTACATGACTCCTATTAGTGTGTTTATTTCAACATTATTTGTCAGCTTGCACTTATTCCTTCAGTACTTTTCCTCTCAGATGTCACAAGAATTGCCTGACTCTGGATAGCAATTCTTCTCATCAGCACAGACACTCTTTTTGTTGCCAGTCTTCAAAAAAGACTTACCAAAAGATCTCTTCTTTAGGTGTGACCTATATATTTTCTTCTACCTTATTTCCTTAAGTTTTCAACTTCCTAAACCTTTTTCCTTTTGTCCTACACTTAAAAATACTACCCAGTATCTGCTGAAACCTGTGAATCTTCATTTGACTTCAAAACAAGCCACCTCCTCAGGTTTATCACTCCTATTATCTACAAGCAGAAGTAAGAGTCCTCATTTTTACCAGACAGACAAGAAGTAAAGCAATGAATATTCTCAAGTTCCCTAATTCTATTTCTGTTTTATTTCCTCACCTTTCCCAGAAACAAGTAACTGTTTTTTACTTACTTCTAACATCCAATTCCTCTTCTTTCTCCTCCTAAACCATATTCCCAAAGCTCTCCAGAATCCAGACTGACAGGAAAAGGGTTAAAATGTGTTCAGGAAAGGGAGGTAGGTAATTTTTTTTCTATCCTGTGCAAAGCAGATATGGCAAGCTGAACTCCCTCATCCTGCAAGACCAGGCAGTGTCTCACCTCAGCAAAAAGAGAGGTGATATTGATGTACTGCTAGAAATTGGTTCCACACTGAACTAACAAGTCTTAGTTGCTTGAGATGAAATTTATCTCCCCTCTTCCTTCCTCGTATCCTTCCATAACCAGAGTCATCTCTGTTGGCTGTTGGGCATTTGCCAACAAACCCTCAGACATCTCCCAGCAGTTGTAGAACAGAGCTTTTCCAGGCCAAAGTTGTGACTGTATTTATATTCCAACAGCTCTTCCAAAGCTCCAGCTTTGGCATGCAGCTGCCATGTAGCACTCCAGACAAAATCCCTCCTCCTCAAAACTGCTTTTGATGCTGAACATTTTGCGTCAACAACTGATCAACAAATGGCACAGCTAAGAAAAACTCACCAAACACCTTCCCCTGGGGCAAAGTGGGCCCTATTACAGCCTGCTCAGCTGTGAAACCTGGAGATGCTGCTTTAAGCTTAGAGCACTCGGTGATGGCTTTAGTGGTTTGACAAATCTCTCCCAGCAGGAAGGAAACTTTCCACGCCTGGCTGTAGAGTCTTTCACAAAGCTGAAAGAAAATACCACTTATCTAAATTTAACTTGCCATACTTTTAAACTAGTCTGTGTGAGGAAACGTCTTTTGCTTTCATTTCAAGCAAAACATTCAATTAAATTCTCTCAGGGAAAAAAACCTTCCATACTAAGGCATGTATGCTATTTTTCCTTTTACATATATTTCACTTATCTTCCCACATGGCTCCAAGTGGAAAAACCTTGGTGCAGTGATTATAAACCCACATTAACCTGCTTTCCTTCAGGGGCAAAGGAGATAGGAGAAGCACTGGGCCATTCCTCATCTCCATAGGCAAAGAAACAAGATAGGCCTGGCACGGAGCCCGCCCAGCGAGCCGACCCCAGCAGCCCAGGTTGGGAGCACATTCCACAGGCAGCAGT
Organism: Ammospiza caudacuta; assembly: GCF_027887145.1. Lineage (NCBI taxonomy): Eukaryota > Metazoa > Chordata > Aves > Passeriformes > Passerellidae > Ammospiza > Ammospiza caudacuta. The sequence goes on from NC_080594.1 coordinate 11,156,530, forward strand.
GCTTCTCGAAGAACTTCCTGCCAATGGCTGCTTGACATTAAAAACCAGCATGATCTAGGTCAAGTATCCCAGTTGACATTAATTGCTATGTTGGATCAAAAAAAAAAAAAAAAAAAAAAAAAAAGGAGAAGCCGGAGCTCAAGTCACATTAGGCATAAGGTAACCGAGGCCAAAACCTTGAATTGTACCCAGAAGCCAAAAGGAAGGCAGGCAGCTGTTGAAGAACTGCCCCAGCGTGTTCTTGCTGCTCCTCCCTGGCCCGAGCAGGGGAGCACTGACCAAGGAACAGCAATTCATGGCCTCACAGAGTCACAGACAGCCCCTGGGACAGCCACCTCTGAGAGCATTCCTCTGTGTCCTCATGGGGGCCTGCTGGCTGTGCCTACCTCATAAAAGCAGCAAGTTACAAAACACTCAGATAAAAAGACAGGTGAAATGCTCCAGAGGCTGGTAAACTATTGCAGCACCTGCCTTTACTGCTTTATCTCTGTTGGCTGCTTCTTTTGTCTCTACACACTCTGAAGGTAAAGCATGTGCCATGTCCAGCTGGAAAGGAAAGATTACCTGGAAAAGCAAGTCACCTTTTGCTTGACCAGAGCACAGGACCAGGTGACTCTCAGTTACCCAGAAAATCCAATGCCAAGGAGGTCAGATCCTGGAATAACTGCTACCATGTGAAGGGTATGTCCTTCCACATATTCTTCCAATTGTTTCTGAAAATGTCTTACAGTAGATGAAGACCATTTTCAGGTACATAATGAATTCATGACAAGAAGAAACAACTACATGAACCCTTACAATTAACATAGCTGAAACAGAAAACAAATATGTCCCTCCACATATTCTTCCAATTATTTCTGAAAATGTCTTGCAGCAGATGAAGACCATTTTCAGGTACATAATGAGTTCATGACAAGAAGGAACTCCATGAGCCCTCACAATTCATACAGCTGAAAGAGAAAACAACTATGGGCTCATCTTACTTACCCACACACTTTGAACACACAGTCTTTTATACAATGGGCATAAAAGGAACAAATTAATTTTTAAAGAGCAAAAGATGAAAATATATAGCTGTGCTCCATAACTCATAGCAGGTTTCCAAACTGTAATCAATATTTTCTTTTGCATTTAAGAACTGCTGAATGTTAATGCTTTTTAGATGTCCAAGTGCCAGAAATAATAATTTTATTATAGATAACTGTATGTGATTAGAGTCTGACTGTAGTTTTTGAAGTTCTCTGCAAAGGCAATATGGGTTAAGTGCCCATTTGTATTGTTATAAAACTTCTTTACAGTACTGTAATACAATACTCAGGCAGCAGACTCTGAGCTAATATTTAGCACATGACCTGATAACCTCATATAGACCCAAACACAGCTGGAAAACCTAAAGTCTATAGAAAGTTCAACAGTATTTGTATTATTTTATTCAAAAGTTTAAAAATACAGGTGTCAAAATAACTCCTCAAAGCAGGAACAATATTTGAGAAAAGGAACTTATCAGTCAATGGAACTATTCAACAGTTACAGCAGGTGCAGTACCATGGACCACTGACAGCTTATTTAGTCCAATGAAAACATAAAAAGGCTTTCTTTCCCCACATACAAGCTCTTTAGCCAGTAAAAATAACTAGCACTTTGTCCAAAATTTTACAAATAACAGTCTGGGGCCAAGTACAAAGCTATGTCAAGGATAATTTTCTAAAAACTTAGCCAGTGCCATTTAAAATAAATAATCAAAATCAAATCAACAACAACAACACAACCCAAATGCAAAACATACAACTAAAACATATTTACTTAAGAAGCTGGGGTGGTTTTTCTACTTTACGGAAAAGATGCAGGTAGGGCATAAAATGTTCAAATATCATGACAATTAAAATTAACTCAAAGTACTTGTAGGAAGAAATGCATAGCATTTCTCCATGTATGCCAAGAGGAAGCACCACAGTCTGCTTGTGTTACTGGGAGAAAGTCTGGTGACCCTCCCAGCCATTATGGACCGGAGAGATCTTTCCCATCCATGCCCATTTGGACACTAGGAAGAGGCTGTTCACTGAGAGGACAATCACTGGAACAGGCTCCCCAGGGAAGGAAGGGGTCACAGCACCAAGGCTGCCAGAGTTCAAGGAGCCTCTGGATGACACTCCCATCATGTGGTTTAGGTAGTCCTGTGATGAGCAGGGACTCACACTCAGCAAACTCTATGGATCCCTTCCAAATCAAGACATTCCGTGACTTTATACACATATTTTTAGTCACCAAAATGTTCATAAACTATTAAGACTTTTCAAAATGTTTTTCTGATTTGGAAATATCCAATTGTGCTTTTTCTACTCCTTCACTCACAGAAGGACATCAATACTTTGTGATAGGTCCCCTGCAGTCTTCACAGCAAAGCTCTTGAACACCAGGGGTTGCCTACAGAAATTCCTAATGCAGACAGCTAATCAGCTGCACAGATTAAAGGTGGAAATGAGTGGTCTTTGTAAATTCTTTTTTCGTTTTGTGAGTTGGTTTTGTTTGTTTGAATTAGTTTTGATTATGAGATGCATTCAGAAGTTACTGTAGCAATATCTGCCTTTTCATCCAATACTAAGCTAGAATAGTAATGTATTAACCATGGCAGAGTTCTGTTTTACAAAGAAACAATGTAAAACTGATGAGTCAGGGCTTGTATTTTAATAAAATTTCCTTCAGCAAAACTGGAGCACAGTATCTCATAAACCTGATTCAGAAACATTCTCTATTTGTGTTTTCTTTACTTTGGAGAAGTGCTAAAAATAAATAAAACTGGAAAATGAAGACAAAATCAAGAGGGCTCAGAAAGCTTCAAACACTGACACAGTCCCTGAGAAGCAATAGTCACCTTTTGGTTCAGAGAACCACCTAACATATGTTACTCATTTAATTTATTAACTTTTACTTAACCCAACTCTTGCTGCTGTTCTTGATTACCTGCAAGGAGGCTCAGGTGAGCCTACTGAGGAGAGAGACAGCAATAAAATGTGTAAAATAATCATCATTTTCAGTCTCTCCACTTCCACTTGTGTTCTCATGCAAAGCTTTCCTCAGACATTCCCCAGCTCTCCAACTCTGATCAGTAGCACCACTATTTTCTCATCCTGCAGTGGGCTCAGGAAATGAAGATGGCACCAACATTTATGCTTTTAATATGACAAATAACTGCATGTCTCTAAAACTGCTCCCATGAGGGCAATACCACAGCCCTGCCTGTACCAGTGAAGTGGCAGGACTGAAACTGAGCTTAGTATCAATCTGAGAACTTTGTCTTGATCTGTAAGGAGTCACTCTTGCTATTCCCTTGTATTTCAATATCTAATTAAGTGAATATGCCGGAGCTTTCCCTCACATGTGCAATGCCAGCAAAATCTCTTATTATTTGACAGTGATTTAAAATGAAAATTCTTTATTGGGGGCTAGACCAGTGCCACTGGTAGGACTGAATTCTGGCTGCACCATTCACTCACACAGGTAGCAGAGCTTCTGCCTCCACATGATAAGCTAAAGTAAGAGAGGTACTTTAATCTCTCAGACTAAAACACCTTATAATCTCCAAGTCTGGCAAGAAGAGACATAAACATAAAAACCAAAATAAAGGCTATTTGCTCTATTTTTTCCTAAATATAGAAAAAGTATTTTTTTCCTGTCTGGTGAGAGGGTTACCTGTTGTCATACCTGACCTTGGTTTTGTCCTGTTTCCTCCACAAACTAATCTCATGCAATGCACTACCACAAAGATGTTGCCCTTCCTGCTAGTCTTATGCAAGTGTCCTTTTCCAGTTTTATTGTTAAATATTGTTAAATATTCTATTGTTAAATAGAATACTAAGTTATTAAGTTATAATGTTAATTTATATTAAGTAATGTTAAGTATTCTATTGTCTCCATTCAACTAAAACCAGGTGTTTGTCAGTGCTAAACTGAAGTAATGCTGGCATAAGCCTGTGGGACCCTGGGATGGCTCTCTTGTCACAGACTTCCCTTCTGGATGCTCTGGCCAACTTAATACCCCACACATTTTAGCCTGTCAAATTTTAACACTCCTGTTCTTACCCTGTTTTAGTGGGTGCATGTGGCTTTCTGCTCCAAAACACAACTGAGTGCTATTTCCAGCCACCATTTCTGTGCTCCTGTGTTACAAAACACTCATTAGCATAGGAAATAAAAACCACAGCTAGAACTGGGGGTGGAATCACTTGTTCCCTAGGTCCTCCCAGCAAAAGGAAAGAATAATACACAAGCCACAATAAGACCCTACATTTTCACCAATTTTCATGTAAGCTCCCCCTGAAATCAGTACCTGGTATGGGTTTAAGGGAGTGACTCCCCCTTGGAAAAAAGGCACATTTACTGCAATGTGGCTATTAAATGGAACAATTAAAACAAATGCTAGCTAGCATATTAGAAACAGTGTGAAATGGTCACAAGCTCAACCTTTACCTCTAAAATAGAGTTCACTTTGTGCAGGCAGTGGGGCTATTTCCCCTAAATTTAGGTGTGCCCCATTTAAGCCTGATGTTCTCTCACACTCAGTGTCAAAACTTATGAGAGCAGGAAGCACTGAAAGCAAACCAGGAAAGGCTTCCCTTAAAAACAAAATACATATTTTTAAGCACCAGAAACATGAAATTTGGCATGTTGAAAGAGATGCAAACAGCTATCCCTTTAAAAAGCCTCTTTTAGGACCAAAATATTTCACGTTCCCTCTCTCACAGCTATATGTTCACATGCTCCAACCTATTTTTAGAATGTCCTTCCTAGATTAATTTTTAAACTTGAGTCTGGACACTTCTCACCCTCTCTCTGCCCAGATATCCCTGTTGAGTCTGTTCCACCACTGAAGGCTGCAAGGACATGGAAGTCAGCCTGCAACAGGTTTGCATCCCACCCTTTCCCACTAAAAGCAGAAAAAAATACACAAGGATAGGGAGCCTGCAGAAAGGAACAGGGCACAGCACTTACAGGGCAAGAGTCATAACTTCCTACAGCAGGCATGCTATTACTGCACTTTCTGTCACAGTAGATGATGACTTAAAGCCATCTCATTAAATGCTGCAAGGCTTAAAAAGAAGGGAAAAAACAGCTGTTCCCCAACTTTCAAGGAAAAGAGTATAAACAAGCATACCTGCCTTCCTCCATAAAGTAACCAGCCCAGACTTAGGCTTGACAGTATCTCTCTAAGAAAATAAACCCACCAGACTTCACAGGATAAATACATAACTATACCTTCTGGCAGGTCTTTTAACCAAAAATAATTCTACAGCTTTAGCTATGTTAGCTCACAAGTGTGACAATTTTAACCCAAGCCTGTTTATATGCTTTTATTTAGAAGGGTCTTGTACCTGCAAAGTCTGTATACATCACAAATCTTATGAAAGGAAACAGATTTCAGACAACCACTGATGTCAGTGTGAACTATTTCAGGAGTAATAAGTTGCTTTAGACTAAGCCAGCTCTTCCCATTCCACTTAAAAACAGCTGGGGAAAAAAAAACCAAACCAATGTAATGGTGATTAAAAGGTAGGGGAGGAGGGATTTAACCAGAAACTTTTCATAAGATGCTCAATGAGCAATTTCTGTGGACTAAAATTTAATCTGACATTAGTTCAGACTTCTGTTATTCACGTGTGTAGTCCCAAGGAGTGGTAAACAGCACTTGTAAACTGAGAGGAAGCTGTGTCCACAGACCACAGCATATCAAAATACCCAGCGCAGGTCAAATCCAGACAAGTCTCCCAGCCATAGCATGGCCTCTGAACTCCTCAAATAAACTTCTGCATTTCCAAACAAAAACGTGTTCTCCACATTACACATGAGCAATCTGCAAAGACTGAAGAGCACACACGAAGTAGCCAAGGAGAGCTAATAAAAGCACAGATATTACACCTTCTTCTTCTCTTCTGTGATCTCACTTTGGTAATTACCAGCTATTTCTACCTATCTTAAGAGACTCAGTTGTAAATAACAAATATAGAAACACACAAGCACATGTACAGGGAGTCAGAACTCAGGAAAGTGAGTTTACGAATTATGTTTACACATTTTTAATGTAGTCTAATGATTAAATCAAAAAGGAAACTAGGAAGGGTATTTGCCCTTATCTTAATTAGCAAGGCTGTTTATGCAGGCTGAAAGGTAAGCATGTGTTTGTTTCTCCATCTCATTTCTATGTACTACAACTGAAGAGCATTGCATTATTTGAACTCTCAAAATCATAAGTAGCTTCCAAACAATTTTTCCACAAATGATACTTAAAAAATTTCACATTTGATCCATACAAGCAAGACCTATTTTACCCAGAAAGAATAAGGCTCTCACTTACCAGAAAGATTCAAAAGCATGCAAAATAAACACAATTCCCTTCCCAAACTTCTATCAATACATTCTTCCCCCTAAAATTTCTACAAGTAAATTGCATCACTACAAGTTCAATTATGCCAGAAAGTGGCTTTTTGCCCTAATTCTTACAAACAAGAATGTCTGAGGTCATTTGATTGATATCTTAACTTCAGAATCTAAATTGGGATTGAAAACCAACCAACAAAACACAAACCCTAAATTGAAAACACCTAAAAAGCTGATCACAGTAGGTGCTTCATCCCAGACAGATGGAAGGGGTTCAGGAACTGTAAAACTGGTTCCCATCCATTACTTCCCTCTCACTCACTCTTAGAAGTATTTGCTGTTCCCAGTATCACCAGCTCTACTATACCTTTTTTTTACATCTTCTTTCACATAGTCTTTGTCCTATCTACATGACATCTGCAATATTCAGAAATATTGCAGTATCTTAAATTACTGTCCTGAATTATTTCAACAACCACTGCTATTTCTACAATGCAGGACAACCTGCCAAAGTTTTCTGAATCCTGAAGACGATGTCCATGGGATATGGGGAAGTTTTTAGATTAAAAAAAAAAAAAAAATTAAGAAAAACTACCCATGGGACAGCTGCACCTCCAAGCAACTCTCTCTGCTCAGCAAGGTCCAGAAGTGAGTGAGGAGATGACACAGCCTGATTTGTGCCATCCCCCTGCAGGGAAGGGACCTTCTGCTCAGGCATGGAGCAGGTCACCAGGGTCAGCAGCACCACCACGGATAAACCTGACAAAGTCCACCTGCCACAGCACCAAGCAATAAGCTAACAAAAATTAGATCAGATAGCAGACCTCCAAGTGTTTATAGCCCATGACTCAACTTTCCCTCCTGTACAGTGACCTTTACAGAGGACAGGAAAAGGAGGTGAGCATGCTTATATGTTAAATTCATACAGTCCATTATCCAGAAGAGTAACTGGTATGAGAGGCTCCAAATCTACTTAAGAAGCAGAGCAGCAGTGGCCTATGATATCCCCAGAAGGCCAGAACAGAGGAAATTTGATTGTTTTTGTGCTCCTGGTATCTTGTGAAGCATGCACAATTTTTTCTGAAAAAGTAACAACAAAGTCATAAGGTAGAAGACACAGAAGTGGTGTGATCATCAGCAGAAAGAGGGTATTTTAAGACCTGCCTTAATGCTCAGGTTCAGTTTTGCAGAGACAGAATACAGCTGACATTTGCCTGGACAAGACATCAGAGCTAGAGGAATACAGCACTGCAACCCAAAATACTCAGCATTACCCCAAAAATAGTGTCCAAATACTGTTCACTTCCTCTGTCAAGTGTTAGAATACTCTGAAAACAAAAGCAGAGCAGGGTAAGGCAAAAGTGAAATTGCCTGGAAAGCCTGAAGGGCACACTGAACAGATCCTTTTTTCCATGTAGGAAATTCACAGTAGAGTATCACTAATGGTAAAACTTGAGGTCCAGAAGATAAAGTTCAGCAAAGTGACCTTTTATGCATTTCAGATCAAAAACCAGTTGGGTCATATGCATGCTCAGATAGCCTTGGGCATATGACAAACAAGCTTTTAAAAAAAAAGGTTTGTGAGCAAGCACTCCAGACAGCTGTGCTCAAGAGCTGTATCCACCAGACACGCTCAAACTTTCATGTTTGATATTGTAATCTACAGACAAGCCAGAGTTCAGTAAACAGCAAATGTGATTCTGCACAACCTTGTTATCTTCTCATCTCAACAGTTAAACCTATGTGAGGGAGTGCAAAGAGGTTACAAAATACTATCAGCACAGTTTATTAAATGGTCTTTTTGCATTTATTTTGCAGCAGGATAAAATTTAAGTCAGCAGAGATCTAAACATCGGTAAGTCAGAGGACCAGGGCGGATTGCTGAAACAATCCTCTGGAGTTCCAGAGGCAAGAGGAAATTTTTTTTCAAGAATTTCTGCATTCTTACATGGCCCCTGTTTACCAGATTGGAGCAGTTTTGCTTTTAGTATGTTAGCTAAGTTAAAGTGAATGGCAAAGATGCATAGATTCTTCTCTTATTTTTCATAAACAGAATCCAAAGTAACAATTATAGGGATTTTTCTGCTGGTTTTGTCTTTCTTCCCCATAGCCATGCACCTCTAGAGAACCATTATTCTGGGAGTTCTAGGACTTTAACACATGATCTTGAAATTTGGTGAAATTTCAAGATCATAGGAGACGGACTTGGAGCACTCAACAGCACCACTCCTGATTTCAAAACTGAAGGATTTCACACTTATCTGTGGTGTTCCACCTCCCCAACACCCCCAATCCTTTTGGATCATTATATTCTGGTTTTGAACTTCAGCTTATCTTTCTCAAATCTCACCCAAAGAGATTTTGCTACCCACCTTCTGAAAGCACCTTTAGATCGTTTCAATTTATGGTTGTTAATATGAATTCAAGAGAAAACAAGCTACTGTCCTATCTTCACACTTTGGAAGAAGAGAATAGAACCTGAAACCTTCAGCTTTTGCAAAAACTAGGAGGGCAAGGGGTGCTTTTGAGTTTGAGTATCTCCACAATCTAGAAATAATCAAATAAGACTACCTATTGAATTAATGAGCATTTGAAGGATATTCTCATTTGCATAATTACTTTAGCATATAAAATTCAAGTAACCAGAAGAAAGTTAGCTACCTCAACAGTGAGGAGCCCATATGCTTCTCTTGTTAGATGAGAGAAATGACAAAAACCAAGTGCTCTGCAAAATAAGGTAAACACAGCCAGTAGTCCTTGTTGCCCAAATGGATCCAGAAATCTGAGCAGACAGTTGTGCCCACATTTCACATAGGTTTGTCCACTGTAGGACTGGCAGAACACCCTTGCTTGGACCCCCCAAGCCAGCAGGGATGTCTGCTTCTCCATCAGGAAGCTGCAATCCTAGGAAAACACCATGAGACGAAAAAGGTGTGGGAAAAAGTTTTTTGAGGTCTTTTTCTTCTGTTTAGTATGACACTTGTCACGTACTCGTCTCTTTGCCAACTACAAAAACTCCTGAGTGGAGGGAGAAAAAAAAAATAAAAAACAACAACCCACTCAGGCAAGCAATATTTTCCATAAATGATAAGCAAAACAACTACAGTCAAACAAAGTTGAAGGCTATTGGCAAGAAAATAGAGGCCTAGGCCCAGCTCTTCCTATTGCCTGAGAAATGAAGGCAGAAACCAGTATCTTGATGTTCTTCCCTGCTGTTTCATGCTGCTTTCTCACTGTATTTCTGCAGCAGTGGGAATAAAGACAAAAGGAGCACCAAAGAACAAAGCCTGAATCTCATTCTGGCAAAAACAGGGAGGGGGAACAAAAGACAGGGTGGAAGTGGATGGACTACTTATAGCAATTATTGTCAAACATTTTTGCACTTCCTTCCTTAATGTAGCTCCTTTGTACACAAAGGCCTCCAAATAGTTCTGAGAGGTTCCCTTTGTAAAACAAGGAGAAAGGAAAACTGTAATAAGACTATGCAATGAAGATAAATCTTCCCAATAATGCAAGCTCCAGGAAACACATGGAGGTCAAATAAAACTATTATTTGCCTTTTCAAACACTATTTTCTTCAGCTGCTAAAAAAAAACATTATGAAGCCATTTTACACAGTAAAATTTAACCTTCTATTAACCTTCCATATTAAGTAAACAAACCTTTCTAGCCAATAAGCATCATTGTGAACTCTCTGGGATGATAAGCAATACCTTAATTACATTCATTTACATGACTTTGAAATTGTTCCAGACCAAAGTCAACAACTACAAGGTCAAAGAGTATGGAAATCTAAAATAAGGAGAAATCCATAGTCGGCCAGTTCACAAGGATTGTGCAGCATCCTTCTAACCCACTTTGCAAAGGGTCAGGGATATCAATCAAGTACTCACTTTTCATCAATTAGATCAAAAAAGCAAATCCTCTAAAACACCAAATATAGAGTCCATTCCTTCTTTTTTTTTGAGGACTATGCAAAGTTGAAAGCAATGGAGACTTCAGAATTGTTTCTAATGCCTAATGGCCAATCCAGCTGTATTAACACCTTATGCAAATGTGTTTTATAATATTCTAAATGAAAGGCACGAGATAAAATACACTTTTAAAAAATACATCCATATCACTGAGAACTACTGAATATTTGGTACAGTGCTTTTATACTCGGGAAGCTGACAAGTTTGCAACTTTTAGAATGCTACATGAACACCTTCATTGCTTCATCCATGCTACACTTAAGAGTGGGAAATGCCAATAATGCTCAAACAGCAATTACAAAAAACTTTTTTAACAATGACTGTTGCAAGAAACTTCATAAAGTATGACATGCCCTGAAACAGCAGAAAAGTACAGACACAGTCCATCCATTCCTAAGATATTAGATAATGGCTCAGATATGATCAATAGCAATCAAATTAGCCAGAATGGAGCACACATGCACACTGCACTGATGGATCATTTCAGGACTACATTTTGTGTATTATAACCATTAAATTATTACAAATATACATATACAAAAATCTAAAGTACAGCTTTTGGATTTAGGCAGTCCAATATTGATACACTGCAGCTGACAACACTTTCTTAGTATTAAATTAGATAAATCTCCCTGCATTCTACTTTACTAGCAAAGCACTTTTTATACAACTCTCAAGCCAGCAACCTTGTGCAATTTAAGTGTGATTTAGTGCAAGAGAAGCAATGAGTATTATAAAATTTATGCTTGTTCACCTTCTCTCCCCACAGAGAAGGGCAAGACGTTTTTTCATGTAAATATGTATTAGATCCAAATCATTTAAATAGATATTATTCCATAGAGAACATGATGCTGCATATGCCCATTTCAGCTCCATGATACTAAATAAACTGCAAGATAATGATGTTGCCTTGCTCATCCTAAAGGACACTGTAAATATTTCTAGGCATTTCAAACAGAAGTAAAAAGAAGAGACATTCACAAGAAAAAAAGAAAAACTAGGATGGCTCTTACAGAGCTTCCTAAAGTGAAGACAAGTTACTAGCAAATTAGGAAATCTCTTTAGGAACAGGTCACAGCTGCCACAGAAAAAATGTAACTCAGATATATGGAATCTTTTCAGTATGAATAGCATATCATTACTATCATCCAATTTCATTTTCCTTTAAATGAAGAAGGGAAAGATAATCACATTTGCAAGGAGAAAACCAAGAAACTTTAGACAGGTGACTACTTTTAAAAATTAACATAGAAATGCTAAATGCAGGGTGCCAAATGCTAATTTGTCTCTAATACGTCTCAGTTATATTTAGCTACAAGTGTCACTGCTTGAATGGAAAAGAGACAGAACAGGGAATCCTTAAACAGTGCCTTAAAAATTAGAGCTTTAAGCATGACTTTCAGGTCAATGCGTATATCTCCCTGCTTTTCACAAAATGCAACTGAAGTTAGTCACCATCTTATATAAAATGCAATATAAGTTAACAATTTATTTCTAAGCCATGTATATATTTAAAGTGAGGAGGACTGTCATTTGACTTGAAGCCATCACATACCATTTGGGCCACAGTCAGTTATCTTACAATACAGTCTGACCTCTACTTGATTTTAAAATAGGATAATCACCTTCAACTGTGTATGAACCTTGAACATTATCAAAAACAGTTTTATTGCATCAACGATTTATTAATAGTCTTATATTAATAGTAATGTAGCTTTGACTTTACAAAGTCATAAAGATGACGAGAAACACAGTCAAGACTTATTGTGCTACCTATTTTATTTTAGGCTTCTAAGGCAACCTCATGACACAATCAGAAAAACTATCCTGAAAGCAAGAGCTACAAAGGAAAAACAACAGAATACGCATGTATCGTCCCAGTTCAACAGCAGAGCAGGAAGGATACAGGCAGCATAATGAGTTCAGACAAATGCTGGAACCTTTCATGTACCAAAACTGTCCTGCAGCCAGCTGTGCTTGGAACTGCAGGAGTGCTCGTGCTGAGACAGGTGAGCTCTGGGCAGCAGCAAGGAAAAGGTGCGAGCCCGACGTGGGAATGTGCTAAACCAGATTCCCCTTCCAAGGAAAGCACTGCGGAACACCCAAAGCCTCCCATTCAAATCAGCCCTGAGCAAGGAGGAACAAGGAGGAAATGTTCCTCCCCGAGTGTTTCTGGTTCCCAGCTCTCACCCTGCCGTGTGTGCGGTCACTTGTGGAGCTGCTGGCCCCATTGCACCATAGTTCAAACAAAGAGCGGCGAAGAAAGTACAATATTCTATAACTGGCATTTACAGCATCGGCCTTGGACTCCTAATCTTTACCAGACGGGCACACAAATCAATCTATCAGCTCATAAAGGTATGCTTTTTAACCTCCAAAACAGATGGGATTGGCCAGAAACGTCTGGCATGTCAAACTGCTAATCGAGGCTGCCCTTTGCACAAAATAACCCACTTAAGTTGAGGCATGGTTGCACTGTAACAGACATTAGTCTGTGGGAAACCCATTTAACTGTCACATACTCCCGCCACTCTTGCTCTCCCTTAATTAAGCCTAATGCCTTATGCTTTGACCTTTTGTTCTAGCCTATTAACCCTATCTAGTACAAGTTCAAATATGTTAAACCTAAAAGTTTGCTTTTAATATTAAATGCCGAGCTGCAGAAAGAGTGAGGGATGCTTCTCTACCTTGCAAGTTACCAACCCCTGTGTTGGTCCCCAAAGACAAAATATGTTCAAACACTGATCAGTTTCACAACAAAAAAAGTGGAGTTTCTTCCACTGGCATAGTGGAACATGACAGATATTTTTCCTCTTCAGAGGAGGGTGAGAGAAAAAAAAAAAGTGAAACTTCTGCAAGCAACTTCATATCCTCAGGCTTTTGGGTTTTATTCCAACAAGAAAAGCACATGCTATCAGCCAAGATCATACTGCACTCATTTGCTATTCTCTGAAACCCATCATTAAAAATAAGACATAATTGGTTTACAGTGACCAATTTCTCCTCAATTAAAGGCTGCCTCTGCCAACCCTCCTCACACTGAGTCACCATCTTGTTCCTTTGACAAGATACTCACACTATTAGTATGTAATTCTCATATGCATCTCCAGGTGAGTTGCATCCTTTGAAGTTTCTCAGACTTGCACAGACTTAAACAAAGACATAATTTATTCATTCTAGCTCCACACTTTTCCTCTTATGCAAGCTCAACTAAAGCATGGCTGCCTTCTGCTCCACTATCTCTTAATTCACAAAGGTTACACAGCACCAACAAGGCCCGCAGATATGTTTTTAAAGCAGCACTCTTTTGGAGAAAGTCTACCCTAAGGGTCCAGAGCTCTGACTTAAACAAGAACTCTAATCCCAGTGACAATAACAAACCTCTGATCAAGACACTACTGGACTCCACAACAAAGCTATTTATGCATGCAAGCAAGCTTGGTACACCAACAGAGTATTCCACAATTAATGCTCATAACTAGTAAACAAACCTATTCCCCACTCCAAAAAAAAAACAACAATGACTGCCCATAATTGCTTTATAATATAGGTTAGAAACAGAAAACAGAATACAAACTCTGTGGAGATTACCAGCCACGTGTACACTGACAAATATGTTCTCAAATCTTTAACTTGACCACCTTACTGACAAGTTGAACATCCTTCTTTAGAGTTCATGCTTCTGGAACTCTGACTAAATGGAATTCCTTTTACAAACAGGAAACAATCTTGAACCAAAGCTCTCAATTACTCTGAAGATGTGAAAGATTTCAAAGGGCTTGTTCCCACAAAAGCCACTGTCCACTAAGTTCTACTAAAGCTGTATAAGAGACCATCTGCTGCTGATCACAACAATTCTCCAGTTTTAAATTGCTAATTAATTAATTATGTTTTAATTCCAAAGTGCCTGTCTTACTGATTCTAAGACCAGCAAGTAATACCATTAACTTTTCTGTAAATACAATTGCTCAGACAACTATAAGAATTTGAATGTTGCACTACAGCAACATTCAACTTCTTTTTTTTGAAAAGTCAAATAGAAAAAACATTGTGGGGGGAAAAAAGATTTCTAATCTCAATTTCTGGTTATTTCCAAAGCACTCATTCTGGTTAAATCCAGATCCCTACAATTTAAAAAGTGCATATATTTTTCTAGTTATTTCACTTGGCTATATTCTATTGTGTTGGAGATGCTCAAACAGCACTACACAGACCAATGTTGTATTTGAGTAAAGTCAGGCAACACATAGAATTACTTAAAATAAGAGAAAAACACATCCCTGCATCTGCAATCTGTGTCATTACAACGGATATGAGAAAGCTCTGCAGGCTGGGATTTCGTATGACTGCCTCCAGCTTCTAGACCTTCCCTACTAATGCTCACAAAAGTTGCCACTGGAGGCAATGCAAATGAGTCCTAAGAGAGACAAGAAACAAAACAACAACTGCTTGTCAACCATTACATGCCCAAATTGTATTCTTTATGCTCATCAGCATTCTCAAGTTCTTAGGCACGCATGCAGGCCCACCGAGGACAGTGGGGCTACTCAAGTGAATAAAATGACTCACAAACCAAAGTGCATATACATAAGCAATCACTGGACAATACTCAGGGAATTATTCCCTGGTATCAAAGAGAAATAGGATTTAGGAAATGGGAACCAAGGGAGCAGATCTGAACCAAATGACAGCGATGCTAAATGTCTACAAGCCATTGTAATGTAATATCTAATAATGATTTTACTGTGACGGTCCCTTGCCACACAAGCTCAATTTGGATCTGTTTTATTTAAAAAATAAGAGAGATGGTAACACAGAAAGTGTTATTTAATCTTCTCTTTCACTCTGAAATTATATGTAAATCAAGTTCTTCACTATCTAGCTACTTCCCAAACAGGTGGGCTAAATCTCCAGAACTTAACAGCAAATTACACACAAAAAGTTCAGATGTTACAAAAAATACTTATTTTTCTTTAATCAGCACACATATTAAAAAGAAACCCAAGTCTTACAGTAAAAGAGAGGGATTAACTTGAACATTTATCACTTCAAAACATATTATAATCCTAAAAGGCTTATACAAGGCACACAGCTGTCTGACAGCTTCGGCAAGACAAAGAACAAACTCCAAACCAAAGAGACAAGGTAAACAACCCAAACAAATTATTTACCTTGAATGTGGTTCCATTAGGAAAGCTCTTCCTTCAGGAGTCCAAGGATGCAGTAATTGTCTTCCTCAAAAATTTCATGCTTGATCTGAAAAGAACAGCAGAAATTGCCCTATGAAATTCTGCAAATCATTCTTTCCTACCTAATATGCCTTGATCTACTTTCTTACTGTTGGTGTAACAGAGAGCAAAGCTGTATTTTGTTTAGTACAAACAGCAAATAACATTTTCACATCAGAAGAAAAACGTAGTTCCAAATCTCAGAAATCAAAACCTTCCAGACAGAACCATGAGTAAAACTAGTAGAAACAACTCATGGTGTCTAGACTTGTACTAAGGGACATTATTCTGCAAGAACAAAATCCACATTCAACTCTAAGCCAGAATCCTCTTTTCCTTCCTTTCATTCAAAAAACAGCTGTGACATGAAAGCCCTCCTTCCTATGTAGTGGTTACTGCTTAACACTTCAAACTTGCACCTATGAACATGAAAATCAGTTTTTAAAGAGCCTCTTTTAATTTACATATACATAAGGAAAAGACTAGAGTATAGTATAACAGGTGAGATAAATGCAACAAAATTTGTTCAAAAAGAAAATAAATGAGCAGAAATTGTAATATTTGCTTTTGAGAGATTTAAGAATAGTATATAACACTATTTTGGTTTAGTTAGAGAATGTTATTCATTACAATCCCAACCTTAAAAGCTCTTCTCAGCACTTGTCCATTATTCTTAAGTGAAATTTTGTTAAAGGTTGTAAACTTAGAGCTAGCCCAGAACATTCCTATTTCTACTATTTCAGCCTTGTTGTTGTGACAAGCCTCACTATTAAAGGTCTTTTTTTGGATATCACCAAAGCAGCAAGCTTATTATGCATTGAGTCAACTTTAGATACAATAAAATACACTTTAAAAAATTTAAAAGAAGATACTTTCCCCACCACTAAGCTGAACTTTCCCCTCCCTCCTTCTGCTTGGCAATAGGAGAGTTCCTCTCCTTATTTCAACACCTTTAGCCTCTGTTCCCAAAAAAAATGCTTACAAAAGCTTTTTAAACACAGAATTTCTCTAGCATGGAGGACCCTGCAGGTGGGTCCAGGTGGGTAGGATAGAGGGGAAGAGTGGGAAGTGTGTGTGCTGGGGCACATCTGAGCATTTCCCCCTCCACAAAACCACCTGGGTCCAAGCCAGATTAGAGAAAACATCCAACTCTGGCCACTGCAATGTGCTTGCTAACTAGAAAAAGAGATACAGGTGTTGATCAATGGGTCATCATCCAAACAAACACCTATTCAAAGCTTGCAGGGACATGAAATGACAGCAGCATGCTGGGTTACTGCCAGCACCAAAACCCAACAAAAGATGCCCAACAATAGAACCAATTAAGCTGAAAAATAAGTAAATACCCTGGAATACTACATGCAGACACTATTTTAAATAATTCTTCCACATAGATAACAAAATGAAAAGGTAAGTTGCACCCCAGAAGGGGTGCAGTCCTCAAAATTTGTATTTAGTAAGGGGAGGAACAAAGATCTACCATCACAGTAGAAATTAACAGAGAAATGACAGGTACAGTGACAAAGATGCAAATAAACAAACAGTTCAAAGCCTTCTCAACTCCACTTTACTGAAAGGGTAAACAAGCTGGATCTGGAATCTTTTATAGGCAATGAAAAACAGGACAAGAGGTCCCAAAAAGCAGAAGAAAGCAGCGCTATTAAAAAAACAAGCCATCTGAATTTGAGAAAAATAGTTTAAAACAGTTAAAAGAAAAATCCAGTATTACTGCTCTATACTATAGATGTAGACAAAATGCTTTGAACTTAGTCATTCTTAGTTCCAGGAGAAGAGAGATTGCTATGTGGTAGGGAAAAACACAGAACAAACACAAAACCACACTCCATACAGTATTGCCATCAAGGTTCCATGTATAGATGGGATTTCCTTTAGGTCAGCATTCAACAGGCTTTTTTGTATTATTCCAAGTGACTACAAAAGGTTTATGAGAGTTCAGAGAAAAGACAATAACAGAATTTGTTACTTCTGGGAAAAAAATCCGTATTTCTTCAGTAGGTTTTAAAAACTGAAGAGAAAAGAAAAACTTTTCTAGAGTAATATTTTATTCCCAAACTCCTTGCATCTGAACCACTCAGTTTACACACCTTATAGTTTTTGGAATGTTGATCTGTGTTGTTTCATGGACTACCAAAAGCAGGGTACGTGATAACACAAACACCACCGCCAAGGCCATCTCCTGGGGCAAGAACCATCATTTCTTTCTACATCTGAGGCAAGCCCTGCTTTTAACATCACTGAAAAGCCTTTGCAGTTCACCTTCCCTCTCTCTTTGCACAGTGATGGGGCACAGAGAAGAAGCAGAAAGCAGGTAGATATGAATCTTAAAAGTTTGCTATGGAAAAAAAAAATCATAACAACAATACCAACTCTAGGACCAATGAGAACAAAAATATGGTTCCTCTGTGAGCAAGATGTAAGATCCATAAGCAAGATTTATTTGCTTGGATACATTTCAACACAGAACTTCATGGACTATTTTCTGGGGCAAATTAAATACTCCCTTATTTGTTTTCAAATAATAGCTTCATCCAACACATTTTACATCTAGCACCTGATCTCTCTGCGAGGACTCCCTCACAACTTCCTTTCTTGAGAGGAGGAAGATCATCCCCTCAGAAGTCTTTCCCAACACCCAATTTCTCTCCTACATTAAACTCAGTCTTAGAAACCAGTGACTAAAACAGAAGATCTGTAGCTTCTGCTTTTAATCTGATTTTGTCTACAAGCAACATTGGTTTTCCTCTGCTGAAGGCAATTTGGAAATAAGTGGTATGAAAACAAAATTTCACTCAAGACAGGCAATTAAACAAGAGCAATGAGCTCCAATAAAAATTTAAGTATGAGAAGACTATGCCAGGAGGGGTTTGACCCAAGCTAAGATGTCTAGCAACTGCTTCTTCCCCTTTCTACACATGAATATTTATTTACATGAGTTTTAGTTTCTATTCTCCTTCTTCAACAATCAAGCCAAGTGACCTGCAACAGACAGCCAAATAAATTACCAAATTAATTCTTTCAAGTGCTAAATAGGTCTGTGAGCATTTCCAAGTATTTAAAATAAATAATCCAGAAACCCTAAAGAGCAGGCATTCCTCTTTAAAAAAAGTCTCTCTGCCCACTTTTCCCAAGGAATATCTTCCCACTGGGAAGCACATGAGTTTTCACATGATCCCAGATGTTCACCCAGAAGTACTGGGCGCCAACCCTTGTATGCTGCTCTCTAATTCAGTCTTTTCCAATGCAACTAGTGAATCTCTAACACCAAAATGTGGAAAAGCAATGCCACAACCCTGTTAAACACTTCCCCCCCAGTTCTCCCCCGTTTGCTGCAGGCAGGCCAGCACAGCTCAGAGTTACTGCTCTTATCGTTTTGGCCTGTTGGCAGGAAGAAAGAGCAAACCACAAATGCTGTTACTATTAACCTTTTCGTCTTTAGTTCAAGGCTGTTTAGACAGACTGTGAAATTTATGCTATCTTTTTTGTACTTTTATGCATATTCTTTCACACCTTCTCCTCTTGCTCAGGCTTCACTCCCTACCTACCTTTCTGCTTGTTTGTCATTGCCTGCCCTCCTGAGCAGCAATGATTTATACTTCAAACTTCGCACTTCCTGTCCCAAAAGGATATTTAAGCTTTTTAATCCATAGGATAGCTATCCTATTAACCCTGCCCCCTGCTCATCACCCAGCCCATCACTCAGCAGGTGGGAGATGATGCAAGCACCATGCAAGGGAGGGGTGGCCACCAAAGCCCCCCATGGAAAAGGGGTTGTGCCCCCAAACCAGGCACCCAGCTAGGATCCCCACACTTTCCCCAGGCTCTCTTCTGGATCCCCTCCACTTCCTGCACATTCACACAGAGGGAAAAGACCCCACAACCAACAAGACTTTTGGGGTTTGAGGTACAGGCAAGCTCTGAAGAGATTATTATCTTCTAAGATAATAATCCAAAGATCTTATGGTCTTCATGTCTCCTCTGACAGCTCTGCAAGGAGGTGTCAAGCACAGCCCCGGAGCAGGACAGCTGACTGGGGGAAATGCAACTCCCTGGCTTTGCCTTGGGCAAGTTTATACATGTGCTTGGCACGGTGCAGAACAGGGTTTATCTTTTATTGTAGCCATGGCCTGAACTGTCCCTGGTAAAGTTAACAGAGCTCTCACTGCTAGTGATAATAAAGCTGGCACTATAGAAACTTCTTGCCAATGCTCAAAGCCTGAAAAATAAAGTTTGTTCTGAAGAGACAAAATAAGCTTTAAGCAAGCAAGACTTCGTCAATTCTTTTAAGCAAATCCTGCAATAAGCAAAACCACAAGCAAATATGAGTATCATAAAGTTAAGTCATGTTTGAATTAACTGAA
Organism: Ammospiza caudacuta; assembly: GCF_027887145.1. Classification (NCBI taxonomy): domain Eukaryota; kingdom Metazoa; phylum Chordata; class Aves; order Passeriformes; family Passerellidae; genus Ammospiza; species Ammospiza caudacuta. Next base: position 11,176,483 of record NC_080594.1, read on the forward strand.
TCACTTGAAGTTTTTCTTGATGCCTTTTACAGGACAAATTTACCCAAAACACTGCAGGTGATACAGCCAGTGATTAGATCACCCTTTTAAGTTTACAATATAAAAACATTATTTACTTTTACTTCTTTATCAACATAGTTTTTATGACTATAATAAATTTTGGTTACCACATCTTTCACTTCAGAAAAAGAAACAAGCATGGGAAGCAGAAAAGAAGAGCATGTTTTCATCTGCAATTTTCTGCCAAAAGACTAAAAGGGAAAAAACCCCAAAAACCTCAGTCCAGCATGGTTTGGCATTTGACTGCATGCTGTATTCTGTGCATGCATGGCCTAAAAAACCTGAAAGCCATTGATAGCTCCTGCTCATTAGATAACCCAGAAGCACAGGCCAGTCTAGCGCAGGTCAGATTTCACCCCTGCCCAAAACAAGCAGTCACTACTCCCTGCCTCCTCCACGGCACACTCAGAACACAAACACCCTTACATACACATTTCACTCATGACTAACTCACTGTCTTGCTCTAGAGTCCATGTCAGCTCTATCTCAGAACCACTGACAGAACAACAAGTCAAACTTCTCCACCACAAGTTTAGGAACACAGCAGCAAAAACCCCAAAGCTGCCTGAGCACTGTTCTTGATGAAAACTGCTGCCTTCCAAGATGTTAGCTACTCATGCCCATAGAGCAGAATTACTCAGATGCCATTAAATCTGATCCCAACCACAAGATACCCTCAGCTCAGAGAGCTTTTGTCATCTGGCATCTTAATGTGTCACTCTCTCATGTGTTCAGTCAGCCCTGGAAGCAGCAAATCGCATTTGTGTATTAAAGAAAATGTTCCCTGCTCGCTCAGGAATACACATCCCCCCTTCCACAAGTGACTGCTTCCTCCCCACAGCTCCTCGCAGATTGGATTCGCACTCTTTGTTAAATAAAGCTTTACGGTATCTCTGAACATTTATAGTGCCATGACTCAGTTAAATTCTAATCAGCCTGTGAGCTGTCTGACACTGCAGCAGGTCCCCTCAAAATAAAACGAGGAATAATACAGTCTCCAGATTCCAGAGAGATGAGGCAAAAGAGGACAACTTCCACTTCAGCCTGCTTAACAACAACATAATCCCAAAGCCAGGAATCCCACTGGTTTTTTTTTCCAACACCTTCAACATGTGTCAAGCATTTTATCTGAATCCTTCTTTAAATTAAAAGCCCAGTAAATCAGCAGGATACACAAGACCGAAGAAGAAAGGGGCAGCATAGACACAAGGCTGTCTGCTCGCTACAACGCTGCCCCCGTTTTGCCTCTAGTACGTTTCCTTATGTTTCACTACCTTCCAACTTAATCACCCACTGACACTTCGAAAGAAGAGCCTCAAACAACACGTTCTGTAGGGAAAAACTAAGGGTGGAAGTGGGAGGAAGAAAAAATTTTAAAATTCACCTTTAGAGGGCTTCGGGGACACACCAAAAAAAAAAAAAAAAAAAACACACCACGTCTGGAAAAGTAACCTTTAGTCTAGAAGGGAAACAGCGACGTCCCTAAGGAGCCCGGAGCGATGAGAAGGCATCTTTGGGGGGCGCAGGGAGCCGAGCCCGAGCCGCGGCCGAGCGGGGCCGGCGGCGGCAGCCCCGGGCTGGCTGCGGGCCCGCAGGTGGCGGCGGGCGGGCAGCGCCAGGGCCGGCAGGAGGCGGCGGGGGCGGCGTGGCCTTGCCCGCAGCCCCGGCAGCGAGGCCGCGCCGCCGCAGCCGCTGCGCACCGGGGAGCGCCCGGCCCCGGGGACCGCCGGCACCGGCCCACCCAAAGGGGGGCCCGGCCGTGCGCTCGGCGAAACACCGGCGGGTCCCGGGGGGACGGAGTAGTAACTTTTCCGTGCCGGCGGCTCCCCCGAACCCACCGCGGCCGGGCAAACTTTCCGCCCGCGCCGGAGGTGCCGCGGGGCGGCCGCCGGGCTCACCCCGGCATTGTTCCCCGGTGCCGCCGCCCGGCAGCGCGGCCCCGGCCCGGCCCGCCCCGCTCGGCCATTTCCCCGGCGGAACAGCGCCGCACTCACCCCGCAGCCGCCGCGGCTCCTCCCGGGCGGGCTGCCCGAGCCCCCCGCAGCCGCTCCGGCCGCACGCCGCCCCGCTGCCGCGGCCGGTCCCGGCGCTGAGCTCCGGGGGAGCGGCGGCTGGCGGAGCCGAGGCGGACGGACGGACGGACGGACGGACGGACGGTGCCCGCGGCTGGAGGACAGGACAGGGCTGGACAGGGCAGGACGCGCCGCCTCCCTCCCGCCACAGCCGAGCCCGCGCGTCCCCCCCGCCCCGCGCATCCCCGCGCACATACAGGGCGAGCCGAGCTCCGCTGCGCTGCTCTCCGCGGCTCGGGGCTCTGCTGCAATGCCTGCGAGGCTGACTTTCAAAGCCTAACCCGCAGCCGCGATCCTCCCTCTCCGCCTTCCACCTCGCCCGCCGCGGCGCAGCCCGGCCCCTCCCCGCGCCGCGCCATTCATCTCTCCAGCCAAGTTTCTTAACCCTTTGGTGCCCTCCCGGCAGGAGGCAGCGCGGGATGCGGGAAGCAGGGATGCGCCCCCCGCCCCGCCCCGCCCCGCCCGGCCAGGGCAGGGCAGGGCAGGGCAGGGCGGCCGCGCCGCACGTACGCGCATCCCATCCCCTCCTGCCCTCTCCAATTAATCTCACTGAAGTCGCGGAGCCCCCGGGAAACAAACTTACGAGCGACAGCACCGGAGGACCCGTATCTTAATGAAAGCGGCAGTGGCTTAAAAATAACGCGCTTTTTTTTGTTGTTGCTTTTTTTTCCTTTTTCTTTCCCCCTTTGGCTACTTTGGAATAATGGGGGGATGGGCGCTGCTAGTGTTACTGGTACTTTTCGGTTTAGAGCGTATGTTTTCGGCATTTCCTCCGAATAACACGCGCTAGAAACTCCAGTGCTATTATTATTATTGTTATTGTTATTGTTAGTACCGCTGTTTTGAAGGAAAAGCCGGGATGCTCCCGGCACGGGAGGGCAGCGGCCCGGCACCTGCGGCTGCTCCCGGGCGGCGCTGCCCCGGCCGCGGCCCTGCCGGCTCCCGGCACGGCTCCTCATCCCCTGCCCAGCCTCCCAGGGCACCGGCAGCGGGGAGCATCCCTGCCGGCTCCCGACACGGCTCCTTATCCCTGCCCCAGCCTCCCAGGGCACCGGGAGCGGGGAGCATCCCTGCCGGCTCCCGGCACGGCTCCTCATCCCCTGCCCAGCCTCCCAGGGCACCGGGAGCGGGGAGCATCCCTGCCGGCTCCCGACACGGCTCCTTATCCCTGCCCCAGCCCCCCAGGGCACCGGGAGCGGGGAGCATCCATGCCGGCTCCTGGCACGGCTCCTTATCCCTGCCCCAGCCTCCCAGGGCACCGGGAGCGGGGAGCATCCCTGCCGGCTCCTGGCACGGCTCCTTATCCCTGCCCCAGCCTCCCAGGGCACCGGGAGTAGGGAGCATCCCTGCCCGCCGTGCCAGGGCGCCTGGCGCTCCCTGTGCCGCGGGGGAAGGAGGACAGGCGGGGAAAGCGCTTTCAGCATCGGGGCAGACTGGTCAAAGCCATGCTCTCTGCCCACGTGGCAAATAAATACAGTTTGGGAGGGGAAAAATAAAATATAAAACAACACGGAGCTGGGCAGTGCTTCCCAAGAAGAGTCAGCCCTACGTTTTGGTAGGCGACGTCCCCAAACCTCTGCTGTCAGAAATTGCACTGAATGTCAAGTTGTTCTTTAAGCTTTGCTGCCACCAAAGAGAGTACGCAGAGACACAGGCTGAACTTGGCTGTATAAACGAAGCCACAAAGTGCATGTGACCTTCATCGCACCTCCTGTGTGCCCGTGTTTAACAAACGTCTCGACGTGTCGCACACTGTCTGCCAAACCTCTGCAGAGCGCTCCATGATACTTCACTTCTGCGAGTCAAAGACTGACGGAAGAGAAACAAATTTGTTTGCAAGTCACATATAAACTGCCTGGTAATTGCTGCATTAACACATGCCAACCTTTTAGTTTTAAAGCTCAGGTAAAATAAATGATCTGCTCAAGCGTCTTTTTAGTAAGAGATTAATATTAAAGGAATGTCCACTTTAAAGAAAGCAAAAGGGAGTTACATTTATGAAAAGCTAAACATTTTAACTGAGAGATAACATGAATGAAAGTAGATGTAGGAATGTTAAGCAAAACCTCTTTCACTTTGGAATGTACGGATTGTGTACAGGCTTAGAGTGGAGCTAGTAATGTATTACTTGACCTATTTTTTTAAGCCAATGAAAGATTTAGGTTAACTTCATCATGTGTTTTTAACCACTTTCTTCCAGACATGCAGCAGCGTTTTCTAAAGCCATTGCATGTCACAGTGTTTATACAAGCCTCTTTTTGAGAACATGTCTCATAATATAGCCTGATTCTACTTCCATTAAAAGAATGGGTTTGCTCTTCATTTTCATTATAGGCTCATTAGCAAATTTTGATCGTAAAGAAATTATCCTTAATTTTTTTTTATTTCACAAAGAATCTTCATCTCAAATTTTTTTCAATGCTAAGCAGCTGAGTTATCTAGGGAAAAGGAAATTTTCTCATTACTGCAGCAATTTATCTGCTATTTCAATCAAGAGTGTCTGTAGTAGAGACGTCTTTCATTATTAACCTTAGGGAATGTATTGCGTAGATGAGAGACCTACAAAATGAGGAATCTTGGACAAGCAACAGAAAAAAGTGTGTGTGTGGAGTATTTCTTAAAATTATTGTTGTCAGGTAACACATAGTTGCTTGAGGACACAAGTTTCAGGAAGATACAATCAACTGAGACTGTATTAAATAATAAAACATAAAGATTTAGTAGGTTATTTCCACTACTTAATAGTTGTATCACAATGAATGATGCCACTAGTCCACGTTTACTTAAGTATGAGAATTCAAACAATCTACCAAATAAATATGCTGTGCAAGTAAAGGAAAAAATCCACCACACAGTAAAATCCACCTCTCAAGAAGTATGAAAGTACTGATGCATATTTGTGGGTCCTTTCTTCAACCAAACCTAAACACAAACATAAAATGTGAGCATCCCTGGCTGTACCCACCTACCATCTGTGGGTGGTGTCTCTACCTTCACTTTCCTATAGGATCACAAAACAGGACACTTTGTTTGATTTTTTTGTTTTTTCTAAGGGAATTCATCACTATAAGATGCTGTTAAATGGAAGGCCAATTGTGACAGGGAAGCATAAACTACCTTTGCATCAGTCTTGGAAGGGAAAAGCTTCCAAGTATTTATAGAGCTTACATTAGAACTCACTCTCAGAACTGCAAGCACTTACTGGAGAGCTATTGGTGTCATACTTTGGTGATATCAGCAAATCATTTCATTTTTACATTTATAAAAGTATATCATAATGCACCCCTACCTTTACAAGACAGGTATATTTTTGACCTAGGAAAACTTCTATCAAAACCAAAATATAACTATGATTCTGACATTCTTGAAGAACAACATTAGTCTGTGTGATCATTTTAAAAATGGTTCAATAAATAGTTGATGCACCTACAACTTCTCTTTGATAATTTTGATGATTACAATACTGCATTTAATATTATTACAATACTGCATTACAAGCAAAGATGCATCTTCAGTAGCAAACTTTAACTTGCTGAAGCAGAACACATTGGTCTGTATCATATAGTTAAAAGACACATATTATTATCAAAAAATAAATTCAAATATTATTTTATTATTCCCGAGCCTTTTTAAGCTAATGCTAGCTTATTTTTAAATCGCATAAGGTGCTTTGAAGAGCTTGGGAGAACCACAGTTGCTTTTATTTTGATTTTTATTTAAGGTTATCTCAGCCTCTCAAAAAGCTAACCACTCTGAAACTACCTTTTTCAATCACAATAATTAAGGCCTTGCTTTATGGCATCCAATCATGATATGAGAGGCTTAGGATGTGGTCGAGAAGCTAGCTGGCTTTACAGAAATGCATTTCCAGACTAAATCTTCCTCTAAAATAGTTTGTCAGCCTTACATAGACAAATAATGAAATTCTGTCATTGACTCAGCCTAGTTCAATTCACATAATATGTCAGATTAGCCACCATTTCAAAGGTGCCTTCACAGAGGATTAAATCACCTAGTTGTTAGAATTTAGGGAGGCACACACACACATACACCAAAAAATAGAAAATAAAAAGAAAAAAGGAATCATTATGAATCCGGTTTATTCAATAAAGGTTTTCAGAGGAGGCTTGCTTTAATTAAGGATCATCATGTAATGGGGTTCATCCATAAATGTGAAGTAGCAAGGTGCAAAGTGTGCTGTTCTTCAGGAGTACTGTCTGAGAATACCTGAAATCAGTGGGCACCTTTCAAGTGTTATCAGAGGAAGAACTGGTCCAGGGAAGGGTTCCTGCAGGGGCATCTCCTGTTTTCATGCCAGCAGCAAGTCTGCAACTATTGGTGGTGGAGTTGAATTACACAATAAAGTGTAAAAGGAAGAGTAATACACTCTACAGCTGAAAGTTATAAAAACTACACACCACTGCTTTTTCTTCTACCTGCATTTAAAATTATAAAAGTATTTGTATGCTTACATCTATAATTCCCTATTGGAGCTGTTTTCCACTTCCTTTTTTCTTTTTTTTTTTTTTTTTATTACAGAGTCTACTTCCATTTTTACAAGCACTTCCAAGCAGGTCATCTGAGAGGAATGTACCCTTAGCAGCACAAATTAATTTTTTTTTCCCTGCGTTATTTAAAAGTAGACTTCAGACTGTGACTATTTATTCTAAGAGTAATAAGCAAAGGACCAGATGCTAGAGTCTTTTCAATTACAGAAACATTTAAAGACAGCTGTACCATATAAACTTTCATGGAGGAATCATATGCTTGCAGCATCTGGTGGGTTTTGGCCATGCCCCCAGCACGCTGTATCTGTTCTGAGGCACGAGCTAAGGTGAGGTTTACTTCACCATGTGGGTTTTTGGGGTAGGGGTGTGCTGTTTTTGACCCTAAACAAGGACTAATGTGACTCACAGGGGTCTGAGGATGAGGGAAGAGATGAGGATCTAACTCCATGTTTCAGAAGGCTTGATTTATTATTTTATGATATATATTATATTAAAACTATACTAAAAGAATAGAAGAAAGGATTTCATCAGAAGGCTAGCTAAAAATGGAACAGCAAAGAATGATAACAAAGGCTCTGTCTCAGACTCTCTGTTCAAGCCAGCTGTGATTGGCCATTAATTACAAACATTCAACATGGGCCAATCACAGATCCCCCTGTTGCATTCCACAGCAGCAGATAATCAATGTTTACATTTTGTTCCTGAGGCCTCTCAGCTTCTCAGGAGGAAAAATCCTAAGGAAAGGATTTTTCATAAAAGATGTCTACGACAGACTAACACTTCAGGTCTTGCATTTAGTGGCAGGAAATAAACACTGCTTTACACCTTTTATAGAAGAGTCAAAAGGGCTGGTGCTAAATTGACATGACTACCTGACATTAATTGTTTTACCAGAATAAAATACCAGGATTTTTTATCCAGAAGAGAGCATCCTGTACTCTTCAATTTCCTTCAATTTCATCCCACCTGCACAAACATGAAGATTGTATTTCTGAGGACAGTGTTCTGATGAGTCATGTTCCTGGTAGTGTGAAAGCACATCCAGAAAGTAACCAGGCTGGAGTCCCTGTTCCTAAACTGGCATGAGAAAGCACCAGCAGAGCATTCCATTGTGTGTTGATGCCCATGCAAAGATAGCATTTGAGAATGTTATGGGCATGTATCTGGAACAGTTCAGAACGTTCATTTCCCCTCCAGAATTTGTATTTGCCTCTTTTGTCTGACAAAGGAGTTCCCCGTGTCAGCAGTAACAGATTGAGAGAGGACTGAGGAATCATGCCCTCTCTCACACTCTGCTTTCAGAAGTCACTCTCAGTAACAATTTTGTTTCACAGCCCCATTTTTCTGGCTGGCTAACATGAGCTCTGGGTAACCCTTTGTCTGGATCTCATGGTGACACAAGGCATGTTGTTGAAACAGCATGTTCTAAAATGAAATGAACAGTGCGTACGGATTATACACACACGGTCTGGCAGCCAATACCACACTGCAAATGAGTAAAGTTCTGGAGGGGACCATTAAGAAGCACCTAAAAAAGCAAAGCTCAAGTGTCCTGTGTTTGCCCTTCAAAATAACACAGGTGCTGGACAAACATTTTAAGATAAATGAACACTTTAATTACGTATCAAAATTGCAATAATATTCTTCAGTACAAATGATACTAGGCGCTCTGACTCAAGTACAGGAAACTGCTGTGTTAAGCTAAACTGTGCATCTCATGTATTTTTATTAAATCTATTTCCCTCTCCACATAGTAGTTTATGTACAACTAAGAAATTTTGAAGAAAATCTGACTTTTTTGTCTAGGGACCTAAAGGAGACTGTTTTGAAAACATGGTTCCAGTTTTGAGGATGAAATTTTTCTCAAAAAAAATTGTTGCTTACCTACCTAACATCACAAATTTAGTCACAAGTGATTAATTAGTTTTTCTGTTTACATACAGATGCCTAATGAGAAAATCCATTTAAATTGTGCATCAAAAAACTTAAAGAACTCAAACCACCGGGCCATGCAACGTTAGATAAGTTTCTGCTTGATTGTATTTTACATGAAGAGTTTATCAGAATCATATTAGCTGTGCTTTTATAACTGATCCAACTATATATCTTTGCATATTTTTATTAGCATACAAATATCTGGGTTTTATTAGGAGATATTAGCTCCACTAAATGTTAGGAATATAACAAATCCAGCTTTGATGCTGTTGATCATTACATCAGCAGTTTACATCTGACATAACTGTCAGAGGCATAGGAGTGACTCAAGTCACCATAAACCACAAAGCAACAGCTCTGTTCACATAAGTTACATCCCTTTGCAGAGCTGGGGAACTTCCCCTGCCACTTTTTGCATGTATTTTAGAGATCTGCCTGGCCAAGACTGCCCTGGCTTTAAAAGGAGTGGGAATGTGAGGATACTGCCATATATAAACTGCAGATACTATGCCCTGTTTCTATATATGTAATTCTAATTTTGGAATAATTGCATCTCTTTTTTCTTGTTTGATATATGATTAAAAATAAAAAGGTGGAAGTATTTTCTGTGGAGAAGAAAATTCATTCTGGGTTTTGATGACTTAGCACAGAGAATATCTGGGTTACATTCTTAATTTGAACAACATCCATTTTGCTGCATTACAGTGGCCAAAACAACCACTTAAAAATGAAAGCCTGACTAGAGAAAATAATTACATTTTGTTAATAATTTGAAAATTTTGTTTCATGATTATTTGGTTTGGAAAAATAAAAAACTTTAAGTATAACTTTCTGAGTTTTGTCTAACCTGTGCTCAGTTTTTACTTTGCTTTGTTATTTTAAATTGGCAGAATACTGTCATCTTATACAACATACAAATGGATCAATGTTTTTCTGAAAAACTCCATTCAAAATTATTCCATCCCCTAAAATCCCTTCTTTAATGTAAACCATACTGAAACTCTTAGCACATCATACTGCTGTAAACTTTCTTAATATAGGGATAAGGACTCACATTGCTTCCTACAGGAAGCCCCTAAAATATGTTATGTTTCACATCCCTAATAACTCTTAAATATTTCAATGGCCTGGCCCATTGTCCACTAGCAGAAACATACAAAAACAGTTGCTTGAAAAAATGGAAAAAAACGTGTTTGATAAAAAAAAAGAATTGTCTGTGTGGCTTGTCTAAAGCAGATTTAAACTCTTGAAAATGTGATCACTAGTCCCAATTATTTAACTAAATAACTATCGAGCAGTTAAATTGGCCAGGTTAAGTTCATAAATATTTTTTCACCTCTTTCAAGCCACTTTATATACCAGTTATTTGTAATTTTCCACTCATGCTGTCTGATTAATGATGCTCATATGGATGCTTAAAAAAAGTTAATAAATGACACAACAAATCAGATAAATTCTTGGATTTCTGAACGAAATATTTTCATGTTCTTTCCAGAGTTATTACTTCAATGGTAAATAGATTTTGTTCATGTCCTTTCTATAAAGAAAGAGAAAAGATATCAACACTTTACTCTGTTATGACTCTCACTGTTCTCTACTGAAATTCTTTCCCAGTATCAGAGATATACTGCAATTCCAGTAATAAGCTGTACCTGGATTTATGAGCAAAACACAGTGTAAATCATGACATGAAGACATGTAATTCTGTTTTCTGTGACTCATCAGCTTTTTTTCAAGTTCCCACCTTGATATCCAAAAACCCCCCCTTTTTAAAAAAAATTAAAAAATTGGGATAAATTGTATGGCCCAGACACTCCAAAGAAGAATACTTTTTCTCTGGTTGCACACTGTTCTCTTCTGAATTTTCATTCCTTCTTTCCCCTATCTCTTCTCTGAGAGCTGAAATATCACTGAACATTTTCACTGATATTTCTGATCCTGCTAGAATGCTTCTGGTAGAAAGAAAATCTGTACCAGAAAATAAAAAGTAACCTACTGAATTTTTCCTAAATTCTCAAAAATTTATGAAAAAATGATGATTTGCAGAACCTGTCATCCTATAATTAGGTTAATTGTCTTTTTATTGTCCCTTCTGAGCTTAAATGAAAAAAGAGTAGCAATAGCATTATTCGGTTGCTCAAATCTAGAAGAAAACAAGAAGTGCCACACCATGCAATAATTGTGTTTGTTATAAGTTGATACACATCATGAAACATAAAATCCCTCCGCAAATTTCTGTGTTAAAACAGAAAACAGCATCACCAAAAGACATAAAGGATTTGCTTTTGACTTCAGTGAGTATGGAAACAGATTCTATATTTTGGGTGAGGCTTCCACTACTTAAAATTTTCAGCAGGACAGCAGAGATGTAAGCGTCTCCTAAAGGCAGGCTCTCATACACCAGCTACTCTCATTCTGCTAGATCTTAATGTTCTTCTTGAATGCCTGAGGAGCTTCATCTTCCTATTTGGCACAGTTCTAAATTGGCTTAAATCATATTTATCCAACATTTACCTACATTATATTTTCAAGGGTAATTTGTGTCCTTCTCCCAGAGCATTTATTTTTTTTTTGTGCTCTGTAGGGTTCCACTCTGGCCCTGTTTTTACTCAGCAATCTGAAGCTGCCTGTGAGCAGTGCTGGTCATTGGCATCATTCTGGATTTCATTTCTATGCTGACAAGACACAGATATTGTCAACCAAACCAGCAATTTCAGATGATGCTATTACCATATTGACGAGCTGGTAAGCATAAAAGCCTCCACAAGCATCAATTTTCTTCAGTTAAAATCAGAGAAAAACCCTGAGCTGTTCATGGCTGGCTCTTGCCATCAACCCACACCCACTTGAACTTCTAACCCAGCTTGAAAATTCAATGTAGGTTCATTGGCTAAAAACCTTGTATGTTTTATGACTGCAAGCTCTTCTTTCAGTGTTGCTGTCAAAAGATTAAGGCTTTTTATTATTAGTTGAACTAAATGTGCTTTGCTTATTGCTCACTCATGCTTTTATGTTCCCTGGGCTAGATTATTTTAATGCCCAGCTTGTTGATCCGCCGAGGAGGCCGATTATCAAATTTCATCTTGTGTAGCAAGGGCTGTTTCCAGAGCAAGTATTGTACAGACTAATGCAGGTTTCATACCTGCTGTTCTCTCACAGTGGTCACTAATATACCACAAAATCTATTTAAGCTATTACTGCTCTTATACTACCAAGTGTTTTCATGAACTTTGGCTTATTATAAGAGATATTTGTTCAGGGGGCTGATTCTACCAGGTTAAGGTAACAGAAGCTTTATCACTGACTTCAGACTAAAAAAAAAAATAAAATGTCTGACAGTTGCCATGAAATACTTAATAAGTGTTTAATGTCTAAGCTGTTTAATTTTATTTTGATCTTTCCTGTGAAAAAGAAAATTTTAAGAGTTTTGTTGCCAGGACTTGGCCTTCAAATGACCAGAAGTTAAACTTATCAGAATATTGTCATTAGGACCTTTCCTAAGAACACAGAACTTCAAGAACACAGAACAACCCACAGTGGTGGGGAGTAAGAGGATTTATAACTCTCTAGCACTGACAACAGAGGTGATTTCACAACACACTGCATAACTTACTTGCTTATAGAAAGTCCTTACAAGAGCAAGAATTTATGCACAAAACATTTCTGCCACCATTTAAAAGGAAAAGAGCAGTTGTAGAACCCCTAAAGTTGTAGCTAAGAATATGGGCCTACACAGATTGCATTGAAGATTAAAATATTTTGGCTCCAGTGTCTGCTGTAATGAGAATATGTATAAACTGACAGAGCTGAAAAGCATTTAATTTAGATGGCAGACTACAAAAATTAATGTGAAAATGAGAATTGCTTAGGGGTAATAGATTGAGGATACAAGACTCATTTTTTAAGTGTTAACCTTTTACATGACAGCGTGATACTGTAATTAAAATGGCAGCATTCTTTGTTTGGGGAATTTATTTTACATTTTTAATTGTTTTGTAGTTTCTATGTTATGATTTTTTTTCTGGCAACTTCTGACTGACAGAAGTCGAAGATTTTTCATATCGATACAATGGAATGAGCGAGCTTCATTGTACCGAGCAAAAGATTAAGCAGCAACTTGTTTTAATTGCTGTAAATTATTAAATTAAACTATTCCTGAATATTAATATTTATTCTGGTCTATTGTGAATGTGAACATGGGAAATCAATTGATTTCTTTCTATTAACTGGATCCTTAAGAACTTACCCCAAACTTTGAGCCACTTTGATGTTCAAAGGCTGAGATCAGAGATGAGAAGAAAAAGAATGGAGACCTCTTCACAGTATTTTTACCTTTGAAGTCTCAGGTTAAAAGTACTATTTCTGTGTGCTTAAACAAGCAAGAGAATGAAGGATAAGATCATGAATTATGATAACAGACAAGTGACAAATGTTTTGCATGAAGTACTTTTCCTTGTCGGGAGAGAGAATGTTCTTCTAAGAGATTTCCAAAGAGATTGGCAATTTCTAGAGTCAATTATCGGGAAGGAAGAGATATATACTCTATTTGGGTTTAACTGTTTAAATGGGAATAAAAGATTCATTTGGAGCTTTTCCCCTTGTTTCCCTCTACATTTCATACAAGTGGTAGCAAACATGCACATTATCCAATTGTCAACAAATCCCCTAGACTCAAGCCTGGAACAGCACATCCCACGTTTCCCCCATGAAAACCCTTCATGAAAGCTCCTCTGTCATTCAAGATCATACTATTCCCTCCTCTATTTATCTCTAAGTGTCACTCAGCTCCATTCCACCAGCTTGGAAAAACGTCAAGAACTTTTATCTTCAGAGTCAGTTGCCAGTTCTGTTTAGTGAGCAAGCCAGCAGGGACCTCTGGTGCCATCAATGCCCCTCTCTTCAGGGATGGAGTATATCATTATCCCGATGGCTGGACAGAAAAAAAAGCTGCATTTTTAGAATAGTTCTCAGGGAGCAATTACTGGAAATCTCCTCCCTTGAGACAGACTATTGGCAACAAGTTTTGCTGCTGTGACATGAGGTATTGCATCAAGGCCCAATCCTGCCACTAATAAAGTTAGTGGGAAACGTGCCATTCTTTTCAAGCGAAGTCAACAGGATTAGTGTAGCAAATCAGGGCTAAAAAACATACCTTGCATCTACAAATGCAAATGGAGAGCCAGGTCCCAAGTGAGAATGTCATTTTATGTCTGGTTTCAGAATCTGGCAATGTGTCAAATCAGAAAAAGTCCCTTCCCCAAATTTCAAACTGGCTTTATAGAAAAGGGAAGTTTCATTTTCATGTTGCAACACTTCAATTTTTGGTTTTAGGGCTGTTTGTTTAAGTTTGCGTCTAAAATAAGCCAAGAACAGACTGTTTCAGTGTTGGATTTCTTTTTCCTCTTTAAAAAAACAATTAGTTTCCTCTAATACACGGCACATGCATTGTACAGATTTTAATTCTTTACAAAACTATTTTCTGATAGAAAAGGCTTCACTTTATGCTTTTCCTTAACCAGCTCTAGCAGACTCTTTTAATTACCAACAGACACATTAGACAGCTGTGCTAGGAAACATTACTTAACCTGCTCAGCCTGAATGGGGAATTTTTGTGGATGTCAGCTGTCAGACCCACAGGCTCTGGACTGCACTAACAGGTAACAGTCCCCCTCTCTTGGCAAGGGCCCTTTTCCCATAAAGAAATAACATGGTGCTGGGTTATTTTAATTTTTATATATGTGTGTGTGTGTTGGTTCATTTTTTTTTTTCATAAGATATTATGATACTTGGCAATACTGGCTTTAATTCTACTTAAAATGACAGAACTGGATTGTCATCATTTTTAATGGGTAAAATCTATGCAGTTCATCAGAGGTGCTGTAAAATCTAATCAGAAATTAGACTGTAAAATTAATAGGGCTATATTCCCTATAATGCTGTTTTATAAATCTGGAACTGCAGCAGATTTGGAGTTCCACACACGGTGCAATTCAGCAGTGGTGGAGTCTTCAATTTAAACAAACAACATGTGCAGTGACTGGTACCTGCAGTAACTGCTACCCCATGCCAAAGAGCTGCTGGCTGTGTTTTAATTTGAGCAGTAGGGTACCAAATCCTTTCATTCCATCCCTGGGCTTTCACTTGAGTGTATTTCTATACCACAGCTCTAGGCCATGGGATAACTTCCCCCCGGTTTGTTTTTATGCAGCAGAGGGTAAGAATGGCTGTGAGACACTGATTTTGACGATGCAGCCCTTGCGTGCAGATATCCCAATAGTCGGGGAGGAATGACAGGGAAAAATGGACAGGAGAGACATGGGGCAACCTGGGGGAGGTGAACAGCTCTGTGGAGAAGGAGAGCAGCTCCAGCAGTGCCCAGGAGCTAGGTGTGGGGAGAGAGGCAGGCGATGCTGCCAGCATCCCCATCCCCGTGCTTGGCAGCACGGAGCCGCAGAGCCTGGTCCCCAGGCTCTCATCCCCAGCAGCCTGATGGGAAATTCCCAAACGGGACCCCACAGGAAAATCCCAAGCAGGATCTGCAGGATTTTCCTCCCTGAGAGAGCAGCAGAGCCTCCCCTGCCCCCAGCAGACCGGGCAATCTGGCGGCACATATGTGACATATGTGACATTATGTAAGGAGCGGCTGCTGCCGACCGGGAGCCGTGGCAGGGCGGCAAGAAGAGAAGGCAAAGCCTCTTCCCCGCGCTGGAATGAGTCACTCCCAATGGAGATTTGCACCATTTTAAGACCGGGTACCTCCCTGTAATAATTGTACAGAGTTACTATAAAACCTCAGGGTTCATCTGCAGAAACGTCCCTTACGCCGGAGCTCTCTGTGGAGACATACTTGTAAAAATTGGTGTGAGGGGAAGATTAAATAGATAAGAGCATAAAAACAGATTACAGAATAAATACAGTCTTGTATTTATTCTGATTCTCCTGCTGAATTCTGTAATGCTGGGCAGATTCCTTCACCACATTTCCCACCTGAGTTTCCCAGATGTGAAAGGCCTATTTCAACTCTTTCTCTACCTTATCTAAATGCTGTAATACAACAGAAATACATTCACTGCTGTCTAGCCTATGGAATCTGTATCTTAGTTTAGTCTTCAAACTTGCAACAAACAATTATCAACATATAAATATGCTTTCTTACGGTTTTGGATTGTGTTCCCTTTTCTTGTAGGTCCTGCTATTCATGCCATCCCAAGAAAAAAGTGTTTGCCAAAGGTAAAAGAGCAAAATATTTTTTTAACAACCCGATAGAGAATAAAACACAATGAAAAAGATACTTTTTTGAAAAATCCAGTTTAAAAATATCCTTGAGTAATATTTCTTTATATTAGTAAAGCCATTGCCTGAAGTAATCATGCACCATTAGTGCACAGCAGCATAAAACAAGGCAAAAACTTTTGAGAAAGAACTTCGAGGAATGAATTTGTTACAAGGAATACACTTTCTCTCTGTCATAGTTGCACATTTAAGAGGCCTCTGCTTTACCAGTGGCAACTCAAAGTGACAATGCCTGGCTTCGTGCTGTTGTCTTTTAGCTACTATTATAGAAATTGTAGCTGCAGAATTTTCAAAGTGAACAATTTTATGCAGTTAATTGTGTAACATTGTTTACGAATTTAAACCACACAATGAATGTACTATTCACAGACACACATAATGGACTCTTTGTATTGAATGATGGTTTAAGAAAAAATGTAACTGATTTTGGAGCTACAATGATTGATTTATGAGGTAAAATTAAAAGTGCTAAGTATGTATTACTTGTCTACTCACCAGCTAAGTGGATGGGGGTGGTATGAAAAATATCTATATATAACTAATTGCAACACATGGATATCAAGGAATCAGAGAAATTATTTCAAGCAAAGCAAAAGGATTACCCTAGAAGTAAATGGTGAAGATTTAAGAAAGGCAATTGCCTATCAGGGGAAACCAGACAAGAATTAGATGCTCTTGCCTATAAAAATCTTATCTAATATGTAATGGAAGCTTTATTCTTAGAAATTTTAAAACAGCAGGATCGAACAATATCAAATTAAAAGACAGCACTCCAGTAACATCTCTCATTAATATCTTACTTTTAAAGTAATGGCGGGACTTTAAATTGAATGGTACCAAATATGAATAATGGAAACTACCTGCCTTTAATAAAGAAAGGACTTCTGTGGTACCAAGGGATGTGACTTCTTGGTACTTACCAAGAAGTACTGGAAGTACTTTCCATTTTTAATTCATTTGGAAGGAAAAAAAAATATCATTATCCATGGTGAATATCATAGGGATTCACAAGCAGTTCCATTAAAGAGCCTTAAACCAAGTGAAAAGCTTAGTTAGTTTAGATAAAAACTATGCCCTGCTGCTCTGCTATAGCTTTTTATAATAACAGATTTTAACTGAAAAACAAATTTAGGAGGTACTTGTTTTCTTTCATTTTCTCAACTCATACTTTAACAAAAGGATATAAAATCATATTAATGCACGGGGCCAATTTGGAAGAAACACACCAAAGCAATGCACTAAACTTGCTGCTTCCACCATCCACTTCTACTAAGCAAAAACATCTCAATTCACTGTTAGCTAAATCCCATGAACATCTTGCTATCCCTTATTTGAGCTAGCCTGCTTCAGGGTAAAAGTTCCATCTACAGGAAAACTGCTTTAGTAAAGGACAGTTCCTCTTGTCAAAGGGCTGAAGGAGATGGGTTTAGCAGGGCAGTTTTTATAATTTAATAAAAAAGTTAATCCAAGTGTTTCCATATTGATTTGTCTTGATTTAAGCTCTAAAATTAATGAAGGATCATATTTCTATGAAACAGCCATGAACAGCACAATATATTATAGCTTACTTTTAAGCTGGAGCAAAATAGCCCATTTTTCCTAGATTGGCAACTGTCACACATTTTTACATAGAAACAGAACAGATAGATTACTCATTACTTTGATTTTAGCTACCTAATTCCATCAAAACATTACAAAGCAAAACCATTGCATCAGCATGGAATGTTTTATCCCTGAATTTTTGATGGGCAAAATAAAATAAAATTTTTCCAGATCTATCTATCTGTAAATTCTTATGCTACACCATCTTGTGTATAAACAATGTAACATGTCTAGCATATATAAAAGCAGTTTTCTCTTCACTCAGATTCACATTATTGTCTATACCATATGACTTGTAACTGGTTAAGTATCAACTTCAGTTCATTTTACCACTCAGCTTTGCACTCCTTATCCATTTATTCTCCTGCCAAAGCAACCTGACCCTTCTTCCACCCGAACATTAACACACATTATAAGTTTCAATTCTTCCTCTTTCTGGAAATTTATCTTCATACTTTGTGAACTTTGTAACTCATATTTTCATCAAGTTTCAGTCAGGACACTCTTATGGGTCTGAGTGACCACATTTTGAGTGTGTTTACACTCTTATGTCATGTGTGCTAAAGTGACATTATGAACTCCCACCAAAAAAAGCAGAACATGCATTCACTACATCAATAATGTTTATAACATGTCCCATAGAAATGAAATGGAAGTTCTGACACTATTGGCTTTTCTAGTGTGATTTATTGAACTTGTGGCCACCAATTTGAAATGTTTATACATGCTAACAATTCTGTTCACCTCCTCCACTGGCAATATTCGCCCTAAAAAAGGATGGCCATTAGGCACAACACGAAAACTCATGGAAAGTAGAAGCTCACATTTCAAAATCTAGCAAAATACTAGTAGAAGACCAGCAAAAGACTAGTAGAAGTTTACAAGTAAATAGCTGCAGTTATCATAAATTTTTAAAAAAAGCAACAAAACCCCCAAATTTATCTGCTAGATTTCATTTGTTATTGAGTAAAGTATAGTACTCTCTACTACAGATGACCTGGTGGCTGTCTAGGATTACAGATTGGAGCAGGGGTGATCCAGCCCAAAGGTTAGGGCCTGTGTCCAGAACTGGAAACGAGGCAAACATTCATGGCCAAAAACCAGGAACCAGAAAGTCAAACCAAGGGTCAGCAGCCAGAGATAGGAATAAGCATCTGCCCAGGAATCACGACCTGAAATCAGAAACCCACAAGGAGAAACTGCAACAACAGGACACAGTGCAGAGGTGGTTCTGAAATATACACTGTGATGTGTGAGAGGATGCACCAGGGCTCCACCTTGGACCTGCTCCTGAGCTGTGGCTGATGGGTCCAAACTGCAGAGACCCTGATTTACTACTCCAGAAGAAGATCTTAGCACAAATTAGCAAATTTTACCTGAAAAACATGGCGCATAAACCAGCCTTCTACCCTCCAAAACTCTCTGGATGTTGAGAAAGACAAAAATTCTTTTCTCAGTATCACACTTGTTTAGGTAGATCCATAGAAACCTTACAGCTCTGCTGCAGCAAATCCAGCAAGTTCCAGAGGAATTACATCCATTATATTTCTATTTTTTTTCTTAAGATGCAACTTCCAAATCAGTTAAAAGCAGGAATGAATTAAAACAAAGATACAGAGTATGGTTCCTTCAAGTTTTGATAATCCTGTGATATTCCTAAGGGTTTTTTGTACTATCATTGGAGAGAGGGGTACCAAGTGGTCAGACTAGATTTCTATCTGTAATTGTGGATGCATGAGAAAGCACTGGAGAAAGGCTGTGTGCAACAGGGCCTGATGTGACAAATCTAATAAAATGAAAAGTAGAATGGTTTGGGTTGGAGGTTATCTGGCCCAATACCCTGCAGTGAGCAGGGACATCTTCTGCTAGACCAGGCTGCTCAGAGCTCCATCCAATCTGACCTGGATCAGCTTCCAGGAATGGGGCATCTACCACCTCTCTGGGCAATCTGTAGCAGTGTTTCACCACCCTCATCATACAGAATTTCTCTTTTATCTCTAGTTTCAATTTACCCTCTTTCAGTTTAAAACCATTACATCTTGTCCAATCACAAAAAGCCCTGCTAAAAGTCTGTCCCCATCTTCCTCATAAGTCACCTTTTAGTGCTAAAAGGCCACTAAAAGGTCTCCCCAGATTCCTCTCTTCTCCAGAGACCCCAATTCTCTCAGCCCATCTTCACCTACCTTGCTCAGGGATATCTTAGGCACATTAAGAATTTAAATATGCAAATATTGTGCAGTGGGTCAGAGCACCCACATATTTCTTAGAAAAAAATCATGTTGAGAATTTTGCTATGACCTCACCCTATTTTTCTGTGGGAAAGAAAAATATTGTCTGACTTCCCTCATAGCATATTCTACATCTTATTGACAAATCACTTATGACACTAATTTATTAGCATAGAAATATTACTACACTCAAGACAGCCTGCTTTGATTTACTACAGCAGGGTTTTTCATATGCCAAGGTCCTATAATCTCTGCTGGATCATTAAAAGTCCCTTGGCTTTTTTTTTTTTTTTTTTTTTTTTTTTTTTTTTTTTTTTTTTTTTTAATTTTGTGCAATGTAAGAGTTTTGCCCTGTGGCCCTGGCTAAAATCCTGAGTATTGGAATGGATTTCCTGCTCAAAGGAAGATTCACTGACCTGCTGCTTAAGATATACAGGATTTGTTTATCAAAACCATCTTTACATTAACTCCTTGCTGAAAAAGTCAATGGCAAAAAAGGGAATAAAAGGGGGGCATAAACAAAAATTTATGAAAAGTAAAATCCAACTATTAGAGACAAGCTGCTTAAATTGCAACACTGTTTTATCCTGCTTGTGTGAAATCTACATTTATGACATTCAAAGGGAAGGAATGCAACTAAACCCATCTATCCCTTTCCAAGCAGTTAGTGCTCCAGGGCTTGATATCTGCTCAGTTTTGTGAGAACATCAACACCACTTCAGAGAAGCTGGGTGTAATGACTGCATCCAGAGGCACCTCCTGAATTCCACAGAGATGTGAAGCACTGTAAGATTCAAGAGTCTGTTTGCCATCACCATTATATTAAAAGGAAGCTGGGTGGCCAATTTCATAAGCTGTTGTTCCAAGTTTTTTTCCCTCTCTTGCATGGCTTCATTTCACTTTGTGCACAAGCAGTGACTGACTACTGGTCCTAATCAAAGTAAGCAAGCCCTGCATCACCAATATTCCAGACTACAGGGGCCCATTCAGAAAAGACATTCAGAAAAATAGAAAACTTGAGACCGAAATAAAAACTTAAGATCTGTCCCTCACATAAATTGATTTGGTATTTTGAAAAAGAAATCAAATCAATTGACCTAAAGCTTGTGGCTCAGATGAAATTCATAGAAAATCAACTGGCTTACTTTTAATTTAAGGCTCTTTCCTTGACAAAGAAAAAAGTACATCTTAACACCTAACTGAAGAAAACCAATTATTTTTTCTTGTCTCCACTTCTTCTGAAACCAAATAAGCCCAAACAATTTCACTGTTACTTAAAAATGAGCTGTTGAAATGGGATGTGGATAAAAAAGTGGACGCATTTTCAAGTCCTTCTTGCATTCTCTGAGTTTTTAATGTATATTTCAGCAAATGCCATTTTAGCTGTAGCAATAAATTTGAGCACCTGTTGTTGGTGTACCTACCAGTCTCTCAAATAACATGAACTGGTTTATTATACAATTCCAAAGAGTATGTTCGTGTTTTGTCTGAAAAGTAAACAATTCATCTCCTCACAAGGAAACGAGTCTGCTTTTGTCAGCACAGAAAATGAATGCATGGTGATGCTATATATCCAGCATAAAAAAAAAAGCACAGAGTTTTGAAATAAAAATAAATATATCCAAACAGCCTATGTGTATAAGTTCAATTAGTGTAAACAAGCAAAAGCAGCATTACCAAAAATGGGCGGCACATGCAGGCACACACACTTTGAGGTCTGTGAGGAGCACACTTGCTCCTCTTTGGAGGAGCCCAGCAGCCAGCAGCAGGGCTGATAAGGCACTGAAATGCCCTGCAGTGCTCCCCTCCCTCCCCAGCAGACACGGCAGCACCCGGCTGCGTCAAGCCGCGGCTGGGGAAGCAAAATCTTCAGCAGGAACTTTGCACCCGCATATATCTAAAAGTCAACACGGCTCATTGTCGCATTAGGGAGCTGCTGCTGTCCCAGGATTGCTGAGATACTTGGCAAGACAGACAGGCAGCCTCTCTGTCTCCCCGATGGCGTCTGCCCTGCTGCGGATTTGTCATGCGATTCATCGAGTTGAACCGAGCACATAAATTTTCAGTTATGACTCGAAAGTTAGAGAATTCTCCGCGGATGAAAACTACGTATCCGTGCTGATAGTCAGGCAGGGAGCACCTTGGGGAACAAGAGCAGGAACAAAAGATCACTCCCAGAGTGTCACAGTCACTTAGAGAAAGGAAGAATAAGCTAAAAGTAACACTGACGAGAAATTAATTCAATGTTAACTCTAGAAGTCCTTCTACATTCATTCATTTTCCAGTCAAAACATCATTAAATATTTAAATCACTCCCACCATAGGTGATATTTTATTGAGATTTGTTTTTAAGAACTGAGAGTTCAGCAAATCAAAAGCTTCTACCACAATCTCAAGTCTGAATTTAAAACCAGCACCTTCACAATAAACCACTGATCTCCACCCATAACTGTGGCAAACCAGCAGCCAGACACACAACAGGGAGATCATGCAGAACCCTCCACTTAACACAGAAGCAACACATATCTGGATTTTTATATAAAATCTCATGTCAGACAGGAGGACCAAAAAAAACCAAGGTCCTTTCATAATAAATACTCAAACCTTTCTCATATGTTAGATGACATCTATCATAATTCACATGGTGTAAGCAAATTTGGTTATTTTACTCTTTTTTCCTCTTTTAGAAAAGCTTATTTTCAATCAATATTTTACACAGCGCAGCCATGCTCTACAACTGAATGCAAAAACCTGAGCTTCTTGCCAGGGAAAGACTTAAACCTGAATATGAGGAAACACACATTACTTTTTGAACAACTCTTTTGAAGAAGTTTGTGAAAGTCCTTACACAGCAAATCTATGTAGACCTATAAAGATGACTTCATTTTAGTCCACTCTTTCCTTCTAATTTTGTTATAATGTGTGTAACTCCCTAATGTGCACTTGTTTCCTTATTACCAACATATAAAGTAGTGAGCTACTCAGAATTCTCTTATAATTTTAACATTTACCCAGAGTATTTTGTATTTTATTTCAAATTTGATTTTTTATTTAAATTGGCAAAGTTCTAGTGTGCAAACTGTTTTACTGAATATGACACCAAATGATCAATGTCAATTTGGTTTAGAGAGCACTCTAAGTATCTCTACAAGCACCTTCTTGCTGATATAACACAACCTACATTAGAAATAAGTAATGGATGGTGGAAAGTTTGCCTTAACTACCCCAGGAGAATAAAGCAGTAAAACAGTAGCTGCAGAAAAATCTCTTACTCTACCCAGCCAGTGTGGTCAAGACTAAATGAAGAAAGCACTTGGAAAAGAAAGTTCTGAAGAGGAGTCCAAAACCAAAGCAATAATGAGAAACAAATCAAAATAGCTTTTGGACTATTCTGGTTTGGCATTTTTCAGGATTCCTGCCAAAGGAAATCCCCCTGCATTTTCTTAAGACACCTGTATTTGCATGAGAAGGAGGAAGCCAGATGTGAGGGCTTTTCTGATTGCATTACCTTAGGAGGGGTTTGAAACAGGGACTGGGGTTCATGTAAACCAAGAATAAAACTTTTCACTGGCACAGATTCTTAGTGGAAAGATATTCATTCCCATATCACAAAATATCCTGGAAGTCATATTTGCATGCATACCCCATTTTCTGGTCACTTTTTTTTCAATAACAGTTTCCTCTTTTAAGAGTCTTAGTACCTTGAATAAACTCCAACTTTTACTTACCTGTTAGATCTCTCTCAATGTAAGGATCCTAGTAGATCTGCAACCAACTAGAATGGCACAGTCCTTCTCTGGGATCTGGTTCTTGATCCAGGCAGGCAACAGGTGGGATGATTTTCAAACTCTCTGCTGAGAAAGAAAACAGGCAGCTTTAAACAAAAGAAGGTACAACCAGGCAAAATTTTAAAATAAAACAAAAAAGGGGGGGGGGAAGAGAGAAAAAGTAAAGAAGCAGAAAACTGAATACAAGAATTGGCCTGCAAGTAATTTTCCTGTTTATTCTTGTATTTCTAACTGAAGCCAGGTGACAGAGGCACACAAGACTATGATGAAAATGGTTTGAGGGGAAGGCAAGAGGGAGATGCAAACACTCACCCATCTACTTCAGTGGAGCCAACAACCAGCACAGTTGCTACTTGGCAAACCCAGTCCCAGCTCCTGTTTTGCTTGATTTGGACTATGCACCTGAACTTCAGCCTGCTGCCCTGGCCCATGAAACCTCACCAACCATGGGGCTATAGGCACTCTCCTCCTTCCTCCCATTTTACCTTCCCCTGAACATATTTTATCATTAATATGTGATCAATGCCAAGAAAAAAAGAATGAAGGAATCCCACTCTGTACAGTAGTAATGGCCTGACAGGGTTCACCTTTTCAGATGAGGCAAGCCAAGGCTCAGATCTGTAGCCACCACCCGGGAGAGCTCTGTCACCTGAAGGACTTTTATCAGTGCAGCAAGCAATGTACACATTTTATAGCTGTTAACTTTATCATCTTCTCCCCACCTTCTGTGTATTTTCAGTTGCCAGAAGTGCTGGGGAGGGCAATGACAGTCAGAGTTTCACAGGAAACAAAGATTCCAAGGCCAGGGATAATCAGCCTAGCAAAGAGAGGCCAGAGACTCGGGTGGAACTTCAGCAGTGGGAGCCACATAAAACATTACTCACCATTGCTGCTGTGTCAGGGATTTGCATCAGTGCAGACCAAATGAACTGATTTTGGATGTGCTCTCCCGCAGTCACCACTTCCAACAACGGCTCAATGACTTGGTCTGCTCACTGCAGTGGTTGCATGCAGACAACAAAGAGTAGCAGGAAAAAAATTCCCTAATATTCCCGAGTTTCCACAGTCCAGGACAGGAATGGAACATCACAGGTGCAGTTCCTGTTATTTCTATTTCTCAGCATTCTTCCAGGAAGAGCTCAGCCATTATAACACATTATTTTGGATCTGTGGACCTCGGCTGACCTTTCTTCCCCCCACTTCTTTTTAAGCACTGAGCACCTCGTGCTCTCTTCCAAGTCCTCACAGCTGTGGTCTGGAGTGTTCACTGTAGGGTCCTTGTTAGTTTCTTAAATATATTGCTTAGAGGGGGAAGGTCAGACCTGAAGTAATAAGAAAAGCACAGAACTAATCCACCAGAGGAAGGCTCCTCTGGTGTTTGGTGGACTCATGAATGTTTGCAGGAAGGAAAAAATAATTTCTAAGCACACAAACCTTTTGATCCAGAACTCACGTTTTTGGCTACTACAGTCCTTCCATGAATGCTGGTTTTAATTGTGGCTCTCTATAATTAAATTCATTGAACCCAGACATATAGCAGCCATGATACAACGGGGGCAGACTTCTGATGTCTGAGAAAGCTCTCTGAACATGCATGTTCCTTTCAGTGAGGTGAGATGACAGCAGCCTGCTCAGACCTGCGGCATGCTGTGGGCACTGAGCACTGATGACTTGGTTTACCACCCATGGTTTATCATCCTTTCCATGATAAAGGATGTGGCAACAGATAGGAAACTTTTCCTCTATCTGTAATACAGCTACAGCACTGCCTGAAATATAAATTCCTCCAAGGGTGTTTGTACCAGCCTTTGCTCTCAGCTGTCAGTCTCCGTTCTCACTCAGGGTCTGTGCTTGGGTACAGCAGCCTTTGATATGACCACAGCTAATCAAAAAAGCTGCACAGGTGGGTTTTCAGCCCTTATGAATAAGAAAGTTGGGGTTAGCTTCGAAAAAGCCTCTGAAGGAGGCGAAAAAGGAGGATTTGAAAGCAGGATATCCAGACGCATTAAGTTTTCTTCACCCCCGCAGTGTGGAACACTGTTAACCATGGCACAAAGGGAACACAGGGACTGGCTTTTTTTTCTTTCTTGTTTCCTTTTTTAAAAGAGCTGTTTCATCTCTCTGGATATATAGAATTAGCTGTTCATTTTCCCTCATTTAAATACATCTCAGGAGGAAGGAGAGCGCACACGGGCACCACTTCTCACACGCATCATTTTCCAGCCCTGCTCCTTCGCAGGGGTTTGGTGAGGTCACCCCATTATGCAGCACATTATTTTTAAACACTCCAGCGACTCCTTCCAAAAAGTTCCCTCTTTAATGAAATCTGACACGACAGAGAAGGCAAGGGGAAGTTTTTGCTGGTTGTAGTTATAATCTTAAATTGCTTATCCTGAGTGTGTCAGACAGCAGGGCCACGGGGCCAGCAAGGCTGCAGCCACTGACCTCTGCACCTCGGCTGGACCTTGCCCCGGTCAGCTCCATGGCAGGAGAGCTGGCAGACTTTGAGCCCGGGCTCTGGGGCTGTGAGCAGGGCAACAGCTGCACTTTGCAACACGAACTTTGTACTTCGACACACAGACATTTAATCTCCATAAAAGAGCCTTTGTTTCATTACTTATTAACATCTCCTCCTTGAGTAAAGTTCTTCGTTAATGAGGCTTCAGAGCGTGGTGTGAGGGTTTTTTCCCCACTTTCCTGTGCCCAGAAAATAAAACTCACCACCCACCTTGATAGGATTACATGAAATGTTAGAGTTTAAAAAAAAATCAATTTCAGACTTTATACACCTTCTGAATACTGTGGATATTTGCTGTGTGCTCTGTTCTGAGTGATCAGTTCTAATAACCAGAGCTAAATACAGAAATCAGGCAATGTTCTGAGGCCTGTCTTTGCAGAGATCACTTTCTGAGATTATTCCTACAGTAATTCAGCCCACAGCGACATTCAACCTTACTTAATAAATCAGCTAAAAAGATGAAATAGTAGAAGAGTGTCAGCCCATCCACACTAAAAAGCCATACTTTATGACAGTGTCATGAGTTTTATAGTTGCACAGCTTTTTGCTACCAGTTTTACTTTGGAGCAGTGTCAGTGCTTGGGCTTCTGTGTATTTCATCATAAAATATGCTAACACACACAGCCCAGCAAATGTGAAGAGAAGACATTTGTGCCCTGTCCTTCACTAAAATAAATCTTTGATCAGGAACAGAAGCCTACCTAAACATCAAATGGAAACCTCAAGAAAGAGGCCACCTAAGATGCTTTTATCATTTCTGTACCAACAGTAAAAGCTCAAGATGCCTGTATGCATTTACTGTAACAAAACAAGTGACAGAAAAGTACTGAAAGATCCTGGTAATGCTCCATTATATCTGTGTTGTCATAAAAATATGGAGCAGCAGCAGAAGATTAAGAAAGTAAAGGTGTACTGAACAATTCTTCATCTGCAACTAGAATAAAACAAATAGTTGGAAGTATAATATTTGTTACATCTTGTTAGAAATAAATTATCCACACTTTTCCTTTTTTCATTACTACCATCTTTTCAACATGAATTTCCTTCCATGCCTGTCTGGTGAGCTTTTTTCTCTTCCTTTTTTGTTTCTCTTCCATTTGATGGGGGAAGACACCCTCACACACACCTGACCCAGTTTTCTTTCATTTTCATTAACAGTATGATAAAAACGAAAAGGAAATTTCCAACTAGTCTAGCAAGTCAGGTGGGTAAGGAATAAAGGATGTGAAGTGATATCAAAGCACTCCCTTGCATGAGCTGGGCTAGCTGGACTCAGAAGGGATTGGATGAGGATGGTCAGCTCCTGCTATTCCATAAGAGTCTCATGGAATGCGACTCATTCCATTTTCTCATTTGGATGCATTTTTTACCCCCCATACACACACCTTCAAGGCACTTCTTTGTCAGCATCATCATTCATCCAATCCCAGAATTTGACTTGGACACTTTGCAGAGAGCGGACTGACAGAAGATGGCACAATTACTTTTATTCTGTCACTACATTTTGGGTAAGAATGCTTTTGCCTGGCTATGACCTGCAGAGCAGCTGGCACAGCTACAACTGCGTTACACCTTATTATTTCCCTCTGTATACCCAGCAAGCTGTGGCTCTCTCCTCCTGGAGGAGCCCCCCCAAGATGAGGCAGGCATTATGCATTCCTCCTCACCTCCGCCCTGGAACTCGGCCCTCCAGTCACACGGGCCCACCATCATGATCATAAGATTGAGCTGCTGCTAAGAATAGGCACAATCTTTGGAAGAGATCCTGCTTTATTCCTGGGTGCAGCCTCTGAACGGTGTTAGACAATAAAACCCTTTAGGCTGGATCCTGGATGGCACCTGCCTGCCCTTTCCATCAGCCCAGGGGTGTCGGACCTCTCCCCACGAGGGCAGGCACGGAGGTCTGTGCCATTTGCTTAGCTAGGGACAGCTGCAGACGTGCACAGGAAACCATCATGTCCCTGGGAACAAAGCAGGAAAGCCTCTGGGAAGCTACAGTACCTTTAATTTAAATAAATAAATAAAAATATATAAGCTTGGAAAGAGAGCTGAGAAGAGTGACAAGAATGATTTTGTTCCGGGAAAGAGGAAAAAAAAAAAAAAAGAAGACTCCTTCCACTCCTTCCAGTGAGACACTGAACTGAATGTATTTTGCTTCAAAGAGAAGATTATAATCTTTAAGGGACTAGACAAGAAGAAGATATTTCATAAGACTCTAAATTAGTGGGCAGACACACAACAGAATCCAATATTTGCAAATTCAATCTGAAGATAAAAAGCATGTTTTAAGTATAATTAGCTACTGAGATGAATTTTCAAAAGATGCAGTAAATTCTCCATCACTAAGAAGCTATTTTAATTATTATATGCTTAGTTTCCACTAGAGCCCAGAAGTCTCAGACAACACAAACCCAGTAATCTCTAACTTTATCTAGCATCTAGCACAAGCCACCCCCTCCGTCTGAAAATTGTTCCTGTTGCTAATTCCAATGAGATTATTCTTTTCCCAAGAAATTCAAGGTGGTACAATTATGACAAGTGGATAATTAGGGCATACAACATCAGGTCACGCAGACATTATTTATATAATAGGAGCATTCCTCAGTCCAGTGCTTCCAGAGAAAAAAAGAAAAGGCATTCCCTAATGTCCCTAATTCAGGTTAGAAAACCAAAACAACAACAAAACCCCAACCAAACAAAAAAGGACTATTACATTATATATAAACTTTAAAATATGCAATATTTTGTATAGCAGTGTTATGTGATTTTATCAGTTCCAGAATTCACCACAGAATGAGCTAAGTTGGAAGGGACCTTAAAGATCATCTCATTCCAGCCCCCATCCATGGGCAGGGACACCTTCCGCTATCCCAGGTTGCTCAGAGCCCCATCCAACCTAGCCTTGGACATTTCCAGGGATGGGGAATCCTGACCTTCTCTGGGAAATCTGTTCCAGGGCCTCACCACCTTCACAGTAAAGATTTTTTTCCTAATATCTAATCTATTCTAAACCTGCTCTTTCAATTTGAACCCGTTTTCCCTTGTTCTGTCCCTACATGCTCCTGTATATAGGAATATTTACAGTATTTATGTAAAGAGAAGAAAGGTTTCAGACTGGCACTATCAGGCACTCTACAAATTCCCTCCTGGAACATTTTAGCTTTGTTCTATACCCTAAAAAAAAAAACACAGCTAGCAGAACATTATTTCTCTTTTGGTCCTCTAGGAGTTTACATGGGTAGCTCCTATTAACACTAATCAGAGTTAAGTGCAGGAATCCCCTGTGGACAGCCATGTTGTCTGGGGATATGTCCATAATTAATATCTTCTGAGAGTCTAATTTTGAAACAAAAGTAATCAGGCTTAAGATGAGTTATATTAAGAGCAATAAACCTGTGACTGCATGTTTGCCTATATATATATATATATGTATATACTGTATCCAATGTCAGACCAGGGTAGTCTGACAAATAGCTCACAAGCCAACTTCCAAAAAACAAACTCTATCTTAGCTCAGTTTGGGAGCATGATATCCAAGAAGAGAAAAACACAGTGGGATTTGTCTTCTTTCTGTTTCTTACTCTTTGCAGCACATTGTTATTATAAATGTTAGTGCTCATCATTGTTCCTCTTCACATCACAGTGGCCAGGCTCAGCAAAGCTAACATAATCCTAGCACTTCTGATGTTACAAATTAAAATTAACCATGCCACACCTTGGGAATATGTGTAATACCAAAGATGTGGAACGGGGACTCTGTGACAAGTACATGGAGGAGAGAAGAGGAATCTAGATGGCTTGAACATGAGTGGTTTTGCAAGCAAGAGATGCTGTAATGGGACAAGGAATACAAAATAGAATCATGCCAACAGACCTTGGTTTCAGTATTATTTAGGATTTCGGTCACAGAAAGAGACATTTTCAAGTCTGTGGCTGCTGATGCTCCAGCACAATTGATGCCCAAGTCATACATAATGTATTATATACAACACAGTATATTAACTCAGCTTCAAAGTGTTAATATGTCATGAAACTTAATTCAGATATTACAGATTATGCAAAGGAGGTGGAGATGTGGAGACATACTCTCGTTTCTCAAAGGTGTCAGGCAGACAGCTTTGTCCCCAGTCCAGGGGAACACAGCAGCAGTTTGCTCTAAAGCTCTTGCACAAGGTGAGGGTTGTGTGGCCCCTCACCCCAGTGTTTTTGACAAAGAAATCCCATACTGAGGGTAAACCTATGCATTAAACAGAAAAAAGGCAGAAGAAAACAGCCCAGGTTTTGCAGTGTCACAGCTGCTGATGTATTTTACACTACAGATGCGAAAACTGTATAATATAAGCACAGAGGAATTTATGAATTTCTTTATCTACAACAACTCCAAGTCCTAACTAGTTCAGTATGGGTAAAATATCCCACTGTACCCGCTGAATGTCCATGAATAAACAGCAGCAATGGAGACAAACTGTTTTCCTGCTCAGATGCTAGGAAAAAAAGACCACAAACTGAATTGGGAATGAAGTAGCATGGAGAATTACCTAGTGCCTCTATCAGCTGGGAATGGAACTCACAACAACCCACAGGATTTAAAATGGAGGGAGAGATCTTCTTCCTTCTCCCCACACACTGTTTTTGTGAGTCTCTCACTAACTGCTCTCTCCCTGAGGAATTCCGTGCTTCACATGCTACTAAAGGAGACCATGAAACAACACCGACCAAAATTACATTGGAATAGCAGAGGGAAAGCATCCACAAGAAGCTTTTGCTCATGCCATGAAGCTTTCAAAATCCCCTTTGGAGTCACTGCAGCTGAGGGAAGAGGAATGTGATCTAAGACTAAATGTGAAGTTTAGCTCCTGACACTGCCATATTATTTTTGCATGAACTTGGGCCCTGACACTTTTAAAAACAAGTGGGAAGAGATATATTAATTGTCTCTGTGTCATTTCATCTGTGGAAAAGGGAAAACAGATGAAAATTTTCTGCCTACAGAGATAATATAGGTAGATAACATTAAGCATTGAAATATTAAGATATTCTGGACACTTAATACAGACTGTCCATCTATCAACTTTCTGGGTGTTTAACTTCAGGTTACAGAATGCAATTAGAAAATGCTCTAATGCAAAATACTTAATTATTTTATTCAGAAATTCTATAGGACTCCTATTATTTGAAGCAAGAATTAAAAATATAAACCAAAGGTGGATAAATAAGTATATTTTTCTTTGTTAGAAAAAAAATTCCACCTATTTTTAATTTAAAGGCAACTCTGTCTCAGAAGCCACACACGCACACAAGAACCCAAATAAAAAAATCCCCTTTTTAACTCTTGAAACTTTGAGGAATCAACTTTAAGCAAATGAATTGGGGGAGTTTAAGCCTCCATGATTATCTAGGTTATGGCTTTTTTGCATTGTCTGTACTAAGCCAAGAGGAAAAAGAGATGCTTTCATTATTCAGACTTAATGAACACACTCAATTTAGACCAGCTAGACAATCCAGTGTGTTTGGAAACAAAGAAAACTAAACTAGGAAAACACATGAAGTGCAGGATTCCCTGGAAGAGAAGCCAGCTTGCAGGGCTGCCCATAGCCCTGTACAGACACTGAAGCAGGGCATATCCCTCCTCAGGGACCACTCTGGGGAGGATGGGGAGAAATTAAACAAAGCAAGTCTGCAGGAGAGGGTCCACACACATAATAGAGAAACCTTGCTGAGAGGTTCAACTTTCATTAAGTACTGAGACGTTGAGGAAGCTGTATTCCGTATACTTTCACAATTTAGTAAATATGCTCCTTCTACAAGATCAACAACTGACGCTACCAATCCCCCAAAATAACAACTCCTTGAACATTTGCTCAAGAAAACACCATTCATGGTGGCTGATAAACAATTTGGAGTCTGTTAAGCCATCCTGTGACAAATCACACCACCAATGTAGAGCTAAACACTTTTTATAAATAACAAAACAATAAAATAGATGACCAGGTCATATTTGACCATCACCTTCTCCTTTAACTACTTCAGGGGGCATCCAGCCTGCACTCACCAACTTAATTCTGTCCCATTCCGTGGTGGCAGAAGCTCCAGGCTCTCCTCATCTCCTCTTGGCCAAGTTGGAGCATCGTGATGTCTCTCAGGTGCTCCTCAGGAGGGCTCACTTCCTACTTTCTCCTCTAATGGCAAATCTTATTCAGGAGCTCCTGCCAAATATGGCTGTGAAGGTTTAGTTTTCCCATCCCCTGTTTTCTGCAATTAAACTTAGGATGTAATGGAGGACTTAGGATGTGTAATTAAGGCTTAGGTTGTAATAAAAGGGACGCTCGTGCTTTTGTTTAAATTCTCTGCCTTACTGTGGCTGCTTTAAATTTGTATTTCTATCATTCTCTAATTAGTATCTCTCTTCAGTCTTTAGGCTGGCTTTTCCTGTTTATAAGACTGTGGTAAAACATCATAAATCATTTAACCTAGAAAAAAAGTGATCATACCAACAGCTTACCAGAGCTACAATTATCAGTTTGCTCTCAATACAACCTGGAAAATACAGACAACAACAACTCCAACAGAAACTGAATGTGAGAAAGGGGTTACATTAATGATTTAAACTCTTCTTCCTACACAGACAGCACAACTTCTGGGGACTTCCTCCTAGTAAATAAAAATATCTCTGTGAAGATAATTGGTTCAGGTGTGGCAGCAGTCTGGAAGGTGGTTCACCTGGAATCACTTCAGGTATTCACCCACCACCAAACAACATGAACATATTTTTCCCATCTCTCATCCTTGTTTCAGCAAGCATCCTACCATGCAGGCAAAGGCAAAAGCACCAACACAGCAGGCTCACCAGGACTAAGAGCAACCCATTAAAATAGGTATAAAAGTCAGAAGAGTGGCAATGAGGAACTCCTAGGAGTAATTTCCCTCCAATTCCTCTGTCCATCCATTTTCACACATCCTTCTCCCCATTCCTCTGGGACAGCTCTTCAGGTTCTGTTCTAGTTTACTCTATGAAGAGCCTAGGTCAGTTCCCCCAGGATCAGAAACTGTGAAAGGAAAAAAAGCTGCAAAGCAAGTCAGTCATCAGCTCCACAACAGCACCCTGCAAAACACTAATTCCTCCTCCACCCTTTGTTTCAGTTCCACAACACTCATATTCTGCACTTGCATGCACTCCTTTATGTGAAAACAATTACAACACATAAAAACGCTCTTTTTCTTTTAAAATCCACACACTTTCAAATTCTGTCCTCTTCTGCAACAAGGAAAGTGTGTGAAGCTAGCTACATGCTAAAATGGGCTTTTGGTTCAAAATAACCCAAACATAGCACGTATGCGTTCAATGTTAGAGTAAGTCAGTCAGCAAGGCATTAAGCACTGCTCAATGAAACCAGTCACAGCAGAGCTCTGACAGGTGTTCCCAATAGATTACACAAAAAAAATAAAATCAAAAAATCACCATTGACTTCTGCACTATTAGATGAGACTCAGTTCTCTGAGGCTGGGCCATGCAGTAAAGAATCCATTCTGCAGCTTTGATCCTGCATTCCAGCCCCTGCCAACACATCCACTTCGAAGGTACTCCTCATGTTCCAAGTCCTGAGAAGCTTTAGTCTGTATTAATTAATTAAAAAAGGAAAAAAATTAAACAGATATCCATGTGCCTTAGGGCGATACTCAGCCTGATCCCTCTGACAGCTTTCCTGATGGCTTTGAAATTTATTATCTTCTGCAAGAGCAGGAGCTTTGTGACAACTTTCAAAAGGAAGCTTCTGCCTTCAACACAGGAACTGTATTTGCTTCAGTGGCAGATCAAGGTCTCCATGTGGTACAGAATAGCAATTACCCCCTGAACATAACAAATAGGCCAGAAAGCACATAGGAAAAAAAAGGATATGCAAAGTCAGAAGCTAGTCAAAACTCATCCCAGAAAGCCTTTTCTGAGCAAAAGTTCATGGGAGAGGGGAAGGAGAATTAAAACAAGTCTGGCTGCACATCTTGAACTTGAAGAAATCCAAAGACATTTGAACCAAACACAGTAATTTACCTATAGAGGCTGAGTTCTTGTTTGTACAATGACTGGATGGGGGAGGAACAGAAAACTCCTGCTAAAAATTTCTTCTCCTGGGCCAACTGGACCTAAAAGGATCTAAAAGAAACGGGATGCCTGCTCTAAGGAAAGCCATTACTGCAAAAGTTCTACCAACCTGTAGACTCAGGAGAGCTGTTACCCCATTTACAGGTGCTAGACCAGAACACTGGGCATGGACTCCTTTGTAAACCTGCTACAAGAATTGCCCCTTTAGCAAGGCACAGGCTCTAAGCCCCACACAGACAACAAAACAGACACCAAAACCATGGCAAAAACTTCTCAGAAGTTTTCATTTTCCAGTGGAGGAGGTGAATTAGATGAAGTCAACCCTGAGCATGTCTCTATATGAACCTGCTTACCTGCCTGCCTTCTACCTGAGCTGCAGCACCAGTCGTGGGCTTTGCACCTCCCAGTGTGTGTCTGTCAGTGAGGACGGGTGGATCACTGTGGCAGCCTTCTCCCTCTGCCCATCATCCTTTCCAAAACACAGGAAACAGCTGTCAGGTCAGTCCTGAAAGTTGGTTAATAATTACACAGACTAATTATTAGCCTTTCATCTTAAGAATTAGCATTTCAAAACTGTTTTATTAATCAGTCTTGTTACAGGTACGGACCATTGTAAGCTTTGGATTTTTATTTTTTTTTAATGCTTTTAGAGTCTTATTTTCATTATTAAATCACTATTGAGGTTTCCAGAGGTGCTATTAGGTGCTATTACAGAGCTTGTAATAGCTTGACACCCTCCACCCCTCTTTCAATTCCAATTCACTGTCTAGGTGAATGACTATCTAAAATTATCAGCATACTCTCCAGATATCACTATCTAGAATAATCTGGCTCCTAATGCTTAGCAGATACAGTAATAATATACCTAATTTTCAACTTTCATCGTAGGGTTCCCCTGGGATATAGTAGAAGGAAGACTGATTTATTATTAATATTATAAATAATTAAAATTAATGAAATGCATGAAAAGTGGAAAGTATGAACCAAAGGAAGAAGTAGCACACAAGCCTTAATGTAAATTAGTGGTTCTGTGTCGGTACAGTACCAGTCTGTGCTCCTTTACATCCCTGCAAAGCATGCATAAAAATCTTACTAGAACAAAGTGAGATAATTTCCCACTCATTTTCCACACATAGAAGTATCCACAGAAGGTGCAAGGCAGGGGAGAGAGTGGTCAGTCAATCGTGTTTTAATTTACAGCTATTTTTGTCTGAGCCCTGAATGGCCTGCCAATTATGAACAGTACCAGCTGGGCTGTCAGGAGAGCAGGCTAAGAAGGACACACAGAAAAGGAAAACAATCATAATGTAAAAATGAGGAGCAGGAGAAAAGTTTGGAGTGGGGAAGACCCGATGGGAAGCCCAGCTCTGGTTTTTCAATGCTTCACTACAGTCCTGTCTTCCACAAGCCCCCAAATAAAACCATGAGAATGATCATCACCCTTATCTGGACATAAACCCATAACACAGCTAGGACGATATTTTTGACCTCTTGGGGCATAATCCAGATACCTACTAGTTATGAAAAATTGTGACTTTTCTGCGCTTAAATAAGCAGCAAAAATAAGAATTTCAAATTATGAGAAAGATGAGAATATTTCAATGGATCTTCCTTCCATTTTTCAAATAAGTAACAAAAACTCACTATCTTATTTTTCAGGTTTTTTCTTGTTTTTTTTTTTTTTTTTTCTAAACACAATAATTTTACAGGAGTTTTAAATGAAATTATAAAAAAGAAAAAAAAAATTGACACTGAGCAAAATGGAAGCCCTACTGTTTCAAGAACCTCTTTTCCCAGACTCTCTTGCAGGGACAACATAGAAAATAATTTTTCTAAACAAAACCTTATGAATGCTTATCAGCAGAGTCATGTCTGAGCAGCTATTGAGGCAACGAGGAATAAGCATGGGCATTAAAATATGATTTTATTCCACTGCTATTAGGATGTCAGTGCTGGACCACACTTATGTATATATAGAAATGTTGCATTTGGCAAAGGAGCAGTTTTGGAAGCTGATCTGATTTTCATGACTGCTCTGTGGAAAAAAAATTAAGATATTTACCCCACGCTGTATCGTAATCTGCTTATTTGTGGATGCAAATCAGTTCAAAAAGGAGAAATATATTTATGCTCATGCACTTCACTGTACATCAGCATCACGCTGACAAATTCTCCAGTATCCTCCCCTCCACTCCTTTCCACAGCCTTGTAGGAGAGGCAAGGCAGACAAGACAGTCTGAAAAGCCAGCAGGCCATAACTCCTCTCCTCCAGACAAGTGACAATTAATCACATTTGCCAGCGAGGCAGGTAGCTCTTGTCCTTTAATATTGAAGGAAACATAAAGCTCCTTTCTCTGAGCACTGATTGTCCAGTTGATACTGGAGCTCTCAGGAGCAGCTACTGATGCTGAAAAACAAGCTAACCCAAACCCTAAATATGCCACTCTTCTGCTGGTTTATTCATCCTTATTTTTCAAGGAAGCAATGAAAGAACAACCAGCAGTTGGGGTACAATGCTTATCTCCGTTTTTCCCCACAAGGCCATGAAGTTGCTCCTCCCTTGATAGTGGTTCGAGGCCCTGGGGGTCATTCTGGCTCTGACCAGCCCTGCTCAAAGGGAGCCAGCCCCACTCGTGTCTGAAGGAAAAGTCACAACACTATCAAATATGTCTCTTCTGTAAGAGACTAAGTAAAGGATTAGTCCTCTTTTTTTGGTTTTGCTCTCAAGCAACTAACCTTTCTGTCTTAGTTTTCTCCATATAAGCGTAACTCATTGATTAATTCTGAAAATTACATAATGCTTTTGAAGTGCAAAGAGACCAAAGATCATATCCAAAATCTGGGACAGCCATAGCTCATCTGTTTCTTATGCTTTCCTAGCATAGGTTTTATTTCCAAGTGAATCAGTCACATTTCAGTGAGTGTAAGAGATATTTTTGTAACCCTTCCAAAAACCCTTCTCCACTAAGATGAAATTATGTCCCCTTTGGAGGGGGAAGGGAAGACAGATGAAATTTCAGGACACCATACAAAAATGTTAAGATTATCTGTGGAATCCCTCCTTTGCTCAGCAGCATCCAAGCACTTAGAAACCCACCTCCTTGGAAAAAAAGACAAGAGTTTTATTTTAGTTGCTGAAGATTATTTAACCCAGAATTGCTGAATTAAAAAGAATCCAAACTTTTACATGGCAACTTGATCCCCAGGTTGATGGAGCCCTGTGACGGTGTTCACAGGGGTCTGAGGATGAGGGAAGAGACGACGATCTGACTCCATGTTTCAGAAGGCTTGATTTATTATTTTATGATATATATTATATTAAAACTATACTAAAAGAATAGAAGAAAGGATTTCATCAGAAGGCTAGCAAAGAATAGAAAAAGAAAGAATGAAGAACAAAGGCTTGTGTCTTGGCCAGAGAGTCTGAGCCAGCTGACTGGGATTGGCCATTAATTAGGAACAACCACATGAGACCAATCACAGATGCACCTGTTGCATTCCACAGCAGCAGATAATCATTGTTTACATTTTGTTCCTGAGGCCTCTCAGCTTCTCAGGAGAAAAAATCCTATGGAAAGGATTTTCCATAAAAGATGTCTGTGACAGCCCCTTGTTGGCTTTGCTAACTCGAGTGTAATCCCAGTGAAAGAGGAGAACTGCAGCAAGGAGGCGTGAAACGAGGAGTCCTGTTTGTTCTAGAGGTACCCTCATCTCACTTTCACACAGGCCCCAGCCTCCTGTGGACCCAAAAGCTGATGAAAGGAACACTTCAAGCTTGTAAGCCAGAAGTGTAGGCAGAAATGGGTGATGACTGGGGCATGTCAATAATGTCACACTGCTGGAAGGCTGCCCAGTACGTGGTGAACAGCTGCTCTGCCAATGACTAATCACACAGGAGGAGGGAGATCAGAAAATTCTCCATTTTCAGAGAGGAGGCTACTGCTCCTCCTGATGTCACCTCTTGTAATGAGCTTCTCTTTGTCCTTCCAGGTCCATATTGTAACAGCCCAGCCACAACATTTACAGCAACAACATTCCATGCACCTAAGTGTGAACAGCAAGTGTGACAGTGTTTTGCCTTCAAAAAGTTGTTTGTCAATACTGCTGCACTCCAGGTGTAGAAGGATCAGTGATCAGTGAATTAATTTCAGAAATTTTTGAAAACAAAAGCAATTTATAAGAGCAGTTTACAAGTATTTTTCCTACAGTTACAGAGAAGAACACAATGATGTTGCTAAATTCTAACAAACCCAATTCAAAGTTCGGTGCTTTGTCTATTGAAATGATCACTTCAGTAAAGGAATCACAAAAGCCTAGAGCCAAAGAGGCCCCAAGGTAATAGAAACCAAGACACAAGGTACATCAATTTGAATGTACTTCACATGTGCAACCACAAATTCTGAGAGAAAAAAAATTTAAAAATTCAGAATAAAATGCATGAAAGTAATTTTCTTTTATTTAGAAATCTTGAGTTAGTCCATCTAAATGCAAAGCTGTTTCCCAGATGCTTAAAAATGATAGCAGGCAGGATAACAACCATAAAGGAAGACAGAATACAGCTTTCATCATCTCAAGTGTTTGAAAGCCCAGCCCTTGCCAGGACAAAATGTCTGGTGTTTGCCTCTAACCATGCCAGTCATCCTGTTTGTGAGGATTGCAGTGATAAACAATTCCCTGGGGTATACTGTAATTCTGCAGCACTGATGAGCCCAATATCAATGCCTGTGTTAAGGGCAAGTTCAAAGACTCTTCAGTGTTTGCTTGATAAGCCTCTCACAGAGGTCATTAACTAGGACAGCTCGAGTACTGCACTCTTCATGCAAATTTTCTGCATTTCTTTCTTGGTTTTTTGTTTTAAATATTTTTATCATCAAGATCCCATTTCAGGGAACCTTCCCCTGCTGCCTAGGATAACCTAAAGGGAAAGGCACACATGTAGCTGAAGCTGACACACACATACTATAGCCTGTGAGTCTAAAGCATGGTTTTGGTTAAAAACTCTTACCATACATGAAACCCAGAAAGGTTTTAACTGGGTGAAGCATAAGGCTCTTACAGGACTGAAGACAAGACAGGAATGTAGTGGAAAACATTTGCAAGGCTTAGATCCAGTAAGGAAGTTATTACAGGAGATGCTTAGGGTAGCTCCTAGTGATTCTCATCTCTAGTACTTGAACATTAGAAGTAAACAAAACCAACCAGATGAGAGCCTTGGTGGTACCTCATTCTCCAGAGCTAACTGCTGCTGTTTAAACCTCTCAAATCACCAGTGGTGGGGTGGTGTCCTCCTGGCCCTGCCCATGGCAGACCATGGGGGTGACCAGGCTGCGCAAAGCATCCATCAGGACTGCTCTAGCTGTCACAGTCAGCTTGGGACAGCTGCTCCTCGGCCAGCTCCTTCCAGCAAGCCATCTACAGAGTCTGAAACAGCTCCAGAAGAGCTCCTCACTGACACAGGAGTGCTGTCCTACCACACCAGCAGTTTTCACTCAATGGAACAACAAGACAGAAGCAGCTGCCACTATCAATGGACCATTTCCAAAAAGCTGCTCCAGTAAAAGTCTCAACTGCATCCATGCAAGGTGTCTGCTGGTCAGACAGCACCAATTCCCCTAGCCTAGAGCAGGACAGGCCTGCCTCAGTCTCTCATAGCTCTACAGATCTGAATAAATGGCAGCTTTGTAAGGGATGAAATGCTGTCTAACGCAGGGCCCAGAGGCTCCAGCAAAGATTTTTAAGCAGCTCTAAGACCCAGAAGCAACCAGAGTTGCCTGAGGCCATCAGAGGCATCAGACACAGATTATTCATCATGAGAATTCTCAGAGAGTCCCTGTCTATCTCTGAAGGGTTCTTGTTGGCTGTTCCCCAGCCCTGTGGAGCAGAGACAGGAGCAGGATCCAGAGGTGCCATGAGTCAGAACCACCAGGAGAAAGAGCTACCTGAGAGGTTGCTCTAAACAGGAAAAACAAAAGCTAGATCCTGAAAGATTTCATAGCCAGCCTTTTAGTTTTATAGCAGAAATTCATTCAAGCAGGGGGACAATTCAGCTGACCAAACCAGCAGGATATTAATTTCTTAATCGGCAGAGAGATTAAGAAACTCAGCTGGGTGGGCATCTCCCTCCTCCACAGCAGTGGAGGGGTGGTGGCAGTGGGAGTATCCAGGATGGCTCTGAAGAGCCTCATCAGCATCCATGTATTGCCAAAAAAATTTCAGCTTTAGGAGTCCTGTCAGGACACACACAGAGCTCTGGTCCCAGAGGAAAGACCAAGGAGAAATCTCTCTCTTCTTTTGTCCATCAACAGCTTCCTCCTTCCCCAAGTCTAACTGCTGAATAACCAGCCAGAGAAAATGGATCAGGCCTCACACACAAATGCTTTTCATCTCAGAAGATCCCACTTGGGCAATGTCATCAAGTACCAAGGTTTTGACATGAAACTTTACCTTCCTAGTATCACTTGTATCACAGCCAGGGTGATATTCAGGGAGAAGAAATAGACATTGTACAGATACGTACATGTGGGGGATGAAACTATTAACTGTGAGGCTGGTGTTGTTTTGCTGTTTGTTTTTAATTTAAGCAGATTTTTGCAGTGCCAACTCCACTTAAAAAAACCTTGCTTGAGTGTATAAATGATGGACAAAAAGCTCTTTCAAACACCTACTCTGGGCAATGTTTAGCTTAGCTGATTGTTAAGTATTCTGGAAGTTTAAGTTTATGTAGATAGTCAATATAAAATTTAGTGATGTCAGCCTTGCTCATTTATCCAAATATCCCCAGTCCTATGAGCCTCAGATGTTCCCTTACAGGAAGAAGAATGAAAACAAAGGGGGAAAAGGAGAGGAAGGGAAAACCATCCTAATACACATTTCTCTCTAGACTTCCCAACAGATACTCCTCAGAGAGGGGCTGGCCAAGCCTGAACACTGGAACAGGCAAATATTTATATATTTATATATATTTATGCATTTACTTATAATTAGGATTACAGAACATTCTGACTGAAAGGGATCCAAAAGGATCATCAAACCCAACTCTTAAGTGAATGAACACACAGGGATGAAACCCATCACCTTGGCATTATCAGCACCAGGCTCTGACCAGATCAACTATAGAACCTTAGCAGACATCAGAAAATATGGATCCAAAGGAACAACACATCCACCCTGAAAAGCAGCATTTTGACCACCCTTAAAGCTGTGGAATAATTTTAAATTCACAAAATTTTCCACTGTGTGCATATTTTGAGGTCTCAAAATGTAATACTATGTTTCCCATTTCTAAAGAAATATAAACAACAATTAAAGCTTAACAAATTGGAAAAAAAATACATTGCCAAAATTGAAGCACAGCAAATCAGCTTCCCTGGATTTTACTGGTGGGTGGATGAAAAGAATTGAGAGGAGACATGCTGTTGATTTTTATTTTTCTCCCCTGCCCTTTCAGCTAATGCTGTAAAAGAAACCTTTTTTTTTTTTTTAAATCTCCACAACTCTTACACAATAGGGAAAACAAAGAACACAACCAAATCAATCACCCTCCAGCTGATACCAGTGCAGAATGAAATCCATTCAGGGATCTCCTGGAAGCTGAACAACCCTTCTGAGCTGCAGCAAATCAAGTGTGGTGATAAAGGGGCTGCTCTCCCTTCCTCCCTCCATGACAAACAGAGGCACAGGTTATCAGCTCCAGCATAGGCAGAGCAGCTGGAATTAAGCAAGTCAGGTTTTATTATCAGTCCACCTTCCCAAGCAAGTCACTTCATACAACTGCCTGCACAGGTGCTCCTATCCATTTGTCTACCTTGCAAAATAACTTCCAGTTTTCCAGGGCGGTTTCAATGAGGATTTGACAGAACCTCATTTTGCAGTTATAAAAATACTGTCTGATCAAGTTCTGTACATGTATGGATGGTAGGGCAGGGAAAAGATAATGCTCCTCCCTTTCCTGCAGAGGGAAATTTTCTGTGTTAATTTATTGGACACAAGACGATTCAGACATTTAACATAAAGCTACAGGAAATCAGTTTCATCACTTCTGCTCATTATGGCACTACTCTTTTTTCCTACAGTTGTGAGATCCCAAAAATTACAGAATCTCAGGCAAACAGAAAGATGCATTTTGCACTGTATCAACACTGCTTTTTTATATAAAATACCAACTTTGGAATACATAAGTAACTGGGGTGACACAGTAATTTATCAAATCTGCAATGAAAACACATACCTGATGAAATTAGAGAAGGGTCCAACAACAAAATCTCTACTTGGATTTTATGCCTCCAATTGCCTCTATGTATGTTCTTATCAGGGATTTGGCTTAGAACAATCTTTGCTGTACGTGTAGGATATCAGAGGGAATGATTGTGGAATATACATCAAAATGGTGACAGTAGTCACATCTCTGGCAGGTGTCACTTGTCATTTGCCAAAATGTTTCTCTAAACCTGCCCAAATTTTTATTCTGAGTCAAGATTTTGGTGTGCA
This sequence comes from Ammospiza caudacuta, assembly GCF_027887145.1. NCBI lineage: Eukaryota > Metazoa > Chordata > Aves > Passeriformes > Passerellidae > Ammospiza > Ammospiza caudacuta. The sequence goes on from NC_080594.1 coordinate 11,219,072, forward strand.
AAATGAAAACCATGGCTTTTATTAGGTGTTTAGCCTCTAAGTTAAGAGTGTTTTACTGGGTCTCCGAATCTATTGTAAGTAGGAAAAAACAAGCAGAAGTATATGCTTCTAAAATTTGAGTTTGCAGTTCAATAAAAGAATCACATTTCTCAACAAAATTGTGAATATTGGGCTACAAATTATCACAGAAAGTCACATTTCTTTTTATTCTCTCTGCAGGTTACTGGGTGAAAAACTATTTGATTTTTGTTTTCTAACAATAATTGTATTTTGTCTGTTAAAAAAAAAACCCAAGCTCTTTTAGCTAAACACGAGGTTATCTAACCATCCTTTATTTGGGGCAATCAGCCATCACAAAACAATTCCTGGGAGTAAACACCATAGTTAGAGACATGCAAACAAATGCTAGCATTATAAATGATAGCAGCACACATGAAAGAGAAAAAAAATCAAAGGCATTACTACATGAAGCAAATCTGTATTATGCCTCCCACTGAGCTGTAATATTTTCCCTGTACTCTGCTTTGGGGGGTTGGTATTTGTTTGTATGTTTTTCTTGTTTGGGTTTGTTTTTTTGGGCTTGTTTTTTAAGCAAAACTATGTGTATCAACAGAGTAAATCAGGTAAAACCATTATTTTATTTTAAGTTTTGGAAATGACAGAGTTTTGTTTCTACCTCTCTTCCAGCATGTCACTGTAATAAGTCTCTCAACAGAGATATCAAGAAGATTTAATAGAATTTCATATAAAAAAACCTCCACAGAACAAAAAACCAGTGCCACAGACACATTTTAAGATTTTGTCAAGTGGTTTAAATTCTAGAAAAGCACCAACCAAACAACCAACCAGTGCCATAAAATCAAGTGTAACTTTCCTATTAATTTGTTGCCTTTATGTGTACAGTCAGTTACAGCCTTAGGCTGTGGGAATGGGCATTAATCTGCTACAGGCAATGAAACAATGCTGATCTGCACCAGTATTTGATTTGGCCAAATATCTGAAAAAGACAATTACTACTGCCAAACAAGAGGTCTCTCTGCTGAAAGGAAGGGATCCTGTTGAAAAGTTACTAGCTGCGCAGCATGTCATTTCTAAGTTTTATGCATGAATCAGCCTCAGGGAAGGTTCACAAATATACCCTTAATTAAATGTTTTTCCATTATTCCACCAGCCTAAAAAACATAAAGAGAGGAATTAATTACATAGGGACAGCCCTTGAATCCATTAGTTGTTAGGGATGTCCTGTGTATCAAAGACTAGATACAATATGTAAAATAGGATTAATATCATTAAAGCTCAGAGTAATTTCAGCTACTGGTAAAAGTTAAGCAAAAAAATAAAAGAGCACACTTCCTGAGAAATGTAAATTGATTTGCTTTCTGAAAGACTGGTGTGAGCCTACATGTAATCAATCAGCTCAGTGCTAGAGCTGCACTGTCAGAGGAGTAGGGGCAAATTTACTGCAGAAAGGCACTGACAAGGAGCCGTGACCATGACACCAAGATGCTCCAGGAGCTCCTTTCCCCACGTATGGCCTCCATCAATTAAAACCACAATTAACCAAAAACATCAATAACAAAGTAACACTCCTGAAAATGCAGCAGGGAAGTGGAACATGAAGTGGATGCAGTAAAACAGAATCCCTCTGCAGCCCCAGGCACAGCTACAGAGTACCAGGGACTGCACTGCTGTAATTCACCTGTCCCTCCCTTTCTCTTTACACTGTCTTTATGTATTGGTGTAAGCTATATATCCATCATATATGGGAGAAATGTGGGTTTCTGGGCATGGGACAATCTATTTTATTGTATGCTCTTATGTTCTCCAGTTTCTCCTTCCCACATGTGTTTTTCTTGGCTCTGTGTGCACAACATCTGCATATTTGGGGACACCAATTCAAAACAAGGGAGAAGTATTCCTTACTTTTCTCATAAATCACTCTTCAGACTTCAGAAATTCAGATAATTAGACCACAATATCAGGGTTTTGTTCATAGCAAAACAAATCAGCATTATTTCCCTAGTGGTTATTCCCCCCTCTACCTAGAAAACCAACCAGATAAGTGCACTTAGAAATCCAATTGTTTATATCTACTTCTGCCCCATGAATTAGTGTCCAGTCTTTTATACAGCTCATTTCATGCCCTATTCATTACCACTTTCTGGACTGGAGAGAACACGAACAAACAACAGGAATTACAGTTTAAAACAAAAGGAATGGAAATACTTTGTGGTCCACAGAGAGGATGGCAGGATCCACGTTCCTTCCCCGAAGAAGGATAAAGATATTGACCCCAGAGCAATTTCAGCCAGCATGATGCTGTTGCTTCTCAAAAGGCAATTCTCAAGCACAGAGAGTGAACATGACAGGAGCACATCACCATCAACACAGAAGAGCTGACAGAGCATCAGCTCCTCTGAATCCCAAGCCTGTGTATTCCTCATTTGCTAAACCCTAAAGTCTTCATTCAAGCCACGTTACTGCTCAGCTTAAAAGGAGATGCACAGCAAGGTTTTAATGACAAAGTAGAATATGCAAACACTACATCTGCCATATCATTAATAATTCTGTAATGGAAACAAAATTATATATAGTTAACATTTCCGTGCTTAACCATTTCGTATTTATGAAACAAAGTGAAGATACTGTGAAAATGCTACACGAAAAGTTTCTTCTATTTATTAGATGTCCATGAGACAGTTAAGAACTTATGAAGAATGTGAAATTAAAAGCAGTAAAGTGAAATTAAAACCAGTAAACCCTGTGCCAAATGTTATGGATTCCATTAGTTTAATGTCTTTCCCAAAATCTTTCATAAAAATCACAATGCAGCTTCACACCCCATTCATTAATTGCCCCTCTTTTGTTAAACACCAGGCAGCCTGCAGGCCTTCTGTTTGTTTGTTCTTAATTCAGAGATTGATAGGGCATCTGAGGTGGTTTAATAACAGCCCTGTGCACAATCTGATTTTTCCAGTCTTTACAGTTTGACTGTTTATTTTTTTGAAGGGATGAGTGGTGATCTTTGAGTTTATGTGCAAAAAACCATGGCCAGTGCCCATGAGACGAATACAGCCAAATACTTGGTTTTCAAAGACAGTACTGACCTGGCTATTTCCTACATGAAGTGACTCCTGCACACAGTAGGAGCACACAGTAGCAGCACTGCAGTAGTGGGGTATGGCTGCACATGCCTGACATGCAGATTTTCAAACCGGGTGCATCCATTAGAAAGCCATGTACAACGAGCATCAGGTGAAACCTCACAATCTGTCTGAAGAAGAAAATTTTAGGCAGCCCCACATGTGTGTGCTCAGGCCAGGGCTTTTCTAATCCTGCTGTTACTTAGGCGAGAGAGTATTTTACCACAGACCTGTAAAGAGGCACCATGGGTGGTCTCTAACTTCCCAAGATGCAGAAAACAGGTCTGCTGGCTCCCTTCAAACAAACAAAGAACCAAGCCCCTGGCAGTCCATATCTTCTGGTACCATCAACACAGACCTATAGAAGGTCTTAACTAATGCCAAATACCATTGGCCTTTGCACTGCATAGATCCCCAAAGGCAATCACAAAAGCAACCCAATCACAAAAAACCAAAACAAAAAAAGAGAAAGAGAAACCAACCCTAAAACTTCTTTTTTTGTAAGGGCACTACAGATGGGCTGGAAAGGAGAAAAGGTGCAAGATTTCTGCTTGGCCATTTGCCCAACCCTCATTCCCTCCTGCCAGCTGATGGCTTTGCCTTTCAGCATGCACACTACCAGCATTTTGCAGCTGCTCAAAGAGAAACTTGCCCCCCAAACAGGGCACAGCAGCACTAGCTGGGGAGTTCTGGAAGCAGCAGCCAGGGGATCAGCACTGGCAGGCTGAGCTGAAATGCTGAGGCATCTCTCATCACAGCTGCACACAGCCAGATCCCAGGGCTGGCAATCAAGCACAAGTCAACAGGAGCTTTGCCCAATTAAGTAACAGTTTGGCTCATTCCAGCAAAGGATTACACCACAACAGCAGAAGCCTTTCAGTAACCAAGACTGAGATCAACACCCCTCTTTCCTTTACTGGTAACTCCCTGCCTTTATCTTATTCTCTACTAGTCCTGAATAAGAGGATTAAAAGACAAACTGTGAAGCGATGCTGAGAAAAGCAGGGATGCAGTCCAGAGGAACATGGGGCATATGGTTTTCAGCTATCTCAGTTTTACTTGCACCATGAAGATCCTTATTCTCCTCCTCTCCCTAAATAATTAGAAAACAAGAACATTTATGTCCCCACTGAAGCCTAACCCCAGCATCCTCAATATACTATATATACTGGTATACTCCAAACTCCTGTGTAGCCTGCCACTCAAATGCAGCTTGGATCAGTTTGTGTTTCCCCTCCTGAGATCTTTCTCTTTCCCTCCAAGGAGGCTCTCACCTCAGGTTGGCTGACCTGCTGAAGCCTGATGTGCCTGCTCTTTGCTAAAATCCAGTCTCTGACTCTTTGCAAGGTACAGAAACTTTGTTAAGGGAGAGAAAAAAAATCTTATCCAAGAAATGAAAATATTAACACACAAAAAAAAATGTCTCTTAGTAAGTGGCTGAAGTGTTCAGACACCATCCCAAGCTGCAGAGAACATTGTGACAAGGTATCCTAGTCAGGGAAGAACATCCTGCAGAAAGAAGTGCCATGCCATATTTGCTCTAATCCCACATTACCCTCTTGGATCTTTGATTACTGGAAAGATTAATTTCTCTAAAGAACCTGAAGATCTGATCTTACATGACCAGATACAAGGCCATAGTAAAATTAGAACAAATTCAGTGAGAAAGTCAGTAGTTCTCACCAAAATAAATTTTTTCTTGAGTGTCTACCACTAGTCACTGAGAAGACATACAAACTTTTATAATCAAGTTTATTTTGCAGCAAAATATTATTTATAATATTAATTTTGCAGCTTCCAATACCAGTTTTGCAACAATGCCTGACTGCAGGATTTTCAAGCTCAGTTGTGACCATGTTCACAGGGGTCTCAGGCTGAGGGAAGAGACAAGGATTTGACTCCATGTTTCAGAAGGCTGATTTATTATTTTATGATATATATTACATTGAAACTATGCTAAAAGAATAGAAGAAAGGATTTCATCAGAAGGCTAGCTAAGAATAGAATAAGAAGGAATGACAACAGGTTTGTGGTTTGGACTCTGTCTGAGCCAGCTGACTGATTGGCCATTAATTACAAACATCCAAGATGGGCCAATCACAGATGCACCTGTTGCATTCCACAGCAGCAGATAATCATTGTTTACATTTTGTTCCTGAGGCCTCTCAGCTTCTCATGAGGAAAAATCCTAAGGAAAGGATTTTTCATAAAAGATGTATGCAACACTCCGTTATGAAGAGAAAAGTCTTTTGTCCCTTCTCCCCTTAAATGAGAAGGCTGAATAACCAGATACACATTTAAATCTATTTTCTATTTACACTGATTTTCAGAAATGAGTGCCACGATGATTTACATGTACACACTGCCTGTGGTCCCACTGAAACCAGTGAGATGGGCTCAGAGTAGAGAATCAAGAATGACCTCAGCCAAAGAGGCTTTCTTATTGGGAAACAATAAAGGGATGCAGCCTTGTGGCAACTATGTGAGCCAAACCCTGTGCTCAGAAACACACAGATTTCTCTTTGGGGCTGTGGGGTTCCAACACCCAGCCATGGGAAGTGAGGCAGAGGCCGGCACGAGCCCTGTGCCCCTCCACCTGCAGCGAGGAGAGCTACAGCCCATGGAGAAGCTCCTCCCTGTGAGCACACAGAGGCAGGCTGGTGCGATTTTGGCTGAACACTCCAGGAAAACACAATCCTCTGTGGTCTCCTTGGCGTTCCACAGTTCTCATTACCATGGGGGTCACACAGCAGGGATGTATCCAGGTAGGCTGGAGAAGCACGTGCAACTTTTTACAAAGGATAATGGATGGCCTACATTATTCATAACATCACTGATTTCAATTGCATTATGCTTTACTTTCCAGATTTTCAAACAAGGACATCCTAATAGGACTGTACAGGTATATTTCTTCTAAAATTCATGCTCTACACTGAAATTAGATGTCTTCCACCAGATTATTAAAATTAGGACTACACATCCTTAGATTGGGGCCTAAAATGTCATGGTTAAAATGTTGTCTACAACATTTATATCTTCTACTTCTCTGAGAGAAACACAGAATAATGCAAAATTTTAAATTAATGACAAGGACAAAAATATTTCTCAGGAAAACAGGAAGCAATAGAGATCTAAAAGATCTTGTACTATAATGTTTGATGGTTGCTACATGAAGTAAAATAAATAAAAATATGCTTCTGAATTACCCCAAATCCTCTGTCAAACAGTAAAATGAAAGGGAAAACACCCAAGCCAAACCGACAACAGAATTGCCAGGGCAATGGAGAATAGCTTGGAGAGGACATGAATTTAATTCTCTCCCTTCAAATTCATAACCATGTTTTTCTTCCCCAGAGATATTTTTTATGTGCAGTGCCTTCAAAACATTTCCTTTGGAAAAAGAAAACCTTGCATTCAAACACACTTGAATTTGTCACTGTCTACACTGGGACACAGCTAATTCAGCTAAATCTGTTCTAGAGGCTATCATTGGTAATCCACAGAGAAGAAAACACTGATTTTCATCTCAAACCAAAACCTGACATGACCTTTTGTCCCTTCTATTGGAAGAAACTTCACCACAACACTCCCCAAATCCCAAATCAAACTTCAGACTCCCACATAGAGAGAAAGCAGAGCTGAGCTAGATTCTTCATTCTGGACTACCAAAAAAATCTCTTCCCAGTATTAAGGTGAAATTTTCCTTGAAAAGGAAAGCAGAAGGAAGTGTTCTTACTAGATATTATCATTTGTTTGCACTTTATCTCAAGAAGTGCTGTTTTAAGACAATCAAGTTGTTTTTTTTCTTTCCTTTCATTCACAAGACAATATTAGATGTTGATTAAAATCCATTCAATCCACTGGAAAGGGTCCATCAATACCAGCATCACAAAAAATGCCCCGAGACCCTGTTCTGCTGGAGAAGAAAAAGAGGTTCCTTTAAAATCCAAGCAAAAAAAAAAAAAGTGCAAAAATAAGGTATTCATGAAATGTTATTGTCCAAGATAGAATAGTAGAGGCTGAGGGAAACAAACAATATAAATAGAGAACACATTTTTCCTTGCCTGCTTCACAATAGCTAAGATTCTTTTAAAAAAGAATAGGTAGAAAGATAAGACATGCATGCCTAACACTGAAGAAAAGACTGTTTGTACCCAGCATGCTGGATAAATTGTTCTAGAACACTTCAGCCATGTCAAGAAATGACCCTTTCATGCTGCCAAGGTCAATTACACCCATAGCCTGTGTTAGTCAAAAAGGTCATCCCCACTCATATATTTAAAACAAATTCACCTATTTTCTCCTAGAACTTCACAAACTCAGCAGAGACCAGTCAGGTAGGAGATTTTAGGTGTGATATGCTGTGGTTGGCATGTGTTTTATTGATGGATAAAGATCTGCAGGCAGTATTTGGCCCACTCCTAAGACTACCACAAAACTTGTATGGTCCTCCCCAGTTACAGGCAGAAGCAGGAGGGTGACAGATATACCAACAAAAGGAGAGGCCTGACCCCTAAACCACTAATTCTTGGTTAAAATGTCACTTCACTCCTGCTGTTCAAGACAAGATTTGTTTTAATCTTAACCTGATCTCTGGAAGACCCCCTAAACATAGCAAGGAATAATTCATATAAGGCTATTCCCATGGAAATTCATTATACAGGTGCATCCTAAGATGTAGTTTACTTGAACAGGTAAAACAACAACAATGCATTAAGATGTAAATTAAATGCATGATTGTAGTTAGTCTTCCACTCAAGCAATTCCCATTTGTTATTTTGACTTACTGATCAACAGAGAATTGCTGGAAAGCAGAAACCTTTTAACATCTGCTAATATTATTCTCTAATTCCATAGTTTTGTTTAAAAACACTGATTGCAGGGAAAATTTATAGCTAAAATTAACTGATGCTGGCACTGAAATGGGGATGGGCAAAAATTAAATAAATACTTCTGCGGTCCTCACCTTTTTGCATAAAGAGTTAATAAATAAGCAAATAAATAGGAACAGTTGAAACATCCAGTGGGAGTTACTTCACAGATTTTCCTTCTTTCCAAATTTATAAGCTGCTCTTTTGAGATAGTTGCCTTGCAGAGAACATAGAGAAGGCTCAGCAGGAATGCCTCTCACACAAAGTGAAAGAAATAACATTCAGCCATACCATGATCCCCAATGTTATCTCAGAACAGCTCTGGCAAAGAGTCCAAATTCTTACACAATTGTTGCCTGCAGACAGTGAGGTTTCTGTTCCTGAGGTTGCCTTGTTTTTCTAAGGGAGACCTAGGTGTAATTATGCCCACACTAACCAGGCAGGATCCCTGTCCAGAGCAGAGGAAAACTCAGGGCAGGCAGTGGAATGATATAATTTTAAACAAGCTGTAGCTTTGTCCTATGATGTGTAGTCAACAGACATGCACCATTGCTAATTGGCTGTCTGGTCTCATCTGTCCACAGCTGAAAGATAAAAGTGTAAAACAAACTCTTCTAGAGTTGAAGGCCAGAAGACACTAAAGGTTAATTCATTTTAATGTGTTTTTTTTCCAATGTGAGTAGATTTCTCCTGAACCCTTTTAAGAAACTTCCTGTAGAAACTTCCTCCCCCAATAAACTCATTGAAAACCCCTACACACTTCGAAAAACCAAAAGAATAAATAAAGCATCTTGAAAATCACAGATTTGTTGTGTTCCACAGTTTGCCAGCAGTTAATGATATTGCAATGGCTTAGGTGAGAGGGTAACAGCATATCCAGTACTCAATAGAGAAACAAAGAGAATGGAGAGGGAAGGGAAAGAGCTTTTTCTTCAGTGAACAAATATGATGACAGAAATCAAAGTGAAACTGAATCAAAAAGTGCTGGGAACCTGCAATATTTGCCAAAATTGAAAAACCCAGGTACTCCTGTGCTGAAGCCAGGCCATATGATTTTTGTGATTTTCTATTAACTGCACTTGCCAATGATTACTCATTGAGAAAATTTTGTATTCATACTGGAACTAAAGTGGTTGTACTGAGCACTTACTGTCCTGCCTCAAGAGTGCTCTGGTGGAGTTGAAGGCTTGAACAAGCAGTGCTGAGACTCACTCTGCCTTTCCCAGACACAGGCTGGAAGCACCTTCCTGTGCTGCTGGAGCACAAGGATGCAGAGGATGCTGAACATCCCACACTTGTGTTCCTCTGCTGCATGCACACAGCTCCTGTTTACTTTGAGTGATGACTTCTGGCTTAAAGCTTGAGAGCCAGCCCAGGCCTCTTTCTGCTGCCAAGCCAGGACACCCAGTTCTCTGTACTACCATTTCAGAGGTCCTGTCAGTGCCACCCTTCCCACCTCCTCTCCTTCCAACATCCGTGGTCACAAAGCTGTGAGAAACCCTCACAGAAGAGGCACTACAGCAGGAAAAGCAAAAGAGGTCTTTTTTAGCCTATGAATATCTGGAGGAACTGAGAGGAGGCAGAGGAGCACAGCCTGGCAGTGTCCAGCTGTATGGACAGGGGAGTTACGGAGGAGATGGAGCTGTACTCTCCCATCAGTGTCTGGCACGATGGGACACTACAGCTGAAAGCTGAAACAAGAGCTTTATATACCCAGTCTTTATATCAGAATGGATGTAAAGAGCAATTTGTTGTCCATGAGGGCAGGCAGGCTGTGTAGGCTCTGTTGCTGGAGGCTTTCAAGAGCTGCCCGGACAAGGGCTTGAGTAGCATGGTCGGGTGTCACAGGTGACCCTGCTTTGAGCTGGAGCTTGGCTGACAGACCTCTCTATATCCATCCCAACCTACATGCCTGTATGGCCCTTCTGAAAGAAGTAAACTCAAGGCTGTTGTTTACATAAAGCGCTGCCTTCTCTCTGGTGCATCAGAGATGGGATTTCAGGACAAAGCAGGTATTTTCTCCTTCAAAGTGCTCCCACTCTGTAAAGGTGGAGGTGTGGGCAGCCCAGACCTCTGTGTGGGAGCACATGATGAGCTTTGGGAAGGCCAGGCCATGGCATTTTGGAGCATGGGCAAGCTCTGGCTCCTGTCACATGCACAGGGACCTGGTTGTAGCTCAATGCAAGATCTTCATGGCATTGCCAAGCAGTCATGCTATTTGTTGCTGACAAACCTAGACCAGTTACAGGCAAAAGCCTTGCAGCCTTAATTGTTTAATGGCAAGATTCTCAGCAAATGCTTTCCTCAAAACCCAATAAAAATGCATTTTTAAGGCACCTCTAATATAGAATTTTTAAAAATGGCCTCCACACAAAAAGTACTTGCAGATGCCTACACACCACGTCAATTAAAATGTAAACAGACATAAAACTATTTAAGCAGAAAAAGAAAAGTATTTTTGAACAGCTCATGATTTAAGATCAAAAAACTGAGAACAAACAAAGCTCTCATACCTTCTTGGTGATTTCTCACTATTCGCTCCTCACAGCACAACCAACAAACTCCATCTCTCTCCTCACCCAGCTAAGCCACTCTTTTGTAGCACTCATCTTCTTATTGGATACAGCTGCAGCCTATTAAGGGCAGGCCTGTTCCTAATCTTTGGTGATTAGTACAACTGCAACTCCTCAGGGGTGAAATTGTCTTCTTCACTATTCTCTTACATTCTATCCCTCCACAGGTTGGGCACTGGAACAGGCTCCCCAGGCCTGAACAAGTTTAAGAACATTTAGACAATGCTCTCAGGAACAGGGTGGGATTCCTGGGGATTGCCCGTGCAGGGCCCAGAGTTGGACTCAACAATCCTGATGGGTCCCTTCCAGCTCAGCGTATTCTGTGATTACATGAAGACAACATACTCTGAAAAGGTGAGAAGGAAGCTATCCCTTACTGTTATCATCTTATTGCAGGCCCGTTCCCTACTGTTGTCTCCTTATCACAAAAGTTCCATACCTTCTTGGTATTCCTTGTGGGCAGCTCCTCAGAGCACTGACTCCTTCTCCTTCACAAAGCAGCCACTGACCCCAGTTCTCTCCTCACCCAGCCACCCCACTCTTTTACAGCACTCTGCTTCTCATTGCTCACAGCTGTGGCCTGTTAAAGTCAGCCCTGTTCCTCATCTTTGATAATTGGCCCAGCTGCAACTCCTTAGGGGTAAGGTTACTCTCTACACTATATTTATTTTCTTACATTCTATCCCCCTACACCTTACAAGCACATCACATGATCACCAGGTATCTGTAGGGGAGGCTGTGGGACTCTGTGCCAGCTCCATAAACTCCATCACACAAAGCCCAAGCATGCACCTGGGGATGCCACAGAGAAGCACAACCATATAACAGAGCTGGGCATAACATGTGAGGGGGCCCAATACCTTTGAGGCTGAGAAAATTACCACTCATTATGCTAAGTAATTCCTTATATCAGCATGTAAATAACTTTTCTTTGTAAGCAATCACCAAAGCATTCTCAACAGAAAATTAATATATCTGATTTGTTTATGTATTCACCTAATTTAGGACAGAAAGGTTTTTTAACTGAAACTAGATATGGAAGTGTGTCACCAAAATTTTTCTGAGCCGTGTGTACAGCTCCATTTATATTTATGCTTATACAGAAACACACACACAATTACATGTTCTGTCTCTGTGATAGGCTGAATCAGATAAGATGTTAAATATACAATCCTGTACTGTATATTACAAGAGATTTCACACATCTTCCTATTTCTGACAGCCATAGTTTTGGTGGGAAATTAAAAGTTAATTTTCTTTTTTTTTTGTCCTTTTGCCTTTTTCCTTATCAGCAGTACCTCCAAGGCATGCTAAAGTATTCTGAGAGTGACCTTCATTTTACTCATATCATACTGACACAAGTGATTTAGCCTCCATACTTGTAGGAGTAAACACAAGAAACACCCACTGACTGACAAATATTGCATCAGAATTCAGCCACGTGTTTGTTCCTGGGCAAGGGGGGGACAGTGTGTGAGATGGTGACCTCACTTAGTGAGGCCCCATCATTTAAGTTTACCACCAGGATATGGATGCCACCACCACCTTTTGCATTCTCTACCTGGCTCTTCTTGCCTTCCTTTAAGATTTGCTCTGTTTTGTGGCCCATTCCACTGATGCTGCTGTGATTTCCCAGATGGACACAGATCCTTTAATCAAACCTGACTCAGACAAGGATTTTCCCATTTTAAAACCTACTCCCAGATCAAGCAGGCAAGGAAATTTTGAATGCTTAAACATATAGAAGCTAGACAAATAATGTAGGGAAGAGCACAGCCATGCATCCAGCTCTGCTGGGGATTGTTTTTTCCAGGACAGTAGTGGCACCACTGCTCGCAATTGCCAAAATCTCTGGGCCATTAAATCCACTGGGGAAATCTGTGCTACTCTCCAATAGAAGTCCTTTTTGGACTGGGGTCTGGAGGGCACTTGGAACATCTTTCAATGCATTAATTACTTGTGACTTGCAATTGTGAGGTAGTGGTGGTAGCTTAATAGATACAGTACAAATGTGAAAAGCAACAGAGATGGAAAAAAAGTGATGGAGATAAGGGCTTTAGTTATTGACTGGGGAAAAAAAGAAAGCAAAGATCTGGCATGTAGCAATAAACTGAGTCAAACAGGCTCTTGAAGACACAGGACAACTTTTTTCTCAAAGAATTTAATACTTGAATCATCAGAGAATATGTTCTGGGTTTTACAAACAGATGTCACAGGATTATCAAGAAAGGTGATTTCAGCAGTACCATATCCCACAGACTTGGGCTAGAAAACCATGTGAAAAAGTGAAAGACTATTGTGGCAGACACAGTAAAGGCCATGAGGTGACAGATACAGAAGGAAGAACATATGCACTGGAGATGCTTTATGAGTGCTTTTGGTATAGTCTCGAAAAAATAGAGTATATATAAAAAGTAATGAAAAAAACACCTCAGAGACACCACATTCATGAGCAGCTTAAGACAACACTCAAACAGCAGCCAAATGAAAACTCAGCTTTGACTGCAGATGACACCACAAGCAATTGTCTGTGTAAGGTGAGGGCACACCCCCCTCTCACTCCTGGGCTGCTACAGCACTTATCTGAGTGGCCCCAAAATTACTGGAGTTTTGAAAGAACTTCCTCATGCCCACAGGAGAATGGGCAATAGCTACTTCTTCCATTTGGCTTGGTGATTTACTGTGCTGCTCACAGCTGCCCATGATGTTGTGCCCCATCTGTGTGCATTACCTCCTCTGCTGAGCCCACAGCAGACAAGAACTGACCCAACTGGAAGTGCCTGTTCCTTCCTGGCTCAGCAAAAGTGCCCCAGGTGACTCCCTGGACACTGAGTCAAAGCACAGAGCTTAAAGAATTGACCCACTGCTCGTTTAAAGTCTGCCTCCTCTTTGCTAAAAGGGTCTCCCATCTTCTGCTGAAAGCTTTGATTCATGTCAGGTTCATGTCTCTCTCAAAAATACCTCGTCATGCCGCACCTTTCTGTCACATACAATGGAAAGGAAAAATCATGTAGGTTCATGAGAACCTCTCTTTCTGACTCACATTTACCCACTGCCAGGCCTCTGCATGCTGCTGTGGATCTTGACAAGCTATTCTCATTTTCACTTCAGATCTATGTTTTTGACTCAACACCAGCAGAAAAATAGGTCACAGAAAAATGACCTGGATACTCAACCACTTAAAGGAGATTTCTCACTGAATTTTAGGGGAGAAAAAAAATTAGGTACTGGCCATTTAAAATAAAATAAAAATTAAAGAAATCTTCCAAACAGCAGGAGCTATCGGGGAACCCATTATGACAAAACTGATACAAGAAGAATCAGATTACTTGGATTTACATTTAGTTTAGCACACTGTGAATGCAGATCTACCAAACAAGGGAAACATGTTCATTGCAAAATGCAATGACAATTTTATCATTCAACAATATTACATGTGGGTTTTTATCAAGGAAAAAAGACCACCTTGTGAAAAACATATTTTGAAGAGGTTGTACCTACCAGAGCCATCTCACCAGTATGGTGAGAACAGTATGCAAGGCCTGGCCACACAGATACAGCAGCTAGGAACATGAGTCAACTTCATGAACTCAAATGAGATTGCACAACAGTTTAAAGTATTTGACAGACATGAAGTTAAATCAGTTGATCCCTAGAAAACCCAAATTCTTTGGTTGCAAAGCCTCTTGTTGCTATTTGGACATATTTAGAAAGAAACAAGAAGACCTAGCAACGAACCCATCAGGTACGTAGGTGCCATGTCATGTTCAATCCTGCTGCAAGGACCAGCAAATCTGAAAGCAAGGAGGTGGAAGTGATTTCCCAAACCAGGGCTCAGTGTGCACACAGAGGCACTTGGTGCCCCAACACCTCTGTGCTTGTGTGTGCTCTCCCCATCAGCGCTCACAGGTCTCCTGCAGCAACAGGAACTGTCAGGAGAAGGAATCAAATTGGAGTTTGGGGATTGTTTGTTTGTTTTTAAAACTCAAACCTAGTCTTGGCTTTGTGTACTTGAACCAGAATCCAATTTCTATTAATCCAGTTAGGGATCAAAATCAGAGCCTGTAATTAATCTGTGTAATTTAACCTGTAGCTTTAGTTTGGAATATTATATTCCTCCAACAAATACTTGTTTGCAGAAATTGTTTAGCAAATCCTTCTATGTAGCACATAAATCAAACTGAAGTAGAAGCAAAACTAATGAAGGACTAATAGGCAACAAATTAGTCACTGAGCTCTATCCAATGCCCTCTCCACAACACAACCAAGTACTGCATATGAATAATGCTGATACTCCTTTCTGCTCTCCTTGTTTTGTCTTCTTTTCAGGGAGAGGTTTGGTTGATATGCCATCATCTCACTAGTTAAAAAAATCTTTAATTGCATTATATCTATACTTTATGCCTCTTAAATATAAGAACATACAAATTACACAGTCTGTATTTTCACCTCCATTTTGAAGACTTCGTCTAAGAATTCTTATTTTTCAAGCACTTGAATTTCTGAATGGTTTCTTTTCCTTTCTCTGACACCTGACACATTCCTGAAAGGTTTATGCTTTGTAAAGGGCCAACACAACTGCAAAAGCTATAATTTCAAATATTTTGACATATATGTAGCACTCAAATCCAACTCAATTGATCCAAAAATTTCATATTGACTCCTTTAGGAATTACGTATAAAAATTAGATTTATATGTGAAAGAGCAGAATAAATTATATTTAAGAGCTCATCTAACACATTAAAAAATAATTGCTAACTTTATTGAAAAATCATATTTACAGCCCACAAAATATATTAAAAATTCCAACCACCCTTATTAATGCTTTTAGTCCTTCTACCCAATTTTTCCTCTTTCTTCCATATTCCTTCCACTTGCTTTACTCTTTGCATCTGTGCTGCTTTTCCCTCCTGCTGAACTAATTCTGCATACCTCCATACATTAAAATTGCCCTTCTTTAAAAGCCTTCTCTTCTTGCTTCCCCCTATCTTTTGAACTATTTTCAGCCTTTTTTCCTTGTCTTCTGTGGTCTCTCCCAGGTTAGGGACCATCCTGCATGGGATGGTCTTGCACAGGATGGACTCCTCTCCAGCCCTGTGGCACCACAGGGCAGGTGGTGCCTGCAGGGTGCCCTGGCCGTGCTGCTGGTGGTCCCTGCTGTGTCCTGGCCAGCCCTCCAGGCTGGCTTTGGGTCAGGAGCACCAGCTGCACACACACTGGTTTCCTTTGCACGTGGGCAGAGAAGGAGCTCTTCTGCTCAATCCAAGCAAGAGGAGGAATGTTGTGAGGGATGATGCTGTGGACTACCCCAGCCCTGCAGACACAAGAGTTGAGTTCCAATTTCAAGATTTATTCTTTCAGTCCTTGCCTTGCTTTAGCTCTGGTTTAATTTTCTCTTCACAGACCTGTTCTGCACCTCACATAATGTCTCACAAAAAGGCACAAGCTTTAGCAGCAGCTTTAAGCTTCAAGCCCTCTGCTATTTCATGACCTGCAGGAGCACAGGGAGCATCCTCCCCTGGCCTCTTGGAGAGGGACTTATCTACCTCAGAGTCTGGCACACATTTCACACATGAGCAGGATTTCAGAAACTCCTGGTGGCTGTGCCCACCTCAGCTGTGAGACCACAAACACCACCAGCTCTACGACACTGTCTCTGCTTTGAAGGGACACAGAGGCACCAACAGTGGCACTTCCCTATTGAGCTGAATCCTTGTGGAGATGTGCCAGTTTTGCAAAATGTTGCTGGGACTGGGCTGAGGAGGCAAATCCCTCAGGTTCAGGCTGCCCAGAATCCAGCATGCTGTTCCTTGTCTCCAGCCCTCCCAGTAAAACCTCTCGTACACTTGCAGGTGGTGTTTGCCACATTGGCGTGGTAGGCAGGAGCCTCCAGTGGCATTTTCCACACACATAAGCAAAAACTGGGGAGCACTAAGCCAGAGGACTGTCCTCATGCTCAGCCCCAATGGAAGCCCTGCTAGTTTGTCTATTTATGGCATGTCCAAGTCACCCATCGCCATGGCAGCTAAGCACAGGGGAAAACGCTGCAGGCTGGAGCACATCAGACAGCAGCACCTGCAAGACACAACCACAAGACTCCATGTCACATCCTCCCCTGGCTGCTGCCATGACCCAGTTATGATTTCTACCTGAAAGCTGTGCACTATGGAAAAGTTTTATTAACATACCCAAATTATGCTCTTCAAAGGTCTTACACTAGCAGTACAGGAAGCCAGAACATAAAAGCAGGCCAGAAAAAGGCAAAACAATATTCAAACTAAAATAGAAAACAGATCTCATTGAAATTACCATCACAAAATACACTGCAGTGAGCCAGGCTAAGAAGAATGCATTCAGCTTACACCGTGCCTCAAGCAGCTTCAAAGTGGAAAAAGCAACACATTTAAAGTATATACAGAAGCACCTCAGGTTTTTCATCAGCACAGAAAACTGAAGAGTGTGAATTTGGTCCAAAATCAAAGCCACAGGTCAGAAAGCAGGTGCACTCTCTCATGAGTGTGAATTTGGTCCAAAATCAAAACCACAGGTCAGAAGGCAGGTGCTCTCAAATACCCTGAGAGTTTTCAGCCTCCTTCCAGCTCATTGACTTACTTTACATTTCTTCCTCCTTTTATATGCATTGACGTTACATCAACAAAAATTAAACATGTTCCTAATACTTAATATTTTCTTTGGCCATTTCCATGACCTGACATCCAGACACTGTTGAGTGCAGAACTGTAGTGACCCATTTCTGCAAGAATCAGCCCCTGTGGTCAAAGAGGGAAACACCACCATATGTGAACAAACAAGTCAGAAGTGCCTTCTTGAAGGTTTCCTGAAAATGACCAAAGTCTAAAATTAAAATGAGGCTTTCCTTTTTTTGGCAGGACTGACCTTTTCCCCATGCAGTAGATAGAGACTGATCTCTGTTCATCACACATTCTTATAAAATTTGGGAAAGACACAGCATATGAAACCTGAGGAGCCAAACGTTCAGGGTGGTTCCTACAGTCTGTGACACTCCAAGCAAATCTGTCAGACTGGCACTCTCTGCCCAAAGTAGCTCCAGGTCTTGGGACAGCAGCAAAAGATATCCTAACCCCGATCAACCCGTCTTTTGCCTCTCTTACTAGGAAAAGGGATTAACTGGTGGGATAATCAGACATTGTTTACTCCCCTGAAGCTATGCAGAAAAGATTAAGGCCAAACCCCCATGGCAGGGGGGCTGGAACTAGATGAACTTCAAGGTCCCATTCCGTGATTCTGTGAAGGCTTTAGTAAGTGGGAACCTAAAGTTAGTAAGCCCATACTGAGACACTTAAACGATCTGATTTTTTTTTTCTTTTTTTATACCACTGATCTCCCTGTAACTCTGTGAAAGAATACCCTCTGATAATCCAACCTTTATATGTCTTGAGCCAAGATTAAGAGTGTTATTTGAGTAAGAAAATTATCCTCTGGAAAAATTAAGTTTTGAAAAAATTAAGAATAGACAATAGCACTCCTATAATACCGAGTCAAAACTCCAAGCAAAGCAAAGAAGCAAGGAGAAGGAACAGTGAAATATTAAATGCAGTTGCTTCTTCTATTTGCAGATTAATAATTCAAGACCTATATTTATTTATTCATACTAATTGACCAAAGAAGTTATGCTGTGGAATAGCTGAAGAGAAACTAATTGCTGTCTCATTTTATTTTAATAGTATATTAAAACACAGGCTAGACTGGAGACCTCTTCTCGACTTGTGCTGATGTTATCTGCCCTGAGACACTGGCAACTGGCCAGGGACTTGCCTACACTGATATTTAGGGCTAACCTTAGGAGTCAGCTTAGGTGATGGTGCCTTTGGCTATAAAGGACCACAAATGTGAAGCTCATTTCTTTTTGAGATAAATCTTTACTCCTTTCCATTTTCTTTTTTTTTCCCACTTAAGTTGTGTTATCATTTGTTCAGCGTGTGCAAAGGGCCCTTAAAGTAGATGTAAATGAATTTTGCAAAACCCACACAGGACCCCTTAATACCATTGGAATAATTGGGGTTTAACTGCAGTGAATCCTGCAGCACACTAAATATGGGCATTCCCAAGCCTTTCTACAGGCTCACTCCCACAAGAAAAATTACACAAAAGAAGTGCAATATGCATTCTGCCATTGAGCCCTCTGCCAGTTCCTGATCCTTCAGTGTTTTCCCAACACAATTTCCATGCTCTCCTGGTGACTATATTGATGGTACTCACTTCAGTGAGGAGAGGCATTTTTCTTCTCCCTCCTTGCCCTCAGGTCTAGGGATGTCAGAGTTCAGGACATCCCTCTGGCTGTTCTGGATTTCCAGAACCCCTGCCAAGGGGCTCAGAGACCCTGGCACAGAGACCAAGACACCTGTGACTTTCATTATGACCCATGGAAAAAGTTACCAACCTTATATGAGGATCTGCAGGCCACAAAAGTCTAAGTAGAATAATAATTAGTTTGTTATGGGGTGAAAAATAGATTTTTGGGGTTTTTAGAATGGGGATTTAGGGGCAAGATGGAGGAATCTGGGTGTCCAGCCTTTCTCCTTCTTCTTCTTGGCCTCCATCTTCTGCTGTGATGGTGGCACTTTTGGATTGATTTAGAGTAGAAGTTCACTGTCTAACACAGGTGATAGGTATTGGGAAGTTATGGTAAATAATGTACACATAGTTTTTAGTATAAAAAGATAACACTGCCCAGGGGCAGGCAGAGTGCCTCTGACTGGACCTCAGATGGACAGGAAAAAAAATTTTATAGATAAGATACAATAAACAACCTTGAGAATGAGAATTGAAGAGCTCTGACTCCTTCTTCGACCACAAGGCTGGGAAAAGTGACTTTCTGATGCATCTCGGTGTCACTCTGATCAGCCAAAGCCCTGAGATAGGATCCTTCAATCCACCCTTCCCATCTCCCACCCCTGCCCAAACCCTGCCCATTCCCAGCCCCTTTCATTGGCAGGAAGGCTGCTACCACAGCTCACGCTGGAGACCTCATGCACAGCAGCCCTTCTGCTCAGCTCCCTTCCAGGGGCATCACCCCTGCTCCTCAGCATGGGGGGAGCAGCATGGCAGGCAGAAGGACAGAGCCACAATCCCCAGGCACAGGAGCCATCAAGCCACACCAGAAACCTGACAGTGTTCCAGCATCTCATGTAACACATGTTTGTGTTTGTGCTGTTATGTTGTGTGTACACCACACAAAACCCACCTTGCCAGGACAGCACACACAGGGCTCCATCAGCAGCACAGGTGGGACAGGAAAGTCCCCCTGCACTCAGAGCCCAGCATTTAGGCTGGTTCACCCCACACAGCCAAACAAGAAACCACTGAGCTGGAGCCCTGGCAATTTACATACCCTTTGCATAGATACAAATAAGCTCAGAAGGTGAAAGGCAACAGAGGAGCAGGTCCTTTGAGTGCAGATGCTTTCATCTTGGAGTTTGCTAAGGACAGATGTAAAGGCAGCTCACAATCCCAGTTGTGCACATTCCTCCTTTGAAGCTCTGCCCCTCTCCCAGCCCAAACTTTGCCATTTAGCACTCTCATTACCTTGTAAGGTCTGCTCCTCCCTTCAGCATTTCGTCCCTCTGCAGAGCAGCAAGCTGTTTCCCTCCCTTCCCAGGAATCTTAATTAACACACTTTTTTTCCTCTGTGTCTGTTTCCCCCGCACACTCCTTCAGACATACCAATAGCTTCACTCAGGTTTGTTTCAATGCTTTCAAAGTTATCTTTAATTGCATTTTTGTTTTGCATAGGTCACAAACTGATCTTCACACAAAACATACCGTGCATCAGAATTTGAGGGCCTGTTTTGTCTGCACAGGGTAACATGCAGAGCTGCACCTGTACTGCTAATTTGGACAGAGATGGCACTGGCTCTTTTAAATGATGATGATTGCATACTTACAATAATCTAGCAGCAGCTTTCATTCCTCTGGACATAGTTACATGATGCCAAATCTTCCTATCATCATTCTAGACCTAATACTTTGTTGGTATGACCCAAAAAGGGTCACTTTGCTGACTGACCCAAAAAGGCTTTCCTGATTCTTCATCATTTGATTTCCTCTCAGCCAGCTGACTCACATCAATTCAAAAGACTACTCCACTAGGAGTGCATATAATAATTTAAAGATGGAGGAACCTCTTCACATTTGAGGTCCAGAAGGGACCTGAGGATGGATGGATGGATGGATGGATGGATGGATGGATGGATGGATGGATGGATGGATACAGACTGAGCATGTTCCATGGCTCTGAATTTGAGCTTGCCAGCTCAGCAAGCAGGCAGAACAAGTGCAGGACAGCTTGTACAGCCACATAAACTTGATTTCATACATATCTTATATCCCTCTGGTTTTTAACGCATGTCTTGTTGCTTTTCTCCTTTCACCTCCAGCTTTAGTAACCTTCCCTGGGAATTGCTCTAGTGGCAGCAGAGAGCTGCCACCTCTGCCTCTGGAGCCCTGTGTTATCTCCCTTCTGATACCAGCAATGGGGTGAAAAATCTGGAAATTCATCCAGGAGGCAAATAAATAACCTAAAATCCCTCTGATTTACAAATTCTGCTTGAAACTGTGGCAACAGCTCTCTCCCAGGACCCAAAATGAACACTGAGTGGGGCCAAGGAGGGGCTGGGGAGCAGCTCTGGATTGTGCCCAGGTGACAAATGTAGACCTTGACTCCCAAGTCCCTGTAAAATCAGCCAACAAAAACAAGTCATTAGGAGTGTATTCGGTCACAGAAAGCAGATTACAAATTACCCACATGCAGCACTTGGAAACAAGATTATTTGTGACATAACAGATTGTCACCATTGTAATCCAGAGCCTGTAAACACTTGTTAGCCGTCCACAGGCAAATGCAAATCTGTGCCAGTGGAGCTGTTTTTAGGTAGAGGTGATCTCAAAATACCAGATGCTAACATCTGAACCCTTTTCTGTGCCACTAATACTGTTCCCTGAATGCTTTCCCTGCTGACCTTAACCCAAATGTTGCCTGCACCTTCAGTGGCCCTAAGACGGCATCTTTTATAAATCAAAATTAGGCACTATATTAGTAAGTGGAATTTTAGAGGGGAAAAATTATTTCTGAAATCATATTAAGTACACTTGATTAACCTTAGTTCCAAAACCTGTTGACTATATTGTTATATGGTTTAAAAAATTAGTAATTAAAGTCAGAAATCAACATTTCATAACTGGCACATGAGGTATCTTCAAACAGTTGCTCCACCACCTCATTCCCAAATGAATACATTTCAAGGGCTGACTGATGGCAGGGTGGCATCCCAGGATTGTGAAAAATTGCAGAATCACACATCAACAGCAAACCCTTGCAGACCACCCAAGTTTCCAAGGCATCCTGCAAAGCTGGACGTGAAGCCAGAATGGATGCACAGACACTGTGCCACGGGGACCTAAGCAGCAGTTTCACTGCAAGGGTTCTGCACTGCCAGCTGTGCAAACACAGACATTGTCCCTTAAAGAAGGCTCACCAGAGCCAAAGCAACAAGGGGCTCTGCAGGGCAACACAGCCATGGAGGGGAAAATGCTATCTGTTCAGTAAAACAGATATTACTAGGTTATGAAAGTGGTGAGGTGGGAATCAAAGGCTGCTAACCAAGGCTTTGGTACTCATTATGAAAATAGGACAGCAGCAATACTGTTGAAGGCATTTTCCAGCAATCACTCTGTGCCCTCACCTACACATTGTCCAGGTATCTCTTGGGAGCAGAAGATTCCAGCAAGCTGATAAATGAAGGGCTGGTTCCTGCTCAACTCACAGCACCACACTTGGGCCCAGCACCCTGAGAATGGCAGCACTTGCTCGTGTTTTCATTACTCAGGCTTTATGGAAAATTCTGCATGACACCAAAGAGCATATAGGGACATGAGAATTATGTTTGTAATCCATGATTAACTCACAGTGAAACATTCAAATGGCATATGCATTTGCAGAAGTAATGGGCCATGAGCAAAGGTCTCCTGTACAAGTCCCTTAAAAGGCTGGATAAATTCCTTGTGTCTCAGAGACTCTGGCACTGAGCTATCCTCAAAAGTAGCATAAGCAGTGTGGAGAGTCACAGGAGGTAACTCCAAAACAAGAGTACATGTGTGTTCTGCTGTACCAACTGCTGCCTTGAGAGACAAGGCACTACACCTGTGTTCTTACAAGGAATTTCTCATTTACTTGCTTGAAACTAGTTTAGTACATTTGTAAACCATAAAGAAGCAGTAGTAACCCATTGTAGGGAACAATAAAATACTTAAATTGCGTGCCAAATTTTTGGACAATGCACCTATAGGTCACTTTGGATCTCACATCACCCCCAGCTCAAGAAAAGTTCAGAGTTTGTAAATGAGTACTTATTATTTTTCAGAGCACACAACACAGCTGATGCCACCATAAAGCAGACCAGCAAGGAATAAATGTTTCAGCTACCTGAAAGTTTTCCTCCTGAGCTGATTGTTTCTTGGCCTGGCCGCTGGTAGCAGATGCCAGGAGCCTCATGGGGCCAGCGTGGTGTCCGAGGGGCGCCGTGACACATGCCCAGCCCTCTCTGCAGGGGCAGCTGGGTGGCTCTTCCTGCAGCTGAACCAGGGCAGGACCTTTCTGCTGCTGCCCAAGGATTCCCCTCCTCTGGGAGGTTTCTCCCAGGGCCGGGTTGGCTGGCAGCATCAGGAAACAGTCCCAACGTGCTGTGAAACCAGGGCCGTAATATGTTAATGTGAAGACTTTTTCCAAGTAATCTTTACCATCTGTTGTCTCACACTGATGTTAGCATTAATAATTTATAGACCTTCTCCTAAGGCTGAGGAGGAAGCAGAATGCTAAGCTCTGAGACAGAGACAGTATCCATTTTTATTTTTTTTTAATGAGATTGATGTTGCTCCGTATGGTCGCCTTGCCCAGGGAATATATGGTGCTCTTCAGCTTTCTGCTGCTGTTGCTTTTGTAAGCCTTTTACTGAAAATAGCAGTGGCGAGATACTTATTTTAGTTCCATTCCTCTGTTGCTTCTTTCCTTCTAAAATTAGGCATGCATCCTATCTGGTACATAAGCAAAGTGCACGAAAAGGTCAGAGGCAAAGCATAAACTGACAATATAAGTCGCATTATAGGATGCAGGCACTGCCAGGCAGGAGCAGGCAGGGCTCCTTCTCATGCTATCCGAGGCACTGCTAGGCTGAAGGAGCACAGTTGTGCTACCAGTTTAAGCCAGCAGAATCTCCTTGCTATATTTAACCTTGATTTCCTCAGAGACCAAATATGCAAATGACAAAATGTGATGCACAGCAAACACTGCTTTCATAAGGGAGAGCTAAGTTCTAGTCCCAAACAATCAAATCAGCCTTTCCTACTCACAGGGCTTCACTTTAATCCCTTATTAACAGGATTAATAGCAGACTTACAGTTCATACCATTTTACTCCCCTTTTACACAAACCAATCTAGCTGCTTTCACAGAGGGACAGGTGGATTAATAGTCTTAGTCAAAAACTATGGTGATAATGCAGAAAATCAGCCGAAGGGAGGGATTCCAGGGTGAAGAGGGACAGCTGGAAGATTGCTATCACAGCCATGCAGTGACTTCACCCGCAGATAGAAATGTGAAATGCGTGGGAGACCCTTCTGCTTCTAAATTGAAAAGCAAAACAAACCCCCTGAAAGATAAACAAGTACAGTAAAGGAATAAGTCTCTCTATTAATAAATGCTTACCAGAGGATAAACAAGTAAAGGGATAAAGAACCTGTGAAGCTCAGAAATGTGGAGGCATTCGCCGAAACATAACTCCGCTAAGAAACGCAAAGCTCTGACAGACTGTTATACAATCTTTGACTTCTTTTAATAACACTTGAAGGTCAGATGCCACAGCTCTTCCTGGAAATCCTAAAAAGACTGGGTGGCTCCCCCAAGTTAGAAAGGAACTGCCACATCGTATGTTGTGCAACACAGAGCTATTGACTGAGGTATATTACATTACCTCCAGCAGCTGACTCAGCCCCAGTTGTTATAAAAGGTTTTGGTACCCGGGCGAGCAGCACGTAGCAGTCACACGCCCAAGGCCGGCCGGACCCCGGGATGGGGCTGGGCAAGGTCGGGGGAGTCACTGAGGCTGATTTACCCCCCAGCTCCGGGCTCAGCTGGGTTACCCGGGTTCACGCCGGGCTATTGACGGGCAGCGGCTCCGCTTACTCATTACCGGATCAGCAGGGGACTGTCTGGGGCGGAAAAGTTAACCCTTCCCCATCCCGTGTGGCCAGGAAAAGGTCCTTAAAAAACAGCACTGAGGTATATTACATTACCTGGGAAGGTGTGTTACACTACCTGGGAAGGTCAGGCTGGGGGAGCCCCGGGCATGGGCGGCTGTGCTGCTTGAAAAGGGAATGGTGGAGGTGCAGGGAAAAAGAGAGGCTATTCCCGAGGTGGGAATTCTAAAAAGGCAGGAGAAATGACACCTGCAGCCAGTTTTCACGACCCCTGTGTTAAGGTAATCAGGGATAAGGTAGGGATGCACTCTGTGGGGTAAAGCACATTTCTCACCATGATCCAACCCAGGTGTCAGTCCATTAAGATTTCTGTGTCCGTGTTTTCACCCTGCGTGTTCATGAAATTATTGCAATCTTGTAACAGCACTTTTTTCCTAATAATTCAGACCTTTACTGCCCAGGCCCCAGCTGGAGTCTTGTGTCCAGCTCTGGGCCCCCAGCATGGGCAGGAATGGGCCTGCAGGAGTGAGTCCTGAGGAGGCACAAAGCTGGCCAGAGGGCTGGCACATCCCTCCTGTGGAGAGGTTGCCTTGTTCAGCCTGGAGAAGACAAGGCATCAAGGAGAACTTAGAGCCCCTTCCAGCACATAACAGGTGCTGAGGCCCTGGCACAGGATGCCCCATCCCTGGGAGTGCCCAAGGCCAGCTTGGATGGGGCTCTGAGCACCCTGGTCTAGTGGAAGGTGTCCCTACCCATGACAGGGAGGTTGCAATAAGATGATCTTTAAGATCCCTTCAATCCCAAAGCCATTCTGTTATTCTCTGTGAAAACATAGCAAATATTTTTAGGATAATTCCAGTGCTTGTGGCTTCTTTACCTTTTAGAGCCCATAATCAAGATTAAGTGTAAAAAGACTCCAAAAGGTGAGGGAGGGGAATTATTGTTGGTGCCTCACAGCCCTGTTAGGCAGTACTGTGATTTCCTGGTAATGGCATCTTAATTTATGGCTTCTGAAGTTAGAAGTCATCTAATATATCATCACAGCCCACTAAGAGATATTAAGTTTGTTTTATTTGGTACTTAAAAACAAAATAAAAATATTTCTGCAGTGTAATAAAAAGTGCATTTCTCCCTTTTCCATCAAGTCAAAATCCTCTGCAAAGAAAATAGTATCATTCTATTACAGAGAACAGATGGTGAATAGCAGGTATGCAAACTGTTCATACTACTCTTCTTTATTTCACCTTCCACTGTAATTACATTTCATGCCAGATTCCAAATGAAGTATTGAATTCATACATCAGAATTTGGTAGACATTAATATTGCAAAGCTTTAAACACTAGTTCAATTTTGTGACATTTTGAGTGTAATTCATACACATCTCAAAGTGTGCCAGATACTTAGAGGTACATCAAAAATGCAAAGGTCTTATCACAGTTTATAATCACAAATGAAATTCTCAAATAAACAATGAAATATAAGTAAAAAAGCAGTGAAGTTTGCTTGCATCTGGCTAATGCCTCCATTAATCTTCATCAGTAATTTCTAATATTAAGAGCAGGGAAGGTAGGATTTATAGCTCTTTTCAAAGAAGAGCCAACAGAAATTAGTTGGATTGGGCCAGTGGATCAGTACCAAGAATAGAGGAAGAAAAGATAGGACAGAGCCTTTAAAAGTGGCAAATGAAGGATTTCTGCAGATGAGGTGTACTAGAAGGAGATACAGAAAGACATTAAGGTGTGCATGTCCATGAAGACAAGAGGCAAAAATACCAAATTTTGTAGGAAGGTCAACAAAAAAGAACTTGAAGAAGAATGGGATTTGATCCAAGAGAAAGGTAAGATAGAAATCAGCTTAGGAAAAATATCAGCAGCCAAAAAAGAATGTATTGCTTATCTATAACTTTTGAAGTACTGGTATATATTTGTTTGTTGGAGATTGTAGAGAAAATACAATTGTGTGAATTTTAAGACTGAATGGCAGTGGGACAAGTTGGACAAGAAACAGTAAACCAGAAAAAAGGATATACTTACAAGCTTAACGAGCATCAAGGAAGAGGAGGAACTTTAAAGTGCTTGAGTTTCACAGTTTGCTGGCATGTGGTTTTCCTTCTGCAGGGGGATATTGAGGAAGTTGAGCTGGCGAGGGAAAGGCAAGCTGTGAGCAAAGCAGAGTGGAAATGAAGAAGTTAAATGGCTGAGTTTGTAATGGGTGGTTGGAGATGTGGAAGTGTGTCATGACATGGGAACAGAGGAAAACAAGAAGCGTATGGCATTTGTGAAAGCTGCAGAACAGGTGGTTTTCAGGAAGGGAGGGTGGGCAGTCACCCTGCAACGGAAGGGAGGATGAGCCTGCTGGTGACTTTCCTGGCACTGCTGTAAGCCATTGCTATGGACAAGGGGGAAAAGAAACCAGATTTTACAGAGGGAGAGAGAATTGACTGAGTAGGGCCACAGCAAATGAGATCGTGGTTTTCTCTAACTTTTTTTTTTTTTTTTTTAAATCATGTTTAAGACATATGGAGGCAAAGAAAGGAAGCATATGGAGAGGCACTTGAAAATGGGGCTGGGGTCAAGAGAGATGGTAGGGGAAACAATAACATGTTTCAGAAGCAGAGAAGGATGGTTGAAGATGTCTCATTGTTTCTTCATGTTCCTCCATCTGCCAATATCCATCTGTTGGTTTTTTGTTGTATGCTCAAATGTCAACTCCAGTAACTGTTTAATGTCAAATGGATAATCGTGTCTGTCTCCCTTTCTCAATGATTTTTGGAGGGATATAAAAATTAAATCTTCCACACAGCATGGAAGGGTGGGCAGGAATGATCCATGCCCTTGTTCTCTGCAGCCTAGAGGTTGTTGATTAAAAGATGCTGTTCTGGGAAGCAGAAAAGGTCAGATGTGAATCCATAAACCTGAGAAGGCCCCTGAACTTGTGAAGGGGGCACCCTGAAGCCCATTGAAGTGCTTAACCCCGTTCTATAAAAGGCACTGATATCATCACCAAATCCTAAAGGAAAAGCGTAATAGGAGAATCTGCCCTGGGGGAGATATTCCCTGTGGGCTGGAGCTTGGTGCCAAGGTCATCCAGGAGGTGAGATGCTGAAGACACCAGTTCTTGGTGTCTCTCCACATCTGCTTCTCTCTGGGTGCCCTGGCTGCTTTTGAAGGCACCAAAGTGATTTTGTGGATGGTGGTTTGTGAACCCAGCTGGGGAAAAGCATCACCTCCGTCTGTCTATCTCCTGCCTTGGCTGCAGGTCACCTCTTGCACTGCAGAGGTGACTCCTGAAGGTGTGTGCTGGCTAGTTGAGAAGAAGGGACACCTTTTTGTGAGAGACAGGTAGGGGACCAGAGCAGGCAGAGGATGGAGATGTGCAGTGCAACCCCACCGTGATCCACTGGCACCACTTGCCTTTCCCACAAGTTGCAGGAACAAGAAAGGCACTCTGTTGCTGGTTCCTTGGCTTTTCTCTGTCAGGAAGGCACTTGCCCACCTTCAGATATCACTACACTGTGAGTAATGTAGTGATTTAGAGATGTAGAATTAAGAGATGAGCCCCTGCATCACCATCCTTGGCAGTGACCCACTGGGAATACCCACCCCAGCAGTCATTTTCCCTCCTGGCAAAACTCAGCGGTCAGAGCAGCACAGAGCTGAGTCAGTCTTTCCCAGGTCACCGGGAATCAGTCCCTGCCTGCTGCATCCCTGATCCACAGTGACATATCTGTAATTATGATTTTCACTGCTATGTTCATGATATTAGTATTTTTCTCGCTCCAGCCAAGACTCCCACTCTTCGTTCATGCATGAGCCTGTCATGCTATACAATTACAGTGGAGTCAGGGCCTGATCTGTACTATAATTATAACTGAGTCAGTTACAACAGGCTTGTCTCCTGACCTGCTTCCAAAATAGCCCCATATTTTTTAAAGCAAATGGGATTTTAGGTGTATTTTTCAACCATGTTAATGAACTACTCTCGTCTTGGATTAAAATCGAGCTCATTTCTGATAAAGCAACCCTTTTTTTAGCATAAGCAGGAAATGGTCCAAACTGGCTGTTCATTTACATTCACTGTCAGCTCCAAACACCCTCTCTGAATGTCAGATATTTCCCGTTTGCATTCCCTCCCCACTTTGTGTGTTTGCTACTTCCTGGCATCCTTATCATATAGTAATGAATCATGAAGGAGTGAAGATGTCAAGTTGAGATACAGAGCAGCACTAGTTTGGTCAGTCCTTGGTAATCAGGCCTTTTAACAGGGAAATGCATTTAAATAGGTCAATGAATCTTACATGTCTGTGCATCAGGAATTATCAGCACCGCAGACCTTGCAGTCAGGAGAAATTCTCTTTCAAGCAAAAGTTCATTGAGCAGCAAACATTTCATTTACATTTACATTTAAAATGATGGTTTACCTTCCTGGGTTGTTGGGGGTCTTTCAAACTCTAATAAAAGATTCCTTATTTCTATTTTTTTCCCTTAACATACAAAACAATATATTTCAAATTAACTATGCAATCCTGTTAGAGCTACAAAGATGCTTATGTAATCTCCCATCTCCCAAAATGCATTGTAATTCCTAGGCTTTATTTTCCTAATGTCATTTTGGTGATGACAATGTGAAATGTTGCATTACAAAGGTAATGAAATTGCTGTTGGAGGAAAGCTTGTCCCTTGCTCCATTATTTTAGGATTTCTATAGGTTATGTCTGATAAGGCTCTTTCTGGAAGTTCCCCCAAAAAATAGGGCTGGTGGCAGCCACAAGGATCTATTTCTGACTTCAAGCCCAGTTCCCCAGCTGTTAGTCCAGGATGGCAGTATATGAAATTAATTAAAACATTATGGTCTGGTTTGGATTTCTAGGCATTTAAGTGTCATGATGAATGTACAGGTGTGGCGCACTTACATCAGCTGAAATTTTTGTAGACTCCACTTCGTCTTCTATATTTCATTTTGGGCGAGAGCTCTGAAATTAACAACATTTTAAGCATAAAATCAGACTTTTTGTTAACAGTTCTTATTTTGCATTTGGCTCAATACAACTCTTGCAAAGTTGAATAAGCCTTCAGACTAAGTGTACC
Organism: Ammospiza caudacuta; assembly: GCF_027887145.1. NCBI lineage: Eukaryota > Metazoa > Chordata > Aves > Passeriformes > Passerellidae > Ammospiza > Ammospiza caudacuta. The sequence goes on from NC_080594.1 coordinate 11,248,979, forward strand.
AAAACTCCAGTCCTATATTCAAGTTCTAAAGGTCAAGTTTGCTGTAAAGCATGTGCCACTTTAGATACCTCTCTGACATTACTTAAATATACCTGTCTTGCATAGCGTTTGTCTGAGGCTGTGTATATCTTAAAAAAAAATAAAATCTTTTCCTGGAATAAGTGTTTAAAAATTGGACTAAGGTAAGACTATTATTATTATGAGTTCACCAGTAAAAGCAGAAAAACTGTAATCTGCCCATGACATTAGGTATGCATATATTCAAATGTTTATAATATACAAGTTATTAGAATTCAGCTGTACTTCCCATGGTGCTGTATTCCATTCTTTAACATGCAGAAATGTATAAACCAGTAGTTTTTAACAGGTGCTTCATTAGCTGCTTTTAAGTGGTGTGTGAAAATGAACTCAAAAGCAAACCTATTGTCATTAGGCTCAAGTCTGTTTTATGTTGTTTGCCCTTCTCTCAGAAAATGTTTAAACTGAACATCAGAAAGGACTGAAAACAGACAGAACAGTACTAATGCTGAACCAGAAAGGAGGTGATGGACATTGATCTCAGCAGGATTATTGCTGTCTGCTGGCCAGTCCCACCATCTTTCATTTACAGGATGCTCTGCTTCCAAATAAGCGAGGTGCAGGTTTGCACCCTGGGATCCCTCAGACCTGCTGCCCCAGGATGCAGCAGCAATCCTCTCCTCCAGTCCAGCTCCAGGGAAAGCTGGCAGTGGGTGCACAGGGGAGTCTGCTCATCCTCCTGATCTGAGATCTTGTTCTCTTGTAGTCCCCCCTCTAGCTGCCCAGGCTTCTCATGTCTCGGCTGGATAATTGGATACCACTCACTTGTCCTTCCTGTGTATGTAACATTTTGCATAACGGGATCTTGATCCATAAAAGGAGCTGCAGTAAAGCAAATAACATCACCACAGGAGAAAAAAAAAACAACCCAAAAATCTTTTAATGGCAAGTAGGCTTGTTGAATTCAATGTACAAGGGAAACCTGTTGATGCCCACAGAGCTCCTGGCATTGAGTGGAGCTATATGGAGCCATGGGGTGACTCCAGGAGCTTGTTCATCTCCACAAAGGAGATTTCTTCATGTGTAGCTTTGATCTGGTGCATTTTGAAGCAACACGGCCCCAAAACTAAGCTGGATAAATACTTTACTCTCCCTGAGTACTGTGGCTCCCACAAAGGGCCTCCTGCAGCAAGCCCTGTTGTTGCTGCTGACGTGGTGCTCCCCCAGCCAGTCGTGTCAGTAATGTTTCTTAGGCTCACCCAGGGTACCTATTTAAATTATAGATCTGGACTACGGCTGGCTCCCCTCCAAATCTCTGATCTAGTAGCTGTTTTTAATGATAAATTACATATGTTTAATAGCTCAGCTATTTTGTTTGGTTCCTTCAGAACTTTGAGATGAATAGGCTCCAGTCTCAGTGATTTATTGCAATTTAATTTGTCAAGTTGTTTCAGCACTTTTTCTTATGCTCCTCTGACAGCAGTTCACCTTCACAAACCAAAGATAGGTATTTCCCTTTTCTCCTCAGAGTGAAGACCCATACAGAAACTACTTGGCAACCTCTGTGAGTTCTTTCTCCTCTTTGACCTCTTTTTCTCTTGCTCAGCTGATTAAATTTAGGGATTTTCCTGTGAGCATCCAATGTTCGAATCCTATATCACTGCAATTGTTTTGTCCAATCCCTTTCACAGGCTGATTGATCATCAGTTTAATCGTAGGTACAATTTTTGCCTGGATTTTTCTGGAAATTCTCTGCTCTAGATTTACTTTTGATCTCACATTTACTTGTGACTGATCTCTTTCCTCTATCATTGCCCATATCCGTTTCACCTGAAATAACCTTCCCTGGACATGGATGGTCAGATATCCAGAATTCCAAGGGATGCTGCCCAGTCCCATCTAAGATTGGTTGCATTTCTCTCTTTCATGGTTGTGTTTTACAAGGGCTTTGTATTTTTGCAGAAAGAAGAGCTGTAACAAAGTCTGTAGGGTACTCAGCTGGTTTCCACTTGAAAGTTCCCAATTTATGAGAATTTTGCTACTTGTCCCTGAGCATGTCACCTTGCAGTTAGTATAATTGAATTTAATCCAATTTATATTGCTCCATTTGTCATTTATTTCTTTCCATGTGATATCCTAATAGTCCTCTGTATTAACAGTACCTCAACATTAACATTGTGATCAGCAAATTTCATTTGTGCATTCCGGTGTGCCAAGAACCTTAGGGAATGATTGGTAGGTTTCACGACATTTCCTTGCACCATTCTCTTGCATCCTCGTGCTTTCCATTTTGGCACTCCTTAGAAAGATTTTATCTACAACATTGCTACTAAGATGGGCTTTCTTTAGCTTAATTTCTGTGGAAACATATGGAATTCCTTATTAAAATTTAGATACATAGATTCTGTTGTATTGTCCCTAATATATGTGTATTTTTACTCTTATGCCCCTTTACTACCTGACAAAACCCCCTCTTAAAAAATTAATGAGGTAACAGTATACATCTGTTTCTTCAGTACCATCAGCAACTCTTCATATTTATTTTTGACAAGTCTTAAATGATGTTTTGCTCCCTGTACTTGTTTTTTCTTAATGTGTGGGTTTTTTCAGAGCTGTATGTGGTGTTAAGGTAGTGTCTCAGTCTCTACTGAGTTGTGATCACTGTGAGAGCATTGTGTTGGTGTGCAAAGGGAAATGTGTACCCTGTTGGTTCAGGCTGTAGCTGTTTTCTCCTCCATTTCCTAATTCTTCTTTTTTATTGGTCTGGCATATGCTGACTTTGGTGCGACTGTAACAGAGATTTCTTAAGAATATTCCAGGTTTAATTCCATTGCACATTGATTCCCTTATTTCCATGAAGAAAAGGCTCATGGTTTAATCTCCCTCAAGCGTATCATAATTTTTGGGGGCACTTTCTCTGGAAGGACATCAGGGTTGCAGATCACTGTCTCAGGGAAGCCTCTGGGGCCCAGCAGGAGAACTTGCACCTACACCATAAACAAGAAACACTCCCAACCCTCTGCAAGGCTGGCAGACTTTTAATTGCAGCACGGTGGAGATGAATCAGTTGGGTGTCAATGGCCTTGGGAGCCTTCTGGGTGACTAAATCCATGTCAGATGAGGTGACAGCAAGGGAATAGGTGTGAAATGCCCTGGCAGCAGGGAGACATTCCCTAAAGGAGAAGATGAACAGCTAAAAGGGTCACTGAAGGAAGGGTGGTGGGCTGAAAGGGGCGAGGGATGGCCTGCAGACCTTTTCTTGAGAGTGAGATGACCCGTGGCCACTTCCCTGGTGCCTTCAAGTGTGGTGCTCACTTCCTGAATGAGCTTCCTGTATAACTTGTTTGCTTTTGACTGGAGACTGCGGATATTTCTTGGTAAATGGTCCTCAAAGAATTTTCTCAGGCAGCCATCCCCATCTCTTTCATACTAAATATTCTATTCTAACCTTTTTGGAAATACGTCTCTAAATCTCATTGTACTTTCAAAGATTGTGGATTGGCTTGTGCCTTTATCCTTTTTATTTTTTTAATAGAATAGAACCACAAGCCGGGTAATAGGAATTGTGAAACTTGAAGAGAAATGCAAAAATTTGGCCAATTTTTAAAAAGCATTAATTGAAACAGTATAGAAAACTAGCAACTGGGTCAATTTTGAACACTCTTTTGTGCAAATACCTCTCTGAGGTCAAGGTATTTTGCAAAATCATTCCCCTCCCTTCATATAATGATCATGGTCACAGTGCAAATGCCTCTCTTAGGTCTAGAAAACCATCATTCTTTGAGACAAGCATCACTGCATGTCCTGCCTGTGTGATGTGGGACTGGAAGTATGTTTTAATATTCACACGCCTGAAGCCTTTGAGGGAAACTTCAGAAGCTTACAAAGGTGCCTTTTGAGGAGAGGAGGTGCACACTCTGTTTTTCCCATCCATCAGGCAGCAGGATGAAGATCAGATCAAACCTGGGATCTGTGGCAAGGCAGGAGGTCCTGGTTCTTTCTTTCCCAGTTCTCTCCCATTTGTGGCACCTGAGAGTCAATGTCCAGACTCCTTTATTTCTTTCCCATGTTGTGGCCTGAGATGTGGATTTTTCCTATCGCCATGCTGGATGTTGAACTGAAACTGCACTGAGGGAGAAACTCATGGGAAAGCATTTTGTTTGTCTGCCCATAATGGGTAGATGTACCACAATATAGCAGAGATGCCACAGAATGTCACCTTTCTGGGCACTTCATAACCTCTGTCCATTCCTAGCTCATAAACACATCTGGTGAGAAACTCCAGAAATCTGCAGAACAGCCCCTGGCTCAGGAGGAGCTGAAGCAATAGAGGTGCTGTGGGGATGTGCCATGAGAACCCTTCAAACTCCCCTGACTCAGAGGAGGCTGGAGGCAGCCTGAGAGTCCTGTTTGAAGCCCAGGATGGGGGAGAAGATGTTCTGCTCCAGGGGCTGGTGTGCAGGTGCCTTGGGGTGGCTGCCTTGGCTGCTCTGTAATGGGCAGAGGGGATCACTGCTCCTCATTTTCTCTCCTCAGGGCATGGAGCTGGCCAGGAAAGGCAGAGGCAGAGTTTTGTGTGTGCTCTGCAGTGTGGGAGCCACTTCCCTGGCTCCTGCTAGGGAATGTGTCTTTATTTTGTGCATTGCAGGGTGTGTGTGCTCTCTCTGACCTCCCAACAGGGGATGTCTTGCTTCAAATGGAGAGCTGCTATTGCTTGCATCCAGGCAGAACTTGGGAAGGGAAAAGCTCTTTGTCACGTTATCCAAGCACCGCAGGTAAGCTTTTCCAACTGGGAAAAAGGAGACAGAATAAATGAGCCACCACCAGCACCACTGGATGGACACCCATGGCCACCTCTTACATAAAGCTGTCCAAGACAAACCCTTTCTTATGACTTTTTCAGGTAGTGTTTATATTCCAGCCTTGGCAAATAAATCTTGTGTCATTAAATAGGAAATAGTTTAACACTTTACCAATGCTATCATAATGAATTAATTTGATATTCATGGGAATACCACATGTGCTTTCCTAGGTGTCCTACTACCATTCCACTTTCACTAATGGGCACTTGAGTCATACTTATTTTTCCCCAAAGCCACATAATGATCTATAATATTCCTGAATAATTGCGCTTTAAGTGGGAGCTAACAGGGTTGACTACTCCCAGAAATATGTCAAAATATTTTTACTATTACAAGTTGGAATGTGAATACTAACTGGACCTGCCCCAATGCACTTAAATATGTGGCAAAGTTTTACAAAAGAAAGTTTTAGAATGTTTTTTGAAGGTTCAAAAGTCCTCAAATGTTGGGTTTTTTCCCTGAATAATTTTTATAGCCATCTGCAGAAGAGAAAAACTGCTAAATTGTGTTAAAGAGGAAAAAAATAAGGAAAAGAAAAGCAAGCATAAGCTCATGTGGTACCAAAATGTAACTATTTCATAGTAGCTGAAATAACTTCACAGCCTCATTTATGCCATTGATTGAAAATAAACGTTAGTTGCAGGTATTCTAATACCAGGCTGATATATGAAATTTGTGTGTGGAGAGAAGCCTTAAAAACCAGTCTCCTTCTTGAAAGCATGAACTTTGCTGCTTTTCTCATGGATGGGTACTCTGGAGAAGGATTACCATCTACAGGGTGGTTCTGTTTTGAGGCTTGGCTGAGTTTGCCCTGTGTTTGCCCCACAGAACCTGTGGGAAGCACCTTGATCCATGTTGGGATGCTGGAGCAGTTGGGGCTGGACCCCAGAGCAGGGTGGGGGGGGTCAGGGTCCCTCCCCAGAGCATCCAGAGGGGGCTTCAGCCTCATCTCAGGACCACCATGAAGTGCCAGCTGTGCAAACATCCTCTGCATCATCTCTGTCAGGATCTGATCACAGCCCCTGCTTGTCTGTGCCTTTGGCTTGTCCACACAGGAAAGTGGGAATACCTGGCCAACACCAGGTGCTCTCCACAGGGAATGTCTGCTGTGTTCCACCTGCTCCTGGGTGCAGCAAAAGCCACGGATGGAGGGGAGAGGTGGGTGGAAATTATTTGTCACGAGGCAAATCACAGCAGGCACATGGAGCCCTCAGGGGTGGGAGCTCTGCCTCATCTCTGCAGCTTTTACATCCTGGCCACCATGGAGTTGCCAGGGAGAGCACAGAGAAGTTGCTGCAGCTGTGTCCTTGAGTGACCCACAGTTGTCAGGTCAGACCTTGAATGAGAATGAGCCAAGAGCCACCCTGTCATGCTCACGTTAATGAAAAGGAGGAGGTCCAGGAATAGGACTGGGTAGGAGAAGTGGAGCAGGCCATCTGTGTCCTCAGGAGGACCCTGTGGTTCCAGAAGGAACCACTGAAGTACGTAAGACTTCTTTAATTAAAGGATTTACCTGTAGTCTCGGCATGGAAATGACGTGCTTTGTTGTGCCTAATTGGGAGGCTGCTCTCTCTCCAGGGCCTCGGCACCGACTCCCGAGCTGCGCACGGGGAAATTTCCGCGCGCAAACCTCGCCGCAAACCCGGCCGCCGCGGCAGCCCCGTGCACAGCAGCACCTCAGGAACATCTAATTTTTATCTTATTAAGGACTGGGAAAAAATGAGGGCAGGAGCCTCGCTCATGCATTATTGAAACGTCTGCAGTGATGCTGGCAGGATGGCAGAGCGTGCCTGCTGGTACCGGAGGAATGGAGGCTCTGCCCTGAGGAGGCTCTGAGCATCCCTGAGCTCCCTGCAGGTGGAGGATGTGGGACAAACAGCATCAGAGAGCTGCATCCCAGGGGGTTTGGCCTGATCCAAAGGGAAACACTGCAGGAGACAGCTCTGGTTGTGTTTTCCTCTGCTTTGGGTTAGTGTTGGATTTGGGCTGGCAGCAGCACTCTTCTGCTACAAGACTTAAAACATCGCCTCCCTCCTGAATCACAGCACAAAGATGTGCATCCAATCCACCACATCTGGCAAATTCACATCTGTTGTCATCATAGTGCAAGAGTTCTATTGTCGTTTTATTGCAAGAGTTCCATATTGCTAGAGTTTCCTACCTCCTTGATGTTTCCCATAGGCAGCTCCTCTAGGCACCAACTCTTCCTTCTTCTCACAGCAGCCAACTGACTCCAGTCCCCCCAAACCAACCACTCCACTCTTTTATAACACTGTTCTTATTGGCTACAGCTGTGGCCTTTTAACATCAGACCTGCTCCTAATCTTCAATAATGAACCCAGCTGCAACTCTTAGGGGGTAAGATTACATTCTATACCAACTTCATTTACCCATACTGTATCCCCCTACACACATCTTCCTTTCCTCCAGCCTTCTCCACCTCAAAATACATTTACTCTTCATATGGCTAATTAGCCCTTTCCTGCTTATATCTCTTTTTTTAGAGCAATCCCCAAATTTGAGGCAGCAGTATTTATCAGTGAAAACCATTTTCAGGCAGAAATTCCCTACCAGCTCTAATTAAAAGTCAAGGCAGGTGACAAACATTTGTGGATGAATTTAGAGAGAATCCCATAAATGATGTGTGTAATGGTACAGTGTAACATATGTGGGCCTGAAAAATCAGAAATATAAGACTCCGAGTTGGAATCTGTGCTGGATTTTGCCAGGGTCTTTGCTGTGTGCCCCCTTCTCCCATACAAGGCTTTGGGGTGGGCTGGATCCACTGGGGGATCCTGCTGTGCAAATTACAGTCTGGCAATTAAAATGACAGAAGTGGCAATTTAAGTTAATGTGCAGGGTTGTGAACTCTGCTGGCAGAGGTACAGACAGGATGCCTATTCTCCTGCGCTGACTTGTGATGGTGGCATTGGCCTCTGGGACAGGGACAGGGCAGGCAACTGGCAGTGATAACCTCTTCTGTCAGCCCTGCTCTATCTGATGGGAACTGGGAGTCCCAATCAGTTTTGCATCATTTGGTGAGATAAAGCAAAATTGTTAATAAACAAGTGCCCTTTTGCAGTATCTCTACAAAACATCCTTGAGTGATGGAGGATCTTGAATGGAAGTTCTGTTAAACCAAACAAGTGAAATTCAACTTGGGGCAAATAAGGAGTCAGTTGTTGCATTTATAATCTTTCAGAATGTTTGCCAATGCATCTAGGCTGGTAAATTCTGTTCTCCCCCAGACTCCTTGCACCTCTGAACCAAAGTACCACTGAAGGGTCTGTCACAGAAATAAAGGCACAAAATAAATTTTGTCTTTACAGACTTACTATATGAAATACTGCTGTATTTATGCAGCATTTTAAAGCCTTGTTTTCCCCCTCATTTACCTTTGGCACTGCAGTTCTATGCCTGGACAAACTACTTTTGAACTGTAAGCTGGGGCCTTTTTGTTCTTTGGAGTAGTGCTCAGTCTTCAGTGAAGCTGTTTTGGTGAGGAGTTGCTCTTCTTTTCCCATCTTATGTTTTGCTATTGTAACATAATCATAGTGGTTTGGAGTAGAGGACTAAATGTGTGATCCTGAAGGGTTAACAGCAGAGCTGAGGAGCCTGGCAGCAATTCCCAGTGCATCCATTTGCACGTTCAGCTTAGAGAACGCAATCCCTGGTGCCCATGGAAAAGAAACCCAGTTCTGGAGCTGCTCTGCCGCACAGTCTGGGCAGCTAGGGGATGGAAATCCTTCATGGAAACCAGAGTGCCCCTGTGACCTGGTGTCTTCCATCCCAGATCTATTCTTCATTGTAAATCCCCCAAAATGGCCTGAACTCCAGAGGCCCGAGCAGTGCACTGCAGACCTATATTCTCCTATTCCTGCTTGCAGTTAAAATACTGAGTTTAAGCTAAAGGCATTAATGCTGTATAATCAGGATTCTTAAAACCAAAAGAACTCGAGGCACATTGCAAATTTCAATTTTCCACCTAATCAGCGCACTTCTTTCAATTTTACAAACAAGCATATTTCAACTCCACTACTTTAAATGACCCCCCTGATATTATTAGTTTATCAGTCAACTCTGATAGGCCAAAATGCATTAAATTGTATATAAAGAATATTAGGCAAATTTAAATGCAAGTCCGAGTAAAACATATGTAATTTCAGTTTTAAATTAATAATAATGTTACATATTTCCCATTAAGCTACATTTGCAGGGTTAGCCTGAAGAAATAGTATTAAGTATCTCACCAGAGCAATTCAGGGCTCAGTTGACAAAACAGACAAATGTAGTGCTTCCCATATAAGAGCATTCATAAAAAATTACTAAATTCTTTGCCACTAGGAATCAAAAGCTTTAGTGAATGGAAATGTTTTAGTCAACACCACTGCCTAGATAATAATATTTAAGATGAAGAGAAACCCCTAAACTATGTCAACAATCAGAATTAATAGTTGGGGTGGAAATGTGGGCTTATATTTTCTTGTGTTTTTTTCAATTTCTCAGTAACTGAGAAATACTTGATGTGAGTTTAGAAAGAGGCACAGATGTCAGTGTGAGCTCTGAATCATGGCTTTTCTCATCTCTGATCCAGTTCCTGGCCCTGGTCAAAAAAATCCAAGGAGCTGCTTTATGGTATGTTCTCTTTAAATCAAGAAGACACACCTCAGTTGCAAGGCTTTTTTCTGAATCATTCCTCCCTCCTTGCCTGCAGATGTCTGAGAGGCAGCTGGGAATCCCCAAAGACAGGAGCGTTCATGGGAGTCTGCTTCTTTGACATTTAGGGTAGACAAACAGCTCCAAGGATCTGGGACAAAGAGATCCAAAAGCTGGGTCTGGGCATAATGCTGAAAAATTGCTTCACTATGGGTTGTTCTGACTATTTTTGTGTGTAGCATGGGAGTGAGAACTGGATTAGGAGGCCTGGGGGGTTGAATGGATTACAAACAAAAAGCATTAAGCTAATCATAGGAGTGATGTTCCTTAAGGGCAAGGATGAACAAATGGCTGAATTTTCTTTTGTCCCTGAATTGCAACCATGGAACAGTAAACTAGTCAAAACAGTAGCTGTTTCTAAGCCAGGTCTGCTACATTATGCATTTCTATAAGTTTTATAAATATAGGTGTTGCTTAACACGGACTGCTTGCACGATCTTGGATGTACTCATAGAGAGGGAACTCAAGGTCAGCAGTCCCTGAAGGCTGTCAAACTATTTACAAGTTTGCTATTTATAAGGACTAGTCTGGGAGTCCTAGAAGCAATAAGTTCTTAGGCAAGAGGTTTAATTTCTGCATGACAGAAGAGCTGCTGTTTCTGTATCCGTGCCTAGATGCCATTGCAGCTCTCTTAAATTATCTTAAAAATCTCTTCTGCTTTGTTATCTACATTCTAGTAGTGTCAGGCTCACCCCTAACCACTCCATATAACCTGAAGAACAAAGAAAGCAAGAAATATCAGTACAGCTCTATTCTGTGCAAGTTGTATGAGGGTTCAGGGATGGCAAGAGTTAATCAGAAGTTTAATGATTAATATAGAATAATAATCGATTGACCTTGGGAGTACAGCATGTTATAAAATAGCAGGCTGGAGGATTTATTGCATTCCTACAGAACACTCTCTGAAGAAAAAAAAATCTTTTCTAAGGAAAGGGAAAAGTAGGGCATACTGGTTTCTGCAGACCAGAAAAAGCACATTGCTTGCTCTCATATTAGGCTTTGGAACACTCAAGTGAGGTGGAAAATGTAGAGAAAAATTTGTGACTGAACTGCAAACATTGCAGATCAGAAGGACTGGTGTACAGAATTCAGATAAGCCTCTCATGAGGAGAGAGACTAGTTGTTCCTTCCTCAGCAGTGTTACCCAAGAGTATGTACATACTGTGCCTTTTGTTCTTTCTGGGTAAGTGGATGGTACATCCTAGAAGGGCATCACTCATTCTAGGAAGTGGATCTTTGGAAGTCATCTCTGCTTGCTGTATTGCCTGAATGAAAGCAGTGTTCAGTGCTCTTGATCTAACACCATACACTGTCTAGACCCAGAGCACTCTCCTGTATTTGCAAAACAAAAACAAAACCTTAAGCCCCGCAATCCCTCCCTCATCTTCAAAATATGAAAACCCTTCAGGAGGCATCTGGACTTGCACATTACTTTATCGGTTCGAAGATTCACACAGGAATATTTTCCAAATGCTCTGTGATTCTTTCAAGACCACAGCTTGCATCATGCTAAGGCAGCAGGGAGATGGTAAACAGAACAGGGAATGCGATACAAACGCTGGCAAAAATCAGGGAAAGCAAGGTGGGAGCAATATCGCTCAAGCTGTCAGATCTGTGAGCAAGCCTCGTGAACCAGCTGAGTTATGGCAAACTCCTGCTAGGAGGGAATTGCAGTAACTGAGCCTTGCACTCAAACATTTATAAGGGTGTCCTGGGATAAATAAAGGTGCAGCCTCTGTAAACTCTGCCGTGAAAACAAACACCTTTGAACCAAACCAGTTACAAGGCTCTATAGAGAAATGGCTGATGTTAATTGTAAGATTTGTATCTTGGTTTTCTATCTGGAGAACGACAGTCTGAGTCTTCCTGGCTGTCAAGGAGTTAAATGCACGGCCCTGGCCCGAGCTGCTGCAGAAGGCAGTGCTGGCACTACTGCAGTGTCCCTGTTGGCATATGGAGCGCGCTCGGTTCAGGGTCTCCACTGGAATATACAACAAAATAGTAAAACCTCTTTGATTCCCAGGCAAAGCCTCTGCCAGCTGGGGCCAGGCCTTCTTAAAACTCTGGTCATATTTTGTCAGGTGGAAGACATTCAGCTCATTGTAAGATCATACCTCATGCACTGAGACACTGCTGTGTGTCACATTGAGCTCTGCTCAGAAGCGTGGTCTGGATTACAGAGACATTTCAGAAATCATGCACTTATCAAAAGTTTGAATCAGACTTGCTGTCTATAACCAAACTGAATAATCAGACTCTTGAACCATGTAATGGGTTAGCAAAAGAGCAGGGGACATGCAGGGAGACAATGATTTAGCAGAATTTCACTCGGCATTCAAACATGCTAGCATGTCTGAAAATAAGGGATACATTATTAATTAGCTAATGTTTGCAAAGTGTTTTGACTCTGGAACTTTCCAAGTGTTCTTCTTCATTAATTTTCAGTAAATATGTGACTAAGCAGTATATGTAATAAGGACACAAAATGTGGTAAGTAGACAAAAGACCTGAAAACACACACAAAAAAATTTTAAAAAGAGAGATGCTATCAAATGGGGGAAAAAAATGTTCAGATCAGTGGAGTAAATATTGTGATGATGCAGCTACCAGTTATTTATTAACTCAGCACTAATGTAGGGGTATGCCTGGCAGCAGTGATGACCAGTTGAGACAGCCAACGTCCTACAAGACCTGTAAAGCTGACCTCTATCACCTTTTCTCCTCTGATGCTAAATTTGGCACAGCCCAGACTCAGCAGACCTTCCCTTACCTTCTGGGGCTGCCTAACGCCTGCTTTAGGAGCTGCATGCACTTGTGCAGCTTTAATAAAGTCTGGAAAACCACTTTTCAGCGGCGGTCACAACCCCTGAGCGGCTGCGGGGAGGTGCGCTCACACCAGGGCCCGGCAGCACAAGCTGCTGCACGCTCTTCCCCTCCCTGGTCGTTCTCACATCCCCATCTGTTCCTCTCCAGTCTCTCAAGTGGGAAATAAACTGAGTTAGAGTCAAACTGTCAAACTCATAATATTTGAGTGGGTTGAATGTCACACCGGCGGAATTCATGCAACCCATATTTCATTCAGCACAGTAAATATGCAGTCTTGCACAGATCTTAGAAATCAATTATGCTTTTTTTCTGGAAGAAACAGTAGGGGCACTTAGGCAAAATGATTTCTTGCCTCCTTTTCCAGTGAAATAACTTTTTAGTGCTATGATAGCGAGGTCTCCATTCCTGAAAACAAGCTCGTAAGTGCGTGCCTCGGCCATCTGCTGCTGCCCTTAAGTCAAAGTCATGGTCCTCAGTTTACAACATCATACTTGGAAGTTTATGACGTTACAAATACAGGATTGACACTTTAGTTGACAGCCAGCCAATAGGATCAAATGAATTAAGCAACAAGCCACGTCCTTGAAAACTTTGGCTGTAAAGACGAAGACCTGGTGGGAGCGTTTCTCACTGGAAGCAGCTAGCACTGCCCTCACAGGTGGTTAGCGTATCAGAAATTTGTCATGAGCACTCCAAAAATAACCAGGAATGATCTTGTTGCTTTCTGACATACTTTTAATTATTTTTTTGTTTCAAACATACTTTCTCTTTCCATGTCAGCTGTTCTGCACATTCAATTAGATACATGCATGATAGTTTTGACCTAGGCTAAGGGACCAAAATGATAAATCAACTTTTAAGGCCAGACACGCAGCTGGTGTTAAGTGGACTTTACATTTATGCAATCTAGGGAGCTAAGCCAAATTTCTCCCAGCTATGGCCACCACAATATACTTCTCATGCAGCAGGATTCTCTGTGGCTGCAACTTTTATCCTACATGGAATATTCCAACTGGTAGCAAAAGAACTATTGATCCTGCTGTGCAGAGCATAACCTGTGTCTGTCAGTGTGGCAGGTAAATACCAAACCACATTTAATAACAGGGGTTTGAAGCCCTTAAAAAACCTAGAGAAAGTCCCTGAGATGCAAGAAATCAGCAAAATATTGCTGCTTTTTTTACTGTTATAAAGTCTAGACATGGGGTCAGGGTCCCAATGGTTTTACTCTGTCCAAGAGAAATCATGTTCCTGCAGCTGCCCCCAGTGACTTTTTGAAAGTATATAATTTTTCACTGTGTTTTAATGAACCAGCAGATAATTTGGAAAAACATAATATGCAGCAGTTTTGAGGGTGTTTTACTGGTGCCAGGAATCTCCCTGGACAGCGTCACCTACAGCACAGGGGACACAGTCTGGGAGTGAGTGCAAACCCAGCATTAGCTGGGCATGGAGACCTGCCTTGGGAACACACCTTGGAAGGTTCCAGTTTTGGAAGTTAGAGAATTTTATGAGGGATTTTAAGCAAGGATGCTGGATCATTCATTGCTTGAAACTGTTTTGAAGTCACTGTCAACATGCTTCCCTTTACAGAGCTATTTCTCTTAACAAGAAGCATAATCCTATTTTGACCTACAGGTCAAAACAAAGTAATTGTGAGGCAGAGAACAATTTATTTATCTTTCTAGAATGAATTACTCTGCTATTGTTATTTTGAGGGGCAAAATTATGAGGTTTCTAGGAGAATTTTTTTTCTTAATATATTTAATTGCCCAAATAACTGCATAGAAAAAAGAAATAACAGCCTTTAGTTATGATTCCTACTTTAAAAGACAGAAAATCTGCTTTGTTTTTAGGAAGAGCTTTAATAGATTTTTTTCAGTAACTTATAAATAACATTTTATTTTGATCAAAAATATTCATTCAAACCAAAATTTAATGAGTCAAATGCCTGTAGCTATTTCTAGCAGAAGTAGGTTTGCTTTTATGGGAAAAATGCTGATGCTAAATGGTAGGTCACTGGTCCTATGCCATTTTGAAGTTTTATTTGATGACTTCAATGTAAAGTCAAGCAAAAATGATAGAGATAGGGACCAGAGGAGGGCAAAATTTTAGTTTTTAGTTTAATTTGGCTCTAGTAAAATTTCGTTGTGATTGCCTTATTAATAAAGGAAAAAAGATCCTGTTGTAAGACCTTTTGTAATAGGGATTTTTCTTCTCTGGCTATTGCTAGTGGGCAAGCACTGTGCTGGTGTAATCAGCAGAGAGTTGTTGCTGTTTTCTGTCTGTTCTGGAGTGTCAGGAATGGGTCTGTAGTGGGAGGGTTTTTTTTTTTTTTAAACAGAAGAGGTAATATTTTGAAAAGTGAAATGGGAGCCTATCCCTCCTTGCAAAAACGTCCTAAATTCTTTGTTCCTTGAAATTAAATTCCAATTCACTTCTGAAATTAAGGCTGTGACTTCCAACATGACTTGGGGGACTTTTAAATGTTTGACCTGACAAGTCCTGCTGCACTCCCATGATCCTCCAAAGCTGCATACACACGACAAACACCAGCTTTAAGCTTTTTATTTTTTAAATGGTTCCTTTTGAATGATGTATTTAGCAACCAAGAGGCACTGCTGCCAACCCCCCAGTGTCTCAGGCAATGTCAGTGTCTCCATGATCTGCATGTGTGGCAGATGTGTTGAATGCATCAACATTTACAATGTGGGTCTCCTGTGGCCGTGGGAGGCGCAGTGTGGGATGGGCTGTCCTCACAGCCAGGGCTCACTTTGTTCTGTCTGCACCATGTCTAACTCACAGGGGGTCCGGAGCTGTGACTGGGCTCTGAAATGCTGCAAAGTGGTACAGTATTAAAACAGCATTAGTGTTTCATGCCCGTGCTACAAAGAAGCATCTATTGCAAGCCTTAGAAAGGGAAAAAAAAAAAAAAAAGACTAGGAAGGAGGTAAGGGAAGTGGCAGAAAGCTCTTTTTTCTACATCACAAGCCACCTAGAGAATATGTCTGCGTGTTTCGCTTGGTTATTTATTTTGCATTATGATATCTGACATATGAGAAAACATGAAAGCCATTTGCGAGCCTACGACACAAAGTAAAATGGCGCTTGAAAATGATTCTTTGTGAAGGCTTATTTTTGTTTTGTTGCACATGAGACTAGTCAAGCAGACAGGTTTATTTCAACTCTCTAACAAAATTTAGGGACTGGAGACAAACAATTGTCTGCTATTATCATTCCTGCCGCCAAAATTCATTAGGTTCAGGAGCATCAACTAAATCGTGTGCTAGAAGGGAGCATCCAGCTACCGACACTGTTGTTGGAGATGTGACCCCTGGAGCAAGTGGAGTGTCCACACAGATCCAGGAGACTCCGTGGCCTATTAAAAAGTAAAATATCTCAAACCATAACCCTCCTGCAATTCATTGTAAGCAGGCCCATTCTGCAGCTGCATGTTTCTGTCTGCCTAAGACCTTGCTTGTCATGGACCTTGTAAGCTTAGCTAAAAGCTTAGCTTTTTAGGGTCTGTACCTCTTCAAAAAGTAAACTCATTCTCCAGCATGCTGGTATTTGGTTGCCAGCCTGAGAGAGGCAGGAGGCTGATGGGTCTGGGTGCATAGAGTTAAAAGGTGCCCTTTTAACATGAGTTAAACTGATTTTTATTTCTTCTGAGGTTCTCAGCTATGGAGAAAGGAAGCTAGCTGGAAAAGTCAGCCTGGCCTCAGCAAAATAGCCTGCTTTAGAAATGTAGGCCCAGATTCCTGGGATGTATCCGACTCATGAAATTAATTTGAGTTGAAGAAAGTTGTTTAATGACTTTGCTGCTTTTTGTTCTCCAAAGTAGTCAGGGTCTTGTTTGGCTAATGACAACTGAAAAACACAGGTAGCTGTGAATGGTATCAACTCCTTATGTGGCTGGGGCTTTTTACAGATATTTACTTTTCCATCATCTTTACATCAGAGGGATGTGAAGCAACAGCAGCATAATTTGGATCCCTGTATATTAAAAACCATGGAGCATAGGGGTGCATTCATGTTTGTAGTGTCTGCAAAATCTGGAAAGCTGATGGCCTTGCTGAGCTGGAATCTATTGGAGTGAACTATTCTGAAATCCATGGAACTTTTTTTAATCCCTGTAAAGTGAATATATAAAAGTAATCACTTAAAAGAAGCTCTGTTTGTAGAGTGGCTAAAGAAGATAAAGGAAAAAAGTAATCTGGCATTAGAGTTTAGTGCTTCTGGAGAAGGGATTAAGAGCTGGATGGTGTCAGCTCCTGCAAACCCAGAGAGGAGTCAAGGTGTGTCCAAAGGGTGATGACTCAGACTCCTTAAGAATGGAGCCAAGATGGGGATGCACCATCTGCCCACAGAGATGTTCTGGAAATGCCCAGCTTGCTAGTCAGAGTGACAATAATGCCTGCTGGAACAAGCAAGGAGTGACAATAATGCCTGCTGGAACAAGCAAAGAGCTGACATCAGAGGTCATGGTGTGATGCTGGGGCACTCTGGGGAGATCTCCAGCTGGAGACACTCCTCAAGCTGTCCCTGTCTGCACAGGGCAGTGTCTGACACCCATCCCTGTGCAGGATAACCTCCTGCTTGTATCCATGCATGGAGGCCAAATGGAAGCACAGAAATAGAGGCAGCAGCTGGGACAGAGAGGGAGATGGAACATGCTGAAGCCATCCATGGGTTAGTCTCTGAAGCTGGGAACCAAAAGTGCAATAACAATGAAGAAATCAAAGGTCAGCTTGTATGGCAGGAGATGTTGGTGAAAAAACTGGTTTCCCTTAACAAAGCTAAATACTATCCTCAATAACAATATCATGGCAGGGGTGGATTGTTTCCTTCAAGGAGCCCTCAGTTTTAACTACTTATACACACACACATACATGTAAATGTAAATATTTGTGTTTGAGTTGCACAGGGACGAAAGAGACATTAAAATAATCAATCAATCAATCAATAAAAAATTAGGAGGGCTTTCAGTTTCTCACCAGTATTCTTACAGAGCCAAAGAATGTACAGGACACTAGGCTTTGTGAAGGAGTATACCCCTAGGAGTATGTCCCCATCATGTGACCGGTGCTTCGTACTTAAGGCCAGGAATAGTTTTTAAAAAAACAGTGCAAGAATTCCACAGGCATTTCCATCACTCTGTAGATTACAACAAATACTCTGTGTTTGCCAGCAGCCAAGGCTGTGGAGCAGCTATTAGCAGATGCTGACTGTAGGATGATGACCACTGTAAGTGGATGCTTATTTAAGGGACGTTTTCAGGAAACGGCCTGCTCTTAGGAACAGTCTATAAGTGAAAATGCACTTTGCAAGATTTTTACATCTTGCTGGCCTGCCTTTTGCTGTTTTACAGCCAAGGAAATGTTAATGTGTAATAGAATTAGCATTTAGGAGAAGCCTAGAATACTCTTCCTTATAATATAGCCCAGTATTATTATTCAAGACAGGTCTTCTCACAGAGCAAAAGCCCCCCAAAATTACCCATCATTACACAGCCAGTCCATTTAACATTCTGAAGCTAATCACACAACAACCTACCCTTTCAGAGGAGATACAAAACCTCGCTTGGGTTTTAAGTTCTGATTACAAGATGAGGTTCCAATTGAGAATTTCAGCTGTAAACCAAATGACCTTCAATGACCGTAGACTGGAAAACCTGGTGACTAATCTAAATAGATTTCCAGGCAGGGGGAAAAAAACACCACCCAGCTCTTGTTTCTAGTCCTCCGCATTATTAGGGGAATGACAAAGACAAGCAGAACGTGAAAAAAGTCATGACTCCAGTGACCTTCATGTCTTTGTTCCAGAAAGGTCAGGAGTAATCAGCAAAACGTTAACTAGAGTTCAAATTCATCTTTGCTGTCCTTAGAGGCTGGTAAAATTAAATATTCTGTTCTTGTGCTCCATAAACAGCCACAGTAATTGGTGATGTTTCCCAGCATTGGCTATGAAGATGTATTGGCCTGAGCTGGAATTCAGAGAGAGACAGTACTTCACATGGTGTATGGCAGATATAACCAAATCCTGATTTCACCTTGTAATGCTGGAAATCACAATCACATTCCTTAAAATGAGGTCATACCAGGATATGAGCATGCACCAGCATGTCTAGGACATGACTTTACAGTTTGTCATGTTTGTCATCCAAGGCAAAACACCTATTGTCAGTATCTGGGAAAAGAAATCCTGTGAAACGGAAAGGCATCAGGCAAGCCAAAGTCTGCAAGAATAAGCCATGTGAAAATAGGAAATACAGTGAGTAATCTGGAAGAGAGAGCTCATAGGGACTTTCTGACCTTGGCCTGGAATGCTTTGTCCTTTTCCTCCTTCTGCATGTCACAAGAATTATTTATTTATCGAATATCTATTCTGATTAGAACCGGAAGAATGATCATGTTGGATCAGACCACAGGAGACCACAATTTCTAGCATCATACCATTAGTGAGCAGAATTTTAGAGAAAGCTTAAGGAACTAAGAAAGAAATAAACATTTAGTCTTGGGAAAATTCTCCTTCTTGCTCTTGAAAAAAAGGAATTGCCTTATGCCTTACTGTGTAGGAAGGTATAGCCTCTCCAGTAGGATTTTTAGAAACCCTGAGCTTACACCTTGAGAGTTTCCTGTTGTCCACATTAATATTTTGTCAGATTTTTGAATCCTGCTGAACTTCTGATGCAAATTATGGCCTCAGGAAACAATGCAACAGACTAATTTTGAGTGCAGGGAACACATGCATATTTCTCAACATATTTTTATTTTGTTTACCATTTGTGTAGCTACTCATTCTGATTCTTGTGTTTTGCAGTCTTCACAATAAGAATCTAAGTGCCTGGTAATTCTTCACTTCTAATTTTGAACCTCCTCAGTGCAGGCTTTTGTGGGGTTGGAAGTCAGCAGACATAAGTATTAAATTCTGTAATTGATTTTTATATACCAGCGTGTACTGGTGTCAACAGGCTTCTTGAATCCTTTAGGAAGCATTAAAAATGAAAGGCAAGCTTCAAAATTAAGTAAAGGATCCATTAAATGCTCTCTTCTTCTCCTCCAGCAACTTAAAAATCATGGCACTTACCTTGAACTTTAAAAGGCTCCTTCTCTCTTATGCATTCAGATACTGAGTTGCATTTCCTGTGTCTTGAGACGTAATGAGAGTGGACATCCTGTGCTGCACAGCATCAGTAAAATTGCAGCTGTCAATGCAAGACACCTGCAATATCCAGTTGAGAGCTGTTGGAATGGTGACCAGCATTTCTGAAAAATGTGGAATTTGGGAAGAGTGAGAGATTCTGGACCAGGATTCAAAATCAATATCTGCATACTCTGCTTCGAGCCCTGCTGACTTCAGCAAGTGCATGTGAAGTAAAATGTGAATTTATCATGAATAAAGGAGAGAAAGCCAATCTTTTGTGCTTGCTCTAGTGCTGCTAGTGCCTGCACATTCTGCAGATACATTTGGTAACCAGGACTTCCCCAGCAACATGTTTTGTATGTTGGACAATGGGAAAAGTATTTCAGCTTCTCCTTGCATGTATCTCTCTTGAAGGAGATGGTGAAAACATCTGAAATAGAGCAGGGTAAAAATGTGAGTAGCCATCAAGGGAGAGGGACAAAATACCTTCCTTTAGCCTTCCAGTTTTCACTCTACCTTTACTCTCTGTAGGTGATGTAGGCAATAATGGATCAGAGGATATATAGATATATTTATATACATATATACACAAACTGTCTCTTTTATATATATAAATATAGATGTATATTATATTTATATTGGCCCTGTTGGTTCAAAGGTAGCCACTGCAAAATAAATGCAACAGTGCTTAACACATTTTCCAAAATTATTTTAGGAAAATAATTGGGTATGGAGCAATGCATCCCATGATATAAAGATAATAAGCTCTGTGCAATGTCACTGCAGTTATAAGTATCAATATAGTATGAACCATGCAAAAAAAAAGATGCTGTTTTGTTAACATTTCTTACAATGCCACATATAAATAAATCACAAGAACTATAATAAAGAAAATAATAACACTAAGGTAATGAATAAGAATAATTATTACTTAAAATGGCATTTCCTTTAAAATGCCAGAGTGAATTCGTTAAGATCTTACTAAGGAGAGGCAGACGAATGTTCCTAGAAATGAGATCACAAACTTTATCTGTCCTCTTTAGCTTCCTCAGTTTAGGAAGAAATTTAATATTGTTTTGCATCTACAACTGCTGCAGTCTTTTCCCAGTGCATGAAAGCATGTTTATTGTTAAGTTCAAATATTCACAGAGAGAAAAAAGATGCTCATATCTTAATGGTGGCTTTAATTTTCAGGAAACTAACCATGCACTTCTTACAGGTGAGAGCTATCAATGCTAAATAATTTTGTAGTCACTGAAGATCACATTCTAGTACTGTCTAGGAAAAAAAAGTAGTCTGACCAGATGTAAATATTTAGCAAAAATCAGGATGTAATTACATTACATGATTAAATAATTTTAAACCCACTTTAGGACAGGAACTTCAGTACTGGGTAATGGCTAGATCCTTGAGTTTTACCCTTCTCTTACCTCCAGGCACTGCAGAAACTAGAAACCATTACAACAGGACAGAAGATCACCATTACGGAGTTATTAGAAGGGGCAGGAACATCAGGAACATGCTGGTGTTCTGTTTTTAAAAACAAGTGACCCATTAATTCACAAAAACAACCCCATTACAGGAGTAACAAATTTAGTCTACGCAAATGTCCCTATCAACATTATTCAAGCCAAAACTTGATTTAATTTGGAAAAGGAATGAATCAAGCTGAGGGTAATGGCAACCTATTAGACCATGCAGACCTTAATAATACATTTAAGAAAATGTGCTGAGTGACATGAACATCAAAAGAGAAACCAAGAGAATGAACTGCAGAATAAAGGAGAATTTCTGTCTGAAATCATACCAGAGAAGGCAGAAGGAGCAACGCAGGCAGAAGGAGCATGTGCCTAACTGTGAGTGAGAGAGAATAATCACATTAATGTCTGTTTCCCTAAATAGTTTCAGTTTGTTTCTTTATTCTATTTTTACAGAATCTGATTTCTATTCAGGTCCAATTAATAATAATGAGCCTAAAATTAATTTGCATTATCATTTACAATGGATGCTTTGATCATGTATGTAGTTGGAACTATGATGCATACATTACCATATTATGCAAATTGCATTGTCAGTGTCAGCTACATCTGTATATCATTTCTTCACACCACAATCCTGTGTATTGTTTCTCTTGTACAGCCTAGTAGAGGGAGAATCTGGGGAGATATTACCAAGGGAAATACTGCTACAGGTGTGCTCTTATGTTCTCTCTCTAAACACCCAGTGAGAGAGATGGTGCATCAGGCAGGGGAGAACTTTAACACAGATGTCTTGTTTGTGTCCTTTATGAAATTACTCTCCTGCATTGAGCCCACACAGGCAACCCAAGCATGTACAAAAAGCCCAAATACTACCTTTTTTTGTTTTTAACACAAGTGTCTCTCAAGCAGAATTTGTAACTGCTTGCAGCATAAATCTGTTGAGAATCTGACCTAAAAAAGAAAGCCAAGCCAGTACCACGATGTACATAAAGATCTGATTTTTAGGTCAAACTTATGCATTCATGACACTGAACATGCTGGGAGAAATGTTGCACATCAATGGGTAATGGAGCCACTCAACTCTCCCTCAGCTGATTACTTTTTGCCACTGGCCAAATTTCGTATTGCAGTGAGCGGGCCCAAAACTATTAGTAGTTTACATTTTTATGCTGCCTTTCATCTTGTGAAATACCCCCTTGCTTTACAAGTTGATACAGTAAGCACTTAATGATTGTTTAATCTATTACAGTGCTGAAACTTTGTGGTGGAACACAGGAAGGATTTAGCAGTCTAGAATAAGGGAGCTGTTTTGGAGAGGAAATGAGGACTACAGCGTCCACTTGAAACAAAGATGGGAGAATGCAATTTTGAAGTTTGGCATCTGGCCAGGCCATCAGAGTTAACACACTTTACAGATATAATTACTGCAGTGGGATCTTTAATGAGCAAAGTGGTCAGAACTTTGCTTTAACATGTCACCCAAAAATGCACTTGGGTCACACCTTGCATCTTATCACGCTGACTCATGGGCTAACAAGCAGATGAGATCCTCTTCATTCATTTTTCCCTCTTTTAGTTAGAGCCCTAGGTAAATCTCAAACATGAATCAAACAGCCAAACATTGTCAAAAGAAAATTTTACTCTACTTCCAATTTAATGAAGATTTTGCATGAAAACCTGTCCCTCCAGCCAAGCTGAGGATCATACAAGTTTAGATTCTTCCTCCCACAGATAAATTACTTCAGAGTGCCTCTACAGGCTTGATCCTGCCTTCCAAAGAGATGATGGTGAAATTCCTCCCGTGAGGTCACCAGGCCCCCAGAAGATGATTCATTTGGCCATTTCACTGTGCTCAGTGTGTTTGACAGGAGATAAGAGCAGTGCCCGAGGAAAGGGGATGAGTGGGGCTGCCCCTTTTTCTTGCCAGCGAGCTGTTTGGTTGGATGATCCTGCCTTTTGAAACCTCTTTGCTAAGAGCTGGGTCTATTTGCACTGCTGCTTTCCTTCCCAGGATAGCCTGGGACATGATGCATGCAGAATCTTTGGGGTGAAGGAATTTAGCTTGGTGTTATCTGGAAAATGACAAACACTGAGTATTGTCAGAATGAGGTACTCCTGTGAGTCCTCAGCAAAGTGTTAATCTGATTAAACTTCTAAAAATTGATATACATTAAACAGAAGAGCATATTAGTATTGTCAACAAAATTCAGCTCTTAGTCACTCAAATGCAAACGTCAGATATTTGTTGCTCAGTGTGCAATTAAAAATGATCTGATCACCCTCCAAGCAGAGAACTGACAAAAACATGGGGTGAGGAAACGTTTTTGGTTTATCTTCTGCTTATAGGAAGATGCTGATAAGAGGGAAGAATCATTTTAGTTCTGCATAGATAAAAAGATCATTCTTGGCAGAGTAGATTAATGTACCTGTCTATACAGGCATAGAGGAAGAATGAAGAAGGGAAATAGATTAGCATTCTGCTGCACATGGGACAATCAAATATGATCTTTGGATTGGCAACTGGACTAATAATAATCACTGCAATAAACCACGGCCTTCATATCTATGATATGCAGTACTAGCTAAAAGAGAGGTGCTTCTTAGCAATAATGAGCTGGATTCTTCATCACTCATCACCTTGTGTAATTATTGTGGTGAGTTCAAAACAAATCCATTGTGCTACCAATCAGGTTTTTTTTCCCTTTCATGTTGTGTTTTCCTTGCAAGGGCATAATGACTACTCACAGAGTAGACAATGAAGAACCAGGCTTAATATATTTATTCGCTATGTAAGAATAAGGAAACTGTAAGAGATCTAATGGATGAGTGCAATAGTTTGGACAAAAGCTGCTATTTAAAGTTTAGGTACTTATATGTTGTCAGAGCCGACCCTGTGGTTAAACAACTCCAAGAAAGAAAGAAAAATGGGTAAAAAAAAAAGCAATCTGGCTTAATACCAAATAATACTTTTTCTTCTTTCAGAATGATTTATTAGCAGTTGTGTTAGTAAAAGCATGCACAGCAATATTGAATAATATTAAGACAAGTTAGCTGTAACAAACTTAGTAATTTAAAACTCAAAACATCTGATCAAGTAGTATCTTAAATCTGAGATGATTTTTTTTAATTGACCAATTTGGTTTTAGTTGAATTTTTTTCTAAAGTACTGTGGCTACAGCTGAAGTGAGGATAATCAAGGTAAATTATGAAAATAACCGAGCTATGTGGTAAAGGTCAACAGAAAGTCTTGTTAAGATCTGTTTTTTATGAAGATATCTTGTCTGTATTGTCAAAATGGATTAACATTATAACACAACAGAGCCTGTCAATTGAATGAAAAGGAGATATTAGCACAAAGATACTTGTGACAATTAATATTAGGTTTTGTTTTAGACTGTGAAAGCAAGAAAATATCACAACCTTATTCAATAATTTCTTCATTTACATTTTTCTAGCACAGGTCACGAAAAGGTGCAGAGATATTTACCTTTTTTTTCTGTTTTTGGCTTGTGGACAGGAATTTTAGTCTTGAGAATAGAAATTGTTAGATTTGTAACTGTATTTCTTTAAGGGGAATTTTCCTGTCTAATTCTTACCACATGCACTACATTGAGCTTTAGAGTTAATGTGGCTTTTATCCAACAGCGCTGAAGTGGGAATGGAGGGTGAAGGAGTTGCCCACATGTTTCTGTAACCATCTGTTTTCCAGGGTTACTGACTAAGTAAATAAAAGTTACTCTGTGAACATGAGCAGGTTTGGGCTCACTTGTTTGTCTTCCAGACTAAAACTACAAAGGGAACTTCCTTGCCAGGAAGTATTGTCAAAGGTTTAGTTGTTTCCCAGAATATTTTGTATATGCTGAGCACACCAGTATATGAAAAATGTCTTAGAGCTGAACATTTCCAGGGAGTTCCAGTGTTCTTGTGTCAGTGGCAGTAGAGAAAAGCCAGGGCAGAGACCTCATTTTTAAAAATCCTTCTAAATGTTCTTGCCTGGTCAAGTCCCACTGGCAATTATGCCAACAGTTACTAATGAAGTTCTAAAGAAACTTGATTCAGGAATAAAAAAAAACATTCCTCCATTTCAAAACATCACAGGCCTTGAACTAAACAAAACAGAAGCTGGGAAATAATGCTCACTCACCCTGTGGCCGTGCTCTGAAGGACTTTGGTGTCCTCATGTCTGTGAGGGCTTTTACCTTCAGTGATGATTTGAATCCCTGGAAAGACATACCTGTGACTGAAGTGATGTGAGACATAAATCTGACAGGACAAAATATGGTATGCAGTATAACCCTCAATACCCTCTACATAAATTAGAAGCCGTGTGAGCCCATTTAAAGCACTTCCCACACGTTTTCAGCTCTTGCTGCTTACAAACCACAGCAAGTACCAAGTATATGGAAGTGTTCTGTACTCACCAGCTGCTTCTTCCTGAGTGACCACCTGAAATTGTAATAGTGTCAAAAGCATCCCAAACCACACTATGCCAGAAGGCTAACCCAAAAATTTGCTTTTCATCCTGCCTCAATCTGTGAAGAAGACGGTGCAAACTGTAAGTAGGATGCCCAAGTTAGTGAGAAGTCTGATCAGGGTTTAATGTTAGCAAGAACAGTCATCACATAAACTGCAGCCCCACTTTTCTGGACATTTAACCAAAAAAAAACTTCACAACCAGGCTGGTGTCTGGTCTGCAAGAGCTAGCCCTTCTGTAATTTTCCAGTGACATAAAACCAGTTAGTACCAGCTGAAATACATTAGCAGCTTCAGTAATTAGTAGGCATAGCCATTTCTTGTCAGTTCTACGGGCCATATCCTCAGCTGGCGTAAATCAATGACACTCTGGGCTCTGGAACTGTTTTACTTTACTCACCTTGAAATAGTTATGCATACTAATTACTGCCTTACCCATTACTGCTCTTGTCAATTCAGACACCTGATTTACACCAGGTGAGTTTGTCCCATATATTTAGAAGTTTCTGCATATTCCTTCAAGAATCTGTAGTGTCAAATAAACTTTCCAA
The DNA here is from genome assembly GCF_027887145.1 of Ammospiza caudacuta. NCBI lineage: Eukaryota > Metazoa > Chordata > Aves > Passeriformes > Passerellidae > Ammospiza > Ammospiza caudacuta. The sequence goes on from NC_080594.1 coordinate 11,275,049, forward strand.
ATAAGCCAGGCACATGCTTTCCATTATCTATCAAATCAATGCTCAGTGAAGTGACACCGTTGCACATAAATCATGACTGCAATTATTAAATCAAGCTGAGTTTGTATTGTGTTCCAGTGTTGGGTAGAATTAACCAGGGAAGAGCAGGAGAACAGGCATGTCAGGATTGCTGGGATGGAAGAAGGAGTTAAAAGCCCCACCCAGGCTCTCACAACCTAACCTTTGGAGCATGCAGCTGATAATGTGAAACAGAACATAATGCCCTGGAGGAGATACATCTGGAGGTCAGCTCAGTCAGCTACTGTGGAACTGTTCCAACAAAGCAATCAAATATCTAGCAAAACCCATAAAAAAAATTCACATCTTTGGTATATAGACATCCAACCTGAGCTGGACGAGGGTAGAGAAGCCTGATTTCGATTTCATACCCCTGTCAGGCAAGCTAGGAGCTGAGTTTTCTCTCCACAAACACAAAGTGAGGTTTTTAACTGCAGCTTATTAAGGCTCAGTTTGTCTAACCCATGCATAATAAATTCATGTGTCAAGATCGAAGTTGATTGTTCATCAGAGAAAAATGAGACAAGATAATCCACTTTGCTGGAAACGTAATGCTTTAGGAATGTTACAAACTACTGCAAATGTTTAACTCCCTGTGCCTCATGGGTGGTTATATAACAAAACACCCATTCAGGGGCTGATTCTTATCTCTGGCTTGCATAAGGCCATGTCTAGACAAGGATTTGAAGGTGTGTTGTTTGAAAGTGTTCACAGAGTGGTCTAGTTGGCAGATCAGGAAGCCTCCCCTTTCCTCCCCCCACTTCCTGAACTTTCCTGCATGTGGAATGGGTGAAGTGTGGGTCCCTCTCCCTCAATTTTTGGTTCAATTAATTTAGCAGCTGACAGTGGTGATTTGTCCACCCTGGAGTCAGAAAGTGACTTCAGAGGGTTGAGGGAGCAAAGGGTCAACTCCCTGCTCACTCTAAACCAGAGCTTTCAAAAGGTCTGAAGATTTGCATGTCTAGGCTTTTCAGCATTATTTCAGCATATATCCACCTGCATGCCACACAGATGACACACATAGGTATCCCACATAAGTTTTGATGGTACTTTGCCTTTGTAAACCAGTACTAGAAATAAAGGATGACTTTCCAGTGATGGGAAACCCTTTGACAGTATCCCCTTTACAGGCAAATCCTTCCAGTGCTGATTTTGTCTTCCATTGTATCTACCCAGGAATAATATTTTTGTTTCTTTATTACCTCATTTGCAATGAACTTGACTCAGCCATCCACTCATACATCTCATGTTGTTGGGAGAAGTATTCAGTGGAAAAGCTGGAAAATTTACACTAAGTTCTCTATAACATGTGGACTAAGAATCCATCCCACTCAATTTCTTTTAAAGCACTGCATTAGGTTTACAGTCTGTGCTTCCTCCATCTCTGATTTTTCCCCTTTTGTATCATCAGCAGCAGCATATGGCAATGGTAAGAATTCTTACAGAGACGTGCCCACCACGTGCCCATCTGGGGCTTGCTCCATTGCTCCATAACATTGGGCAATGTTAATACTCTCACAAGTTCTAAGAGCAGCAACGTTTTTAACATTCACTTTTTGCACATTTTCCCTTCTCTTTATTTTTACCATTTGAGTTTTTTTTCTTAAGTGTTCCTAAGTATTTAAATTTTTTTTGTCATTTATTTTATTATTGCTTTAACTTTCAAGTGTACCTCAGAGGAATAATGAAAAATAACTATTTTACTTATAGCTAGTATTCTGCTATAGTTCTAAAACTTATAAAGACACATTTCTAATCAATGAAGGTAAAAAACCATGCCTGTGTAAATGCAAAGTTTTCCTTTTTATAATCACAGTTAATTATGCTTTCACATTTATAAAACAAGAAGTAGGGGGAAGAAAAAGAACTGGGTAAAGTTTAAACCACATTCAGAGGGAAATCAGGTTAGAGATCAAACTGCTGATGAGAAATATGAGAAATCCTGCCCTGCTGAAATACATGGGAAGGTAATTATTTTCCAAGGGCCAGGCATTTGCCCTTTGTTTTTTATAAATGAAATACATACAGATATGTAGATACACATGCATACATATTTGGTTTTCTTCTGTAATAAAATAAGAATGGCCAGGCCAGCTGTGATAGCTCTCTTTGTAATGGAGTTTTCTATATGCACACACTTTAAATCTGGTTTGATAACCTGTGGTTTACAGTGTCATTAGGAAGGTTGAGACCATGAGGTAACTTTTAAGAAATGTGGTCTGCTGCCATATCTGGAACATGTCAACTCTCAGTAGAAATATTTTTTTAATAAAGATAAGTGCTTCAGAGGTTTCTCTCTTGATATAGGCCTAAGTTCAGCAAGCTAAGTTCAATCACAAAGCTGACTTCTAGCCTTCCAGTACACAATAGGGTTTTAATGTTTAAAGTTAGGTGCAACGTTTAAAGTTAGGTTAAAGTTTGAGTATGGAACTGAATAGGAGCCACAGCGAAAACATCTTTCATTTAAGATGAAAATCCCTGTTTTGAATTTTCTTCCTTGAACTCTGGCTCCAATTTGAGAATGCAGTGGGGATGTTCAGGTTTGTGTGAGGAGCCCAGCAGGAACGTCAGCAGTTCTGCTTCACTGCCGAGTATCAATAGTGCTCAGGGATCAGAGCTCAGAGCCAGCACTTAGGAGGGGCAACCTTGTCAGTCAGCACTTGACTGCTCTGCTCTGTTCTTGACCAGCCCATGCAATTCACTTCGCCCTCAAGGTAAGATGAGTGGGTGGATCGTGGAAGTGTACAAACAGCCTTCAGGATAATAATTCAACTCCTCTCCTTTTACCTTGAAGCAGTATATTTCCACATACAATCAAAGTGCATAAGACAATGTTCAATTTAAAGAGGTGCTCAGGCTAGGACGGGTTGTGTTTAAGAAGCAGAGAGCAGTCTGCATTTTATAAATTATGCAGTGGCTTGTGGTTGCAAGGCAGGCCCTGGATTTACAGACAAATGATGCAGAATTCCTGGCCTGTCTGCAGGCTACTGGGAGTGAAAGCTCATGAAGGGACTGAGCAGATGAAGAGATAAGCACCACTGCTGAGCCTGTACTCTCCCAGAGACACAAGGGCTGCTTCTGGCCTTGCCAAACTGGTGCTACATTGGGAATGGGCTGCAGCAGAGCCTCTTCTGCCCTTGCATTAATAGGTGCAGGGAGCTGGGCTCCTGTGTGCCAGAAATGGGGCAGGGACTCTGCCTCCCCAGTGAGGAATCTGTCTTCAAGGCATGATGCAGCTCTTCCTCTGAATTTCAAACTTTCTGGCCTTCATCACAAGGAAAGTCAGCAAATAACCAATGTATACTAGAAGACCTCTACATTCAAGATTTCTCAGCTCTGTCTCTCTAACTTATGGAAATACTTAAAGGAAAAATATCACAACTTGTCACAACTTTTGTGTTCCCCATTCAATTGCAGTAGGTGACAAACACTTAAAAGTTGCTTGCTAGAAGTAAGTAACTGCTTCAGTGTGGTGTAAAACTCTACAAAAAGATCACCTCAGATCTGATTCTGCCTGTCACAGTTACCAGTTTTGCTGCTTTTCTCAAACTGGCTGTGTCTCTTCAGTGTCCATGTCCCTGAGCTGTCTATTGACATGTTAACAGATAGGACAGAAGGAAAATATGAAGAAAGACATCCCACTGCAAATAACAACTCAGTCCATTATGTAACTGCTAAAATATTTATAAGAAAGGTTTAATGTGCTTTTTAAAAAAAAATATTAAAGAACTAATGTGTAATTAAATGTGATATGGAAACCATGCTGTTTGCTAGAACTATTGACTTCACTGTTCTCAATCTCCCAAACTTAATATAAAATTAATCATTAATTTTCAAGCCAGTAACTTTTTCACCAATGAAAACACTGGTTGTTTAGGCCTGAGTCAGTGAGATATTAACACCACAACAACATAGATATGAATTGTCATAAAGTCATTCAACTCAAAATGTGACTCCTTTTTAATAAAATTGCCTGCATTTTTGAGCTACATCACAGCCAAAGCTGAATGCTCAAAAGCTTTTTACCAGTCTCACAGTCGATATAAATTGTCTGTTCTCATTACACTTACTTGTCTTAGCAAACTGTGGGCCCAAATCCCCAGCAGGCACAACCAGAGCCCAGTGCTGCACAGCTGGGACCTGTAGTGCATGTAGTCCCTTCCTATAGATTTCCTGCTTGAATAAACTGTTATGTATTGAGAATACTAGGCATAATCCCAGTTACTCTGGGGACTCGAACTCACACGAGGTTTATCCAGTATTAACAGTTATTTGACCTTTCTTGATAGAGCAAGAAGAAAATGCTCTTTTACATACTCTTATGCAAACCTCTTAAATATTAAATGAGCTGTGCACAGAACTTTTCTTGTGTGAAGGACCAATAATACTTTGGACCTCACTCGAAATCTGGGTCACTTTGACCTTGTGCAAATGAAATCTTGCATTTCACCAATTTTTCACGTGCTTGTTCCATCTTGAGCAAAAACCTCAGAATCAAATAAGCACCAGCCTCAATGTAGAGGATGATTAACTTAAGGAGTTCTTGGCTTCTTCTTCAAGAAGGTTAACATGACCTTGAATGGCAAGAGAATGATACGGATTTGTACTGTTGAATCTTATGAGGACTGCTGTTACAAGGAATTCACCTACAAACTTTACTTTTAAGCCCTAACAAAGAGACATTTCTCTCCCACTGCGTTTTTTGAGATTATTAGTCCATCTACAAACTGAAAAAAATCAGTCAGCTGGCTTTTTTCTACCTTGCTGACACTCAGCCAAATTCAAGCACGTATTTCCCATTTGCTTCAGCGAGAGTTTTGTCGATGGCAGTGCCGTAAATTCTACCTCCACCTTCTCTCTAATTGGCACCAACATCAAATGCTAAAGGATGCCCTTGGAAAATCAAGAAACCAGGAAGTGGAAATGCACAGTTAAATCCAGTTCTCTGCTGTGCATATAGCTGTCTATTAATTTCTTTTAGCTTATTCCACATCAGGGCTCTGTTCTTTCCTTTTTAAAGTCATCAGTAAAAATCACGTTAACATGAATGAGGCAAAATTAGGCATATAAGTAAAAGTGAAGTCAAAGCTTAGCTGAAGAATTCCCACTTAGGACTTAGAGCTTGACACTGTGGTCACTGAAGCATTTCTAAAGGTCATTGTCTGATATGATCTTTTCATAATTGTTAGTGAAATGAAGGCATCTTTATTCTGCTCTGCTTACTAGCAATGCTTATATAAAACGTGGATTATTCACAGCTCCTTTCCTTTTGAAAATGGGCATTTTTAATTTCTTCAAGGGAGAAATAAGGCACACCCAGTATGAATCAAACTGAAAATAATTGGTTGAGGTTCATGTGCCAGCCAAACAGTGCCACTTGTAATTTGTACAGAAGGTCTATTTTGAACAGCAGTGCCATCAGTTTAGGGGGGGGAAAAATCCCAGAACTTAAATCCTATTGATGATGGAAGAGTAGAAATTATTCCAAATTATGGTAATGCCCTTAATTCTGTGTCAATAGCCATTCTAGACATAGGTGCATGCTTGCAGCTCTTCTTCCTTGAGGAAAGAAACTCTCCTTTTGTGGCACTGGGAAAAAGATGCTTCTTGATAAAGTGGCAATGTACTTTCAGCTGAAAAGTGGAAAAGCAGTCAGATTCTTTCAATCCACACCTATTTAACTTCTGGTAAGCACCATCTTCACATTGTTTTCTAACCTCATTTGTACACTGCTGAATTCCTCTTTAGAGTCAAAATGAAAATACACTTCCTTAAGCTGACTTTAAGAAAACCAGCTTCTTGACCTGAATATATCAGAATGTTTAACACGGTTGATAGTCTGTCAAAATTGTTATGGATGTTGTTTTTGAACATATTTAGGTGAAAATATTATGAATGAGCTCTGATTATAGCTGAGATCCCCACTGTACACTAAAAATTTATCTAAGATGGTCAAAGTTCTCTGTTAGAACTTGTTATAGAGTGTAGAAAGTTCTCCTTAGAAGGGAAATAGTTATAGTAAGGAGAAAAATCAAGAGAAAAATTGATTAAAATATCAGAAGGGAGAGAAGACAATGAATCCATCTGGTCTATGGGAAAGATGGGAAGAGAAATGAAACCTCTGCAGTTTGTTTATTCAGACTGACTAAGTTTTAAGCCAGTGAGTAGATTCAGTGAAGTCAACAACACAACTCACATCTCACAGTAAAGCATTTACATAAGTCCATTGCAGGACTGATTAATCTTGCATGTTTCAGGAGGTGTTCTAGTGCTCTCCAGACAAATCATCTGAAACTAAAAGAGATGGGTAGATAAATCAGAGGTAGAGATCTAGGTGCAATTTTTTGTGTCTCATGATAATTTACATGAAATCAATCGATTTTTGAAGGTAAAGTTATTCAATTGTTCATAGAAATATTCCACGTAAAAAATACATTTACAGTTTCTGTGTGTGGGTTACCTGATAAGAGAGTATTTGATTAAAATGGGTCTGTTGACAGGGAGGATTCTACCAGAGTCACTGCCTGAAAGGTGATTGTTTATTTCTACTCACAGATGTGATTTTTCAGACCAATTCTCAGGAGAAAAGTAACAGTTTACAGAAGCAGATTCATTGTTTTCAACGATTTCTTTTTAATTCTTAAGAGAATAAACATTTTGGATCTGAAAGCACATTAGCATGACTGCAAGTTTGAACAGCTTTAGGAAATTTTACCCATGTTAGCATTATCATTTCACTACTGCAAGCCTAGTTTATTCTTGGCCAAAAATGAAAGGATTTTGGCCACTTTGATTTGAAACCTACAATAGTGTGTGTTGAAAGAAGCAGGCCATGATTTCTACATGCGATTGGAAGGGCTAAATTTTTTGGTTTTAATATTAATTTCATTTGTCTGCAGACATTATAAAGATTAACCATTTATAAATATTTCTTCATAGAAGGAGATGCTTGCAGCTTTCAGTTTGAAAACAAGAGTTTTGTTGTTGCAGTTTCTTAAGAAAGCGTGTGTTCTAATAGAATTCTGTGCCAATATAGATTATCTGGATCTTTTAGGAGAGTAATTCACATAGTTAAGCCAGTGAGCAGCTGTTTAAATTTTGTGATTTTTGTGATTTTTTTTTTCACAGCCAGTACCTGAGACAGCAAAACTGTCTCCATCATTTTTTGTCTTCCACCAGACAGATGGAATAAGGCTGTGTACATGCACATGCTCACAGGTGGCTGCCTGGTGATGCTTCTGTTGGCTTTCCTGGAGTGAAATAGCAAAGGGATGTGGGACTGGGGCCTAAAGAATTCTGGGAGCTCTCATTTGGATGAAAAATAATATATCTTATACAGCTCTTTTCTCAGAAGGACCTCATTTTTTCTAGCTCTAGCATGTCCCCTCCAGCTGCTTTAACACCCTCACTTTGGGTTATTAGGAAAGCTGTAATCCAGAATTAAACAGCTGAGCACAGAATATTTTCCCAAAAGTAGGAAGGGGTTTGTTTAAAAGAAACAGAACAAGAAGCAAAGAGATGGCACATTAATGAATGGCACAATGGGCCACTGATACTGCCTTGCAGAAACAAAGGGCCCAGTGCAAGAATTCCCTCCTTTAGCGTGTGATAGATCTCCTGACCTGGGATCACAATGGCTCACAGACAGAAACAAGGGAGGAAGCAAGAAATCTCATCATTTCTTTTCCCTGTGGGATAAACAGCATCATTTTATTCTACCTTTTACCCTGGCGGGAGACACGGCCACTTAGCAAACAAATCTATATTAAGTGCACTTGCTGGAATTATTTACAGCATCATTTGTTCCAGAAAATGACACTAATAATATATTGCTGAAATCAGAAAATGGAATTTGACATGAATATAACTTTCTGAGTAGTAAAAAGCATCTTTCCTTAATCAGCATCCCTTATTAAGGAATTCCCTGTTTTCCTGTCCCCAAAGAGAAGGAAAATACCATTGTTCTCCTACAATATCCTTTTTTGACTCATAGACAAGCTACTTTTGGCACTCTGGCTTCAACCATACGTGACTCTACAGAAAGCAAGAACAATTCTCCTGCCCTTTCACAATATATTTTTGAAAAAAGCAAAAGCTCCACTCCACTGCTGAGAGATCACTTTGTCTGCAGAAATAAGGATTACTCATATGCACAGCTTTCACCAATGGAGAACACTCTGCAGGTGTTCAACTCTCATATCAAAATAATATTACTTGTTAACCAATGAAAATGGAAATTGTCACATCAAAAATGTGGGGATCTTTTTGAAAAAGTATCCTCAGAATTAACAACTTCTGGTTGCTTCTTCCTCCAGCCTCCAGATATGCCTGTATCACTTAACTTCCATGAGATCTGTCAGGAGTTTATTCAGGAAATGGAGATGTCCTGCTGGCCAAATCTGTTTTTGTAATGGTAACCCTGCAGGTTGTATGCTACCAGCACAGCTTTATGCCAAGAAGTTCCTGCATTAAAAGGGGGAGGTTAAAAGTCAGTCCTGCCTTGCAGCTGCTTTTAGTGAGCTTTGGCAAAGGTTCACCAGCTTGTCCATAAACGTGTGCTGTCGTTGCTGTATGGGAGCATTAGTCAATGTTATCTGCTGCAGAACTGTCTTGCATTGTGATTTTGACAGGAACTGCAGACAGCATCACATGTTCCCATTATTTCTCATATTTTTAGTAAAGCAGCTGTAAACATTACTTTAAATTCATTTTAAGAGTTAATTTCAACAGTGAGCATTCTTTCAGCAGAGAGTAAGAAAACGATCCTGATTATACTTCCTCTCCAAAAACTCCTCTTATGAATAGAATAAGGTGATACCAATTATATCTCTCTATTTTGGAAGGTTTAGATTTTTTCATAATTTAAATAATACCCAGCTGCAGTAAGAGTTTCTTAAGATGTGCAGTTCCCAGGAGATAAAATATATAAGAGTGTATGCTTTTTGTGTATGGTAGTTTTACAGAGGACTCTGTGCTTTCCCACTAAAAAATGGAGACAACACAAGAAAAACATGAGATTTTTTTTTTTACAAGGAAAGAAAATCACTGTGGTTTTCAGGTCTATACTTTTAACACATCACAAATATTCTTTTTATCTACTGTCTCACTTAAATTCTTGCATGTACCTTAGGAAAACTCCAGTTATCCTCATGGATATAGGAACCCAGGGGTAGCTTGAGCAGCACCTCGCTGATACCTAAAGCAGCCAAGTGAAGTCACCCACCCAGCTGTCACTTTTTTGAGAACAGAGGAAGAGGAAAGGTCTCACCAGGAGCTATATTCTCCTCATGTTTCTAAGAAAGCAATAGTAGAATGTCATGCTCAGCAGGTGGCAGTGATATGGTGTGAGTATAAATGGACACAGTTTTCAGAATATGGGGAGCTGAAGTCCTGTGTCCATTGGAGGACATATGGTTGCTGAGATACAGAAATTATAAAGGAACATAGTAATGTGTAAATGGAGAAATCAGACAATCTGCTTATGTCTTTAAAGAAGAGAGATAATTTTGTGCCATCATCTGAACACCCAGGTTCCAAAAAAAAGCATTTTTCTCCTTTTGTTGTCTAAGGTGATCAAATATAATATTGTTTTGAAGCTTAGTGTGTATCATAGCACTTGTGTGCTTGACCTGTATGTGTATAATTTACATATTTCTTTCTAACCATTAAACCCCCCAACACTTTCAACACCTCTTCTATTCTCCTTATTCTTATTGTTACTATTATTGATTTAATCTTGTCTTCTTATAAACCAGTTCCTCAGTAGCATTGGTCGTGTACAAATAGATAGTCCCTGACAAAGTGACTTATATTTTAATTGAATGGTTCCCGTCTCGTGAAAAAAATTATATTTATGCTCTAACATCACCATCCTTCTTTTAGCTCACCAGTAACATCCTACTGAGACATGCCAAAATTATTTTCAAATAGTGCTGAGTCAGCCATTCCTCTTCAACAGCCACTCTTGCAGCAGAACCCACCTGCACGATGCCAACAGCCTGCCTTTTTTAACTCAGGATTTGGAAGAGGGTCACACAGGTTAGGGCAAGTCCTGCTGCCCCTTCAGACAAGGTGGGAAAAACCAGAACCACATTCAACAGCAAAGGAAGAGCAGAGAAATCCAGTCAAGAAGGAGTTAAGATATGGGAGACCTGACTGCAGCTGGTGATCACAAACTTCTGCTTGAAGAGGGAAAAAATGATATGTTAGGTTCAACTGGGACCTTAACCCACTGAAAACAGTATTTAGCCCCTGTGGATGCAGAAAGGAGTTCTTGTGCTCTGGAAACCTTTTATAAAGAAACTTATGTCCTTGAAAATAAAAGCGAACTCAAGTCTGTGTCCTTTGATATCGACCTCTTTGCATTGCAGATGACAGTGAGCCCTCCTTGTTTTGTGCTCTGTAACAGAACTCAATTACATGTAAGGAAAATAGATCTGTTCTCAAAATTAAATGTATTACCTGTAATAAGAAGCTTTCTGTTCTTTGAGTATAGGAAGATAATAGATTGTTCTAATGTCCTCCCCCTTGCTGAGGCCTAGTCTAGTATTCCTGTCTGGTTGGGGCAGAACAAAAGGTTAAGTCTTCCTCAGTGTCTTTGTTCTTGTGTGAAGACCAAAAATTGGTGCTGCTTTTGGATGAAAATGTTGCAAATGAGGCTTTGCCAGAGAAAAGAACTTAAGCCTCATCTCTAGAATGGAGGATCTGCTGCCCTGTTTTGCCTCATCATAACCTGTTTTACAATCTTCTTATAACAGGAATTTAATTTTGAAAGGTTTTTCTGGCCACACTGTCATACTCTTTGTTTCTAATTCATTGTACTATTTATTCTTAATTCGCTTCATCAGTCTTGCCATGAATCAGGAATTACCATTGCATCAATCTGTGTGGTCCTAATTATAAAGACAGGACTGTAATTAGGCATTTGTCCCTGTGATATGTAGAATGCATCTCAGAGAAATATATTAATCTTAACTGGTTGAAATAATGGTCACATTGTCTTGTCTATCAACGCAACTTTGCCACATTCTGAAATAAAAAACAAACATAGATAGTCTTAGTAATGTTTTTGTTAGCCATACAACCATGACGCTAATTTGAAGCTGATTATAGACTTTTATTGACTGAATACAAGCTGAAATTTGCTGACCAAAAAAGGGTGTGGTTTTATCTGTAGGGCTGACCTGGTCAAGAAAATAAATTAATGGAAAGATGGATTTAGTGCAAACATTTATCATGTCCTCAGATGATGCCTCAACTTCTCCTATACCAAAAGTTGCCTAACCTTCATATATACCAGTATTTAAATTAAATTAAATATTTAATTTAATATTTAATCTTTCAATTGTGGCAGAACATGGGGCATAGTAAGTACAACTCATTCCACTCATACTTGCTGAAATTTACCTGCTGCAAAGGATTAGCTGCTGTATTCAACAAAAACAAAGCTCTTGTTTTCAAATAAAGAGGTTAATTGGCTTTGTACAAAATATGCTTATGTAGCACATATTACTAATATTGCTTTTGTAAAGGCTCATTGCAAAGGAATCTAAAATTGTCTTTTATTACCATTTTTACAATAATCTGTCCTTGACCAAAAATTATACTTGGAGAGCCCATGCCAGCATGTCATTATGACTGCTTAACCAGTCATTGGCAACCTCAGTGGTTCTGTTGTTAAACTCCAATTGTGTTTGCAGGTGTAGGCCTTTGAGTGGCTTCTTCCTTTTTTTTGTTATTAGTGTCACTTGCTTATACTGTGACACCACAGATTCTGAACAGGGTTCTAATTCTCAGTGATATAAAAAGGTTTTGCATCAGTTTAAGAAAGATGTGTGTCTTATTATGTACCAATGTACAATCTAAATAAAGACACAATATATACCTGCCTGCCAACTGAGAAACATGCACTTGTAACTTCTATTTAATATTTCATGGGTACACATACATGATATGATCCTTTTGGCAAAGATCTCAACAGTTTTGACACTGAGATGGTGGTCTCTGCCTATATGTGTTATCTTTCTACCATAGCTCTCTACAGGCACATAAAAGCTTGGCTTGAACTATTTGATATTTGTCTGAAAAACCATCCTAGAATTTGTCCATGGCAATAAAATTAACTATGTTAACAAAAATGCATCTCTCATGCAAATTTTATCAGTGATCATGGATCTTTCCGATTCTAAGTACTCTGTTCCTGCTGTTGATAACTGAAGAGTTTTGAGAAATTCTAGTCCAAAGAAATTTTTCTTGACTCTCTAACACCTCTATTTTTATTCCTAATTTTGATCTTAATTGGGATGGCTTTTAGGTTTCCCTAATCAATATACAATTATGTCTCATCCAACAACTTGGCTAGATTATTGCTTGGATGAATTCTTAGTGAGTAGCTTAGTCATACTTCTTTATTGTTTTTAATTCATTTCAAAGAATGTTAGGTTGCTGATGGTAAATAATGTATATTTTCTCCAGTTTGTCTCCAGTGCCATAGGATGAATAGTAATGAAGTGTTAATTTTATCTTCTCTATACATAACTGTATTACTGTAAACACCTCAAAAAAAAGCAAAACCTCATTTAGAGAGTTAAAGAATGAGCAACATCAGAGTTCTTCAAGCTTTAGATTTGTCATTGGTGATTACTATCCCATTTCTTTTATAGTCTATGAAACTTGCAGGGCAACCTCCATACATGTAATATAAAAGTCACAGGCATTGTAGAATTATATTATCAGCAAACAATGGGCCAGATCCTCAGTGTATTGAGATTTCTCTCAGCTCCCTCTATGCTGATGAAGCTTTTCAGCTCACAGTAGCCACACAGGTCTGGCCCATTGCTTCCAGCATGATGATGGTATTTCCCACTTATTAGATTTTATAGAATTAGCTATTCTAATTTAAGCTTCTTGTGTGCCTAGACCCATCCCTCCAACAAATAAAAGAGGAAACAAAGAAGAGATTAAAAATGCTTAAGTAGTGAGTGCTGCAGAGTAGGCAATAATGTTTAATAGTCATTATTCCTGCTGGTTCCATCCCAGGAATGGAAACAGTGGGAATGAGAACAGCAGGAAAGCATGGATATACCTGTTGTTGGAAACACCTGTACAACCAGCTTGCTCTCTGACTTTCTGCATGGTTGTGTTTAAAGGGCAACTCAGACTGTATAAACTGAGAGGGCAGCCAAAACCATTTTCTTCTGCCAGTCACAGAGTGGACATGGTTTAAGGATGTGTGTGTGGATATGGTTTAAACACTCTAAGTTCTTCCTTCTGACAAATCTCCAGTGAGGTAGATGTCTCTCCTCTGCTACCTACAATCAGGATCTGTGTTGGCTGCTTAAAGTCCAAGATTTCTCTCTCATATAAGGCCAGAATCAGTTTTATAGCATGAATTTCCTTTTAAAACCATCCTGGAAAAAAGTGAGAGCTAGATCCAAGTTTTTCCTCTAAGTGTATCCTGTCAACAAAGACCCTGGAGTTCAATGGTGTAAGGACTGTGAGACACTAGGTCAATAAAAAATACATTAACAAGCAACTTAACCAGCTTAGCTGATCCTTTAAAAAAATTCTTTGCACTTAGCAAGAAGCACATTATTTCTAAATAAATTAGAAGCAGAACACAAAGGGATATTTACTGCTACATAAAAGGAGAAAATGAACTGAAAGGGCAATATGCTGTACTAAGACTATTTGAATATATGCAGTTTTAATGACAGTTCTAAACCAGCAACTGTTCAATTAAATACAATCTGTCATGGTGGGGAGAGAAGGACAAAATCATGCTAAAGAAAGACATTTCATGGCAAATGGTAACTTATCACTGACTTAAAACGTGTGTGTGTGGTGTTTAAATAACATTAGACAGTTACAGAAATTTAAAAATTATGAGCTTGTAAGTGGATTTTCTTTCTATTATTCATTCCTTTTTAGGCTGTTCCCGCAGTGCAGAACACACACTTTCCTTTATTCGCCCTTTCAATTCTTGGAGAACGTTTGTCTTTGTGAAAGTTACGCAATAAAGTTACATTTGCTTACAGTTCACCAATAATTCCAGCTGAGAGCAACTCCTAATGTTATTCAGATATTTAGAGCTTCATGGTTTTTTTACCTGTTCAAAACTCCACCTGCACTGCACATTTGTGCAGCATTACACTGCACAGTGTAATTGTGGACATTTCCTTCACACCTTGCGGTCAGTTAGTGCTCACTACATAAACAGTGTTGTTCACATGAAGTCATAGGCATTGACATGGCTTCATAAAGGCAATCTAAAAATCACCAAGTAAAGTTCAAAGAAGAAAAGACAGCAAGGAGTGTAAGGGTAAAAATAAAAGACCATGATGTTCCCAAGAGCTAAGGGCATCATGTATCTCAAGGAGGATTAGATTATACATTCCAGAAGTTAAAAATAATTGGCATTCAATAGAAAATGGAAGCAGGGAAGGCAAATCTTTTCTGGGGGCATATTCTCATAAGTACACAACAGTAAAACCCCATTATACCTACTTACCATTTTTCTGCAATTTGGAAAGTGTCTATCATTAGCAAAACCAGCCAGCTTAATCACATTAGACCAAAGCTTTTGGGGGACATTTAAGTCTTCATATCTCTCAAGTGTCCTGATTTAATTGGGACATCCTGAACTTCCACAGTAAATCAGAATTCCAGCTGTCCTCGAACCAGCAGGCAAATTCTCACTTTACCTTACTATCCCCCTATGCTGGCACTTTCCAGAGAGTAAAGAGAGATCTGGTAAGACATGGACACAGAAATGTCAGATGTCACTCTATTTAAATACAAAGGCATTTTAAGGTTGGTTACTTGGGCAGAACAACTTATGCATATAAATTGCCAGTTCCAGTGGATTAAAAGCAAGAGAAATACTGTTTGGATTAATATATATGCAATTCAATTACACTTTCACTTTAAAACCACTCTAGGAGCTTCTGTTTTCCATGCCTTGTGCTTGGAAACAATGCTGGTTTAACATGCCAAGTCCATTTACTTCTTGTCTAATTTCAATGATTACTTGTATGAAACTTACTGAGAATTTTTGATTGTCTTTTTTTTCATTAGAAAGTGCCTAGTCATAGAAATTTGTGCCAAAAAGTATCTGTTTCAATGACAGCTTATTCAGGAAACATTTGTCTGATTATGGTGGGGAAGAACATTTGGTCAAGACTAGAACTAGAGCTTAGAGTAACCAAAAGCACACCAGAATGGGAAACCTTACCACTCCTAGCATTCCAATCTAAGGTTTCTTTTATATTAAAAGAGGACTTCCACAGCACTGGTAGTTATGAGGCATCCTGTAATTTTCCTATCATTGGAATACAGTCTCAAATTACATATATGCATATAAAAAAATATTTGTAGGAAGAGAAACCCATTTTACGTGCAGCCTCTGAATATTTTTAGCTGTGAGATTGACTTGTGTGTTCAGTGGAAAGCTCTGTGGTTGAGTAGTGTCACCTTTTAACCATGGTAAAAAGCACTGACAAACCTGGAACATGGAAATTCAACTTCAGTACAAGACAAGCAGTAGAAGTGAAATACAAAGTGGAGTAGCAACAAATAGTAATAAATAAATATAGATATTTGTTGTCTTATATATTACAGCAGCTCTATTATCATTATAAGTTGTCTTTGATATCAAGAGTTCTTTTATCATTGTAGTGCAAGAAATCCATAGCACCAGAGTTTCCTACCTCCTCAATATTTCTCACAGGCATCTCCTCTAAGCACTGACTGGTCCTGGTCCTTGCAGCAGCAATCTGACTCCACTGAGTCCAGTTCCCCCCAACCCACTCTTTTATACCTTTTGTTCTTATTGGCTACAGGTGTTGCCTGTTATCATCAGGCCTGCTCCTAATCTTTAGTAATAGGGTCCAGCTGCAACTCATTGGGGGGATAAGATTACATTCTACATTATCCATACTGTGTCCTCCTACAGATATTTAGTGTGGAAACCTAGCCAAGGGAGCTCATCCACTGTTACTACAACAAAGATTCTTCCTCTGTGAATGTTTCTTGTGACCCATCATATTTCTCTTAAGCTACACCCCATGTGGTCCTTTTTCAGCTACACCAAGGATCACAGCAGCTTTGTTTCTTGCTCTGTGTGAGTAGGAAGAGCTAGAGAAGCTCTGAGAGAGGCAAACCATGTCCCAGATGTTTGGGAAGTGCCCACCCAGCTGGGTTTCACTTCAGTACCCATGCAGCGCTCAGAGCCTGGCGTTGTTTGCAGGCTCTCACCCAGGAGCTGTTGCTTCTTTCCCTCCAACTGCAGCACTACAAACATGCACAGGGCCAGGAGAGCTGCAGCTGCTGCCTGCAGGGGCTTGTGCCTCTTTGCACAGAGCAGGTTGAGGTGCCAGCATGGTCGCTAACCCTGGAGGAGAGAGCCTGCCCTGCCTTGTCACAAATTCCAGCCGTGAGGTCCAGTGCGCTCCAAGGATGGGACAGGACAAACAGGGAAGGGAGAAAAAGTGGGCACATTCTTGTAGTCAAACCCATTAGTGCTGTAGATTTCATTGTATTGTAGAATCCTTGAAAGCAGCTTTTTGAGAACTCCAACTTCTTGTTACTAGATACTGCATATCTAGGGATGGTTCTGCTGCTGAGAATGCCGAGTTCATAGTGAAAACAATGGTCAGGACTCTAAATTCCCACCCTGAACATGATAGTCTTGTTTGGAAGGTGCTAGAACTCAGCTTAAAACATGCAGTTTCTGCCTCCCAGGAAATAATTATTCAGTGGATAAATTTTTAAAGCAGCTAAGTTTTAGGAGGCCTTCTCTAGGCAATGAAGGTCCTTCTCTTGATCTGCCTGTGCTCCATCTGTGGAAGTGCATTGTCCTGTTTTCTCGAGTTTACTCTTCTTCTGCCACTTTTAATCTATGGTTAAATGCTTTTACTTGGCTGTGTAACTTTCCTCATAAAACACTTTAAATATTTTAGTTTGGGATGTAAGGTTATATAATTAATGTTTTTTTTTTATCCTCAATGATCAACCAGGCAATGTAATATATGTTGTAGATTATATTCCACTTTCTTTGCTTATCATTCTTTTTTTATTAAATACTCCATGTAATGATGCATTTTACTAATTAGCTCAAAGTTACCACAGGCATTAACTATATTACATCCATTATTGGTGTCTCATTGCATGGTCTAAAAGTAGAATCTGTATCTTTCCTGATGTTGTTCACAGCTTTGTGTATTGCTCTGAGGTTTGAGCCCAAATCAGTCATCCTTTTGTTAACTTAAATAATAATATTTATTTGTCTTGTCTGTTAAGATCTAGATAACTTGATTCTTTCTGCCTTTTGCCCTTTTAGCTTTCTGACCTAATTTTTCAGAATTTTTAAGTAATACAAGAATCCTTGTAGCAAAAGTGGTAATTGATATATTTAATCATGTTCTCCTGAGCTGTAGGAAAGCATTGAATATAAGGTTGTGTTTTCACTGGTAAGTGAAATAAACCAAAATCACAGAACCACCACAATATAAAAATCTTAGTTTTTCATTGGAATCACGTTTTCTTAGCTGGCCATGGTATCTCTGAACTGCTCAAGATAAAGTGGCATGTCCCTGACTGTATAGGCTCCACTTGGCTCTCAGCTACACAAATTATGGTCTATATTCACACTGAAAGTCAAAAAAAATAGAAGTTAAGGGTGTCTACTTCATGTATAAACATGGAATTTACTGTTGAATTTAGATTTTTGATTCAATAAGGATCATTATAGGAAGCAACACCATCACCCATTGAATCTCACCAGGAAAGCAGAACAAGGTCCTGATGATCCCACAGATCAGGGGCTCTCCTTTCATCATAGTGGATATTAATAGACATTTGTCTGTCTCTAAGGAATATGCCTTTGGTAAATTTCCTGGCTGGATTTCTGTGGAAGTCTTAAAGAAAAAATTTGTGATTGTGGCAGTTCTTCACTCTGAACATGATGGTACCAGGCCCCATGTGTGCAGTGAATCCTGCCTTTCCTCGGAGAGGGATACTCACTTCCAGCAGCTAAAAAAGCTTCACTTGATCTCAGTAAATGAAACATCTTTGCAGTAGCATGAGGCCTCTTAAGGGCAGGGCAGGGTATGGAGGGTTTCAGTAAAAAATCTGTGATGTTGATAAAGGGGTTCTTCCTCTTTGTTGGACTTGCACTGTACCTCCAAACCATAGCTGGAATGGATTCATCTTGACCTTTCTTAAAAGCTCATTGATTTTCTTTATATCAGGAATATGTGTAGAGCAAGGAATGGTTATTGCTATAATCTGGCTCCAAAATTGTGGTTTGGGATCAATTAGCAGGTCATGAAGAGCTTCTGGAAGGATATGGCTCAGCACAGCTTCCCAGTAAAGCATAATGCCTGTATTCCAAAGGTGTGAGTGCCCTCCTGCTCCCTGGCAATAAAATATCCACTTCACATGGCCTATGTTAAATAGCTGTTTATTACAGTGGCACTTTCCTCCACTAAACCTGAGACAATCAATCTTCTGGGTTTTAAAAGCCTTCATTTTTTAATTAACATTAGTGCCAATCTACCTGGAAGAAATGTGGAATTTTCCTTGCCATTTAATCTTATGTGATGTTCACAGTGTAAAAACCAAACAGCAAGTGTTCTGCAAGTTCTTAGAACCCAGGACTTGTCCCTGACCAATACAGTAAGATCCAACTTTGAAAATGGATGGGAGGGGATATTACATTCTAAATTTTATCATTCCTTTGAAAGAGAAAAAAAATCAAAACAAACCAAAAGCATATGTCATTGTTTTTTCCCCTCCAAACCAAGATTATTTGCACAACTGTGCTGAAAGATATGATTCAGGAAAGTCACATTATTCACAAGCTAGAAATGACACTTTTCCTGAGCACTGTAGGAAGAGCAGGCTTTCATCTGCAACCTGCTATTTATTTCTATAATCCACACAAGAAACAGCCATCACCCAGCTCTGTGAAAAGTGCCTTAGCAAGGCAGACAAGACACACTAAAAAAGAAGCAATTGCTGCTGTTTTCCCAGGGAATATGCCAGCCTTTACAGGACACAGTCGTGGTATGATAATGATGCAGCTTATCTGAGACAGTCAGTTTAATGTATTCTATTCTTTTCTTTGAGGTGTCAGTCTTTAAATCTAATGGTGACAGTCAAGTTTAGGAGCAAGATTTTTATTCAGAGTCAGCCTACCTGAACAATGCAAGAGGGCAAGATGCACTATGGACTTGGCACAGCTTCTCAACATCTCTGTCCCTTCCCCAGCTTGGTTCCACCCTTCTGCTGCAGAGCCCTCAGCAAGAAGGAATGCCCTTTGGCCAGACAGTAAAATAGCAATGAGGAAGCACAGTCCTTGCAAAAGCATTTGGAATTTGCTGCCAAATCTTGTTTTGAATCTATCTGCTTTAATACATCATGCACTGAGAAGCAGAATGGTGACCCAAATGTAACCATGCACGTGGGTGCAGACTGAAGTTTTAATTGCTATCAGTGCCTTTAGTGCTATTAGTAAGAATATTCTTCTGGTTTGTCTTCAATCCATACCTGCTGCCACTGTAATTTCATATAACATCATCAATGCCAATTTATCAAAACTGAGTGGCACTGAGAATCATGTTTTATTTCAGTAGCTTCTAGAGACAGGCATTATCTTGCTCTTCTGAGAAAAAAATTGCTAGAAACTTGCAATAAAAAATCCTTTCAGTAAATGTTGTTTGTTTCTAGGATACAATGATTGCACATCTCACAATGCTTCTTAGTCTTACAATGTTTTTGTCTTAAATTAACCTGGATAGCTGAAGTTTTGATTGCTTCTGATAAGTTACCATTGCTATCATTCAAGCTTACTTTGCCTGCCTTGCTTGTGGAGTTTGTTACCCCAAGATAAAATGCAGTGATTTCAGTGATTTGAAGGACCATGTGGTCATTCTGCATCTTATTTGGAAAGCATCCCTGATCTTTAAAAAAAAATAAATCTGAAAACAAACCAAAAAACCAACAAACTCATCCCATGTATTCCAGATTTGGGTCTTGCTTATTTTCTGCATTCTTTAAAGAGAAGTGTAGTGACTGTGTAAACTGGATGCAGAATGAACAAACTGTATTTTTTCTTTGGTCTCACCTTAATTGCCTCTGCTTGTGTGCAACATGACACAGGTTTGATTCATTCAGAATTGTCACTTTTATAATTAAAAAGAGGTGTTACCAAAAGAGTAGATTCACTGCTGGGACTGAATTGCAGAGCGTGTTTAATTATCATTCCTTCTTTCTAGCTATTATAACATATTATTAATTCAGTTTCTCAAAATATCCTTTTCATTTACAGCCATTGATGGAATAAAATGTGACACAATTTGTTTTCTTTTCTGCTAAGTAGATGATGTACTCTAACAAGAGCAGGTCGACATGACCTTAGCTGTAGTTATACCACATGATAACTACAATATGGCCTTATCAGAATCTCCTACTCTTTTATGTGATTGAAAATTCCAAAAGAGAAACTAATGTGTTTGAGTAGACCCTCTCCCCTGCTAACAAGAGAAAACAAATGTAGTTCTAAATTTCTAGATAATATCTGTCTGGGATTCTTCCTAGGTGAAGTTAAAAGTAGAAGGAAAAAGAAATGTAAAAGGAGCATGAGAAATAAATTAAAGAAGTTGTTAGAGAAATTATGTGACTTTCAAACTATGTAGAAAATACTATTTGTTTATGGGCTTGCAACAGAACATTTTAAAATTTTGTGTGGGTTTTTATTTGTTTTGTTTTCCTTTTCCATTTTTTATGGTAATGAGCTTTACACAGCCTTTTGAACTATGACCAATTTACTGGATTTTTGAACTTTACAGTATAGTCACAGGGTGTCTTAGCCTACAATTTAACTAAACTCTAATGTAAATCAGTAGGACTGTGTTACCATGAAACCAATTTATTTTACCATCCAAAGTGTCTGAGAAGGAGGTGGATAGACCTAATTTGGCAATGGTTTCCTGGCACCAGGCACACAGATAAAATTACTGTCTTTACATCCAGACTACTTTTTGTTCCCTTTGATGCAATGGAAAGCTGCACCTTATGGAGATGTCAGCTCCCAGGAGTAACAAACACCAGCTCTGAGTGCAGCATTTGAGGAGTTACTCACTGTTAGTTGAGCACTGAGAATCTTTTCTGTGCTCTTGACAAAGGTGGAGTAAAACAGTCTGTGACCCAAAGATTTTGCACTCAAATGGGTGGATAATTCCAATGTCCTTGAATACCTGGGGACTCATCTAAGCTAGGGAGCTGCTCCTTCTTTCTTTTTCTTCCTTTCCTTTCCTTTCCTTTCCTTTCCTTTCCTTTCCTTTCCTTTCCTTTCCTTTCCTTTCCTTTCCTTTCCTTTCCTTTCCTTTCCTTTCCTTTCCTTTCCTTTCCTTTCCTTTCCTTTCCTTTCCTTTCCTTTCCTTTCCTTTCCTTTCCTTTCCTTTCCTTTCCTTTCCTTTCCTTTCCTTTCCTTTCCTTTCCTTTCCTTTCCTTTCCTTTCCTTTCCTTTCCTTTCCTTTCCTTTCCTTTCCTTTCCTTTCCTTTCCTTTCCTTTCCTTTCCTTTCCTTTCCTTTCCTTTCCTTTCCTTTCCTTTCCTTTCCTTTCCTTTTTCCTTTCCTTTTTCCTTTCCTTTTTCCTTTCCTTTCCTTTCCTGTTTCCTTTCCTTTTTCCTTTCCTTTTTCCTTTCCTTTTTCCTTTCCTTTTTCCTTTCCTTTTTCCTTTCCTTTTTCCTTTCCTTTTTCCTTTCCTTTTTCCTTTCCTTTTTCCTTTCCTTTTTCCTTTCCTTTTTCCTTTCCTTTTTCCTTTCCTTTTTCCTTTCCTTTCCTTTCCTTTCCTTTCCTTTCCTTTCCTTTCCTTCTATCTGGAGTGATAGCTGGAAGCCAAGAAGGATAACACCAGGCAACCACAGGAAATCCTGGAGAGCAGTGGATTCTAATTTCCATTTGAAATCACAATTTGTTATTATGGTGTCTTTGACTCTACACATCTGGAAAAGATCAAGGATTTGAGATTACTGACTTTGCTCTCTTGGCTCCAAAGAGAATACTGCAATAAGTTGTTTTGTAAAGCTGTTACTAGACTCATTTCCTAACACAGATTTTAAGAATATTTGTTTCAATATCTCAAGTTTAGTCTTGAAGAACTTAAGTATGTGCTGATGACATAGAAAAGAAGGAGATATAAAAATAGTGTTATGAGAATTAGTAAGAATTTCCCTCTTTCTTCTGTTATCTGGAGAATACACTCAACAGAGTGCCCTTTTCCATCAGGTTACCTGAAACTTAGGCTGTGGTATTTATGGAGGTAGAACATGAGAAAGAATGAGAGACAATTGTTTAAATAGAAAATATCAGGGAAGACCAAAGCTTGCAGTGATTGTCCAGTGAAGCCTCCCAGTTCCAGCAGCCCCACATCCAGGAAGATCACCTGTATCCCATTTTTTTGTCACTGACACCAACTAGCAGAGAAGGGGCTGTCTACACTATCATTCTCTCATGTCCTCAAAACAGGGAGGCTGCATTTTGGGCAGTGAGATATGGCTTCAGTAACACAAATGGTCCCACACCAGCCCTCAGGATCTGCTTGGGAATTCTCTGGGATGGTGCAAGGTGGCTCAGAAAAAATCAAGCCACATACAAACTATTTAACTTTATAAACAATTGAGGTCCAGTGTCCAGACACTACTTAAATTGCTAATTTAGATAGAGTCAGAGAGAATCAGTGAATCAAATTATACATAGGGGGAGCTTTGCATGTGTTTTTTTAAAAAATAAATCAAGCATTTTAAATCCACAATTTGGTATTGGTATAACTTCTCAATAGAATAATAGGAAAATCGGTCAAGCTTTGTGATTTTCATGCACAGAAATCCAGTAGTTATTTTCTTTCTATAGCAATATAAAGGAAGAAAAAAGGATCCCAGTTAAACTGGCTGTATTTGAGCAAGGGCATATGCTTTACACACAATTCTATAAAGAAAAGCTCTCATTCTTTAATGAAAATCTCTTTATTATTCCACCCGAGTCCTCATCCATTGTAGAGCAAGTAAAGATCACCCTCAAACCTAGGGAAGGAAAGTATTTAAGATCTGAGACATTTTACAGATAGTGTTGAAGACTCAGATGCTTCCTTCATATCTATTAGAACTGAGATATGCTGTACATTGCCAGGTTATTGTTGAGTTGAGCTGATGTTAGAGATTTACACTGTTCCTGACAGCATGCAAGTTATTCAACTATTGATACAACAACAACAACAACAAAAAAAAAAAAAAAAAAAAAACAAAACAAAAAAACAAAAAACTCAAAGCCTTAATGTTTAAATATTTTTTTGCATTGAATCAGCCTTTGAGATAGGAGGGGCTTAATGAGAATAAGAGGGAAAATATAACTCTTGTAAAGTCCAGGAAATTCTGAATTAGAGATTCTCTTTGGGCATAAAATCTGCTATTAATGTTTAAATGCTAAGAGATGTTGTGTCATTTTAAACATGCAGTTTTGCTTTTGGCCTTAATGAACTGATGTAATCAGACACACCACTGTAGCCACTGACTTCATGCAGGAAACAATTCTGGCTTCCTTCCTTCCTGTGTGTCTGACTGTGCCTGTTGTCATGCTGCCGTTGGAATGTCTTTTCTTCATCCACCCTACTTAATTGAAGATTGTTGATATTTTAAATAAGCATTTTATATAATTATTATTTAATATTAAGCCCAGACAAGGTCCAGAGACAACACCCCCACCACACCCCAGGCCATGCACCCACTGCAATGTAAGGCTTGGGGAAAAGTACAGGAGGACTGTTTGGAGATGCTGATGAATGTTATGGAGTGGAAATTCAGTCATAAGATCTAATGACTGTCTAACTGACAGTAAAATTCGGAAATTTAGGAGCATTATTTCAAGTTTATTACAGAAGATCCAAACAATAAATTATTACCCCCAGTTTTTAGAATGAGCATCTCTCTTCATGATAAATGAATAGGTCTTTGAGGTTTATGCACCTTTTCATACTCATCAGTGTAGTGGGGGTCATAAAAAGGGATTGTGGTGGCAGTGTGCTTTAGATGTTAAATATTTATAAAAAATGCATAGTATAATTTTGTGTGCACTCACCTTTTAGGGGAAAAAATGTCATCCTTATATATGGCTTCACTGCCTGTGTAAACCATGGATCACCTACTCTTCCAGTTCATGTGAGCCTAGTTTCCCTGATATGAAATAAAAAATGCTATCCTACAAGTGCTGAGGATCAGGCCTGGTCCATTTGCCATTAAATAATGAATTTTGCATTGTTCAGGGGCTTTTCTGGGTTTGCATCACTCTTTGGAACCCTTCATGTTTACCCTGGCCTCTCTTTTGTCTTCCCTTTAGTCTCAGGCCTTTCAATTCTGCTTCCTGTACTAATACAGGTCTTTATGTCATTGAAAATCAACAATTCCAGAGCAGTGCCCTGCCAGAGCAGAGCGGATCAATGACCCAGGAGCAGCACGTTCCAGCTCAATGGTGCACAAGTCATTTTGACTTCCACTCTCCGGTGCCCGGCTTCCAAAGGAGCAACCCTTTTGCCCGGTATATTAACTTCTGGAAACTCCTTGTTAATCACTCTATCTGCTGTTCCTGCTCTGAATTTTCTGCTAAGACCTGAGTGCAGTTTTTCATCAGGCTAGAACACTTTTTTTCTGCCTTTTTTTCCATCTTGTCATGTGCTGTCAGTCAGATCAGCAGCGCTGCTGAGGTGTTCTGCACAGCCGTGCTGGGACATAGTGCTGACAGCCATGTTTACCTTATGGAGACCCAGATAACTCTTGGAAAATAAGAATCCTAACAGTGTAAAATGACACCCCTTTACTAACAGGACAAATCATACATTTAAAAGAAAAGAAAAAAGAAACACATATATAAAATGTTCTCCAAAACATGAAGAAATTTAGTATCACCAGAGATAATAGTATCATCAAACCCTTTCCTTTTTGGCCTTTTTAGAAAGAATACACTATTAAAACCTAATATTAGAAGGATGGAATATCTAAAGGCAGTAATTAAGATTTTGCATGTAGTCTTTCACTGAGGTTGATTGATGGGGTTAAAGTCAGAGGGATCCCTAGACTTTAAGGGTGCAGGGTCTTCCCATGGCTTTGGAATTACCACACAGCAGTTTGGCACATGGGTTTAGGAGACTCTTGGCTTGGAGTTATGCCTTTCTTTGCAGTTATTCCTGAAGTCTGCCTCCTTTCATCAGGGAATTCACTGAGACAGAGGGGGGAGGTGTTTGTGTGTGAATGTAGAAGGAGTTTAACCACTGAGGCAGGAACTTTTCAGCTCAAATATTTCAAATTATAACTTTTTTCCTGCAATAAAGGAAGTTATGCATTTAGTCTGGGGAGATGTCTCAACCTTTTTCTCAAGAAATAGAAAATCTTTTTATGATACAATTGGGATTTATGATTGCAAGAAGGAACAACTGGGGCTCTAGAGAAAGACGTAATGCTGTTTCATGGAGGATTTGGATATTTTGAAATTTGATCTTGCTCCAAGTCAGAAGGAAAACAAAAGTGTTCAAATTTTTATGAAAGAAAAGCAAAACCTGATGCCAGGAAAGTCTGTTAAAGCTCTGACATTCTCCTTCTGAAACTGACTGACAAAAGATGGGATGTCTTTCCACCATGTCTTTGCTGAGCTGGAATATTTGTCTCAAGCATTAACAAAATAACAAGATAGGAGAATTCCAAAGGGGAAAAATTGTCTATAGGAATTTATTGACCATAGTGTGAACACAGCTTTTCACTGAAATCACAAGATACTCTTTTCCTCAAGGGAAATTAGAGCTTTTCACACATTCTCCAGTGGGGTGCTGAAAGAGGCAGGAGAAACAGAGGTCTATCACATTTATAAATAGCTGAATTGAATAAAAAAACCCTCAAACCCATCGCACAACAACTCATAGTTTAGAGACACGTTATCTTCCTTCCACTGGAGCGGCCTCATTTCCAGCAGAAGGTCGGAATGTCCAGGCAGGACAGTGTGTGACACCAGGCTGTAGTCATTGTCCCAATCCCCGACAGACTCCTTGCCCTGGGAAAACCTGGTCATGTTTGTTGCCTCAGCATAAAGCAGCCACGTTGTTTTGCCAGGATGTGGACTTTTTCCAATAGGTTTTTGTCAGGATTTCTCTCTGGTTAGAGCAAAGCCCAGAGTGGAGAGGGCTGTGTGCTCACAGTGGTGTGGTGCCCTTCCTCCTCCAACAGCCCCATCCCACATCACCCAGCTGGACTGGACCAGATTCCCTGCCCAGGGATGGACCAGCCTGGCCATCTCCAGCCTGAGGGAAGCCTTCCAATGCCCCTGGAAACACCATGGCCTTTGGTGGTTCCTGTGGACAAACCACAAACCCAACCAGGGACAAAGAAATCCATCATCAGCTTTGGATTGAGAATAAATAATACTAATAATATGTAAAGAGCATCAACTGGACGTGGAGAGGAACTGCCACTTCACCATGAAGGATGCTCTTGGATATACAAGAACATAATTCACAACAATATCCTTAAAAAGATAGAAAGAATTTAAATGCATGTGTATGCTTGGGTATTTAATGCACCATGCAGGCATAGTATTTCTTTCATATTTTAAACACAAATCATAGCATCTTCTTTAATGGGCAGAGATCCTTGGCAATGATGGATTTTTATGGCAAATAGCACTACTGTGCCATGCTTCTTCGTTAAAGCCCTGATTCAGCAAAGCAATTAAACATATGCTTAAATTTAAATATCTGAATAATCCCCAAACTTTCTGGTGCTGTACATGTGCTTAATATTCTGTAGATCCATAAGGAATTTGCTTGAAGTGGGTCATTCACACCAAATATAATAGCTCTCCAGATAGAAGATATCTTGCCCAAAAGAACTGGTTAAAACATTAGATGCTTTATTAGCCCTGCATTAGTAATTTTAATTTTCACTGCCTCTTTGATTGTGAAGAATGAATGTGTGTGCACACATGAAGTCAAGACCTGAAAAAATGATGAAGGTAAAAAAAAATAAAGGGACATTGTGGGTTCAGGACATCTATAATAAACTCAAGCTTCATCAGCATTTCTAAGTTTTTTTAACCAAGAAATATTGATTCATGTTTATTATATTTTATGGCACTTTACAACAATTTATAACACTTACATTAAGGAATAGATGGGCTGGGATAAAAGCCAATGTGAGTATGAAAAAGATGAAGTGCTGTCAGGAATAGCAACTTTCAAGTATCAGGTACAGCCCTTGTTTTTACACTTTATCTCCCCTATTTAATATAGGATGGAATACTATTCATGATTAATTTTAAAATACAAATTCTAGAAGAAGACTTGCTGTAGAATGGCCACCTAAAAGAAGACCTTAGCAACAGTACTGCTTCAATAAAAAGTCATTTGTAAAATATTCTCAAGGTATCTATAACCAAAGAATATATCTATAGTAAATATTGTGCTGAACCCAGTTGAAAATTTTCAAGAATTGGTGAGTTTGTGTTCCAAAGTCAAACTAACCACTTAATTTTTTTTTTCCACCAGAGCTGATCATCTTAGAAACCAAGATAAATTAGTTAGAAAACCAGTTTTGTGAACAAAATTCCTTCTTGCTATGTTACCATAGATATTTATACAAAGATATGAATGTTCATGTTCCACTGTGGAAAATGCTAAATGAACTGAAGTCTTATAGGCTTGTTGCCCTATGGAGAGACCTTATTCTTTATGCATGCAAACATGTAGCAAAATGGTAAAGAAATGGTCATGTGATGACATGGCTCATCTGATTCATCACTTTGAAGGCATATATTCTGGGAGAATGAAATATTTTCAGTGTCATCAGGCATGAAACAACAGTCAACTGATGTTGCAGATTGTTACAGTGATAGAAAATCAGCT
The DNA here is from genome assembly GCF_027887145.1 of Ammospiza caudacuta. Classification (NCBI taxonomy): domain Eukaryota; kingdom Metazoa; phylum Chordata; class Aves; order Passeriformes; family Passerellidae; genus Ammospiza; species Ammospiza caudacuta. Next base: position 11,303,046 of record NC_080594.1, read on the forward strand.
AAACACAACAAATATGGAAAAGGGAAGACACGAAATCATCCAACAGCCATCTGACACAGCAAGCCACAGGGCTGTCCTTTGACAGTGTCCTTTGTGCTGCTGCAATGTCCACTTCTCCATTTCCTCACCTTCTGTCACCCCTCTACTCATCACTGCAATAATTTTATCTGGGGAGGGTATTTAATGTCTTCTTCTTGGTTGTGATGATGGCTGGCACCTACTCTTCAGCAGGGTGTGTGAGCAAGCATCCATCACACAATTTTAACAGCACAAAGTGCATCTTAATCAGAGACACCTCACACGTTTGACACAATCAATCAGCAGCATGCAAATTATAAATTATTTGCCTGAATGTATCACCAAAAGCTGTCATCAAAATTATTGTAGCAGTGCAGGTTTGTGTCCTGGTCCTACAGCCTGATTATCTCACCCAGGAGTCTTGCATCTGTTCAGGGTTGTATTATTTTCTCTCAGTCACAGCAGTTCAATGGTCCACCTACACGGAGCAGAATGTAAGACCGGGGCCCAAATTTATGCACCATCTGCCCTTGGTCATGCATGCCAACTTTTATAAAAATCAATCACTTTCTCTCTCTGAAGAGCTCCCACGTGAAAAATTTCCCCATGTAAGTTTGGAACTTACAATGTTACATTTTTTTAATGGTATGTTTTTACTGGGATTTTTTTTTCTCTGTGTGTGTGTGCTAATATTCAGCATGACATTATTTTGAGTGGAAGATGGCAACTCAGCCTGAGGCATGACAAAATAGTCAGAAACACACCACCTGCTGTGCCCCATTGCTTTAATATTGTACTGTTTAATAAGAAAATGACCCCAAGTGTTTGGATGACAACTCTAAAATGGACCATAAATATTCTGTACATAAGGAAAAGCTGAAAGCTAAAGTACACTGCCTAATATTGCTATGGTGCAAAAGGGAATAGGAATACATTCAATTTGCCTAAGTATCTAGTAGTGACAGCCACTAACATTTGTTTAGGACAAACACCAAGTGGATGTCTGCTTGTTAATAAACGAAGGAAAAGAAATATGAGTTACTGTGCAAATGGACATTAGAGGAGCACAGATTTTGGTTTGATGGATAAGACACATAAAGAACCCAATTCTGGGCACTGCTAAGTGATTCTTGCAAAATGCTGAGCCCCTGCTAATTTCAGTAGGAGCTGAGCAAGCTCAGCACCTGGCAAGGATGGGTCTCTCTATATTTAAATACAGAATGAACACTCATCTAAGTGGATTCACTTATGATAAGCTGATGCAGCCTAGAAATTACATGTTTGGTTAAATTGGGGTAATCACAAAGAGGGAGACGCTCAAACAGCGTTGATAATTGGTACAACAATGTCTGTTTCCTCTTTCTGATCTTGTGTCCTCCCTGAGGGTTCTCTCCTAGCCTGCATTAATTAAGAGGAGGCATGTGACATTTCCTACAGCCTTTGACACCGAGATGACCTTTCCCTAGGTTCCTCATGAACCCCTGCTGACATCAAACATGGTTTTTACTGTACAGGACCCTTTACCCACCAGACATTCATAAAAAAATATTGAATATTATTCCTGAGCAACTATTAGGATGCACAGAAAAAAAAGTTATGCTGTTATGACAAATGGCTGAATAGCTCATAGGGAATAATTTGTATGACTAACAGGAGCTTTTATTTCAGTGATCCAAGGACTTTTTAAAAAATTTATTCTCCACTTGAAATCATGCATTTGCTTGCTGCAAATAAGTATTGGTCATTAGATTTTTCTCCAGCCATCTGTCACAAGTGTGTGGCATTTAAACCTGCTAGACAGAAGGCCCAGAGGCCAGGGTTTTGCTTCCTGAGTGGCTACTGCAACTTTTTTGAATCCAGCTACCAATGAGAAGGTAGGTTCACTTTAGAGTTCCTTTATGATTTCTTAGATTTTTCCACAAAACAAAAACAAAAGACCAAAAAAAAAAAAAAACCAAAAAAACCAAAACAAACCAAAAAACAAACCAAAAAACCAAACCCAAAAAAAAACCCCAAAAACAAAACCCACCCAAAAATTTGAAATCATCAATGTCAGGTCTTGCAAAGCTGTTCCTTAGAACAAGCAGGGAAATTAAAACCAGAAAGAGCTTGTAGTTAAAACAGATGGAACATTTATCTTTTTTCCCAAATACCTACAGAGCAGTTTTTGACATATCCACCCCTGTTTGATCAATCACTCAACCATTTATTACTTTATTATAAACAGCAAGGTGTTGGGAGAAACGCCCCAAACTTTCGGCTCCCACCAAAATTAAAAGTCGAAATTCCATTATTTCACACACACACATAAAAAACAAAACAACCCCAAACCAAACAAACAAAAAGGAAAAAAAATCCCCAAAAGAACCCAACAGCTGAGGAAAATCAGGCATGTATGTGGCTGCATACCTAAGTCCTCCCTCAGTTATCTGTGTAGCCAGCAAACACAAGGCTCTGGCATCTGCTGTGGGAACACGAGGCCCTGGCGTGGGCAAGCTGGAAGGGGCCATGTGAGGCTGGAGCTCATGCTGCTGGTGCTGGTGGATCTTTGTGGGACACCTTGGCTCCAGGTTACCTCAGAGCAGCACACACACTGCTTGGCACGTGTTCCCAGCCTGCCAGAGAGCAGAAAAACAAAGTGTGGGGAGAGGCATGAGATTATGAAGTTACTCTGAAGTATATTCTCTTTGCAGATAGAAGTCTGTTGGCTCCATGTGGAAAATTCTCCTAGTAGTGTGTGGCATCATGGGGAGAAGCAACATGAAGTCACTGTTGATAAAAGAGGAATAAAAGCAGACAAGACACTGCTGCTTCTGCTTGGATTTTCTTTTCATTCTGTACCTGCTGGCCCCTGCAACAAACAGTTTTCCACAGACTGCAGTTTGTTATCCTGATGGAACTCCTCCCTGCAGTGATTTGCTGGGCATTTACAGTGCAATTACCCCTCCTTGTCTTTCTTGTTTGTGCTAGCTGAGGGTCAAGCCAGCTTTATGTAAAGCCAGAGAGGAACACGGGTAAGGCTGGGGTCAGTTCCAGTTCCCAGGGATCTCTCCTGATCCCTGAACCTCTGAGCTGTGCCTTGGAGCAGAGTTCCTGCAGGGCTGTGGTGCAGTGCTGGTGCAACAGAGCTGCATTCTGTGCCATTGGAGGGAGGAGTGGGTGCCCTGCACCTCTGGACAGACACACAGACACAGGGACAGCCCATTGCCAAAGGACAGAGGTCTCCTCTGCAACCTGAGGTAGCCCTGGGTCACACTCTGGACTCTTGCCCTCACAAATGTTGCTGCGGAGGGCAACAAGAGTCCATGCAGCTGAAAGGTCCCAATTAGGTCAACAGCATCCAAAACACATCCAGAAGTATCCATTTCCATGGGTTTTTCCATTCCAGTGTTTTTTTCCAAAATCATTTCCCTGTTAGATTCTCTGATGTTCAGCTGGACATTGCTGGTGCTGTAAACACTCTCTGGCACTTAGGGAGAGTCAGCAAAGCAGAGTGGCTCAATCACAGGGGGCTGAGATCCCTCTTGCAACATGCTGCTGTTCCACTGAATACACCAGCAAAGAAATCTGTGTGGGTGGGATTTGCATTGCCCTTTTACCTGTTTCTCCTCTGTGGGCTCCGCTCCTGATCCACAGCATTCCTGCTCTGGGCATCATCCCTCCTCGTTGCAGGCCTGCTTGTTTGAATGTGGCTGCTTTATTTTAGCATCATTTTTAGGGGTTCTCACTTGCTCCCCATTCTGCTTGCTTTTACTCCAATTCATACAGACCCTTGTGTGCCAATTCCTTTCATCCCAAAGCACACCACTTTTTCAGTTGCTGGTTTGTTTCCTTTTTTTTTTTGGTGTTTTTTCCCCTCTCCCACTGGCAGGTCACTTGCATTAGAGGAAAACTCCTCTACTTTTATCACTACATGGCATAAAGCCAATTGAGTTCAACAAGGCCTTTCTAGATCTGAGCATAGATAGCTGGTTCATCTTTGCTGGAAATAACTGGCACAAACAAATCCTCAAAGGGAGTTCTTAATGAGATTTGAGCTGAAAGGCTCATCTTTGGGTCTGTGCACATTTTGTCAGTAGATATTGTCACAAAAGCTGTATGGTCATAAAGAGCCATTGACAAGACTCACACAGCCACTTGATCACTTATTTTACTATTATCTTCATTCTCAAGAAGTAAAAAAAAAATGACATGGCTATTTTAAAATTATACAAGTACAGGAAGGTACATGCTGAGTGGTTTAAAAATATTCTTTTAAAATCATATATAAATTAAAAGCTGCTTAATTTAAGAATGTATCCTTGGCTGAGGTACTTCATATTGAAAAGTGGTTACTCAGCATATAAAGTACATAAGTACTTTCCATAAGTATTTTTATGACATAACAAATTTTTTTCAATCGTTATTTACCTAATATTTCTGATGGCCATTACAGTTTATCAAATCAATAGTCAATGTTCCTAAAAGTCACTTAATTCAGATTTATGTAATCCACATTATAGAAAAGATCAGTTAATGTATATTTCCTCAGATAGCTTAATAACTCTCTTGAAACTGCTAAGATCCTCTACTTGCAGTCATGTGCATTTCTATGAAGGCTTTCACCTTATTTAAATCCCTTAAAACCCAAAGAAATTCATGCCACCAAACTTCACTGAGCTGCTGACAAGTCATGTCTGGTGATCAGGACTTTTGACAAGTTCTTGAATACTGAGGGGGGCAGGGTAATACATAGATTTACCTTTAAGAATTTGTCAGCTTGAAAGATGTGGTTTTACACCTTTTCTGTTTTCCCCTGATTCCACTGTGCTGGGTCACAACTGCTGGGTTTTCAGTTGTATGGTTTCATGGACCGCACTTTGCTCATCAACTGAATTTTAATTAATGACAAGAATGCCTACTGCCCAACTAGGTATTCTTTGAAGCTTTAAATTAAAATACCTTAGCTACTTGGCTTAATAACACTTTAGTGCCTTAAAATTACAGACTTTGTGTTTATACTACAAGCTCTGTCATGCTACAATTGAATATGCCCATTAGCATGCGTGGAGCAGGATGTTACTGCAAGAAAGATCTTTTTCAGAGTAAGAACTTGATCCTAAAATCTGCAGTCGTGGGAGAGCAATTCCATTTGATTTTAGTGGGTTTGAGTAGGTGACTAGTGATATTTGTGGGGACACTGCAGGGTCATGTCTTGTTTTGGTTGCTGTTTAAATGTCAGCTTTTGTCAACAGCTACAGCAGCAGTATTAAGGACCTGTACATCTTTATCCTCACAATAAGGATACTTCTACTCTATCCTACCCTTTGAAATGTTTATTGAGGTCTGAGACTGCAGGCACCTCAGTGTTTCTTTTAGATGTGCAGCAGTCATGTTTGCTAACATCACACTGTTGAAATTTTGAATGTACAAAAACCAAGTGGAAAAAAGGGGAAAATAAAAAAAGCTTTGGTTTCACTTGCAGGGTGCTGGGGTTTTTTTCAGTTTTTGTTTGTTTGTTTGTCTGATTGTGGGTTTTTTTCCCAATAACAACCATAATAGCCTCTGTGGATGAGTGCATAGCAAAGATGTGCAGGCACACAGGGAAGCAGAATCTCGCAGAGCCACAGTGGGGTTTTCCATTCAGTTCAGGCTGAAGTGAGCCATGCAGAAAGAGGAAGAGTTGGCTTGTCTCAGCCCAGGCCCCATGTCCTCACAGTTCACGTGGCTCTAGGAATGCTTTGGCCACAAAATGAGTTTGGTCAGCTGACCTCAGGGCAGGCTGATTAGGGAAAGGGATGTGTGCAAACAGGGAGAGAGGTAAAACTGGGAAATAGTTCTGTGGCTGAGACGCCCTTCTGGAGACTGCTGAGAAAACTGGAACAGGCTGGAAATGCACAGACCCTAGAAGAGAAAGCCATGGGAACAGATACTGTCTGATCTGAAGGGGAAGGCATGTGTAAGGGAAAGACCTTAACTTGCTGTTGATTCAGATTCAGGGATTACTTCAGAAGGGTTAGGAAATGTAATCGATAAAGTGCACAAGTGCCATATTTTTATGTGTTTGGGTGTTTCTTGAGGCAAGCTGATGTAAGATACAATTGGAGTTTAGAACCCTTCAAAGGTCATATTTCTGTTTGTTTCTCTTGCCGCATGTCCCAGAAGAACATACTGTAACCCTAGTTCACCCTGGGTAAACACAGTTGTGGAGCCTAAAACCATCAAAACCCTGTAGTCCAGTCCTGCAGGTGTTACAGATCCATACTCAGATGCCCACCAATGAAGGGAGGATGTAAAGAGTGGGGTGAAACAGAGGGATGCCACCAAACCAGGTTCAGACTAGACAGCATCTGAGATCCCTTCTCTGAATACAGTCAGGGTGTACTCCACAGTGGAAATCTCCCCAGGGAAGTGACTGGAGCTTTAAGAGACAAAAAGGGTTCAAAAAAAAAACCAAAGAGAACAAATCTGTGGCTTTGGGAAATCTGTCTCCACGTAGTGTTTGACACTGCTTGGATCCCACACTCCATACAGAGCAACTGTTTCCCCCATAGTCATTTATATAATTATAACCTTGCTTCATCCTTTCACCTTCAGAGTGGGAGGTTTTGTAATCCTTGCTAATTTCAGACAGATCTCCCACCGTTTCATGAGGAACATTTTATATAACACAAGTATTGCTGTGTGGCTAATGTCTCTAAAGCTGTGTTTGAATATTTCATGGATAGTGGGTTATTTTCCTTCCTTCAGAAGTTGAAAATAAACCAAATATTTTGTACTGCTCACACAGTTAAAATTTGGACATTTCAGGAAGCAGATGTGACAAGGGCTAGACCTAATGGGCACTTTACTGGTGGCTGGGTGGTCAGTGCTTAAATCAGCTAATTATAAAACAGATATCAATTCAACAAAGACAGTGAGACCTGATAGTCACACAAATCTATCCTCAGGTTCAAACACGACATGGTCAGCAAAGTCAGGCCACATGGATGTATATAAGGTTTTACTTCACAGTTTAAGTGCTGATAGTTTTCCAGATTTATTTCTTCTTTAAAACTAAGCTGTGGTTTCTTGTCTAGTTTTTGACTTCTCCAGCAATTTATTAAATATTTTGTTTATCTTCCCTCCTTTGACAGCACTTTATCAGTGCTTGAATGAAGATGACATCCAAGAAAACCTTCTTTTTGCTACTAGTTTGCCAGGAGCTGAAACCAGCTTTCTGGTATGATATCAATAAAATCTGTAATTGGAGAGAAAGTACCCAAAAAGGGCATTTTTTCACTTTGTAAATAAATAAGAGATGTGAAGAGGTAGGCAGAAAACAGTCAAGTGCACTATGAATCACTGCAGGGGTGCAAACAAAATTCCTTAATGACAGAGTTCTCACTGACAAATTCTGTTTGTTTTTGCCTCTAGAGCTGTCTCTGCTAATGATGAGCAACTCTGCTTGGAACTTATTTGCATGAAGTATTGTACAGTGCACACTGTGCATGAGTGGATGAGAGAAAGGAGGCAAGGCTACCCTGGGACTGTATCCCCATGACAACCCCACTTAAGGAATTGCTAAGAACCAGAGAATATTGAACAAAATGTCCCTTCCAGTATAGCTAGAGGAGCACCAGCATGGACATTGTCACACAGCACTGCTGGGAAGGAAGATTTGAGGAAAGACCTTTGGATGGAATTAGTCTGATTAAATGTAGGTTTCCACCTCTGTGCTAATCAAATTTGGCTTCATGTAGTGGTGGGAAATACAGGAGTTCATTTTCCCAGATGAATTTCCTATTGAGGAAAATTATAAGGGGAGTCTTTACAGATTGGTTTAGAGTTAAACATTTCAACTGGAGACACCTAAGATGTCATAAATACTTAATCCCCCCTTGTATATTCTCTGCTATGATGGAACATAATTGCAGAGAAATTCAGAGACAATAAAGTTGTTTTGTACAAAGAAAAAGCCATACCATGCCAGTAGGATTGTTACACTAAGTCAGATCCTTCTTTTTCATAGACTGCTGATAACCTAAGTGAGGGAAGTTCCCTCACTGTAAAACAATGCACATGAACACCCAGAAAATAAAATGTCCATTTCATTTTTAATAATTGGTGTGTCAGTGATTCACAGCCCACAGTGAATTGAGATGTATTTATTTAATGGGTTAATAATTTTAATGATTAATTTCACTTTAGATTAGAAATTCAATTCAATGTCTGTGTCACACTTCAGACTTAGAAGAAACTGGTTGCAAGGTTTTGCTCTCACACTTGACAGGTCAGAGCCCCAAAATGTTTCTATAAGTGTCTCTGTTGAGGCAGATGGGACTGCTGAAAATAGGAGAAACAAGGCTTGGTACAATTATTTAAAAGGTACAGAGTTGCTTAATGGATTGATAGGCTATGTCTAAACTGTATAATGGGGAGCTGGAGTCTACTCTGCCTGGACCCCACATTGGGATGAAATCCAGGTGTGCAACTTTCTGTCTCGGTCTGAACAGCACCCTGGAGCCTGTTGGAAGAGAATTTGGAAACTGGGGTGTTTTCTGACAGTTACCCACCATAAAGCACTCAGCATGTGGCAGAAAAATGCACAATCTTGCAGGTTTTGTTGAGATGCAGACTGAGCTTTTGTGTTGAGTCTCAATTCGTGATCATGTGGTAATAATTAAGTGGCTTTCATTTGAAATCTGAATGCGTAAAAGTGATCAGAGTTAAAATTCATCTTCTCTCAGATGGGCTTGTCTCTGTAACACATTCATACACAAACAAGTCACTGCAGCAGTAGTGACTGAGAAGACAAGCAAGAATTTAATTAATTATGAGTATTAGTTTTTCCCATAGATGTGCCCTGTTTGATCTGAAGAAGGCTTGGAGTGCGGGAGGGGAGAAATTAAAGAAAAGTTTGGGCTACTTGTGGGTTGTATGGTTAAAGAAAACATTTTAGTATTCAGAACTCTTGGGCTGCCAGGCTCCTTAAACACTATGTGAAAAAGGAAAGTTTTTTACTTTTTAGGGTTTGTTTTTAAGAAAAATAAAAGCCAGTAAATTTCAGGGCAAGAACTGATCCATAATCAGCAGGATCTTTCAGTTGAACTAAATGTCTATCAGCATAAGTCAAAACAAGGGATCATAGTGATCATAATGTGAAGATTCCCAAACCTGGAGTTCATCCAGCACCTGCAAATGGAGTTCTGAATTTCCAGATTCCCTCTTCCTTTAGTATCCATCCAGTATCCCATCTTACAAAAGAGCTTCTTCTCTAAGCACCCATGTTGAGGCAGAGGAAAATGCAACTGATATTAAACCCTCATATTCAGGGGAATGGACAGCTTATTCCTGTGCAACTAGTCTGGAAGCTTTCATGCTGAACTACTGTTTATGAACTCTAAAGGAACTTATTTCAGCTGGATAATGGTTAATTTACAGCCAGAGCTTAAAAGGGCAGAAAAAGATAGCAGCACAATTGGGTTCAGTGCATGATGGGGAAAAATAAATATCTCACAGAAAGAGATATCTGAAATTCAGATCACATTGAGATGCAAAGAAAGCTGTGAAAAGCAGTAGGAGGGTGATTGTATTCCAATTAGATTTCTTCTGCTCATATAAAACAGGCTTGGACTGAAAGTTAATCATCTGATTTATGGATCTTGGGAGGAGCGAAGCCCTACAAACTCCTGAACAATGAGAGGCAAATGAGATGGAGGGGAAGAAAAATGGAATATTTCTGAGACTGTGCTTCTGGGGAAAAACAAGGACAACAAAGTCTAAACATGCTCTTGGTTTAAAAATTTACCTTAGGGCTCTTCTCTTACACTCATGCTTGTGCTATACAAAAACACTGCCTTTTTGAGCAAAGCAGTGAAAAGCAACTCATAATTTCACATGCCACAATCTTTTGGGCACATGATAAATATATTTCTACAAGGTTCCTGCAGGACCTTCCAGAGTTATGTTGCTGTGGTGGATTAGTTCATTTATATGACGGGTCATAAGCAATCTGACACCTGATCTGACCTTGTGTCTCATGTAAAAGTGTGTCCATTCCTCAGCTGAATCCCTTAAAAGCATTCCATGGGCAAGTTGTATGAAAATTGCTGCCAGCCAAAGGGGAACAGCAGGATTTGTGTAACAGCCATGCTTGGGGACAGGGCTTGGAGCACTCTCAGGTCAGTGACAGGAGGACTGCCTGGCACCAGCTAATATCCACTTCTATGCTCTTGTTTTTCCTTCATTTAATCCATCAGTAACTGGTGCTCAGAAATATAATACCAGGGGCATTTGTGAGATGACCAAGAGATGTGATGATGTGCCACAGATGCCATTTCTTTCTGCCATTCTTGAGTGTAGGGCTCCTGCCCAGACCTGCTGCTGGGTCTGATATGCAGCAAAACTCAGCCCAAGCAGGACAAAGATGGTAATGGTAAACAGAGGGCAGTACTCTCAAAACTTTTCAGCATTTTCCCTTCAGATGAAGACATAGCTGTGACCAGTAAATCACATCCATGGTTAGGTCACTTTTGTAGCATTTTCCACCAAGAAAGGTAAAATACTTTTCTTCATCAGGTTTTACTAATGCTTCTAGTTCAACCCTAAGCCTGTAATCTGGAGTTCCCTTTTCCACTGCAATGCACTCCAAGTCCAGCCTGAACTTTCAATCTTTAGCTTGATTATAATGCAGGGTGAATGTCTGGCCCAGACACCCAGGTAGAACCTCAAAGTTTGCAAGCTGACATCTGGGCATCAGTTATTAGCACCTTTTACACCTTTAGTGAGCATGTTCCAACATGAAGCTCTTTACAGCCTCCAGGTGGTGGGGAATGCTCTCTCTTAACCAATAAAGGACCTTTCCCCTGGTTTCTGTGGTAGTTTGCACAGAGTGCTGACACAAGGTCAAAATTTGGATCCTGATTTTCATTTCCTTGTCTGCATACCAAATACATAAACCTTTTCCAGAGAGCTCTTGATAATCTTCAGTCTTAACCTACAGACCCAGAACAGCTTCCCACCTTTCAGTGGGAAAGGCTCGATATCTCTTTCCCAGCAAGCAACAAACACTGACATAACATTTTTCTGCTGCTGCTCTGCTCCTGTGCAACAGGAAGCAGAGCTTATTCCCTAATTGATTATTTCTATAATCTTAATAAGGACTATTTATAGTCTGAAATTGTCTTTAGCAGCCATCTGTTCCTTATGCTGCTCCATGCATGCCCTCATTCCGGACCTGAAGTAACCATCCTTTCTTCAAGCAAGGGAGATTTAAATATTCATGTTGGCTAGGTCTTGAAGAAACTCTTAATTGGTATCACAATCTCCCACACAGAGGTGGTTTATTCCTCCTTTAGACTCTCAGCATTTGAAATATTTACTGTAGTCAATGAGGACATGTCTTGCCTCACAGGAGATAAAATCTATTTCTTGAAAAAAAATCCATGTGTTCAGGCTTGCATTTCTGAAGAGCACTGAAACTTCCACCACTTGAAATGCAAAATGAGACATACCCAGGACAGCATGTTAGGCTAATTATGTGTTTTTCTGTAACTGTGACCGTGTTGCCACCGGGGTCACATTAGGGAAGGTGCAGAAATCCTGGTGATGGGAAAGCTGCATTCACTCCTGTTTTGAATTCCTGAGGTTTCTCAGTCATCCATTCTTTCTGGTGACTGCGAACTGAGGACTTGAGCCAGCACCTTGTGCACTGGTATCCTGTACTATCTGAGATACCCTAAGGTGGGTGTCCAGCCTGGGATTAAGGTGCCAATCCACAAAACCCCCATTCCTCAGCCAGATCCGCCAGCTTTGCAGGATGCTCCCAAACAACCCACACTGAACTGAGCTGTGAACCCTGAACCCTCTTCCTCCAGCTGCACCACTTCATCTCCTGCTCTTCAAATGGAACAACAGACACAAAGAGCTAAAATGTTGGTGCAATTCATGAGCTTCCTCCTTCAAAAGAAATTGTACACCCCACCACCTAGTCATAGCAATCTGCTGAACAAGCACCTAGTGTAGGCCAATAAATGAAAGGAAACTCAGGGGTCAGTGCAGGTCATTATTTTCACATACCTTTGAATAATGAGGGCATCACATGTCAGCCAGAGGAGAACAAAATGTCACATTCTCTAGCTAGAGGTCATCATCGGTCATAGGTCATGGAAGGGAGGCCAGGAAATAACCTATGGGGTTAGGATGAGTGCACAAAGAAAGGGCAACAAATGTCAATGAAAGCATGCAGCTGTTGTGAGATGAAACAACTGAGGCACCCTTTTGTGCTGACACAGGCTTAAAAAATGTCTTTGCTGACATTTTTTTTTTTTAGCTGGCACTTTTATAGGACATTGACATTAATGTACCCAGCCCTGAATTAGCCTTTTCTGAAAGCAACAGTTTGGAAGTTAAGTGCAGCATTTTCCAAAGAATCATAAGCATGGCATTTTTATTTCATGTGATTGATGTTACAGTGGACTTCCAGCACCAAATTTTAGTTTGATTCTCAATCATTGCATCTGTGCAGTATGATAGCAATCAGAAACAAATGGAGGTGGCAGTCTGCATTGCAGAAAGGTCTTCTGGAAATTCTTTCTGCCTTTACCAACAGTCAGATGTGTCATTTCATGTTTAATCCATTGCATTGCATTTATTTGATTGTTTTAATTAATGGATTTCAAAAAGGTTGATTTCAGGTTTGCCCCTGCAGTGGTGACAAGCACTTGCAGGGTAATCATACAGGAAAATAATAATGAGCAGTTCAGGAATGTGTGGAAATATGTCCAAACTGAGACATAATTTCTGATGAATGAGCTGCACACTTGACTCATCTGTCTTTTGCTTTCTCTTCTGCTGAACAGCAGCACAATACCATTTTCTCTTGTCATTGTGGGTATAAACCTGACAGTCTTCATGAAATAACATGATGGTGCCAGGAATGCATGTCAGTTGAAGGATTTCTGCATCTCCCATGCTATCTTCTTGGAGAGCACATGGAAAGAGACTGTCAGAAAACCCACACCAAATCAGGAATATTTTGCATTGATATCTTCAGTGTGGCTGGGCAACTTTGCAGGATGGAAGCCTTCAAAAATAGTTAAACTCATGATGAGATACCCATGGTGAAATATCGTATATTTACATTAAATTACAAAACAGTAAGAGAGTGTGATCCAGAGAGAGGAGAATGGTAAACTGGAATACACAATTGCTACCTTTTATTTTAAATTCTTCCAGTTGGTTATTTTATGACATAGGACTGAGATAAAGACCCTCTCTCTGCTTCAGTAGTGCTTCCTGATCAAAGAACACTGACATCTGTTTGGAAATTCTCAGGTGACACTAACTTTCAAATTATTCCTGTTGCTGACTTGGCAGTCAAGTTTTTCTTCAGAAGTTCAATAGTTGAGGTGAATAGTTGGTTTCTTGGTTCACTTTATGTATAAGAAATTGTTTAAAAATAAAACAAGAAAGCATCTCAGCTCTAGGGTTCCAATTTTGTGCTTTGCACTCATCATTGGCTGCAGTTTCTGATCTGAATCACACCACTCACACCCCTTTTTTTTTTATGAATTTCCAAACATTTATAAAAATTGTTTTGTTTATTTATTTGTTTGTTTGTAGGTTTGTTGGGGTTTTTTAATGATGTCAAAATTAGTTTTGCAAAGATGCAAACACCTGCTCAGATTTGCACACCACTAATAGTCCCAGGGAAGCCACAAATATAACTCAGTGCAAGCCCTCTAAAATCTGGACACCAATGCTTTGGTTTCTGTCTGTAACAGGAAATTTAAGGGATTTTTCCCTGTAAATTTCAGCAGGAAAGAGCCTCATAAGAATGAGGAATCTATGCAAATTCTAACAGACTGAATAATCATTTCATCAGACTCTATTCTGACTGGGCTTATTTGCAAGTTGTATTTATTTTAATTATGCTTTGTATCTATTCACTCTTCCTTATTTGGGGTGTGTAACTGGCCACCTAAGAAACATACCATTCTTTCAGCTGCCAGGTTGACTATTAGGGAAACACTTTTCAGGCAGGTTTGACTGAAATGTGTTTGCAAGAGTATTTGAGGAGAGAATACACTTTCTCCAACTTCCCTGTAAACAAAAGCCACTCTGATTAATGTTAACAGGGAAGAGGCTGTAACATATTCAAATGTGGCTGAATTGGAGTTTCAGAGTTTGCAAACACTCCCACAAAGCATTTACCCATTCCTCCTTACATCTATGTATAATTCTACTCTCAGTAAGCACAAAGGTTCTAGGGCTTTTTTATTCTGAGCACCTGCAAAGCAGTATCCAAGAAATCTCCTTTCCAATCACAGTTCTGTGCTTTTCCTGCTCTGTTTAAACAGATCAGTTAAATTAGAAACAAAGTGAACTGGCTTTACAGTGTCTGAAGTGAATAGTCCATGCATCAGAGATTTACTTTTCTTTTCATTACCTAAGACCAAAATAAGTTAGCTTTGGTTAGAAATATTTTAGAAAAATACTGTCCAAAGCCCAAAGGATCCTTAAATTTTTTTTTTTTTTGAGAATGATCTTTGCCAAGCCTGAATTCTGATTCAGCAGAATCAATAAATAAATAAGATTGTCTTTAGCTTGCAGAAAACTGCAATCAGTGTGCTGCCATGACCCATCAAACAAGCAAAGGGCACTGGCCAATGCAGTCCATTTCATTGTCATTTCTGGTATTATGGTGACTCTGGGCAACACCCAAGGAAGGTGAGTCAGAACTCTACAATAAATATTGTGGATCGAATGCTGAAGAGACTTTGCCCTTACAAGTACATTATATAATACTAAATATATATATATATATGCTAGTGCTGAGTTAAAAAAGAAGTCAGTGACTTTAGCATGTCATATCTATATGGAGGTCATTGAACTTTCTTTGAAAAGTAATTTTTTTTCCAATGTCATCTGCTTTTCTCATGATTTTTGCCCCACTCAACCCATATAAAATGGATGTGTACTCAATCTTGAACTAAGCATGCTTGCAGTGATTGAGATATGTCTAAGGTCAGAGCTTACAAAAATTCATAAGGGAAGCAGCAGGCAAAAAGAGAGGGTTTTTTTAAAGAGAGTTCAGGAGCCTCTGTATGAATTGGGCATGACATATTCATGTTACTGACTTCATTTATTTAATGTGGCTCCAAATAATTGATACCAGTGCAGTGATAAAAGTACAGAGACTTCACTGCCAGAATTGTGATAATGAAGAGCCTCCCTGCTGATTTCATTCATGGGGCTGCTAGTCTGCTGGGAAGGACCTCTGATGAAAACTGGGCTGCAGCAAATGCCATAAAATAATCAAAGGCACAGAGCCCTTTACCTGAAGGGAGCTCAGTCTGGGAGTGATTCAGGCCAGCAGAGGGAAAAGAGGGAAAATTGCATTAGCTGACAAACCAGGCACCTCTTTTTAAAAAATCTGATCCAAATTGTGAGGACTGTGTTATGTACAGAAATCTTCCACGTCTTTGGAACAGATCAAATTGCATGGCTCCAACAGTTAGTTAGCTGGTGTACCAACAGTGCTGCTTACCCCACTGAATGCAGTCCAAGCTTATTTTATCCTCATCTACCAGCCATTAGTTCTCTCTGCCTCAGACTGTGAGCTCTCAGAAGCTGTCTTTTTGTTATGTGCTTAGCACAATGGGCTCCCTGTTTGGGCTGTAGAAAACAATCCTGTAGGCTCAGGACAGCCATGCAGTGCTGAAACACAGTTAATGTCAAGAATCCTAGAAAGGAACTGAATATTAATATGAATCTAAAATCCTTTCTAAGCAAGGACCTCATTTGTCAACTCTGCTCATTTGTTTCACTTCATGTAAGTGTGTCAATGGTTGATTAAAATTCATAAATGTGCAGCAGAGTTACTAGATAAATGTTGAGTTATTGTTTACATATCAGAGTGCAGTGAAGGCAGGAGCCTGGATGTGGAAAACTGTGTCAGGAGGAAAAGACCATAGGATGAGTCACTGCCAGGACAGACTCACCAAACAATCCTCAATGTCCCTGGGCAAACTCTGCTGGTGGTTAATTATCTGTTACAATATCAAAAAAAAAAAAAAAAAGAAAAAGAAAAAAAAAAAAAAAGAAGCTTATAGCCCATGTTTACTGAGCTCCAGCTTCCAGTGACTGCTTGATGATTTTCTTCTTCCAGTGATGTCTTGATGATTTTCTTTCCTGCTAGATAAAAGCTTCTGCCATCAGAAATGTCCTGCTTGTGTGGGTGATTGAGAATTATCAAGTTACCTAAATTCCCCTTGCTGTGCTTTCTCTTTATTACATCCATGTTACCCAGCTGTCTTTATGTCTCCAGATGAAAAATCTGGGTCACAGCACTCTGTTTTTCCCAGTCTTGAAATTTCTGTGCAGTGTTTAAGGATAACTCCATCCTGTGTCTTTAGCTACTCTTTCAAAACTCCTACATCGGCAAGTCTAGTAAAAATTTGTCACAAATAACCCTTTGCTAATCCTAAAACAAAAGGCATTTCAGGTGAGTTCATAGGCACCTAGAAGTTCTTCTGCAATTGAGTTGTTGGGATTTGCCAACAGAAGCCAAAGTCACAGCTGCTGAGTGCAGTTATGGGTCACACATACTGAAGTGGATGCAGAATTAGAAAAGGCTTTTGTTTCTGGATTTGCAGAATTAGAAAAGGCTTTTGCTTCTGGAGTTTAACTTGATTTTTTAATCATGTACCTTGGTGTGCTGCATTCTTTGGATTGGACAGATGGACAATTTCAGACTAGAGCTGTATCTGTGCTTGCAGCAGAATCTGAAAACTGGTTTTCAGAGTTTTGGTGTGAAGAGAAGTGGCCTCTGGGATGACAAAGACAGAGTTATTGCAAATGTGGCTCATTAATCACATGTGCAACCGTTCTTTGGGCAAAGGATTCAGAGAGAGCTGATTGCAGCTGAATCTCAGTATGGGACAGAACTGCAGCAATGCTGAGACACCTTCCCACAGCTGAGTGAGAACAAAAACATCCACACAAATAGGCAACAGTGAACATTGTGTGCTATCCAAATATTGCCACTAACATTGTGCTGGCTGCACTTCTGTTGACAGAGCTTTCTAATAGAGGAGGGAGAAAATTTGGGCAAGAAGGGCATAATGTGATGTGCATGTAATGATACCACTGCTCTCATGTCTGTTCTTTAAAAGGAAGAAATGTCGACACTTCTTCCCATTAGTTAAGCTGTTGAACTTCTAAGACCTGGGCCTTGCCCAGAGTGCAAGATTTATATTGCTGAGTAAAAAAGGGCCAGGGGGCAGCTAAGCACAGGCTCCAGACTGGGGACACTGCTGAACTGATGGCTCACATCTGTCTCTGTCTGGCACCTCTCCGATGAGCTCTGCCCAGGGACACTTTGGATTCACTTTGGGAGGTTGCTCACCCCATGATCTTGGCTAACAATGACCTCACTGCACTGAGCCTGGTTTCCTCCAGCCCACACAGTGCTCTGCTGCACCTTTGCACCCTCCAGTAGGACAACCCTGAGGCAAAGTGCAAAAGCAGCTCTTGGGCAGTCCTGTGGCCCTGCTGCACGTGCTTGGAACAGTGTCCCTGTCCCAAACAGCATGAGAGGAGCTGGGGACAAAGGAGCAAGCACTGTGTAGTGATGGAACAGCCAGTCTGCTGTGGTGGGCCAGCAGCCCTGATGAGTTTAGCAGCCAGTGCCACTCCTCCCTTTGTGCCAGGTACTGTCCCCTGGCTGTCCTTTGCTTGGCTGTGCAGTATCATCCAAACTGTCCAAAGGCCAAACTCAAAAGTCCAGGGCTATCCAGTGAGAAAGTCTGTGTTAAATGAGTACATCTGGGGTTAGGCGTTCACCTGACAGCAAGAACATTCCCAAACAGAACTTAATCATTACGTTATGATAGCTATGTCTATTCCTAATCCAGCCGGGAGAATTGTAATGGTTAATTTACAGTGATGTTTTCATTAAAGCCATTTCTCCCTGGCAAATCTAATTATGACAAATTGTTTGAATAGATAATGAGAAATAAATTATGTTATTTGAATAAATAACAGTAATATAATGGTAACAATTGCAATTGAAAAGCAAAAGAGCACCACAGCAAAACAATGTCTTGCTTTTGAAATAATATGCACAAAATATTTTGCTTTATTAAAAAACAGCTGGTATTAGAAATAGAAAATAAAAGGATTCAAGGAAGGACCAAATATCAACATATTTGGATTCAAAAATTTTGGGCAAAGTAATTATCTTCAATACTTAATTTTTCCCCATGTTTGAAATATATTTTGGGTTTTTCCCCACTTAATTTAAAGTGGATACTTAATATGATCTTTTATATGTCAGAACTTTTCAATCCTGACATTTTTAATGGAACAGAAAATCCATTTGACAATAGACTTTAATTTGTGCGCTTTTGAATTGTTGTATCAGCTTTTGGCTTCTCGCTCATAATGTCACTTAGCCATGGCACTCCTCGTTCTTGAAAGAACAACTATTGCAAATACACAATACTTTTAAAACACCAAAGGGTGGGTGAGCACTGTCTGTGTTCCTTGCATCAGCTGTCTGCAGAAGCAGGGCACAGGGATAAACAAAAGCACCAGCTAGAAGGCTTCTCCAGGGCAAGCTCCTGTCCATTTGCACTCACTGCTCTCTCTCCTTGAGCAGGAGCAGTCAACACAAGTCAGCTCCAAGGAAATCACTGCCACTATCAGCCTGGCTAGCATCAAACTGGATCCTACAGATTAAGAGCCTGATGCAATTTCATCTTGAAAATGACTAAGTCAGGACTTGGAGTGATTGCTCTGGAAAGCAGAGGTTCAGCTAAAACCAGCTCCAGTTGCCAGTAATGCATTGATTTAGTATGCCAGCTATAGCATCGATTATCTTCTGCCTGATTCAGCCCTCAGATTCCTATCTACTGGAAGAGCAGAAAACCCTCTCTCATGAAAATTATTTCTCCATCTTCCCACCAAATAAACCCCCTCCAAATTGAAAGAATGCTTTGCTGTAGTCAGAGTCAATTCCAATGTCCAGAGCTTCATGTTTCTCAAGTAAGGTTTCCAGCAAGGGTTGCACAAACTAATAGGGTCAATTGAGGGCACACCTGCAAATGCAAGGGTATTGACTACAGGCAAGTTAACCTCTCTGGCCATGATCTAACCCATCCAATCCACTGCCCTTTCCCCCCTTAGTAATAAGGCAGCTGGACTCCTTAAGGAATATGTTTTAATTTATTTTACATTATGGACATTTCCTCCTGATGTTACTATATGTTAGACTTGCTAAACATGAGTATAGCAGTTAGACAATTTTTAAAAGCTAATTGTATTTCTTGTGCTAATGAATAATTCATAGATAATCATATAAATCCACTCTCCACATTGATGTTTTATTTTGCATACTAATCTGAACATTTTGCATTTTCCAGGTTTTGATCTACAGATGATCTTTGATATTGACCTATTCACGAATACAGAGGTTTAGTTGCCCTCAGTGTCTGGGGTTTTTCTAATGGAGCCAAATAGTGAATAGCCAAACAGTGAATTTAATTAATATATGAGATAGGCTTTGTCTCAGGACATCTTGTCCAACAAACCCTCTGGTTGTTACTTACCAAAGGCCTTCAAAAGATTTGTTGAGGACCGCTGTAGATATCTCTGCAGGTGACACACAATACCTGTGTACCAGATTTCACACCCTAACTTTTACTCTGCAGTTTTTTCTACTAATTTAATGCATTCAGAACCCCCAGGAAAGTAATAGAAAGGGAAGGATGTTACCTTGATCTAGAGAACAAAGCACTGGCAGTTGTATAATGCTAGGGGCAGACTGAACATCATCATACAAGTGAGGCAATGCATGCAGTCATTATGTCCAATATCTGGTCCCTCCTGTGCTAGAAATAGTTTATGTTTTCAAGGTTCTCACCAGCTTTAATCAACACAGTGGCTTAAAATTCAAATAGTGAACAATCTGTGTTGTTTAATTACAATTTTTTAGGATTTGGTATTGGATGAGAGTGAGTTAAAGTTGTGTCAAGGGAAGCAATTCTGTGGGAATTTGACTAGTAAGCCAGCTTTTGCAGCAGTTTTGTTATTTGCAAACCTCAGTCATAGCAAGCTTTGCCCATGAGGATTCCAACTGGAACTGCTTAATATTATCAAGCTGGTGGCTAAAAGATATGCTGAAAATTACACCATAGTTTATCCATTTACATCACTGTGTTGAAAGCAGAATATTTTTCGCTGATACAGGGATCAGGTTTTTTTTAATAAGAATAATTAATCTTGAAGAATAATGAAACAAGGCCTTACTGAAGCAAGGAGATTTCCTAAAAGAAATTGGCTGTGAGCCTGAAGAGCAGAGGTGTATGTAGTTCATGAGGTGG
This sequence comes from Ammospiza caudacuta, assembly GCF_027887145.1. Taxonomy (NCBI): domain Eukaryota; kingdom Metazoa; phylum Chordata; class Aves; order Passeriformes; family Passerellidae; genus Ammospiza; species Ammospiza caudacuta. The sequence continues at coordinate 11,323,412 of NC_080594.1, forward strand.
AGAAATGGAAAGTGAGCTTTCCCCGAAGCAAGCTGTGAAATCCTGACCTGGTGTGTTCCTGTGTTCCTGACTTCTGGAAATGCAAACCTGACTGTATAGAACAACAGCTTTGCCTGTTATGAAAGCATAATTAGACCAGAGAGACACATTTTTAGGGGAATTTAAAGATTGAATGGTCCTTTAGACTGATCACTTGAAATTTGACCATTGTCATTTTCAGCATTGAAGTCTCCGCCTCTTAGAAAGATCAGGAGAGATTTTGAGAGATGGAAAAACACTGCTACACATCTGGCTAGGTGAACAGTATCTGATGTAACTTCTGCTAACATGCACAGATTTTATGATCATGCCTATAACCAGGAGGCTGAGGGGAAAATGTTAATTAATCTGAAGGAAAAAAAGCATTGCCAGAGGCCAGCTGCTGTCTGAATTGATAGAGTAGCTCCAGCACTGTGATTTGCAACGTGTAGATCCGGCAAGACTCCTCTCTGCAGTTTCATCTCTCAGGCACCCCAGGAGTGCTTTAACTGCTGTCAGGGAAAAGCTCCATCCCAACAAAAACTTTCTTGGTTTAGGGGCTGGCCAGAGTGAGGGTCTGTCTGCAATGTGGCTGCAAACTGGCTGCGGATGTCGGCTTTGTCTCACTATGAACTGAGTGCTATTGTTAGCAGATACCCTATGAACTTGTGCTGGGCTTGGAATCCAGTTCACAGCCCTTCCCCTCATTCAGCAGGCCCAGAATTAACAGGTGGTAAGGGAAAAAAAGGGGATGCAGTAATGATGACAAGGATGCACCTCTGTCATGCAGAGAGATCTGTGTTGCTTAAAGAACTTCCTCTGCAGAATGTGGCGTCTGAGAGAAAAGAGCCTGGCCTGGCTTTCAGGTCCCTCAGGAGCTCTGCTGAAGAGATACATCTTCTCAGTGAAGTTTGGCATCATCCAGACTGCAAATATAGATGTTTGATTGCAGGTTTAAGCGTTTTCTTTTCAGACTTCAGTACTAATTCTTAGACTTTTTATCCCTAATTCTGCCCTTTGAGCAGTTGTGTCAAGCACAGCACTAAACAATTCACTCCCTATTTTAATAATATGGTCTCTCTAATCACTGAAACAAATGAACCAAAGTAACTTTCAATTTAACTTTGATCCTTATCTTTCAGCTTGCTTAAACTTCGTAATCCTGTGCCTTTCCAACATCAAGAGCTCTGTGCCTAAAGGAGCTGCAATTCACAGACATATCTGGATCAGAGAAGCTTATCTCCTTAACACAATACCTGCCATATTGGTAAGCCTAAAGTTACATATCTTTACCTCAGTATACATTCTATAAACAAATTTTAAACCTTTTGAAAATTAACCATTTAAGCATTTGAAAATTTCTCTGGTAATTTATCACCTAATCTTATATGATGAACTGTTGGAAAGAACTAAATATGTAGTAATTAGTCTAATATCTAATCTAATATTGCATCGTTATTTTAATATGCGGCAAGGGTTGCATGTTAAATTTCTGTCATCTCAGAGGGACTTGTTTATAGGATTTCCAGAAGGAGAATGAAGGGCCATGCAATCAATAGCTTTGAAGCTGAGAAAGAGTCACCATGAGGTCACTCTTTGACAGATAAATGATGAATTTTTAAGGGTGATGCTTTATTCTGTGACCTTTTGACTTTCAGAACTGCCCTTGTAGCAGAGCCATGAGCTTCAGCAAATAAGTGAAATGTGAAAAACAGAAAACAAGGCTTATTATTTGACCTGCTTGTTAGGAAAAGCTTTTTGTGTGGGGACTAAGAAAATCCTTGGATTGGGGTTGTTGCTTTCTAACTAGCATCAGAAAATAAAGCTTGCATTATGTCAAGCTCATCCTAATGACTACGACTCTTCATGCTCGTGTAAAAGCTGCACAGTTAGACCAGGACCATGAGGTAATGTACAGTAAATAGAGGATGATGTTAGAGAAGAGATCTTGCTGACAGGAATAATGTGATTCAGCTGCTAATGACTCAGGGCTTTAAGAAGTGTTTTGGAGTCGACTTCAATTTACAATTCTCCTTTGAATTGCACTTGCCTATCATTAAAGCCTCCCAGCTGAAAGCCTCTCTCACACACCTCAGGACAGGATAGCATCCTGCCAGGAGGAGATGTGGGTAGTGTTTCACTCAGAGTGATAAATATTCCCACAGGTACAATAAAGCCCCAGTTGCCATGGATGGTATGGATGGGCCACCCAAGGTGATGGCCAGCCCCTCCTCCAGCAGCCCTGCCACCACTGTGTCCTGGAACCAGGGCACATCTGGATGTTCCTCTTGGCATTTCTCAACTTTGGTCATCTTCAAAGTTCCCTGCAGAAAATCTATTTCCAACCCCTACAAATAATTGAGAATAACTAAAATATGTATTTTTTGATTACCTAGCTAAGTCTTTCCTAACACTTTTTTTAAATTGCATCTTAGCAAGCTGCTCCTACAAGACCAAAAGCCTTTCAAATATAAGCTGAGCCCTTTTGTTCTTCTTGATTTTAGTGAGATTTCTCTCAGGTGCTGGAAAAATGGAGAATAGAAGTGTTGATAAAATTCTGCTGCAGCCTGTGTTTCTGGGCTCTCAGCCATGTTGCAAACCCCTCAAAATTTTGTGGTCTCCTAAGTCTGTGGTAGTCCATATGAAAGGACCATCCTGGAAATCTCAACCCTAGAAATCTGGATTCCTTAGTAGCCTGTAGGCAGGAAGAAAAGCAGCTTCCAGTGGCCACCTTTTCTAGCAGAGCTTCATCTAAATTCATGTATTTCTGAAAAAAAACATTCTGCTATTTAAAATTTTGCACATTTAATAGAAAAGGAAACCAGATCTGATTTTATGGAAATCTCCAGATATCTCTATGCTTTGCCTGGATGGAAAAGAGCTATGAGTGTTTGCAGAATCAGAGACCAACTTATGAAATATACCTCAGGATGATTATCATGAGGCTTCAGTTTGCCTATCTATACATTGTGAACAACTTAGATGAACATTGGACCTCTCACCCTCATTAACATCTGAAGGGTGCTTGAGCGTCACTGGATGTGCAAAGAATGTCTCCTCTCATGCCTGCAGTGGGACATGCCTTGTTTGTGAGGTTGTCTGTGAACCTCCAGACCTCACTTGTCTGATATAAGATTGCAGTTGGGCGGTTTTGATGTCTTAGGGAGATAACTTGAACTCCCCAAAGTAGAAAATCAAGTTGAAACTTATTTCTTTTATGTGGTGCCTTATGAATAGGTGCTGTGGGTGTTACGTTTAAGTACACGAGACTTGTACTTTTGGAAAACACCTTTAGCACAGTCTGTGGTGGGTGAGAAAGATTTCCCTGCAATCTTTGGTTCTCTTATTTTTCTCATCTTCTAAGATGAGGCTGTGTCAATGGGCTTTCCTGCAAGATGGGAAAGTTCATGTTCTGGGCTCAAGAGAGATGTGATTACTTTCCTTCTGTCTGTAAGGGCTAAACAGTTACTCAGATAACACAGGAAAAGTCCTCAATTACAATCAATTTTCTCTCCATCAAAAAGTAAAATTTGTGAATCTGTCATCTGTGTTGACTCAAAGACTGTATGTGATTCACTTCTGAACAGGAGACAAAGAAAGGGGAAAAGCAGCATTCCTGTAGTAGCTACAGTTACCAAATTCCCAGCAACTTATCAAATAGTCTCATTTCTTTAAATGTGTTAGGAACAGGCTCTTCCTCTCTGCCTGTTTGTATCCTCAGGTTGTAAAGGCAAAAGAAGGATTGCACCTCTTTCTTTTCTGCAAACTCAGCTCCCTCTCAGTCCCTTCTGATGGAGGTCTTTGGGCAATACGAGATATAAATATTTATTGCTCTGACATAGGAAAGAGTTTATTTCTCTTCCCAGGGGCAATGGCCCCATGAAACATTATGAGTTCTGAATGTTTTACTGCACAGTTACTCCACTACAAGTTCCACCTCTCTTCATTATACAGCAGCTGAACGTTACATTCCTCCTCAGGGATGCTGAAGTGCTCTCACACTTTTCCAGGGCACGCTTTTCTGGAGTCACACAAAGTTATTTTTTTACTGACTAGAGGATATAAACATCAGTGTGCCAACAGTATTTGAGGCCAAGTGTCTAAATTTGACCAAAGTGAGCAAACCATCTTCAAAACCTATTGCAATGAAGTTTGAAGTTATGTAGAGCTCTGTTTTACGGTACAGTCAGCCTAGTCTTATACAGAGAGATTTTTGCTTTTGAAAACTGAGAGCTGCCTGCTCACTCAGGAAGAACTTCCATGTAGCTGTTGGAGTCTTTGAGACTGCTCTCCTGGGCAGGAGTCAGTGGTGCTACAGTCACCTTCTCCAGTGTGAGACAGTTTTACTGCAAGAAGGACAGAGACTGCTCCAGTCCTTGTTGCAGACTCGCTCAGAGTGGATGGCTTTAAATAAACTCGGCAGGCCAATGTTTTCTGGCACGCCTCATAAATCTGCCTATATAAGTCTCAGTACATTCTGCCATCTATTACTCATGTCCATATTAGAGATAAAGTAATTCTCTTTGAAATTCTGCTGCTGCCAAAAAAACAGCACATCACACTGCAGGATAAATACTTCGTGTTACACCCTCTTTACTTTTGTGTTTGACCCTTGTGTGGGAAAAGGTGGGAAAACGTTGACAACTTCTCATTTTTTTGGGATGAATCCTGCAAACTTTGTGAGCCCAGGTGGAAGGGAAAGAAACTGATTTTGCAACACGTGAAGTGCATAATCTCTTTAGCACAATATTTTGGAATAATTCTTGCTCCTTTGGTGTACACCCCAAAGAAAATGTGTGCCAAATTAAAATCAATTAGCAGCATTTGTGGGTTAATTATAAAAAAATCAGTAGCTTACACAAGCTTTAAATAAGGCTCTGAATCTTTACTTCTCTAGAGACTTTGGGATAACCTTTGTGTGAAAGTTCTCATCTGGAAAATTTCTTACCTAATTTCAGGTTTCTTTCATTCCTCGCAGCTTGAGGACACCTTGCCTTTTCTCTGAGCCCAGTAGCTTGCAAGACGGAGGCTGCAGATGGCCATCAGGAAAGCAGGCAGTGCTGTTCAGGTAGTGAAAAATTAATCTAATCACTTTTGGGATCCATTTTAGACGACTAGGCAAAGCTTCAGCCATTTCCCTTGCTTGGGCCAGTGTGCTTTCTCTAATTAGAGGGGTAGGTTAAGTTATCTTCTCATTGCAGCAATTAACACTTGCAGTGACTGCCAGACAATTTTGTAATGACTCAGGAAGAGCATCCAACTTCAGAGAGTGTTCCTGTACTTCTTTGTCAGAGAGAAAAGTTCACATTTCAGTGAGGAACAAGCCACTCCAGAGTGCCATTAGGCCATCCTTGCTCATAGTGCACAGCGTGCTGTATATTAATGTTCTTGCTATAAATAAAACATTCAGTTTATCCCATACATCTGATTTTCACATCTAAGTGAACAGCCTTGGGTTAGAGTTGGGCATGTAGACAAAAAGCACCACAGCAAAGGTAGACAATGGACTACTCCACTTAATTCAGTGCAAATTAATCTTTCCTGTAGCAGTTTGCTGCAGTGAAATTCACCCATTTGGCTGCTGTATAAACACTGAGACTGCATGTAGCAATGCTAATGAATAGTTTCAGGCACTTATTTACAGAACCTAACTGAAAGAAAAACCAAATAAAATATCTGTACACTTGCAGTTTTTGCTGTATTTGAAAGCCAGAGATCTTCCTGTCTCCTGCCATCTCAGCAGCGATTTTCTGTGTCAAGCAATAGAGGCAGAGGAGCCTTGCTTCATCATCATGGCATGCATATTTGATAACTCACTTGTGCTCCATGTTACTCTTCCTTTCAAGAGATTTTAAGGGGAATAATTTCAGATACATGCAACTGTTGTCCTGCTTCTTCAGGGATTACCTTTTTTAGCTGCTGTCTTTTTACTCACTGTGTGTCAGAGCATACTTCATCTCACATGCTTCTCCTTCTAGGAGAGGTATGAACCATAATTAGGTGTTTGGGGCAATAGTCTGCTGTTAAGATACGTTTACACATTAACTTTTCAAAAATACAAACACATACCATGATTTTATAACAGGAAAATAGGCTGCATCACTTTTTATTTTCATTTGCTTCAGTGTGACTTAACAGTACCTGCCATCAGCATGAATTAAAAGTTGAACACATTTTAAACTTAGATAAGTATTTACATACATACTTGTATAGGTTTATTTGGATTGTTTAAAACTTGCATCATGGTCAAGGCTTCTGTTAATCCTGAACTATCCCAAAGAATTCTGCAGACACAAGCAAGAGAGGAATGTGGCCTGTGACATTGTATTGGCAAAAAGAAAAGGATTGTTGCAAATAAATTCTGAAAAAAAAAAAAAAAATTAAAAACTGAAACCAGTCATCTTTTAGTAGACACTGTTCTGGAAATCTTTACCCCCAAAGTGACAAACAAGCAAAGACAGGATTGTAATGGAATCATAACCAAAGCTTCTGCAATTTGCCAAAGAGATAACATTTAATAACATTAAGTGACAGTAATCTTGAAATTCTAATAATTTTTAAGGCCATCCACATTCAGAAAAAGGTTGAAAAACAACAGCACAAATTTATATGATTTTTTTGAAATTTTCCTGGTCTGTCTGGAAAGAGTATCCTGTTAAATAAAATATCATTAAAAGCCCCCTGCTAAGAAGCAGCCAAGTGATGCCCAGGGTCTAGCCACGTTTTAAAAATACATTGTCTACTTAGAATGGAATTCAATGAACATGGTTAATTCACTGTATATTCCTAAATAGCCAGACTGTGTCCCTAAAGCAAACATTGGAGGGCACATGGAAGAGCTGCAGTAGTCAAGTCAGACAAAAAAAAATGGATTAAAGTTTTAGCAAGTGGGCTAGAAAGAGCATAGGTCTCAGCCCAGCTAGATTCCAAAGACAGTAGTAAGACACTTTAATTACATGATTGATGTGGGCTTCAAAAGCAGGCACCAAATCCACAATGACCCCAAGGTCAGCAGCATTATCTGAAGGATAAAAGAAATAACACAAATGGAAACTACCACAGATGACACCTGAGACCTCTGCGCCAGTGAACTAATCAATAGCAACTCAGTTTTGTCTGTGTTAAGTTTAACAAAATTTGAAGTTACCCGTGATTAAATATCACAGAGGCAATTACACAAAACATCAAACTTCTTTGTAGACTCTGAAGGGACTGAGAGGATATCCGAATATCGTCTGCATACAAATGACACAGCAAACAGGGCAGCTGAATACTGTTAAGTAAGAGAAGGGTATAAACAGAAATCAAAATGGAAATAGAGGAGAATCACAGCTTTCCTAAAGAATGGATTCCCTCCAGCAGAAGTGAATTTTATCAATACATATGAAACAGTGAAAACAAACTAGTTCAAGCTCCCAAGTGGAATAAAAGAAAGGCCTGATAAATAGTCATTGGAAAGTCAACATCTAGTAAAATACATGAGCTGCTAAGTAATTTAAATATTTTATCCACCTTCATTAATATGTCTGGAAGCAAGAACTCCTGGTGAAAGAAGTGGCTGTATTCCATTTAAAAGGAAAAGCTTAATCTATGTAGATGTATCAGTGATGTGCTCAGCTTCTCTCTGTAGACATCTGAAGTATTGTTAAATTGCAATAATGCACTAATATGGAAAGACAATCTCTGATCAATGATTTTGTCTCTTGAAAGGCAGGGCAGCAATGACTTCCAGCATCTCATCTACCTCTGGAATTAGAAAAAGGCCAGGCACTGACAGAAAGTGGAGTTAGGTCACGGTTGAAGGAGTGAGAGTAACTTTGTGCACACATTCAGGCCAGATGGAAGCTCTACTTGACAGGGGGAACATCAGGATAAGAGTAAGAAGAACAAGCAAAGGTCTGCGAGTGGGAAAAGTTCCAGACAAACAGTGGCAACGGCCAAAAAAATCTAGGCCATTTCCAAAATTTAACCTGGGAATTAATAATGATTTATGGCTGTAAAACTGACGTTAATTGAAGCAATTTTAGCAGTATCCTTATCACTTCGATTTGATGCTATTACAGCTGGAAGGGAAGAGCATACAAATTACCCAGAGAAAGACTTTAAGCTCACCTATGGGGTTATTTTCCTATCATGTTCACATTTCTTGACCATGTTAGTGCAGGATCTGTGCCAAAAGCAGTCAGAATGGAATATGGATAGAGGATGAAATCTTACTAAAACGTAGAGGGATTGCAAGAAAGGACTGTAACAGAGTTCAACACAAGGCAATGTCAGGGATGACAGCTTAAAATGATCTCTGAAGTAAAAAGTTCAGAATATCAGGTACCTAAATAGAAACCTGCGTATAAAGGTTTACTGGAGATTTTATGTTGGTAGTTTTTTTGTTTTGGCTTTGTTTTTTTGGGTTTTTTAGAGATATCTAACTGATCCCAAATACAGAGAAAATAAATGCAAAGACAGTTGTTCCTAAAAAATCAATTCTTGATTTCTAATAAATCAGGACAGGGAGGAGGGATCAACCATGGACCATATGTTTCCTCTGCCACCTTGATTTAGTGGCAAAAATTGACCTTTGCTCTTGGGTTCAGAAGTCCAGGCCTTCTGTGAGCTTCCATAATGAGATGTCAGCTGTAAGGCAATAACGTAATGAAACTCAGGTGTGGATTTAGCAGGACAGCCAAGGGGGCTGTGACCTCCTTCTCTCCCTGCCATTCCCCTTCTTGATGCATTCTGCCAGTCCATCCCCATGCAGCACTGGGAATGGGGCTGCCTGCCTCCAGGTCCATGTGTTCCTTCTGTGAGTCCAGCAAGGAGGCAAGAGAGGCTCAGACCCTGCAGGAGAAGATCCAGGGCTCAGTTTTCCTGCATGGATCAGAGCCTTGGAATGGTGCCATCAGCCTCTGCTGTCTGCAGGATTGGGCTGTGAGAGCCTGGTGGGACTCCGAAATGCTTCCCAGCTCCAGGCACACATCGCAGCCATTGTAACAAATACTGAGCGCAGATTGTGAAGTTTTGCTTCCCATCTCTGCCTTCATGGCCTGATACCCACAGGAAGGAAAGTCCAGAAGGAGCATGGAAGGGCTAGGAGAGGGTTCAGCTTGCTCAGGTCAGGTCCCAGGTCTGGACAGTAGGTGCTTGTGGAGATTCAGCCACAGTGGGCGAAAACTTCTGTGCGTGATTCCATATGAGTAACCTAAAAACCAAGAGAAAGAATCAGTAACTTGAAAAAAAATTGTCTACATTTTGCACAGGAAATAGAATGTTTTGGACAGCAAAGACTGAGAGAAACCCAGTCTAAGTCCTTAGGAACTCCTGTACAGAAAAAAATCCTATTTATACCACCTGATTGCAAAACCATCCAAACCTGTATAATATCTAGGCCAGGGAACAGCCTTAATTGCATATGTCCATGATTTGAAATACATCCTTATTTTAACTATTATGAGTAGTTAAAATGATCACCACTATTTCCTCTGGGTTTTTTTAATAGAAATCTTCCTTTGTTTTCGGTTTTGTGTTTGGATGTTTTCTTATTTAATTTGTTTTCTAAGGTTTGGGTTGTTTTTTTCTGTGACATCATCAGAAATACAACTCTAATATTTGCATTTAAGTCCCTTCTTGAAGTTTCCTCCTGGCTATGGGGCATATGAAAACAGCTCTTAGCTCTTTCTAAAAGCTTGGCCAGGTCACTAACCCTTTCATAACATTCTGGCCTTTCTATAAGGCACAAAATAGAAAGCAGACATGAGTGTTTCACATTGTGTCCTCACCACCAGTATCACATGGACAAAATACATGGCCTCAGAATGACCTTCTCATTAGTCTTTCTTGGTGTTCCCATGATTTCTGGCTAAATCCTATTTAGATCAGAAATAAGACATGCAAACACTGGTATTCATAAAACGCTCCTGAATTTTTTACACACTACTTTCACATCTCTAATTTTGGAATTTCGAGACGCTTAGGCTTCAGAAAGTTGAGAATTAAGCTGTCCTGTTTTGTAAGTCTGGGGAAAATAGTCTCTGCTTGTTTTCAGCAATACCTATGTTCTTATGCTGCCATTAATAGTTTACATGTGTGTCTTTTATCCTATGATCAGGACTGGTGAGCTGATTATGCTTCAGTGGGAGCACTTGATTTGGAGTAGTTCTTATTTCTTTTCTTTCCTATGTTGCCATATTTTTGGGAACAAAATGAGCTAAGAGATTCCTTAAAAATCTATATTCTTTGAGCAGGAGTCATACAGGTGACCTCTGCCAGGTGTAGCTACAGTGGTCTGAGACAGCAGCCCAGCTGCAGACAGCTTATTACTTGCAGCAAAGGATGCAACAGTAAATATTCTGGCAGCAGTTCTCAGTCCAACATGCAGGAAGCAAGCAGCATTGACAGCCCAATGACAGCTGGATAGGGTTCCCCCAAGCCAGAAGGTAGGGGGATACAATATAAGAAAATGAAGGTGGTATAGAATGCAATCTTATCACCTAAAGAGTTGCAGCTGAGTCAATTACTAAAGGTTAGGAGCAGGCCTGATGTTAACAGGCCACACCTGTAGCCAATAAGCAGAGTGTTATAAAAGAGTGGAGTGGTGGAGTCAGGTGGCTGCTGTGAGAACAAGGAGCAGTCAGTGCCAGAGGAGCTGCCTGCAAGAAACATCAGGGAGGTAGGAAACTCTAGCAATATGGAACCCTTGCAATACAATGATAATACCAGAAAGTTTGTTTTCTGTTTTCCAGATCAAAAAAGCTGTAAACAAAAGGACTTTTCTAGTTCCTGTCCATCCTGACAGGACTGGTGTGCTACCTTTCTCTATTAGCGTGGCCACAAGGTTGCAAGTTTTTCATCCCTCCATTTTTTTTTGTTTTCACCAGAAATCCTTGCCTACCCTTCAGTGCAGGCTCCAGAGCTCTGTAGCATCTTTCTCTGTGGGCACTGACACCAGGCCTTGGCCGTTATGGCTACATGCAGCAGATTCAGCAGATGCCATTTCAGTCTAGCCAGAACCAAGCTCCAGGCCAAGCCCAGCTGTATGGGGCACCCATACATGTCAGCTCTGCTGGGAGAAGCTTGACATTTCCCTTCCTTGCCTTGGAGCTCTTGCAGAACACACACCTATGTGTGCTGGTCCCCTCTTGCCTTCTCCATGTGGCCCACAGTGGGCAGGGAGCTGGTGCCAAGGCTCAGTGTAGCTGTGGCTTTGTCCTGGCCCTGCCAGGCATGGACACGTGCTGCTGCTGCTATTTCTGTTGCTCAAGAGAGAGGCAAAAATAGCACAGGGTGCTTGTAATGCCAAGATTCCTGGGGCATTTTGGCCTGCCTGTGGCATGGCACTTTTTACAAAGCTATTTCCTGGGTCACCAGTTGACCTTGGAAAAGGAAAGCTGGCCCTGTCTAAGTGAACTGCCCCAAAATATTCCTGCTGTGAGACAGGGCTGGTGTCCTGGTATGCACAGGGCAGACAAGCAGGGAGCTGTCTAGAATACCAGTGACACGTGCTGGCAGAAAATCACCACTGCATGCTTTTGCTAATTTGGCTATGCCTCCTTGTGCTCATTTCTGAGCTGGCTTAGCTCTGCCTGGTGCCTGGTGATGCAGCCAGTGATGGCTCTGATACCTGAATCATGGTAAGGGCTGCTGCAAGAGCTTCCAGGGCTTCTCCTCCCAGCAGAACTTGCACCCTGACTTCTCAAAGCTGTCACTAATTTTTCATCACTGTAATACGTGTACTAGGCTGCTATTATTTATTCTAGTGACACAGGCGTTGCCCAGATTTTTTAAGCTTTTTGATGTTGACATTCTTGTAGTGAACTTTCTCATACACTTTCTGTAATTAACTTAGTGTTTTGCATTCTTTTGTAGAAGAAGAAAAAGTTGATAGACTGTTGGTTTGTCTAGTGTCATTGGAGAGGTGTCACTGTCACCCTCCAATCCATTGTCATTCTTAACCATAAATGTTAAAATAAAAAAAATAAACTTTCCTTTTTTTCTTCACCTTGAGAACAGTGATGTGCACTTGTGTTCTTTCACATCCTATAGTGACACACAGGTAACTTTCACAGAACCAGTACAGAGACATTCTATCCTCCCTGGTAGTGAGGTTAGTTAATACACACCATGGTAAAAGACTCTTCAGATTTTTTCATTACAAATCTCTCACAGCTTCCCTGTTTGTTGTAAGGCTTTGATATCCAGCAAAAAGAAGCATTAAAAGTGTCTTTTTTCTCTAAAAGCCTCTTCTGCTACAGTTGAGCTACAAGTTAAAGAAGCTAACGTATTTCCCTCTATTGAACATGTACATCATATATACAAATTATGATTTTAACCTTGCTTGAAATAGTCCTAAGAAATAGGACATTCAAATGATGCAATTTCACTGTTATGCTGGTTTTGTCTGGAGTAGAATTAATTTTCTTCACTGTGGCTGGTGAGGGGCTGTGTTTTGGATTTGTGTTGAACATGGGGTTGATAACATAGAGATGTTTCTGTTATTACAGAGCAGGGCTTACATAGAGCCAAAACTTTTCTGCTTTTTGTGCTGCCACACTGGAGAGGAGACTGTGGCTAAATGGGAAGTTGGGAGGAGACATGGCTGGGACAGATGGCTCAAACTGACTAAAGGGATATTCCAGACCACATGGCATCACATTCAGTATATAAGTGGGAGAGAAAAAGGAGAAGGAGGGATGTCTGTAGTGGTGGCATTTTATCTTCCCAAGTAACTGTTGCTTTGCTTACATGTGTGCCTTTAGTTTTCCCTATTCAACTGTCATTGTCTCAATCTACAAGTTTTCTGGCTTTTGCTCTTCTGCTTCTCTCTCTGATCCTACTGGTGAGGGAATGACTGAGGACCTGTTAAGGATGCTGGCTGGCATTAAACTACAATAACTATAATTAAAATCAAAGCTGCAAAATGAAGTACTAAAAGGTTGGAAAATGACACAGTCAAGGTTGGCTGTGTAGTCAGAGGTGGTCTCTAGTCAATCTGAACTCTGGTACTATTGGAAAGAATCTGTTTGAAGTTGCTGATCTTTCTGCTGACAGCAGGATCCCCTGCACCACAGAGCTCACAGATCAAAACAGAAATAGTGATTCTCTCATCTTGTGGTCCTCAAGTCTAGTTCTATAGGACTCAGGGGTGGAGGAGGGGTGTCAGATTAAGAGAAGTAGGATTTGAATTTTTGTTTGCGTATTATTAATTACTCTGCTGGGAGATAGAATAATATTGCTTTCAAACATGTCAGTGCTATGGACCAGCAGGCTCCAATCTCAGCCATACTGACTTGTCTGCCCACAGACTGTAAACTCTGTCTTGACAACTGCATATCCACCCTTTAAGGCAGCATTTTAAACAAAAAAAAACTCCCTCAAAGTCTAACCCCCTAGCCCTGTTTTTCACCAATCTTAGAAACTGTGTTAGAAACTTCATTAGAAATTTTCCTCTGATCATTGGCCAAAGCATATCATCTTTATTCCATACTTTTCCACTACTGACCACAAGTATTGGTTATTTTCACTTAAAATATTTGCAGGCACCTCAGATCATGGTGTTTGGATGCTTGACAGTGCTATTCTCAGCTAGAAAAGAATCCAAATAGGACCAAAGAGAATATGATGGAGTAGCCAAGAAAAATCAACATCTTAAATTTGTTACTTTTGTAGATTTTTTTGTTAGGGCAAAGATCTTTTAAATCAAGCTTGCTGGCAAAATGCATGATAGCCATACAAATTGTAAAGCCTGGCAAAAGTGCTTCCAAATTACAGAGCTTGAAATCAAGAGATGATGAATATAGATCGTATTCAGATTCTTAAAACATGTGCAGTTGCAGAAGCTAACCTGGGCATACCATAAAGCATAAGTCTTTAATGTCTCATTAGAGACTAAGGACTATAGGTGATTATTAGAGAATAATGTTGTACTGAATGCATTCTGAATTGCTGGGATGCATTGCACCCACCAAGCCAGAGTGAGAAGCAAATGAAGGCCTTGTCTTATTTTCAGAATACCAAAGCCAGGTACCATTGTGCTGATAGTGTCAGGAGTATGAAAATTACCTCACAAATGACTGTTCTTAAAAAAAAATCCTATAATAAAAATAATAATAACAGCAGTAATAATGAATATCTGTGGTAGCTAACTTGGGACCAAACAGCAACATGTTCATTTTCTCAATGTGAAACATCTGTACTTTCTGCACTAAGCTGGATAGGCTTGTGCCATGAATTTGAGGCACCTGAGGCTCTGATTCCCATGACCTACTAACAGTCATGCAAAGCAAAGAACTTGTGCAGCACAACAAATTCCTGTCTTCTTATTTCCCTCCTGACAGGCAGGGCCGGAGAGTTAGAGCTCCTGTGCTGCTTACAGGGCTTTTCATACAGGAGTTATTCTCAAGAGACTCTTTCCATAATGTTTAAGATCCTTTTAGACAGAAGAGTGGCTAAAAAAAAAAAAAAGTCTTAATGTAATTGATAATCAGGTTTGTTGTGTACCTTGCAAAATACTAAGACATCAAAGTTTTTAAGAATTAAAGGCAGCAAGAGATTTGTGCATTAAATTTTGAGCATGGCTATATTCCAGCAGTAAAACATAAATATTGTCAGAATGACAATAAAATGATGGCCATTGAATAAAAAAAGATCAGGATGTCTCAGGTATTATCGGCCAAATGCAATGTAATAATATCTTCATTTTGAAACATGATATGCAAGAATGGTGAAAAAAACTGCTTGTTGCTCCAAATAAAAAATAGCTAGTTTTTATAATTGATATCAATATTACTTAGAACTTGACCTTCTTCCCTTGATATTCCAATGGATGCCAAGTCAGTTTCATACTAACCACACCAATTGGTTTCAGCTGATGCTTTTTATAACCAAACCCCAGAACTGGTGCTAATGCAACTAAGGTTTCAATTTCTATGAGTATAAAAAAGGATTCTCTCAGGTTTATATGCCAAAAAAGCAGGCCAGGTTTTAATCAGTGATGCAAACAGTTCATGGCAAGCATCTGACAACAGATGATTTATAGAGGCAAGAGAGAAATTATACTAAAGAAAATCATACTAATTAATGGTCATAGCATATTAATAATCTAATTATAATCGATAGCAAGAGAGAGCTTTGATATAAACATAGAGTACACCAGTGGATGCTAAATAGACAAGTATTTTGGAAAGAGTGTGGCTGGATTTAGGCATGTATTGGCTGCAATACTTACAAATTCTTAACAAAGTATCTTATGTTGGCATGAAGCGTGACCATATGGAGACAAATCTGTCAAAAGAAACTTTAAGTGGTACATAGCTATAATCCTAAAGATTCTGAGAGAAGGAGCTGCCAGTTTTTATCAGCTAGATCAACTTGGCCTACTGGTAATGAATTAAAAGTCAGAAGCACAACCCTCAACTTGTGCAATACCACTCTTGAGGTTAAAGAGTTTGGCTTTTGATCCTATACACAGACACATCTGAGGGGCTCTGACATCAGTTCTAATGTCAGAAATGCTTGTCTACAAAATATCAGCAGGGAAACAGGCTTTTGTAGTTGAATATTCTTAGAAAGCAACTCTCTGAGAGAATCTGGGAAAAACAACGTGGGACAAAGGCTTTTTAAGAATGTCTTTCAACAGGATCAAAGGTTTTGATGGTTGCTGATTAGATGCTCATTCAAGGTGTAATTGAGCCCATAGCAAGTTTCAGATTTTGAGTACCATTTGCACACTACTGATTGACCTCTATGTCCTGGGCTGGTTTTTGCTGCCTGTTTTCTGCCTGCACTAGACCAGCAGAGTGGATCTGAGTGCATCTCAGCTTCTCTGAACTTCCACTGAATTTCACTCCGGGCTCCAATGAGCAGGAGTGGGGCAAAGCACCTCAATGATAGGATCATCCATGTGAAGCCTGTGAATGCAGACACCTGAGATCTGCCCAGGAAAAAGGTGAATAAGTGACTCATTTCTTAAGCTGGACAAGGCCAGTTATGGAAAGGCAGAAAGAAATAAGGAAAGTCTATGAGGCCAGATGTCAGTGATTTCGTTATGGGTGTTGGATTGATGCATTCCAAAGCTGTCTTTGATTAGGGTGAAGTCCAGCCCGCTCTTTCCTTGCCTTCCCCAGTGTGCAGCTTCTTGGTATGGGCACCCTATGGAAGTAGAACCTTGTGTAGTAGTTCCAAACCTTGGACTTCCTCTTTCCAAACTTCAGCCACATGAGCAATTTGAGTTGGCTTTAGCCTGTCCATGGCTAGGTAGCACATATACCTTATAACACAAAGGCCTTTCAAAAGAGATTCTGAACTAATGGTTCTTCCTTCTACTACCGTGGCAGACAATAAATCTAGATAAAATAGTGCAGCTCGTCTATGCCTCCCCATGCCTTCATTTCCTCAGTTTCTGGATAATTCTTTAGGCTGAGGCACAAATTTTCCAGGTTCTTTCCTTTCTTCTCTCCCTCTCAAATGTGCCTCTCTGCCAGACTCTGCTCTCTTTTGGGAAACCAACTTCTTATTTCTGCTTCAGCTCTCTTAAATGGCTTCTTAGACTTTGGTGGCTGCCAACCTCTCTTTCATTTTGGTAGGTTGATATCTTGGTGGCAGAATGGATGTGGCTCTGAGCAGCCACTGAAGATGTGATTCAGAGAAATGCTTGTGGAAAAAGGGCAGAGGAGACTCAGAAGGGAGACTGAGCATTAAGCAGTATTTCTGTTTGCACTGAGGGAGATCCAGGCTTGAAAGCCTCTGCACTGCCTTCTTTGAGGCTGCTTATTCCTATTAATTACTAATTACTCATACTAATGAAGAGAAGGAAGATAGGCTTCCAAGTATGATTACAAAATCAGTGCTTGGGAGCCAACTCAATGGACCTGCAATGACTTCTTAGTATGAAATTGGATCTCTCTTGTCACCTTTTTATGGCATGCTTCTGAAGAATTTATGGGAGCTAAAATGAAATAAAAGATTAAGCTTATTAAGAAAAAAATATTAAGCTGAAACAATCATTTTAACTGCAGTGCTTTTATTTGACACATGAATCCTAAATAGCATTTACTTCTTCTTCCTCTAAATGTAAGGAAGTAACAGCAAAGACAGGAAAAATAAGCAGAAAACCCATAATTCCAGGAAAGGTACCTGCAACTTATACCACATTTACTGGTTTTAACAAGTAAATATCCAACTACTACAGTCATCTGGCAGTTAGTTGCTGCCAGAGGAGTGAGGAGATGTGAGAGGTTCTACTGTGCAGACACCCAGCAGACCCATGAGCCTTTCATAACATTTTTCTTCTCCCCTGTGCATTTGACAAGGTGAGCAACAGAATGACTTTAGTCACTGGAACCTGGTGTGCAGCTGGGGACAACCCACCACACTGTCCTAGCTGCATTTCTAAAGCAATGATAATAATAAAAAATACACATTGAGTTCTGCATCTGAATTTCTTTTGTAATGTTTGGAACATTAAGTGAAAGATTTTGGTCTTTGGAAGCGACTGCAGCAGCAGTCATTGGCAGGAAAGGAAAACAAACAACCCCACACTGAAACTGGCTGTTTGGCAGGTACCAAGCACTCTCAGCTTTCAGGCACCTGTGCAGCTGAGTGGAGAGAAGGGCACAGCCTTCCTGTAGTGCCTGGTGTGGTTCTGGCCAGAAACAGGGTGACACCTTGCTCCTCATGTCACTTGCTCTGCTGCCCATGTGGAGAGGACAGCATCAGAAGTGGTGAGATACTTGCTTTTAATGCCTGGCTGTGAATCACACTTGAGTTGTTGAGATGTTTTTGTCACCCATTCCTCCCTTCTGCTGCTTTTTTGTTCTGTTAAGGCTCTTAGATCATAGCTCTGAGACACAAACAATCAGTTATGGTATATCTTTACAATGTCTAATACAACAATAATCTGAATATAGCCTAATATTTCATTTACTACAGTATAAATTATACTACTGTAACAAATTTTGGGACCATAAAGGAACATCGATTATTTCTGTGTTATCTCAGCTAAAATTCTTGTGCTACATAATGCCACATTTCTCATCCCTCTTATTTAAAGTTATTTACAAAAAATGTGATGTGAAACTTCAGAGAAATCCCTAGCAATGCAATTTATGTTGTCTGACAGTAAAAAAAAAAAAAAAAACAAAAAACCCTACATTAATGTGAACATCCAAAGAACATAATCTGCTCCTTGTGCATATAAAGCTCAAATAAATGCTCCTCTTCATGCAGTAAAAAACCCCAAAGTGGCTAGATCTTCTTATTTACCATGAAGGAAAAGGTCAGGCTTTTACTGACCTAAAAGCCTTTGGTCTCAGTGTGTTTTGGTGGCAATTTGCACTTCCTCTGCTCCCTCTGGAAGCTGCTGAGCTGCAAAGGGACAAGCTGTGAGTGTCTCAGCACCCTCTGCACCTGCCCAGCTCCCAGCATGGACAGGAGGTGGGACAAGTGTGAGCAGTCAATGGGAACATCCTCACACCTCAGCCAAGTGTGGGGGCCTGGATGGCCTCTCTGCCCCTCCACTGCATGTGCTGATCGTTTGAACATTGCTTGAGGAGTTCAAGCTCACCCTCTGCCCATTCAGTTATTAAGGGAAATGAGAAAATCTTCTGTGTGGATCCTCTTTTTCATTTTATAGTACTTACAAATAGACGCAGTGGAGCAATCCTGACAAAGCCAGGTATCACCAGCACAGGAAAAACAAATAGTGAGAGCTACAGAAGGGTTAAGAGTGTTTGTTCCTGTGCTTGGATGGAGTAGATGAAGTGTGGGTCTCTCAACAATAGGCTCTGTACTTGGCTTCATTTCATCCTCCACTCACTCCTCTGCAGCCTGCTTACCATGACAAAAGTCACCAGAGACGCAAAGTGCTGTGATAATGAGAGAGCTGCAGGTAACTTCCAATCAGTCCCCCGTGGCACATTTGGAGTTTACTAGCCATGGGATAGAGTGGTTTCTCCATGCAATTGCTGCTGACTCCACATTTCTCCTTCAGTAAATATATGCAAGCGTTGAAAAATAAAATTCAGGTTTACCTTAGAATAGTGCTGAGCACGTCCCTCTTTGTGTGCCTCATGTTTATCCATCCTGCAATCTTGGGAAATCAGTATTGGCTTTTGTTATAGTAGTCTTACTGCTGGAAGCAACCATTGTTGGCTATTGGATATTTTATGTAATTAGTAATTTATGGCTCCTAATTTTCTCAGACACTTTTTGCAAGTGAAGCTGCAAATAACTTCATGCCAAATATTAAACCTCTGGATGCAGCATATGCAGCCTTTCACAGACCAACATTATACCTCTTTAGGAGTTTTACTCCTCTAAAAAACGTTTCTTAAGAATGATTTCTCTGTATGTAAAGTGCTGGCATAAATTATAATATAGGAAATTTAATAATTAATGATAATTTTTAATTATATGGTTTCTTCAATGTTATATTTTTATCAATTAGAGAATGTATTACTGTAATAAGTTTTATGCCTCCTAAGACACACATTTGAAATTACTTCATGGGCTAAACTTTTAAAAGCTATATTACATGTTTCTTTTTTTCAGCTGTTTGCAAGTTGTATAGCTTACCTCTGGTAACACTGTATGCAATATAGAGAGATGAGAAACCTGCTCAAGCATCTTGTGACATTACCCTTAAATTATCGTTCCCATTTTCAAGAGAAAGAGGAATGTGTTTAACATTTCCTTTCATTTTGTTCTGCTTTTAAGTATCCTTAACACTGTGCCAGAATTAAAGTCAAAAGTTAACACCATACTAATGGGGTTAATGTGTGGTCAAAGTCTGCATTTTTTTCCTGCCAGAAAAGCATTTGACATTATTCTTGTTGAATAAAGACAGTCGGCAGCGATAGGTTACAAGCCTGCAGCTCTGAAGAGGAAAGCCAGGCTGTTTGCACGCACTGATTGCTGGATGTCTTTGTTCCAGGCAGGGCAGGCTGTGCCAAGAGGGGGTTTTATTCCCACTTCCAAGTGCCATGCTGCTGCTTTGCAGTGCAAGGAGCACTTTGGAGGCACAAGGGCCTCAGGTATAAATATAATGATGTGACTGTGTATTCTCTGTGCTGACCCACTGCAGCTCTACTGCAGCCTCATCCCAGCTGATTTCCACGGTGTCGTATTGCCCTCGGCCTGGCAGCAGCGTGGTGATGGATCAGGAATCCTTTCCCCCAGTTTGCAGTGCACAACAGTGAATTTTCTGCTCAGAGACCTCTGCATTCCCTTATGCTGTAAGACAGATGAGGATGAACAGGAGCCAAAAGGAAAGGCAAAACCTAGAGAGAAGCCATCTGCCCTCTTTCACCTTCGCACGGAAGTCTCCTGGTAGTGATACTGTGAGCTCCGGCCCTGGCTAGAAAGGGTCAACTGAGTTTGAGAAGGAAATATTTTGCAATGCATGGTTCCCCATTAGAAACTCAGTAGAAAAGGGAGACAACAGTGATGATGTTCCTTTGGTTTGCTTTCTACCCTGGCTTGTGCCCAGAGGAAGAACTGGGAGAGATGAAGGTGCAGCCATGGCACTGGGAAACAAGGCTGATGTCTGTGGCCTCAAGGACATGAGGATGGCAAGTCAGGATATCCACACAGCTGCCAGGAAGTTCCCATGGCTCCAGGAGGTCCTACAGACAAATGATTTAAATTATTTTTGCCTTTCAAGGACTTGCAATTCTCACCTACAGTACTGACACCTGCTCTCTTTTCAGCATGAGATTCATAGGTCTGGGAGTCAGACTCTTTCAGCTCTGTGCCCATTTTTAGACACAACATCATCCAGAGGCCATATTACTTGTACATATTTTTTTGAGAAGCAAATGTGTGTGATTCTCAGATTTTCTCAGCTTGGCCTTAAAGTAAAATTGATTAGGTAATTAAATCAGATGCACAGGTAGGAGGGCTTTGCTGTGGGAGTGTGGATTTGGACCAGGAGGCACCTCCCTGACCAGGCCTGTCCTGCAGATCCCAGCAAGGTGGGCCAGGCTGGTCTGGGGATGGTGATCCAGGGTCAGCCAGGTCCCAGTCATCCATAGGCACCCTGGGGCTCAGCCAGGAAAGGATTGCATGGGATGGGATGGGACAGGATGGGATGGGATTAGGGCAGTGCTGGCTCAGCAGGGCCCAGGGCCAGGCAGAGCCAGGGCTGCAGCACCCAGCCTCCATATCAAAGAAGTTCTCATTACTAAACAAACAGAATGTTTCTGTTAATCCATTAGAGAAGGGGTACTTAATTAATTTCTACCGAGGTCTGCTGGGAAATTCTTCTAAGGTCTGTTAATTCTTACTGAGATTTGATCAGCAGGAATCACTGCACCGGTTCTGCTCTGCCTTCACAATTCACAGCCACCTTCTGAGGGAGCAGGGTAATGGGAGGAACTCCTGGGCTGCCTGCAGATAACGTGAGGTTTGGGTAAAGTGTGCTCATGAGCTGGATGAGAAGCTGCTATATAAGTACCAGCACAGCACTATGTCTTGAGAGATGTAAATGAAAGTTACAGGTGAGAGCACAAATAGAAATGAATGGTTTGTTCCACATTATAATTTTTTTCCAGCAGAAAATCCTGCTGAGCAGGTTCCTGATCTCTCCCTTGTCTTACCTCCATCAAGGCAATGACCACCACAATTTCCCAGCCCTTCAGTCAAGCTGCTGCAGCTCTTTGTGGAGACACTCCTTGAACCCACTCAGTGAAATCATCCATTTTTTAAAACAAATTAGGAAAATAAAAAGGAACTATTTCAAGTGTAGCCACATATGGACCACACTGAGCACTTACAGAACTGTGGTGCAGTGGAACAGGGCAAACAGCTGTAAAATCCTTCTATGAGCCTCACTCTTAGAGCAGTCTGGCACATAAATGACCACAGCTCCCAGCAGAAATTCCTCCAGATCATTGTATCACCACGAGTCCCATATGTTTTCCATTATAAAACCCAGTATCATATTGTTTTTCAAGATCATTCTGCTTCCTCCAAGCAGACCAGAACTGCAGACACTGGAAGGATGAATTTGCAGAAAATTATTCATCTACAATAAGTCAGGTGTTTCCAAACATAAGGGTATAAGGGATGCTTTGTTTCAACCCTGTGAAATTGTTCTTGCAGCCCTTTATTTAGTGAAGGTGTCAAATTCAAAATTCCCCTGTCTTACAGAACCCTGATTCACACCCCATGCAGGTATGAGGTGCCAAGGAATTGAAGCACATATAGAGACAGCCCTATTAAGGTTACACAGGCAGCATTAATTTTGGAATTTCCTAGTTTTTCCATGTTTGCCTGAACAAGCATGATCTGCTGTCCTGTGGGTTGGTGGAGGGGAACAGATCTCAGTCACTTTTTGTCTTCACACACCTTCATTAGCTCTGCATGTCTGTTATAGAAATGTCTAAATCAAAGTTGTTCATGTGAAGAGAAAGCAACTGCTTTAACTGAAAGCAAACTTTCTCTGGTTACGTACAATGTTACCTACATGTAAGTTAAGCAAAAGAACTGCAGTTACCAATATATCTAGTGACAACTCACTGCACTGTCCAATTGGTTTGGTTGCTTTGTTTCAAGAGCCAGCCAGGAGCTAAATTAATCCAGCTAACGTTGCTTGTACTTTTAATCTAATGGAAAAACTGAATTTCAGACTTTTAAAAGTGAAAGGCAAGCATCTATCCATCAGTGGTACTACCTAACTGCTCATACTGGGTAACTGTGGAAATAATAGCAGACAATACATTTAATTTCTAAGGCTGAACAATCAGGAACCATTACAGGAATGTGGAAGACACGAGTAAAGCAATTAAGATAAGTGGAATGTCTTTCATTACTTGTACCAAACAAGTGAACTATTCAGAAAGACGGGCCAAGTTGGCGAACTTGCTCAAAATAAATGACCGATGCAACTTTCCATGTGTTCTTATTGAAACTCAGACACTGCTAGCTGGGCTGGCTCCTTGTCAGCCTGCTCCTGTGGCACTCAGCTCCTGTTTAAATAAGAGCATTACTTGTTTTGAGTGAAATGAGAGTTAAACTGGCAGTCAGAAATGTGAAGTAAATGACTACATTTTGTTTGTAGAGAAAGCTGAGCACTTATTTGCAAACACATAAGGAAGAAGTGGCTTCTGTTCAGTGGGACTGCTCCAATGTGGGTTGTTACTCATTTGCTGAAGTGTTCACAAGATCAGCTCACAACATCCAGAAACTCAGCTGCTACACCCAAACATTTTTCCCACAGCACCCAGTTCTTAGTCACCGCTCTCCAGGGAGAGCAGACGGTGTAGAGCAGAAGTCATTGTGGTCAGTGTGTGGCTTATTTAGTAAAATAACTTATCTTGCTCATTTTCCATGATTCATATTTCAAGAATGCATTATTAATTTCTGTCAGACTAGATTTATACTAAATCAAGAGCGGCAGAAAGGCTTGTCATTTGTTCTAAAGCCTAGTGTGAGAATACCAACCTCTCATATATACAAGGTAACACTTAATTTGGGATCAATAGTATTAAGTCTATCAGTGATCAGTATTTTCAAAAGATAGAAATTATTTGGTATAGCTCCTTTCCTTTAGAAAGAGTGTGGAGAGACTTCAAAAAGAAAGTCCTCCACCCTTCTGAAAACCCAGTGGCTCCCCGAGACGTGTCAGAAGGGTCTCCTGAAACCCCCTGACACTTTGGAATATCTTTGCCAGTTATTTTAGTTACCCTGCAGAGAAAATTCCCTGTCTAACCTGCTGCTGTTTGCTCCCACCCCTATGGAGCCTGCAGTGCTTTTGGACGTGGGTAAATAATGACATTATTTCCTGTCATAATGTTTATTTAGCCAGTAGTTAACCGACTGGTAGTGGACAATCTTCAGACCAACGTTCATTCAATTCATGAGCCTAAGGAGAAGTAAAAGGTAGCTCTCAGACACCTACACACCCACTCCCAGCAGATTCCAGCAGAGAAATCAACCTTTCTGCCTGCTCACTGCTGACCAGGGAGCCTCCCTGAGCCCCGGGCATCCTGGTAAGAGCTGAGGGGAGAAGCAGTTCCAGCTTCCAGCAGCTTGCAGGAGCCACTGGCTCTGCAGAAAGCAGTGAAATGCCTTCATTAAACAATGCAAAATTTACACTACAAACCACACCAGGAGAGCCGTGGAAAAAAAATGCAGTAACATTTTTTAAATACCTCGGTCAATTCATTCAAAAAATATACATTGGCAGAAGGAGGGGAAGTAGTTTAATAATTTTAATGGCTGATACTTAAGGAAAGATTAAAGGTCTAATACATTAAAAAGGAAACTCTGCTGATGGTAATCAGTTCTGCTGCTTTTATGCATCATTTTGCTCTGTGTTTGTGTATGAAATGAGGTGGGGAGGCGGGGTGGGGGAAATTTGAAGATTTAGGGAGATTACTGCTTTCATGAGAGTGTTTTATTGCACTTTGACAGTTCTGGATTTAACCAGAAAATCCAATTGTGGAAAAAGGATGAAACAATCTGTTTTTCCTCTAATCAATCACAAGGTTGCAGGACACATTAAAATAAATTTGTGACCGCCATTCTTCTTCCTTCCCACTGCTGTCGTAGCAAATGATGATCCAAAAGCTGACTGACACTTCCCATATCAGCCCTGATGCCTGCTGCCCTCCTTCTTTTACCAATTCTTATTATTACAAACAAGTAACTTCAGAGCTGTTGCAAGAACATGGAGAAAAGCCTTCTGGCAGATGAAGCATTTTAATAGTACTAAAAATTTAACCCAAAAATATCAGCAAAATTACAATCAGTCATGAAGCAGTAGGAGCAGAGTAACAAATACAAAGTTTTCCTCCTAGCTTTTACCTACAGCTGCCTGATATTCCTAAGCTAGTTGATACCTCAGATAAAGCAAGTAGCAATGAAAACCAAAAGCCATGTGCTCAGATCAATATGGATTGCAGAATCAATCCCCGCCATTGCCACCAACAGGAGCAGTGCAAGCCACCAAGCTCCTGTGCAAAGTCTCAAATCCAAGGTAAGCAAAATTTAATGTCCCAATTGAGCACATCAGGAATGTGCACCACATGTAGACCACTGGCAGGCTGCTTGTGGTACCTGACCAAGTTGGTGACTGCCGTGGAAATACGCACCAACACTGAGGTACAACTTGTTGTCCTGTGTTTAGGAATCTAGACTGGAATCATCTCAGCTATTGGGGAGTGTTAAAGGCACTACAGCAAATCCTTGCTGAGGAAGCTTTCTCTTCTGCTGAGACCAGGTATAAAATAGATAATCAGTATTTAGGAAGTTAAATTCAAATTAATTCCATCCAACATTGACTTTTAGGAGAAGCAGTTATTTAGTTACTACTGTGCCAGTGATCCAAAATGAGACCTTTGCAAGTATGGAAGATTGCAGACTCAATTTTAGTTGATTGAGGTAATTAACACTGTCTTTGGACAGCAATTTACAGCATCTCCCTAATTACTAGGAACAGTTTTCCCCAGTCCACCACAGTTAGGTCTCTGAACCCATTCACAAGAGAAAGGCCCTCCCATGTAGGGGGATAGAACATAGGTAAATAAAGGTAGTACAGAAAGTAATCTTACCCCCAAAAGAGTTGCAGCTGAGCCAATTACTAAAGATTAGGAGCAGGCCTGATGTTAACAGGCCACACCTGTGGCCAATAGGCAGAGTGTTATAAAAGAGTGGAGTGGTTGGTTGAGGAGAACTGGAGTCAGTTGGCTGCTGTGAGTACGAGGAGGAGTCAATGCCTAGAGGAGCTGCCTACAGAAAACATCAAGCAGGTATGAAACTCTAGCAATATGGAACCCTTATAAATAATGACAACACTCCCACTTTTTTTTCCCCCTGGGAACTATTCCCTGATTCTGTCAAAATTTGTGGACTTGAACTACTGCAGAGTCAGAGCCCAACTGCAACATCTGCACCTGGGTTGGACAGTTGTGATGTGAATGAAACAAAATCCCATGGAGAATTCCAATAACAAAGAAACCCATCTAGGAATATAAACATCACCCATAGTCAAAGCCTCTGTGACCTGACAAGAAATCCTTAGGATTTGTTAGGGCTCACATCCTAACATCAATGCTCACGTATGTGAACATTGGTATTAGGTGATACTGAGCAATTATCTTTTTGCTAATGTCCAGATAACAATTAATTGGGAAAATGAAGCCATTGGTAGGCATGGAAAAAAGTGCTGTGTTATATTCTTATGTGATATTTGTTCTCTGCCATGTTTTCTAGAGCCTTCTCATTTATCTTTTCTCTAGTGCCTTCCATGAGCTAAATATAAAAGTGGTGTGCAAAGGTTAAAAATATAGAGTCTCTCATGCTTCAATGAAAATGTTCAGGTGTAACACTGAAAAACATGGCTTAAAATAAATCTTTGCCTTCCAGCATGGAAATAAATGCTGCATAAGAAAATATTTGAGCAGAATACAATGGCCTGTTGCTCCTCAAAACAAAAGCAGCAGTGGTGAGGAGGGTTTTGCTGAGTAATATTTTAGTGAAGGAAAGCTCGAAAGGAAGCAGCAGACCATACATAGACAGCTTAAAGAAGCATTGGAAATGCTGCCCTTGAGAGAAGCCTTCAGATGAATTTCTGGGCTGAGAGTTGAGTAGCAGAGGTCTGAAAATATAAGGAAAAAACCCACTTGTTAGAATTCTCCCATGTGCAAATGAATGGCTGTGGTACATGTTTTGTGTAAAATACACACACAAAAAAAAGATCAGCAAAGATAACAACTCTGCAGATCATTTCTATTTCTAATTAAGTCACATCTTTGAAAATGAAGCAAACTTCCACACAAGGGGTAGTACCAAACTGTTATCATAAATATGGCTTTATATAGGACACAATTTTTCTACTGTTCATTCACTACAATCTTATGCTTGATTGTATCCTTAATAAAAATAATAAAGATACCCCAAGATTGGATAATACAGATATATGGTGAATATATGTTACTTCTCAAGTGCTCACCACATAAATATTTATCATACACATTTTTTTTTCTGTGCAAGAACTGCATTTAACTTCATCAATTCAATTTCATTTAAAAAAGACGAAGCCAGCATATTGAACTGATTTCTGGCACAATGGTAAGTTTTTTTTTTTTCTTTACTGTCATTTTAATTCATTATATTACTGTGCTATTTTTAAAAGGTCCCATTTATATTGTACATTGCAGTTCCAGAGATTAACAGTTGGAAAGTAAAGATTAATTTACAGGAAATGCAAGCAAGGTAGCAAAGTGTAGTGATATGAGTTTTCTTTGGAGTTATTTTGGATATTATACCACAAGGTCTTTACCATGGCAGATTCTGTGCAGTTTTGATTTTAAACTTTTAAACTTGGGCTATCTATTCTTGACACTTCTGTGAAATAGCATAAGTATACCATGTCTTATGTTAAATTACAGATGCATTCTATTTTATCAAATACATTGCATGGTAAATTCTGATTACAATTTAAAAGAGGGAAATGAATTGCTCTCAAGTACCAATAGTAAAGCTCAGAGTAGAACATTACAATATTTCAGTTACAATTACAAAAGCAAACCCAGTGCAGGTGAACAGCAGCTGAAATTTATCACCACCTGATGGCTGTTCAGTGGACCATGTGAAGGGAATTAACTTGTCTGTCCAGTTTGGAGCTGCAAACTCTCTGTATTCCAGAACCTGCCACCAAACCTGGCACATTCATTGGCAGAGATCAAGGGTTAGGTGGGTATTGGTGACACAAGTACTGCTGTGCTTTTAACTGCTGACAGACAGTGCAGAACTTGATTTGTCAGAGAAGATGGCAAAAACATTCAAAAGTTTTTGTTTATTTGTTTTCTGGGCTTTAAAAAAGAACAGGAGACAGAGCATTTGCACAAATTTTCTCAATTCTCTTTTACTTGGAGTCATGGGCCTGGGTACTGAAAAGAAAATCTGTCTCTACAAGAATTATGTTCACACAAACACGGGTTGTGGTCTTGGGGCAGAAATTAATGGGTGGGAGTCTCTGGCCTGTGTGATACAAGAGGTTAGACAGAGCGATACAAGAGGTTAGATGATGGTCCCTCTGGCCTTTTAAATCTAGAAATCTCTGATCAGTGCATGGAAATCAAACTGTTTGCAAAATCAGGCAATGTCTCTTTTTGTTTGGTCTTCACAGTGGCATCTGCATTTGACATTTTATGATGTAAAATAATACAGAGGTGAAGAGGCTATTCTGCATGTGTGTGGGCATTATCCATTCTCACAGAAAGCTTTCTGCATCCCAGGCTCTATCACAAGACCTGTTTTAGGTCCTCTTCTGCTGTCAGTATGGCAGACAGCACTTTATCACTTGAGTAATGAAACTGCGAGAGGAAGCAAAATAGATCCGTCAGTGCTCTGTGGATTTTAGGCTTGCACTTGAGGAGTACATGGGCAAAGGCAAGGTTATTCTCTCTCTCTCCCTCTTCTTATTCTCTCTTCTCTCACTCTGATGTATGATCAGGCTCCTTGCATCCCCAAAATAAATGAGAAGCAATTTCCCCACCGATATCAGGGAAGGCTGGATGGGGCTCTGAGCACCCTGCTCTGGTGGAAATTGTCCCAGCCCACAGCACAGAGGTGGGGACAAGATGACCTTTAAGGTCCCTTCTAACCCAGGCTGTTCTATGATTATACATGTGTACAGAACTACCAATTTTCCAACCATTGTCAACAAAATTAAGTTTACCAGTTCCTCCTGACTGTTCTGTTGGCCATGATGGAGTGGCAGCAAAAACTGACAGAATTTGTTTGGAGAGGCTGGATTTTCATTTATTAAGGCTTTGATTTCTTTCAAATGAGAAAAATTCATAAAAAACAGAAGCCATAATACTGTCAGTTGGATAGACAATAGCACTGCAAACATAAATTGATAGACTGCCTTTCCAAGTGAAGCATACAATTAGTTCTGAATACCTTTCTTTCAAAATTGTACTGATAATTGGCAATCTTATTCACCTGAGTTTGCATTTGGCTAAATGACAGAGAATTCTATTAACTGATGCATTTTTTAAAGTTCATTTTCAAATAGCAGGATTTACTATTTGTGAGAGGCCAGTTTTCTTTCTATTAAAAATAGAGAAAATTATCAAAACTCTTCTTAAGGTACGATTCCCATTCTTAGTGCACAGCATTTATCACAGGATTTAGGATTTTAGAACATGTTTAGCAGTCACAACTTGAGCTATGTGAACAGCAATATCTCCCTGTATTTTCTTAACCACCTTTTTTTGGTCTTAGTTCCTGCTTGTTTATTTTCCTCCTCCCTGTATGCTGGCACCACTCTGCATCTGTTCATGTTGGGAAACACCTTAAGAACTGAGAGGGCTTAAAAAGCCAACCTAAACTGAACCCAAAAAAAAAAAAAAAAAAACCCACAGTAAAAGAGAGGGGAAAAAAAGAGCTTATTTCAAAACTTATTTTCCAGCATCTGGATGCTCGTGGGGCAATGGATAGAGCCATTCTGGCAGAGCAGAGGAAGGTTACACATGGGACAGGACTCCTTTGATCTGCTCCAATCATCACCTCTGCTTGGAAAGAAGGTGTCTGGACTGTCTTCAGGCTTTGTGAGTGACTTATGTAAGGAGATAATTTCAGCCTCTCTAGTTTTGCATTACAAGTATTCACCCTCTTTGCACTTCAGTAACTGGGTCATTTTCTCTTTGCCCTCACTATCCCATCACAATTTGCCCCAAGTAGGTTCAGAATTTGATGGTCAAGTTATTCTTTGTAATGTACTTTATTGCCACTGATGAAAACCTCAAAAAGTAGGAAAGATCAGCACTGTGTACTAGATGCTACCTGCAGTGAAGGAGAGAATAAACCTCCAGTAGAGGATAGAACTGGTCATTATCACTCCAAGCTGTTTTCAATGTCTTCTGTTAGTCTGGAAAGGAACAGGATAATGAAAAGTTGTGGATTTAGCAAAATAACATCTGAGGAGCAGCTTTTCAGATCAGAAGCCTGGCTTCTGTTTCCCTTCTTAGAACACATGGCCATATGATGACCTAGGCCAGGTACTTCTTGGGAAGGTGTGTGGAAGGGGGGATTTTAGAGCCTATTTTAATCCTTCCCCTTGGTGACACCTCATTGTTTTAGACTTGTAGCGATAAATGTGATAATGAGTAATGACATCTATTCATGGAATGTGTGAAAGCAGGTCTGAAATGTCAGGATTTAGCGTGAGGAAAATGTGTCTCCAGCAAGGTCAGCTGCATTGACTTTCTTCAGCCCATCCCTCATTAAAACACAGCCGGGATTTCTCGTAAGTCTGGGCAGAGCACATTCTCCGTCTCTGTCTCCTTCCCCATGTGCCTGCCGTTTTTTTAGATGGTGCTCAAAGGGCAAATTATGGGAATTTTCAAACTCATTGTTCCCCATTAAAATGCTAATTCTGCCTGTGATTCCTATTGTTTAATCCCTTGAGTGCTCTGGACACACAAGACAGAGTGCACATTCTGTGAAAGAGCGCTCACCCCGTGTGCTTCCCCGTCCCACTGCCAACAGCCAGCCAGGACAAATGGTGTGGCTTGGCCAGGGGACAAGAGGCTTCAGCGAGGTGCAGCAAACGAGCTGAGCCCACTTGTCACTCTGACTGTGCTCCTGGCACACCATGGATGCACCTCCTCTCCTCCACACTCATCACCAGAGAGCCCGAGAGCTTTCTGATACTGCAGCAGCCACAGCACCCAACTTCTGGCACATCCTTCTCCTCTCCTCCTGCCCCCAGGGAGAGAACCTGTGCAGAGAAAAACCTTTGCTAAAGGGAGTTTTTTCCCTTCAAGAAAGGGAAGGAGGATGGCTTTTAAAGTCTTTATTAGTGTATATGTTGTTGTAAATTTATATGGAGCAGGGGCAGTGGTCAAAAAATGTACTTGGAGCAGAATGTTATGAAAGGATATGATGGTTCATATCTTGAAAGGGTATGAAGGTTCAGTCTCTGGGGTATTTGACTCTACAGGGTTGGTGGATTCTTGTGGAAAGCCTTGATCTGAACACCCCTGTGCCACAGACCCAAAAGTGCCAACTACAGTCCTGGTATATTGGCGTAAGACCAAGATTTTGAATCTGACGCCCAAAATATCACCAGTGGTCAACACCAACAGCAGCAAGCTGAGCCTGTGTGGGTAACTACTGTTAGATGACATAATTGTGCTTCTCCCCTGGTTTTGGTTTAACTTTTGTACACCTTAAGGCAGGTGAGACTAGACACTGACCTTTGCTTCCAGAGGAAAATGAGGATGTGACATTTTCACCTAGAAAACAGGATCTTTCCACTTATGATCAGCAAAGGACTTCATCTGCCACCTATGCATGAGCCTGGCAGAAATAAAGATGCCTTTTTTGCAAGAAGAGGAAAGGAATCACAGATAATGAATTGAAGTCTCCATGACTGAACTATTTTCTGCAAGACTGTGTAGTCTCATTTTCATTCTGATACCTATCACTGTAGAAGACATCTTTGTTCTACTGTATAACATTTGCCATTTTGGTTAAAACCATGATCTAAGGATACAAGTGAGGAAAGGGAGAGGATGCAACATTAACTAAGTCAGATAATATTCTGGGAATTATGCTTTTGGATTTGACCTTAAAAGATGACAAGTCTAAAAGCATCTCCATTTTATTCGACTTTATCAGTTTGTCTAGGAAAATATGTACTTTATTCCAAAATACTGGCATTAAACTCTCCTTATATTTTTTGTGACTATATCTAGTTTTTTAGGTCCTTCTTAAACCACTGATAGTTCTTCCTGCTCTTCTGACTTCAGTAATTTCTTTGTACTTCCTGAACCATTTGGTTTTTATTCCATAATAAAATTATCATCCATGCTTGGCAGACAGTGCCTGAGAAGACTCTGTAATACTACATACATGCTCACTAGCTAGTATAAAACTGTATTTTGACAACACTGAATGGCTTATTGTGTCTGTTTTCTTTGTTTTATATTAATTTCTTCTGAATATTTCTGCCTTAAATTAACTCTTAGGAACTTTGGCTATATCCAGCTAAAATTATATTTGATCATATGCAAGTAGGCAGATAACAGAGTTTAGTTCTTAGGTTTGAATCAAACTCAAGGAGCCTTGCAACTGGACTGTGCTGCTCTCTGGAAATGTGCACTCTTTTATTCTGTGACTTCCTGGAATTTATACATAGGAGAATCCCTTTCCATGTCATCCAGCATCAAGTAAGTAACACTAAGGTGATCTGCCTTGCCTTTTAACAATGAAAGATACTTTCTTCTTAAGTTCATGAAGAAGAAAGGCGAGTTACTTAATTACTATTGTAAGGTCTGGGTAATAGTTTGTTTTCTCTAAGCTTAAGTCTGCCTTTTGAAGATCTCTTTGCTTTTTATCAGTATTTTTCAAAAGCAATTACAAGGAAAAAAGCCAGAAAATCATATTTAGCAGTAAATAATTTACATATTTTTATGCCACTGAAAGAACAAACATCTGTAAAATTGTTGTGTACAAATATAAAATATCACCCTTGAAAGACAAAAAATATACTGAATGTTAAATCATCATTTTGCTGTTTCTATTTCATATGTTTTATTGCAATAATTAACATTCTTTTCTCAATAATTACAGTTAGGACATGGTAAAAAAATCTGTTAGACACAGGCAAAACAACAGGCAACACACATCGCACTGTGTTTGTGACTCTAATCCATGTTATTGTGACAGGATGTGGTTTTAACATAAATCTACCAGAGATGTAAGAATATGTTATAACTCGAATATATACAGTAGATGTAGCTCAATTGAGTCTGTGCTATTTAGAAAGTGTTTGCACAAACTGATGGATTCACAATATATTGTCTCCATAATTTTCAGTGACCGCACCCCTTGAGTACAATTGTTTTTAGTGTCATAGGGAGCAGCCATGTGACTATAATGTCCATGAGGAGGAATAAAAAAAAAAAAAAATGCAAACCTAAGTTTGCTAACACATCTTTTATTGGTCTAATTCTCTCAGGCCACCTGTTCTGTAGCTGCATAAAACCAAACAGCTGTGAACCCAGTGAACTCCAGGAAAGTGCATGAATCCAACACTGCAGATCAGGAGTCTGGATGTGACCTAACTCCAGTTTCAGGAACAAAACAAATAAAAAACCAAAGTGCTGTTTGCGTGACATTTTTAGTGGCCTGAAAACCTGCCATATCATGTTGCACCTAATCTGCAGCTGACAGCATGTCCTGATCCTGCCTGCCCTCCCAGCCAGCCCCATGGTCCCCCCAGCTCCCTGGCAGAGAACACAGCACCAGCTGCACAGGGTTTTGTTCGCGGCGAGCCAGGTGATTGATTCAGCTCACCTTGCAGCCACACAGTCATTACACCTGCTGGAGGAAAGGAAGAGGGGACACGCAGCCAGGAACAGGCAGATTGAGGGGGACATTAGCCCTTTCATTAGCATTTCCCCATTAAATGGGGCAGGTTAACATGAAAATGTACGCTGAGAAAAAGCAAGACTTCATTTCCCTGGTGTTTCAATAAACTATATAAAGCACTAACAAATTCCCACATGCATTGAAGTCAAAATAAAACAATGTGGTCACAGGTGAGAATCATGTTTGGTAAACTTTTAAGTGTGAATGTGTCAAAACCAGGGCAGAATGATAGAAAAGGGTGAAGATATGTGGTAGAGTGCAACAGTATGTATAAAATATTACACATGCATCAAAACAGAGTGAGATTTTCCATGCACTTCAGTTCAATCTCACAGCTTGGTTAATTGAT
The DNA here is from genome assembly GCF_027887145.1 of Ammospiza caudacuta. Lineage (NCBI taxonomy): Eukaryota > Metazoa > Chordata > Aves > Passeriformes > Passerellidae > Ammospiza > Ammospiza caudacuta. Next base: position 11,357,157 of record NC_080594.1, read on the forward strand.
TTGGATGCTGCTTCAAAAATCTGCTTCCTATTTAAAGCTAAAGACAGAACATTTGAGACTTCACACGAGTCCCTCAGCATTGACCTCATTCGCACATTTTATAAAGTAACCACTCTGACAGCAAGGACCAAAGGACAGGGTCCCAAAGTCTTCATGTGAGAGCTGAGCATCATTTCCAAGAAAAGAGAGTCCTCTAGCGGTGAATTCTGAGTTTTACTCTGCAACGTAGCATTTGAAGGATTTAACTTTTAACTGGGTTTCTAATGCAAAAAATACTCTGGCTTGCAAGTCCTTACTGAAAGTACAGTCAACATTTTAATACCTAAAAGTTCATGCTCATTGTCAGCTTCTTTGGCAAAGCTTCTTTTTCATTTTACTGGGGCCTTTTCTTTTGTTCTTTACTTGTTTATTTGATTTGGTTTGGTTTTAAGGAGATTACAGCTGTACTAAGAAATAACAAACACATGCATGCTTTAATAATCTTATTTTTTCTGCTATTAAAAAGAAATGCCATCTGATAAAGAAGGGGAAGGAACCACTTGTTTTATGTGACTCTCCCAACAACATGAACCATCAAATGAAGCGTTGGCAAATTGCTCAAACACTCTCACAAATAGCAAATATGCTTCCAGGAACAAGAATTGGTTCACAAGTAATGTACCAGTAGCAGAAAGTTAAATTAGCAGTGAATATCAATCACAATGAAGCACTCAAGCAGCTCTGGATGTGACACAACTTGAAGGGACACAATGTACTTTGAAAGGGCACTGATGTAATAGGATGAGACACGGTGACCTTTGTATGCTTGCCTTATTTGCTACACAGGCAGCAATCAAGCAACTATAAACAGCCCTGAGATTTTGTTCCTGACCTCTCCTGAACATTTTTCATTTAATAACGTGTCAGTGGCTCTTACATTGTCCCTTCCTGTTTGGACTGCACAGAGGTGGGGAAAAGAGAGACCAAGACAGATGGCAAAAGCCTGATCTGGTGGAGAAAGGCTCTCCCCTGTGAAAGACCTCTGTGAGTTACAGGGTTTAGGAGACAGAACCTTGTGTCAAGAACAGGAGCCAAAGCAGTTCACTTCACATTCTCTTATTTTTCTCTGATATATTTCACCTTAGCCTGCTATTCCTCTTACCAGTCTTTTATCTATCTTACACCAGATAGGGAATTTCCTGTGCAGGGTGCAGCCTTTATTGTACCAAATGTATTGACAACTCTACTCTTGCAAATTTATCCCAAGACCTGCAATTTCTGGAAATATTTGCAGAGACCAGTTGCCAGACCATAAAGTTTCAAAAGAAATGTCAGCTTTTATTTAGGGGGGAAAAAGGGGAAGGTAAAAAAAAATAAAAAAGAAAAAACAAAGGATAAAAAAGAGGAAGAAAAAAATGAAGTTGAAGTCTCCATATCTAGAGTGTAAATGGAAAAATACAGAATATATTCGTCTGTTTCATACTTTTAAAAGCCCCGTGGCACTGCTCTGAGGCTTGAGCTGTGATTTCCGACTGTCTGGAGCTGCCAGTCCTGTGCCTGTGATAATTTCTCATGTGGAGACTTCATTCTGCACCACACAACTCTGGCCACTTCTGAGTTGCAGGGCACAAAGTGAATTTGGCAGACAGCAAGATCTGTCTGTGTGCGTCAATCACGCTTACTAAAATGTCTCTCCTTATTCATTACATCCAAATGCTCTGTGAGTAAACTAAGAGTGAATTGCAGAACAGAGGATGTTCTCATGGTTGGAGGGCACAGTTTGGCTAGAAAAATGGAGTAGGAACACCTAATTCTCACAGTATTTTTTTCCTCCTTGCCTCAAATGCTGAAGTACTGGGAAACATAATCTTCAGCAGTATTCCTGCCTATTTGCTTTTTAGTATTGTACCTGTGCTATCTCCCCTTTAATTTCCTTCCATGGCAGCTATATGCAATTGCTCACCTGGGCAATAGGAAAATCTGAAAATGCAAAATAAGTATAAAACAGAATTTTTCTTCTAAGTTCAATGATGATTAAATAACAAAATAAAAAAATCAAAATAAAACGTTATAACATCAAAAAAATTTATAAACACAATCTTTACATTATTTTACTTCAATTGTATTCCTAATATTTTGCACCCTTTTCCTCTTTTTCATATTCTAGCAGATGGCATCTCTGGATGTATGTGCAGACACACAGGACTCTGGCAGTAACCTGTGTTCAGTCTCATTGGTTGTCATGAAAATTCTCATTAGGGCTAATTTCACCCAATAAGAAAATTGAAACCTACCTTAAATTACATGAGATTTCTCAAGTAAATTTTAGCTGGCAACAAAGTACACTGCCATTCCCATGGCTTCTCACTCAGTTTTCAGCTCATGAGTTTTCTGGGTCTCAGGAATTTCCAAAAATACCAACTTTACTCTAGCAGGCCTCATCTCCCCACTCAAAGCAGGAATAATACCAGCAATTCTTCATTGCCCCATCATTACCTTAATATGCTAAGCTTATGCCCAGCTCAATACTTCATTAGGAATGGAAAGCACACCTAACCTATGGGGGCAGAGAAGAAAAAAAAAGGATCTAAAATGCTTTGAATAAATTTGTAGAAAATGTACTTTGAGTTTTTTGAAGCCTAATTGCACTGTGCTTCTAAGAGAGTTTGAGGGCTTTTCCCACGGATCCTCTGAAGGCTTGCTCACTAAAAAGAAGATAAATTAGATTACAGCATAAAGTCAAGTCTGCATTTGGTGCCTTGGGACTGCATGTTATACAGTGCCAGAGGTTTCCACAAGAGTGAGCAAGCTGTGAATGCAGCATTATCACAGAAAGCAATACAAGCAGAGCAGACAGAGTCACTGAGAGACAGCAAAGCTGATTTCAGGTCTTTTTCTCAATTTCTTAATATGGTTTTCTCCAATGAAAGATAACCACTACCCCAGCTTTGACTGCTGGTGCCCTAGAAGCACCAGAAACCACTCCCAACCACTCCCTTGCACTCTGTTTTAATCCATTGGTAACCCTCACCACCACCTCCTGGAATGACAGCTACAAGCACTCCTAGACTGAGGCACAGAAAGGGGGAAAATCAATTTTCAGAATGAAGGAGGGATGTAGGCCTAAGTTTCAGTGCTGGACTGGTGTTGGGAGGCTAGGCTTTTTTTTCCTTTTCTCAGAGAATTTTCTTCCCATTTGTTGTCAGGCAGATGGTGAATGGACAGTGATCTAGAGATTGATGTGGCTGAGTGCCTTACTTTTGGAATGGTGCTGGGGGAGGGAGGAAAGCAGGGGGTTTTTGGCAGTTTCTTGGCAGGGTGGGGAGCAGTTTTTGCATGGGTGGGACCGTGGTGCTTCTTCACCTTGGACCTCTCCTGCACAGCAGTTTTCAACACTGCCATGGGCTCTGCCTACCGCTGGCTTGTGAGCTCATTGCAGGAGTGGAAGAGAGTCCCAGCTGCTCCATTACTGAGATTTTGTCAGCTGCCCCTGCTGGGGAACCATCCCAGCCCGTGGGGGTGCCTGGGAAGTTGTCCCAGCTCCACTGGAGCTGCATTGTGGAAAGCTGCCTGGAGCCAGAGCTGTATCACCCACCAGATCTCTTCTCTGAGATGAGGGAGAGGATCCATCAAGGACTATCCCAGTGGAGAAGGAAGATGATGATGATGATGACAGTGAGAATGTGTGAGGAACCAATTTAATCTTTACTTATGCCTCAACATTGTCTGGGTTTTATGTTATAAATCCATTTTCTGACATGGGGTGAAAATTACTATTACTGTACACTGTACACTTAACACATTCCACATGCAGGAGGCAGCTTGGCCATGTGAGGAGGCAGAGACCACTTGTCACCATCATATTTTCTGAAAAATCCTTTCACTAGGATCTTTTCTTCTGAGAAGCTGGGAAGCTTCAGCTTCTCCATGTTTTGCTACTTTGGAATGTGATTTGGAGAATTGTTTACCCAGCATGTGAATTGTTTTTACTTGATGACCAATGACAGCCAGCTGTGTTGAGGCTGTGAGCAGTCACAAGATTTTATTATTCATTCCTTTCTTTTCTAGCCTTCTGATGTCTCCTTTCTCTTTCTTTAGTGTAGTTTTAGTATATAATTTTCATAATATAATATAATATAATATAATATAATATAATATAATATAATATAATATAATATAATATAATATAATATAATATAATATAATATAATATAATATAATATAATATAATATAATATAATATAATATAATATCAGCCTTCTGAAACATGGAGTCAAGATTCTCATCTCTTCCCTTGTTGGGGTTGCCTGCAAATTCCACAGACCACTTGTCACCATCATATTTTCTGAAAAATCTCTTTGCCCAGGATTCTTCTCCTAGGAAGCTTAGAAACCTAAGAGGAAAAGGAAAACAATATTATCTCATTTGCTTATGCTGTGTTTTGCTGCTTTGGAATGTATTTGGAGACTGTTTATCCAACAGGTGATTGTTTCATTGGTTTCTGGTGTGTTTTGACTCATTGGCCAATCAGTGCCAAGCTGCATTGGGACTCTGGAAGGAGTCATGAGTTTTCATTATTATCTTTTTAGCTTTTTGTAAGTATCCTTTCTGTATTCTTTAGTATAGTTTAATATTAATTCTTTAATATATTCTAGTATCAAAAAATAATAAATTAGCCTTCTAAGAATATGGGGTCAGATTCATCATTCCTTCCTGCCACGGGGAACCCCGCTATTACAAGAACCACTGACATTAGGATTTCTAAGAGGACAGCCCATTTAGAAAATGGAGGGAAGCTTTGTCTCTGGGGTGACTGCATTGCAGCCCATCAGGGGAGAGAAAACTTCCACCACTGGGCTGCAAGCAACTCCCCTTAGAGGCAAGGAAACTCCTGTTGCCTGGGAAAAGTTTCCCATAAAGCAGTTAATTGTGCCACAACTGGGTTCCTGTCATTTGGCTAACACACCTTGCAAAGCAGGTGTTATGGATGCACTGCAGTACTGTCCTGCTGGTGTTTCTGTTGGAGGTGTAGGGTTCCTGACAAGGAACTTTAAGGCAGGTAAAAAGCTGCTTCTGATAGTTGTGAATTTCAGTGGGCGAATTTCAGTGAGTTCTATGAACAGAAGGTGGCAATTTGCATCTGTGCTATATGCAGTGCTGCAATACTTTCAGAACTAATGTGGTTACTACTATCACTTAATATGCTTTTTTAACCTTTTTTAATAAAGAGAAAGCACAAGTGTGGGGAAAACCCTATTAGATATTTTCATCTGTTAATTCAACTGACTTCTAATCCATTTAAGAGTACCTGAAGTCACGAATGTGAGTTAAGGCCTTGATTCTACAAGCAGTGTGCAAAGGCACTACTGGTATCAAAGAAACTAATTACAAATAGATATTTTAAGTCTTTGCATAGATATTTTCAGAATGGTGGCTCATATGTATTGCTTCAGTTTCAAACTCAATAAAAAACAATCTCTGTAAGATACAGTTAGTTAAGACATTCATATTTTACCAGTACCAGCGTAGCTATCAAAATTAGCCTGGTTAGAAATGTAAAAGCTTCATTTCCTAATGAATAAATGCACAGCATGAAGTATTGCTCAGCTCTGAGCCACAGTTCCTTTTTGCAAGTTATTGGAGTTAGACTGAAGAGTTTTTCAACAATTTTTATACAGTATTTAATTTTCTTTTTGGCTATGTAGCATGTGTGAGACCAGCTGCTAATGGAGTATTTTTCCACTTCTGAGACTTACTAGTTTCAAATATGGAATCTTTGCTTTATATCCTTTATGAAATCTTTTTGGTTTATATACTTTATGGACCTCAGTTTGCCATCAAAATGCTGCTGCTGAATTAGTTCTTGTGTTTTTTCAGCAATCAAACTTAATCCAGTAATTCAGCTCTTAAAGAAAGATGTTTTTTAGGGACTTGACAGGGTCATAAACATGTAAACTTTGGTAATAATAAAATTGAAACGCCTTCTCTGTATGGAAGTGTGACATTGCAATAAAGGCCTTTTTTGTTGTTGTTGTTTGTCTTGTTATATATATATATATATATATATATATATATATATATATATATGTAACATACATACATATATATATATCTATAGTCTAGTAAAGAAGTGTTATTCCTTTTCCATATCTTTGCCTGGAAGCCCTGTCATTTCAAAGTTATAACCATTGGAGGGAGGGGGTCATCTTTCCATCCAGGAAGGTTCCCACCTTCCTTTGCAGACATCTATGCTTTAAACCAGGACAACTAACAAATGGGGACACCTTGTGCCTCATCATTGCTATTGCAGTCCACTTTTTCATCAAAAACAGGAAGGCTGTTGCCATGACCTTCTTCACTTTAACTCTTGCAGATTCTTTAGGAATCTGATCTAGTATGCAAGAGTGAAAAAAATCTTTTTTTATCCCAATAAACCCATAAACTCAGAAAAAATACATGAGGAAAAAATACACAAAACTTCACATGTACTAATGCGTTTCTTGAAACTACATAGCGCTTTACATCACTCCATTTGCAAAAATTGTACAGTGGTACAGGTTAGTTTATTAGCAGTGAAGAACCCTTAAGTAATATGTATCACCTTTTTATTTGAATTGCCCCTTTGACCACACTAAACTTTTTTTCCTTAATACTAGCAGCCTATACACAAGTCATTTTTGGTCAGTCATGTGTTGGTCTTTCTTGGTTAAGACAGTTCTAGGTCAGTTACTCAAGTGAAGTGCAGAAAATATTGAATGGTTTGAACATGTGTTTCTATACTTTCTGCTGGGAGGACTTGCTTTCTGGGGTACCCCATTTGTATTTCATGTACTTCTAAAGCAGAGCTGGATTATTCTCAACTATTATAGGTAGAATTGGGAGCAATATGGAAGATTCTCCCATGCTAGCTCTTACACTTTTGATTTGAATTCCCTGCTGAGAAGACCTATAAAGGTTATGGTTACAGGAAAATTTCCTCTGGTTTTTAACAGGTAGAACAATGAGCTTTGTGCATTGTAGACAGTCAAATCTCTTTGGGCTGAATCATCAGATCCCTGGCAATCATGCTGACCTGCTTCAAGCTCACTCCTTCCTCTTGCTAGTCTGACAGTTCATAAACATTTATCCTTTTTTTAATACTAAGGGAAAAGAAATGCTTTTTTACTTTTGGTTTTTTTTTTTCATTGAATTGCATTCTGGTCTTCATATACAACAGGGTCCTGACATAGTACAGTAGTATTATTAACAAATAATGCAGTTTGACCAAGATAAAGTACATGAAATGAGAAAAAAAAATCATGTATCAGGCAATTCTGACAGATTATTAGCTCATAATGTACATCAACTGCTTGCAATATGTAAAGAAAATGAGTGCCTTATGAATGTTTTTCTGAAGACACATCATCTATCATCCAATTCCTCAAATGTATTATAAAGAAACCAGAATCACAATGTTTTAAGATCACTTGCTGGTAAAGGAAGGGACTCCAAAGTTTAGTCTCTGGCAACAAAGAAGGAAATGTGTCCTGTTCCATCCATCCATCCATCCATCCATCCATCCATCCATCCATCCATCCATCCATCCCTCCATCCATCCCCATGCTTCCTCCTCCCTGTCCCCACCAGCTGATGAAAACCAAACTTCTGTAGCAGGCAAAATGAATTTAATTAACTTATTTTCTGTCCTCTTCTTTTTCCCCTTAGTTACACGGATGCAGAAAACTTCTACAGTATGAGCGCTCTGGGCAAAATATAAATCCTTTCTAATAAAAAAAGAAATGCATAGGTAAGGAATCTGGGCTGGAAAAGTGTCACTGCAAAATGTTATGAGTCTTAAAGCTCATGAGATACAAAGTAGAGGAGGTGAGGGATTTACAAAAGAGGTAATCTCAGACAATCCTTAATGCAGGCAGTGTACAGGGGGGAATTTAATCAGTTCAGAGGTGGCTCATTATTTTTATATAAACAAGTCATTTCCATTTCCAGCTAGCTGAGTGCTCCTGCTGCTGGGCACTGAAGGAAGCTCAGCAAGGGCACAGATGTTGAGAACTGTGGTAAGGTAACTTCAAATGATTTAATGTCTCTACTGTAAGAGAAGTTAATTTATCATGTGAGAATGAATTCAGAAAAGAACTTCTTATTTCTGCTAATAAAATATCTTCTTGCTAGAAACCTAGTTTCAGTTTTTCATGCAGGCAGCAATTTTTATTAATCTCTACCATTTGACTGACACATATTTCAATTTTCAGATGATTTTTCTGCAGTGCTGGAACAGTATATTAGCTGAAAAATACACTCTGGAATGTGAGTGTAAAGTATGCATCCATTATGCAGCAGCATCAAGGCAGAATTAGACTGCACTTTGAGACAAGATATAGTATCTTTCGCTCCTGTGAATGAGCCTTGATTAAATTAAATTCCCTACAGGGACAAAGGTTCAAAAGTTCCTGGTTTAATAAAACATACAGCAGAAAATGTGGGAAATAGTCAAGGATGTGAAGTGTTAGCGCTGTCAATGGTTCTGTTTCCCAAGTACGTGCATTTTCTCTGTACACAGCTACAAACACTCTGTTCTTAAATAACTCAGTGTTTGCTTTACTCACAGAATGTGTGTGAAATATCCCTCAGTGGGCATAGGTACAGCTTTGTGTACATTTGGAATGAGGAACAGAAATTTCAAGATACTGGAAACTGGAAATTCTGGGGCCTTTTATTTAATTGAAATATATTTAAAAATATAAAAGCTATATATTATTTATTTTGCTATTCAGTTCAACATAACTCTAGCCACATTTTCAGCCATTAGAGGGCCCTTTTATCTTCTCTGAAATCTTCCATAGATAATGCCTCAAAGAAAAGCTGAACTACTTGTAGCTTGGGAAGATGATGGGAGGCAATTATCAGAGTTCAGGGTATGGTTTTCACATAAGCATTTGATAGTGTTGAGCAAACATAAAACCATTACATAAACAAAATTTTATAAATTATATTATTATGTAAACCAAAATACAAAATCATTCCAGGTCATGGAATGGAGGATGACCTGCTCAGAGACAGTACTGATGACCCTCGTGCTACAATAGTTGGATGCATAAATGGAAGGAGACGACAGAGGTTTGGGGGTTTAACCTTCTTAACTGAAACTGTGGCCAACTGCAGTGCATGTTGTTGAACTCTTCCTGGTTTTCCCATATTAAGGATTCAAATTGTTTGGCAATGTCTTCTGGGAAAAAAACCTAAATGTTTTATAAAATAAACAGCTCTTCAAACTATTAATAATTTTCATGGACTGCTTTTCAAACTTGTTCATGTATCTGAATTTTGAGTCAAGTGGTTCAAGGGAAAAAAAAAAGTTTATTTCTCATTCCTGCCAAGAGACAAAAATCCTATCCAGAACAACAACCACCACATAGAAACAAAATCCTTCCACAGGCTTGTATTGAGATGCAACACCATCAAACACAAGAACCAAGAGGATAATTTTATACACCTTTTTAATGCGCATTTCCACAACCTTTTTTCCTTTCAATGAGTATAGGAGTGCACCTTCAGAGGGATAGATAAAACCAGCAGATTCATCTTTCACAGAAGAGCATACAGAAGATCACCACACCCACTGTGAATTCTGTCAGGACACTGTCAGCACTAACAGGTTTTAATTGTTGTGACCACTTCCCTGGAACCACCCTCCCTGTCCCTCAGACCTTCTCTGTCCTTGTTCTCCAACAGGGCTTCCCAGGTGGATCCTAGGGTCATGTCATCACCTTGTCTCCAATCCTGTCTCATTCCTGCTGTCCCTGGATGGCCCTGCCCCTGGTTCCTGCCCTCTCCTGTGTCTGGGCTCCTGGCAGATGCTGTCACAAGCCCCTGGCTCTGCTCACCCCAGCTGCTGAGGGCACTGCCTGTCCTGGAGTTACCCTTGGCCCCTGGCTCATCCTCCCTTGGGAGCAGCCCCACTGTCACTGTTCCCTGACAAACAGGACAAAAGTTTACTGAACTTACAGCAAGGTAAGTTCTGGATAACCATTAAGAAAATTTCCCAATTATGACTTTTTTTTAAAGTCCCTTCCAATCCTAATTTCCCAGAACCTGTGAGGTGCTTGCAACAGCCACAACTGAACTTAAATTAACTGGTTATAAAGCTAAGGGATTTCAGGTTTTGTTGTTTGGTTGTTTTTTGGGGTTTTTTTCCCTTCCTGAGTGATTTGCATGGCTCTTCACAATTACAGCTGACACCTCCTCTTCAAAACTCCGTGGAATTGCTGCTCTGCAGCAGACCTGTAACTGATATTATAACAAAATTTCAGTTAGCTGACAGCTTTGGCTGACAGTGGTGGTCTCACTAACCCAGCAGCTCCTCTGAATACATGTGGATCTGCAGACAATCTGCTCTTGATGCCAGTAAGTGCATCTTGAGACTTCTATCTGCCACTAAGGCATATTCTGGTCATCTTTAGGAAAAAAAAGTAGACTAGATAAGCCCATATGGGATTCTTATAATATCTGTAGCATTCCAGAGTAGCAGATTTTGCTGTTTTGCAAAATACCACCTCAAGCTTTTCTGCACAATGCATTTTGTATGAGGCATGAATAAATTTCCTTGGTACTGAGGTCCCCAGCTGGGGTGTCTTAGGCCACAGCCTGTGTGACACAGCACCATGGCATCAACATGACGGCTGCCTCCGGAAAAACATGTTAAATTAAAATAATCATGAGCACAAACTGGAAAATAAATGAGTAAGCTTTGTATTTGCAATGGAAATCAATCAGGGCACACGAGAGCTTTCACTTTGATGCTCTCCCAGATTTGTATAATAGCTGTTTTGATGTTTGCCTGAGACGTGCCTCCATATTTTTCCAGCCCTGGATCAGGAAGGTGAATACAAATGTAGGAGCTGACTCTCTCTTCTCCTTCACTTAAGTCTTCCACTGTGTATCAACACAAGGAAAGCAGCCCAAAAGATATATTACTTCAATTAAAGAAGCCACGTACAGGCAATATGATGAAGTAGGAGATAAGCACTGTGTGTACGGTCAGAGGAACTATTCTGGTTACAGCTGAGCTGAATCAATATTTTACTGCCACCACCCACACACAAACACCCCCTCACCTCCCCAGAGCTGCTTGTTTTCACCTTTAGCTGCTGCCTCAGCCAGAGATCCCTGCCTTTGGGTTTGGGTTTCATTTGCTTGTTCCACTTTGAGCAGGCTGAGATATGCAGGCCCTAAATCAGTTCTGAGAAATGAACCAACTGAAAAAGAAGAAGAAGAAAAAAGCTCTTTATAAGAAAAGAGTTGTTTCAAGCCAGCTCAATCTGCTGGCAAGAGATCAACCAGGCAAATACTTAAATTAATAGTACTGAGAGATGAAATCTCTATTGGCCTTGAGGTGTGGAAGGAGGAAGGGGTCAGGGAGATAAAAGATTTCCCTGAATCTGCCACCTGCAGCACAGCTGGTACCCCCATTCTGTAAAGCAAAAAGCATTACCTAAAAGACAGGAATGAGGAGGAGATTCCCTTTATGGTACCCTCATTAGCTGTCTTATTCTCAAATGACTGAAAGGATTGATTAAATCAGTTTTAAGACACCATAAAATAAGTCAGCTCTACTAGTGGCTCAGCTCTATCAGTGTGGGGTTTTACTGCAACCAAGAAGCTGAATCCAAGTGCTGCTAAATTAAGATTTTAATGAAGTTGCTTTAGATTATGTTTAATATCAGGAATTTGGTGTCAGCTGGTTTAGCCTCTCCTTTGTGAAATGACATGCTTTTAAACTTGACAAGAAAAATATTTGTCATTTTAAAAAGATCTCTAAGAACTAACCCATCTGTAATTATTAGAGTTCCATGCTCTTCATCTTACTGCCTGCCTTCTGTGTCTTCTTTGATGAAGTTTTCTCTAGCATTCATAAATAATTGACACTGTTGATGATTTTTCTTAAAGTATGACATCTATCAAAGACCTTAACAGAATGGCAAAGATAAAATAGCATAGTATACTTTCTTACCCGGAGGAGAAATAAAAAATTCCAATTCCTGAAGATGCATGCCAGCCAGGACAGATTTTTCATTACTATTATTATTACTACCTTCCCCCTTTGTCTGTCTTCCTGTCTGTTTTTGTTTGGTTGGTTTTGGGTTGTTGGGGTTTTTTTAACAGTACTAAGGTTTGATCATTCCTGTTAACAAGCAAGGAAACACTTGAATTCTCCTGTACATTTGGGGTTCTGGCTCTTGTAGAAATATAAAGTAAATTCTTCTCAGAAAGAATTCTTCCCAGTAAAAATTTCTATGTGGAAAAAGTTGTCAAACATTGGAACAGACTGCCCAAAAGTGGAGTCACCATCCCTGGAGGTGTTCAAGAAATGACTGGGTGTAGCACTCAGTGCCATGATCTAGTTTTCAGGCTGGAGATCCATCAAAGGCTGGACTAAATAATCTTGGAAGTCTTTTCCAACATAAATGATTCTGTGATCCTGCCTGAAGGGGCTTCCTGCAAAATTTTTTGCCACTAAACTGAAAGGAAGAAGGGGCTGATTTTCCTGTCAGAGAAGAAAACTCACTCTTGTAATTTATGACTTTGGCCTTCCAAAAATTGAGCCTTTTTTCCTAAGGTCAATGCTTCCTTATCAGTGGTCTGAGACCCACAAACCCACAGGGTCACTTTCCAGTGCATCATGTGAATACCCAAATACTGCCTACTAGTATGAGTGGGTTTTTTTTTTTCAGAACAAAGTAGAAATATTTCTAGCTTGACCTCTGAAGGCAGTCTAGGTATTACATAGTATTGCTTTTCTTCTCTATTGTTTATACTGAGCCAGATCCTTTTCAAGACTAACCCTGTGTCTGAAAGTGAAGGGCTGACCTGTGCTAGTCCCAGCAAGAGTTACACTGGCTGCCAAGTTTAATCACACAGGTCCAGGCAGTGCACACTAAAAAAGGAGAAAAAAAATTACAAGATTCATACACTCCACAAGCTCACTGTAATCTTAGATTAGCTATGAAAATTTAACCTAGTCATCAAAACAATGTGCAACTTCTTGAGAACATCACTGGCTTGGTTGGTAAAAGAAATGTCAGAAATTATCTTCTGCAAGGTGTTCATCTCAGATTTACACTGTGGTTTAACTTGTGAAAATGAAAAAAAATTAGCACTGTCAGACTGAAGGTAGTCTCTGGTAGTTGCTAACACCTCAGGGGAGAACAGAATTAAGAAGCTATTCAAGAAGACTGGGCATACCTGCAAGATACCTGTAATACTGTGAGTCAGGAATTAAAACCTGAAATTAGGTGGAGGGGAGTATTTGCAGGTCTGTGTTTAAAAAAAGGACACAGACTTTGTATGCTAAGACTGTAAGTAAGGTTTTAGCACTAAGGGCCCTCTTCTGGAATTAAACAGGCCTAGCATTATGAAGGCAATATTTTCTTCTGACTAGAAAGTGCTATATTGACAGACAGTATAATTGTCCTAAGACAAGGCAGCCCCACTCCACTGTATTAAGAAAGAGATATTACTCAGGAGGTGATGGGAGAGCTTTATTTGGTGGCTTGTTTTGTTTTCTCAGCATCAGTGGTGAGATCACTGTTGAATGCTGCGTCCGATTCCAAATTAGCACCTCTGAAAAATACTGAAAAATTTGAGATGGCCTCAGAGAAGAGCTCTGAGAATGACTGAATATGGAAAGGTCCAAGAAGGAAAGAAAGAAAGAAAAACTGTATGTATCAGTAAGTATATAGTAGATTGCTGAAGCTGCATACAGATAAATGAAAACAAAGGTTTGTTTTGTTTGCCTTAAAAACAAAAAAATCAAAACAACAAAACCAGGATTACTCAGGATTTCCCAAACCAAGCAAAAGTTCAGTTGCTTTCAGTCCCTGATGTTACCTCCAATGGGAACCGTGGTTTTGTGAAGGAAGAGCTGGGGTGAGACCCAGGGGATCAAAGGCCAGGGCTGCCCAGCAGGGCAGGTGACAGAGCCAGGGCAGGTCCTGGGGTCACTGCCTGGGCACAGCAGGACACACAGAGCCTGCCTGGCCATCCTGGACACAGCACAGCTCCTCCCAACACGTGTGGCCCACACCTGGGCACGGGGGTAGTACATGGCTCCAGCCATAAGGGTTCAGCTCTGTCTTTGTTGCCTTTTCCTCAGCCCTCCTTCAGTGAAAAATGCATATTTTATGATTGGCTTTTCGCAAATATTAAAATGAATATTATGCGTGTTGTGTTAGAAAGTAATGCTGTATTAATTTGTATTAATTCCCTTAAGTAGTGTGTTAAATATAGTTTTAAGTTATAACAAAATGTTAAAATAAGAAACTATGCTATGTAGGCTACTTTTTTTAAAGAACGGACTTGCACTGAGATAGCAGCCACAGGATACCTCAATCTTTCAGAGAAAAAGAATTTATTGTTCCATTATCAGAAGAAATGAACTTCTTCCCACCTCGCTCAGGCAGGACAACGCCCTTAGGATTAAGAGGAAGAAGCTGACACTGACTAGACAGAATCCTGTATTTGAATGGAATTTATGCATCACGTATAAAGTGTAGAATATGCAGCAGGCTATTGTTTTTAAGGATTAATCCTCTGTTAATGTGTGTCCTTTTCTGGGCTCGTGCTGCACAGAAAAAAGTACCTGGACCATCCATAGCTCTGTGTTTCTATTGTCTCATATTGTCCTAATTCAAACTGTCCAAATTATTGTTACTTTAATTGTATTACTATTTTTATAATAATTTTATTACTATTAAACTTTTAAAGTTCTAAAAACAAGTGATTGGCGTTTTTCACACTTGCCCAGGTACTTGCACAGGGCTTGTGCGCAGGCGCTGAGCTGGGATGAAGCAGCGGCATGGCAGGGCTTTGCCATGGCAGCCGTGACAGGGCACAGGGGCACGGGTGAACCGGGGCTCTCGTGTTCAGGGCACTGTCACCCCAGACAAGCTGATAAGTGATCGTGCTCACCCTTACAGCCTGCAAGGCTGGCTATAAATTAGCGAGCCTGGCCTGACTTATGAAAGCCTTAAACCCGTAGTAGGCAAATATTTCCTTCATCTCTGGAGGTGGATTGACTTAACGGCATTAACTACAAACACAGCTGCCTCCCAGGCGTGTCGGTAATCCCCTGGAAAACACTGCAGCGGGTGAGGCAGGTGTGTAATCCTCGGAAATCACCAACCACGCCTTCGGCGGAATCAGCAGCGAACCCCAAATTGTGCTGGCCCGACCGGGAGCGGGAGGGTACCACCGCACCCGGTTCAGGGCTCGCCCAAAATCGGTGGGACGCGGCTGGCCTGGATTTCCTCCGGGTGGGACTTCCCAAACGCGGCTCCTCCTCACGGCCGGCAGCTACTCCGCCACAAGGTGGCGGCGCGGGCCGGGGCTGTGGGATCGGGACCGCCCTTCTCCTGTGGGGACCGCCCTGCTCCGGCCGCCCTTTTCCTGCCGGTACCGCCTCTCTCCCGCAGAAACTGCCCTTCTCCGGCCGCCCTTTTCCTGCTGGGACCGCCCTTCTCTTCCTGGCAGGAAAATGCTTTTTTTATGGTGGCGGTTGTTCCGTGCCCGCGCTCGCCCTCAGCACGCAGCCGCCCGCGGGAGGGGGAGCTGGGCCCGGCTCTTTGCGAGCCCCGTGCGGAGCTCGGAGCGGGAGCGCCGTGTGGGCTCGGTGGCTGAGAGGGCTGGGTTTTTCGGAAAACAGAATCACAGAGTAGTTCGGGTTGGAAAGGGCCTCTGAGATTACCCGCTCCAAACCTCCTGCCAGGGTAGGAGCTGGAGCGGGTGACACAGGAACGACTTCAGGTGGGTTTGGAGTGTCTCCAGGAAGGGAGGCTCTGTGCCCTCCCTGGGCAGCTGCTCCAGTGCTTCGCGATCTTTAGTGCAAAGTTCTTCCTGATGTTGAGGTGGATCTTCTTGTGTTTTAGTTTATAGCCACTGCTCCTTGTCCTCTTGCTGGGTACCACTGCAAAAAGCCTGCCTCCAGCCTCTTGGCCCCTCTTGGATATATTTGTATGCACTGATGGGCTCCCTTCTCAGCCTGCTCCTGACTGAGCAGGCCCAGCTCCTGCAGTCTCTCCTCATAAGAGAGATGCTCCAGACTCATCATCAGCTTTAGTCAGATGGTTATTGACCTATAATTATTTTTTTAAAACTATTTAGAGCATTGAAGATGTCAGATTTGTGAGGCAGTAACAGTCTTTTACTATGGTGCCATTAGAATGCTGCCTCGAGGAGATGCAAATAGAGAGATCTAGCTTCTGTAAATTCCTCATGGTAGTGTATTTAGCTGGATTAGTTGCTTTAAACAAATCTCAGGCTTAAGTTTTAAATTAAGATAATGAGCAGTCCTGCTGAAGTTGGACAAATAGAGATTTTGGTATGGAAATTCAATGAATCAGGACTAGCCTCTATTCAGCTTCTTTAAAACATTTTCTCTTTGAAATGTGGGTGGAAAACCTGTTTTACCTTCTTTTGCTTTTTTCCAGTGTGCCTGTATCCATAGCACAACTGGTCAGCCTGCCAAAATATGTGAGAAAAATAGTAAAAATGCTGCCACAAGAAACGGTTCTGCCTCAGCCTGACCTTAGGTATTTGTTGGCTTTAGCAAAGTTGTGCTCAGTACAAATGAAGGTCTGAAAGGGATAGAGGTATTAATAATTTATTGTAAATCTGTTATTGATGGCAAGAAAAGCAAGCTCTCTAAAAATGATCGCAGGCCGTGGTGTCTGTCTCAAGGATTCTATTACTCAAGCTGAGATAGCAACAAAGCGCTTTGAAGGTTAATTATGGACCACATGATGGCAGCAACAGGTGAGATGTGGTAATCATGTCATCACCAGAGCTGCTTTAGAGACTTACATTGCCAAAGGTCTATATTTAAAAGATGAAGGGAGATACTGCAAAAGCTAGGAAGTGGTGAGAAAGAAAGCATGAGGAAAAACTCACCTAGTGAGCAGTTAGAGGTGACTCTTGAGTCAGTGAAATACCATTCTGCTTGTCTAGCATGGGGCATTTCATTTTAGCATATAAAGGAATTCAGGTGTCAGAATGAGTTTACAGAAAGAGATTAGGCAACTAAACTTCAGTCATACTTTTGGTTGTTAAGGAGACTATATGGCTGATTTACTTATTTTTATTTTAATTTATTAAAAATTATCATATTATTTTGATGGTTTATATATGGTTCTAGCCCTTTATTGCTGACCAAAAATCTGAATTCTTAAGATAATTTTCAAGTCAGTTTTCTGTGCTGAAGGAAGTCTTGTCAGATGTTAGATGGAGCTTGACTAATTAAGAGGCTGCTTTCAGGCTCTGCTAGAAGATCAGAGATTGTTCTTGATTTGCATCTTAATAAGAAATCATTGATTGTGTAAAGAGTTCCTTTGGTTATTAAAATGTGGCCTGAGTGTTACAACCTGTTACAGGTAAGGGTATGTTGATATGAAAGTGGCACAGAGAAGAAAAATCCATCACTTTTCTATTTTTAAGTTGTTACCAGTTCATACCCTGTCTGCAAATCAAATTAAGGGATTCTAACATTCTTATTAAATTTACTGGTCAGGAGCTGAGGAACATTATTAAGTGCTTGCAATTGCTGCTGGAAATACGACAAGAAGCAAAGATGTGTAAGACACAAGTAAAGAGCAATTTTATGGCTGGTGCTTTCAAGCTCACCTCTTTAGGTACTATTTACATGTCATCACTAGTCCCTCTTCATGTTCTTCTTGTCACCTGCAGAAGAGGAGACACAGCACAGGCAGAGGGAATTAAATAATAAAAGGGATGAAATTCAAATGTAGGAAGAGGCAGAGTAATAATGAGATTTTTATATAACGCTCTTTATCTTGAGTACTTCTTAAAGCTGAAGTGAAGGGTAACTGTGAATGGGGAGTTGCTTCCTTCCCTAGCTCAGAAATGCCCAAACTGTAGCACTGTGAGCTGTCAGTCAGGCTGTGCCATAAACCCCTAATCTGTCTCTGTGTTAGGCACTGAGGGCAGAGTTACTAAGAGGTTACTCATACCCTTCTCTCACATGGTGTAACTAATACAGAACAAGTGACTCCAAAACCTAGGAGTGCTCAGAGCAGGATTGTCCCAGATCTCAAAGAATGTGTGAGTGGATGGTGTTAATAGCCTGATTATGGAGCAGCAAGGGTTTAAACATAGATTATGAGGCACATCATTTTATTCCTTAAGGGGCAACTAATTAGAGAGTGAGCACCCTCTGTGGGGGAAGATGGCTTTCTGGAGGAGCTGTGGGGCTGGCCAGCTTTTATTTCAGGGAGCACATAAATCCTGTTGGGTGCTGCAAGTGTTCATGCCTGATCTGTGGTGCTCTGAGAGCATTTACAGGCACCCTGGCTCACCAGGATGTCTCCTGCTCTTACTCTTTTTTAGGGCTCAGTGTTTTACAAAGAAAGTTCTACCTTGTTTACACCACTTCTGCATCTGTAGCAGGGTTTGTATCAGATGTCACAGGCTCATTCCTTAGAAATCTCATAGCAGACATTTATGTTTCAGAGGAATGGCACTTGGAAAAATCAGCTCCAAAAACTTTGTTGACCTTCTGTGAGCTGTGTTAAATGACCAGAGAACCAATGGTAATTGTGTACTCAGTTTTACCTGCCCAAGAAAAGGTGCAATCATACAGAAGGAGTCTGGGAACACTGTTCCTATCAAGTTTTATGTTTTTTAAATTTTTCCTTTCCAGTTATTTATGAGATCGGTTTGGAAGGTTGTAATTGTTTATAACATAATTTCTGTTCAGTAACGCTGTCTCAATTCTCTCATTGTCAGAGGCTCCTAAAACACAGTTGTGCCTAATGATATAGAAATGTAACTATGTGACAATTTCAAAGGAAGTTCAGCTTTATTTGGGCTGAACAGCTGGAAAAATTTTAGGCACTTCATGATTTGCAAAAATGTGTCTGAGATCTCTTAGAGGTTTCTTTAAAAAATTTGTGTGATAGCTGCACAATAAACTAAATTATTATAACACCAGGAATCAATGAGAAATAATTTCAAGCTACAAGGAGACTGTATATATGCAAATATCATACAAGATATTTTGTAGCAACCCCTTCAAAATTGTAATTTGCAACTTGAAAGGCTAAATAATCTGATTTTCTTAGAAGTATATTTCAAATGCCTCTTGATTTGGAGCAACTGATATATCCTAATTTGAAGGACCTTTTCAAGTCTGGACTAATCCCCATTTCCTTTTTAAAACCAGAGAGAATGTGTAGGAGTTGCTGCTGTGAAGATGCATTTCCATCTCAAAAGTGGCTGTTAAGGAATTATTTCGAAATAATAAACTGGAGTTATCAATACTTGAACTAGCTTTAATTTAGCCATTGAAGTAATGGAAGTGGCAATGCAAGAGATTGATAGGAATAATTGGCCCTCAGCAGGTGAGCTGGGTAAAACTGTTCCTTCCTGCCATGGATGGCCTTTAATATAAAACTTCTCACACTTGAGCAGCCAGTTTCAGGTTTTGGCTATCTCTGCAGTGCTGCTTGCTCTAGCTAAGTTCTCTTTGTGTGAAAACTGCTCTAAGTTGCTGGCCTAAAATGGTTTCTGAATCCTCTTTCTTCTTCATTCCAAAATAATAGTGATACGTGCTCATTCATAAAGCAAGACATATTTTTCTTTTAGGAGCATGGCATTTAATTTCTTTACTCCAAGCCTATCTTGTATAAAAATTAAATTCCCATAGATTAAAACCCTGCCTTTTTTCAGAGATTCAGATGTCTCTTCCTTGAGATTTCCACCTCAAGCCTCAACATTGAAGATATCTAGAAACAGCAGATGAATTCCTTACTGTACCAGCTGAAGCAGAGTGAGTTAAGTATGGTGCCAAGGTAAATAACCTGTTTTAAAACATGTATTTTAAGTCAAATAATCCCTAACATTGTGCTCAAGTAATAGTCAATTACTGCTCTCAAAAGTGTTTACCATACTGCAGTGTGTAGTGGTTTCTTCTCCATATGCCTAGAAAATAGGTCCAAAGATAGAAATTCATGTGAAAAATGTCCAGATTTTTATTGCTGTGCCATCTGTGCTGAATAGTTCTTTTGTTTCTGGTTTGCATTAATGGCATCATGAAAACTTATGACAAAGAGGAGGGAAATAATCACAGGTGATTCAAAATTATTTCTGCAATAGCTGAATTCTGTAAATTTGTCAGATGATATGTGTTTAAACATTTGTCTCAAGGAAAGTTAACATTTTTGAGCAGTGATTTGAATGGAAGGGCAGGCCACAAATGTGGCTGAGAAGTGAATGGACCAGTCTGAGCTGTACTGTTCCTATCTGTATGGTACCTATCATGTTCTCTCAGAGCCTGCTGATATTAAATTCTTCAAACATCATTTTACTTTTCTTCTATGTGAGAGTGAGGAAAAATCTCTATGCTTGTATACAGTGTGTGTGTCTAGAACAGCTTACTGGAAACTTTAGTTCAAGGAATGAGATTTTAGTGAGAAATTTTGTTGGTATGAGATGAGATTTAGTCATTCACTTTTGCAGAAAGGGCTTCTAAAGTACAAATCCACTTCTTGGAAAAGTTACTTTCCTTGCCATGATAATTTCTGTTAGGAGGATGTCATGATGTATTTGTAGCTTTCTTTGAATTCAAGAAAAAAGTTTACATATACAAAACTGCAGTTATTTATAAAGATCCAAAATATTGTTGCATGAGTTTGGGAAGGGATGGCTAGATCTCAGAGTTTTGATAGCATCATCATTTTTTTTAGTTTCAGCAAAGTGGCAAGAAGGGGTTGTGTAAGCCTAAATTATACCTATTAATTTCATTTCTCTTTCTCTTTTGTTTCTACTTAAATAAGTAACAAAAGTTAAGTACAGTTTTAGAAATTCCTGTGAAAGTTTGAAATGTTTTCCACAGTCTCTGCAATGTTTTTTCTATAGATGGAGGAGGGGAGAAATTACTTTTTTAAAAAAGAATGCTTAGAAAGATGAATGCATTGGACCCGAGGGTGGGACAGAGCCCAGTGCTGGGAGAGAAGATTCTCCCACAGGAACTGCCTGATGTTGTTTAACAACCTGGAAAAGAATCTTGCTTGTTTGTGGGTCTTTTGCATTCAGAGTTTGGAATTTGGATTTCTAGGTTGTTAATGATAATGCTAATTACACAAAGAGGGTATGTAGCAGGTAGACTCATAAGTTTCAAGGGGTTTTGATATTATTTTTTCCATAAATTCTGTGGCGTTTTGTTGCTGAAAAAGCTCAGAATATTTGGGCCATAAATTATTGTCTTAAAGAGTGTACAGTGAGCTACAGGTTGGGAGCAGAATGGCTGGAAAGCTGCCTGGCAGAAAAGAACCTGGGAGTGCTGGTCAGCAGTGGCTGAACATGAGCCAGCAGTGCCCAGGTGGCCAAGAGGGACAGTGGCACCTGGCCTGGGTCAGCAGTGCTGTGGCAGCAGGACCAGGGCTGTGACTGTGCCCCTCTACTGGCACTGCTGAAGCCACACCTCAAATCCTGTGCTCAGTCAGTTTTGGGCTCCTCACTACAAGGACATTGGAATGTTGTATATAGGTCCTTCTTGGAGGGAAGGTTTAGATCAGGTGTGAGGAAACATTTCTTCACACAAAGGGTTGTTAAGCATTGCAATAGGCTGCCCAGGGAAGTGCTGGAATCACCATCCCTGGAAGTATTTAAAATATGTGTAGATGTGGCACTGAGGGACATGGCTTAATGGTGGCCTTGGCAATGCTGGATTTAATGGTTGGGCTTAAAAATCTTAAAGGTCTTTTCCATCCTTAACAATACCATGATTGTGGTAGATCTGTGGAAGAACTGACCAGATGGAAGTCAGGCTAGAACCTGTAATACCAGTTTTTATCCTGAAGTCAGGTACTTACTTCAGACAGTTCTAGACACCTGGTTTCAGTGCTGAAAACTACACTGCTAATCTCTCACATTTGCTAATAAAGAGCTCAGGGCTCTGGAGTAAAAGATTGGAGCTCCTGCAGGAGTCCCTCTCTTGTCACTCTGTAGCAGGATATAACTGACTAGATACCTAGATTTCTTGATCACAAGGGAGGTACAATCATCTTAAAATCCTTGAAATAACTCCACAAGCAAAAAAAAAAAAAAAAAAACCAAGGAGAATGCATTTATAAAAAACCCAAAAGTACTGCATTTGATATATTTTATTCTATGCTAAGCTGTATCTTTGAACAAAAAGGTTACAAAGGTAAACCATGTCTCAATTTTAACATCATAGTTACTGAGAAACCAGTCCACTGATTTTCTCTGCCGTCCCCTTTGTTAATTTTACAAATTCCTTCATTTTGGAAGGGGGATGGGACAGAAGCATTAACGAGAAAAGAGAGATGTATCTGCAGTGTCTGAGTGCTGGGAAATAAATATATCCCATTGATTTCTCCATGTGCCATATTTCAGCAAGGCCCAGCCTCACTGTTGCCCTTGTCTCACAGAGTTTATGCAGAGGGCAGGCTGATCTCACATCTTGTCCTGCTCTGAGTTGTAACATCATCACAACTTCAGAGCACACAATGTGTGGGACCAGTGAGTGTCATTGCCTGACTTGGCCTGTGAGAAGCCTGGGAATATCAGTGTGTCCAGTTCTGTTCTTCCTTGTTTGGGCTTTCTCCAAAGTCTTCTCTCCCAACCTTGAATGTTGCTGTAGTGTTTCAGAAAGCTGCTTCATGTGAAAATGGCCTGGCCTCTCCTAATTACAGTAGCTCCTTGTGCTGCTGCCAAGAAAATAGCATCATCAGCTACTTGGATTATACAAAATATTACAGAATAAAGACAACAACAGAAATGCACTGTTATTTTTTCCTTCCTTACATCCTGCCTTGTGACAGGAATCCCTCCCCCTGCTAAGTTTACTGGTTAACAAGAAACAAAGGTGCTTTTAAAAGCTGCCTCTGTCCTCTGTAGAGGGGATAATACACTAGAGCCATGACAGTATTTAAAACTGGCTTACCATTATAGTTTTGTTTCTTTTTAGGAAACTTCATTTGACTTATAACCTCTCCTAAACAGAGATTATTGCCTTTTTTTTGCATCTATGTTCAATGGAGCATCTGCAACCCAACTATTAAAGAATAGTTTAAATAAATTTTTTAAACTGTTTTATTAACATCAGCAGAGACAATTGTTCACTGAAGAGATACAGTGTCACCACAAAATTCCAGAAGTGACCAGAAGTTGGAGTTTAACTTGGGGGTTTGGGCTTGCTTCTGCCTTTCATTCCTATTAATAGAAGATATTGTTTCTCAATGTTTTTGGAAATTATGTAAATGTACTTGGCTGAATATCAAATACTGATTTATTAGAAACCTTTTTATAAAAAACCTTGGGAAATTTTGTACTTTGTCCATGGGAAATGCTTTGAGGAAAGGATAAGGACTTCACTTTCCCTAGCTGTAGGTCACTAATTTTGGTCAACAAAATTAAGATTTTAATTTCCAAGGATCCCCTTAGTAGTCCACAAAGAGGAAGTGGATCTCACAGGGAATTCTTGGTCAGAAGGCTATTTCAGGTGTTCTGTGCCACCCTTCAGGGGAGGAGAGAGAGGATTGTCTCAGACACCCTTTGCAGTATGCAAGGGGTGGATCTGCCTTGGTAGTCCCAGTTTTTCAGTGCTGGGAGCTCTCCTGACAGGCTGCCATGCACAGATGGACAGGGAAGTGCCAGTTTCCACCTGCTGTTGTGTCCTGTCTCTTCCAGAGCTGCTGCACAAAGCATGGTGAGTTGGAACATCTTGTGAGCCCGATGCCTGAACTGGGGGCCACCAATTCACAGCCACCTTTTCTTTGGGGTATCAGTCCATCCTTTCTCCTCTCTTACAGTTTCTCTGCTAACACCTGTCTTGTTTTTCAAAAATATTGTACGTGACATATCTGCCATTTTGGGACGAGATCTTCTTGCTCATGCTTACAGCAAGCAAATTCCATGACATTAAGTTCTGACTAATGCTTTGTTCCAATTGTGTTTGTCAGCTGTGTGTGATAAGGTCTGCATTCAGAAAGCACTGACTCTGCCTGTGCACATGAAGAGTGGTCTCAGGAACCTGCTCCAGCACTGCAGCCCCTCTGCCCTGCCACGTGCTGTCCCCACAGCTGTCTCAGACTGCCCATGTGGAGCCTGGCCGCTTGGATCTATGAGAATGGAGCTGCTCAGCTGCTTGAATTTGTGGGTGAATTATTCACCCATATCCAGGATTCAGATATCTAAAATATCACAGTTATGGATCTACCCAAAACTGGACTAAAGGGGAGTCACCAAGAGACTTCAAGGTGCACTGACTGATTTAGACAATTCTCTAGGTGGGCACTGACTTCCTGCATCTTTGTGATGGAAGTCCTTCAATTTGATGTTCTTTTGTACTGCACTGCTCCATCTTCTTAGTTTCTATTAAACTTTTATCCAAACAGGATGCTTTAAGTATCTGGATCTTGAAATTCATTGCCTGATTCTTTAGTAGTCATCATTCTCATATGATAAAATTGTTCAGCTCTTCCACAGTAATTGAGACAAATAAAACTTCCTTGATTCTGAAATTTTGGTGGTTCAGAAGTCAGGAGGATACTGTGTCTTCTGACAGTAATGGCTGTGCTGTTGCTTTTGCTGTCAGCAGTGTTTATTTTTATTAATAGATATTACTTTGTTTTGTTCTCATTTGGCCTGGTAGACTAATGTTTAAAGTAGAATCAGATTTAACCTAAAGAACATTTTATTTATTGAAGGCTATTTGAAATTATTGGTTTAATTAATGTATTGCAACTTAGCCAATAACCAATAACCTCATCTTCTTTCTGTGCAATTCCAGTTCTGCATAACAAAGAGAGGGCCATATGTATCCAGGGGAAACTGAATCACTTAAGCAGAAAATAAAGTCTGTCTAAACACTACATAACTGCTGCACACAAATATTTTTTTAACTGAATTGGGTAAGTTGAGAGATTTCCAGTGTATTCTGAATGTCTAATCCCTGGACCAAGTAAAAAAAATATCTGCCACTCCTCAAGCTAAAATACAAGTCATGAGTCTAGCAAATAGTCCTTTAAAAGAACAGGGAATATGTGTAAATTGGTGATGGTTTTAGAGCTTCTTGATTCAAGCAATCTCATGAATTTAGTTTATTGATTAAGAAATGCTGCATCAGGAGCTTCACTGCCACCTTCCCCACAGAGATGGAACCTAATGTGCTAAAGTACAGGCAGACATGAAAAGGGTTTGAGTCTACAGAGCTAAGCAGAGATGTGTCTATCCAAGATTAGCTCTTGTGGTACATTTGACTTAGCACATGCAAAAGACCTCCAATATTTCTGTCCTGTAATGAGAGCTTTAAAAAGCTCCTCTCACAAAGAAAACACTTGAAGGGAGGTGAAGAAGCTTCTTGGTGATTCATTTCAGAGGGTCACTGCTCTGCAGTGGCTCTCTAAGCTGCTATGGATTTTAACATTTTCTTGAGCACAGCTGGGTTTTGTTTTTTCCCTGGCATTTTTCATTCTGATATAAGTAGTTACTAGAGCAATATTACCAAGAATATCTTTAAAGAAATAACTGATCAAGCCATAAAAAAAAATCCTGAATGAAAGCTTTCCAGAATGACTGCTGTAATTTTCATGCCTCTTTTCTGAGTGCTCATGAGTCTGTCTAGGAACTGTAAATTTAGGGAAAGAAATAGAAAGGTGTATGATGAGTACAGCAGATGGGATTCGTGTATCTTTTTAGAGATTCTTTTTCTTAATGCAGCATTATTTCTATCAAATTTGAAATGCTTTGAAAAATATGCTAAGTTGATGAGTTGATTTAAGTCTGTTCAAAGGAGAACTGATAAAGCATTAAAAAGTCCAGCAAAGAATATTTTGACTATTTTAAAGTTTTTTTAAAATGTGAAATGTGTTATTTAAAAGAATAAAAGAAATCTAAATTCTAGGAAATGTTTTGCAGCAACAGAACAACCAAATATATTTGGTTTAAATGGGAAAAAAATTGAAATTGGGGAAAAAGAATTCTGTGAAACAGAAAATCCAGTTCCTGGCCAGGTCTGTTTAGAGACAATTTCCTAAATCTGCAAATACTTTTGATTCATAGAATCATGAGTCATGATTCTGTAAATACTTTTGATTGATAGTTTTAAAGGGAGAGAAGATTCTTAAATGTCAACTCACAAATGCAAGTGGATTAAGATCTCCTGGGCCACCTGCTTGTTTCAGTGGGGACAGCTTGATCATAGTGTGGAAGCTCTGTTCCACATGTTTCTGGGAATGGTGCCTCAGCACTCAAGCTTAGTTGTGCTCCTCTCTGAAAACTGGGTGAAGAGATTTTCCCAAGCTGTAAATATCAATAGCCTCAGACTAATTATGCTTTTGCAATAAGGCATAAGGCTCTCAATTAGCTGAAGTGCAGGCTGCTGTTGTGCAGGGGGAAGGGGGAATGTTAGCACTGATGGGGTTTCTCTTGCCAAATTACATGTGATGGAGCCCAGCATTCCTGGGGATGGCTGGACACCTGCCCATGGGTAGTGGGGAATGAATTCCTTGTTTTGCTTTGCTTGTTCATGTGGCTTTTGCTTTCCCCATTAAACTTTTATCTCAACCTACAAGTTTTCTCACTTTTACCCTTCTGATTCTCTCCCCCATCCCACTGAGGGGGAGTGAGCATGTGGCTGTGCAGTGCTTAGGTGCTGGCTGGGGTTAAATTTCTGTATATTTTCAATTGGTTATTACCTTTGAAGCCTGAAGAACATGTCAGATAAGCTGTTACCACATCTCACATGTCCCCATGGAGTGCTTCAAGCCAGGTCTCACTGGGAGCTGGCCAGCTTTGGCAGCGGAAAGCTGGGAAACTGTTATTATAAAGACCAACTCCATAGCTGGAAGAAGTGTTGGTGGAGGCAGCAGCTTTTAGTATAAAGGAAGCAGAGCCCATTCATTAGCTCTTCTTGCTATGTAGAAATTCAAACATGAAATAAAAAGGACTAGTTGTACTGTGCAACTCATCTCTGTGCGATGAGCATTGCACCATGCTTTGACTATAACACCCACCAAATGTAATAATCATCTATTGGCCAGATTATCTTTTTTCCTCTGGGGAGTTTGACCTATTTCCTGTTGAAACAGATTTTTCTTGTGTCACATCCATGCATTTCCCATCACTCTGTAAGCTGAACAAGAAGTATAGTCTGACAAATTAATTAGCTAGAGTTCTCCTATGTAGGAGACTATGTAGGAGTGTGTAGACCTTAGAGGAGTATTTGTCACCAAATGAACATGTCTGTGCTAGTTCAAAATGCCCTTCAAGCTATGTCTGAATTATTTGTCTGTTCAAATGAGTTACTCCTTCTTGTGGGTGGACTCAAGAATCTTGTCCTTCATCTTAATTTGTATACAGCAGATTCATGGCAGAGTAACTTAGTCACATGAAGGAATGCAGGTAACACCTCCCATGCAGAGCTGTTGTAAGCCAAGGAGTTGTACAGGTAACAGACTAGTAAAACCAGGCCTGGGATGTCTACCAAAACAATCAGGTTGCAAACTCTGCATAGTCAAGTTAAAAATCTTATTTAGCTATTTGTATGGGTTCTTAATCATACATGTAATGTGTACAAGTTCACATTAAAGTTAGAATTAATTACATCTTTCAACTCATGCATCTAAATGAACAATGCTTTGCTTAATGCAGCTTTGTTTTTATAAATATCCTCCCATTATGCAGCAACTGAATATTCCTGTTTTACCTTGGCTCTTGTGTGTGGGAGAGGCACTCTGGAAACTAAATATATCCAGTATTAATTAAACTATGCATCTCGGAAGGACAGCAGGATAATTCTTTATGGTTTTATAATGAGATTTGTCTGAACATGAAAAAGCTTACCCAATTCAACATTTTTAGTTCAATTTTAGATCTATCTACATCAGTGAGCGTGAGCAGCAATTGGCTGCTGTATTTTACAACCTGGTACTTAGGAAAAAGGATTGTTTTTGAAACTGAGTTTAGCAAATACTCAGAACACAGGAAGAAACAATGCACAGGGAAAGGGGAAATAGAGAACAAAACATGGAGGAAATAGTAGACATTTTTGGCACCTAAAGAAATGGGAGGAAGAGAAATGCCTGTGAAATATGAATCTGAACATGAAAGTTGCTGAATTCTAAGAATGACTTGCAGTGTGTTAGATCATTATTTTCCTTCTCTGTTATGTTTCTTGCCCTGTTAATGCCCCACATCTCCCACATTTTATGGCCTTTGTGCTTACCTCCCTCCCTTGTGCCCCATATGAGCCAGCAAACTTACCTAGCCCACAGAGTGGCATATCCCACATTTTGTGCCACAAGCCATTTGCAGAGGGTTTCCATCATCCAGGATGCAGCTGGTGGCTCTGATTCAGAAATGCTGAACACAAGGGCTGGATTTTGCTCTCAGCTGTCCGCAGTAACCATGGAAAGGTTTCACTTTACCTTGGATTCAACAGAATCCAAACCTGGAGGTATTGTGAACTGGATGATGTGAACTCAATGAACTAGAATTTTCCCACTGAATTACTCTACTTACAAATGGGAGAAGTTTACTTCACCTGTCCCACAGTACCCTCTTATTCATAACTTGTGTTTATTCCTTGAACAAAGCAGTTTAGCCTCTCTTGCAGCCCAGGGACAAGGAGGGGGACAGTCCTGCAAATTGTGTTGAGGTTGTTAAGAGGCAGAACCTTTTCAGCTGTTTTGTCTGTCCTGTCTCCTCCACAGCTGGCCTGCAGGGGTGGAGCACCTGCACGTGCCTCAGCACTGTGTCTTCTTTCTTGGCCCAAACCAGCTTTTGTCAGCACTTTAAAGAAAATTGCTGGACTTTGCATCTGAGTCATGTACACACAGCCCCAGCAGCTGCTTTTCTGCAGGGATGGTTTTCCCTGGCAAACATGTGATAGCAAATTGTGAAGGGCCTAGAAACAGAAGGAGGAAATAAATAATGAATTTTCAAAGACTTCTGGACTTTTTTCTGTATTTCAGAAGTCAGTTCTTAGCCCCATATAACAGACATCTATTACAAACATTCTGAACCAAATGAAAAAAATATGTGGCAAGCAAGTACTAAAGATTATAAATATATATTTTGCAAAACTGCCTGTAATTATGCAAAGTAAAATTTATGCAAAAAGCGGCGCCACCTAAATGGCAACATAACATATGCACACATTCAAGAAAGGCAGTCTTTTCTAACTATTGCCACAGTCGTGCAATAGCTTGAGTCTTTAATTACAAGTTAATCTATCCTAGTAAAATGAATTCTTTAATGTGGGGATTGGGGTTTTTATGTTTTTCACTACTAGGAGATTCTACTCTTCCAAGCTGAAACAGTAAAGAGACATTATAGGAGAAGGCAGAGGTACCTGCATGTGTGACAACATGACAGTAGTTTTGGTGCAGCTTTCCACTCGGCAAGGTAAGAAATCCAGTTTTAGATGGTTCAGATGTTACCAAAGCAGGCCTATAGCTAAAGTCTGTTAATTTCTCACCTTAAACTCAGACACAAACAGTAACTTTTGCAGCTACAAGCAGGAGCACCCCTGATAGTTATGTT
Organism: Ammospiza caudacuta; assembly: GCF_027887145.1. Classification (NCBI taxonomy): domain Eukaryota; kingdom Metazoa; phylum Chordata; class Aves; order Passeriformes; family Passerellidae; genus Ammospiza; species Ammospiza caudacuta. Next base: position 11,386,710 of record NC_080594.1, read on the forward strand.
TTTCCCCAAATTACTCTTTTCTGTGTTTCCTGGCAAGTAGGACGGGTCTCATGGCATTGGGCTGCAGTGCTTTGCTGCGTAGCCAGAGAAAGCAGGGCTGTTCCAGCCATGGCAGTTTATATATGCTGCCTGCTCTTGTACCACCATGCATTTTCTTCACACAACCTCCCCAGAGAGCTGGGCTGAAGTTACAGCACTGTGGTTCAGAGTGAAACTGCCTGAAAAAAAAAAGAGGATAGAAGTTTATATAGGTTGCAAACCCAGATGTCTGTCTAGTTGGTGCAATGAGCTGGCTTTGTGTTGTGTTTTGAAACGTTCCAGAAAAGGCCATGCAAGGCTTTTAGATGTGTTGGTGCAGGTGCAATGATAGCTGTGTCAGAACCAGAAGATGTTGCAACTTCCTAAATAGTAATAATAGAAGGGTTGATGCCATCCACTTCCCTAGTTTGCCTTTTCCTGCTTTGTCATGAGGGTGTCAGTCTGGAAGGGCTAGAAAGCGGAAGACTCTTCAGTTTTGAAATATTTGCAATTGTAAGCAGGCAAGAATGAAATGAGTGCCTTGACAGAGGCAGAGTGCTTCCCTGCAGTCTGAGCGACATGCTGGGGTCCAAGCTCCACTACAAAGAAGGGAGAGTAGTGGTCTTCTGAAAGTTGAGAGTCTCTGTTGGCCTTTATAAATTCTCCTGGTCATCTGTGGCAGTCTTAGGGATGTGACTGTCAGTAAAGACACAGCATTAATGAACCTGAGTTTAGATCACTTTAAAAATATTGCAGGTGTGAAGAATGGACCAAAATCGAATGTATCAGAAGAAGCAACATTGATTCTGAGAATATAGATTCCTTTATCTAGGAATCAATACTGATTCTGAGGAAATAAATGCCTTCATCTAGGGTCTTTCTAGATAAGTCCTCAAATCCATGACCACTTGAGTCAAACTGACTACAATCCATAAAACCTGGTCTTAAAGATCCCAGAGCCGAAGTTTCTTCACCTAGTGAAGATCCAAACTCATGTCATTGTGTGAATTAGTCAATACACCTTTTGAACCTTACGCAAAGATGTTGAATTTGTCTATTACATTGATCCACATGTCTCCTCTGTGGTGACCAGAGTTCACTAAAGAACATTTTGAATTATTTTTTATCATCTAGCTGAAAGAAAAAAAACACCAGCAACAACGAAACTCCCTTATCTTTCAGATGTGTTTACCTGAACTTTTCACCTTACTGTAGATACACAGGTGGGATGGGTAATTTCAAATTTTTTGTCCTGTTTCTCTTGCTCTGTCACATGTGTGTGGAACTCGTATTTCCAGTGCAGCATAGTAATGTTTTGACAGGCCATGAAGTTGTGTTTGCAAAGGCTCCCAGAGTGGAGGAACACTAAATTCTGCACAGCTTCCACACCAGCCACCTGCCTAACCTGGTGCAGAGAGCCCCCCATAGTGTGGGGTTTTCCCACAGTCCCTCCTTGTGATTGTGTCCTTCTACAGTTAATGCTTTGCCATCCCTGAGCTCTGTTTAGCCATTCCACCTCCCAGCCTTGGTTAACAAAAGTAGAGAGAGCCCTCACAATGAACAGCTTTGCCCACATTTCTACTTGGACAGCTAAATTAAGTGTATGACATCACCTCCCTGTAATGCTGACCAGCTACTGATGATGAACCTCTGTCTCTGCCTGCACACTTAGCTAATCAGTCTCCATCTTTTTCATGTGATGAACTATTTTATTGTCTCAATTTTGTCCGTTTTTATAAAGAACACTTTGGAGATGTTCTTGTTTCATTGACTCTCTGGAATACTATATTGAGCTTGTTTTAAATTGCAAAGTGTGCCCATGTGCAGTGTGCCTCAATGAAACATGCATGAAGTGCTGTTCTGAGCAGCTCCTGCTGTCAGTCCTTGCACAGTGTTTCTGAGGAGGCCACTGCTCCCAAGTTCCCCAAAAGCACTGCCTAATGCCACCACTTCAGTTCCTGTCTCCATTTTAGATTCTCCCTCTCCAAAATTAACCCTTGCTGTAGCTGTTCAGCATGGACTCCTAGCTATTGTAGCACTCTGCCCCTTCTGCATGTTCAGTTCTGTGGCAGGAAAGCTGACCCCGAGGATGGTTTTCTTTGGGAACATTTACCAAATATGTAAGAAGCTAATAGAGTTTTACCAGTGCATACTAAATATCATCAATGGAAGTCCCCAATGAGAAGCAAATGCCACTGGAGATCATTTCTCAAACAGTCTGACTAATGCAATTTATGACCCCATCTCATCTCCTCAGGCTCCTGTTTAGCTAATGTGTCACCCTTTCAATCTTATGTTTCACCCCAGCTGTCCATGTTTTTACATTTAAAGGCTTTGCATGAGCTGTGCCTGATACTGTAGTAGTAAAGGTCACTAGGCTGACTTTACTATTAGGTGGGTTTCATTTTTATATACCAAACGTGATGAGGAAGAGTCACAGTCAAATCTGTTGACAAGAGCAGCTTTAAATGTTGAACATATTAAATGACTTTGCTTTCAGTTGGTCTTCTCAGGACAAGGGGGAATGGAAATCTCATTAGAATATATAAAGTGACAGATTTTGTGGTGTCAAGTGTACTCTTGGAGCCCAATATTTTCCCTCATGTGAATACACAAAGAGTAAAGTTGCATATTTATTTGGAGGTTGGCCTACAGCTGTGTCTAGAGAAGCCACTGACAACAGACACAACCACCCTCAATTCATCTCTAAGAAGAATGAATAGCAATAAAGGAATCTTAAAGGGCTACTTTATATATATATAATATATATATAATTATTTATTCAATATATTATATATATTGATTAAAAACTTTTTTTTTCTTTCTTTCTGGTAGGTAACCTCCCCAGATTAATTATTAAAATGAAAACTTTTTAATCACCGAAATGAACACTATTTTCAGATAAAACAAGACAGATATGTCAGGTGAAATGGTCTGCAACTGTCAGCATTCTTCTGTACCATTTAGGAAAAGCAGGCTTGCTGGTTGAAACCATGACAAGAAAACAAAACAGTTTTTTGTTTTCTCTTATTCATTCTGACTTACAAAATTGCTATTTTTACAGTCAGTAAATGTGGTCAGACACCAAGGAATACGTTATTTTCTGCCCAAAAAATATATTTAAAAGCATTTAGTTTCTATATGCAGGTAAAAATACAAGATGGTGTGAGCCTGACCATGCACACATCAGTAATATTTTGTATCTACTCATTTTTTTTTACATATATCTTACAATCAGTAGGAAGGTACAAACCAAACTAACAGCTATTTAAGGAAATTAAGGACATGTTATCTGGATGTAAAAGAGAGGAAACTGCTCAGAGAATGTAAAAATGTAAACATGCAGTTCCTTTTGAGGAAATTTTTACACCTTTTACTCAGTAGTTTTGTGTGATACAGACTAAGAGCTATTAAGTTAAAAAAAATCTTTAAATAGTCTGAGGGCATGAAAATTTTAGGCTGTAAAAATCCTACAGGATCCTACTAAAATCCTTTCTTGGGGAAAAAAGCCCAGAAGCTGTAATTAAATCCTACTGTGGAAGTCATAGTCATTTGTGATGGACTGCCTGATCTTTCCTTAACTTTTTTACAGGATGAATACAATGAAACTTGTGCTAATGCCCACCATGGTCTATAGAAACCTGCCTGCCTGAAGCTGAGTAGGCTGAAAATGAAGATTAATAAAGGAAAAACAAAACAAAACAACAACTAAAAAAGAAAAAAACCCACCCAAAAACCAAACACGCAAAAAAAGGCAAACTGCCATGTACATTTTTAGACAAACAAATAGTTATCAGAAAAGTTTCCTATGTGCTGAGGAAGCTCTTTCTGTGTGTGTGCTTCTGCCCTGCCAGGGCTGAATACCTAGGAACATTCCCTAAGCGGGAAGCAGTGGTATTCCCCAGTTCATCTTCCCAGAGAGCACTTGACAGCTGAGCTCTGAGCATGCTGACAGGGTGAATCAACATGGCATGCAGAGCCTTGGGTTCTTCATTTAAAAATACAGCCACTGAGGGAGGCAGTAATGATGTTTGTTCCTTATTTAAGACCCTTGTATATAGAGTACTGTCCCAGTAGATGGAGGATTTGAGAGCTGCTCCCTCCTACACTGTCGGGGTTTGGTGTCCACATTCCCCTCATTCCAGAGGAGTGGCCAGGCAGGGAGGCTGCAGACCAGGCTGTGATAAGGACATGGGCTGGTTGGACCTGAGCAAGGATCATTAAGCTTTAGTTGTGAAACATGAATCCTTATGTAAAGCATCTTCCCACCCATTCAAAAGTATTTTCCCTGTCCATAGCAGGGGTAGGATATTGGGCACATGCCTCCCTCAGCAATTTAGAAGGTTGTAGGTTGCTGGATGTTGTACATCCCAGCTTGAAGCATCCAAGGCCATTCCATGCCTAGGACAGGGAACTTGGGTAACTAGCTGAAATATTTTAATATCACCCTAAGAACTCAATACCTGAAACCTTTGTGAAATTATGCACTACATTTTGGGGCCTTTTATTATTATCTTTGATTGTGGGTGGCTAGAAAGAAGGGCATCCAAAATGACAGAAGCAAAACATGGGAATTTTGTGTAGGGGGATACATTATGGGTAAATGAAGGTGGTGTAGAATGTAATTTTATCCCCCAATGAGTTGCAGCTGGACCAATAACTAAAGATTAGGAGCAGGCCTGATCTTAACAGGCCACACCTGTAGCCAATAAGAACAAGTGGTATAAAAGAGTGGGTTGGTGGGGTCAGGAGTCAGATGATTACTGTAAGGGCTTGGAACAGTCAGTGCTTAGAGGTGTTGCCTGTGAGAAACATTGAGGAGGCACAAAACTGGCAATATGGAATCCTTGCACTATAATGATAATAGAACTTTTGCCATTTATAACAATTTTGTGCTAGTCCTGTCAGCTTTGACTCCTAGTTTTATGTGTGGATTACGTGATCCTGATGGAGAACAACCCTATTTGTCCACACAGACCCTCGAATTTAAGGTCATTATCTAAGAAAACAATTGTCTGTCAGTATTTATTTAAGGAAGGGTGCAGTGTGCATTTACATGACTGTGTGTACGGGAATCTTGACCAGGAGTTCTGATAGGCTGTCATCATGGTCAATGAGCTTTTGCTTCAACAAAAAGCAAGAAATGACTGAGTAGTTGAATGGAAGAGAGGGACAGGGAGTTTGCCACTTGAGAAAATACATGCAAAGTAAGAATGGGAAAAAATATATAGTACTGGCTTTATTACTTTGTAATCCAAAAAAAATTGTTTAGATTTTGAATGTGAGTGTTACGCACTTATGGTGCTAAAAGTAATAAGTGTTTGAGTTGAAATAGTTTCAAAATAAACATTATAAGTAATCATTAGGTAAAGTCTAAATCAGGGGGAATGCTAATTATTATTTTGCTTAAAATTAATTCAGTGGAAATAGTGATTTGTTTTGGAACATGCTGGTTTAAATCAGTTACCTTTTCAACGACAGAAAGAAGTATCTTGGGAACAGTTCTGTAAGTTTCTGCTCCTTGAAAAACATGGGTAATGCCTTTTGGAAGGACAAGCAGTCATTGCTGCGCTCTAAATTACTTTCAGCCACATACAAAAAAATGTTACAGCTTCTCAGGAAAGCTGTGTGAAATATGATCAATGTGCAAGAGTGGTCAAAAAAGTAAATAAAATGTGATGATAGCTAGGGTAAAAAGGGCACTTTAACCAGGTTCTTGTAAAATCCATAATTTCTGTGGAATTCAGCTGCAATTACATGAACTCAGGACTCTAAATCTGAGAATTTTTATTTTGAATGTAGCATTTGACTTTAAGAAGGCACGTGAGCAGACATCTGCTGTCAGGAAGCAATTAGAAGGTAAGGAACCTTCAATTTAAGGTAAATAAACAATGGAATGTGAAGTTGTGTTTTGCATAGCAACAAAACCTATACTCAGCTCATTTTAAATTTTACTTTTAGATTTTCAAAGGGTTTTCAGAAAATGATTGCTCTCTTTCCTGAGTTACAACTTTGGTTAGTTTTTATTTTGGTTGCCTTGGTTGATAACCACCAGGAGATTTTGCAGGTGCCAAAGCAATGCTTGAATGGTTACCAGTGACACAGAGAGTGATTGCCAAATGATTTCAAATGTGTCATGCTATAAAAGCTGCTTGAATGGCCGTGGTTTTGTCAGTTGGCTGAACTATTTACTGCAGAGCCAAAAGGCCTAAGTGAAAGTGCTCTGAGGTGGGGTTTAGAAATGTGAATCCAGGGTTAACTACAGAGTCTGTGTTTGCAGTGTTCATTGTGCTTTTTAAAGCAGGGCTTTCTCATCCCCAGTGTAGCAGGTTACACATTCGGGAAAGGAAAACCAAGAAGTCCTGACTTGTACTTCCCCAGCTGTAACTTATACAGCCACAGTCTAATTAAAGCCCTAAATAAATGTTGCACTTAATTAAGGGCAAACCCAAGTCTATTGAAAATGGAGGGAAATAATGAGCTATTTCTTGTTGTACATGATCTTTGTATACAATAAAACATGTGCTAAAGTGTTTTGTGGTTGGCTGATGTTTGGCTGCTCTTTGCAAAAATAAGAAAACAAGGATTCCTGTGAGCAGGCACAGGCTTTCTCTCCAACTGGCAGTGTGCAGATCAGGAAGGCACAATCACTTACTGATTTGAGAAATGAGTGAAATGAAACTTGATGGGTACCATCACTGAGCCTGGGTCACTCTCTCTTCTGGGCCAGCACAGCTGTTCCTGCAGCCAGTCAGTGAACCATTTTGGGGAACTGATCTAGCAGAAGAAAACAACCAGTTTAGGGGGGAGGGGAGTCTGTGCTTGTGTTTCAGGTGAATCACTTCTCCAGCCCTGCTGGTGAGCAGGAGGTGCAGACGAGGGGGAACCTTGCTCAGGGGACCAAGCAGCTGGAGGCAGAGGTTGTGCAATGTGTCACCAATTGTTTAACAACCAAACCATGTTTGGTAACAGCCAAACCCTGTAATATTGTTAAAAGGTGAGGAGCAACTAAGGGGAAACCTGACAAACTTCGGTGAAAATATACACACATATATATATAAACATATAAATATACACATATATTCTTCCTAAACTGTGGCCTTGACAAAATCATTAGTGTTTTCTGATGAGGTACAAATTCCAGCCTTGTGCTCACTGTACTTCATAGAGAGCTTGAGCTGCAAACAGAACAGGGAACTCTGCTCCCTCTGGTTCCCAGCAACACTGTGTAAGTAAGAGAGAATCCTCATTTGCATGGTTGTGGTTCAGATGATGTATTTCAATGGCAAATCCCTGTCTTGGGATTGGATTGCTCAGCCTTTTTTTGTATTAAAGCAAATTAGGAAGCCAGAGCCCTTAAAAGTGATCATTTTATTGGGGAGGGGAATTTAATGGAAGGTGATTTTGTCATGCTATCATGATTTAAAGAGAATTGAACACAATGTATGATTTCTTCTTTCTTTGGATACATTTTATTTTTGGACACAGGAAAGCTATTAAATGAAACAGTGAAAACACTTGAAAAAATATTGTAAGACAAATGTATTTAATTTAAATGCTAATTTGTTTATAATATTTTCAAATAATGTAAATAATTAATAGTTTTGATGAGAGTTATCTGAATATAGCACATGTCAAAAATGTGATGAAGAAGCTGTAAAAATGTATAAGAAAAAGCATGATTGGAAGAGGACAGAGGAATTGGACTAGCACTCCCACACAGCTGCTGCAGAAAAGGTTTTTAAGAAGGGCCCAAGCTGCTACTGTTGCCTTTCTTACATGTAGCCATCAGTCTGAGCAGAGAAAATTTCCACTCCTATCTCCAGTAAAGTAATTTGCAAGCCATTTCTGATCCCGTTACATTATCTGCATACTTTCTTGTCTTTTGCACAATAAATTCTTTGGGAACATTAATTTTAAAAATTGCCTTGTATATTGCAGCATAAAAGGAAAAAAAAAAAACAAAACAACATTAAAACTGATACAATCTGTGGGCAACAAACCTGAGAAGTGCAAATATTGATTACATTGCAACATTTCCTGAACAGGATCTACGGTGAAATAAAGCAGTGGTTGCAGGTTGTGCTTGTGTTTTACTTAAAGTCCAGGATCTTCCAGTGATGTTATTACCTGATAACCTCAGTTTTAAAAAGATCCATACTCCACTGTGGGGAGAGGAAGGCCTTGAATTACAGTCTCATAAAGACTGTGTGTGACACACAAGCAGTAGCTGTAATTCATTTTGTTGCATTAGGCTCCCAGCTCATGTTTTTAGGTACTTGGGGCTCTCAGAACCGTGCTGCTCTCTGCAGCTTTTCCTACAGACTAAGCTTTGCTGGCCTTGGAAATGGAGCTGGGACATGGGTACCATGCACTGCCATTCCAGATGTGGGGTGGGCTTCTCTGCTGCCCTTCACCTGCTGCTGGGCAAACATGTTTTGGCCACCCAAGTCACTTTGCCCAAAGCAGAGCCCTTTCTTGCCCTTTCCTTGACACCCAGGGTGGAAGAGGTACAATCTCTTCCCTAATACTGTTTATCTGTGGTGCCAAAATTCACTGTGGGCTGCCAAGACCAGCTGCATCCCCCCATACATTAATGATATTCCTGTACAATTTGAATGCTGAACACTATCACCCCACAGCTCACCCAGTCAAACCTCAGGGAAAGGGATGACCTGCAACTTTAGGATGCACCATTACTGTGTCTGATTCTAGACTCCTCAAGGAGCTCCTGGAGAGGGTCCAGCAAAGGCTACAAAGGTGATCAGGGTCTGGAGCACCTCTTATGGGGAGAGCTGGGCCTGCTTAGCCTGGAGAACACTGAGAGGGGACCTCATTAATGCGTACAAAGATCTCCAAAGTGGGTGCCAAGAGAATGGTGGGGCAACAGTGAGTCCCAGCAGCAGGACAAGGAGCAATGGCCATAAACTAAAACACAAGAAGTGCCACATCAACACGAGGAAGAACTTTTTTTTTTTTTTCTGTTGAGGATGGCAGAGCACTGGAGCAGCTGCCCAGGGAAGGTATGGAGTGTCCTTCTCTGGAGTCATTCCAAACCCACTTGGACACGTTCCTGTGCCACCTGCTCTGGGTGACCCTGCCTTGGCAGGGGGGTCGGGGCGGGTGATCTCCGGAGGTCCCTTTCCAACCCGAACCATGCTGTGATTCTGTGATTCATGTGGCGATTCGGTTTGTTGTCGCTACGACCAGCGACAACGCTGGAAGCAGAAATTCCCTGGCGATCCCCTGGAAAGCGGCACCGGTCCGAGCTGCCCTCGCTTCCCCCGCAGCGGAGCGAACTTTGCCTTCCCCGGGCAAGGACGCGGCGGGGCCGCCCCTGCGGCGGGCGAAGGACGCGGAGCCCTTCCCGAGGGAGGAGCGGGGCGGCCCCGCCGAGCCCGCGGCCGCCGGGCGCTCCCAAGATGGAGGCGGGCGGTGTGACAGGGCGGGGAAGGGGCCGGGCGGGGGCTGCGCCCGGGGCAGGTGCGCGGGGCGGCGCCGCCGGGAGCCGCAGCCGGGCCGAGGGCGGCGCTCGGCGCTCCGGGAGTGGCGGCGGGGCCGGAGCGGGGCTGCGCTGCCCCCCCCGCCGGGCGGTGACTCGGGCTCCCCCTCCCGCCCCGCCTCCCCCAGCGCGGGCCCGGCCCAGCTGCCGCCGCACGGCGCCGCCGCCACCCGCCGAGCCCGGGGCGCCGCCGGGAGCCGCGCGGGGGCCATGACGGTGGAGCAGAACGTGCTGCAGCCCGGCGGCGCCGCCAAGGTGAGTCTCCGGCGGGGCCCGGCCTGGAGCGGCTCCGCGTCCCCGCCGCGCCCGGGCCTGGCCGCGCCCGCTCCGGCTCCCGCCGTTCCTGCCCGTGCCGAGCTTCTGCCGGGCCTTCCCCGTGCCGCGGCCTCGCCTGGGCCCCGCCGCTCCGGCAGCCGCGGAGCCGCAGCGGGGGCCGCTGCCGGCCCGGCCGCGGGTCATGCCGGCCCCGGGCTGGGCGCTGCCCTCGGGGGAGCCCCGGCGCGCTGCCCGCGGCCCCGGGCGGGCCTGTTGCGCTCGCAGGCTGCCGGGCAGCGCGGCGGGAGCGGGGCTGGGCAGCGAGAGCGCGGGGTGCCGGCCGAGCCCCCCGCGGGCCCGGGGGAGATGCTGCACATGCCCGGCGTGACCCTGCAGCGCCGGCATCCGCGCCTGCCAAAGGTGAACGCTATTTCCAGCGAGTGACGCGCTCCTGCTGGAGTGAAAAAGTGCCGGGTTTGGGGACTCGTGGTAACGTGCATCATGGAACGGGGTTAGGGGAATGACGGCGCTTCCCAGCCTTTTACTGCGCGCCAGGACTCGGCGGAGAATGTTTCTCTGTCAAAAGAATAAAAAAAAGGATACCCTCTAAAGCTTTCCTTCCCTTGAACTGAACTATCGTGAGAAATGTCTAAAATTAAATTGCAACGCTTTTAAAATAACATGTTTTAAAGGTAATTTGTAGGTTAACGCAACTCTTGCGGTTAGTGGTATGACTGTTGCCTTTTCCCTGATATTTATTAGTGTTTTAATGGCACGTACTGCCTTCACAGGATGATAAAGGTGGATGTGCTTTGGTGTAGTCGGGGTGGAAGTTAAATGGCTGCAGCCCTAAGAGTGGACAGTGGGAATGTGCTGATTAGGGTATAATTGGTTAAAGTGGTACAGCTCGCATTTAAGAAGCCTTTTTTTATGAGGGAGGGCGTGTCTGGCCGAGGGCTGCTCTCATAGTTGGAAGTAGTTAGCAGTGATTTTGGCGGCTTCAGCAGGAAGGCAAGGGCTGAGCGCTCCGATTTTGTTCCTCTCTCACTGTTTTCAGTTGGGGTGTGCTCGCAGGTTAGTGTAGCAGGTTTGCTGCTACATGTGCCTGCTGTGTTTGAAAACTGATGTTGCTGCTGTGCATCTGACAGCTTCTGTGAGCAAGTTTATCTTTTCCAAAATCTCTTGTCAGTGTTTAGTTAATATATCATAATTATCACGTCAGTTGCATAGTGCTTTCTGGACCCAGATCAGTGCTGCCTATTTGTGCTTTCTGACAATAATCCTGAAGGAGTAATGTTGGTCTTCAGTTGCGCTAGAAGGATCCTTAGTTTTCAGCTAAACTACTGCTTGTGGGTCAGTAGTTCAGTTTCACTTGAGCCTCAAATCCAAAAGGAGGTTGAGGATTGATTGTGGTATATGCCAGGTAATCCATGCTGCAATAAAAAATACAGCTAGTAATAATTCTGAAGTTGTAATCAGCATCTGTGGGTGTTGGCCACTTTTTTAAGTGTCTAGAGAAACTGAATAAAATATCAAGGTTTTTTTCATGGAAGGGATTTTTTATTATTATATTGTTGAATCGTCTGATTATTTTATTATCTGCAATTGCTTTTAACCTGTTTTATCCCTAATTGCATGCATTTAGAGAGTGAGGGAAAGGCAAATCTTTGTAAAAAAGCTTTATATGACTCCAAAGTGAGTATCTCATTGTTAGTGAGACTGGCTAGCTAATTGGATTACAAACTTTAACATTGATTATTTGCATGTAAGAAGGCAAATGGTGAAGGTGCAGTGGCCTGATGGATGGACGAAAGGTGGAGAGGCTACTACAGCAATAACTTACTATTTTCCCTCAAAAGAGGAAAAACCCAATGTCCACAAATAAGGGAGTTTGTTCTGGAGACCTCAAAGTTGGTTACAATTGTTTTCTGTTAGCGTGAAGAAACCACATACAAGCAGAAATACATTGGGTTTACAAGAGATGCCTGAGTCATCAGCATACCTTATTTGGAGCCGTGGTTCCCAACATTGTTCATCAGATGTTTTCTTACTGCCATACAGGAAGTGTGTGTCAAACTTCAGCAGCACTTGGAGATGTAGGTTTGTATTAATAAATGCTCTAACTACAAACAGCCTGCTTCCCACTGAAGCTATCTTTAGTTTATTGTGTAGTTAAAGCAGCTGCGTCAGGTCAAAAGAAGTTTTTTCTTTCATCTCTACTGGTCATCTTGACCATTAGTTAAAACTTGTAAATTATGTCCTGAAGCAAATAATTAATCAAATTATTCTTGTTGCTCACGGCCCTTGTGTGCTTCTCTGACATTGCTCGGTGGTGAAGGTTATAGGTACTGTTTACAGTAAGACTAAAGCATGTGAATAAAGGTAAACAATGAGAGAATTTAAAAAAAAAAAGTTGCTTCTTGTTTTGTCCAATCTGTATTTCTGTCCTGTCCAATCTTTTTTTTTTTTTGGTCAGACATTTTGCTGCTGAGGAAATAAGGCACGAGTGTTGCAGGGTTTCCCGTACTCCAGGCAGCCCTACATGGCTGATGGCTGTGTACCTCAATTTTCTTCCTGGAGGAAGATCTTCCCAAGCTGCCCCATGTGCTGTGCAGATCTTTCCCTTGGCCAGTGTCCCCTACACAGTCTGGGTGAATGTGATTTTCCTGCTAACTGGAAGTTGTGATGTGGGGAGGTTAAACGTGTTTCCGCATTGTCTCAGCTCAGATAATTACTGTGATGGTCATCTCGGAATGGCAGATTGAAGAAGCTGGCTTTTAATTGGTGGCACTTAGCTGGCCTCTCAGCAATGTGTGTTATCAAGTTCTGCTGCTTCTGGAGAGAGCCTGACATTTGGTTGATACATGGATTTAAAGGCTGTTTTATCTGTCCTTTGCTTTCCCACACCCTCTGTTATTTCAGACCTGTGATTCAGCAGTGCATTGGCAGTGTAGTCTCAGGAATAGTAGAATAATAGTAGAATAGGGCTATGTCAGCTCAGCTCATTTTTCTTTTTCTAAAAGAAGCACAAACTTTTAAGAATATTTACCACTTGAAATAATACCTGCCTTAAAGCAAGGTCTGATAATAAATTCTCGGGGTAAAAAAGTGAAAATTGTGCTAGCTTGTGTTTGCTTCTGTTGTGCTTGTCCCATGTTATTGATGTACTTATTATTTAAAGATTTAGCTAATAGTATGGCACTGAGTTGTTTTGGTTTTTTTTCCTAAGAGCAATAGCAATAGCTGCTTCATGCAGATGATGAGAGAGTCATCTGTCTCCACCAATTGACATGATGCAGTCCTAAATGGCAGGAAGTGATTGCAAAGTATCTACTGAGCACCTGGTACACGAGGAAGATATCTTGGGAGCTCTGTACTCTTTTTTCTTTTTTTTTTTTTTTTCCCATCTTAATAGGTGGCAACCTTCCAAGGTTTAAAATTCAAACCTTTAAAACCTCAAATCTTTAAAACCTGAGTTCAGAGTTGCCTGGTGGATCCAAGAGGCTGCAGGTTCCCTCTCTCATCACAAGGCCCAAGTCACTCTTACCTGTGAACAATGTCCCTCTGCACCTGAGAAATGGTCCCTGGGTCACAGAATGAGGATGATTTCTGCATTTCCCCATGAATGGGAAGCTGTCTGTGTTTGGACTGTGTGACAGCCAAGCTTGGAGGGCTTGAATGTGGGGTGTTACAGCCCCAAGTGCTGGTACCCAGAGCTTTAGTACCTCTTTGTCCAGAATGAGCAGAATAACAACACTGGTTTACTGAAAGTATTTGCACCAACTACTGAGTAATTTGCAAACATTACTTCAAGAACTGCAGAGTTATGCTGTTAAATATATGCATCTTGTTCTGTATTTAAGAAGCTCATATCAAAAAACTTTGTAATACTTGTAGTTACACCTTTGACACAGATTCCTATTGGTATTTCTGAAAGCTAGAGCAAGGTGCAAAGGCCAGTCATTTAAAGTAATTTTGGAAGCCCTTGTCAAACTGGTCTGCTGAATGCCTTCTGGTTTGGTGACTGTTTTGATGGATTTTGTTGGGAATGGGTGGAGGTGTGTATGTGGTTAGTTTTGGAGTTTTTTTGGTCTTTTTTTTGTTTAGTATCTATGCAAGCTTGCTGAATCTTGGAGGGTTGTGTTTATTGATATATGCTATGAATCAGCACCTTTATGAAACCTTTAACATCAGGTTAAAACTTTTTGCTTTCAGAAAACCTTTCACAGAAATTCAGTAATGATTTTGGCTGTGTTTGCAGGAGTTTACAAGTATAGTACTAGCATTAGAATTTGTCTGAAATAATGTCTTTAAATATTTTTGGTCCACACCTTGAAAGGAAAATACTGCTTCAGAATATGAAAGTTTATAGATTTTCCTGGTAAGCTTTGGTAGTATTATTTTAAAATATCTGTAATAAATCCTTAACACACATTCCCCCCTCCCCTCAATATTTTTAGGATAACTCTGTATTCACAGCTACTATGAGCAGCAGCTACAAAAGGTAGTAAAACCCATCAGCTTCTATGAAAAGGTCAAAAAAAACAAATTACCCATGTCTTAAAATAGAAAAGTATTTAACACTTTAAAAAGTGCTTCATAAAGAAAAGTGGAAGGGTAATTGAACAGTTGCCTTTCTTACACTCTTGTGCCTAAGAAGATATTTGTGGCTGGCATCTCCTTAATTCTGTGAGTTTAGCTGGTGTCCGTAGACTTGAGTAACTGAAGGGGAATGAAAGGTAGAACAAAAGATGGAATTTCTCTTCTGCTTCTGGCTAAATCTTCTCTACTTCCCTGCTGAAGGACCCATCCAGGAGTTGGCAGCCCAGTTTTTCAGTCCCTGAGAAGCTGGCTCTGTAGCTCCAGTGATGTGAATGGTGAGGATGAGGGATGTCACAGGTGCTGGGGACTGAGTGGCCAGGTTGGTAAATCAGCCTGAGGCCCCAGAGGACTTGGAGAATGCCTTTTCAGGCTGGGCCCTGATCTTTGCAGAACCACCAGAGAGGTCTCTGACACTCAGCTGTGCCAGGAGTTGTCTGAGGAGCTGCATCAGTCACCCCCTTACAGCCATTGCTGGCAGTGCCACTGACAGGGGGATTATTGACGTGCCCAGAGGTGCCTAAAGATGTATTAAAATAATATTGTTCTTCACTTTCTCCAGTGGAGGTACTGATTTTCAATTCCCAGCTGGTCAAGAGTCAAATGTGACATTCCTGGTATTCCACAGCATAAAAAGTAAACAAAAAGCTTAAGAGCTGTGTCTTCAGTCACATGTATTCATGTAGGAATAAATTCCTTTAAAGGCCCGAATTTTCAGTTTTGTTTAGTTGGTTGTGTTTTTGGTTTTTTTTTAATTGATTTTCTGTTCTTTTTAGAGAACAGAACTCTTAAAAAGCTGAGGGAGATGTGTGTGTGTGAGTTGCTGGGACCTGACTGAAAGAGAGAAGTCTTTTCTACTTTCTCTGAGTAGAAAAGCCAGAGGTGTGGGAGCAGATTTTCTGGGAAATGAAAGTATCCTGATGGCTTTCACTTTCTGGTTCTCTTGTGAGAGTCACTGTGATTATTTAAAAGTGGGTGGAGATTGCCTCAGTCACAGTGAAGGGTTGTGTGTGTATAGGTGTTTGGGAGTTGTTTGTTTGTTTGTTTTTTGATTGTTTTGTTTTGTTTGTTTGTTTTCATTTGTTTGCTTGGGTTTTTTTTAGCTGGCTCTGTTACTACACTTGCCCATCAGGCCCTAGTGACTAAGTTGCCAATGTGATGGTCTTCAGTCAGCAAATGGACACCTTTAAATTGAAAGCATTCAGGTTCTCAGCAGGGGCCTGGGGGAGCAGTGTAACATTACTATCCAAATCACAAGTTAAGAGTATTAGGTGAGTAAGGTAGGAGAGGCTGTTGTGACAATGTATTTCAAAAGGATTTTGTGAGTTCAGGGTAGAGTTCAGTCTTCTTTTCACATAATGAAATAAAGATGGCTTTTCTTAGCTGATGGCTACACTTTATCAGTTGGGGTGCTGCTAAAGAAGTCAACATCTGCCATGAGTGGAAAATATTTGACTGGAGTGAAAATTCAGTTTCAGTAGTCAAGTGACTCTAATGTCACTCAGGTGTGATTTCTGCCAGGGAGCTGAGTGTGAGATAGATGGGATAAAAGCTCCCTCCATTCCCTTTGGGACTGTGATATGTTCAGTGTTCTGGTTAATGGCTGGTCAAGCGTAATTAATAGAGAAAAGCTGATACTGTGAATCACAGAAGTTAGCTGCTTGCAAAACCATTCAAGTTAAAAGCTTTCTATAAGCTTATTCCTTTTATTATTTAAAAAGGGAAAAGAGAAAAAAAAGAGAATGCTAAGCTGTGGGGCTGAAGGAAAGTCGAGGTTGTGAGATGCCTTCCTGCAGAGCTTACCTTGCATGATAGTACAAACTCAGGCTTTGTGCCAAGTAAAGGTACAAACTCAGGCTTTGTGCCAAGCAAAAGGAAATACTTTTTCCTGTTTCCTCAGGCTGAGGAATGCCGTCTCTTGCTGTTTTTTGTGAGCACTTGTAACTCTTCCTTGGCAACACAGTGTGTCCTGAACAGCACGTGTTGGATTTTTCCATGTTACTTTACATTAATACTGTGCTGAATATAGATGTTATCATAAGCTGAACTGTGCCTGCACACCTCAGCCAAGCTTGCAGGTAAAATTTGGAGCAGCTGTAGTGTGTGCTGTGGTAAAATGGTAAATCTAAAATGTTGCTTTCTTCCAAATTTGCTGTTTGCTCTCTCTCATTGTATTGCAGGGTTTGCAGTTTTTCATTGATAAATTTCTGTAGGAGTTCAAAACTTGCAATTGACTAAGAGCTCCACAGACCACTAGTGGGAAATTTTCATGAAACTTCTTTTTGAATGATCCTGTCCATAGCACCTTTGTGTGTTACACCCCATTTTTCTGAAGTGGATCAAGCACCTCCTGGCTGCAGAGGGTTACACCTCCCTGCCTCAGTATTTGAGGGTGGTACCCCAGTCTGTGTTCTGGAGTGGCTGTGGGGGTGTGCTGACTCCTGCTGACACTCACAGGGCTCTAGCTTCTGGCAGAGGACTGGTTTTAGCATACTGAGCTACACAGGAGTTTTCCTGGGGGTGTTGTGCAGAATCTGAGGGTTTGGGCTTTAAGCTGAGCGAAATGTTAAGCAACATTGACTCAAAATGTTGAGATTACTGGGAAATGCTGTAAAGGAAGAACTGTGTTTCAAGATGGTGTAAAGGACAGATTGACACAAAATATCATGAGCTGGACACTTTGATGACTTCAGTTGGTGACAGGCTTTCTGAGTTTTCCTTTGTTTAATTATGGGGTGGCTTTCCCATGTATTTAGTAGCACCATTCATTCTAAGCATTTGAAAATCACAATGAAAATAATCTATTCAAACTAGACTTTGCAATTTAAGAAGGCCCTGATTTATTTTTTTTTCTGCTGGGTTTTGTGGTTTTCATTGTTTTGTAAAGGTCATTGGCTTTTCTTTGCCATAAAGGATGAAATTCAGGAGCATGTTGAAAGGCATCAGCATGAGAGTTTCCCTGAAATCTGGTGTTACCTGGTGATGAGACTTCCACAGGGGCAGCATTGTTGTGAGCAGTAACGCCACTGAGTATCCACAGTTTAAAAGTATCTCTCCTTCTAAGGGTGTTGGAGGGGTGGAGTCCAAAGGACATGTGATGTGGAACAGCTTAAAGGCTGGAATGCAACTAGGTTAACTTTGAAAACATTACCTGACACAGATTTGTGTATGTAAACCACTCTTTTTTTTAAAGTCATTTAAAGAAATATTGGTATGCAAATTTGAACAAGTTTTATTCTGAGGTGCCCAGCTTTGACTTGATGCTTTTGTTTATAGCTGGTTTTTGAATTATTTTACCTGGTGGATTCTGACTTAAAAAATTATACTCTGCACAGTATTTATTTTAAAATGTTTCTGTTGTCATCTAATTGGGAACAGTCTAGCTTATCAAAGTCTAGATGCCAAGAAAATGGAGATTGTGTTTAAAATATCCTTGACTGCAGCCTTTTTAGCCATCAGGTGAAAGCGTATTTTCAGCTTTACAGCAAGCAGAGGTAGACAGAACAATGTATTTAATAAAAGTTTGTCAGAGAGGCATTAGTGTTTGCAAGGCATGGTCTGGAGCTATTTAAATCTAATTGACCCTTGTATATTGTATACATAGAATTTGTGGAAATAAAAGCACATGATATGATGGCATTCTATCCCCCTGTGGCTTCATCCTGCCAATTGTCATCATTTCCCTGGTGTTGTACCCCAAACTCCAGAGGGCTCACTTTAGAAGAGGATGTTCACTTAAAATTAGGGTCTGAGTCTGAAGTGTAAAACTTTTGGATTGTGATTTATCCAGCTGTATTTCCTGCCAGTTTTTACTTTTGTTGAATAGTAAATGGTAGGCTTGAGGTCACACATGGTTTATGTGATAACTGTGTGACTCCAAGGAAAGTCAGATACCTGTGCTTGAAATTTCTATCCTATTTGCAAACCAAAAATTACACTTTCTGATTTTCAAATTTCCATTAAAACATAAAGCCACTTTGAAAAGTTGAATTTAGCTGTGTTTCTACTGGGTTTAAGCTGGAAAAAAAAGAAGAGTGTCACATGGAGGTTGAAAATAATATTAATTTGCATTCAGATGTGTGCTATGAGAGTGCTTTAAAGTAAGCATCTGGAAAAGACTGGGTGTGCATTGGCACATGGTGTTCTTCGTCCTCTTCAGAAGAGGAGGTGGCAGGAACAGACTCCTACTCCACTTCCCTTTTGGTTTTGGTTTTGTTTTGTTCTTCTGAAAGTTAGTTACTTTGAAACAGAAATTTCTTCTGGAACCACAGTTGCTGCAAAAGTACTTATCTTTTTTCCCCCTAAAACTTTACACTGTATAGTTATGAATGGCCTGGTTAGAGGACTGAATACTATATTATATCCCAGAAATCTTAGGTTATGACTGAGAAACTTTGCAGGTTTTTATACTTTGCAGGTTTGCAGGTTTTAACTTTTGCTTTGTTTTGATGTAGAACTGTGGGAAAATATATCAGAACATTTTTAAACTTGTAAATATGATTTTTTTAAAAAGCTAAATAGCTTTAGAAATGGCTTGCACAGGGATTTCCCTTCTTGCTATTACCTATTTTCCTGTCTGTCAGGTACTTTTATTCAAATTCTACTTGTATCTCTTATGAAATTTCCCACTTGTTTGAGGTTTTTGTTGTTTTTTGTTTTTTTGTTGTTTTTTTTTTCATTTAGAGAATTTCCCACTACTGTGGGAAATTCTAAAGTTTTGTTACTTTAGAATCTTTTAATGATTTGATGGTAGTAATTCACAAGTTTTATTTAATTCTAGCATCTAAGGTTATAACATTTTTTTAATGGGGTACTAGAATTAAATCTTCTCTGTCTGCATCCCATTACTGGTTTGGAAATTAAAAAATAACTGACAGCTTACTGGCAACTTTTAAAAGTTCTCTCTGGTCTTGAATGTGTTTTATGGGACTTAGTGCTGAAAGCCACAGAATATCTTTTGTGACAGCCCTGTCTGGACCACACAGTTGTCCCCTCACCTGAAGCTGCCTGGGATGCTTTTCTGGTACAGCCTGCAGGTCTACAGGGTAAGCTCTATTGATGGTGAAGACAGACAGATTTCCTCATTGTCCAGTTCCAGCTCTTGCTAAGTTGCTGTGTTGCCTTGAAGCTTTTCCTGGGGCTGATTTTAAGGTGATTGGTAAATGTGCCACCCTGCTGGTGCTGAGTGGAGGGTGTGTGCAGTGCACAGGCTCTGCTGAGTTGTTGGAGGCCAGGGAAGAAGGTACTGAGTGCTTTGTGACCTAACTGAACAGAAAAGGATTGAAGATTTTACCGTCAGAGTTTATCATCTCTGTCATTTGATGGAGAATGGATTGGCGTAATGCTGCTGCTAAAAAGTCAGCACAGAATTGAAATTTTTGTTTCAAGTAATTTTTCCAAAAATGTGAACTCTTTATGGGAGTATTTTGTACCCCTTTTATTCAA
Source organism: Ammospiza caudacuta (assembly GCF_027887145.1). Taxonomy (NCBI): domain Eukaryota; kingdom Metazoa; phylum Chordata; class Aves; order Passeriformes; family Passerellidae; genus Ammospiza; species Ammospiza caudacuta. The sequence continues at coordinate 11,406,529 of NC_080594.1, forward strand.
GTCAGCTTCTGAAGCTTCAGGTAGGTGTGTGGTGATGGCAGAAAGTAATTTTTGATATGACACCACTGACACTGGGAGGGCTAAATTACAGCAAACAGTGCTGACAAACCAAGGTGGTTATAGATTTCTTGAGACCGTGTCCAAATGTATTTGAATGTAGCACCTTCAGCTTCTGTGGGAGGTAAAGCAAATGTGTACTTCAATATAAGATCCATTAAAAAGTGCCCCCCAAACTTTAAGCAATGTCTTTCTTTCTCCCTGAAAGAAAATGGCCTAGAAAATTTCATTTGCCCTCTGTGGAGTGCAATGCTGAATTTACTATTTCTTTAGTAATAAAGAATTTATTCTTTCTTATTTATTCAATGCTGAATTTACTATTTCTTTAATTGTGAGGTAGTAAAATTACATGCTGATCCCTGGTATAAATCTCACCACACCTTTGAATACTGCAGTGTCTTTGTTGTGATTGAGGTTCATTTCAATTCTAACATCCCCTGCATCCATGGAGGTTATTACCCAATGCAAGTGAAAGCTGCTGGCTGTCCTTCACACTGTGGTGTGGCAGTGGCCTTTCCACAGGGACACAGCACGTGTCAGTGCCTGCCTGGTGCTCGACTCAGCAAGGAAAGGCTGTCTTGTCTCTCCCCAGAAGCTGGAACTGCTGTCAGAAGCCTGTCACCTTCCAGGCAACCTGTTAAACCCTGCCCCAGATTTTATGTGGCCTAATGTTATCTGTAGGCTCATTCTTGTGCAGAGTTGTGCCTTGTGTCTGTCCATGCCCACGTGCCCCTCCCCAGCTGAAAACATGTCTCTTCACTTGATTTCTTTGTAGGTGGTTAGTGGAGGGCAGGATAAACCATCAAATAATTTTACTGAATGCTGCAAATAGGGCTGTGTGAATTTCCTGGTGTAATTTTGTCCTAGAATGCACAACAGTTGGGAGGTGTGACCAGCTGAGGCAGTGGGATGAGTTCACCTCTGGCAGACCTCACTGCAGTGGAGTGGAGGTGCTTCCCCTCTGTTCTTCTTCCCAAGCCCTCTGTGTTGTCTCCTCTAACTTCTTGTGGCGCAGGATGTGGGCAAGAGCAGGCAGTGTGATCAGGAGCTACATGCTGGCTGGCACCCCAAGAAGCCTGGGGGTGCTGCTGAGGCTTTTGGGGATCCCTGAGGCTGGGCCAAGTTGCTGGAGGTGACCTTGAGCTGGAGAGGTAGGAGGGTAGACATGCCTGGGTACATGCCCACTCTGTGATTACAAGGCTTGTTTCTGTAGGAAATCATTTTACTATTTTTTTTAATTGAATTCAATGGAAGACATTTATTGAAAGGCTTTCTGTTAAGTTTGATTGTTGGTTTTTTCCCTTCCTATTCAAAACAGTCAGCTGAACTCTTTCCCCAAATGTGTCCCTTCTGCTGAATACAGTCGACTCTTTGTAATACAGACCTCTCTGTGAAAAAGTGCAATTTAAATTTTATTTACGATTTCTCTGCTGTACTATGCTGAATTTTGTGTGGAAAAATGGTGAAATCTTCCTGGTATCACTTACCTAGGGCATGTAGCAGAGTTGTTTGAGGTGCAGTGGAAGCTTTGATCTTTGTGCCATTAACAGCTGCAGTAAATGAAATCCTTCTGGATGTGCACACCTAAAGCAGGGAGTGGAGAACAGTGGATGGCATTTCAGCCCATGCAGGAGCAGGTCTGATTGTGCATGTTCATTTGTGAGAAGTGTACACCAGGAGCACCACATCTCTGTCACTGTGAGATTTTTAATTCATCTTCCATTGATGTAAGTTTTCTGCTATGTGCCTAAGTGGGATGGGGACTGCAGGAGGCTTTTCCCCCCATCAGTTGCTCTCACTAGATAAAAACAGGATTAAAATAATGGCAGAGAAACAACTCATTCTTTTAAGGCTCCACAACAGTTGAACTGTGTGGAAATTGATGCAATCTCTGTCTTATCCCCTCCCTTGTCCCAGCCATGGCTCTCACTAAGATGGCAGAAAATCAGTGTATGCAGAGAGTGACTCTCTGATGGGTTATTGGGACCCTGGCCTGGCTTGCCAGAGGTTTGGATGAGTGGTGGTGCTGGCTCCTAGGGATGAGTGGCATCTGGTGGTGCTGGCTCCTAGGAATAAGTGGCATCTGGCAACACCAGCCTGGGCTGGCCAGCACTGGCAGGAGCTACAGCCTGGGAAGAACAGCTGACTCCTGGGAAGCAGCTTGTGGTCTGACAGTCCCTGTGAGTGTTATTGTTTGTATTGCAGGGCCTGGGATCCCACTGATCTGAGGATACTTGGAATTTCCAGAGTTGGTTTGTTTGTTCCTGGAATAGTAGCCCTTGTTATCGTAACAGCAGAGTGACAGTGAGGGGCTGGCTTGGTGTTTCCTTGGGAGCTCTTTGGTGTTGTGCAGAGCAGGGTGAGGCTATCATGATGTCTGTTTGGAGAAAAATGAATATGCTGAGTGTTTGAAGGGGCTAGTGGGACTGCCTTTTCCACTTGAAAGTTAGGCCTGTAAAAGGACTGTGAATAGCATCAAACATGAACCAGAGGAGCTTGTCTGTGGTATGATGGTTAAACTGTGATTGGGATGCAAAGGAAAATATCTCAAAGTGTAAAAATGTGGATCTTATGAAAGTGTTGTTTTAGACCAGAAAGACAAGACTGAACATTTTTAATAGTGGCTACAGTAAAATTATACCCTAGGGCAATAATGTTTCCTGTGAGGAGAAAGCTTAAGTCTTGGTGGTGCTGCCTGGTCAGACACTGTAAAATGGGATGTTTATGCATGATGGTAAATATATGTGAACTGAAGATAAAAATTAAGAAATAAATTTTAAGAACAGAAAGTAGCCAGGAAGATTTGGAAAAATATCACACAATTATCTAAGTTGGAAGAGACCTCAAAGCTCATTTTGTTCCAGCCCCCTGCCATGGGCAGGGACACCTTTCACTATCCCAGGTTTCCCAGAGCTCCATCCAGTCTGGCCTTGAACACTTCCAGGGATGGGGTAGCCACAGCTGCTCTGGGCAACCTGTGCCAGGGCCTCGCTGCCCTGACAGTAAAGAATTTCTTCCTAATATTAATCTAAACCTCCTCTCAGTTTGAAGCCATTCTCCCTTGTCCTATCACTCCAGGCCCATGTAAAGAGTCTCTCTCCATCTTCCTTCAGGTACTGGTAGGGCACAACTGGGTCATCTTGAAGTCTTCCCTTTTCAGCCTGAATAGCCCTGTTTTCTCAGCCTTTCCTCATATATGTGAGTTTCTATCCTGCTTCAGCAGAGTGCTGATGATCCCCACAAGCCCCTTCCAGCTGCTGCCCCTGTGGTTCTGTTTGTGTATTTATGGACACACAGTTTGCTGTGTATCTGCCATCCTCTAGCCTCCTCCTCCTTTCTATCTGTATAATGTTGCCTCTGACTGACCCCAGTGGATTTAGTTTGCCGTGGCTTGTGCATGTTTTTGGCAGGTCACTTGGTGTTGAGGTGGGATGGGCTGTGAACCACTGGTACTGTGTCACTGCCCAGCTGTTGTCCATGGTGGGCTCTTGGAGGAATCCTCCTGAATTTATGTGTAGTTTACAGCTAATATGTGCTGGTGTTTTAAAAGACTCCTTCCACTGCTACCAGTAACTAATTACTCAACAAAATTGAACTGGAGCAGAGATTTTTGCTAATTACTGTCACAGTTAGTGGAGTGTGTAAGAATCAAAGCAATTTTTGTGAAGCAGATTTTCCTGTGGTGGTCCCAGTGAATACAACCTGACGTTTAACTTGTGTCTAGTTAAGTGAAACTGAAGATCTCATTGGTTTTAGTGTAGTTAATTAATTTCAGAGCTGCTGTCATTACTCTTGGGAAGCTCCCTGTTATGCTGAGCAGGGTATGGAGAAATCATTATGGTTTAAAACAAAAAGACCACAAAAATCTTGGTAATTTTCCATTTCTGACACCTTTTTGTTTTCAGTAAGTACTAAGGTTGCTATCCTTTCTTGATTAGCATCCTGTCACTGAGATTCATTTAGGGCTAGCTGTCAGTAATAACTCAAAACATTTATGATCAAGCAACATTGATCATAAATCAGTTCATAGACTAATTTTAAAATTTTCCCCTGTGAACTGAGCAGGTGGTTTTCCCGCTCATTGTGAGAGTATTCCCCATGCAGGTGATTATTTGGCTCATAACTTCTGGGTGGTTTTATGTAAATAACTGTCAGAGGTGGGTTTTGCCTTATATTTAGTGTCAGAGAGTACAAACCAAACTCCTCAAGCCTCTCCTTAAAATATGATCTCGAAATCTTTAACTATCAGTTTGAATAAGGACAAATGTACATGCTGAGAGTGAAAAAGATTTTTCTTTTTGGCCACAAATGAGGCTTAGAATTGTGAGTGTTTATATGAATGCACGATCTCATGTTGAGTAGAAATCTTAATATCAGACTTTGAAATTCATTGAAAAGTTACTAATTAAGCATGAAAAGCGTGGAAATTTGGTGAGGATTTTCTGTGTGTTGTCTAGGATCAATATAGGTTACATCAAGCTATGATTAAGTAGAGTCCTTAATTAAATTTTTGTGAGAAGAGTGTACACACCTAAGTAGTGCACTCAAGCCTTTTCCCCCTGCAAGTTTTATTTGGGCTAGTCTGTGGTTGGCTGAAAGTTCCTGCCATACACTGTGTCCTTTTGCTCCTTGAAGTAAGTTTTGCTCTCAGTCCAGCTGCACTTTGTACAAGCTGCTGCTGTAATAGCCTGATTTTGGCAGCCTGTGCAGAGCAGTCCCAGACTGAAAATCTGCTGTCTTTATGCATGTCCTTTGCTCTCCACAGGTGATTTTTGTCTGAACCAAAGCTGAGGTGCATTTGGCATTACAGTGTGTGTAAAAATATATCTTTACCTACTTTCTTAGAGGATACAATGTCATGTAAGATGTTTCTCTTTTCATGTCTTAACAAAAGGAAGCCCAGATAGCAGATGCTGGGCAAGGGGACCTCATTCTGTTGTACTTTTAAGGAGCACCTTAGAGCTGGTGCAGAGATTTAACCTGGTCTTTGCATTAACAAAATAGTGCTTAAAATAAAAAAGTATACATTTAACCGCTTTCTACTTTATATATTTTTATAAATACTTTTATTCTGCACATACATGGAGAAAAATCTTGAGAAAGCTGGGAAAAGCAAAGCCTTCTGGAGCTGACTGCATGTTTTTTCCTGTGTTTCAGCTCAATAGTTTCATGGAAGGAGTTAGTTTTTATTTGCCTATTTGGAACTTGACCAACAGCATATTTAGGAAATGGTTGATGTATCTGTGGTGCTGGAAGCTGTAATGTACAGCAGTGTCTGTGGGCCTTTTAACTATTCCTGGGAGAAATTATTAATGTGGCAGAAAATTATATTCACAGTAGTAATTGAGGGTCTTTAGAATGCTTGTCTTTTGTATGTTAAACTGTTTCTGTTTGTTTGTTTGTTTGTAGCAGAAACTTAAAGCCTCTTTATGGAGGATTACTTTCCTCTAAGCTCTCAGTGTTCTTCTCATTACAGCAGCATCATATGAGGAAACCAGCTTATTTGCTATTTGTCTGCAAGCAATGCCATTAGTAGGTCCTCTGCAGCTCAGGCTTCATTAGAATTGTCTTTAATATAAAATATTTGTACAGTGTCATTTGAGTTTTCCTCCAATAAATAGGTCTTATAAATCAGTGTTGCACTAGAAAGTAAAGAAAATGGGGTGTGTGTGGAGGACCTGAGTCAAAATGCCATTCTCAGCATCTGCATTTTCTTCTTTCTTTCTTTTTGTCTCTAATAAAAGTATTCATCCCTCAGGAATCAGAATCATGGCTTGGGCTGGAAGGCACCTTAAAGATCATCTGTCTCCAACCTCCCTGCCATGAGCAGCAGCACCTTGCACTAGAGCAGGGTGTGCAGAGCCCCATCCAGCAGCCTGGCCTTGAACACTTCTGGGGATGGGGCACCCACAACCTTCCAGGAAAACCTATTCCAGTGCCTCACCACCCTCACAGTAAAGATGTTTTTCCTGATGATACAATCTAAATGCACTCTGTGTCAGTCTGAAGCCATTGCCCCTTGTCCTGTCGCTCCAGGCTCTTGTAAATAATCTCCATTTTTCTTGTAGGCTCCTGTCATGTGGTGAAAGGCTGCAAGTTACCCCTAAGCCATCTCTGTCTGAGGTTGAACAATCACAATTCTCTTAGCCTTTCCCCACAGGAGAAGTGTTCCATGCTTCTAATCAGCTTGGTGCCCCTAGTGCATTTTCATTATGTAGTACATAATTGAAATGTGAACTGTGTAGTGAGGCCACAGATCCTGTTTTCTCCTCCTAATGGTTGGATCATCTCATTCATTCCTGAACATACAACTTTATCTGTGCTTGAAAATGGAAAAGGGTTGTTTTATCTTCTGAGTTTTTAAGTGGTTGTGCTGCAAATGCAAATATTTGGATGTTGCCATGAATAAAGCTTAAGTTTACATGTGCCTCTTCAGCTGCAGAGAGGAGAAAATAAACAGATCAAAAGGTGGCTAATTTCCCCCCCAAATTTATCTTTACTGTAATTCAGTATTAGTCAGTTTATGAGATTTGCCTTGTTAAAAAAAACATTTATGTAATTTAGCTTTTTGCTTTGGTTGTAGGAAGTTATCAGAGTTTACAGTACTGTCGTGGAACTAATTTGGGTACAGTATCTCCCTAAGCTGATAGCAGTGCAGATCCTTTTCTGCTTCACTGGTGCTGGCACGGCTACTGAATATGCTATTGTGTGAGGTTATAAACCAGATAATCTTAATTGGGCATTTCCTGAGAGCAAGGCAGAGATGGCTGAACAAGGAGAGACTTGGAAATAAGGGCATGCATTCCTAATACACAAATTTGGCTTCCATCCAGGAAAATGGGGGAATTTCCTGTTAGTTAAAATCTTCCAAGAGCTGAAAGCCTGAAGATACAGTGCCTACATACCTCAGGGAGCCAAAGGAAGGGGAAAGGCTGGGAATAGCTTGTGCATGAAAGCCGCAGGGAGCAGACTGCTGCTGGATGTGGTGGGACTGGGGGGTGTGAACAGCTGGATCCAGGGCAGCCATACCATCTCCTTTGTGTGGCCAAGGATTTGGGGCACCCTGCAGCAGCTGTACCAGCACAGGCTGGTGTCCCAGATCAGGTCCTGAGGGCTTTTTAGGGTTGAGACAAATGCTGTTCAGGCTTCGATGGAGAATTCCTGTATGTGTGTGACATATGTGCACATACATCCTGGCACTGCAGATATTCCTGGAGCTTTGGCTCACTAAACTGGAGAATCTCTGCTAGAGACAAGATCTGGAATCAGTCATGTAAATTTGAGGGTAGGATAGCAAACAGAAGTGGGTACAGGCAAACCTGAAAGAACTGAAGTGGAAAGAATGGACCTGGTTTGTATGTCCATTTGAAAAGAGAGGCTGCTTATTAAACTGAATTAAAGTACAGTGAGTTATAATTCAGAATTTTTCCAGCAAGGCTGGAAAAAATAGGGAATCAGGAAAGAGCTGCATTGAAAAGATACAATAATTTTTTTATGCTCGAATGGGTAGTTGTGATCTGAAACTTTTCTTACTGGCCTGATTTCATAAGCATACATTGGTGTAGATATTTCAGACACTTCTAAATACTTGTCTGCTACCTTCTTTATTTCTTATCTTTGTTTTAGCGTAGGATGAGCTCTTTTGGGTATTTTTGGTTATAGCTTGTGAGTGAATTATTATTATACTTGTTTTATATATCTATGTGATTTTAGACATTTGAGGGTATAGATGGTACAGTCACTTCAACTCAAGTTAGCCTGAGCTTCTTGAGCTTTTAGGGTAAATGTAATCAGAATAAGCATTAATAGGAGTAAGGAGGGTGGCTTGCTTCATATGTACAAGTCTGTCTGTAGTATTAAATATTTCTTACCATACAGAAGAGACTTAATTGCTTAGCACTAGAAATTGATCTCTAAGCTTCAGTCATGGGTAATAGTAGCATAAGTTTAGTAGCATAAATTTTCTGTATTCCACAGTAAGCAGAGCTAAAGGAATAATGATTCAAAACAAATGAAATTCAGCCATTTTGACTTTGCAAAATGGTACAGATGCACTAAATAAAGTAATATCAGGAATTCAGTAATACAAGCTCTCTGAATGTGGTTGCAATTGTTTCATAGGTGTCTTAAGTGAAAAGAAAAGCAAAAAGAAAATTGAATCTCATCCTCTGATAGTGAATGAGGAGAGGGTTTGACAGTGCCTGCTCTGCCACTTGTAATGAAAAGAAATAGAATTACTTGTGTTAATTCAGTTTCATGGGTAATAACATACTGTCATTATAACAGTGAAGAAGACTAATGGCAAGTTAAACATCCAGTTATACAAAAAAGGTCAGTGCATATAGTGAAGATGATGGATGCAGTTACAGCAGATCTGTGAGGATGAGGGCAGATGGTGAATTTATGGAAGAGAAGGCCACCAGTTGGAGATTTTAGCTGCCTTATGCAGTTTCACAATTGTTTCTGAAGATCTGTTAGTCTATTAGCAAGTATTAAAAGAACATGTTGGTCAGGTAGAAATAATGTCAATTACAATACTCCTAGAAAAGGAATGTGTCCATTATTTATCTTCTGCATAATTTGAAGTAAGTCAATTAGAAATTAGCGGCAACTTGTCCACATTTAGCTGAAGAAACAGTAATGTCTAAACCAGACAAATGCCCCAAAGCTCCATTTAAGGTGTTCAGGAGAACTGTTAATTTTCCTTTTAATTCCTGTCACTTCTAACAATGGTGCTTATGGATTCTCCATGTTGTTCTTTTAATTACCAGTAAGAAATTCTGGTAATAATAGTAATAAATACCAGTAATAATTCTGGAGCTGAGTACCTTAAACTCTTGGCCTTAAAAAAAGTATAGTTATATATACTTATATATGCTTATATAAAAGTATACTTAGATATGCTTATATACTTATACATTTAGATATATGTATTAGAAGAGACTTATATAATCTCTTGATGAGAAAGGAGCATCTCTGGGTGAAGTTCTGATCTGTTGAATGTGGACGTCCATGGGAAGGGGGCCTTGAAACACAGCTTTTATGCTGGAATGCTGAAATGTGGATGGAAACTACAGATGTCTAAGTTTATAAGTCACAGCTGTGCTCATAAATTAACAGCCAATATTTTGAACTGCTAAGAGATTGTTTGTTGGTAAACTGTCTCTTCTGTCTTTTCCCAGTCTCTGTGAACGATGAATATCCTCCAATCAGCCTTTCCAAGTGTTGTATATATTATGGAAGATACAGAAATCTCTTATAACTTGTTGTTGTAATAATTTACAGTGAAACTATTTTCTGTTCTGTTCACCATTGTGTTGGTGGCAAATAGAAAAAGAAATCCACTTTACTGTCAAGCCCTTGAATTGATGCTGCCAATTTTAATGCTGTTGTAATTATTTTTCCCAAATACTCTATTTAATTTCTTTGATTCTTGCCAGGCTTAGGGGCAGGAAAGCAACTTTATAGGGGAAACAAGTCATGGCTTTGTACAGTGCTATGAAATGCACAGAGTAAACAAACGAGGGGGTGAGGGATGGGGATAGAGTGTGAGTTTGTTTTCCTGCATCACTTCACTTTTCTTGTGCCGACAGAAGGGTTTTTAAAAGGAAAAGAAAAAAGAAAGAGGCAAATTGGATTGTTAGCAGTGTCTCTTAGGATCATAAATGAAGGGAAGATTGTGTATGTAATTCATAAACATCCTGAACTATACGCCTTCTATTTCAACTTATTAGGGCATGAAGTAGTGCCTGCCAGGTTAATTTCTCACTGGGGAATTCAGCATTCATGCAGATCTTAATTTCCTCCTCTATACAAAGCAGTGATAAAGGAAGAATAAGGGTATTTGAATATTTGATTCCAGATAATTCAGCTCAAAAATAAATCTTTTAGAAGAAGCTGCAAGACAATTATAGTTGCTATTTTAAAATGAATTTGGAGAGTAGCAGGAGAATGTTTATTTGTTCCTGATAGGAAATACGCTTTTTGTCATGCGAACAAAACCCTGTACTTTACAAAAATTTTCTCTTTCATAGACGAAATTACTGTTTTGAGTTCAGGATGTTGTGGGCAAAGAATAAAAAAGAAAAACCATTTGCAAATATTTTTTCTCCAGTTCCCATCTGCCAAAGGAGCAATTGAATTTGTTGGTATGGAGCAATGGTCAATGCTCTGTTTTTTCATGGTTTTAATGGTTAAGATGCTTTTAATGGTTTACAGGAGTTCAAAGATTGTTCCAGCTTAGTGCCTGCTTTTTGCTTCTGTGATGGGATAGCTGAGCATGACTGGAGTGAATCATCTGCTGGCTCTAAACTGGGGTGGGACCAGATTTTTATTTAAGTAAAACAAAACCAAGCCTCAAAATTCTTATGAAGTGAATATTTAAGAGACCTAGAACCTCTTGTTCTTTTTCTAATTCCAAGTGTTGCTTTAAACTCAGTCATGGGTGCTGACTTGTGTGATTTGGGAGAGTTGGATTCAACTGGTCTAGGAAGGCAGTTTGGACAGATTCCTTAAGTTCTGTTTCAGTATCAAGAAACTTGTTTTGTTTGGAGTTTTTATAGTATTTATCTTAAAACACCTCAGTGGTCAGCAAAGTTGCATTTCCAGGTTTTGTGTTTAGAATGATGAGGAATTGTTTATGTTAAGGAAATAATGGGGTTGAGAATAACTGGGAGTTAAAGAAGTTCGTTTTGGTGGGTGTTCAGTCAGCTATTTCCACTGGAAACCAAAGCTGTAGAGTTTTATTTGTTTAGATGGGCCAACTGTGGCTTTATATGAGCTTCTTAAACCCACGTTGCATAAGCTTACCAAGCAGACACACCAAAATGCAAAATCATTGCATTTGGGAATTAAGGATTCCCAAAAAAGTGCCCAAATTCCAGAGACGAAGACAAACTTGAGTAATGTAGGTTCTACCCCTTTGTGATGCATAAACCTCACATGGAGATGCCTTTAATGTTTGTGGAGGAGTGTACTCTGTTAAGACATTGTTTTGCTGTTTTTTTGGCTCTAATCTAATTTCAATGATCTGTTTTCTTTTCAGCACCAGCAAACATTTTTAAATCAGCTGAGGGAGATCACTGGTATCAATGACATCCAGGTACTACAACAGGCACTGAAGGTAAGATAACTGACTTGTAGCTGGATGAACCTGAATGCATCTTAACTACCTGTGAAAGCCATAAATCCAACCCTTTCTTACTCTGTCCCTCCCTTCCTTTCTTTCACTTCCTTCCTTTTCCCTTCCCCCCTTGAATTTATTTCGGGGGGGGGGGGGGGGAAGAAAGCTAATAGTGATTGCTTGTTCACTTTGCATGAAATCTTGTTCTCTTTTGGTACTGACCTGAAAATTAATTAAGTGTTCAAAAATGAAAAGACAGGACTGTTATGACTTGCCTTTAACCTTGTGTGATTTTTTTTGGGATCCATTGGTGCTACTACAGATGATCAAATCCTGGGGAACCAGGTGGTGTTCTCTTGTCAAGGTGTGGCTGTTTTCTACCATGCACAGGCCTTGCTCACTGTGTAGAGTGAAGAACTGCTTGAACTTGCCAACCTTTACTAATTTGGTATTGTTTCAATGTTTTTTCAACCATTGTAATTTATTTCACAGCACCAAAGAGTTCTTTGAGGCAAGTAAAAAATGGCAGGTCTCTCTGTATTCTGTGTCTGCACATATATAAATATTCTATTTATATAAATATAAATATATAAACATTTAAAAATGCTTTCTCTCCCTCAAGCAGAACTTTTTAGCTGTTAATACATGGTATATGAGGATTTAGTAATTTAAATCAAAAATATTTATCTACACAAAACCAGGTAGTTGTTATTAGCCTAAGTCATGTGCACAACTGCTTTTCAAAAGCTGGGATCTGTGGCTTTAAAAATGAAACTGTATATTTTCAGAAGAATTAGTCTGACTCCAGTGAATGTGCTGGTTTGTTGAGAGGCTGACCTACACTACAAGACAGTATTTTTTCTTTCCTGAAATAAGTGAAAGGCCACCAAAACAATTTCTTTATAAGATGTTTTATCTTTATTTTGGTTAAAAAAATAGCAAAATACGCAGAATATTTCGAGTTTGCAGACTTTGGTTTTGAGTTATTATTTTACCTGACAGTACAATGGCTATTGATTTGAAGTTGCTAATCATGTCCTTTCCTTTTAGGAAAAATTAAAGAAGGGGTGAGAGGACTCTCACTTGTTGTTTTATTTTTTTTTTTTAAATATGCTTAAAGGACAGCAATGGTAATCTGGAGTTGGCTGTGGCTTTTCTCACTGCGAAGAATGCCAAGGTTCCCCAGCTAGAGGAGGCCACTTACTACCAAACAGCCCTTCCTGGCAATGACAGATACATCAGCGTGGGCAGCCAGGCAGACACCAGTAGGTATCTTTTCTTTTCTTTTCCTAAGTTCAGTTTAAAGGCATGGGAAATAAAACCTTGCCTGTGACGTAACTATTAATCTGCAGATAATTCTTCCTTATCAATTCTTAGATTATCATGTAGTCTCTCTCTCCTTATCTCAGTGAGGTTTTTGTTTTTTTTTTCTTTTTTTTTTTTTGTTTGAACTACCTTTAGACATTACCTTTACATATATGTATGATACTGATCAAAGGGTGAGTAACTGAGCTTTACTTTTTTTTTACCTTTTGTTTCCTCCCCCATATTATAAGTTTTGTTTTGGGGTCATGCAGTAAATAATTTAGGGCAAAAGCTGGGTACTCCTCTGTCAAAACAAAATTGGAGAATAGTCTGTCATTGTTTGTCTTGATATGTTAAAGGTTAATATTGTTAAGAGTAGCTCCTCCCTGACAGGAGTGACTTTCCCAAAGGGAGATGTGGGAGGTTAAGTGTGAATTTTGTACTAAAAGAGTAGGTATTTGATATATTAAGTTACCATTAAATATACCCAATTTTAAACAATTTCATTTAGTTGATACAGGAGGTCCCACAACCTGCATTTCTCTAAGTCTTGCAGGTTCTTATCCTTTGTTTTAGTATATAGTAATTTTTATGGGGAGAAAAAAATAAAAATGTTCTGGAAATAAATATAGGAAATAACATAGAAGTAAAAGTCAAAGTAAATTTTGTAGTGGGATTGATATCTGTAAAATCCAAGTTTCTTCATGGTATAGTTACTTTACACCATTTCCAATGCAGATGGAGAATATTTTAATTGCATACCAGTTCTATGGCCATATATCTAGTACATCTATGTACGTTTTATTAAACAAGTAGGATTATTTAGTGCCTCCTGCAGTAGGTTTTTTTTTCCTCCTTTGTTTTGCTCATGGTGGCTTCAATGTAAATAAGTTTAGTTAGATTTCCTTATCAATTGTATAATTATCTTTTGTCTGTAGAACCTTGGCATGAACTTTTAAATATTTTTATTTAATTGGAGATGAATTTATTCTCAGCATGTCCAATCTGAAAACTGCATTTAAATCCTTGGTCTTATTAGCAACCCTATATAAAATGTCCTGAGTGCCTTATAGGTAGTTGTGTTAGCCATGCAGTAGTTGTGGTGGGTGGCTTGGGGTTTTTTGTGTATTTTTTCTTTTCACTCCTTTGGAGAGAAAACACACACGATCTTCCCCATGTGTTTAATTTTCAGTGTCAGAAAATTGCCATTGAGGGAATGAAGTCTATTAAGAAGAAACTCAGCACTGTGTCATAGTTTCTAGTACTGACAACCTACTATGGCAGTGAAATAGTAAGCTGGATTCTCTTGAAGTCTGTGTTTAATTAGATTTAATAGCAATCCCATTAATAGAAGTATTTAGTTTTGCTGTCACTTAGTGTGCTGTACAACCTTACTGAAGAAATGAGGTGACAAGGGATATGGATCAAATCTGCAAGAGCCCACATTACCCATGGCAGATGGTCAAATTGAGAAGGGTAGGTCATGAGTTGTACATTCCAAGGTGAATTTCAGGATTCTCTTCTCTTCTCTGGAGGACTGAAGGCAGATTCCTTACAGTTATACAGCATGACAAGTCAGTGATCAAGAAACACCAACTGCTGTGGGAAAAGCAGGTTCTGAAATTTTTTTTAACATCTTTAATGTCTGGTCAGGTCCTCACTGGCAACAAAGATGGGAGCCCTTAGCCAGTCTTTGCTGTTTTAGTTAGACTGAAAGCACTTTGAGATAAAGTCATCTTGGTGAACTTTTTATCATGTTGGAGGACTTAAAGGGTAAGAACTGAACACCTACAGCAGAACAAAAGTCAAAACCAGTGTGGCCATGGAGTGCCCCCCAAGCTCCTGTAGTGATCTGTAGTGAATGCTTCTGGAAGAAACCTTTTCTTGTAATGTGCTTGCCTGTAATTGTTTGGATTCTAGATTTAAAAAATGCAGTGCACCAAAAAGGCCAAGCCTTAGGGCCCTGTGTTAGTAAACACTGTCTTGTAAGGGGGTGTGAAAGGATACAGGATGGGAAATCCTCAGCAGATGGCTTTGACAATCACTGCTCCCTTCTGCAAAAGAACACATATTAGCAGTTCTCAGTGGCTATGCTGAGTTAATGACAGGATCTTGTCTCTCAAATTTGACTCCCTTTATTATCCTACATAGGTACAATTACATTAATTTATTAACACTCACCCTTACTGTTCCTTACTGCTTAACTACCTCTGTGTGTTTGGAACTGGGGATGTTAAGACTCACCGAGCTTTGTGGTCCTGCCCAGTTAAAGCATCCAAACTGGGAAGGAGAAAGTCACATATAAATACTAGAGCTGTCTTTTGTGCCACAGAAAACCTCCAGCCATTTACAAAGGCTGTTGAATGTATTCCTTGCATAAAGATGTATCAGATGTCAGCTTGACTGACTGCATTTCTTTGATGTGGTTACTTAATTAAAGGGGTAAAATGGAAATGTTACTGTGTACCATAACAGCCAGAATTGTTCCCTGGCTCTTCCAAAAGTGACCATGCTCATAAATGGTTTGAGAGTTGCAGCCAGGATGGTAGGAGGTGTAAGGAAACCTGGTTTGTCTTATTACCAAGTGCAGATGCAAAAAAATAATAGGTTTTCATTAAACCTGCTCCGTCTGTTAAACAAAGATGGCCTTGCACAACCAGTGTTACTCATGATGCTTGCTTTTTTGTCTCTTCAAAATGGCGTGTGCAAGCACCTGCAAATGTAGTATTTTCACATCAACAGTGATGCAAACTTAATCTGATCCTTTTGCAAAGGCTGTTTTAAGATTTTGACTTTCTGTCCCTTCTTGCACTCTGTGAAGAGAAAGTGCTCAAGCATTAGGTTTTCAATGTATGGATGCACACTTTTTAGTCCAAGGTAATTTCAATGTTTCACTTGGTAGAGGAAATCCTAGGCATTGTACTTAAAGAAAAACAAAAGAAGTTTAGTAGTACTTCCAAATATTTTCACTTTATTTATTTCTCTAGAAACCTTTTTATTCCCATTTGAAATAATTTTGTGTATTTCCCACTGTGGCTGCACAACAGAACTGTTGGATTGCTAAGAATGTATCCATTTTCTTCTTATTATTGAAGGAACTTGAAGAACCCAGGATTAAAGGAAGGAACAGAGTGAAAAGATGTATTTTGGAAGTTGTGTTGTGTTCCAGTGAAACAGCTGTCAGGACAAATTCTCTCCTTCCCTTCTTTTGAAAACACAGTTATTTTTCATTAAAACTAAGTTATTAGTCTTTGCAATTGCACATTCCACAGCCAAAACAAAAGATTTCAAGCCCTTTTATAAGGGCATATTACAGTGTAACTATGAAATGCCACACACAGCAATTTGAGGATTGTAGACTTCATGGCTTCTGGCTTTTTATATCCTCCTGTTCGTACTTTGAGCCTTTGCATATATCTCAAAAGTCACTCAGCCCTTTCCTGTCAGGTGGAGTTTAGGCTCAATGGTACCTACATCCTTCTGAAGTGGTGTTTATAAAACATTTCTTACTGTTCCATTCTAGAGACTCTGAAAAGTATATAGGGTAATTTCTTTTGAAGCTTCACTGCCCCTCCTTTTAGACTCCTAGTGTCTTGCCTGAATCCCTTTTGCTTCAGGTTAAGTCCTTTACTCCAGTGTGCCCCTGTGGAAATTATAGCACACTTCATTCCTTTTGTCTCAGATGACGTGTTGCATGTGAAGACAGTGTATCAAAAGACTTCTCTCAGATCTAAATGAAACAGCCTAAATTCCTTTCAAGAGGTTGGATGCATTTCCTATACCTATTGTAATTTCTTTTCTTCTCATCTACACCTTCTTTAGTATGCTTTTTTCCTGAGCTGTGGCACTCAGAACTATAATGAAGACATCAGCTTAGTTCTTCAGAAAAATAGGTGAATCTCTATAAATATCCACGTAGTACTCTGACAGAAGTGTAACACTTCCTATTTTCTTCAGTGCTGTGATGAAGTGAATTGCAGATTGAACATGAGTCGGCTGTAGCTCCTGGATCCTTCTTGGCACAAGTCCTAGTCAGTCTTCATTCTCTAGCTGCTCATTTATTGTTTCTGTCAGTAGAATTTGACAGTGGCTTCTTCTGTCACCTTGCCTAACTCAGCCATCTCTATGTGTCTTCATGACATTTCCTTCTACTTCAAGGATTATTTGTATCATCTCCATCCAGGTTCCTGGGAGTTTTGCCAGCTTGGTATGTCAAGGTCCCCGCTTCAAATGTCAGGAGTCCTGTACCTTGAGGTCCTCTTTTCATCCTACAGGTTAACTTGTTGCTTTGTGTCATGATTGCCTCTCTCCTTTCCCTTCAGTGTGGGAGCCTTCAGTTTAAGGTGTTATAATTGCAGGGTGTTGTAAATACAGCTGAGATGAGGAAGCTGTGGGATAGTGGTGGCCAATATTTACAAGCTCTTGCACCAGTACAGTGGTTTGAGTTGGCTGAATTGCTGCAGGGGTGCTGGGTGCTCTTCCTACATCCAGTTTTAACCAAAATTGGCATATTCAGCCACATAAATTCCTTTAAATCTTCACCTTAGGAGCCTGAGACCACTATGAATTTAACTTCACAGAATAGGTGGCAGTATGTAGGATCTTGCTTAACTCTGCTTGTAATAAATAAACCAGATGTAGTCTCAACTCCATTTAAGAAACTTCTGTATTGTTTATGTGTTGAAATTGGAATGTTGCTGCTGAATTTTCATTCTTGGCACTGCTCTGTTGAACCCATCAAGGCTGCCCCTTCATTTTCCTCCCTGTTCCAGTTGTTGCATCACTGTGGATGTTTATTGCTTATCCCTGAGTTCAATTGCTACTTCTGATCTGTCTCTCATGCTGAGTTTCCCAGCCTACTTAAGTTTGAAGTTCCTACTCTCTGCCTCCTCCTCATATAAGTACTAAGTCAACAACACAGTAATTATTTTAATGACCTGGGCAATAACCAAGTAAGAACCCTTTATTTAAATGATGATTGAAATTTCCTAAGTAAACAGATAATTTTTCTTTTTAAAGGAAGATCTATGGGGATAGATATATTGTGTGCATTTATTATACATGCAGTAGTATTTGACCCAAATTTTAATATACAACTTAAAATTGTTTTATAGGATTACAAACAATGTCAAACTCTCTGAATCTTATGTATCAGAAGGACACATTATTATATAATAATAATAATGTTGTAAACCAAGAATACAGATCTTAGTAAAACAGATGATTGATTATGAATGTTAGTTTTCATTGAATAAACACATATGCACTAAACCAGATTGTGTTGATGTGAAGTTTCTTCACTTAGGGAGAATTTTTTCATAAGCAAAGTTTATTTCCTAGTCATGGCCTGGTTAAGAATATTTGCATTTTCTAAGGCTATTTGGCATTAAAGTAATAAGTACCTTTACAAGGATGAGCCAGTGAGAACTGAAGTGTTCTATGAGCTAAATGAGAGGAGTATTACAAAACTGGCATGTGTAAGTTAAAGTCACTAAATCTGGACAAGAGGCATTAGTCCCACACCTTTATGAAATGCATCCTTCAACCTATCACAGCAAAAACTTGTGTGTCTGATAAAATCTTTGAGTAAAAGTCATATTTTTTTTTTTCTTCAGTCTCATGGTTAAAACAGTAATCTCTTGGTCAGATAGGAAACATCAGCAGCTCAGTTTCATGAATGAGTTCTACTACTCATAGCTGCAACATTAACATCCCCATGCAAGAATTTATAAAACATGAAGATATTTTAAAAATTATAAAATAGGAAAACTATATTAATTTCATGTATTATATGTACATTTGTATAGTGTATAACCAAGGAATGCAAAATGTGGAGACAAGGTAATAGATATACTTTTTTTTTTTGTTTTTAGAACAAAGAGTTTGGTCTCAGATTTACCTTTCTTTTGTGACTTCTATTGAAGTCTTCTTTAATATCTTGTGATTTAGGATTCAAGTTGTATATGAGGTGTTGCAGCTTAATGAGTTACTGTGTGAGCTGTAAAGACATTAACTTAAATGTCAAAACCATTTTTATGTTACATTTGCTCTGAACTAAAAGCTTTCATGAAATAGGTTACCATGGATGAGCTGATATTAATAAATGTAATTTGGGACATAAATTATGCTGGATAAGCCCTCTGTGACTTGGACTGATTGCACCACTCACATGTAGTGGTAATATCTATGAGTGAGTCTTCACTCTGTTGTCTATTTTCATGCAGAGCTGGAGCAATGTATGGCTAGAACATTTCTAAAGAGAATCCTGTATTGTCTGCTCCAAAACCCTTGCATGTCAAAACAAACTGTTTTGGCTCATCTGCTTATGGGAAGCAAATGGAAGTAAAAGATTTGGGGTTTTAATGTTAAAATTATGTAACTTCGGGTAATATGAATGGTAATAAACTTCTAAAGACTTAAGGTGCTGATATAGATTAATAAAAATTAGAGAGCTAAGGAGTTGCAAAGAAGTTGAATATTTTAATGGAAGTGAGAGTTAGAGTTGATCCAGATAGATTTTTGTATAATGGGGGAGTTTTTGTTAAATACTTCATTTTCATCTACATAAATTTCTTTTCTAGAAAATCGTTCCCATATAGAGAAACTGACTTCTTACTTTAACTTTTTTATTGTCATGTGAAAATGTCATCACTCTTACCTGACTAGAGACTTGCTCAAGAAACATTCCTCTCTGTGAGGAAGTGAAATCCCATCCTTGTCCATCAGCATGTGTGGCTGCTGGGTTGTGACCACTATTCCTGCTTTGAGAAATACAGCTTGGTTCCAGGGAAGCTGTGTGTGGCTCCTTGTAAATGTGCAGAAAATACAACACAAGCACCACATTTCAGAACAGAATAGGCAGTGTGTGTGTGATGAGGAGATCCTCTCATTTGTCAACCTTTCTGGTCTCCTCCTGCTGTCAGGCTGTAGGACAGAGCAGGGTTTGCATGTGACCCAGGCTGAGGTGGTATTTTTGTCCAAATTATGTTATTCTCATCATGGCAGCATATTTATCAAAACTTCTCTGGGAGAGACTTCTGCTGGTGGTGGTTGTAATTGCTTTAGTACTTCTGAAGGAGAATTTCAGGCATCTCAGTTGAAGTACCCTTCTGTTACACTGGAAGATCTGAGCTGACTGTAGAAAGCCTAAGAATAAAATTAGAAAGTGCTGCTTTTGTACCAATAGTGGTTTTCCATACTTCTAGGTCAGGACAGATTGCCCAGTATACTCTGCAGGTAAGAGTGCTCCCTTTAAAGGCCCACTAAATAAAATAGAAGATCAACCATTATTTGGAGAAAACAGAACTGAATTTAAAACTAGGTTTTGAAGATGCTAGTGTTAACAGGAAAGTTTCTTTACAACTTCTTTCTGGTTTCAGCTTTTTGCACAGACAGGTCATCCCATTTTCTGTTCGTGTGTGACTATGGCAATAATTTTTGTATACTAAGTTTAGTGTTTTGTTCTGATCCAATGAGAAGCATCCCATAAAAGAAAGCTCAGGGGAATAGGGGAAGTTACAGTCTCTACAGTGGGTGGCCCACACAGGAGCAAAGTCAGAACGTAGACAGACAAGCTCTTTGGAGTAATTGGGTTTGCCTGTGGAAGGAGAAATATGCTGACAAGCCTTTTGTCTCTTTTTGTGAGCAATTGCCACTTTCAAATCTGCATCTCTTTCTCCCTGAGCCTTTCAGCTTCCAATGGCCAAACCCCAGGCTGGAGACAGGTCCCTTTCATAACTCTTTGGGTAAAGTTTGCCTTGGAAGAGGGAGGCTCAAACCAGTCAGTGCTCCATGTGCATGTGCAAATCTGATATTGCACACAAGTGTCTCTTTTACACTATTCCTTTATTTCTGTCTGACTTGGAAAATGAGACTTCTGACCCTTGAAATGGTGATAACCAGTGAAGTGACCTTGGCTTTTTTGAAGGTCTTGTGCAGCTGATGGACATTCCTGTAGGCCCTACCTGCTCTAAAAGCTCGGCTGTGCCTGATGAGGACATGATTTGTGTTGTGGTGTGTAGTAGGATCCCACCTGAATTAGGAGCAGGGGTGTTGTTGTTGCCCTCAGGAAATAAGGAAGTGTATGGGGAATGTCAGTCTTTGATTCTTTGTAGAAGTGCTGGTGAAGAAGGCGGAAGTAGAGCTATTTTCAGTCAGTAGTCCATCCAGAATTCCCCATTTATCCAAGTATGGATGCTCATTTTCTCTCCAGTATTTGTTTTTTTCATGCTGAGATGAGATACTTTCAGTAGATGAAATCGAATTTAAATATGTTCAGAAAAGGAATGCACAAACAGGATAGAAAATAATTAGGTTGAGTAAGGAACTGTTCCACTTGTTATGAAACTGTGTGAAAGTATTTGGCTTACCAGGGTACAAAATACTTGTAGAATTTCGGGCTGTGTTGGGAAAACACTGTTACATGTTCCTTCATGAGGAGGAAAAATCAACTATGCTCAATTAAGGTATCCTTTTAAAATAAGGTCCTCTTCATCATGTGTTCCTTGAAGCAATTGATCTCAGTAGCTGAAATAATGCATTTAAGTGTATTGCTTTAAGAGGG
Organism: Ammospiza caudacuta; assembly: GCF_027887145.1. Taxonomy (NCBI): domain Eukaryota; kingdom Metazoa; phylum Chordata; class Aves; order Passeriformes; family Passerellidae; genus Ammospiza; species Ammospiza caudacuta. The sequence continues at coordinate 11,427,576 of NC_080594.1, forward strand.
CTTTCAGAAAACATGTATTCCTAAATTTGTCCCTTAGCTTTGTGAAAGTTAAGAACATTAGGAGCAAGGAGAACCACAGCCCATCATGTCAAGAGTGAGCTGCTGAGGTTTTTGTCTGCCTTGGAGGCAGAAGGGAGTTGTTATTGCAGGGTTAGTGGTCACAAGAGTGTAGGGTGCAGGAGGGATGGACTGGAATGGTGCTCAGCAATCCACGTGGGCTCTCTCCTCTACAGTAAGACTTACCTTTCATTCTGTTTCACTTTTAATTTTGAGAAAGATAGTTTTGCTTTTCAGATGTGATTGATCTCACTGGAGATGATAAAGATGATCTTCAGAGGGCAATTGCCTTGAGTTTGGAGGAATCAAACAGGGCATTCAGGGAGACTGGAATAACAGATGAGGAACAAGCCATTAGCAGGTAAACAACCAACTTATATAAAGCAGAAATTAAATTAAAGAGTTGGAGATTGGCCTGTATTGCTTTTTTAAACTTTTAACAAATAATAACTTGTTTACTTTTACTTGTGCTACTGATATGCCTGGCTTCAGGATGCTGCTTTAATGTATTGTATGTTCTACACTGGAAAATAGTGTATTATGTGTGGACTAGGGTTTAATAAAATGTTTCATATTTTTGTATTTCTTTAAATATGGAGGAAGTGGATGGAGATAGAGAATGTGTGGTCATATTTAAATAGGAACTAAACCCAGAAGTTTCTCTTGTGTAACAGGTAAAAAGCAACAAAACCAAAATATAAATTAAGAAGCTAATAAATACTTTGTCCCGTTTTTTGCAATTTTCATTTTACAATGACATTTTCTTCCCTCTTTGCTAAGGATGAGATTGAGGGAGTGGGTATTAATATTGTGACTTGAGGACACTAAGAGCAGATGAAGAATGTTATTAACCTATTTAACAAGTAAGATTTATAGGCTTTGAGTGAAATTCTGGATTTCAAGTTTTATAAACATAACTCTCAGTTTGGGTGTGATAAGAGTCTTTCAGTTAACTTTTGGTCAGATTTTATGATAACTTTTTGTACAGTGTATGTTTTTTGGGAATGTTGATACAATTATGAAATATTTGGGACTTGAACTAAGCCTGGGTGTAGGGTTGTGTGGGAGGGATGTTGTTTCTCTTTTTCCATCTGTCACTGGCCTTGGGAGGAATGTTGAGTTTTTCATTTGTGGCTGGCCTTGTTCTAAGGGAAACAGGCAATGATTTGATCCTTGATAGGAGGCAAAGTACTACCTCCTCGTAAAAGACCAATTTTATAAAAGAATAATTTAGATGGGGGAGATTAACCATGATATTTTTTTTTCCTCAGTTCACTGTGTTTGATAGGCTAAATGACTTATTAGAAAATTCCATTTCTGAGAATATGGATATTTTATTATTTTATCAACAGTAGTTTTCTTTTCCCTTTTGAAAAATAAATATGCTAATTGTGAGGATAAATGTATTCCTCTACCTCTCCATTTGTGATAAAAGATATCTTGTTATATGAATTTAAGATAGCATATTTTAGGAGGGAAGGGTGGGATGAAAGAGGTTTATATGCTCATTAACAACTGGAAGAAGGATTTAAGGGGTTGTTTTTTTCTAAAACCTCAGTATGTGCATGTATGCAAGAGGATGATGGAAGTTCTGTCCAGTTTTTTTCAGAAGGTCAGCTCTTGCATGTTCCTTTTTGAAGGGCAGAATTGCTGTAATTACAGAGTTGTGATTTAAGCAGGCACTCAGAGAGATGGACCTATTTCTGGAGATGGAAAATTTTCTCCCTCTTTTTCTTTACCCAAGCCTTGACTGCTTCTGCTGTGCTCAAGTCTTTGTAGCCTTGAAGATTTAGGATTTTTGCTGTAGACTGTTTTTTACTTTTGAAACTAAATTCCTCCCCCCCACACCATTTGGTCCTACCTTAGCCCGTACTATTATTAGTATTATAAATACTTAATATTGAAGTATTATACATACTTTTAACTTAAATTACAGTGTGTATCTTTCTGGCTGCAGAAAATAACAAAGGATGACCTTTTTCTGTGTGTACAAAGGCATCTAGACAATCTGGTTATTTGCTGAGAAAAAGTTGGTCCTATGAAATAGAGACTCACATCTAATTGCAAAATTGCACAGAGTAACATGTGCAATGTCAAATGAAGGGCTTGTTGCAGGTCATATCCTCCTTGGTGCACTGCACCACACTTTCTATGCTTGCTGGAGGGTTCTTTGGATCATTTATTGCACAAATTCATTTCACAAAGCCATGCAAAAATATTCACCGGAGGATCCATAGTATTTCATGACACAAGGAAGGGAATGGGACTTTGCTTGTGAATGGAGGCAGAGAAGAATGAGGATCTTGAAGGTTTTGGCAGCATTGAGACATTAGATCAACTCAGTAATTTAGCAAGAAGCACCCTAAGCTGATGACAGATTATGTCAGTGTAGAACAAATATAGGAAATTCAGAGTTCTTGAATTCTTAATCGAAACTGTTCAATCAGTTTCCTTAAGGGCAGAATTTAGACTGGTTTTATTACAAAAAGACAAAAGAAAAAAAACACCCCACTTTGTAGTTAACACCCCAGAGAAGAATGTTGGCATTCCTACAGAAAGTGCATGAGCTGTGCAGAACTTCACAAAACAAAAAATAGAACGCTGTGGTTGTAAACAAGTCAAGCTACAGCCATTTACTTTTGATTTTCTAGATAAAACAAGAAGCAAAAATCAAATAGGAGGTCAATAATAAGCAAATTTAAACAGTGAAATTGTTTTATTTAAAAAAATGTAGGCTATGTGCATATTTAAATAGTTTTTGCTATGGTGGATAATTTTTTCAGAGGTATTCGTGGTGGTTTGGAACCTAATTTGTGCAGATTTTGTTAGGGTTTCCAAGGGAGAATTAATGGAATTTCTTGACTTGTGTAATTAATGTTGTAATGCATGTAGAATTTGTCTTCCTGAATGTAATTGCTTTAAACCTAGTGAGGACAGATGTGATTACTGTGTAGGTGTTGAGAGAGTGCATCTGAAGTGTCCGAGCTGAACATCTTGTACATGGCACGTTTCAATTATTTTCCTGTTTCCTCTTTAAATCTCCTAGAGAAATGTGCTTGATCAGTGTATTTCCTGTTGTGAAGAAGTTTCTCCTCTTTATATTACTTTTTGTGGATTGAAGTGTGAAGATGGTAGAAGAGGGCTTCACTAGGGAAGCCAGTGAGATATTGCTGGAAGGAGAAATCAGCTGTGGCTGTGGTACTGCCCCAATAAAATTCAGTCCGACTGTCAGTGCATAAGGGATGTGCACAGCCCCTGGGCTTTTTTTAAATCAGGGTCATTGAAACTGCTTGAGACTGTGGTTAGGCATTGTGTGTGTAGATCCAAGGTGGAGTTGTAGAATGTTGTAGAGTCAGGGATATCTTCCTGGATGTCCCGCTGTAAGACAGTCCCAGTACAAATACCTTCCTATGCTCTTTTAGCTGAGTAAGCTGCCAGAGTGGGCTTTTCTGCAGCATGCTGAGTGGGCTCGCTTAGAGTGTGGTTTGACAGAATCTTTGTGCCCTGGACTTGCCTTGCTGCGGGGTTTTTGCTTTGTCTGGTGAACCCCCTGCAGTTCTGCAAAGGTGCTTGGCTGTGCCCAGCTTGTTACAGAGAAATAAAACACTGCTTTCAAGTGTCATGCCAAGCCTGGCATTAATTAACCCTTGCTACAGCATTTCCCACCAAACAGGATTCCAGCCCTTGGAGGTGTGGAAGCTGTAGGTCCTGTGAGTTTGGGGGGGTTGTCAAACTCTGCACTCAGCTAGCTGATGGCTCTGTGCTGAGACTGTGCTGTTGGCCCCAAGAGTCACCAAGTGGGGTTTCAGCTCTGTCATCAAAATTGCTAAATCCTTGTCAGAACTCTCTGGAAGGATGCTTGTTTTGTCAAGCAATGTAAAATTCTTGATCTAGGTGATGTCCCAAATTTGTGACACTATGAATGTAAGACAGTGAGCATTTTATATGAGATATCCTCACTGTGCTAGTAAATACATTTATTTATGTAGCATTCTAGCTGATCATTAGCTTCCTGTTTGCTGTGCTTATTGCACTTTATTTCACTTTTCAGTTTTGATTTAACTGCATCACAGCTATCATTATGTTGGAAAATTAATTCAGCAGATAAAATGTGCAGTTATTGCATGTGCTCTCTGAGGAAAGATAATGTTATAGGTAGATTAAAGAATAATAGAAAAATACCATGATGCCTTCAGAAACAAATACTTTATTAACACATGGAAACACGTTTTAGGTCAAGCTAGAGGGGAGTAAATCCCTTAACTGCTAAAGAAACACAAACTCAAAATACAAAGAAATTTTAGTAGGTAATTAAACTGATGAATGGTAATGCTCACAGGATCAGGGAACTCTTTCAGTTTGAGAGTATTTATTTTTCTGAACTTGAATCTTAAAATACCTTGAAATATTCTTGAACTTCTGGAGAGAACAAAAAAAGAGGAGTTTGGGTTTTTTACCTGAAACACAAGTGGTGTGAAGTAGGTATTGTAATCCTGTTACAACATCATTTAAATTTATTCCAGTCTGTCAATCTTCCTGTCAGCTTTAAAGGTCCCTTCAATTTAGATTAAACAAGATTTTAAGCAATTCTACTTTCATGACAAGTTATTTGAACTATGTGTGGCATTTTTTTAATGTCACGTTGACCAGCTTTTGCTCTCAAACCAGAGATACGTAGGTCATCCAATAATTTTGAAAGACTCTGTTAGTGAAAAGGGAAATGAAATTGACCGTTTCTTTATATTTTTGGGGTTTTTTAGTAAAAAAAAAATATCAGAGAAGACACTTAAAACAATCAGGGTCAGGTTCCATCTCTGTGCAATGTTTGAAGAAATGTCAGAACAGAAACTCTTAGTGGATTATGTGCCTGTCCTTTCAATGCTGTTTACAGGGTGCTGTAAAAAATAAATTGATTAATCCTTAGGAAATTACTAGATTTAGGTTCTTTCTGAGACAGATACAAAAGTGGTATTTGTGTCAAATGGTCTCTCAGATTTAGAATGCCTCTCCTTTACTGTATTTTTTCTGACATAAGTATCAATGACAAATTAGTATGTTCCCCAGAACAGTTATCTTCAGTAAATTCATATGATATTTCATAGTTCTTGGTAAGATAGCTTTTCTTTCTTTGATAGGAACATAGCTTGAAATAAAGATGTAGGTAGGAAATGGAGAGATTATGAGGAGGGGGGTTGTCTGTTTCTATGTTTTTTCTAAGATGTTCAAACTTTATCCTTTAGGAGCTCCCTTTACAGGCCAACCTAAATCTGCCTTTTTTTGGTGCTTAGTGACTTGAGAACTGAGAGGGGTCAACTCTTCATGCTGCTCAGACTGCTTAATGGTTGTGATGCAGCCTGTGAAATCCTGTGCTTGGTGTTGGACAGGAGCTCAGCCTTTTGTCTGAGGGTTGGACTGGATGGTTGGAAACAGTGACTGTTGTGTCAGTAGTGCCCAAGCCGGACTCTTGGCTTAAGAGCTAGAGCCACTGTTACAGGACCTCAGTGCATCCATCTCCATCTTTCTCTTTAGAATACACCTACCACAAATTACTTTTAAGGTGTATTTTGTCACCAGGCTAAGCCACCTGTTGATACAGAAATAATGTATCAGATGAGGCTTGAGTTGGAGATCTTCACAGCCATCAGATCCTATTGTCATGTGAAATATGGATAATCAGCATAAATCACACAGGAACAGTTTCCAGCAAAGAAAGTGGTCATTGAAGCATACAATTAAAATGTTGGGTGGCATTTGAAAAATTGCAGGGAGAAGACTTTCCATGGCTCATAAAGTAATTACTTGCCATGTAAAGTGATTAACACAGTTGTATAAGCTGCAAAAAGGAAAAACTAAGAAAACTGCCTTTGTTTTTGAAAGCTGCCTTGCTAGCTTTGGCTTCCTGTCAGTAAACAAAAGATTGGTGACTTTGTGCTTCACATAGCAATAAAAGCATTTGAGGATGAAAGCGTCGTACTATTAGTGCTGCCTAAAATTTGTCCATCCTGTTTGAACCTGGTTCTTAAATAATTGATGACTTGTAGACATGGCTCTTTTATCTAGAGCTCTCACAGGAGATTCATGCACTCGCTGATAGGATTTTCCAAAAGGTAATATGGAATTGCTGTAGCATAGCTAAAAGTAAAATAGCATTTTTGGAGACATGTTATTGCATATAATATAATGTATAATATATATTGCATATAATATAATGTATAATATATATTGCATATAAGATAATATATATATATTGCATATAATATAATGCATATAATATATATAATTTTGCATATATTGCTCAGCAACAATAAGTGAATGATGTCATTATGATGTCTGTATTGCTACCTGCATATATTTTACTACTTGGTGGGGTCGTGGGGTTTTTTTTTAATTTGTTTTTCTGAGGTCTTAGCTTTTTTTCTCACATTTTTCCCTCCCTTCTGTTCTCAAAGAGTTCTAGAAGCCAGTATTGCAGAAAATAAGGCGAGTTTAAAGAGGACACATCCAGAGGTATGGAGTGACTCTCCAAACCCTTATGATCGAAAGCGACAAGACAACTGCCCAGTAGGATTAAAGAATGTTGGCAACACGTGCTGGTTTAGTGCTGTCATTCAGGTAAGCACTCTTCATTGTATCTGTTGGGAGGTGAGTCAGCTCATTTTAAGTGAATAATTTAAAATAATCTCTTTTCCTGGGAAGTTTGGGCCACTGCAAGAGATAAGTTTGTGCATTATTTATTTATTACATCTCTTAATGTGTCTACCTCTAAGTCAGATTGAAGTGTAGAAGGTGCTGGTAGCATATATAAGTGAAGCTTCAAAATGTTTCTTATTATGAAGAAGACAAGGAGTTGACTCTCTAAAGATCCTGTGTGTATGCAGCTCATGCTGTCATCAGTGACAGTTGTGTCTGCTACAGATACCCTCCTCAGGATGAGGATGTGCACACAGCCTTCCTGAAAGGCAAGGAAATCTCTGGATTGCAGTTTGTGGTTCCCATGGGACACTTCAATAAACATCCTGACCCTTGCTGGGTCTAACACAGCAGGACACAAACAAACTAGATTTCTGAAGGGCATGAGGAATAGCTTCTTGGTATGAGCACTGATGGGCCAACTAGGGGTGATGCACAGCTGAATCTGCTGTTCCCCAAAAATGAAAGAACTGAAGATGGAGAAATGTGGGTACTCTTTCAACAACCATGAAATAGTGGAGTTCAAGATACTGCTGGGAGTGAAAAGGAATAACAGGACCCAGACCCAGTTCAGGAGAGCAGACTTTGTCTTTTTCTAGAAGTTGGTGTCTGGGGTTCCATAGGTGGAAGTGCAGAGATGCTTAGGAAAGCTAACAGCATTCCCTGATTGCCAGAAGAGTCTGTTCTGCTCTCAGGGAGCTCATAGCCATGCAGGCAGTGTGCAGGGTCTGGAAGCAGAGATGGGCTGCTGAGCAGACTGGAGATGTTGTCCAGGCATGAAGGAATGGTATTAGTAAAGTGCAAGCTGATCTGAGTTGGTGCCTAAAAGGTTGTCTAGGGTAACAAGAAAAGGTTTTGATGTTCTACTGGGCATAAAGGGCTGAGCTAGGAGAATGTGGCTGAATAGAGCAGGTGAGGTTCTCAGTGCTTTGCTTTGCCTCAGTCTTTACCAGTGGGATCTATCTCTAAGACCTCAGACCTGTACATAGTTGAGGGAACTCTGAACAAGGATTTGTGTGCAAACTTGACCCATACAAGTCCACAAGACCCACTGAGCTGCATCCAGTGGTGATGAGAGACAGAGGGAAGAAGTCTTAGCAAGGCAGCTCTCTCTCATTTTTGCAAAGTCGTGGAGAATAAAAGAGGTTTCTGATGTACTTGAGCCAGGCTTTTTAGAGCAGTGCATACTGGGAGGATGAGAGGCAATAGGAGTCATTGAGATAAGGAAGATTAAGCCTGGATATAAAGAAGCATTTTCCTCATAAAGGCAGGCAGGCAGTGGAGGTTGCCCAGAGAGGCTGTGCAGGGTTTGTCAAATCTGGGAAAGTTTTAAGATGCCTGAAAAAAAGCTCTGAGTAGTGTGGCCTGATGTCACAGGTCAATAATGTGAATAACGCTAGTTACTTTAATGACCATCATCTACAAATTCCAGAGTTGTTTTCCACCATGTACCTCACTACACAGTAGTTTTGAAAATAGCTTTTTTCTTACATAGATACTCAATCTCATATGATATTTCTGTCTGTTCATGCTTGCCAACTCTTGTTGCTAGTACACTGCAGATCTCTTTACTGAGCAAACGTGTTCAAAACTTGCTGTCCTTTTTCAATCACTTCTGAATTTTACTTACCAGTGCAGAGTTGGTGAATTTACAGTAACCTACCTTCAGGCTAGAACAGATGGTTGGCTCTTTTTCCTCTCTTAATTTTTGATTGCCTCTTTGTTTGTACCTGGACTTCCATCTCACCTCACTGGTGCTTAGTTAAAAGCTTTTGTTGAATGAATTCTTCTGAAGTTGCCCTGAAATCCCAGTAGACTGCATAAATTGGATTGCTGTTATGCATGTTCTGCTTGACTTGGAGGTTTTTTGGTTTTGTTTGAAGTGGGTCATTTTGTGTGTTGGTTTGGTTTTGTTTTTAATGGGAAGGATTTACTTACCTGCAAGTTCTGTTTAGGTTAATGCTGTAGATCATGAAATTGAAAGATTTCTTTAATTGTTCTATGACCCCCCCACTTCCCACTGTAGTTTTTATGTTCTTTTCTTTCAGCATTTAGGAATCTAACAGATATTTGAATTTTCTGTGTTCCTGGCGATCTTTTGATGTTTCCCTTGTTAATTTCTCCTCCTTTCCTTATTCCATTGCATGCATAGCTCTTTTTCAGTAGCAGAAACATTGTCCTAACAGAAGCAAACATTTTATTTCCATTAAGATCTTGATGGGGCTAATGTAAACTTGGTGTTTTACCTTCTCTGTTGTGTAATCAGATTTTATATTCCTAGCAGCCCAAAATCTAAAGGACTGATTTTATGTGCATGTGCATTTCTGTTAAAGATTTTTTTATATAGGAAATTGAAAATCTTTAGATAAATGTTTTTATGGGAACTTAGATTTTTAATTTGTTAATCACAGAGATAAGAGCAGAGGGCAGAGAATGTAAAAACCTATGCTAGACCTATGATCTCATGTTATTTATACCCAGTGTGCAACTTTATACCTTGCAAACAGATTAGAAAGAGACCTAGCTGGTTCTTATGGCCACCAGCCATACCATGTGAAAATCTGTGGTGTCTGGAATTATAATGGCTTGATCCTCAAAGATAGTGAAACTTCTGGAGTTAGGTCTATGGAATGTAATTTAAGCAAATCATTGAAAGATTTATAACTTCAGTTGGTTGAAAATTTAGGGTATTAATATTATCTGTCAGCCAGGAAGATTTATGTTTCCAGCAACCATCCCAGGAAATTTAATGCATGTTAATTTAGAACATTAGCTAATAACATACTTATGTATCCACAGGGCAGATTGACTACTTGGGTTGCATTGACTATGTAGAAGTATTTTTTTGCTTTCTTTGGGAGACTTTTGTAACCTGACACATCACATAGGTCAACAATATCTAAATGTTAACTACTGTCAGTCACAATGATATATTGTGTAATATAATCTAAAACTAAATTGCAAAGAAAGAAAAGTCATCTTTCTATTTAAGGTGTGCTTGTTAAGGAAAAAAAAGATTTTGACATTTTGATGCTTTCCTTTTGCAAGGTGTGTTTTTATAGGCACCAATTAACTGACTTAGTGAAATGCAGTCATAAATGGTTTGTGTATTTGCATTAAGAGTATGAAATTCCTGAAGAGACGTTCGTAGTGAGTGACAGCAAGGTTTAACAAGATTCAAACATCACTGGAAATGTTGCCTTTACCCTGTCTTTATTTGTGCTGTAGAGAAATAGGCATATATGGAAGGCATCCTCTTCTGCACAGGAAGAGGGGAGTCTCTCTTCAGAGAGCTCCAAAATAAAGTTTTGCTTTCAACAGGTACATTCAGCAGTGCTGGAATTAAAAGTAATATTTTTCCCATAGTGTAACTTCTAAAATCTGCCTTGCTGTTGAGGACTTGATAATAACATGAATTTAAAACTGCGTCCCCAAGACAGTATTTCAAAACAAAACTGTATTAAATCATGTTACCTGCCAAAAAATGAATCAAGTTCCTCAACCTTTTTTCTACCTCTTCTTGAACTTTTAATAAACCTACATTTGGGACAGGAGTTCACCCATGCATGATTTTGCTATTGTTTAGTTAGATGAACATTTATAAAAGTACCCATAAATCTTGAGGCTTTAGAATATTTCTGTGTTGGTTGTATGTTGTTTTTTTATTTATTAATTTTTAAAAATTCTCATTATTGTAACTACATATGTGCTCTTGAATTAGAATTTAAGACATCAAATTTTTTAAAGAAACAAAACACAGATACACCACTGTATGTTTTTACTTTTCTGCAGTAGATTTTAGTGGCCCCTTTGTGAAAAGGTAACATCATGGTTTTTCTTAGCTGTAAGAGTTTACAGCCTGAAAATGGCTTAGAAATAATAAGTTTATGGAGCCTGTGGAGTGGCTCCTTCATCCCATGCTGAGCACAAGTTAAGAGTTTTCAGGACATGGGATGTAGAAAGCAAGTAAGGACAGGACATGGATATGTTGTTGGAATCATATCTTAGGTTTGCTGCCTGTGCAAGTTCTCCCCCAGATGTTTTTGTTTAAGACCCTGCACCAGACAAACTTTATCTTTTGGAGTCCCAAGTGGGGTTCTGGTCATGTACAAGAGGAAATGTCCTGGCAGGTCCTGCCCTGTGGAAAAGGTGCCATGGGAAGTGCCCAGATGGTTCAGAGGATGTCACAGTGTGCCAAGGTAGATTTCTGTGTGTGGGGAAATCAGTGAAGACTGTACTGTGAATGCTGCTGTTTGCTCTTTCTCCAGTGCCATTCCTCATGTACCATGTGCACTCTCTCCCTCTGTCTCATGACTCCCAGAGGGCCAGGTTGCAGCTTCTCCCTTTACCAAATGAGGGATCCCCTGTGAGTCTGTCAGAGTAGGATTAGGTTTTTTTTTCCCCCAAAAGTGCATAGCTTGCTGAATTAAGTCAGCAAGCATAAATCTCCTAGGGTGCTCTTTAACTTTTCTTTTCAGGGTCCCTAGCACCACTTCTGGCATTTTACTCTGTTGCATTGTGTTTAGGAGCAGGCTTCTTGTTTTCCTGATGTCAGTGTATTTAGGGTTAGGATCTCCTTTGATCCTAGACTTCTAGTTCTGGGAAGAAATGAACCAACTTGGTGGATGAGAATCAAGCAAGTATTTTCTTCCCAGCTGGTAGCTCAGCTACTTGCTTCTTCTCCTTTAAAGCAGCCTACCACAAGTATCTAACTTTTGCATTATTTTATGTTTCTGATTTGTCATGATGGATGGAAAGGATTGTGATGGATGATGTGGTAGTGCATTCATACAAAAAGCCTAGCATTATATTATTAAATGTGGACATTTATACATTGCACATGAGTCCCTTGCTTTGCTGGGCATGCAGTGCCAGGTTGTAGGCTGAAGAACTTTCAGTGTTCAGTCCCCATATGACTTAAAATGGTCATTGATGGAATATTTTCTTGCCACTGTTTTCACTGTGGAACAGCCTGAGGCAGAGGTTGGCGGGGGATATGATAGAAACTGCTCTGTAGAGTTTCATGGCAGAGCAATAATGATGTTGGAAATCCAGTTTCTGGTTTTCCATTCCTCTGTCACTCCCTCTGTTCCTCTGAGAAGTGAACCTGTCCCTTCCAAATTCAGTCATCCTATGATTTTTGCTGACAGGATATTCCTTTTCCTGCTTTTTGTGTTTCTGTAGTCTCTGGCGTCCTCAGGTTGCTTGCATGGTATTTCAAACTCTTACCTTACATTTAGTGATTTGTAATATTGCAAAATTTGTTACCAAGGTATGGAAAGCTTTAATGGATCATGGCTTTCCTTTTTACTCATAAATGGTTCTTATTTAATTACAATAAAGGATACAGGATGCATTGCTTAGGTGTGTTATTTAAATTCACATCACTTAATTTGGTCAAGAAGCTGAAAACTTCTGTAACCATGTAAGGAAATGTTGGCTGTGATTTTTTTTGTCCTTTTTTTTTTCCTTGCTTTGACCATGTAGTAGAGGAATGGCTGGATGGCATTTCTTAGTATGTGCCAAGACACAAGCATAAAGTGAATTCTTCTAGACACATATCATACTTAGCTGTCTTCTGAATTGTAGTAATGTTCTGAGTTTGTTGCTATAAACAAGTAAATGTTCTCTAAATGCAGACTGGTAATTCCATGGTGAGCTGTTTGTTTAAAATGTTGACTTAACCCAAGCCTGCTGGAGGTCTTAGTTTGACTTTCTAGCTCAAACAGTATGCAAGCTGTTTTCCATCTTCTTCCTTGTTGTACCTCAGCATTCTGAAGATGTAAGACATGATAGCTTAAAACTGCAAATTGTACCTAGGTTTTCAGCAGTTTGGAGTGCTAATTGGTTGTTGGTTTATAAGTAAAAATGTCCTTTTAGAGGTACTTTCCAAAGCTTTTGAGATGTGGGATTGAATCTGTGATTCTCACTACCACTGTACATGTGGGGTGGTTGTGCTGAAGTTGAGCCATCAGGCAGTGTCATATCTGTCTGAAAGAGTTTCAGACAGTGTCATATCTGTCTGTAAGAGTTTTTGTTTGAGAGGGGAAGGGCAAAAGAAAACTCCTCTTCCTATGCTTTCTCAGTGAAGTTTGAACAGGAACCTGCTCAAGTCCCAGCTTTGAAGCTGCTTTGCTCACTTCCCTTCTGCCTTCCTTAAATGAAATTTTCCAAAGAATGTGAGAGAAACTTTGGACTGTGCCAAATCCTCAGTATATATAAAGAGGTACAAAAGTATGTTTTGGGTGACTTCCTAATTTTCTTAATGCATGTTATTAGTCTCTGTTCTGGAAACAGGATTTACCACTTAACAGGAACAAGACACAAACAGGTGGAGCAGGAGACAACCCCAGAGTAAGTTAGGAGGAGGAGCAGAGTAGAAGGGAGCATTGTGCACAGCAGAATAATTGGTGCAGTAGCAGCAAGCAGCCACTTTATGGACTTTGTTTGAGAAAGTACTTTGGAGAATATGAACCAAAAAAAGGAAAAATAATCAATAAATAGGAAAAGTCTGGAAAGCTTTAAAGAGGAGAGAGAAGTGATTCTCCAAAATTAGAATCAAAGAATGGCCTGGGTTGGAGGGGATCTTAAAGGTTATTTATTATTTGTTTCCAACCCCCTGCCATGGGCAGGGACACCTTTCACTAGACCAGGTTGCTCAGAGCTTCATCCAACCAGGCCTTGAAGACTTCCAGGGATGGGACCTGTGCCAGGGCATCATCATCTTCACAGTTTAGAATGTCTTCCTAATATCTGATCTAAACCTGCTCTGTGAGTGTGAATCCATTCCCTCTTATCCTATCACTCCAGGATAGATTCTATCCATCTTTCCTGTGGGCTCACTTCAGGTATTGGAAAGCCACAGTTTAGGTCACACTGAAGCCTTCTCTTGTTCAGGCTGAACAATCCCAGTTCTCTCAAGATATAGGGATATAGAGTCCAAAAGGCTTGCAAGTTGGTGAGAAGTAGACTCAGCTGTCAGCTGCTCATATTTTTGCAATATGGAGCTTTGAATGCTAAAATTTAATCAGAGAGTATTAAATCACTAATTTGTGCAATATTTACGAGTACTTTTACTTTGAACCTTCGAAATATTGGTAACTAGTAAATTTCAAATTCTTCATTCTATTGGAGGAAACATGGCAATGCATGCAAGTAGGACCATACATTCCATAGCTCTGTGTTTTTCTTTGATCTATTAACATGAATCAAATGTTAACACTAATAATACTCAGTCTACCCCATTAAAACTGGCTCTATATACCTTAAACCACCAAAATTGTTTGTAAGGAGAAGTAGGAACACAAATCTAATTTGTTATGTTGGCAGAGGCAAACTATTCCAAATAATATACTTTATGACATAGGGCTATATTTTTGCTTTTTATTATTAGAACAGTAATGATGTATTCACTATTTAAAATTGCTCTCTGCTTGTTACATAGAATGAAGGTAAATATGATCTTGGCTTTTGGCTTTAAAGAAAAAATGAAATAAATAAATAAATGTCAAACTGAAGTGCATAAAAGGCTGCAGATGACTAAATGAGGAAAATGGATATTGTGCTGTGCTAATACACATAAGTTTTCAACTCATACAAGATCATGTTTTAGCTAAATGCCAGTACCTAAAGGAATTTGTTTAGGAGCTCTGTAGGAATGCATGCTTTTCTTTTCTCTTGCCAAGTGCTGCTTTTCAAGCTCTCCTAGTAAGATATATTTAGTTTTTGAGTTTCTTCCTTCTGTCTTGTCTTCCCTCTGTCCTTCCAAGCTTAACCTTTGCAAATTCAGGGGGAATCTGTCTGCCTGTTCATGGTCTTAGGCAAACTTATATAAAGGTGATGCATATTAAAAATGCACAGTTCTTGTGGACTTTTGCCTTTTTCTTGTTTTTTTTTTTTTGTTCTCAGTGCTGGAAACAAATACTAAATTGGAAGTCAAAGAGAACCAAATGTTTTCATTAATCTGTTAGTGAAACAGCTGGTTTTAGTTCCTGATGCTTACAAACTTGCAAGAATCCACCAAAGAGCCTGTCTGAAGCTCTCTGCAGAAGCTTCTTGGGTCATCTTGTACCTGGACTCAGAAGCAGTGTTTTCCTACTCTAACTGTTATTGGTGTCAGTAACTTTATTAATTTAGGACTCTGCTAGTGGCTTTTAATGACCTGTGTTGCATGCCCGACATTTATAGATTTAATATACTGACTAATTTATATTCTTGCAGCACTAATTCTGTTTATATTCTTCATCACTGTTCTTGAATGTTCAGAATTAATTCTTTATTCAGTCAACCTAAATTTTGGCAAGGTCCTTATGTTTGATAATCCTAGACTTTAAGGGGGGAAAAGGGATAAAGCAGAGTGTTTTAAGGGAAACCCAGACAACTTAGATTCAGAAATTGTGTTTGAACTCAATGTAAGTAAACATTACTCATAAAAGCGAATGTTTAGTATCTTACAGTATAGAAGCTACAGCTCTACCTAGTTCTCTCTGGTATGAATGAAAATACATCATAACCACCTATAGCAGGGGAAAGCCACAATGTCATGTATTCATTATTCAGTATTGTTAGTGTAAATGCCTTAAACTGAGACTGGATTTCTGGTCTTCTGTATTCTGTTCTGACAGAATACAAGGCAGTATTCTAAAAATCTGTTTATGTTGGTGGCAATTTGAATTGGTATAACTTAGCTTGGCTCAGACAATTTTGAGATGACCACTTTTAAATGGTTTAAATAAACTGGGGGGAAAAAAAAGCCACAAACCCACCTTGTAGAGAGTTTTTATTTCATTCATGAGTTTTGCGTACTTGAGTCAATTGTAAAGGTTTTGATCAAGGACAGTAGATGTGAAGTGTCCACCTTTTAGATGCAGCCTGTTTTCTTGCCCTGGGACTCCTACACCTTCAGTGTAGCTGAAGCCAAGTGGGTAAGAGGTGAGGAGCTGCTCCATGCAGTTTGGAAAGCAAATCTGTTTGGAGCTTTAGGCTAGGGCCAGTGTGAGGCACTTGGGCCAGGGACAGTCTCTGCTTTGTCTCTTGGTGGCTGCAGAAGAGCAGCTTCTGCCTTATGGGCCACTTACTCTAGGTGCAAGGAGCCTGGACAAAGTTGGCTCAGCAAATTGACAAGTGTTTTGCTTTGCCTCTTTTTGGGCTCTGGGGTGGTTGGCCTTGGAAGGTCTCTGCTGGGCTTAGGTGAGCTCCTTTTTATCTCCTTACCTCAGGAAGAACTGCATGTTCCCCACTGAGATACTTCAGGCACTAAAACAGTTGGTTTCAGGCACTTGTTTACACTTACACTGGGAAATGATCTTTTTTAAATGAAGGTAGAAGTTTGCTTAAGTTGATTTAGCTCACTATAGGAGAGCTACAGCATGACTCTGTCCTGTGTGCATTAGTGGTGTTGGCAGCAAATAAACTGTGAGGGTTCTGCTGTATCTCACAACAGCCATGCACAGAGTAAGCTTTTCTGGCAAGAAGTTTAACAACTAAACATCTTGCATAAGAAATTTTAAATAGTACAAGGTGGAAGAAGAAAAGAGCAAATTGGACAATCCTCTTAATTACTCTCAGGGGATTGCACAGATGGGTTTGTTCAGGTCAGTCAGAAAGCATGGAATTGTGTTCAGTAGACTTCTGAATTTAAGAAACTGATTTTTTGTGAAAAACTTGTTGGATTGAATGCCAGGCAAAAATGCTAAACTTGAGTAGAGTTTTCTGTACATAATTTGTGTGTTTGTATTATGAAATTGGCCTGCTCAGCTGCTTGGCATTTGGATGACACTTGGATTAGTTATGGAGAGAATTCAGCCTTTGGACATTATATTTCAGCAGCTGGTTTATTTTGTACATAAAACATTGCTGTGTTTTGCTTGCCGAAGAGCCCACCAGTGGAATGCTGTTACATCATGAGACATAACTTCAATTAGTATCAGCTTCTAGACTGACAGTTGAATTAAATATTAACATTTTCTATGCTTTGAGTAAGTAAACAAAGGACTCTGTTTTAATCTACCTTCTCTGCAAGGATGGATAAAAGGGGAACGTGTATTTTGAACAGCAAAATAGGAAAAAAGTTTGTCTCAGTTGTCTACCTTGATTCAGCAAAGTCAGAGAGATCTTTTTCTGGCTGATGTTTTGGATACTTTTTAAATCGAAAAAGAAATGTGACAATGGAAGCCTCTTTGTTTTGTTGGGGATGCTGTACACTGTGGGGTGTGGGAAAAGGTTGGACTCTGTATGGGCTCTTTCACAAGGAGAATCAGGAACACGGCAGTATTTTACAACCTTTTTATTTTCCTACCAATATGTTCTAAATTACTGCAATAAGTGCAGAGCCTCTTCACAATTTGTGTTTCACTTATTTGGCACTGTGGTGTTGAAAACCTATTAAACTGATGTGATCTGTGACTTAAGTCTTTGCATGGGTAGGATGACTTCTGGGATCAAAGTCTATTGCTGGGGTAGGCAAACTCTGCCTTTCCAAAACAAATAGCTAAGTATGTGATGGAGTGGGAGGAGAGTTAATTATAGATTGTAAACCAAATAAAATACAAATAGGAAGGCAGATCTTTCCTGTGCTTCTCTGATGAGCATGTTTAAGGTACTTCAGACCTTTCCTCCTGCTCTGTCTTCATCAGAATGCTCTTCTGTAACGTAGTGATTTTTAGTTAAGATGCTTTTTGTCTGTACAGAAAAGCAGTGATGCAGTTCCACAAGTTCTGAGACCTTCAGTTCTCAGCTCAATGCATTGGACTTGCAGCCCAGAGTCATCTTGCTCTTGTACTCTCTTGGCTCCAGGCTCTGTTGAGTTCTTTGCGGATGTGCCTGCAGACACCTGTTTTCATGTCCTAGATGGACAGACACCTGTCTGTTCATGTTTCCATAAAATGGGAATGTTATCAGTCCCGTACCTGGAAAGTTGTACAACCCAATTTCCTTACTCTAATGTGCATCCTTCAGATCTTGTAGGAATGGGAAGAGAGGACAGAATGCAAAATGTTCAGCTAATGCAAGTGGAATTGGGTTGCACATGGAGAGATGTAGTCTCTGTGCACTGAGGAGTAGATGATAGAGGGCCTACAAGATAAATTTTAGATGGCTAAACTGTGTTTCAAGTCATTTTGGAAACCGACAGTTATACAATTCATAAAATTCTTGTTGTAAAATGTAATTTGCCTATTATGTAAAATTATTGTTCCTTTTATGTGATTAAATGCAGAGTTATTTTTTTATTACACTGTTTTCTTGGCAAAAGTAATTGTCTTCTGGTGAAAATATGTTTAGCAATACTCTGCCTTCTGAAACAAAACACTGCATATGTTTGACACTTCATTTATTTTGCTAAGGCATATTTGGAAGAGTTTTGTATTGTTTGTAGAAGTGCTTAAAAGTTTTCTTAATTTTTTTCTTTTCAGTCATTATTTAACCTACTGGAGTTTCGAAGACTAGTTTTGAATTTCAATCCTCCTGCAAATGCTCAAGATTTACCCCGAAACCAAAAGGTAAAAGGAGAAGCTGATTTCCTCTCATGGCTGAAGAGGGCATTTCTGTCTTGTATTTGAATTTTGCACTGTTCTTTAGCTCATATCAGCATGGGTTTTAGAGGTGCCAGTTAACAGTTCTCTGAGATTCCTGTTGTGGATCTTACATAAATGGCATCAGCCTGGCAGCACAGTATGGGGCAGGGTGCAGAGCATTTCTCATGTGAGTGTAGCTTGTCTTAGCAAATGTACTTTATTCCAGTTCCCTCCCACTCATGATCTGACATTGAGCTTTCATTCATTAGCTTGTCTCTTCTGGCTTTTTCAGGAGGTGATTATAAGTATAAATTTTCTCATACTTATCCTGGTACTCATATAGGATTGGGAAGGGGAAGGTCTTGGCTTAGGTTTCTTGTGGCTTCAGACTGGCAAAGGGGAATGGTCGTGGAGTGGGGGACAAGACAAATCAGTTTTTCTTCCTTCATGGGCCTGCTTTGAGGACAGATGCAGTGGGGGCCCTGTGGTTTCTATGCTATGAAATGGGAAGGAAGAAATGGAAAAGGAAGTGGCTTTATGAAGATGCTTTGTTGCCTGATTTTTAGCAGGGACTTATAGAGCAATGAATTTTTGCATATCTAGAAATTAGAATTATTTAGGTTGAAAAGATCCTTAAAGATTAACTACTTCCAACCCCTGTGCCATGGACAGGTGCACCTTCCACTAGTTTAGGTTGCTCAGAACTCCATCCAAGCTGGCCTTGAACATTCCCAGGGATGGGGCATCCACAGCTCTTCTGGACAGCCTGTGCCAGGGTCTCACCACCCTCACAGTAAATTAGAGTACTGCCTGTTGCCCCTTTCTGTCAGATTTAAAGAAGCAAGTGTGTTGTCAGCCTGTTCTTAGTTGTTTGTCCCTTCAGGATTCTCTGGAATGTTCACTATCAAAAGTAAGAACTGTAATTAGAGAAGCAAAAGAAAACAAAGAGAAGCCAGTGTCCATTTTCTAAACCTCTGGGTATGTTCCATAAAAGGGAAGTTGAATGTTCAGTCAGGCCTGGATAATTTCTCTCCTGCCCTACCCCCTTCTTTCCTCACCACATTCAAAGTGCAAGAGGTCACTTTTTTGGTTGGAAAGCATATTTGCATTAGATCATGAGATGGTGTGAAAAGAAAACATGGGTAGTGTTCCCAACACAAGGTAGGGATGGGATAGTGTATTTTAATGAGAAAGATAAGTCATGCTTTACAAATGGTTGCACTAAATTTTTTTATTTTGATTTTTAGATTGACCTTCTGCTCAGTATTTAATTTTTCATCATGTAATTTGTTTTAGTAATATTCTTCAGTACTCAGAAATTCTATGTTCATTTTTCAGCATGGAAAAAGCAATTGGCATCTAAAAAATGGTATGAAATAGCTGATAACAAGCTGTTGGCATCATAAACATCTTGCCCAAGCATTGACACTTGCAGCCAAATGCCTTTAGCTGTGCCAAAGTGCTTTATTTTAGAAAGTCTGACCATGACAGGCAATAAGTTGGTGAGAAATGGTGTGACACCAGGCAAGTGCATGGATTTGGGCAGAAACCTTGCTAGAAAGAATCTCTGGCAGTAGTTTGTATCCTTTCCTTTGTTAACTTACATTCCAGAAGGAAGTAACATTATTACTTGGTGTACTCATCTGTCTTATCTACAGCTGAAAAAGGATTTAGGATAAGGAGAGGAGAATTTAGGATAAGGGATTGCTGCACTAGTTGGAATTTTGATGGATAGAAGACATAAGCATGCATGCCCCCAAATATGGGTGCCTTTATTTCTTTGTAAGAGAAGGCAATTAGAGGGAAATTGATTCAGAATTGTAATATAAGTTACCAGTTGACAGTAAAAAAAAAAAAATAAAGCCCTGGAATTTACTTCCGACTGCTTACTTATTTTAAAACTATTTTGCCTCAGTTTTGGTTTTGTTTTTGTTTTTATTTCAGTATTAACTACCATATGTGACTGACATTCTCCAGGATCAAATTTCCTTGCTAATAAAGGATATGTTTTAATAATCCCAGATTTCGAATACTTGGGTTTACATCCTGTTGTTCTTCCAGTTGCTGGAAATTACAGGTTAATGCTGGGGTCATGACAATCTCTTGATTTAGAATTAAAGCATGTGGTTGTACTTCAGGGAATATGACAGAGCAGGATGTTTGTTTTTTTCCCATCAATATATTGAATCCAAATGCTATGAATAATTTGGCATTAAACTTTTTAATCCAGAAGCCATTGGTATAAATTTTTACTTCAAAAAACCCCCAAACAAACAACAGCCCCATCCTATTTATCTCAGCTAACTGGGCTTTGATTTTCTGGATTTGGGCATACACTTAAAATCTTTGATTTGATGTTGCTCTTTTTAGTTTGAAAATAATTTTTCTTCCTTGGTTTCTTTCTATAGAACAAATGCAGTTCTCTGTAGTTACTGCAGCTTCTTTGCTGTCCCAATTCTCTTGGCTCTTGCTGTCACATGAACAGATATTTTTCCTGTACACACTGAGACCAGCTAAATATTTGGCTTCAGTAATATCTTCAGGAAACATTTTATTATCAGAGGAAAGGGGTTACTGCGCTCCAAGTCAGCACATCCTTCCACCTGGTCTGATATTATTGTAATATTATCTTTATATTACTCTCCTGGCAAACTGATTGGCCATAGTGGATGTTTGCTATGTATTAAATATGTAGACAACTTTAAAAGACATTTATAACAATAAATTATTCTGATATGTATTAAGAAATTATTTATGCAGGCAGGATAGCTGATAAAATGGAGAATGTTTTAGATTATGAAATTTTCATGCAGTGCTTAGTTAAAACCTTATTTCATCTTTTTTTTGTGTTGGTGCATGTACAGGATGCTTTAGAGATGGGAGCTGTATGCTGTGCTGTGTTCACTTTATCAGTTCTTTGTTTTGATGTGCAAGTCCTTTTGTGGAGCTCAATACCTTATCTTAGGTATTGGCCTACCTTATTTTGAAGATTTTAGGGTTAGTTCTGGTCAAGAGTCATGTCTATTGCATTAAATTGAGCTTTTTCAAAAGCAGCAAGGATTTCCTTAGTTTTAGAGAACTTTAGTAGTCTTTGTAGATATTTGTCCTGAGTAATCTTTCTTACATTGGTAGGCAGCTGTTCAAGCTAACTTTGGCTAAAACTCAGCCAAAGTTGTAGTGTAAATTTGAGTAATGCAGTAATGTACTATGTACTTTATAATAATGCCTATCTACTTCAGATTGAATAAAAATAGTATTCTGTGGTTAATAATTTATTTTATGCATATGAACTATCACTGATATTGAAGCGTCTTTACAAAATGTATCTAAAAATTGAAATTCCATTTGTTTTAATAGAACACTTTCAGAAAACAGCAAGAAAAATACAACTTTTGCAGTTTGTTTCCTTCTTTTGTTGTTACATTATGCTTTAAGTATCTAAATGGGAGACTGGTTTTGTTTTTTAATTAGGATGATTTGATGCTGAATTAGAGTGGCACTTGAAGTGCAACCTTTTCTGTGAGCAGTGTTTAGAGCAGTGTTTATAACTGGCAGGTATTTTGCTAGGTGGACTGGAAGAGCAAGTTAAATTCAAATTTACATGGCTAGAAGTATTTCCTAGGTGTTATGTGGAACACATGGAATTCACTGTGCACTTTTGCAATCTGAAGTAAACCATATTTTACATATAAAAAGCTTTATGCCTCCTGGATTGACACAGGAGTGACCAAACAAGTCTGCTGTGTGATGAGCATGTGAAATAGTCACAATTTGTCATCAAGAAATTCCAGTTTGACCAGTATCAGACATCTGTGGTGCCTTTGAATGATACTTTGTTCTAAATACAAGTGGATATTACATGGGGTTTAATTTCACAAGTATTTGCCAGCTATCCACTCAGAAGTAGATATCCAATCTCTGCAGCATTGGTAACCTGTGATTTAATCTATGGTATTTGTGTTTCAGTTTATTTGTTTTTCATCATGCAGGCAGAAAATATTTCTTCTCTTCTGAAAACCAGCAAAAGAATGCCATAGTCACATGAACTGTACTTCAAAGTTGGTAGGAAGGAGAGAAGGCTATTTTATTAGTGTCAAGAGAAATAACAGAGGTTAATTTAGACCTTAGCGGTTTAGTCTTCAGGAAAAAATAAGCTTAAAAAAGGTGCTGAGTAGTGTGTAGGCTCACAAGAAATTCTTCTAGAGGTACAGAGGAATACTAATTTCGGTAAAATAATGCATTCTTGCGGGGTGTTACTTTAAGCTTTTTAAGTCTTGAGAGAAACGTTTTTGTCCTAAATGCAGCTCTGCTTGTCCAGTTGTCAATGCAGGCCCTGTTAAAGACAAAGAGTATAATCTAGATATTATTTCAGGGAAACTTTAGTTTCTGAAATGGAATTTTCTTCCCAGAAAACTGCATTATTTTGTAATATTGACAAGTAAAAGACATGCAGCATTACCTTGGTACAAGTGACCTTATGTATTATTATGACATTACTCAGGTTATTGGATAACATTTCTGTTCAGTAGATTTCTGTTACCCCTTAGTTAAATATTTTTATTCTTCACATACAGGAACATAGGAATCTGCCTTTCATGCGTGAATTGAGGTACCTGTTTGCACTTCTAGTTGGTTCAAAGAGAAAATATGTTGATCCATCAAGAGCAGTTGAAATCCTTAAAGATGCTTTTAAATCAAATGATTCCCAACAGGTAAATTCCATGTATTTTCAATCAATTTTATGCATGTTTCTATATAGTCATATTGGAATAGGAAATACCACAGACAACAGAATTTGAAAATGTCCACAGAAAAGCAACTTGGAATTATCACAGTCTTTGAACTTTTGTGGTTTCTGGTTATGTTTGTTAGAAATATGTAAAAAAATATAATTCCAGACAACAGGACTATTTTATTCAATACACTTTCTTCCTATTATTTTAGAAATGGACTAATAGTTCAACATTCTTGCTTTTAGGATTTATTTTAGCTTCTGAGTCTGGGGGTTTTTGAAGGAAAAATACTATTCTGATCTAACAGTACATCCAGGACTGTACTGTTAATGTACAATGCCATTATCCTGCTTGTTTAGATACTGGTTTGGAGGATCTAAATATTCAGGATTATTACCCAAATCTTAATGTGCATATTCTGCTTTTTTTGGAGAAATATTCTATTTCTTCAGATACTTTGTTTCATAACATGAGGTTATGTGACTGAGTTGTTTAATTACAATAGCACACTGAATTTGTTGCTTGATGAAAGTAATATTAGTCACCACTTGCTAGATACCAAAGGGTTTGAACAATGGGATTCAAGAGATGCCTTTGGACTAGCGTGGTGTGAAAGCTGAGCCCAAGTAACAAGGATCACAGGACAGTGTCACTGCTGAGGAACACCAGAGCCACTCATAAAAAAAACAATCATGGCATGGTCTTAGACATTGTGTGATTCTGGAACACTGGTGGAGGGGGAAGGGAATTCTGCTAAACTGGTCTTGTAAGGTGACACTTTGTTGTGTTCTGCTGCAAATGTGTACTGATCACTTTGTTTTTTTACAGCAAGATGTTAGTGAATTTACACACAAATTATTAGATTGGCTAGAAGATGCCTTCCAAATTAAAGCTGAAGAAGAGAGGTAAGTTTGTTTTTTTTTTTTTTTTTTTTTATAGCTCTGCATGTTGAACATTTTAGATGACAGAAAAGCAAACCAAATGACCAAAAATCCATTTCTCTGTATGGCTGAAAAATTTTGACCCTGTAGCTTGTTTTAGTTCGAGTGTGATTTTTTTCAATTCCATACATCAATACTTTTATTTAGGTTTTTTCCACAAGTTGTCTTTTTTCACCCTCTTATTTCATGTTAAAAATATAGCTCCATGAAGTCCAAAGTATTTAAAGAGTAAAATAAAGAGGTGTTTTGTAGATAGTCAATTAGGCTTTTTTTTATTTTAGTGCCATTTTGCTTTTCAATCCTGTAGTTAAAGTACTTCAAAATTTTGCTCCTCTTTCTCATCTCAGAAGAAAATACTTCTTGTTTGTATTAGTGAGTATCTGGAAACTCTTTTGAACACATTTTTTTTTTTTCTCTAATGTCTGAACAAACAGTTGTTACAAGGGTTTTGTACAGTTTAAACACTCATTATTGAATCTGGTTTGCATAGATTGTCTTAAAGTGAAACGCTTCTGAAAATTAGTTTACAGAATATACTTTTCCCTGCAAATATCTGAATCATTGTTATTGTCATTAGAGGAAAGTACAAAAATAAATTAACAGTAAAATGGACATAATTTCTGTAACGAATTCAGAAGTTCTTAAATTTCTGAATTCATTCATTCTGAACTCTGAATTTGAGAAGAATTCATGGTTTTATAGATCAAAGGTTGTAGCTTTGACTTGGATTATTTTTTGCGCTAACACAGCTCTTGTTTTTTAGGGATGGAGAGAAACCAAAGAACCCAATGGTGGAGCTGTTTTATGGAAGATTTCTAGCAGTAGGTGTACTTGAAGGTATGCATCAGAATTTACTTGCACTTCTCTGGTCATGTCTGAACTGTGCTTGTCCAAGCACACAGGTGACTGATGCATTTTTAGGATTTTAGCTGCTTCTGCAGAAGCAGGTATGGAGAACACACATATATAAATTTGTCTGTGACAAATGGTTGGTGAGGTATGAGACTGAGGAGAAATGCAGTGAGCTGCATCCATGTTTTCATAACCTTCAGGAGCTGAGTGTATGTTCTCAGTGCAGCAGAACTTGGGGTGAGATGCTGAGGGAAGATGCTTGGAAAAAATTATTGGGGCACTGTTACCACTTACCAGAAGGCAAGATACTGTATTTCACTGAGCTATTCTCTCATGCTCCCTCTGATTCATTTAATGCAATTTAAAGCTTGAGTTACAGCATTTCCTTATGCACAATTTCTCACATGGAAAACTCACCCTCCCACAAGTACAGCTTGTTGGGAAACAAGTCAGTGGAAACCTGCTCAAGGGCAGTGTTGGAGAGAGTGCTAAGGAGGAAGACACTGTACAACAAGCTTCCCTTTACCTTATTTGTATGTGATTAGTAGATCTGCAGAATTGTACTGTTCTTTATTTCCAATAGGCCATGAAAGTATTTTTGAGTCATTTTAATGTTGGTGATTCTGCTTCTCATCCAAATGAATGACTTTTGTATTTGAATGAAGCAGGTGTAGTCTTTTAAGTGGCTTCCAGGTTATTCTGTGACCTTGAACATATTTCTAATGAGTTGTTGTCAGATTTCAGAACCATTCTGCAGATTTCTTGCTAGTAGCATTCTTTTTTCTTTATATTTAGCTACTTTCATCCCTAACATTCTCATTTTAACAGAGGAGATATGAAAAAATCAAACAAATGAAAAGAAACTAGGGGATGCAAGACTTGTTACTGACTTTCGGCTGAAATAAATTGAATTTCTAGGTTGAAATCACTTGTCCCCCATATTTGTCCTCATTTTTGCACTTACATCTTAATACAATGTTACCAAAATATAATCTTGTTTTCAGGGCAGAAATGAATGTTCTCTTTTGTGGCTTAGTTTTGCAAAATGTACTTATACAAAGGGCTCTTTCATACCAGCAATTCCACTGGCTTTGCTGATACAATATACATTTGTATTATGAAGCTCCTATTTGCAGGGGAGGACTTTGATTTATATGTGTAAAACTTGCCATATGTCTGTGGTGCCAAGTAATTTTCAGTTTTCTTATTACCAAAAGATGCTAAAAATATATAAAAGTGGGCTGAAGAGGAAAATACAGTAATTTTCAATATTGCTGGAGCAACATTTTTGAATAAATTGTGTTTTGGCATATAATTAAATTAAACAAGAAAATGTGGCTATTGTTTAGTAGACTAGATCAATTGACCTAGGATAGATAGAGTTTTTTTGATAGATAGAGGTAAATTTTTGTTCTAAAACATTAACTGTTTAATTTTTCATGTGAAGGTAAAAAATTTGAAAACACAGAAATGTTTGGCCAGTATCCACTACAGGTTAATGGCTTTAAAGATCTGCATGAGTGCCTAGAAGCTGCAATGATTGAAGGGGAAATTGAATCTCTCCATTCAGAAAACTCTGCAAAGTCTGGTCAGGAGGTGAGTTAAGTGCTCCTGTGGACTTCTCTTGGGATGTTATTGTAGTGCCCTTTATTTTTCTTTGGGTTTCATGTCTGGGTTTTCTGGTTCATGGCACCTGCTGTATAGATGGGAATCCCCATTGCCTGTAAAGGCTGAGCTGCTTTCTCTTTACACAGTCGTTCATGTTTCATCACAGTTATTTTAAAGATGTGAAATCTTAGGAGGTTTTTTCTTACTTATGTAAAAAGTTCAGGTGTAATTTCTTCCTTGATGTCAAGCTTTTGCAGTAATGCAATTTTGCTTCCTGTAATGTCAAAGTACACATGGGGTTTAATTGTGAAGCCCAGTGACACACACTGAAATCATCCTCCAATCTGAAGTTCTGGTACCAATTTGTGTTTTACAACAAATGTCTTATGGCATCTCTTCTACAATGAGCGTATTTCCTGAAATGTAATTTGAAGAAAACAAAATCTCATAAATTTCTTGATGCAATCCCAAGTTTAGTTTCTCCATGCAAGGTGAAGCCTTGTTTGTACCTACTACAAGAGCATAACTATTCATCTTATGAACTGAAGGTTGTCTTGCAGTTATAACCTGTGTGTATTCATGCATAAAATGCCAGTTCTGTTATAAATGCTTGACTAGAAATGTCATATTTGGGTATTGTGGGCTTTTTTGTTTTGGTTTTGAGGCTTTTTTAACTTGTAATATTGGGAAACTGGGAAACAGCAGGATAGTGAAGTACAGCTCTATACTGTTAAGCTTTGAGTTCTGTGAAATTGTCAGCTTTGCTTCTTAGAATGTGGAAATAGAAGTGAAATAGACACATGACAGATTTAGTGGTGGAAAAACAAGAAAAGTAATGTGTCAAGTCCTACTCTAGGAAAAGCATTGCTTCATTATGACTGGGGCCAAGTGAATTGGTTATGTGCCCCTGAAATAATCTATAGTGATATTGCTTCTTTTAGTAGCTGTGTTTAAATGCCAGAAAGATGTCACAGTGCACTGGAAGGTTTGGAAGTACTAAAGAACTCTGAATTTCTTGTAGCTTCAACATGGTCTGTCTCAACTGAACAAAGCCTTCAAGTAACTTTTCTCTGATCTGATTGATATCAAAGCTTAAAAGAGAAAAATAACGTGGTACTCAAATGTGTTGAAAGATCCTAAAAGTAACATTCTGGGTTTTTTTCCTTTTTCCTACCATTGACTGTAATGGGGTATTTAGCTTGACTGCTATTAGTATAAGTATTTTTATCATGATACCTAAAAGCCTCAGTTACAGAGCAGGGTCTCAGCTAGTGAGCTAATGTAGGAATAGAAAAAGGAAACTTTCTGTGTCTTGAGGAACTTAAATCCTGCTTCAAGAGAATTTTAGCCATGAGCACTGGAAGAAAAGGCTGTTTGCCAGTTATTATGTGAAATGTCTATTCAAGACATTTGGCTGGATAGGAGAACTTCAAGTGAGCCCTGAGTCAAATGCCACATCTGGGCTATGGCACTGATGACAAATATGTCAATGGTGTCTGCAGCAATCAGAGAAACTTCAGGTGGTGGTTAGACACCCCAAACTTATTTAAATGGGTAGACTGTGGTTGTTATGTGTGAGAATGGACAGGAAAAAAATGATCTTCAGTGCTGGAGCTGGAGCTGGATTTGTATTGTAGTTGAGAAATGAGAAAAAGAAATGAGGACTAGCGATAGACCTCTGCTGAGTAGTCAAAGACAAATGGGGTAAGATGATGAGAGCAGAAGATTGTAAGATGATTAGAGACATGAGTAGAACCTTTAAGCTGTTAGTATGCAGGAAATGTCAAACACTCACTGATCCTGTTTCAGAGGGGATCATTAGAAACTTTGAATGTTGCTAGGTGAATGAAAGGATCAGGAAGCTGAGTCTGAGAGAACTATAGCAGGAAGAGCACTTGCTAACAGTGTAAACAGCCCTTTCAGTATCATTGAGGAGTTGACAAGGCAGGTAGGCTCAAGCATGAGCTGACTTCTGTATGAGCAAAATAAATGTGAGTGGAATAAGTATTTCTGCCTCCTCTGCTGCAATACAGATAACAAAGCTTTTATGGGCACAGGCAACTAATAGTCTGTGTTTACATTGAAGGGAGAGGGTGGTAGCATTGGAAAACTTATGCTGACCCACTCTAAAACCAGTTTCTGTCATAGCTGTGTCAGTCTGCAGGTGTTGTATCACTATTACTGAATTTCTGCTATTGGAAGGCATTAATTTTGGGGATTTCTGTTTCTTCATCCAGCACTGGTTCACAGAGCTTCCTCCTGTCTTAACGTTTGAGCTATCAAGATTTGAGTTTAATCAGGCTTTGGGGAGACCAGAGAAGATACACAACAAATTAGAATTTCCTCCAATTTTGTATCTAGACAGGTATGGTATAATATTATCAACAAAATTCTAGTGTGGATATAAAATAAATCTTGTAAGTTTGTAAAGTTCATGATGTGTCTTATGCTCACTTGAATCATAGTAAATTTATGTTCTATTTACACAAGTTAGAGTTTTCATGGGTTTCATCTGTTTCAGAAAGTACACATAGATCACAATTTAAGACATACTGCTGCTTTGTGTCAAAAACCTGCTTCCACTTTCATTTATTGCTCGGTACTTGTGTACACAGGCAAAATACTCTGAAAATTCATGCCCACCATTTATGGGTCCCTTTGGGAAACAGGGTGACAAGTTGGATGTTTTGTGGTGTTGCAGATACTCTTCAAACATGCAGTCAGTTGTCAGCATGAGTGCATGCAGTTTCTCTGTAGAGCAGAAATGGATGGCTTTCAGTAAAGTTATTTGTGAACCTAAATAATGAAACAGGAGTATTGCTCTGTGGTTGCCACTAAAACTACTTAATTTAGAATCTCTCTAATAGTGGCTTTCTAATACATTTTTGTCATCCTCAGTATCAACAGTGCTTTTTACACTGGGGAAAATGGATCTTCTGAAAGTTGTGGAAGGGAAGGCTCATTTTCTTCTCAGTTCTGTTTTAGTGCTGAGTATGTTGTAGTTCTAGAGGGTGTGAGTTTTTATGAGTATTGAACTGCATGGCTGATGGCGACACACCTCAGTTTCACTGTTGGGATACTAGAGGCTGACAATACTTTCTAAATTTTGTTTTACAGGTATATGCACAAAAACAGAGAAATAACAAGAATTAAACGAGATGAAATCAAGAGACTCAAAGAGTACCTCACAGTTTTACAGCAGAGATTAGAACGGTACTATAGATAACTGTGTCAATGCAAATAGTATTGTGGGCTACGTAGAATAACTCTTTGCAATTGTATACTTTGTGTATTACTTGAGATTTCCTTTCTATATCTTTTCTTTTAACCTTTCTTTGGAAGCTATGTATGAGTGTTGTAATTCTGATTCATGAAACATGCTAGGAAAGATTTGCTTTAATTAATTGCAGTCAATCAGAAAAAAAAAATATTTTTTTTTTCTTTTTAAATTTTTTTTGTATCTGTGAGTCATGGCATTAATACGTTTTGTGGTTAACAGATATTTAAGCTATGGTTCTGGTCCTAAACGATTCCCCTTGGTAGATGTCCTGCAGTATGCCCTGGAGTTTGCCTCCAGCAAGCCGGTGTGCACGTCCCCCGTGGATGACCTGGGTGCCAGTGCCCCTGCCAGTGGCACTCTGCCACCACAGATCCCCCCCAGGTAAGGGCTGCCTCTGCTCCCAGAGCTAACCAGCACATTCAGCTGCTTTGTACACCAGACCAGTAAAACCAGGCATCTCTAGGGGAGGTAGCATCAAGTTTCTGCTCTTTTCTTTCAGCACAGCAGGTTTAAATAAATAAAAATGTTAACGACCTGGGTTTGTCTCATGCACTTAAAAAAATGTCTTCACAAGGAGATTACCATTTTTAAGCACAGCCCAATTTCATCTACAATTCTAAATAGACAGAAGATTCTGGTGAGGTCATTGATTCCCATGTGTATTGTTTAAGAATATGAATTGGGCAGTGTGTATGTGCTGTGTAGCATCAAGGTTTCTGGTGTACAATTTATCTTTTACTTTTTGCCAAGGAGCTAAGCTCCTTTTCTGCCATGCAGTTTGCATATCTTACCAAATTTGTCAGGAATCTAAATAATCTGGCTTCTTAAATGCAGAATAGCTAAAGTACCATAGAAATCAATGTCCAATAATGTTTTTCTCTTTATTTAAGTTAGTAACTCGGTGTAGGGAATTGAGTATATGCTCAGTCAGTTTGCAGATGGTGCCCAACAGTTAAGGATTGGAGGGGATGTTGGTCAGCAGTGACTGAACATGAGCCAGCAGTGCCCAGGTGGCCAAGAAGGCCAATGGCACCTGGCCTGGATCAGGAATGGTGTGGCAGCAGGACCAGGGCAGTGACTGTGCTCCTGTGCTGAGGTCACACCTCAATCCTGTGTTCAGTTTTGGGCTCCTCACTGCAAGAAAAACATTGAGGTGCTGGAATGTGTCCAGAGAAGGGCAATGGATTGGGGAATGGTCTGGAGCACTGTGATAAGGAGGAGCTGGGGGGATTCAGCCTGGAGAAAAGGAGGCTCAGGGGAGAACTGATCACTCTCTACAACTCCCTGATAGGAGAGTTAGCCAGGTGGGAACCAGCCTCTTCTCCCAGGTAATAAATGACAGGACACAAGGAAACAGCCTCAAGTTGCACTAGAGGAGGATTAGATTGGATACTAATAAAGATTTGTTCACAGAAGGGGCTGTCAAATGTTGGAACAGACTTCCCAGGGCAGTGGTGGAGTCTTCCTCTATTTAAAATAAGTGTAGATGTGGCACTGAGGGACATGGTTTAGTTGTGGACTTGGCAGTGCTGGGTTAATGGTTGGACTTCATCTTAGAAGTTTTCTCCAACCTAAAAAATTATTTGGTAATAGAGTGCAATTTTGGATAAGTGGACATTTAACAGCTTGTTACATAGCTTTGTATGTTGTATTTGGAAAGTAGGGTTCTGTCTTCTGGGTCAGTCAAGGTTGTTAAATTTGTCATTCAGAGAAGTGAAGCACATTAATCTAACAAGGTTTTAACAAGATATCCAATGCCTTACTGGTATCATGCCAGCAGAAATTGTGATGATTGATAAGAGAAGACAAACTTTTAAAAGTTACCATTGCCTGCATGAAATGTATTATCGAAAGTAATAAACTGGTCAAACTCCTGTACAGGAAGTTTGTTCTGTAGAAATGTAAGTATTGTGGCTTTTTTGTCTATCTGTAGAAACACCACAACATGTTATATGGAGTGATATTTTTAGCTCTTAATGTTCTCAGACCTTTCTAAACTCATGAAAAATCCAAGTTCCTCAGGCTGTATCATGATGCTATACACAAAGTAAAAATTCAGTGGCATGCAAGAAAGATCTTCAGATTCCTCTTATGCAGTGTAATTATATAGAAGTGATCTTGTTGATGGGAAGAGAAAAATCTGTAACAAGTAACATTTTTATTACCCTGCTGCTCTTGCAGAATTCTCCTAAGGTGGCTGCTTTGCAGTTTGTGCTAATATGTAATGCACCACAAAGCTTTCAGAATTTAAAAACTAATTCCATATTGCTATTGTAGTTACATGTTCTGGATTGCACTTGAGGAAATTATTATGTTTAAAATGCCCATTTTCAGGTGAAAAGCTTATTTTTATGGTGTA
Organism: Ammospiza caudacuta; assembly: GCF_027887145.1. Taxonomy (NCBI): domain Eukaryota; kingdom Metazoa; phylum Chordata; class Aves; order Passeriformes; family Passerellidae; genus Ammospiza; species Ammospiza caudacuta. Next base: position 11,459,609 of record NC_080594.1, read on the forward strand.
ACATTTAGTCTGTCTATGTGATGATTCAATTTTTATATTTCATGTTTTGAATGAATGCAGCGCAATAGAGCAGCAGGGGCCCTCATCATCAGAAGTCCCAAGCACATCTCCTGTACAGAGATCAGTAATACATAAACCATTCACACAATCACGGATTCCCCCTGACCTGCCCATGCATCCAGCACCAAGGCACATCACAGAGGAGGAGCTGTCTGTCCTGGAGGGCTGCTTGCACCGCTGGAGGACTGAAGTAGAGAATGACACAAGAGGTAATGCCACACTGGGAAGGGCATTTGCTGTAGGAAAGGATTTGTGCACATGGGGGACATCTTTCATCCCAGAAGGTTTAGCATTTGGCTTGTAGATAGATGTACCATGTGTGAAATGCACCCCTGTTTGGTTTTTCGTGAGATAAATATGTAGTCATGTGCAGTTATACAGCCTTGTGGAAGAAAAGTTCTTTCTTCTTTGTCTTTCAGATTTACAAGAAAGTATATCCCGAATACATCGGACAATTGAGTTGATGTACTCTGACAAAACAATGGTCCAGGTAAGTACAGTTTTGGCATAACTGAAAATAGATCTTTTTTGGCACTTTTAAAAAATTCTTAGATGCTTGAAAACAGAGCAAGTATACAATTATGTAGTGTTTTGAGAGCAACTGTACAATTATGTAGTGTTGTGAGAAATTTCATTGCAAAGTCATAGTGGGTTTTGTAAGCCTTTAGTTGTGCAGTCAAATGAAAGACAGCTTTACAGTATTTTACAGGTGACAGGCTTAAATTCAGGCAGCTATGATGAAAAGCCCAAACATGTTCTACCTCTGATCCCCATTTTTACTTGAATGCAGATTTGCACAACAAACTTTTCTTGCCCTGATTTGCCCATTATTACTCAGTAACTTATGGCTTTAAGGTGATGAAGCATTAGACACAGGAAAGAACTGTTTACTTTGCTCTTAGTGCCACTGTAAATTGCAACTTCCATGCTAATACATGGAAATTCAAGACTCCTGATTTTGACTTGTAGTTAATTCCAGTGAGTGGTATTGTTGCTATTGGCTTGTTTTTTTATTTTGTTTTTCTGGGTTTTTTTTTTAAACTTTGTCTAGAAATTGTATCACTCACAACTTTGATTATTAGTCTAAGCTATCTTGTAGCAAATTCTTATTTTGTGTAGTCTGAACAGTGTTTTTAGAATGTTTTGCTGTGAGTTGTGGCTCCTCTGCTGTTTCTTATGTTCACATACTCATCTTCTCTCACTCTGAGAGGTTTTAAGGCTAAAGATTACTTTGTCTGTTACTTTCTGTTAGTAAAAAAAAATTATTTGCATTCCAAGTAAGATCTGTTCAGCTTACAGTTTTTCTTGAGGTATGTTTTCATTTTGTACATGGCTCCTAATAGTTACTGGCAGCTGAACTGTGATGTTAAGGATTTCAGGCAGATTTGCCTAGATGACTTTCTTTAAGCTTGCTACTAGCAGGCACTTTTTTCCCTTAATACTTGTGTTCTAAGAAGAAGGCCACAAGCTACATGTCATCTAACTGTAAAATTAATTAATTTAGTCACTTGCATCTGAATAATCTACCTGTGTTGGCTGAGGTGTAGCAGGAAGAAATACCTCTGGATAGCAAAGATACTAGTCAGCTCTCATTACAAAAGAAAAAAGAGATTACTTAGTAAAACACAAAGTAGGTGCTGAACCCATCTGAAATCACAGGCTGGGAGGGAAGCTGCCCTCCTGCAGCTCACCTGGTTTGTCCCTGTTGCTGTTTTGGCACAATAGGAAGGAGGCAGGTACACAGAGCTGTCTGCTTTTCCCTGCTTCCTCTGTCTCTGGGTGATTTGATAGCTGGGTATTGCCCCATTCCCTGGGAACAGTTTCCCTCTGCAAAATACAATTGCAGGATTGCAGTCTTGAAGTCAAGTTCTATGCACATAAAACTAGATACATTTTTAAGACAAGCATACACTAGGAAGCATCCTGCAAATATTATATTTATGAACTATTTGATAAGCTCTTTGTTTTCTCATTTTGTCCTTTAGGATTCTGAGCAGATACAGTAGTCCATAAAATCTTTGTCAAATTGTCGTATGAAATGCATTCCTGAAATCTTTATTGTTTCATTCTCCTGAATGAATGTTTTATCAGCTGCTTATTTATTTCCTTCCTTCTGTGAACTTGCTGTTGGGAAAGAGGCACAGTTGTTTTTTCTGTGGGAGTTCATCTTGGATATAGCAGCTTTGACATATCTGTGTTCTAGCTACATGTGATGGGGCTGGTGAAGCTCTATTTCTGATTTACAAGTACTAAATGTAAACTGAGAAGTTTAATGCCACCCATGTTTGTGTTGCCTTGTGCTGTTAATTACTGTTGATATAATGGCTTATCACAAGAGATGCCTGTTGGCACTGAACTCACCTGTCCCCTGATCACAGACCTCTGTGGGGAACCTTCCTGAAAGCTCCGTGTGGGTGACTGACAGCTGCTTCTCCTGGCTTGGAAAAAAGGGTGGGGACCCTCAAGCTGTCTCAGTTTGCATGGTTTTAAGTAAAACAATTTAAATTCAACAGGGATTTTTAGTTCCTGATTTTAGGGTAAGAAAATTTGTTTTGACAAAGCGTAAGGAGACCCCTTTTTTATTAAATCAGGATCTGCATACATTTGTGTGCATATACAGAGGCTTGCAGTCATGTTAAGGAGGCTTTCACACTGGTTTAATAACAGATGTTAAAAACCCCAGAGCATTCAGATTTAAGGACTTGTCAGGATTTCTTCTTGTGTTTGGGAGATTTAGAGTGTGGTCTGGTCTCTGGAAAGACAGGCTGTTTGATTCCAGCTGCTGTGCAGTCACTCTGCTTTACAGTTCAAGGGGAGTTGCATATCTCCAGCACTTGCATATAGCCTGGAAGAGAATGATCAGCTTAAAAATAACTTCAAGGAGCTTCTCCAGTCACAGATATGTGTGTGTTTGTGATTGTTGCAGTACTCAAATGATGTTTGCAAAAAATACTGAGTACACCTTGAGTTAAAGACTGTTTATCTTCAGTCCAGATTGTGATACCAGCACAAGCTGGTTTTGGAGTTTTTCATCCCAGCTGAGCTGTTGTCATTGAGACAAACTGAGCATAGCAGAGAAGCTCAGCTTTCCTTTTTATGTTGCATGTGCAACAGCAGGTTAAATGAGTCAATCACTAAGATGTTCTCAAAGGACTTATAAGTAAGAAAGAACTCATTAATTCTGCTTCTCTCTTTCCATCAGACTCCAAATTACTTAGGTAGAAACTGAGTTTCCCATTGTTCTTACTTGTTGGTTTACAGATGTAGCCTGTAATTCATTTTCCACTGATCCTAGAAACTGTTATCATCCTTTCCCTCAGGAGGAGGAAGGGACCTTTTCAGGTCTTCTGTGCTTTATTTAACTTTTCCTGATACAGTTAAAACAATGGAAAACAGTTGTATTCCTATTCTATTGTAGGAATTCTATTTTTGGGTAACTGATGCAGATACTAATTTAAATAAATTCTTTTACTGTCACACAAAAAACACTGAGTTTGAATTTGCATGCGCCTTTCCAGACTTTTTGACAGGTTTGCCAGATTGGAACTGAAGCAAATCAGAGACAGTCAAGGCTGAGTTATTTGAGGGTTTTTTGATAGATACAATGAAGGTAGGAATATTAAGGAATTAAGAAAAGAGGATGAGTGGCAGTAAAGGCAACAGAGTAGACATATATGTCATATACTAATATTTTAAGATCTCCTGTAACTTGTAGTGGTAAGTAACATAGTTCCAAGTCCTTATGATTAGTGGGTTGCTAGTTTTACTTGTTTTTCCTCTGTGTTGTGTTTTCATTCTGATTAACTTTATTTCAATTACCTTTATTTCATGTAGCAATTACTGGTAGCATACAATAGGAACTAAATGCTGTCAGGGAGGGTTTGACATTTGTTTTATCTCCTCTTTTGTTTTTTTAAGGTTCCTTATAGGTTGCATGCTGTCCTAGTTCATGAGGGTCAAGCAAATGCAGGACACTACTGGGCATATATTTATGACCACCACCAGAACAGATGGATGAAATATAATGATATTTCTGTGACAAAGTCAACTTGGGAAGAGTTGGAACGGGACTCTTTTGGTGGTTACAGGAATGCCAGTGCATATTGTTTAATGTACATCAATGACAAGGAGCAGTACTTGATACAAGGTAATGTTATCTACACAGATTCTGCATGATACAGAATAGCTGAATACATTGGTTGAACAAACTTCTTTCAGATGGATTTCCAGATTTTTGAAATGTTTTTAATAGTTATTGAAAATTTTATTCCTGCTAACTGTTAGTTTGTTTTTGTGGGTGGAGCAATTGCTGTTCAGCTTATAGATCAATAAAAAGAATGCCTGTGTTTCAGCATTATTAAGATTAAAAAAAAACAAACTGTTAATTTGTAAATATTTAGAGAAGGGATTGCAGAATTTTGGAGGGTTTATCTCAGGATTAGGAGAGAGGTATGGAAATGGAGAAATGAGCCATTTGACATTAAAATCCTTGTGTAGCTGCTTTTTTCCCCATAAGCTTCAGAGCCCTGATACACTCTACTGGAGCATGAAAACTTGAAAGCTTATGCAGTAAATTGAAATGTGAATAACTTAGACTTAACAACCACACATCAAACCTAAGTAATACATGGGTTGGGAATTGTTTTTCAGGTCATATAGGAGTATGCAGCCATAAGACTTTGTATGGAAGTGATTAAAGAGAGGACAGTGATCCTTTAATACAAAGTTTTGGATAGTGGTAGACAGAGAGCTATCTGTGAAAGTGTCCAGATATTCAGTAGAAGGTCATGGAAAATATTCAGGTTCCTGTTTTTTCATAGGGCAGAAGGCTCAAGTGCTCATTAGTTCAATTTTTAAATGAGAACCAATATTACCCTTGACCTTCCTAGGTTGCCATGTTTGTGGTGCACTTGCGGCCATAGGGTGTTTGGGCCCCATAGGCTGCCTGTGCCATTCTGATTAAATCTGAGGCTTGCCCACTGCATGGCAATTACTGCTGGTGGATCCCCTGGGATGTGGGATACCCCTGCAGAGACCATTCTCAAAGCAAAAGGAAGATTACTCAATTTAGTTAGTATTCTTATCAGCTAGATTTCTGAATTTCTGTAGTCCACTCTCCTACTCTCCTTCCCCTTTTCTCTTGGGTAGTTTAGTTGTGTTCAGCTCTCTGTGGCATTAATACAATCAAGCAATGGTGGGGATTTTGTGAGTATTCTCTGATTGTTCACATAGAGTGCTCAACAGATAGTAAAACCAGTTAAAACTATTATAGTTTTGGGGATTTGATGCTATGCTGTACATTTCTGGTAATTTACTTGTGGATATCTGTTGAACGTACTTTTTACTTTCTTTTGTCCTATTGTTTCTTTTTCTGAAAATTATATTTCATGTTACCACAGAGGAGTTCAACAAAGAAACAGGACAGATGCTTGTTGGGATGGACACACTGCCTTCTGATCTAAGGGATTATGTCAAGGAAGACAATAAACGTTTTGAAAAAGAACTTGAAGAGTGGGATGCAGAACTTGCTCAGAAAGCACAGCAGGAGAAATTGTTATCTCAGATACCCAGGGCACCAGCACCCTCACCTGCTCCAGGTTAGCTGCTTCCACCTGTTGACCAGAAGTCACTGGGGTTTGTATATATATTTTAGAACATAAGGAAGGAAGAAAAGGTTAATTAGTGTAATCTTGAATTACAGCTGTTTACTTGGCCAAGGTAACTATACTTCAAGTTTAGCCTGTTGGGGTCGGTTTTTCCATTTAATTTTTTATTTAAAGAAAATAATTATTCATTAATTCTTCTGACTTTTCCCTCCCAGTTGTCCTGAGGTTCTTGATTCTTTTTTTCCCCCCATAGAAACTGAGTCTTTTTAAGTTAGGTCTTACCAGTCTGTTTTGAGGACTTGTTAGCCTGTAAATGAGTATTTCTTCTATTCAGGATGATTTAGTGTGAGACCTACATTAACATTTTAAATTAGAGTAGCATTTAGATCCAAAGAGCAGAATAATGTATTTGATGCAGTGCACTGAATAGATTTAATGATAATGAGAGTAGGGCCTGCTTATGAAATTACTGTGTGGCAATTAGGGTGTTAAAATTGGGTGGAAAAGATTCTGACCAGCAACTGTAATGCTTGTTGGAACCCAGATAATAAGGACCACTGGCAATGATGATGAATTTTCTGTCCAGATGTTCTTATTGCTGTATTTGAGTCCTACAGATTGAGCATACATTTCTCATAGCCATGTGTGACTGCAAAATAAGTGTAAGAAGTGCAGTGATTTAATGTGATTTTGTTTTGCATATTCTATGGAGAGCTGCTTCATCTTTTGTTATGCTTTGAGTTCACAAACACTTTGAGATTTATGCTATTTCTTTTGTTAGTAATGGAAAGTACAAAATTAATGTTTAGTCTGTCAAAATTTGGTTTCATCATGTAAGGAATATAAGACACTATACTAATCAATTTGTTGCTCTCAAGTGGAGGAGACTGAGATCTCCCTTAAGGCAGAAAAATATAATGTGTTTATTATTTTACAAAGCAAAAGTAGATCTTACACTCAGGTAGCTGGAGGTCATTCCATATGTTGAGTCTGTATCCCACAGAAACTCCACCTAGAATCTCACTTTTGTTCTCAGTCATCCCTGATGATTGGTTGATGAATACCCCTCACTCAGGAGCCTCAATGGATCTATAGACAGGACAGGTCTAATATAAAATTTCTAATATAATATATTCCTAATATAAAATATTAGTTCCTAATAAAAAATCAGGGATCCATTTGTAAGGAAGTGTTTAAAATTACCTGAGACACAGACTGGTGTAAAGTTGTATTTGTGAATTGTGTCCTACCCTACATTTTCTGTGTGCTTACCTTATCTATGAGACAGTGATCTAAATAAAACTAAATCAATTTAAAATTAAGGCTTATGTTAACACACACAATTGTTGTCTTATTTCTGTCACTAAGTTCAACCTGGAGAACCAGAGTATTTAGAGCAGCCATCAAGAACTGATATTTCAAAGCACTTAAAAGAAGATTCTGTACAAGCAATCAATAAAGCTTTAGCTGAACAAGAAGATAGAGGTCCAGAAGCTATAATGGATACGGTGAGGACATTTTGAAGCTTGAAATATTTATTTTGCCTTTATTTTGCAAGTGAAAAATGATACAAAAACTGATAAAAGGGTGTGAGTCTGGAAATTTTGAACTGACAATTGCTTTTTCTTCAAGGACTGTCCAACACTAAAGTCCATCCAAAAACTGTGTACGATGGTAATGGGTGTAGTGCAAAAATAAAAATACTAAGATAGCTGTTCTCTATGGGATTAAAGTGCTTGCCAGGAGTACAGCATATTGTTCAAATTAGAATCAGCTGTGTGTGCCCACCATCTTTTAAAAATGTTAGATGATTCCATGTATTTTTGAGGAGTAAACATTAACAGTCCATGTGAAAGACTTGAAAAATATTGCTTTAGACATTCTGGTTTTTATCTGGGAAATGTAAATACATAATTGAGTTCCTTTGATAGACCTGTGGAAGTTAATGTAGCTTTCAAAAATAAGGGGTTTTTCAACAGTATTCTGTAGCTTTAATGCAGATTTACAACTTGGTGAAAATAATTTTTTGTGATTCATAGGATGCCTTAACAATCAGTGTTGGATGTTTCTTTTCACTTTGTACAAAGTGAAAGAGGAATGGGGCATTAACTATTTTATGGGTTATTAATGAAACTAATATTTGACATTTTCTTCTTGCAGCAAATACTTTCTTACTTCCCTATAAGTATGTAGATAAATGACAAATGTGTTTGCCAGAAAACTTTGTGTCATTAAAGCAATATATTCATCTGTCTTGGAACTGTATCCATAAATGTACAGTATGGCTTCCTTAGGCATCCCTAGTAACCACCAAGGATATGAACAGTTTAGATCTGTACAAAATATTTCCCAACATCAGGTGTGAATCCTCATTAAACAGAAGCAGTCTGGCCCCAGATACCTTACAATCTTTGAAAATTATCTGACAGCTTGTTGGCACCCTGTTGACCAGCTGTGTTTTCCACTCTTCCTGTGGTGTCAGGAAGGCAGGGAAGCACACTTCCTCTGCTAAACTGAAATGAAACTAACAGGGAAACTCGCCTAACTCTGGGTGAGAAGATGCTCTGCCACCAAAGCCTTAGGCTGCTGCATATTGGCCTTTTTTGAGTTCTCAAAACAGCTTAGTGGGAAGCTGTTTAATATGTGTTACTCCAGCTGGAAAAGTGACTGTGAAGACACCATAATACATGATAAAATGTCTTTCATAAGGCTGTCCTCCTTCCAGGGTTTGTGGGCACCATCCCAGTGGGATGTGAAAGACTCTTAGACTTTTTTCAATGCATCAAGTGTTATAGTTCAGGGTAATGGCACTGTGCACAGTGGTCAGCCTTAGGACTTCACAAGACTGTGGTTGGGGAACACCATGATCTGTTTAATAAGAAAAAAAACAAACCATGCAAACATTATTTAGAAAAAAATGTAGTTCAATTTCTAGTTAATCTGAAGGTACTCTTTTAACATTTAAAAGCTGTTCTCTGTACTCCCAAATTTCACTTAGGCAGAATTGTGCTTCCTTCTCAGTGTATCATCATGCTTTCAAATTATTCCGCTTTCATATGCATTCAGACATGCAGGCATAAATCCCATTACTTGCCTTTTTGTTTGTCCATTTATAAAAGAAGGAAAGGCAACATCAGCACATGTAACAGGATTGTAGGTTACTCACCACATGTTCATTTTTTCCATTTTGCGCCTTTTGTCTATTTTTTCTGCCTTCTGATTGCATAGCCCTCCTTTGTATTTATACAGTGTTGGGTGTAAATAGATGCTGTGTTTTTGGAATCTTGGTTAAAAAGTGAAGTTGTTGTTACAGTTGCAAAACAAGTAGCATAGCAATATTTGTCTCTGTTGCTGTTTAAAACTTAATTTAACATGTCAAGAATTTTAGTAACTAAGATAGTCTTCTCCTGATATTCTGTTTAATTTGTCTTCTAAGAGGAATCTGGTTTAATGTAATGCTTCTTTAAATGTTCTTTAAAAGGCTTTTTTTGGCATTTTTTCTCTCCCAGAGCATCGGGAAATGTTAGCTTTCAGTTTGTTTTTACCCTTTAGTGCGACTTTTATCAGATATTTCAGATATGAAGTCTTTAGTGTGACTTTATCAGGTATTTTAGATATGAAGTATCTGACCTGGCCTTCTTCAAGGCTGGATGGGTCCCTGAGCAACCTGATCTAGTGGGTGGCATCTTTAGGACTAGATGATCTTTGAGGTCCCTTCCTAAACTATTCTGATATTTTATAATATACTTAGTAATTTTGGGGTGAAATGTACAAAAAATGGTGGTTCACTGACATCCTTTGCCAAGTGACTTAAGTTTGTAATGGATATTAGAGTTGTAATACTGGTATAATAACATGTAAAGATAGAATTAGTGAATAAAGAGCAATTGAAATAGTTTTAATAATTATGGTTTTATTTTAAAATGTACTGCTTAAAAAATTAGAAATATCACTTATATTCTCTAACTAGATACAGCTTCTGAATTTTTTCAAAATTTCAGCAGTGGACATCATTGTAGATCATCCTGTCAGTTTGCATCTCTCCATAATTTTATTGTATTTTCTGATAATGATTATGATTATTCCTTTTTTCCCCCCAAGCATGTACTGATAATGGTTTTCTTCTGCAGAGCTCTGCTAATGCCCCAGCTCAAGCAGCTCCCACCCAGCGAGTGGTGGAGGTGGCGATCCCCGATGTGGGGACGTTTGTCATTGAGTCAGAGGAGGGGGGTTATGACGATGAGGTACTCGTGTGCACTGCTCCTCCTCGGGGCTTCCTTGTGCTGCCTGATGAGAGTTTTGGCATGTCTGCACACTGTGACACCTAACAGACTTCTGCAAAACTAAGTGCTTAGTGATTTGTGATCTTTAACAACGTCATAGTTTGTTGTGGAATATGGAAGGAAAGCACTACAAACTCTTAATTGGGCACGGTTTGCATGCTGCCTTTTACACTGGAGGTGTATCTGTCTCTTCAGCTCTGGAGGGTGAATGTTTGTGTTAGGCCAGGTAGCCTTCAAAATGCTGGTGATAAGACTGCACACTGCTGCATTATTTAAAAGGGGACAGGACACTGAGAAATGTTCTTAATGTTTGTGCTTTCTTGTCAGTCCAGTAAAGTCTGATCTCTCATTTGCCAAGGTTAAGCTTTTCAGGCTTTGGGGATTAAATTAGCCATGGAAATAAGCTGAAATTGATATGGCTGGTAGAACTGAATCTTGAAAATCTTAAAAATAATTCAGACTCATGTGGTACATGTATCTGCTAGTACTTGAGGAATAATTAAGGGGCCTGTTGTTTTTCTGAGGAACATTGTTTTTTGCTGCCCAGTTTCAGCAGTAGAAAGCAACACTGCTGGTCATCAAACTCCCCTTCATTGTCACTGCTTACTCCATGTTTGTTTTGGGAGGGAATAGAGTTGGTGCAGCCCATATTCTCAGGGCTCTGAACATGGGTTCTTGGGGAGCTTTAGCTTCCCTGGGCAAATGGATGTTTCAGGTCATTCTGACCTGGAAGTGTGATCAGTTATAACTGGGAGGATGGGGAATAAAATGGGTTTAATTGACATCATCACACTGAGTTTAGCTTCTCACAGATGTGTAGTCTCCACTTTGAAAGAAATGAGATTTAACCTCATATAATGACCTGCTTGTTTGTTTTTAGTTTTGTCCCCGTGTCCTTGTCTTTCTAGAGGATAACTTTCTTACCTATTTCCCTATTTGTTTTGTGAGTGTATTCACTTTTGAAAATGTTTTTATGTGTGGGAGACTCAGAGGGAGTTTAAGATCCTTCATCATTTGTTGCTGCGCCAGCAATACCTTGGGCAGGGAGGGAATGTTTTCCTTTCCTTAGAGATAAAAAAGGGGAGAGGCTTTTCTGAGTAGCTTGGATGTATCAAATTGTGTGTAACTGATGTGAATAGCAGTGAGAGATGTCTTCTGTTTGGCTTGGTGTTTGTTAATTGTTTTGGGTATGATGTTTAAGAGATTGTCTGCAGATGTTTCAGGGATTGATTGCATTTGCAGCAGTGAGTCTCCTCTTTTGACCTTGAAATATGCATAAAACATAGGTGGCTTTAGTGCAGTATATCTCAAGTGTGATTGGATGATTTTTCTACTTGAAATTTTTTTTTAATCCTTTCATGGCCATGGGTAGCACTCATTCAGTGTGCAGTTTCTGCTTGGTACTAATGCTGAACTGTGCATGTTCCTTTCCTGGGAAGTTTGGTCCATGTAACTTTTTTAACACAGATTTTTTTTCCTTTTTTTTTTTTTGTAAGATTCCTTTAATGTTGTTACAGTAAAACTATACATACACATGCCATGATTTGATTTGCAGAATATGCTCACCACATCTGTATTGAAGTGTGCCATATCAATGTATGCATGCATTAAGTTGCTTTTTCATTTTGCATGAGACTAAAAGCATATTGAATTTAGTCATTAAAATATTAATCATTCAAAACTTTTACCTTAAATCCCTTGTGGCAGGTCATGCTGACCCCGAACATGCAAGGTATTATCATGGCTATAGGTAAAGCCAGGAATGTTTATGACAGGTGTGGGCCAGAAGCAGGGTTCTTTAAGGTACAACTAACATTTTCAACTTTTTCTCCTCTGACTTTTCCTGTTAGATATGCTACTCCCTCTACCCCTTTCTGTAGATAAAGTCTTTTCCAGCATTTATACATGCTTGTCTATATCAGTCCCTAATTTAGATGTTTATCCATTGAAATATACAGATATTTGCCCTGTTGATGTCAGCAGCTCATAGACCTTTCTGCATTTTAGCTTTTTTAGTAATAGTAGTGAGTTACATATTAGTAATATGAAACCTAGATGTGTAATCGATAAAAGTATATGGTTTTTTCTCCTCTTAGTAATAAAACTCATGCCTTTGGTAGACTGTGGGACATAAGGTTTGTTTTTTTTACCTATGGACTTTTAGACATTTGTTGTTTATTTCAAAGAGATATTCTTGGTTTGTATTCCTGAAGATTTTTAATAATTTTAAATTTCTTGCTTTTGTGTAACTGCATGGGTGTCAATACTATTTATTTCAGCAGTGGTTTATTACTGGGAATTAGACATTAGGCTTTTTATGGTGATTAGTCTTCAGTGTGACACCAGATTTGGAAATGTGTTCATTTTCTTAAATACACAAACTTCTGAGCACCTTTAGCTCGTGGCCTTTTGAATTTTCAGGATATTAGAAAGGGAGTTGCTTTGACATGATGTAAAGTGTAAAATCCTCTCAAATGTGATTTGGAGAGGAGAAAGAAGTTTCTTGCTTGTCATTGAGTAGCAGTGTGTTTTCTTCTTAATCATTATGATGTAGAAGAAATTCTAAAAGCCACAAAACCCCCAAACAAGCAACAAACAAACAGAAAACCCTAACATCACCAACAAAAAGCTCTGCAACCCCTTGGTAAGGAAATTGAAACCTCATGGATTGGTTGCCTGGTTTGTCTGTGTGGGTGTTTGACGTGGATACTTAGAGAAGGGTTTTAACCATAATGTGTGTGCAGGGCTGTCTCTGTTAACTGTGCCTGGTCTCAGGGAAGGGAGAGACATCTGCCACAGCCTCTGTTCAGTGAAACTGGGTTTGCTTGGGATTTAGTGTTGGTTGCTTATTTTATTTTTAAATTTATTAATGAAAATATGTAAAGTGGTTTTCAGGTTGAAAAAAAAAACAACTCATTTGATCAAATAACTCCTTGATTTGAATCAGAAAGTTCAATTATATCTAATTATATTTTTTAATATGAAGGGTGTTTTGAAAATTTTAAAGCAGAAAATTACTTCAAAATAAAATTCTATTTAATGCTTTAGAGTTATCAAAACAATGCTCAGTTGAAATTATTTTCAGTCTTTAATTTTGAGTCCTTAAACATTTAGGCTTCATGGGGGCAGAATGTCTTTGAGTGAGACAATGTTTTGACATAGAGTAGGAAACTTTCCTTACTCATTTTCTGCTGAATTGTGTTTGTAATAGCTTGGAAGAGGTGAAATGTGGTTCATTTTGAAGGAATACATTAGTATGAATGGATGCAGATGAAGTGGGGCTGCTTTGGGAGCAAAATTTTTGGTTTGGGATACATCAGATGAAATCTCACTTTTTCCCCTAGCTTACTATAAAAGCTTCTATGATGTCTTTTAATACTGTTACTGTGTTCCTTCATATGTTTGTTTTTGATGAAATTAGTGTTTCCAAAAAAACTGGGGGGGTTCTGTATCTTTGTTTTAATGTTACTCAGGTGAAACTCCTTTGGTGTGGGTCATTGTTACAGCCAAGATTCCATCCCCCTCTAGACCTCAGGTTTAACATGACTAACATTCAGATATTTCTTGGTCAATGATCTCTTCCAATCATTGTTCTTTAACCTTTATAGACAACTCCTTGCAGAATGTTTCCTTTTAAGATCTTTGTTATCCTTAGTGAGAAAATGAAAGCATATAATACTTTTTCAACTGTCTCTTTTTTGTGTAGAGAAGTAGTGGGGTTTTTTCCATTTTGTTAAAGATTTCTGAATCTAGAATACCACATTATTTTAAAATTATTATAAAAATATAGGGTTTGTGTTGCATTTTTCCTACTTCTAAGTAATGATATGAAAAATTAAATGTCTAAATCAATTTATTTTTGCATCCTCAATAAACAAGGTTTAATTGTTAGCCATGTTAACTTTCTAATGGTGGAAGTTCTGATGTAAGATAATCGAACCTCTGTGGCTTTTGGCACTTATAATGTTGTCCTAAACATCCTTTTTAATGGTAATGCAAATCATGAGTATTTAAAGATATTGATGCAGAACATTCCCCTAAGTTTTAAAGATCTCCACGTGCTCTATGTTTAAACCTGTATGATTATTACCCTACATGTTTAGTCCTGAAACAAAATGTGTTATTAGCAGAGGATGGGAGCCCAGATTTCTGGTATTACAGCATAAAGACACTTGAAATACTGAGCAGGATTCTTTTGTTGTGGGTTTGGTTTTTTTTGCGTGACTGCTTTGATGCTTTATTTTGTGCATACGTTGTATTGAAACTTTGCAAATGTGTTAGGAAACCATCTGATAACCTCCTTGTTTTCAGAGGGAATTTGTGTGTGTTAACATTTGTCACCATTTTTTAATTCTTGTTGCTCCTCTTCATGCTGTATAGTTTCAGTGAGTAAAATCTAATGAACACATCAAATGGTGTTCATTAAAACCTAATGTGGTGGCAAAGCTGGAAAAGTAAATGACTCTGATGACCTCTAAAATTTCTCTAAAATATTCAGGGAGGGCTTCTTCCTGCCCTATAGGGCAGTGCTGTTCATATGGAATTATTATTTTCAGAAATCCGATCAATTGTTTTTCATTGAAGGAGATATTCCATTCCCACTTGGTATTTTCTGTATCATACCCATTCACTAAACTTTCTGTAGGGTATTTTTATTAATGTCTTTGCATTTAACCATGTATTAGAGGTACTTTTTTATCTTATGAGTCTTCAGAAAATTTCTTAAGGTCAAGTACCTGAAATCTTATACTTGTCTTGGGTTCTTGGGTTTAAAGAAACCTTTCTAAGGATTGGATAAATCTCCTCTCAGGGAGACATAGCACAGGATTGGAACTACTTTTAAAGGGAAGGTTTACTTGGGATATTGTCAGGCTTAATTGGTGAGAGAGAGTACCAACTTGACAATTTGTCTGTGGAGTTTTTAAAAATATAGTTTAGATGTCTTAGAAGACTAGTCTGTGGAACTGTTAAAAATTTTTATAGGCAAAATGTTATGGCACATAAAGTATCTTGTGTCTGTGATGTCTGAGTTGAAAGCCAGAAGGAATAATATCTTTTTCTTTTAAATTATGTAGGCAATTAAGTTGGAATACACACGTCTGCTAAAATTAGCCCAGGAAGATCCGCCACCTGAATGTGATTATCGTTTGCGTCATGCCATTGTTTACTTCATACAAAACCAGGCACCAAAGAAGATAATTGAGAGGACATTACTGGAGCAGTTTGGAGATCACAATCTCAGCTTTGATGAAAGGTAATAAGATCTGCACATCTCATTTCCTGTGTTCATGAATATTCTCTGATGTGTGGAAACACCCCTTCATATTTGGCTGGTGTGTTTAGCTTTATCTCCTGGTTTATAGCTTGCACGCTTACTTTGTAAAACAAATCATCTTTATAAAAATCCCTGCTAAAAGACTAATCAAGAGGTTGAGTTTCTACTCATCTAAAATAAGTAGAAATGCTCAGTGTTGTTCATAATCTTTCACATAGTTTTTTGTACTTTCTTTCACTGTTTTCTCACTGCTCTGAAAGGCAGTAGAGAGAGCAAAGCCTTTCCAACTGAGTGACTGCCTCCAGATCAAGACTATGTCTTTCTTCCACTCAAAATTTCATCTACTTACTTATATAAATAGATAAATTAAAAGTTAGAAAACAGTCTGATTTCTGTGTAGGGAATAATCTTCTAAACTTCTGCAAAGTAATTGTCAGGGAGTTTCAAATTATCTGAAATTTAAAATTAAAAGCAAGACTGAGCAATGTGGCAATTTAGTGAAATAAAAGAAATAATCCTTTAAATAGCACAGGCCTCCATCACACATACTTCAAAAGTGTTCCTTCTCCTGCTGATTATACCATGCATAATAAAAAGTACATTTTCCAAGGCATTTTCCTACTGGTTTGCATAAGGCTGTAGCTCATACTGTTTGAGGCTCCTGTCTTTGTAAGGATAATATCCTCTGTGAATTTCCAGTAATATTTAATGATTTTATTTTTTTGCTTTTCGTAAGGTGCCGTAACATAATGAAGGTTGCTCAAGCCAAACTTGAAATGATAAAGCCAGATGAAGTAAACATGGAGGAATATGAGGTCAGTATTTCTATGCTTTAAATGAAGTTGTAATGTGAAATAGTTATCAGTAAAGCTGAATTTTGTTTTTACAAATTTCTTCATGTCTCAGACTGAGAAGTTAAAACTGGCTATTTATTTAAAGCCCTTATTTGTCTAAAGGCTGCTCTTGAGCCAAAGCTGTTTTTTCCACTTCTGTAATTCCAGTGTCTGAGCCATTAATAAGTGTCAGGTTGGAATCTGTCCTTACTTTGTTAACCAGTCTTGACGTCACTAACAATATTTTGTAATTTATCACCACATGAGCCACATGGCTTTGTCTAGGCAGCTGGCAAGGAAGGAGGAGAGTGGTCTGTGCCCAGCCTTGCTCATCTTGAGAGCTGCATAGCAGGCACAGTCCCATTTGTGCTTCTCCTCCAGCTATCGCTGCAGCCATTCCCATTGTCTTATGAGCAGCAGATTCTTTTCTTTGCTGAGACCATGCATAACCAGCTTATGCATTTAATTTTTCCTCCTGGGTTGTTTAGAAAAACTTGGAGGGAAAGTGAGAGTGAAAATTGGACATTAAATAATCGTGACTAATAGTTACTAAAATAGTTCATCTCACATTTAAAGCTAAGCTGTAGCTGATTTTCCAGCCTCAGTTTCAAGTCTGAGTAATAGTGTTCATTAAGACCTCTTAACAGTGGGTATTTATGTCCTGGGCAGATTCCAGTGCAGCACCTGAACCTCCCTGTTGTGTTGGTAGGTCCAAACAACTTGATCAGGAGGATAATGAGAGTAATCTTCCCCTCACAAATCCAATGAAAAATATTTTAATTTCCACTTCTCATTACTAGGTTTAAGACCTACAGTAGATACTACTGCATTACAGTGTGCCTCCCTAGCCACTGAGAGGGGGGGACCCTCAGAGTGGCATTTTAATTGCATTTTCTTGGCTTTGCAGAGCTCATTGTTTTACCATTCTCTGAATGATGCTGCACAGAGAGAATAAACAATTCTGAATTTGGCTCTAAGAGTGGGGAGATCTTCTGTTCTTCTGCAGAAAAGTGCCCCTTTTTTAGCTTCTGCAATAGGTAGTTGGGGGTTTCACCATAGATGGTGTCAGCTCGGTATAGTGAGCTGGCATTTTATGGATGTTTTCTCAAGCTCTTTCTGTTGAATCTCCTAGTAGCTGTGTCTTATGTCTATTTTATTTTTAATAAATTGAAAGTCAGCACTTAACCCTCTGTAGAGAAAGTGCCTTTCTCACCTGGGCCATTTACTTGTAAAGTGAACCAGGAGTCACTTGGTGTAAATGGTGATGCAGTAAGATAAATGTTCTGCTTCAGCACCAGCATCTCATCAGAGCTGCCTTTGGGTTTTTTTAGCACTTCCCATGTAAAGTGTTCAGGCTTTTTCTGTGTCATTCTTGTATTGAAAATTAAGGTTAATATCTGGCGTATGAAAAAGCTTGCCAACACCACCTGAGTAATGTAGGGAAGAAAAAACAAGATCTTGTATAATTTTACCTGTGGTTCTCCAAAGATGCTTTGTGTTCCTTTCAAATGGTAATAGGTTCTGTAAGAATAATCTCATCTAGAAATGTTTAAGACATTTAAGAATTTTTTTTATTGAGGAAGGGTGGATTCTGGTGGACTTTTCTCATATGCAAGCCTACTGGCATCCTTAGTACTTACTGTGACTGGACACTGAATTTAACTGGAGGCGGTTTTATGTTTTAAAAAAAATTATATTTCATTTTTGTGGATGAAGTTCTATTTACCCTCTTTTTACATGCAGAGATGGCATCAAGACTATAGACATTTCAGGGAAACAACCATGTTTCTCATGGTAGGATTGGAGTTTTTCCAAAAAAAGAGGTAAGTGGTAGTATAGAACTCAAATGTAGTGGAATGATGTGAAAGCAAAATGTAATATTAATAAGTAAAGCTGTTTTATAAAATAAGAAGTGTTTAATTTCCATTTCCAATCTTTTGTCAAGCTATGGGTTCTTTTCAGAGCACCCTCCACATGCATCCCTATTTTTCCTTCTGTTCTTAAATGGTCTGGGTGTCACTCTGTGCACATACTTTTATTTGCTTTCATTAGCAGATACAATTAGTCAAGGCTGTGTCTTTCCTGCTTTTTGGCTGGGACTTCCCACTGAAGCAGTTTTACCTTCTGCATTAGTCTGAGCCAAAACTTCACCTATGGTGGCCTTTAAAGGTCAGGAAAACAACATATTTGAGAAAAACTGTCATGCATAGCTGTCATAGTTGTAGCTGATTGTCCTTAACTCTGTGGTGATTCATTCCCTTCTCTTTTTGAACCAAGTCAGAAATTGTGGCTGTATAAAATGGGTGACATTTATGTACTTAATTCAGAACAGCTTATATTTATTCTGATCTACACATGCAACAAGAATGTTGATTACAGTATAAATGTAGTCAATCACTGATTTTTCATGTATAAAACAATAGGTAGGGAAATTTGTAGCAGGAGTCAAATTTAATTCTTTCTCTCTTTGTTGAGTAGTAAATTGCTCCATATTTCTCATCTTATATCTTCCCAAAAAAGAAAGGCCCCAAACAGTACAGGAAAATTAATTGCAAAAGACACAGCATTGCTTTTGTGACGATACCTCTTTTAATAGTGACTAACACCATGAGCCCAGAGTCTTGGGTTGTCCTTGGGTTACCACCATGTAATAAACAGTACATTTACTAATAATCTGAATTGAAATATGCTACACTATTGGTCCTAAACAATTTGTGGACAAAGGTTAGTCAGAAGATTGCCTGGCTTATTTGAAGTCTGGTGATGCTTCATTCCTTAAAGAGGCAGAAATGTTACAGGCCTTGGTGTTGTTTATAGGAAGCCCTTCATGCATTCTCTAAGATTACAGGAGGGTGAAACATCTTCAAGTTCTTTGGCACTGGGACTCCAGAGTGGCACCTTCAATTATAAAATACCAATGTTTTCAATAAATTCCTTCTTGCCATAATATAATCTGGTTATGTCATGGAGGAGAGAGGCAAGCACAGGTTTGTACTATGTGCTAAATGACGTTCTCCACTATTTACAATAACTTGCAGAATTAGGTTTTCTTTTGTTAGAAAGCACCTTCATAATTTAAAAAACAAGCCTATTATCACCAAGGTGATAATATTACACTCTAATATGGGTCAGAAATAAAAGGTACAATTTCAGAAGTGCTTCATGAAGTTTCTGATACAAAGATAGTAGGACTGAAATATAGTTAGTGGATGAGTGAGATCTGGCTATCCAGTGGCCTGCTCCAAAGACATCTTGTGCAAATACATACCTGTGTTTCAGCTTCAGGTTCCCAAAGGTTTCAGAGATTTACAGAGATGCCCACCTTGCACACTTGAGAGAGCAATGGTACCATCCTTGTGCTAGAAACAAGACTAAACTGCTGATCCCTGTCAGTTCATTCAACACTAAAATCATAAAAACATAACTTCAGAAATATTTCATGAAAGGATAGATTTTCATACTAGAAATATGATCTTCATTAGTAGGACTGTTTTGAGGCTGTTTTTCCCCCACAAACCCACCTCTCTGCTGACAAACTTTTCTTAGCTTCAATAACACTAAGCAATAACCTAGCAGCACTCAATGTCTTGATGGAGCCAAAAGTCAGCCTTTATTCCAGCAGTATTTATTTCTTTAATTATAATGTGTTGAACAAACACAGAAATCAACATTAGTTTGGTATATCTTTTTCATGCCTACTTTCAGTGGTCACTTGTCACTCATGCCTGATGGTGAGTGACAAGGCCCACTTTTCACTGCAGGTGGAGAATTAAGGGGTCTTTCAGGCAGGTCTCTGACTTTAGTGTGGAGCAGTAACCTACTCTGGCTGAGATCAACCCAGGCAGCAGCTAATGAACCTTGCCTGCAGCTCACTCTTGTGGCAGCAACTTAAAAGTGAACAAACTGTATGCTTTACCAGTTGCCTTTTAAGTTACTTGGAAAGCCAGTACAGCTTTTCAATTTTGACTGAAATGCCTTTTTGAAAGCAGTGCTAAAATTTTGCCATTCTGTGCTTGCTTGTCTTTTCCAATGCCTCAACCTAGTGCGCTCCAGAAATTTATGAGCAGCTTCAGTGATTTTAGGTTTAGTCTGCACACACCTGAACTTATGTGCAGTTCAGCTGTGAGAAGGCAGAAAGCTCGTCCTGAGCCCCGTGGGCAGCAGGGCAGGGAGGGGATTCTGCCCCTCTGCAGGGCTGCATCCAGCTCTGGGCTCCCAGCACAGCAAGGACAGGGACCTGATGCAGCCAGGCCAGAGGAGGCACCAAGGGCATCAGAGGGGTGGAGCAGCTGCCCAGTCAAGACAGGATGAGAAAGTTGGGGCTGTTCAGCCTGAAGGAAGAGAAAGTTGTATGGAGACCTGAAAGCAACCTTTGAGTATCTGAAAGGAGCCTACAAGAAAGATGAGGAGAGACATTTTGCAATAGCATGGAGTGACAGGACAAGGGAAAATGGCTTCAAGCTGACAGAGAGAAGGCTTGGATTTGTTATCAGGAAGAAATTTTTTACACTAACATTGGTGAGGCACTGCAACAGGATGCCTGGAGGAGCTGTGGCTGCCCAATCCCTGAAAATCTTCAAGGCGAGGTTGGATGGGGATTTGTGCAGCCTAGTCAAGTGGAAGGTGTCCCCATGCCCATGGCCTTCAGCCCAGGCCACACTATGATTCTATGGATCTGTTTGCTAATTTTACTGTAGTCCCACTCCTCAGACCCAAGATATATAAGGAGTCTGAGTTTGGACATATGGTCATGATAATCTAATATAATTTACCTTGGTGTTAAATGGCACCACAGTTGTTTCAGGAAAGGGTCACACATAGGTGAGGGAAGGAGCAAGAAAGGGTGATTGGAAATAAGGTCACTACCACCACTGAGTTTTAATTTGCATCAACAGAGCTATTGACACTGTAGCTCCAACCTGCAGTTTCACAAATAACTGAACTAAGAACAGGAGAAGGTCCGCCCCCTCTGGCTTTATAACCAGCAGTTTCAGTTCTTGTAATCATCTTTTCTTCCCCTTTCCTCCCATACTAAATTTCCAGCTGTCTGGTCAGTTTTATTGGTGACCAGTGGTATGAAGAGTTTTCGTGGCTAGGAAAAATGGAGTTGAAGTAGCCTTTTCCTTTATTTTTATATTGTCTCATTGGGAGGTATTACCTTACATCCTGAGTTATTTACTTTGGAAAATTCTTGACTTGCATTCAGATATGCTTTGTGTGTCCACATAATTTTTAGCCTTTTTCAGTAGCTTGGTAGTTTTTGTAGTTTCAACTTGAATCTCATCAAGAGGGAGTGCACAATTTCATGTTCCTTTAACCACTCCCTTAGGAAATTTCTCTTCCTAAATTTTATTTTTTATTATTTGAATAAAAATGAGATATCAAGCTGCCTGTTTTTAGGGTAGCTACCGGAACTGCTTTCAGTGCTTGTCTGTCATAACTGGGTCTTTGTAAATAAGAGAATTAACCATTTCAGGTGTGTTAGCTGGAGATGATGTGCAGCAGTATGAGGGGAGATTGTTCATCTGTGCATGAAGGGATCTCTGTCAATTACTAACTGACAGGTTCTTGGGTGCTCTCTTATTCCTTCTCTACCAATTAGCCTTGCATTTATCTGCTGCATTCAGATTAAAGACAGAAATATCAACAGTCTGACAGCACTTCTGCTGCTGAAATTCTGTGATGGCTTCTTCCATCACATTAGATTTCAAGTAACTTGGAAGAATTTTCAATTAGTGAAGCTTAAAAATTCACATTTGTTGTTTTAGAAATAAGGCGACAACTTTAAATCTTATTTGCTGAGGTGTAGAATGCTGTCAAGATATTCATTGCAATGGAAACTCAAACCCAATGTGACATAAATGCAGTCAGGAAAAATTAAATTTTCATAGATACTCAAGGCCAATCTAAAGATGCTTTTGAAGTGAGTGAAATGATACCCGTTGGTTTCAGTGAGCTTTGGATCAGACATCATTTGTAATGATCTAACCTAATAATAAAATGATTTGTTCTAGTGTGTGTAAAAGACAAAATTGTATGGTTTAAAAATAAAATTATGAAGAGATTGGTGGGAAGGGGTGGACTTGCCATCCAGCAGGTGGAGTTATCTGTCCTTGGAATAGTTACCTTGAGGCAGGTGGTATGTGGATATTGCACGTAATGCTTTTGTTTCTTCACTTCAGTTACATGGAAGCCTTGCTCTACCTTATCTATGCTTACCAGAATAACAAAGAACTCTTGTCCAAAGGCCCCTACAGAGGGCATGACGAGGAGCTGATATCTCACTACAGACGAGAGTGTTTGCTAGTAAGTGAAGGGGAACTGTATGTCTCAAAATGTTGAGTTTGCTGCATATCTCTAATAATATTAATTAATAGTAAAGTGTTGCCATCATGTACAACAAACCTCAAACCTCCCTGCATTAGTAATTTAATAGTGAAGTTGTAAGAGGAAAAAAAAAACCACAAGTAAAAAAGAAAACATTATTCCCCTGATTTTTTGTGAGGAGCAAATAAATTTCTTTATGATTATAGTGGGCTCACTGCAATCATGTCTGGGCTGGGTGGGAGCAGTGGTTGGTAGTGCTGGTGAGCAGACTCACCCTGCTGCCATGGTTTGATGGGGAGACAAATATTGGCAAAGGCATCAGCAATGATGCCTTGCCTGGAACAAGGGATTTTTTCCTTGTTTATGTCACTTTTAACAATAGTGAAAAAATAAAAGCTGCTGATAGAATCTCAGTCTTAACAAAACAGCTGCAAAATTGGAGTTGGCAGGTATGAAATGAAGTGGCTTGAGGAACAGCACAAGTTCAAGTGGATTAGTACACCATATGCATCATGGAGTAAATGTTAAAATACAGCTGTGATTAATACAAACTGCCAGGTAATTCTGTAGGAAGACTGTGCTTTAAAACAAAGTGATAATGATGCATGGTAGACTGTGAAATGCTGTGGACTTAAAAGCTTTCCTTTTTTGTGGTGGTTTCTGAAGAAACTGAATGAACATGCTGCAGCACTGTTTGAATCGGGAGACGATCAGGAAGTAAATAATGGCCTGATCATAATGAATGAGCTTATTGTCCCCTGTTTGCCATTACTGCTGGTGGATGAAATGGAAGAGAAAGATATTGTTGCTGTGGAAGATATGAGGAACCGTTGGTGTTCCTATCTTGGACAAGAAATGGAACGTAAGTAATTTATTATCAAGGTAAAAGGCTCTTGTGCACCTTTTTTATAAGTATGATGTTTTCAATATCTGGAATTAAACCTGTATCTTTTTTACCTCATTAATGTTTTTTGAGCTACCTTGACTTTTGAATAATCCTGTACACATTTAAGATTGTTTCTGTACACATAAAAGATTTTTTCATATGTTGCACTATCAAGCTGTAAAGGAAACATGCTTTTCAAATGGGAAAAGATTTGTGATGTTAGACTATCTAAAGGGGAGTTTATATCAACATCTTACTAGGAATTGGTATGTCCTAGTTATTGCTTGGTAGGTCTAATGAATCTGAATTATTCCAAGTGAAACTCTTCCTCTTCTACCCACTAATTAAAAAGAAGTCAACATTGGGCAGAAAAAGGACAATTCTACATGTGGACATCAATGCTTATGTTTGTTTTTCTGTTTGATTTGCAGCCAACTTGCAAGAAAAACTGACAGATTTCCTGCCAAAACTGCTAGATTGTTCTACAGAGATTAAAGGTTTCAATGACCCGCCAAAGTTACCCTCCTACTCCACACATGAACTGTGTGAAAGATACGCCCGAATCATGCTGTCACTCAGTCGAACTCCAGCCGATGGAAGATAAATTCTGCATACCTTCCTAAGCACATTGTATAAACTTTTTTAGTTCTTAAACCTTGCCTTCCTGTCACAGGGTTTGCTTGTTGCTGCTATAGTTTTTAACTTTTTTATTTTAATAACTGCAAAAGAGAAATGACTGTACAAACTTTAGCCAGACTGCAAACGATTAAAGCTGAGAATCGCATGGCGCTCAGTCGTTTCAACCAGAATTGATGCAACATGCAAGTCTGATCATTATGGCAAAACTGCTTTTTTGCCATTTATCTGTTACAGTATTACTTTGCTTTTATCTTAAGATCCTTTACTTTATCAACAGCTGTCTGGATCATTTTGTGACTGCAACTACTTTAAGTGTCCAGTGCTGTGTAAATACATGGTACTTGGTAGCTTGTAAATGAAAAGAAAGAATAAAGTTTTATTTATGGCTACTTCTGTGTTTGCAAGCAGATACCTTGTATATTATTGTAAAATATGGGTATTTTTAGAAGAGATACAGTATATTGATGGGTTACTCAATTTTATAGACAAGGTTCTTTAGGATTTATGGCCAGTTTCCTTTCAGGTACTCAGAGATTACTGTATGTGAATATATTGAAAAACTGTCACAGTATTATACACAATGGTGTTTTGTATATTCTTCACTGGTCTGTTTGATACTGCACCTGAGCACTTTAGTGTGCGTGTGAATGGCCATGCCAAGTCTTTTCTAATGGTAGGGACTGGCTTCTGAAGCAAAACAATAATGGCACCTTGCTTCTCTTCTTAGAAAAAAATTTAAGTAAAAAAATTAAAATATTTTCAGTCTAAATATATTACACCCTCTAAGCAAAGCTTCTTTGAATTGGTGTAAGTGAAGAAAATAAAGATTTTAAAAAACTGAATTTATGAAGCTTAAAGATTAATCAATTTTAATTGGTTTTTGTGTCATGTAAATGACCAGAAAGAAAATCCTAATTTTAATTCTTTACTTGAAATGGGTTGCTATTGTTGCAACAAAATATCTCAAAAATCTTTTATCTGTCCTAATTAAATTTCTGTTGGAAGTAAAAGAACATATCTATCGGGCTTGTTTTGTAGAACTGAAATACTGTCTGGTTTTAATGAAGAAACTTAATTATTTTGTGGAAAAAGAGATTTAATGCGTCCTTAGGTAATCCTGTTACCTGACACTATTTTGATTCCTTCTCTTTTTAGAGAACGTTTTGTGTTAGATCAGTAAAATATGTGAATATTTATTTGTATGTTTTTATTGGAGCGACACAACTTTTCCTTACAGATTTTCAAGTGGTGGTTGAGTATCTGCTAATAAAAACCACAGAGGGAAGGGAATGCAAGGAGTGATGAAGTTCAGACCACCTAGAAGTGCAGAAATGTGGGCATCTCATAAGCAAGAAGCAGCAGAGTTCAATCTTAGCACGTATCAGTCTGAGAATTTGTTCTCTCTGGAGAAACACTGGATCACAATGTACAGGGAATGGAATGTGGCCTTCAATTCCAAGTCTGTTCAGGGCTGTTCTCCGCTCCTCCTTTCAGTATTGCAGTGCTTCATGCTTTTTCAAACCACCCATTTATTTTATCAAATTTCTTTTTTAAAAAAAAGAATATTGACCTTTTAGAAGTGAAATATACTGCAAAGGAGCATTATTTTAGGTCTGAGAATGTTGATGTGTGAAATATCCCTCTTAAAGAAAAAGGTATGCTTATTATGAAGTGGGAGAGGATACATTTTAAAAGCTTTTACATTTTGCACCTGTTCAACTTTGATTTGAAACTCAAGAATGTGCCTACTTAGCACTGTATTTTTAAACAAGGTTTTGAACAGATCAGACTTGCTACATTTTAATAATAGTAAAAAGAATTAGATGTGAAAGAGCAGCTTTATTTCATTATGGCTAACAGGTTTTGAGTTTGTTTGTGGAAGTTTTAAGGAAAGCTCCCCTCTTACCCCAAAGGAGCCAGTAACCCTCATCTGCTTAATTTCTGACAACAAACACATGGGTAAACACATGGGGAAAGGCACTTTCTAAGGTAAAAAAGAAAAATAAATTATTTCATCTGGGAAAAATAACTAAGATTTTTAAATTAAAAGGAAGACAGGAAGGATGAGACTTGGTTTTTGGTTCAGATTTTTTTTTATTCAGTTTCTGAAAGTATGAAAATAATCCACTGAAGTTCATAGCGGTGAAGATAAATGTGTATTCCTTTGCAAAGACAGATTTTTGAGTTGAATTGAGAAGGTAGAAGAGAAGAAATAAATATATATTGAATATATTTTTAATATCTGAGTTTAGGCCTTCAATGAAATCATTAATGATTACATTAATGTGAAATAATTAATGATTATGTTAATGTGAAATCATTAATGGTTGCATTAACTTTGTCTTGAAAGCCTTGCTTTTCTCACTGCTGTTGATAGCTTGGATTCACAATGCCCAGCACAAAACCTCTACAAGTAACTGTAAGGTAGGAAAGCATACAGTCCATGTGGCTACCTGGTAATCTGGGGCTGAATTATGTGAGATATGGTCTCTTCAGCATGGGGATTATGAAGTGCTTTATTAGGGTTTTCTCTCAGTTAATAGAACAAAGAAAGATTAAGGAAATTTAACCAAAATTCATTTACAAAATCATATGTACCATCAAGTAAAATGTGGGGATTTTTCCAGTTGTTGCTTCATCGTGAGAAAAAGCCTGAATTTACCCTGATTTAGTTAATTGCCTTTTTTTAATCTCTCCCAAACATGTATCTTCATTTTGGCTGCCCAGTCCTATTGCTTTACTTGAAGTGATATTTTGGTAGTATCAGGAATCCTGTTGTTTCTAGTTCAAGCTACCATAGCAGGCCTGTCAGTCTCAGCCTAGCAGAAAACCATGAGCAGCAGGAGAATTGAGCTGAACAAACAAAGAGGATGGGTGGATGGAGTCAGTTAGTCCTTCTTAGATGTGGAACATTTGGAATCACACCAGACATGAAGAACTTGACCTTCCCTAGTGAGTCAGTGTTGCTTTGTGGGCAGTCTGTGCTTTACTCCAGGGAACAGGGTTGCTTGAGAAAATGTGAAGTATGAGCAGCCCCAAAATGCTTTGTGTTCAAGCATTAACATACCACAATTTGATAATATCTGCATTAAGTATCTTTCAGGTTGTTTTTAGGCTACTCCTGTGAAGATTGAAGCTCCCAGAAGGAACTGAACACCATCAGTAGCACACAGGAGACAGCTGGATAATGTCCAACAAATGTAAAGGTTCATAAAGGGAGACAATGGTTGCTGCCCATATTCTTCATTTTGTCACGTTTCCTTCTCTCAATTTCCAGTGACTCCAGATGTCTGTGGGAGGCCTTATATAAGCACAAGGTAAAGAATTTTCATGGAACAATGCACCACTCTAGGTCTGCAATGAGTCACCTCATCTGTGCAGCATTTTTAAACAGAAATGTGTGTTTTAAAAAAAATATATATATATTCTAGGTGTGAGCCTGTAAGAATGCAAGAAAAGTGAGTAACAGTCCTCTCAGTGAAAGTGGTGGTATCTTTCCATTTTTCTTTTCTGGAGAGGACAATAATATGGATATGAAAATGCTCCTATCTAAAGAGGTCTTTTAGCAAAGTGCAGTAGGTAGAATTCCAAAGGGGAGTGATTCAAGTGAAACAATTATATTTCATGTGCTTGGGATCCAGTTTTTCTTAATCTACTCTGTCCTTGAAAATCTTTTGAGGTCCTGGTCTTAGTGGATAAGTTATTAACTGGAAACACTTTTAACTCCTAAAGAGTATCTTTGTAGGCAAGAATCAGCAGAACATTCCTGCTTGGTTCAGCATTTCTAGTTTTGTTCTGATCCATATGAGAGCAAAGTCTCTGGACTTTTGCAGACATGTCTGTTGCTGCCATACACACGTGTGCTCCAGCTTAATTGTCATGCCCTTAAAATCTTGGCCTTGGCCATGGAATGTTCTCAATTATGAATTTCACATCTTTTCTGTAAATAGCAGGAAAGGACTCATGCCTCTCAAAAACTGTTTCTTGAGGTAGCACTTTGAAAGAGCAGCTTGGCTTGCTTTCTGGTGGTTGGGATCAACCCAAATCCCCTTCTCACAGGCTGGGAAATGCATAGTGGGAAAGGCTTGTTTTCAGGATGATGGTCACAGGATGCATTCATCATGAATGTCAGGATGTGGTCATTCTTCATTGCTCTCTTAATATCTAAAGTGAAGTACCTCTTAAATAAAGTTTGGGCTCCATGGTTCATTCTTTCACTTTTTATTTCTCCCTCCCATGTTGTCCCCCGGTGAAGGTCACTGGGGAAATATTCACTTTTCAGGCTTTGTAGTTGATGAAGTCTCTGATTCATCATCAGTTTCAACTGTACCTTCACCAGCAGGATACAGAACCAGGATTTCTCTGCTTCCATCTGATTAGTGTGGGCTTCAGTTTCTGTCTTGTCCTGGAAATGCCTGTACAGGTCATATAACACCATCCACATGCATACTGTCTGGCACCTCAGCATTTGAGAGTCTGAAAGAGGAAAGTTATGGATAGTTAGCCAAAGCTAACTACACCAGAGTTTTCTGTACAATGTCTTGACATATCAAGAAAAAAAAAAAGAAAAAAGGAAATAATTTGTTGGAGCCTAACTGAGCCTAACTCATTTACTAACTGAGCACTTAAGGAATGTGGGGGTGTCTTGTGCATTGTATCTTGGCACTATCCTGGTTTTTATGAAGGTCATAGAGGCTGTTACTCTTGTGCAATAGTTTTCAGTTTACCCTGATCTTTATACTTTGTCTTGAATTATTAAAACTGCTTTCAAACAACTTCTGGCAAAAAGCAGCTTTTCCTGCTATGCTGATTTCAGTCAGTAACTCTGCAGTCCTTGCCCCTGTCTGTGTTCTGTGTCTGGGTGTTGCCTATCAGTGCCCATAACTGTACCTGCTTTGTTATCTGTGTGGAGGTTCCCTGGACCCATTTGTACTTTGTGGATATACAGACAAAAGGGGAAGGGCACTAATTCCTGTAGATATTGTCTAAGAAACAAAATTTCCTTGCTGTCTGTGACCTTTAATTTGTAACAGCAGAACTTTCAGTTGGATGTGGACTAAGGGCTTGGGAAACCTGGGGGAGTTTGGGGAGGGGTTCCTTTTAAAGAAAAAATTATCAATAATACAGGATCATGAGATGGAGGAAATGGCTGTGTAAACATAGTAAACTTTTTTGTGGATTAGAAAAAAAATCTTAATTTGTTGAATTAAGTTTTAAGCCAAGAAGTCAGTGTTACATAATGCAATTTGAAGAAAACCTCCTGTGTTCTTAGGGAAGATGTTTGGCTTTTGTTAGCAACCTTGATTGGTGAAACTGAAAAACTTGTAACTTTTAATAGCTCAAGGTAATACATTCTTGTAATCTGCTTATGAAGTCTTTTATCTGGAAAGTAAAAAACCCAAAAAAAAAAACTGTCTCCACAGAATCAAATGACCCTCCCACTCCCACCCCAATTCCTCCAGGAAGATAATTCTGTTCTGTGAAGTCCAAGTTTAGTTTGGATATTTAAAAAAACTTATTTCCTCCCTCCCTTGCTCAGTCTGTTTGAACAAGTACATTATGTTTTGAAATGCATATAATTTCTCTTTGAATTTCTGAAGGAAAACTTGTCATCTCTGATACTTTTCAATGTGAGATTAAGACCTGTCATTGTATTTGGCACTACTGGCACTTGTTCCACTCTCAAGTGATGGTGATTTTTAATTATGTGGTTGTTGCAAGAAGCTTGAACAGACGATTTGTTACTTCAGCTTCCCTCTGTGGGATGTAATCCTCAACATTCTTTGCATACTAAGGTTTATACTGCTGTGTTTTAGGAATTTACTCCTCTCTTATCTTGGTTCAGTTTAAGGCTGTTACTCAAATGCTTTGCATTGAGCAAGTGAAACAGCACTGATTCTGTTTGCCAGTGTTCTACTCCACTGGAGATAGTGCAGAGACATCTCTGTGCTACTTCGACTTCTTAAGAGATTTTATGGTGCTCTGTGCTCTGTGAATTTATGTGAAATGGAAGGTAATGGAGTTAATTACCTTTTGGTTGCAGTTGACAGAGAAGAGCCATAATGTTGTTTTTTATTTAATAACAAAGTAAAATGAAATAATTTTCTCCCTTGACATATATTCGCACAAGAAAAGGGGAAGTTTCTGGGTAAGAGCTGGTAAGTGTTCAAACTGGTCACAGTCCCTTCAGGAGGGCACTTGCATGGAAAGTGTGTTTGTCCTCCTGTCTTTGTTCTAAACACATTGATTTAAAAGTATATATGGTGGGTTTTTATTTGGTCTGTAGTAATTTTTTTTTTTTTTTGGTAGGCTTGTTTTGTAAATACCTAATTTCAGTTCTTGGTGTTAAGCAAGAAAGCATGATGCATTCCAATGGGATTTTTCTGTCAATTCAGTGAAGCTGTGAAACTGCAGTAATTATTCTCTCTTATGTCTATGCTGTTACCTGGTTAACTCCCTACTGTCCTCAACAAAGCGTCTTCTAAAACTAAGTAGTGGGCTCAGGGCAAACTATAATTTTGTTGATTGTTAGGGGTCTTTTTTGTTTCTTTTTTTTTTTTTTTTTTTTCAAGGAAAAGACCAGTTGTGTGGCAAAGAGCTACAAGAGGTTTAATATATATACCAAATCCTGGTAAGCTCTGGCTAAGAGAGGAAGAGACACAGCCAGGTTTAAACTTACCTGTCTTATTTCTGCTATTAAGACTGAAAAATTTGGAGTGGTTGCAAATGCTGTTTACAAGCCATCTATAAAAGGGTGCTGTGCAAAGAATGTCTACAGAGAAGTTCTGGATGATGAGTAAGTATTGAGGGCTTCTGAGTACTGTTGTCCAACACCTCTTTCCAGAGGGAGAGTATTGTGGAGTTTGATCCCTGCAGAGTTCAGAAAAGACAGGTGGTGTCAACTACAGAGACACTCAGAGGTGTGAATGGACAGAGATATCTGCAGGATTTCTGCAAGTGGCTTCATTCCTTCTTTCTGTGTTTGATTAACCACAGGCTCTTTGCCCAGAGGGGACTCAGTGCTTCTCAATAATGTAGGCAAAGCTGGGTTTGTTTGTGAGAAATGATGGAGTGGGGCTCCCTGCTGTAGAAGAGGGGAAGCAGGTGTATTTTGGACAGTAACCTTGAGGGGACAGGCATGCCTTTCTTTGGAATAGGGACAGCTGAATACAGCTGGGCAAAACCCTGTCTTTTCCACCAGAGTCACTGTCTGCACACTGGCTGTTCCCCTCCCTGTCACCAGCTGAGTGTCTCAGCCTTCTGCTTCCTCAGCTGAGTGCCAGCTTTTCCACACTCCTGTTTAGTGTCACACCTGTGAGCTCATTTTTACTTCAAGTCCCTTCTGAGCCCTCTCTCCTTTCTAGGGTACAAGCCCTCTTGGATAAGGAAATTTACTTTCTAAATAGTGAAGGGACATATCCTGTTTTAATTAATAATAATTTAATTAAATAAAATTAATAATTTAATTTATTCTGTCCTCAACTGAATTCAGCTCACTGAGTACTCAGCTACATTTTGTGATTGACTGACTGACTCATGGCAAAATGTACCCTTCAGGTTTTTCAGATCTCTGTAGTCATTGCTGGTATTTCAGCTCCCTGATGAAGAGGTCTGCAGGATATGACTCCTTCCCTTCACTAGTAGTGCTTCCTCTGGAAAGAAGTTCTTAGTAAGAAGAAACCCCTCCTGTCATGACATCACAAAAATGTCTATGGAATAAACAAAAAAGTTCTGTGCCCTGTGGCCAAGAAGGCAAATGGCATCCTGGGGTACATTAGGAAGAGCATTGTCAGCAGTTCAGGCAGTGATCCTACCCCTCTATTCAGCCCTGGTGAGGCACATCTGGAGTGCTGTGCCCAGTCCTGGGCTCCTCAGGGCAAGAGAGACAGGGAGCTCCTGGAGCAGCTCCAGCAGAGGTTGCAGAGATGAGGAAGGGATGGAGCTTCTCTCTTATGAGGAAAGGCTGAGGGAGCTTGGACTGTTCAGCCTTGAGAAGAGATGACTAAGAAAGGAACCTCATCAGTGCCTGCAGGGAGGGGTCAGAGCAGGGACCAGGCTCTGCTCAGTGGTGCCCAGCAATGGGCAGGAATTGATGCATAGGAAGTTTCACCTGAACATGAGGAAGAAATTCTTCACTTTGCAGTGACCAAACACGGGAACATATCCCCCAGAGAGGGTGTGGACTGTCCCTCACTGGAGATGTTCCAGAACCATCTGGATGCAATCGTGTGCCATGAGCTCTAGTTTGATCTGGCTTGAGGAGGGAAGTTGGACCAGATGACCCAGTGGTCCCTCCCTTCCAACCCTACCCAGTCTGTGATTCTGCAATAAATCATAAATTTTGGTCTTGTAGTCATTTCAGACAGCATTAAAAGCCATGAGATTGTAATGGGAAAGCTCCTCTGGTGATTTGTGGTCTCCCTGAAGGGAAATTATTGATCACCTGGTAGAGTTGGTCTTAGCACTAGGCTTTCTTTGACACCAGCACAGTGTGCACAGGTCTGCAGTGATAGCAAATGTTCTGACGTTTGCTATCAGGACTGCATGTGGGAATTTACTTTTACATGTTAAGCCTCAGAGTTACAAATTTCAGCATCAGTCCTACTGATTCAGGCCTCCTTCACTGGAGAAGGATAAAAATGTTAAAATGACATTAAACACACTGCAAATGAACACAGATGTGATGAAACTGAAACTTTTGCTACTTTACATGTTGAAAATTTTCTTAAATGCAAATATTACATGGTGACAGCCTAATGATTAGGAATGCAGCTAAAATATCTGAATTTCAGTTTTGACCTGAAGTTCAGTTTGTATTTTGATATTTTAAAAGTTTCTATTTCTTATATGTCCCATCTAGTTAAACTAAAAATCTGGAAGTTTTCATTGGAGTGCTCAGTAGCAATGTACATACTTTTTGATCTTTTTAAAAAACTTGTTGACCTTTCCCTCTGACCTGCATAGGAAATAGTTTAAAATGAATGCATTAATTTGGACAGCATTTTTTCTGTAAATGTATAGAATATGTGTGCTATTGACAATGCTTTTATACTGCAATTTTTTAAGAACCTAAGGGTTTGTCTGGGTTGGAGTTAGTTTGCTTTTATGACTTTTTGTTTTCTGAAGAGATAATGCTGACAGTGATCTCTTCAGATCCTCTGATGCTGCACTGTCCCAGGGTATAGGATCTGCTGAGGGCTGAAGTGTATCTCTGCTGTGCTCCACGAAAAACAAAAATGCTGCCATCAGCCATGGACACCTCTGCCATCTGGGAAGGCTGTGGTGACCTCCAGGGTAAAAGGATTCTGGAACACTCTGAATATCCTCAGTCCGTATGTATTTACTGAGAGTATTGAAGCCTGGATTTGGATGGTGAGAACTGTGGGCTGCCCAGGCAGCTCGTGCACTCCCCATCGCTGGCAGCACTCAGGGCCAGGCTGGAGAGGGCTCTGGGCACCCTGGTACGGTGGAAGGTGTCCCTGGCCACAGCACGGCTTGGAACTGGGCTTCGTTCCAGGTCCCTTCTAGCCCAGGCCGCTCCAGTTTCATTCCCAGGGCAAGGTTTGGAGCCGGGTGCAGTTCCAGGTCCCTTCAAGCCCAGGCCGTTCGCGGTCCCTGCCCATGGCAGAGGTTGGAGCTGAGTGCAGTTCCAGGTCCCTTTCAGGCTGTTCCCGGTCCCTGCCCATGGCAGGGGCTGGAACCAGGTGCAGTTCCAGGTCCTTTCCAGCCCAGGCCATTCCTGTTCCATGCCCATGGCAGAGGTTGGAGCCGGGTGCAGTTCCAGGTCCCTTCCAGCCCAGGCCATTCCCGGTCCCTGCCCATGGCAGAGGTTGGAGCTGAGTGTAGTTCCAGGTCCCTTCCAGGCTGTTCCCGTTCTGTGCCTGTGGTAGGGGTTGGAACAGGTCCCTTCCAGCCCAGGCCACTCCTGTTCCATTCCCATGGCAGAGGTTGGAACTGAGTACAATTCCAGGTCCCTTCCAGCCCAGGCCGTTCCCTGTCTCTGGCCATGGCAGGGCTTGGAACTGGGGGCAGTTCCAGGTCCCTTCCAGCCCAGGCCATTCCAGTTCTGTGCCCATGGCAGGACTTGGACCCGGGTTCAGTTCTAGATCCCTTCCAGCCCACGCCGTTCCGGTTCCCTGGCCATGGCAGAGCCTGGAACCGGGTGCAGTTCCAGGCCCCTTCCAGCCCAGGCTGCTCCAGTTCCATTCCCATGGCAGGGGTTGGAGCCTGGCTCAGCTCCAGCTCCTTTCCAGCCCAGGCCGCTCCCGGTGCCGGGCAGCCCGGGCAGGGGGCCCTCCCGCGGGGCCGCAGCGGCCCCTGCCGGGCCTTGGCCGGCACTGCGGGCGGGATGCCGCGCTCCGTGAGCGGCCGGGAGCTCCGTGAGCTCCGGGATGGTTCCTGCGGGAGAACCAGAGCCCTGCCAGCCCGCCGGGACCCGGACGGGCTGTGTAAATAAACTCGGACACTTGGTGTTTCCCGCAGTGAAAGCTCCACTGGGCCGAGGGCTCCGGAGAGGTCCCATGGGAGCAGGTTTTGCTCTCTCGGCACTTTAAGCATTTTCACTTTTAGTGGAGTTTCCGCGTGAATCAGAACGATTCCTTTCTTCTCTTGGGTTGGAAATGAAATTTCCCTTTTTACCAGGGAAAGCCTGAAGTGATTAGGGGCTATTTTAGTACAGGCAGCTTTTCTCAGTAGTTTGTTCTAATGGCTGCAGTTCCTGTGACAGATTCGTACCAAGCTGCTTTCTGAATTTAAAACAGGCTGGGGTGGTGCTCTTAGCAGCTGATCTTTTTCCTCTGAAATTCACTTTGTCATTGGTACCGCTGCCATGGCTCTGGCAGCATGTGCCACCCCTCAGGAAGCACTCCTAGGAAAATCAGTAGGGCTTTTTGAGATTCAGGTGTGCCTCTGAACAAGGGAATTTAGGATACTTTGGATACTTTATTAGTAGATGTTTAAAAAAATATGACATTCTGAATTTAGCCTTTCTACCTTTAAGGTTGTGTATAAATGGGGGTTTGGGACAGCTATACACTGGAAATTTTCAGGAGCTTGTGTTGAAGGTCATTTTTGGTTTGGTATGTCTTAAATGTCTATGAAAATAGTACATTTTTATATTCACTTTATATATTATATATATTCACTTTTTATGTCTGCTAATGACGTCTAGCAGGAAAGAGAAAGCATAGCTTGTGAAATAATGAAATAAAGTTTCATTTGGATGCCTAGAGCAGGCTAACTAGGAGTTAGTGTGTTAATAACAAACGGATGGTTTTCTTGTGTATTTGGAAGTGTGTACATGTGAAGGAGCAACACTGCATGCAAGATGATTTGTCACAGTTGATGTTACAAAGGAAAAGTTCCACAGAGATACTTGAGTGAGAAATAAAATTGCTGATTTTTTTTTCTGCTACTCTTCCTAACAAATCAGATCATTTTGACCTTATGTGCTCAAGAATGGCAAAAATAGCATGTGTGGCTGTGCTTGTCACAATCAAAGTATCAGCATCATGATGTCGTGGCAATGGAACACAAAGTTTGTGGCTTGAGCTTTTCTGCTGGGTTTGAACTTGCTCTGAAGTTCAGACCTGAGCTAGCTCAGGCCATTCTGGTGCCCACCTGAAAACTGAGGCATTCAGGAGCTCCAGCATCCTCTTTGCTTTGCCTGCAAAAGAACGAAGAACTGATTAATCTTTATTGTTCTCACCTAGTTTGAGATTCAGTAGGCAGGTCAAAGATTGCTTTAGCTAATTAGGCCCTCTAATTGGATTTTAAAAGTTATTAACCTTTCAAATAGGCTCTCCAGAGTGGCATGTCAGCATGTTCTGAGCTAATGTGCAGCCAGCTATTGGTTCCACTTGCAGGGCTGACAAGCAGAGGGCAGGCAGGGTTGAGCTGCTCCTTGGGGAAGGGAGGGCAGGGAAAACTCTGTGTCCCTGCTCTGCAGTGGCAGGGATACAGGAGAGGAATGTGGGGCAGGTTCTCAGTGTGCCCAAGTAGCTGCTGCCTTACATTCTCCATCACTCATGGAACCAGCTGAGATTTTACAAGGAAAATCTTTCTCACAAAGAAAGTGCTTTTTTTTTCACCTTTGATGCTGTCCTGCCTTTGTGTTTGCCCCTCTTGTGGCATATATTGCATTTCTTCTTCCCACAGACTGTAAGGGGTTTCCTCTGAGATGCACATTACAGAGTACTGGCCAGACTGGAGGGGTGTGTGTGTGTGAAAAGCTACAAAAAAAAAAATATTATTTTCTGGGCATACTGGAAGGTATGATCAGTCTTCTAGAATTTTTGGACCAGCTCTGTGAGGAATTTTTAATTCTTGATGAATTTAAGTGGCCTTCAGTGTTTGTGATTCTGTGCCACTCAGTCCCACGTGTGCAAGACCAAAATAGCCCTACATGAACATGTCAGAGATAACCTGAGATGTTTAGATAATCATGACTCGTGGTCAAAGTTATAGAGATGGATGAATTTGTGTTGCTGTAGCATGGAGCTTTCCTGCAGGCAGTTCTCCTTACCCAGCGTGCTTTAGGACTTGTGAAATTTTCTTTTTTTCCCAATGTGCAGTGTATGAGGTCATATGGGCAAGAAAAAAGATAGATGTGTGTTTACTCAAAGTTGCCCTATGAAAGAGAAGCCAACTTACAGAAGAAAGTCTCTCTGATATTCAGTTTTCATATAACAAGGAGTTTAACCCCCCCAACTCCCAAGACCTATTGCATTTTTCTTTCTTGCCATCATAATTACTTTTCCATGGCTTGTAAGTTACTCTGCAAGAGCTGGAGACTTGAGGCCAGCACTGAGCCATTTGTGTTCATGCTAAAGTGCTGCCATTTAATGGATTTAATTAACAGCAGCTGCTCCATGCTTGCTGCTCCCCTCCCTGCTGCTCATGCTCTACCTGCTCCAGAGAGCTCAGCCTGACTTTCCCAGCCCTGTCACACCATGCTTTGCTGGCAGCACGTCACAGGGCTGCCAGCCTGGTGACAATGGACTTCTGTCAGTGCTCAAAGCTCCAGGGCTGACAGCAGAGCCCAGCTGCCAGCCTGCTCTCTAGCACAGAACAGAAGGAAATATGTCATGCTTCTGGTGCCGAGCTTTTTCCATGGTTTCACTTCCAAATGCTTTGCTGAGAAGCATCAGGGACTTTCTTCAGCTGCACGTTGTATGTACTCACTGGGAAATATTCAGAGAGAAGAGTGCCAAGAGTCAAGGATGGAGTTAATGTGTGCAGTAGTAGCACTCAATGATAACACTCAGCTCTTTTATCTTTGTTCTTTTTTATGCAAATTTGCTGAGTTCCACCCCGAGTGAGAAACCTGTAGCTATGGAATTACAGGCTGAGATATGGAATTTTTCTTAATGGAGCACCTACACTGGTGGAAGAAGTAAAATAAAAAGGACAATTTTCTTTAATATAAACTCAAAACCCCCAGTACTTTGCCTTCCCTTACATTATTTCCAGCTATATTGGTATCTTGTTGCAGAACCAAAGCATGCAGTAAATTGCTTTTTTTTTTTTCCATTATAGTCCTTGTTCCTGCAGTTGCTAAACTCTTTCTAGAATATACTGGGAGGTTTCTGAACTGATTAGTTGTCCTGTGTGTTAAAACTACCATAGTGCAGTGCTATTCCCCCCTCACCTCTCAAGGCTTGTAAGTCTTCTGTGTGGTTCATTCAGCAGAGTTTGTGCTGTAATGGAAACATTCACTGGGAATATGTAGTTGTGACCTGTACAGTCTGAAATGACGCACACTTGGAAAAAATCTTAATGTGATATGTTGTCATGAGGGGTTATAAAAGCATGAAAAATAGATTGCTGCCCTATTCCTCCTCTGAAAGATTGATTATATGCTTCTTGGAAGTGTGGTTTCAATTTTGGAGAGCCAAGTTGTGGTTTATGAGCAGGTACCCCAGGGCAAACCCAACCCTGCAGCAATTGGACCTGACATTCACTTGAGGCAGGGAGGGCCACAAGACCTGGGGATGTGTAGTCTCATCATCACCTTCTGGTTTGTGTTAGAATATGTTCTTGAAACCCCAGCTGAGAGAAAACTTCTGCTGTTAGTGTAGTAAAACCAGCAATGGTAAGAGTGAATAATGACCTTGAGAATCTTTAAATTTTAAAAGACACAGTGGAGAAAGATGTGTCCTCTCCAGTGTAGGGAAAGGAAGTTGAGCAGAAATAAAAGAAGGGTAAGGTTGGGCCGTGTGTTTGAGGACTGTATTTCTATTTGGAGTGCTGTCTTCCTTCTAGAGCCACGAGCTTCTAGTGAAGCTGGTTGAATGGTCCTTCTTTCCCATTCAGGAAAACTGAAAATATGTTTAAAACCAAAAAGTCTTGAATATATGCTATCAAGTCAGTGTTCATCTGCTCCTCCTGTAGATCAGACAGAACAGCTGCTCTCTGTAATCTGGGATTGCACAAATGTGTGTATGAATAGACATAGATGCATGCATGTGTTTGTGTGCTTATTGTGATTCTTTGTCCACAAAGCAGGAAATGGAATATGCTGTGTGTTCAGAAAAAGGCAAAACCCTTCAGACTAGCTTTTTAACAGTCCTGGATGGCTGTAGGCTGCCACTCTAGCAGATTTGTTTGCAAGGGCTTGGTACTTCCACTTGGAAAGCTGATAATCAATATTTTAATTCAAAGTGACTCAAACATCTGCAAGAACACAGCCTAAAAATAACTTTAAAGGTTTTATGTTTGTTTGTTTTGACTTCTAAAAAGTTAATACTTTAAAAAATCTCTTTCAAAAGTAATGAACCATATAAAAAGCACAAAAAACTTGAAAAAATCTATGGAGATCATAGGTCAAATACAAGTGTCCAGATTTTAGAGTGCTGTGTGGTGCCAACACTCTCCAGAATGTTAGTTACCATGAGTATCTGATATGTTCACATCACAAGTCTTGAATAATTTTATCACTTTATAAAGCAAATGTTACTTATGATTTAGTTGGAAACAGAATAAGACTCGTTTTAGGGTAACTGTAATGTCAAAGTCAATTAAAATTCAGGTTTATTATGCTGATATTAAAACTATTGGAGCGAGTGCACCATGGGGAATTATTCACCTATTAGACAGTTCTGTGCTAAATGGAATTTCAAAAAAAGCTATTTTTGGGGAGGGTAATGCTAAAGATAAAAGTGGACTTAAGCTGTCATTTTCAGCTTCTAATTTGTACCTTTTTTTCCTCTCTGTTAAAGCCTTGGTGTTCCAAGTGAACTACAAGATTCCAGAGGTCAGAAGTGTTTTGTGTGTGGCTTTTTGCATGGCTACCATGGATCCCTGTTTGCACAAACAGCAGCAGCCACTTGGATACCAATGCAAAACACCCTTGCTCCAATGACCATTTAGTGGCAACTCCTCCTAGGAGCCAACTTTTAGTCCTTATTTAGTTGAAGGAAGAAGAGGGGATGAGGCTTTCTGTCATCACTCATGTCAGAATGAGCTGCTTTCCAGTCCTTTCAGTCCTGTTTCAGATTGCACAGAATATTGTGCACAACTATCAATCAGCAAGTCCAGCTCTTATATGTATGGCCTGGGCAGGAATCAAAGCCACAGCCTTGGTGTTACTAATTCAGTGCTCTGCCCAGCTGAGCTACTATGAGTGTCTCACATTAAATCAAATCACTGTGCTGGCTCCTCTTGGGAGCAGGTGGAATAAAGCAGCTCACAATAAACAACTCCCATCCCATGATCCTCAGGAAGTTGAGAGGAATTGAATGGAGAGTTGGCTGGCATGGTACTGATGATGCTGCAGAAACCAGAGAGGCTCACAGGAGATGCTTTCACACAGGGGATGCTTCCTTGCAAAAAATCTTCAGCACTGCGCTGTGCAATTGCTGGTAGCAGTGATACAATCATAGTAATAGTAATTGCAATTAATAGTAAGGCCCATTGCCCCACCAGGACTACAGGGACTGATGAGTGAGGAGGATGGGCCTTAGCAATCTTTAGCCATGATAGTGTTTGGTGCCAGTGATGCCTCGTGAAGGCTGACCTAGAACAGAGACTAGATGGAGCTAAAGAATAAAGTAGGGATTTATTAAGAGGCCTCAAATAGATCCACCTTGAAAAGCACAACCCAAAATGGCCACAAAATGGACAACAGGTCACAGGGTCTCTCCCTTTTATAAGTTTTGGTCCATTAGCATATTGGAGCTAATTGTCCAATTACAGCTTTAGCACATCCTAGAAGTCCCATCCTTCTTGTTTTCTCTCTTCAGTCCACCATTGTTTATGCCCTTGGGCCTGAGATCTGGATCTGTCCATGGGTCCCCAGCTAGAGAAGGGATTGCCTTGTCTACCTATTCTGTGAAGAGACTTACTATCTCCTAATATGAAGCCTAGCCTTACACACTAAAGCAGAATAGAATCTGAAAAATATAAAAGTTAAAACCTGAGGCATCACGAAGTGCCTCTTCTAAAATAAGAGTAGTGATATTGACAAAAGTTATTACCATTTTGCTTTACAAACCAATGCTGAATGTAGTCCTTTAAATCCCTCCTCCAGTCTTCAGAGCTAAATGCCCTGCTTGGTTTGGAAGTGGAGGAAACAAGCAGTTTTTGTATACTAGTTTTGGAAATCCTGTTTTTTATATAATTGTGGAAGGCAGAGAGCAACATTAGACACATGTGTAGAACATGACTTTTTTAACCTTTCTATGGTACAGTCCCAACTCTTTTTTCTAGAATCATATCAGCACTTTGGGGAAAAGTTTTAAGTGCTAGAAAAATTCAAGCACAGGGTAAAAAGTGTTTATAAAAGGAGTGCCAAAACTGGGAAAATGTGTAACAGCAGCAATATGAAACTATGGATATATTGCTGCTGTGTTTTCTATAGCTGGTACTCTGATTACTGTTACCTATTACTTATACAAGGTTATGTTTTCTTTTTCTCACTGTAAGAAAAGTTCATTAGAAAAGAAATGCTTTTACTTTGCTGTTAGAAGTGAATGATAGTATGAGGTTTTTAACTCTCACTTCTGCAAAATGATTTTGATGTCTAGTCATACCCCACCTTTTTTAACTTGTTTTTATTGTTTTGTTTGGGTGGGCTTTTTGTTTGAATTTTTGGGAGTTTTGTTTGTTTGTTTGGTTTTGGTTTTTACAGCTGTCTCCTAAATGTAACATGATCAGATTCCTTTTGTTTCACCTAGACATTTAAGTATTGTGAAAAAGATGGAGAAGAATGGTGAAGAATGAGTACT
This sequence comes from Ammospiza caudacuta, assembly GCF_027887145.1. Lineage (NCBI taxonomy): Eukaryota > Metazoa > Chordata > Aves > Passeriformes > Passerellidae > Ammospiza > Ammospiza caudacuta. Next base: position 11,500,743 of record NC_080594.1, read on the forward strand.
AATGATTGCTACATCTTTGTCTGTGCCTTTCACATTTTCTTTTTAATTAAAGGTGAGCTTTCAGAAGTGACACTACTTCAGTAAACACCTTAGCATCATTGACATTGGGGAACAACACTAAATTTCCTTAAACCTTTAAAAATCCAAATGTTTTCTAGGAATTGAAGAAGTATTTAAGTGGTAGGATGCATGAAAACTTTCTGTTCTTCATTTAAAAGCTAGAATGTAATCTACAAATGCTTTCATGAATTTGTTCCTCTTATGTAGATCTGCAAGTTTTGATAACACCTAAACAGTGTGGGTATGCTGTTTTATGGTGTTCATGTGAATGTACTCATCTGCTAACAATAATGGAGTGAGAGAAGCTCTGGCTGTAGTCTTTCAAATACTGGGTTTTTTTTCCACTGTTCACTTGGGCAAATCAGACTTGAATAGTACTTTTAAACATTGGCTTTTCAGAGCCTCCGTGAATTGTTTAAAGATATTGATGAATTTTATTACACAGGCTTGGGAAACACCGTCCTCCTAATATGTCTGCAATACTGTGTTTTAATACTAGTTCAAAGATCTGATAATCGTATTCCTTAAAAAAGGGTTTGTGGTGTTTTTGGGTTGTGGGTTTGGTTTTTGTTGGTTTTTTTTTGTTGTTGTTGTTGTTTTGGTTTTTTTTCTCCAGAGGACTGAGGAGACACTAAGAAAAAAATGGAGCAGTTTTAATAAAGGAAATCTTGCTCTTCTGATAAATATATTTTCTTGCTCCTTTGATATGAAGCAGCTGTTCATTAGCAGCAAAACCAGCCAGTTTTTGTTCTCATATGATTCAGGTAAAGTATCTTATGGATTTTTTTGCTGATAGAAGATGGAAGTGGGGATTCCTTGATCTTACATAACAAAATATTTGTCTGTTCAACAAACTGAGACTTCAGAATATACCTGCATGATTTTTGGGAAATTAAAGCTACTTTGGAGCATTTACAGTGAATCAGTGAAACTGATCATGGCATTGAAATAGCCCAACTTGGTTAAGTTTGTGCTATAAGCAAACATTTAAAAATGTTTTATTACATCATATTAAGGCTTAAGATTGTATAACATATAACCACAATTGTTTAACTGTTGGCCCCCCCACCAATTACTTCATAAGGTGTCACATGCTTTGGTTCGCTTTCCAGAAAAAGACTCCTTCCTAAATGTGTTAGTGATGAGCTTATCTGATCTAGTTTCTTCAGTTTTTCCCTCCAGCTGAACTCATTGCTCTGTGAGGGAGTTTGCTTGTTGAGGTGGGGATAAATGAGTGCTATGAATTCAGGAGGGGTTTAGCCCTGCTATAGCCCTGGAAAGAAATGCCTGCTGGCTCTGTATGCCCCAAGGCTGCAGGGTGCTGGAAGCTGGGAGCAAACAGTAGAGTAAAAATCATGGTGTGCTTTCCTGTATTACCCCTAGCACAGCATTTGGAACAGGATATGGGGCTGGAAGAGCTTTTGACTCGGGCCAGTAGAGCCCTTTAAATGTTGTTGTTACCTGAGGGTCTGAGCCATCTTGCCTGCCTTATCCTGCAATGTGGACTTTTGCGGTGGCTCCTCTGACACACCTTGGGATCCCCCCAGAAGGGCTGGGATGGGAAACCTCTCTGCACCTTCTATGGCTGTTCTCTGCCCATTTCTGCAAGAGCAGGTGCACCTGTGCTCAGTCTTCCATGCAATTTGCTGACCCTCCATCAACAAGTGAAAAACCAATCCCAGCAAGGTGCTTGGATAGGGGAAGAACAGAAAGTAATGAAACTGAGAAACTTCTGTGCCAGCTGTGCTTTGCAGTGCCTTTCAGTAGAAAGCCTTTTTTTTTTTTTTTTGTCTTTCTCCTGTCTAAACTAAGACTGAAATTTAATTTGAATGTCTTCTTGTCATGCAATACCCTGGGAATGAATCCTTTAAAACAGCCTGTATCAGGCCTGTACAAATTGTAGACCTGCTTAATCTGGATGAGCTTTAACTTTGTTATGTTAGTACAGAATAATTAGCAGAAAACCAAAATGCAATTTTGTCTAAGAGAATGGCAGTTCTGAGGCTTTACCTCACCTATAGCCTTGCAAGGCTTTTAGTGGCCTGTCAAGCAATCTGTCAGAGCAGGAATGTTGAGAGCATTCATTTTTTACTTCAGTTCTTTTCTTACAGGAGCTCAAGTGACTCCACTGAAACTCTGGCATATATCACAGACAAAATTGGGTCAGAAGAGAGCACAGAGGTACTGAACTGAAAAGAGATAAATTCATCTTTAGAAGAAAAAAGGAAGTCTCAAACTGCAAACTTGGGTTTAATTTGTCTCCTCCACGTAAGGTAAGACTTTTCCTAAGGGATTTTCCAGACAAGCTAATTGTGTCTTTGATATAAATGTACTATTAAGTTTTGTAGGAAGAATGTTAATAATTTTTTTTTGTTGAGCTATATAACTTAAAGTAACTGAAGAATATTATTTTTCCTAAAATTAAACAAAAGCAGCCTAGGGAAGACTCTGCCCCAGTTTGGTTTTGTGGTTAGTATCCAGTCGTGGAAGTTGCTGAGCATGTTTAGGTAGTAGCAAGAGTGGTGGGATTTATATCTCACCATTAATTGCAGGACCCCAGTACTTGTATTCTGGTTATTGCCAGTCTGGTGATAAAGCTGATAGATAAAATCTGATTGTATGTATGACTGACTGGTGGTGTGCCATTATCTGATGTGAAAAATTGTAATTTCCAATTTGCATTTAAGGTAGCACATATTAGCATCTTTGCTATAGAACGTGCTCCCTGATTGCACAGGCTGTTACAATTTAGATAAGGTTTGAATTTTTTGCTGGGCCTGATGGAATATGTAAATTCAGAAATATCACGCTCTCAGGAAATAACCTCCTGAAGAAGATGCCTCTACCTAAATATCTTTCAGAACACATTGGTGCATTTGCCACTTGCACTTCTTCTCATGGAAATCTGATATTACCCAGATATTTTTTTCTGGAGGAATTCTTCTTGTCTAAAACCTTCTGCAAGCAATTAATTCTCCTGTGAATTCACTATCTAAAGCTGTAACACTATTGCTTCTATCAATAAACTGAATGAGAATGGGTAACTCCAGATTTATCACTTAGTTATGATACAAATCCTCCAGTAATTATTGAAAACTTTCTTACAACCAACCTACAACTCTGCAAGAGGGGCATCGTGGTTCACACATCTAACATTTAATAATCCTGGTGAATCATTCTTTTGCAGCAGAGGGGATGTGGGGAAGAAGATTGGAAAGGGGAGGCAGGATACACAGGAGATGGTTTCTGACAATTTTTCTAGTGTTAATATTGTGTTACATATGTATATCATGTACTGTGTATCATTTAAAATAAAAATATTCAAATCCAGCATGAAGGAAGTCAAGAAAACACATGTGGTTCCAGATGTTCTGTGATGTGTATCAAAACAAGGTTATGAAGAGAGCCCACATAGACTACAAAATAGATACTAGTTAAAAAAAAAGCTTATCTGAATGAAGATTTTGTTTTCCCTTATCTCTTACAAAACTGTGTGGGAGTGTACTGCTGCTCTGCAAATTGTATTTGACAAAAGCAGTAGGTGTCTGTTTAAGAGCATGTCTTATCACCAAGTCATTTCTAATAATAACTTAACTTCTGATACCCCTGATATTACAAATAGTTTTCATAAATACTATATAACAAAGCGTCAAATCCTTATGTGAAAGCATTTACTGTATTTGCAGCCACTTGGGGTGTAAGACACTAAATTTTTTAGCTAATTTATTTTAAGAATTATTATTCTCATTTAGCACATCCCCTGGTAAAGTCAGATTCTGAAAGGTAAGGACAGACTTTTTATAAGGTTGGTAAATCAAAGTTAGTCTGTCAAGATCCTACTGCTATTGCTAGAACTTTTAATTAACTAGCTTTTAAAGAATTACCACATCTGCATATGGGAAGAATAAATCACTGAGGTAGAAAGCCCAAGACCTTCTTAATGTCCTTGTAAATAACATGGAAAATCTGAAGATTTGCCTGGAAGCTGTTGTAAAAGAAAAATCTAGTTTAATGTGCTGACCTGATTCTGTTCCTCCTGGTAACCTTGCTATAAGGTTTTAAGTCAGATGGAGCATATTTGAGAATGTAATAGAAAGCAAAATAGATAATCAAGTGTTTTAAATGAAATGCAGAGAAATATTGGTAACTTTCAGTTTGGGGATGGGATTTTATTCTTGTTGTTGGGGTTTTTGGCCCTTCAAGTATGGTAAATGATTTTGGAGCATAAGTGTGTACATCGAAGTGTGTTTGTTTTCATATGCTGTCACTTAAATTTAGAAAATAAAACCCTGTGTTTTTGTGCATTGGCATACATATGTATGAGTGTGCACACACATTATATTTCATAGTGATGGAAGATAATGATTGTTTTCTTAAGGATAACAGATTGTATTTTAACACAAGCTTTAGGAACTTAATGATGTTTTTTTATCTATACCTACCCCAAATGGATGCAGCTATTATTTTCTTCAGATTTAATGAAACTAAATACATGAAACTACCTTTTCTTCATCTTAAACATCAGCCTTGTTAGGTACCACAGCTTAAAAATAGGACTGAGAAAAGCTGTGTCTCACTAAGCAATAGTATATTTTTTAAGAATATGATAATGGGGATTACAGTACCTCAAACTACTTTCTCTGATATCAAATGCTAGAGCATTTATCTTTGAAATGCTCCCAAAGCTGCAGCTGCTCAAGGGCTATAAGGGGCAATCATTTGAGACAAGGAAAAGTCAAATGTCTCTTTTGAAGTGCCAAATTGTATTTTTTTTTCAAGCAGTATTCTCAAAATGGGAGAGATGAGTTCAGAGTCCTTTGCAGGAGAGCTTCAGTGCAATGTGCACTTTGGAGGGAAGTCACTGTGGTTTAAGTGTGAGTGGTAAGGATTTTTTGCTGTACTAAATGAAAGAGAAGGACTTCAAAGTTCAGTGTTTGCCTTGCAACAATTGCCAGTTTCTGATGTCCAGACTCTGAAGTGAGTTTGATCTTTGCTCTCAAAATTACTCATTTTGTCTCAGAGGTTGAAACTGTCAGAGAGATGCCAGACCCTCCTTAGCTGAATTCTAGCTTTCATTTCAGCAGCCTGCTTCCAGGTAGGAATTGTCAGGATGCCTGCACAGCTCTGCCTTGTACAAGTGGAGCTGATGGGAATATTTTTAGTTAAAGAAACCAGATCTGATTCATAAGAAATCTTCCTGACCACCCTTTGGGTGAGTGGAAGAGGAGAAGAGAGGAAGGTTGGGCTGTCAGGTAGCAAGTAACACCATTGTGAAACATCTCACCAGGAAGCTGAGGTTCATATTGAGGTTTCTGCCTTGCCTGCATGAATGGAGAGGCTCCCCAGCCACCAGCTATCCAGACAGAGTCTTCTTGCACTCTTTATACAAAGTGGGATAGCTCCAGCAGAGCCAGAGGTACTTTATCCAAAATAACTGGTGATCAGGTTACAGCTTTGGGATCTTGGAGAGCAAAGTTGAAAACCTCCTTCTGAATCACTGAGAAGAATTCCCTTTTGGAACAGCTTGAGCACAATGTTTCTCTGTCATGTAAAATCACACTCTGAGCAAATCAGATGTGTCTGTGCCTCTGTCTCAGGAGGCCAGATGAGCCCTGAGAACCAGGGTGTTCTGAATATGGGGCCATAATTGTGAGTGAATAGCAAAACTTGGAACTCCTTGATTTCTGTCCTGATGAGACTTCTGTTGTTCAACAGTTGATCTGCCACAGGATTTCTCTGTTGGTCTCTGTTGGTCTCTGTTGGTAGGGCAGTCTGTAAGCACATCACATGGCTATTGCTGACAGGGTGAAAAGGGCAGGTGGCCACACGACCTTCTCTTACCTCCCTCCTAGCTCTTGCAAAATGCCTGCTAAATGCCAGGCATTGCTGCCATCACCTGCTAGGGGTGAGTCAGGGTTGTGGAGGGTGTTAGACTGTCTGTGAGATCCCAGCTTTGCAATGAAAGGTATGGAGGTAATGAGGGAACTGGAAAAGGAGGGAAGTGCAAAAGAAGGCAAAGAGGAATAGATAAATTAAATATTATCCCACACACAGTGAAATAAGTATTCCTGCCTAAAATAAGGGTGGTCCCCACTAAGTGAACCACAAATTGGCTGGCTAAATAGATGATGACTGCATGATAGTGGACTTCTGTGAACTGATTCTTATTTCAGTAAATGGGAACCACTGTCTTCCTACAGATCAATCTGTAGCAACACATCCATGTTCCTTTAGCCTTGTTCTCTTCATTGCACCTCTCTCCTCATTGCATCCTCCTGGCTTTATTCCCTCACTGTCCACTCCAGGCCTCCAATCAAACAGCTGCCATCTGCTCCTTGCCTCCTTGTCTGCCCTGCCTGGGCTACTGCTGCCAAGGGTCAATAAGTTGATCAGAGGAATGCAGCACCTCTCCTCTGCAGAGATGCTGAGTGAATTAGGATTGTTCAGCCTGGGAAGGCTCTGAGGTGGTCTAATTTCAGACTTCTGTTGCCTGAAGGGAGCCTACAGAATGCATGAGGACTATTTACAAGGGTATGTAGTGACCACACAAGGGGGAATGGCTTTAAACTGACAGAAAGTAGGTTTAGACCAGATATTAGGAAATAATTTTTTGCTGTGTGAGGCACTGGAACAGGTTGTCCAGGGGACTTGTGGATGCCCCATCCCTGGAAGTGTTCAAGGCCAGGTTGGATGGGTCTCTGAGCCTGGAGGTCTGGTCTAATGACAGGTGTCCCTCTCCCTGGCAGGAGTGTTGGACCAAGATGAGCTTTAAGATCCCTTCCCACCCAAACTATGAAATCAGACTGAACAAGATTTGCCCATGTGCTACCGAGGTGTGTGTTCAGGCATGCTTCAGTGATTTCAATAAAATGAAATTAAATGATTGCACTTTAAGTTGCAGAGAATTTATAGATCAGTTGGGCTTTCTGTCTTTCTGAGGAAGGCCAAATTGGAAAATTACCTCTAAATATTTTAAAATATCAAAATGTACACCTAGACAAAGACAAATTTCTTGCACTCAGGTAACCATGTATTCCAGAACAAATTGAAAAAAATCTTGGTGCAGTAAATGCAGTTTTCTGACATATGCAAATAAAGGCAGCAGTGTTAACTGCACGTGCAGTGTGTGTGAGATTGCAGCACTGAAACCAGTCCAAGTTCCTGGGAGCACAGAGCCCAGTGCTCCATCCCTGGCAGTTACCAGCACTGGCTGCTGAAGGAAGAAAGTGTAACTTATCAGCAAACAGTAAAACTTCCCAGGAATATTTTCCTAACCTTCAACAATTTGCAGTTCAGGAACTTTATGAACCAGGGATAGTGACTCTGCAGTGAAAAACCAAATAGCTGCACATTGAGTATTTGTGGTGAGGGAGTCAACTCTCATTTAGCAAATGTTATATGAGCACATAAAGAAGGTCTGTTCAGTCTGTATATACAAATGAGATGGGGAATTAATTTTCCCATTTCCTGCCTTATGAATGCTTTACTTAAGAACATTTGTAGTAATTTTAGTTAAGTTCTGAAAACAAGGGTGAAGTCCCATGGTAACGAGTGATTTGATAGGGGAAATCAAAGAGTCATATTTAAAAAAATGTTAAGAAGTATTCTGGATATTGTGACCGGTGTTTCCTATTCCTGTTGCAGCTCTAGTGTTTAAAGGTGAGTAAACTTTTTAAAGTCTGGGAGCCTGATCATTCATTTATGGGTGAATTGGTTTAGCATTAGTAGGACATTTAATCCATCATGTGAGACAATAATACAAAAGTGAGGATGACCAATTATTCTGTTTATGTGATTTCATTGTAGGCACTGATACACATCTCTGGAGAATACTTTCAGACAGCCTGAATAGCTGTTTCATGCAAAATTTCCTCATATGCTGTCTCTAAGAATCTTCTGACAAATAGATATCTATTTTTCGTTCATCACTATTCAAGATTTTGTGTAAAAATATTCAACATAAAACTATTTGTTTTTGTTGTTATTGCAGAGATGCAATGAAAAGTAATAAGCAAAGATTCATTTGTGTTTTTTTTTTTTTTGAGACCAATATGTAGAAAATGCATGTAATTTAATTCCTATTGCAAATCTTTCTGTATATTGATAATTTCATAAATGTAAAATTGCAACTCTTTCTGTATATCACTGTGTGATCACTTTTGAGATCCAGTTTTAGACCATGGTCCTTAAAATTCAACCATGAAAGATCACAGTAAGAATATTCTGGAAATCTGGTGCTTTCAGCAATGAACAAACACTTGGAAAGTCTCTTCAGGAAATCTTTTTTAGAGATGCCTGGAGATCTTTCCAATTTAGCCTATCTGGAATCTGAATCTTTATCTAGCAGGAAGGAGATTTGTTGCAGGCCTCACTTCAATGGTGACTATTTACACATTATCCTGTTGTCTAAAAAATAGAAGTAATATTGGAGTTTAAATGAGTTTAAATTCTTTCCTTCCTGCACAGGAGTGGCAAAAGGCCAGGTCCTCCTGCCAGCAATCCTTACAGATCCACCAGTTTTCATCTCCCAACTGCAACTAGTGCAGGATGGAAAACACTCCTGGTGGGAAGGGTGTTCACTTGGATTGTAAGAGTGTATTGTAAAATGTGCATGTGTCTGGAACCCAGTAGTTTCAGTGCCTAAGAAAATGCTTTAAATATGATTCCTTTTCCACAAAAGAAAGATGCTGTTGGCCTCCACTTCTCTGAGTGGAACAGGTAGAGATTCAGGTATCTTTAGGTTTATTGCTGAATCAGCCTTTTGAACTCATGTGTGCCTCAATTCTAGTTCCTGATTTTTTTCTCCCTTTAGGTACCTAAATTGTCAGCAGATTTGGCCTTCAGTCTCCTGTGATAATTCTTGTTGGTGACAAAGTCCCTCTCCTCACACTTCAGAGTTGTTTTGTGAACTCGTGTAGATGTGATCAATTTATGCTAAATTTGTGTACATAATTTCCCTCTTATGGCTGGTTTATTTGTGACTTTTAAGCTTCTGTCAATGAAGAATTTTAGACAAATGCAGGAAAGCCATAACACTTAGAGACCTGCAAGGTGATGTGGATGGTCTGAGGCTGTAGTGTTCCCATTGCCATGGTTGTTTGCCAATCTCCTATCTTCTCTAATTGGAGCATAACAACCCTGGCCATTCATCACTGAGCATTGCAACATCAGTCTCTGGCCTTTTGCTGAACTCTGAAGAATTGTGACTTTTCTTTGAACTCTCAGCTTTTAGTTCCACTGACCCTGTGGCCCATTTATAACTGCTGTGCCATTTATCACTCTGGGGCTTAGAAATATGGTTTGGGGGAAAGACTCAAGTGCAATCATTCACACCTATGGCCTCTTTGTATTTGGACTTCACAGTTTCTGTGCAGTGTAACTGATAGGGAGAGATTAGTTACAAAACTGTAATTCCATTGAAGGATTGTGATAATACCCTACCATAAACTGTATATGATGCTCAAGAGGTTTGACATCATTGGGGTTCTGAGATTAAGTTACAGCATCTACTATTAGTCTCTGTCAGTATCTGTTTCAGAAGATGGTTTTGTTGCAACCCAGTATAAAATATAGAGTATTTTCTGAGTTAGGAGACTTACTGTTGCATTAACTGTCTCAGAGTCCTGTTAATAGTTAAACTATAGCAAGACATAAAACAGATTTGGTACAAAAAGGCAGAAATATTTCTTTTTCCATGCTACAGAGGAATTCTCTGTACTGACTACCAACAAGGTCTTGGGATATCAACTTGAATCAGAACTTCTTTGGCATTTTACCTGTTTTGTGCTCTGAGAAAATAAAAAAAAAAAAACCCAAACAAGCAGCATGTAAAACTCAGAGTTAATTATTAGCCTGAAGTATCATTTCTGGAAAGAAATCAATGTATATTTTACAAGCAAAACAAACTCCTTATTCTTTTACATTACTCTTTGCCTATACAGCTTCTGCTATTTGCACACACACACATACACACTTACTGTTCCTGTGCCCCAAGGAAACTATGGCTTCCCCTTCCTCAAGCTTTTCTTCATGTCTTTTTTTAATCTGATTTTATTTTGTTTCCTTTCTCCCTCCCTCTACCTTTTCTTATAATTTTTTCCATCACTTATGAGAGAAACTGCTGAGAGAAAGTGTTACTTTAATGTGATTTTGGCCAAAGAATGCTTATTTTTAAAGTGATTTACCCTTGTTTAGAAGGAATTAGGAATTTTAAACTCCATCAAAATATGAAGTTGTGCATATGGCTGAGAGATCTTTTCACAATTCATATGAGGGTTGCTAGGTAAGGGAAGAGTTCAGTCAGATGAATAGCTCCAAAACTTTAGGAAGAACTTTCTTCTTCTGAGAATAACTCTCTTGTTATGAGAGAAAGATCAGGATATTATATCAAGGTTTGGAATTTTATGCCATGGGGGGGAATAAGTTATCTTTGAAATGAGAGAAATGTTTATTTATTTCTTCACTACAATGTGAAGCACTCAGGAGAATGGTTAGAATAATTATTTCACTTGGCATTCTCTAATCAAGGACTCCCATTTTTATGTAAGAATCAAAAAGTTTATTCACTATTCTTCCTTATGTTTAATTTTGCCTCCTGTGTCCAGACTTCCTGGTTGGATGGCATCTCCTGCCATTCCATCCCCTCATGAGCACAACATTTCTGTGCTGTGCTATGATGTAGAATGGAAGGAAGGCTGCACAGGTGCCTCAGCCCTCTTCCTACTGCCTTCTTTCAGTGTACTTTTTTAGGATAGAGAAATGCTAACTTCTTGCAAAGATTTCAATTTAAGCTAGAAAAGTAGTAAACCAAAATATTTTGAGATATATGTCAAATTTCACAGCAAAACTGTGCCAAGGCATCTGACAGCTTTCCTTTAATTTTTAAATCCACCTTTCTCTTTACTATAGAACCTATAAAGTTCTGTAGTAACTGTATAATCTACCTATTGCACCGTCTCTGGTGCAACTTGGTTTTAGGATAAATTTCATGGAAATTTCCAACTTTATTAAAAGGAAAAAGCAAGAGATAAGAGATGAGGTAACCAAAGGACAAATCAGCCAGAAATTTTCAAGCCACAAGAAAAAAACTCAGGAAAAATTGTGGACATAATTTTCCTTTTTCAGCTTTGGATCCCCAGTGCATATAGATACTTTCTTGAAATTCTGATTAAAATATTTAATTTCCAGGTGAGACATAAGATTGGAGAGATGGGTTTTTTCCTTCAGTCTCAGCACTTCATGTTACCCAGATGTAAGTTACACACCAATATTCAAACTTTGCCTCCTCAGCCTTACATTAAGCTTTGCAGTAATTACCATTTAGAATAAAAGAAATGTTGTGGTACCCCAGTGCAGCCACTGGTTAGCATGCAATGCCACTTATGTTTAATTAGCAGATAATTGGTCATTAGTAATTGTAAATGTTGTATGTACTGCAAGCCTTTGCTGTGTTGAAAGGGTTTCAATTTTCATCCATTCAGGACAAGGCACTTAAGCCACTTTGTCTCTGTATTCAAAGTTAGCACTCAAATGAAGCCCTGTAAATCTTTGTTCCCCTCAAAGGAGAAAATGTAAATGACAGGAACCAGTCACCATGAGATGTTTTAGTGCTGGCCTGTTCAAGATGATGTTGTTTATACAGTCTTTCATAAATCAGTGGGGTTTTAGTGTAATTTAAAATACTCCATTTAGTTTTAAGACTAAACTGAAGCAGAGACATACAAGAAAGGGAAAGTTATTCTGGTTTAAATGCAGAAAAACTTGTCAATTGTTTGATGCTTGCATTATTTACTGGAAGCTTCTGTGCTTGCTATCTTTAATATTGTTTAGGAATATTTAGTTAATATTTTTTAGAATTTCTATTTCATAAAGATTGAGACAAAAATTTTGGCTGAAGATTTGTTTTGGAGCTTATATATTATGTGTAAAACAGGGTTAGTGTTACTCCTCTTTTCTAAACAATAAGACGCTGTGTCCTATCATAAAAACAGAACAGAAGAAAAAGAATATTCTTCTTCTAGAGTTTGGAAAAGGGGTCTTAATTTATCTTTGTGGACAATTGATTGAGGATTTGATTTTGTTACATAAAAGGTAGCTCGCCACAAGAGAGCTGATTGTGTAATTCTGCCTCTGAAACAAAAAATTATTGTCTGTCTAAGAAGTAGGTGCATGAGTTTTAGAGATACCTGGGTGAAGTGAGTTTTAGTTCTTCCTAAACTGTTCAGAGACCATTGAGTACTGGTCTGTGTATCATAGTGATATAACATCATACTTTTCAGATAGCGTCCACACATTATCTTCTTTTTGGGGAGTAGCATTAACTTTTCTATTCCTCAGGCAGTAGACACCAGGGAATTTCACTCCCAAATGTGCACAGGGAGAAATTGGGACAATTAAGTTGCTTGTATTTTTGGTTAGTGTGTTTTTCTCAGTGGTTTATGAAAAATTAAATAATTAAAATTGGACTATAAATAATATACTGATCTTGCTCTGCTGAGAAGTGCAATATTGTCCTTCTCAGTAGGAGAACAATTTAGACTGTAAATAAAATGAGCTTGCTCAGTTGTCCAGAAACTGAAAGGGCAAGTAGGAAAGGAGGGACCAGCACAAACTGCACAGTGGTAAAACTCAACTTTTATTACACCAAACCTACCCTCGTTTCTGCAGCTCCACACAATTTAAAGAGGGTTTTTTGTATGGATTTTTTGTGAGTTTTTTTTTTTCATATGGTGTATGTGATCTGTAATAGATAGTATGGCCCCTCACCCTCAGATTTGAAAAAAATTGTAGTGGCTGCTGATGCTGTTTTGTAATGTGCTTTTTTAACATCCTGTTCTTCAAATGCGATGTTCAGAAAAAAAATCTTTTATTTTAGTGACAGCAAAATGCCTGCAGCTTGGAATCCTTGAAAAAGTGAAAATGCTTTGTGACATGAATGCAATTTACCCTTAACATTCTCTGTACAGTGCTCTCTAATCTGTTTGCTTCCCATGTACTTTCAACCCCATTGAAAATGCCTTAAGGTCCCCCTTGATAACACTTGTGAGCCAAAGCGTGCTGAACTTCTGAAAGATGATCAGAATGGTCTGAAAAATAAAAACCTTCATGCACCTGAGTGTTCAAAAAGGCTTGGGAGAGATTGCTTTCTTCCAGAGCTGGATTGCAGTTTCAGATCTGATGATGGTTTCCTTACTTGGATTTATGTGTACTTATTGAGGATTCATTTTTGGCAGTCTCTACTTCTGAATATTACAGTACATGCAAATTCAGGCATGAAAATATATTTTGAAAGGTGGTATTTTGATTGATATTTCCTTGAGATCCTTATTGTAGGAGAGCAAGAGGAAGAAGAATAATGATGCAGCAAAAATGATCCTACAGCTTTTACATGGGAAGTTGTGAGGGGAGATGCTGACTCAACAGGAAAAAAAGGAATAGAGAATCTAGCAATGGTGCAGCTGATTTTGGGTCTTTTTTGTTGGTTTTTTGTTTGTTTGTTTTGTTTTTTCCATAGTTGCTTAACTTAGTGTTATGTACAAGTATGATTTTGCATATGATTTTCTTTTTATTTATTATTTTTATGGAAAAATTAGAGAAGTTGGATAATTTTCCTTTAGTCAATTTCATTAGAAGCTACCTATCCTAATTCCTCCTGAGGAGGAAGCAGATGCTGCAAATACAGTAGCACATGTTTAAATATAATATACATCAGGGAACAGTGGCTGTTATGTTTCTACATAATATCATTATGTAGAAATAATAGGCAAGACTGTCCACTTGAAACAATTTGAGCACTGACAGTGTTGTGCTGCCCACAGATTTGCTCTTAGGACCATTTTGTGCTTACCTTGAATGCTCTTACAGCTTATCATAGGCTCTGTCCTGTGATCTGCATCCAAGTTCAGCTATATTTAGAAAGCCTTTTGTCCCCTCTGCAAGGCAGTTCCATTTATAGACATATTGTCTAAAATATATATTCTGTAGCAAGTTACAAATTATTCATCTTTTGTGCTTAGATGGAAAGAGTTTATCAATGACCACTGTCAAAACATTCTAGTTTACTACATGACTTATATGATTTCCTTCATTCCTAGAGACCCTTAAGAAAAAGTAATAAACAGAAAGGACTTGAGTGTTATTTTTACTGTAGTTGTGCTTGAAAACTCCACTCACAATTATGGTTTTGCTGACTCACTTTATGTGGAAAGAAGCAAAACTTGATTTTTTTTATTGTCTCATTACAGAAGACTCTGAGATAAAAAAAAAGAATAGTATTGCTTATTTTGCAGAGAGAGTAGAATGAAACTCAGAAAAAAATAAAAAACACAGGCGGGAGATTTTCATGGCCTCAAAACAAGGAGTTTTACATTATTAAAATTTTAAAATTTCAGATTCTGAGCACTCATAAGGAGCAGTAGGCTCCTTATATATATATATATATATATATCTTCTCTGTATTTCAATTACCAAATACTTATTGAAAAAATTGACAATGCTGATTGAAGAATTTGAGTTTTGGATATTGGGAAGTCAGCTTGTTCTTGATTTTAAAAAGGCAACATAAGAAATCTTTGGCAGAAGTGGGAAAAACCTCACTGAGTTTCAGTGTGTAGTTCAAGGCATCTCTTTGTACCCTTTGTTTTCCATGTAATTTAAATCTATGGCATGATCAGTGGGTTTTTGGAAAATATTTTTTAAGTTTGGGAGTCCTACTGGTAGAGGACTACTCTAGGAAATAACCCCCATCTTATTTAAGCAGCTGGTGCATGAAGAATTGTGGCTTGGCTTCCAGCTTTGGATTTACAGTTTTAACTTGAAAGAAACTTTTCACATTTAAACATTATCTGCTGTTCTTTTTAAAAGTTGTTTGTTGCTTGTATTTAAAGTATAAATAGTACTACTTCATTAAGCTATTCTGGTCTAGAACCTTTATTGGTACCTTGCCCTGATCTTACTATTAAAAATTAAAAATAAAAACCACTTAAATACCCCAGCCTTGGAAACAAAAGACATGACTTTGAAATGTTTGTTACATCTTAAAAGTCTTTCTGTTAATCTATTTGACATTAAATTTGCATTTTTGACATAATAGTGGGAATAACTTTCATGCCAATATCATAATTAGTAGCAGGAATTTTACTGTGTTGTATATAGCCAGAGAAAGGCATTATTGCCTAATAATCTTCTCTTTAGTTGTATGTACAATCTTTTGCTCTTTGCTCCTGTAGAATACCTGTCCTTCAGACTTTTCTTCACAATTCCCAGATGCAGTGAGTTGACTTCATCATGTTTGTAAATAGAGACTGTTGCAGCAATGTCTGTCAGTCTCCTGAGCTTGTGTCTACAAATGTGAGCTTTGGCCATCACTTCTCTTCCTTCTTATCACTTTCTCCTTATCAAACACTTCCACTGGATTTGTAAATTTTCAGGGGAGAAACTGTTTCAGTTCAAGAAATAGTGCAAAATTGGTCTGAGACTGGAAAGGTTTTTTCCTCCCTTTCTTCTCTTTGCTGCATGCAGTGAAATTTTACCGTGTGTATATTTTTGAGATTATTCAAAAGGAGAGGTGGTCCCTATCCTTTATGATGATACCAGAATGTCAGTCATGGGAGTGCTTGGATAGGCTTCAAGTGACAAAGTGTGAAAGGCACCACCACAAACATGCTTGTTATTAAAGTCATATGGATTTAGCACCTGCTTGTACTCCATTGGGATCTGGTGCCTGAGCGTATCTTGTGTGGGTGGCTCACACTGAACCTGCATCCCAGATCTTCCAGATCCCCATCTCCAGCTCTGTCCTTAGTGCAACACCATGCAGCTCCTTTGGGAAAGTCGTGCTTGCCTCCATGTCTCCTTATATTTAACACTGGGTGGAAAGTGGAAAGCCTCTCTTCTTGCCTGGATTGGCAGGAATGGCAGTGTTGGGGCCATGGATGCACATGGGGAGCCTGCCCTGGAGCCTTTGGTGCAGCACACGGAGCTGCTGCCAGGTTATTCCCTGCCCTCAGCACTAATTCTTGTCCATGGTGCCCTCTGGAGTGATGTGTGGCTCCATGGAGAGCCACAGTGTGCCTGCTCTTCCCTCAAAGGCCAATATTTGGCTTTGTTGTTGTTTCCCAGTGGGTTCCCACAGGAATCACTCCCTCTGAGCATGGTGGGGAGAGGCACGCGGAGCAAGTCATATCCTCGGGCATGGATTTCTGTGGGTTTCTGAAGGCATAATTTTCTGTAAGAAATATCCGTTGTGTATGAAACCAACAGATATAGAAAGAATTAGGAATGAATAGCTTTCTTTGTTTCCTATCATTTGGGGAGTTGTTTGGTTTTCCCCTATTGCTGAGCCAGTTGGAGAAACAAGGATCTCTCTGACTCTCCCTTATGGATATTTTTATATAACCCATCAGACCGGAAGTTGTGTTTTTCTAATGTAAGAATCACTTTATTTTTCTATTTCACATCTTTCCCTATGCTTTCTTTTCAATGAAATCTGAAAATTTACAGATTTAAATGGCAGAACTTGTAGTGTAGGAGTTTGTTAACTACAAAACAAAAGGACTATATATATTATTCTGAGACTGAGGTAACCAAATACTATAATCTCTATTTATGTGATGGAGAAATGGAGCCACAGACTTGTTCAAAACTGTAAAGAATTTGGTATGCTACAGATTTGGAACACAGAAGATTTCTTGGCCCTATGCCTCAACCACCAATAAATAAGGCTTCTTCTTATTAGAGCTCAAATATAACTTTTGATCTAGTACTGAGGGAGAATCCTGTCCTTGATTGAAGATGCATTTAGTAAGCTTGTGTTCTTCCATAACTGATTTGTGACAAGCAGATTTATCACCTTATGTTATGTAAGAAGAAAGCTGGCATGTGAGATGCTCCATAAGTTGTAAGGGTAGGAAGGAGACCCCCACACTCCCAGTTCAGCCTCCAAAGTGCCAGATTTTTCTGTGGGAGAATATGCAACATTTGGTTATACACTGATATGAGCTTGCTCCATTTAAATATCAGGTTACATCCAGTCATTCCATTCTCTTAAAATAATGCTGGTTTCAGTGCTGTTCTTGTCAAATGCTCCTACCAGAAAGGTTCTTGCTCTCTGCCAAAGCTTTGGTTTCTGCAGCAGGCCAAGCCCTGGTTTTTCTAACAGCCCTATTTGCTGTGCTATGTCCAGACTTTGTGTTGTTGCGTGGTCCAGATGGCTTCAGGTGGCTTTGATTGGGAGTGTGCAGAGTACACACCACCTGTGTGGCTGGGGACTGGTTTCAGCTGCTCAGTGTGTGCATTACTACAGATCTTCCCTTTGCTGCTCCTCACAGTCACAGAATCACAGAATCATTTATGTTGGAAAAGATCTCCAGGATCATTTTGTTCAACCTTTGATTGAGCTCCACCTTGTCAACCAGACCATGGCACCGGGTGCTATGTCCAGTCATTTCTTGCACACCTCCACTAAGGATGACTCCCCTGCTTCCCTGGGCAGCCCATTTCAATGTTTAGCAGTCCTTTCTGTTAAAAGAAATTCTTCCTGGTGTCCAACCTCAGCCTTCTCTGGTACAGCTTGAGGCCATGTCCTCTTTCCCTCTCACTGGTTGCCTGGGAGAAGAGAGTGACCCTCATCTCTCTACACCCACATTTCAGGTATTTCTAGAGAGTTATAAGGTGTCCCTGAGATGACTCCTCCAGGCAGAACAATCCCAGCTCCCTCAGCTGCTCCTGATAGGACTTACATCTACCCTGAGTGTCTGTCTCCTCCTGGGTCCCTGGAGCTGCCATGGGTTGCACCAGCTGAGACCTCACCTGGTGTGCACTGATTTTGCAAGAGCAGCCCCAGCTGGGATGATGAGCTCTGGCTTTCTATGTGTCTGATACAAGCAGAATAGAACAATTCTATATCTCACCTATAGCAATTGCTTTAGCAAACACCAAAATAGCTCAAAATACTGGAAAAGTTTTACGAGCCTTAAATTGTTTTTATGTATTGAGAAAAGTAGAGAGGCTAAATGCAACCATTCCAGGTAGTTTGATGTCATTCCTAATGTTTTAGCAAATGATGTGATTGCACTGAAAGGCAGAACTACACATTTCAATTACAGTTTCCAAGCTCTAAGTTTTCTAACCTCTTCCAGGATTTGTCCTAAAGGAATTGTGCAGCATTTGTGATTTCTGACACAAACCTGGAAGGGGTTAATCATTCTTGCTGTAAATACCTGAGATTTTAGCAGTTGATAAGTTTCTCACCTATTTCTGAACGCCACTTTGAACTTCAGATTAATAATCTAAACACTAAGGGCTTTAGGAACTCATGATATGATGGGAATGTTTGTACCTATTGTGACTTACTTTTTCATTACCTTGATGGACATTCGAAAATGAATACAGATAAATGATCAGATTAAAAGTGAGTGCAACAGCTAAGCCCTATGTATAGTTGGGGAAGATATAACCCAGGTGTAGAGGTGAATTTATTGGAACATTACAAAGTGCTTTGTTTTTACATCCTCTTTAGTTGCTGGCAGTATTGCAGCTCTCTGCTCCTATTAGCTGTTGTGTCTTGTAATTAATGTAGAAAAGATGCTGGGAAGTACTTGTTACATCTTTAAATTATTCGTTCTGGATTTGCTGTTGTTCCACAGTTTAATCCTGCAAATGCTGAGGGTTTCCAGTAGAGGTCAGGATGACATTGTCAGATATTTTGTGAGTGTGCTGACCTGAATAGGAGCCATCTAAGACTTTCCTTATTCTCACAGGCAAAACGTTTGGGTGGGGTTTGTTTTTTTTTACCTTTTTAATATGCAGATAAAGCACTGTATAATTATTTTGGTTTCCTCTCCAGACTTCATCAACAACTTTGTAAAGTTTGATGGCAAACATATCTAGTCTCTTCAAAAAATGTGATGATTGGGAATAAGGAAAAACAGTGGGAAGGGGTGATGAGCCTGAAGAGCTAATGCTGCTATTGAGGTAAATGTCTGTTACAGTGCAAATGTTAAGACTAGGGGAACTGAGAAATTGATTTAGAATAAATTTAATTTTTATACTGTGTATAAATTTGTGCATAAATATATATATGCACATATTTATATGCATATCACACATACCTACACAGATATATTTATATATATCAGCATACATATATTTTTGTCTAAGACTGTGATACACACACAGCAGCAACACTTAAGCAGCCTTTGCTTTGGCAACTCATCTCTGCTTTTTCATTGTAGCTGCTGTCTCCTGGCTTTAGCAAAAGAACAGATCTGGCTGAAAAAGTAACCTATGGAGCAGAGGGAAAAAGATCTTTTTGGATTTTCTTTTTCACCCACACCAATTACTTGATGGGTTTCGCAGCACAGCCATGCAAATAAACATACTCACCCAGTGCACTGAACTACTAGGGGAACAAGAACTGCCTAAACTGTCTTGGAAACTGGAAAGAGCTGGGAAACACAGTTTGTATTTTAAAATACTACATCCTCCTCTAGACTCTGGAACACAGTTTCCTGACTGGGGTAGATTTTGTGACAGGTTCTATAATGCAGAACCACAAAGTCTGTGTAGCCTTGTGCACAGGCACATCACAGAACTGCTTCACTTCACTGATTTTGCACAGTTCACTGCTGGCTGGCATTGCAATATGTGTTTCTGTTTTCAGGTTTGTGTTGCATTAAGATCTCAGATATACCTACACATGTGGTTATGCATGCACTACACAAAAGGAGTTACCCATGTTGTATTTAATGCCTTCTTGTGCTTACAAAACTGTGCCAGTCAGGCTCCATGTGCTCACTCACTGGCACACTGGTTAGTGGCACATCAGCAATTTGCAGGTTAGTGGCACATCAGCAATTTGCAGGTTTTGCAAAACCGAGGTTCTGCTTCTCTGAATGTGTATAGGGATCAACTCTTGCCATCCAGCCTTCAGTGGGCATCCACTCCAGGTGCACTCATGTCACAACTGTTCAAAGATACTTCAGCATCTGTGTTCCAAAAGAGCTGCAGCAGCCTGTTGTTTGCTGTCCCTTAGACAGAATAGCTTTCTCCACTTTCTGTAGAAACCACTATAAACCACATGGATTTTTATCCAGGCCCCAAAATGCAGTTTGGTTACCTAAACATGACAAGATGATGTTCACTATCTCTGAGTATAGAAAGTGTTATGGAGGAAGATAAATAGCTGAGGATGAGGTGTAATAAGATGACTCTGAAATGAAATCTGCTTTTCCTGATATGTGCTCTAAATGATCTTGCCATTAAAGGTTTTATCAGATCATGACATACTTTCCAAGAGAAGTGGTGAAAGTTCATATTGCTTGTGACATTAATAGCTAGAGTGGAAAAATCACTTTGAATGTATATAGGGAATAAACCAAAAAGTTCAGGGAGACATATTAAGTAGCTCAGTTGGTCTTTTTTTATCTATTTATTGTGACAAAATAAAATAAAATATCATGTTTTATCACTCCTCTTTTAGAAATTATATTTTATCCACATAGATGTTTCATCTTTGAATTGGAAACAAGGATATTTTGAAATCAAGCATTTCTGGACCAAGATGGCAGCAAATGAAATTAAGCAATGCTGTCTTATGTTATCTGCTCTATAATTTATCATAGCAGGCAAGCACAGTTTACAAATTACAAGGTCACCTTAAATTTTAGGGATTTAGGTTTTCTTACCATAAAGGGGGTCTATTTCCTCATAGTGATTCTTACCATTTAAGAAGTCTGCCTACCATGGTGGTGAAAACATACTTATTTTCCCATAAATTCTGAGAGAAGTTCATTGCTGGCATTAAATACCCAAGTAATTGGGTAAGGAAGAGCAGTATTTCTCTTAAACTCGAGGATGTTTGGCCCATTAAGACCAAACTACTTCTTCTGAGATGAAAACTGTCTGGATGCTTGAATCTCAGGTTTATCTTGACTAATCAACTGTTAAAAAAAGTAATTCTGTAGCAGAAATACATAGTAGGCTTTATTTACTTATTTTGTTTAAGTGCAACATTAAGAGAAGAGATGTTTTCAGTAAATAATGCAGTGGTCCTTGGGCTACTTGGGCTTTATAAAGAGTTCTTTCTACCTGAGACATCTTTAGGGTGTTTAGCCCAGCTGCTTTTTAGTTCTTGTCTGTCTCTGCCTGGTGTTTACTCTCAGTACAGGAATACAAAGTGCTCTCAGGTGCTGACAGCTTTTATTCTGTTGGTTTTAAGCAAACTGTGGTCCTGCAGAAGCCTCCCAGCCCCACAGCTCCCCTACTTCCCCGGTAGCTGTTTTCTGTCCCCAGCCTGACTTTAACTTATCTTCTCTTGGGTCTTCTCGCTGGTCACAGTGATTCTGAGAAATGTTAGAAGTCTCTTTTCTCAGCCCGGTGATCGAAGGAGGAGTCAGGGCTCTTCATTTCTCGCTCTCAGGGTTGTTTATTGTATCTTATCTATAAAAGTCTTTCTCCTGTCCTGCTGAGGTCCATCCAGCAGGTCAGTTCCAGACACTCTGCCTGCCCCCGGGGCAGTGTTATGTCTTTATACTAAAAACTGCGTATACAATGTTTACAATTACTTTCCAATACCTATCACCTTTGTTAGACAGTGAGCTTCTACTCTAAACCAATCTGTAAGTGCCAACATTACAGCAGAAGATGGAGGTCAAGAAGAAGAAGAAGAAGAAAGGCTGGACACGCTTAGATCTTTCCATCTTGCCCCTTGAATCTCCATTCTAAAAAAACCCAAAATCTACTTTTTCACCCTGTGATAAATTCACTGTCATTCTACTTAACTGTCATGGCTTGCAGGTCTTCATCTTAGGTTGGCAACTTGCTCCACAGGTCATAATCAAAACCACAGGCATTTTGGGCTCTGTGCCAGGGTCTCTGAGCCCCCTGGCAGGGCTCTTGGCTGCTCAGGACAGCCAGAGGGATGTCTTGGGTTCTGACAGTCTTCCCCATCAATGGCACCCTTCCAGACTGGCAATGCACAGTAGCACTCATCCTGTCTCGTTGCAGGCCCAGCTGGCTCTGAGCAAGGCAGTGCTGATGGTCACAGCACTCTGTCAAGTGGGGTACCAACACTCCAGTCCTTCTTACCTTACTTTTCTTAACTAGCTGCCTTCTGCTATGCTAGAGTACATGGCCTTTTGACTGACTACAAAGCTATCATCCCATTTTGCCATTTGGAGGCCTTCATCTCTTGTAATGCTCCAGGTAAAACATTTTCCATGGTCACTGGCATCATGCACATCTTGTCAGCACCTAGCAGATAAGAAAAAAAGGAAGCATCTCAACTTCAACTTTGCCAGCTTCTAACCTTGCTTGCCAAGTTCTCCTCTTTTCTTGACTCTTGGGTAAGTTTTTTTTTAGTTGGTTGTTGATTTTTTTTGCTTATTTTATGCCAGTAGCTAGAAAACAACTCCCTCTAACTTATAGTTTCAAATTTTTAAAGACAATAAAGGTGAAGCATGCATTTTCCTTCCTGGTCCAAACACAGAGTTAATACTATTAATGAAGAAGATATTAGAGAAATAAAGCACAAAAATATTTTTTCATTCTGGAAAAAAATACCCACTTATTTCTGCAATATCCAAATTACTATTTTCCAGGGTGTGTTTTAGGAATGTTCTCTGCTGAGGAAACACCTTCCATAATTTTAGTTATTGTGGTTATTGCCAAGTAGTAACTCAGCACTGTTTGTCTGCCAATTCAAATTCAAAGATCTGATTTATATTTGATTTTTATTACATATACATTGCAGTCTTACCTCACTTTTCTGAATTCCTTTACAGAGAAGCAACAACATTTACATTCTTATTATTTTTAGTTTGCTTTTGAAATATAAATTGGAAATAACACAGAGCATCAAGTGAACAGACTCAGCTCCTATCCTGTTTTTTTCTGTCCAGATCCCTTATCTGTAATTTTGAATATGGCATTTTATATTTCAGATCCACAAAGTACTCACACATTTACCTCTGATGTCCTAATAGCAGCCACTGAAGTATTTCTAAAGACAGTTTCTTCTCTGTTTCTCAGCTAATGTAGCCTTTCATGAAAGACTAGTCTCTTCTTATCCTGCTTTCAAATTTAGTTTCTTTAGTACATCACATTTTTAATAACCAAAAAGTTATGCATAAATGGCACCATTTTGATAAAAATAATATAGTCTCTATCACTATTTTTAGATCATTGTTTGGTCAACAAATATAAGCTATGTGTATTAAATCTTGAATGGTTGAGTTCATTTTTTTTGGGGAATCATATGAGTGTATAAAAGATTAAATTCTATTGTGTCCAGATCTGCATTGAGCTCTTATTGTGTTTACTGTTGCCCCATTCCATATGCTTTTTATTTATATGCACCTGCCTCCCAGTTAAATCTTCATTAACATCTGCAGAGGCTCAGCTTGCTCTCATCCAACATGAAGGACTAGATGTTTTAAACCATATACATATACATACATACACATTTTTAGCTTACTTTTCTTCTGAACTTCCAAAAGAAGCACAGAATTAATGGAAAACCCAGAAGTGGAAAGAGATGACAATATTAGAAAAACTTTGAGACTCTGAAGTCTTTTTAAGTTTTCCGTGGCTTCTGTTTTATTTGCACTTTTGTTTGGTTTCGTTTTGTTTGGTTTTTGGTTTGTTTTTTTTTTTTTTTTTTTTTGGGTTTTTTTGGTATTCATTGCAAATGTTAATGTGTATGACAATTTTCATTATACAGTATGGGGACTGAATGTTGTCTGGAGTAGTTGGTGTTCTTCCAAAAAAGCTCTGATTTAATAAGTAAATGTCTTCAAAAGTCTCCCAATTGTGGAACTGATTACAATGGGAAGCAAGTGATCCACTTTACTGCTGTGCTGAAGGAAAATAAATTTACCCCTGCCATTGACACCTTAAGTAAATCATGGGTTGTACATGTTGTGTCTGTCTTCAAATGAACTTGCATTGAAACTCTGGCTGTGTAAGAAGATGTAGCAAATGCTCACTGGTATAATGATCGGTCTCTGTTCAGTACTGGAAGCACAGAACTAATGCCTGGAATACAGAGGCTGAATTGTTACTCCTAAGGACAAAAAAGAAAAAGAAGTATAACCATTACTTCAGGTCACCACTAAGGTCACTGACAGCACAGCATGGGGGATTCAAGTGGAGCAGCATGACTGCGACTCGCTCATGGCTGTGAAAGAGGTCTTTAGTCCCCATTGCCACTATGTGATTAAATTGGAAGACAGAATACATTCTTTTGTATTTATTTGCCTTTTTAAAAAGAAAGGAAAAAGAAAATCTGTAAAATGAAATTTGAAAAAAAATGCCTTATAAATAAGCATTGCTGTTGGTCCTACTGATTACTGTTCCATGGAGATTTTGTATGTTAAATTAGTAAATCAGGGGTGAGTGGGTTGGTGGGGAGACCCCTCTGCAATCCATGCACTGCTTGCTTTAATAATTAGATATGGTCCTGTTGTCACACTGGAGTCCAGCTTTTATCATTCTTGGCAGACAGAGCAGAGCAGCACTCTGGCACTTGACCTGCCCATAAAAACTTGAACAGGAAACAGCAATAAATAATCCACTCAAAAGGCCCTTGAGAAAAGCATTGCACTTGATTCCTTATAGGAATTGCATGTTACTCCAGTGAGAAAGTGGGCTCTTTCAAAACACAAGCTTTGTATTTTTAGCATTTCTTAAATTTATTTTTTATCAATAAATGTCCTAATGGTAGCTTGCAATATAATTTTTTTGTGTTTAGAAGATCTGAAGGAGGCTTCAAAGTTGTTTCCAGTTTTATTCCTTTTAAACATAAAAATAAACTTACAGAATATACACACGCATCCAAACAGCATTTCAAAGAAAGAACAAACCAGCCAACATCTTCCTCCAGAGCTGGTCCTGGCTTCTTTCACATGGGGACCCCGATTTTTCTTGTTCTATTTTCCATGACAACCTTCATCCTATGAAGTGACCTTAGAGTTTGACCCCAAATCCCTTACCTCAGTCAGAACACCCCTCCTAACCTGAGGCATGGTCATTGAAATTGGCATGAGGAGCAAAAACTCCTCCAGTTTCTCCAGAAATTTTTTTCCTCAGTTTTTGAGGGAAGTGGATCAGTATTTTATTTCCTACTCTATCTTGAAAGAAAAGACTGATTCTGTTTGTATTTATCACAACCTATTCATAGTCCTTGACAATGTGATCCATTCCACAAATATTTACTTTAATCTCTGGCTTTCCTCATGAAGTAAATTAGAGAACTAACAAATTAAGGAAACATTTGTAGTGGGTTTAGTCACACAGTAATTTTTTTCATGTGTGTACAATAATCTAATTTTTTATGTTCATTTCAGCACCCTGAATGAATCTATACTATGTGTTAAAGAAAAGGAAAATGTTTATTATTTGCTAAGGATAATTTGAGACAACGGGGTTTGGAAAGACTTCTATCAGATTTACCTTTAGTAAATTAAAATTGCAGAGTTGTTGGGATTTTCTATTATTAATTTCACTCATTTAGTCTTTGTTTTCAGCTCTGCTAACTTTTAACTAGACTTAGAAATTTTAGGAAAAAAAAAAACAAGAGAAGTTTGTTCATTTTTTTTAAGGTTTATTTTCAGTGAGATTAAGCTATACTCACTTTTTCCACTCTTAAGAAGCCATAGTCCTGGATTTTCAGCTGTTTAGATGGGCCAGTTTTATTGAAATTATTTTCTCAGCTTGCTGAATATACATGTATTTAAAGATCAGGAAAGTGATTGCTCAAACAAGAAATTCCATGATTTTTTTTTTTTTCAACTTGTCAGGAATGCTATTTTTCAGAAAGAAACAGTACAAGATACAGAGAAGATTGATAAAGTTCTAGATCTTCCAGTCTTGTGTCTGGTCTTGTGTCTGAATTCAAAATTTGCAAAGATCATAAATCTCGTTTTAGAGAGGTACAGAAACCAATGTCTGTACTTGGTTGTACTTTTTTTTGTTCTTTCATTTATTTCTGCCCTTTAGGATCCTAAAAAGCAAGTTGATTGATTCCTGCAGTGTTATAATTTCTTATATGGCACATCTTAAAGGTGACAGTGAGGGCCCCACTCAAATGAGCCTTGAACCATTGCAGGTCTTTGGCTGGCACTGGGCTCCATCTTCTGTCTGTCCTTGCACACCAGGTGAAAACAGGTGCTTGGAACCACAGGATTCCTGGCCTGGCCTGTCCAGGGCCACGAGCTGGACTCGATGATCCTTGTGGGTCCCTTCCAACTCAGCCCATTTTGTGATTATGGGACTCGCATGAATTTGCCCATTTTTCAAAGGGGGAAGCAAGTGGTGCTGGCCAAGTGTGAGCTGGTCTGTGGTCATCTCTTGCACCCTCAGTGAGCAACCTTATCCCAGCCATGTTCCTGCTGAGGTTTGCAGGTAGGGCTGTACTGGTGCACTTAAATATTGCTGTTATGAGCTTCACTGCTCTCTCTTTCCTTTTTTTGTAAGCAGAATATTATGAACAGCTTGAATGCCTTGAAATTCTAGTAATCTGATTTTCAACCAGACTTAAATGCACGACAGATTTGGTAGCGAGGATAGGTAAAACTATTGTATTCTGCCTAGTATATAATTATTAGCATGTTAGTTATCTATTTAATTTTCAAAATTTCCATTAAATATTTAAAATCATTTGTGTCTGTGGCTTTTGCAAACATCCACCCTTGATATATATCTAATTTATTTTTTTGAGAGGTTTACCCTTCTACCAAGTATTTATTAGCCTACATGGAATTCATAGGCTAGTGGAAAACTCATTTATTTATTTACTAATTTTCTTGGTTATTGACTATGCAAAAGTTTCCACTAATGAGAATTCTTCCCTGTCGTGAATCATTAATACATTAAGTACACTTCAGATTCCTCCAGTAATGATACAATGAGAATTGCTTAGCTGATTTAAATGACACAGATGTAGTACTAATTATACATTTTAAATTGGCAACAAACACAATTAATTTACTGATTATCAAAAACAAAAGTAAACTTTTTTTATTATAGTAATTTGCTATAATTTATCACACAGCCATTTTCTTTGTGTAATATTTATGCATTTGACAAACCTACAAAGAGATATGTAATTAGACCTGTTTCATCCATCACTGGCTGCCTTTGAACCAGAGGTTTTACGTGAACAGCTTACAAAGACACTATGAGATTAACCAAATCATAATGGTGCCATCTTTTAAACCAACAAATACTTTTTTTTAGGTAATTTAAGGGAATTATCAAAATTGAATTGTTTCATTTAACTTGGGTTCCTGAAGGTGTTTTACAGAGCTGTTGTTTGGGTGATGTTTTGTTTGGTTGTAGTTTAGCACAACTGTGTTTTTTTGCAATTTCTTTTTTTGTAAAAACTTGAAACAAAATTCATTTATTGGCATTTTTGAAGAGAAAAGCCTCAAACAATACTGCACAGGATAAAAATCTTTATTCCCACAGTAGCAACCACCCCCTCTCTAAATGCTTTGTGCAGGGGAAAGTTTGGAATTATTTGTCCATGGATTTGGGAAGACTGAAATGAGACCAATGTTTTATTTTCACTTAAGGCTAGATTTTGGGCATTAAAAGCCACAAGAATTAGAAATCTCCATATCAAGCCCTGTCATGAAGTCATTTATTTGCCTGTTAAATACTGTCTTTAGAGAGATTCGTCCTGGTGCCTATAGTGCCATGGAAACTTGCCAGATGTATGGCATCATTAAAGTAGTCTTTGAAGTCTATATTAATATAGGATAGGCAGGAATATATTGGAAGAGGTTGTAATTGTTGGCTCTGGCATAATCCTTTACACTTACTGTAGAATCAGGATTAAACCCAACAAACCAGAAACCAAGCCCCCACCTTCCAGATTCCCCCTCCCTAAACCAATAGTTGCAAAACTCCCTCTCATAGATGCTTATTCTGTATTTTCATGTCACTGGTCTTTCTAGAGAAAAGTCACATTTTTATGGATTTAAATGTATTTTAGTTCATTTAAAAATTGTGTATGTTTTCAGGTTGTGACACTGTTGTGGCCAGTTAAGGCTAGAGAAGCAAATTTTACTTGAACATGTGATGTCCTTTGATCTGTGACTTCATCATGCTTGACATCCTTGTTTCATTTGAGAAATATTTTGTTTTCCATTGACTTTTTCTAAGTAAAAAATTTTGCCTTTTGATTTTTCTAGGTGTATGATGGGTGCAAAGGGAGTATGAAATCCCCTATTTGAAATGGAATTTCAAGACAAAAAATTCTACTCATTGTGGGTTTTTTCCACTCTGGAAATTATTATTAATTTATAGGAAATAATAATATACCTAAGTGGAGCATGGGATCTCCTGAAGAGAGCACAGAATTTAGTTTCCTTGGACACCATTAACAGCAGTGCTTGTGATGAAAAGTGCCAACAGCAACAGCAGAGTTCTTGTCCCAGGTGAGCACAGGTGCATTTGAAGGAGATTCATGTCCATTCTCTCTTCTAGAATGTTTATTTGCCCCTTATCATCTGTCTACATCTGGAATCACAGCCACCTGCCAAGAACCACTTTTCCATCTGTTTTCTCTAAGTATTCCTAAAATACCCCCAGACAATGCTTCCCCCCACCAATTTGTCTTACATTTTCAACCATGAATCACCTATTCAGGGAGGAAAAGTATTTATTTCTATTTTATAAAATATCTATTTCTGCAGTTATTTCTTCTTTATTAAATGTGAGCTTGGTGATGAACACTTCCACAATATGTTTTCTTCCTAATTTTAATTTTTTTGTCCTTCCTTCTTTTTGTGGTTTTTTTTTTTTTTTTTTTTTTTTTTTGTTTTTTTTTTTTTTTCAGAAGGGAATATGTGTAATGGCAGGTGTACAGGTGTGAACATGTAGTTATGTAGTTATCTGGAAACAATTAAAATTCCCTTTTAAAAGTAGAAAACAGAAATTTCATTATGTAATATAATTTCACTGTGCTGGGCCTTTAAAAAGAAATATGCAGTTGTTCTTGAACTGTTAAACTATATGTGTCACCAATTTATCCTGTTAGCAAAAGGATCTCATGTGTCACTTGGCAAAATGACAGCTTTCTTTCCCAGTCTATTGTATAATTGTGTTTTGTTAGCTGTTTTTGTTTTATAAATACTGTGCTAAAGGGATCTCTGAAGATCAAGATTTTTGATGCAGTATTTGTCTTTGCTGTTCTTTGATGTTGACCTTCCCCCACTCCCCTCACAGCAACAAGCACAATATTTTGTTCTCAAAAAGTTACCTAATCTATATCAGGAAAAAAAGCATTTATTTTCACATCAGAGTTATTGCAAGCAGGCCAAATCCATTCCAGCAGATTCCTCACTGGAACTCTCCTGAAATAATTTTCCCAGAAAAAAATAGGCTCATGAAAATTTTATTTACTTGAAAATCTGCAAAGAGGCTCCAGTGCTCTCATTCTTCCTATGTTTGACTACACAAGCTTGGAACTCTGGCATTACTATTTGTTATTTTTCTTCCTGACAATCTCCCCTTCTAGCAAAAGCAGTGACACAGTCTCTGCCTGTACATTTAGAATAAGAAGTTTCTCCTGTAATATTTAATTGAAATCCTTCTTTATTGAAATAAAATTGAGTTAGTTCTTATCCTATCTTTTGGTAGTTATGGAAAGAAATTATTTGTTGCTTGCGTTACAACAAATTCTAGATATTGTTCTTAAACACTGTTTTTAAGTCCTTCCTTCTCTTTATCTTGTCCTCATTACACTGAAGATATCCAGTTGCCTTAGCCTGTTTTCTGAAATTAGTGTGAAATCTAATCCTGCTCTTGAGGTTTCCTGCAACCCCTACCAGCTCAGTGATAGCCAGAACTGTGGTAACATATTTTCTATCCAAGTTGTTAATGAAAATATTTAAAGTTTATCAGATTTTTGCCAAGACCTTGCATGGTGCAACCTGCAGGTTTGGCAGTGAACCATTTCTTCGGGTGCTGCCCTTCAGATTGCAGTTCATGGCATAGCTGTTCTAATGGCTCAGAATTAGATGCATGTATATTCTGTTTTGAGGCTTATACCTAAGCAGATGAGCTGTAATCCTCCAACCTTTTCTGCCGGCAGTGCCTGAGCATACTGAGCTGGAGGAAACTTCTGGAGGGGGAGCAAGCACAGAACTGTTCCTCAGAGATGTGCCATAACAGGTGCAGGAGAAACCTGTTCTCCGGTCTAGCTTCCCACTGTGACAACTTTCTCTGGTTTCATGGGTTGCAAAAACTTCATACCTAGTCTCTCCTGGGTCCTTAGGAAAGTGGCATTTGGTGGCTGGAGGTTGTCAGCCCTGTCTATTATTGTATTTATACACTAAGAGGAACTGTTGTGAGCTTTAGAAATTAGTTCTTTCTAGAAATAACTATAGAAATTAGTTATTCTCTATGTTGTAGACATAGAGATTTTTTTAGATTTTTCTGGCTACACCAAATGTAGTCTTCTGTAGAAAGATTCTCCAAAGCTTTGATCATATCCAGAGCCTGGTGTGGGATATAAAGCCCTGAGGAGTTAGGGAGAAACCCTTCCACAAAGTTCCTGTGGCCTGGAAACATGCTCTGCGCTGTCCCATCCCAGTGGGACAGAGAGGGAGCTGGGGCATCATTCTCCAGCCTTCCTGCTTAGTGGATACCAGTGGATGACTTTGGCAGTCAGGATAACTTCCTGTTATTGAGTCAATGTTTAGGCTATCTTTAACACATTGATGATAAATCAGAATGTGAAATTATATTCTAATTATAGAATTAGACATTTGCAGCTGTCCTGGTGTCTTCATGGTTACAATATTAGTTTCAAACCACTCAACCAAAAATGCTTGACCTGATGAGAGCTTGTGTTCCCTCAAATAAACTATAATTTATAAAAGAATATATTCTCAGCACATTTGAAAACTAAATAATCAAAATTACCTGAGCATAGGAAATTTATAGTCTGGCTTAGCTGTTGCCTTCTGGAATCTGGGTTTGCAACCTGATAGATTTTATAGCTCAGTGGACTCACTGATATAATGACATGGCCTTTTAGAATTGCCAGCTGTACAACTAATTTTGGCTGGAGGAGTGGCCAGATGTATTCCTCACTGTCCTCAGTCTGAACTGGGTTAGTAGGGACTATAAATAGCTTCATAAATAATTTACTATGTCTACATTTTTGCTCTGATGTAAAAGATGGGAGGATAGATTGTCAGGTTCCTTGTGAGTAACACAAAACAGGGTCAATAAAAAAAATACCCTTTCTTTAAATAAGTCAATTTTCTAATATTTCTATAATATTTCCCCTTTGGGCTGGGTAATGTTTGGTAATAGCACCATTCCCCTCTTCAGCTGATGTAGGTGCTGTAAAAATGGCCATAAAGAATGATCGTTCCTGTTCACTTTAGCCAAGAAAAGACTTTTTTACTGAGAAGATGAACACTGGAAGTATCTTTGTTCAAATAAAAAGGGAGTATTTCATATTTCTTACTTTTTTATCTGCTGATCTGAGTAGGAACCTCTGTTCCAGATTTAAATGCTGGCTTTCAGCTGAAGAGAGATGTGTCTATGTTCTCAATCCAAGTGCCTCCACCTGCCTTTACCCAAGATTATTCCAGGTATGCCATTTAACTTTGTCTCTAAGGTTGTTCATTGGCAACTTATGGAACAGAAGGCAATATAGAAATAAAAAAATAATCTATTTTCATTTGTGTCCCATGACTGCAAGAAAGAAGAATTTACGTTGGTTTGAGTCAGGGTGTCTTTTTCTCACAATGTTAAAAAACCCCCAAAGTAAAAACAGATAAACAAACAAAAAAAACCCCAATCAGAAACAGGAAAAAGAAAAAAATTTACCCACAGAAAGTGTCTTTCTGCTATTCTGGCTATTGAGCCGGAAAATTTAAGTGGTAATCTACTTGCTTTTAATTTTATTATTTCTTTCAAATAAAGCTAGCTTGCTTGTGCTCATATTTACTTGTTTTAGGGAAATATATTTTCAGCTTTTGTTACTAGAAAAATCTGTAGCAATTAGTGACATAGGGTTCCTGATCTCAGTTTTGACTATAGCAAACCTGAACACTGTTCTCTCCTTTCACAAATCAAGGAAGCCTTTGTGCTCATATTGAAGTTTTACTGTAGTAAAGAAAGTTTAAGCATCTTCTCAAAATGTGGTATAAGGGAAATTGCCTTACTAATTTATAAATGCAGCCCTTAATTTCCAGTGTGCAACAGCCTGTCCTAGTTATTATTCAGAGCAAAGATGGAATCTGTGACAGGTACAGGCCAAAAAATCTGATTTTCTTTCATTCAAGAAACCATTTGGCTATGCCATATCTATAATGAACTGGATTCATGTTCCTTGGTTTTGCTCCTGGAGAGAAATCAAAATTGTCTTTTTAAACAGACTCCTTGCCTGCTCTGCAATTCTTAGAGAAGGCCAAACCCCCCAGACAATTATCTTTGTTTTCCCTCCCTGCAGGCTTTGCTGGTCTGTGTCATGGGTGTAACATGTGGATAAAAGTTATCCCACATTTCCATTGTATTTGAATATTTTTTATGTGTTAAAAGCACTCTCTCCTGCTCCAGTCAAAAGTGTTGAGGAGGAAGGGAAACCTAAAAATCTTTTAGGGTCTTTTTCAATGAAACAATTCTCATATCTATATATTTGCACCTCCCATAGTTTTTTATTTGAGTTTTTGTAAAGTTTCACTTATTTCAGATAGTTTAGATTCAAACTAGGAGCACCCAATATCCAGGGGCCTCTGATGGATGACTGAAACTGAGTAGTGAATATATTTAATTTGTAGCTCTGTCAATGTAAGTTTTTCTTTGGAGATCTGTGATCGGATTTCAAATGGAGGAAAATAGAACTTCTAAAATTTCCTATGTAAAAGACTCCATGTACTTTTCCTTTTTAAAGACAGTCTTTTGTCACTCAGACTTGATTTCCTTTATGCTAGTTATTTTTCTTAATGTTCTGCCACTAAGAGAGGCTGATGTGTTTGAACATCCTTGGATTAGTCCAATAAAATATAACAGATTAATTTCTAGAGTTTCATATAATTAACCATGAGTATTATCTGGTTTTGGGTAATTTTTCAGCTGAAATTTCATTCAACTTCATTGAATTTATTTCAACTGAAATAACTTGGTTAAAGCTGACAGTTTAAAAGCCTGGTTTTTCAGATTCAACTCTTTTACTATACCTTAAAATACCCAAACAAACAGTGAAAAGAAAGAAAACAAGTACAGGTCTGATTCTTGTGCTTCATTTTTTAGTACAGGGGACGAAGACTGACAGCAGGTATTAGACTGGACATCATATGGATATTTCTTCCATCAGGTTGCACTAGGAATAGGAATGAAGAAAATACTGGGATAGTCTAGAAGGTTTATATTTGAATATTTAGGTGCTAAAAATATCTTAAAATAGTTTGGATTAGATATATTCAATAGGACTGACAGGACTCCTGAAAATACCTCTGAACATTGCTTTGCTGATTGGCAGTGCCTTTTCAACTGTTTATTTTACTTCTCTTTGAGAGATTTGTGCAGCTGGGGATAGAAAAGGAGGTTAAGGGATTGTTGCAGATGTCTTGTCTCAAACCTATATTCTGTCAAACAATAGCTGAAACTTCTTTAGTGTTCCCTGGGGCTAAAATTTGCAAAGAGCTCTCTGAGCAAGCAAAACTTCACCAGTGTCAGAGCTCAAACTATTCTAACACTCTCAGTTGTTTCCAAACATGTGGAAATGTCTTGAGTGATAGAACTAAAGCATCAGATCTAGGCTTGTAATTTTTTCCCTAAGTAATATAAGTAGAACACATATGTATTTTGCACACAATGGATAAACACTGTATTTTATGTAGGCTGATCTATGTGTTCTTTGCTTGCAAACTCACCAGCTCTCAAGAAACAGATGCATGTTTATCTTACAGCTATGGTGACTGTTAAATAAAGGAATAGGAAACAGCTTTTCTATGAATCAGATGAGAAATCAGCAGAGATTTTATAAATACAGATGTAATTAGTATATGAAGAATTTCATAGCCACAGCAAGGGAAGTTTTCCGTCCATCGGGTACAGCTAATTCCTACAAGACTAGATAAAATGTGAACAAGCTCTGGTGACATACAAATCCTCAAGGATTTTACAAACTGTCCCATATCTTTTGTCACTACTGATCAGAGTTCTAAAATAGAGTCAGAATAAAGGGAATTTAGGAGGGGACCTTACTGTATTTTCTATGATAAAACAGTTTTAAAATAAGATAGGCAAGTGCAGTCAACATTTCAAAATTGAAAAAAGAGGACTTTGTTCTTTCTGAAGAAGTTTTCAATCTCTGGTAGTGGACTGGCAGGTGTTAGTGAAGCATGAGCCAGTGTCAGATAGACTTTTCATTAAATGACATTAACATACTTATTTCCTATCTCTGGCATGAAGCAGTCAACTTAATTTTGTAGAATAAGATGGAAAAAATGATTATCAGTAGGGACAATTCTCATTTAGGAATTCACTATTGGTCAGCAGCTTATGAAGGGGAAGTTACAACACAGTTCTTAAAATCTTCTACAAATGGTTGCTGGTTACAAAAATAAAAATAAATAACTAATCTAAAATGTATTAAGTAGCCCTATATTGGAAATTAGGACTTGAAACTAAATAATGAAAACACCGAGGAAAGAGAAACTCTTCATAGAAGGACATCAGCATTTGAGGAGTGCAAATGCCTATTTTTGTAGTTCTTCAGGAAGTGTTGTGAGAACAGTAAAAAAAAAAAAAGAAAAGGGGGGAATAAAAAGAAATAAGATGGAGCAATGTATGAAGAGAATGAGAGCAATGTACATGTCAACTAGGGTCCAGACTATGTGTACTTGGGTTTCTGGTTGGTGTTTCCTGGTTGTTTGGGTTGTTCTGGTTTTTTGTGTTGATGTTCTTAAAGTTTTTGTTTATTTGTTTTGATTGTTTGTGGGATTTCTCTTTTAGAAAAAAATACAGGATTTACTGAAATTAACTTGCCCATTTAGGAAGTACTTGGAATATAAACTGAAACATTTTCTGAACATGGATTTTAATGGATTTACATGGGTTATGGAAAGCAAAGCTCTAATGAGCTTTTTCCAACACAGAATGAGTGGTGGAGATAAAAAGGATGGGGAAGATATGAAAGCTCATAGATCCAAGTTTTCTGTTCAGTCCTAATAAATACAAGTCTGAGATTGAAAGAGTGATTTTTTAGCATTTTTGGTATTCAGAGCCTTCTAGGCCTCTTAAAAAGACAAACCAATTGGAAAATGGTGATTTGACTGAGACAGGCATTATTTGGAAATGAGCTTAGGATATTTTTATTTACTTTTTCAATTTATCTTTATTGCTTTAAAACAATAGCAAACTCACAAAAAAGCAATTTTCTGAGGCGTATGTAATTCTCCACCTGGAGAAAAACATAATTTATCCTTTAATTCTTTCTGCGGTATTGCTCATAGATCGATTCTCTCTCTTTGTATGAAACTTTGCTGATGTTGTTGGTTTCTTTATAATACACTTTACAGCAGTATTTGATATTACTTCTGTCTGGTGAATTTGTCCTGAGCTCAGAATTGTGCTGCAGTCTTTAAACTGGTCTAGCAGCAGTGGTATGGACATCAATTGTCATGAAATGAAGTCTAACTTGTGCTGCTTGTAGTTTAACCTTCTCCATTTCTTTCCATTTTCAGGGGCTTGGTTCCACCTTCCATTGCTCTTTATTTTTTAATTAACTTTTTATATTTCTGCAGTACCCAGAGGCCAAGGTCCTGTTGTGTACAGGGTCCTGGATAAACACAGAGTTGATCACTGAACTTTGTGGAGCTGCAGAGTGTGTTATCAGTCCATGAGGAAAATGGAGTCCACAAGCATGACGGTGGTCACAGGGGTCTTCAGGTGAGGGAAGAGACGAGAATGTTGACTCCGTGTTCAGAAGGTTTGATTTATTATTTTATTATATACATTACATTATAACTATACTAAAGATAATAGAAGGAAAAGTTTTATCTCAGAAGGCTAGCTAAGCTAAGAATAGAAAGGAATGAATAATAAAGGTTTGTGTCTCAGACAGAGAGTCCAAGCTAACTGGGCTGTGATTGGCCATCAATTATACATCCAAGATGGGCCAATCCCAGATCCACCTGTTGCATTCCACAGCAGCAGATAACCATTGTTTACATTTTGTTCCTGAGGCCTCTCAGATTCTCAGGAAGAAAAATCCTAAGGAAAGGATTTTTAATGAAAAGATGCCTGCAACACACAAGTTTAAAACAAGTTTTGCATTTCCTTTAATTTCAATCCTTTCCTCCCTCTTCTCTGGAAGGCTGAATTCCATGCAGCTTTCATTTTCATTTGGAGTATTTTTCCCTTTTTTTTTCCTTTACATCCTCTTGCTGTGCCCCACTGCAGCCCATGAGCTCCACTGGCACAGAGTGAGGGAGCTGTTCTGCCTCTCCTTTCTTGCTGAGGCTTGTTCTCCCAGCTGGGTACCTCTCTTCCTATCTGAAAACCTTTTTCTCGTTTCCAGCTCTGTCCAGAAGATTTGATTAGCAGATGTGTGCACTTGTTTTCACTCATCTAGCTGCATTAATGGATGTGAAGCAGTGACCTCAACAGGTTTACAAGTAAAATGTTGTTCTTTGGTAGCAGCAGGGTACTGGGAAAAGGAAGGAAGTATTGTTCATTTGCTCTGTCCTGAGTGCGCAGAGTTACTTGGGACAAAACAATCACAATCCCTCTCTTTGTGGTGATCTTATGAAATGGTTGGATATGCTTTTTTATTAACCTTCTAATATCATGACTGGCAGGTACAACCATTTGCAGACAATATGGTTCACCCAGCACTTTACTGGCACATTTGTGCTACACTATGATATGAGTAATATGGTGGATAAAGGCAATTATTATTGCAGCACAAGATAGATCTAGGTTAGGGTTTTTGCCTTTCATTTCCATTTTAAGTGAAAGCAATTCTGGCTCCCTATTAGACCGTCCATGTCAGGAAAAGTCGAGCGTTACACCTTCTCATCATATTTCCTGGTTTGCTAGAGTGTTATAATGAAAACTCTCAGAAGTTAATGCAGCACTTGAAATTGTGACACTATTCAGAGTTCAAAAAATAATAAAGAATCGTGTTCCAATGATGGGTGTCATCTGTTATCAACAGCACAATAAAAATGTAGCAACAAGAATAGTGACACTATCCATGTACTTTGCACGTCACTTCAGCTGGTTTGAGTTACTTTCAACTCTTATGTAAAGGATTTAATAGGTGAAAGCATTTTGCTGCTTGTGGTATTTGTTAGAAATGTAATCTGAACTGCTTCAATGGAGGAACACCTGATCAAATTTTCAGTGACAAGAGACCAACTGTTTCAGTTTTTAAGTTGGCGTTGACTTATCAGCATGAGAAAACAAAGATGAAGTAATCCCTCGTTGGGTGTTCACAAACAGCAGGGTGTAGCTTTCCAAACAGTGGCAGGGCGATGGGATGTGACACTTGAGAGGGTATGGTTTCTGGCCATGGGAGACAGGAGGTGCTCTGAGGCTGGGCTGTGTTAATTTCCACACCAAAAGGCTGCACAGCGTTCCTTTGGAGATGCGTGCATAAGACAACAGATGACATATATACCACACACGTCATCTGACAATAATTAAGGGAACTTGTTCACTTTTTTGTGTCAAGGTTTTGCAAGATTTGAATGCTATCCATTGCTTTATTTGCATTTATCATGTGGAGTTGCTCTGTTTTCCTAAACATAGCAAAAATTTATCACATAAGGGAGCTTTCTTGACTGGTTTTAACCAGGCACGCTTGGGTTTGAAGTATGACTTGATGTCTGGTACTAAGTATTGGAAGGGAGGTGTAAAATTGCCTTTCTCCTTTACCCACCTTTCACAGTAAAACAAGAAGAGTTTCTGGTACATTGAGTGCAGTGTGTAGGAGGAAAGGAGAAAATCAAGCAGCTGGAGTGCTTCTTGGGGAAAAAAAGTTACTACTTCAGGTTCCAGAATTTGAGACAATATTCCTTGCATTTGAAAGATCGTATACAGGAACAATCTGGGATCAATCATGTTGAAACATTATTTTTTATTCATGTGCTTCTGAAGCAAATCTTATCATTTACTGTCTCAGTGTCCATGCATAACACACATGGGAAAACATGTACCTTCTCCTGACAGCAATACCCACTGGAGCTTTTTCAGTCCAACTCTAATCTTTTCCTTGCACATAAACGAATGTGCTTCTTGTTGCTGTGTATAAATATTATCATTCCTGATATTTTTATCTGGAAGTACATTGAATCTTAGTCCTGGAACTAAATATTCTGCATCATCTGCTGTGAGATGAGAGATATTTGTGGAAATTACTAGTTTTGGTTTACTGCAACAACAACAAAAATCCAAAACAAAAACAAAATACACAAACAAACCAATCACAAAACCAAAACCACTCAAAAACCAAACAAACAAAAAAGAAAACACAAAACAAAACAACAACAACAACAAAAAAGCAGTAAAAAAACCCCATAAATCCTGCAATCCTCAGTGGATTTAGCATTTATTATTAGTTGGAAAGTGTCTCCGTATAAATGCTCACAAAACCTGCAGGAAAAACAAGGCACTAGGAAGCATCAGTGGTATCAGTATCACTTATATAATGCTACTGTGATATAGCCTGTCAAAGGCCATGGGATGTCTTTTTTGAATTAATGGAATAACTATGGAATAGTTATATCAAGCAGGGTGAAATCTTCTCATTTCTGGAAAATCAAGTTTTGTCATCCCAAGTTAGAGACCAGAATCAAACCTCTTCAGCGTCTGAAAAAGCAGAGTTAAAATAGAAAAGATGAAAACAGAGGGCCAAGTGGATCAGAGCCCTTGAGAATTTTGTTTCCCTTCATTGCAAGAGAGAGAACATATTCAAATCTCTGTGTTGCTTATATGGAAATAAAGTATGTGCTGTGTTTCTCATCATTATATTTTAACAGAATGTGTATGGAAGGCTTGTGTTGATTTAGGCAGTAAGAGAAATCCTCTTTGACCATGGGACAATTCTCAGTACTGTTCTGCCAAACAGAAAAAGACCCTGGTACCGGATAATATCTTTCCTAGGTGATTATCCTTAAAAGTGTGAGGATCTTTAATGTCAATCTTGTCTAAGGGAGGAAAAAAGAGCTGCAGTGTCAGCATTTGGGACAGAGAACAGGCAGCACAACCAATTCCATGTCATTCCGTGAAGTACTGAAGCCCATATAAAGGGTTCACTTAGTGCAGCAAGCCTTAGGCTCAGACATTGCGCAGCAACACTGCACACATTGGTTTAATGCTCTGATTTTAACTTGGAGTGATGTATTCAGCCCATTTTTACTTGGAATGATGTGTTTCATCTCCACAGCCCATTTGTACATCTCATGTGCATCTTGTTTGTTTGGTCTTTACTTAAGGGTTCTTTATGTGTTCATATTGTCTGTGTGGATTTCATATCTGAAAGCCTATTTTTTTTTGCAGAGGCAGTACTCCAGATATATTAATCCTTAGGCAAAATTGTTATAAGATGTGGATATTCATGTCATATATGTACTGAAGATTACTAGTTTTTTTTTTTTTTTCCTGTACTAAATTGGAAACTGGTGCCTTGAATAGAGGTAGAAGTAGAATTCTTAGCATAAAACTCCTTGTTAATTAAGATTTTTTTTAACAAATTACTGGCTAAAATGTCAATTGTGAAGTGTTGAAAAGAATACAAATAATAGGAGTTTTTTTCCCTGAATTTTCTGGATTTTTATGAGATGTTTCATCATTTTTTCCTCAGAAGTTAGGAAGATATGAGTGTTATAATTGGTGGGAAATGAATTTTAATCCTACCATATTAAGTTCTCTGGTTTTTTTGCTTGCTTCAGTGTTCTGGACAGGCTGACACATATTGGCACGTGAAATATGGGCATGTTGCACATATTTCTATGCCTGCATTTTGCCAAGTGTACAATGATGGCATGAAATGACATGTGAATACACCTCAGAGTCCAGCAGGACAGGTAGCATTGCCATCATATCTGAATCTCTGTCCTGCCACTGCTTCTTTTTAAGCCTTTTCCTAACCTCCCTGGCTGGAGACATAGGGGTAAAAACAAATCCAGAGCAGTTCAGTGCTCCTCCCAACACTGAGATGCATGTTTTCAGTGTTGTGTGGCTAAATCCCTAAACATCCCCCACTGATACTAATGGGAATCCCACAGTGAAATCCCTGAATGTTTCCTTGAGCATGTGTTCATTAGGACCTCTTCTCCTTCCCTCTCTCCTGTTTGAAATAGAGGGCCAAGAGGTCTCTTGAAGCACAGCAAATGAACAAGGCAAGAGTTAATACAGACACTGCCTTCTGAGTGACATAACTGTGCAATTATGAAAGTCCTTGTAGAAACATCATTCCTTTCATGTCAGTCTATAACTTAAAGAACTGTTTAAGTTCTTAAGGCAAAAAAAAAGAGCATTTCTTATGTGTCTTGTGTGTTATATGTGAGGATCATGGTGTACTAATTTTGTCAATGACAGACTTGCCAAGGATTTCAGAATCTCCTAGGTGTGTTAAATGAAGGACCAGGCTGTGATGCAGACTGGGACAATGAACATTGTGAGGAAGGTTGCTGTTATGCAGAGAGCACAGTTTGACTTGGGAACAATCCAAATCCTTCCTCTAACTATCAATAGATTTCAAACAGCAGCTTGTGCTGAATACACACTTATTTATACTGGGAAACCTATAATTTATTAATCCTAGCTATTAAAGTAGTACATAGGGTCCTTTGATTGATGCCTTGTGCTGATTCCTAAGAATTATGCAAAGAAAGAACACCTATTATAATAGGTATGAAAATTTTTGTCCTTGTTATCAAGGAAGAGTTTAGGTGTCCTCATCTGGATATTCCCATGGCTACATATGTGGCTGTGAGATGGTCAGCATTTTTTGTCCATTGCCACTTAAAGTAGGCATTATTTTAGCTGCTATTCCTTTCCTCAGGCAGCACATTCGTTTGAAGGAGTCAGAAGTCTGTGGAGCTTGTCCATGCACAGAATTTTGGGCCCAGGGAGAGGAGCTGCTGACTGTTCTAGTGTTTCTGCTTTCAAAGGAATGTCTCTGTTCCTGTGTTGCAGATTTGTAACTGGAGGTTCCAACCTCTTAGATCACCTCAGGTACTGACTGCCAGAGAAGCCAAAGGCAGCAAGGTTTTGAGCTGTTGTCAGTTTTATTTTCTACATCATCAGGTTTGTGGAGGTGGAACAGCAGCAAGGGTTTCTTGTACCTGTGTGCACATGGATTTTAACTACAGGACAGAAAAAGGTCTTTATGTGTTTTGGCTTGAAGGCTGGCTGAGGATATCTGCCTGTGGAAAACTGAGTCACTGTAGGGAAAACTGTGCTTGGGGTAAAATGCCATGTGCACTGTAGTTACTTCACAGGAGTGCCTCTTCTTCTTCTTCAGGTTTCTTCTTTTAATGGGCAAGCTGTGAATACTCTGCATGTGCTCAGTTAAACACAGAGCCAGTTGAGGACAAATGGACGTGAACTGCTGGGACCCTTCAGTGCAGAGAACAGGAACAGTGTACACTGGGTACAGGTGTCCATGGCCTGGCTGGGCAGCAGTTCCAGCCATCCCAGCAGCACAGCTGAGCCCCATGGCCATGGTGTGGTGCCTCAGGGACAACCTGGGTAAGGAACTGTTGTCATCTTATTGCAAAAGTTCCTTATGTTCTTGGTGATGTCTCATGGGCATCTCCTCACAGCATTGACTCCTTCACAGCACAGCCAACAAACTCCAACTCCCTTCTCACTCAGCTAACCCACTCTTTTGTAGCACTCATCTTATTGGACACAGCCTTTAGATTGTTCATACAGGAGCAAATCTATCCTGAAGGGCGGCAGCCTGGGAAAATGACCTCAACGGAACAGGGGAATGGGAAGAGTGTGAGGTGGAAGGACTGACCAGAATCCCTATTCCTCATCTCCTCGATGCACTGGGGATTGGCAGTGACTTAAATTTTCTCCAAGCCAACTCTGTTTTTCCAGTGGCGAGAATTGGTGAGTGATCTGTCTTTATCTTGACCCGTAAACTTTTGCATGCTATTTTTTCTCTCTTGACTGTTCCATGACCAGTTTTGTTAGAAAGGTGAGGTAAATTCTGAGGATAGCATTCAGTATTTTAAAACTTTAAATTTTAAACACTGGTAGGTATCCATTCCTTTTCCCTTTGTTGGGCAGTCACCACAGAGGACTCATGGTCCCCCCAGCTTGGGAGGCCAGGGGGCATTAAGTTTATTAATACTGAACACAGACCACCAAACCCTACTGTGTTTGCTGGCTTGTAAGGTGCAATGCTTGTGTTATTTTCTAATGGATGGATGTTTTCTGTGTTTCAAGGAAGGTGGTGGAACTTCAGTGTGTAACAGCAGGTCAGAGGTACCTGTCAGCAGCTGTCCTTCATTGTTTTGCTGCTTTCATCAGTGGCCCCAGTAGCCCAGACTGACATTGCCTCCCTGAGAGAGTTCACATGTGGTCTGAGAGGGCTGTCATCTTGCTTTTGACATCTTGTCCTTAGTGTTTAGACATCTTGTGCTTAAAGGGCTTCCTAACTCTGAGTTTTATTTCAAATACAGTGTTTGTTTTCTGTATTTGAGGAGAATTAACCTGAGGTTACAAAACAGTTGTCAAATAAGAGGAGTTACAGCTGCATAGCATGGGCTTTGTGTTTAGCTGCTATGATGTGCTGAAAGATTACTCAACATATGCTCCATTAAAGGTAGACTCTTAAGTTCAGTATAGATTAAGAAATTAATTAGATTAAGAAATTAATTAGATTAAGAAAGTGTGTTCTAGGTGCATATTTTTAATATGACAAAAATCCTCCTTGATGCAGATGGGTATATTCAGTCCTCTGCACAGCCATGCCACCTCCTTAGTAATAAAGAGGAAAATACAATGGAAAATTATTACCTTTGTCTCTGGGTCGTGGTAATTCAAATATTCAACAGTATCATAGCCTTTCCCAGCCTTCAGATAAAGCCACTTTATCTTGAGATTAAACTAGATGTGAAAGTAGTCCATCATATAGTATGGGGTTGCTTTGGAACTTGCACCAAATGATAAACCCCAGAGTATTTGCTCTTGAAAATGACCATTTATTGAGGTTTACTTATTGCATGTGCAATAAAAAGGACAAAAACTATGTCAAAATCTGCAGTTTGGTTCAGCAAACTCAGTTACAGCCACAGCTTATGGTTGTCTATGAAGGCTGAACATACAACAGGTCAAACACAGCTCATGTAGCATCACCCAGAGTATCCTGCTCCCAAATAAACAGAAGACAATAAGTGAAATGAGGTTTATGGTGGGGTGGGGTACTGGCAGGTAGAAGTGCTTACAGCACCAGAGCCACTGTGGAGAAATAGACTCTTAATCGTGTGTTTACATGCTTCTACAATCAGTTTAATTAAATTACTGTCACAAGCGTATCATTCAATTTTAGCTCTTTAGGAGGACTAAGTACAGCCTGAGGAAAGGATGAATTCTGAATAAGAGGAAGATGCAACCAAGTAGGAAATTAGGGTTAACATAACCCTAAGATAAGTTTCTTCAGAGGTAAATGAAGATGAGTTTTTCTCTAGAACAGAACATGCTTTTAAGTGACAAGGACTTTAGGCAAATATTTTTATGCGTTTTTAGAATAGATTCATGAAAAAAATCCTGAATGTGTTTCTTCAGTGACACTTAACAGGCTCAGTCATCTTTACATCCATTAATTTAAATAATAAATGAATAAAAATATTTTAAAATTAGGAAAATTCTCCAAATAAAATACTAAATACTGTATGCACACAGGTTATGAATCTACCCCAAAATAACATGTTTTTACCTATTTTATTAATCAAGTTTTTAAAAGCATAGGCTCTGTATTTATTATGTGTAGCCCAAAAAATTTCCAGGAAAATCTAAATTAAAAAATGGGATAAAAAATGCTGTCACAATTTCCATGTGGGAGTGTTTGGCTGAATATTGCCATGAAAGATGTAATAGTGTAAATCCTTGAGTGAAGAATTTTAATCTGTTTTTCTCTATTGGTGCGCTAATACCAGAGTAGTTTACAGCTAAACTGGCTAGGCTCTGGCCAATGAATTTCCAAGTCTTTAGCACTTCTTGTGATCCAGATATTAAATCATAAATAACTTTTCTTACTGAAATTTTTTTACAAACTTGTTATTTTACATCAACCTATTACTATTCTCATGTTGCCCCAAATTTAAGTACTAATCTTAAATGCTACATTTTTTACCTCTGAAGCTGTTGTTGCTTTTCCACTGAAGGTTACAAGCCCAAGCCTGGAAAACTCTATTTCATCATCAGAGCATTTGGGATTGTTGGAGTTACTAAAACGAAAAAGATCAGGTC
Source organism: Ammospiza caudacuta (assembly GCF_027887145.1). NCBI lineage: Eukaryota > Metazoa > Chordata > Aves > Passeriformes > Passerellidae > Ammospiza > Ammospiza caudacuta. The sequence continues at coordinate 11,545,263 of NC_080594.1, forward strand.
AATATTTGTATCAGGCCCCCTTATGAAAGCAAAATATTTGACATCTGCATGGTATTAAGGCAGTCCAGTTAATGGGAGCTCCTGCAGTGTGTCAGTGAGCTGCAGGTTTCTGGCAGTTCTGCAAGTCAGACTACCTGCTTATTCAGGCTCTAAAATTTCAGTTCTGTGGTAATTTTGGGAGTGAAGCCCATAGCATGGCCAGAGTCTAAACATGATGTCAGAGCCTGAGCATTGCTTGAAAATTTGGGCCATAATTCAGAAGCAGGAAGACGTAGCAAGTAAATACACCAAATATCATCATAATTAATACTGTTGACATAGCACTGTGTATTCTGGGAATTTGAAAGAGCTTGAACAAAGGGCTGAGGCTAATAGCATTACATGCAATGAAAACGCAGAGCAAAAGGTGATCATTTGTAAAGAAAACAGTAATTGAAATTATAGAAGAGAGTGGAAAACTGATGTGACAGGTGTTGCTTTTTTAGAATAAGAAACCTTATTCTGAATATAGATGTATTTTTAAAGTATTGTCAAATTTCATTTTATGCCAGATATAACAAATCAGATAATATTTTTGCTGAAATTTCTTAATTTTTACTGTTGTTTTCTCTGCTGGAATGAGTTTTAAAAAATTCATTACAGTAAAGATTATTAAATAAGACAAAAACCTGCCCATGTTTAGAGGTACGTGATTTCATTTCTTTTCAATAGAGCACTTGAAATTTGTCAGGTTCACTGCTACAAACAAGAAACAGAATCATTTTTCTCTCTCAGTGAGCACAGAACACAAAATTACATGTTTTCTTTAGGAAACCTGCCTCAAATTCTTTCATAAATACTTGAAGTTTTCTGATATTATCCTCTAACAAAAGCTTCAAATTAGCACTTATGTACTTCACATTATGGAGTGGGGTTTTTGAATAGAGGCCATGCTAAGGTTTTTAAAAGGGTTGTACCATAAAAATTATATCACCATTCTGCTGTCTAAAGTCTTCCCTTTTAGCAGTGAAGCTTATTTTTGTACTATATGATGTCATAGCCCAGACATTTATGCTAAAGGGGAGAATTAATAATTAGCTCACAGATTTACAGTTGCTGAAGTTTGAATTTTAGATAAAGACAAACACAAAGAAGGTTATTGTTGATAGCTTTTTGTTTTGACAGAGACAGTAACAGTGATCTGGGTGGAGAAACATGTTTTAGTTAATATTGCTTTATTTATTTTAGTGCTCCTTTAGCTTATTTCTTTTAAATCTACTTCAGAGAATCAAAAGCAGTTTCTTGAGCTTATTTTAAAATATAACTTAAATATTGCTATTTGAATTAATGATAACATATTATAAAATATCAATCAGCTTTTAAATTATTTTTAATAATGTAATGTACAACATCATTTCTGTCACTACAAAAATGTTACTGCATGACTGCATTGAAAGGCTATAATTAAAAGAAATTTATAGTGTACAAATGTAAATAAAAAAACCCTTATTTTTTGTTCTTTTGAGAAGTACTGAATAGAATATTTTGTGAAAAATTATATACAACCAGGCCTGACAAACATGGTCATTGAATTAAAATCTTCCTTGTAAAAATTAATTTTTTTCACCTTTCTATCTGTAGTATTATCTTTGTCAAATGAAGGAAGATGTAAAGGAAAGCAGGCATCTGCAGGTATTGTTATCTGGCTGTTATAAAAAAATTTGTGCTGTTTTGAGTGGCAGATACCTAAGAGATAAGCAAACACTTAAGAAATTATTATATTAAATACATAAAAGGGACAGGGTTACAGTATGCATAATGTGTTTATTTATATGAAATTGTTATACAAATCAAGGTGCACTATGTTTACAACCCTGCCTGAATTATCTTTCCTCTGTTGATATTTTTTCTTCAAAAACAATGGAATCTGAAAGTTGTTCAGATATATTTTGTCAGATTTGGAAAACATGCAGTGCTAACAAGTTGGGTAAAAAACACCACTGGTAATGAAGAATACCAGCTTTCCTGGGAAAGGCATCGTTCCCTAATTCAAAGTAGGCATTAGGATAAGAAATCAAGATTTTTTAAAATATCAACTGGAATTTCTATTCCTTTCTGATTCATCAGTATTTTTGTGCACTCCTAGATGAATATGTCTTAAGCATTCTTAAACTGATAATGGTCTCTAATGCAAAGGCAAAACTTGCAGAAAATTGGGCACCAAGTGGAAAATGATTTTATTTCAGCTACCAGTGGCTGATTACTAATAACACAGACTTACTTTGCCTTCGTGATCAGAATACTTACATGCTTTTTGTAAGCCGTCTACCCAGAATTTATAAATAGGAAAGAAAATAACCCTCGAAAGCCAAACAACTTCTCCTCCTTGTCGCCATATGCTGCATCTTTTCCCTCTAGGTTTTGTATACTCTGTGTGCTGAAGAATGGTGTCTTTTCTTTTCATGTTGCTCTGTCGGCGGTCATAACAGCTATTCTCTTCATGAATATGTAAATCCCATGCATAAAATCAGAAAAATTAGCATGGCGGTTCCCACTATAGAATGTGCCCAATTATGTCTGCTAATACGTGGATAGTGATGATTTAATCTTTGGACTGTATGAGCGGATTCAGGTACAGTTGGGGGAGCTGCAGTAATTACAGAGGACCCAAACACACAAGCTGGGTGCATGCACATGCTGGGGGATCACTGGGCTTTAATAGGAACTGGGCATCTGATGCCTGGCTATGATGGAGTGCTCGCAGATTCATTTACAGGCGCTTTCTCTGATGGGTAGTGACAAGGGAGAAAAATGCCCTAGGTCTGCAATACCCTTCCCTTACTAACTGACACTCATTTGCATTTGAATTTTTTTTTTCCTCTTTTTTAGTTCCCACTGAATGCTCGCAATTAGAATGGAACGAATAAAAGTTGGGATAAATAAAGGGAGAAAAATGGTGACCGCATTTGCTAGGCGTCCTTAACTCACTTGGTTTATCAGCAATGGCTGTTGGAGGGGGGAGGAAGGACATGCAGAAAACAAAACCAAAAAGGCACCACCAGCAATTGATGCATTTTTGTATTTAAATAAGCAGGCGTGCTCATGCATATTTATATGATGTGCATGCCTATGCGCCGCTCTGAGCAGTGGCTCTGCGGCTCGGCTGCAGTAATTAGGCTGATGTAATTATAGCAAAACAAAGCAAGCTTAGGCTGATGGTGGGTTTTTTCCCCATACAGTGGGAACATTTAAGACATATGCATATTCCAGCGTACAAAAAAATGAACCTGCACCGCTGTCGGAGGCTAGGAGGACAGTGTGGCCAGTGCACCTATTGTGTCACTGCTGTAGAAAGCAGCTTAGCGATTGGCCACTGTCTGCAGCACATAATACTGACTGGTTATAAAGGACTTGTCTAGAGGAAAGCCTGTAGGTACTCCATTGTCTGGCAAAGTTGATATGACTGCATTCTTTTTGCAGGGGGTCAGACAGCTGAACTGTAAAAGCTGCACTGATTTTTTTTTTTTTGTCTTCTTCCTCTGTCTCTCTGTCTCTTTCATACAGCATTTTTCTTTCATGCCCTGTCTCAGTTTGCATAGTTAAAGAGAATGCTAATTAAGATCCCTTGCCTTAACCTGAAAATAGTGACTTGGATGTAAATAGAAAACTGGCGATAGTTTAAAATATTCTTGTGTAGCACCAAGATATCAGTTACCATCCTAGGGGAAAAAAGGAAGAATTATTTTTTTTGTAATCAAGGTAAACAAAGAAGAGTTGTTGCTTATCATTCTTCCTTTCTTTCATTTTTTCCTTTTTTCTCTTTTATTTCTTTTTTTTTTTTAATCAATGATGCTGTACTATTGCAAGTCAGATAATATTTTATTTCAGAAAGCGTGCTAGCTACATAATTTAAAAAGTCCACAAATCAGTTGCAATTTAGTGCTTATTAATCCTTCTTAGATGTAATTCGGTGAAAGAACTGCTTTAAAAAAAATTCTTTTCTGTATTATAGACGGATCTAACAACGCAGTCTGGGCTCCGTGCCAAAGGCTGGTATTTCACAGCAGCGACCGCCTTACAGATGAGCTGTGGGAAGCAGGAGGGAGACTCTCTTAGGGTGCCACTACTATGGAGACACAGCTGGGCTGAACAAGATTTGCTTCAAACGACAACAAGAGAGACAGAAAGAGTCTGGTTCGACCGCTGCCCAAGCAGGCAGTAACCAGAAGAGCTAGCAGCCAATCCGGCCATGCTGCACTGTTCGAAACCAGCTCTACATCCCAGCCAATCAGTGACATCACTGGTGAGAAACTCATTTACATCATGCCGTAATGAACTTTGTTTAACGTAGCCTTTTTTCTTTTCTTTTTTTTTTTTTTCCTCACAGAGATTAGGTCCTCCATTAATTATTCTGCCAGCATAATTTGAATCGCTATGCAAAACGATGGCTACAATTTCTTGATTTTTTTTTTAACTGTGTGCTGTCTCTGCAGGTAACCATGGGCATTGTTCCATTTTTTTTTTTCTGTTGGCCCCATAAAAACCTTTAAAAGTGTCTTTAATTGTTAATATTGTGCATATATTTTTCTTTCATGTATGTTTTCCTCCTCGTAGTCCTTACCTAATGTGGTAATGCTTCCTCCAGTTATAGCCTGAGATTGCCTTTAAGTGTCTTGGAAGGTAAAAAAGGGTGTTGCTGCAGCATTGAGTTTGCATCTTTAGCTGCCATCAGGGTCTAAGTACTTATTCTAATGCTTCAAAAATCATTTCGCTGTGGCCGTTTTACATATCTGCCTTTCTCTAAAGGTTCTTACATGCATCTGTTACAACTGAGTAAAGTTCAGTACTGTTATATTTCATTCTTCACCACTTTCAGTCAAGATGTCATTTTATTAATGAATAGAACTGAGATCATTTCTGAACAAATTTCACCCCCTTCCTTCCACCTCGACACAATGCACCTGATTTGCATCCATTTACCAGAATAACTGAATACAAGAGCCAGTATGAAAGGAAGTCAAGGGAGAGCTTGCATACTGCTTCAGGGTACGTTGCAGCAAAGCGAAATATGGAATTTTTGTTTAGAATGTGCTTAGTCTGCACAGAAAAGATTAGATTTAGGTTGAAAAAACTCTGATCTAGCCAGCTTTTCATATTAGGAAATAGGTTTGGTGTGGGGGGTTTGGATGTTTTGGGTTTTTTTTTTAAATAATAAACGTACACATTTTCTTGATATGTGCTCAATTATAAGTGGAAAACATTTGGGCAAGCCAACATTGTGTTGAACATTTGGATTTAGTTCTTTGTGGGTAAAGTAATTTGTTGTGTGAACAATTTAAAACCAGCGCAGGATACTGTGGAATGCAGAGATTTCAGACTGCATAATCTAATAAGGCAAGGTTTTGCTCTTCAGTATTCTAATAGCCAAAACAGAATCAGATATAAGACAAATTCAATATTGTGTTATTAAATTAAAGCTATATCTGTTGCTAGTGGGCTTCAAGAGGTCAAGTCTTTCACAGAGCACAATTTTATTTAAAAAACTAGCCCGAAATAGAATTTTTGTTGCAACATGGTAACTTCCCCTCTCCTCACACACAATAATCTACAATTTGTTTACGGCGCTTCAGTTATATATTGATCCTTCTAGTCACTTTGAAAATACAGAGGATTTAAGCACTAAACCATAGCTCTTTCAATGCATGATGCATTCCATCATCCCATCATCAGTATTCTGCGTGCGGCTGTCCTGATTCAGCCACTGGCTCCCCTGCTGCAGATCCTGTAATTTGAATCATGCGTAATAATATATTATCCTACTGGGGGCCTTCTTTCAGTAGGAGAGTGGTTTTATACCTTCTGCTCTAAGAGAACTGTTGGCTCCTTGCCATCTCGTAGCCATTATTCACAGAGGCAATCAAGATAGTCTTCCTTAAGGAATAACATCTGCACAACTGCATGTGCCAGAAATATGAAGCCTCCCCTCACGTTATAAATTTGGTTTTCTTGGGAGCAGGAATATTTGAGAATGCTGAAGCAGGAAAGCTGAACATTTACAGGGATTCATCAAAAGTGTATTGAATGTGCCATGTGCTGAAATCCAGGCTGTGAGGACATTTGGACAGGCTAAGGGAGGCAGAGGAGAAGAAAATAGAAGTGGGTGGCTATTCTGTGATTTTTGATAATATTTAATCCAGCTCATGCTTTTGACTTAGGTGATGATTAGTGCAGTATTAAAAATCTGATGTTTGCCTTGCTGACAAGGTAATTTTCTAACTAGGATGTTGATGGGATGGTGTCAGCTGGGACTGGATCTGCATTTCCCAGGTTGAGAATCTAACCTGATTTGATGCATTCAACAAGATGCAGTGTCAGTAGTGAATGTAAAACAGATACTAAAAAGGACCAAGAGTGTAGAAAATAGGAACACTTCATAACAAAGTAAGAAATCTTAGAAATGCAAAATCTGAAAACACGAGTTGAGTTCATACAATATGAGTTGTATCTGTTGGTTAAATCTCTGCAGGGCATCTAAAGGTGAGTAAAAGCAGCTGCTTAGAGCAGAGAAAGAAAGCCCAAATCTGTGCAAGTCTTTCAGATATAGTGTGTGCACTGCTGCCATATGTAGCAGAGACACCAGCACCAGGGCCTACAATTTTCTTTTGTTCACATAAGTGTCACCCCTAAAACACAAACAAAATATCCTGAGATCCTATCTTTTACAGATATTCTTTTTGTGTAAGCATGTAGAGGCATGATGTTTTCTGTCCCGTACAAATTGTTTGACCATTCCTGTTAAAGATAACAGATTTGTCATTTTTGATTTAGAGAGGGGAAGTATTGGGGAGAGAAAGAAGCAAAAATTCCTTTAGCATGTTTATCTCATCCTGAAGCTTACATATTTTTCATTGAACAACAGCGATACAACTGTAGCAAATAATTCTTCCCAAGACATGTTTATTTCAGTACTGTGGAAGTGTCTGTAGCAGAGGAGGATCCTCTTGTTATCACCACCTCTTGTCTTACCTTCTGGAAGACAGAAATAAAATCTGTAACCTGTCTGAAAGTCAAAAGTGCTAATATTTGGGAACTGAAGTTCTTCTGTGATTATAGGAATGATAATTAAATAGGGCTCACCTGGTGGCTGACTTTTAAAGAATCTTCATAGAGGGAAGACCCTCAACACCTGAATAGTGAGTCATATTTAAAATACTGTGCAAAAAGATCAGAATTTTTAAAATAAACAAGGGAAATCCACAGTAATGTGGCATAGAAATAAGATAAAATTGCAAATAAGGCAAGCAGGGTTGGTGTCTGCAGCTTACTTCCTGACTCCTTCCATCTAGAATAGAGGAAGAGAATTTCCTAGGCCATTGATGTTCCATTGAAGAACATCCTCCATATAATTATTAAGATTTCCATAATAGGGATCAATGGGAAAAACAATACAAAAAATCATAATGATTTGATGAATCACAGGAAGACAAATCACCTTCATGACAGCTGAACTCTGACATGAGGAAACAGGCTAAGCAGAAAATGTTATTTGTCATAGTTCACACTGCTTAAAAGAGGAGTTATGTCATTGTGAAGGATGAGCCAGAAAATAACAGCCACTGGAAATTATGACACATTTCTTTTCTACTTCTGTGAACAAACACATTGTACTTGATTCTGTTCTTCTGTGGTAGCATTTCAGCTTTCTGATAAAAGTCCTAACAAAGAATCCATTCCACAGACTTCTCCTTTCAAAAGGCTATTATAGCAATAGCTGATGTTTCCAAGTAGGACATTTACATGAAGAGGATATGGACATTTAAATTTGTTTGCTGCCATGCTTAGTGTAGAAGCAACCTAGTTTTTACAATTCAAGCTATACAATTTATAGGGAAAACAATGAGACTGGACAGCAGAGGTGACACTAATAGTGAATTACTGTATCTTAATTTTTATGTAATATCACATTTCTTTTATATTTATGAAAAGGTTCCTCTTTTCTCAAATAGCCATATTTAAACAACTGGTTTCATTAAATCAGTTTTTTAGAATTAAGGGTGACAATACTAGGAAAACACACTGTCATGGTTTGACTCCCAGCTGGCATCCTAGCCCCACACAAATGCTTGCTCACACCCCAACCAGTGGGATGGGGGAGAGAATCAGAAGGAAAAAAGTGACAAAAGTTGTGGCTGAGATAAAGACAGTTATAGGTAATAAAAACACACACAAGTAAATCAAAGCAAGGCATCCTTTCACTGCTTCCCATGGGCAGGCAAGTGTTCAGCACTCCCAGGAAAGCAGGGATCCATCATGTGTAATGGTGACTTGGAGAGACAAATATCATGACACTGGACATCCTTCCCTCCCACCTTCTTCCCCCAGGTTTATAGGCTGAGCATGACTCCCCATGATCTGGGATATCCCTTTGGACAGTTGGGATCAGCTCCCAACTCTTGTGCACCCCGAGCCCACTCAGTGGTGGGGTTGTGTGAGAGACAAAAAATGCCCTGATCTCTGATCACTGCTCAGTGATAACAAAAACATCCCTGTGTTATCAACACTGTTTCCATCACAAATCCAAACCACAGCCCCACACCATGAAGGAAATGAGCTCTACCTCAGCCAAACCCAGAACATGCTCTAAGGAATCAGTGGCACTGCCACCCTTTAAAAGGGCTGCACATCTGCTCTTTTTGCAACATGCAACACTGAATTGGCTTCAATACTCCATGTAAATCAAGACTAAAATACCCTGTATATATTTATCTTAAGGCAAAGCATATTGAGCTAGCGGGCTTCTTTTATAGCCTATAGGAAAAAGGTAGAAATGGTAGAAAACTGTATAATAATGTCTGCATTGCAGGGTTTGGTCTAAAAATCTAGAAATACTTACATATATATATGTTTCACTTGGGCATATCAATATTCTTTGAGTACATTACTGAGATACACACTCATCTAAGACTGTGTAAGAAATAGCTTATTTATGGGGTACTTTAATACTGAATCAAAATATGATCTTGGGTAAACAAGGTCAGTTACTATTTTACTGTGACACTTCAGCTTTCCTCACTTTAAATGAAGTTGTGGGAAATGGAGTGTGATGGCTCTTGTCTGTATGAGAAAAAGCCTGGAAGGGGCCCAAAACTGTTTTCTGGAAGCAAGTATGGAAAGACTAGTGAATAAAGATATAGGAGTCATCAGTTGTTCAAGGACAGTCCTACAATATTTTAAGGGCTGGCACCACAAATGGAGCTCTTTCTTGGCCTAAATGCTGCCCTGAAATGTCTTTATTTTCCTGGTGGCTGATGGGAGGGGAGCTGAGCTGAGCAGTGCCTGCTGCACTACGTCACTCTGCAGGCCCTCAGATGGGCTTTGATGTGCAAGGCAGCAAACTGCTGACTTCTGGAGTTGTGTTTTTATTTCTTCGTGCAGTTGTTTTCATTTTTCATGTTGCATGTCAGTGTTGTATTGCTCTTAGTGGAAATTTTGGAATCTAGGCATGTTTTATTAACGCACCTAGTTTTTCATTCTATTCCTGCATTTAGGTGAAAGGAGAAAACATCTTGTTATAAGAAAATCCTTAGTGTTATAACTGCTTTCACCAAGGGAGTTTGAGCTCTGTGTCACTATCCAGCAATTATAAAATTAAGCACTAAGAATTTGTTATGAAAACTATCACTTAATGGTTTTGGAAACTGTCTTTAGAAAGATAAAATAGTCATACCGAGTGAAGTGAAAATCATAGAAGAGTAGCATGATATATGAGAGCTTATGTTTGTGACCTCATTTGAGTTCATGGAGCAATGAAAGCTGTCTCTGATGGGCAAAAGTAGAGAAATATCTTTGCCTAATTCATGGGTTAAATGGCTGGATCAAGGAGGGTTGGACTTCTTTAACATAATTAACAAGTCCAAAAGGGCCAACAACACAGACATTTTAAAAAACCCCTTAGATTGGCAAGAAAATTATTAAAAGGATTCAGGTAATCTCAGACAATGTATAACCACAGAAAGGGTGAAGTAGACCAAAACAACATGAAAGAAAGGATACAGTTCTTATTAACTCTCAGCTCTAACATGAACTAAGCTACCTTGGTAGTGGAAGCAGACTTGCTTTGGTAACAAAGCCTGAGCTAACTTACCTTTGCAGCCAGCTGATTAGCAGGGATAGATCCCTCATGTAGCTGAGATAAATTCAATTTCACCAGATGGCATTATGCAGTATGTATCCAAAATGGCTAAAGAGAGGGTTGGAAAAGCCAAAATTATCTTGAAAGTCAAAAACTAATCATCATTCTTGCAATTCCAATCTAGCACCAAAGTGGTTGAAAAGAGAAGGAATTTTCTTCACAAATCCTACATATTATAAATATTTTATAAATATTTTATATGACATGCACAGACTTTCTATTCTGGCTGGCAGGGTCCTGGTTCTGGCAGAGTATAGGTTTTGTGCAGAATTTTACTCAGAAGAAAAAAGTGGAGGACATTAACTTTGAGGGCAGAAAGCTGGCCCTGAACCACTAGGGAACTTAACTGTGCTGCAAGAGGCTATGAGTGCAATGCCATTGGTTTGAAATCTATTGCTAAACACATCAAAAGCTGTTTTTACACTAGTTGAATTCTTGATGTTGAATGTTTTCATAGCTGGAAATAAGTTTAAGTATGTATGGAGATAGAAAAATGCCCCGATCACAACCTGTTCAGTATCTCAGAAGAGTAATCAGGTCTTCTTGTTCATAGCAAAGATAAATTGATAGTTTTGTCTCTAGATATGTTCTTCTGTTGGTAGTTTGGAGGACTCTGAGAGGAGTTAGAAGCCTTGGGCTGAGGTAGCAAAGTGAAGAAGACTGACCTCTAGTATGGGGCTGTAGCAAGGAAGCCAGGCTTGCCAGCTTCTGTTATTAGCTGCTTGATCCTTGGGATTAAATAGTGCCCAGCCACTAAAAAAATCTAAGGGATTATTCTTTTATATACATCGAAAAGGAGATACAGATTATGGGGCTGTCATGCTTTGAAGAGAGGCCAAGTGACAAAAACATTTTGGGAAGGTGGAGTGGTGTTTGGTTCTACTAGTGTTGGTATGAAGACAAACCTAGAAGACCTGCCCTGAAAAATACACTGTAGCTGATTTGTGGCCATTTTAATGCATCTGATCTAGTCTGTAGAATTTGTGATGTTTTGCACCTGGTAGAGTGGGTGGGGAATTTATAGCTGTGCAATGAAAACTGATGCTTCTATAAAATCTGAGCTAGCTTGGGGTGATGTTTGTTACCAAAAATTTTTGAGTCTAACACAGGTGTGGAATGGAAAAATTATATTCCACCCCAGGTCAAGTCTTCTCAAAACAGATAAAAAATCACCAAATAAAAGCTTTAATCTGGATAGACAAAAGTGCACATAGCAAGTTCTATTTTAGCATGTCATATTATCAGAAGAGCAGTCGGGCTTGTGCTCTCCTTTATGATCCATGCTCAAAACAAGGAATAGGAGATATATTATTACATGTGCACAAATGGTGTCTATGTATACTATGGAAAATTTCACCTTAGGACACTCCTGACTACAAAAAATATTTTTATTTCAAAAATTGCCTTTATTCAAAGAGTGCTCAGTCAAATTCATGGATGACAAACCTGTGAAGAGCTGTTAAACACAGAGGTATTACCTCTAACTCAGAAATCCCTGACATGTGAATTGCTGCAGACTAGGAAGTTATAGCAGGGAAGTATCTCTGTGTTTTTCTCTTAGGTATCCATTTCAATATTCCTCTGTGCCATCATCAGGAATCAATTTACTTCAGCTATAATAAATAAAATACAGTTGAGCACATGATGTATGCACAAAACCAAAACCAGCTAGCTACTAAATTGTTTTGTTCTTTTTAGGGAATTTTGATGGTTCATAAAATAAAGTGGAAACACTGTTTACAATTAAATCAAGATATTTTGGTTTCTTGAGTGTTCAGAGGTGTTTACAATTTATCAACAAATTTGAAATATTTCTGCATTTTTAAATCTTTTTGGAATGTCCCATTCAACATCAATTTTTTTAATTTCCCATACTTTGACCATCTTGGTAATGAAAGAAAATCCAAGATGGTAAAACAGATTGCTATGTGAAAATTTCTTATGTTGAGAATTTTCAGCAGACTGCTGTATTAGAGTGTAAAGCTCGATTTCCCTTTTCTATTAACTGAGGGATGCTGACTTTTCCTAAAGCCTGCCCATCAAATACTTATGAAACAATCACTGTGTGTGTGAAATAGCTTCTTCTTAGATTCCCATTAATTTCTCCCAGGAAATTTATATTCTATGTCTGTTTCCTGTAGATTACTTCAATTAGTGTAAGACTTTTATTGAGAGGCAGTCATAATGCTTGGGATCTTTAAGTTATTAACATATCATTCATGGTAATACATGCAAAATCTTGACAATGATGTGGATTTAGTCCAGAATGGGCTAAGTACATATTTTTAGTGAAAGCTCTCATTGTTAAACCAGCTGCTTTAATTGGTCTACACAACTGAAATTATTTCTCTTTGTTTCTTATTCTGCAAAATATGGGCATAAAATTAAGACTATGATAATGATGATTGCCATGCTGAAAAAAAATATTTACATTGTAAACAGCACCCAAGCACTACTTAAAGCTGAAAACAAGAATATAAGGAATGACAATGTGTTGGTGTTTTGTAACAAAATGTATTTCCACTTAAGTCTCTGAAAACCAACAAAATTCTAAGAGTAGTTGCCACGGTTTTTAGATGGTTACAATGATCAGAGAGATCTGGAAAACTCTGGGTTTTAATGCTTCTGTGGAGATGTTTCTAAATACTCAACATTATGTCATTGTAAAAAAATTAAATTAATTGCATTTTCAAATTGTTTCATGAATTATTTTTGAAGACAGTCTGGTTCTCCTTCCAATCCAAATCTGGAAACCAACATCAACAGGAATGTTGATGTGAACGTTATGTTGATAGAGTTACATCATTTGAGTATGCATATTCGTTTTCTGGCATGTATGTGAAACTATATTTGTGTCTTTTCTAAAAAATTTGACTACATAAAATCCTGCCCCACAGCTGCATTTTCCTGTGCCATTTTGATACATATCTGAGACAGTCTGAGATTTTATTGTTTTATCAGTCATTTTCCCTGTAGAGGGCAATGATAATCACCTGTCCATTATTGGCTTTTGTAGAAGATGTGAGATGTTTGAGGCAAAACTTGCCTTCCTGTGCTGTGTGTTTGTTCAGAGCCCAGGGCAGGGGCCAGGGGAGCATCCAGGGGTTCACACTCTGCAAGTCTCACCTGTGGTGCTGTCAAGGGAAATGGGCACAGTAGCTGGAGAAATGTGGTAAAGAAGGTTATTTCCAAAACTCTGCCCACTTTCTTTGGTGCTTCTGGCAGATTGTCTTTTAGAAACATGGCTACAACAGGGTGTGGAGACAGCCTGGAATGCCAGCCCAAACAAGGACTGAGCAGTCACTCTGATCCCTTGTCTGAAGTGAGAGGTCTCCAGCTGCACATGAGCAGGTGTTGGGAGCAGTGGGTATGCAAGACATTGTGTCACTAGAATTCTGTGTGTGCCCTAAATGACAATATTTCCTTCCTTCTTTAATTTACCTGTTCAGCCTCCTTTTAGCATTGTTTCTTTTACTCCAGTGTCTGTGGAATGCAGAAATGTATGTCCTCACTAAAATATGTCTCTAAGACAGAGCTGGGTACAAACTTTGTGCACCTCACCACCAGTTGCCTCATACCCCTAATGGTTAGGCTCTCCTACCTAGTAGATACATTGCTCCTTTTCACTCATTTCTTTGCCGTTCCCATTGCCTATAGTGCTTTTCATTAGTGTGATTTATTAAAATTTTTCAAAGACTTCTTTGTAACTTTCAACTCTTCATGCCTTCCTACCAATGCAGGTATTTGAATATTGATATTCATTGTAACAATCAGAGCAATATTTTGACATCATTTCACACCTAAAGGAATCAGGAGCTTGTCTTGTTGCTCAACAATTATTTAGACAAAAAAAAAAAATAAAAGAAGAAAAAGAAAGAAGTAAAAAAGAATCAAAAGCAATGCAGTGCAGTGTGTTAAGAACAGGATGTTAAGGGTTGGAATGGACCTCAAAACTCATTTAATTTGAAACCCCCTGCCATGGGCAGGGACATCTTCCACTATTCCTGGTTGCTCAAAGCCCCATCCAACCTGGCCTTGAACACTTCCAGGGATGGGACAGCCACAGCTGCTCTGAGCAACCTGTACTAGGGCCCCACCACCCTCATAGGGATGAATTTCTTCCTAATATTCAGCCAAAATCTCCTATTTTTCATTTCAGACCCATTGCTTCTTATCCCATCACTGCCATTCCTGATGAAGCCCCTCTCCACCTTTCCTGTAGGCCCCTTCAGATACTCCAAAGTTGCTATCAGGTCTCCACACAGTCTCAATATTTATGTTACAGCAAACTCTGTCAGTTTCAGTACATAAATCCCACTTTATTTCTTTAAAATGTGGACACTCTCTTTTTTTTCAACATTAATATTGTACAAAGACACGTAGATTCTTCTGTACAGTCATGTTAATAACTAGTCCCTATAAATGGTGCTATTTTGTTCTATTCAAAATCTTTTAAAAATACAATAATTACACTTTCCTTAAGTACAAGGATGTAAATCAAGGATGTTTGACTCACGGTGCTAAAGGATAGAGAATCACCTGAGATCTCTCTGGACTCTCATATTCTATTATATGATTTTTGTTAGTCAGGTGCAATCTGAAAAAGTGGTACAAATATTTAGGGAGCATTACTTTGAAGAATTCAACTAGTCATAAACACATCCTTTACCTCATTTGGGAAAGGAGGGAATGGAAAATACAGAACTGATTTTTAAGAGATTACCTTTTCAGATAATGAATTTATCAGCTCTTTTCCAACTTTTATGTACAGCTAGTGAACTAGACAATTTGCTCTCTCTCATTTTGTACTCAGCACATTTTGAACTTTACTAATAGCAACTTTATTTCCCACTATACTTAAAACAATTCAGTCCATTGATTCTGTACTCCCTATTGGTGGATCATTTCAGCAAGTCTCTCAGTGTGTATTTTCACTTTGATCATGCCCTTTCCATCTAGTTTAAGGGAATTAGATGGATTCTCAAGGGACCTCAAGTAACTTTTCAAGTTGGTTTTGTTGAGGTAATTCACTCATTGGTGAAAACATGGAACACCAACCAGGAAATACAGGAGCAGACTCAGATTCCTTTTTCACTGGGATAATCTGTGAAAATAAAGCCTTGAATGATGTAAATTCATGCAGAATCATAGAGCTAAGTGTGTCTAGTAAGCAACAGGCAGCAAGTCAGCTCAGGGAAAAGTGTATTTACTGCAGGCAAAGGCCCTGTGAATTGCTTACTTAATATAGAACAATGTAAGTGGCCTCCAAGGAAATGTTTGAAAGAAAGAGGAGTTTATGTCACAAGTAATTTGAAAGGGTCTGGTAGGGTTTTTTCATGTCTTTGACCTGATAATCTGAAGCATCAGCAATCTCTTTCCATATGAAAATCCATATGGAAATCTCAGTGTTAAAAGTTTTCTCCAGTACCTGTATTAACTTCTGTTAATCTAGTTCTACATTTTAAACTTGCAAGAATTCCCACTCCTTTCTTGTTTTCCCAATAGAAACATGCCTCCAGCTTCTATAATTTACCCCCCTTTGTTAATTGCAATATTCCTTGCTGAATAGATAACCTTAATGTCTATTTTCTTCTACTTAACCCTGATAGGCAACTTAAGCTATTGTTTATCTTGTGTATTTTTGACCAAATGCTAGAAATCCTGATAAAATACCATATCTAGAATCTTT
Organism: Ammospiza caudacuta; assembly: GCF_027887145.1. NCBI lineage: Eukaryota > Metazoa > Chordata > Aves > Passeriformes > Passerellidae > Ammospiza > Ammospiza caudacuta. The sequence goes on from NC_080594.1 coordinate 11,561,123, forward strand.
GAAAAATAATGAATGAAAGTGCTATTCTAGTGGTGTGCTTTGCCACTGCATGTGGATGAAACACTTGAAAGAACCTAAAGGACTTCAACAGGTTGCACAGACCACACTCACATGATAAAAAATAAGCTTTGTGTTTACTTTTATTGAAAGAATTAACATATATTTGGTATTTACTAATATTCATTCCTGCTCCTGTTTCTCTAAATAATGAGTCAGTTGCATCCCTTCTGTCCAAATTTGGGGCTCTTGGGACCTTGGGAAATGAAACATTCTTTAAAGGCATTATCATGGAATCACACAATGGTTTGGGTTGGAAGAGACCTTAAAAGTCATCTCATTCCAGGCCCCTACCATGGGCAGGAGCACCTTCCACTAGACCAGGCTGCTCAGAGCCCCATCCAGCCTGGCCTTGAACACTTCCAGGGATTACCTCAGTTTTGTTTCAAACTCTCTTGTCAACTCTTTGCTTCGCAGTGGTGTTTGAAAAAGTAGTTCCATTCGTGTGGCAGCCTCAATTGTATTTAGTGACTGTTTATTACAGCAACAACAGACATCTGTTAGGAGGGAGAAACCAATGCATTTTTCTAAATTAGCTATTGGATTTGCCTGGCCCAATGAGACAGGAAGCTTCAGTATCACTTGTGAGAATGCTGGGAAGTGCTATTTAGAAAAACAAGCTCATTTTCTCAGCTGTTACCTGGCTGTATGTAGTCTTTATAGCAGCACCTAAATGCATTAATGACTTTCCAGATGAGTTTATTTTTTTGGTTTTATTACAAAGAGAGTTAACAACCTGTTAACTGTTCCTTGGTGAGTTGCTCTGATCAGTGATGAATTTTGGAGATAACACCAGGTATTGCTATCTTCTATTAGAGGAAGATTGCTATTTTTGCTTGTGCCTCTAGTTTGTCCTGTTTGTCTCTTTATTTATTTGGTGTTTTTATTGTTATGTTATAACTGTTATGAACAATTTGTGAATAAGAGCCACCCTTTAACAGTGCTAGAGCTATGTCTCCATGTAGATTTTTATGTTCATGTATAAAAATACATCGTGTCTAGCTTTTGCAGTAGAAGTTACAGTATACTGAGAAAGAATACTTGAAATATTATTTTTGTGTGAATGTGTTTATAATATTTATGTTCTTTAATAGTTTAAATTAAATTTTGTTGAATTTAAAGAAAGCACAAGTGAAGGAACATCTGACATTGAAGATAGAAAATTTGCTTCAAGTACTAATTCTGTTTGGCAGTGTAGGATGAATGTAGCTTGTTAGGGGAATCACAGTCAATAGTTCTGTGATTTGTTGGTTTGGTTTTTTATTTAGTGAATATAGACTAGGAATAAACAGTTTAAACTTGACTTATGCCAAGAGACCAGGTACAAGTGGAAAGTCAGTGAACACCTGCATTTGTTTTGTACAAAAACCCAATCAGACTCATATTTGGCATGGTCACTCTGTATGAATTTTATAAGAACTTCTTAGTTCTCATTTCCTAATTTGCTCAATAGTACAACACACTGTCCTGATCTGTTTTCTGTGAACACAGTGCTTGAAACCTTTCACACAAGCATTTTCCTGGCCTACCTTGGCCTAGAAAAGGAAGAATCCTAGAAATTCTTAGGAACATTTGGTAAATCTTCCAGCCTGAGAGAAAACACTATATTTATAGAGGATTTACTGAAAAACCTAAAAAACCCCATACTATGATAAGCTGCAAAAATTAGTTGAAAAAATGCTTGGAGAAAATAAGGGGGGGGAAAAAAAAGGCAGGGCAATGCCTGTGCGTGACTTGCTCAACTTCTCCGTTCCAAAAAATAAAGAAACAATCAAAAATTCTATGCAAAAAGTTCTTGAACTTTTAAGGAAAAATTTTGGCCCAAATTAAAATATTTGGGTGTTTTTATAGAGTGTTTTATTTGGGTGTTTGCTATCTAATATTTTTATATCTAATTTAAAGATATTAGATAGCAAGGTAAAGAGAATCTTTACTAGAGACATTTTAATTGATTAATTACGTGACATGTTTCTTTCAGCTTTTTTATTGAATCAGAAATTGAATGTATCTTGTTCAGTTCTGTTCTGTGGAGGCTAAAATGTGGAGGGAATTCTAGCACCTATCAGAAACCTCTGTATAAGATAATATAGGAGATTTACCACCATATATTTTTATGACTAGTAATTCAGTGATGAAAGGGATATATATTCCTTCAAAAACAGTGGAAAGTTTTTCTCTTTTGGCACTGTGCAACATTTCAGATGAAGCACAGATAATTGTGATGGGTAAATGGATGCAGCAAGATTGGGAAAAGTGCCTGAGTTTATGTAATCCTTTGTGTTGTCTCAGACAGTGTAGGTGTGGCTGCCTATCTCAAGTTTTTGGGGAGAGGTTGTTAAATTTTAATGCTCTTAGGAAGATGGACAAGGAGTAGCAGAACTCCTGTGCAGGAGGCAGTTTCATTTGTGAAGAGTAAACCACTGTAACAAGAAAGTTGGACTCCAAGGACTCTTCTATACACAGATCTGCCACAGGTAGACTTGTGGATTAAAATTAAGGATTTCTGCATGTGGAAGTAGCGTCATTTTATGTAAGAACTTTGACTTCTGGCTTCCTCATTCTTCCCATTCTACTGGGAAAACCCAATGTTCACACTTGCATTGAATCCCTTTTGGAATGTTCAACATAACTGCAAAGCAACTTCTGGCTAGTGAAAACAAGTTTTGGTTGTCATATAAGAGAGTGAAATTCATTGAGGTCAAAAGGCAAATTCAGCTTCCTGCAGCAAAGATTTTTTGATCTGATGGCTGTTGAGGATATAAGCACAGCTTTCCCTTGAAGTGAATGGTGAAATTAGAGATGTCTTCTAGCCAAAAATATCCACAGAACCTTCACCAATAAGCTTTTATTTTGTGACTTTGTTTTGTGGTTTGTTTGTATTTAAAATCTTCCATGAATGTAACATTTCTGTTGTACAGCAAAAAAGGTAAAGGAATGGGGAAAATTAAATGAAGAAAGGTGATTTGATAGGAAAATGATTACTGAGTAACATAGAAAAAGGATTTGGGAAGAGATAAAAAAAGACATATTTCCACCAGAAAGAAGAGCTACTAGCAAAGAAATAATGTCAGAGTTGGAGGTAGTAAAATTATTAATTTACATTGTTTTGGAAGTTGTTTCCATAGATTTTATCATAAGCTCTTCTAATGCACTCTGATTCTGCTGTTTTCAATGCAGTCTCTGGCTCTAATTAAAGCAAGGACATTTGATTTTGGAATGTGATTGTTACCTTGGAGCTGTTCTTCTGGACTCTGTTAATGGTTTGTCAAAACCTTCTTTATGCTGCATTTTGCAAGAAATCTTGTGGGAAGCTGTTCCTTGTTATGGGATTTTGGCATCTGTTCTTCATACTCAGGAGCAAAAAGTTCTGAGACCATGAAAGAAAGCTGGCAGTCAGGGTAGGTAGATGGGAGGGAGACTCGTTTTTCTCATGTAGAAAATATCCCTCTTTTCCTCTGTGTGCAACATGCAGACATTGCTGGCAGGAAAATGGATGTTTCAGCAAAGCACCCAAGGGCTCTCTGTCTCTGGGGGCACAAAATTACCTTCTTATGTTCTACAGGTGGTTCCTCCATCAGTGTCAGGCAATGGAGTTTAGTGAGCAAACCTGGTAACTTTGAGCTGTCTGTGCACTACTACTACACTGACTCAAAAATACTCATATTTCACAAAATGCTAGAGTGAAGCTAATTGTTATTTTTAAAGGGTAATTTGCAGAGAGTTTTGTTTTGTTATAGAGGATCATGCCTTGGAAAAGACTTCTCTTTCTCCTTTTGTTTTTTGCTCTTAAGAAGAGAGGAAGAGGCAGGGAGATGAAGTGGTGGCTTCAGACCAAAAATGCTATTAGCTTATCCTTCCTTCTCTAAAGAAGTGACTGCATAAGTACTATTTATTTTCCAATGATTTTTTGTGTGTGTCTGTGTGTCTGTTAGTGAGAATCCAACCACTATAGACTGTGGCTTTCTTGGCTGGGCTCAAAGCTGGATTTAACTGTTATTACATTTTTTTAATTACTGATTTCACTTTTATTTGTTGAAGTCACAGGTTTTTGTATTTATCAAAGAAAGGCTGCATGATCATAGCAGACATAAGAGATTAAACCCCTAGTCTCAATTCAATGAAACAATACACATATTGTCACTAAACCTGTTTCTTTTCTCCTCTTTGATTTGCGGCACCTAATTAATTATAATGTGCAGACAATAAAAATCTCCAGCTTTTATTATTAAACTTTGTAAGTTAGGGCCTTACTCTACCATTTTGTCTCACTTTGAACAATCCCTTTACACAAGTAATTGTACTCTTGCAGTGATTGGGATTATTTACATGGCAAGACAGGACTCAGGCAAGGAGGATGTTTGATTCCAGACTTGAATAATGAGATGAGATGCTTTGAAAATGTTTAAGTAGGTGGGTGGTGTCGCAGTTTTTACAGATGTGTCATGCAGAAGTTGAAGCACTCCTTATTAAAAGCAATAGATAAGTGCCTTCACCTTGGAAGGGCAATGCAATGCCCATTCCTGTATGCTTCCAGCATTGGTCTCACTCTGTTCTGAAGTGGGAATCCAACTGATGACCCCTGAAATCAAATAATCTGGCTGTCTCTTCCCATTCATAGCAAGTAGAATACATTATGGAAAATCTATTAGGGCAGCTGTATCTATCTGTTAGGTTTTTGGGAAGTGGAGCATTCTCCATCTCCCATCCTTTCTCATGTGTGCCCATAGGCAGATATGTAATTTCTCTAACTCTGCCTGCCTTGTGCTTCCCTTATCCATTCAAGTGTAGCTGGCTGCTGGAAAACTTTCACTGCTAATGGTGGCTATTAAGAAGTATGATGGACTGATAATTAGAGGTGTGTGGGCAATATTCCCTTTTAAATCTAAGGCAGGTTTGCTCAGAATCTAGCCATTTTCTGCTGAGCTTGCTAGTTGTGAAAGACTTTGATTTAGGCTCTGGCAGAGGTGGCTGAGTGTTTTCAGTTTGTTTTGGCTTCTTTGAGTGTCTTTGGCAGAATTCTTGGTTTCTTGGACTTTTCACAGCACCATCTTTCTATAAAAACCATAGTAGCTCTTGAATTATTTGCTGAGATTATAATCCTTTCTAGCTCTGAATTTAATTTGCAGAGTGATAAAAATGATAAAAAATACAGACCTTTATTGTTAAAATTTGACAGTAATGTAGAAATCTCTCCCAGAACTGTGGTATTTTTAGTTCAATCTATGGAGTTAGTATTGCTGATTTTGCCAGGTATCCTGATGGGAAAAGAAATCCAACTTGAGATCTGGTGATAGAATGACTTAAACACAGGCTATAACTTGTATGCCTGGAGGTATTCCCCTCAAGGTTCAGACTGCCCTATAGCTATTGTTGCTATTATATACCCCATTCCTTTTAGGATTCCCATTTTTTCTGGAGGTACAAAATCAGGTTAATTCAGTCCTTTTGTTTATGCATAATCACAGTTTTGGAAATGAAATGCCACAAAGTGTGATTGGTCCTCAGAAAAGCACTGCATTTATGAAAAACAGTTTAAACATGACTTTAATTATATATGCAACTAATATGCACTGGAAGAACTGGCATCAAGTTCATGATTGCATTTCAAGTGGCTTCCTCTATAGTCTTCTCAAGAATAAGTAAGTAAAATGGATTTAAAATTGCATTAGGACTTACAGTTCCTAGCGGTCCTTTTTTCAAAAGAAATGGGCCTAATGTATGTTTTTTATTGGAAGCCGTAAGCAGAATATAGCAACTATGCTGCTAACACTTCCAAAGCTGTTATTATATTAAAAAAAAAAAGTAAACAAAAGAATGCCCATATACAGTTTATTTTTTACAAGGTTGTGTGGTCCACTACGAAATAATAATATGCAAAATAAAAAAATTTTTTAACATTCAGCTTGGGTCTAGAAGAGGTGCTGGCACATATTAATCTTTCTGCCTAAGAGGTTTTGAGTAAGAGAAATTAAGCTCTACTACTTTGATTTTTTTTCTCAGTGTTATTAAATGGTTTGTATGTAGGAATGTGTGCATTTATCACATCACTCCCTTTTGAATACTCAAGCCATTTCAACAAACTGAATCTACATTCTAAAGCTTTTCTTAATTACTATGACTGGGCCTCTTACTTCCCAAACTTTCAGGTCAGGAGCCATTAGCCTCCTACCTTTTAGAAGATCTGGAGCCTCTAGCTGTGAGCTGCTCTAGAACCAAGGTAGAGTAGGTAGGTATTGAGTAGGTATTCCCTTCCCAATAACTTGGGTAACCTTTTCTGGGCTGACAGGACAGCCTTAGTTTGAACCATAAACTAACAGGCATTCAGTCTTTGTTCCAAACAAAAACTCACTTTTATTTCAAACAGTGTAAGAGATGAATCAGTGTATTTCCACACCTTTTTCCATCACACCTCTCAGTGAAAAAGCCAGAACTGATTATGGCACCAAGAAGTCTTCCTTTCTCTTTATCAGTGTCTTCTAGAATGTGATTTCTCCAGTCATGTTTCTCTTTCTCTCTTTTAAAGGAAAAGGAAACCATCACTTCACTTTATAAATTCTAGTTATTTTTTGCTAGATGACCTTCTGACTGGTCAGATGATTAAAAATTATCTAATTGTCTAAAGTATGGCTAGCTACCATTCTAGTGTAACAAAAGTCATGAAGGCACTACTACTCCTCCTATGCCAAAGGATGTTCAATAAATTATTCACAGAAGCTTTTGTCCAAGCAGTATTCATGAAGATTTACTTTTCCCTCTCTGCCAACCCTGTCCCATTTATCCCACAGATGAAAATTTTCTCTTGTTTTACAGTGTTCACAAAGACAACACAGAAGACAAATGTGTTTCATTGTAACAGGAGTTCTCAGGGGCAGGTACACAGAACTGATGTGGTCAGAGAAGTCAAGCTGTCCTCAAGGAAACCTGTAGGAATACTTCAATGGCCTGTGTGGATGAACAAGAAGCTCCCGGACAAACTGAAACACAAAAAGGAAGTCTGCAGAGGGTCTGCAAAGACAAGGGAGCCTGGGAGAAATACAGAGAAATTTTCTGAGCCACCAGGGGTCAGGTTAGGAAAGCTAAATCCTTGATAGAATTAAATCTGGTCAGGGACATCAAGGGCAACAAGAAAAGCTTGTAAACTCTTACAGACAGCTGCAATTATGGGTCCAAAGGTTTAAGCTGTGACAAGCTCCATTAGTGTTTGGATTTATTTCTTTACCTCTGTATTAGCAGCTCTTCTTACCACTTGTGTCTTACCACAGTGGGGCTGCACTGGTGAAAACTGGTATGCCCAGACTGTGAGGACACAGCCAGACACAGCAGTGGTGGGAGATTCTCTCCTGAAAGTGCAGACTGTGGAGCAGAGGCCACATCTAAGGAACAAAGAACAACCTCTCCTCCTCGTAGATCAGGAGCTAGGAAAGAGGCAGTCTTGTAGCTTCAGTTTTTTTGTTACACTGTAATCAGATTTTTCCAACCTTATCTCTCATGACATTGCAGGTGCTATTCAAATAATATGCATAAAATATATCAACCAAAATGTGTTTTGTAGTAACCAATTACATGGCTCAAATGAAAGGAATTAGTACAGAATAGGGCTTTCCATCAATGATTTATTGTCCAATTGCAACAATCCTGAAATCTGGAGGGGTGAAATTGCATTTGCACATAGTCTAGAAAGTTGCTAAAGAGACTGAAAAACTTTGCTCAGCATTCTCTTTTAAGCATATTTCCCTGTGATTGCTTCAGTCTTCCCCTGCTTGCTGTGCTAAGTTGCTTAACTCCATGTTGCTTATTGAGCATTCTGCCACTTGTAATTTCTAGTTCTAAACACTATAAATACAAACTTAATGCTCTTGGAAATAGCTGCTTTTGCTTATGCCTACACATAATGCTTTGTGTAACAAGTTATTTGTATTCTTAACTTCATAAGTAACATTTTTACCCCATCTAAAGAACCCATGCTTGAATACCAGTACTTTAACATTCAGTAAAAATTGCAACAGCTACCAGTTGTGTCATTGCTAATGCATGTGTATTTCTTTTAGTTTCCCTTCCTATATATCATCTATTTAGTATTCCCAACAAAGCTGATGAAAGCCAGCATTTTATTTCTTGTTTCTGTGCCCACAGGTGAGCTCGCAATGTGTCTGACAATTTGCTTTGTGCTAAGGCAGTCAGAAGCAGGAAATTAAAGCAAGCAATTCTGTTTGGTTTTAGAATAAAAAGTCAAATTGTGTTTATGTGCAAAGAAAGCAAGATCACTTCTAAATAAACAGAATATTTCCTTTCAGATATTTCCAAACAGAAATGATCCTGCAAGTGAATCATAGAGGGTATCAGCTTACTCAGGGCTTCTAAAGACAGTGGTGCCCCTCAGTCCTGCTGGACTGGCTGGCCTTGGTTTCAGATATCTGTGACCCCCAGTTAAACTGAACAGCTTTGCCACCACTGTTGTGTTTAAACTCCTGAAAATGCACAACAAATTTCCGCTATCTGCTGGCAGGGAGGTGATTTTCAACTTTTCTACTTCATGTCCATATTAACAAAAGGAATAGGATTGGGTTGTTATTTTTAGTTCAGGCATGCAATTGTCTGTGCTGTTTAATTGTTTGTGTGCTCCCTGACAGTTTTGGCCTGTGGCTCAATCTGTCCTAAGCAATAGCACAAGCCAAGTAATATGATATGGCACTATGGATATGCATCCTATTTTTAGTGACCAGAATTAACAGTACAGTTGTGAGTCTTGCCATTCTGTTCTCTGGAGCTCAGGCTTTCCCATTAGGACAATGCAATGTTTCCTTTGGTCTTTCAGTACCCCTCTCACAGAGCTAACAGGCTGGGCTGACTTGAGCTGTCTCCCAGGCTTCTTGATCCATAGCACAGAGCCTCAAACTTAAGGACATGGTTTTCATAGGAGTCTTCCAGGAAATTGCTAAAAATCACCTTGTATTTCCTCAGAAGTCTGCTTAAACTCATGGCATTTTGGTGTGATTTTTTGTTTGTTTGTTTTCATTTAAGCTGCTTTGCTTTCTTTTTTTCTTATTTTAAGGAATTTCTGTTTCCATTTGGAATTCCAAACAGCAGCATTACTCATCTCATGACAGTCCTGCTGAGAGTGAGATGTTGAGGTGTTCTCTTCAGGTTATTGGTTTTTTGAATAGAGAGTTCCAGCAAACAAAGCAACTTCACAGAAATAGAATTTTCATATTGTACATCTGAGACCACCAGCTATCTTACCTAAACATGGGAAAGTCTATTTGCTGCTAGAAAATAATTTCTGCTATTTTCTAGACAACATCATCTGAATGAGAAAAGGCAATAGAACAAATTAGGCCCTGCTCTACATTGTGGAGATAAACCCATCTCCTGCACTGAATCCCAGTTTACTTAGGCTCTCCCAATAGTGTTGCCATTGCACTTTGGTACTGTAACTAAACTGAATGGTTTTTTTTCAAAAAGGCCAGAAGACCTGAGTAAGTCTGTTTTCCAGAAAAATATATGAATTTTACAGCCAAGTATCTCACCAAAACAGGGGGACATCCACCCCTCTCCTATGATCAAGTTGCCAAGAGGAAAGGATAAGAAATATCAGAATATACTAAAAATAATTTTAAAAAAGAAAAGCAAAAAAACCCTCTCAAATCCACAAAGCATTTCAAACATCAAGGTTTAAAGTTAGTCACAGCTTAAATAAATGTTAGACTCTCAGAGATGCTGACCACTCACAGCCCCTAAAAGATATTAATCAGTGTTTGAATCAGAAATTAAGAAGTTTCCAATTGATTTTAAAGTTTAAGCATTTCTGTTTTAAATGTGGTTGAGAAACTTTAATCAAGTTCCCAGATTATGTTTCCATATTATGATTAGAATGTATGCCTAGATGTTGATTATATGCAGTAACCTGTTTTAAAAGTCACCTGTAAAATACCTTACATAAGAATGTTATACCATTAATATTTTAAGTTCCAGAAACTTCATGAATAAAGGCTGAACCTCGTGAACATGCATGACTTTGCCAGCAGTAAAGAAAGTCCTTTGATTTGGAACTATATAATAGATATGTAAGTAATGCTAAACTTGATGTGTAAAGAAAATGTTCTTCTCTTATTCTCAGCATGGATGCCAACCTGCCAAGGTTTAACTGTAGAGAATTTTATTCTCACAGCTGTCTGTGTAAGAAAATGATAAATTTGTATATAATGTATAGTTGTATAAAATTAGGACCTCTTATGTGCCATTTAAACTTGTGTATTAAGAGCAGAACTAAGCGTAGGAAACCTCATGTTTATGTTAAGTAACAGAATTGAAAGGAAATCTGAGTTTTTGGTGCCCAAACCAAGCCCAAACAGGAAACATGATGGCAAATTTCTTGTAAATGGGTCTGCATTGACTTGAATTAGGTTAAAATGGGACCTATTGAAGTCTTTGCTTGCTTCTCATTACAGAAGTTTTCTTCCAACTCCTGTGACTGTATTGGCCGTGCTTTTAGCCAACTTTTGAAAGAAACTTTGCACTGAACCAGACAGTAAGTGGTCAAACTCAGGTTTTCCTCTTGAAAGGACATGCCCAGCAGATGAGCTTGGAACTTTGTTTCCATATTGCACCTAGGTTCATACAGAATTGGTTAGTTTGTCCTGGATGCACAGTCCAAGCACAAACTGTGATGATTTGCCCATGGCAGCAGGGTCTCTAAGTTCAACTGATATGTCCATATTAGGTTTACCTCTAAGCTTTCATTATACTTCTGTTTTTATCTGAAGTAACTTTTTGTCAGCAGTTAATTGCCTCTGATTTGGACAGCTTTCAGTTACAATTTTTTTGACATTATGCTGTCATATTCTCCATCACTCCTTATGATTAACATAAAGAGTAATCTACAGATTCTGTCTTGGGATATATTTCTACAGCGCTTTCTAGGAGAAATGTCTCAGTCAACAACTAATGACCATGTTGGGAAGGAGAGCTATTTAAATTAGATTCTCAAAGATCCAATGGAAGAAAACAATCAAAACCCTCACAAATTTTTAAGGTTGACACATGATTTCTGCCATGTTTTCTTTCCTGATGCAGTTGCACTCCACATACCTTTGTGCAAGTCTTTTTTCAAATCAGAGACAATCTCTTGAGGTATAGAACTGTTTCTCCAAACCCTATTGCTTTACTTTTTTACTAGCAAGGGAGCATTCTGCTCTTCATTTTAACTTAGTGATTCCTTTATTTTCAAAGAATGTTTTCCTTTGTTATTTTGAAGTTCTATAAAAGTTTTTCCCTGAAACAAATTAGATCTGCTATAACTTTAAAATCACCCACTTTCTGCATTTGACTTTGAAATTCAGAGTAAAACCAATATTTTGAGGTCTGTTTATATGTGGCGTGACATACCAACACTGGCTCTGAGAAAATTTTAAAGGTAAACTACATAACCAATCAGAGATGGCTCTGAGCCCTCTTAAACATTGACTTCCATTCATGGCAACCTTGTGCACCTTTGGAGCTCCAGAGAAAGAAACAGATTCCACAAATTACTGTCAATTGCTTTTCCAAATCTGTTTCTACTTGAACTTGCTCACTGTATTGAACGTAAACTTGCTCTCCCTGTCAATTCAATTTCTTTAGTAGTCTTCTTTTGGCTCATCTTTCTCTGGTTACATTTTAAGTACCTTGTGTGGGCAACACTTCCTCAGAGTCTTTTCCAGACTGTGGGACTTGCATTTCAGATTTAGCAACCGTATGTTGCTAAATACCTCTTGAAGCTTTAACCCTGTCCTTTTTTTTTTTTTTTTTTTAATTTTCTTTCTTTCCTCTTCTCTTTTAGGAGCCAGAGAAATAGCTAATGTGTGGCAGAAGATTCTGCCTTGGCTATTTTATTTTTAAAACAGTTTGACTGTTTGACTCTTAAGGACTTGTCTGTACATCTTTAGGTCTGTGGCTTTCTAAGAATTCATCCCACTTTGGAAGAAGAGGGACTAACAGTAAAATTACCTAAAAATTAATGGGATTATTTTTTATTGCAAATAAATAAAAATATGCATACCTATTTACTTCATTTGAATTAATATTGCTAAAAAACCTAAATTGTATTAAGGTACAAATGCATAAACTAAACTCATAGGATTGTAAAAGGACATTGCTCAGGTTGCAGGTTGGTACTTGTTTTATCTAATAAGTCTGAAAATTAATCAAACCCCAGGAACTGAAAAAAAACTGTTCTGTGAATTTAGAGGGACTTTCCTCAAGATCATTGCAGCTGATGATACTGTTATCCTAGATGCATAATATAGTATGGCTTGAAAGCGACCTCCTGAGGTTAGTCCAACTATCTGCTCAAAGCAGGGTTAAATTGTATGTTTTCCTTAAATTACAACAAAAATTCAAGACACTAACAGAATCTTTCTATGAAAATCATTTCTAATAGATTCCAAAATATTACTGACAATGTTCTGTCACAGTTCAAGGTTAGAATGAAAACTTTCAAATATGACTAATTTCTTTTGTAATGAAGGGATTCAAAGCTATTTCATAGGTTTGTGCGGCTTCTGAACACAATCCATTATCAGAGTGGAAGCTGCCATTCATCTCCTGGTAATGGCTGCCACTAAATAAGGTCCATTCTTTCAGATGTAGCATTATTTTTATGTGCTTTATATGCTGTCAGGGAGAGAAGGATGTTGTAGAAATAGAGAAGGTAGAACAACCAATGTTGGAGTTGAGTAGTCTTTATCTACACTGACTAATAATGATTTTCTCTTCTCTAAACTCAGACTGACTCAGAAGAATTAAGGCTAAGGCAAAACTTTTACACAGATATCTGGGCGTGCCTGTGTAGTGACATGTCCTTACAGATATTGCTTCAAAGATTAAGGACAAAAACATTTGGAGAACCCCTGGAACAGCTTGCCCAGAGCTGTTCAGTTATCAATGTCCCACCCCAGGAAAAATTCAAGGTCAGGTTGGGTGAGGCACTGAGCACCGTGGTTTACTTGAAGATGCCCTCATTGCAGGTTGGACTAAATGACCTTTAAAGATCCCCTCCAACTCAAACCATTCTACGATTCTTTATTTTGATTTCAACCCAACATAGAACTTAGGTTTTCTTTTTTTTAAGTGCTCTAGTCGTCCCAGGAGAACATATATTTTATAAGTGCTTTGGACAAACTATGTCTCAGAAACACTCCCCCATGTGATATTCTTGTAGGGTTTAGAGCTGGTTTCATGAGACCTGAAAGCGGAGAATCATATTTGTACCCAGAAGTTCTAATAAAAAATGATTGGCCTATTTCTGACTCTATGTGGAGTAACTTATGCCATTATGCACTTATTGATAGCTATAGGGTGTCTCATCTCCTCCTTTGCTATAGTTATCAAAATTATACAAGTGTGTCTGAATAAATCCTTTTCCACTTGTAATGATCTGAGCTTGTTCTCCTACATCCTTAATTTCAGTGTAATCAACACAAAGTTTATTTATCTTACTTTTGGTGTTCACCCACTAGTTCAATTCAAAAGGGAGATCAGCTTGAAATACCTCTTGAAGCTTTAACTCCTCAGTTTTCACTGAGTTCTTTTTACATTTAGTTTTTAATTTTATTTATGTATTTTTTAAAATTTATTTTACAAAGGCTGTGCAGGATGTCAAGGACAAATGGAAAAGTAATGAGATTTTAAAGATACTGTCTAGATGAATTTTAGAGCAACATATGTATTCATGAACACCTAGTGCAGTTCAAGGCTAGCAGTTCTTATTCTGGATTTGATTTCTGAACTTTTGCCTTAACTGTCTTTTCAGGCAAAAGATCTTTGATTTGTCAGATAAAACCAGTAGGCAGAAGACAAAAAAACCTACATTCATCAAATTCATCCAGGGTTACCAGTAGTTGTGTGATCCTGAAATATCTTTTCCTTTCAGTAAATGGCTTATTTTTAATTAAATTGGCAAGACTTCAATTATCTTAAGTAACTAAATACATAATGTATTCATTCAGAGACCCTATATTGAGTCTTAGTGCAAGTTGCACTTATTTTGACAAATTTTAGGCAGAAATTTTCTCAGGGGAGTCCTGCTTTCTGTCATTCAAGAAGCTTTTATAATCATTTAGTCCAAAATGGTGATGTAGGCCGAAGTTTGAATCCCTGGCATATTGCTATAATGCTGCATTAGCTTAATCCTTCATTTTCTTGTCAATTAAGGACTTATCTTTATTCACAGATTCACTTATCTGTTATTCTTAGAGTATTTTAATGCTAGTAGTTAAAATCCCTTTGTTTATGGCAATAAGGCACCATTCAGTTTGTGAACTTTATAAAACCAACCTCTGCCAATTTTGCTGTTTGAGAATTGCTGTAAAGAAGTGTTCCCACAGTAATTACTTATTCCAGAGATGTTCACTAAAGAATGAAGTAAGGCGAAAGTGTATAAAACAATTGTGCACCAAGGCAAGTTTTACCCAGCACCTTCCCAGCAACTGCAGGGCATTAAAACAAAAGAAACACCCCCCTGCGCCCCCAAAAAAAGAAAAAAAATCCTTGCAATATAGTACACGGAAATCTGTTGTCTTTAATGCAATTGCATATAGTGACTTTACAAATATTGGCAATTACTTAAGGTATTCACATTTAAATTAGATCTGGCCAAAAGGTTGGCAAAAAGTGAGGGAGGAGGAGCAGGGGGGGTTGGCAGCAGCTTTTCAACGTGGGGCTGAGCTGCCCATCATTACTCACTTTCAATAGTTTGGGTCATGGCTAGTGTCACTCATTTTAATACCTACTTAGTGACATTGAAGTAGGAATGGCCAGGCTGAGATAAAGAAATATGCAATACACAAAAATTGTCACAAAATGTTTCCAGTTGAATATTTCTTATGGAACGTGAGCTGTTCTTTTTTTTTAAACTTGGTTGCATTTGAAAATGTATTTTAATATTTAGTGTGAGGTAGGAAGGAAGAGAGAGTACTATTAATATTCAACAGCAATTGTGGAAAAGTGCCATGAGTTTGTACTTGGAGCATTTGATTTCAGCAGTACTGGCAGAATGCATTTAGACCAGCAAACTTTTGTTGAACGCTTTGTGAAAACTTTAATGAGGCCAGGAGTTTACCCATGGCAACTGCCCCAGTCACTTCAAGCATCACTTCTGAGAAACAACCAGCAAATCTGGAAGCTTTTATTTTTGTGCTACTTGAGCAGATCCGATCAACAAAAAGCATAAAAAAGTATTTTACTTCAAAATGGAGTGAATTCTGCCTTGGAGACTCTCAGTGTAAATGCATCATCTTTAGTGTAACATAGAAAAGAAAGAAATCAAGTCTGTTAAGCTCTATTCACATCTGATTTTTAGAATTAATAAAGAGCTAGATGTGTTCTGCTTCTCAGACTTCAGGGGCCATATTTCTTCACCAGTAATAAGGAGCTTGTCTTACAAACTCTGAGGTGATTCTATCCTCTTGCTCTTATCTAAGTGAAGAAGAAAATTTAAAAAAGGAAATATGTGCCCATTCTAGTGACTTTGTTCATCTGAAGAAGTTCATGAAGATTTCTCCTGATAAGTTGCAACACTATTAGGGTGCTCTTTTCATTCAATATTGCTGCTTCAGGGATAGAGCTAGAATAATTGACTAAACAAAACAAAACTGCTTTGCAATTAGTGAAATCCTGAAGCTTTGCAAGAAAGTATTTAAAGATCCCTTTTCAACAGTAATTTTCCTCAGGGAAAAGCTTTGCATACCAGTTTTAAAGACATAGATGTCTTCTACTTTTCAAACTATTTCATAACTGGGCAGTAACTGGACTTTAATCTAGAAAATTGGGTTCTCTCATTATTGGCTTTTGCCAAAGATGAACCATTATTCTGTCATTCACTTTTTTGCCTACAGCTTAATGGCAGAGGATGACCTGGTGCTACATTTTCTGCAGGATGGGAATTGTCAGCAGAAAGATCATGTTTTAAAACTGATTCCTTCTGTCTGACTTTTAAGTATGCTGCTTGAGACTAAATTAGTGTCTTTTTTGAGTGTCTGCTTTTGAGAGCTGTAATATACCTGTCATACCAGACAGACAGACAGACAGACATTCTGGCTTTGTTGTGAACCACAGTGATCTCTAACCAACAGAGATTACTGAGAAAATGTATGGCTGCTGGTTCCAAGTGACCTGTATACTAAACCCTGAGCCCTGTGCTCATCTTCTTGGTGAACCCTGACTCCAGCTCTGCATTCCTCCCATGTTATTTGAAGATGACATTTGCCTGCCAGAAGCAAGCATGAGCAATAGCTGTAAAATGTTGCCTAAGGATGGAAATACTACTGAGAGAGTTTCACAATTAGGTTAACTTTTCTCCTGCAAGGAAAATATTTTGCATGGCATGTGCTTGAAAACAGGCACTGCCTGTTACCATTTCCCTTGCCTTTTAATAATGATTTTTAATGATTTCTGTAAAACTTGGGCTCTGATTAACTGTCCTTCTATTTTAATTATTGAATGTCTCAATATGTATATTGCTTCACAGGTTTTAATTCCTGGCTTGTTTTGGAAGGCATTAGCATACACGTGTTTGACATTAGATAACACCAGTACTGCATAAAAGCAGGTGGTCTTGTGCATATGCAATTACCTCATTTTACAGTATTTTCTAAGCCATTCCTTCTGTGGAATATTATATTAAATGCTATTCTGATAATGAAAGTGTAGATTGTAAACGATAATCTCCTCAGCCACATCATGCTTCAGATTCCATTAAATGATCAGTCTTATCTTTTAAATGATCAGCAAAACAAATACTTAACTCTAAACTTCTGGATAATTCAGTTGTCATAAGCAATCATTTATAAACTGATTCTTCTCCAGTCTGTGGAGCAGTGAACACAGCTGGGTCCTACTATTAAGCTCTATGCAGTAATCCAAATGATAGGACAGGAGACAACCTGAGCAGAACTTGATGAGTTAATGCACTTGCTAAGTGCATCTTTCCTCACTGTATTGAAGGTGGGTTTTATTCCTTTATTGAATGATGAGTGGTCAGCAGAAACAAGTTGCCAGTTAATGAAATTTGCTTTTGACAAGGTAAGGGGTGCATGTCCTAAGAATTTGTATTGATTGCCAGTTAGATCACCCAAGAATTTGCATCACCTAAATGAGCAATAGTTGAACCCGGGTGTTGATACTAAAGAGTGAGAAGAAGCTCCCTAATGGCTTTCTGCAGTGCAGTCACAGAGCAGCTGTGTGCAAGGGCAGCCATCAGGCCTGAGAACTTGGCTAAGGAGAAGATGTGCAGCTCAGAATCCCTTCCTAACAGAATCCTTTTCAGCAAGGTGCAGAATTTAGCCATGAATGAAACCCAGCTGCCTCAAACTGCAAGGTGCATGTTGTCTTAGAATTGTACTCACTGTTCCCATGAATAATATGGGCAAACCTGGAACTGGGGTTGTTCAGTCTGGAGAAAAGGAGACTCAGGGGTGATCTTATCACTCTCTCCAACTTCCTGAAGGGTGGCTGTGGTGAGCTGGGGGTCGGCCTCTTTCTCCGGGCAACAACAGACAGAACAAGAGGACACAGTCTCAAACTGTGCAAGGGAGATACAGGCTAGAGTTAAGGTGGAAGTTTTTCACAGAAAGAGTGGTCAAATACTGGAATCATCTACCCAGGGAGGTGGTAGAGTCACCATCCCTCGAAGAGTTTAAAAAAAGACTGGATGTGGCACTTGGTGCCATGATCTGGTTGAGGTGTTAGAACATGGGTTGGACTCGATGATCTTAAAGGTCTCTTCCAACCTAGAAATTCTGTGATTCTGTGAACTGGAAGTAGATAATATTTTTCTTTGTCTGCTGTGCATCTCAAAATCCAAAATCTGTTGAGTGGGTGAACTACTTTTGAGAGCCTAATCAAGAACATTGATTTGTTTCTAATAAATCCTAATTGACAAGTCGCTTCCAAAAGATCCAATAGACTAAAGTGAAGTACTGAAAAAGCACTAGTGATGTTAAAACTCATAACAAAAAACAATTTTGGAGAGATGGTCTCAGTGACTTTCAGTGGAAAAGTGTAAAACATGAATTTGAGAGGGTGTTATCAATGCTTCAGAAAGCCCTTTAAACATAAAAATTTCAAACTCATAAATATGCTTTTCTAAGCCTTAAATATCCTTGTTTTGGCACCTCTGCATCTTATGAATTGCAGGCAGCTACAATGATTATATCCTGATGAGACCCTGTAATGGATGTTATTCCATATATTTTATATAAGTGAAATACAGACATACACTGGAGCCACAGATGTCCATGCCTAGATCATTTTACTACATGCAAATATGAGAAATGCAATTGATTCTCCTGTCTAGCTGCCTTTTGTGAAACCTCAGCATACCTTACAAAGAGAACTGCATTAGTCCAGATTCAGGTAATGTCTTTGCCCAATGCTTTACAGTGCATAACTTTAAATAAGCATCATGAAATGCAGCATATTTATAATGAAAGCAGCAGGTTTTACACTTGCTCTGAGATGAAGCAATTGCATGAAGGGCTTTTTTAATATTAATTTTATATTTTTAATTTTTTACAGTTTGTATTCTTTCCACTTTTATGACAAAAATGTGTTTTCCCAATAACATAATGCAGTTCCCTTTTTTCCCAACAGTTTCTTGAAAAAGTTACTCTAGCTTCACTTTCTGTTCTCTTCCAATACTTATCAACTTTGGAGTATCTGGGTTTATTGTAAGCATTTTTAGAGGTATATGGCTCTCTTGTCATAAGGGATGTGAGATTTCCCAGATATTATTTACATAGCTCAGCCTGAACAACTCTAGAGCTTGAACTTTTCCATGCTCAAACTTTTACTTCAAGGTGTACTCTTGATGTGGATTTTGTTACACCTACTTAAACATATTAGATATCTGCAGACCAATATCCAGTCAATTAGTAAGATTATTTTTCTAAATAGAAAATGAAATGGTAACAAGATTGTGCAGACTTCCCAAAATAGCAAAATTCCATTTTTAGTATGGATATTTTGACACATTATATCCTGAAAATGTGCTATATTTTTGTAGTTTTTGAAGAATATTTTCAATTCCCAAATATTTCAGCGAATTTTAAAAAAATATTTTACTGCCTTTTTTTTTTTTTAGAAAAGGGAATAATTTGATCAAGTTTTTTGTTTGAGTATAAGTTGAATGTGATATGTTGTATGTAAGAAAAGAGCCCAGATGAATAAAACCAAACCAAAGTCCTGTAAATCCTGTCCTATTTCTGATCTGGGAAAATATATAAAAAGTAATATGTAACACATTCTAGTGTGAGAGGCTTGTTATTGAACATCCCCCTTTTCTGAAGACAAGAGAACCTATAAATGTGGTTAGCCTTGTGAAGGCATGGTCATGGAATATCTACTAAAGCTGAGGTTATTTGGGGATGGGGAGGTAATTATTAATAAAGGCCAACTCAGTGAAGACACAGAAAACTTTTTCTGTTTAACAAACTTCCCTATCCCAGTACTGAGACTGTGGCACACCCATACAGAGCTGAAAAATCTGCAAACCTCTTTACAAAGTCAATGGAATACTCACACATTTGGAAAGGATTTTTTCTGGTGTGAAGAACAGAAGCCGTGAGAGAGTAACCATATAAACTTCAGTATAATGTCTGTTGACAAGGAGACTGAATTAGTTTGCTTTTAGTATTCATGGGACTGTTTTCTGAGTGATTCACTATACAGATATTATTTTGTTGTTACAGAATATGGGGTAAAATTTCCTTTGTTAAAGCAGGTAGAATAGAATAGAATACTAGACTAGAATGTCTAGTATTTGCTGGGCAGCAATAAAATGTGTCAGCCTGTCTGCTCTACAGAGTCACTGCCTAGAGCTCAAGTGCCTGTTCTCCACCTTGAACCTTCCATTTTATACCGTGAAATTTGTACTTCAAGTTTTCCCAACTTCACCACACAAGCCTCAAATCAAGTCTGTTTTGTAACAGACTGGTTAAAAAACCAATTCCTTTGTTAAAAGGATGAGTTTGTCCAGTCTTTGTCAACTTTGAGAAAGTAGAATTGTATTAGAACTGATGAGAGAAAATAAAGGAAGATACCGAAGAAAAATCCAGTCCAGAAGATGGTTTAAATTATCTGTATTTTTACACTTGGATGATAACATTTTGAAGGTACTGTATCCTTGCCTGTGAAAAGGTATCAGTTTGCTTTCAGCGGACTATTATGTTCACAACATATTTATGTGAACAAAAACTAATATTAACAATATTTCTGTGATTGTTGATTGTTTTTGGTTTAATACTGGGTTGCAGTCATGGCTAAGATGTCCTTTCTATGTAACGGAATGAAGAGCAGTCTTTCTGTGGGCAGGCATGAGTTATTGCTTTACGGTTTTGGTGTATTTTTTTCTTCAGCTTCTGGTTTTAGCAATGATCCTCCTGTTCTGTAACATTCTGGTAGCTGTTACAATACTCAGCCACTGAGGATTAAACTCCACTGTAGTAAAAGCTGTAAAAAATTTCAGCTAGAAGCCCTTTTTATATGATTCCTTGATCCCTGTGTAGCTTGCAAGAACCCTAATGAAAGGTGCTTAGCTCTGATCTCGTTAGCTGGCAAAGTTGCAGCAATATGGACTCAAATACTGGAGCAGTTTTAGCTTTTTGAAAAGGAATCCAATCCATCTATGGCCACCTGTGAACTTTTCATGGAGGTATTTCTACTGGAGGAATGACAGCTCATGCTACCAGTAGCATTAATAAACCTTTAGTAATTCATTAAGAATCAATCTGTAAATGCATTTTTCAGCAAATCTGTGTCAGTAAGATAAAGCTGTGGTTATAAAGAGCTGTTCAGTTCTTCATTTCATTGTTATGTGTATAGGACTATTTATAAGTTGTGCTTTTTTTTCACTTCTCCTTTTCTAAAAGTCCTAGAAGTTCAGTATTGTAAAGTGAAATATAAAGGTTATAATAAAAATATTAAATCTACTAGGTGAAAATTACCAAGTGATTTAGAAGGGAATAAATACAAATACTTCTCTTGGATTACTCTGGGATGCTGAAAGAGCATCACTGAGTTATAGAGGAATAGGCAGGTTTGGAAGGATGCTGTGAAAGTTTGAGGATTACAGCAGTAGCAACAAAGTATTAAACATTTGTTGTGGGTAAAATGATTCATAGACATACAAATGAGACATAAACTTACATGGAGAAAAGTAAAATAAAACAGAGATAAAGAATAGAAAACATGAAGAGTTGGTTAGATAAATAATGATGTGTCTTCATCCTTTCAGTACTTACTCATTTCTTATGGATCAGGCAGTTGACTGTCCTAAACCAGAGGTCATATCTGTATATTTATGTTATTAGGCTGTGATTTACCTTCTTGCATACATTTGCAACCTTTTTCTTGATGACATTTACTCTAAATGAAGTGTTCTGTGACAATGACTTCTAGAATCTAGGTATGAGCTGTATGGAAATGCACTTCTCTTGTAAGTTTTAGAGCTGCTGCCTGATAACTGTATTTAAGGCTCCCTAATGGGAAAGAGGGAATAATCATTACCACATTCTCTCTCTATCCAGCTAGTAATTTTGGAGCTTTCTAATCTGTTTCATGTTCTTGCAAGATAGGTCATCCTCTTTGCTTTTCTCTTGTTGCCTTCTGGTACATCTTTTACTGGCAAACTTACCAGAATTGTACCTGGACTTTAGCATGTCTTTTGTTCCTTATTCTTTTAAGTTTCTAATTTTCTTTTTGCTTCTTCTTGTGCATATTTTTGTATTCTTATAGGTATGTAGACAATGATTAAGTTGTAATAGCCAATTAAGATTGCATCATTTTGTGTGTGTATATTTAATTAGGTACAGAAGGTATGTACACATGTATACACACACACACACACATATATATATGCATAACAATGTATATGTGCTATGTCATGACCTGATTTGAAGTCTGACTGAAATTTTAGAGTAAATGTTTACTCTCCTGCCATGTTGTGTCTTTACCAGAAGTTCTCTAGGTTACCACCACACTGAAATATAAAAGGTTTGTAATGCTACATCAGCAGGGTGTTTGATCTGTGCCATGTGTTTAAAAATTAGGTTTCAGGGTTCCTTGATAGGAGTGTAGGTCAAGTGCTTGAAGGATAATTGTCAGTGCAGAAGTAATTTTGTTTGTTTTCCTGTGAATTTTCTGTTTTCTCTATCCAGAGCAATATGACAGATAACTGCCTTCAACGCCCTGCATTTGGTGTGTGTCTCACAGGTCTAGCGGACATCAGGAATACTTAAATTTCTTTATCTGCTTCTCTTTAGTGATGGGTACATCAGAGTCTGAGATTGCTGGAGTGCCACTCATGGTGGCCAGGTCATGGCTAATCCACAGGCACATGGTGGCTTAGTCACTGCTGCTGGCATGGAGCTCTTGTGTCTGACTGCATCCAGGCAGAAATGGGAGAAAACTGAGTCACCATTTCCTGTCATGAGAAGACAGACAGATACAATTTGCTTTAAATCATGGCAAAGATTCCCTAAAATTATCCTCTGTAGAAACACATGGTAAATTAGAAAATTTGATTTCAAAATATCAGGACATGACTAATTTTAAGCTTTGCGAGGGACTCAAACATAGTCACTTTTATAAATATACTGGCTGCACTGGACCACATTGCTGTCATACATGTTAAAATATGCTACCTTTTTTCCTAATCCAGGCATGGTTGGAATGTGTTAGACTATTAAGAGTAGTCCAGGTGAATGTGTTCTGTTTTGATGTGTTTGGAGGGCAAATGCTGCCTGAGAGAAAGCAGCTGGCCAAAGGAAAAGAGAGAAGGGTGCTGCCATGAGGCTGGAAGTCTCCCAATCCTCTCATCAAACTCAGTGTGTCTTGGTCATGTTCCTCATCCTGCAGCTCCTAAGGTGACCATTTCTGATACCAGGTGTAGGGGGTTAGAATATAAGAAAATAAAGATACTGTAGAAAGCAATCTCACCCCTAAGGAGTTGCAGCTGGGCCAATTATCAAAGATGAGGAGCAGGGCTGACTTTAACAGGCCACAGCTGTGAGCAATGAGAAGCAGAGTGCTGTAAAAGAGTGGGGTGGCTGGGTGAGGTGGGGACTTGAGTCTGTGGCTGATTTGTGGAGAAGAAGGGTCAGTGCTCTGAGGAGCTGCCCACAAGGACCACCAAGAAGGTATGGAGCCTTTTTGATGGGAGGAAACAGTGTGGAACCCCTGCATTAAGATGGCAACAACCAGGTGCAGTCCTTGTGGGCTGTAAAACAGTAGACACTTGTGCTTTGCCTTCTAGTTCCTGGACTTTGCTGTGCGATTTATGCCCTAGCAAACTAATTTATGTTTTCAGCTAGTGTGTACCCACCATAGGCTTTTTACTTGCCTCAGTCCCAGTTTGTAGTAATAGAATAGAGAGCCAAACTTCAGTCCATATCTGTTCCTGGGTCTCTGAAGTTCCCAAGCAGTTAAACTGAGGAAGTCTTACTGGGTGATTCTTTATACATTTTAAACTTATTTATTTGATTAATTTTTCTTGCTTATTTATTTATTTTTAACCACAATGAGATTGTTTTATGACCTGGGTTAATGGCAAGTTCATGTGATTGCTCTTTTTTCTTTTGCCTTTGTCCTTCTTGGCTGATTAGAATGTAATGCAGCTGTTGATGAAGTGAAGTGGCTACAAGTTTAATGCAAATGTAACACACTTCAGAGTTGTGTACACAGTCCTTTCAAACTGGTTGGATTTGTGGGATGTTTTGGTTTGTTTCCATTTGGAGTTTTTTGTGGGTGTTTGGGGGGAGTATTGTGGTGTTTGGTTTCTGTTTGTATGTTGGGGGGAGGAGAGTGGTTCTGCTCCTTTTGTTGTTGTGTTCTTGCATGCCAAAGCACAGCTGATGATGAGGGTGCTCCAGGGCAGGAAGGGCAAGGATTCTCTGTGCTACTCAGGACCTAGGAGGGAGCTGTTTCCCATTTAGTCTGACGTGGAGGCATAAATGAGACGGGTACCCAGAAGATGAAGGACGTTTTGCCATTCTGGCTTCTGCCCGTTTTCCCCGGTCGCTGGTTTCTCTCCTCCTTCCAGAAGATTCCTGTTCCTGGGGTTCGCAGGGGTTTCCCGAGGCGCTGGCCGCTAGAGGATGCTCCTGGTCCGGTGTTGGAGACGCCGTGCCCGGGCCGGAGTTCCATCCTCCTCCTCCTCCTCCTCCTCATCCGCAGAGCCCGGGCTGTGCCAACCCCGCCTTTGTGCTGCCCAGAGCCGGGAGGCTTCCCTTGCCCCAATGGGAAAGAAAATCCAGCCAATTCGCCGGCAAAACCGCAAAATAATTATGGCAGTCAGAGAGCCACAGTGCAGGGATTTGAGTGCGTTTCTCATGGTGAAGTTCTTGGGCTTATTTAGGTGACAATCTTAATGGCACATCTGCAGTGTGCCCCACAGTATCAGAGTCCTGCTGTGGATGCTCCCACTCTGGATGTGATTAGATGTTCAGCTAGCTTTCATTTTTTTGTCCAATCTTTTAAAGTGATCCAAATTTCAGCTCTTAAATGAGGTTTGAGGCTTATTTTTCAATAAATATCATGGAAAAGACATTTTTCATTTAAAAAAAAAAAAGACTATTTAGAGTATGTAGTTTTTCAAGAAAGGCACACACATGAAATTAATTTCATATTTTAAATAACATACAGCAAATATCTCCCCCCTAAACCCTCTAACCAGTCAAGCAAAAAACTAATGAAATCAAAATTGCCTTTAAGTAAAAAGCAAAGCATGAAGTTAAAGATATATAAAGTTAAATAATTATATATAGTTATTTAGTCCTCTATTGCCCTTCCAAAATTCTGTTGGCACATAAACAAGCTCTTTGGTACATAAAGCATAGGATTTTTTTATGGAAGTAGCATGAAAAAAAAAACCCACAGAGTATTTTGAAGGTACCAAAATGGAGTACTCAAAGTTAAAAAAAGGCAGGTTTGAGGTCATTTAAGATGGCTCATTTGTTCACATGCACTAGAGCAGTCTCTAACGCTGTAATTATCTACTGCCTCTTTTTCTCTCCCCATGTCCTCATCTCCTATGGGATTTCTGTCTTATCCAGGCCACAAGTTAGACCTGCCCAGGGAACTTGTGCAGTGAAAGAGACAGTTCATTTCTTGCAGGTGGATGGTGCATAGTAGATAAATCAAAGACTGCAGGAAAGGAAATATATAGGTGAAAAGCCAGATAAGCTTCTGAAAAATAGACCTGTAGTCTTGTCCCTGCCATTGATGTTTAGCAAAGTCAATATTTTTTTCATATCTTGCGTGTTTTCCCCGGCTTCTGCATACTGACTGTGAGATCCTACACTGTGATAATCAGAGCCTTGAACACCCATGTCTGCTCCTGAAGTCACTAGAGAGTTGTTTTGAGTCTACAGAATAATGAGTAGTGCTATCTTCTCTTAAAGCACATGTGGCAGATGTCTCAGATTTGGTGTACCTGTGTCTCTGTCCCTGCAATCTTTTGTCATCTGCACAAGACAGATGCTGACTTTTTTCCAGGCTGCAGTAAAATTATATGGCTGAATCACTTGTATCCTCTGGTGATGAGCACCAAGCAACTGCCTGGGCAAAGTAAATAAATTTGTCTTCAGAACAGGTTTTGAACCATAGATAGGAAATAAAGGGTGCTACAAAGGATTGCAATATGAATAATGGAATAAAACAAAGTAGTGAACTGCTCTTAAAATGAGTATTGTCTATCTTGTGCATTGAATGAAGCAACATTAGTGCTGTGTGTTAAAGACTACCACAAGCTATTTAATAATCAAGCCTAGATAAGTATTTAGGCTGAGTTTACATTACACATTAATTCTGCAGTTTCCAAATATGTGCATACTGACTTCTGTATCTGACTGATATTGCTCAATGGTAGCTGTAGAGTTAAAAAGAAAACTAAAACAAATCAAAAAAAACCCCAAGTACCCTCACTAACAAGAAGCTGATGTTTTCTAGTAAGGCAGTTTGTGCAGGTCCAGGTAAACATTTAAAATATGGTTAATTTACATTTTTTCCCTCTTCTATTTAGTTCCTTGATTAAATTTTATAAAAGTGAAATCCACTTCCTGCTACAGGAATGAAATAACTTGGCTGTTTTTAGAGCAAAACTTATGTAGGAATGGGTCTGTTTTCTCAGGAACCTTTCACTCTTTGTAACATGTTTCTAATGAAGAAGAATAGAATTTCTGTGTTCCTGTGCCTTATTGTGTATCACTGCCTGTTAACAAAACAAATGATAATTGTAAAGGAGATTCCTGAGCTTCCATTACAGCTGCTTGTCTTTGCTATAAAAACAAACTAGAATATATCTGCAATCTGACTAGAGATAAATTCAGCTTATTGCTAATTTGGTCTCCTAAAATTTTTATTTATCTTCTCAAGGGATTTAGAAACCATGCTCTAATTCCCTGCTCAAATTGTGTTTACAAACATGCTTCATTCCTACTTGTCAGGAAATCCTTCCAAGAAATGTAAAAGAATTTAATAAAATATTGTTATTATTGAAAGTAATTTTTCAACAAATTGTAGATTCATTTCTTGAACTTCAACTTAGAAAAAATGCTGGAGGCTTTTGAAATTTCACATCACAGAAAAAATAAGGAAGCTGCAGAGCAGAATAGATTTCTTAAATCAGGTTAGGAAATTTCCATCAGTACCTAATACTTTAAAAGCTACTAAGGTCGAAGTTACTTTTATTACTTTTGTGTTTTTCTGCAGTGATAGCATTTTGTTACACTATTGAGTGAGTTAGAGTGTTTCCCTGGTCTTTTATGTTTGGTTTGATTTCAGTGTCTTGGCTTGAGGTTGAATACATCTTTAATAATGTCTTTTTTTATCATGTCCCTTTTTTATGAGTAAAAGTATTTGAACAACCTCTACTCTAATCAAGTGAAACTTTGTGAAAGGATATATAGAACTGAAATTGGGCCCTGTTCATGGTCTTGGAGCTGTGAAAGTTAGTGAGGCAGGAGGGGAGCATGAGATCAAACACAGACAGCGAGCACTGCTTTGTACTTCCCAGGGTAAGATGTTAGTGATGGTGTTTTACAAATATCTCGTTTGGGGAGCTCGGTCAAAGCGATTTCAGGAAGGTTTCACCTCTGGCAGAGGTGAGTGACTGCTTGGGGGTGGAGACCTGACTGGGGCAGCACAGCATCAGCTCATCCTGGGGGTGTCTGCTGTCAGGGAGTGCTGACAGTGGGAGCCCTGTTTCCCCTTTTTTTTTTTTCTTATTTAATTCCAGGGAAATCTGGTCGTTCAGAATGGTCCTGTTGGTAATTTATGATGTCATGTGCAACCAAATATGCACTTTGGCCATTTTTTATGCCTTTTGCTAACCATGGGTCACACAGTTTCATTGGAAGGTTTTAAAGATTAAAGTCATCAGAAAAGGCAGCCCTGGTGACTGATATTCTCTGACCCCATGACCTAGCAAAGGCCACAGAGCCACACTAAATAAAGCTGTCTCAAGCTTATCACTTCTGTTGTGCTCTAACACAGTTTAAAAAGATGATCAGGTTTGACTTAAAGACTTTCAGGATTTATCTGACATGTTCTTAAACAGGCAGCTTTAATTAAAATATATTTGTTGTCTTAAAAATGTCATTCCTCTAATAGGAATTTGTCCAGCTTCCTCTTGCAACAAATTATTTTCTATAAGTAGTGTTTCCCCACCTACATACCAGTAGGTACTCGTTGACTGTATTAAATTTATTTTTTGATGTACACAAATCTCTATTATACATAGAATGTGATCTGGTAGGAAGACATCCCTCTTTTTTATGATATAGTGAAGTCCTCCTTGTGAAGTACAAATATCCAAGAAAATTGGTGGGCTTCTCCCATGTGTGCAAGTAAAGACCAGTCCCAAATGCTGCAATTCAGCATGACAGTTTCTGCACCTCCTCTTTCTGTATAAAAGGCATTGAAAACCTCTGAGCTCAGCTCTCCTCAGCTCAGTTCTCAAGAAACAAGAATAATAGGATCCTTTTTATTTTCATTCTTTGTTGCCTGATATCTTAGCAAAGACATGTAAAGTGCTGGGATAGCATCATGAGCCACCAGCAAAGTGGGTACATCAGGTGCCACAAAGAACAGATTCAGCTGTAAAGCCCAGGAATTCTGGCAATCGTGTCATGCTGAAATGGACAGAACTACAACAAGCAGAATGTTTGAATTTTCATGTGTCCTTTTCAGTTGCTTTAAACCTGGCCCCAGTACAAGCAGGGAGCACCTTTGGTTTTGCTTGGCTGTGGGGTGCTTTGAGTGTCAGGAGGAAAAAGAACACAGATGTCCCCAACTGCTTTCTCATGCCCTGCTGCATGGGGCCCACACTCAGAAAGCTTCAATTTTTTAATTAAATTTTTTATTTGTTAACTTAACCAATTTAAGTCTTAGATATCTGCTGTTCTCCAGTAGAAGGCCATTATATTGTGACTTCATACAACCCACAATATATATTTAGTTCTGAAGATTGCACTTCTTGTCACTCTAGCTTTTTAATTTACTGTGTTTCTTCCTGCTTGCACCTTTGAAACTCAGTGGAGCCCTGCAGGGCTGTCTCAATCTCCTGTTTCCTATCTCCTTGAGCTATTCCATTACAGTCACCTGTCAAAGATGAGCAGGAGTCAAGGAAATGGAGCATCTCAAGTGGCTGACACTGCTGAGCAGGTATCCTTCTATTTTTTGCTGAGTGTTTACATACCTCTAGATGTGGCTGAGCTGGATTAGATGAACAGAAAGTTTGTAATGCCTTTGTCATTTTAGAATAGCACCAGTTCTGATTCTATATGAACATGATACAATTTTAACAACTTAAAATTATATGACTTTTTAACAACTGTGACAACCTATACATACAATTACTTTACAATTCCTTTACAATTCCTTCCATGGGTTCTGTCGTGATGTCTTATGCCAGGCATAAATGTGTGTGCACGGTGGTTGTACTCATTAAATGTGATTAAAAAATACTATTGCACCTCTTGAGGGTTAGCTAAGGAATCCGTCTGAGAAGGAGGAGGATACACACTGTTTGTATCCCATTTCCATTCCATAGCAGCACCAGGAATGAGAATGTAGGCAAAATGAACCATCCCAGTGGTAGTGACTGGCACTGGAATCAATTCTGAAGGATATATGATAAGTATCTGGCAGAAGTTTAGCTGCTAAAAGTGATTGCATCTCAAGGGAACTATACATTGGAATACCACAGAGTACACTTAAAGTTCTAATAGCAGTGAATGTTTAGGTGTTGCAGGTATTCTATAGCCTACAATGCTATGTACTTTGCTTTTTCTCATCATTTTGTTGAGGCAGGTTTATTAAATTAGATTGAAGATGACTTTATAACTATGTATTTGTCTTATTCTAAAACAAACAATAATTTTCCTGCTCACATCTCAAAAATTTTGAAGTGGCCAAATATTTGTTGACTCTCTTTCTAAACCCAGTATTTTATTGAAATTCCCAGTTAAGTCAATTTCTTCCATGATTCATTTCATTTGGCAACAGAAATGTAAGCTCTGGCCTCTGGCCCTAATGAAATCCTTCAAATGCAGTCTACATAGCAAGAGTTGAAGGGGGCAAGGCACAGTTTAATTTCCCAATAACACTTTATGGCAGGCTTTGTAAATGTACTTGCTTCTGGAGTTTTCTAACACCCCTCCCTCTGAAAGTAGTCAATTTGCAGCCGAGAAGCTGCTGTATTCAAATTGCTTACATGAGAGAGGTTGGAGGGCAGTGTGACACAGGACCTTCCTGCTGAATTGCTAACCCAAATTGGGCCTTAGTGAATCTTGGGCAGAGTTGTCAACATCCAGTGACCTGTAGGAAATGAGTTGGGAGCTTCAGCCTGGCTTCCAGAGAGGTGTGCACATCACAGGAGCAATGCGCTGGCACTAATTGGCACCCTGTGCAGCAGCCTCAGCACAGAGCCAAAGGTCTGCAGGGGAACTGAGACTCAAGTGCTCTCTTGGCCTCCAAGATGGTCCCTCTGGGGCAGAGTTTAGGGCACGCTTGTAATGCCACATGTGGAATTTTGCTGTGCCTCTTGCAGTGCTAGACCGGAGCTGTGGCTTGGGAGCTTTGCTTCTCAGAGGGTTCTTAGGGTATTTTGGATGCCACGGGGCTTTTTAAACCCTGAAATCACTTCAGCTTTCCTTCAGGTGTAAACATGAAGGGAATGTTTACTAAGCATTAACCTGATAGTCTGAGGTGTCTGGTGACAGCCAGTCCAGGATTTCACAGAAAAAGGGAAAGAGCAGGAGCATGGATGTTTTCAAGACAAAACTTTCTCATGTCTGTGCCCAACATGTGTGACTAGTTTTGTTCTGCCAATTTTTTTTCACCTGTTGGCCTCAGAAAGGTTATAAATTAGTGCTGCTTAAATATAAACAATATATTTTTTCATTAGTAGGATTGTGAATTTCTATTCATTTTAAAATCATAGTAACACATGGTCTTTCTACACTTGGAATTGTTCCCAGACCATGATAATTACAGAAAGTTTATTATGGGTATTATCTTCCCAATAGCTTTCATTTGTGAAGGCTATTTCTTGTTTTGTTGTTCTGGTTGCATAGTTTCTGTCACTCAGTCAAGGTGGCAATAATGTCATGAAGCCATCAGTCCATTCACCATGAATAGGTTCTGTGAAGAAGCACTAAATTAAGAAATGAGTAACGTACCTACCTAGTACTTTAAGCCAGAAAGTCAGAGGTGATAAAATATATTGTCTGAATTGGAAGTTGAGCACATTTTCTCTTGAACATACAAATAAATGAGGAGCAGCAATGACCATTTTTTGGCTGTGGATGTCTGCTAAGAAGGAAAAATAGCTTTGGGCAATAGTGGTTAGTTTGTTTCACAAAACATTTAGTGTCTTCAGAGAGAAATTTTTGTCCATCCAAGTATTGTCTGTACCTATAGAGATGACAGGAAGGCCTGCATAGAGCATGTATACTTCCAGAAATCAGAGTATAATATTTTTCCTGTATAGCTTTGCATGATTGGAATCACCAATGACCTGCTGCAATTTTTCTCCCACTCTATCAGGTAAGTAAAGAAATCAGGATTACAGCCATAACTGAAATGATGGAGTTCTGAAAGTAACACTGTTTTTCTGTGATACAGCAGCCCCCTTTCACTACCTCCATGCTCACTCACTGCCTGATGTGGTGCACATTCATCGGACAGATAAATTTGAACAGCAAAGAAAGTTAGGCAGCGATTGCATCCCTGAGTTTGGGATCATCAGCTGTTACAAAATGTCAGGGAGTTTGGGAATAAACTCTACTCTCAATATTGCTACAACACAATGCAAAAAATCACCCTGAAAAGTGTTTTATTCTGTGTTTTAATGCTCTGCACTGAAGCACAGTGGTGCTCTAAGTGTGTAAAGGGTTGCCATTTGCAATTCCCACCTGTTGTTTCTGTTTCCGGAAACAGAATCCCTGGCTGCAGTCTGGATGTTGCCCCGGGTGGTGTCTGACTTTTAACCCAAATCAAATAGTAATTGTTCAGACACTGTCTGGCTCTCATGCAGTGGACAGGGAAGGCACAGCAGCTCTCCAGTTACCTCTTAGGAAGCCCAGGCAAGGATTGCCCTCAGGGAATCTTCAGCCTGTTGTGCTCGCAGACCTTTGGTGTAAGGTTTCAGGTCGCAGTCCCCCTTGCCCTCCCTGCTGCAGTAGGGTCCAGTGATGAGCAGACTGCAGGATGTGACAGACTGGGACATAGGAATTAAACTGTGTGGAAGGACACGATTCAGTTTTCCTTTTTGCTGCCAGTACCTTGTTAATGCAAACCTAGCAGTGCCCGGACTATAATGCTGGAGCCATAAATGGTTTGCCAACTGAGATGGTATTGCCACTTTTGCTCTTGATGCCACTGAGGGGATGCAGTTATTGTGGGGTAGCTCAGATCTCTGGCTGCTGAAACAGAAACCTCAGCGTGTTCCTCTGGGACTGCCAGCAGAGGAACCCTCTGCCCTCCCCTCAACTCCTCCATTCCTGCAAGTTCTGGTTGTGCCCTGCTCACAAGTCACCCCTGGGCTCCCCCATCCCCTCAGTTCCTCAAGGCATGGGGCTGGATTCAGGCTGGCTTGCAGAATGAGGAACTCTCCTCCCAAGGTATTAAACCAAAACTGTCAAACACTGATGATTCCTTGAGACCTGCTGGCTCAATCCCAGTAATCCTGTCCACTTTGTGATGTTGCAAGAGGTGACACTCTCCATGCCTACAAAATCTGACAGGACCTACTTAAGGCCCAAAGAAAAGACTGAAGGTGTGGCAGAGTGATTGAAGGTGTGTGCACACAGCAACGAGCGCTGCAGGTGGTATGGACTGCCCTGCTTGACTCAGCCCAAGTTTATCACTGCCTTCCAAGGGCAAGAGAGGGTCTGGGGTTTCTGCCTGAAACCCTTATTTATTTGATGCTGACTCAAACCTATTAATTTGGCGTTTTAGCTCAACGTTGCACTCTTGCTGTCTTTGGACTCAATGGAAATAATGACTTTTATACTGTGGACCTAAGCAACAACTATTGTCTTCCATGAAAGTAACTTCTTTTTAAAAACTTAAATAGTTCAGTGTTATGAGAACCAAAGAAAAATTATCTTTTTTCATTCAATGTATAATAGTTAGAGTTATCATATATACATTTTTGAAGAATATTTTTAATAGTAAGAACAGTTACAGGGAGAACTCAGGTGATGATGTACTGTATGGAAGACGGAACCAGCTAATGAGATCATCTCCAATACTTATTATGAATTTTACTCTTTTCTGGCACAGTTTGCAGTCTTATTTTGGAATTCTTGATAGTTTAATTGTTCTAGTTCATTTTCCTGGCTGACTAGACTAAGCAATATAGCTTTGAACTTCGAGGTTTTTCTATGGACCCCATACCATCTCTCAAAATGCATGTTAATTAAGTCTTAGGGCAGACCAAAAGAATCTACTAACATATGCACACTGCCAAAATAACTGATGTCCAGATTCCTGAGCTAATCTTTGCCTTTGATCACATGTATCAGAAAATTTATTTGCCAAAGTAGTGATGAAAAGATTTCTGATCATTCTGAAGTATCAGCTGCAAATAACTTAGACTTTTTGATTTTCAGGATAAGTCAGGAAAGATGGAGTACTTTCCTCCCTTTTCAATCCTTAGGAGTCTCCATAGAAAACTTGATAGTGAAGCACTTCAGAGAGTAGCAGTAGCCATTCCTTTTCTGGCATTATTGCCTTGTATGTGAAATTTTGTGACACTTTCTGTCAATGTGTGGATATCTGACTGTTGTTACCTCTGAAAGTAATGGCAGAAGGAGATGTCAATGTTTTTTCTTATGGTTTTTCTTCATTGGCTATGTTGTTTTTTTATTTTTTTCTCATTCTGCCTAAAAGTTCAGAACTCACAGTATTTCTGTGCTCACAGTAATTAACATGAAAACATAGTAATGAGACATGGTTGTGTCTGTCTTGAGGTGCATAGCCAGCATGAAACTTGGTCTATTTTTTCTACATTTTACACAAAAGACATTTTTTTACAATTTGCACATCAAATAGCACCATTATGTGCTTTGGTTATTGCTGATTTTGCTGTGATGGTTTCTCTACTTGCTTTTTTTGCTTTATGAAACCTTCCTGGTTTTTGCACTGTCCATTCACTTTGTTTTCATATGTATTTATGGTTGTGTGTTTTAAATTATTTATGGTGGATTTTTCAATAGTCTAGAACATACCTTTCCTTTTTTAACACAAATGGAGGTCTTAGTGTTATTTTGCAGAAATCACTGAAACTTGGTCTTTGAGTCTGTGTTAGACCCTTACTGAGGAAGGTGGGGTTTTTTACTTTTGGGTCATTGCAACTTTGGCTTTTTAGGGAAAAACAGAGCCTTTTTTTTTTTTTTTTTTTTTTTGCAAAACACCTTATTTACACAAAATAGCTCCTTCTTGTTTCAGGACTTTCTGATGTATACAACCACACATGAGAACAAAACTGAGAGGCTTTTACTGGTTATTGCATGAAACCTGTTTGATAACAAAGTCCATATTATATACTCTAAATTGAGATTTTCCGATCAGAAACTGGGGTACAGAGAGATTAAATTGTTTCGTTGAAGATTTGGAGACCAGGGGTGGAGCTCTGCACAAATCTTGAGCGTGTTTCTTATGAGTGTTGATCATTATGGGCTCATCTCCTAGGGTATGAAATGTAGTTATAGAGGGACAAGTCCAATTTTCATTATCCTGGGGAGAAATTACAGTAACAGCTGTCACGGCTGTATTATATCTTTTGTTAGGATGTTCTGTCTCTGCCCTGCTGTGATCAGTGGCATCCTGGAATGCAGTAAAGGCTTGAACTATACCCACCAAACAGTCCCACCCCTATCTCCAGAGCACCTGCAGGCAGAATGAACTGATGAGGAAGGTCCTTGCTTGCCCACAAAACTGCCAAGCAGCCCCTGCACCTTGTCTCTTTGCTGTGGGGGTTTGGAGACAAGGGAGACAGGGTTCCAAGGATGTCAGGGTGCTGCCAGGCAAAGGCAGGGTCATCTCAGGAGGGTGGGAGCAGTTTCCATAGGTGCCACAAGGTACACAAGAAGAGAAAGGCAAGGACTCCCAGATGGGGCTTGTAACCTTGCTCTGGCCTTGAGGAGAGGAGGACAAACACACAGGAAGACAAGGGCACCCCTGGTGCACATCTGGAGCCCAGCAATGGCTTCAGTCATTTCTCAGTTGTTGCAATTTGGGATGACACCTCCAGGCTGGAAAACTGATTTCCCTGTCACTGGGTGTGGATCATCTTCAGATTGCAAATCTGAGTTGATGTTGTCCCAAACTGCTCCCATTGCCAGGCTGTGTGAACAAGGTGTGCTTTTGCATGCACTGGAACACCACAGTAATGAAAATCTTTGAAAAAGTCAGTAGCAATTAAAATAATTCTAAACTTAATCAGCACTCTATTAGTAAGGACTGCTTTCTTATTATTCTGTACAAGTGTGCTTGATAGATATCAGGTGGGTAAAATATATCTACTTGTGGTGTCTTTGTCCTCTTTTTAGTTTTTTCGTTTAGCTCATGATTTTATTTAATGGAAGAGACACTTCTCACATATTGGCTTGACAATTTACAAGCATTTGTTTGTGCTGAATTAAGCACATTTTTAAACTTTGTGTGTTGCTGCTGACAGTTTGGGGATTGATTTTTATCCCTAGAGAGATGCCTTTTTGTCTTTAAGGCAAATTGAAGTTGACTGCTGGAGCATTCCCTGGTAAGAGAGAGAATCTACTTTAGGGATATTTTTCTACTGAGAATTCATTTTTAACTCTGAAGCTTCAGCAAGGTCATGTTTTTCATGACACTTAAAAAAAAAAAAAAAAGCAAAAAAGGTCCTAGACAAAGAAGTAGCATCAACTTCAGAGAAAGTAAATTGGAGCAAGCATTACCAAGCTTTTTCCCATTGTAGTTCTCTGTCAGGCAGGTGTGCCTGGATATACAGTAGCTAAAAATTCCAGACTTTCTTCTGAAAGCACATGTTAAAATGGTGGTGTGGGCAACGGCAGAAAAAGGTTTTACCCATCCATATATTTTCATGAATGTTATTAGATTTTAAATTTAAAAACTTCTGTGGTGTTTTTAGGACATTCAGATTTTATAAAAAACAGATTCATTGCTTGTCCACATTGGCAATGTGGGACGGGGTTTGCAGACATGAAAGGGTTGATGTAATGAGATATGTGTGAGGATGCAGGATCTCCACCAGACAGGTGCTTTAGGAAGTTTTCATTCATGTCAGGTAGAGCTAAGTACCTGATTCTGTTTAAAAAATAGGCTCTGTGGCTGGACATGCTGGGCTTGACTTACACCCTAAATTTGCTTAACCTGAATTCCCCCACCGCCAGTCAGTTTTTGTACACCAAATTTATATTGTTGATATATTGATGGGGATGCTTGGAATTTATTTATGTATCTTTCCCTTCAAGGTCTTTTTTGGCACAAGACTTGTTTTCTAGGTCTATTTTTTTACAAATATAAATGCAGCTAAAATAAGTAGTGCTTGTGTATATATCTGGTCTGGTTCTGTGATCCAAATAAATAGCATCTCTTACCTGAACAACAAAGCTGAATCAAACCATCCTGGCTGGAAGGCAGGTCTAGTGAGGGCTTTTGTGGTGTTACCTGGCAGGTTACTGGTGAGGTGATGGACAGACCCCATTAAAATCTCGTTTAATGCTTCTCTCTGGAATGACTGCACTCTCTTTAATCTCTGTCTTTGTATTCAGTCATACTTCTAAGACCCAAGTGACTTCAAATTAAATAAAATATCTTAGTCTGTCAGTAAAATACCAAATAAAAAATTCACACCCACTTGTTTTCATTTCTAAAAAGTCAAATCAGCTGAAGGAAGCTTTTTTACCACAGTGCATCTAAACAAGTTGTAAAAACCAATTTCTTCAGACAACTTTTACTCCCCTGGTTATAAAATCTTCTTAAAGAAGCTGCACACATGTGTCATCCTCCTTCAAACCTTCTTTGAGATGTTCTCATTGGATATTTCACACATTTGAGTCCTAAATGTTTGAGTTGCCTCAATGCATTTTTGAAAGCCTGGCTACCAACTACGAGAATTTTTTTTTGCCTCTTTGATTTTTTTTTTTTTTTTTTTTCCCCCTTCTCAGATTCCTCCTGCAAAATTTGTGACATTTGCTCTTAGGAGTGACAGGACCAAGACATTTTGCAAAATCCAAGAAACAAAACTTATAATAAAAATAAAAACCTTTCCTTTGTACTCTAAAGAAAACCTATACCTTCCAACAAGTGCCTTGCATCCACAGCAGAAAGCATTTGGCTGGTGCTTAGGATGGGGTCGGTGACAGGAAGCAGGGGTTGATGTTTTTGGTTGCAGCTGTTGTGCAATATCCCAGAACTACCCCTCTTCAGCAAGGAACTCACCTTTTCTGCCATATTCTCATTTCCAGCATTTTATTAACTGCTAAAGTTTTTTGCTCTGATTCACCTTGGAATTTGGATCCTTTTTGAAAATGTTATCTTTAAATTAGAACATAGCATTTATTAATAGCAGGAAATTCCAAGTAATTATTTTGTCTTTCTTTCTCCTCCTATTTTTTTTTTTTTCTTTTTGGAGCTAGATGTTGATTTTTGTGAACTGTACCTTTTCTACCTTAATCAATCTTGTTTCTCTTTTGTCCTTTAGCCTGAAGACTTTTGGTGTTTAGAATTAACTTTGTTCTCAGTCCTTTTCCATTTTGTACATGATTATGCACCTAATTAGAGGTAATTGTTTCCTTGTTCCTACAGCAACAGCCAAGCAAGCAGATCTCAGCTCCCTCTGAGGGTTACAAGGAACGTCCATCCTAGAAAAAGTGCAGCAAACACTTTGGTAATTTGGTATTGCTCTCTGGCATGTTCATTGTTCTGTACCTGTTACAAACAAGCCTTAGATGGGTTTCACCTGTGGGGAATGATGGAAACCTGATATTCTGAGTGAAGGAATGACAGCATGAATGTTATATTGCTGTCACAAAGGTTGTTGATCAAGATTCTTTTTTTAATCAAAGCTTTAACGTTTATTAGCTTTGTGTCAGGTTCTCTCTTGGGTTTTATTAGTAATTAAGAATAATTGCATAATTTTACTGGTTTTTCTGCAACTTTTTCAAACTTCCAAATTCCAGGAATGAGTTCTTATCTATTATCAGGGGCACAGAAAAGGTATTTAACTGAGTCTAATCATGGCAAAATGCAAATTGTCATTAATTAAGCTTGTAATTGTGTAGCAGGAATGAGAATAATTTCCAGGAGCAGGAGAAGACCTTTAAGTAGCAGCGCATGGCAAATGAGATGCACAGCTTGCATCGCCACCAGGAGCTGCATTCCTAATCCAGCAGCCTCAGTGCAGGGAAAATGTAAAATGTACCCTGGGATGTCAGGTGTTAAGGGGAAGAATGGGCCTCTCACGTTCTTTGCACTTACAAGCCGGCTGTAACCTTTTGACTCTCTCTCTCTCTCTTTCTCTTCTTGAGTTTTGTTTCCTGAAAGGAAAAGGGGGTGGGGGAAAGCAGGGGAAGAAGGCTTAGAGAGTGAAGGATCTGTTTCAAAGTACTGTAGTGTATTTGCAAGTGCTTTTTTTTTTTTTTTTTTTTTAATAGAATGAGTTTTATTTCTTAAAGGAGCAGTTGTTTTTAACATAGAGTGTTTATGGCTTAAGATATGAATGTCTGCTGAGTACCACTATCAACACTATAAACTTTACACATGTGATTCTGCCACAAGTGTTTTGCACATAGTTTATCTTCCTAACTAAAATGAATTTAATCACATTTAAGAGAATAACAGAGGTGGAGAGCTAGTTCTGTGAATTAATGTTGCTGTTCCTATTGACCAATGCAGAAAAAAGCTCCCAAATAACAAGAAATCCCTTTATTCTCAAAGGATTCTTTAATGTAGCATGATCATATATTGATCACATTGAACTTGGGTGTAATCCAGGTCTGAAGATCTGCACATCCAAAGAAAAACTTGTAAAATTCTTACATATTTAATCTCCTTGGTGACTCTGAGTTAGTAAGTGTGAGAATACCTTGATGCAAGGAGCTGAGCATTTGGTTAGTCTACCAGAACATGGGACAAATAAGGGGGAAAAAAGGTGACTAGTTTAGGTAGATCCCTCCAAATTTGATTACTTTTGAGGAAAGGGAGTAGAATGTGGAAAAATACATGAAAAACTTCTATTATACTTTCCTGAAATAGTCTGTTCTGGGCTGATCCTTATTAGAATGTAAATGTGGAAACACTAAAGGTGGTGGTTACTTCCATTAATTAAAAGGAATCTTGCTCATAGCACCACACTCTGAGAATGCTAAAGGAGTTTTGTATATTCCTGGTTGCCATATTTAGTATGAGCATCTCATTCAAACTTGGTGTCTTTCTTTGTTAGAGATAATTTTGAAATGGCTCACATTGCATTTGCATGGCTGAAATGTGGCAGCAATGGAGTGGAGCCAATGGAGTAGTAATTTTGCAGCCAGCAATCAGGAAAAGGAAGAGTCCTTAGCCAGGGGACTCAACAGTGCCAGGAGGAGCCATTATTCTATTATTATTTCTGGTGTGGAAGCATTGTTTTAAGTTAGATCAAAAACATCCTTTACATTTCTTTGTTATTTGTGTTGTAAATTTTCCATATCAACTTTTCCAAAGGAAAGGTGTGAGCATATATTGAAGTGGTCTGCTTTGGATGCATCTTGCTTTGGAAATTGTGGCTTAAAGGGAAACCTGGAATCAGTGGTAATTCCTCTGCTTCAGCCTGGAAGTTCACAGAGACTGGACAAAGATGGAATGAGTTCTCCTTTTCTTAACACTTGCTGACAGCAACACTCTAGACAGCCTGTCCCTTCACAGGCACAGTCTTCCCATTTTTTTTCTACTATCAGGGAGTCCAACCTTTTGAGTTTCATGCAACCAACCCTGTAAAATTTCCAGGAGCCTTACACTTAGAGGGCTAAAGGGGAAAGAACCCTAAACTGTTAATGATGTATATGGACTTGTTTTTAACTCCTGGAGATTGCACGGATTTCAGAAGATTTGATGTAGATAGTTTTCTTGTTTTCAGTTACTGACAAGTCCAGGGTCAGTGAATAGTTTATATTCAATCCTGCTTTAATTCCATTATGCAGAGCATGTGTTGGGAACCAGTGCTGAAGAGATTTGCATACTGAAGATTATTATCATGATCTATTTTTTTTATTGGTAGACTTTGAGGAGGTTACAAGAGCTTTACAACTTCAAGACAAGGGCAATCTGACATAAATGCAGAAATTGAAGCAACGTCCCAAATAATTTGGGCCATTTGAAACACAAATGGGAACAGAACTCAAATAACCTAAATTCCAGTCCAGCATCTTAATCCTGAACCCATTTTTTTTTCAAAATTAAAGTTTTCATGATTATTATTTCTACTGCCAGGGCTTTCCAAGGATAGAAATGTGACCTAATTTATTAAATGCTCTCTTACGTTCAAGACAGAAGTAAAATCCTTACCCCAGGGCACTTAGTGGCCCTGATCCTGCAATCTGATCTCTTGAATGAATGTCTGAACTAACATGAGCCTTGCTGCCTGTTCAGAGAGTTTGGCTGGGATTTTCACAGGGAAGGGACCTGAAGATTACAGGTTGTCTGCAACACCCTCAATCAGCTCCACTACTTTCCTACATGGTTTTGTGTTTCCCTGAGACATCTATGAGCTTTTGTGTATCTGTTTCTCCATTACCTTCAGTAGATGGTGAAGTTTGGGCTAAAATTTTTTTTTTTTTCTGTGTATAAGCCTTGATCTATGGCACTACTTAAGGATGCCTTGCGATGCACCTGGAGATTGAAGTGCATCGCCCCTGCAGTGCATTGATTTCGCCTGGCCCAGAAAGGGGTTGTCATAGATCTGCTTTTCAAATCAGGACTCCCTCATGGGTTTTTCCAAGACATCATCTCCATGTCATTGGGTTGGCAGGATATGAAGCTGAGGGTCTTTTTGAAGTTTTCCTTCACACCAAGAGGTGTAACCTTGTTGTGTGGGAATCGTGGCAAGTTGTAACTCTTCCCTGTGTGTTCAGGGCAGGATAACTTAAAGCAGTGTTCAAATATTCTTTTCCATACTTTTCTAAAAGTAAATAGTTCAATTTGTTATGTTGGTGTATGAAAATGAAGAATGGAATCTGAATGCTGAGAACTAGTTTCTTGCAAAGGACTGAAATACAGGGGATGAACTTCATTAATTAAATAGTCCTATAAACATCAATGCCTTTGCAGCTCCACACAATAGTCTTACTTTAAAAAGACATGATCACGTGCTTCCTCAAATATCACTCAAGCCAGTATTTAGTTTTTGCATAATCATAAAACAAATACCACTTTAAAGTCTCCTTATGCGTGTCACATTTCTTTTTTCTTTTTCAGTACAAGAAAAGATTTGTTTCCTGCATCAAATGATTTGTTATTGGAAAAGCAAAGCAGCATTTCTTTTTGCAAAACACTTCTTCCTTCCAAACTGGTACATGGAAAGTGTTTTCCAACTTTTGGAGTTATTTGATTTTGAACACTTTTGGTTATGTAAGTTTTAATAAGTAGCTTCGGTGTACCCCTAAAGGCACACCCCACACACTTATGTTGTGTGACCTAGGGTCACAAGTAATGGCTGCAAGCTAATTGATTGAGAAAGGCTTGTCTGACTGGGCCCCTTGGAGTCCTCCCTTTACATTCCTAAATTTCTCTAAAGGAGGCACTGGCAGCTTTGCCTGGTGAGAGGAGGGGTTGGGGGAAAGGGAGGAAGTTTCTCAGTTTCTGATTATGCGCAGAGTTTCCTTGTACTGAGCTTACGTTCTCCACCCACTACTTAGTAAGAACTCCTTAACAACTTAAAGCTTTATCCCTGTGAGTACCAGAAAAGTGATCTGAGTATTTATTGAGCAGGGAGAACAAACTGCTTGCTCCAGGCAGGGAGAAAGCTTATGGAAATGATATTAGACCTTCAGCAAAGTGCACAGCTGCATCATACAGAAGCTGAGACTCAAACTGACAGGCAAATAAGCCAGATCACGGAAGGGGCCTCTGTGTGGCAGCTCTGAGCTACCAAGTGTTGGACAACTAGGCAAAAAGTGCAATGGAACAGGGCAGAAAATAACACACTAACTTCAGGCAACTGTTGCTTATTCATGGTGAGTCCAGATTTGAAATGTTGTTTGAAATGTAGCTTTTTCTGTTGTCTCTAAAACCCTTCTGTTTTACCGCAGCGATCCCTCTGCAGAGCTCATTGTATTCCAGATGATTTCTCCGGATGTGCACTTCAGTTCTGAACGATACAGAAATGCACAGGGATAGCCCTTTCCTTGCTGCTTGCTCTCTCTTGTGCTTTTCTTGCTTCAGGAGACAGGTCCTGTGTCTAAAAGCATGCTGCATGGCTTCTGATTTGGGAAGAAATCGCTTTGCAGCCAGCACTTGGTGTGCAGCTGCATGGAGGTGAAAAAGTGAACATAATTCTGTGCAGTTTTCTGCAGTTTGAGCTTTGTGGCACCTTTCCATTGCTCCTTCTTTCGCTGCCTTATCTTGAGAATGTATGGCACGGTCACTATGAAAAGAGCTTTGTGTTTGAATTCCTGGTGAGTCGAAGGGTCAGGGCCTATGAGTTATCTGCCTGCCAGCAAGACTCATTGCCGTGTCCCTTTATTTTTCAAGCTGAAATAGAAAAAACATGTGGCCTCATCCCTTTTTTATAAATGTATTTTGAATTCAGGTTTTACATGCTGTTTGTGTGTGCTTTGTTCTTTTGACAAACTCGGGCTTTGGGAGGAGGCCAATCTTATTCTATCCATATTTATTTTATTTATTCAAGCTTTCCTGCAGCTTTTCTGAATTCCTTTGTTGTGATGCACGTAATTTTTTCTTAAAACAATATTCTGAGATTCTGTTTTCTGCTGAAAGAAAAAAGGATTTATATTCTGATACATGTTTCCAAAATTACCAGAGAGCTATCTAAATTTTAGGTAAGTTGCACAATTATACAGAAAATAAAGCTTTTATAACATTTCACTCCCTTAAGGAGGGAAACATGACACTTGTGGATAAGTTCTTGAGCAGATTTTGTTAGCTACACTAGTCATCTAGTGTAATGGTAATAAATATGATCTGAGCTATAATGTTATCTCAGTTAGGAGTTTTAAAAAGCTCCTTCATTAGCACAGCAACTGAATTAAACATTGCATGTTGACAGTAATGTTAGAAATATGTTTGTGGAAACTGCTGAGTGGATGAAATTTAGAGTAATAAATCATCAAGGCATGCCAAAGTTACTCTCTACGTGAGGTTTTAAGATATCTGTAATTTAGAGGAGAGTCTGGTTTTCTATTAGCAGAAGTGTGATTCTGTATAAGATTATTTTTATCATATAATTCAGGTGCACTAAAAAAAAATCTTAAAATTAGGTAGCAGTTATTTGAGGCTAAATGGAAAATCCCTATTTGATAGGATAATTCTAATATGCAATGTAAGGAGTTGGTCAGATGAACTCTGCACAGAGGGTATGTTACTACTTCTTTCTTGATCTGTCTTTCTGTTTTTATGCTTACCTAACAATTAGCAGAATGCTTGCTTGAAAAAAAAATTATGTTTCAGATCTACTTTGATCAGATGTTAGAATCCCTTTCAGGTGCAGTCATGTTGTTCACCTATGTCCTTTCTTATTTGACAGTTTGAGTTCACCCTTCAGTTTTGAAAATGGTTTTAGTAGAAAGGAGGGGTTGTGCCAGAGAAATGCTGAGAAATATGGATTTGTATGCAATGCTGCAACATAAGTGGACCTCAAACTTTGTGTTTTCTTATTTTGATTTGAATTTCTATATATTTTGACTTGGACTAAGCATTTCTTTCCACAAGAAAATATTTGACTGTGTTTTTAGTTCAGTTAAGGATGTTCTTTTGTTTTAGGAGTTTCAGGCTTGCTCTGAGGGAAAGAAATACGTTCTCTTTGGTAGCATAAATATAATATTTCCTTCTTGGCCATGCTGTGAGGGAGGCATACCTGCTGAAGTGCTCTTTACACAAAATAAACTTTGAGGAGGTGTCTCCTGCCAGCTTTGGAGGCCTGGGGTGTCCCCCCAATCCTGGTGGTCACAAGGCCCTTGGGGAGCAGGGAAAGGTGGGTGCTCACATGGAGCCACCTCCACCGTAGGCACACGAGCAGAGAGGATTCATCCTTTCTGTGCTCTGGGCTTTCCACTGGCAAAATAATGCACCAGTGCTGTTGTGACACCAGACTGGAGGATTATGAGCCATTTCTTCATGCTCTGATGATCAGCCTGATGAAGGGGAAAAGGTTTAATGAGGAAGAGAAGAACTTACTGGGGATTTTATGGCTATATCTATTATTAAAAGCAGAATATCTGCTCACAGTAGTTGTGTTCTGTGATTCAAGGAAAGCCAGCAATAATGATGATTAAATGTGGTATTCTCACTGGCTGTCTGAGGACTGGCACAACTTAATGTGACTGGCAGGAAGCTAAAACATCAATATCTCCAAATACTATTATTCTTTCTTAGAGAAAGCCAAAGAACCATGACATCAGACTAAAATAATTATACAATCTTTTTTAGTTCTGCCTGACACCAGTTAGTGGAAAAAAAAAAGTATTTTGAAAAGGTCAAAATGTTTGAAAGGTTTGTATTTTACATTATTAATGTTTTTCAATGAGTGAATAGATTTGTGTTGTGAATTACATAGAAAGTGATTTTGAAAGTTCACTTTTAGGTTTGTTCTGTTCTGAATGGAAGAAGGAAACCCTTTATTTACTAGATCTGTTCCTTTTTATTGATATCAGTATAATAACAGAAGCAGGTGTGCATGGCACCTCTGCATATCTTTAAAGTCACAATAGAAATAATGGAAATTGAAGACTAATAGTTGATTTTTCTTTCAAAGACAGGAACTAGTTTGTGCTGTCATGACAAGGTGATGTCTCTAACAATAGATGAAGGAAAATTGGCAGGGATAAAGAATTTTAGTATTTGTGGAGTCAGTGAATTCCAGTGTTGTTAAGATGAATTAAGAAAAATAACTCTAAGTAAATTCCTAGAAATTTTGAAAGATTTTAAGAATTAAAAAAACCCCAAAAAACAGAAA
Organism: Ammospiza caudacuta; assembly: GCF_027887145.1. Lineage (NCBI taxonomy): Eukaryota > Metazoa > Chordata > Aves > Passeriformes > Passerellidae > Ammospiza > Ammospiza caudacuta. The sequence goes on from NC_080594.1 coordinate 11,605,887, forward strand.
TTTATTTCATCTTCTCAGCCGCAACTTATGATCGCATTGGAATGTGGTCTTTGGAGTACCCAAATTAACTTTCAGTTTGCTTTTACTTTCCAACAACTTGTTCAAACCATCACCAGAAGACTGTCCCAGAAGGTGATGATTAAGGGGAAAGAACAAGAGATAAAAGGGGAAACATTTGGCCTGTGAAGTGACTTAAGTACTTTTAATACGTGAGTAAAAGCAAATGATCAGAGAGAAGAAGCAGAAGTGAGGATAGGAGCAGTAATAAGAGAGGCAAAACTTAAAAAGCAAACCAGAGGAGACCTAAAAGTAGAAGGACCATGGCATGAGAGAAGAAACCCACCTTGTCTAAAATGATTTGAGATGAGCCTTGGGAATTTTGCTGTCTTTGTCTGGGTTTCTTCAGAAGCATTTCCACTTCTGGTAGCCAGTTTTATGACTGAAGTTATAAATTCACCCAAGAAAATAGGCTGTTCCTTCCAAAATTATGGTCACAGCATTTTGGAGAGGGGGATGTGACATGGACCCTCTCTTTTCCACCTAACTCTTATATTTTATCCTATTATATACTTCTTTCTGTCCAGCTGTGCAGAAAGGGGTGAGGGTGGATGGTTACATCCATCAGTTCAGGTTGTGAATGTTTTTTGAGCATAGGTTTAGTTGTTGTTTTGTTTTTTTTCAACTCCTACAAGATCCTTGCAGCTTTTTAAACATTCTTATCCTTTGGAAGGACTTCTGGAAATTCTGATTCTTGGCTCTGGAGGAGATTGGTGAGAAATATCAAAGGACTTTGCTCTGCCTCTCCTCTGACCAAGCCATTCACCCAATTCTTTTTATCACCCATGGCTTAATTTGGAGCTCTGTCAAAGATCCAAATATTTTGGTAGGGATTGGGTGAGGCCAGCGAGGGAGTTAAAAACTGTGTTCGTGATGGTTTTCATAGTATGAATGTGGCACCATAAGGGTTTAAGATTCCTCAGTATTCTACTGGACATGACACCAAAGTCCACAACCATGGAAGAACATTCAGTGCTATCTCCAGTTTCTGACGTACCTGCCTCTCTGTTACAGAAATGTTTGGTGATTCAGGCAATAACCAGACGAACTTTCCAATTCTGACATTACCTTTAAAACCTCAAGACTGTGGTAGTATTAATTACGTAACCTCAGTTTATTCAGCAACATGATAGAGGTAGGTAACAAATACAGCTTCAAGTACTGCAAGAAGCATGCTCTTCTCCCTCTTCTAGGCCATCTTGAGTGACAGTATTCCATTTGTATCATCAACTGTCCACATCTCCTCTTAACCCAAAAGGTCTTCCATGCACCATAAATTTACTGTGAAAGACCTGCAATTGGTCCAATTTTGAACAGTGCACACTGAATTGTGTTAAATGATAAAGAGAAATATATATTAAAGAGAGGGCCCTACACTGAAGTAAATGTCCCATTCCCATGTCAGGAATTTTCATTATTTCCAAAAAGCAGCAGCAGCTGAAGACATCCTCCTAAGAGCAGTCTTTTGTGGCAGAGCTTGTGGAGGTATCCCAGTGCTCTCTCACTGTTTCTTCTCCCCCCACTTCTCTGCCAACCAAAACTGTGTATGTTGTTATGGCCAGACTGGTGGAAGCACCTTCAAAGTGCCTTCCCTAAGGTGACATGATTTTGCAGTCCTTCTGGATTGGGGATCAATGTCCTCTGAAAATATTATCTATGGTTTTGGTCTGTGTTTTATAAATTGTTCATGATTATGACCCAGTTGTCGCTGAGCATCTGTTATTTTGGTCTGTGTATAATTCCTGAAACAAAAATCTGTGCCCTTGGTAGGGGAAAGTAAGTTATAACATATAAACAATGAAAATGGAAGCGACAGTGATTGACACAGAAATTTATTCAAAAAACATACAAAATGTGACATGGCAGCGTGACAGAATCAACCTGTGTTAGAAAGAAATACCTTTGAATTGTGTAGAAATGAGAATGCACCTTTTATGAGGCCCATAAATCTTCTTTCAAACTTTGGCTGAAAATTCACAAGGAAGGTTTTTTCCAGAAGTATCCATTGTAGGTCCAGCTACCTTTCCACTGACATCAAGAAGAATTACATCATTATTAGGTAGAAACTGTAAAAATTGATACTTCATGCTATAGAGAAAGTAGTATTCCTCAAATTCTTTCCTTTGTGGTTTGTTTTTCCTTCTCATTTATTATCTACTGCCAGTGTCTGGAATACAACCAAGAAATTTGGATCTGGTAACTTAATCATGTTTTAAAATATATCAGGCCATTTGCTTTCTATCACTTTGCTTGTCCTTTAACTCTATTTTTTGCCTGAAATTTTCCATTGTCCAAAACCACAGGTGATTCTTTTGTTTGTTTTCCTTTTTTTTTTCATGTTAAAAGTATTTGAAATTATTTTAAGCAGCAGAGGCAGGAATGCATTCTATTTTTCCTTCTAAAAATGAAGTAAACAAAACGAACTCAACAAAAGTCTTTGAAAAACAGCCTTTGGAACAATGTGATCAACAGGTGGTTTGTGGACTATTTTTAAAGGGCTTGACAGAAAAAGAGATCTAAATGGTTATATATTGAAGGTGGTAAATTACAGCTACTTATTACATGTGTTTTGGCAGTAGATGTCAAGATAGGCACTGGTTCTTTTTATTTGCTACTTGGATCTTAAGGTGGGCACTGCATATGGATAACACTGAGTCTCCTGTCCTTAGAGACCAGGGTGCTGCAGGAAATTGCCATGAGCATGTATCCAAAGTTGCCTTAGCTGGATGCTGGGAAGTAAAAACACAGGAAGCAAGATTGTCATCTTGGAACATCTCACATGGGCAATGTATGAATGGTCTTTCCATCTTCTTTTTTCATGAAGCTTTCCTAGACTGTAGTTTCAGCAGGACCAGGTGGCATTAAAAATGTGTTAGTGATTTTTTCCCCCCTCTTTATCTCCTGCACTATGCATCTAATTGCAATAACTCAACTTCTGCATCTCTGCTGACATTACCACCAGGTGATTCCCAACAGTGCTGTGAACTGATGGATACAAACCAAAAGAGGAGAAATTTAGGTTAGATTTAAAAAAAATTCTTTACTGGGGAGAGATGAGATGGCAACAGGTTGCCCTGGGAGGTTGCCAGCCCTGGTGGATGTCCCAACCTTTGAAGTGTTCAAGGCCAGGTTGGCAAAGGCCTTGAGCAACCTGGTCTGGTGGGAGGTGACCCTGCCTATGGCAGGGGTTGGGACTGGAGGATCTTTCAGGTCCCTTCATGATTCTATGACTCCTTGGTAGACATAGCTCAGCTAATTGGTCCTGTCTACTCTCTGGCAGGACAGGCAGAGTAGCCACCTCCCATCTCTTAACTCAAAGTCAGCCCTGTTTTAAGTTTCTTTCTTTTTTTCATCCACTAATATTCAAAAACCTATTGGTTTGGTGTTGTTTTGTTTTTAAAAATCAAGCCATATACTGCTACATTATGGAGTATATACACATGTTATTTTTGCTTAGAGGCAGGTAATAGCAAATGCAGCTTTTGAATTGTTTTTTTAATAGAAATATTGACAATTCTATAGAAAACATCTGCAGCAATACTTATTTATGATTTATATTTATGCATTAGGGAATGGCATGTTTGTGAGATGAAATCTTGACTTCATTCTATCTCTTCCATCTTTTATTTTAAATAATTAGAAGTTCAATCTTCTCAAAATTTTGTTGGTGGCATGCTTTATTTCTTGTGTTTATTCAGCACTCTTTCACATAAAATTTGGCCAAAACTGCTCCTTTCTGCATCCCTATTAGAAAAAAACCTCAAAAAAGATGACAAGCAAAAGCAATGCATGACAATGTCCAGTCATTGGGCATGGACTCTGAAAGAGAAAAATTACAGCAGTTTTTTTGACCTGGCCAAACTGAAACATCAGAAATTTTGGATGAAAATTCAACTCTTTTATCTACATTGTGCTACATATGTACAGTTGCACATCCAACTTATTTTTGGGTGGAGGAATTTGTTCTTAAGACAGTCCAGTGATGAACTGATGGAAAGAACTTTCAACTGCAGACATAGGCATGGCTGAACACCTTAATTTCAGTTTAAATATTTGAAAAGGTAATATTTTATAGGGATTTTGTTGCAGAAACATAGTACACAGTGGCTTTGCATCCATCTCTGTGATTCTGGGTTTATTCAGATTTTACCATAGCATTAAATCCTGAAAGTTTCAATCTACCTCTGGATATAGAAATCTCAAGGTGTCATCTAACTTCTCTGTATCTTTGAGCAAATTACTTAAAACATGTAATTTCTTACTGTTAAAATATTTTTAGTATTGCTATGCATTTCATAGATGAATGTGTTCCTTTCTAACTACAAGTACATTAACTTGACAGTATCCATCTAGACAGGTTTTATTTGTTTGGTTTTAACTTTGCAGGTCAGTTTACCTGTACTCTGTGAGTAGTTTTTATACATCTGGTTGGATGCATTTGTAGGTGATCATTGGCGTATCTGAAGCCAGGAAGTGAGAGTCCTGTAGTTTAAAGTGCTAATTGAGGCGCACATCACACTTGAAAGTAAAATGCTGTATTCCTGCTGTATTGGAAGCAGGGTCCCTCATCTCAGTTCTTAAAGCATATTTAAGAGTCTAATCTTAGAATCTTTCAAAAACCCCCCAGACAACCCAAACTGGATTTCACAGAGCTGGCATATTACCAACAGCATTATTGCTAAATATTTGTTGTTGCTCTCCTTTTCTAAGTGAGACTTCTACTAAGGTTTCTATGTTCTCCTTTGTTCTTTCCCTCCTACATGTGTTTCAAGCCCTTCTGTGTCCCTCAGTAAAATCTGAAAGGTGAAATTCTCAATGAATACCATGTTTTATGAAAATCTGTGAGTGTGTGGAGGAAAAAAACTCACAACTGGTGCCAATTTAGAGGAAGAGGCAGGCAGAACATAGCTGTTCTACATTCTGCTTGGCAGTGGCTCAGTGGCCAAACAAAATGTGTGCAGTCCCAGACTCATCACAGTACAGTTTCTCCTGCCAGGTGACAGTGTAATAAGCAATGTGGAGAGATGTGGCCATTTGCAGTGAGAAGAAAGAATGTGGAATAACAGAGCAAAGAGCAGAAATCTGTAGGGAAACAGGTTTCATCCAATCTGGTGCTTACAGGACACCTTGGGTTTGCTATTGCAGAAGAATAAAGGACCAAATGCCAGAAGATCTTAAATGCATATAAATTACTTACTATAGGCAAACAAGAACATCTTGTTTGCTTTTTTTTTCCTATTTATTGAGCATTTTATTGTGCATGGAAAAATCACATGCTATTTCAGTCTTCACAAACTGCACTGAACACATGAGATTCCTACTAATCTTTCATATGAGATGGCCAACTGCAGTTAAATTCTGTATAAACAGTAATATAGGAATGCTGAAATATGGTTATAAACTTTAAATTGGAGGAAACTGACTTTTTCCAAGAGTGAACTTTGCTGGTTCTTGGTTCTATTGAAGTCAGCATTGATGTGTTTAGACGAGGATAAAAACTTGATTTTAACACAGTTTGATGTTTTCTATTTGTTTAACCCTTAAAATATCTACGTATTCCATTTTACCTTGGGCAAATTACAAATGGCTTTTGTAAACTTGGGATTAGTCTTTTCTAAAGATGAGAATGTTAATACTGAAAAGATTAATGCTTGCCTATTATTGTTACTTAAATAATTTTTGAAAGAGCATTTTATTTCTCAGCCAAACAAGGTTCTTCAATGGAAATTAATCTCTACTGCCTTTTATGATGTTATTGATTACATAGGTTTGATTTCCTAAAGTGCTGTAGCTTGTGTAAGATAATTTTCCTTCTCCTAATGTCATTCAAGATAAGGAAAAACATCAACTCATTTTCTATTACTGTGCTTTTTGTTTTACAAGCTGAATGAACATCAATGCCAAATGATGATCATCAGCAATCACTAGTTTATTTATTAGAGAAAAATAGAAACATTTCACATTTGAGGAACAGTTGTCTTTTATGGACTGTTTTGGAAAGGTACTACTTCTAAGCACTCATTTTTCAAGAAATTGAGATGTTACCAGTAGAAAGAGGAAATCTTAATGACTCGGGTCACTGGAAGCAGAAGTCCATTCAGCAACATCTTTTGGATGGGATTTGTAGCTGAATTTAAAATGTTGGTAGCAATTAGGATGTACTCTGTACTTTGAAATGCAGGATAACAGATTGAGCCACAGTCTCCAATATCTGCCATGCATAGAGCTCCAGTGCTCAGCACTCCAGTCTTTTCCCCTCTTCAGGGCTTTTAGAGTTTGAGGGACTTCCTTGGAGCATCTTCCATTCTTGCACCTGGCAAAGCGGAGCATAAAGTCGTCTGTGGCATATGAAGGTCCTTCTGTTGCCCCTTTTTCAGGTATTTCTGAACATCCTTTTTGGTGGATAAACCCTGGCAATTCTCTGAAGGACAGATTCTGTGTACATGCAGTAGCCAGTTGTTGCTTTCAAGCAAGGAGTTCTCCCTTTCTGGGCTCTCCAGTTCTATGTCCTCTCAGTAACCAGGGGCCAGACCAGTAGTGCGCTTTTCCTTTTAGCAGCATGTTGTGATGTTAGAACTTCCTGCAAAATCATGTGTTTCATATGTTTTTTTTATATTTTAATCACGTTTTTTAAAGTGCTTCCAGATGTAAGCACATATTTGGTTACAGCTTACTGCATGTGCTTCTGCACCAATAAATGGAAAGGCCTGCATCTAACAGCCTTGAAATCCATGTGTGACTTTGTGTGAGACTTCCAAAAGCTCTGCTTTGGGATGTTGGAAGTCAGGGGGTTCAGGCTGCAGGTTTTCTCAGAGGTGTTCGGCCACAGGTTGTGCAATACTTACAGTCGCTTAGTAATGTGAAAAGTCCCATTGCAAGAGAAAATGCTTTTCTTTCTCCTTCTCCTCCCTCCTCCATGGGTCGGACATCTAGTAATGCTTCAGCTGGCTCTTGCCAAAGATAGATGAAGCCCCCAGTAAACCAGAGAGGCTTTTTATGTGCTTAGGACTCCCATATATCCATGCAAGGTATACTGATGCACACAGAGTGAATCTAATGTGTTCTGGGCTTAGAAAATCCTCATGCAAGAGCACTGTGTGTGCCAATACAGCAGGTAAAATTACTTTATTAAATTTCATTTTCCCCTTTTCATGTCTGTTCATGGCAGCCCTTATCCAGAGGCCCTTGCTGTTTTCTCACCAGGCAGTGGAAACATTCCTGCTGGGCACAAGGAATGCCCCTAAGGGAAGCAGTCACAGGAAAAGCATGAGGTGACTTTCCCACATAATGGAGTAGGTGACAGAAGGTGCATGTGAGGTAGGTGAAGCACATGTTGGCATTGTAGAAGGCTCAGTCCTACTTCTGCTTCACACATTTTTCTTTTCCAAGCAGGAATCATTAGCACAACAAAACACCAGCAGCTTCCTTTTTGCTAATTCCAGTTCTGTGGTAGCTCAAGAAGACCTCTATGGAAAGGTGAAAAACATAAAGCAGGAGCTCTATGTAACACCCTCTGAGTGTGGGTGGTGAGAGAGAGATGAAACTGCTTATTTTATCATGTAGAACCCCTCTTGAAAACCTCCTGGGGTGTGGGAGAAGAGGCCTTTGAGTGTCCTGAAAAAGAGGAGAGCCATGAGATTGGTACCTAATAGGTTTTCTGGAAGAAGTGGAGGCTTTGAGACAAAAAAGTTCTCAGAACTTCATATGATGAAAAAGTCAAGGACTTGGAAACTTTTCACAAATATAAAATTGGAATATTTTGTAAAGACTTAGTGAGTGAAGGCTGAGAAAAGTAATCTTTATACATATATATTCATAGTCAATAGTAAATTGACATAATCAGAAACAGATGGATGCAGAACTCTGCTTAGGTCATGCCATGCAGGGGCATTTGTTGGTAGCTTGAGGGAAATCTTAAAAAACCCTCAAGGTTTGTGTGAGAGATGCACAGAAATGCCCATAATTTATCTGAGCAGCTTAAATGTGGTAGGTAAACTCAGTCTTGGCTTTGTGCTGCTTGGGTTTTAAAGAAAAGAATAATTTATTTGGTTTACTTGGGACATCTCAAATGTTGATAAACTGGAAAGAACTGTGCCAGTACTTCTGTCATATGGTGGCAGAGAAAAACATGCACAACAGAAGCGTAGTGTGCAATGAATCAAGTAACACAGTTTCTATTCAGATCACAGCCCTGCGGGTAGATTATATAGAGAGTAATTTCAGCCCTCTTAGAAGTGTGTTGCTAGAATTTCTCTATAAAGAGCAGAAATAACAGAAGCCTGGTAATTAAACATGCTGAATTAAAAAAAAAAATTGGAGCAAAAATATTTATTGCAGTAAGATTGAAACACTTAAAATCTTTTCAGCTAACCTCACATTAGCCTTTTTGCACCAGTGGCATTTAAATTAAAACCAGTGTGTTTCCCTAAATAGAAAAGTTGGTTTTGATGAAGGCAGAACTTTTGATTAAAACAGCCTCCATTTGAAATCCCTGATTGCAATCTATAAAGCAACTCCTTTGAACAGTATCCTGCTGTCTTACTGTTGATGACAATGAAGCTAAATATACATACAGAGAGTATCTGCAAATGTGCAATGTATTATATATATTTATATATATTGCAATATATATATTTATATACATAGCTGAAGCACTTGGGAAACTTGACATATTTCATTCAAATGCAGACATGATATTAGGATCCCTTTCCCCCAAACCTGGTCTTGTAGTAAGGAAGGAACAAGTGCTTATTTGAAACCTTTCAAATTTCATCCTTCTTAAAGGTGATTCATGGTGATGTAACAAAGCCAAACATAAACTGGAAGTCTGAATCCATCCCTGATGGATTGTTGTCTGCTTGTTTACACAATACACTATATATTCAGAGAAACCTATGAAGTCCCTCTGTATATACTTTCATTCAGTTGTACTTGATGGCAAGATCTATAAAAGATGTTGGTTTTGGATTTTTTTTCCTTGTTCTTTTTTCTGTGTTTTACCTACAACCATATCTTATTGTGTATCCATATAGAGCATTAATTTTAGCCCAGTGTAGATGTCTTTGATAGAAATACATGGACTATATAGATATATGTAAATAAAAGCAAGGGATCATCTCAAAAAGATTCTCTCAAAATGTCTTCTGGTTTCTTTGGTCCTTGCTAGCTGAAGGTAGCTGAGCACATGCTAAATGGAGCAGAAAGGAGAGATCAGAAAATGGCAATTGTCAATTTAATCAACACTAGACCACAGCGTAAATATCTGTTGATGTTTGTGGTGTCTGGGATAATGGGGAAAGGTTTAGTTTTGCGTCTGCTTTGCAATAGTTTAGCAATGCTTGTAGCCATAAACCTGCCCCAAAGCACCAATTAGTGAGGGTTTATGAGTGCTTTGTGTTACTGGAGTGATGCAACAGATAAATAGATGTCAATGAATGCAGCCTATTGTTTTGCCATTTTTGAAATGACAAACCTGAATAACATAAAGCAATCTGAGTGCTGTGTCTAAAAGCAACATGTTGGATGGTCCTCTCTCTCCCTGTAAATGAAGAAGTTATTTGAGTTAACTAATTGATTATAGACTGTTTGGCCCATAGCATCCATTTGAATAATCTAGCAGCTGGAACGTGTAGATGGTGGGGACTCGGGATGAGAAGGAGAACAGCTGGGAAAGGCCTCGGGTGGCAAGAAAAAGGAGGCAGCAGCTGGAGAGTATAAACAGGGACCTGACAGGGAAGTTTTAGATGAGGAGAAAATCTGCAGCTGGGTTTGTGAAGCTTTACCTTGGTAGTAGCTGCTCCTACACGGAGTTTTTCCTCAAGAACTTATTTGGTCACCCTTACATCTTCTCATCCCCCCCTTTTCCACGTCTTTATATATGATTCTCAACTGTGCAGTGTATGCCAAGTTTAGTATGCTGTAATGTGCACTATTCTTTACCATTCCATTAATTTAAAAGACAAGAAGGAAAAAGTTATTTTTATTCAACTCATCAATATGAAAACCACATCATATTAAGGAGCCAGTATTCCCATGAACAGAACTTTTCAACTGTGACTTCTCATTAGGCTTTTAAGACTGTTTTACAAGGCCTATTGAATTGCATAAGCCTAAGTAAAATATCATACATAAATATAATTACATGTAGTGGATGCTTGTAGCTTAAAAAGAAAAAGCAGAACCAGAAATGTAAGATCATTCAGGTTAACACCTATGTACATAAACTAAAATGAATCCTATTTGAACTATTATTTTCAGAATGCAAAATCCAGTCTTGATTTAAATGGGTGAAGGACAGAGAACATGTCATCACCTCTGGGAAGGTGTTCCAGTGGTGAAGTACAACAGGTGCCTCATGTACCTGTATCATATAGATATGATCAAATATCTATATAATCAGAATTTGACTACTGGGTCACTTGTTTGTGTGTGGACTTTTACCTGTAAAACCTCCTGTCACAACTGATAGAGACAGTGATCCATTCAGACATAATTTCTGAGGATAAATGGGAAGTGTGTTAAAGAGTTTTTCCTCCTTTACTCACTAGGCTCTTTAGTGAGTTTCTTGAATTGTGCGCATCAGGCATTGATACAGCCTTCCAACACCAGAAGTTTGAGTGCCAAGTATAGAGGTAATCCAAGTTCTTCAGTCCTTTTCAGGCTCCTTCCAAAGAGGCCTCTGGGGATGCATTTTTCCCCTCAGCCCTGACAGTGCATCAGGAGCTCATGTTTGCTGGAGTCGTGTCCACTCTTGGTGCCAAGCCTTTTTGAAAAATGTTGCCCGCAGCATAAACTCTCTCACTCTGCCAAGAGAACCCTACTCTCTTGTTTAATTTGTAGATATATAAATTGGTTATCAGAGTGAAGGGACATACCCAGAGGCTCTCAGAGTCTGGGAGCAGCAATCAGACTCCTAAATATCATGTTGTGTCCTTGCCAATGGTAATTTACTAGTTTCTTCCTCTGCACTTTGTGACTGAATATATGCATTTTTTTGCTTAATGTGTACATACTGTTTCTTTTAGACTTTATCTAGTTTCATCTGGTGAACAGAGTGTACTTGAGGGATTGCATTGTGATAATGCAGTTTCTCTAATAATGTTTATTATTACTATAAATTTTAATCTATAGGGTTAATTATTTCCTGTAGTTGTGTGATTAATAAAATATTCATCTCAAGTACATTATGAAATGCCTTCCATCTTGTTTAACTTAAGATTAAATTTCCTTCATTGCTGCCTAGCCCTGTTCAGGGTGGTACTCCTTCTCTGCTATCTCTGGAGAGCTGATATCATTCTGGTTTGGAATATTCATTAGCCCAACCCTTTTTCCAGGGATAACTCTGATTATGCCCATTTTAAATGCTTCTGCTGTTAAAATGTGTATCAAGAAATGAATTATTTCAATAAAAAGGGGCTTCCTGGGCTGGCTCCAGAGGGGGAAGAGAAGAGTCTGCTTGAAATGGATCAGTGTTACCAGCATGACACTCATGCACCAGGAACAGAAGCTTGGTTTACCCTTCCAGATGTAAGAAAACTATTCCCTGGTGCTGAGTAGAAGAGAGACTTTTTGATTTTTAGGATTACTCTCTGTTCAAAAGCTTCTATTTGAAAGAAGCAAGTATTTTTTTGACAAAAACCAAACTACCTAATTTCTCAAGATATCAAATTGTGTGTTAAAGTAGAAACAAATCTAAAGAAGAGCTGAACTAACTTGATGTCAGTAGGTATTCTTAGGAATTTTTTGAACTTTTGTTCACCTTTCTTGAAACAAAATTTATTTTCAGTTATAATTTTCACTAAAGCTGTTGTCTGGTGTGATTATAGTGGTTGCAGCTGTGCTGGGTCCCACCAAGTGGCCAAGCAGTGAGTGTGGCCAGCAGGGAGTTGTGCCAGTGTGACAGGCAGCAGTGTGGCACCTGGTGTTGGCAGTGACTCCCTGCTCCTGGCCACCTGGCATCCATGACAAACTTTAGCTCTCTGGCTGCTGGAGGGGCAGCATTGTTGTCTGTGGTTGTGCACTTTCCAGCAGCAGCAGGGTTGGACCTTCAACAGAGCTACTGGCTTGTGCAATGAAGGGGTTGTGGGCATGGAGAGGGAGGGGGAGCTGCTGTGTTGAGGGGAAGAAGGAAAATCTCCAGGTATGTGAGGCTAATGGGCCACCTTGGAATTATAAAATACGCAGAGCTGAAAGGAATCCATCAGGACCATTGAGTCCAGCTCCTGACCCTGCACAGGACACCCCAAGAATCCCACCATTCGCCTGAGAGTGTTGTCTAAACACTTCCTGAGCTCTGTCAGGTTTGGTGCTGTGCCCATCGCCTGGGGAACCTGTTCCAGTGCCCAGCCACCCTCTGGGGCAGGAATATTTTCCTGGTACCCAACCTAAAACTCCCCTGACATGATTTCCTCCTATTTCCTCTGGTCTTGAGAGTGAAGAGATCAGTGCCTGCCCCTCTGCTTCTCCTCATGAGGGCGATGAGGACTGCCATGCTCTGCCCTGGAGCAGTGTGACATGGGCACTCATCACCCAGAATTTGGATCATTCCCTCTGGTCCTTCCAGTGCTGGCTAGATGGGGACAGCAGAGAGGTGGCAGTGCCGTCTTGGAGCTCAGGAATTTTCACTGCTGGGGCCAGGCCCAGCATGGGCCACCACAGCCCTGTGCTGTGTGCCCACAGGGGTTGCAGGCATTGGCATTGGAAGGTCCTAGCTTAATTAAAGCACCTGAGTTGCATTTAGGGGATGCAGGGCAATGGCCTGCGGACTTTAGCAGAAACTAAGAGGATTTAACTCTTGTTTAAGGCTTTGAAGGCCTTTGGTTTAGGTAATCCTAAATTTCTTAGATGATGGTAAGTATTATAGGGGAGATAGGAAGGAGGATGATGGAGGTGGTGGTTAAGATGGCAATTATAATGCTGGTTGGCTTGTTAGTGTGTCATTGTTTTATGTGGTTTGTGGTGAGGCAGCATCAGCCCTGCAGTGCTGGGGGCCAGCCCAAAAATGCCTGCAGCAGCCTCAGTGGTGGCCAAAGGTGGCCCCAGCATGTGCTGGCTTTGCTTGGCCACAATGCAGGGAGCAGGAATGGGACACTCTGGCTCTTCTCTCAGCAATGGGCCAAACCTCCATATCCCCCTGCTCTGACCTGGAGCATTCTCAGGAAGGGAACACAATGATCAGCACAAGGTATTTTAGAAAGAGCAAGACCAGCAGCTTCTTGTAAAATATCTCAGTGACTGGGCTGGCAGGTGTGAAGTGATTTCATGTAGCAGTTCTTGAGCTGAAAAGCAGATGGTATCTACATGCTGTGGTGTGAGTGCAGCAGAAGCACTTGGAGGATTAAAATGATGACTCATTGGAGCAAAGCAGGTCAGGGAGATGAACAATTGAAAGAGATGCCATTAGTTAATGTTAAGTTGTTGGCCTTTTGAGGCATGAACAAACGTATTTTACACTACTGAGAAGCAGTAAGTTCTCAAGGTTGGAAATCTGCTCTGCAGACTATATATTAAATTAAGTAAAATAAATCCTCAGGTTTTGGTTTTGAGATGTTTTTTTTTGTGTGTGTGGATTTTGTTGTTTTTTAATTTTTTTTTTTGTATTATACTTTAGCTTCGTCTTTTGTTTTTCATCTATGAGTCCATATGAAACTAGAAAAGCAATCCTTGTCTGGCTTGGGTAAATAGAAATATTGGCTTGTCCTTAAATGATTGATTAGTTTTAAATTACTGTGAAAGCTCTTTTTAAATAGGTCCGTGTAAGTGACAAAATAAGCAAAGCTACTCCTTTTCCCCTCTTTGTTGGAGGTATCTTTAAAATTTTCAGCATGCACTTGTGCTGAGGAATTTGAGATGTCACACCTCTAACACTCTTCCTAAATGATACACTGAATACAACTTCACATGTACTGAAATATGATAGGTTTTCCAGTTTTTCCTTGAGATACAGTATTTGAGGGGTTGTAACTTCTGTGAAGTTCAGAAGCTGAAGTGTTTTCTGCTTCAGAAAGTGAGGTTTTGTAGCTGTTGGGTTACTTGATTTAGATTTTTTTGTTTGTTTTGGTTTGGCTTTAAGGAAGAAGTTGGGTGATAATTATAGCATCCCTGATTCGGAGACAAGGGAGAAAAATACAATACTTTAACAGTTACTCTGTGTTTTCTTTTAACCTTTTTTAAAAATTTCTGCAGCTGAAACAGGGAAGAGATAAACCAATTTTGACAGGGAATTCTGCAAGAGTTCATTATGAGACTGAGTTTGTTCTTTGTAAACTGCTTGTAAATTACTAAGCATGGACAGTTCAGTTGAATGATAAACATTCCAGCTGCTCAGCTAAAAAGTCTGCTGAGCGTTCTCACAGGCTGAGTTAGCTGCATGTTGGAAAGGCAGAATTTGATATAACTCTAGGAATTAAAAAGGTAACTGGAAAGAGGCATCAGCAGAAAATACAAAGCATACCAAAAGCAAAAGTTTTGCTTTTTAAAACTCACCATTGGTCCTCCTTAGAGTTTATAGTAGAATAATAAATAGTCCTGTTACAAAGTCCTAACTCCACAAAACAGCCTATGAAGTGACTTAATTTATGACACCAGTTTTTAATAGAAGAGTTGAGCATATCTATTCATACAATCTAAAGTTTATGCAATATTTGACTTGCCTATGTACATTTTGTAGCTGGGCTGTGCTGCCATAGAATAACTTACACCACTTAAGTACCTTGCATAGTAATCTGTCCTCACATCTAAGGATAACACAAAGTTACTGTTTTAAAACTAAGGAAAATGACTTTATAAAGCAGATCTGTTTACTGAGCCTGTGTGTGTTTGACTTGTCATAACACCAACAAAGCAGAGGAGAAAGGCACACCCATAGACATGCTATGAAAGCAAATTTTACTTTGCTGATGTACCATAAAGGTTTGATAACATTGGAGAACTGCATGAAAAGTTTAATGTAATAGAAAGTATACATGAACTGCCAATAATCAGAAGTGTGAGGGGAGCTAAATCTGAAATACAGATAAAAGTCAGTGTAGTTGACTGACCTCACTGTAAAATCAGAAACCTTGTTCCTTTGATTTCTTTTCTTCTAAATCAGTCCTACTGTAGCTTCTTCCTTGGTCTCCCAACCCTGATCATCCTGTTTTGTGGGCAGAACAGGTACATTGCTTCAGAACTGTCTTGGTCATTGGTGGCTCTTCTCCACAGCAACACCTGCTGATCCCTGAGTCACCTGGTGTCCCTCCAGAAGAGAGGGACCATGACAGAGTGAAGTTGTGCAGCTTGTTACTTCTGTTGCGTGGAAATGCTTACAAAGGGTATGGGTTGGTTCCCAACCCAAAAGTCAGAGGGGATTTTATGAGGATACAAAAAACAAAGTGGCTGCAGCTCATGTGGGCCTCGCAGAGACAGCTGAGGGCTGACATCTTTGGCCTTGCATCTTGCCAAAGAGCTGTTGGCTGCAGGAGGAGGATTAAGGAGAATGGATAAATATTTGGGGAGTGCAGGAGTGGAATGAGTCTCCTTTGCTGTGTAACTTGTTTAAAAGACGCAGTTTGGCAGCCAGAACTTTGTGTAGGTCAGCTGGCTGCCCCATGGGGAGTCCAGAGCACCTTCGTGCAGTGAGTCGTTCCTGCCTGGCTGAAATCCTGTTTGTTCCAGATGCTTGGCATGCCGATATCTTTATTAATGACTTATGTATAGTTAAGGCTGTAATGCTGGCTATCAGGAAAGCAACACTTTCAAAAGTGTGTTTGTAAAAAGCTAAAAAACCCCTGAATATTAATTTCAAAAACCTCACTTTTGTTTGGATACATCTAATGAATCCAGGATTTTTATTCATATTTTTATGGCGAGGTTTCAGTAGACAATGCTAGAAACATGATGCCCACACAAAAAAGTACCACTGAATCCTAATGATGGTTCAGTCCAAATCACCCTTGAGTAAACTTTAATAAATGTCCATTTGTTTAAACCTCTTATGTTTGCTTCATACATCTGAAACCAAACTAAAGACTTGGCAGTACACTTGCACTACATCTTTATGGGAACAGCTGCACTGTGCTGAAAGCTTAAGATCCTAAAGTTTTAAATTTACCTCTTCAGAATAAATCATAGTTAAAATTGGATGTGTCAGTTTGCTTGTTTGCATTAGCAAATGTTGGAGTGCAATAGGAGCAAATCTGAAAAATAAAATGTTTTGTGCTGAGGACCTAATGTCCACATGTGGGGACTTTTCTGACATTTTTACTTTAGATTAGGTTCAATCTAGTTCTATGTCCTACTGAATGTTCATTTATGATCAAAGAGCATATTTTTCATAAACTACCAGCATCACCCTTTTTATTTTGGTCTTTTAAAAAAAAAGTAATATGTGAGTTTTTTCTCTGTCAGCAGGTGCTTATGATGTTCTGATATAGGTTAGGGTTGCATGCCTGACATATACTAGGTTAGCACAATGAAATGAAAATTAAACTTAAGTTACTTCAAGAAGGTTTCAAAATTAGTTCCTACTTTACAAATATCACACGTTTTGGTGAGGTTTCACTACATATTTTACTGAAATTAATGTTTTAGGTCCATGGGGATTGCAGTCTGAAACAGGTTGCAGGCCATCTGCTCAATATGTTTTGTGTGATGGCAGTTCCAGGTGCTTAGGAGCTTAGAAGTCCCTACATTAGATGCCTGTGGAATAAAATAGCCCCAGGGCAATGTCTTTGAGATCCATAGCAGGTTCTCTGTTTGCTCTACTACCTTAAGCAAAATATTTTGAAAACATCTTACTTTGAAAACAAATATGGTTTACTTCATGCAAATCAAGACTTTGGCAATTCGAGGGACCTCTCAGTGTCCAAACTTTAGATACAGATGACTTACAAACTTCACCACAATTATCTGTAAATGGCTTAGAATATGCTCTACAAGATGACCTACAAGTTATAAGTTTCCTGAAATTGATTGTATTTTTTTAATTTGTGAAAGAAGTTTCTATTCAGCTATATTTATTTTTTTTCATTTTGCAAGTAGATATGTCCCTCAGTAAGTTATTCAAAGTATTGAGTCCAAACCAGCTCTGGAACTGCAGAATCCATACTTTACCTCCCAAAATAGTTTCTCATTTTTAAATTTTAATAAAATAAAGTCATCTTGCTCTATTACTGAGTAGAAAATAGAGTTTTTATTGTTTCTGGCAGTTCTTTCTGCAGTCCAGCAGATATCTTGAATCTCTTGGATTATGCTTTCCAAAGTTGAAACTAGGGCATTTGAAAATATTTGTATAACTGGGAGGAAAAATCCCAACTTACATATGTCCAGTGAAATGGGCTTTCAAGCAATTGCAGTGTTAATTTTTTTCTTTTTTTAAAGTATAGATGATATTTCACAGTACACTAAGGCTCTGTATTTAAATATTATTTGTATGTCTTCTTTTGCCACTGGCAACATTTCTTTCTACTGTTCATTTCAGCGTGCATTTCTAAACAAGTGTATTTCATTAGACTTCTCTGACATTTGTGTTTTGGTTTTTTGTTGGGTTATTTTGTGGGGTTTTTTTTCCTGGAAATACAGTAACTTGTCATTAAAACCCCTGCAGAAGACCTGATTTTGCTCCATCTGTTCCTCCCAGACTGAGAGGGAAGAGCAGGATGGCTGGCAGGGATCACTTATAAAACCCAAGTTGGCTCTCACAAAACACAGTGCCCAAGACAGCACTGAAACTTTCCAATTGGAGCGCAGGGGTGACATTTTTCTTTTCTTCTCCTTCATGCA
The DNA here is from genome assembly GCF_027887145.1 of Ammospiza caudacuta. Lineage (NCBI taxonomy): Eukaryota > Metazoa > Chordata > Aves > Passeriformes > Passerellidae > Ammospiza > Ammospiza caudacuta. Next base: position 11,623,704 of record NC_080594.1, read on the forward strand.
AGTATTGGACAGCATTCACTGGACAGCTGGCTTGGCTGTCAATGGGAAAGAGATGTGGAAAACTAAAGCGGCTGGTTGTTAGGAAGACTTTTTTTTTTTTTCTTTTTTCTTTTTTTTTTTTTTTTTTGCAAAAGCAGGGCTGAACTCAGAGCTTATAATTTGGTGTGAGTATAGTGCATCATTAGTGTGAAGTTGTTTGTATGGCAGACTGTGAGGTCTCTGCCCATCTTCTTGTTCCTATTCTCCAAGCTCAACATGAGAACAATGTGACAAAATCCAGTTCTACCCAAACATTACAATTTTTTATTCAGTTCAAGCCTAGTTGACATTCGGACCTTCAGTAAAGCACTCTGCAGCTCTTCAGGCTGGGCCTTTTGTTTCTTTTATCTCTGCTTGCCACTCTTCTCCCAGTAAGTACCCTCACACTCTCTCAAAACTGTTTTAAACATTATCTTGCTCAGAAAAATTACTCCAGAAGTTCTTATTTCAACAGTATTAACAAAGTTGTCTTTGAAGAAAGGCAAAGCCTGCAATAAGGAGCAAGCAGTGCCAGTTGTGCTATTTCCAATACTGAAACCAACGTGAAAATGAAATTTTCACTTTACTTTGGGGAGGGAATGGTAGAGTCTTTACAGTGTGACTACTTAAGTAAAATGTGCAGGAGGAATAATAAATTAATTCAGTTGAATAAATAAACCAGAAACTACACCTTCTTATCAAGTGACTCTTTGGAGAACTGACTCTTGGAAATTCAAACCAGTTGATTTTTATTCATGTGTCTCTTACTAAGCATGTATATTTTGAATTCTCTAAAGCAACAATATAGAGGTAAGAAATTAATAGCTTGCTTTGGAAGCTTTGCTGTGGGTTTCTTGTGGTGGATCTTGATTTCTTTTTTAATATATCCAGTAATGGTAGGGAGGGAGGCAGAAGTTGGTAGGTAGGGACCCGAGCATTGACAAGAGGACCCCTCCTATCTCTTCCACAAAGTTTATCCTGTTTTTCCTTGGGAGAAGGCAGCTGATTCCTGCCCATGCCATGCACTGTCTGATGCTGAGCTGATGACCCTTACTGCCTCTACATGCTCCCTCTTGAGGACATCACACTTCTTAGGGACAGCCTTGAATTGGGAACAACTTTATGGACTTGCTTTTGTGATGCGAATTAACTGCTGAATTACTTGCCTTTCTACCGTGTTTATGGACTTGCCTGTTTGTTACACAAACCATTTTAATTAGCTGTGTCAGTTCCAGTGCTTGCAGAAAGATTTACGTGATTGATCTTTGCTGGTATTTCCTCTCCTCAGTCTCCATTATAAGTAGTGTTAGCACTTCACAAGGACATGGGTTGAGATCATTCTGTGACAATTTCCTATGGATTCTGGCATTGGGAGGTGTGTGTTTATTCCTTGTCCTTGTAGCTAATCGTTATCTATAAGTATTATAGCTACATAAGAAGAATTAAAGCTATAATAGAAATTTTACTTATTTTTTATTAGTTTTCCTTCAATTTATTTGACTTCAGTTATTGGTTGTACATACCTTCTTATTTAGGGAGGGTAACATCTGCTAAACATTACAAGTAAAATGCTGATTTGAGAAAGAGAATATTTTGAAACATTTACTGTTACAGTTATTGTTTTAATTATACAGTATTAAGAGTCTCAATTACTGTTTAAAATCTCTCATAGATTATTTGAAATATACCCCCAGTTTAAAAATAAAAGCAAACAGAAACACTGGCTTTGTACAACGATTTCCATGCAAACTATACATATTTGTCTGACTTTTAGCTTTCCTTCTCTTTAGCATTTTGGATGCCTTGAGTTCCAGCCTTCCTGCTGAGCAAGTCCCAAACCAGAGTTTAGATTTTGAAGGTGTATAAGGGAAAACAATTACATTGTAGTTTCTTTTGGAGTCTGATCCCTCTGTATTCTGTGAGACTCATTAGGTTAAATTGTTTTGTAGATAAGAGAAATTTTCTGATATGTTATAAAAAGATTGTAGGCAAATGCGTTTATCTTGTAACTAAAGAAATTTTAGAATCTGTGGTAAAGACAGTCTTAATCATTATTTCAAGTGATAATGTAAGTACTGTTCTGCTCATTGTAAAATGGTAAATTAGGGAATTTTTCAATATTAAACCAGATGACACCTTAAACAACATGAACTTTTAAAACAATTTTTTTTCTTTTCTGCATTTAGGAGAGGTCAGGAAAAAAGCAGTAGTCAAAACTGCTCTTAAGTTTGGTGTAGCATGTCTCACTTACTTTAATATGTTATTTTACAAAAAGAAATATGAGGAATGTGTTGACTGAATAGGTGTGGAATAGTTTAACATTCAAATTTATTGTTCACTAGTAGCCTTAGAACTGTGTATGCTAGAAGTGGATAAGTGCAGAGGAATATTATCAGTGTCTTCCCAAAATGGGGGATATTGAAGTATCATGGCAATGCCTCATTCCTAAACATTGTCAGGGTGAGCTCAGCCCAAGCACTTGAAGGTAACTGTGAACACATTTGGCATGTGACTTGATGTTTTAATGCTGCCAGTGCATTATGAGGGCAATAGAGTTGAAAATTCAGAAGGTGTCAATTCCAGCCCTGTTTAAACAGCTTCCCACCAATGTGTTCAGCTACATCTCAAACCAGAAATCACACAAAATTAACAGATCTGCAGTCAAATTTAGCAAAAAAAATGGGCTTTTCTAAGTGCCCTTTATTGCTTTCCTTTTCAAGGTCTTTAGGAATTTTACATTGCATATCTGGAAAAACAAATCCCCCTTTAAACATTAAGTCTACAGCTTGAATGGTAAAGGGTAGCTGCATTAATTAGTGGTGATTATTACTCAATTAGTGTGAAGCTGATGACTTGGATGGAGTTAAGGCAATTCTGGTTTCTTTGCTTGGAACTCTTGCACTTTAAGTCAATATATGCCCCAAAGAAATTTTTTAAATAAATTGTATAAAATAAAGCACAGTTTTAACACTTCCATGTTTGCAACTATGAGGTTGCTGGCAAAGAAGATGCAGAGACTTATCAGGTGTCACTGAGTGGACTTTCTCTTGTATACATTTCTACTTTTCATATATTTAATGTTTTAAAATATTCTGTATTTTCTTCCTTAGGACTTTTGTCCTGGCCAGGTTTGCAATGACTTTGCTTTCCGGCTGGCAAAGTGCTGTCTCTGAATGGTATCTAGCCTTTTCCATTCTAAAATCTTACTTTCAATCTATTTCTGGAAAACTGGGAATTTTTAAAGTTAAAATGATCCATCTTTGCTCCTTTGTTTTCCTGTTCACCAGAAGGATTCAGAAATACAGAGGAACCCATCTTTCTGCTCATATTCTGGCAGCCTGTTCCAGAAAGTCTTTTTTGCCTTTCTTTTAATGCAACAGGGCAGAAGGGAAGGTGCCTTTTATGGTCCTACAAAAATTTCTCAGATCTGCCCAGGTATCAAGTGTTCAGAATAACTGAGCATGTAAAAACGGAAGCAGAGAGTTCTAGGCCTCTACAGCTCAAGAATTTGTATTCTTTAGACATTATAAAAAATCTTAGGACTGAGCAGAATATGTGCTGCTTCAATCAGGACCTGCTTTGGGCAAATTTGAATTTTGGCATAGAAGCTCTAAACCAAAAGCAGGTTGCCTGTACCTTCCCTGGGCTCTCAGTGACTGTGCTTCTGGGTTTGGCTCAAGTGCAAACTAGACACAGAAGGAGGTTAATTGGGTTGGTATGATTTGAGAGATAATTATACATGGAAAGCAGCCCCAGAACTGCAGTTCTGTTTAAGGACCTGACAAGTAAAAGAATATGTAAAATGAAGGCTGCCCTTAGAAAGAGAAATTTGTATTTATTAAAGTTACTCTGATCTAAAAATCAATTTTTTTTCCTTCGAAATTAACTGCAATTATTTATAGCACACAATTAATTGTAGTTATTTATAGCACTCACTGAGTGCATGTTTTCAGTTCAGTGTGGTGATAATTATAGCATTGGTATAAAATAGCAGAGCTTCAATACACTGAAGCTTGAGCAACTGGCAAGCAGTGATATCCATGAAGAGTACAGATCATTCCTCGTGGTTTCAGATCCATTTCAAATTCACTGAAGGAAAAGTAGTCCATGGATTTCCAAGGGGGTCTGCTGTGGTACTTCATAAAAGTTCTCTAGACTTTAAATTTCACATTTCAGTAGGTCTTGGAGGGCCTCAGTTGGTCTCTTTCAGGTTTCAGTGGGTTTCTGAATACTTCAGAGATGCTGGTACTTTGCATATTCCCCTTTATGGCCTGAGCACACCATGGTGAACTCTGACTCTGGCTCTCTGATCTTTCCAGTGTAACCAGCCCACCAGTCAGGGCAAAACTGAGGAAGAAATGTTCAAAACCTTGAGCTATTTCTTCAACTTATGTCTGAGTGAAAGGATGAGCAAAAGATAGAATAGAGATAATAACAGAGATAAGGAGTGGGTAAATCAGTTGCCTAAAGGATTACAACTGGTTTATTCACGTCACTTACTGCACAAATTGGCAGTACAAGAAAGGGTCCATTTGGAAGCTTAGGGTGAAAAGGATTAAAAGAGAAAATTTCATTTGAGTGTCATAACAAATATTATTAAACATCCACAGTGAGTTGATGCCTTCAGCTGATTTTTAAGAAGAAAATATCTGATCTTCTCCTTTCAGTGCTTGTATATGAAGCTTCTGGCTACCCAATTTATCTTGAATCTTGTTTCAGGACAAGCTGGCCCTCTCAAAGAGGCTTCTTAGATATTAAAGATAGTCTGAAACATGCAATTTCCTAAAGAAGTAGCCTGGGAATACAAGCTCAGTATAAAACAAACAAGAAAGGTTGGAAATTAATCTTTTGGCAGAAAAGCCCAATAGGAAAGAATGAAGATGCCCATCTTAACTCCCTAGTAAAAGATGTGCAGGATGATGCCTGCAAGGGATTGCTAGGCAGAGGAAAGCACATGGATGACATTTGGAATTTATTTCTCTCAAACAAAAAAATGTAACCTAAAACCCATGCCCTGAAGAAAATTAACTCCTATAGCTCGTAGGAACTCTCTAAACACTAGCCAGTGAATTAAACCACTGATTTGGAGGTTTCTCAGGTAGCTAAAAAATATATGAAGTCTTCAGGGCAGCAAAATCTTTTCTAGTAAATTTGTATGTCATTAAGCACAGTGCCAAGAAATGCTGTTTCCATTTATGCCAGAAAGAGTGTACTCTGAAAACTCCTTTGGATGTCTGTAGTTTAATTTCCTTTTAGGGTCATTTCTACCAAAATTGTTTTAGTATAGAGCTTATTTGTTTTTTAATTTTTTTATGCGAGTTTGGCCCTTACATTTTTTTGAGAAAACCAAAGTAACATTTCATATAGCATCTAGAATCCAGTCTAAAGGGGCACAACCTTTTTATCCACCTAGAATATGAAGGACCAGTAAACAGTTAAAAATCCCTTTTGTATGGGGGATTGTTCAATGCCAATGTTTATCTAGGGAAAGTACTTGGAACAGACAAGTGGTCTTTAAGAGGATTCAAGGAATGGTGAAGTTCAAGGAAGAATAGGGAAGCAGGTGAATCTATTTCAGACCTGTTTTCTCCAATATTTTCTCCAGTGAATAGACAGCGTAGCACTCAGAGGGGTTTGTTCTTATCACTGACTGCTCTGTCATCAGTCCCAGTGGGAGAAAACCTGAACCTGAGTGCAATCAGCTGAGGTATTTATGGAGGCAGTGATCCCAGGTGTGGTCTGAGGGGAGGAGGTCCCAGCATGAACATGATAGAGGTGGATGCTGATTTGAGCTCTAACTCCTGCATTTGCAGGGCATGTCTGGTATTGGTTAAAGTGCAAAGGAAGTTCCACTGCCAGTTTCTTGTCCACCATGGTGCTCTGCAGGTGTCCTGGCATTCCTGTGGGAGAAGGGGAAGCTCTCTTTATATTGACAGAAAGAGAGGACAGAGTCTTGAGCTGTGCCTGGGCCCCTCAGTTTAGGAATGATGTTGAGACACTTGAGCACATCCAGAGGAGGGCAACAAGGCTGATGAGGGGCTTGGAACACAAGCCCTATGAGGAACATTTGAAGGAACTGTCATTGTTTAGCCTGGAGAAAAGGAGACTCAGAGGTGACCTTATTGCTCTCTACAACTTCCTGAAGGGAGGTCGCGGTCAGGTGGGGTCGGTCTCTTCCACTGGGCAGCAACTGACAGAACAAGAGGTCACAGTTTCAAGGGAAGGTATAGGTCAGATATTAGGAAGAAATTTTTCACTGAAAGAATAATAAGGTACTGGAATGCTCTTCCCAGGGAGGTGGTGGAATCACCATCTCTGGATGTGTTTTAAAAAAGACTGGACGTGGCACTTGGTGCTATAGTCTGGTTGAGGTGTTAGGGCGTAGGTTGGACTCGATGATCTTAGACCTCTAAGATCATCAATCTCATTATTCTGTGATATTTAGGAGATTTTCTTCAGAGAAAGGGTCTGGAATGGACTTCCCAGGGAGGTGGTGGAGTCACTGTCCCTGGAGGTATTTAGGGAAAGCCTGGATATGGCACTGAGGGTCATGGTCTGATTGACATGGTGGCGTTCAGTCACAGGTGGGACTTGATGATCTCAGGGGTTTTTCCAACCCAATTGTTTGTGTGATTCTGTGGTTGTCCCAAGGCTGAAGTGAGGAAGGCTCTGCTTGCATTGACATTGTACTTCTGGACAGAGCCATGGCCAGGCAGCAGCTGAGCTGATTTCAAATATCTGCCAAGCACATCCTTTCACCCTTGGGGTTCTGCCATCAGTGAGGGTGTCCAGCACAGGGTTGTACTTGTGGGGGTTGCTGTAATTACTCAAAAAATATTAGAAGAGTATTACAACAACCAGCTTAATGTTCTGCCCCTCTCCCAGCCACCACCCAACACATCTGATAAATATTTTCAGGATTCTTCTCTTGCATTAATAACTTCTTGCTTGTTTGGTGTAGTTTGGTTTGCTTTGTTTGTTGGTCTAAGTTCTCTTAATAATACTAACATATCTTGTAGTACATCCAGGAACCTTCACCAGGAGTTAGATGACATTTGGTTATGTGTGTTTGTGAGGAAAAAACCCCACTGTGTTGACAGAGTACCAGTGAAAGGTATAAATGACATGTGACTTCCAAAGTGAAAATCTTGCTTGTTATATTTGTGTAGCTTGTTATGTACTTGATAAAACAAATGTAAAGTCAGTGTCAGTTATGGAAATCCTCCAAAACAATTTTTGGTAACTAAGGTAACTTCTTGCTGATAGTTTTGAAGAGCAATCAGTTTGAAAGCGAAGTTTGTTGTCCCTTGTAACATTCATTCTTTTAATTTTCCTCAAGAGCAAAGCAACTACAAGTTCCTGTATTCCATGTACTTATGTTTGGAGAGTTGCCTTAGAAATACATACTTAGTCTTTCTGCAGTCACTGTGATCACAGCATTACAGTAAAAAGGAGACTGGAAGGGACCTCCAGACACCTATCTAATTAGATCTGGTTCCTCAGAGCTGTGTCCAGTTGTGTCTTGAATTTCTGCACTGAATTCCTTCATGAGGAGATTCCACAGCCTGTCTGGACACCCTCTCATGGTAAAACAACAAACAAAAACCCCCAAAAAAGTTATTATATGTGATCAGAATTTTCCGTGTTCTGACTTACGATTGTTGTAACTTCCATGTGAAGATGCAGGAAGGGTCTGGCCCTGTCTTGTCTGTATCCTCTGCTCAGGAAGTAGACAGCAGTATGTTCTCCCCTGAGCCTCCTGTCCTGTGGGTTGAAGAGGCCCCAGCTCCCTTAGCCTTTCCTTTTTTTTTCTTTTATTTTTAATGGATGATACACATCTGTGGTCACTTTATATCTTTCTCTTATATATAGTGGATATATATACACTTATCTAACTTCAAATTGGTTTTGATTTATTTTCTTTTCCCTCCAGCCTGGATAATTTAATAGAAGCAGTTCTGGTAGCAATGCTTATCTTAGTACAACCCAGGATGTCCGCATGTGGCAAGGGCACATTGCTGGCTCATGATCAGTTTGGTGCCAGTCAGGTCATGAGGTTCTTTCTTGCAGAGCTGCCTTCAAACTGGTGAGGCCTCAGTGTGCAGTGCTGTCTAGGGTTATTTCTCCCCAGATTTTGGACTTTGTGCTTTCCACTGTTGAACTTCATGAGGTTCCTGTTGAGCCATTTCTCTGCTTCCCTCTGAAGGGCACAACTCTGGTATTTCAGCCTTTTCTGCCAGTTTTGCACCATCAGCAAACTCCCTGGTTCTGTCTCATCACGTGTGTCATGGAAGAAGAAAATTAAAAACTATTATCCTTGAGATTAACTCTAGGGTAGACCACTGGGCACTGTCCTCCAGATGGACTTTGTGCTGATCACAACCCTTGGAGTTTGGCAATTCAGCCAGCTCTCAGTCCCCCTCACTGTCCCCTTACCTAATCCATATTTCATTCCTTTGTCCATGGGGATGTTATGAGAGGCCATGGAAAATCAAGATGAACATTCACAGCTCATTTCATCATAGACAGCTCTCAGTTGGTCCAGCCTGTTTTTCCCTTTTCCTATGCTTATTATGTCTATCATTTCCTTGTCTGCAGTACATCTAGAGTGTTTTTTTGGTGGATTTGTCCCAGAGCCTGAGCTGAGGTTGAGCAGGAGGTCCCTGGATCCTTCTTCTGACCCTATTGAAAGATGGGGCTGATATTTGTTTTCATTTTCCAGTCCCTGGAACCTGTCAAGTCACAAACACCTTTCAGAGATTACTGAGAGTGGCCTTGCAGGGACATCAGCCCACTCCCTCAGCACTCATGGGTAGATCCCATCAGGTCTCAGGGATTTGTTTATATCTACTTTAGTTTCATTAAATGTTCCCTAACCTGATCCCCCTCCACTGAATCTAAGACTTCCCTGCTCCAGACTTAAAATATAAACATGGACTCTTGAAAATATATTATGTGAAAGATGATTTATGTTAAAACTAAGCACCCCAAATCCCTCCATAATATAAATATGCAGCATTACAAGTAGGATATTAATGACTTTGATGTAGAAAATTTTTTTCCAGGAAAATAGGAATTTTTTTCACGTTCCGTATGGAACATGATTGAACTGCCGATGGGTGATAGGCAGAATGTTGTTTGTTAGGTGTTTGCCTTTGTTTCCTTCTTTTTCCTACTGAGTTGATAAAGACAAGGTTGACCTATGATCCATAGCTCCTTAAGTAAAGTTTCCAGCTTTCTCTGATTATTAACAATTAACAATTTTAGTCATGTGTTATTTAACCAATGGCCAGATATTGAAGTAGGTACTAAGTGCACTTCACTATATCATAAATATGTTTGAACCACTTACAAATAGTCCTACCACATGTTGTTTGATAAACAAAAATGTCTTTGTTTTGGCCCCAGACTTTGTAGGCAGAAAAATAACCCTGATTGCCTTTGGAAAAGGCTTTATCTCACTCTTTTAGAGTACAAGCATTTGCTAAGGAGCATGTCCCTGGCATACCAAGTAGTCTCAAGTTTACAGCTGTCTTCATCTGTTCTGCCTACATAAACAAAAGCTGATAGACAGGTGTGTCTCTGGTTGGTCCTTCTCTAAGTGACAGAAGCTTTTAATCTTGATCTTAATTTAGTTGGTGTCCAGTATTCTGCATGGTTGTTTGATGTTGTCAGTGCAATGCTGATGCTGAAGTTGGGTAATTCCTGCTTACTCTCTAGAATTCTCTTAGGTGGATGTGGTTTCACTGTATTTATGACAAGGATCAATTAAGATAATCTTGGATTAATCCCATTACACTGTTTGGTCTTGTTTATGGCTTTCTTTTTCATCAAATTCAGACAAACTGTGAAGAGATGTTATTCTGTTTGTGGTATTTTCATTGTCATTCATTATAGAATTCCTCCTCTAAAAAAAGTAAATGTATCCCTCATTGCATTCCACTGTTCACAGATACACAAAACAGGCACACCAAAGATTTTGATTATGTTACTTTTAAAGTGTTGTCTTTTAGACACTGATCTTACCCAATAGTGATATGTGTATGGTTACCTTGAAATCTTGTCAATTCTGTGGTGCAATTAAGAAAATTAACTTTAGTTTCATGCTGGAGTTTTAGGAGTTCAAGAGGCTAAAAAAAAATGGGGCTTTCACCTGATAGCTCACAGAGAGTTTATGAAAGGAGCCTATGCAAACCAGGTGATTTTACCTATCTCAGTTCAAACCTATTAACACATCATTTATGGCATCATAAAAAATGCTTCTTGTTGAATGAGTGCTTTGATGAGAAAACCTGCTAAGAGCATAGAAGTGAATGGTATGCACTGTAATATCAAGTTGATCTGTAATCACAATTTTTGATGTGTCAATATGTAGGGCAGTAATCTGTCTCATTAAAAAAAAAAGTGAGTCTGATTCATTTCCACTGGGTCAATTGCTGTTGCTAATCCAGAGCCTTTGTCAGCTTGCAAGCTTTCTTGAGTGTTGTGTTTTTACACTTTTGCTTAAAATGCAGGTAAGATGATACTGCTAGCACTTTCTGCTCTTGTATTTTTTACTTAGAACAATAATGCGATAGAATTTGCTAAAAGCAGCTATTTTAAGTCTATTTTCCACATGTGTATTCATGGGGAGACAGATGGCCAGAGGATAGAATGACTTTGATTTATTTGCATTAACAATTTTTTTCTTCTGTTTATGGTGTTGTCTTTAGTGTCATACAAATTCATTCATGAAATAAAAACTTTTATCATCTTGGAGAAAAAAAAATAATTGTGCCCTCTGAAACATGGGCATGAAATATTATAGAAATGTAGTTTATTGTACGAAGTTTTGAAGGACAAAAATGCCACTTTGTGCTCTGAATATTTAACCAAAGGAAGATCTCTCAAAACTATGTCCTGTCCACAGTATGAGTTAATCACTATGGTTTATATTTGGACTGAAGGAATGATTCTTTCTTGCAACTTTGTGCATATTTCCTAGTGGAATATCTTTGCTATATTTTTTCTTACTCATATAATGTGGCTTTAAATTTTGCATTGTAATTCTCCCTATTTCAGACCAGGTTTTTTTTGTCAATATTTCTTAACAAAGTTTCATACAGACTCAAGGAATAAGTCTCTGGTTAAGAGTGGGAGTGTTGTCCTGAGGTATGCAGGGAGATAAGTGCTAAGTGCCTTAGATTTGCAGTGAAATCTCATATAATATTGTTCCTAACACCTGGCACACAAAAATATTCCAGGACTGGGTCCTGTAGCCAGTCAATATGATAAAGAGGGTTAATTCCAGTAAATGAAGATACACATAAGGACTAAGATCTTTGGTAGTCGTGTACTGCTTGTGTATGCATAAACAGTTTATAAGGATTTTGTCTCCTAGATTTTCTTTTCAGTGTTTTAAACCACTACAGTGTTGGGAAAAAACTATTTTTATATTCCAACCTTAGTACTTAAAACAGGTGAAGTCCTCAGACTTCATTTCATGGATATTGGGGGCAGGAGGGGATGACTGTACTTGTAGATAGTCCTATTTGTCTGGGAAAATATATTCAAACTCTACTGCAGAGTCCGTAGAGTATGGCATTTGTTTTGGCTTTTTTTCTGTTTGTTTAAGACAGAATACTTGAAGTAATTATTAAAGCTGCTCTTTTTCTTCACTTTGGTAAGAAGGTCTTGATGTTTTAGTGAGCCTTGAGTTGCGACAAAGAGGCAAACCCCAAACTGTACGTTACTCTTTAAAGGATTTAAAACCAAAAGTCTAGTGGGAAGAGCAGCCCCGTCTAAATCCATGGGGGGAAAAAAACCAAAACAAAACCCAAAAACCCACAAAAAATAGCAAACCCAAACCAAACAAAAAAAAGCAAAAAAATCAAAAGAAAAAAAATTCACCAAAAAACAATAAAAATAACTAAAAAACATACACGCACACCACAAAAAAAAAAAAAAAAACCAAAAAAAAAAAAAAAAAACCAAAAAAAACCCAAAAAAAACCAACCAAAAAAACAACCAAAAAAAACCCCAAAAACCAAAGCAACGTTTGTCCCATTCCTTCAGCAACCTGCAGCATCATTTCTCCGCGGGCCCGGCCAGGGTGCGGTGGTACCGAGGGTGGGATGCAGGAGGTGCAGCCCCTGCGCTCCGGGCGCGGTGGGATGGAGGGGAGAACAGCGGGCAGGCTCTGTTCCCGGCCCTTCCCAGCCTTTTCTAACCTTTCCTGGCCTTTCCCGGTCTTTCCCGGCCCTTCCCTGCCCGCATCCCCCGGCCGGGCTCGGGCAGCGCTCCCGGCCCCTCCGCCCAGCCAGCCGGGTCGCGTTTTCTCCCCTTTCGCTCCTCAGCGCACACGGGCGGCTCGAAAATCGGAAATGGTCTTAATTAAAGGTTTTCTGCGCAGAAACAAGCGGGCCCTTTTTTGTCCGCCAGGCGAAGGCAGCAGACCTTATCACAAAAGACAAAAGTAAATATTTATCAGGCAACAAAAGATGTCCACGGTTGCTTGCAGCGGGGGAGATTTCTCTCTTTCTCTCTCTCTGTCTCGGTGAAGATGTTTAACAGCGTAAGATGTTTATCGGCACTCCTTGTTGAAATTCTTTGTTCCCCTGAAAGGTCTACAAATGAAACTGTTTTCCTTTCTGTGAAGCACATAATGAAGCCCATGAGTTAAAGTGCAGAGAATGCAAACACCTGCTTGTCCCTCTGTTGACTTTGCGTTTTTTCTGTTCCACATGATAATGGTTTGGGGGCTTCGTTTTGTTTGATTTTTTGTTTATCCTGTGTGGAGATAAATGGTCATCTTGCCTGCCTTCACTTTGTGTCACTTGTGATGCAGTGACTGTCTCTGTTAAAGGAACACCACGTTGTTAAGAGTATTCCTTCTTCAGAGCCCTATGCCCTATGTGTCATCGAGTGAATAAGCTATTGCATTTTACTCTTTTCCCTGTCCTGGTATCTTTTTGTATATTCTTTTTTTTACTTAATGATCTGTTTGATGAGCTGCATGTTTTAAAACTACATTTTCATCCATGAATGAATAGGAGGAAACATGAGAATCCATGTAACCCTTTCCAGCACTTTTGCCTGTTCCCCTTAACTATTTCATACATGGAAAAAAGGTCTTTCAGATGTACACAAATGCTGATTATCCAGTGGTTTCATACAAATTTAACCCTAATGCAATATGAGTTTTAGGAGGTATTTGAAATGTGCAAACTCTTTTATGAGTATTCATTCCCAACAACTGGGTTATCAGCTAACTACAAAATATATTGCAAGAATTTCAAGTTTTATAAAATAACCCCCATTTTCTCCAACTTGTGAAGACACTGCTTGTGATTAAATTTATTCACATGGCACATGTTCAGTCTCATAATAAGCATTGTAAGTTGATGTTATTGCACAGATTTCTGGTACTGGACAACATAATTCAAAGTAATGCCTGCAATCAGTATTTGGGGTTTGTTTGTAGTTTACAGGATTCGAGGAATACTTTAGATTACTTTTCCACAGCAATTTAGAAAAGAGCTTTACAGTGACATAGGCTTTAAGTACAATGCTGTAAAGTAAAAGTACTGGATTGTAACAGAAGTGCTGTACCCAGAGAGGGCTTGCCTGCTGTTTTAATACATTTCATAGATATTGGGGGCAGGGGGACAACTTTATTTGTAGATAGTCCTGTTTTTCTGGGAAAATCTATTCAAAGGAATATATATCCCTGGGACTCCAGGGAGCAAGCATTTGTGGAATTTAAACCTTTCTATTTCATATACATCATTACATTTTAAGTTAGTAATGCAAAATAAAGCTTTGTATTGGGAAAAAGATTGAATTATTGCTTTTGTTTCTTTATTAATGACAATCATTTTTTTTCTCAAACTTGCCTGAAACTTCACAGAACTGCCAGTCTTAGAAGAACAATTCCTAGGTGTGTTTGTAAATTATTTTCCTTTGTACAAACTTTAAGGTATAAGTTTTAATGAAGTGAAATTACTTTAGTTCTAATTTGACAGGATAGTTCTTAGATTAAGATGCTCTATGATTCTTTATTCTCATATGTCTATTTCAATTCTGATTACAGAGCTTGCATTCTATTTTTCCTTTGTTACCGAGTCCAGAGAGTTTAATCCTCTTTCATTAAAGTTGTATAGGAACCAGTAAATTAAATGGTCTCAGGACTTTCTTTAAACAGGTAAAATTTTTTTGTTGTTGTTTTTTCTTTCTTAGTTTAGAGTTTTCTCTTTATCAGAGATAGAGCATATTCTATGATATTTTGCAAAATTTCTCTTATACTAAGCCTTTTTATATTTCTGATAATACTAGAGTGTGTGCCTGCAAGCTAAAAAATAAATAGAATATGTGGTATTATAATTTTTTCCATTTCATCAAATAAAAAGATTATTTAGGCTTCCTTGGATTGAACTACTGTCATTTTCTCAGGCTCTTTGGCAAGACAGAAGTACTTTAGTAGAGAGAGATTTATTCTTCAGAAACAGAGTATATTCTGTAGCCATATATTCTGTAAAATATTAAATGCCATATACTTTTGGACTGCTTTGCCCTCAACATCAGTTTTCTTCTTAAAAAAAAAGAAACTTGGACTGCTCCAACTTTCTTTTCTAACAGGACATGCATTATTTGAGGATTTTATTGTTTTGAGTTGTAGTGAATTGTATTTTCTGCAGAAGCAGGAAAGTAGAAAGAAGGGAGGGGAAAAAGCATAATGCCAAAGTTGACAGAAAAAACTCATCTTTTAAGATAACTTCTTGTTTACTTCTATCTGATACCATACCCTGTGTACAAAAGGATTTGTAATGGTTAAGATGGCCAACAACTCAGAAATACTAAAAACTCAGAAAAAATAATAAATACTGTTGTGGAAATAAATTCACTCCAATATTAGAAAGTCATTTGTACCAGCATAATACATGGTTGCTGGTGATAGCAATGCTGACCATTCTGTAAGATAGTTGGAGGTAAAAAAACAAATGTAAAATTTATTTTCTAATGCAAGTGAAGTATTTAGACATGAAAGGGAAGGATATTAAAGCACAAGTATTTTTGGTACGGTTTTGTACAGATGGGACTGTAATTGGTGACATGGGAATATAGTATATGTACTGAAATATTTGAAATGCTAATTCATTTTTTGCTTCAGTTTTCCAACTGCCAGCTGTAATTATGGATCTCATTTAACAGATGCTAACACAGGGAGTAACTTCACTCCTGGAGTAATTCCACTGAGACATGGAGGTAAAGTTAAGGCTCAGGTGCTTCAGCATTGGTGTAGGTGCAGTTCTAGGAATTTGTTGAATGCTACTATTAAAGACTGTCTGGTGCCTAGGTTATATAACATTTGCATTTTGAATATATTTAGTTGTACATAAACTAAGTTATGCACTCATATTCTTTATCAAGATTAATGGAGGTATTTAAATTTATCACTGTTTATAATCCTTAAAATTTCATTATTTGTTGACAGAGGTGAATGAATCTAAAGTGTGTTTAGATCCACAATTCTCTCATAAAATTTGAGATGATTGTGAAATGGTTTATGAACTACTTCAATTAGTTTTATACTATTTTCCAGTGGGATGTATTATATGCAAAGAAGTGTTTAATATCAGTAATAATGTGTCTAAATTTCCTCAAGTCTTCTTTTTGAATTTTCAAGAACATCTGAATAAAGCATCTATTTAAAGAAGTTCGATACAAGCAGGGCTTCTGTTGGCAGAATGAACTGAATTAAAAACTTAAGGCTTTTATCAGTGTCTTCCCTCTGTGAAAATGATAGAAACATATTAAAAAGACTACCTGTTTTATTCTATTTATTGTAAAAATATAAAATCAACTTAATAGACAGAATAGATATCATTGTTTGTTGTGGGTTTTTTTCTTTTATCAATATTTAAATATATGTATCTTTTATAGTTCCATTTTTATTTACGGGAAGGACTCTGTTTCTGTTCAGTGGGGAACCCTATATTACTCAATCCAGTTTAGAAATTTAATTTTCAACTTTCAGGTCAAATTAAATGTCTTTGTAATTGTAAAATTAAAAATCATGAATATCCTGAATGACTTCAGTCCCATGGGACTTTTTAACAAGGGTTTAGTAGGAATGGATCCAAAAATATTCTGTATAATATTAATAGAAATTACTTTAAATTCTTTGTTGTGGAAAAGGAAATATGTTCCTTTTCTAACACTTTCTGGCTGTTGAACAATTCTTCAAGAATTTCTAATAGTGATATGATTTTGTAAATCCTGGGACAGGGAAATATTTTTTCCTTCACTATAAGGACAGAAAATCCTTACAGGACAAAGAAGTAAAACCCCTGAGGGAATGTACTACACGCTAGAAAAAATCCTCCTCAATTCCTGAAAAGCAACTAAGCTTATCTTGTGGTGTTGTGGGGATGATTATTATTATTATTATTGTTGTTGTTTTCTGAAGTGATTTTAAGATGCTTTAAAGGTTAATGAGAAAACAGAAAGCACATTTTGAAGCAAATTCTGGATGTTTCAGAATAAAGGAAAGAACAGCCTGGTTCTGTTCTTCCTTTTGAAATTCAAACTTGAACAAAAGTGTTTTTGCATTTGTTCAGATGCCCTTTTTCTTCTTGCTTTGAAAGGACTGCAGTTGAGTAGGGACTTGTTTTGATAAAAACTGATAGAAGTATAATTATAGAAGGCTGAATGGAGATTACAAAAAATTGTGTTGTTTCAGGTTTTCTGAGTTATTCAGTCATAATTTTTTAATGCTTTTGCTCTCTTTATTCCAATGAAAAAAAATGAGGGTGTGAGTGATGCAGTACTTAGATGGTTAAGGTGAATTTTTAGCCTGAATGCAAAAGCAATAAGAAGTTTAACAAGAAACTTCATATTGCTTCACATTAATGTGCAGGGCCAGACCATAACTATGGGAAGGATGACAGAGTGGGAAGTCATTTGCTAATTTGCTGTCTGAGCTGAGGTGGCTTTTTTGAAAGACACAACATACTATCATTTTAGGTATTAATAAGGATTACGTAAAAAAAAAAAACATTCCTTGCTTTGTCAACCAATTTATTTACTTGATTTTTGAATGTATTTTCCAAGATAGTTTCCTGTGCAAATGAGATGGCTAATTCACATAGTTTTATGGAAGATAACCCCTCCCACCCACTATTTTTTAGCCCTTTGTCCCTTCCATCTCTTACCATTGCAAGTTCTTATTTTGGTAGTTAGTTGTTAGAGCCAAACAAATACAGGAGAGACCTTCATCTTGCCACTGTGCTTTGCTTTATGCAGTTGTGTTTATTTTCTTGGTGTGTGAGTGGAAAGTGGCAGCAGATTATTCAAGTCAGTGTTTGATGGGCTCTGGGAGATTTCTGCCTTTCACTAATTCCTTGAAAAGGAGGACCAATCCCATACCTGCAGCATCTGGGTACAAAAGGCAGGAGAATATTTGCCTCTTGGATGGGATTTTAAACCAGTGGTGACCTATTCAGGCCAGAAGAGAAGAGACACTCTGTGTCTTCCTCTGGAAGGACCTTAAAACGCCAGCAGCAGAGTGAGTGGATGGTTTTGGTGAATTGGCAGGAAGCCAGGGCAGGAGACGTTCCAAGGTGTTTGCCTAGTTTTGTTTTTAATGATGGGAACGGAATAACAAAAGAGGAAGGATTCAGGCATTTGTTTTCTCTGTGGCCTGAGTAGCACCAGAAAGGTGTTTCTGTTCTGTATGCAACATCAGGAACAGAATAAATGTATTTGGCTTAAGGATGTCGCAAGTAACTCTGCTGTGGAGAAAGATGTTTGTTAAAAACTGCATATTATGGGTAAAATTAGTTTTGGATTGATTTGTTTTCAAATTGGTTTAGCCTTTCAGATTCAATTTTATCTGTGACATTGAGGGGTTTCTAGACAACTCTTTCCTGAATAACACTATGGAGCTTTTTGGCATTATACCCAAATTAACAGCACGCTGCGTCATTAAAAAATAAAAGAGCTGCAATTCTTTCTTGGTGTGGACTTCTGCAAAGCAATAAAAGGCTCCCTATGTTGATTACAAATATTTTAAAGTGTTTACTTTGCTCCATAAACTTGGAGCCTTTCATGTTTGGATTTATTATATGTGGCCTCTTAAGACCTTTTCCATTATTCTGCTTGTATCTTGCTCGATGAGAGTTTCAGGTCTCATGCAAGAGAGATTTTTGAAGGACAAAACCAGTATGCCCTGCAGGAAAAGCAAAGGCTGTGAAGGTATTTGTAGGCAGGATACACATATATTAGCAATCTTGCCTTTAGTTCATACCTAATCTTTTAGTGATTGAAAGTTGCAGATTTCCAATGCCCTCATTTCTCCGTATTTTAAAAAGGAATAAAATTTTCCTGGCCTGCAAACCAGTAGTGCTGTTCTTTATTGCTACACTGAAATACTAGAATTTATTTGCTATTTGTGATTTGCTCATTATTAGACCAAACAAAAATATTCAGACTAACTTAATAGTCAGTCACTATTTTCTCTTTTTCTAGTTCTAACGTTTATACAGAGAAATCTCCAAGCTTCATACAGCCTAGGTGTTTCCACTTCTCAAAATAATTAATTGAAGAACCCCATGTAACTTCCCAGTGAGGTCTTTGCACAACAAACCTCTTCCTGCTTAATCCCATATGACCACAAAACATTCCCAACCAGAAACTTCAGGTGCTATGAGTTGTAAAATGGTTTACAGCTGGCTAAAAGCTTTCAGAAGTATTGATGAAAAGGCCTTTTTCTGGCTCAGTAATAAAGGAAAAAGCAAGGATGAACTATCCCTGCCTTGGGCAGGAGAGGAGCTGGCCCTGGACTTACTCTGTGGGACAGTGCAGGGAGTGCTTTTCTCAAGTATTACAATTTAGCTACTCACTGGAGCTCTCTGAAAGCCAAAAATTTATTTTTAAGAAATTGTTTTGTGCTGTTTAGTTTTGTTTTTTCATTTCATTGCAACAGAAGCAAGGTTTTCATGCCTTTCGGTATAGCACATGGATAAAGGGTGTACCATATGGGAATGGGAGAAGGCATCATAACAGGAATCCCATCCTGTTCATGCCTGCTGTGCATGACCAGGGCAGGGATATAGATCTGAATCGCCAGTTGTTTTCTGTTCTGAAAATGAAGAAGTTCTATTTTATAAAATATGTTCTTAAGAAATGCCTATATTTTTACTTATTTAACTATATTTTTTTACTGGTTCATTGTTGGTAGCATTCAGTGGGTGGCTTTTATGCTATATCCTACTCCTATGCAGGATTGTTTTCAAGATATCTTTCATGTTAAAGAACACACAGTTTCAGACAGAATTGGCATTTATGAAAAATAGAAATATGAGTGCTAATGTTCTTAATTTGAAATTCTGGAGGCAGTTAGTAAGAAAGTTTAATCAACCATTAAATAATCAATAGTTACTAGTTCACAAAAGGTTTATCAAGATTTTAATTTATTTGGTTCAAGAATATTGGAAAATATAATTTTCAACAGCCTTAAGGAGTTAGAAGTCTCACTCCCATTGAATTTAAAAGCAATTTCTGCATTTTATTACCTCGGGCTTCCTTAATAATCCCAGCATCCACGGGTTGCATCTGTTGTTCTTTTACCATTGAAAGCAGTGAATTATGAATTCTAAATTTCTAGTTCTTCAGAAATACATGGGTCTGGATAACAGGAAATGAAACGTTCTCAGGTAAACTTTGAATTCTTGGAAAACTTTGTAGAGGGACTTTTGAATATTGCATAATGAATAAATTCAGTTTCATTTTTCTTCTTGCTTGGCTTTAAAATCCATCTAATTCTGTGAAAAAGGATCTCATTTTCTTTTTTGCTAGTTGCATAATTTGGATAAGAGAGCTCCTTTTACTGGGAAAGATTTGTGATGTGAAGGCTTTTTTCTGAAAAATATTTTTTATTCTATTCATACTCCTAACAGAAAAATTACTTGCCATCTTTGTCTCTCCCTAGATATCTAATTTATTTTTGGACTGTTATCTTAAATATTAATCTGGAAAATATTCAGACTAATTTAATAGGCACTATTTTTATTTTATCTTATTATATTAATCAGTCTAAATTTTCTGGGAAAACCATTTTCAGTGAATAAAGTTTTCTGAGTATATTTGTTACCTTCACTTTTACAGGACCAATAATTCAACCACCTTTTTCAGCTCCTTGACTCTTATGGCTTCTAGCTTATCCACAGTCTTCCTCTACTTCAGAAGCAGTTTATATGGATCCATGTAAAACATGTTTGCAGAAAATAGTATATTAGAAATAGTTTATTATTGTGTTTCATGTTTTGGTGCACATGAACTCTTTCATTTCAGATGAAAGAAATTTGGGACATTTGCTGCAGCCAGGCGTTTAAACAACACAGGCAAACTAGGGTGGAAACGTTCACAGCATGGGCATCAGGTGCTCAGTACCAAGATGTAACCAGGATCACCCTGTAGCCTGGCAGGTGGAGCATTTATTTTAAAAGGGGCTTGTGTGTATTGACTTCTTCATGCACAGAAATGGCTTAACCATCATTGCTTTCTGAGCAGCTGGTTAAAAAGTCTATTTCTGTGTTGAAAATTTAAAAAAAGGGTTTGGAGGAAGGAGCCAACAGCATTGCCCTTCCCCTTCCATGGTTGGCATGACTTGTAAAGGAGAAATGATCAGGTGTAAGGAAACACTGCTGAAATCTGGGCCCTCTACATCACCTCCTGAGAAAAGGTGCCCTCCTACAGTGGTGAGCAAAATGTATGAGAGGTAGGATTAAGTCATATCCTTAGTATTCCCTATTGCCCAGCTGGACACAGGGATCTGATAAACATGCTGAGCACTTTTGTACTGTCTTCTTCCCTCCTTCCCTTCCTTCCAATCTCCCTCTCTTCCTTCCTCCCTCTGTCCCATCCAGCCTTTACCTCTGCTGGAGTATTGCTGAAGGACAGAAGGGACAAGGAGGAGTCCTCTCCCTTTTCCCTGGGCTGAGACAAGCTGTTCCATCCCTGGCTGTGGGATGTACACCACATCCCAGCTCCAGCCTGCTTGGCCTCCTGTGAATCTGACTGGAGGTGAGGTGGCCCAGCCTGCTGTGCCATCCTGAGATTTCAGGATGTTTGTGCTGGGTCACTCCTGCGGAATGAGCGGGAGGTGAGTTGAGGGTCAGACTCCAGATTTAGAAAGGCACAGTCCTAGTTGGAAAACAGCTTTTGTCTTTGTAGAGTGTAAAGTCTCCCCAGTAATGGTAAAATAGGAATAGCCATTATTGCCAGGATGAGATCTGTGGGGAGGGCAGTTTTCTCCCATCAGGATGTATTTAACATGGATAGGGAACAACTGTGCCAGGCTGTGAATCTGCTGTGGTAAGCCAGAAGTTCCATCACCAGATTCTATCGTGTAGAAACCCTTAAAAAATTCCTAAGCATCCTTCCATCTGCTCTGCCCCTGCAGTTCAGACTAAAACATGCTGCAGGACCATCCATCTTGTCAGAAGTTGGAATTTTAAAAGCAAAATATAGTAATAGAAGAATGATTTGTCTTTTGAGAAACATTTCCTTTTGATGATTAGATAACTGTAGAATAATAGAGACCTTTCCAAGCCTTTATGCTAAGAGGTTTATTACTAAGCCCCGAATACAGTCCAAATTCAAAAGGCAAGATTGGGGTGCTTTAACTTCCCCTGTTAGTACTGTGGTTTGTGTGTCACAAGATGACAGCTGTAGCTCAGAGGACAGACGGGCTCCTGGCAAGTGATGGGTGTTTGTGAGCAGGAACTTCCTGGGAGATATTGACCGGGTCACCGGCAGCTGCTTGGAAATTTGTTAAGTAATCTATCTAATATGTCCAAGGAGTAGCACATCCGAATCAATCCATCCAAATGCCTCAGGAATATCAATAAAGAGATAATAAATCTGATAATTCTTTGTGATTTGCTCTGGTGTGAAGCTACCGGGGAAGCCTTGTATGGTACGAAGATTAATTCTGGTACACATTTGTTAGGGTGACAAATGTTCCGTGACAGAACTGTGGCTGGTGAAAAATTCATTTCAAATTAATTCCAAACTTTATTTTCTGTAATAATCTGCTGTCATAAAAGTGAGTGGCAACAAATGGCAATTGCTGAGGATATTTTCAAAAGGGAACTAGACTCCAGATTTACAGGATGAGTTTTCCAGCTTTTTTTTTTCTTTTGTCGATCTCCCACTTAATTTCTGTTCAACAAAAAAAAAATATTTGCAGTTGTTGTAAATTTTAAACTATAGTAAAGATAACAATAAATCATTAAGTATAACATAGTAAATGCAAAGCCTAAAGACAATATATATATTTAGATAGTTAATACCCTATATATATAACTTTATATAACTATTATTATATATATATACCTTATATATATAATACGTATATATATATATATAAGCTATCTAAATATATATATTTAGATAGTTAATACCCTACGGACTTAGAACTAATGTACCCCAATTAGGTACATTAGTTCTAAGTCCTTTGTGAGAAGGAAAACAAGAAAAAGTCCCATCAGGTACAGTCCTGAAATCAATATTTTTTTTTTTGTTTCCTTTGACTGTCGTAGGTATAAAATTGAGTATATAGTCTAGAAATTATCTTACGTGTATTATAGGCTAATTATATTGATCTATCATTTATTTACTTTTTTTCCCATTTGTCAGACACCTTTAGCAAAGAATCCCAGCACTTCTTTTTCTGACTTAATGATGTGAGAGAAGTGGCATTTCTCAGGGCAAACTGGCACTCTTGGTATTTTCTTTTAATGTTTGAAAAATTCAGAATTCTGTTTGCGACCTTGATTCTAAAAATTACCAAAATTACCTGCATCTTTTCAAATTAACTCCAGATTCTTTGAAGACCAAGACTAGTACTTTAGATATCTATGTTTTGATCAGTGAAAGAAATTTGTATTTGTTTTGGAAACAAAGAAGATAAAGTAGGAGTTGAAGTTTCGGTTTATAAAAATAAAAGGTGAGCAACTATTAATTCAAACAAAATGCTATTTTTGCAACTTGAGTCTGCTAGGTTCAGCATTTGGACTGTAGCATTTTTAAAACTTTATAGATTTTATTTTATATACATATTCTTGAATTTTTCCTGGACAGAAGTCTGACTGTGCCTTAAAATCAACACTCTTTGTCCCCTTGGTTCATACCACCATCCTATTTAGTATCCACCTATTTTAAATCTAGATAAGGAAATATTTATGTTGAAAGCAAAGTAGATGATGGAATATAAGCATACCCCTCACCTCTATCAGTGAAGTCTTGTTCCTCAGAAACACAGGCTCTGCTGGTGTCACTTCCTAGGCCCTTTCCCACTGACTCTTGGAAAAGACCAAGAGCCCTACAATGCCTGTTCAGCCAGTGCTGCCTGTTCAGCACTGCACCAAATGTATTTTTTCAAAATATCAATTTTCCCCCATTTTATACACAATTTTTTAGCCAGGCCTGTGATCTTTTCTCCATCTGTTGGAAAAAGCACAGCCTCTATCCCTCAGGTGCAGGTGAGAAGATGAAGCCCAGAGAACCTGGTGTTGAGGCACCACCTCTCCAGGATAACAACTAATACAGGATAAGGTCCCAAGATGGTTTGAATTGGGACTGTGGTTGGGAGCAGAACCTTCCTGCATCTTTCTTTTAGTAAATGGTCCAAACCATAGAATTCTTAGGCAAAGCATAGAAGATTTTATTTAACTCTTATTTCAGTGTGGAAGGCAGCAGGCCATGGATATTCCATGGCAGTTTGTTCCTATTACACTTACCTTAAATAAGAGGTTCACTTCATTCCTTGTCCAAGGGAAGAACAGTAATAGCATTTAGCATGTAATGTCTCAGTATCATAAAACTTTGTTTTGGTGGTTTTTCTCCTCCTATGAGTTGTCTCTCTGAGAACTTGGTTTTGTTTTACTTTACAAACAAAAATTTTGTTTTTAAAAATTCCCCTTGTAGCTCTTCTTCTGACTCAAAGATATATATTTCAGAGAGGTGTTTTGCAGTCCATTATGAAAGACTTACACTTTATAATTTTGAACATAACTTATACCTTCTTATTCTGTGGACTTTTATCCATCTTCATAATTTATATATTAAAAGCCAAATTTGCTCAGCTATGAAGTAGAGAATGCCAGTGGTGGACCACATTTCAGCATATTCAAAGTGGATTTGACCAAAGTTCCTTGACACAGATAAATTTGTATCAAGTATTATTCATAACTGCTTTACCCCAAAAGAATTCATTTGTTTTAGGGCAGAAGTACATGTTTCAGGTTATTCTATGCTTTTTATTAAGAGTGACTTTCACTGTGAATGTGTTTAGGGACATCAGGTTATGCAAACTGGTAATGAAGGAGAATGTTCTACTGTGCTGCAAGTTTTATATTGAATGGCTACCATTGAGGGACGGAAATTTCCATTTAGTCCTTAAGCCACATAGCAAAAACAGCAGTGCCTGATGGCATACAAATATGTGTTTCAAAGGCTAGAAATGTTATGCAAAAACATAAGTTATATGTTGTTATATATAATGTATATATAATGTTATGTGTGTATGTTATATATAAGGTTATGCAAAAACATAGTTGAAACCCAAGAATTTTACTTGTGCTTGGGTTTGTGTGTGGGGATATCTGTGTACGCTGATAAGAAAACTAGTTAGAAGCATGTCAGTCTTGTTTTCATGTTTGGATCTCATCTTCAGTGTGTCCATGTCTGATGGTTTGAACCATGGATCTCTTGTGGTTTAGTCTTGCATCTATGTAAGCAAATACCCAGACATGACAAATACACCAGGACCAGTGTTATTTAACATCTTCATTAATGACATGGACAAAGGGGTTGAGTACTCCCACAGCAGGTTTTGCAGATAGCACCAATCTGAGAGGTGTGGGTGACACACCTGAAGGATGGGATGCCATCCAGAGGGACCTGGACAAGCTCAAAATGTGTCCCATGGGAATCTCATGAGGTTTAACAGACCAAGTCCAAGCTGCTGCACCTGGGTCAGGGCAGCCCCAGCACCAATCCAGGCTGGGGATGAGCAGACCCAGAGCAGCCCTGGGAGAAGGCCCTGGGGGTGCTGTGGGTGAGAGGCTGGCCCTGGCCTGGCCATTGGGAGCCCAGAGCCCCCCGGTGTGCTGGGCTCACCCAGAGCCCGTGGGCAGCAGGGCAGGGAGGGGATTCTGCCCCTCTGCCCCCTGTGCTGAGAGCCCACCTGCAGGGCTGCATCCAGCTCTGGGCTCCCAGCACAGCAAGGACAGGGACCTGCTGCAGCCAGCCCAGAGGAAAGGCTGAGAGCACTGGGATTGTTCAGCCTGGAACAGAGGAGGCTTCCGGGAGACCTCATTGCGGCCTTCCCGTACGTGAGGGGAGCCCACAGGAAGGATGGAGAGAGACTATTTATGAGGGTCTGGAGGACAGGACAAGGGGGGAATGCATTCAAACTGACAGTGAACATTTTTAAATTAGAGGTTAGGAAGAAATTCTTTCCTGTGAGGGTGATGAGGTCCTGGCACAGGTTTCCCATAGAGGCTGTGTCTGCCCCATCCCTGGAAGAGTTCAAGGCTGGGTTGGATGGGACTCTGAGCAGCCTGGTCTAGAGGAAGGTGTCCTTGCCTATGACAGGGGGTTGGAATGAGATGATTTTTAAGGTCCCTTTGCAACTCATGCCATTCTATGATAATTTAACATTTGTTATAAATGAAAGGGATTTATATTCTATTAGGATCATATGCTTTGTATTTATGCATACCTAAAATATGTATTACTTTCAACTGAAAAAGAAATGTATCTTGTAGAAATAGTTATTTAATCTCAGATACATCAGTTACAAGGAAAAACATTTTATTTCTATTCTGTCAATAGGCACCTGGTTCATAAACTTCTCAGAACAGGTTACTGAAAAATATTTATTTTCTCTCTTCAATCATGAAAAGAACTTCAAACTCAAAAAGACACTTTGGTGCAAGATATTTTCACCTTGTCTTAAAGTGATATAATTTATCTATGGTCTGCATATCTTTAATTAAAACAGGGTGCTAGTGGGGTTCTGCTACTCTAGACAAAGAGGGTAACAGAGATATAAAGTAATTTGTACTTAGTATAATAAAGTATTACATTGGTCTCTTGTAAATTTGATTGTCACACTATTGAAGTTTTCTATGTTTACAAACTATCTTCAATTGGGTTCAAAACCTTTTGAAAAGAGAATACCTGAAGATAATGTTTATATATATTGTGTATTTTTTTAAAATTGGCTTTGTCTTTCTTGTGGTCTCAGCTTGCACCAAAATAATCAGCTTCTCCTTATCCAGTTTCCCTTTCTCTGTGTGTTCATATTGATTGTATACAAGTCTGTGTGGATTTAGGAGCAGTTTCCACTTTGGTTCTTGCATTGTAGAAAAAATAATGAAATTCCAGTTATATGACCATCAATTTGATCAACATAGATCTCTTTACTTCAATTTTGTCTAGTTATTCAGTGCTTATCTTCCCACTTCTACAGTTAGGTGACGGTGTCACCATCCTTTGAGGTGTTCAAGATGCACCTGGCTGTGGCACTCAGTGTTGTGGTCTAGTTGAAAAAGTGGTGATTTATTTTCCATCATAAATGGTTCTGTGGGATATTTTGAAACTCTTATCATGGTAGTCAACATTCTATTGTATCCTGGATACTTGGTGAATACATGAAAGCTTACAAATTTTTACTTGTCTTTACTTCTAAACTGTTATAAACTCGCTACTTCTAAATGGTGAAAATCAGTTTTTCAAAGAAAGGCACTTTATTACATTTGTAAATGAAATCCATAAAAGCATGGATTGAACTCTAGAAGTCAAGTTGAATTTGCCAGCTTGAGGAGGAGAGAAGGTTTTTTGTTTACTTCTCCATTTGTTTTTGTTGTTTTTCTAACTCTTTTTTCTTCTTTGTGAAACGTTGAATTTGCAAGCGTGACTTGAATTAAAATAATATTGGAATTATATAGCGCAGTGTTTTTACAGAGTCTTTGTTTCTGAAAGAGCTGTGATTTGGTTTTATTTTACAGGACTGGAAAGAAACATTTTCCATAGATGCCAGCTTCTGTCTGCTGTGATGCTTCACTCTGAGTGATGCCACATTCACCACTGAGTAGTACTGGCAAAGGAGAGCAGCTTCTCAGAATGAGGTAGGTTTTATTCTCTTCCACAAGGCCTGATGAAGCTCTTCATAGTCACTTTTCTGTTTAATATAAGTGAAGTCAGACAGGTATTCCAAGTCTCGACTTCACCTTGACTTGTCATTGGATTTGGTGGCTTCCTCTGTGTTGGTATTTACCTAAGAGAGTAATTAATGAGTCCAGACATTGTAGTGGGCTACAATGTTCCATGAGCTTTCTTTTGTGTCACAGATTTGTTCCAGAGCGTTCTTGGGCTGTTGTGACTATTACCTGTGACTACAGGTACACTCTGTAGTCCCCATGCATGTGTCATCAGAAAGAGCATATATTAGTTACTCTTCCACAGGCAAGGTTATTTCCTAACAGAATGGTTTCAGGAAAGTGATTTGAGGAAGGTTTGCATATCATTATTATTATTATTATTAGACATAATCTCTGGTCAAAGTGCAGTGAATAGGTACTGCCTAAAGGCCTTGGTTCACTTTCCCTATTTTCTCACTGGTGGTAAAAGACATATTGAGGTGAGAGTTTGTTACTTAAACATGGGACTGGTAAATATGACACAAAACACGCAATAGACCCACAGCCATCTGGAATGGCAGCTGAGCCCTTGGCAGGATTCTGTAGGGTATGCAAAATGCATGAGTTGCCTATGCTTATCAGTCCTACCCTATATGTTAGATTTCTCTTTCAGGAAACTGTAAAAGCTGGTTCAGTTTGGATTGGGATAGATTGTAAACCCAGATTCAGAGGTGATGTTGGAAATGAGGGGCAGCAGGAGATGTGCAAGGAAAGAAGGGTTGAAACAAAGCAAGTAAAGCAACAACTAGGAAGGTTTTGGTCAGTAAGGGGGGGGCTTAATTTATTTTATTTTCCATTGATTGCTGTTCCTACTTATACTTTTCATGAGCTAGCAACTTCACGTGAGAGACATATTTTCTGACTTACTCTGTTGTACATTATTCCACAAAAAGAAATGTATTAATTGCTCTGTGCTGTACTGTATCCCCTCATTGTACACCAAGTGTAAGGGAAAATATTAGTCAGTATCTGACATGTGGAACTAATTTGCCTCGGTTGGAGTTCAGGGAGAGGTCTTGGCTATAACAGTGGATGAAAACATTAGGAGTTATAGGCACCTCACCTCATGATGCTCCATTTGTAGTTTACACTTGTGATGATATACTATGGATAAAATATGGGGACCATATCCTGGCCCCATTGAAATCAGTAGGAGTTTTTCTCTTAATTTCAACGAGGCCATGACCCTGGGAATCTCTACTGGCTCCTGGTGAAGGATTTGTTCTATTCCTGCCCCTAACTGGACCTCCTCTGAGGACTTAGTTTTTAATATTGCTACCAAATCTGCTTCTTAGGTAATAATTCTCTCTTATTGAAGTTTATTTTTTCTTGATTTGTGATGTCCTGTGCTCGAAGGAAACATATTTCTATACCTATATTTTTCTGTCCTTAAATATGACTGTATCATTATGGGTAATTATAGACTGAATCTCAGGAAATAGTGTCTGATGTAAAGATAAAGGACTTCAGAACAATTTACCAAGGGATAGGGTGGCAATCCTACAGGTAAGGTATTATTGTTATGCAAGAACTGCAGGAAACAAGGCTTAATTCTGAGAGGAAGACAAGATCACTTAATAGCTCTTTAATATCATCAGTTTCTCTGGCTGGTAATTCTTTCATGAGCATATTGTGGATTTTCCCCTTATTAACAGTTTGGATTTGATTAGTTTAATCTTTGTCCACAGATGAAAATATGTACTTCAGTATTATTCTTGCTTTAGTAATAGAATCTTTCACACTCCCACAGCTGGAGCATTTGGTGCCTACAGGTCATTCATAACTTAAAAATCCTTTGACTAAAGGGCACCAGAATTTTTATTTTCTACATAATTTTTTTTTTCTATCAGCTGATCAGTGGAGCTCTTTGCTCTAATATATTCCATTTATTGTATAAAGTACATTAAAATTGTTGTCTAATATGAGGATAAATTTTGATTGTTAAAATCATGAATGCTACACCAAAGCTCTTTTTGACTCAGATATTTTTAATGCAATTATTAATTGTTTCTGTAAAAGGGACAGACATAAAATGCTGAGTGTGCTCTTATCTGGTTTATTTGTTTCAATATCTCTGGTTCATCAGTTCCTATTGGAAGTTTCATTCTGTTGGTGTATCTTATTTTAGGAATTTTACGATGTTTTTCATCAGAAATCTCTCCCAGTTTGGGCTGGGTTTTAGGAAGTATGCAGTTTATGCAGTGCATCTGTCCATATGCATCTGTCTGCTCTGTTGGGGGTTTGAAGCTGAGTGGTAGAGAAATTAAAAATGTTCTCTTCTGCATGTTCTGGCCCAAGGTCCATATGAACATTCTGTAATGCTTTGTTACACAAAGTTATGCTGGGAGGGGAGTCTATGAAGGTGTTAAGCCATTTTTTGCCTGGTCCTATGGTGCTAATTTACCATTTTCTGCTCCCTGCATTTTCCATCATTCCTTTAAAACTGTATAAAAACCATATTTTCCATCTTTAATTCCTTTGCCTTTACTCTCATGGGTAAGTGTCCTGGCTCTGGCCAGTGTCAAAGATGTTGAAAATTACAGAAGGGATGGGGGTAAAGTGTTTTCACTAGGGAAGAATCATGATGATTGTGTACCATGAGTGTTGCTGCTTTCAGTCCTCTGTGCTCTTCTTGGTGTCATTGTTTGTCACCTTCTGTATTGAACTGTGAGAGAGGTTTTGGGGAGTCATGTTGAGTACATGTGTATTATATGAGTAATGAACCAAAATATTGAGTCTTGCTTATTCCTGTTGCTTTTGGATCAACTCACTGAATCAATATTAATATTTTGCTTTGTTAATTAACTTGCCAAAGCAAACCACTTATTCACCTGAAAGAGTACCCAGAAAACAAGACCTTAGTGTTCTTCTCCTTACAGTTGTTCCAGATGCTTAAGTAGTTGAAGTATCCTGTAGGTATAGTCCTATATATACCTACACTAATTTGTAAAAAAATTGTAGTATAAGTAAATCCATTTTTTAATACAAGATTTTGTAGTGATAAGAATGTTTGATGGAGGGAAAATGATTCACTGCAATTTGTAACTTGGAGAACATAATCCATTTGACTCCTTTTTCTGTATAATACAAAGAGTTCATCTGTTGCACAATGTTCATTTTTAATTAAACATTTTATCATAGCACAGCCTTTTATTGACATTCCTCATAATAGAGCTGATAAGATCTTGACCTACTCTTCAATACAGCAATGTATAACTCAATACTCTGGCACACACTGTTCCCTTTGGAATTAAACCCACAGTTTTCTGATTTAATTTTAAAATTGTATGTACTTTTGGTCCCATTTATTTGCTTTAACTATTTATACCCCTTTTGACTTATACATTTTCTATGCAAACATTTCTTGGGCAACCACTCCTGTTTGCTCAAGCATTTACCTAGCTGGACCACTTTATTTATTTTTTTCTCCTTTTTTAAATTTTGCAATAAGAGGTGATTTATCACCTAATCTTATTTCCTACTGTACCTATTGTGTACAATTTTGATTAGGTGTGCTAATTTCACTCACTACTGCCTTAATCATAGGTTTATAGAATTTCTGCTGCCACAGAAATTCTTTTAGGTACTTCATGAGAAGAGATTCCTGAAGATGTTCCCAAAGATGCACAACGAAGCTGATCCCTGCCAGTAACCTTAACAAACCTTGTGATATAAAACTTCCAGGACCTTGTGTTTAGCCATACTGATAAGCACCCCTGTAGCTTGGCAGGATTTTGTCACCTGCAGAGGGTCTGCACCAGGGGAGTGGGAACCAATCCCTCCAGCTGGCAGTGGAAGAGATCTGGAGACAAGGTGGCCACAGAGCAGCATCCAGAGGGAATGAGCCTAAAGTATATTTCTAGGGTTTGTTGCTTCCTGCATGGGATTTTATTATTCCTCCAGATGGGAAAACCAGAATTCTGTGATATTTTGCTGCAGCAAATCGCCCCTTCTGAGTTGAGCACCCACCATAATCACCTAAATTTCTGAGGAGCATCAGGTGTTGCAAGACCCCATTTCTCATTAATCTCTACCCCTCTTGCTATATCAGCTGTGATGGTAATGACTCAACTGCTTCATGCTTCTCTTTCATACTTTGCAGTCAGTGTTGCTGTTCATCCCTCTCATGCTACAGACCTTCCACTGTTCATTGTAAATTTGTATTGATTTGGGCTGATAAATATGAGGTAATTTAATATCCATTTGAAATTATTTCATGTAATAAATTGCAGAACTGCCTTGCTTTTGTGAAGAGCTTTAAAGAGGGAGAAATATTCAACTGCTGAGGATGTTTTCTTACACTGTGGCAGACTTTTGACTCTTGTTTGGTCAGCATAAAAGTTAAAAATCACACAGGGCCTATGACAGTAGGAATTTACTATGTGCCAACTGTGTATCTTTCAAAGTTAAACCTTCCAACCTCTTTGGTCTTCAAAATGCTTCATATCTTCATGGTTAAATAGGTATGTAATGAATTTAAATAAGTACTTCCTAGCTCTCTGAACTAAACCTAGATTTTTTATTTTTTGGGCACATTCTTTCTCCAAATCTACAAGAAAATATACTGCCATGTTATTGGCAACATAGAGTGCATGACTTGAAAGACACAGTGCATTGAGTTTTTTTAATTGTTCTAAAAGGGAACAGTTTATGAAAAAGGAGCAAGTTCGTGGCCTTCTACACCCACCTGAGTTGGAGAATTGTGAAAATGCAATTAATGTGTGCCTGGTGTGCCTAGGGCCCTGTGAGCACAGGTGCCACAAGCCACAGGGGCCTCTATGTCTTGGTTGTCTCTGCCTTCCAGGCCGGATTGATGAAGGCAAATCAGGGAAATGCCAGCAGAGCCCCAGAGCACTGTTGGCAGTGCAAACACAGCTAAAATATTAAGATACAGGGGCTCACCATGCCCAAGAGAGGAGGGACAGTGACAACACAGAGACTGAAAAAGCAATCAAATTGTTTGCTGCATCTATTCCTGGAAGCTCACCTGTTTAAACCAGACCTAAGTCATAACTTGTTTAAATGAGACCCAAGTCTTATCAGCTGAAGCTTCCAGTTACATTAGAGATACTGGACATTGCCACTGAAATAAAGATTCTGAATTTTGATCATATGGTGGAGTAGAGAGGCTCAATTTCTGCATATTCTGCATCTATATTGTAGATGCAGTGGTGCTTATGAACTTATTTGCTCTCCCTTGCTTTCCCACCCTGGCAGTCCTGCAGCTGACATGAAGGACAGGGAGAAGTAACATTGGTGTTTTGCTTTCTCACTTTATTTCATTGGCTTTTCTTGGTTCATGCCTCTGCAACTTCAGGCTGCCTTACAGACGAAAATGTGTAAGCTAGGATGGTGACTGGCTGCTCCACAGATGCATTGGTATTGGCTTTTACCAGTTTTGAACACAAGCAGCCTTCTAGGTATTTTCTAAAATTAATAAAATAATATCCTGGGTTTTAAACATACTTAAGACACATTAGAAAAAAAAATCTGTTGTGTTTACTGGTGAATGTTTGTGTACATGTTCTCCTGTTTGTGGGAGACTAAAAAGCACACCATTTCCCACTATCTTTTTACAGAAAGTAAAATATTTATAGGGAAATAACCTCCCCTAACACCTGCCTCAAATGGTATCAATGCAAATTTTTATAAGTGTTTTCAAATGTTCGTTTTTATTAACACCATTTTAAATGCAAAAGTTAGCTTGTTTTTAGTGACAGAACTCAAATAAATGTAGATTTTATTTCTCTAATAAGAAATATTTTTATATAAAATATTTTTAAGTGTTTAAATATTGTTATATTTTATATTTAAAAAAACCCCAAACCACTTGTTTTATGTTTTTTTTTATTCAAAGATACAGTCTCACCAGAGGGAAGGTGAAAGTGGGATCTTACAAAGTCTGTAATCTCATTTCAAAAGATATATTCACACTTATGTCAAGGAGTATCTTGAATCTCCATCCTTGGTCATACCCTGTATGTTCCCTGTGCAGTTTGGAGTCTGGCACAAGTGGCAAAACCATGGAAGGATGAGTCCACAAGGGGCCACAGTGGTGGAGATTGGAATGACCTGAGCCCCTGCAGGTGGCTCTGGCTTTGCTGATGGCAAATTACCAGCTTTCTAAAACTCATGAAAATTCACACCCACTTGATGTAAAGTCTAATTTGCTTCTGTGTGCACTCAAGACAGGGAAAAAACGTGTTTTAAGAAGTGAGGAGTTAGGTAGCATTGTTGTTTCTGTGTATATTTGTTTAGTGCTTTAGATTTTGTTGAAAGACTAAGTCTCTTGACTGTGTGATTTGGTTACATTCACCTCCTTAAGAAGGGATGTGTTTTGTTTATCAGCTTATTAGCTGACAAAATAGCATTCAAAGTTAGTTTTAGAGACCACTATTGGAATATTACAAGGACATTATTTAAAATGAGTGGATAAACTTTATTTTGTTGCTGTTTTACTGGGATTTACCCATTCTAAATCTCACTATTTTATAGCAAACAGTTTAATGATTCATGAAGTGCCAAAGTTAATTGCTTAGATACTAATCTTAAACTCCTGTAAAAATAAATCTATTAACCCTAATAATTTAATTCTAATATGTGATTAATATAAATATTTAGAGTGTTCTTTTAAAGTAAAAAAAAAAAGGAATCAATTCATCTCAGTATTTGGACCTTTTTAAGTTCACAGGTGGTCATGAAGGGAATCCATACTGTACCTAGAGTATATATATGTAAGGTAATATAGGAAATAGGAAGATGTTAGAGAAAACTGTCTCTTCATTTAAGGCATTTAGCTAGAACTTGCAAGGTGTGAGTTAATTTGCTGAATTCTGCTGTGAAAATCTATCATTTTTCATGATTCCCCATGCATGATGGATACTTTAATCTCAGGGGGGGAAAGTAAGTGAGAATTTTAATAGATTCTTTTGCAGAGCCTGCATTTTGGTAGACCTGCCTTCTTTTTATAAGATGAGGTTAATTTCCTGTCATTTTTGTTTCTTCACCTTTCCTCTTAGCTTTATTTTATGGCAAAAGAGCAGTCAAAATTTTTATTTCAAATTGGATAAAGTCAACAGATTTTAGCTCTGGATTGTGTATACATGATGCATATTTTTTATGCAACTTCCTGCTAGGATGTTCTCCTCCTCCCTGTACCCACATGCACACTGAATTACGGTTTTGGTGTGGATTTAATGAAAGGACATTCTTCTGCTCTGCAGTTGCTCTCAGTTTTTGTATTTAGTGGTGTCATATGGCAGCTTTCACTTTATCCATAAAATATGAGTGAGCATCAATAAGCTATCTAAGAGAAAGGAGTTTTAAGGAAGTGTTTGAATGAGAAGAGGGTGACTGTACAAAAAGGAAAAAAAAAAAGGAAGTTCTCTCAGTACATACACAGGTGAAAAATGAAGAGGTCATTTGGACAAGAAGGCCTGTAGACATCCTGTCACTTGGGCAGACAATGTGTTGAAATTGTGAATTCCACATGGCATTTGATGTGTTCTGTGGGTTTTCATGTGTTAGTGTAAGGAAGCTCATCCTCTGTTCCCAGGGATTCCCAGCCTGAAGTCACAGCCACACCAACCAGCCAACAGATTGTGTGGGGAAAAAACCAACCTGCAACAAGTGTTTGCTAGAAAGTCCCATTTGAACAAAGCATTTTAACTGACTCCTTAGGCAGTTGTGAGCGTTTGTGGGGAATTAGCAAACAGAAAAGACCCTCTTTTCTCCCCAGCCAGGAAAAGAGCAGAGTTTTGTGCTCGGGGTGACCAGTCACGCATCGCGAATAACGAACAGTGACTGTTCCTATCGGTCAGTTAAAAATTGTGTCACAGGGTCAAATATGTTTGCATACACTGCTCAAGGACTTGGGGCTAATGAAGTAATTAATAACACTTGTGACCTATTTGCAGACACCTGGTGAACAGATTTAAGGGCTCTGTCCATTGGCTGTACTTCCCAATTCCACCAGCCCTAGCTAAAAATGCGTAAAATATAGACTAGAACAAAATAAGTTTCATCATGTGCTAGCAAAGTCCATCCTCAACACCTGCTGTGATATATCCTTTATTGACAGGAATAATACAGATGATGCATTTTGGTTTTGTGAGCCCATTGAGTCCAAACCAGGAGATCCCCAGGCCTACAGAACCTTGAAATACCAGTATTATTTTTAAATAATCTTTTAAGTATGAGATACTGTCACAGTAATGATATTATTTGATTAATAATATGCAATAATGATTCAGACTGATATTATTTGATTAATAATATGCAATAATGATTCAGACAAGCACTGTTCAGAGGTAGGCAAAGGTCTAATCTGCTTTTCCAGGTGTTTGTACTTAATGCAAGGATCAAGTTTTTTGGTGGTTACTAGGCAGAAAAGGAAGCCCTGGTGAGGGAAATGAGGAACAGGATTGGTCCCAGACACTCAGCTTCAGCCTTAAAACCTTCTTTATTTCAGTGATTACTGCAAAGAGAAATATCTTCCCAAATGAGTGTGAGGAGGAGAGAGTGGAGGCCCGGATTGGGAGCATGTAAAACTCAGAACCACAAGATTTTAAATACCATTGTGTATTTAGTGCAGTTATTGTTTTTCTGGGACTGATGTGCTGCTCTAAAAACAAGGGAAAACTGCATCAATCTCTGTGTCATTGCATTTCACACAGATTTTACTTTAATACTCTACTACATTTTCTATTTTCAAAAGAAACAAAACAATTTTAAGAAGTAAAGGGAGTGTTTTGGTTAGAAACTAGCATGCAAACTTTATGACATCTAGTTTGTAAAATCTTGTGTCCCTTTTGGTTTTTGTTCTGTAATTGATTACTAGCACTCCCTCTAACCCACCTTAAAGGGCAAGCAGGAAATTCATGTTTTCCTTCATCAGCCCATCCCTCTGAAGAGCGTTCAATATTAAACCAGTTTGCAAGGAGCAAAGGCAGGAGAAACAAGAGGCCCAGTTAGACTGTGGCAAGGTTGGGAGATGCATGTCTGGTGCCTGCAGCAAATATCAGCTCTTGTTCCTGCACAATTTTTGCATGGGGAGACCAAGTTAATTGGGGTATGGCTCTGTTCTTTCCTTTATGTGTGACCTTTTATTATCTCTGTGGCCCTGTAGTTCATGCAGTGTCATAAAGCTGTGGGAAACTCTTGCAGCTGGTGTTATCAGCTGCTGGAAATTAACTTAAAAATTGAAACATTTGTGTTTCTTTTTGCCTGAAATTGTCTGGGAGTTTTTAGATTGCTACAAAGGTGCAATTATTGTAGTTGTGATTTTGCTGAGCATTGTTTGTGTATCTTTTTCCCTTCTTTCTCTTCTCTTCTTTCCCCCACTGCTTTTAGTGCAAGCTGTGGGCTGGCAATCAGGTGTTGTGCTGGAGCAGGGGGGTTACTTTAGCAGGGGGGTTACATGGCATAATTCCCACGAATGTAGGAGGAGGATGAAAAAGATAAAGAAATTTTGTTTTTCTGAGCTGGAGGATTCTCTGCATGACTTCCCCACTGATGGGATCATGTGCTTTCAGGCTGAGATTTTATTAACAATTCAAATGGAAATTGAGGGCACAGGAGGAGCAGATTCTCACATAAACTTGATCTGTCCATGAATGCAGTTCTCTGTTTGCCCTGACCCTGCATGGCTTAAGACACTGCCTGTGAGGCCTGAGTGCCAGACACAAAGACCAAAATGAAAAGCAAGCACATTCCAGCAGTCTGCACAAAGGCAATGGAGCAGTTTTTAGCCGTCTCCCCAGGGAGAGATCTTATCTCCTT
This sequence comes from Ammospiza caudacuta, assembly GCF_027887145.1. NCBI lineage: Eukaryota > Metazoa > Chordata > Aves > Passeriformes > Passerellidae > Ammospiza > Ammospiza caudacuta. Next base: position 11,660,753 of record NC_080594.1, read on the forward strand.
GCAGCTAAACCCCTTTAGAGTGTTTATTTGTACTCTAGCACCCGAGGTTTAGGAATTGATATGGATGCTGATTAAACTGTAAGTTTCCTCAGTGGCTCTTTCTGGGAGACATGGAGGTGTTCCGCGTGTAATTTCTTTCCCAAATTCCTATTGATATTTATCAAAAAGGTTGCTTTGCTTTCCTGGAGAGCAGGTAAATGCTGAGGGAAGAGGGAGTATAGAAAGTATATTTGTCAATAAAAGTTATGCCTAGCTTTGAGAGAGTTTTGCAGAATTTTGTCTTGAGGCCACATCACCTGGATTTGGCGCTCAGAGCAGCGCAGAGGGCCAGGGGTGTGGGGCAGCGCTGGGGAGGCTGCCCTGAGTGGCTGCAGCCATGAAATGTGCTGTGCATGGGGTGACCTTGTGCTAGGGAGGCACAGGAGGACACCAGGCCAGGCTGCTGTGGCCACATCTGCAGGGCCACGGCTCTCCACCAATGGCAGTCGGTGCGCGACGCTGCCTGACGGGAATTCTGCTGGGCAGGAGAGATGGGGGTGGCGACAGCGCTTTGCTGGGGGTTTGGTCATCTCTTTTTGAGGCTGGAGAACATATTCCAGTGCAAGGATATCATTCATACTCCTGTGATGTTATTATTGTATCAGTACGTTGCTAATAATATCAGTACATAGCGGAGATTGCTTAATCAGACTATTAAACATTGGTACTTCTGGCTCTCCTCAACATGCTTCCCTTTTATGAAAGCTCCCTAAAACAGTAGGAGTTGACACAGTCAACACAAATGTGTTCACTGTGTTAATTCCAAAGAGTCACAATATCAATTGTCCTACTTTTCCTTTTTTTCAGCCACAAAAGAAAAGGAAAATAGCCCCAGAGAAAAAGCCAGCAACTTTTAGATTGCAAATCATAACCATATGTTTTTCCATTTTTCTTACAAAAAGTTTAAAACATTTTGATACTCCTGAAAGTATTTAAATCAATAGGAAGAGACTATCAAGAAATATTGATTCAAATAGTTTTTGTCCCTTAATTTTATGGGTTTATATTATCCAAAATTAATGGTTGCACTTAGGCAAATTGTCAGTAATTGGTGACAAAATTGCTTTATTGCTTTCCTTTCATTTGATGCTAATTAATGGCCCTACATTATGAAGCTGAAGCCTCTTCTGTATTTCTCCTTCTCCATAAATGTTAGTGGTAATGTGTTGGGCTAAACTTTTTCTTTGGTGTACACAATAATTGCCTTATAGAAATGTGACAACAAACAGCTTTCTAGCATGATTTATAGAAATGTGATAACAAACACATTTCTGGCAAGATTTTTCCTGAAGGAAAAGAAATGTTATTTGCTCAAGAGCTTGAAGTCATTTTGATATGGAACAAACGTTGGTAACATAGTGTGTTCATTGATTCATGTGATAAATCAATAGTTTTTCATATCAAAGTACTTCCTAGTAACTTACTCAGCAGTTACTTTATAAAATCTGGACTTTGCTTTGTTTTACCAGTTAAAAACCCTTTACCCCTCTCCTGCTAGTTTAGAGTGTGTTCAAGAAAAAAGATTCTCTTTCAATGGACTAGAATAAGACCATGGAATTTTTCATCATATTTTCCACCTTTAATGTAACTGGTATTTGGTACAGAGCACTATTTATCCATGTTTCTCCAAACTAAATTATTTTAATGATACATAAATGTATTAAAGTTTAGAATAGATGCAGTAAATAAAAGTCAGTTCTAATTGTTTTTTTTAAATACGAGAACAATGGAAAAACCGGATTCTGTGTGTTATTTTTTGTTTACTAAAAATTTAATTTGAAAAAGTAATTAATATATATCACAAAATTTGATATTTTTATCATATATTCAAGTAGAATAGTGAAACTAAATAACAAAATTACTACTAAAAGATAGTTTTAGTGGCCTTGTAAGAATAAATTAGTAAACATTATTAAAAGCCAAAAGGTTTTCAAAATATAAGAGGAAATAGTGTCTAAACTTTTATTGTGTCACAAATTATCCATATTTCTTAGCTGTCTAATCTTGTATTGCTAAACCAGGAGAATGGTACCTTTCACTGGTAGAGGATTGCACCAAGGATAAAATATTGTCTCTGTGGTTGTTGACAAAGTTCTATTTATCTTTAATCTCAGGTATACCCAGAAATTTTTCAAAATTGTGATTTACTAATCCTTGAAATGTTTTTTTTCATCTTTTATCATGAGTTATTCTTGACATTTTTTCTAGTTACATATTAATGAATATTTATTAATATTTATTAATATTTCAGTCATGGTGATTTTATTAAATAAATCTTTAGAATCACTGAATTTTATAAACAAATCCTTACCTCTTTTTGACATGATTTTTTAAAATGTGTTCTCTTCCAAAAGAAGTTCTGACAAAAAGGAGGGAGAAAAATTTAGTTGCTTATTTGTATTTGAATGTGAAGGTGGTATTGCTGGACTTGAAACTTCTGTGTTTGTGTGCTCTGAGTTTGACCTCTGGAGGGAAGCAGGGACTCCCTTGCAATGCCTACCCAGCCTTTCATGTTCTAGACTTAGGTATTTTGAGTTTCATCAGAGGTAATAAGCTAACCTCAGGTAAAGAGTATGGCTTCTCCTCACAAGTAAATGCAAGGAAGAGGAGAATAATTAGGATCACTAGAATTAGGCAGAACAGTGGCAGTCTGTGGTATAAAAATGTGAATTTAATCTTGCCAGAGAATCTGCCCACAGCATTCACTTGTCAGTGCCTGAGGTAGTGTTATTTTGGGCTGCCATTTGAGCAGCCATTTATGCTGCTTTGCTGAACTAACCACACTGAAAACCAATGAAAATGAAGGGATGGTTCTTTGGGGAGGGGGATAGTTTTCATGACAAAGATGACCTTTGAATGATAGCTGAATGCATTATTGTAGGTTACTAGAAAGCAAAACAGCGCTTCTGTAAATTGATGAGGGATTAAATGTATGGGTTTTTATGTGCTGTGATGAAATACAGACTCAGTTGATAAAACATTTTATTGTAAACCACTGAGAATTTACCACATGGATGGAACTGATTGAGGAGAAGGTTGAGTCTTCATATGGAACCTGTGAAATTTGCAAGTGTTCTTAGAAATCCCTAATCTTCTAAATGTAACTTAAAAGTGAAATAAATTAGAAATTCCTTAGAATTGCTTTCCATTTCTTTTGATATCCTTGAGAGCTATATTGATCAATTCATAATGCACTTGTCATAAATGCTGTCTAGTTTGGTATTAGGTGTGTTTCTTCAGCTTTTGGCTGTGGTTCTTGTCCACTGATACAAACAAGGAAAGAGGAGGGAAGGGAGATTCTTGCCCTCAGCCCCCAGTTTACTCTGCCCCTTTTGTACATGGAAAATTTTGTTTTCCCTGCCTTCACAGGGTGTGCACCAGGGTGAAATATGTGATCTGTTTGCTCTTCACAGCAATGCAAGTGCTCCAAAGGGGCAGCCACGCCATCTCAATTCTGTTACCCAAACTGAGTATCTAATCTGGGTTTTTTTCCAAGACAGTCTGGGCATCCTTCTTTTGGCCTTTTACAGTAGCAGTTTTCTTCTCACTGACTCTGTAGGCACCCTGGACTTGTTGTTCATGTTGTTATTTCCATGAAACTGAGGCATTAGGACTTCCCAGCTTACTTCTCTTCAATGAATGTTGTCAGCTTTTCTAGCAAAATCTATGATTTTGATGTCTAGTATTTAATATTGGCCATATACTAATGAGGCATTATCTGCTGTACATATAAGGTACTTCAGCTCTGACTTCTGTGGTTGGAAGTTTTCAATGATACTTTAAATATTTTTTGGCTTTTCAGTAGTAATTTTTAAAGAAAAGATATTAATCTTAACAAGTCCTGGTCAGTCCTGGGTGAGTATAATCTCAGGGGACAGTTATCAAATTTAAAATTTCCTTTTATTTTAATTTTTCTATTGATAATTCAGGTTTAGACACTGTTCTAAAAGATGAGATGTATATACAGATTTTTTGCAGTATAATTTTAATAACAACACCTGTTTAGTGATTATTAATGTAATTTTATTTAAAAATTGGATATATTATTGAAAATTAGTTCCTTTTGGGTCTACTGTGTAAATACACTTCCTAAAAAAATTAACTGAAACTAAAGTTGTTGCATACTTTAAAATAGGGATTACTCAAGGAATCTTTCTACTTTGAGAAGTCATGACTGTCTAAGTCTCCTACCTCCAGCCAAATCATATTTGATTGTTGGTACATGAAGAAAAGATAAAAAAAAAAAAGACTGAGCACGGATGTAATAATGAAGAAACAATACAGCACAGTCAACCAGGCATGAAGAATTATGTATTGAAGCAAAGAGGCCAAGTGTCTCATCAGATGGATTTTAATAGTGCCTGGCAGAAGTGCTTGTTTTAACAGCAATTGTTTTAATATCTAATTGTGTTTCAAGCTGAAATATGACAGTCTGTCTTGAAACATGAAGAGAACATTTCCTGTGATGCAATGTCTGAGCATTTCTTTACATACTAAACTGAGACCAGAAAATTGGTGATACTTGTGTTTCAGTTTCCAGGAGCTTCCTAAATATGCATAAGTAAAGCTGTATCCTGTGCAGTTTTACTATTGTTGTTTCCTTCCTCTTCCTGTCTTTATAAGTCATCTTGTTTACTGCATTCACTTGATATAACTTGTTCCTTCTTTTTTGTTGTGTTTTGGGTTTTTTTTTAAATACCATTAGCTGCTTCATTTGCTAGTTAGCAGAATACCTAGCTTGGGGAGTTTAGCTACAAAAACAATGGACACTTTAAATATAAATGTGACCCAAAGCTGACATGTGAATAATGCTCCTGATAATCTAGCATTACCCTAACAGGGTCAGGAGTAAAAGATCATCATAATTGAGGGTTAGGAAAAAAAGAGGAGTTTAAAAAAAAATTAAATTTTCAGGATGCATACTGAAATGGATGTAATACTCAAAGTGTAGCCTGGTTTTGAAATGGGCTTTTTTCATTTTATTTCTCATGATCGATTGGCATGTGAAGCTGGAGCTTTTCAGGAGAAGTCTGGGATTATGAGTGCATCAGCCTCTGCTTTTAGCACAGCAACGAGGTTATCAATAATGCATTGGAGATCTCAGAATCCTTGAACACAGGGAAATCACAGCTGGTGTGGGTTTATTGTTGAAATTGCAGATTTGCGCCAAGAGGTCACGACAACTGCATGTCAGATGGTCACACACACGCATACAGACATGTCTTGAGGGAATGAGGGGAATAATATCTGAAGAATTGCCTGTGCCCATGTTATTTAGAAACTCTTCGTACGTTTCTATAGCTCAACTTTAAAAGCAGCATATTTAATGCTACTTGCAGCAGCCTTTTGACATTTTGGCTTTTCCCAGTATTGTAGGTTTTATTGTTTTCCTGACAAGTTTATTCATATACTAACAGCTTGCTTGGCAGCATTGCTCAGACTCAATACTTAGGCTTTCTGGTCACGGTGATGGCTGGCAGTAATAGAGAGGGAGAATAAGTGAGTGTGGAAATGCAAAGCTGTCTCTTGTTACATTTTATCGATCTCATTCTGGTGTCATTCAATTAAGACAGAAATGTGATGGATAGTGTCTGCATAGATCCCTACTTTGCTTTCCAGCCACTCTATATAAAGCTTTTCGGGGGGAGGGAGGAGTGAAGAGAGCGTGAGGGGAGGAGGGGGTAGCAAATCAAAGATACACTGTGATTTGAATTACAGATCAAACTTATCTTTTAAAAAAATCATTATTCTAAAGCTATGCTGAAAAGCAATATTAGCAGAGCTAGCATTCTCTGTTGTCTTGCTAATAAGTATGTGTAAATGTCCAGCACATTGTTCATTGCAGTTGAAGTAATGTTGGTAGGTTATTTTTCCCCCCAGATCTTGTCTGTAGTTTATGAATAAACACTTGATTCTTCTGAATTTAATACACAGATAGAAATGAAAGGATTTGCTTGCCTAAGAGAGTTGCCTGCATGCTGTATGGCAGTAATTCCAGATAAATATCTGAAGATAAGAGTTGTCATTTCAGTCCATTGTTTACTTTAAATATGGTGAAAAAAAAATCGAGAAGCTCTCTCAGTGTAGTACAAAAACATAGAGATTAGCTCCATGGGTTTAAGCAGACCTACATCAATGCACTACCAAGCTTCTTGCCCAATCATCCCACAGTGGTAACTTCAGAACTAATAAATTACCTTCAATCTAACTCACAGTTTTCTGCCTAAGATGTGAATGAGACAATCCTAGAATGCATGGGTAACTTCCAAACGTGTTTTTTGGTCATTAGACTTGAGGCAGGCTCCTTAAATGCTCTTTAGAATGTACAGGGTCTTTAGTTCCCTATGAGGGAAGCCTTGATAAATCTCATCTCCTGGTTTTCCTTCCCATCTTTGTTTGGGGATAGGAGGGCCGTCTGTCAAGTTCACCTCTGTTCCCATGGAACTTGCAGGGGAAGGGTTTACAACTCAAAAAACCTATGTCCAAGGTAGGTTTGGGATTCTCTGCTGAAATGAGGTTACCTGGGCAAAAGCCAATTCACCAGAGCCAAAGTACTTTGTAGATGTATATTGGCCATTCCAACTATCACAATCAAGAAAAGACCAGCCAGCCAAAAGAAAGGAGCAAACCAAGCTGTGCCACATGCAGCATGTAGGGTTGGTGTTCCTGGCTTTCCAGCCATTGTGGCTGTGGAGGATGTTCCACTTTTCACAGCCTGGCTGTCTCCCAAAGTTCCTTTTTGCTGCCCTGGGAAGCAAAGGAGCCCTAAGAGCCTCGTTTTAACTAAGAGCCTTGGGCCTTTGATGCTCAGGACTTTATTTTCCTTACAACTGCAATTATTGAATACAAATTTACCACTGTGGATGGCATTAATTGCTAAATAAGAAATAATTATGTTTTAAGGTTTTGAAGTTTAAAGGGATTTAAGCCACATTTTACATGTGACAAGGCTAAGATTTGAGAAATGACAGCACACTTCTTATTCATCAGATGAATATTCTGAGTGCTTGTTTGTGGTTGCTGAGTGCCTCAGGTTAGCAGCAGTCACTTGGTGCTCTGCAGAACCTACAACAGAGTTATGGGCCTCAGTTCTGGATTCTTGGGCTTGAAGATCAAACATCAGATGGGGTCTGAGTTTTCAGAACTGCACAATTTGAAATGAGAGGTTAGGGCTGAGATGAACCAAGGTTTCTCAGAATAATTTGACCTTGTGCCATTAATTAGATGTTTCTGCTAAATCGATCAGCAACAGTAATACTACCATGAGTATAAAGTATCTCTTTGTGCAGGAGTTCTACCAGAGATCTGTAACTTGTCTTTTGAGGACCCTTGGAAGGAATCACATGAGAAAAGTGCTGCCTTCTAGACATGAGGATGCAAGAGGGGTCTCAGGCCCTTACAGTTATTGCTGGTTATTTACCTAAAAGCAAAGATAGGTACACTCAGGACTCTGAACAATTGTTGGACCTGCTCTTTGAGGGCTGATCTAGACTGGAGATGCTGCTTAGATGAATCATGGATGTTTAATTCCCATTGAAATTCTTGAAGTCTGCAGGATATTGAGTATACACAGCTTGAATACTTGCTCCAGTGCCAGTATCTTTGGAAATTACTTTTAATATAAGACAGAGAGGTAGACATTTGTTATGCTTCTATCCCCCCCTCAAAGTGACTTCATTTTTATTATTAAAATTAAATCATGGTATAGCATGTGGTAGCAAAGACAGCATTGTTTGTGCATCATCCCCTCTTAGTTGAGGAGACTTTCAGTTGGACCATTTGATGCATCATGCATTTGCCACACAGGTATGAAATCAAAAATAATAAATGCATTTAAAGCAAATAATGTTGCCCAGATTTTACAGGCAATCTCATAGCCAATGCTGTTGGTATAACTGCTTAAAATAAAGAGTTAAAGTGATTTCCTCATCTAACATCCTGACTCAGCACAGGTTTCTGTTTCTTTTTCCACTCCAAACAGAGAATTTGCTTTGCTCCTTCCTGGCTTTATGGGTTCACATAATGTAACATACAAAATAGTTTTGCATTTGTAATTACTGTTCATTTAACCGCAGGAAGGAAAATATTTGTGGCATAAAAAAAAGAAGAAAATATTTTTTTAAATGATGTGGGTTTGTGGGAGGAGATTAAGGAGCCTTGAGTAGCAATCTAAAAAAATTGACCAATGTAAAATCTAACCATGATTTCTAAAATTTGACCATCTGGATTTTTTTCAGTGGTTCATTGAAGTGTATCAGGTTCTAACAGCCATACATAAAATAACATTAGGAAAGATAACCAGTCTCTAAAATAAGCACTACTAATAAGCTCTACAAGGAAACTTTTAATATAATTTCTCCACCACAAGCTTCTCTTTTCCCTGGCCTCAATGAAGAAAGTCCATTGAGGTGTAGTTTTGGATAAATTCAACACACTGACCGCTGTCAGTGTGTCTGAAGCTGAAACTGAACAGGCATTAAGTTTATAAAACTTGATTTAGGGGGTTTCATGTCAGTGTCATGCTTTTTGTAGATGTCCGCATTTCATAATTCCAGAGGCAGTATCACAAAAATTACTTTTTCTGTCCAGTATTTTAATCTCAGAAGGGAACAGCTAAACCAGCACAAACCAAACTTGTTTTAAGACATACCATACACTTGAATTTCCAGTTTTGTTTCTAGACTTCAGGAATTCACAGAAGATTGAGGAGAGGAGGGAGGGAAGCTTCCTAAGCACAAGCCCGCAAGTGGTTATGGCCTATTGTACTCTTTTTAGAATTGAAATATTTCAATAGCTTGAAAATGAGCCAGACAGACTGTATATTATGAACAGGGGGAAAAGAAAAAAAAGGATACAAATAAATAAAGAGCAGCTGCAGTTCTGTTAACAGTGCAACAGAGTTAAGAGACCTGAAAAATTATAGCTGACATTATATATACAAATCTAGGAGAAAAGAACACTAAAGTATATCAAGTCTTGTCATATTCTGTTCTGCTCTGAACTGAACTTAGGGTTCAGTGTTTAATGTATGAGCAACAAACATTTTCAAGTGCTTCTAAGGAATTAGGATTAAATATATGAGACACAAGGCAGAGCTTTGAACAGCTTACTTGAAAGCAGAAAAGTCTATATCTGAGTCAGATATATTTTTGACTATTGTCAGCTGTAGCAAGAATTTACAAGTAATTGCCAACAACACGAGGGTAGAAAATACTAGTGTTGTATAAGAAAAATTACTTTTTGTTTTAGAATTATTTTTTGGATTCTCAGATTCCTGGATTTTACTCCTTGATATTTAACTGTTGTGGAGTGGACAATCCTGGTTTTCCAATGTGGAATTCACCTTTATAACTTCAATGTACAGAAAATGTCTAAATATTGTTGCATTATTTGGTAATTAGAACGCTTTAAGTGAGAAAAAAAGTATTCAGAGTCTGCTTGAATTTGAAACCTGAAGCTCCGGAGTATGGCAAACATTCATTCAAAATCTGTGCGAAGGTTGAATAAATAAATACCATTTTTCTTTATAGCACTTTCTCCAGTAAACTAAAGATAGTAGAACAATCTCGTTTATCCTTGCCTTTTGATTTTTCAGTATTAAGTAGTCCTGTCCATTAATCAGAAACTGGACAGTCTTTCACAGACAGTGGCCCAGCTGAAGAGGAATCAATGGTGTTTATGCTTTTATTCCACCTGAAGTTCAGTTTTTAATACATATAGTAATTCTGATTGTCAGAAAATGTCTGATGGTAGACATAAAAAGAACCACATGTTAGAAAAGGGTAAACTTAGTTTAATCTAGGAAAGAATTAATAAATAAAGGTGGAATGCTTTATGAATTTAGTCCTAGTAATGATTAGGTGTGGTAATGGTGATTTCTAAGATTTTGGAAGTCAATCCAGGAATGCAGTCATGTTAACTTGCTTTAAGGAAGACAAATACATCCTATTGGAAGTTTTTGGATTGGAACAATTGGCAAAACTCTTCCTACTGATCTTTTTATGTGAAATTCTGAAAATCAGTTTTCCTAATTCTGGGGTAACCCAGAAAATAGAAGTAGTGGGTAGCAATCCTTGAATCATCATAGAATCAGAATGGTTTGTGTTGGAAAGGACTTCAAAGATCATCTCATTCCAAACCCCTGCAATGGTCAGGAACACCTTCGAGCAGACCAGGTTGCTCAGAGCCCCATCCATCCTGGCCTTGAGCACTTCCAGGGGTGGGGCCTGACCGAGTTTGGACAATGCTCTCAGGGTGTAGGACAGCACTCTCAGGCACATTGTGGGATTCTTGGCATGTCCTCTGCAGGGCCAGGAGTTGGACTCAGTGGTCCTGATGGATCCCTTCCAACTCAGCATATTCTATGATTCCATGATTTTTCCATAAACATGGTATTGTGGTGCTATTTTGATTAAGGATGGTATCCAGTCTGGAAACTACAGTAAAGATGTCCCTTTTAAAAGGCAGGATAAACTTTTTTAGGTTGTTCACTTTTTTTTTTTTTTTTTGGCAGCTCTCTTCAAGCACTAGGGATTCCAAAATCTGAATCATATTTTCCAGCAAATGTCAGATGCTGACAGTAAATTTGAAAACAAGACAAGTTATTTATAGATAAATAAGATCTAGTTTCTATTATAATGGATGAGAATTTTCCTGAGAGGGTCCATCTTCTTGATTGAAATGAAAAGCTTTGAAGGATACATGCCAGGAATATGCCTCATTATGTGTATTTCTGCTTATGCAATATGGAAACTCTTGAAGATATTTGCAGTTTGGGGTCTCTTCTCCCAGGCAAGGACAAGAGAACACAGCCTCAAGCTGCACCAGGGGAGGTTCAGGTTGGACCTCAGGAAGAATTTCTTCATGGCAAGAATTGTTAAACATGAAAATGGACTGCCCAGGTTGGTGCAGTCTTTACAGAGCATTACATGATGTTCTTGCATGAGCCCTGCTTGGTTGTTGGTATTTTATCTTTCTTGAGCTGCTACATTCTCTTATGCTGTGTAATGTCAGTCCCCGAGGAGCACAGGGTAATTTTGTTTGTAGAAGAATAATATTACAAATCTCTGATGAGGTGTCCAAAATTATCAGGAAGTTTTGCCCATGCCTTTTATGATTGCTCAAGTCACAGAAAAGCAGATACTTAAGAATAAAAGTGTGGACAACTCTTATAGCTGTTGCTCAAGAAGATTGCATTTCATTTTTCCAGTAGCACTGCTGTGTCCTAAATAATTTCACAACTTCCTCACCATAAGCCTCACCAGAGTAGAAGAGTACCTGAACTTCAGCAAGTACTGCTGAAAGGAAGGAATATTGTCTGTGTGCAGGAATTTTGGGATAAGTGCTGGAGGAAAAATACAGCTGTCTCCTAGCTGTTGTCAAAAATGAGACAACAGTTTGGTCAGAAGCTACTCTGAGGAGAAGATGAGAAAAGGATTTATTTTTTTGTTTAATTTAATTTTCTGCTACTCTGTCTTGGGTTCTGTCACTGTGCTATGTGGCGGCTTTGTAAACTGGTGTGAAGCTTCTGCAGTTGTAAGGTTTTTGGGCATGCTCTTTTTCATTGATTTGCTTTCCTGAAATTCAGATGATGTTTTGAAGATTTTATTTCCAGAATAGTGTCATCTAGCCAAAATGAAATTAATTATTCTTGTTAGTTTCATAGTTGTGAAGGAGAAAAAAAATTGATGACCTTTTATTTTTTCTGCTTTCCTGTTTGGCTATGCTACAAGCAAAATCCAAAGAATCCAAGATAATCTTCTGAGAATTAAAAAGAAAAAGAGATTCTGTTTTTAATATTCATTTCATTATTGGAACACTTCCCTTGAAATTGCAGAGAGTAGAGATTTAAGTTGTTTTTAAAAGTAAGATGCTGTCAAACTGCTAAGATAGATATGCAAATATATTGTCATAGACTCATAAGTGCCTTTAGGTTGGAAAAGACCTTTAAGATCATCAAGTCCAACAATTAACCAAGAACTGCCATCACTTAACCATGTCCCTCAATGCCACATCTACACATCTAAATACACCCAAGGATGGTGGTTCCAGCGCTTCCCTGGGCAGCCTGTTCCAATACTTGATAAAACTTTTTGTGAAGAAATTTTTTCCTAATATCCAATCTAGACATCCCTTGGTGCAGTTAGAAGCCATTTCCTTGGATCTTCTATCTTGTTATGTGGGAGAAGCAGCCCACCCCTACCTGTATGCACACTGCCCTTTCAGGGACATGATGAGGTCCCCTCTGAGCCTTCTTTCCTTGAGGGTCACCCTTCCCACCCAAGTTCTGCAGCGGCTCCTCACCAGGCTTGTGCTCCAGACCCTTCCCCAGCTCTGTTCCCTTCTCTGGACACACTCCAGGCCCTCAATATCCTTCTTGCAGTGAGGGGCCCCAAACTGAGCACAGGGTTGAGGTGTGGCCTCACCAGTGCTGAGTACAGGGAGCTGATCACGGATACAAGCCAGGTGTCACGGCTTGCTGGACACACCTGGGCTCATGTTCAGATGCTGTTGATCAGCACTCCCAGGTCCTTTTCTGCCAAGAGTCTCTCCAGCCACTTTCCCCCAGTCCTGTTGAACCTCACGCAGTTGTCCTCAGGCCATCCATGCAGCCTTTCCAGCTTCCTGTGCAGGGCCCTCCTGCCCTCCAGCAGATCAACACTCCGGCCCAACTTGGTGTCCTCTGGAAACTGACTGAGGGTACACTTGATCCTCTCATCCAGAGCATTGATAAAGGTATTAAACATCAACAACCTTTCCTTCATCCATTGTGTTGGTCATGCAGGACTGCCTTTCATAAATCCTTATTGCTGGGCCTGATCCCTGGTTGTCCTGCCCCTGCAACATCACGGCACTCACTACTGAAAACCTCACATTTTAGTCCTATACTGGATAAATTTTTTCTATCTCTAAGTATATTCTAAATACTTCTAAGGAAATGTGGAAAGCAAACCAAAGTACTAGGGACTGTACCTTTTCGAAGAAATGAGAACATGGAACAAAACTTTGAGCTTTGCTCTTTGTGCTTCCTTGACTCACATGTTGGTCATGCTACATACATTCGGTTTCTTTCAAATATCTTGGAGTGGTAGACACATTGATGGATAGATTGCTGTGCTTGTGGATACATATGTATGTTTGAAGGATCATAGACAATATTTCTGGTCATTATTGTAATACCATTTCACATTAGTATGCTATCTACACCTGATTTTATTTTATGCAGAGGCAAAAAATTAATATGCACAATTCAGAAAAGTAGTCCTAGATTTGTTTCTTTGTGTATATGAGAATATATTAATTGCCTCAAATTAAAGAAATACTTGAAGTCTGTTTAACAGTTGGTCAACTACTGGGATGATAGAGGTTTTGTTGAGCATTTCCATATAAAGGAGAGCTTGGGTCAGTAATTTCCATTATTACAGGTACCAAGATTCAGTGTCCTCAGGACTTTTCTCCTCTTTCTTGATAAACTTTAGATGGTTATAACTAATTTATGGTTGACCTTCCTTTTTTGACAAATCAGAAAATAGTGAACTAGTTATATTTAAATGTATGATGGGATAAATAATATCTTTCTTACAAAATGGGTGGTCTGTAACAATCAATCTTGAAAACTGTTTATTTGATTCTTGGGAAAAGAAGGGGGTTGAGTTCTATACAGAAATGAAATAAAACTTGTGGATATTTCCAGAAGTTTGATAGTGGCATGTAAATGCAGATGCAGATATCATCAGGTACTCTAAATGACATGGATATCAGAGCCATGGTCCCCTGGTCTGCTAAAGGCAAATATAAATCTGAGATTTCTGAGTGTTGATCTATTTTGCTTCTTTTGTTGATTATATTTCTCTCTTTTTTATTAATTTTATGTATGAAATCTGACTCACAATATAAGACCAAAAATTATGAATTAAAAAGGTGTGGGTAGGATTCTTCTAGATTATCATGTTATAATATCATTTAATATTTTTGGTCCAGGAATGTAATACCTTATCTCTTAGTTTATTCAGATGAGTATTAGTAATTCATTTCCTAAAAAATAATGTCCTCCTTGCATGGATTTTTGAAATTGCTGTTTATAATCAAAGAGCAATAATGTATCTTTAGGAAACCAAATCATGCTGGAAAGTAAATGCTAAATGACAGAGTATTGCATGAATAATAACTATATAATGCTGTCTTTAAGAGTCTAAGGAAATAGCAAGTGACTAGATGAGATCAGGACAGCAGTTTAAAGGCCCAGGGTTCTAGAAAGTGATTTTGTCTTTGTGGATTTCTGCCTGAATTCAGGTTTGGCTGAATGAATATAGAAATATGCACTCAGATGCTGCACTGCAGCTGCTCTGTCTAAGGAACTCAAGAACAGATTTTTACCAAATTTAACTGGTCAGTAAATTACTTTCAAAAATTCCATGTCCCATTGCTTCCATAAGTAGTGGAGGAGAAATCTTTATTTTTTTTATCAATTTTTACCTGCTTAGGTAAGCCATTGATCACTGACCTGTACTACAGGACTTTTTGTCAATTACAAAAGTAAAGCAGACTTCAACATCCTTGTGGTGGTGAAGAGGATTTCTTCTACTTTGCTATAAACTTTTTTTTTGGTGAGGTTTCAGTTGCTCTTGCCCACTGGTTTTGCTCTGGAGTATCTTAACAAAGTTGTTGATTTGAGGATATGATGATGTAAAGTTATTTCTTAGAAGAGACTTTTGGATTTTTGCTTTCATGTTGGGCTGTCCAAATAAAGCAGAAAGTTATAAAATGAAAATTATTTACTTTATTCAAGGATTGATATGTATCTGTCTTGTACCATGTTGTGGTGTTGCCTTCCCACAACAAACGTTCCTAAAAAAATGGGCTATATTCTGCAACAAATGAGTACTTGGTATGTATAAAGAGAAATGCCTATTCTGATTTAAATATTATTTTTAACCTGTAAAAATAACTAATGCATGTAGAATAGAATGGAATTTTCTTTCACTTTTTTTTAGTACTTCAGAGTGCATTAGAATAATGAGCTAGTTACTGGTAATGGAATGAGAATAAACAAGGCCATTTTTATGGCATGGCAAATTAGACCTCAATTATGTGGCCAAGCAGCACTGAAGGATGTAGCAGACTGGGAATTAAGCTGTAGTGTTAATTGATTATGAAATCATTTGATAGCCTTTGGTTTTATTGAAATGATTCTGAGAGTGCATCATAAACTCAAAATCCATTATAGGAGAGGCACCACATTCTGTGCTGAGGGCAATCTTAGTAGTGGGCCAACTTCTGACAGCAGTGAAAAACTTACTTTGATTTTTGCAGCTATTTTGCCAGAAATGATTAGGGAATTGTGCATCTTTCTGGCCATAACTATGAGTACAATTTGGATCTGCATCCTTTAGTTTTACAACATGAATATCTTTGTTTCTGCTGTTGGTATATCTAGTTAAATGACACATGTTCTTTGTATTTTATGTATTATAATTTGCTTCCTTAAATTAGAGGTAAGTGTGCCAAGTACTTCTACTGGAAGTGGCAAGATGATACAGCATTAGCTGATTAATACTGTCTAGCCTCTGTGCAAGGTGACAGCTCCCAGATTCTTTTGGATTTGAGGAACATTGCACTTTTTTGGGCTATTTTTATACCCCTTCCCAAGGATTTTGCCCTTGGGTTGCATGGGAGAGCACCAGATATCAAGATGGACCTCTGGCATCCTACTGAGCCTCTGGGTGTTTTAATGGCTGTTCTTAGGCCAGACATGGTGCCTGCTTTGCCAGGCTGCCCACTCCTTTTTTTGTACTGTCTTTTGGAATGTCTTGCTTTTTCTTCTTCTCCAGTTCAGCCTCCTACAACAGCTGCACCTTTTTTATTTCGAATTTAGAGTGATTGTCATAAATTCATAATGCTTAAGTTCCAAGTGGTTTATAACCTCCTACCAGCTTTCTCTCTTGCTGCTCCTAAAGCAGGAGTCCCTGCCTTTTGCTCATGGAAGGTCTGGCCAGTTTGACAGCCACACTCATTTTGACTGCTTCACCTCTGCCTTGCACACTTCTCTTTTGGCTGCTTTCCCCTTTTTTCTCCTAAGGGCAGGAGACCTAGGGCTGTGGAGAAGTCAGAATATAATGATAGAAGGAAGATGAAATGGGAAAAAAGAGTAGTCTGCAGTGCAAAAAGCATAAAGAGGCAGGCCATAAATCTGCAGCACACGCTGGGGAAGACAGAGGTGAATTATGTGGCCATTCAGGATAGCTGCACGGTTGTGCTCTTTGCAGTCAGAATTTTGCTCTCTCAGGTGAATTTTGACAGTCAGTTTTACTTCTTTCTGGGAACAAATGTTGTCCTAGACACCAGGGGTGATGTTCATTTTGCTGGAATGTATCAAATGGTTTCAAGTTCTGCTCAGGCAGCTGCTGGAGGTTGGCAAAAGAGATCTCCTTTTATTGACTACCTTGAATAAAAGAAAGAAGGGAACTCTAGAAAAAAAAAAAAGACAAACTTTTATAATTCTGCTGAATAATGTTGCCTTTCATATGCACTTATACAGAGCAATAAGGCTTCTGGGTGTATGGGATGAGGTAGAAGGCAATTGAGCCAGTCTGACATTATTTGGTCACTAGTGATATAAACACTCTTCTAGTGCCACTTATACATAGGTACCATACATATCTTTAATGGTATTTAATTGAGATTAAAAAAGCTGTTGGAGTGGATGTTGTGAATGCATATTAGGAATATTACTTAAAACCCTAAGCCTTGATATGATAAACCATAACAAATCTGAAGGACTCATAATGGCTTATCATGTCAATAAAATGCACTTAAAAATCCCCAAGTGATTAGAAGGAGCCATTTCAGTCTATTATATCAATTGTTATATGCTGAGAGCATGAGAGATTTATTTTTCTTTTCCATCCCCTGTTTAAAAAAAAAAGGAGGAAATTAAATCATAATAAGCTATGCTCAAATAGAATCAAGGTACTAAAATAAACCCACAGAAGGTGATTTACAAATTATGGAAGGCAGTGAAAAGTTCTTTCCAATAAGAGAATACTCTCATGTTACACTTGGTCTCTCATTTTTAAACACCACAGGATGGCTGATGTGCAGAGTGTGCACTTGCACCAAAGATGTTCCTATTGAACTGCCAATAAGTGTGAATTAAACATATTGTCACAAAGAATCAGAATAATTTTGGCACTTATACCAAGTGATGACCTCCACCACTTGCACACAGGGAAAATTGAATTGACTTTACTACCCCATGTTGTAGTAAAGTCTCAGCAAGCATTGTAGCAGAAGAGGGTGGTAATATTTATCCTAACCTCATACTTTTCCTGACTGATTTTTCCAGATATCTTCTTCAGGGGATGGGCAAAGGTTAGAGATGTAGTCCCCAAGCTCTTGAGGGTGACAGGGGTCCTGATGTTTTTTCTTACCACTGCAACACCCTCATCCAGGGGCAGAGGCTCTGCAGCAGATGTTTGGGGGGTAGTTTTCTGTCCCAGAGGAGGTAATTCAGACTGTGTTTTCCTCATGTGTTCCTCTGCCTCTTTTCCATTTGATCTTGTTACCTGGACTGGCCTGTGAGCCTCACGTAGATCCAGCAGGCTTCGGGAGATGGCAAGAGGACCTGCCCCAACAAATGATCTTTGCTGAGAGGGATGAGCTGATTTGGGAGGTGGTTACTGTGCTTGTCCAGTGTGCATTTTAGCCAGGGGAACGCCTTGCTTGTTAATTTACACAGCTGAGTGAGGGAAGCTTGGAATTGTTTTCTGCTAATAAATAAAGATCCCTCAAATCGCTTCTTTGCGGGCTCTGAACTGGATTACGTAGCTGTTCTGTAGCTTGTCAAACAGACCTGAGCTGGCTCTCTGGGGCCAGCTTTGCAGATGGGTCTGGGACAGTCTTAAAACAGCCCCTGGGGGCAGATTGCTGCTGAAATTGGTGTCAGGGCTCCCCAGGCTGGCGCAGCAGTGGAGGGAGAGGCAGGGGCTGCTCAGCGGCTCGGTGTCCTGCTCTCAGCAGACAAGCTTAACCTCTGCAGCGCACACATTTCAGCTGTTTAATGTCTGAATAGATGGAGAGCATTCTGGGAAAGTGAATTTTTCTCTCCCAACAGTATCCCTGCTATCTCACTTGCAGATATTACATCTTACATTTAATGCAATCCTCCCAAACTGTCCAGCTTCGTATTCTCAAAGCCTGGGCTTTGCCTCTTCCTCTCCGTACAGAATTAACCTGTTCAGTCCTGCACCCCACTCATACTCAGGGTGCCCCTGGGACAAGGATGTGTGGGATTGCAGATTTTGGGGGATCCTTCAGAGATGCAGCTGGCAGATAGGCAGGAGAAAGAAAATAAAACAGGTTCAGGAGGTGGGGAGAAATGAGCTGGTGGAAGGCAGGGGAGGGAAGCAGTGGCAAGTAAACACAGCTGAACAAGAGGAAAAAGATGTTTATGTATGCTTGTTAAAGGTTTGCAGTGGGGATAACTGCAAGTCTGTCAGAACAGTTTCTCCCCTCACAGTGCTGTGAACCCTTTGCCTATTTACATGCTGTTGTATGTGAGTAAGAAATGTGGCATTATGCAATTTTCTTTATGACTGAAATGCATCCAGTGAGGCTTGGCAGAGATAAATGTAAATGGTTCACAAGGGCCCCAGTTTGAGGCTCAGCTGAAATAACAAGGCAGAGCAGGCACATTCCCACCTCTATGTGCACACGTCTGTATATGCGTGTGTGCAGTGCTGGCTTCTGCCCAAGAGAGGAGGCTGCCCACTGAATGGCCATTTGGCAGGGACAGCAATTTAAGAGAGACTTAAAAACATACATTGGATTAAAAAAAGAGATGGCACCCTAAGAAACACCCAGAGATTACATATCTCAAATTATCAAAGCTGAGGAAACATTGGACGTGGAAACGCAGCCTCTGCGTTGTTAGTCTGCGTCAGGCTGCACATTCTGAAGCAATATTCCAAGAATCATTTTTCATTTTCTGATGTCTTGTTGGTGAGAGACACATGTAGTTGAACAAAGTGATCAATAAAAGAACAAATAAGGAACAAATGCTAAGAATATTCAAGATAAGATTTTATTGGGCAGAGACCTCAGAACAGGACATTTTTCAGTCTGTTCTGTTATTTTTAAAATATTTGTTTGACAGGCTTATGTTTCAGGCACACAGAAAGATAAAATAATGTTTTAAAACCAAAAAAATACTAAGATACTGGAAAAACTAAGTTGAGAGACTAGGCTGGGAACAAAAGGAAACCAGTAAAATAAACTTGAATAATTAAAATAAATAAAAAATGCCAGAAATAAAAGTAGTGTTTGGAGTTTTACAGTTTTAAAATCTGATAGTAGCTCTAGATTTTAAGATGTTGAACTAGAAATGTTAAAAAAATTATGAACATTTATGAACATATGAAAATGTTATGAAGTTATGAACCATTATAAAAATGGCAAAATTGCATCTGTCCAAATGATCATAGCAAATTCTTTGGGAATGTAGGGAAAAACATTTATAATATTTTACATTTTTTAAATACCTTGTCTTTGTGTCCCCTAGAAACTTCAAAAGAGCATCATGAGGGAAAGAAAAATGAGAGGAGCATGTTTACAAGTATTTGTAAGGTGGTAAAAAATAGCTAAGACAGAGTGCTTAAATACATTGTCTACATTCATCGTGAGTGTCTGCATGTGTGGATGTTGCATGGTGTATGTGGCATGTAGTCCTGTCTTATTCTAGTTGAAGAAATATTTGTGGCTCGGTGTGACTTAGGCACATAAAACTGGTTTTTAAGAGATTATTTGTGTTATTTACTGAAGAGCAATACTTACACAATGGTGTAGTATCAGTAAATTAGTGTTTGCTTTGTTTTGGTTTGTGCTTTGGCCTAAAAACAGGTGAAGCCAGGATAAGTTTGTTTGTGAAAGCTTGGTGAATACAAATGAGAAGAAAAATGGTCCCAGTCAAACTGAATAAATTCTGTGGATAGTATGAAGGATTTTCAGTGATCCATATTGTCCTTGGACTTGGCTGTTGCATTGTACTTTAAATGGAATTGATTGTGTGGTTGTAATGAAAGTAACGGATTGATTTCTATACAGAGTTACACAGAGTAAATAGAAAAATGTTCTTGTCTTGACCTGCATTCATAAACTAAAAATCAGTGGCTTTTGACCTAATCCTTAATAAAAAATGCAAATGTAGTATAAGAAATCAAAAGGTTTCTTTAATTCTTAGAAAATCTACTGTTTATCAGGTTTGCTTGTGTGCTTTCTTGGATTTTAATTATTTTTATTCAGGAATTTAGTAATAACTGTCATCTATTTTCTCATCAAGGAAATTGTACTTTTTGCAGTTCACATATTTTTAGAAAATATATTTGACTGTTTCTTTTCTTATTGTTCCTTTTGCCTTAGCTACATGGTATTTTCCTTTATTTAGGTAGAATATTTATGATTTTTAGTATCTTCTCTGTTGAGCAGTGTTAGCACAGCAGTTTTGTGTGTGACCCATACATTTTTAGGTTGCTATTACTAGATTATTTCTAAAAGATAGTTCTTTCTGGACTGAATATGCAGATTAACAGCTTTATGTTGTAATAAAAGGAGGAAAGCTGTTGATGCAAATAAGGTGCAACATTCTTTCTAGCTGAATAAACCTAACAAATGTTTATTTTATTGCAATGATTATCTCAGTAAGAGGCTATAGAGATATTTATGAGCAACATCTATTTGGTTTCTTTTTTTAATTTTTTGCATGTGTGACATTGCGGTTCGGGCCCCGGTAAAATGCACAACCCAACTGGTAAATTCTCTCATTGAGCTGTAAACCAGGACTACAATAAGCAAGATCCAACTTACTGCATTCATCAGTTTCTCGGTGAATTTTGTGACTTTATTTTTGGTGCCCAGAGTTTAATTTCTCGCTGAAGTAGAGCAGCGCATTGTGGCGCCACACAAACAAGAAGAGCAAAACAATAGAAGCCCCAACGCACCGACGGCCACCGCTACTCCATTGTAGCTTCCAAAGGCACTCTATTCTTCCCAGCCCACTTGATATCCTGCAGGTTGTGGCAGTACAATTCACAGGAAAAGCTTAGACATTGAGCTTGCACGCTTCTTGACTCCATTTTAAACCCTTTGTTCACACCGGGGTGGCATTTTTTCACACCACATGTGGCAGCTTTGACTCCTATCCAGCTTGTCGTATAGAATCAAAGTCTGTGATTTCCTACATTCCCAGTGTTGTCTCCCGAGTTGCTGTATTCTTTGTTGCTCCCAAAATATTACAAATCTTAATTTCAGACGTAGGTTTTTAAAGCTTTATAGGCTATGGGATGAGACAGCTGTACCTGCACACTTGGATTTGCTTAAAATCAAAGCAGCTTGTAGGGGAGGGGAAGAGCTCTTTTCCCCTCCTTCTTCTCTTTTAAAAAAATTTAAACACTGGCAATTAAAAATTGTGTGGTGAATTTGGCATATATTCATTCTGCCTGATGCATGTTTTTCAGAAAATAATTGAAATAATGTGTAATACTGTATATTTTTGTATTTGGAAATTATACAAGTGCTTGTAGTTTGTTTCAGTATTAAAACATTATTCATCTTAAGAGACTCTTTTGTTGCACACAGGCGTCATCTGTTGTGCTCCCTTTTCCTTACTTTTCCAAAGACAACCTTCATCTGCAATTTTGCTGAAAGTTTTACGGGCCTCGTCAATAATAAATTATATTTCAAACTAATTTTGAGGAGAACAAAACAATTCTACTGATATAAATGCCCCTAAAATATAGGTTTTTGAAAGTTTATGAATAGAAGATATATTGCTTAAATTAAT
Source organism: Ammospiza caudacuta (assembly GCF_027887145.1). Taxonomy (NCBI): domain Eukaryota; kingdom Metazoa; phylum Chordata; class Aves; order Passeriformes; family Passerellidae; genus Ammospiza; species Ammospiza caudacuta. The sequence continues at coordinate 11,682,627 of NC_080594.1, forward strand.
GTCCTTCAGTGTAGCTAAAATGCCACTTCAATCCTGAAACAGATGCTAAAGTATGTGTTTCTTACTAAGAAACTTTACCAGGGATTGCAAGTGCCAAGTGACGGGGCAACAATAACATTTGGCTAAAAATTGTCACAGGAATTAATATAACTTGTACTTCACACTTTTTGATATATTTTTTAAAATGATCAATGAAAATTAAATGGATGTGTGATTTGAAAGAACATTCTCAGTTCCGTGTATATTTACAAATCTGTAGGTTCATTGTTGCTGGTTCACTCAGCTGAAGATAATAGAATAATTTCTCCTTGGCACATATGCTAGCCTGTACATTGACATGACACCCTAATAAATATTTTGACTTGGGAGCTGTTGTTTGTTGCTATTTGTCAGGTGGTTAGAATGCTCTTTTGGCTGCCGCTCCCCTCGCGAACTAAAATATTAAAATGTATGCTTTCAACCTAGCAGCTTTCTTACTGCATTTTATACATTTTCTGACTGATCATTCTTTCTTTAAAATATAGTACTGCTGTGTGCTTAATGCATACTGCTTATTCACCAAAATCCACTTAACTGCTCAGAGTGTTTATGAAATTCTTACATTGGTTTTAGGTTTTAAGAATTACATGAAATTGTATTATGTATGAGAATAATTCAGTAACAGCCTCTAGAAAGACAAAACAGCATTGTTCTTTTCTGGTTTATAAAATATAATCATTTCATGTGCTTGTTTTTTTGCCATTTCCTTGCCGTTTGTTTATGGAACATTAGATGTTAAGTTGTTAAATTGTCTTAGCTGGTCTGACATGTAGCAGCATTGAATAACAGAAAATCCGTTCCAATTAATATTTATTTTGTATTTCAGTCCAAAATCTCAAAGATATAAACTAACTCCTAGTAATAATTAATTTTGAATTAGAAGCACAGTTTTATTAGCTCTGCTTCTAAGAAAATTTTGTGTAATTTAAAAAATCCAAACTATATGAAAATAAACATTTAACTCATAGTTGTTTGAGGTTTTTTTGTTTGAGATTTTTCAAAAAAGATGAACACTTAAAGAGCACATTTAGAATCCATATCTAAAAAGAGTTTTATTTTGAATACTAAATTATACAATTTAGTATAATTATATACAATACAAATTATATAAAATTTATAGAAATGGTTTTGAGAAGATCGATGAATGCTTTAATAAAATTACATTAAGATGGATTTTTTAAAGTTACCTATTACTTTAAAAAGTAATTAATCTAAATTAACATTTTTATAGACAAAATGGGACATTTTCTATTTGTTTTCTGCCAAACACCTTAGCAGTTTCTGCAGTTTAACTAGCTAAAAGGTCCAGGCATTCTGAGTGCAATTTTAGATCGCACAAAAAGAGTTGTTTTACGAAAATTGAAACTATAAAAAGATTAAGCCTTTCGAAATGCAATACTCTAATTTGTGCTAAGCACTTATTTTCAAAAGCATGCTATAAGGAAACAAACATAAAATACTCATGCAAGCTTACCCATTTACTGTTTAAATATTAAAACAGTGACTCAGAAAAGCAATGTACACACACTTAGCAAAAAGTTACTTTACTATCACAGTTATCTACATCTAAACTTGACATCACACAGCATTTTTAGAAGACTCAAGTATGAATTTCTCGGAAGCAAGACAAGTTCAATAAGTGTATCAAAATTAGTTTACCTACTTTCACAGTGCATAATTACTGAAGAAAAGGCATGATCTTATTTCATTAAAGTGTCATGAAGCAGAAATATAGAATAAGCATTTGTCAATATCCATTCCAGAAAATCCCAACTTTTATTTCTCGGCATTTCTTTCTTTTCCCCATGTTTCTTCAGACCCTCTTCACGTTAATATTTCTTCTATTTCCAGAAAAGAGAAAGGGTGCATGTGTGGGGGGGTGAACCCCAACAACAAAACCCCACAAACAATCAGCAAAAACATAATTGGTTTATATTGCCTTTCAGCTTGTGGCCTGTCCTCATATTATTAGATCATACATACTCCCCTAAAATTCAGCTTGGAGTAATCCTCTGCTACTTAAGGCTGGATGAAAAGAGTACTCATTGTGAATTATGTTTCATCTGTCACAATAACCTTCTTTATTCTTTAGTGCACCTCCCCTTTGCCTGCGGCAATTAGAGAAAATAGGTATGCCTTGAAGTATGAGACAGTGATATCTCAAAAATATATATACTGATGTCATATGCAGACAGCTCTGGGTTAGCAGCACCCTGAAGAATATTTAAGCCCCTTTTTGATGCAATCCAAATTTTGTTAGAACAGAGTAGATGCTGGCATATTGTACAAGTAGGTCCTAATGGCTTTCTGTCGATTATTAGGTTTTTTTTGACAAGCAGTGGTCAGAGATTTTGCCATTCCATTAAAAGAAGAGTAAAAACTTGCTTACCGACTGATATAATTCTCCACGTTACCTACAATTCTGTTTGTTTTTTTTTTTTTTTAATTTGAAGCTGTTAGAGAATCTTTTTCTTCACTCCTCCCTGAAATTCCTGGAGTTCTGTTGAACTCTTTGCCTGAACACTTTTCAGCTACACTTTCTCCGTGGTTTAGCATGATTTTCATAATTTCTTGCAGTAGACATTTAACTGTTTCATCTTTAAAATAAAATACATATTAAAAAAAATGTTGCTTAGTGAGTATCAAAAATTTGCTCTTCTGCACTGGTACAGAAGAGCAAAAAACCCATGTTATCAGATATTAATTTTGCAAATTTTTTGTCTTTCTATATCCAGGGGAAAAAAAGAATACAAAGTCTTTTAGGGTTCTAGTCACCACTGTCAGGGTTATTTTATATATTAAAATACCTTTCTTTTCTTTAAGACTATCTGCTTTATTTTATCTAAGAAACAAGCAAAAAAACCAATTTTTAATTTTTTTTTTACTTTTTGAATTAATTTTGGAAGCTTTCCAAGTTCATGTTCTTTTTTCTCCTGTGTTAATTTTAAAGCCTCGTGGCAGCAAACCTCCAGTCAGTATCTTGTTTTGAAACTCCTCACAATTCTGGGCAGTTCATACTGACTCCAAATCAGCCTCCCTTGCACTTTAAGAGGGCTGATGTTGAACTGGAAATGATTAAAAGAGAAAGCACCTTTAAAAAAAAAATAATAAATTGAGTGCTAAATCAAGCAGGTTAAAACAAAGAGATTCTGCTGCGAGGCCGGTCTAACATAAAAACACTGTTATTAAAGTTCCCAAGAAATTACTACACTACAAAAAACCAATAATACTTGTGAATAAAGGAAGAGTTTGGCCCACTGCACAGGTTTGGGCACAAAAGTGCTTGCTAAGCTATCTATTTCACACATGCAACGACAGAAGGTTCGATATTCATTCGATCGATGACTGAAAAGGCACAATGGCAAAATCGGACGGACTTCTTTTCAAATACAGATCTCCGATGTCCCCCTACAGTCTGCAGTCGCACGGCTGGTGGTGTGGCACAGACGGAGCAAGGGTTACATCAAGGCTGTTCTCTGGACCGTGCAAACAGTCTAGACCAATGACCTGCAGCATCGTGCCCTTTGAAGAAGAGGCAAGTTCAGTCACGACGAAGAAAAATCAAGGCGTACCCCTTTTAACAATAGGGAGCAGCTCGTGGCTGCAAAGAGGTAAGCAGGGGTAAGCAAAAAAAGGCATCTGCTTCCATGGTGACAGGCCAAGCATGGGAACCTTGCTTTTGAAGAGGGACAGTTCTCAGGCTCCCTCACAGGCTATGTCATGCATTATAAGCAAAGGCAGGTTGAGCTGAAATCCGCAGAGTTATTTCAGAGTAAAATGATACGCGAGCACATGGCTGTTAGCAAAAAAAAAGTCACATGACTGTTTAGAAGCAGCCTTGCACTGTTTCTGAATCGAGCCTTTCGTTCGGGGCAGTTTCTTCTTCTTTTCTTTTTTCATTGTCCTTGATGTTTTTTCTTCCCCTCCGCTTTCGCAGCAAACTAAGAAAATTGGGAGAAGGTTTATATAAAACAAACATTTGTTTGATACACAAGATTCTGGCTATTCTCCTTCTCTAAACTGAAAAAAGGTCAAGGGTCAATGTTTTTTTCGTGACAGGGCCACAAATCCTTTTGTTAATGTAGCTTTAGCAAATGCCATTTAAAATAAGATTTTGCTTTTCTTTCCAAGTGCATATTATTATTAGTTTGCCAGAGTATGAAAGTAATGAATTTCTGTTTCTACAATAACTTTTTTGTTCCAATATTTTGCCAATAGTTCTTTTTCTTCATTTTTGGGCTCTACAATGCTAATTGTCAAGATTTGCACTTCTAGAAAAGACAACTAAAAATGCACACAAAATCAACACATAATAGTTCTGCTGTCTTCAGGGGAAAAGAGAATTATTGCAGGCATAGGTAGTAAAAATGTGATCAGTGACTATAAGCCTGTGGTGTAACCATTAACCTTTGAGAATTGTTATGTTTGTACTTTGTTTCTTTTTGCTTTGCCATTCCTTTAGCTGCTACGTGCTGCATTTCCTGCTGAAAAATTAAAATGTGCAGTGTATTTGCCTTGGCATAGGTGTGTCTGGTTTCTGAACTGTGTTTATTATTACATCTGTTCTGTGACATTTTAACTGTTTGTGGTTGTTTGTAAATTTTGAGGGCTTGGTATTTTGCTAGAATTTTAGTGTTAAAGAGTTTACTTTAGTAGCTTCTGTTACATACCATATGATGGTCTGTATTATTACAAGCTATAGCATTTTTTTTCTTAATATCAGTATGAGATTAATTTTATTCCAACTATTCTTGTTAAAACTGGGGGAGTGGGGGAACAGTGGAAGAGAAATGTCTGGCAAACTGTGAAACACAGTTTCAAGTTTCAGAAACACTAATAGTTACTCACAACATTTCATCTGTATTTTTTTTCCTGCTCTTTAATAACTATAGGGACCTGTGGTACTTGGTAGAATTTGTATTGCTATCCTATAAATGTAATTAATATTTATGAGTGTATCAAGGGCAATATTTTCTCAGGGTGTATTCTGAACTTTCGTTGATCTTTAGGATGGTTTAACTTCAGAGTGAGGACTGTGTATTTGAAATTAAAGGATGTATGTGAACTAACTGTAAGTTGTCCTCAAATAACAACAGGCTTTTTTTAAAAAAAGTTTTTGGCCTACCCTGAACATTTATGGGCCAAAATTTTCCAAGCAAAAAACCTCAAAAACTGAATACAAAAATATAAACGTGCATAGGGAAATATAAATATGCAATATAAGCAATTAAATATTAACAATAAAAATTAGGGATCTCATTATCTTAAAATCTTAAAGCCCATTATCTTAAAATGGTCACAATCTGGATTAACAGGATTCATTCTGGATAATTTATACCCTGCATATGAATTCAGTTTTCAGCTGGACTTCGACATGAATGCAAGCTGTACCTTTTCTCCAGAATATCTATCAACTAGTCCCATTAGTTTAAGAGAACAATCAATTTGCTGGTCTTTTGTGTAGGCTTTTGGATGTAATAATACATTTTGATATTCCTGCTGAACGACAGAGGCATGTTAATAATGGCAAACATTTTCGCATACTCACTGTGCTTTACAAACTCATACACTGTGTGGAAATGTTATGTCTTCAAGTTTATTTAGTCTATATGAAATTCTCTCAAATTTTATACCTTGCAATGGTAAATTAAAAGATTAAATAATCTGTCATACGTATGGCACAAACAGTGCAAAAGGCAGTGCTGTTGTATTTGGTATTCAAACATTGCTTGAAATTATTCTCATGCTAATGAAACATTCCAGTTTAAATAGTTAACTTTTTTTTTAAAGAAAGAGATTTGCTATTGGATGGAAGATTTTTTTTTAAGTGGAAGGCTTTCTTCTTGTCCATTTTAATGTAATTGATAAGAAAATAATTTCTAGATTCACAGTAGTCTGCACAGTTTACCAAGGGGAGGATCCGTTCTTAATTATTTCATGCTCTTTTCTTGAAATAATTAGTCTTCTCCTTTAAGGAGCTGAGGATAGAGCACTGCAATGAAAGATGTGTAAGACTTGATGTTGAAGGGAAAAGTTGCATCTCCAAGAGCAACGAAAACATGATTGTGAAACCATTAGGTTTTATTTCCATTGGTGTTGTTGTAGGGTGGTTTTTGCCATGTGTTGATGTCTTACCCCAAAGCACACATGGTCCTGTCCCTCCAGTGTTGTTGACACCTTCTGAAAAACCTTTGGGCAGTTGCTTGAGCCATGTGCTGACTTTGCACCTGGTTCATTCAAGCTAAAGTTCAGGCTTGCCAGTCTGAGGCCTTTTACTTCCCATTTCAGCCAGTGGTGACTCAGAGCCAGAGATTTCCCTTTTCCCTTTTGGGCCATTAATTTAAATGGAGGAGTAAATCATCTAAACATCTTATTCCCCTTCTTAAATACCTTAAAGTGCCTCAAGAAGCACTACTGTTTTGTAACTTCCATTGAGCAATTCAGCTTCTCTGAACCAAGGTAGAAAACAAGTAGGAGGGTTTGTTGGTTGGGGTTTTTTTTAATACAGAAAATGCCTCCAGGATGTTGGGAAGTTCTGTGGTTTCCATAGAAAGGATTATCAGACACAATTTCTTTTATAAACAGTGCAATTCATACCTCATTATCTTCAGAACAATTTTTTTTTCTCCGCAAGAGAGGTAGACAAAGATATGTCATGGTTTGCTCTAGGCAGGGTTTGCTGTGTCACCAGTTTATTTTACAGGAGTTTTAGACTGAATTTCTCACTTGAATTAAAAAAAGAAAAAAAGGTGTCATCTCTGTCATAGCGTGCCAAACAAAGAAAAAGAGACCATGATCATCTTGCTCAGTGGAGAGGAGAATTCTGCAGTTTGGGGCCATCTTTAAGCAATTTACACCCTGGTTTTAAGCAATTTTGACATTGTACTTTTTATGATATTGCAACAATGCTGTAAATCATAATTTGTAAATCATAAAATGTCCTGTAAATCATAAGGACAATAGTTTATCATCCTGCACATCTTAATAATCTACTGGATAAAAAAAAGGCAGCAAAAACTAGATGAACCCCCAGGTTTTAGTCTGCTGATACAAAATGAATTACAGTTGTCTGAAATTTAAGTAAAAGGCTCCTTTTAAACCCAATGTCTTTAAAAGTGCTGCCAGTTTAATCCCCACGAAAGATCCTTTGATTTTATTCTCCAGGTAATCCTTTTCTACATTACCTTAATGACACAGAAATTCAAACCTGGCTGTGGACTTGCTAAGAGCAAGGACTTGGAGAAGCCCATGGAGCAAAGAATCATCAAAGCTCAAAACTGTGGTGTTTGAATTTTGGTAGCACATGAAAGCCTCTAGATTTTCCTCTTTAAAATTAAGAGCGCTGATAGATCAGTTAAGTCAGCAAAAGTTATTTGCTTTTGGTACTGTACATGGATTTGCCTTGTTATGAACTTGAGAATGACTGACTGCATCCACTTCGATTTAAGACAGAAAACAAGTTAAGTCTCTCTGTCTCTTGAGTATTCTTCTTGGTCTGTAATCCCCACCACAAAAAGCCTTAGAAAGTCTGATTAAGTCGTTGCCCCTTATTCAAGTCTCCTTCCAAATGCAATGCATATAAATAACAGGTGCAAGAAGAAGTCTCAAATGATCAGAAAGTCACATTTTCTCCCTCAGTGTCATAGTTCTCTGATGTTTTGAAATAGAAGTTAGTCAGGTTCCAGGAGCACCTCAAGTGTGTGGGGTTCTTTTTATGGCTGTCATTTTCTGGTCCTCAGTTATTGGAAGCAGAAGTCTTGTTAATGCTTATATGCTGTCCACAGAAAAGGAATCTTTGACATTACAGAAATAATATTAGCCCAAAATAACCTGATATTTGTTATAGCTTTTTAACAGAGACATGCAAAACAACAGCAATAACAGCTTTGCTTCGTTCTTTTGTAGAATCTGGCTAAGATCGCAATCACAAGTGACCATGATCTCAGGGCAAAAATATTTATTGCAAAGAGCTGGTCCTGCCCAACAGCCGCAGATCACAGAATAGTTTTGGTTGGAGGGGACATGAAAGATCACAAACTTACAGACTATTCTGAGTTGGATGGGACTCACAAGGATCCACCCCCTAAAGTGAGTGGTCCATACAGGGATCAAACTCACAGCATTAACACCATGCTCTGACTAGCTGAGCTCATCTTAGGGTCAAGATGTTCTTGTTCCAACTCCCCTGCCCTAAGGAGGGACACCTTCCACTGGACTGGGTTGCTCAATGTCCCATCTGACCTGGCCTTGGACATTGTCAGGAATGGGGCATCCACAGCTTCTCTGGAAATGCATGCCAGTGTCTCACCACCCTTGGAGGAAAGAATTTCATCTGAGTATCTAACCTATATGTGTTCTCTTTTAGCTTAAATTCATCCCCTCCATCTTATTGCTATAAGCACCCGTAAAAAGTCACTTCCAGCTTTCTCAATCTCCTCAAGAATTGCAGGGTCCCAGTAGGGTTTTCCCCAAGCCTTCTCTCCTCCAGGCCTGACAACTGAACTCTCTCATCTTGTCTTCTCTTCAACTCATAGGAGAGTTGCTCCAGCCCTCTGGTTATTTTTGCGGCCTCCTCTGGCCTCTCTCCAACAAATCCAAGTCTGTGTTGTCCTGGAAGTCCCAGATTTGGACACAAAACTCCAGATGGGGTCTCATCAGAGTGGAGTACAGAGCAAGAGGCATCTGTTGGCCATGCTGCTTTTGATGCAGCCCAGAATATTATTTGATTTCTGATCTACACAAAGATGCTTTATCCTAAAGTAGGAAACAATAGAAAACAAGTAGAAAACAATGAAAAACAAGTAGAACACATGGTTGGTTCTGCCTTTCTACTATCTTCAGAGGATCATCACAACAATTCTTATTTAAAATGCCTTTTTTCTCAGCATTTGCCTCTTACTTTTAATTTTTTATTCATATTTGATTTTTCCCTCCCCTAACTAAAGAATTAATTGTGAAATAAGGAGTTTTCAGGAAGAAAATTTGACTATGTTTTATTATATACCAAAGATAAGCCTTTGGTAGAAATATTGCATCCCGTTTCAGAATCAGGGGTGGAAATCTGCCTTGTATTTGTATATATTGAAGAGCTCTGGAAATTATACATTACTGACAAGAATTACTTGTGAAGAAATCTTGTTTATGCTTGAGAGTAGGGTGCTTTGCAAACTAGAGCAAGCATCCAAAGTTTTATGTGATAGAATACATAGCAGGCTGCAAAACAAGGCCAGTCATTTCAGAAAAGAGAAAGTTTGAAAAGATCAGTGTTATGCTTAATTATGCCACTGTCAATGATGTGTTTATGATATTTTCTGGCCTAAGAAAATAGAATTTTCACACAGAATGTAAAATCTGATGGTTTTTGGTTTATGAGGGGCATGATGGTTGATAGTCTGGCCTTAAAAAGTATCAGAAATTACATTCTGAAAAAAATCTGTCATATTTATGTGAAATGACATCCCTTGAACCTTCTGTGACTGGGATTTTGGGTCTGAATAGCAAATCCATTTCCCTCATGGTCCCTTGGCATCCATCATTTTTGTATGTGTGATGCTAGAGGGGACATCCTGCCCATGCCCTTCAGTATCTCTTTATGGACATTCTGTCCATGAATTTGTCCATGAGCCTGAACTGGAATTTAATCATTTTGGTATTGTAGTTCAAGGAGTGAAGTTGTTCAGTGTTTGCTTTTCTGAAAGTTATTCTGATTTTTGGTTTCTGAGCACCAAGTAGGACAAGTACCCATAAAAACTTCTGCTTCAGTGAACAGCTCCACTTTGAATTGTTTGTACTTGTGTTCAGCAATCTTCCAAACATTCTGTAATTTCACTGACAGTGATTTTCATTAAAATTTCCTTAGTTATCCTCATTTGTAAAGAATTTTGTCTAAGCACTTGAGTCACATGAAAAGTTGTTCAAATGCTTGTATGTAAGGAGGATTGGTGAGATGTGAAGAAAACCTTCATGACTTTGTATTGGTCAAGTGAAACTCCTGAGATATTCAGTCCAGCCTGTTACTTGCTGCAAAACCTCTTTTTCTGTGAAACATATTTATCTGTACTAGCACTTCCTTCACAAAGCAAAAAGAAAGTGATATAATGATTACACTGTTTTCTCTTTTATAACTTATATTGGGATGATTTCAGGCAAATTCTTAAGATTCAACGGTAGCCAATTTTTAAATAATAATCCACTGTGAGATCTTAGAGTAGAGCAACTACTTTGATTTGCCTCTGGAATTGAGGTAAAATATCATTAAATATCAAATCATATTAAATTCCTTCTGATTTTAATCTGTTCTTTGTGCAGAAAAATTCTGTAATCATTCCATTGGAGAAGACAATAGAAATATATATTTGTGCTTGGGTTTTTTGTTTTGTTTTGGGTTTTTTTTTAAAGTTTATCTTTTGCTATTAAACTATTTCAAGCTTTTTGCTCAGCAGGGGTAGTTAATGAGGTTTGGTAGAGATGGCAAAAAGCATCCTGCAAACTTCCCCAAGTCTACATTTTTTCATTTAAGACTGATCAAAATCCAGCATATTTTAAAATACCTGTTCCTCTTTCTCATGTGCTAGTATAGAATATCAGTTGTCAAACTGTAATTCTATCAAACACATAAGCACTTGATTTCTGAGGGAAAATTTTGCTGGCCCCAGTTACTGTGGATTTTAAAAGTGTGCCAGAAGGGCCATTTTCAATATGAGATTCAAAAGTATCATCAGTGAATAATCCAGAGAAAACTTCATAACTGAGAGACTGAGGGGAATGGAAACAGTATGAAGTCTGAAAACTTGGTTATGTACATGGTTATGATTGCTTCTGCTATTATCTGCTATCTCAAGATTTTTTAAAGGAAATTAAAGAGCTGACTATATTAATAAACTACAAAATGAGCTCTTCAGTTGATTCAGTTGAGCTCTCTCCAACACAGGCATTTGTTTAGGCATGGTCAGTGAAGAGTATTTCTAGGGCACAACAGATTTCATCCAGTCAGAATCTCTAAAAATAGATCAGATGAATCATGCTGTGAAGTGTCTCTGATTCTAGAGGACCTGCAGCGACACAGCTCAGGGATGCTGCTTAAAACTAGGTAAGAGCAATTTCATCCAAAATATCTGCAACTCCAGTGATCTGATAAGGCCATGAGCAAGGTTTATGCAATTTAAAGTAGCATCAAGTTGGACCTTTCAGATAATGAAATAAAATTAGTAATGCTTCCATGTGAGGCACCACAGCAACCTCCCCAGGAAAGCTGCCAAGGATTTGGAGTTCCCAGGTGTAGGAAGCATGAACTTAGGTGTAGAAATCATGGAAAGAAATGGGACTAAAGCAAATAGTGGGAAGGGAAAGGTTATTGTGAGCATACTAACAGCTTTATTTCTCTTCAATAAAATAAAGGCCAAGAGAAAACAGTGGGAACAGGACATTTGTGAGTGAAGGAGAGCAATCTAACCTGAGGAACAATGCTGGGACAGAAATAATTTGAAGAAAATCAGACTGGAAGTTGGAATATTTCTGGCCATAAAAGCAGTGGTGTTCTGGAGGAGCCTCGCAATAAAGCAGTCAGGTTTTGTTTTTCCACACACGTCCAAGTGTTTGCAAGGTGGAAAATGATACATTTATGAAAGGAAATGTGAAACACAGTCGTCTGTGATAGCAGGAGCTTGGGCTGGATATGCCACCACTTTGATCCTAGAAGGGCATGTGTAATGCATGACTGCACTTATTGAAGTGACAGTAATTGTGCTGTAGATATGCCTATACTATCAATGTGAATGTTGTGGTGCTTCTTTAAACTTGTAATTAATACTAATTGAGCCCTCAGAAACTGAAGGGTTCCTCATCTAAAAATCCTGTGCTTTCTCTGAGCATAACAACAATTTCCTAACTTAGCCCACTACTTGAGAAACTCCATGTTAATGGAAGGAAGGCACTAAATATGATCTGTTGATTACAAACAGCCCAGAGGATTTCTTACTGTGTAGGCTAAATATCTTTTGCCAGCATAGTGGTTCTGCTACATGTGTTTTCTCTTAGTAATGTATTTATTGTACTAGGCACATGATTGTAGATTAATACTTTCCTTATATATTCTGCTAAACACAACCTTGTGTTTGCTGTGAAGACGAGAAAGAAATATAAGTTTTGTGCATGAATTCATTCTATATGTTTTCTAACAATCCACAAAGACAAAAGAGAATTTTCAGGTACTAAAATTCAGTTTAAGAAATTGAATTAGTTACTTTATAAAAGTAAAAAAAATGTGAATTTATTTGCATGCAAACCTCAGCACACAAGTAAATGTGCATGCAGCAAGAAAGTGCCCCCAGTCTGATGTGCTGAAAGATTATGGGGCCTGCAAGAGAGAAGATGTTGTACCATGTTTGTTGTTTCAGCTGCTGGTATATGACAATTCCCTTAAATTTGTTAATATGTTAAAGTTCATCAAGTCTTGTAGAAAAAAAGATTCCTCCTTTTTGTCTTTGTGTTATATAGTTATGGGACATAACGCTGTGTTTTTCTTTGATACAGGCTTCCTTTTGAAATACCAGTGAAACTCAGCTAGTTTATTGCAGAAGTCCTGTATCCCTGTTCTCATGTGCTGTGTCTCTTCCAGGTGTGCAGCTGCCATTCCACCTCACAGCAGGGCTGTGTGTGCTGCTCCACAAGCTGCAGGTAAGCCCTGAGACCGCTCCCCAAAGTTCCTGTCCCTGTCACCATGACCAGCCCCTGGCACATGAAGCTGGGGGCAGTGCAGCTGCTCTCCATCCCATGATGGCTTTCCCAGGACAGTGAGAGGATGCTCCCTCTGCAATTCAAATGGCACCTGAGGAGCTCAGACATGGTGCTTCTCCTCACAGCATAGGGCTGGTTTTCAAATCAGAATGGGCCATTGGACTGTGTAATGTAAACTCTCAAGATTTTACATTTTGTGCTGTTACTCCCTCACATTTTTTCTTTGAAGTGGGAAATTATTTTAATTTAATCCACTATTATCTTCATAGCAAAAGTGATTTTTTCATGAAATGAAGTATCAAAATTTTTACCTAATTTAAATGTGACCAGCTTCAGCTCTGAGCCATTGTTTTCTGCTGGCACTTACAGGTGGTATTTGTATTCCTATAATGACTGCTACATATTCTTTCAAGTCAGCTAAAATAGATCTGAGATCTCTTAAGACTTTCACTGTAACACATGTTCTCCAATATTCAGTTTTGCATCTCTTCCTTCATCTCTATTTTTCCCATATCCTTTTCAAAATAGACAGAATTCTCTAAAGGTAACTGTAGGATTATTGGAAGAAAAAGCAGTTGTCCATCATTTCTACTTCACCATCCCTTCAAACATCACAGGGTTGTGCTAAGCTTTCTATGCTGGCACTTTATTTTAAATGTTGAATGCCTGTGTTTGCTCTGTCCCCTTCAACCATGACGCATTCAGTTTCTCCTTCCAATCCAAGGTTGGTCTTTGCATTCATGGTTATTCACAAAAGTTTGCATTTTCCACTTCAAATAATTTTGGTTTGGCTCATACTAAACATTACTCAATACTTTTACTTTTCCTCTTCCTTCAGGAAGAGGAAATGATGTAAGAATGACTTATTTTTATGGTGGATTCTGCTCATACTTTCAGCTGATGTAGATATGCAATCTCAGAAGGATATCATGCCATAATGAAAAGTTTATGAACAGGTCTTTTGAAGTAAAATATAACTTGAAAACATCTTCAGTTCAAATGTCACTGATTTGCGATACTGCTTATCCAGTACACATCCATGTAAATGGCATTTGCATTTTGGTATTAAAATTTAAATATTCAGGAATATTGCCAGTGAGTGTGAAAGACAAGTATAACTGGCTGCTTAGTATTTAATTAGTAGAATGTAGTCATATCATTTTTTGCATTATTTTTATGGTCTTTTCTTTCCATTACTGTATTTACTTTTTTTTTTTTTTTTTTTTTTTTTTTTTTTTGCGTATCCAGAGAAATTTTTTCTGTACTTTCTGCTGAAAAAAAACCCAAACAACAAAAACAAAAAAAACATGGGGAGGAAAAAAAAAAGGATCTGAATCCCTGCTTGTAGGATGGTGGAAGCCAGCTGTCCAAACAGACTGCATATTTGGTCATAAATTTATTGGAGAATGAGTGTGTTTTATTAATAAGAATGTGCACTTTTGATATTATCTTTGCAGGCAGATTAGAGCTGAACACAAACCCAGTTAATCAGTCTGAATACTAATATTAGCAGAATAGGAGGGAAGTTCTCTTTTTGTAACATAGGACTTTTTCTTCTGAAAAATTAGAAGTTAAAGAAATAAAAAGGGAATAATGATCTTTTGGTTAGAACAAATGGGTAAGTTGGTCCTAGAGCTGGATATCCTACAGAATAGTCCCCGTCCACCAAATTAAATTATTTTTATGGTGCCTGGAATATGTTGACAAGAGTTTTACTGGTTTTGGCAGTAGAAGAAATTGTCAACTCCCATATTAAAGAGAATTTTGCAGTTGTGTAAAATAGTATGTACTGTCTGCAATATTCTTGGTGTAAATTTTACCCTGAGCTTTTATAAGTCAAGAAATCTGCACACTGAACACTTTTGTCAAAAAATTATGCAAAAGGTATTTATGATTTCCCCTCCTTCTTTGGAGTTCTTTGGTCTTTTTATTCATTAGCATTTATTGTAAAAGTTTGTTTATTATGCATTTGAAAGTTACCCAGATATTTCTGTTTGGGAATTATTCCTGGAACAAGAAAACGATTGGAAATAATATCAGTACTTCTCCAATTTGACAAAATTAGAGCATACTGAAAAAATATGGAATAGTATGTGTTTAAAAGAAATAATCTTGTAGGATATACTGATCAAAGTTGAGTTTAGCTATTAGTAGAACACTTTGCCATTAAATAGGAGGGAACTGGAATAACTCTACTGCACATGTTCAAAAAAAATCAACCTTCCTTCTTAAGGAAAATCCCAAACATAAAGCATGCCATTGTTCGCTGTGCATGTGGTGACCAGTCCGGGTTATATTAAATTGAAGTTACTGCCATCTGGTGGGGAAAAGAGTGTTACGTCCCAACAGTTGGAAGCAATTCTGCCAGGATTACATCCTCTACACCTGTGTGAATGATATGTGTGTGTGTGTGTGTGTGTGTATAAACAGAGATAGATATATCTATATACAATATTAGAATTTGGTTGCTGGTTCTGAAAGAAATTTCAAATATTCAGTAGTACAGACTGACCTGCTGAATTGTAAATTAGTCAAGGGTAGAGAAATGTAGGAAAGAAAATAAGGAAAACTTCATAGGTAGAAAAGATAGATATGACCACACTCCTGGACTGGACTAACATCATATACAAGCCTTGTTCCCAGAATATTTCTTTACAGCTGGAGATCCTACACTTTTTTGCAGTGTTTCATGTGGCACTTCCTATCATCATTTCATAGAATCACAGAATGGCTTGGATTGGAAAGGAACATTAGGATCATTTTGTTCCAACCCCTGGCATGGGCCTCTCACTAAACCAGGTTGTTCAGAGCTCCATCCAACCTGGCCTTGAACACTTCCAGGCCTTGGACAGCCACAACTTCTCTGGGCATCCTGTTCCATCCTCAGAGTAAAGAACTGTTTCCTAATCTCTAATCTAAACCTACTCTCTGTGAGTTTGAAGCTATTACCCCTTGTCCTGTCACTCTAGGCCCTTGTAAAGAGTCTCTCTCCATCTTTGCTGTGGGCTCCCTTCAGGTACTAAAAGGCCACAATTAGGTCACCTCAAAGCCTTCTCTGTTCCAGGATGAACAACCCCAGTTCTCTCAGCCTTTCCTCACAGCAGAGGTGGTCCATCTGACCAATTAACTTGGTGGCCTCCTCTGGACTCTGTTTAGAGATGAACACTAATTATTGCTGCAAAAACATCTGTGCTAATTCTGCTTCCATTCCTTGCTTAGACTTTCTTTTTGGTGCAGTGAGTTTGGTTCCTCCTTGAGTCTTGACATATGCCTGTGTTAGCTATTGCCTGTTTCTTGAAGGATCAGCCCAATAGGGATGGAATTGTATCGATAGAACATCAGGGGAGTCTGTGGGGCATTTTATGTATAGTAAATTAATTAGGATTTCTCAAGCTAAAACTTTTACATAGGATGTAAGGGTCAGTGAAGTGAATGATATGTGAAGGGGTAATAGAAGTGAGATTCAGTTGTGGCAGACAGTATCAGATGTCTATCTGCAGTAATAAATTGCTCAGTAACCATATGGGAACAATAACTGGTGTCCGGAATTTGTTCTTATTTCACCATTTCAGTCTCTTGAAGACTACAGATAAGATTAGATCTGCTTTATGTACAAATATTAAATAGGTTTTGTCCTTGCTGTATGCTGTGTTTTCTTCAGTACAAGTGGTCCCTTGCTCTTAACAAGCAAAATAAATTGCAATTATCTCCATTAGCTTTGTATCAAAAGTGTATTTTTAAACAGCATATTCAGAGTGAAGGAAAGGTTAGGGGGATCATTCCATGGGGTGCATAGTGATGCAGTCAAATCCCAGGGACAGAGTAACATTAGATTCCTCTTTAAAGGGACAACTAAATTTTGCCACCTTATTCTTCCCATCCCTCATAATTCTTCTATATTTTATTTTAAATTATTTTTCACTTGGTTGATCTTTGCTGCCCGTTGCCATTTTTTGTTTCTTTCAGTCTTTTTCCTTTTTCTGCACTCTCTAGGAGCCAGAATCCTGCCCAGATAACATCTGTCAAAAGGAAAACCATTGACCTTGTAATCCTGTCATTCTGCTTTTGAGACTGCATTGTACATGCAGGTGTCTGATTTCTTCATAAGTTTTAGAGGAAGTATTTTTTCATGACTTTGCAATGTAATTGCCTAATGGTTTTTCAAGGACACAGACACTTTTCACATAGCAAGGTTTTACTGGAAGGTCCGACAGTAAGAGGCCTGGGTGGTTGCATGAATATACATTAAGTGCTTGGAACTCAAACCCACATCTTGAACCATCCAGTGCAAAGAGCTCTCTCTGCTCAGTCCAGCTTATGCAAGGCAGAAAAGTGAACAACTTTCAGAAGGAAAATGATCCCTGGTTCTCTCTTCCGGCCTTCAACTCAACATAAAGCTTACTCTGAGCCGTGTGAAAGGAGCACCTAAGTTTATTAGCTCTTTATTAGAAAACTGGCTGATTTGTATATTCACTGGTAAAATGACCTATGGTGAAGCATTCTTAGAAATCCTGGTGACACTGAGATGCAAGCTTCTTTTTGTCTACTGATGTCCTATATCCCCTTTTACCCCCTGCTCTTCACATATTTATTTATAGTCACCAGGGATTAATAAGAAATTTGATAGCTAGATGGTAATTGCACTCTCTACTTGGATAGCTAAAGTTTAAGAGAAGGTTTGGAGGAAAAGATGAAGTAATGAGACACAAATCTAGGAGGCTGTATCTTCTGAACCAAAAATGAGCATTTTCTAGAATGTCTGTTAGGGTTGAATAGAGTTGAAAGTTATATGATATGTTATAAAGTCAGAGTTTGAAATGCATTGAAGTATCTCAAATTTCACTTCTTTAAATCAAAACTGATTATAGAAATATCCTGACTCAATGAGAAGCTGATACAGAAATGGGCGAGTCCAACTCTTTGAGTTCATTATGGAGGAAATAAAAACAGAGCACTAGTGATCACAGCTACCTTTGAAAATCTACGGGAGAGTGGATGCACATTTACAGCAACATTCTGATTGATAGATGTGATATTTGTATTTGATATTTGCATCTCCATTCTTGGAAGTGTTCAGGACATGCCTAGATATGCTGCTGAGAATCCTGCTCTCAGACCTGCTTCAGATGACTCTTGGATCTTCATTAATGACATGGTCAAAGAAATTGAGTGCTCCCACAGCAGGTTTTGCAGATAGCGCCAATCTGAGGGGTGTGGGTGACACACCTGAAGGATGGGATGCCATCCAGAGGGACCTGGACAAGCTCAAAATGTGTCCCATGGGAATCTCATGAGGTTTAACAGACCAAGTCCAAGCTGCTGCACCTGGGTCAGGGCAGCCCCAGCACCAATCCAGGCTGGGGATGAGCAGACCCAGAGCAGCCCTGGGAGAAGGCCCTGGGGGTGCTGTGGGTGAGAGGCTGGCCCTGGCCTGGCCATTGGGAGCCCAGAGCCCCCCGTGTGCTGGGCTCACCCAGAGCCCGTGGGCAGCAGGGCAGGGAGGGGATTCTGCCCCTCTGCCCCCTGTGCTGAGAGCCCACCTGCAGGGCTGCATCCAGCTCTGGGCTCCCAGCACAGCAAGGACAGGGACCTGCTGCAGCCAGCCCAGAGGAGGCACCGAGGGCATCAGAGGGGTGGAACAGCTCTGCTGGGAGGAAAGGCTGAGGGAATTAGGGTTGTTCAGCCTGGAACAGAGAAGGCTTTGGGATGACCTAATTGCAGTTTTCCAGAGCCTGAAGGGAGCCTAAAGGAAAGATGGAGGGAGCTGGGGTGACAGGACAAGTGGGAATGGCTTCAAACTGACAGGGAATAGGTCTAGATGAGATTAGGAAGAAATTCTTTCCTGTGAGTTAAGTGAGGCCCTGGAACACATTTCCTAGAAATATTGTGGGTGCTTCACCACTTGAAGTGTTCAAGGCCAGGTTGGCTTTGTACAGCTTTGTGTACTGGAAGGTATCCCTGCCCAGAACAGGGCTGTTGGAACAAGGTGATCTTTCATGTCCTTTCCAACCCAGGACGTTTTATGATATGACTTCAATATCCCTTCCAAGCTAATTTATTCTCTGATTCCATGTTATAAAATCTAGCCTTCTAAAGACAAGATTTTCCCAAAGAATAAAGGTTTCAGTACGAGATCATACTTTTTAGCTTGAAGGTGATGAGCAGCTGAAGCTACTTTAAAAAAATTATTTAATTTTGAGATAGAAAATCACTGTAATGAATACATTTTATGCAAACTGGAACATTTTCTATTCTTCATAAAGCTTGTCTCCTCAGCCTTTCTAAGGACTGTTTGGGGTGGTGGGAGCCACTTTCCTACAGAAATTCAAGTGCAAGGCACAATTCTTTTCTATAGTTTTGTCTGTGACACAGCCATAGAAGTATGTATATATGTTTGCTAAAATAATAAAAGAGAAGAAACCTTACCAAAGCACCATATTTTATACTTAGTTTGCCCCTCAGGGCAAGATGAAATGAACCAACTGTGACAGACAGTACTTCTAGTTCATAATAGAGGGTACTTTGATAACCTGATGCTAAAGGCAGTAAAATTACTATACCACTAATAGAGCACTAAATAATTTTAATGTTTCTTTTTTGTGTGTTTTTGGAGAAAATTAATTTAAATATTTTAGAGCTTTCAGACAATCAGTGCTTTATTTGAAAATTCTGTGTGCTAGCAGTCTGAGGATCAGTAAAATACAAACAATAGTTTCTGAAACCCTTATATCGTCATCTCTGCTTTAGAGGGAACACCCTCTCTCTGGGGTAGAAAAGTAATTTGGTGTAGGACACAAAGCAATTTTGGCTGCTCTTGAACAGATATCTCAAGTAAAACAAACTTTTCTGTATTTCATGTTGTTCTTATTCCTGTAATATCCAGGGAACTTCAAAACTTAAGTTGTTCAGGTTAGTTGAATTCAAGAAGCACTTTAAATTGACATCTTGTTTTCTACAGAGGGGGTTAGGTTAAGTTCTGGGAAAAATAAGTTTCAATAACGTGTCACCATGATGATATTCCTTTAATACTTAAAGTTTTTTACTTAATTCCTTTAATTACTTTAATTTTACCTGATTTTTAGTCTCATATCTTAATCTAGAATGATCTTTATCCTTCAAGTTAGTATTTTATTTATGTACTGCTTTAAAATTGCTGAGCAGAAGATGTAGATTTGATATCTTTTACGTGGTTTAAGTTTTTATTTTGCATGTCTTTCCCTGCACACAAAATCACAGAATATTCCAAGTTGGGAGGATCCAACAAGGATCACCAAGTCTGACTCTTAAGTGTGTGGTCCATTCCTTTCCTTATTTCCAGAGTATCTAAGGGAGGGAATTGTAGTATCCATTGCATATCTCCACCTGAGAACTGTCATGACCCTAGCAAAAGAAAATAGGGGGAATGCATTTTGAATTTACAGAAATAGGGACTCAGAATAACACCAGTTCATGAGAGGCTTGTTTTGGGTGCCCAAAATAAAGTTACCTTGATAATCTTCTGCCAGTTAAAGTACTGTGTTCTTCTGTCTAAAGGGAAGGTTTGTGGAGGGCTTGAGTAGGAGACAGTATTTGCCAAAAAACCAACTTACAGGAATTAATAATTGCATGTGAAGATTCAAGTAATTTGAAAAATATCTTCAGTAAAGGGATAATAAGACCAAAAAGATGTGCTGAAAAAGTATTTAGATGATGACAACAGTTGTTCCTGGGCACTGAGCAATGCCTGTTTGGATTGTAAATTATAAATTATCCTGGAAAGGCTGTTTTGCAATAAGAATATGAATCAAGACTTAGCATTTGGAATTTCTTGTTTGTCTGTGTGATTGTTTGTTTTTAATACTTATTTTTATAGTAAAATATGTGTATGTATTATATATGAAATATAAATTGTGTTCATGTATCAAATAGCAAAACCTCATATTTTGATGCTTCTTTGAGGTTACCAAGTTGAGCAGCAGTAAATAGCCTATAAATAGGCACATCTGAAAATTAACATTTATTATATTTTAACATTTATTATATGTTATTTCCTTAATATATTGTATGCTTCAATGCATAATTTTTATTCTCATGAATATTGTATTGGCACTCCGACTTGGATTTAAAATCTATATTTTCTCTGTACATGATTACTATTCCAGGATCCTTTGGAATCTCTGGTTTTCATCAGCTTTACTGTAAGGCTTCATTTTGACAATCTTCTTAGAAATGATGGCTGAATATGATATCAAATGAAAGTCTGGAAGAAAACAAGGGTGTTTGTTGGGGTTTTATGGAGCTTTTGAGTCTTCCAAGAAGGTTATATTCCTTACTGGAAAATTTACTATTTTAATTTCTGAATAGTCTTTAAAATTTTGTTATTTAATTCAGCTCAGCATAGTTGTAGTGTCAGTAGAATAATTTTTAAGGGATGACTTCAAGGTGAGCATATTTATACATATATAGGCTCTAACATCAGCACACTATTAAATGTCTACATGTAAATGCCTCATCATTTTTATTGTTCTTTTTTTGCTATATTCAGTGGTATATATGGAGATATTATTGTCTTATTCTAGTGTGATCTATATAATTATTATTAACATGCCATTCCAAGTTTGCAAAGGCAAAATGAAGACTGACTCAGGAAATAGGTCATGGAGACAAATGAAGAACCATTAAAACAGTAGGACATTAGGTGAAAAATTGAAATATTTTAGAACCAAAGTTAGGTGCTTTTCCTCCTTCATTTCATTCACAAGAAGGTCATAGTGCAGAAAATATGAGAATATTTGATTGTTTTTCTGATTTTGCTGAAGAATTTTCATGGAAGACTACTGAATATAGAACTCTGAAAAGATACAGATCTAAATGTAATCAAAATAATAATTCAATGTAGGTGGAAGGTGACACACAGATGGCCATGGGCTAGTATTATAAGCTTTCTGAGCATCCAGTTAGCACAGCTGTTCTCTCAATTTTTATAGTTATGGTAAATAAGAATGTTAAAAACCAATTGCTGAGAGAATCTGTGGTGGGAGGCTGAGAAAGTGATAGCAGGACAAAACACAGGTAAAGGTGCTTTTAGAGCTGTAACTCCCTAGGATGATGGGAAGCATGTGAAGTAATAGAGAAAAGCTCAGATGGGTCTGAGCATAAATGTTTGTTCAAGCCAGAAAAGGATGACATGACATAATTGACACATATGGAACCTTTGGTTGAGGATTTGGATGGGAAAGGCCATACCTACAACTGATGAGTATCCTACCTATAAAAACATAGAGGGAAATTCATTAGTCCTATCAGTGAAGGCCAGCTGTTGAAGGCTTTAGAAAAACTGAAGAGAATTTTATTGAAGGGACTTCTGTGAGACCAAGTTTTAAATTTTTTGTTTTAGTGATGCACAGCTTGAGTCGATGGCCAGATGTTCATAGAGAGAGAACTGAAAAGTTGTGCATTTAATTTGGGTAGAGGAATGCTTCTTCTAAAAGATTAAATATAATGGGGGATGGCATGAGAGTGTGAATTGAAAGCTGGCTGTATACTTTACAGACTTGAAGCATTGCATATGTTTGCTTTTTCATGGATGTGAGTGACATCTAGTTCATTTTTTGATTGATCTTGGAAACCAGGTGGAATTTGAGAGACATCTAATAAAAAATTAGTTCATCAATACTTGTTTCATAAGATCAGAAATATTTACACAGACTAAAAAAATCCCCTTCTTGATGTTAGGAAGACTAGACAGGAGTTTTATATAGGAAAGCTGTTTCCTTGAAGAGTAAAAAATAAGTTCCAAATAATGATTAATGAGAAAACATGTGAGAAAGTTTGGTTATAAACCTTGTGGCATTGACTTTACAATCATTTTCATTCTGAGCTGTTGGGAAATGGCACAGACAGTGGGATGTGGATCAGGACCTGGTGGCACGTTGAAGAAAAGTCAGAGCAGATAAGCAGCCATCTGATTTACCAGCAATTTTGTGTTTTCATGTAGGTAGCCAGGGCTGGCCAGAATGGGGGAAAATGCCTGGTGCTGACATTTATTCATCCTTTCAAATGGAGTACAGAAGATTGCTGGGTTTGGGATTTTGGTTGTTTTGTTGTTTTATTTTTTTCCAGAAGATGTTAGTGTAAATGTTAGAGAAGGGTTGCTTGTCTATTTTCAGCAAAGCTAATTTTCCAGATCTGAGCTCTGTTGGCTTCAGTTATTGGAAGTGAATACCAGATAACCACAAAAAGCACAAGAATTCAGCGTTTTATGAGAAATCAGTTCAAATTCATTTAGCTGCATTTGGTTTCATTTAACTATATTTGAAAACTTTAAAGCTGAGGCTAATAGACCAGTACTAAACTTTGAGTCTTGTTCATTTATATTAAACATACATAAACTATATATAAACAATTGGGTTCACCTCCCTTCTCTCCTCTCCATCCAATATGGCAAAATATCCAATCCTGGCAAGAATGAGAAAATTACTTTGTTTCTTGTTATTGCTTGGCTATTCAAATTCACTCTCAGCATCCAAGAAGTTATTCCACTGTGGCAAAGCAAAAACAGTCTCAGCTGCTTCATTGATGTTTTTGTGTTCCTTGCAGTTAAGCAGATTTTCAGTACAGCTCCAAAGGAATAACCGGTTTTAAGTTCTGTATTCCTGTGTGATTGTTCAGGAGGTAGTTGAAGGTAGATAAGGCTAAGAACTGCTTTTATAGCCTCTGTTTTAGTTTACAGAGGTTTGTTGAAAGCAGTGGGCAGTACCAGTACTCTGTAATATTTGGGATGTTTGCTCTCTAAGGCAAGTAGTATAGAGAGCATGCTAAAGAGAAAATACAAACTGTGAAAAGTCAATATAAGGTATCAAATGCATGTAAAACATTTTTTAATTTATTGCATGGCTGTGCTGAGCTGTGATTTACATTTGAGTGGGGTCACTGGCATGCTAGAGACCTTGGCATTAATTTCTGCAGGACTCAGCCAGCTGCAGTCCCCTCCAGTAAGAAAAAGGAAAGGACTCGGTGGTTCTGCTTGTGGGCATTGAGGACATAAATGCAGAGACTGACTGAGTGGCAGATGTATTCTGGATCTCTGCATTTTATGAATATTGAATTGTTCCAATTTTAGTTGTCATCTGTTCCCTATCCTTTGTCTCCTCAGTGTTTTCATAGATGACAAACATTGTCCAGAGGGACTTTGGAAACATATCTCAGCTTTGAACTTGGTGTTGAGTACAAGATGGTCATCTGAAGCTGTGTGTGTTAAAGCTTTGAGGATGGAGTGTTTAAAAAGGATAGGTATGAACAGTGCTGAAGAGGCAGAACTGAAATAGAAAATAGGATACTTCACTCAAGCGTGGTGAAAACTTGAAACAGCAATAATGACAATCATAGAGGAAGCTGCTGTTTAAAATGAACAGCATCAGCCTGGATAACTGCATGAGACATGGAGCAAAGAGTCTCTTTTCTTTTCTAGGGGAAAAAGATAGAATGGCAGAAATTAATCTTCTGAGGGAAACAAGTGAAAGAGACCATTGACTGATGATACAAATGTTTTTAAAGCCTTCTCAGAGTGCCCTGGAAATTTACTGTGTGCTTTCTCTTCCAGACTTTCAATGAAGGCTGGGGGTTGCCTATTTTACATTAATTAAGTTATTTATGAATTTTTTGCAACTTTATTTATATTAACTTATAGGACAGGATTACCAGAGCTATTTTATTGACTTACAGAAAAGGCAGAGAAAGAAACAAAGAAAGACACCAAAGCTGAGCTGAGATCTTCAAAGTACCCAAACTCCATCAGGAAAGTTTTTGGTACCTTGATGGTCTGTGGATCTGTGGAGTGTGGGGTTCAATCTACATCTGCCATCTCAAGGCTGGTGCCATAACCAGTAAGACCTCTTTTTGAGTTTTTGTTGTGTTGATTTTATTCTTCCTATAAAATTAGTTTCAAGGTGTTGTAGCTGGTGTGCCATAATAGTTGCCATTTAAATTGCTATTTTTTTCAAGATGGATTTCACTAGAATATATGTAGTAGAAATTTTTGCCAAAATAATTAATTCAAGATTATGTACAAACATAAATAGAGAAAAAATTCTAAATGGAGAGAATCTGTTTTCCAAAACAGATTCTGATGTTTTTTCATCTTCTTTGCAGTTTCTACCTGAAATTATTATTTTCTTACAAGACCGTAATATTATTCATGATGAAACAGGTGGAACTGCCTCAATTTTATTAAAAATTGTATAATGGCAGCTTTCTTATCATTTGGGGGAATAAATACCAACTTTGCCACAACTTTATTTTCTGTACACAGCACATTGTTAGACCCTGAATACCTGAACAACCAAATCCACTTTAAATTCAGATAGACCTCTTTACAATAACAATGCCTTAATGTTTTAGGTTTCCTAGGGCAATTTTTCCTGAAGTGTGATCATTATGAAAAATAGTGATAATTACAAAATTTGTTATTTTTGGAGCACTAGTTTGTTGTACACAATGGTGATTAAAATAAAGCTGTAGTATAGCTGAATTATTAGGATAAGTGGCCTATCATACTTAATGGCTATTTACTGGCATTTTTTAAGAGGTTTAACCACCTGAAAAAAGAATGGTAGAATTCTAGTTTCCTTTGTTCATAAAGTTTGTTTCCTAGAGCAAATTACTGCAGTTGTACAAATGATGTGCTGCATCCCAATTAGTCTGTCTTTAATGAGGAGAAAAAGAAGGATTGAGGCCATGTGGTGAGGCTTGCTGTTGCAGGAAGCACTATTAACTTCTGAAACCTTTATCTAACACTTTTATTTTCATTCTCCAGCCTAAAACCTTCATAGCCATCTCTGCTCTGTGGTGTTTCAAGCCTTCATGCAAACATTAAAGTGCAGAACCAGAACCAGAACCAGGTGCAATTACATCAAATGCATGCTTTTAATGCAAATGTACATTTCTGAAGCCATTCAGCACACTGTGTTATGTTCATTCTTTGCCATAGAGTAACTCTAATAGAATAACATATTATATAAAATGTTATGTCTGTATTCCTGCACTGCACTGTTTTACTTTCAGATGTGTGCACTTGGCTTGTGCAGCGTAAGAAAATGTCTTCTCAAGACAAATATGCCCCTGCTTGCCTTTTGAAAAATACTCATGGAAGGCCTGAAAAGGTACAGAGAACATTTTCCCAGCACAAACACAATTCTTGTTATGTAATCTATTTGGCTTCAAAAATCCAGCAAGCTGTTTGGTTCTATACTGGGATTTTGAACCTGCCAACTCTGACAGCTCCACATAATCATGTAGCTGTTGTTTGGTGGTGTCACAGCAAAGCTCTCTGCTTAGTTTGCTTTAACCTTGTCCTCCAGACAAGATTCAAAAAATGCTTCAAAGGTATATCTGTCAGCAATTAATGTGAAAGTCATATCATCTGTGCTCCCATAGAACAAGTTGCATATGGTTTTTGTTATAAGTGAAAAGTAGGTAAGATTTTGAGATTATAAATATAGAGAACAAAAGCAGAGGAGAATTTCAGGCTCTTTTATGTTGACATTTGTGAGGTTTTGGTTTGTCAATATAGCATAAAAATACTACTAAAGTATATAAAGTACTATAAAAATTAACAGTTATTTGTTAGTGAACTCATATATTTTTATGACAATTACTCTAAATGCTTTTTTGTTCTTAATCATGCACGTTCCATCATTTCATAGAAAGGGCTTGGGTGGCTGAAGGAGGAACTTTTTTATGTTTTACAAAATTTCTTTTTTTACTTTTATATTTAGAAGGTGCTGTAAACAGAATTTGTGTTATACACAATCATAATATTTTAGGCACCCTGCTATGTATTTCAAATAAATATTTCCTTATTAAATGTATTTTCCAACATCCCAAAGTGTGATTTTCTTTCAGCTCTTTTAAAAGAAATAAACATGCTAATCCTAAATTAATATTGTTTTAAATTTTCACATTTTGTAATTACCATAATATTCTCCATAATGTTATTTCTTCTAGATTATTTTAACTTTTGGTCAATGTCCTCATCAGCACTATTAAATATCTCAGGAGACCAAGTCCTTAGACCTACTTTACAATAAACACAGGGAAAAGTCCTTATCAGCCAAAAGTTGTTTTTTGTTTGGTTTATTCCTTTTTATTTTTTCCAGTTTTAAACTGACCAGACTCTTCCTACATGGGTGTGGTTCTAAATCCCTTCCAAATTAAACACAGAGATATAAAACCAGTGTGCAAACAATAGCAATAAAAGTACCTCTTATATTCATTCCTTCTTGCGTTTCTCCACGAGGATCCTCAAGCGTGGCCTTCAAATATTCCAGAAGAGAGAATATGCATATCCTGCTTTCTCGTGTGACCTGTATTGATCAACTTGATTACAAGTTTTAATTGTAATCATTTAAGAGTAGAACACTGATTCCTATTCTTCCTTGAAGTTTTTGTCTTTGGAGGGAGGTTGATTAGAAATATATTTTACCCCATCAATTTCTTTCTTTAATTCTGAGAGAAAAAATGTGAATTGTGATTCAACCTGCTTTTAGAACTTTTGATCTCTAGACATATGTGGTTATGTAGCTTTTTCTCATGTTTCAAACTGGTCCTTTAAACCCCTTCCTCACCCATCCAGAGACTATGTTGCCTATCTTATAATTATGTTATTAAATAAAAATAATTTTCTCATAGTAATGATAGGAATGAAACTAAGACCTATTCCAAACCCTATGGAGCTGAACACATCATATAACTTTTTATGTACAAGTATCATCCATGAAATTTTTAATTAACTTCAGGAGTATTCATTTAATCTAGCTGTGAGTTCTCACTGCAGCTATCATCAAAGACATGAAATTAGTTGCAGTATTTCTACATGTGTATATTTGTCTGTAGGCATAAATGCATGTCAACTGAAGGGTTCTGAGGCTTGAATTACAGTTTTGGGAGATTTTTCCTCCTCAAATGAGCTATGATCACATCCTGTAATATTGAAGAAAAGCAGTGAAAAACAGAAGCCTTAGAAAATGTTGCTAAACAGGTAAGAGAACAGGCAAAGTTTACTTCCCTACCATAGCCACAATGATTTCCCAGGCTGGTATATAAGTAGCATTTTGGAAGGCTGTTGGAGAGTTGCCACTAGTTAAGAATAAAATCATTCAAGATGTGGAATAATCACAAATATTATGCTAAACCTTTCAAATTATCTAGGCATGGTATGCTGGAAGGAGGAGGTGACTGTGCATTATAATATTGCAACTTTTTAACAGAAAGCGCCTGGAGCTGACGAACCAGATTGGTGGTTTTTAATGAAAGAGAATACAGTTAATCTGTGTATACTTTCATTGACAGGGTTCTGCACTTAGGAGTACAGCACAGATGGTATAAGCAATGAATACTTATGTCTGACTGTAATTGATCCTATCAACAATGACATACCTTTAACTGGGTTGTATCACTTTACGTCACATATGGTTAATTAAGTAAGAAGGGCCCAAATACACTAAGTAGATTTTTATGTTTATACTTAGGAAAACAGTCTAGACAGGTGTTAATGTAAATGAAGTTAGTACTTGTCAAAGGTGAAATTCTCCATATGTAGCCCTGCTTCAGTCTCCAAATAAATATAATTTGTCTATGTCTACATTAGCAAGTAGTGAGTAGCAATAGGACCTGATCTGCAGAGTGAAACAGTTGGTGCTGAGGATCCTGCTTTCCCCACTGTAGGGATCAGTGGGAGAATGGAGGTTCCTTCAGTCTGTTCTGATCCCACTGGCTTGAGGTCATGGCTGGGTGCAGTCTTGGAGGGGGTCATTTGGCTTAGGTTGATTCCCTGTATTTAGTACCTTTTGTGTAGCTACATTATTTCATCTGTAAAGCAAAGCTTGCCCTTGATTTCCAACATCCTTCAACCTCAATGAGAAGAGCTTTGCTTCCTGAATTGCTGTCACAGACATGAATTGTTTTTTGCTATGTGTAGATGCCTGCCCCATGATGGTGCAGCACAAAGTCATGTAGTAAGGTTTGTTAAATTATTTTTTTACATGTGCTGCATATATTTGGATTGGCCCATAGTTGGGTAGTCTGTCTCTTGTAGCAATGCTGTTGGAAAAATGTTCTAAATTTTTTCCTTTTATGGTCTGTGTTTTCCTGCCAAGAACACCTTCCCTTTGCTTTGTCCAATATGGAAAATGATAAGACAAAATAGAACTGATATGTTCCAATTTTAGTCCTGGAGGTCTCCATAGGTACGAATTCTTTATAGCAAAACTCTCAACTCTCTGTATTCACCTTATCTCTGCTTTACATTTCAGAGGTTTTGCATTAGTTTTACCTGCAGGTCACTGAATGTGTAGTTCAGCTCACACATCAGAATCCACTGGCCACAACTGGGTGTCCCAGGAGAAAAATCTCAACCATTATCTGAGATGCACCTACAGTAAATGCTCTTGGCATTTAAATAACTGTTAAACTACATAATCTTACTGGCTGATTGTTCTTTCAAAACAATTATTCCTACAAAGATTCTTTTCTTTATTTAAAATTTAAAAATGGACAAATTAAACATTTTCAGGCCATACACATACTGTTCTAGAAAGAATAATGTTTCATGCCAGCCACTCCTTCTTTTTAATATCATGGTGGGTTTTTGTTTCTTCTGCCAGACGCACTCTTTACTTTTTTCCTGCAGGTTCCCCTTCCTTTCAGAGCAAATTCCTGTTTCTGTCTGTCTTTATCCCTAGCCCAATTATATGTTCTGAAAGAGATCTCTCCTTCACCTCATGTGATTTTTACCAGCTTTTCCCACTTGAAAACATTGCAGCTGCTTGAAAACCTGAATCTGTCACTCCTGAAACACATACTTTGTGGATGTCATGCCTAAACTTTCCCATCCATCCCAGGTGGCTATGTGATTTCCACATTTTGATTAGCATCATCAGTTTTGGAAGCAGAAACGTTGATGTCATTATTAAACTGACATTTACTTAACTGTGATAACCATTAGCCTATTGCCAACTTTTGACTGATCCAGTGTTTCTTTGAACATTGTCAATGTTATAAATTAATATGAGAAAGTTGTGCTAAAAGTTATTTTACTAACACCTGAGGTTTAGCAGTCTGCTTATTTATAAAGTGGGAACATACATAGCTGCTTTGATTAGGACTGCATTCAGTTTTTAAATATATAATATCAAAAACATTATGAAATAAGACACACAAGATTAATGTGGAACATGGAATCTGGTATATACTAGAGAACATTAGTTACTAAATAAAAAGTCAAACTCCCTCCACCATTTAAGAAACTGAGATTAAGTAATCATGATACTTAGTCTTGTCATAGAAAGGTTTTTTTCCCAAGAGAATACGATTTAATATGTTTAAAAAAACTTGGTTGTCTATTTCTTTTTAGCTTAAAGACTAGCTTAAACATTGATGCAGGATTTAGAAATAGGGAAGTAAGCCCTAAAAAGGGAATAGGCTCCTAAAGGCACATTTTTATTTCTTCTTATTGTTGACTGTTTTAGATTTAGCTCTTTTAATTCTATTTATGTTTTTATGCTTAAAATTAAAACAAAAGCTCTATTTTTCTTCTTCTCTGTAAAAATAGCTGGCATTTTGTCAAAGCCTGTTGTAGTGCTGCTTGTACATAGTGAAAGAATAGCAAGTATAGCAAACTAAAAAAATGGACTGAAAGAAATTAATTCCAGATTTAATGGGATGTTTTGATATTCAGTCTGGAAAAGAAAATTTTTTAGGGTGACCTAATTGTGGACTTCCAGTACCTGCAGGGAACACACAAGAAAAATGGAGAGAGACTATTTACAGGCACATGGAGTGACAGGACGAGGGGAAATGGCTCCAAACTGAAAGAGTTCTATGACATTGTTATTTTTTCAGATATTTTTCAGACAGCTTCTAATAATTTCCTAATCGGACTGCTTGTACTGTAAAATATGTGCTAAAGTGTCTTGATAAATCAATTTAAATTGAAAGGTTTGGGAAGCCTCTTAGTAGTGCCTGAGCTCTAAGTGTTTCAGAACAACAAGAAGAAGTCCTATGCTCTGTAAAACACTTCTCTATGGTGTGTTACTGTGGGGTGAATCCTTCTGTGCCTTGTTCCCATTGAAGCAGTGTCTCCACTGTCAGCTTCCAAATAACTTTAGGAATAATGTCAACCAGAACTCTTAGCACAGTGTAACACTATTTCGAAAGGAAAGGTTCATGTAGGCTCCTAAGAGGCTGGCAATAGGGCAGGAGGAGAAAATTATTCTGGAATAATTTTTCTTCCATGGAAATTACTTTTTTTTCTCTACTTAAAGATGACCACTTAATTGACAAATTCTTGTGAACGATGATCTCTGATACAAAAAGTAGGTTTATAGATAGAGCAACAGATGTGGGACAAATTTCATATTTATATTATGAGATCATTCGATAATCTTCAAAATATAAAATATTTTGTTGCTCATGAGTAGCAAAATCACTCTCCATTTTTATGTTATCAGATGACACAAAGAAACTATGAGAATGCTGTCAAATCTGAAATCAAGCATTATCAGCCATGCTGCAGGATTTTCTTTGCAGTGTTCATGAAGATGCAAACGGGGCAATTCAATGCAAAAGTACAGTCAGGAATAAGAGCAGCAGCTTCTGAGTTGAAAGATAAGTCTGTGGAGGTCATTAACAAGTACAAGAAAAAAAAAAGTGTATTTGTCTATTAAGCATTTACTATGATTAATTTGGTGCAATATGATGCTTGTGTTCCTTGGACTCAACTGAGAAAGAATGGAAATCTGGGAATTACATCTATTTTAGAAAAAAATGAAGGATCAAGTAGTCTGGCTAACCTTAAATGCTATTCCATGTATCTGTTAAAGATATTGTTGATCTGATACTTACGAGTCGTGAATTTTGCTTTGTCATATTTTCTTGTTTTGTCCATTCTGTTCCAGTAAAAATAGAAATCCTTTCCCAGTATGGTGTGTGTGTGTGTGTTGATAAGTAAATAACCAAAAGCAAAATGAGGGAGGTTTTTATATATTCTCATTAAGTTGCATGTACTGTTTGCTTTCATATATCTTTGTATGAAAACATCTTCCACCTAATTATTAAGGGATTCACACTGTTTGAAGGGAGAAGATTCTTTAAACAACCAAAAAAGAAAATAAGGAAGTAAATAGAAGCAATGTTAAGAAGAAATATCTATAGGGCATTTAGCGTTTGTAGTTATTGCTCATCAGTTCTCTCTAGAAAGGAAACTGATTGCATGTAGAAATCTAAACTATTTGGTTAATTATGAAATATTAACTGCTTAGAAGGCCAAGGGAAGTGCAATATATAGCTTCAAAAATAAGCAATGTTTGTAAACATTTTATCTGTATTCTACAAAAAAAAATTGTAAGGTCATTTTATTGTCAATTTAAATGAAAAAAAACCAAGCAAACAAAAAAAACCCCAGAAAACCAAAACCAAAAAAATCTCCAAAATTTGCCCATAAAATACTGGATAGTAGTAACTGGTAAAAACAAGAATTTGAGCATGAAATTTCATCATTTTTTAGAAAGAATTTTTTTTAATATTGCCACCAACATCTGCAGGCTTCTTCACCATTCCAGCTTCTGTGCACCTTGAACCTTGCTTACATTTGCATAATCTCATAGTCATCATTGAACTGTCATTTATTGTGAAGTTTGGCAATAATTTGTGCTATTAATTCCATAGTGGTCAGTTTTAAAGCTTTGTGTTTTGCAAGGAATAGACTTAAATTTAATGAGTAAACTGAAAAGCCAAGGAAAGGAAACTTTTTTTCTCATTTTCACCACTAAAATTTTGAAATCACTTGGTTTTATTGGTCTTGATTGTATTCTGTGACTTAGTGATCACCATCAGCACTGGAGCCTGCTTAACTATGTTCTACAGAGTAATATTCCAGGTTCCTAATTTCCAGGGCAGTTTTCTGTGTGTCTACCACCATGCTGAAAGAGTAAATCTGATCAGTAATAGACTATCACACCACGTTTATAAGATTTAGTCAGGAATACATCATTCCTGACAATGCCCCTTCTATATATTTTCCAAGTGGCAAAGTAAAACTTTTGGCCCATAGCAACAAAAAAGGAGTTCTATGAAAATGAATACTGAGGTGGATGGTCCTTAATAAATGAGCAAACCCCTCTGTTGTCTCTCTAGTTTAAGGAGGAGCAGGTTTGTGGACTCTTCCATTTAAAAAATTGTTAATAAATCATATATAGTTGACTTAATCACCAAAGTTGCAGCCTCAGGACTTTCTTTTATGTATGAAGAGAAGTAATTTCAGCTATTATGTTCATATTTCAGTCATATGTTATTCATGTTCTTTAAGTTTACCTGGAATAACATTTTTCAGACTACAGTAATCTTTTGTCCTCTTTTTAATATGAAAATAAAGACTAATAGAATGCAGTACTCAATACAGGAAGGAACGTAGTAATTCTGCATTTGGAAATTGAATTTACAGCTGCTACTTTTTGTCCTACTTCTTCCCTTCCTCTGTATTCACTCTCCTAGTCCCCGTTATGGTAAACTGTTTGTTGTTAGGTATAAAATAAAACAGTGTTTATAGCTTAAATATAAATTTAAGTGAAATAAAACATCAAGAAAAATTTAGAAAGTCACATTTGAATGCATTAAGGTTCACATAAAAGTTATAAAATGTCTTTTCAAGATACTAATGGAAGAATGGTTCCAGAGGAGTTTGTTATTTTTATGTTGTTGTCATCATGTGTTCAATTCTGTTTGATAGAACTATCAGAGAAATAATTTCTTGATTTTTTTTTACTGTTAATTCATTTCATGCAGAATGGTTTTGGTGGAGGTAGGGCAGGAAATATTTTTAATTTATTTTTTCAAAGATTTCTGGAAATCCCTAGGACATTTATCTAATTTTAGAACTCAGGTACAATTTAACTGTTGAGACTATTCTGTATTAATGTTGTGACTCACAAAAGTAATGAGAAATGTAAAATTAGTTTTAGATCAAAAACATTGCTTCTTTTTATTGTTCTGCACTTGATGGACTTTCTCTTTCAGCTTCTATTTTAAATCATATTTGCAGAGGTTTAAGAACTTGACTGAAAATTTTTCTTTGGGTGAAAAACATACCCAGCTCTAGTGCTTGAAATGTAGTTACCCAAATTTTGAAAAAACTTGTGGGTATGAATTCTGTACTATCTCAGGATATTCTTTAGTGTTTCTATAACTCAAAAATCTATTTATGAATTTGGTTTTTTTGTTGCTAGTATCTCTCAGTATATTGAATAACCACTAATGGCAATAGAAATTCCAGTGATAAATCAAGAGAATGACAGTATTTAGACTTAACCAGTTGCCAAACTCTTCAAAGACTGGAATAAGAGAGTTGTCTTTTCCTCACTAGATACATGTTTAGTACTGAAAACAAATATTTTCTAGCAAACCAAGGGTAGAATATCTTCCTCACAGAGCTGTTTTTGCAGTTGCATTATTGCAATATATTACTGACCTATGCTTGCAATATGCTGAGCCATCATTACCTGATCTGTTTTTCAAACCAGTGAAAAATGCCTGAAGATGGGTGTGATCACATTTGGACATCCTGGGAGGTAAAGGCAGACCCTAACAGGTTCACTTTCAGCACAGGGATCTAGTCCTTCCCATTGCCCAGGTAGAACAGTCTAGGGCTGCTCTCTAGGCTGAAGTGCAAACTGATGAATAAGTCAGGAGAGGAAGGGAAACCTTTCAACTCGGCCTACATCCTTCCATGAGCTGCTTTCCCTCTTCTATCAAGCTTATTTGGCTGTGTCTGTTGACCAAAGAATGTGGATAATCTTGATGACAGAAAATGTAAAGCACTCTTACAGTTATATGCTGCAAAATTAATACTGTGCTGGTAACAGTAATGTCATATGTTTTTATTACATCTTATTTATTAAATTTTAAAAACACCCATGAACTCTTTCGTAGTAAATCCTCACGGAATTCTTTTAGTTTGCCTCTTCCCAAAGAAATTAACCTTGCATTATATTAGAATGAATATCATGCTAGAATGAATATCAAAGTCATAACAGGTACTAAATTTTTAAATACTAGATATTAAAGAGAGATTTTAAAGGCATAATCTTAATGGCAGCATTTCTGAAGTTTAAAATTCATTACTCTTATGGGTTTACTTATTGATTTAGTTGCTGACCTTAAAAATACGGTTAAAAAGAGTTCAGTTGGGAGGGTGATATGGTATTGGGAGGATATTACCTGAAGTAATCAAAGTATCATTTGGGTTGGCTTCTTACTGCTGTTGAAGGGGTTTCTTTAAAGTTTTAACTTCACAGGCAAATCTTTTTATACATGACGTTGCCATCAAGTGGCTATTGAGTAGAACCTCTGTGTTACCCATCTCAAATTTAAATGTATTTCATCTTTTTAATTAACAGCTTGGTTTGAAGGAAGGGAGTATTCTATACTTACTAATTTAAAGGAAAAAAATATATTTTTACTACTCTGGACAAGAGCTGTAGAGGTAGGTGCTCAAAAATGCTTTGAAAGAATTGAATTTCAGTGACATCAAATTTTGTTGACATTGATTTTTACATCAGCTTCAGCTGACATTAGGAATCCCTCTGGTCACCTTGTGAACTATTCTGAGTGGCCTTTTGAATCTTCAGGCACCTTAATATACAGTTAAATCTTCTTTTTTAGGGTCTCATTTTAATCCATTCCATCAAAACTCCAAAATATAGATGTTATCTATAGACTTGGTTGAGGTCTTCAAGGTGCTAGATCTAAAAGGCCAGAATTACCACAGATGCTAAACATCAAGAAATTTACCTTTGAATCAAGAAGCTGATGTATTAATAAAACCATCTCTTTATAACAATCCAAAATTAGAATCTAATAATGTAGATAAAAGCTTTTGCTTTTCATATTTTGGGGAGGTAAAGGCAGCAACCCATCCCCAGATGACCATTGGCAGTTCATTAGAACCCAAATATTGGCATTCACCTTCTACCCCCAGTTCACTTCCAGTGGCAT
Organism: Ammospiza caudacuta; assembly: GCF_027887145.1. Taxonomy (NCBI): domain Eukaryota; kingdom Metazoa; phylum Chordata; class Aves; order Passeriformes; family Passerellidae; genus Ammospiza; species Ammospiza caudacuta. The sequence goes on from NC_080594.1 coordinate 11,718,426, forward strand.
GGGGATGTTGACCAATTTAAGGCGAGTCATGATAAACATCCCGATTCTCCTGAAGATCATTTGCCTTCTTTCAACCTCTAGAAATAATAATAGAAAAAAAAAATCATTCAGATTTGCATTTGTATTTACTGTGTTTGAATTAAAGCTGTAAACAGTTCTGATTCACTAATAACTGATGAAAGTGTCTCATTATTGAGCTACAAAACCTCCAACAAATTAATGGAAATTGCAAATCACCTTGAAAATTGCAGGCTCTTTAGTCCTATATTGAGTGCTGAGAAAACTGCATAAATAGCTTTGTTGCTTAACTGTTTCTTTTGAAAAAATAGTTTTCTTATTACATTTTTAAAAAACTGTGGCTTAGTAATTAAGACATGGCTAAGCAACATCTTTTTTCCCTTGTTGTTGTGTTTTGTTTTCTGTAGATGAACATTTAACATTATATTATTGTTCAATATTACTATGTTTGGTTCCTTCTTTTTCATATAACATTTAGAACCATGGATTCTCTGCCTCTGATGCCGAGTAAATATTTTGGCCAATTTTCTCTCATGCCCCAAATTAAAGTAGAGGATTTTGCATGTTCTAATTATTTTCTGTACATAATGAATTTTTAAATATATAGACCCATGATATTTTCCTACAAAATTAAATCTTAAATAGAAGAAAACATTTCATGAAAAGAAAAAAATGTCATGCCGTGTATTTCTTTGTTCACTCTTTGTTTGATTTTTATTCTTTCTGCCTAACTCCAAATCTAAAATTAGTACATGTTCCTTGTTAAGACAAAATAATATATGGAAGGTGATCTCCAGCTGGTATAAAATTTGGCATCTTCATAGTCATGGAAATGTACTTCAACAGAATATCAGTTGGATTTCTCTAAAAGATAGAATGATTTCTGCAGAGTTCTAGATTCTCTTATACCCCATCCCCCCTGCCACTCACCCCCTCCAGTTCCACATTGCAGCTGCATCCCTGAAATAAACCTATTTGACTCAAAAGAACATATTTCAGTTTAACATAGATTCAGGATAAAAAATGAGCAGTTTTTAATTTTGTCCATTTTGCCAATACATGAGTCATCATTAATCTTGTGATGAGTAATTTGTCATAGTTTTTTTACAAACAATAGAGATTTTTTACACATTTATAAGGCACAAGAGACAATCTTTTTGTATGCAAAGCTTTATATAACATTTTTACTAGTGTAGTGTAAGTATGGAGTATGGGCACTTTAAGACACATTTTTAACTACATTTGAAGTCACTTGACTTGCTGGAATAGTAAAAGCATTGTGGGCTGAAGCACCATCTAGTTATTGCTAAGAGAAATTCCAAAATTTAGCAAAACCTTTGAACCTCCAAGAACACAACTGCTGCTGTTAGTTGGCAGGTGCCTTTTACTAGGAAAGCTTTTCTGTCACTTTCCAAATTGGTTCATTCCTAGGGCTGAATGACCCGTGAGATGTCCATCATTAGCTCTGTCCAACAATAGAACCTGAAACAGCAAAGAATTGAAGTTTCTGTTTTTCCGGCCTCATTGTTGCAGGCATGATGAGGGAGGAAAAAAACGGTCCCTTTCTTTTTCTCTTCCTCTTTTTCTTCCTTCTAAACCACCACCTTCTGTTTTTTCCTTTTGTATTTGCTTGGCATTGTTAGTAATGTATCCCCAATTCTTGCTCATCATTTTCATTCTACTCCACAACCCCAATTTTGGTCCTTTTGCACTTGGCCACTATCTTTACTTTTCATAGCAGCTTGCTAGACTTTTGCAGCAAATGATGAAAGATGAAATATTACTGCATTTTAACTTCTTCATGTCCAGTCTGGGGACTCAATTACTACCCCCCCAAAAACTATGAAAACCTTGATGTTCTCTTGTTTGAAGCCCAGAAAAGGTTTTTGCGTTGTTCTATGTCCCCTCTTCTGCATTCTCTCCACTCCTTAGTCAGATGAGCAGCTGAAGCAAAACACTATTTGACTGAAGAAATTAGTTTACTTACTATCCAGGTCTTTACATGCACTTCTCACAGTTTGAAAGTAGGTTTTGTTAAATATGCTGAGCATATGTAGGAACCAAATGCACCTGGAGCAACCAGCATTTCCAGAATCAATTTGAATGCAGGTGAATTCCGACTGAGCAGACTGCTGTCTTTCTTTTCTTCTAATTGTGTTTTTTGGGATTTTCTTCTTGTTTTGTGGGGTTTTTTTTGGGTTTTTTTTGGTTTTTTTTTTAGAATGCAATATTTGAGAGAGGTTTAGCATGTGTAGAAGTTTGAGAAGCCCATTCCTCACGCATTGACTCCTTAAATATAGTGATATCAAAGGAATTGTCACATACCAAGATTCTACATTACTAATGTACACAAAGTCATAAACAAAAACTCTACATTCAATTGTTCATGATATGTAAGTATTGAGGGTAATCAAACAATAAGCATGTGTTCCCCATGAGGACTTTCATTCAGCTTTCCAATACTGATGGAAACTATATGTGTCAAGTAGATGGGACAGACCATGCTCAGGGCTTGAAAAAGTTTTTGCAAGTTTCATCATAAGTGAACTCCAGTTTTCTGGGTTTCATGTTTGAATAGTAATTTAACTTCATACAGAGTAAATGTAAACCAAGTTGTGATGATGTGACTAACTGCAAACTACTTTTCATAGCTGCTACTTTTTCAGCTGGGATGGAGAAGTTGCCTTAGATTAAACTTGAAACTTCTCCACAGTAAGGTGCTGTCTAAAATAACTAATAAAATGCAGATGGGAGTGGAATAAAAGCTGTGTTTGTACATAAGGAGGCATTGTATCAGGAAGGGCAGTCTCTATGCACAGGTTAATTTTTGTATAAATAACTGTTATTGAATATGAAGTACAACTTTAATCTGTGCAAGTCATTGTATTTCATAGAACTTTCTCTTGACAGTTAGTGGCAGTCATGAAAATGTTGAACATCAAAATAGTATGACAAAACTTATTAAGTACATTTTTAAGCATAGTATTTTTTGGCTTTTGTTTTGATGAATTATCAATTACATGGCTTTCCCCTACTTTGTGCCCTTGCAAAACCTGTTCTGCTTTAACACAGACCTAAGAGAAACCATGTAATGTTATGATTTTTTTTTTACCTAGTCAAGAGTCTGGAGCTGGTGCTCTTTTCTCTTGGGCTGTCATTGATGTGCAATATCAGGTAATAGCTGAGCTTCATTATCCACTGCTTATTTTTTTAGGTAGCTGTTGGCAAAGACTAAAGGATTCTAGAGATGTACCATTTGTCTTGTGTTGGAGTTTGAAGGAGAAGACTCTAGGCAGTCAGTTTTGCATGAAGAATAAAATAATAGTATTGTATATGTTATTTCAATTGCATATTATGTTCTTTCTATGGGCAATTTATAGGTGGATTTACATTATGCAAATAAAGGCTTTCATTTCCAAATACTCTGATGTAATATTTTGGAAACCTGGCTATTTTGATGTAGAATGCACATGAACACCAGCTATTTTGGTGTTGGATATCTGAAGAATTTCTCTCTTATTGCCAGGTTTAATTTTGGTTGTGTCTAAATGTGCAGGAGAAGAAATTCCTGCCGAGCAGGCTTTTGAAATCATCAATGTATGCAAATCCCAGGTGGCTTTTTTCCTCTCCAGAGTTTGGAATGGAGCCCAACACAGGTTTTATTCAATCTCCTGGTGTAGCTGGTAGGCTCTTCTGCTTGATATTAATAGTCAGTACCATCATGATTCCTAAATGAGGTGATTCCTTCTGTAAGTCATTAAAAGGTTGACAAACAGGCCCTCCCCCAGACAGGAGCAATGCATCCATCTGTGCTGGGTCAGCTGTACTCAAACAGGTGAGACTGAAAAACCAGGAAGTGGTAACTTCTCTCCATTTTGGTTGTGTAGGACCCTTGTTCTCGAAGAGAAATTTTTGCTTGAAAAGTTTATATAAAAAATGTGAAAATATTTAAAGAGTCAACACAGCATTGACTTAAAGGCATAGACATTGGCAGAGTGACTGGTTATTTAAGCTTTGCAGTCAAGCAAGTAGCTTAAAACTCCAGACATTTGTGCTTAGGACTATCTTTGTGAAGTAAGCAGTGAAAAACTAAATCTGATGCCCTGTCTCTCCAATTTACACAAAAATGCCATTTCAACCAGCCAAAAGTTTATTCTGGATATTCAGTTCAACCTTGTTTAATATTTATTTCTACTCTTAATGAACATTACAGGCCATGAAAAACTGACAAAAGTTACGGGGTCAGAAATTGAGTTCATTTTACATTAATTTATTATCAAATTATTTCTTTGATTGCTGCAAAGGTGTATCTTAAGTCACTAAGAAATAATATTATTCATATTAGTGCATTATTACTTGATTATAAATCAGTAGGAACATCGTATGCCACAATTTTAGAGAAACTAAGATGAAGACAACCAAAGGTTTGAATTTGCATGTCATTTCACATGCCTTTTGAGCCTTGTGCCTTATCATCAGCAGAAATCTGGAGCAGAGGAGGTTGAGTTATATCCCATGGGGTACCCAGTGAGCCAGGAATGGGGTTAGAAGTGAGCACCAATAATCCAGACCTCCAGTCCCCTTGAGCTGCTGTATCACACTCCCCCTGGAACTGCTGGAACTGCTTGTGTCTCAGTACTGTGCAATGCTGTAAATGGTAGTGTTTGGTGGGGTTCATAACCAGAAATCTTCATTATTTTATTTTTCTTGCTTTTTTTTTTGGCTTCTTTATCATGTTTAGTCACTTCTTAGAGCAAGTAAGTCCATAAAAGATGTTTACTTATAGAGATAAAACTGGGAAATTTCTCTCTTTTTCAGAAATCATAACTACTCAGGAAATTATGATGGTAGGAGAACAGAGCTAAGCTTGTCTATGAGCTCAGGGATCTTATGTTCCAATGCTGAATTTGACTGACAAAAAGGATGATGTTTGAGACAAGAACTGCCTTTTTGTCTGGCAACACAATAGGATCTTCTTCCTTGATGGATTCTCAGCACTACTCATTATAATAATATGATAATTGGTCCCAAAGAAGGAATGAGTAAGATTGGATGGTGGTCTTTGGGGGCCCAGTTGTGTTATATCTAATCTAATTATGTTTGATACTGACTTTTTAATACACATGATAGCTATTTCCTTGGGTTGGAACTAAGGCTTATATGCAAGCTTGATATTTGCTTGGTGTCTGTTCTAAAAGCACACAATTTTTTTTTTCTTAGGAGAAACCCCAGCTATATCTGTCTCATGTCATACTGTATTCTAATTTAAAACTAAAACTGATTTGTTCCAGAAAATGTCTTGAAGCATAAATATGTTGTGGCTTGTGGAAATGTGGGAGGTGTGATGGAAAGAGCAAATGTCTATAGATTGTACTTCAAAAAACCACTGCAACTTGCTACAGAAAAGACATAGTAAGTTATTGCTGCCTTGGAGCAACAACCCTCAGCAGGCATTCACCCTTTTGCATGAGACAATATAAACATTTTAGTGGATTTATGAGCATAAAGGAGCATCTGGAGATGATGAGATTGTGCAAGACTAAATTTAGAGTCTGAATTAAACTAACTCCATAGCTACAAAAGTCACTGCCATGTTTTCTGCTTTTGTTTAAGAAATGTGTATGGACTGCAGCAATACCAGATTTCCTAACCAAATGGAACAGAAAAGTCTAGTGTACTACTGCTGGTGGTGGGGTGGTGGGCACTGGCTTACTGAGGATTACAAAAATCCTTAATGAAAGATAGTTTTGCAATTGAATTTCTGAGGCAAGTTTCTTCTCAGCTGTTAGCATCTGGGTTCCATTTTGCCATGAATAGGTGACTGTCTCTTGGATTTATTTATGTTTCTCACTTTTTAATAGGGAGTATAGCATTTATTCCTGTTTGCAAGGAGGCAGCTGTTGCTTCTTTTTCCTCTTGCATTTCACCGTTGTCTTCCAGCTTCAAATAAGCATATTATAAATGAAACTTATTAATAAAATTAGTGCTGTGTGATGTGCTAATAAGTAGGTTGGGAAATAAATTTGTTTGAAGTCAGTTTCAGTTTTGGAAATTTAACCTGCTCCACTGAAGTAACTGAAACACTGAAATGTATATCTATTTTTGTGTACTTTCTTCTTTTTTCTCTTTCCCCAGTGACTCTTACTAGTGAAAGGCTTCCAGCTTAGCAGTGATGGTTATTGAAAGTTCAAATAATAGAAGGCTCAGTTTGTGAAGAAATGCACAGCCTTTTAGGTGCTCAGAGACTCCAGTGCCATTGACTTAGTGTTATGTCATAGTTTTGGCCGTCATCTCTTCTAGAAGTGGCTGATGCACAAGTGGGAGCTGGAAGTTACTGATCAGCTCACAGTGATTAATGAGTAGATCACAACCTGTACAGCTCTTGACCGTTTTCTGGGACCCCCTGATAATTTACTTAAGGTTTGGGGTTGAAAAGGATAAAATCCTGACTCCTTTCAAATCAATTAGAATTTTATAATTAACTTAAAGTGAGGAATCATGCAATCATAAAGTACTGGGCCAAAACTGTGCTTCTAAACATAGAAGCAACATGGTTGAAAATAAGTCACTTTAATTGAGTAGTTGAAATCAAAATCAAAAAAAAAAAAACAAGAAAAGCCTTTGGATGATATGTTCAATATGCTTTCTACCAATTCCCCAGTAAAAGAAAGGTAGTTCATGGCCAGAGAAGCCTGTTTTCCCCTGAATCCATTTTTTGAGGTTAACAGAACTTTGATATTTAAAACAGTATGTGAGTCTGGTGGAAGTTTTCAACATGAAGTAATGAAGCACTTAGCTCTTTTTCTTCCACAGATTTTCCATATTTACTAGTGGCAATGCCAACAAAATTTCACTCCTCTCTTCTATTGACCTATATTTTTTGTGAAATAGATATCTCAACACTACTGAGTTTCTAAAAAATGCACCTGAAACCTCCAGTCATATATTTGATCAATATTGGCCAACAACTTGAAGAGGTTTAATTGGCATAAATGTTCATGGAGTGATTGCATACACACTCAGCTCGCCAACCTCAAAATCCAGAGTAGAAAATGAATCTCTTATTTCAAACAGAGAATCATTTTAAGACCAACCAGAGATTTTGTACAATAGGAACTGCAAATATGCTTAGCTGAACTAATGCTTCATTTATTAGATAATAAGAATTCTAAACATCTTTCTGGAAGGAAAGAGACTTGTATTTGTCAGCAAAGCTCTACTAGTTACTGGTTCCAGTGCTTCCCTGTGTTTCTTAAATTGTTGCCTAAAGCTGAAAAAAGTTTGTTTAAAAGTGGAAGAAATGCCAGATACCACCTTCCTCTGCTGCAGCCACCCTGGAGCAATTCTGACAATAGGACCCATCCTTACAAACTGAAACAAGAATAAATTTTCAATCGACTCTTCAAGGAGAAAGTTGTGCAAGCCTTCTGCTAGTTATACTGCATTTGAATGAAAAGCATTTGTGTTCCACCCCTAAGACTTCTTTTATGACAATGTTTAGTGTCTATCCACCAGAGTTTATCTGCATCTTGATCTTGTCCTGCCTTGGATATGTTCCTTGCTGTCTTGGATATGTTCCTTGCTGACTTCACTGAGAACATCCTTCCCTTCCTGTCATTTTCAAATTTTGTCTGTTGATTTGGCCATATTACCTTCTCTACTGCCTCAAGGAGCTGGCAAAGCTTCACTCCAGCCTGTATTTTGCTTTTTATCTTGTACTTCTGTTCTTTTCCAGCCATGCTAAATGCAGTGTTGTAAAAGTCTTTCTAGAGATATTGCTGCAGTTTTACCTCTAGTGCAGGGCAAGGTGAGGTTTGAGTTCACAAGGCAAACACCCTCCATGCTGAGGAGTCACGTTTTCTTCAGGGGGCCTGCAAATTCATCTTGTGATAAATATTTGTCTGGGGAGAGAGAGAGAGGAGAGGTACTGCAAAAATTGCTGTGTTTGTTCACCTATCTGCCATTTTAAGATTTCAGATTTCTCAGGTGTAGGTTACTGCATTTCTTGTAGTGGTTGCCCATTCTTTCATGGCATTTTGGGCATAATGCATCTGCTCTTCCATTTCAATTTTCATGTTATATAGGAACATTGACATTTGCTGTACTAGCCATTAGTCATTTCACTTGTAACCCATATTTATTAGATGGTAGGTTAAGATCTTTTCCAGGATCTTTTCTAAAACTTTTAGAAAAGATTACTTATTAATGTACTTGAGGACCAGTGAGAGGTGAGGGTAGTTAGTGAGATTTGAGCTTCTGCAAAGTGAATGACTTCCACTGGGTTTTGGTAGGAGGTTGTTGCATAGCTCATGGAAATCTGTTGGTGCCAACAGCCTGTGAAAGAACAGGCTCAGCTTTTACAGAATCGATTTTTTTTTTGTTATTATATTTTTCTATTTCTATTTAGTAACTTTTTTCTCCACCATCTCTATTGGGTATACATATTGAATTGGAGATACCCAGCAGTGCTTACTGAAGGCATTCATATGTCAGGAGCCAGACCTTCCACACACTTTTATATGAACTATAAAGGGTGGAGTTCATTATCTGTGCCTTTTGCTTTTAGGTGAGTGTATTCTTCTAATTTTTTTACTGATTAAGTAAGTTATCATGATATGCAGCTTCTGAGAGTAGCCAGCAGCCTTCTGTGACAAGGTGGGAAGAATCAAAGTTTTGGTTTAAGTACTGTGTCTAAGTTTAGGTGTAAATGCTGAAAACCTGTAGGTGCCATGTTGAACTGTACAACATGCCCAGTGCTTCAGAAGCTTCTGTTGATTTTAAATGTGGATGTACTTTGTTTCTGTTGCTCCAACTCTTCCTTGACTTTTTTTGAATTAGAAAAAACGTGCCAACCTCCATGCCATATGCCTGTTTCTACTAATGCCCATGGGTTTTTTTCAGTCTCATGTGCTTTCATATGTAAATTGGCTATCAAATTCCACCCTCAGTTTTAACCTGTAATAACTTCATTGCTTACAGTGCAATTTGCACTGGTGCAATTTAGATCAGAATCTGGATGCATATGTAAATGTGTGCTCTTATGCACATGTGTAATGCCTTCTTTTTATGTATAAAAATGCCATATAGATATATATATTTGAACTTTCTTTTTACAGTTGAAAATGAGAAGGAGAATCTATTGATTAATTATATATTGATCAATTGTAGAGCACCTAGCGAGAGGAAAATAAATCTTTTGAAGTAGTAGGTGGATTTTTGGAGTCATGCACACACACACACCTCTTTACAATGTATTTGGATTCTTGTCTGTCCCAAGAAGAAACTTTTCTTCTTCCCCTGACTTGCAATTCTGAATTTTTTGTGAGCCTCAAATCTCATTTTTAGTTGATTTTGGGGGAAATGGAGGCAGAGACTTTAAAAAAAAAAAGGAAGACCCCCCCCAGCCCACACACACACACACACTAAACAGCTACCCCAGCCCCCACTTCTATACCAGCAGCCCAAACATGGAACATATTTTAGCAGAAGTGCCCCAGCTCTATCATATGTGCTGTGCAGAGTCATCATGGCCATGGTGCATAGCTGAGAGCCGGAAAGCAAACAGCTGCTGTAGCCTGATTTGAGTTAAAATAGTGTCAGTGTTTAGTCTGGCGCAGTGCTTCAGGAGAGATTGGCAGCTGGGTCAAACAAAGTCATTCCATTGGCTCCCTTCCCAGTAAGCTTCTGCTAGTATTTAGGTACTAGTGCAGCCTAGGCCCCTTTTCTCAGGGATAGCCTAACATCTGACCGCACCCTCTTTGCTTTTTAAAAAATGCCTTTTCACTCTTTAAGATAAATCCGCTATTATACAATCTGCCACTAATTGTGTGTTAAGACTGTTTTTCTCTCGAAAGCTGATGCATCCTGCTCTCAACGTGGTCTAGAAAGTGGGCTGTTACAGTACTGGATTAATAAAAGGGGCCTTTATGGTTTGTGAAAGAATATCTCTGTGCTTAGGCAGGAAACTTTTTGATCCACAGAAAAGCCAGACGACATCCTAGGTAAGGCTGTGTATCAAATCTGCTTTTATGGGAGAGTGGGGCAGCGAGCGCTGTTAATTGCAATTGCTTCAAGTTTTGCATGCCCATTTTGATAAGCTTTTTAGAAAGTTTGGGAAATAGCTGCTCCTGCGTCTCAAGTCCTTTCTCTCCTCCCTCCTCCTCACTCCTCCTTTGCCTTTACTGCCTGCAAAAGCTTGTAATGATCTGCTTAGTTTTTGCTGGGATCCACGCGGACGCTTCGCTTCTTTTTGGAGAGGGGTTTCTTGCAGAGGCGCAGGGCAAAAAAGTTCTGCGGTCGGACCCAAATGCTGTTAGAAGTGGAGTGGCTGGGGAGAATTTACAGGGAAAGCTTTCCACTGTTACAGACTGCCTGTGCAATCATTTAAAAGTAGTTGAAAACTGCTTTGAACTAACAAGGGTTTAATTACGGAAAAGTTTAACGTGGCGATGGAAGGAATATTAAGTAAGTTGTCTTTGTCTCATACTTTTTAATTTTAGTTGTTGCTTTAGCCTGTTGGGTCACATTTTTTGTCAGCGCTGAAGGCTGCCATGAATTGGTAATGAGGGCCCCTTTTGCACATGATTTTGGCACTTGGCCAAAATCAACTTCCCAAGGCAAGCTTTCTCTAAAAGAACCTGAAGCATTTTTTTGTGATTAGGAATCATGTCTGAAAGCTGCCACAACCAGTTGTGTAGGCATGTCAAAATGACTTTATACAGTATATCTGAAGCATTTGGAGGGGAGGGTCTGTATTTTCCTCGTGTACCAAATTGTTGCTATTATCATTCTAAATTTCCGCAGCTTGCGCACCTCCAAAAACCAGGCTACAGAGAGCTAAGGCATAATGAGGATCGCTAGTATCTTTGTATTTTTCAACATGCCAAAGCAGCACTAATTGTCACATTTAAGCAAGATACAGTATTAAGGGTTGCTTAAAACACTTGTGGATGTAAAGCAGATGAATCTTTAAACTTTTAATCTCAGTAAATTACTCTCAGTGAACAGTAAGTAATGATATTTTTGAGAAGTTTCTTTGTTTGAATTGCATAAGTGGAGCTTTTTTGGTATATCTATTTTAAAAAGTACATGCCTGAGTCCACTGGGGGGAAATTTTCAAGGAAAATCTTGGATATGCCTTTGGATTTATCCCATTTCCTTGAAATCTTGGTATGGGTCTGATCTGCGAGACAGGGAACAGGAGCTGGGTAGTCCTTTGTTGTTAAAAAGGGGGAAAGGGAGTTAGTCTAAACATTAGTAAGGAGCTGCAAAAGTTCATGTTTCAAGTGTGCTTGGAGTTCTGAAATTGTGGAGATCATCAGTGTAACAAATGAGTTATTCCTTACTGATATTATATAAACAAGTTTGGCACTGTAAGGGAATACATTATTACTGCACACTTGAACGTTCTGCGAATTTACTCTGTGAATTGGAAATTAAGGACCTTCTATTACATACTGTGTATGCTCTGCAGTGTCTTTTCCACGTGTGTTCAGTGTAAAGACAAAATGCATTGTGCAGCACTTTTGTCAGGTATTTTTTATTTTACATTTCTGCCCTTGTATGTGGCTGTAGCTGAGGATTTGCTCACTCCTTCCTATGTGTGTTGTTTATTTATAAGCAACACCATCTTTCGGCAGCAATATTGATATGGAACAGCCCTTTCCCACCTTCCCTGCCCCCAGCCTTGCTCCCTTTGGCTGCTCTTAAAATGGGCTTTACAGGTATTGTCTTTCTTCTGCTAAACTGTATTTTCTGTGAGGTGTTGGGGGTGTGTGGGTGTGTGTGTGTGGGTTTCCTTTATTACATAATGCAAGCCACAGCTACAGTGGGAGAAAGCTCGAGCTTTACAGACTCCTCAGAATCGGTACTTTCATGTAACTTGGCTGGGAGAGTTTGTTCATTGTTACGTTGCAGCAGACTGAGTTACAGTGCTCAAAAGCCTCCTGCAAGTTTAGCTATAACTCCTTGTATTTGCAATGAAAATAAGCGGACAAGATGAACATGTTGCAAAAGAATAGATGGAGAATTATAGCAAAATAAAACTAATATAACTTAATTGCATTTTTCTGGGGCTTTTGAAAAGCTTTACAACAGAGGAAAAATACGTCACTGTTGAATCCTATTTTAATGTAAAGCATTGCCAGAAAATTATCATACTTGGTGCAAATGTAAGTGTGATAGTAGTGTTTTTGCAAATCATTATGGAATTTATTTGCTGGTATGTGGAAATGATTTCTCCTGGGTTACTGAGTTAGGTACTGTTAATTTAAAATATGCACATACCCGCCTTGTTACTGCAAAACTAACTTGAAAATGTTTTACTCTGATATTCCTAGTTTTGCCTAGAAGTTTTTACTGGGAAATAATGAACACATGCTAGTGCACTACTTCTAGAGGTTTTCTTTTCTATTTTGGTTGATGAAGGGTTGTGTTATAAATCACAGAAAGTTATTCTCCAAAAACTTTGTGAATAGTTTTTAAATCCAGAATAATTTTTTTTTCTGATAGCATGACTGAAATGTAAAATCTAATATATGAAGCAACAAAGTTTTTCTTAAAAACTTAAAACATTATAAATTTGGCTTTTGATTGCAGAGACCACATTAACATTTTCCTTCATGAAGTAATCTATCGTCTATATGAACATGCAAAAAAGTCCTGTTTTCATCAGATAAATCAGCATTCTGTCTTCATAAATTTAACGTTTAAAATGCATAGACACTGCATTATATTTTTAAATCCAAAACCAGTAGATTATTTTTTCCTTTATAAAGAGTATGATAAATAACTGGTTAGTTAGTTTTCCTGCCTTTAGAAAAGGTGAAGAATATAAAGTATTCTCCACTGTGCTATTTTTATTTTTAACAGCCCTCAGGAATAATGTGTCTCTAATCTTCCTACTTGGAGGGCTTTATGTTTTATGTTTGTTTGCAAACACATAATGAAAGAGTGCAATTATAAAGCTTAACTTCATTGTAATTTTGTATCTTAGATTTTTGCTCCATAGAAACGCTGAAGTCTCAGTTACCCATTTCAGTGCAGTAAATCAATATATTTTCCATTCAGAAAACAAATTCTTGCTTTTTAGTTAGTACTTTTTTTGATCATCAGACATTAATATTTAATATTTTTTTTTGTAGTGTAGTGGTGCATAGTTATGCTTTTTGAATAAAGGTTACAAATGCATTTATGAAATGTTTTCACTTCTATGAAAGGAAAAGAACTCTAATCATTGTGGAACACTTTCAGTTTATCAAGAAAACACTGTTCTTGTAAAAATAGCTTTATTTCTCAGTAGATTCTGCTGCATGTTTTAAAACTTTAGAAGTGAAACAGGGCTGTTTTGTTTTGTCTTATAGGTTTGTTGGTTTTCTGGGTTTTTCTTAGCAAGGGTTTAATTCATATAAACTAAGCACTTTGTTCTATATGTTCTAAATTTCAGCAATGAGATAAATAAATTGCTGGATTGGATGGAACATAATTATTGAATTTTGGCAGAACTTCAGTGAACTCTGCCATGAAAGATTAATGTGCGCAGTGCGCTCTTAGATTCTAAAGTAAGAGAGTAAGATAAGGGGAGTGCATAACAGGCTCCAACCTTTGTGGTTTAGAGAAAATAGAAAACCATGGGCAAATGTTAACTTTTGGTATAAACTGCTAATGATAATGTTTTGTCATCTGGGTGATAAAAACTACAGGAGTAGACAAGAAAATCCAATTTAACACAAATTCTCTCCACTTCTTTCTTTCTCTGCTTCCCATTTTTCAGAATTAGAATAGCCACAGTTGCTCTATGTTCGTAGGAAAAGGAGAACAGAGCAGGCAGGGTACTTACATTATCCAGCAATGTAAAGTCCTGACAGAATCTGTCCACATCTGCTTGTGTTGTATATGGGTTTTTACTACAGTCACGATTTTGGTTTGTGATTATGGTGCATTGATTTCAGAATACAAGTAAAATTGTACTGGCTGGATGAAGGCTGCATAGAGTTATAGTAGAGGTTGTTGTTATCCCCTCTCTCTTCTTTCTCTACCAAACCTTGATTGTTTAAAACATTTGCGTCAATTGACAATTTGTGGTTATAATCACAAAATCTTATTCCTCTTGGCTTTTAAATGATTATTGCACCCAAATTATGTTTTTTAATTGAGAACAAAGATGTATTGTCCTGCCAGTCAGGCTCTCTCGGCAGGACCAATAGGATTGCAAAAAGTTTTTAGTATTTTCAGTCAGTTTGCTTTTGGGGAGAACAGGCATGACATCCACCCTGCTCTGGGGAAAGCGCTGCCGCTTTGCCGACTGCTCCCTGCTCCTGGGAGCAATCCCTCTGCCTGCCCAGCCTCTCCAGCATCCTGAGCCTGAGCCCATGGTGTTTTCTCTTCCTCAGATGTGTGCAGCAGCCAGCACCAGCCCCTGGAGCTGGTTTCCAGGAGGGCTCAGGGGTTGGCAGCCCGATGGGCAGGCTCCAACATGGCTGCAGACACACGGGCTGCTTGACGGGCTGGGCATGGGGATGTGCCTCAATGCACCCCAAATGCCTGGAATCAGAGGGAGTGAGACAGGGAGGATGTGTGGTAGGATTTTTTCCTCTGTTTGGTCCTTGCTTCCAGACTGTCAACCTGCTGCTAAGGCTGAGTGTGCTCGGCTCAGTGTTTTAAAATGGCAGATATCCAGAATCTCAGATATATTTCATGACTTCAAAGACATTTCTTCTCTCCTTCTCAGCCACATCCTTAAGCTCATGATGACAGCGTTATGAGTGGGATAGTTAGAGAGGTACAAGGGCAAGGGACTGATCCTGTGCCCATTGCAGTCAGCAGAGAGAATCCCCCTAACTACGTGTCTTTGGATCCCACACCCTGTGACCTGGCTGCTCTTCCCCCTTAGTTCCTGATGGCACTAGCATGACCAGCATTGCCATCCTACTCAGGCAGTTTCCTTGCCTTCACTGGCATTCCTCTAAGAGGAAGGTTTAGTGAGTAAAAGGCTTGAATGTACCTTGCTTGTGTTGTAAAGAAGCCCAGTCCGAGTGCTTATTTTGGCTATTTACAGTCTTCTCCCTTGTCTTTCTCCCCTTCTGGAAATGACTGTTCCTGACCTTGATTTATCAATTCATGTCACCATTTCAAGTGGAATTGAGTATGTGCAGCTACATGTCTGTATCTCCATTAAAATACTACATTTTTGTATGTCCATGATGAAATGAATTTATGTTCTAGGCCTATTGTTCTGATAATCAGGCACACTTTTCTTTCGATAAGGTTGATTCCAAGATACCTTCATCTTCAAACAAAAAGGACACTTTATCTTTTTTATGGAACTGTAGAATGCTTCAATCTTTGTTTGCCCTATGAATGTGTTTAGTTGGAAAACCTTTAAAAAGTTATATTTGGAGTATTTTTAAGTAGACAATGTCCATATTTTTAAGTAGACAATGATCCTTTTTTCATTTTAGCGATTCACAGAAATAAGCATTGCTTTTAGCAATGTAAAAATGTTACCACAGATAACTAAAGAACAGTAGTAGGAATATTGTGCCTTTTTGCACAGCTAATAATGTATTTGTGTGTGAAATCAAGATATGCTTTCACAGCAGTGGGGTTATAAGCTGTTGAAATACTCAATCTTAGAATATTATAGATTTGCAAGAGTTGTATATAGGACCCAGTGTACACCCCCTATATAACTTTATTGTCTAATAGTGGACTGAATGTTGAAATGCGTTGCATGTGAGGCTCTGGGATGTCCAGACAAAAAGGTGCCTTTAGGAAAAGGAAAAGCCTGCTGTTCCCTCTCTGCAGCAGCTCTCAGGGGTGCAGAGCTGGGGGCGCCGGGCCCCGCAGCAGCTGGGAGAGCAGAGCCAGGGCAGGAGCCAAGCCAAGGCACTTGTGACTGCCCAGAGCATTTGTTCTGCCTGGTGGAGAGGGAGCAGGAGGCTGGTTCGGGATCGGAGCTCTGCCCTGAGCCTTTCTCAGAGCGAGGCCAGTGTCTTTCAGCTGCCATCCCAGAGCCCTGGGCAGAGTGTGGAGAAGTTTCCTGGGCAGAGCACTGGGAGAAGGCTCAGTCGTGTAAGGGATCTTCTGGGGCTTCATGAGTTACAGCAAAATTTAACCTCTGCACATTGTGCAGGTCAGAGCAAATTATCCTAAAACGTAATCTGTAAAATGACGTACTTTGTGTTTTACAAATTTGCACATCCTGGTGTCCATTTCTGAGGAGTGTGTCCCTGGGCATGCCACGTCTCCCAAGGGCTGAGCATTACAAAAGCTTGACCTTTTCCTTCCACTGGGAAACACACAAAATCTTGCATGTCAACATTACAACCTTCCAAAATTTTGAAAGAGTGTTGTGAACAAGGGGAGTTTTGAAGACATCTGAAACTTTTTTTTTTAATTGTGAGAAATAAGGAACAGTGCTGTAAAAAAAGCTGTTATACTTGGGCGGGGCAAGAGGGATTAGGGAAGGAAGGTTTGAGTTTAGAAAACTCAACCAAGTCATGTAACTCACAATGTTTGCAACCTATGAAAATATTGATGACAGAATTGAAATTGTGTTATGCTGGCAGATCACAGCTGAAATTGCTTTTTGTGGTCTCAGAGCATGGCTGAAGCAGCAGAGTATTTTACTAAAATACTGCGGTATTAATAGTAGGAAAGAAACAAGTACCGGAAAGGACTTCCAAATACTTACGAGGTATCTCATTTGGGGACATGCATTAGTTTGGTAGATTCCAATTCCCAGACGGGCAATAATGATTGTTACTTTGTGTCCTTTATGACTTTCAGAGCAAGAGAAGCCAACTTGAGGAGCATGCACACTGTGATACCCTCAGTGGTAAGTACCCTAACTGCAATCAAGTTTATTACATTTTTGTAGAGTGGAGGCCTTTTCAAGACCACACTTGATGCAGCTTAGTCACACAACAGCTTCAAATGGCATTCTGGAATAATAGGGCAGTAATGTGATACAGTCCATAATGAAAATCCGTGTACAGCACAGGTGGTTGCAAGCATTTGTGTGGTCAGATATAAAACCTTTGCTATGGGTACAAGCTACTGCTTTCCCACTTGAGGAAAGTATAATTAGAAGTGGTTTCCAGATGTGCTGGCACACATCTGCTGTTTTTAAGAGGGAATTTTGCAAATACAAACTGAGCTGTATTGCATTCATTGCTATAAAGCCGTTGATGGTTTTTCAGGTAATAAAAAGATTGGAGGCATCAACACTCCCACTCTAAAACTGAGGTGTATTTAGACAACAGCATTTTGTGTCCACTTTGTGATCCTAGGATTTTCCATGAGTAGTTCATAACTGAGCTTTGGCAAATATGCAAAAAATTTTCTGGACAAAAATTAACACTTGTTTAATGAAAACATGATAGTGGATTCCTTGCTAGTGATTTCATTTTTTACCAGGTAGATGTAGCAAATTTATATGGTTTTGCTTGTTTGTTTGTTTTTGGTGAAGTGAATAAATGATATCGTAAAACATTAGTAATGAACAGTGAATAAATGATAGTAAAACATTAGGATTCAGTTTCTTTAAACAAATTTTCAAGATGTGGTAATAATCAAGAAACTAAAAAAATATTATAATTGTAAATAGACCTTTAATTTCACTTCACACAGAAAGCAGAAAAAACTCTACTTATAGGCTTCCATGATGCATCATTAGTTGAACTGCCTGGAAGAAAATAAATGAGAAAAAAATTAGAAAAGGTGATAGGCTTTAAAATATTGCTGAGAGAAGATTACAGGTCTTTTGTTTTAGCTAAATAAACAACCTGTTTGCCATAATATCCCACTGATTTTGGTAAAGCTAGTATTTCCCCTGGAAATCTTGTTATTAAAATAAAATCCCTCTTTCAGAAGTAAGTTTTCACAGTTCCAGAAGTTTTAGTTACTGCTGCTTCTTGGAATAAGCATAAGGGAAGAATGTTGTGCCTGCCTCCTTCTTACTGACTCTTCTAGCATTGCAGAGGTACCCATAATTATGATTTTGGGTTGGTTCTGAAAAAAATGAAGGATGTGGTCTACTTGGACTTTTGGCCAGGCTGCTAAATGATGAGAGAAGGTTTTTAAGGTTTTCCTATGTAATATTGCCACACCTTTCTTCATGTTTTCTTTACTTACTTCCACAGATGTGCCCTGTAGGCTTCCTTTTCATGTGAGAGTCTAATCCTTAGCAATTATCTTAAGGAAATACTGTCACTGAGTAAATCAAATGGATTTTTGGATTTTTCCTCTTAGTTGGACTCTTTCATACAGCAGTTGCTTTTTTCATTTAAATCTTTCTTTCTTGACTAAGCAGAATCTAAAATCTCATTTTAAGTGTGTAAATGTTGGAAAAATTTGCAGAAGATTTAGTCAGAAAAATGGCCGCTGAGATAAAATAATTTTTAATATAAAATTTAACATATTGTCTGTACTTAAGTTTTTGGATTAGCTTTTCTGTCTGACACCTTTTAAGTTCTTACAAAGGCATTGATGGATTCAGCGAGGGCTGCAAAAAGCAACCTCAGTAGCAAATTACTCTGTATGTTTGATTTTTCTGGAATAACATAATAACTTGCTGTGGTCCTGGTGCTGCTAAACAAGAATGCTCTGGCTTTAACAATTTCATGCCTCTGAGACAAAGGGTCCAGATCAGCTCATTGCATCTGTGAATGGGGACTTCTTGAGGATGCAATGAAATGGATGACAATCAATAAGAAGGATATTAATAACATCATAGTGAAAATGCTGATGACATCAATACTGCTAGTACATCTGACCTTTTTCTTTTAGTGCATATATATTGTGATGGCTATGGTATATTATAAATGTTCTATTGTGGCACAAAGACTTCAAATTTGCAATCCCAGTGACAGTTTTAGAAGGATATATTTACTAACACATACACATACATTTAATATTAAACCATATTTAAATCACTGCTTGCCCAGGAGGGGGGATTTTAGCACTGAGCCTTTGTTTGGGTATTTTTCTGGCAAAATGCCACTTGACATGAAACTTAGAAAGGTCTAAAAGAATGCAGACATTCAGATGTGAAAACGTGCAAAATGAACACTACCTGGCACTTAAATTACACTCTGCTGCAATTAAGACTTGTTAATAGCCACTCCTCTGAGCTGGCTGCTCACATCAGAGACCAACTCTGGCCAGACCCTCACAGTTTTTTACATGACCATTTTGTATAAAGCATTGCTTTCTATAGAAGGTCAGACAGGTTAGACAAAAGTAGCTTACTGAAAAAAAAAAAAAAAATTAAATTCTGGGGAGGTTGCATCCTTGACAACTGCAGATTTTTGAGTGCCTTTGGATTATTCACATTCCTATTATTTGGAAAATAAAATAGCATTGTACTCCCCTTGAGTGGGGGAGATGTGGAAGAGTTTTTTGGGGCATGAAAAAGGCGCTTCATTGGATGGCAAAGATCCTGCCCTGATCCATAGATGGAGGAGACAACCCACCAAAGGTGTGTCACCCCTCCAGGGCAGCAAACCTGCCCAGTGTAGCTCAAAGAGATGAGGCACTGCTCCCCTGGGGTATGAACCTCTCCCAGACACACAGTTCAATTCTGTAAGAGGCCAGGGAGCTGATGACTGAGAGTGGAGAATCTGTTACATATATGGGACACCACTGCTGCTATGTACTGCCAATTTGGCAAGGATTTCCTCTTCTGAACATCTAATCCTGTTTTTTAGGTAGTATTTCAGATTCAGCAAGTGCAGTGCTCCTCCCTATGTCACCCAGAAAGGGAATTGAGAGTCCCTGCTTGATGCTGCATTTTATCTCCATTTAGAACACTTTCTTTTCTTTTGTTTTTGTTTTTTTTTTTTTTTTGTCCTGGGCTTTGAACTGTTGATGTTAATATTTTCTTATTAATCAGGAGCATTGCCAGTACTTTTTATGCCTCCCAGATACCCATTCTTCACCTTAAATTAAAGACTTCTGGCTGTGTCTTCACAATCAGTTGCCATAAGAATATGGTCTATAATGTTAGAAGTCTTGGCTAATGCCTTGGGAAGACTAAGCCACAGGGAAAAAAAAATAATACTCTTTAATATTAAGACTGATTATGAAAACTATGTCCCTAAGATGAAAACATTCAGGGAGGAAAAAGACACATTCAAAATATTGCTAAAAAATCTTCGACTATTTTGATGAAATGACTTTACAGAACTTGAAGATAGATCAAAATGAATTATTACATGAGTCAAGATTTTTTTTAAATTCCATAACTTTCTGATCTCTGAAATAGAAAAAAATATAAACTATCATTTATCTTATAAGTAAAGGTCAAGTGGAAGGAGAATCAGATCAAGTTATATATTTATATCAGAATATGTTGAAATATTTCATTTTGTCGTGTTTTTCTATATCTATATTAGTCTTTGGGAAAAAGAAAACCAAAAATTTTGAACTTGAAACCAGAACTTTTTAATACAGAAAATATTTAAATAGAATATTTAAACTATTTTGAATTTTTTTAAACAATTTTCAAAACCCTCCCTGCTCTTTTAAATGACAAGTTAATTGACACATTTCCTTGCAAATAACTATTTTTAAAGAAATAGCCTTTTTCGGAGGCAAAATTGTTAAAAAATATTTTCTGCTTACTCCATCCTGTGACAAATGTATATTTTGCACTTCTTCAGTTGTTGTGCTTGTGAGTTTGTACCATGTGAAATATTAACAAATTCTCAGTTTCAGCTGTGAAAATGAAGAAAATTAAGCTTCTTAGAAAATTAAGTACACAAGAGTAGAAACACATGGAAAATCTAGATTCAAGGGCTTTGGCTGTGGATAAACCTCAAATGCTTATGGAAATAAGACCACTGAAACCATCAGAAGCGGTGTGCTTAGTGATTTACTTGAGGTCAGTATGTGCTACACCACTATAAACATATTATATGAGACCTGCACACTGATAGTTACACTGCAAATAATCTTGAATAGAGCCATGCAGTGATTGCTGCCCTGAGCTTTCACCTCCTTTGGTGAAACCTGTGCAGGGCATGTGTGCAGCCAGAGCAGTGTGAGCAGCAGCAGGACAGAGTCCTTGGGATACCAGAGGTGTTCTGGAGGGAAACTCCATACCCCTCTGCCCAGCTGGGTGGCTCTGATCACTTGCCAGCTCCCAAGCCCTCCATTAAACTGGGCTGAAATCCCTTGGTATTTTGCTGCTTCCCAATATCGTCCTGTTGAAATGCTTCAGTGTTGTTTAAGGAAGGCTTAAAGACACAGCTCTTAGTAGGCTTGTCATTCAAAGTGGTTGTGCCCTGCTTTTTACAGGTCTTGTGAAGGAATATCTGCTTTCAGCCAGAAATGTGAGCACTGCGCCTTCTATTCTTGGGCAGGGTCATCGCTTGTGGCACTAGTGCTGAGGACAAATATATCCCCTGCTCTCCTGTCTTGCATAACCACTTCTATTGTTTTCTAATTGAGTGCTTCAGAGTTGAAGTTGTTTCTGATCAGTGCTCATTCAGCTACTAGATGTACAGAAAAGCAAATATGTTCTGAATATTATTTTCACTTTTCTGTGAGGCAGCTAGGAGAGGCTTTTATTATGAGCTATCCAGTCTCTTACAGAACTGCCTTCCAATTCCAGGCGATTAAAGGGATACTGTCTATCTCTGAGCGAAGAGCTTGAGCTCTTCAGGGGCAGAGAGTTTCTCTCTCTGTCAGTAGCTCAGTAAAAATGCATGTCTGTGCAGTGTGTGCAGTTGCTGTTGACAGACACTCCCTGTTAGCTGGGACTGTGTTGGTAGTCTGGAGCATGATATCCCATTTTGGGCACTGGGCAGCAAGAAGGGGCAAAGTACAGTGACAACAATCAGAGATCCTGAAGGTCTGATTTGCAAGGAATGCTTGAATAAAGTGGAGTCATTAGCAAAATGTGTTAGGAAGGACAGGAATAGCTGGTGGTGCCTTGTGGACACGTAGAGGTTTCCTTGTGTTCTCTTCAGCCTATCTTCCCATTTCCTCCACCATTTTCCACATGACCTATTATTTCACTCTGCCCACCCCAACACACAAACTTTTCTAACTTTTCAGGGGGAATTTATGCACAGTGCTTCGAGTTGTTAAGTTTGTAAAGAGTTGATCAGAAAAATTTAACTTCTTTCATTACAATTAACATCTCTTATTTGGCAAACTGATTTGTGTGGCAAGAGCTACTTTAGGAGATGACATTGTTAAAAGAAGTCTTTTCAGCCTTTATCATTGCTCATATTTCCAGCTGTATTTCCTAGTGCAGGGCCTCAATATGTCCATTGCTTTCTGAAATAACAAGGAACAACCTTCCTGTAGCTCTTGGTCCAGCAGTAAAATCTCTCTCCTTTATTTTTTCCTCCATCCATTTTTCTCATGGCTATCTGAAATGTAACACTGAAAATTCAGTGTTAAAGTCTTGCTTCAGAAAAGCTTAAATAATGGGAAGTTCTTATCTAGCAAATTCTGGAGAGATGACAAAAAACACCCAACCAAACAAAAAACAACAGAAGAAACCCCAAAACCCAAAAAATCCTGAACAACTCAGACCTCCCAAACCCTAACCAATTATAAATATTTCAGCTTCAGCATGGCAGCTTCCTAAGTGGCTAAGAAAGTGCCCATGGGAAGATCCTGTACTTCTAGAATAGCTGAAGATAAATTGGGATTTGAACATTGTGGTAATTTTGTTTGGATTTCACTTTAGCCTTTTCTTACCACTAAGTGAAACAGACATGTACAATGCTAAGAATGTGTGTCTAATGCTAAACAAATCCCTTTGTACATAAACCATGAGTACATGGAGTCTGTATTTTGCCAATGGATGCAGTAACATACTGTAATTAAGATTTGAGAACACACAAATGACAAATCCTTGGTAAAAATGGTGACCTCCAAAGTCTTAGTGGTAATTTAGAGCTGCACTAGGATACTTCCTTTAAAATATGGTGGATATTGGACCAAGAAATGTATCAAATCTCATCAAGGTTATACAGATAATTTCTTGTCAAAAGTGTTCAAAGTAATGTTCAGATTTTCTCTTTGGATGAGAATGGGGGAGTTACTAGGGCAGAATGTCCCATAAGATGATAATAAACACCTGTTCCTCCTGAGCAACCAGGTGTCCTCCTCACTGAGTGCTGACTGTTTGCCTCAGTGCTCCACAAAGCAAATTTACAGACCCTGTGTGCCAGGAAGTTCTCAAACTGGAAAGCAAACATGGGATGGAGACAAAATACACCAGGGCATCCAAACCAAGTCTAGTAGAGCAAATAGAAAACATCAACAAAAATAAATGGAGTGAGGAAGCAGAGGGTTCCTTGGAGATGTTTGGTTTCTTGAAGAAAATGAAAAAAAAAAATCCAATTTGTGGTGTTTTGAATACAACTGAGGAAAAAAAAAACTCTATTAAGGAAAGAATTTATTAAAGCAAAACATTGTAATTCATGATGGAGTGAAGACCATGTGGTCTTAAAATACAGCAAGAAGGATCCTAGAAATAAAATTTAGGTAGAAGCAGGTTTCATGTTACCTGCAGATCACTAGGAAATGTGAGGCTACTGAGTAGAAGGTGTGCACAAAAATCTGTGTGTGCACTGAAAACTGGAATTTTCAAAGGCAAATGGAACTCCTTGCAGTTAAAGACACACCTAGACAACATTAAAACATGACCAACTGATCACCAGATCCTGGCTCATAGTTGAATGTAAATTTAGAAAAATTCATCTTGTTGAAATTGTACAGTCATACCACAGAATGTAAAGAGAAATCTTGGAAAAAAGGTTTTCTAGTCAGTACCTGTTTATTTTCAAGTAGTGTAATCCACTTGAATGGTGTGGACTTTGAAATTTTTTTCTTTTAATCTTCTCAGGTAGAAAATTTTTTTGTTTCTTTGGGTTTGCAAAAGGAAAATAAAAATAGAACAAACTATTTCCTTTCATGAACTGTTGATTCCTTATCAGCTATAGTCTTCCCTAGTTTTTCCAGCTTTCTAATGCTGAATTCAGCACAGGTGGGTTTTTTCCAACTTTGGATGTTGCCTGTACCCTGATTTTTTTTCTGGTGTGTGGTTGGCTTGCCAAAGTGCTGAAAACTTCTATTTGAACACCATAAAAATGACAAACAAGGTCAAAATTATGATACAAGCAGTGCAGGAATGAGGCAGTATCTGGTCTTGCTGCTGCCTTTCTGTGCTGGGTTTGTATTTAACTCAAGGCATAATTTGTCTTCTGAGCACAAAACTGATTTTTAATTTTTTTTCTTTTTTTTTTTTGTGGCACACTGGTATTTTTATATTGCTTTTAAAAATCAAAGAAATGTTAGGAAGACTTGTTATTGCCAAAAAAAATCTCACAGAGGATCAGTATCCAAGTAATCAGAATAGAAACCTGAGCTTACAGTGGGATTTGAAGGACACAAGGGTGTCTACAATAGATGTTAGGCTTGTGATGAGATTGTAGAAATCAAGGAGCAGAGAAGGAAACAAATAGGGGTCTGTTGTGACCAAAGCTATGAAAGAGAGAGGAAAAAGGGACACCACAAGGAGGTGGATAATCCTGGGTAAAATTTCAAAGTTTTCAGAGCACACCCAAATCCAATCTCTGTGGTCCCTGACATTTTGCCTGCTACAAACCAGTGCAACATTCCATCCAAGAAGTGTATGTTGGAAATGTGTTTTAAACTGGAATACTTCATTAGAGTGTGTTCCTGAGTAATGAGCCAGTAAGGAGTGAGGAATTAGGCAGCCTAGGAAGTGATTACAGTGGCATGGGAGGCTGATGATGTACAGCTCTCAGACCACAAAAACTGGTGGTGAAATTAGAAGTGAAATTGCTGCTTTACTCTGTCTCTGAGGTGGCATTTCTGCAAAACAATAAAACCAAGAGTTTTGGTACTAAGAATCTGAAATATGCTTCCCCCTGCCTGCCCAATCTCAAGTTAAATGTCAATATTGCTTTCAGAGATTTAATTTTTAAAATGTCCTGGAGTGAATCATGTGTCATCTCACAGAAAGTCTTCCAGCCAGACCAAAGTCATTTTCCCCCTTATATGCAATATGGGTAATGAGACACAACTCAAAACAGGAAAAGAGCTTTCAATGGGAAATATAGGAAATACTTGAAAAAATATTTACAAAACAGAAGAGGAAGCATCAGGCCCATTATCCTAGAATTAAAGTACTAGTTCAGCAGTTTTCTGTTTATTTTCTAGTCATGAACATTGGCTTCTGGTTTTCTTCTTGCTAGCTATATATACATCAAGCCTCAGTTGAAAAAAGAAAACAGACTCTGACTTTTTTTTTTCTGTTGACTGTATAGCAAATGTTCTCTTCTCAGCAATTTAATGTGGTATCACATTAGTTAGAAAAATTACCTATAT
Source organism: Ammospiza caudacuta (assembly GCF_027887145.1). Taxonomy (NCBI): domain Eukaryota; kingdom Metazoa; phylum Chordata; class Aves; order Passeriformes; family Passerellidae; genus Ammospiza; species Ammospiza caudacuta. Next base: position 11,743,821 of record NC_080594.1, read on the forward strand.
AAGATTGTGTGCACCATACCCTGGTGGAAAATACACCAGAAAAAAGTTGAAAGGATTTATTTACAATGTGCTAATGCAGAAGAAGTTAAGAAGGAGTAGTGGTCTTGTGATACAGACACAAGATCTTCATTTATTTGGGTCTGCTGATTATCAAACACTGCAGGCTTTACCTCTGAGAAGACAAAAGTGGTATCAAAGTAATTTCCACCACCTTATTAGCAGCAGGCCAGCAAAAGACCTTGGTCTTAAATTGAGAATTCAGGTTTTAAATAAAAAAAAAATCTGTATATAATTCCCATGGGGGTTTTTTTATGAGATTTTTTTTTTCTGTTTTTCTCTATAACTTACTGATTTATCTACTGCTCTTATGTTTGTTTTTCTTTAGAGTTCAGCCTCCAAAAGAACCGTGCATTTAAAATTCAGCATTAAATGAATAAAGGCCTGCCATTCTAGAAATCTGTGGTGGCATCATACTTAGATTTTTACTGTTGGCCACATCTTCATTCTGAAATCCAGTTGGGAAGTTGTTTTTTTTCTGGATTCTGAAACAGTCCAATGCTCCCTGTAATAACACTTTGGGGCATCTCATATTTTTCCTGCTTCCATCTTGGTCTGTTCTGCTCAATCCCTTCCTATTGCTCATTCCCAGTTGTATTCCTGCTTCTTTTTCCATGTTGGAAACTTTTGCATCACACATGCACTGGACACTTTGTTTATTAACCTTTGATTGTTGCTTTTGCAAAGGTTTTGCTAATAGTGGTTATGAGGTATAGCTTTGGGGTTTTTTTAAATAAAGATGTGGCATAAGACATTTCTGTTCAATTAAGTTATTCAAAGTCTATGTTTATGCAGGTAATTAAATGAGATCCTTGTGTGGTTTTCTTAAAGTGCTTTAGTTCAGCTAGCTCTGTCTTTACTCATGCCACACATTTTCTACCATTTTGAATTAATTCCTTACTCTTATAGTTCAACTGTAGTTTTTAAAAAATTTCCTGTGGTTTATAGGATAAAAAGTTTACTTACTGTACCCTCAGTGATGGCAAAGAAGTAGAAATTATTACTCATTCATTGCAACATTTTATGCTGTTATATTGTTCCCAGATACCCATTCTTGGAGAGTTTGGGAAATATTTCCATAATCTGATATTAAAAGACAGTTCAGAAAATGATGCAGTTGGAATTTATCTTTGGAAAAACCTCTCTCTGTCCATTGATGGGCATGGAAATATGTCTTCTTAAATACCTAAATTAGGTATCAAAAGCCAAGGTAGGAAAATCATTGCCCTTTGTTTTCAGCTCTTGTAAAGTGTGCTATTAAGCTTGAGGAAAATTAGAGGAGGAGGATCCTCATAACAGACCTGAAGTAAATTTCAAAATTCCCACCTCACTCTCTTCTCCAAGAGTTGAAGTAGTGCATAGCTTTGAAATCTGCATTACCTTTTATTTAGGGACAGTCCTGCATGACTCCAAACATGGACCTTCTGTATTTTAATCTGGGAAAAACAAATCCTGTGTCTCAGAACATATTGCCCCTTGATATTTGCTGAAAGTTTATACATAGCAAGGTTCTCTTTTATGCATCTTGGCATACATTTTAGTCAGTTTTATTCCTGGAGACCAACTCCTACATCTTTATAACTTTTATTATAAATCTAAGAAAATGTCAATATTCCCTCTGAAGGACAAAGCTAAATGTAGAAGTTGGGTTATTCTTTACACATACAGTACTCATCCTATGAAGGATGCAAAAGCAGCCATTTTTGAGTGTTTCAAAAAATAACCCAAGTATATAAAATAAGAGTTGAAAAGAAGATTTGTACTCCTTTGCTTTTCCCACATAAAGTCCATTCCCACCTTTTTCTCCTCATTATGAATACAAAAATGGCATCCTCCAAAGCCTTCTGTAATGCATTTTTTTCTGAATGCCAGTCAGATAATACCTGAAGAGCTCTTCTTCATATCAGAGATGGGACTGGAGGTGAAAACCAGACGTGGTTGGAAGTGCCCTTGTGTAGCTGCAAAATGTCATTTCAGAGCCAGCTGGCCTCATCAGAACCTGGGAGCACATTTACAGTATCTTTAGGCAGCATCTCTGTCTAGGAACAGCAATTCTGTTTTTTTGAAAGAACCTGTTGTATTGCTTGTAAAGAATTTCTAGTATTTCATTACTGTGATATAAAAAATGAGTAATTTTCTTTAGGTCTGCAAGTACAAGGTGGAGCTAAAAAACTCTAACAGTTGGAGGTTTGGATAAATAATTCATTATAAACTGCAATTTGCAATTGCTGAACCATCAAACAAACTACATAAAAATTTGGGAGTGGCAGGGAAATTATTGAGCCACTGAGTTGTGTATATATGTTTATATATATTGCTTCAGCAGTATTTTCTTGATTTTTTTTCTCATAAAAATCAGTGGTTGTGAGGCAATTGAAAATAATGGATATCCTGAACTTATTATATGAATTTTTGGAAGGCAAATCAGCACACATTTTGAGAGTTGAATTTTTGAATTATAGTGTCATGCTGTGTATGATGGCTTTCAAGTTGTGTGGAGCTTATATTTACAGGTACAGGTAGGGCAGTAGATAGGGCTTGTAGCTGTGCTGAGGTTTCATAAATCCTATCGCAATAATTAAAGCTGATCTCTTTAGCTTTTTCATGCTAACATTGTTCTGGGATTTCAGTATGTTGAGAAACATTGGCTTCATAAGCAGTCATGTGTTTCTAATTCAGCAATTTTAATTACAGGAAATTTAATCATAATGAATAGTAACAAAAAATAAAATATGAAAGGGAAAAAAAAGGACAAAAGAGAACTTAGTTTCCATCCCAAGAAAAGAAGCCTTTTGGTAATAAACCGGTGGCTTTACATTGGAAAATTCTTTTGGTGTACTTAGAGCATATATGCTAACTGTTAGCAGCAGTCTTTTATTTTATTTTTGCTTTCCTTTTTATTTTCTCTTTGGTTCCCTTTTTATGGCTAGAAATATCTATTTAATAATTGGGAAAACATGATGGTAAGGCATGATCCTAAACAGGAAAGCAGCTGGTGCCTTAAACTCTTAGAGTTTGGTAATAGGATATCAGATTTTGTCACTGCTGTAAAATGAGTAATAAATTGGACAAGATTTTGGCCCTGCTGAACAAAAGTTTTGCCGTTGATTTCAGCAGAGTCCAAATTTCATTGCTGGGGTGTGATAAGTAATAGCCTGAGTCAGAGTCTGTGGCAAGCAGAGGAAAGCTGCCTCTTTGGCTTGTCTTGGCTGAAATGTTTGTGGTTGCTGTGTCTGTATCACAGCAGGATCCAACCTCTGCCACTTGTGCCTTTCCCAGCAGAATATCTGATGACGGAACAGGCACAAAGGTATGCAGTCTTCTGTTGCTTTGGTTTCCTTTGGTTTTCCAAAAGTGGTGGGAAAACTGTCTGAAGGAGTTGCTGATGCTGTGTCCTCTCTGCTTTAACTTTTAATAAATAAGACTTTGGTATCCCAGTTTTGTAGGACATCAAAGAATGAAATAAGAAAAAAAATCTTCAGCAATTCACACCAAATTCAACATAAGGATGATAAAGTGTAGGATCCCAGGCCTGGAGAACTGGCTAGTTAAAATACCAAATGATCCAATTAAAAATAAAAGACAAATTCATGCTATTGTTGAGGAACTGTAGAGGTCATTTGTTCGTGGTGATTCATTTAGCCAAGAGCAGCAGCAGCATATATTAGACAGATTTCATTCAAAATTATCTTTGATATAGAGCATAATCAATTAACTATGGTGATCCTCATGTCAAATGTTATAGCTGATGAATTAGCTTTACCTAACCCCATTGGTACATTTATTTATGGGCTGTATACCCTGGCAACATACATAGATTTAGGGCACTAAGAAAATAGTTAATTGCTAAGTAATGCAGCAGCTTGTCTGGTAGCCACTTTTTTGGAAATAGAATCATCAAATTTCAAAAATACAAACTTTCAAAAGACTGCAAATTCCAAGTAGTGACTGACAGTCACATTCTTAATTTTCTACAACTTTTTTAAAAACATCTATTGAATTAATTTTTGAAATTGACTGCAACTTCCTTTTAACTTCAGTGTAATTCTACTTCAGGTTTAAGAGGTGTTTCTTCACAGTCCTTCTTTTGGAATGTTCAGTAACATCAAAGATATTAGAAACTTTAAATATTGTAAAATTTTGAAACCTATTTTGTACTCCAGAGTGTTGTTTGAAGAAGAAATGAAAACCTAAAGGGCTTGCTTTTCACACCTGAAATGCCATAGGTTTTAAAAAAATCTCAATGCTTTCCTTTGAAACTTACAAAAAAATCTGATATTTTTAAACCCCAAGGATCTAACCCGAATCTCACCCAGTAATTTCTGGTTTCTCTGTGCATACTTATAAGCAAAGATCAGGAGACTAAGATAATAAGAATTTCTGCCATCTTTCTTTTTAAGCTAAAACATCTTGATTTGTTTCCTTATTTTGTGCTTGGTGTCATGCCCTCAACTGCCTGCTAAAAATTAACCAGAAAGATGGGAAGGCATGTTTGCAAGCTAATGAACTTAGCCATTTTAGTTTCTGATGTTCAAATGCAGCACATTATGTGCATGATATATGTATAAAACTAATGTGATACAGTACAGAAAACAGAGCCAGGCTCTTCTCAGTGGTATTCAGTGAAAAATTGATAAGCAATTCTATTTCAAGGCAATTTGAAAAAATGGCAGCTTTTTACCTAGGGATGCTTAGAGAAACTGTGGAGTGTCCATCCTTGGAGATATTTAAAATTTGATGGACACAGCCCTGAGAAACCTGATTGACCCTGCTCTGAGTGAGCTGGCCCAGGAAATCTCCAGAGGTGCCTTCCTGCCTCAGTTCTCTGTCTGAATCTGTAATATGGCCTTGGTTAATGTAATAACTTGGAAAAATGTAGGAGACTGTCATCTAATACTCTTACAGAAATGCAAATCAACCAGATTCTGAAATTGTATTATTTGTACTTACATGATATAAAATATATAGATAATATGTATTTGGGGTAGTATTCACAGCCAACCTTAAAACAGAACTTGGTAGCTCTGTTCCTAAATGAAAAAATCAAAATATTTTTACTGTCATCATAAACAAGTGGATTCTGAAGAGCAAAACCACAGAAGTTGAAAAAGCAGAAAAGTCACAATGTTAATACTGTGTTTAAAACCATGGCCTAGAGGCAGACATTAACCAGCTGAAAAGCACGTAAATTAGGATCTTTTAAAAATGCTGAGTTGCACAAATCATTCATAAAATTGATGTATGTTGACTTTCCACTTTCTGGTTTCTTCTTTCTTCTTCCATTAAAAGTGTATTTTCCCCTTGAAGCTGCCCCAGTCTTTTAGGAATTGTGCTCCATCCCTGATTCTGGAAACTTTGGTGTGCATTTGTGCGGAGAGCTAAAGATTTCAGTGGGGTCCAAGTGCAATATGATGATGTTGTTAACAGATTTGTTTTCATACTGGGATGGCACTCAGAGCCTGAGCCCCTCACTCTGTTAGGTAAACTCAGCACAGAGCAGGAAGGAGAATTTCCTGCCCAAGGAGCTTCTCCTCAAGCTCACAGCCAGGGTGTGTCCCCAACAGCTTCCATGTAATGACATTGGTATGCTCCACCTTCCCCCAGATTTCTAAGGGGCACTTTGGGGTATATCTTTCCTTGGATTAATTATAGATTTTTTTAGGGAAATTGTTCTTGAAGGTAAAAGGTACGCAGAAGAGAGGAAAATAAATTAAAGAAGTTTCGACACATTTGAAACGTTGGAATGAGCAGGTGGAGGAGTGTGTCTGATATCTAACAGTTGTGTGGTGTATTTGCATGCCAAAAATTGTTTTAAGAATTATTAATTGTTACGTACTTTCGGTAGTTGATAATGAAAAAAATCATCACTTCTTTTTTCTTTCTTTCTTTTTTTTTCTTTATTTCTTCATAGGCACTATATGCAGATAGCTATGAGAGACACAGCTTCTAAAATGGTGCCCTTTCACTGCATCATTAGCTAATGTCCTCATCAGTAAACAAAGAAAAAAATCCCAAATTTATAAACAGCTCTTTTGCCTTTAAATTAGCATTGCATATTTAGTATGTGTTTGTTTACTTTTTTTTTATTTTTAACTATAGTTTAAAGCAATAAGCCAAAGCTTTGAAAAGCATACATGGACATGTTTTAATATATTCATGAGTGATCAAAATACAGAACAGAAATCACATATGCTGCTCTGCTGCAACTTTCAAGGTTCAATCCATCATTCTGGAACCCAGGGGGCTGAGATTTGACATCCTGCCTAGAAACCATACTTCAGATTGGCTGGAACCATGCCATCTCATGTTCAGGTTAAAAGAGCAGCTGTAATTTGTCTGGGTAGCACTTTAACTATGCACAGCAAATTGTAAAACCCATTTTCAGTAATAAACTGGAAGATAAAATAGGTCCATTTGCTTCATTTCCTGATCCATACAAGATTTTCATCATTTTGGTACAATACCACTTGGAGTTTGATCTTACAATGATGTAGATTTCTGTAACAACCTTTCTCAGATTAGCAGTTTTATTTAGCCTATATACACTATGTAGAAGATTTCTCTTTTGGCATTTAGTGGAAGCCTTTTTCTATTGTTCTTTGGAACTGAAAATATGAGAATCATTTCATAGTAGGACTTAAGTTTATATGTGATTGCCACAATAAATAAACCCCAATTGTACTCTTTTTCAGCTGTAAATACCTGATGTGAAAATACTCCATCCTGTTCTCTTTTTTCCCCTTTTATGTCTTAATGTGGCTTGCTTGCAAGGGAGTAGCAAATGTAAGCATTCACAGCAACACAGTGAGACGTTTTGTCATTATTTTATATTTCAACATTTAGTGTTTGCAAGTGTGACTTTTTTCTTTTTGTCTGAGAAGCAAGGGAAGGGAAGGGAGTTTTCTGTGTCATTTAGTACCCCAAGAAAGTGATCCCATGATAGACTTTCCTCAAGGGATTTGCCAATGAGCCCAGTTGTGGGCAGCTTGACCAGAGGCAGCCCCTCTCACCTGTACATGAAATTTTGTTTCAAGTCTTTTTGGTTGTTGCACAATTTGAGTTCCAGCTCTTGATTTTGATAGAAGCCTGCAGAAGCTTTGTGTGCCCATAGACTGTAAGAAACAGCTGTAAGTACCATTCTACTTCAGTAAACAAGTAATGGCTTGACCATTAAATAATTAGCCAATCCCCTCTGAATCCTTGGTACATTTACTTCACCAGCCTTCCTAAAAGTGTCAGATTGTTGGGTTTTTGTTGGGTTTTCCTTTTCACAGAGCCATTTCTCTACCTGCATCTCTACTTGGACTTCTCTCTTTCAGTTCCACAGACCTCTCTCTTTTGGGGTATGTTTTCAAGTCTTAGAGTTTGCTAAAGCAAAAGGAAAACCCCCCGTCACTCTCCCTAAGCCCTGTGCCCCACCTCTGAGCTGAAGAGTCCCATTCACAGACACATCTCTGGTACTGCCCATGCTCTTTCCTTTACCCTCCCCTCTTGACATTGTTGGCAAGATACTTGTCTCTGTTACCCCATTGTTTTAGCTCAACCCCACTGAAAATACATTCTTGCAAGACGTTTGTTTCCTTCAGCCCTTTGAAAATACCTCTGGATTAAGAATTTTTTTTTATGCAGCTACAGTGCATTTGTATTAGGCATGTAATTTGCTGGGGTAGCCAAGCCAGGGAAAATGCAATATGTTCCTGTATATTGCATCTCCCCCTACCAGAGTGAAGCAGGAGCAGGCTGCAGGGTAGCATTGTGTGTCCTGGTGGCCACACAAGCTCTGGGTATTCACTGGAGACTAGGAGGTACGACAGCTGCATATAAATATGCATACTTGGAGAGATCCGTGCTTGTGCCTCCCTCCAGGGCTGATTGGCTGCCCCTGCAAATCAATGAGCATTTCCCTCGTCTATCAGCTGCTCCCTTCCTTGGAAGCAGACAAAATGGTTAAAACACCAGCAGCCCACAGAGGGCTCCTGAGTGAGGGAGACTTGTTTCCTTCAGCGCTCAAAACATTTCCCTGAATCTACAGTAGCTCTCAGTAGATGAATTTAGCACTCAGCAGATTAATTTAGCTCACAGTATGCTGGATTTAGAAAGAAAAACTAATATAGATGAATACATTCTGTTCAGCCAGCATATTTTGTTTTGCAACAATACACATGTCTTATTTGAACTGCCATCTGGTTGGAAAGCGTTTTGCGAGTGGTGCATTGGTCATAAAAATGAGTCATGCTTGCTCATTTTTTAAAAAGCTCTCATCTACTGCAAATTGAGGAAAAAGGTATTGAGCAATTCACTGGAGAAAGTATTGGAATTTCAGCCATCTCTGATGAGCTCTGAGCTGTTTTTAAGGTAGACTTTCATATTGTGTTGCAAAAAAAAAATAGCAGCAGGTTTCCCTTTGTTACCTGCATATCTCAGTATGTGATGTGCACCACCCTGCTCTTTGTGGCTTGGCTCATCTGCCTTGTAGGCAGGGATTCTTTGGAAGGATCTACAGGCTGGAAGCTGAAGGTATATCCAATGGCTGTTGGGAAGAACTCGAGCAGGATAAAACCAAGATACAAAATCCATTGTTTCATGGCTTCATTTCAACCTTTACCTTTCTTCCTTAACCTGGAACATGTCACAAGTGGGACTAGATTGCTTATGGATGATAACAGGGTGGCTACTTGCTTATTATAACAGCCCTGTGTACTATTCAGGAGCTAGGAAATTTAATAAAAAAGACAAATATATAAACTAAAAATATTTTTTTAAATCCAGGAGATGGTGAGAACACTTGAACAATTTTATTCAAACATAAAATGGTTAAGGAAATGAAAAGAAAAATGCTGTGATATGACAAGCTGGCTTTTGAAAATATTATCCTCAGTAAATGAGTATCTTATAAGAAAAACTCTCTCCCAACACAGCTTCCAGAGCTTTTCTTGACAAAGTATTTCCACTACCACCAGCAGAATAATGAAACATTATTTCAGTCTCTCAACAATTTTTTAAAGGGAAAAAAACCCACATTAAATAATGGGTTGAAGAGCAAATAACTCCTCTCAACTGAGTTGGTGCTGCACAGTGCAGACCTAATTTACTTGGGAGGATCTCTGCTGTTATTGTCATGACTGCTTTATAGTAGTGATTCCCAATCCCATTTAATCAGAGGACCACTGAGCCTTTTGGAGAACATAACCAAAGATCTTCCTCTCAGTGATAGTGGAGTGGTTTTCTTTTCCCGATAGATAAAAATGAAGCAAAACTTTTATGAGGTTTGTTTTGCCCAATTGTTTGTGTACTGCCTTGCATGTGCAGAGATATGCATATGTTTTCTTCTCTGTTTTTAAATCCTGCAATACTTTTGGAGTTTATCTTGTGATATCTTCCAGGCTCCCAGCAGCTTTTAGTCAGTATGTTGAGTGCTGCAAGGAAGACCACAGAAGGCTGGAGGCCTGGTTCCCGTGTTTGCCAGGAGCCTTGCCCACCAAACCACAAAGCATTCCGTGCTCAGATGCTCTTCCTGCTAGATGGTAAATTCTGCTTTCAGTAAGAGACAGCAAAGTGGAAATCTCTCAGGAATCATGTGGGATTTTGCCAGTTCCCCTGTGAGGAGGATGAGGCCAAGTGGTGCAGGTAGGCAGTGGTGACTCACCATGCCTTCTGCTCCTCTCTTCCAGGAGGTGTGGGAGGGTGTTAGGAGTAAATCCTCCTGCTGGAAGAGGAGTGAGCAGCCACTGTTCCACATGGACCCCACTGGGAGCTGCAGGAAGGGGCTGGAGAGGGAGGGATTGGCACCACACTGCCCTGGCAACCCTTTGTCCCTGGCTCTGTCCACGCAGCCCCCAATCCCAGATGCAAAAGACAGGAATTATTCTAAAGGGTGAGCAGCAATATTTGGGACACAGGAAGAAAGGAGAGGCTTCTGCTGACTGAGATCCAGCTTTTTCTTGGTGCTAATGTTAAGCCACACAATCTTTCCTTTTCCTGAATCTGTTAAGGTGGTTTTGTAGGTAAATAAGAATCATGCAAAGTTAACTGTAAGTCACAAAGATGCAACTGTACTTCTACAAGGACTTAGTGCTGCAAAGCTGAGTACCCCAGACCCCTAGCCTGTGCAAATTAATTGAGGGGGGATTAGTAGTTAGCTTTACTTGCAGTAGTTTGAGATTTTTGCAAATAGACCCAACTTCAGTGTCTTCTCTGCCATGGGACAACACCAGAGCATCCTGCTGCTGCAAATCCCTACATTCCACAGCCCACTTCATTCATCTCCTCCCTTCAAGGTTTTTTGTGTTCTTGGCAACAGCTACAGAGGAAATTAAAAGCTTTACTTCCAGACTATCTTCAAACATGGAGGCTAGTTTCTGAAAATCCAGCTCTAAAAGCTTCAGTTTTTATTGTTTTCTGTGCTTCCCTGTCAAGATCTTCTTGCTGTGGCAAAATACTGCCATCTGTAAGATATATTAAACTAGATACATTTTAGTGTGTTGGTACTTGAGAATACCATGCTTATGGCCTTGTTATGGTTTAAGATTGTGCCAGACTTCATGGCACACAGGGCCTTACTTTAAATGTTTAGTTGGTTGGTTGAGTTTTTTTCTCTTTTGGTTCAGTGTGGTCCAGCTTAAAAGTTGCGGCTTGGGACACATCCTTAAATTGAGCTAATTTAATCTAGATCTATTATATATAAATGGATACTGTGGCCCTGATGTGTACATGGAAACAAGGGATAACATATATTGGTAGAACTGACTTGTTTGTACATTATAAAAGTATGAAGTGTTCCAAGCAGTCCAGCAGTGGTGCTCCTATAGATTCTCATAAAGAATATTTGCTGCTGTAGTATTTATAGAAGCTAAAGGATCTCAAAACTTCCTCTTGATCACTACACTAGTATTTATACTTTTATACAAAAAAAATTTCATGGTCATATTAAATGAGTTAGGAACACAGTTATTTCATCCCTGGAGCACAACTGGCCATTTCTTCCTATTCCTGTGATATAATTTTAAGCTGCTATTTTCAACATTCTTGATATTGCTTTGTAGGTTATAAATGATAAAGTGAGCTAGATAAGAGATGTTTCAGCTGTGCACAAACCATGCTTTGTTATGGGAACAGGACCAAACAACCAATATAGATGCAGTCTAAGTTGTTTAATAGGATTTCTCATTGTCAGGTATTATTTTCATCTTACCTTGAGAAACTTGGAGAATAAACAATAGACTGAAGCCGACTAGCTCAATACATGGGAAGTAATTCATATCACTGAAGCAGATGTCCTGTTTAATAAAGTTGCTGCTATTTAGAATGAATATTTGGTTTGTTTTGAAGTTCAAATAAGCTTGGATATAGAGGTTTTACAGTTTTAGATCTAGGAAAAAAGAAATTTTGTTTAATGAGGTATAAAAACATTTTGTCTCCTGAAGTGTTATTGGTTCACTGGAAATCATTTTTATTTATGATTTTGTCTGTATTAGGCACATGATTTACAAGCACTGTTTGCTTTCATCACCTTTTCCTCTTCATTCTCCTGTCTCTTCCCCTCACTTCAGCAGACTTACCTGTCTGATAGAGATAATAATTTGTAATAGCTCTGTATCTGAGGAGTTGTACTGGCAAAGTCATAGAGGCTACCTCTGGCTGCTATCTCTATGTAGGCAGTATTTCTTCATGATATAGTGGAGCTATCTCATTTAAACAGACTCAGGTGCAGGGAGAAAAATCCCAGTCTTCAGTAAATAAAGTGGGTATCACTGTCCTGAAGACAGCAATGTTTGGAATTTTTATTTTTTGCTCCATATTTGATGAAAGCTTTGACAAAGAGTGTTGAACAGTATGGTGTAATGAGACATATTTTCCTGAGGAATTACGAAGAAATAAGATGGTACTGAAAACAGCATGGATTTTACAATTGCTTTGGAATTCTGTACACAAACCACACATAGAATGTTTCTTTCTTCTGCTTTTTTTTTTAGTTTTGCTCTTCTTTAACTGCCTATGTTTATAGCTATAGGAACATCAATTTTTGTATCAAAGACTAAAAAATGCTGCACACAGCAAAATACTACTGCCTAAACTGTTTCTGTCTAAAGGTGTATAGGAAAAGACACTCCATATTTTGCTTTCAAGCCAGCCAAGATAGCTCATCTATGCATAGAACATTCCAGGGGCAGCAGGAGAAAATCTACATACATCATATTTGCTGAACCCTTATCAGTCAGGAAGTGGGAGGAATGGTCTTTAGATTGGCATTCTAGTCTGGGTTATTAGAGACTCAGTCATGGTTCCTGAGTTATCACAGATCTCCTGATGCTAAGTAGCATAAGTAGTTTTCCTATGCCTCAGTTCCCCATCAGGTAAAAATAGGGATCTCTTACAGGGCTGTTGTGGGCATAAATACCTAAAGCTTGTTAAGTGCTTGGCTTATTCAGTAAGGAAGCTTGTCTAAGTACCTCTAAGCACAGTTTAGGCTGGAATGTGTGTGTGCAGTATCCATGCACCAGGGATTCATTAATATCTTGGGAGGCCCAGTGAACCTTAGAGGATGGAAATGTCAGCAATGCACTGAGCTGCTCTTGTGTAAGAACCAAGAGACACTTCTTGGTGCAAGGCAGTTCTTTGAGCTGTGGCTGGACATGACCAAAGTAGAAAAATATTGAATTGCTTGGTCCGAAGGGATGCCAGGGAATGAGAGAAGGCTCTTCTGAAATTCTGCATTGAGAGAGGAGGAAGCGGAGGAGCAACACAAGGAAGTACTTTATAAGAGGGAGTATTTCTAGAAAGGATACTTCTTTTTGGAAGTCAGACATACAGGAACAAAAATATGGAAGAGAATCAGGAAACAGGATAGAAGAAGCATTCTTGAAGGAGGATTTTTCTTCTGGTAGACTATATAGCTCCAGACAACTGAAGAGTTGGAAAAGGAGAGAGAGAATATGTTGAAGAGGGAGAGAGGAACAGCAGCAGCTACTGAAATACTAATGTCAGTTTATTTTATTTCACTGGTGAAACACTAGTGTTGGGGATGAAGCTGTGCATAGGAGAACATCACAGAAGGATCAGAAATCAGAAAATTTATAGTTTGCAGCAAAAAAACCCATTTTGTGTGAGAAGATTTCTGTAACAGTCAGAAGAAGAATAATTATTGAAATACTCTCCAGCTGAAAAACCTCTGCAGGGAATCCTGTCTGTTTTAGCAGAGGGAAGAAGGGTGCTCTAGAGATAACAGAGCTCTTTCAAGGTTAAAGGCAGAGGTCACGGTGGTGCTGTAAATTCCCCCAGCTCCAGTTGTCTGCGCCGGGCTGTGAGAGGGAGCGGGGCTGTCCATGGGCACCGGAGCTGCGGCTCGTCCCTCGTCAGGACAGGGCAAGGAGCATCGTGAGTAAGGGCTTGGCCAGGGAGGCAACAGGTTCCTCCTGAGGCAAAAATAGTTATGGGTGGGGGATGTGACTCGTGTGGAAAAATACTGAGAGATGAGGCGGTCAACAAAAGGGAAAGCAGAGGGAATATTGAAGCTGTACAGGGAAAGACGAGCTGGAATTTTGCTAAGAACAGATATCAAAATTTTAAGGTAGAGAGTAATCATTAAGATAAAGTGTAAGTACAGAGAGTATTTGACTAGATTTAGATGAAAATTTCGAGAATTACATTTGAGAATCTCAGGGATTAGAGGTCTTTTGCCTTGTTTTGTGTTTTTCTTTGCTTTGCTAAGACCATTCAATTTCATAGGAAAAAACAAAAGTACAGAGTGACATGTCATCCCATCTCACCTCCTGTATAACACTATATTCTGATAGATTTGCTAGATGAGGTTTCTGTTTGGCTTGTTTGAGGGGGTGAGCAGCAAACAGAATATAAATTTCTCCTGTTTAGTCACACCGGTGAAAAAATGAGCAATTTGGCATTTAGCTGTCAGGTCTATGTACTGTTCCTGTACAAACCTTGTTTAAGAAGGATTTAAGTAAATACAAATGAAGTACTGAAAGCATAAAACATCTGGAACATTTTAAAGATGCACTGAAACATAATGTGATTATTTTCTATTGAGCTAATTATACCTATTATGAGTTTTAAAAAATTCCACTTTCCAGCCATTGTTATGTAACTTGTGGCTTTTCTGTTCTTTGAAACTCAGCTTTCCATTCATGTGGTATATTGAAAAATGTTACAAGACAAATTACAAAGCTCAACTGAATCAATGCCAAAAATATTAACCAAGTTACTCTACTAGATAAATAACTAATATAGTGCTTACTCTTCTGTGGGTTTTTTTTTTTTTTTTTTTAATCAAAAAAGAAATGCTAATGTAATAAGTCAGGACTGGGCAGGATGTGCTTTTTTTTTTTTTTTCCTTTTTTCCTGGTGTATGGTTTAATGGAGTTGCTCTGAACCTATAGTGAGGTATTTAAGATAGATCAGTTTGTAAGTTACTATTCCTGTGTAGTATTTTCTATTCACCAGTCTGGAACAGGATAGTTTTGTTCCTGCTAGCATTTGGATGACGGATTTCTTCTCCTTGGGGAAACACTTTGGACCTGGAGAAGCTGCAGGGAAGAAGAGGAAAGCAGAAATCTGCTGCTTGCCTGCTGAAGGGAGATGAAGAGGGTGATTTCCAGGGGGGTTGCCTGGCTGTGGATTTGCTCTGGGTGCCCCACAAAGCTGCCATGGGGAGTGAGCTGCAGGGGATGCTGACTCAATGGGAGGTGTGGATGTGCCTTCCCATCTTCCTCCAAATACAGTGGAGGTTTTACTTCTCTTTTTTTCTGCTAAAATGGGTTCACAGTGCAATTCAACTCCTAGAAAATATATTAAAATCAATACTGGTTTAAATATTTTAGGAGTAAAAAGACTTAAAAGACTTTTTCATTTCTTTTTGCAGCAGTGACTGAAACTACTGCTAACGGAATGAAAAGAGATATATAAGCTTTGCGTTGATAAATTGGTCACTGTTTGGGTAGTGCTGTAGGAATCTGACTGAAATTAGCAAAGCCAATGTTTGAGTCCAGTTTCATCCCTAATTTAAGAGCTGAAGTGAGCTTGAAGTCTTACAAAGTAGAATAGCTTTCATTGCGGAAAGAAAAATTAATTTTTTACCCTCATCAGTCATAATTTGCAAAAAACTTGAAGAACTCGAATTCATTTAATAAAATATTTGATTAATTTTTCTGTATTATGTTTTTGAGACAACCATTCACAAAATAATTTTTTTTTAGAAATGTGAAAATCCATATGATGAAAATTCCTCTAAATAGTTTGTGGGTTTTATCACACAAATACAAAAGATGGAAAGAAAGAGAGAGAGAGAGAGTTTGGTTCCTCTCATACCTTACTATTTGCTTGAAATATAAAAAATACCATTAACACATTTTATTGCCTACAAAATTATCCAGTCCAGGTTTATTAGTAACTGAGGTATTGGTAGGTGACTTCTTTGTGTTTTCTTTTAATTAAATATGACTTCTCAGTCTTTTCAGATTGACCCTGTTCAGCTGGAAACATGCATTAGAAAAGGGGTATTTGTTAAATATTTAAATTCAATGATTGTCAGCATTTTTGATGAAATTTAGATTATTTTGTTGGCTATTTTTGCATGCACTTATTACCATCTCCAGTATTATTAGCCTTTTCCTCCTGAAATGTGTAAGTTTGTTGAGTAGAGTTCCCAGTGTCCTAGGAGCACTGGGGAGTATCCTGGGAACACTTGCTAGGTTCCTCTGGTTGTGTTCTAAGGAAGTGCTATGGATAAAAACTGGGAAAACAAACATCTTGACCCCAAGAGTGACGTATCATGATATATCTGAATCCACCTTGAGAACAGGAACCTGATTCCAAGCTGTGGGTAGCTGACACAGGGGTTAAAACAGAGCTGAAAAGCAGGAATTTGCAGCTCTCAAAGTTCATTGGACATATTTGTTATTGTGTTTGTAACCAGCCAAGTGTGTTGCTGGTGTAAGGTCTATGAAGCCCATTGCAGTATTACACCAAAAAAAAGGCATAAAAACACTGTGCAATGAAATTTATGCTGTTCTGAAATGCCTTGATGCTACCATCAACTGAGATGCTTCCTATTCCCACAACTTTTTTAAGCAGGCATCTAAACTGATAAATTTATTTTCTCCATGGTTAGGTGGAGGATGTACAAAGCCGTTTTTATAGGAACACTTGAGTCCATAATGATAAAATAAGGTTGATGTTAATACTTCAAAAAGTCATTGCTTTAATTACTTAGTGTGTATTTCTGTGGACTCTCTGTTCTTATTTCTTTTCCCTTTTTCTCATAAATGGGTGTGGAATGGGATGGAAGAAGTTCAGGTATTATAATGTGCATTCCAGGATTGTTTGTGCTGAGCTGATTTTAATGTCTAGGGTCAGAAAAGCCAGTTTAATTATGTACAAACATCCAAGAGCTATAGACAAGAACTCCAGCTACTGATAAAAGTAACCCCAGCACTGATGAGTGTTGCAAAATAAAGATCCCCCAGAAACCCAGTTAATGGCATCTTTGTTCCTAACCCCTGACTTTGTAGAAGTCCTGATACTTCAGGTTTAAAAATTAGCAACGTAGACCTGAAGTGAAAATAATACTTTGAAAGTGGGGATGAAACAAACTCTTCCCTTTTCATCTTCCCCAATGATTTGCAGGCAAACACCACCCCAGGCAACTTCCGAACTTCCATAATTGCATTGAATTCCTTGTTAATTGGGCTTTTCTCTTGCTTTTGAGTTCTTTCTTGAGTAATGCCTGCTTTATAATGATTTGTGTGCAGACAATAAATGTAGAGATTTAATAGGATGAATGCTGTGACTCCATATAAAGGTCCTTAACTCCATTGAAATCAATACCTTTCCAATTATTGTTATGACTTAAAATTAATATGCATAAAATAAGATTATTATTAAATGTTTGAGGGATAAAAAGAGATTAAAAATACTGTTCTCCTCTAAAGGGATTGTGAAAATTGTATCTTTAGAATTTCATGGTAATTGTTCCTGTAACTTGATGCTTTTTACATCATATGTGCTCAATTTGAAAATAAGAATTTGGTGACTGTGTCTGGAAACTAGAAGGGAAACTTGCTTCATTTCTTGTTAAAAACCCCTGTCTTTCATCAGACTCTTTAGTAGGCCTGTTCTTCCAGAGCAAGTGGGGATAACAGCTTGTTTGTGAGTCACTAGAAGGTAAAGAATTGAAACTATTTTCTCTAAGCAAAGCAGAGATAAGTTGGCTAAGGAGGAGTGAGCAGTATCTTTTGCTCTGAAAGAGGCTGTGAAAAAATTAATGAAGTGGAGCTGGTGTTTTTTTCCCAGAGCAGAGTCAGAGGTTCGGGGATTTTGGCTGGTTCAGGAGTGCTGGCAGCAATGTCAGCATCAGCAGGGATGGGTGGCCACCACAGTTCTGGGACCGGGCCAAATCTGCAAATTGCATCCCATCTCTCATGAGTGCATTTACTCTTGCTAGTTTTCATGCACATCATGTTGTTACTGAAAGGAACAGCAAAAATACCCAGAAGTCTAAAGTCTAACAAGGAAAGGCAGTTTGCTCTCTAATGCTAAACAAATGTATAGACCAGGAGCATCCATGCTTGGTGCTGGAGTCTAACCACGAGTGATTGAGGTTGATAGGACATAACTGGTGACCTAACAACACTGTCAGGAAAAAAGGGAAATGAGCAGTCATTGGCAAAGGTTTCTGTCTTTTAGTGCACATAGTGATAGTCCTTCTCATGCAAACATGGCTTTCTGAAACAGAACAGATTCTGGTTATATTTTCTGTTGGCTTTAGATTTTTGGGGTTTTTTGGGTTTTGTTTTTTTGGGGGTTTTTTCATAGTATATCTCATTCCCATGTAGGACTTCAGAATAAAGGATTATGTACAGCAAATCTTGCAAAAGCACACTGACCCATTTATTTTATCCTTTATCCCATCATCAGTCATCTTTTCCCTGCTTTTGCATTTGCTCAAACTCTCTTGCTGTCAAACTGTTTCCCTGCTATTAGATCTGAGCAGAGAAACTGTTTTATCTACAGTTACATGCACAGCCCAGTGGTGCATACCCAGTAACAAGGCTGTAGTTAGGACTCACACAATGGGTCTTTCTAAAATGAGATAGGTGTTGTCAAAAGGCACAAACAGGCAGATGGCTGAGGAAATGGTGAGGACATGATCCTTTCAGTTCAAAGTTGTCTGACCTAAATCAGAGTTTCTGAATTTAGATTAACTAGCCTGACTGTATCAGAAAGATTCTAATGTAACAAGAGAAACCTTTATTTTAAGCGAGATGTACTCTAGGCTTTGCTGAATACTGGGCTGATTTGACAGGGTTTGTATGTTGTCTGTACCTTTTCTTGTTGCTGTTTGCTGGTCCATTCCAAAATTCCCAGCATTATGGTCAGTGGTTTCCCTTTTACTGAAAGATGTAAGGAATGTTGGCCAACACAACTGCATAGAATGATGTTCCATGTGGCAGAAACTGCTGTCTCACAGGGCTGGTAGACAGGTGAAAGAACTGTCTTTCTGTGTCACCATAATCCTTTTCAAGAGTCTTCTGCTGACATTGTTTTTACACTTCATATCATAAGACTCAGCTTCCACAGTCCAAGATTGAAGCTGTGTTTGTTTCTTTGGGGTCAATAGATGTCTGGTGAAACACTCCCAAAAAAGCCTTCTGTCACACCAGTATGAGGAAAAGATGGAATGTGCTGTGAGTTCTTCCCTGACCTTGAGGAAGATCATCTGCTGGAGCTGGTGATAGAGGTTGGCAGATAAAGCTCTTCCTAACAGAATTTCTGAAGATCATATCCAATCTAAACACTTCTTAGATATTTACTTATCAAGAAAATTATTTACAATGTGCTCAGTGTTTGTTTTCAACTGAAATCTTTGAGCAGGGCCATGAATATATAAATTCTGCAAAATTTATAATAAATAAATTATATTTATTTGCTGAACTTGAGTTGTGCAGAGTTTGCAACACAGTCAAAGCGTTCATGATTAGAATATATGGACCATAACAAAATTATCACTCTTTTTTCCTATGAGGATTTGAATACTTCTTATTTAATGCCTCTCCAGACCACAGGTCAATCAATGAAATTTCACATAATATCAGTGCTTGGACCTCTTGAATGTCTGTTTGTGCATAGGCTGAAGAGGAGTTCCCATGGAAATTCTGTGTGACTAAGTAATTAAGGACTGCAGCATTTCTGTACTCATTGAAAAAATAGAAGTTCCTCAGGAAGGCTAAAAACTTTGCATTTTTTGATGTTAATGTTCATCACATATGAGTCTTAATAATGCTCTTTTGACATTATATTTATTTAAAATATTACAGAAAGTAAAGTAACTCTGTATTTTTCATTTCCTTGAAGAACATTTAATGAGAAATACTTGCCTTTTCAGCATCTGAACATCTGAGTGTCTTATAATGATATCATTATCATATAGTGATAGTTATACATTTGGATTTGAATAAAAATATACAAAAATTGGTACTACCTATGTAACAGATAACCTCAAACATTTCTTTGAATAGCATGGTTTGGTATGTCTGTTGGGTTTAGCTTGTTTATAAATATGATCCTGCAGTCAGGAATCTTCTAAACAAACAGGGACCTGCTAGATTTTAAAAGGCTTTTCATTTAGAATGATGTTGCTGCTTGCAGTTTCTATATAAGAATAATCACTCATTACAAAATTTTTCATCAAAAGTATGAGAGAGATAAATTATAATGAAGCTTTTTTTCTGCTTTGCAGGTTTCTTTTACAATGTGTTCTGCTCCGGCCAGTGAATTTTGTTTCACAGACCAGGTAAGCAAATATCCATAGTTATACTTTTTTTTTCAGATAAAATGTTTTCCAGACATTTGCCAACTAATTCTGAAAGATTGGTGTTCTGAATTGTTGGATAAAATTTGCAAAATCTGTTATAAATATATTCAAAAAGCTTTTGTTAATTTTTAATTTAAAAAATTCAAAAGCAAGACAGTTACAATTTTAAGAGTGCTATCATTTGCAATTAGGAAATTTACCACATTTTCCAGACTTTTGAACTTTCATTCTTTCTCTTCCTTCTTTCCTTTTCTCCTTGTTTTCTCACATTTTACATTGATATTTATGGGTTTTTTTTTTTGTTTTTATCAAAGTCTTACAAGTGGAACTTTTTTCCCCTCTCAATTTCCCTCTACTTACCAGAATTTCAGCATTACAAACGAAACCGTCTGCTGAGAACTCCAGGGATGGTATTTTAACACCATGGGAATGGCAAAGCAATGCTCTAGTTGGGAAGCAGAGATGGCTTTGGAAATTTATAAACACCAATTCTGAAATTAACAAAATACAATTTAGAAATTAATGAATTTAGAGGTAATTATCTGGTTTCATTGGCATCAAAAAAATAAGGTAAAGCAACAAATTACACCCTTGCTGTGCCTAGGTTCATAGGATGAATTCAGTGTTTTACCTGTGGAATTTCAGTTTGGCTGGCTGTTTTTGTAGGTAATTTACAGAAAACAACTTTTTTGTCCATCTCTTTTATCATCATGAGAGAGTTGTGCAATATTATTTACATGCAGTGCAGCTTTAATGTTGCCTACACACATTTGATAATTTTTAATCTTTTTTTATAAAATGATGTGGACAAAATGAATTAAAGTTGCTATTTTGAATGGAATATTATGTTCACAGTATATTGATGTGGTTTGCCTTAGATTCAAAGTTTTTGTACTTTTTTATAGGCTTATCTTAGCCCTAGCTAGAATAACCAAAACCAGCCAAAATAATAAATAAGATCAAGGTATTCCTTTGCAAGTATTTTTCTTATTTTATGTTAAAATAGTCCATTGCTCTACCTTTTTCTCAGTACTGTTAATCTCACCTTTTATTTAGATAAACTGTTCTTTGATCATCCTCTCATTATTCTAACTTCTTGACAGTGGATTTTTCTGTGGTGTTGCCAACACTTAAAAAGCTTTCTCAGTCTCAGTTCACCAAGGAGAAATTTCATCCCTTTGGATCTTCTCCTGAAATTTTTTTTACACAAATTGCTCCCAGTACCTTTAAAGTCCTTTAAAAAATTGATATCTGCTTCAGCCTATGCTGCCTTTTGGGCGCTTAGTGTGATATTCCTGGATTTTGTTTGCAAATTAGTCTGCAATCACACTTCCAAAGAAAGATAAAATCTTGGTGGAAAAATACCTAGTAATTTCAAATGCTTAGTCTTAAGAATTTTTCAAAAGAATTTATTATTAAAAGTTTGGACTACTAATCAAAGAAAAAAAAAAAACTTAAAACAAAAAAAATTATTTATTTTTGCCCCCAACATCTGGAATCTCTTTTTCTGGGTCATTTGCATATCCAAATTAGTCATTCCTCCAAGATTCATTATTCTGGTATTTTATTATGATATTTTCTTCAAAACCTTGATAGATATAATTATTAACAATAAGTGAATCCATTAATTTTACCAGCTCTAGCAAAAAGATGGCTGTTGATATTTGATTTTTTTTCTTCTTATATCAAAATGTCTACTGCAAAATTTGTCATGGTGTTTGCCTTACAGATATAAATTGCAATGAAATTGTAATGCTTTGATTGATTTGAAATAATAATTGGTTTATTTATCAATATGAGATATCCAAGAAAACAAATCATTATGGCTCAAATAGCTATTTTAATTTATTTTTAGCAGCCTCTCTTTAAATATCATTAATCATTTTCTGAAACAAAAATCAATGTAATTTAGAAAGATCTCCCCAAATATGTCTTTGACAGGACAATTTTTTTAAATTACTTTAATTAAAAGAGTGAAATAAAATTCATCATCAAAACTTTATTTTCTGTGAACAAATTACTTTCTCCAACTTCATCCCTGCACCTTCCATATTTTCTTTCTTTGGCCACCACTCTCAAAGATTGCCTGGTCTATGTTTCTGGATAAAATATGTCTGGCGGAGATATTTTTTTCAGGAAGTTAAGTCCAAAGGCAGAGATTAGATCCCCCACAAAATTTCATATAAACTGGACAAACTCAAGAATTGACCAAAGATGATCTCTGAGATCCCTTCCAATGATTTTGAGGCCATCCTCTGATTGAGTCTATGATTCTCTGAACTCTTTTCTCTCCCTACTGACTTCATTTGTGGCCCTTGGCCCTTAATGGTGATGCTTGTAGGACTTTATGAGGTGCAAAAAATGAGCTGCAATAGATACTTCTGCTCCATAAGCACAATATATCTTTGCATGTACTCCCTAAATTTCAATGAATTAATTGCATTATTGTGTAATATTTATATGTAATGAGCACATCTGTGATGAAGTAACAGGCTTGGCTAAATCCAGATTATGACCAGCAGCTCAACATGGAGGGCAGTGCTGATCTTTAACACTGGTACAGAAATGCAAGCTGGTTTGGCACTTTTCATTTCTCTTTGTCAACTTAAAATGTGAATCAAAGTATTCTAAAGGTTATTCAGGTTTTTGATGAGCCCATGACTCTGTTTATATTTGAGGGGTAGGACACTGTGAGCCTGCAAGGCTGCCTGGTGACTGAGATACTGGGGTGCTGCTGCAATACTGTCCAAAAGCAGAATTTTCCATAGATATTTGATCAGCAGCAATTCTTACAAGAATTAACATTCTGTCAAATAGCTGCATTTTGAAGTTTGTCAGGCTACTGGCATTCTCAGAGACTTTGAAAGTCTTCTAATAGTATGGTTGCATTGTTATCACACAATTTCTATGCAGTACACAAATTGAGAACCAGAAATTATCTATAATATAGAAACCAGAAATTATCTATAATATAGAAAATCCAAGGAAAAGGCTTACTTTTAATTTTTTTAATTTTAAATATTTTCAAGAACTGGTGGCATCTTATGTTTTCATTTCAAGGAGTAAATTTGGGTTCTGTATGAAATAACAAGAGCTCTAAATAACTATTTTGAGGCAAAAAATATCTTAGAAGTATATTCCATAAGAGCTCTGGTAAATGGCATGGCAATTCTTTCAGAAGATTTTGTACTCCAATGATGCCTTTTTGAAATACTCAGAGGTTTTAGCAAGTTAGGACTATTGTAGCTCATCAAATTACTGGCAGATATGGAATAAACTCTAAGGAACAGCCATTGTGAGTGAAAATTGGATTCACAGTTTTCACAAACTGAATCTGGTTGCCAGTGTTACATTTGAACAAAACCACAGGATTCACCTAATTACTCTCCACTCAGGTCTCAGATGCATAAGGAGATCTATTCCCAAACTATAAACCAAGCAGGAATTAAATAAACCAGTGGTTCTCCATTTATTTTGCTTCACTTAAACCTCCTTGTAAACACCTGGTCCTGGCTCTCTCAGAAATCCAGGTCTGGACTTATGAGCCCCAGGTTTCGTCTCATGTGATGGTTTCTATATTGTTGTTTTTCTGGAGTCTTGTGTGGCATAAAACTGTGTGTTTGTTCCTGCGCACAGGGATGAGTTTCACACAGAATCAGTACAGATGAAATAATTTCAGTTTGCCTCTGAAAAATTAATGACCAAAAAAAAAATAGTGGCTTCCTCACCAAGTCTAGGGCTTTGCACACATTTGTACTCATAATTTCACAAATCTCTGAGTGCAAAAAGTCCATTAAAAGGCAGAACTTTTATTTTTTAAAAAATGCAAAAATGCAATTTCATTCATTTGACTAAATATTTTGACTACTGAAAATAGCTTAATGTAGAGAAAGTTTTCATAATGCCCAGCAGTAAATAATTGCTCTTCTGGGCCCTTTGTTTTAATTGGTGACAAGAATATATGAATATGTGCATTTTTTGCGAGAGGCTTAAATTTGTTAAATGGCTGTTTCTTTTTCAGCTTGGATGTGCAAGAATATGAACTTCAGTACTAGTAATTATAAAATGTGTTTTGAGGGTTTTGCTGTTGTGGCATTTTGGTTTGCTAAGAGGGTATCTCTCTTCAGTTTATATCAGCAATGGAAGACCCCAGAACTGGTATTAACTTTGTATATATATTTTTGTTTGCAGTATTTTTATTTAACTACTCCTAAATTTGCATTTTCATTTTTTTGTAGCAATATCTGCTGGTCAGATATACTAAATCCTGGGGATGATTTGTATGGCAAATCTCTCCAAGTTTTTTCTACTCCTGAGTGACTTTCTTCAGGGTGTTGGCACATATAACCTCCCTTTTCTTGGCAGGAGATTATCACCAAAAATTCCCCGTCTTTGGTCAGAGGTTTGATGTGTGCTGAGTCAGATCATGCACCCACGCAGTTAAAACACAGCTTTAGGTGGACCCAGCCCCTCCTGTGCTGATCTCACCCAGGCAGGGAGAGGAGCTGCCCCTGAAGAATAAAAGCAGTGTGTGCTTCACTCCTTGAGAGGGAACTGGTTAGGGAAGGGAAATCCAGCCTTTATTCCTGCATCAGGGCTGTTGTCTTGGCCCACTGTGTACACTTGAGAAGTCAGGATCCAAACTCCTGTCTCTCTTCAAGCAGCTCGGCCATCTTCCTTTCTTAAAGGAAAATAAGATTATTTTGGGATCATTTGAAATTAAATACAGCCTTGGAATGATAGGTTCTAATGGGTGTGGAATACCTGGTGTCACTTTTTTTTACTATGTCTGCAGACCTGGGAAAGCCCAACAATAGAGCCTTTAAGCTAACTATCAAATAAAATGCTTTTAATATTTCCTATGCAAAGTTCCATGCAACATTGTCGGAGTACACATATACAGGTTCTGCTCTTGGAGCTCCATCCAGACAGAGCAAGCCCTTGTTTTGAGAAAAGGCATGTTTTCATAGATCTTTGTATGAGCACAGGAGGCCTCTTGCAGGGTCAGGCTCTCAGCAAACTTGGCAACTCTTTTTCTCCTGCCATCAGTCTTGCAAAGTTTGATCATTTCATTAATGCTTAATCAGCTGGGTGTGAGTATGAAAAAGCTCTTCCTTTCATGCTCTCTTTGACTTTGTGGCCTCAGTAGTTAGGTTGTTTTCAAAGGCTCATTTTAATTTCAGACTTCAAATATTTTTTTATAAAAGAAGGAATAGCCAAGACTCAAATATATGTATTTTCTTTTTTTAAATCATCCTCTATGCAATATTGTTACAATCATTACTACAAGGAGAAAGAAATCTGAAAAAAATATTTCACCCCTTTTAAACAATTATAAAGCAAGTCTTTAAGGCAATTTCCTTTTATGCCTTTTTTCTTCATTCTATATTTTCTTATTTTCATCAGGAAGCAGCAAATGAAACATAAACAGTTGGTTACCTGAAGTGTTAAGATTTCAGCAGAGCCATCTCATTGATTTCATTCTGTAGAGCTTCCAATCTACTTTTAGAAATTAGTCAGACATGTAAAAATAGGGTAGTGTATGTGATTTTTTTTTTCCTCAAATATCTCCAGGCAGTAGAATGTCAGAAGCTACAGGAGCTGAGAGCTACAAGCCTCATCTTGGAACAGTGGAGATATAACTATTGTGGCTTTGGCATTTTCTCAAAATGAATAACTGGATGAGATATTAACTTGCTTCATTTTTACAGCATCTTAAAAACTGTCATATGTCCAAAGGCATGGTTTTAAGTAGCTTTTCCTGGAGCATTTAAGGGAAATTTCATCTAAATATACTTGCAGTATTATTTTGTAGTTTAAACTGGTATCTTCAGGATGCTATTTTTATTATTGCATCTTTTATGTCTGAAGGTTTTTTGGTTGATTTTCAATATATAGCAAAGATGAACAGCTGCTCTACGATTTTCTTGTGATTTCTCAACAGTATCATTTTTCTAACCTTCTCTGGGGATAGTTTCTATACAGTATTGACAACTTTGTTTTCTGATCTACCTGAATGAAATTAAGGAAATAATAAGCAATAAAATTCTAGAAAGGATCAGGAGGGACGGCCTGATAAAAATGAGTTAAAATATTTTCCAACCTTTTTACAATTGCCCTGTTGGAAAGGCCAACAGCTATAATAAATTGAGATTATAGAGTTTTTTCTGCCAGTTTTATTTTAAGATGTTAATATGTCCTAAAGATTCTGTATCCTATTAACTTACAATGGTTTCAAAACAAAACAAAATGCTTTTTTAGCAGTCACATCTCGTTCTTAAATAGAAACTACACTGTGAAGAAATAAGTTCTGAGGAAGTTCCTTATGTTACAAAGGGGAACATATGAGAGCAAGTGAGTGGCAGATTTACAGGTCTAAATGTGCTCCCCATGTGTCATTCTGAATACCTAAGGTGGCAGGGACCTGCTAGAAAATCGTGGTGTTCAAATTCATGCTCATATGTGAGTCTTAGTCTCCTTGAGTCTCAGTGACTGCAATGTTCTCTTCTTGCTTTTAAGAGTAACAGAATAGAAACCTTAAATATTGCAGGGTTGTTGCCTTTAATGGTGGCACATAGTACAAGAAAAATCTCATTTTTCAGCCTGGGCTTGCAGGATCTATGGTACAATTCCTGCTTCCCACTGCAAATGGGTACCAAACTAAAGTCCAAAATGCCACCATACAGAAGACTTTGTTCAGAATGATAATGAGATAAGACACATACAGTTCTGGGGTTTTTTGTCTATTTCTATTGAGAATTTAACTGTCTGGACACAACCCTGTGCCATGTGCTCTGGGATGACCCTGCTTGAGCAGGGGGCTGGGCCCAGCTGACCCACTGTGGTCCCTTCCAGCCTGACTCATTCTGCAAATAAAAAGCATAATATTTTTAAAACTGGAGGTAAAAAAAATACAGCCACATTTCACATGCATCTAACGATGTACTTCCTAGGGAAAAGGGGAGAGTGCAGAATAGAAGAGGTAAAAACGTGCTAGGAACTATATAACACCAAGAACTAAGGGCATGTATGGAGCATTGTTCTTTGCTTTATTGTTCTTCATCACTGAGGTTTTTCTTTGGGATTTTTAAAGCTTCCTGTTTCTAAACTGTTCTGTTCTCCTTTCTTTCTCACCTCTTCTGCAGGCTGAAACAGATTTTGGGCTTTGAGTACTTAGATAACAGGCATTATCTGGAGGAATAAGTGTAATTAAAGAAACAATATATTTGAGTAAAGGGCAGAAGGTAGCTCGGGACAACGCTTCACATTGAAAGACATGGTTTCCTAGAACATAGAAAATCTTTATGCCTGTTTGGGTTGTTTTCCTTTTGAGTCACTTGTTAAATTGAGACTCCAAATGTCTGTGATGAAGAGATGCAAGTGTGCTAGACTGGGCCCATTGAATGTACAGATGCCAGACTTCTTGGGAGTGACACTGTGAAATTAATATGTACACACTGCAATTTAAAGGATAATATTATGCAAATATTCCTAAGCATGACATGTTAAAAAGTAGTTACATTTTAGACACATCCATTAATATTTTCTCTTGAATATCAAGTACTTCCTCCCACCTGCCATCTCTTCCATGTTTTCACATGCTATGATGTTTAAATGTCATAAAGCTGTCATAACGCTGTGACTAGGCTTTTTGGTTAGTAGAATCTAGCACAATCTGCATTTATATTGTGCTCAGCACTTTAAAAACAGATATATACACTTCAAGCAGTACCAAAAAGATGTATTTTTAATAACTTTTTCTTCTTATGGAGCAGATTCTGAATTGATTTTTCTGTTTCTAGTATATAGCACTACTTTGTTTTGCTCCTAAGAAGCATATGGGGGAAAAAAAATAAACAGTCTTAATGGCTTATTCTGAGTCCTTGTACTCCCACTTCAGACTTACATTTATGCATGTGATGGTGTCACTCACTTTGGAAAAGAAGTAGCAGTTTTAGGTGCTCAGACTTAGGCCTTGCCTTCCTACTCCCCACCCCAGCCAGTCTCACACAAACATAGTTCCTGTTCATTTTAGTTTGTGAACTGCTCTTAACACCTGAATTTGATGGCCAGAATTCCACACGACCACCAAGCAAGCCAATGAATTGCCAGAGTTTGCAAACAATCACAGCATTTGTAGAATTTTGGTAGCATCTGAAAGTCAGTGTTTTATTTTTCTGATCAATGCTGTCCATTAATAGCAGTGTACCTGAAGTGCTGGGATTTCTTGCCCCCCATTTGTTAATCTATTTTTATTGTGACTACAGAATATTGTTTACATTCTGTTCACATGGGCGTTCTAGGCTTCAATTCACATGTATTCTTTTGGACAAATTATATGAAAGTAATTTTAGTTTAAAAACACCACATTACTTTGAATTAAGAAATAAACTGGCAGTGAAGAAGTCTTGCTTGGAGACTTAAATTAGCCAGCAGACTTGATTATAAGCATGTAGGTGTAATGACAATACTATGAAAATATCACCAGCAACATTATGGTTAGATATATTAGGGTTTTCACTTTAAGCAGAATAAATGTCCTTTTACACACTTAAAGTGAATGAATTTTATCTCTGAACTGAACAAAATATATTATGTGGAGCATTACATCTACTAATGTTTCTCTATCAAAATTTGTTAAAAATGTACTGATCATGACCTGCTTATTCCTCTAGGAAAAAAAAGGTACACTGGAAAAAGCACACAGATTCTAAATAAAACCACATAAAATTATTCTGTGCAAACACCTACAAAATATTAATTTAATAATATTGCAATTATGTACAACATTTGATAGACATCTACATGTACGATATAGATAAAATATTATTACTTAGTTGAAACTTTATCATCTATTATCTTAATTCAAAGAAATGCAAAAAAAATTGTTATACATATACTGAGATTTCTTGTTTTGTACTCCAGTTAAAAAGTAGGAATCTTTAGGGACTGGCATTGGGCAAAGTTAAAATATCATAGACATCTAGTTCATTAAGTACATTTGTCACTCTGAAGAGAGAGAGCAAAAAAGAGGAATAAATTACTTAGATTAGATTATATTCCAACAAGAAAAGGTAAAAAGAAATAAGAAGAACAAATGGACCTCTCTAATCCAAATAAAACATTTTAACAATGAGGAATTATGATATATAGACCATATGGATTATGGAGCAATATCTTTTTCTCTGCACACAACTTTTTTAACAGTAACAAGCAGATAAATTACACCTCATGTTAGAATAAATAGCAGGTATTTTTGTGGTTGAGTGTTTGAATGGCAATTAAATATTCCTAGAAGTTGTTATCAATATAATAGTCTTGATTATACAGAGGAAAATAATTTCTGTTAATGATGCTGTCTTTTATATACTGGATCATAGATGTACTTCCAGGAAATAAGTTTCTTCAAAGCACAAAAAAACCAAATAGCTAGTGAAGATCAGAATGAACAGTGATTTACTTTAGTCCACACAGATTATTATACTGCTCTTATCATCATAATATCTGATTATTTTCTGGTGGTGCATTACACTATGGGTTTGTACCTCAGCACTCTGCCATTGCGGGATGAGACCTGTAGGCTTGGGGGAACACAGAGTGGAGAAATGTGAAAACTTGCTTAAATATTAAAATATTCTGCATGGGTTAATACTAAATGAGAGGAAGAAAGAGCAGGAATGAAAATGATGTCTAATTGGGTGAAAGAAAACACATTGACATGTGCTGGCTAACACAGCAAAGGCTTTTGGAAGTTTAGGCTATCAAGAGGTTAATGTTTGATCCATGAGGGTTGGTATCTGTTTCAAGAGTAGTTCAGAAATGCCTGACAGATTATTTTAAGGTATTACAACCTACAGAAAAAGCCAGAATTTTCAACTCTTGGATTTTAATCAACTCAATATTTTATTTGGAAAGGAACAAAATGTCCAGAATACAGTATCCTTTTACCCTTCAGAGAGATTGTTCCCAGGGCAGATGGGGTTTTGGAGCATGTTTCCTTTGGTAGATGCTCCTCTCCCCAGAAAGGATTGTTGTACCCTGAAACCTGGGACCTTGTGTTCTCACTGGGTGATGCTGCACAGGTACCCAGACAAATTGCAAGCAGAATATACTCAAACAAAGATTTATACAGAGATTAAGCAAATTTAATTAAGGTAAAAAAGAAAAATAAATAATAAGAGAGAATAAAAAAAAAAGAAAAAAAACAAACTCCCCCCAAAATAAAACTGTATTATTTAGTGTCCAGGACAAAAAAGAAGCTGAAAATAGATAAGCAATAGGGCTGAAATTCCTCTGTAAATAAACACAAGCTAGAAAACTATGGATTATAAACATATGAAACATTTGAAAGGACTCTATCTATCAAATATAAACTGAGTTTTATGATATTTTACAAACCTCTGCAATTCTGATGCATTTCTGTGTCAGTTTCTGCAGGAAGGTGCAAGAAAATTTTGGGTTATAGCAATTGTGTTATTGAAGAAAATTTCTGAAGAATTTCTAAATTTATACACTAAAAATACCCATGCACAGTATATGTTAAAGAAATGCCCAACTAATTAAATGGATAATTACTCATCTGTATAAGACTTTCAAATCAATTGATCCGTTTATTTTAATTAATGTCTAATAGCTTATAAATCTGTTACTTGCAAAATGAGCCTGAAGCCTGTTGAGAACAGGATGTCCTTGCATAATTTTTATTTTGTGTCACAGGTTATTTTGTAAATGTTGCAACTGTCTTTCACATGGCCATTACAGAGTTTAAGGTTATGTCAAATATCAAATGGATGTTTCATTTTGCAAATTTTCTTTAACTAGAAAGGGCACAGGACCTGAAATACAGTTTTCACCCTGCTATAAGTTTAAATCAGAGAATAATACACAGCTGGGATTTAGCCCCAGGTATCATATAAAAAATGTCCTGAGTTTTTTACCTAAATCAGTTTATGGAGGATCATGTTTTCACAAATCCTGAAAAGGCAAAGCTACATATTTTCCTAGTTGGAATTATTTGCTGATTTGAGTGACCTGAGATATTTAAGTGGTCAGATAAGAGTAGTTTAACTCAGACTACGGCTCGAAAAGGCATTCACACCTGGGGATGTTATCATCACAGTTTTTAAGCATCTTATGTGTATAGTACCCCTAGGAACACACAGTTTGATCTTACCTGAAGCAGGACTGGTTTCTGCATAAATATTTTTTTTGCACACTTTATGATTTACATTGGACAATATACTACCAGTAGTAGAATCTGCTTTCTTAACTGCATCAGCTTATCAATCATTCTTCCTCTCCAGAAGTGAGTTTTCTTAGTTGCAGTTTATTGCAGAACTACAGGGGTGCAATGTCCAATTCCAAAATCAGAAAATAATTGTATTACTTATCTGTAAAGAGCTTTTATTTTTTGCAGCACCCACAAATCCATCCTAGTCTCTTGTGTCCTCTGCTCCAGAACCTAATTCCCCTAATTGCAAAGAGAGCTTCATGAGAGAGAGATGGGGTGTGAGAGAGGTGAAGTATTTATTCTGTCATACACATAGGAATATTCTGTATGCCTCTCTTGTTATACTCAAGAGAGGAATGCATGCATTTCCTTGCCAAGCAATATTTTCACAGGGTTTCTTTGGCTACACACCTGTCTGAGTGCACACACACCCTGCAGTATCTACAGAGGAGCTCAGGATGGACCAGACACCTGTACAAGAGAGGTCACTGCTGGCAAGCAACACCTCAATATTCAAAGTAAATGGGGGCTTGGTCACACCACATTCAGTCAAAAGGTATTGACTTTTAGGAAGGAGTTGCCAAAATAAGGAAAGGAAATACTTTGTTCTATACAAAGTTGCAAAGTGTAATTTTTCTCCCACAGGGGAAAAAAAAAAAAAGGTTTTCAGAATGAAAATCAGAAAAAGAGGTTACAACAAAACAGCACTGTGGTAGGAAGCCTTTTTTCATTAAAATGCTATTTCTTGTGATATGCTTGGTTTGGAAACACTTCAAGATTAGGATTTACATTGTGACTGAAAATGCATACAAATACTGTATCCATTTTCTTTCTCATTATTAGGTATTTGCAGTATGTTGCCAAATCCTTTGAGGGCAAAGTAGTCCTTAAGCTTATTTATTTAGATTGGTGGTGTATTTCAGACCCTTCATTAGGCATCCAGATATACAGCCATGTCCTGAACAGGAAGGATTGCTGATACTTTTGAAGACAGATAGAAATGGAGGAGAAAATTCAAATTGACACTGCTCATGTCAAAAACAAATTTTTGCCATGTAGATAAGGAGGCAATTTATTAGGAGATCCTCCACATATACAGGAGAAGCCACTTGGCTAGTTATTTGAAACTTGTGCAAGTTGTCAGTAGACACCAGCATCATGTAATGATCTGAGGTAGACAGTGACATATTGACAAATGTTTTAGTTCATCTTAATGCTATAGGTTGCTGTTTAGATCATCTCTAAAGACCTTGATAAAGTATTTTAAAGGAAATTTACTTCACTAATTTCTGTTTACATAATAGAACCCAATATCTGTTGTAGGTGGCTTTGATTTTAAGGCTCCCAAAGCTCTGCAGACTTGGTCACATTGGATGGTTCTTAAAATGTCAGTGAGAAGGCTAATTGTACAGATTAATAAAGGAGTAAGTGTTTGCATGATTAAGGCCTAGAGACATTATACAGCCCAACTCCTCTCCCAGAGCATGGAAATAAAAGATTATTCATACTGTGTGAAGAAAAGATTTCTGCATGCTCTGTGCACAGGTACATAGCATTCAAATTAATATAGCATATTGGCATTCCCTGGTAAAGTTTATTTCTCTTAAACTAGGAATAAAATTATTTACTGTGAGGGTGGCAAGGCACTGGAACACACTGTTCAGAGAAGCTGGGGATGCCCCATCCCTGGAAGTGTTTGAGGCCAAGTTGCATGGGCTCTGAGAAATCTGGTCTAGAGGAAGGCATCCCTGCCCATGTCAGGGGAGCTGGAATGAGATGAGCTTTCTATGATTCCATGAATTCACCATCCCATGACTATTATTAATTTTCTGAGGACAGAACTAGATTCTGCTTATAGAACTTAGCAGCATTTTAACGAAGGGGGTTGTTGCCTGCATGTTGCATTCTGCTTCTTTTCTGCTAGATAAAAGCTATCCAGAAACACATTCCACAAATCTGGTTGCTTGGTTTCATGCTCTGTGAGCATTGGTTACCATAGTGTTTTAGAAAAATACTTATTCAGGAAGCAGAAGCATGATCAAACATAGTCAGCTGGAGTTGTGGTGAATGAAAGAACCAACTGTTAACAAATTGAAAGCAATGCATTTATAGATTTAATGATTAGTAAACTTTCATTTCCTGCTACAATCAGAAAAGTGTAAAAAAGATGGTGGCATGTCAGTAAGTCCAGAAGTATTCCTCTATGTACCCAGCAGCTGCCAACCCTTTGAATAAACCTCCTTATGATTGTCCTGTGACTGTTGTAAACTGATTCTCTTCAGCAACCAAGCCTTTCTGGAAAACAAACCAGACAGTTCCCTCCACCCAAACTGTAAATTTTTCTGTAGATACCTATCTCTGAGCCACTGGAACAAGCCCTGCCTCCCAGCTTTTAAGCCAGGATATACTTGGTAGTGATCAAAAAGTGTTTTATTCATACCAGATTCCTCTTGTCCAAATTTTACTTTACATGTTTTTGTTGTAATGAAAAAAATGCAAATTCTTGACTTTGATCCCAAAGACCTAGGTACTGTGCAAGTTTAACATAAAAAGCCTTTAATGTTCTCAAGTTTATGCAGTCTGTGTAAGCTAATGGTTCAGAATTCCAGACAGAAGTTAAAAGGCAACTGAGGACTCTTGTCACAGTTTGAAACAAGAAATAAAGGTCTTCTATTTATTATTAGGAAAGAAAAAAACATCATTTAGGTACATGATGCTTGTTGGTCCTCTGAAATCTCCTTTGTGCTGGTCATTCATCCAGTACTGAAAATTTCAAACCAATGACTAACCTACTGTGCTGTCTGGTTTTGCTAATGGTTCAGCATGTTTCAGGTCCTTCAATAATCATTCTGTGCTTATTTTTGTGTCACCCTTTGCCCAAGCTCAGCTTTGCTGTTGAGTGTGAACTAGAGCAATCTCTTCAAGTCAGATGTGTTTCCAGCTACACTGTGGTAATCTTGGCTGTGATGAGGCTCCTGTCTCTCCACCAAATAGAAAATTTGGATATTAGCATGAAATTCACAGTGTGTGAATGTATCTGGGAAAGAAGAAATATGTAATTCATAAAATTCAATGAGCTGTGGAATCACAAGTTACATGAATTCACGTATCATTACGGAATTTGAATTCTTTCACTAATGTACACATAATGTTTGATGTTTGTGTGGTTATTCAGGATTTTCTGAGCAAATATTTTTACCTGATTGGCCAAATTAAAACCTGAGGGCAATAATTCCTTTGGTTATAGGAAAAAATAATTAGAAATATTTTGTCGAGTACAGAACTTTATTCTGATAGAGATGGATAAACCAAGTAACCAAGGATCTGGTAGCTAAGATACTCAACTGATTGCATGATAGCTGATCCCAGTGCTGATTTGAAGATCCTGTATGGGAAGATGTGAAAACTCTTGTGGAAGGAAGTCTGCTTGTACACAGGAATATTGCTAAAATGTGTAAGGCAAAAGCTAAAGAAATGCCCTGATATGACTGCACAACGTGAACTTCACAGGGATAGTGTGGAACTGTAATTTGATAAAAAGATAAAAGACTCTCCTATGAGAAAAGGCTGAGAAAAATGAGCTTGCTCAGCCTGGAAGAAAGAGGGCTCTGGGGTAACTTACTTGTGGCCTTTCAGCACCTGAAGGAAACATTCAAAAAAGATGGTCAGAAACTATTTACAAAGGCCTGGAGCAACAGGCTAAGGGGGAATGGCTTCAAACTGACAGAGAGTAGGTTTAGATCAGATATTAGGGAGAAATTCTTCTCTCTGAGGGTGGTGAGGCCCTGGCACAGGTTGCCCAGAGAAGCTGTGGCTGCCCCATCCCTGGGAGTGTTTAAGGCCAGATTGGATGGAGCAACCTGGTCTAGTGGAAGGTGACCATAACAGGGATTTGGAATGAGATGATCTTCAAGGTCCCTTCCAGCCCAAACCATTCTGTGATTCCATGATTTTGAGTTATATTGCACTAAATTTTCCCCAAAGTTAGTATAATTAGTATATCTTTACTCAGAACATGAATTTTCCCTTATTCCTGTGAATTATCCTTTCCAAAGAGCACGATATCTTTGTGATGACACCCACCAGCCATTGCGTGTCTTTTTATATGTTTGATTTTGTCAGAAAGAGACAGTTTATTGAAAAAAAACCTGCTTATATTGGAAAACGGGATTTTAAAAGACACTGCCTATATATTTTCAACAACCAAAGTTAATTTTTGTGTTTCAAATAACTTTTCAGCCTGTAAACTATATTTAGTGTATAAATAGTTCCCCCTCCACAAGTCAATAACCTGTAAATTATACATGTATAGTGGAAGTAGGAGTTAAGATCCAGAGTCCTCTCTTCCCTGCCTTTGATCACTCATAGCCTGCTCAATCTTACAAGAAGGCTCCGTGCCTTTGATCTCCTCTGCCTCTATCTCTGTTGTTCAGGTTAGCTGGGGATGTTGATTTTGAATTGTGGGTTTTGCTCACAAAATTAAGTCAGTTCAAACTAAAAATAACTGCAAATGTAGCTGTTTGCACTAAAACCACTGAAGAAGTCAAAATCTAGAATATTTAAATAGAATATTTAAAACATTTCAATGTATGAAGCATTAATTTCTTTAATATAAAAGTACTTTAAGATCTAGGTTTGAGGGATTGTGCTGCTTGGGGTGAGAATATTCTGCAGAATCAAGAATTCACAGTAGGGAAATTGAGTAATGCTATATTTAAAACTTTTCTAACCATTTTCACTTCAGAACTACTTGATACTTTGGTCTGCTGAATCAAAAACACACCTTGCATTGGACTATAATGCACATGTTCTCTCTTTTCAACTAAGAGACCTGAGCAGTTTTTTCAGGCTAATAGAACTCAACCTGCTGGGAATGTAACCCAGCAAAGTGCATACACAGGTCCCATATTTTTTTGTGTAATTAAAATAAGAAAATGTGTGGTATATTTTTGGATGTATATGTATATGTATATACATCTACCACGAAAACATCATGATGTTTTGGAAGGCACTGTCTGGAACTGTAGGAGTAAAAGGACCTAGAGATACATGCCATTTCCTTCTTGAAATAATTAATTATGTTTCAAAAATTTGAATTTTCTCTTTTTTGCCAATGAACTCTGCCATACTGAGGTGTAAGACTGTGTCATTTATAGCAGTCAGGGGATAGGTGACACACAGCTTGTGTTCTACTTTTGGTTCAAGGCAGCTAAGCAAAATGATCCTCTTAGATAACATTTTATAAGATTTTAAGGTATGAGCAGCCAGGATTCATACATGTTCATAGAGGAAAAGTATGAAATAAAAATTTTCACTCTTTATCAGTGACAGATAAATCAATGGTCCAAAGAAGGACCCTTTAATATCTTCTATATTACAGTCTTTATTCAGGGAAGAATGAGTCCTAAGAAAAATAAGTGGCCTTGGGGGACCCTTGCTACATAAGTGGGCAGAAGGGAGCAAGAAGTCATCTGGGCTTTGTGTTGAGTTCTATCTGTGCTGTCCCAGGCCCCTGAGGATTTTTCCTCCTGAAGCTTGGGAGACGATTGTTGTTGTGATGGTGTTCTTTGCACACGTGCATGAGCTCAGAGCAGCATTGCTGCTGGTTTTGAAGGGGATCATTGGGATGGGAGCTATACTGGGACAGGTTTAGGCACTAGGCATGCTGCTAAATCAGGAATCCATAAAAGTTCCTGGCTTCCTTTCTGGTTATACTTGTCCTTGTTTTGAAGACATGTTTGGAAAAGACAGGCTGTGCTTTGTTTATCACAAGTAGAAGGCATGTAAGGAGGATTTGTTGTTTACCCTCTTTGCTAGCTGATATTCTGTGTGCACTGTCTTCCCACTCTAATGACCAGGAACTATACCAAGTCATCTTCAGATTTCAATTTTCAAAGGTAATGGTCAAGTTGGTGTAAACTGTGTGGGTGTTATTTAGAAATTATCTAATTCAAGGTAGTACTTGTGATTCAGTGCAGTGTATTTATTACTGAGCAGAGTCAGTATTCTGTGCTCAGTATTCTGTGCTCAGTACAGTAATGTTGTTTCTGAAAACAAGTTAATCTTTGGCTCCTTTGCCTCTCAATCTGGTAAAAACATTTAACTGCCATGCTACCCAGAAATTTTGAGGAGTGATGTGCTAAAATCTTTTAAATTTAGGGGAAAAAATAGATGGTTCAGATTTTTTCATCCACTGAATGGCGATGATAATGCTCAGTAATATTTGCACTTAATCCTAAGAGACAAACAAGATAAAGTGAATGTAAGTGTTTTTCTACATCTAAGTCTGGGTATATGTGAGGGGATTGGATGTTTTATCTCTTGCTGTGAACTTAGTGTTTCTGGAGTGAGAGTAGTGAAATAAATCAGAGCTGGAACAAGTATGTTGAAGGAAATGTCTGTGGCAAAGATCTTCCTGGCCTCAGGTTTGGATTGATAGAACACCATGGCATTTTTACTTAACTGAGCCACTGTGTTGTTGCTTGTGGAGAAAGGGACATATCTCCTTGTGCCTGAATTATCACCTGTAAAAGACTAAAAGTTTTTCTAAGGGATGGTGAGTAGCCATAGAGCCTGGCTTTTGCTTGGGCCTCACTATGAACTCACCTCCAAACCAGCTCTCCTGCAGCCATGCTGTTTGTTCTACCACAACTGTGCTTCCTTGTGGAGAAGAGAAGGGTGTCTCCTGTTTGCTCCTGGTACTTTCTTTATACAATGTGAGAGTTACTGAAAAAGGCTCATCTGAATTTTCAGTAGTGGTTTAATTTCATTTTATTTGTACCCTTTGTTATTTATGAATATCTGCACCCTTAAGGGAAAAGATAATCTTTAAAAATCCATGAACAAGACTTTTATTGCATGAACAAGAGTCCTGGATGTGCATTATTCAGTTTTCCATTGCTATGTGTTTCTAAAGACTGTCTTAATCCAGTGGCAAGGCAGAAAGAAGATTGTGAAGAGCTGGTACCCAGCCATACAGCCATAGGCCAAAAGTTAAATAAGTTTCAAACAACGCAGTGAAAAGTTTAGAGGAGAAGGAATTTAAAACAAAATTGTTCATGGAAATTTCAGGAAGGGGAAATTACACTTAAATTTAAAAGGAATGACATCTCTGGCTCTTACCACAGAGCATCTTGCTTAAGTCTCTTAATTTGGTGCTGTTAACCTTAAGGCAGAAAAAACCAGAAGGCATAGTGCCATTTGGGGATAAAATTAAAGTAGCTAGCAGATGATAACTTTTAATTTGCATGCATTTTATAAATAATTTTTGTCACCTCTGTACACTAGGGCCTTTGAGAATGTGATCTGCAGAGCAAGACCATTTAGTTCTAATGTGTTATGCTGTGCAATATAATATGTTAAAGTTATCCAGAAATGTGCAATATACCCAGCACTTGCATGTCCTCTTCACTTTGTGCATTTTCAACTTTTAACTTGTATTTTTAAAATTTTAAACTTGCTAGTTTTGTTTTCATGTTCAAGAACAGCCATGTAAAGAGCAGAGATTCCCTTTGTACCTCTCCCTTCACACCAGCATGGCTGTTGCATTTCTTTCCCATTCTCTGTCAGATTTTCTGTCATATCTTTTGTGGGTTGCCACGCCCAGGGAATACTCTGATTTTTCCTTTCCTATTGTTTAGCCTTTTAACCTGAGAATTTTGGGGTGATGGTTGTTCTGTGGGAACTATATTTGCAATTATATTTGTCTGTGACCAGAAACCCACGGCACAGCCCAGGTTTCCCGTCCTTCTTGCATTCCTCTTGCTGCCTCCTGAGCAGAGGAAGGATCAGTGCCCTGTTCTCCCAGGGAGAGGTTGTTTCTGTGCAGCTTCCCTCCACCCGGCCTCCCTGCCTCCTCCAGCTGTGCACGAGCAGGGCCAGGCACTCCCACAGACACAAGTTCTTGGTTCCCTTTGTGCTGCCTGTGAATTAGTTCATAGGCAAAGCACTCTGAGGTTCATCTACATCTCTAATTGTTGTTAGGCACATATGCAAGTGATATTTTAACAGCTTTTAAAAATCCTTCTTGAATATTGGTGAAGTCGGTACTCATTATTGTGGGCTAGCCACATGTTGAAGTGTTTTTCCACACATGGAAAATAAAAAAAAGACTGTAGGATGCTGTGCCTGTCACCCCTCAAAAGCTACTTCTCATATTTGCCCAGTTCAGACTGTCTATTATTTGTAATTATTGGCAAATATCCTTTTGAGATCTAAAAGTCAGACTGTTCTCTTGTCCTTTTCACATATCACAATTGAATAGCAGTAGCAAATTTGAGCAGGATATTAATTCATTCTTGTTTAGTTGGAGGTTTCTACTCAATTCTACCGAAACCCTTATTTTTCACCATGGTTCAAAATGCACCTGGGTATATGGGTATATGCGTGGTTCTGTTGGAGATGTATTACACCCTAAACATTTTTATGGTTAATAGTAAAATCTAAGGTGGGATGAACTGAAGTCCCAGGTGCCCTATTAGAAAAGAAAAAAAGTAAAAATTTGGTTTGATTTTTGTTCAAATCAATAAGAAAACTGCTAAAGTGATAGAAATTGAAACTCAAGTTTCAGTTTCTACAGAACTGTCAATTATAGACATTTGGCTGAATTTTCTGAGCCTGTAAAAATTAATTTATTTCTAAATAATCTCAAAGATATGTTATTAAATCTCAAAGACCTTTATGGATGAATCTCCTCTTGCTTCGTTCTTGTGGCTGAGGGGTAATGACACACAGAGCTTGTTTGTGGTCCTTGGAGGTCACTGTGATCCCTGTGGTCCAAGCCATGGGTCTTGAGGCAAGCAGCTGGAGTGATAAACAGCATTTCCACTTATCTCCTTGTGGCACCTGGTCAGACATCTTTAGTTCATAGGGAAAAGTAAAGGGAGTCTGGATTCAAAGCCATGCACATGGCATTGCAGTCTGGAAGACCATTTGAGAGAGTTTACACCATGTCACTGCATCAGAGGGCTTTCCTCCAGCTGCCTGCTGGCCCTTGCAAACCTCCAAAGCTGGAAAAGAGGTAAATTAAGCCATGAACTGATTTTCTGGAGCCATAGCAAGCTTCTCTTCTGACTGACAGCTCCCACCAGCTGACCAGAGTGAGGCTGACCCCATGAGCACTGGCTCAGCAGACAGAGCAGGGTCACTTCCATCCCCTAATGTTGTACCTAACACCTCCTCCCATCCCCTTGCCCCTGCTGGGCTGGAGTGGTTGCACCTTCTCCTTATCCTCTGGGTCCCATCAGCAACGCCACCACCATCTATAGAGGCTGCTCCAAGTGTTCTCCCCCTCCCAGTCACACTTGCCTGCCCAGAAACCCAGGTCCCAGCCTCCAGGATGTGCCAGGAGCAAGGCAGACTGTGATCTGTGCTGCTATGTGCACTGTCCTAGTCCCAGCTGGATGGCAGCCTCAGGACATTGCTCTGAGGGCTGCACCACCATCATAACAATCTCCCTCCACTTCAAAGCCCCCTTTCTCACACTTCCTTCCTTTGGTAATGAACCTTCAATTTCCTCCAGGTAAATAAAGTGCAACTGGAAAGAACTGTAAAACAAAACATAAAAGTAGCCGAGCTGGAGAGTTATAGCCTGCAGTGTATCTGGGAATGGGTTTTCCTGTCCTCACACTGCAGTTTCTAGCTTGTTATCTCCTAGTTTGTTTGCCTTTTTGTCCCAGATTTTACCTATAAGATTCTCTAGCACGCAACTTTCAGAGGAGCCTTTGGAGACATGCTAATAGGTAGGGAGACTCCTCCCACAGCTCCATTTTTATTAATGGGAGGATCAGAGAAATTGCCACGTTTCTAACATTGCTTTTTGCAGTAGCTATTAAAGTTCATGGTGTAGAAACAGTAAACTCATTTGTTGACAACACAAAGCTCTGAGGTCAATTCTTCTGTATGAGGTTTTCAGGTGCTGGGAGAGCATGTTTGTTGCTTAGTAGGTTATGTGGTATTTTCATTTGGAAGTGACATTTTCCGTGACATTTTACTGTAGAACAATAGCTGGGCAAAATCGAAATTTCAGGTCTGTAGCAGAAGAGTAATGTCTATTACTTAGTCTATTTAGTAACTTGCA
Source organism: Ammospiza caudacuta (assembly GCF_027887145.1). Taxonomy (NCBI): domain Eukaryota; kingdom Metazoa; phylum Chordata; class Aves; order Passeriformes; family Passerellidae; genus Ammospiza; species Ammospiza caudacuta. The sequence goes on from NC_080594.1 coordinate 11,785,011, forward strand.
TCATTTATAAATTCTGCCTGATTGCATCTTTTTTCACAAAATCCGTTTTGAAGGAGGGAGGGTGCTGACTGGTTTCAAATGTTCTGGTTTGCAAACTTGCAGACCAGCTGTCCTACTCGCTGGTGAAGATAAGAGGGCTCAGATGAAGAGTTTTGTGTTGCTGGAAACACAAGCAATTTTCTCAGGAGACTGCTTTGAGGGAGATTGCAGCCCCACCGTTACTGGTGGGTATTGCCGCGTGCATGTATAATTTGTGTTAGATAAAATCAGGAAGTAATAAAGACAGGTAAAAAGAAGACATGAGAGATCTGCTGTGTAGGGTTTTTTCCTTTTCTTATTTTTCTTAGGGAGAAAAAAATATGTCCAGGGGAAGCCACATTAATCTGGGGAGAAGCGAGTGCTGCTTTAAATCAGAAAACTTGTGTTATACCAAGTGCTTTATTTTGGGAACCATTTCAGTATGTTATGAAGGAAAGTTGCAGACTAGGCATGTTTACTAGACCTTTAATTGCTACATTTAGGAGAAAGGCGCTTTTTTTTTTTTCTTCTACCCTTCCCCCTCCCCTTTTTAACGACAAGAAGCCAGAGTTTGCTGTGCAAATGAAGCAGGCTTTGCAAGAATCAGATTCACTTTGGACGACTCTTCACATTCCTCGTCATCATTACATTAGGCAGCACAATTCCATCTCTGGTTGTTGGGCAGAAAAAGTGGGCAGCCTGCCAGGTAGACGTTTCCATGGCTCCCAACCCCCAAAGGTGATGCGTTTTTCAGCTAATTCAATGAAGAGTGGGCTGAACTTTGGGTATAAACTAGACAATAGCTGCCTTCGCAGTATCAGCAGAATGGTTTATGGGAATGCACTCCACATTTGGCAGAGCATCATGTGACCTTACGGCTGAGATTTTGTGATGGTGCCAACGGAGACTTGGAAAGCGGTGCCCGTTCTGACTTTTTATCTCTTTTCTTACATGGCTCAGAAAATGGTGGATCTTAATACTTGACTTTAGCCAGACTCAGCAAGCAATTGAGCTTTGAAGCACAACTTTGCCTTTATTCTGGCTTTTTTGGCACACCACCAGGAGGCTGTCCCTTTCACGCCTGATAAATTCTGCTTCTTATCTCCAGATAGGAAAAAGAAAGAAAGAAAATATAAGCAGAATAATTATACTTCATAACTGCTTTTTAGAACTGCACGTTTTCTTTTTTTATTGGTGATGTGTAGTTTAGAGCAGCCTTCCTGAGTGTCTGAAGGATAAATTTTTTTTTTATTTATTTTTCTGGGTTTTCTTTTCTTTTTGTTGGTTTTTTTTTTTTTTTTCTCCTTCTGTTTAATGAACAAGCGTTTGAACTGGGCAAACGGGGCGACAGCATTGAACATGAGATCATTGCAGCCTAGTGTAGCAAACTGGCACCCTGCCTTTTCACCCCTTTGCTCCGGCACATTTGTGCAAGCCCCATTTATAAAACCGGCGCAGGGGCGAGGTGAATTTTCTGGTCTCTCCCCACCTCTTGTCCTGGGCAGGCAGTTGCAGCAAGGATTGGTGCAGCTTTTGCGCAGTGCTTTGTGCCTGGAATTCCGAGAAGAGCGAGAGAGAGAGAAGACGGGCATCCTGGTCTTCTTCCGAGAAAAAACATGAGCCCTAAGAAGAAGAGACAAATCTGAGTTTGTCCTACATACAAGAGTACAGAAAAAAAAAGTGACTCTCCTGCTTCCAAAAAAAAAAAAAATCTGGCATGTTTCACTACAGAGGCATCAGGACGTGTTAGAGCTTCTTAAAACAGTGTAACAAAATGAGCACAGGAGATTGTTTCTTTAAGTAAAAACAAAACAAGAAAAAAGAAAGATGGAACTAATTTTTTGTTTGTTTGCATGGTTTTTTCACTATTGCTCACATAGCAGTATTTGGCACTGGGTGAACACGTACCTTTCATATCAGGTATAGCTTCTGTTTCTTTTTTTCCTCTTTTTCTTTTTTTTAAGCCGTTTTAAACATGTTGTTCTGCAACTGAGTTCTTGTGTCTTAATTTTAACGTAGTCTTCTCTTCACACTTTTTAAAACTAACTTTTTGGGGGTGTGTTTGATCTAATGCTGCTAAAGATAGAAAGTAAACAACAAATCGAGGTTCTGTAGAAATAAATGGTTAGGCACATTTTGTCTTAGCTAAGCACTGGAGTTATGCAAAGACCTTAATGTTACATTTACTCAGTCTAAGCTTTGGTTATCTCTAAGAAAGTTGTGGGTATTTAGATCTGGTTGCTAAGGAAATTAAATTCTTTTTTTGCAGTGTGACTCATGCTTTCAGTTTCTAAAGAGGAGAAGTGGAAAAAAAATTGTGTTAAGCTGCAGGAAAGGATCGCTCTTGTAGCCTGTATATTAAAGTTGTAACTGAGTTAATTCAAATATGAGTTTCTTACAGTTTATATCTAAATCTGTTACAAAGAAATCAGTGTGATAAGCACTGGAATAAAAGGCACATTATTGGGACATTCATGAAGCACGCCTGGTTTGCAGCCAGTAGCAGTAACTATTTCAAGATATTTGGAAAAGGAGCACTTGTCCAGGAATAGCTGAAAACAGTATTTAAGATACCCATTCAGGATGTTTGTGATGAGTGCGTGTACAGTTGAAGTAAGTTTTGAGCATATGACGCTTTAGTAGAGCCTTTTACTTAAGGCATTTGTCTGTCTGTTGTAACATATTCTTAAGCAATTAGAAGAGTATGTAACAAAATTCATTCTGACTGACAGATTTTGAAAATCTTGGCCAAATCGGTGTTTTACGTAGTTTGGATTATTTTTTTTATTATTATTATCTTAGTCTTTTTAATTTATGTTAAAAATACAGATGTTCTTAGCTAGAAATGACTTGGAAATTACAGCATCTCTTTCATCCGAAACTCTGACATTTTTTGGGTTTTTGTCAAAATATTAATGATATTTTCATCTATAATAAAAAGACTTTATAAATATTCTTTATGAAATAGATCAGTTTTAACATGTTCTTCACTTTTTATGCATTACTGAGTAGAGAGTAATTTCTAAGATTATAGATTATATGATTATAAGATTATATGCTAGTTTTGCTACTTTATATTTTTGTTGTTCTGCAATGAATTCTGGGAAATTGCTGAATAGAGACCTTATATATATATATATGACACATACACCTCCATATACCCATTTTCAACCAGAAAGTGTTTCTTAGGCTTATGGTGATATTGCCCTCCCATATACTTTGTTGGAATAGTTTTGTTTGTCATTGATACCTAAGCCTGTTGAGAAACCAAGGCTTGCATTAGCTTAAAATAACTTTGCAAATTTCTCTATCTGGTCAGACAATCCCCCAATCCCCCCTACCAATAAGTTTTTGCAAATGTTTCTTAATTTTAGCCACTTAGTTTATGCCCGTATTTTTCTGAAGTTCCATACCTAATTACCTCATTGTGTTCACTGCTTGATAAAAAGTACTTCCTTTTGTTAAGTTTGCTCCTTCTCTTCTGAAATTCCTAATAGAAATTAAGTATTTTCAGGTTAAAAAAAAGGCTAGAAAATAATAAAAGAAAGAGTCCCTTTTCCAAAGCATGCATGTTCACAGCATGTCTTCCCATGGCCCTGAGGAGGGGCCTCAGCACTGTCGGGTTTTTATCTTAAAAGAATAATTACTAATTTTGTGTCTATTTCATGTTCAGAAAACACTTGACATAAAACAGATTTTTCAAAATCTTTCTCTCACTATTTTTGTTTGGTTTTGTTTTTATTTTAGTGAAAGAAAAATTAAAATGAAAAAGGAAAATGAAGAAGTTAATGATACCAGATTTCAGCGAAGGTAATACAATGATCTTAAATAACTTTTTTTTTTTTTTTTTTGGTTATACAGTAAAGTGATTGGCAAGAACATGAAGCAGTTTAAAAAATATTTCCTTAAGACAGCCTACAAATATAATTTCAGAGATGTGCATTAAACTTTTGCTCTCATTATTTGCTGTTGGGAATGTTGCAGATTGTGTAGCTGTAACTGCATAAAGATGTAGCTTTATACCGTATGTTTACATGAAGCTTAAGAATTAACTGAAAAATCAAAACATAATTTGTTCTTTGATTAGGCCTAGCAGATATATAAGATATATAATATATAAGACATGTATTTACTAATATACTCATATTACTAATGTATTTATAGTACATATATCTACTTTCTACTATGTAACTATAATGCAGTGACCAATCATTTTTCAAATATGAAATATATCTTCTATTCACAAAAATAAAAAAGAAAGAAAAAGGGAAAAGCAATTTTATAACACTACAATCATTCAGTAAGTTGTATATGCAGTCTGCATACTCATTTCTGATACTAAGATAACTATTCTAGTTTGAGGGCTTGTCTCTACATATTCTCTACAGTGTCAGCAGAATGCAGTTATAAAAATATCATTCCTTCTGAATGCTGATGTGTTGCATAGAAAGTGAAAGCAGGTTTAAAAGAGACTTTTCTAGAAAATAAACTAAAGTTATTTTAAAATGCAAGAGGGTATGAACATGCAAGATTTAATTCACTAATTTAAAAAAGAGAAGGAAATGGTAATTCACTAATATTCAGCTGTCATTACTGAACCAGAAATACATGTTGAATTCTGCAAGAAAATGAAACATTGACTTGGTAAAAAAACTTTGCTATTGACAAACATTTATTCTCTTGAAAAGTATTTTGCCCAAATAACAGTGGCAGAATTAGGACTATGGTGAGAACTAGAAGAAGGAAGGCATTAAAATTTTATTCAGATACAGATTTCAGTTACCTGCTTAGATCAAAAGACACCTTTATATATGGTGCCTGGTTTTAAAATTATACCTGCATCTCACGGATGTATTTTACAAATGCCTTTGCATTCATATTGTTGCAAGTTATTCTGATGTGTCAGGCGTTGTGCTTAAAGGTGCAGTGTTTATCAATGTTTTTGGTTAGAGTATGAAAGTTATAAAACTGTGTCTGTGTGTCACCCTTCTGAATTACTGGGTTTTGCCCCAAAGAAGCTGTTTTCAGTCTGTTGTTTAGGGTACACTACATTAAGTGTGGGATAATTTTTAGTGGGTTGCTTGCCCATCAGAAGAAGCATGGATTTGTTGAAGGCGTTAACCCTGACGTTTTGCAAGATTGCATTTCCACTTGCATTCTCATTACTAGGGAATTGCATTGATGGGAAGGTTAGTGAATAAAATATACAAATTAACTTCTTTGCTTTGCTTAGTGGCTGTTATCCAATCAACAAGTTATTGTCAAGCTGCCCTTTAGTTGTGGTATTATATGAAGAAATAGCTATGCAGTTATCACAATGTTGTATAGGAGCAGCACTCCACTGTGCCTTGTTGCATCTCAGATTTGGTGGGGTGAATTTTATTTTGAATTGTAGTACATGATATGAGCTCAGACATGAAGGAAAACCCTTACTGTTCGCTTCTATGACATGTCCAGTTTTTGATTCCAGTTGAGCACACCATAGTCAGATGCAAGTTGGGAGTTGAGGGTTCATCAGTAAGGGAAACAGCAGACAAAAGCACATTAGTTCCAGCTGAAGACAGAACAATCTCTTGCCGTTAAACTGTTAAAAAAAAAAAAAATCCTTCCCTTTTCAAATAGAAAGCATTTGAAACAAATCTTTGGCTTGTTTGTTGCCTCCACCATTTATGCAGTTAAGCTTGGAGGAGCCTTCTTTGCAATAGATGGTAATGATTTCCCTCCTGGGTACTCGTTCTCACATCGCGTGGTATGTTTGTTTGTTTGAAGTCTGCTGCAGTCCCTGTAAGAGGAAAGCCCTAAGCAGCCATGCCAATTGGCATAAACCCGTAGATCCGATCTTGTGTTGAAACGCACTGCACAAGCTCGCTTCTATGGGTCTGTGTCAGTGTGGTGATCTGGCAAAACTTCACGCAGCACCCACTGCAGTGGTGTTTGACAACAAGCCCAAATGAGGGTACAGAACCATGTGATGATTCTGAAATTCTTCTCTTGTCCATTGCCTTCCAACCTAATTAAGGGATTTGTTCTTTTAGAGGTTGCTTTAAGCATCTTTGGCTTAATATCTTGTTAAAATTTAGAAAGAGGCGTGAGGGAACCGTAGGGTTTCCAGTGAGGGAGTGTAGTATATACAATTTCCTGGCCTTATTAAATATGCCATTCCATGGTTTTATACTCAAAAACAAAGAAGGCATTTATATTTTATTCTTATTTTAAAGTAACACCAAATACTTATTTATTTCCAGAGATGTTCTGGGTTTTCACCATCCCTATCAAATATGTATGCATATATATACGCACACAGCACACGTATATATCTTTATACATATGTAAACAAGATAGTACAGAAGTTCTACTTCTGCAGTGGAAAAATCTATCTAAGAATATACCTTATGGTCTGAAAAGTGGGAAATAACTGCAGTGGAAAGCCTCCCCCCATGGGAAATATGTAGGCCAGTGGCTGCTGTCACATTTCAAAGAAAGGCTGAAGAAATGAAGAAGACTTTATGGTCACCGTCGGAAGCTGTGTGCATCCGGGTTGAGGTAGTAGGTTGTATGGTTTAGAGTTACACCCTGGGAGTTAACTGTACAACCTTCTAGCTTTCCTTGGAGCACACTTGAGCCATCGAGGAATTCATCACCACTTTAATCTGATCAGGGAAAGTATGCAAGAAGGTATTGTTTCATAGCTGTACATAATGATCACTCTGAGGCTTTATTGATGTTGAAATAGTCCTGATGACTTGATTATTTCATTTAAATCCTGTTATGAACAATGCTGACACATTGCCTTAATGGACTGTGACTACGTACTGCAGACACTTAAGGAAAGAATGATGATTATTTTAATACCATTAACAGAAAATATTTAAAATTTATTTTGGTTTATAAACTCAGGAAAATACCAAGTATTGAATGCTTTTTTCTTTTTTTAGGGAATAGCTTGTCCTGTACATTTTTTTGTTGCTGGCTATATAGGTCTATATATTCTTGAAAAAGGAAAAGAACATTTGCTTTTATCCTTAAAATGCTTTCCAGAAAATATTGCATGCTACTGCTTGGATAACAGTGGCAATGTCAGAAGTTGATGCTGGTCTTCCCTGGATTTATGGTATTATTTCTTTGTGCCTGAAGAACTCAATGTTATGAGCACAGATCCAAATGACCTTCAGGCCCACCTGTGTTTCCCCCTTCCTGTGACTCACTGTCTCAGCCCAGCCCCACTCTGGGGTCTCAGCACCTGTGTCCTTACACAGCACATCAGAACAAATGTCAGGCCAGGGTCAGACCTGACCCAAAATGCCCTCGTCTGTTTCAGTCCTTGATTCATCTTTCTAGCTCAGCAGGACTTGGAGAAGTCACACTCCCTGTGCAAATGGTCTCCAAAACACTGGAAACTAAACTGCCCCCAGTATCAGGTCCCAGCACTGGGTGCCTCCACCCATGTGGGATGGGTGCCATAGACAAAATTACCCCTCCTCAATCCTGGTGTTCTATCTGCATGCCTTCTGCATGCTGCTTTTTCTTCTGCATGCTTTTTTTTTTTTTTTTTTTTTTTTTTTTTTTTTAAGGAAATACCAGAATGAACCAAGAAAAAAAAAAGATCCCCATCTGACTCTGGAGACAGAATTAGGCTTATGGAGGTTTATGCCCCAATTTGTGTGACCCCCTTTCATTCTGGTTTGCAGCCTTCCTCATCCTGTCTGGAAAAACAAAGACATGTCCCTTAATATGTACCTCCCATGAGCAAGTATCCCAACAAAAAGAGACAAAAAGAATGAGTGTTTCCACTCCTAGAAACAGCTATGAAGAGAGAAAAGAGCTGTGCCTTTAAATTCACCATGATTTTTTAAGTGAGGGCTACTTCTGGAGCTGACCTCAAAGATGGGGCCTCCCCAGTGAGATGGAACAAATATTATTGCCAAAGTCAGAGCATCTGCACCAGACAGTGATGCTTGTTCCATAATAGCTGGGAAAAAGAGACACTGTCTTTTTCCACATACTTTTCCATAAAAAGTGAAAAGGAATATTATTTTCAAGAATAATTTGTCATTAAAGACAGCAATGGTGATAATTTTGCTGGAAAGTGACTTAGGTTTGTTTACGTGCTCTGCAAAAGAGCAGAGCGCAACACCCCTGTGGGGTTGTGGTCAGGGACAGATCAGACTCCTGTGGGATGAGGAGAGGGTGAAATGTGACTGTTCCACAGAGGGGTGAGAGATCTGTTCTGGGAGCTGCCAGGTTAGGAGCAAACAGTTCTCCTTTCAGGGTGTTTGGAAACCCTGAATTTCTGACTTTACTTTTATTGGAGGTAAACATAACAAGATGTTTGATATTTCCAATGTTTAGTTGTTTTATGTTTTGCATCAGCAAGGACAGTTAAGAATGTTTGTTTTAAGTGGATTTGAAGGTTGATTGTATTTTGGTTGTGTTTTCTTCCCATGTCTGTGTACTAAAAAAAGCACTTGCTCACAGGTCCCTATGTTTGTCTCCTACCAGCTTAAGGTTTACTTGAACCCTCTTCTAGATAAGGAATAACAGGAGGAGATGAAAATGGATTTAGTTTATCTTTTTAACAGCACTTATTTGCAGTGATTAATTTTTGTGATAGGAAATTGATAAAGAGGATCTGCATGACAGGTGGATCCACACTGAATATTAAGCCTGTCTCAAAGTATATGGGACAGAGGAGAGATGAGGTTGAGTGAGTCAGAATTGCTCCTTGCTGATGGAAAATGCTTAAGGGAGCACTGGCTAAATGGGAGGATAGAGGGGAGACCTCCATCAACCAGTGAAGCCTAACAGGGACCACTCACAATCTGAGTAAAAACTGCAATATCCTCTGTGGATTCAAAAAGACTCTGATCACCAGTACACTTTCTTTTGTTATTTTATTTTTTTTTTTGCTTTTGTAGTTTAAGTTCACTGGGAAGAAACATTGTAATTGCTGGTTTCTGCCAACAGAGCAACAGGTGTTCAATCCTTTTGTATTAATTCTTCAATTAGTTGCAAAATAAGGGGAATTGTTTATACTAAGCTGAACTGAATAGAAATGACTGATGCAGAAAATGTGGGAATGTTTCATCTGTCCTTCAAAGGCATGATAAATTTGTAATTCTATCAGGCCTGGTTGCAGGTTGCTATGCAAATTTTCATGGCAGCAGCATCACCAGCTTTAATGAATATACATTTTCTCTATTTCTTTCTCTGTTCTTTAATTTAGGTTTTTTACCCTGTAATATGCAGTACATTGTTTTGGCAAGAGTTATCAAGTTACAAGCAAAAAATGAATGAGACTGTGAGGTAATTTTGAAGTGGATTAAGGTAGAGAATGAAAAACAAAGAGGGGGAAAAAAGCTCTATTAAGAACAGCTGGATGGAGTTAGGTCTTCTGTGATTTCATTTTAAAGTCATAAAGCATGTTGTCTGTTTTAAGTAAAGTCTGACATATTTTACCTTTGCAGTGCAGTTGGAGTATAAGTGTGCCTCATAGACTCAGCATTACACTGGTGTGATGCTTCTGTAGGAAATAAATGCACTTTGTGGCATGGCTAAGTGGGGATGGATTCCAACCTAGATCCCATCTGAGAGTGTTTTTTCCTGTAAGCAAGAGAGAACATTGTCATTCTTCTGCCTTTACTTTGCTTCTTGCATTTGGAAAAATTCTCCATTAAGATATTCAGGGAAAATCTGGAGATCCAATGGATCTGCAACTCCCAGTTGTTCATTTGGGAGACATGTCCTCAATGTTTCACTAGTTTGATCCCAAAGAAAAGCTGCAGAGACACTGACTCACCCAGCACTCTTTTGCTTGCCACAATTTTCTTGGTGAAGATTAAGGCTCATCCATGGTGAGCCCTGGTTCCCAACAAAGAAATTACAGCATGGCAAAAACCCATTGCAATGGCAGGTCCTGAGTGTCTTAAGAGCTTCAGAGAGCTGGGGAGAATTTGTATTTCCTTCTGCAGCCCACAGTGTCTGTGTTCAGGGGCACATCCAAAGCAAACAGAGGTAGAGGGACATTTCTGAGTTAACAGCCATGACTTGGAAGCACTGACAGAACTTGGGTGTTTTGGGCGCAGCCATTTTGAGACTTTTCCCTGTACCAAAGGTGAAGTTAATCCAGTTTAGCAGAAGAAGTAAAGTAAGTTATTACTAGTTTTGTACTGTTGAAATAGCACATAGAAGTCAAAAATACATGAGCAGATTTCTGGGTTTGTTATTCTACTCAGCAAAAGCAAATGTGGAGTTTCACTTGGTCTCATCCTTTGTTTAACTTCCTTGTCTTCAAAACAGTTGAAGTTCTTTAGAGATTTTTAGGTAAAGAATGTGTTAAAATACTTAAAAGCAACTCCAAAAAAAGTTTTCCTCAAAAATCTGTCCCTTAAACATGACAAACAGTGTTTAATAATCTCCAAAACTTGTTTATTGAAACTCTTCAGCAAGAGACCTGGGATAGTTCACTTAACTGATAAAGTTGGAATAGAAGTGCACTTGAAGTTTTTCAGATCTTTTGGATGTGGTTCCATATGACATTCATTTATCTATTGAGAGAAGCTTCTGACATTTTTAATAAAACAAGCATTAAATACATATGGCAGGCCTTGTTTAAATGTGGGTATTGCTTTTATAGCACAGTTAAATACAAGTTTGAAAAGCTAATGCTTTTGTATTACACAGTACAGAAGAATGAAATTGTTTCAGCTTTGGCCTTCACATAGTAAAAATATTTACATCAGAGTGATATTTTTGGTAGAGTTAAATTTTGCATAAGGCTTCTGGATATTTCAGTTGTAATTCATTATAATATATATCATATATATAAAAAAATCAGGCTAATTTTTTTGAGGCTTTTTCCCTTCACCTCTTCTTTCATGCCTCTTCTAGAAACAGTAAGAGTAAGCCTCACATTGATGAAGTCTTCTGATGAAGAATGCTTGCAAAATCTGAGAAAAAACTCAAAAATCAGTCCTCTTTTTTTTGTTTTCTAGAATGACATCCTCATGTTCAGGAATTCCTGTCTCCTTACCCCTTCTTTTGCAAATATAATTGGCATGGTATTTGATCTTGCAGCAAAATAAACATGAATCCCTTTAATCTTATGGGCTTTGGTGCACCTCCATTTGAATGGAAAGATGTTCCCCATAAACACCTCTATTTGGAAATTTTCTGGATAAGGTGGTTTTCTGGCTTGAGTAAATAATGGTTGATATGCATCAACCATTGCACCAGGAGCCTCATTGAAAAGACACAAATACAGAACAGCAGACTAATCCTTTTTCTAAGAGTCATAACAGCTTGTCTACAGCTTTGCTTTCATGGCTGGGGAAAAAGAGTGGTGCATTTTCTTGTATTTTCATGTGCATGTGGTTAACATACATATATTATGCTTGTATTGTCTTTATCTGGATGTTATGAGTCACCTCAACTAAAATTTATGTCCACGGTTGAGAGTGATTTACCTGGGTTTATCTGCAGTTTATCTGGGAAATGCAACTCCCTTCCTTTTACCTTTGGTCTCCACACACTTTTTCCACCAGTCATTTTTTGATTCTTCATTTACTGGCATCATGATAACACTGGCAATGGATGTAGAGTCCATTGCAGATATACTGGCAACAGGGATGGATTGGGAATGCCTGATGGCTTGAGAGAAGGGGATTGCTGTCATGTTTATAAGGTTAGCAAAAATCAAAGTTTACTCAAAACATCTTCTCCATGAGTCCTCTCTGTCATGACTCTTCAGCTTGGGAAGGAGGATAAAGCTGTTGTAGGTCTGCCTTGAGACTCTGGGGTTGAATTTGCTCAAACTCTGTGTGACTCTCATTTTTCAAAGCCCTGGACAACAAAAGTAGTCTAAAGTAGTAGTAGTAGTAGTCACTTTTCCCTGACAAAAACCCAGCCTTGTTGTTACTGCAATACCAAAGCAGATTTGTATGTCTGAGAAAAGATGATGTCAGTCACACGTATCTTTATGTATATTTGCTGTCAGGGATTTTTGCTTGGCACTACATTGAAATGAGCAAAAGAACACAATCCCAAAATTCTCCATCTCAGCCATTGCAATTAGTTTGCTGAGACAAATTTCTTCATTTCCCATGTTAAGAGGGAGCAAGCAGACGGGAACTTGACCATGCTAGCTTCACTGTTGCTTGAAAGAACTTCACTTTAGACTATGGATAACATTTGGAGCATGCTAAATCCTTGAAAATGGCTGGTTTCCTGGAAAGATACCCAAGAAATATGTTCTGTCTGGACCAGGAAGTAGATTCCATGGTAGATGGAGATATGGCTTGAAAGTCCCTTCAGTATTCAAATGTCCTGGGCTGAGAATCGTCTTCTATTTTATATCACAGCTTGTCCAGCAAATCTTGCACTTTCAGAGAGTATTTCCATCTTCACCTTTTCAAAAGTCCTAAGTTCACTTAGTTTGAATAATTGAAGGGGGTTTATTCCATAAGTTTTTGGAACCTGCAGATTTGTGTGTCAGCTGAGCCTTTTATTGGGAGGAGAATTATTTGGGGGTAGAATTTTTAATAAAGTAGGCTTGATACTATGTTGAGCTAAGTTGTTTGAGAGCTGCTGCTGAGGCTGACATCCCTGTGGGGGGACATCCTTGTGAGCTGGGGCACAGGGAGCAGTGGACCAATGTAGCTGTTCATCTCAATGCTAAGTAATGTTCTTTTGTCCAAATGTTAACTTTTGATCCTTAGGCTAGATCTTTCCAACAGTATGTATTTTACCATATTCACTTCTAATTTCTTCAGCTCTACTACCCAAATATATATATATATTTCCATGTTGTTTACTGTAAAGAATAAGCTCAGAGCACCTAAATCATGTGTTGCACTTGTGTCTTATCACTGGATAGGAAGACAGTGTCTGAAAATTCCCAACTTCTTCAGTTCACGGCCCACACACACTTGGAGATGAGACTGCAGGCTTGAGTCCATCTGAGGTACCACAGCTGGCACTTTGGCTACTGCCCTAGGGAGGTTTTTGCTTGAGAAGGATTTTTTCTTTAGACAGCATTTACTTAGAATGTGACTTGTGAAGTACGTGATTCCTGTGGTGATAAAGGCATTTTTGTGAGTGATTATTATTAAATATTGCAAAGCCTATTGCTCTTCTTAAATGTTCATCATCTGATACAGGAAGAATTTAGAGGTATTTTTATCATTATTTTGGTTTTGAATTATGGTAACAGGAAGGACAAATTGTAAATTTTAGTGATGAGTCTAAGAACCGAACTCATATTTAGTGTAACACTTTGAAGCAATCCTGCTTTTTTTCCCAAAATATCTTAGGCATTTCGCAGCGAGCATCCTCTTGATTTACAACATCTGGGCAAGTTCTAAAAGAGAAACCTCAGGTACAAAGGCATTTTTACAGCTTTTTGACCCAATGACAGAATGTTAAATATATAAAGTGGTTGGAGCTGCCTCTAGGTTGTGCTTCTGCATGTCAGATACTTAAACATGGAGCACCAATACACTCTTAGCCTCTGTTATGAGATAATAGCCCCTTAATTCCTCTCCTCTGGCTGGTGTAAAGAAAGGCTGTTGTAAAGAAAAGCACATAAACAATGCAGCCAGAGGAAACAGGCCCAGCTTGCACACCTGATACTCCTCTTGATGCTGCTGCCAGCCACGCAGGTGCTCCAAGGGGATATAGGACTCCTTTCCTCCCCTTTCCTGGCACTGTGGGAGGAGTTGTCTGCTGTGGGAGACAGTGCTGGCCCCAGCCTCCTGTTTTTAGGGCAATGCTGTCAGGGAATACTGCCAGGCACTCCTGCCTCTGTCCTTAGCACCAGCAGGCACCATCCTACCAGGGGCACCAGGGAACCTTCATGGGGCAGGGGTGGCTCTCACTGGAAGGGGCTGCAATCACCACCCTGCCAAGGACAGAGACGTGCAGTGCCGTGCCCAGAAGGAAGGAATTGAGTGTAACATTGAGTCAGTGTGGGGTTTTGTTGGCTAAAAAACTCCAAGTGTTGGTCTGTGGCGGTAAACACACAGCCTGCCTAATGAATGTGCTATTTATTAGCCCTGTGAGCTGCTGGAAATACCAAAGAGGATAAGGGCTGTGATTCAAGGCCACGGGGCTGGGCCCACACAGCTCCCTAAGGCAGGAGCCAAGGATGTGGGAATCCTCTAAGGGACAACCCTGGGAGTCCAGAGAGGGTCAGGCTGTCTTCATCTCCAGGCAAGAGGAGGTTTGTGCTAAGGATCCTTCTCATACGTGAGGAGTGGCTGTTGCTTGTTATTGTGTAATTTGATTTGACTCTAATTTAATGACAGTTCTTAGCAGGCAACATGATTTGCAAGGCTGATTTCAATTTTTATTGATTGGGCCTTTAATTTACTTGGACTTGCACTCAGAAGCTTCATCGGAGATTTAATGAAAGTCTGCAAAACCAGCTTGGTAAGGCATTTTTTGATGGAACTTGAACTCAAATGCTTCAATAACAAGTCATTCAGGTGCAGTGTGGAAATATTTTAAGAAAGAAAATTCTTAGTTAAACTTCACTTTTTAAATAGCAGATTGGCAAATCTATTATTTAAAACCCACCTTTCTTGTGGATTTTTTGCCCCCAAATTCTCAACTGAATATCCGTTCAAAGGTAAATTAAAGGTTTCATTTATAGAATTTTGCATAATGGGCTTTTAAAGGGGACATCTTGGAGATTATAATTGCAAAACTTTCATGGAAATTAAGTAACTTGTAACTTTGGCAAATCCATTCTTTTATTCATTAGTAATAAATTTTCCAAATGCAGAAAAAAATCTGTAATATCATCTGCAACAGTCTACTACTTATTTTCATGCTGCGGGTGTTTTTCAAAGTAAAGATCGAAAGGCTTACAAAGAGATTATATGATTTTAATATCTATCAGTAATTTTATAAAGACAAGCTGTCTTTCTTTTTCATATTTATAAATTAGTATTCATAAATTTTAGAAATGAATGCTTCAAACAGAGAGGAGCTAGGAAGAGGTTAATTAATGATATTTTTTTACCTTTTCCAAAACCAAACTTTTGCACTTGAACCAAGAAATGAAAAAAAGCAGCAAGAGACACAGAGTGTATCTGTATGGAAGGAAGGAAGGAAGGAAGGAAGGAAGGAATAGGGAGGATGAATTATTATGTGATAAGAAGTGTAAGAGAATATAAGAGAAGGAAGGAGATTGAAGCTGCACATGGAATAAGAGAGAGGCTACAAGGGATGGAGCTGCAGTCACTGCTCTTTTGCACTTAGAGGAGCTCTGGGAATGCAGGCACAGGAGTTCAGGAAAGTAGAAGAAAAAAAAGGAACTTGAAAGATATGGGGAAAGGACATGAGGATGTTGTAGGTTCACATTGTTGTGCTTCATTGACACTGGTGCATCTTGGTAACTGTGAAATATTAAAAGAAGGAAAGATTTACAGGCAAAATTCATATTTGTCAATTAACAGAATATTCCCTCCTGGGAATAAGTTCTTGTATTTCCTGGTCAATTCCTTTTTATTTTACAAGCAGAAAACCCCATTATAATATATAAATGTGTAGGGCAGTAACTATGAAAAGTAGTATCTGAGGATGCTACACATTTCAAATGTATTGAAACCATCTCACTGTTATCCCCCACTACTGAGAATTAGGAAAGCAAAAATATAAAGCTAAAGATAAACTGAAAATCCAGAGCAAAGGCACAGCCATAACTCTAATGCAGGCAATACAGCAATGGTGCTGGTTAGTTCAGTTTAGTCTGAGACAACAAACACTAAATGTGATTATATTATGGCCATATTATAACTGCACAGTGTCATCATAAAGGAGGATTAACTCCTGTGTGTGCCCGTCCCTTGGCATCTGCTCGGTTGATTTGCATAAATGAGAAATATAAAACTCCCAAAAGCCTGAATCAAAAAGAATAAGATAACTCCAGCTTCTATATGAACTGTAATTAATTTGCAGCCTGTTACCACAAAACTTAATTTAGGGAAATTCCTAGTTAGAATCAAGAATGTTAAACATTTGTGTGAATAGGAACAGCATGTGCAGTGGCGCTAGAAGTAGCAATATTTCTGATTCAAACCATGCACTGAAAAGTTGTTGAGGTTCCAGAACTT
Organism: Ammospiza caudacuta; assembly: GCF_027887145.1. Taxonomy (NCBI): domain Eukaryota; kingdom Metazoa; phylum Chordata; class Aves; order Passeriformes; family Passerellidae; genus Ammospiza; species Ammospiza caudacuta. The sequence continues at coordinate 11,801,141 of NC_080594.1, forward strand.
CTTTCCCTTTAAAATTATGAGGGAATGAAGTTTATTGACTGCTGATCACTGCCAGACACAGAATGGTGGTCTATTAGTCCTTTTCAGAGTGTAATAGCAGTTCCACATGACACAAATTAATGGAATATTTCATTAATTCCCTAAATGGCACTAAACTGGTCAAGTCATAAGTTTCCATCTCCTTGACGTAAATTTAGCTGCTTCCAATTTTTCAGTTCTGTGAAAACATCTGCAGAATATGGAATCTGTTAAAACAGCAGGGTCTACATAGGGAGATCCCATGATCTTAACGTGAGTTATTTCTATGAAGATCAGCTTATTCAGCATCCAAAAAGAGCTTGCAGTTTACATTCAAGCCTGTTTTGAGGATAATTTTTATCTCTCTATTCTATACATAAACACTAATTTCTCTGTCCAATAAAAGGAGGGAATATGAATATTTATAATATGAGATTAATATTATTAGGTACTTTCAAATTTCAGTTTTGCATTACAAGGTTATTGGCTTGCTAAGTGAAATGGCTAACCAATAAAACAGGCTTTTGCCAAGGTTATGAAATGATTATTAATCTTCATGTAAGGTATCCTCAGAGCTTTTGTTTTAAACAAATAGTAGCATAACACAAATTGAAGTGAACCATATTCGTAGGCACTCTTGTGAGAGAAAAAAAAAAAAACAAACCAATATTGTCTTCTAAAAGACAATCCTAATTTACCAGATAGTAATTTCTCATTGGAGAGAATTACAGTAATTTTACAATGTTTTTAATGTTGCATTAGAGGATTGTGCTGACTTGTCTGATCATCATCAGTTGTTTCTCTTCTCTCCATTTGACATAACTGCAATAGACCAGTCAGGCCTCAATTTACTGTTGCTTTCTGTCAGTGCATTTTATATACTGCATCTCCAGCACTGCTCCCCATATGCGATGCTACATTTTTAAGACCTGGTAGTAAATTTCTCCCTGAGTGAAGTCTTGAGTGAAGATTTATTTCAGAACTAGTGATCATGAAAACAGTATCTCTGCAGAAAGAAAAGTGTTTACTAATGTAAGTCTATATATTAAAGTCTATATATTAAATTATAAAATACTGAGAAAGTCAAATTCTCAAAATGTATTAAGTACATGGCTTTCATTTACATAATTTTTTGCTCACAACTTCTTGAATGTGAGCAGATCTTCAAAAATACCTTAAAATACCCTAAAAACAGAAAACCTCTCTATAAGGAGAAATTAATAAAATCCCTGCTGATTTTAAAATATTCAAATAAATTCAGTCCCAGTCACCTTTATCCTTGAGGTCCATAACATAGTATTGGAAATACTGACAATGTAACTATCGTAAGTGCGATAACATTTGAAAATACTTGTTCTAAACATTTCTGTATGGCTTCAGAGCTACAGAGGACTTCATAAGCTTTAAAGCTGCTTTAAACTTTAAATCTGTGGATTGAAGCAAATGTGTATAAATATATTTTACAAATACTTAGGAGTGTTCATTAATGAGAGCATGCACATTGAATTCTAACTCTGTGGGATGTAAGGGAGTGAGAACATTTCCTGACATATAGATGTGGGGGCTTTTGTTTGGGTTTTTTTATTGTTTGGGGGTTTTTGTTGGTTTGGTTTGGAGTTCTTGTTAATCTTCCACCACCTTGATCTTGAAAATTTGTTAAAGAATCTAAAAAGTTTTTTTAAAAAAGGGTGGAATGGAATCTAAGAGGTTACAAGGATGCTAATTCAAGTAATTTATGCTAAATTTTAGAATCTTCATGTTCCTTATTAATTTAAAATTATTTAAAACCTGTGTTTGTTCCAGGATGAAACTTTCATGAATATAGTTTCACCAGTTCATTACTTTGTTCATATAAATTTTCTTCGTTCATTGTTAAATAAGAACAAGGTAAATGATAAATGATTGAGAGAATATGGTGAATCCTTTTCTCTTCTTTACCTCTAAAAGTTTTCTATAAACCTGGAGGTAGGAGTTTCCCCAGATATCAAGAAACAGTTGCATGCAGACAGGCAATAGTTCTGTGCTTTATGGAAATAGTTAAGTGAAGACTAAATACTTAGTTATTGAGCATTATTGAGGAAAAAAAATTAAAGTATAGAAAGTGTACAAATGAAGTCTCAACAATTTCAGGTTCTTTGAGAGAAAAAATAATTGTTCAATTTAAATAAAAAGTAAATGGAAAAAAAAGTATTTACTAAAAAAACCCCAACAAGCTGGCAAGAGAAATGGGCCTTGTTGCTAGCAGTAGTAGTAGTCAAGGGGAAAAAAGAAATGAATCATTAATGATCATCTATTAGACAAAGAAAATTATCCCATGATACTCGACTCAGTAATCCTAAAAGTTCTTGTACTTATGTGTCTTAGCATCTTTGGAATAACATAGTCCAAGAAGTGTAAATATTAGTCCTCATGTGAAACTGCACAAAACCAATTCAAAGTAATTCAACAGAAGAACATGAAGGAAAAGGGAAAAAATATAAAATGGAAACCATAATATAAATAATCTTCATAATTATTCAGCAGATAATGTTTGCCAACTAGTTGTCTGAACCATTGCCTTTTCACCAATCTATATATTTTGTGGGATAAAATCTCATGACATGATGTCAAACAAAATTCTCTAAAGGTAAGCCAGCTTTATATACAGCAGTTCAATGGCATCCACTTAAGAATATTACTAACATCAGTATATGGAAAAAAGTAAATCTATTTACTGCCAGGGCTACAAGCCACAGCATTTTGAGAAATTCTGTGTATTCACATTTTTCAGTAGAATAAATATGATGCACCATTAAGTGATGCACTTATTCTTATCCATGAATAAGATATTGCAATTACATTCATCAAGTGTAAGGGAATATTTAGAAAAATAGGCTAATACAAATCTTACAGAAGTCCCTCCTCTTCCATGATAACCTCACTGAAGTGTTCAAGGACGTTTGTACTCAGGAAAACATTCAGATTTGCTTTGAAAGCAAAGGTTCTTGTGTCTTTCTCCATTCATATACCTCTATTTCATCATTTTCCACAGACAGCTTCTAACAAACAGGATGCACCAAGGAATGTGACATCCTTTTGTGACATGATACCCACAGTGAAAAGCAGGAGCTCAGGACAGTTTAATAGTTTGTCCAAGTTTGTGCTAGATGTCATTGTCAGCATTGAGATCAAGGGATGAGCCCCCTGGTTTGCCAAAATGATGACTAGGCCAAAACACATATTTATCAAAGTCCTTTCTGGGCAGCACATTAAAGGCCTGGTGCCTGTGTACTGAGTTAAACAGCACCATCTCACAGTTTGAAGTCAATGTATCACATTGGAATGTGTTTTCTCTATCAGTGTGATGTTTTCACATTGTGTTCTATAATGTAGTAATTACACAGCTTGCCCCACAGTTCTTCTTGGAATTAATGCATCTCTTGTATTTAATAATAGCACACATTTAATAAGACTATTTTGTTGTCATAAATATTAAAAGCTACATAATATATGCACATATAAAGACTGCAGTAATGAAGGTGTTTAAAATAAACAACACCAATCAAAATTCAAGTGCTGAAACTCAGTGGATCCTGAAAGTAAAAGTAGCTGTACAAATAAAATGAAAATTGCCTTTGTTGATCTTCATTGTCTAAGAGGAGAGGAATATGGCAAATGAACAAGGAGAGGGGGAACAGTGATGGGAAGTCCAAACTTTTCTCTTTAAATAATCTGCAGCATTGACTTTGCATTAAGGAAGCTGAAGAGGTGCCCTTGCCCACAGCATTTAACATCACCTTGTCTGTATCCTCTGTGCCCTGGCCCTTTTTCTGTGGAAAGGACCCCTAGACCTGCCAGACATGGCCCTAAAAACTCCAGGTCCAGCCTGGGAAGAACTCTGCTGTGGAGGGAAACAAGAAAATGGCCATTAGGCTGCTTTCCAGGCAAACCCTGGGGCTGCAGGAACTCCAAGTGTGCCAGGCACTGCTGGACAAATCCCAGCCATCCTGGCTGGAGCTCATGGGCAGCTGAGCATTTCCTGCTCACTCCTAGGCAGTCTCAAAGAGACAACTGAATTATGTGAGGGGATGTAGAGCAGCCCAGGATAAAGGAGGCTGGAAATTGGATTAAATCATTTTACTTCCACTTGCCACAAGGTGTGAACGGTACGTTCTGCACCTTAGGAATAAGAAGTTTAAAGTATTTATGTGAGCATTGTTCTCTAAACTCTTTAAAGGCTGTGGTAAAAAACCCTGTGTAATCTCAAACTGCAATATTCAGATACAAATTTTAAGAATCCCAGAGCTCTGGGAATAATGTTTGACACTTGAGTGGGAAAGAGTTTAGCTGTCAAATTCTCAGTTCAAGATGATAAAAGTAGTAGAAATACAGAAAGGTTAAGGTCAAAAAGTGCCTAGGAGTGTGGATTTTTATTCTGATTTGAGTGACTTTGCTTGTTATATTTGGATGCTAATGTAATTAAAAGGTGTCATTCTCTCTGGTCTGTGAAAGTGGCAATACCTCTCCCTTCTTACATTAAAGAAATGTACTTTTTGGAATAATGTGATAAAGATTACAAAGATTTCTTATTTATATGTGGCCACATTTTAGTTTATCGACAAATGAAGAGTAATGACTCTTCACTACTGAAGAATTGAATAATACTGTGACAAGTTTTCAGAAAGCTGTTGCAGATTAATCTAGGGAAGTTTATTTCTGCACAATAAGAAGAAATAAAGACTGGGAATTGAGGAGGACTCTATTTAAAGTAAGATGCTGAAATGCTAATATCATAGTTATAGGTATTTTTTTGGAAAATATATTAATTCCTTACTATTCTATTAGCTCTCTTATTTATGTGTTTCTTTTTTAAACCAATTATTAGAAAAGAAGGGGAAAATTAATCAGTCAACATAATATTTGGACTTCAAAAGTTTTCTCCACAGGAGCAGCTGTTAAGGAAGTTAAGTAGTCACTGGGGGAGAGGAAAATCCTCATCATGGAGTGAAAATGGCTGGATGACAAAGTCTAGAGTAAAAATATATAGTCGTCCTCCACTGTGACTGAAAGATTAAGTGGGCTGCTCCACTGCTTCATGTTATGGTGTTTGTTATTTAATCCATGGAAATAATGGAAAGAAAGTTAGGCAATGAGATGGCAGCACCTGCAAATGTCACAATTAGCTGGGTTGCTCAGATCCAAAACACACTGTGTGGGGAACTTCAAAAGGGATCTCTGAGATCTACAGCAGTGGATGACATGATGTCAAACAAAATTCAACAGTATGAAAGCTACCAGGCATTGAAAGAAGTAATTTGAACTATTTATGACCTGTCTTGGGTACTAAATTAATTTAGAAATACCAGAAAAAGAGATCAAGTCATTGTGGACAACTCAATAAAACCTGTGATCTCTGTTAAAGTTTTATCAGCCTTTCCCTTCCCCTTATAATTTCTCCAAACAAAAAGAATTTCTCCAAAAAACAAGAATTAATGGCAGTATGACCCTGTCTGTGCAATAAACTACATCTAGTACAGCCAATAGTCTATAATGCAGCATCTTCTCTTATTATGACTGCTGTGATAGACAAGAAATAAGCAACAAGAGGAAGAAATGAACCTATTTTTAAATAAATATGTTGTGCCTCTTTCTAAAGTAGAATGAGTGAAGATTTGGAAAAAGTGAGAGAACACAAATTTTATCTATGCAGGTATAACAGATTTTTTTTATTAAATAAGTAACTAAATGCTAGTCTATGCAAGAAGGTTCAAAACTTGTAGGTGCTTACATTTGGGAAAGGAATTTAGATGTGTAAAGTCAAACTGGGATGAAAGTGCTTCTAGTAGCAGCCATTACAGGGTGCTGAGCATCCCATAGAGACTCTTCTTCTTTCTCAGAAACGCATAGTGGAAAAGTGTCAGTGAAGGTCTTAATTGAGCCCTTTTGTCTCACTATTCCCTCTGCGGGGCAAGATTTACCATCTTTGCCATTGTGTAAAGAGCTGAGGGATTTCTCAGGACAGTCCTTGTTCCCTGCTTACATTTTAGTTATTACTTAGCACAGCTAAGGTTTGCAGAGTTATCCCTGTAATTAACCTGACTGCATCCCCTGCATTTACTAGGCTCCATGTGTCTCTCTCCAGTCCAAAGGTGAGGGTAATAGCAAATCTCATATGCTGTAAAAAATTAACTGCACAGTTGTACCAGAACCGTGCCAGTGTTCCCATGGACAGTCACACACCCACAGCAGGGATCTTTACACAGTGTACCTCCAAGCAGAACACGTGGGAGGAGAGGAAGGAAAGAGTAAAATGAGCATCCTCTTTTTTTTTAGTTTTATGTACAGAACTGATTAAAATAGATTTCAAGGAGAAAAGTTCGTTGTGGAGCTGTTAAACAACAGTGCTTTTAAAAATATTTGGAAAAAAGAGGATTTGCAGAAATCCATTAAAAGGTGCTCATTAAGGTGGCCATGATTCATTCCCTGATGGAACTTGTGGTGCCAAAGATTTCACAGGGGCAGAGGCAGGAGGTCAGATGCTGTCCAGGGAAGTGGTTGAGTCCCTATTCCTGGGGGTATTTACACGACATGGAAATGTGGCACTGAGGGACATGGTTTGGTGGTGGCCTTGGCAGTGCTGGGTTAAGAGTGGGACCTGGTGATCTTAAAGGCCTTTTACAACCTAAATGATTCTCTGATGCTATGATTCTATCCTCTTTTACTAAATTGGTTTGAACTGAGTATGAGTTGAGCATGCTGATATATATCTACTGTTCAGCATAAAGAAAAGGTCCGTATTTTACCTATGGTTACAAAGCTGTCTCATATTTTGCCAGGTTGTTCCATGTTAAAATTGCAGCAAAGAATCTCAGTAAAACCCCAGGTCAAAGAAATTAATTGAAGTCTTTTCACAGTTACCCTTAACTCTGAGGCAAATCCGTGCATCACTCTATTCATTATTTGGTCTATGTTCTTTTACATACTTGAAAATTCCTCTAAATTACTAAATATTTTTCAACATCAAGAGGTTTCATCATTTTTTTTGTCATTGAATAGTCCTCCTAATCTGTAATAACTTCCTGCTCTCTTCTACAGTTTACAATATTTTCATATTCTCATAGAAACCTCAATTCTCTGGAAGGGCAGGTTGCAGAATTCCCACTGGGATGTTGCTGTTGTGATCTTTCAGTCCCTATCAAGGCAGACAAAACCTTGAACTCCTGCCATGCTCTGAGGTGCCTCCTCTCTATTGATTCTCACCACTGATATCACACTTTGACTTCCTTATTTTTGTATGAAAGTCCTTAAGAACTAAAGCTAAAAGTGATCCATGTTGCTTTCTGGATCCAGTGAAGGATTAGTCCCTGCTCGTGTTTGGTTTAAGCTAGTTTTGTACATGATAGCCATTATCTTGAAGTAGTGTTTCATTATGAAAAAGAATTCCTTCTTACACAATTGGAAATTCTTATTTCTGTCTCACTTCTGCCCAGGATCTTTATGGAAAAACTCCACTTTTTCTGTGGAGATATTGTCCAAAAAATACTTGTAGACTGTTGTGCAAATGCCTAAAACATTTACTTAAAATAAAGCATCTTTCTTGACAGTTCTTCTCCAGACTATGTTGACCTAATCAAAACCTTTTTTTTTTAAAGTTTTTTGTTCTTTTTTTTTCTGAAATCCCTCCACATTATCAAAGTGTTTCTGATAACAAGATGGCAAGAGTGGGAGGAGCTAATAAAAATTAATTTGACTGGTACATTTCATTTTAGGCTAATTTTGGCTGTACCCTGGTAACAATGGTAAATGAGAAAATAGTTTCCTACACTTTGTTTGCATATAGGTTACATCAGTGGAGAAAATTCCTGTAGGAAAATGTGTAGTGCAAGCTTGTTGTTCATGCCAATTTGGGTAAATTCTGGCTGTAGTCCTGAAGCAGAGGACTCAGATGACCTTAATGAATTACTTGACTGAGTTTATGTGGAAAAACCCTTTAATTGAGATCTCTTTGCTTGAAATACCTTTACTTGATTTATTTTGAAGTGAAAAGGTGATCTGTGAAAGAAATGTTATTGTTCCCTCAAGTTTATTTTAACCTTTGAGTAATAAGCTGAAATGTTACATTGATTCTGTAGATTTCACTCCCACACTTAACAACATCACATTTGAAACCCTTACAAATCAAAAGAAAATTCCTATTCTCATATTAGACAATGATTCAAATAAATTTTGTCTCTCAAGAACAGAATAAAATCCAGAGGAGCTTAAGAGTGAGAGGAGTCCAGGGTTCCCAATCATGAGCACTAATAATTGTACCAAGAATCCAAATGAATGAATGGGGAGTGTCATTTGATACTGTTTAATTTGGGTTGGGTTTTTCCTTCAAATGGATGTTGGGTTTCAAAGGAATGCAATATAATTTATTTTTCTTTTCCCAAAAATGATAGAAAAATATTAATAAATTAGATTTAAAAATAATATTTTTGGTGCATCTTTGCCCAAAAAATCTGGGAATCCAAGAGTATGACTCCTAAGACAGTTTTAGAAGCAGTTTTCCCTGTGAACAAAGGGAAACTGTGTGCTGATGTAGTGTAATTTGCTGCACATTTCTTGAGGTGTGAATGCCTGGTATTTAAAATTAAAAGCTGCTGCTATGAGTTCACTACCTAATGTAGGGACAGGAGTGAAGAAGAAAATTTCAAACAACTGAAATCTGTAAGAATTGATGGAGAGGTAGAAGTTATAAACCTGTCCTCATGTACTGTTTGCCTCATGCTTCCTGATGCTCCTCACTGAACAATGAAAATGCCTGTTGACTTACTTGCTGAATTCTAAGAAAGAAGCAAGTGTAAAGGCAGGCTGAAAAACCACTGTGCTTCATCTTGCTTTTGAAGAACTCTGATATCATCAAGGCTTAAGAGGGCCACTTTCCTCTGAAAAAAAAAAAAATCACATGGCACTTCACTTGCAGGTGGATTTAGGAAAGCAGCCTGCCACTTCTGCATTGCACTGAACCACTTCATAAATGTGGAGACTTAGATATTTGGCTTGATTACAGGTTTTTGTTTTCAGCCCATGAAGGCTGCTGTTACCTAACTAAAATACACAGAAAATTTTGGCAATTAATTTTTCAAATAACTATGCTTATGGTGTCTGTACCCTGTCCAGAGGTATAATGTTTCTGTCTAATAAAGGAGATATATAAGAACTCAGACTATAAGGCTCTCAATTGTTGGCTCAAGGCCTTATGAAGAACTTCTATGCCTCAGAAATATAACATATATTTACTCAACATCCTGTACATTTTATTAGTGGTGTAGCTCTCTTTAAACTTGTCAGTTGTGTATTTGATGACATGTAGGGCACAAGAGCTTTTAACTATGTTTATCAGACTCATCTAGAGACAGTATCTTCAAAGTGGCTTTCTGAACTTTCCAGATGTAGTTGAAATATGCAATCCTGTCATTAGGAGTTTGTTTATAACTTTTCTTTCTTTGCAAAGCTCCCAGGATAGATTCCGAGGGATCCCTGGATAGAGAGAAAAAAAACCCAAATTATTAAAAATAATTTCTCTTGGTTAGCTGTTGTTGTTGGGTTTTGTTGGCTTTGCTTCTTTTTCATCTGGGTAGCTGCACACAGCAGACTCCAGGCTCTGACTGTATGAAGCAGTTCCCGTTTTGGTAACAAGAGATTCCTTGCACCAGAGAGCTGATGTTCAAAGGCAGTGCAGTTACCACTGCTCATGTTGAACAGAGTGTGGAATTTGACCTTTATGAAAGAATTGCAAAGAGGCTTTGAAATCCCTGTAATGGTATCCACGGAAAACAGAGAGGAGCTGGGAACAGGAAAGTTTTAGTGGGTTTTGGAGAACAGTACGTTAACCCCCTCCCTGTCCTCTGCCACCCTTCAGTTCCTGAAAAAAATGTGACTGCAAAATTCTGTGATATTTCATTTTTCTCACTTGGAGTCTCTCTTAATAATATACAAACCTGTTCCTTTTCCTTCTAGTCACCTCACAGTCTTTTGTTAGAAGGATCATCTGTGCTTGTCTGATTCAAAGGAAGACCTTTGGCATCTATTTATATTCAGTGTTGGAGACAGGATGCTGAGCGAGAAGGCTCTTGGATTTAACCCATTATGGCCATTTTTATGTTACATGAAGGATTGAGAGTTACATTCCTCCTATTGCTGGTTTTCCTACAGGCATATCTTCTGCTAGCTTGGAAGCATGTGTTTTCAAAGTGCAGCACAGCTTTTGTGGAGAAAACTGGTGTGTTAAGGAGGATTTGCTCAATGTCTTTGTGTTGCTGTCACAAATTGCAGTTTTGGATCCTGGGAAGGCAAGACTGTACAGATGGATTTCATAAGGGAAACTGTGCCTTTCAAGCTGCCATTGCGACCTAATAATCAAAAATTAAGAAAAGATAGAAAAGATATCTGTATTCTCTGATGCCTACACCTCCCTAGGATTATGCTCAAGAACATATTCTTTTGAGGATATGCAAACAAAGTGCTTCCAGCCAACATTATGGGTCAAATTTACTTTATTACAAAAGTAGTTATGGTTTGGGGGGCTGTTTTAAAGGTAAATGAGCATGGACATGGGAAGTTTATTTTCTGTCTGCACAATAATTCTTTAAGCTGCCTGGTAGCACATTTTGCTGGTCTCTTCCAGCCAGCTGGTGGGCTCCCAGGCAGAGTCTGTCACACGCTTGCGTCACATGGAATCCCCATGCACTTGCAAATGCTCTGATCCCTGGAGAGGCATGGCCCTTTGGGGGCTGAAATGCTCAATCCTTGTGCTGAGATGTTCTGCTTAGGAATTCAGGGCACAACGTAAACCTAGCTGTGGATCCTGCCATTCCACCTCTTCTTTTTTTTTTTTCCCCTCCCTCTTTTTCATAAGTCCTGGATGTGATATGTTTCACAATGATATGTTTCATCTTATGTTGTTGCTCTCAAATTGCACGTGTGAGAACACAGCATCTCGGAAAAGATTTACAAACACGGGTGTGGTGACTGATGGCACTTTATTTGTGAAGGAAAAGGCATATGTTTGCCTTGTGGTGTGTGCATCACAATCCAGTGAAAAGTGAACTGACTACATCAGTAATAGGCACGTTATTTATCCCTTCCCCTCTCCAACCCCCACTAAAATAAAAGACAGGAAAATGCTGAATGCTATGTGGAGATAACATACAATTTATTGATTCTCTCTGTATGCTTTATGGCTATAATGGACTTTATGAAAACCCTAAGCCTGTCCATTTTATCTTTGTAAATAATTGACTGAGAACACTATTATAAATAGGGTAAGTGGAATGAGATACATGCAAGAGAAGACTGTACAAGTAATTATATGTATATGGTACATTTCAGCCTGTTTTGGCAAAGTTCAAATACATTTCTTCATAGTGTCTGAAAATTAGAGATCTAATTTTTTTGCCTTAAGTCTGTTGTCACAACTACCCTTAGCTCTACTGTAATTTGCATTTCAAGTGTACTGGAATCTCTGAGCACCGCCTCTCTGTTGTATGATTACTGTTAATACTTGATTTCACAGTTATTTACAGCCTTGATGTATTGCTTGACTGTTGCTAATATCTCATTTACTATTCTGACCACCCTGAACAGCCCTTCTACATGATACTTCCTGGAGTGTCTAGTCTTTTATCCCCTGGCTGTAGCTTCTAATTTCTCTCTGGCTGTAAAACAGTCTCATACCTTTGCAGCAGAAAGTATTTTTACTTTTGTGCTGCAGAGCTCAGCAGAGATGCCAGGGAGGATAGCAGCGTTACTTCATAGTCAGAATATGGGGACCTTTAGTGTCCTAAGGAGCTGACTTGGAGAAGCCCAGGTTCATACAGCTCCTGGTTCCAACTAGGTGCAAGGCCATGTATATTCTGCCTGGGTTCTGGTTGCCACTGAAAGAATAACTCCATCCTCTTGCTAGTGGCATTCATTTCTCCTTGGCTTTTTGTGCTGGCACTTAGTTTACATGACTGCTAAATGAGCCAGATGAAGGATTGATCCTGCTGCAAACTAGTCTTGTATTTCTTCTGATTAGCTGTTTGGGACAGTTCCCTAATCTGCCTTAGGATGCAGCTGTGAAAGGCAAGTGTCAGCACAAACAAGGTGGAGGAACAAATGACCCAGCTCAGGAGGGAAAGAAGAAAGGACCATCACATCAGGCAGATGTCCTGATTTATGCTGCAGGTCTTGGTCTGCACACTCACTGGGATCTGGCAAATGGGAATTGCTGCCTTGCATGGGAGCAGGAGTCTGCCAAAAAAATGATTGTCAACATCACTCATCTTTAAATGGCAGCAGGTTCTGTCCCCCGATTCAGTCCCTATTGACAAGCTCTGTCTTTAAGACAGGAGATGGATGTGAAGTCTGGCACTCCAGGCTTTGTGAGCTGCTCATCCCTGCTGCAAGTACTCAGTGGTACAGGTTACATAAAGAATTCTCCACAATTTAAATTGGCATAAGTAAATGCCTTATACAAGAGAAGCATAACTATTCAAACTCTTAGGTAGAAGTGCCCATAATATTTGCCAAACAAAAATGTAGATAGTTGGAATATCTGGTTTACCACATTCTGAAATTGGCCTTTGGGATCTCAGAATCTCTGATTTGGTCTTCCTAGTTTGGTGAGTTGGATTTCCACTTGGGAGATTCTTTCAGCAGAGCTTAGGTTTTAAACCAGATATATATTGAAGCCTCCTCAGGATCTGCCATGGGAGTTATATTCTAGATAAATCAGAATACCTTCTGTACTGCCAACTGCAATGGGAGAGAGTTAAGAGAGGTCTTTTAAGTAGGTAAGACCTCCCTCCAGGCTACTTTACTTTTCCTAGTCTGTCACAGGCCTTCCAAGGGTGTATTTCAGATTGTGACTTAAAGTTACCCCAACCCAACTTACCTGAAACCCAAGGCAGGCAGGCAGAAAACAGGCAATGTCACTTCATGGACAATAGATGATGTCTGAACTGAATAATAAATCCTGATAGAAATTTAATTTCCATTTACCTATTGAGTAAAATAGTTTTGGCAAGACAGAATCTGAACTACAGAGGGTTGCTGGTGGTGAAACAAAAGAAATGGGTGGCAAATGAAGTTTATGCTGTTGAATGGGTATGATGATTTTGGCAAAGTTGATCATGGCAAGCCCTGCAGAGCCTCACTCACTGGGCACTGATGGCTTCTGTTCTGACAAAGTTCTCTTCCTTTTGTGACACTTACCTTGGTTATCGAGCAAAATCTCAGCCACAGTTACAAGTAAATTCACATTAGAAACTGAAGTGAGAAAGCTTTCCAGAAACATGGTAATTAACTGAAAACTAGATACTTTTAATTTTAGCATGTTTATGTGAATCTATACATGTTAGTGGACAGAAATGCATGTCTAAATACTCTGAAGTTTGCCCTGGAGTGATGTGGTAATTACCTGGTTATGAGTTGTGCATGTTAATTTCTGCAGGTGATTTATCTGGTTTATCTGGCTTTTAAAGACATTATATTTTCCTTCTTTATTTTTTTTAATGCTCCTATTTTCACAACAGAGCACAGATAGCATTCCTATAATTATGAGTGCAGGCAAGAGTTGACAAGGAGAAGCAAGAGCTGAAGGTGAGGTAGCTCCTAGTTAATCTGTGGGGAGAGATAACTGGCAATGAGACGAAGAAGTGCAGAGATGTGGCCAGAGAGGCAAGCAGAAAGGATACTTTTATCAGCATTGTTTCAAAGCAGCTATTACAGTAAGTACTAAAAGAGGAAAAGAAGCAATTACAGTAGTGAAGTGTAACTGAATTTTGAAATGCCTTTTAATGATGTGCAGGACAGGAGCTACATCTTTACCTGAGCAACTGGGGCATGTTCTGGATGTGTCTAGCTCACCTGCTTTCAACAGAAACACAAAGACAGAGAAAAATTTTAGTTGAATTTGTAATTGAGAGCATGTACTTAGGAATTTGTAAATAAGACTTATCATCAAAACTTTCAGTGTTATAAATATTGTTGATAGTGGGGCCTGGGCTAGGCACAAACCCCTTCCATTGTTAATGTGTTTGAGTCTGTTGTTTTGCCTGAAAAGTAACCAAAGATACAGAGCCTTTAATATTCATTGTTTTTTTCCTCTGAAAGATTCAGCTGGTTTGCTTTGCAATTGCTTTTGTGGAAGAAATGCTGCATTGTAACCAATTTCTGTGTGCAGTGTAAAATGTCAGGGACATTTCTGTTATTTAACCTGCAGACTCCTGCAGTATGGGATGAGGCAGAGTTTTCGAAGTAAGGCTATTTTGATGACTAACTTCTAAGAGATTTCAGGTTCAGCATATCCAAGTACAGTATATGCTTTCTTGTAGTTTGTTTTCTTTTTAATTTAAAGTTGAGGTGCATTTCAGACAGCAACAAAGGTGCATTAATTGAGGTATATTTTTTTTCACTACACTGCTATTTGTTTGGTCATTCTTTTGATGTGATAAATACACACACTGTTGACTCTGATCACTTTTGACATTGTTTGAAAATTCATGGGAAATACTAAATATCTCTTTGTTATCAAAATGCATATTTGAGTTAGAATTCAATTAAAATGTCATAATCAAAAATAGTTAAAGAAGCAAACTGCTCTGTGCACTGATTTAAAGGAAAAACTTTTAAAATAGAACTCTGTGGGGCTTTCTTAGATACATAGGCCTCTCTTCACTGTTGGTTGAGTTTATTTAAAGAGCTTTTCTAGTCACCTTTGAACCTAAATGATTTCTCCAGATGTACAGAAGTGAACAATGTAAAAATCTTGCTGCTTCAGCAGAACAGGATCCAGCTGGCAGGGAACTGGATCTGCAAGTCATTGGTTACAGCTGTGTTTCGATTTATGTGATGGTTGAAAAAATAAATTACTGGATTAAATGGCTAGAAAGAGGACTCTTTGTTTAGCCCTTGTGTGGGGACTGAAAGTGTTTATGGTGCTGTTTTCTTCAGAGCCTTTGCAAAGTAAGCTGGACAAATAGACTTATTCAAAACTTGTTTGAAATGTTGTGCATTCAGCTTTATTTCTTTACAGAAGAAACTGTATGTTTTTGTATAATGCTGTCAGCCAGCAACCATTCTTAAGGTCTCTTGGCCTTTGAAAGTGGCAGTAGCATTTTAGCAATGTCTTGTAGGCACTGCAGTTTATCACTGGAAGGCAGTTTCCTTTCGTTAAAGATTTTCAAATGCACTTCTTGGCATGAATGCAAATACATGTAGGGGCTCTGTCAAACTCATAACTTTTTAATGGGTTTAATATTTCAGCTTTGTATACCACTTACCTTTTGCTCTACATAATAGTGCTGATGTAATTGTAAATTGGGAGCACAATAATTTACAGAGCAGGCACAATGAAATCAGAAACTAATGCCAAGTGTTTGGATTATTGCTTATCTTATTTTAATGTTCTAACTATGGTGATTATGTCCTATTATCTGATATCCTGATTCTGCAAAGATTTACATGCTTAATTTTACTGAACTCTTCCACTTTGCTTGATAGGACTGAGTGCTGCATAGAGCCCATCACAGCTTTGTTACCTATTTTGATAAGAAATGTGTCAGGTTTTTTAAATCTTTATACAATCAGGGTCCTTTGAAATCTCATAAACTGCCTTTTCTACAGCAGATAGCTTGGGCTGAAGGAGTTGAGATTAACATCTTCCAGTGAAGTTCCTGTTCCA
Organism: Ammospiza caudacuta; assembly: GCF_027887145.1. Taxonomy (NCBI): domain Eukaryota; kingdom Metazoa; phylum Chordata; class Aves; order Passeriformes; family Passerellidae; genus Ammospiza; species Ammospiza caudacuta. The sequence goes on from NC_080594.1 coordinate 11,816,850, forward strand.
TTGCAGTCACTGGACATGTTACCACTGGCTTCTCTTAGGATACATTTTCACTTTTTAAAGTGTATTTTAATGCTTTTACTTATAACCAATATCCCAAGTCCCACAAGTGATTTTTCTTAAGCAGTAAAACTCTTGCTAGTAATGCTAGTGAAGTGATATGCTACCAAGTGTGAACAAAGTTTTGATATTAGACCAACAGGAGGCTTCTTGCAGGAGCTATGGAGAGCAAAATAATAGCATAGAACTTTCAGTGATGGCAGACAGTGAGCTTATAGTGAATTTTTTAAAGATTTAGCTGGCTTTCAGCATAATAGTTTGCAAAGCCAGGAGCTTTTCAGCACTTATATCTGTTTATTCAGCAATATTTCCTAGTAATTATTTTAGGCTGACCATTAGTTTCTTTTTGCAGTCATAAAGCTGTAGCTGTAGCCAAGTATCAGTTACATCCTATTTATTAAAACATTTCTAAAATGGTCCATAAATGTGGAAAATTATGATTGTGATTAGATCACAACTGTTATTCTATCAAGATCCAATTACTTTTTTAAAAAGAGTTTGCACAAATTGTTTTCAAAAGATTGCCTTTTTAAAATCCTACAAAGAGCTGACCAAGAAGAGCTAAATACCAGAACAGGAGTTCCAAGGCAAAAATGAAATCAAACAAGTTGGCCAAGTTCCATCATAAGCCACCCTCAGAAATACCAGAGAGAGGCTTAAAATATTTTAAATAGAATATTTCCCCTCCCCCCTTTTCTTTTTTTGTTGTCCCCGAGCAGCATTATTACATTAGGAGCCATGCGACAGAAAGTCGTGGTGATGCAGAATAAATAACCATAATGTATCAAAAGCAGACAAAGGTGTGATTGATCTGTCTGGAATTGGCAGACTCTTTCGCTGTGTCAGGCTGTTTCTTTGATCAATGAAGGTATAGCCTCTGACCTTTAAAAAAAATCAATGAGATTGATTGAAAGGAGAGAGAGAGAACTATGAGAATGCAGGATAGCTTTAACCTTCACTGTCTAGAAAATTTAAAATATTCCGGTTTTGCAGGCATTGAACCTATTTTGTATTTTCTTCTTAGAATGCTTTCCTTTTCTCCAGACTGCTTTTGAAACCTCTAAAAACAACACTGTAGAAATGTTGTGTCTGAATGTTTCTCACAAATGTTTATCTTCAGATTGCATTGTTAAGAAAACAGGAGTGTTTTGTCCTACAGCAGAATTTTGTACATTCTCATAGTGTTTGCAGCATGTACCAAATACCTTTAATTTCCTTTTACAAACTCGGACTTTTATGTGGCAAATACACACCTCAGAGTCAGTCCTCAGAGAAATTGTTCAGGTAATTTCAGAAACATTATCCACCCAAATAAAGGGACTTGTATTGCCCTATTTCAGGATCAGACCCACTGGTGATTGCAACAATAGTGTAACCAACATGGAGGGGTGACTTCTGGGAATAGACAGCCTATTTTGGTGATATAGTTCTATGTAATATCGTGTTTTTATCAATTATGTGTGTCTGTGTGTGCAGGTATATCTATAAGTCAGAGAACAGTAAAAATATCATACTGGAAAATTTACAAAGCAGGATTTTTACAATAGTGCTTGGCACATTACATCTTTCTTGTTGAACAGACTACAAATGCAGACCTGGCAGTTTAGGGGAAAACAGGTTTTAAACAGTTGGAATTTCATTTTAGTACTGGGCCCTTCCTTTCCTCACATTGTGCTGATGCTATATTAAGTAGTAACACAAAGCACTCAGTGAAGTAAGTATAAAAATTATTCATAAATAGAAAAGTCAATTCATTCATTACTTCTTGCTCTCACAGCTGAAGGAAACATAGGTCAAAAAAGTATGCATATCACAGTGGTTTGTTTTCACATACAACTACTTTTTTTAATTGAAAGTGTTGGCAAAATCAAGGTCTATTGAATAGAATTCACATAAAAAGTAATTCAAACTGCAATAATTTCCGCTGCCATGTCTGTGTTTTAATAAAGGGCAGGTAAATTGACAAGTCAGCAAGGAGATGGCATAATAGCATTTCTTGAGTAAGACGGAGCTTGCGTAGGAAGAGAAGGATATTGCTGTTTCTCTGTAATTTTATTTCTGTGATTTCCTTTCTGTAATAGATTGTGTAGGCTATATATATATTCAATACTTTATGATCAGGTGGGAATTACAGTTGAGTTAAAAAAGGCAGTTACTAAATTAGAAGAAGAATTCTGGACGTAGCATTTCTAGACAAGAAAATAGAAGGTTAGATTTTTTTTATGGCAAATCTGGGGCTAAATAACTGTGGGACTTTTCTGAAGTCTTTATCCCCTTGCTGTTCATCAGTGAGGTGAGAAGGTGTTAGAGACAATCACACAGAGCTATGGTGTAGGTCATTCCAAGTAGGCACAAGTCATTCTAACAGTGTTACTCTTTTAAGTCATTTAAATGCTACATTAAGAGAATCTTTTTTTATGAATATCCTTTCCATGTGCACTGTGATGAAGAAACTTTTACTTCTAGAAAAGGAAAAGGGATGAGTGTGTTATGAATCAGTTTGAGCACACTGAGGATCTGAAGATGAGAACTGTAAAATCAGAATAACATTTGCTATTAGTGCATTTCTCTCTTCCCATTAGATACCTTCTGATTTTGCTCCAATGGTATCTAATTCTTCTTACCACATTCCCTAACATTACTATCTGTTATTCCAGAGTCCTTATCTGTCACACAAAGTTTGCATTAATACTGCAAATCACCTCACTCTCGCTGTTTAAGAAACAAAAGGCTGATCCTGTATTTGAGCAGGTTCTCATATCTGACATGCATGTCCAGTCTCACCTCTCCTCCCTCTCCGTCCAGAAGTAATAATCCAGGAAATGTCTTCTTTCTTCTCTCTCTCTTTTTTTAAAATTTTTTATTATTATTATTTTTGGGGCTTTCAGCAATGGCTGCTCCCCTTTCTGTTCCTCACAGACACAAACTGCATCTTTCCAGTGTGGATGTGGATGCTGTCCCCTTGTGGATGATGCTCACAGTCTGAGCTGCTGCCTGCAAAACTGAGCAGTGCCCTTCAGCCAGTTTAAGGTGGTGTCTGGTGCAGTGCATTCATTTAGCATGACTAAAGGACAAAATTAAGGTTCTTTTTGTTTCTCATCCCCCTGCCAGCTACATCTTTCCCAGAAAAGAGGCAAAGCTGAGGTCATTTTTTTTCCATCTGTGAGGGGTCAGTGACTGCAACCAAGCTGTTCCTGGCTGAGGTATAAGCCTGTTAAAAAGCACCTATGCTAGCAGCTGAATCACTTTCGAGACCAATTTTTTATATTTCTCCTAATGAAAACAGCGGGTCATTAAATCCAGCAGTGGATCTCCAATTATAACCTGGTTTGGACAGCATGGAGCCCTGCCCAGACAGACCCCCGACCTCAGCCTTTGCTGTGAGATCTGTGTTTGCTGCCCCTGTCCCAGACCCACTGCTGGCATCTCCAGGAGCACAAATTCCCCCCCCAAAATACCATTACCACAGCTAATTCTGCTATTTGGTATTCTCAGTGCTGCCTGGAGTGGGGCTGTGCATGCTGTCTGTCCAGATGAGAAGCAGATCTATGGTTAAAAAAGGTGTGGTTCTGCTTGGAAGCAGAGGCAGTGTGTGCAGGCAGTGATGTAAGTGTAAATGTACCAGGGTTTTCTTACTTGACTATTATTTAAGTCTAAGAGAAGAAATCAGACTTAAGAGACCTGAATTCTGGATACCTGCTTCCTGTATTCTTTCTTTCCTCCTAACAAAATCAGAGACAGATATGTGAGAACTGCTGTAGCATTTTAATGAAAAGCTCTTAGATCTTTTCCTGCACAGGAATTAAAAAAAAAAAAAAGAGTTTAATGGTTGATATTTAATCTTCATACAGTAAATAATAATTACAGGCAAGAATTTAAAGTGGTTCTGCTCATAGTCAAGCCTGATGGTTCTTTTCTCCTTGCATTGCATGAGGATTTACCATACTGTGGATGCAAAATGTAAATGATGGGCAATTCTGTGAAATTCAGACATGCACACAAAGCTGTCTTTCCAACTTTTTCACACTTACCTTCAAATTGAAAATGGATTTTCCTGGTGGCTGATTAACCAGAAATGAGTTGTTTCTAACTAGGTTGTGGGGAGGAGGGTTCTGTAATATTGGATTAGTGAAAGGAGTGAACAGCTTCAGTTTAATTCAACTAGTCTTCTATTTTTAATCTCCAAGGAAACAGCTGAGTTGAATGTTAATTAAACAGCAGTCTTTGATCCACCCAGCCACTCCCGGAGGCATAATAATAATATATAAGTGCACAGCAGCACATATATAATAGGTACACTTAAAGGAGTGCATCTAATCTCGCCATATTCACATTTAAAACATTTCTTGCTGACCCACTCTGATGTTATTTAAATAGGGAAAGGAAAAAGAAGAGAAAATGCTAAGCTAAACTTTGTTGGTCTGAAGGTAGGGCAGCAGAGCTAGCGTGAGTTCCTATTATGAGGATGTATAAGGGTTAATGATTAGAAGAGTGGAATCAGGAAAGACCTTAAGCCCAGATCTATGACAGTGGTAATTGAGCTGATTGATTACGACATCTCGTTTCAGACGACTATTGATTTAATCTAGTCTGCAGTCCCATTGGCCCCAGAGGTGCTCCCGAGTAAGGCTCAGCACTTGAACCTGGGTACTCTTCCCTACTCACCGTCTGGATATAAATTTCCAGAATCTGCAACCATTTATAATTTTCACTCATCTTCATCCTTTTATTCAGAAGCCTCTAATTTCATCAGGCTAATGTTTTTAACCATTGAGGGAAGAGGCACAGGGAAAATGAAGTGGCACAGACTGAAAAGGGTGGGTTTTTAAAAAAAAAAAAGGCAAGGCAGAGAGCCGGGGCTCTGTGGCCAGTATTTGCATCTGTTGTCTCTGATTCGCAGAGCTAGCAAAGGCTGCTTTTGGAGGCAGTCCACAAAGCTGGGCTATCAGTAGGCAGTTTGCTGTACGTGCACGTTCAATTATTAAAATAGTAGACTTTTTTTTTCTTTCTGATAGCCATAGTGAGGTCATGACATTAATTTATCCAGGGTATTGTGGGTAACTATACAGAAAAAAAGCATAAAGGGCACAGATGCTGGAGCAGCAAAAAATGGATGGGTCTGAGCAAAAGGAGATTAAGAGGCGATGACCAATCTAATGTACGTATAGCAGTAAGAAGCCGGCATCCGTCACAGACTGTTGATGGCAATAAGTATTTTAAGCCATGCTGTGCATGTGGTAATTTTTTTTTTTTTCATATACCTCAGTAACTGCTAAGCTGAATGCTGTAATCCTGTATTTTTTCAGTTTCCCAAATCTGATTTTGGTCTTGTTTTTGTTGTCTCATGCTTGGCGTTCTTCGCTCGCTCTCTGTATGTGGGTGTGTGTCTGTCTCCGTCTCTCCCTTTCTCTGAGATTACAAACTTAACTGTTTCCTAATTGTCTACTTTCCTCCATCCTTTTCCTAAGAAATCAATCACCATTGCCACAACTGGTGCCAAGCGCGCACTAGCTGGGCTTAGGGCGTGTACCTGGCGTTTTGGCTTCCTTCCTTTACTCTGGGGCTGTGTGGTATTTTCTTTTTGGACCTTCCCTGCGAGAGGATGCCCTTCCCGTTGGCTGCTGCTGCCGTAAGGTTGCCAAAAGGGCTACCTGAGCTGGGACTGCAGCGCTGCATCCTGGGACCTGCCCGCCTGGCTACGCCGAGGGCTTCCACAGCACCAGGCAGCTCAGAGAATTGGCTGGTGAATTGCGTATCACCTGTCCCCCTCCTCTGTTAAATAATTTCTATACCGCGAATCACAGTGGTGTGGTATTGTCTGGAAAAGTAATTCCCAAATACTGTTGGCGTAAAAAAGGGAAAAGCCGAAAGACTGTCAACACCGTAAGCCATTAAAGTCCCTTGCCTTAAGAACAAAGGAACAAGGTAAAAATGCACACAATGATTAAGGTCTGTGGATTTTCATAGCCTGTCAGACAACTTGTGCCTGTGTTTCAGTTATCAGCCTTTGTGCTTTGTATTGTCTTGTATATTTTCTATACGTGTCTTCAGTTTCTGTTTGTGTGTGTGTATTTGGTATGTATGTATGTGTTCAGACTTCTCTACCAAAACGGAGCAAATATCGTACAGAAAAATACACAAGTGGGGCTCAAACATGCATTTTCAGTACTCAGTGTGGTGGTGCGGGTGTATTGCCATTGTTCTCTTGCAGTGCTCCCTTTGATACAGGCAGCTTCTATTTGTTTATTTTATTCTAACTAAGAAGTCTAAAATAAAAGAAAAAGAGGAAAAAAATTGCTTAGTCCAGTTAAATGCCAATTGAAGCCCAGAAACTCACGATTTCAGCACAGTGAATGGTGATTCAGACCCTGGCAGGGTTTTGGCTATGAGACAATTCCTACTTATAAAGAGTACAATGAAGGGGGGAGGAAGATAGCATTAATTTTGAAGAAGATTAATATTAGTCTTTTAATGTTCATTATTTTCTGAAGAAGTGGATCCTTGTAGCTTTTGAGAGCTAGTGTGTCCTTCCCACTGGTATTTATTCGAGCAGAGGAAAAAATGAAGAAGGCGTAGAATAAACTCCTAAGACTGTTCAAGAATTACTGGCATTATTTCTCTCTACATCACGTGTGAGCCTGGGTTGCCTGCTATTCCTGAGGCAGAGGATCGAGGATGAAAGTCTGTGTGTCAGAGCCTGTTTTCACAACTGCATTTGGAGATCTGTCTTATTGATTAGGAAAAAAAGGGGGTGGGAATAGGAGTGTGAGGTGAGGGGAGGACCGACTGACTACTGGCTTATTGCAGCTCAAGACATTTTCTTCCGGAAAGATGTCAAACAACTGAGACACAGCAACAGAGGAAGTAGAAAGGTGGAAAAATAAGAAGAGGGACCCTTTGGAAGAAATGAAGGCATTCCTTATGAGAGCCTTGAGGTGTTTTTTTTGTTTTTTTCTTTTTTTCTTCTAACATCTGACCCACAAGGGCTAGAGTGACAGCGTCATGCAAATGCTGCAGTCCAGCAGGTCTGAGAGAGGGTGGATGCTAGAGAGTGAGTTAATGTTAATGATGAGTGCAGTGAAAATACCAGCCGATACCACCCCCTCCACACACAACTGCTCTGAGTCAGCATCCGCTGCTTTGCCGTGCCTTTCTGTGCCTGTGTGTGTGTGTGAGTGTGTGTGTGCGCATGTGTGTGTGTGTGTGTGTGAGTGTGTGCTGTGACCGTGTGTGTGTGTGTGTGTGCATGGAAGGTAAAGCCAGTCAGTCAGTGAGAAGCAAAGGTACGTTCGAGAGCAACTAAAATCTGACTGATTTCCATCTTCAGAGCATCAGATGTATTCCCTAAAGAGGATGGGTCTATGCAATGGGGGTGGTATAATTATGTTAATGTCATATTTATAGAGGGGAGAGATTTTTCATTCTAATTATTGATTTGAAAGCTGTGGTCAAAATTGTTTGTTAAATCCTGATCAGCTTTAAAAAAAGAAATTTAATGAATTCTAGGGACTGCTATACATATATATCTCTCTCTCATATATGTATATATATTTTTTGTTTCATTTAACTATTTTGTGTCTGAGGCATAACTGATTGAATGGTGCACAGTGACAAAGGAACGGCTCTTATATAATGTTGCATTATATCATCAGCTGAAGTAATATTGTAAATAATCCAAAATGTTCTGAAATCTGAAGTATCAGTCTGGAAGGGAGGGTGAAGGGCAGGGGTGGGGGTGGGGGGCACTGGCAAATCTTTTCTTCGGCAGAGCACTCTGTACAGCTTTCTTGTAAATGGATGGTTCACCTGTTCGACCAGCAGAGATTCTAATTCTTCCCCCCCTTCTCTTTTTTTTCCTTTTTAAAGCTGAACGGCTTCCCGAAGAGCTCTGAGTTTTCTATGCCAGATTCTGCTCCAGTGGCTAGGACCTTTATGGCTGCTGTTTCTTTTGCTCTGGGATCTGATGCAGGAAAAAAAAAAAAGCCACGATGGATCCTGTCCCTAAAGTAGAAATTTTCTTTTTCATTCTGCAAACAAGGCTAAAGATCGGAGGAGAATGAATGCAAAAGTAATTCAGGATTGTGGTCGTGCCATTAAAAGTGTTCGGCTTCAGAACAAAATTATTTGGGAAATCCGAGCAATTCTTTCTACTGTATCGACAGTATTTGAAAGTTATGTGTGCTTTGAGTAATCTGGTTCAACTGACAACAATCTCTGCATGTCATTGTTTTCTGCAGCTTATGGAGTGAAGGCTAGTTTTGCCATTGGAAAGGAAGAAGCTTTTTCTAGCAGTCTGTAGAAGGATTAAATGTTGAACGTGGGGAAGAGGCAAAAAGTGAATACACGCCCAAAGGTTATCCTTGCATCGTGGATGGGTTTAAAGTACTCTGTAACCCAGGGCCCACCTGAACAGCAGGACTAAAAGTATACCGGGGAAATATTTCAATTAGAACCCCCTTAACAAGCATTTAATCCTTCTTTCAGGCATTAAGGAAACAGAATAAAATTGTTACTGTACAAATCTGCTGGAAGCAGATTTTAACCCATTTGTAGACGCTTCCCTCTGATGCATCATAGTAACATAGCTACTTGTGAGACAAGGCAGAGAAGATTTTTATCCTGTGTTCTTTGTTTTTTCTTTTCAAAAGTTAAGGACCATACTCTCAGAAAAGTCTGTTCAGTCAGCTGATACATTGTTTGAATGTATGTATGCGTCTTGCCTGCTTATTTGATCTTTTCTGCCCCCTACTTGAAACTGTGGTTTGTTTATTTGGGGGGAAGGATGTGGTGTTGATTTGGTGGGGGGACGGGACATTGGTTTTAGGGTTTCTTTTGGGTTTGGGGTTTTTTTTCTATTTAACAATAGCAGTGAAAGTTTTGGTGACAGCGATTATGACTACTAAACAATTCAGTTTATTGGAAGACGAATTCTTCTGGATCATATTGGACTTTTCCTAGTCCCTGAGACCCTAACTTGTGAGGTTTTTTAGCAACAATCACAAGTCAGGCTCTTGGGACCTAGGCGGAGGGGAACCAGCAGCTTTGGACTGTGTTTGTTTCTCTGCAGAATTTAGAGAACCAAAGGAGCTTTCCTTGCCTGGAAGGGTAAAAAGGAAAATACAACTATTTTAAATGTTAAGCATCAGAACTGTTCCTAAAAAAGAAAAAAAAAAGAAAAAACATCCGAATAACTGTTACTCATTGTGCAGCATTGGGATGTTACATTTTTATATGTTTAGAAAACTGGACTAGATGTCATGTAACATTTAGAATTATAATTTAACCTGGATGTTTGTTCGCACGAAAAAACTCCCCCCAAACAATAAAAACAACAAAACTCCCATTCAAAACAGATACTAAAATATATAAAATATTTCCAACTATAATATTAATACTATTACTATTATTATTATTATTATTGCGGACAATTCTGATAAATAATTACCAAAAAGAATATATTCATCCTTACTGTTCAAGCATCAATTGACTTTTAAAACATTAAACATAAACACTGATGTTTGAGGCCTAGAAAACATTCATTCTATTGTTTGAATAATGATTTCAGTCTACAGGAAAACTGTTGCTTAGCTTTTCCTGTAACATGGAACAAAGAGTATTTTGTACTTAGTTGCCACCCTTTTTCTTTGACCAAATGAGAACACAATATGTCATTTAAAATATTCTCTCATTTAATTTACATTTTAATCTGAAAGAGAATATTGGTTTAAAAATCATGCTACAGCATTAACAGCCCTCTGCACTCAGAAACATATTTCTTGTACCTGTTCAATTTAAAGCAAACCCACAATACTCTAATCACTGGACTCAACTTGTAACTTCTCCATCACTTCTTATATTTTTTTATCCCTCTGAAAATAACCAGTGTGAGCTGTAGCTTGTCCCTCGTGTTAAGTTCTTCACTGACTTTGCATAAGGAGATTCACAGGCACGAGTTATTCTGCACTGCTTATTTTTCTCAAACATCTGATCTAAAACACGTCATCTGATTTGTATTTCTTAATATTTTATAGGTGAGTTAGTTCTGAGTCATTTTTCTCTGTTTCCTGTGTCTAACCAAGATGCTGAAGGATTTTGTTGATACATCAGACTTCACTGAAACAAAGGCTTCACACAGATCAGGCATCTAAACTATTTGTTCATTTCAAAAGTGGTATTTTGGCTACAGTATATTTTTTCCACTTGTGTGGGAGGAATTGTGTTTTATTGTAAGCATCAACACTATTGTTAAAATAAATTGTTCTTATCTGTTAGTATAATACTTTTTCTTCTTGTCTTGTTTTCTTAAGAGACAGAAACTATGCTCAGTACATAGTTTTCAAGTTGCTCAAGATATAATTAGTCTTTAAATAGTCATAAAAAATATTGCCTTAGCAATTACAATGATGATACTGTTCCTGTAAATATGTAATTCTTTTCTTCGTAAACTGTCAGTCCCACATGCTAAGAACACCCAAAAGAGCTACTTGCAAAAATTCAGATGCAGAGGTAACCTTTTTAACACAAATGTTATATTCAATGTTGATTTCGGTTTAGGAAATATTGGAAAAGTAGATTGGAATGTGTATAGGAAAGACAAATGCACCCAGGTAGGTGCTACAATCGTGAAACACATTGTTAGGAATTTACACATATTCTGTAGCAGTTTTCAATACTGAAAACAGATTATTTAAGATACTGATCAGGTGAACACATATTCTGTTCATTCGAGCTGTATAATGAGATAAAACTATACTGTGTGTTGTTATATACATGTCAATTTATAATTTAAATTACACGTAGAGTTTGTCGAAATAAAAGTCCTTATAGATTTAATCAGCTGTAAGACGCACCCATCTATGCATATCAAAGATTGTCATTGCATTTATTTTTCGATCAGCAAAATTTTCTTGAATGAAGATAGTTCAAATTCAGCACCCTGAATTAATTTTGCATTTAACACTGTATGTACAATGAAGGTGAAACTGTGGTGTGAAACGTTTTGTCTCTGTCAGTCTGAAGATTTCAGTTGTGCTCTGCCCTGCACTGAGAGTGAGAAGAAAATGAATCATTATACACCCCTGCCTGGCGTATTTGGTGCTCCAGCAAAAGTCGTGAATACGCAGTCCTGCCTCTGCATTCCTGCTCGAACTGGGATGACTCCAGTGGCTCCACTCTGCCCATCATACTCAGTGCTGCCCCTTGCCATAGTGATGGGAAAGCTGGTGCACTTCCTGCCTCTTTGCCTGCTCCCTCTTCTTCCCCCATGTCAGCACAGCCAGCCCAGCCTCAGGTGCACAGGTAGGGCAGAGGTGGATGGAGGGAGGAAGAAGCAGGGTCTTCAGTCATGCAGAATTTCCACCAGGATCAACAACGTGTTTCTGTGTCCTGGAGCTGCGTGACAACGCCTACAGAGACCATGCAGGAAGCAGTCCCATTTACCCAGTGACAGAATATGAAAGCTGTCTCTACAGCACAAATAAATAGAAAGCATAATATTCAGTATGCTATGCTTAGATATATGTGCAGAATTTTGATACATTTCTATATATAGGAATCATATATTTCTATACAACTTGATGTTGTTTCAGTGCAAAAGCCATTTAAATGCTCTTTAATAAGTGATTTCGGAGTAATCAGCTTGTGCTACAACAAAAACAAAAAAACAAAAACACAAGCTCTTGCAAAGGGGGAGGAAGAGAGAGAGAGAGAGAGTGAAAAAGATGTGTGGTGCATACAAAAAAGGACTGATATTAACAATTCGATGGGTTCCTAGTTGGTGGAGCAGACTGAGCCAGACGCATATATTAGCGGCTGTCTGCTGCTGATGGGAGCCTGCTCAATGCGGTGGAAATGAAGGATCACCTAGGCTCTGACACCAGCTTATTTGTACATTTTAATTTCAAAAAGGAAAATCACTGTTTTACATAAACATCTTAACCCCCATGTGATTTTTTTTTCTTTTTTCCCCGCTCATATTGTTTGCTAATTTACTGTCAACCTAAAGTGCTGTTTAGCTATAGCCCAACAAAACATCAGTCAAAAAAATAGAGGGAAGTATTAGCTTCTCTTTTGTCTGCCATGTACAATTGAGTTATTATTATGATAATTGTCTACTTTAATTTTTAGTCTTCATGGGAGATGCAACAATTTTCTGGAACTTCACTTTTGAGGCATTTTAAGTTTCAGCAATATACCATTTCATATTTCACCCAAACAATGCAAAAAAAAAGAAAGGAAAAAAAAGCTCATAGCTCAAGCTGGGGTGGTTTGATCAATTTTTTTTCATTAACCTGAAAGTCTTTAGCACCTTTGTATATAAGGGACAGGATTTCTTTTCCAACCATATAAACTCTAAGATCCATTAATACAGTGCTGAAGACTGCTACACGAGTCAAGGGAATTCCAATCCAAGTTAATTACTGTTGGAATTAGAGGGAAGAATATTTTACTTGAAGTTGTATAACAAGAATCTACAGTTATCACATTTCAGGGCATTGCTCTATTCACTTGATGAAAAATGTCAATGAGGTTTAACAGGAGATGTTCTGCATTTCCGTGGGTAATGAAAATCGGCACATCCACGATAAGCTAACACAACATTTTCAGTGTGTTAATATGCAGTGCAGCAGAAATTTCTGTAGGCAGTAAATGTAGCCATCATTTTGATTCGCCCGTGTGATGATTATGCTCAATTCCTGACTAGGTACATAATTTCACACTGAAAAGCAGTCATCTCCTCTTAGGGGCCAACTGTAGCCTACAAAAAAAATTTAAAAAAAGAAAGAAAGACTGCCTGCCATCTGAGTCTGAAGTCTATAACTAGCTAGGTAGTCACACAATAGAAAAAATATATCTGGATTACTATAAAAATGCCAGCTGAAACTGTATCACTCAATTAAAAGTAGATTTGTTTTATTATATTCATTTAAAGTGGTTTTGTCCAAACAATGTATCTGAGGCATTCATCATCCTGTTAAGATTTTCATTGTTTGATGATTACAATAGGCATCTTCCAAGTTTGTTGGATGCTGTGTTGTTGCACTCCTTGGCAACACTAGAGTGATTCTAATGGGGAGTTATATTCTGACCAGAATCCAGCTCAATTGATTGATGAGCTTCACTTGCAGTGTCTGAGTAGCAACAAGTGGATGGGAGCCTTAGAGAATAACTGAAAGATTAATAAAATCAACACAATAAAATGATGTCATCTTTTAAAACATCTTTAACCTATTAAGTAGGATTTAAAACTAATCACAGAATCTTCCAGTTGACTACAGACTAAAGTTTATCTGGTAGGCTTTCAGAAGTGCAATCTTTACGCCTGTTCCTACTTATTTAGAAGTTAAAGATTAGTTGTAATTGTGGGATAAACTAGATATGGTAATGATAGTTTGAGCAATATGAGTTTTCTATAGGGAACAAGAGAGACAATATTCTGTACTTTTCTTTTACTCGTTAGCTGTTGCGCTGGGGCCGTGATTCTCTACAGGAAGCATGTTCATTTATTTAAATGGACAAGCAAATCAACAAGGTTGTGCTGAGTAGTTTAGGGCTGGTAATTTTGGTTTTGGTTTTGGGTGGTTTTCTTCCACCACCACCACCCCCAACTTCTTTTCTTGGATGTGTACGTGTCATGCATGGGAAGGTATGAAGGAAAAACAGCTATTCAGCAGAGACACGTCCCACCCCTTTAATTAAGCTTTTCCTGGACTATGTAAAAACACTGGCAATGTGTAAATCCCATTTGTGTGTTTGTTATTATTATTTTAACAGATTCCTAAGTATTATATTAAGATACGTCAGTGATGAAATACACATGAAAATAGTTGCATTAGTAAGTCACTTGATACCAAAAGGGGTGGATGGCATCGGCACAGAGCCAACTGGAAGATTTTATTTTTCATTTAATTCCTTTCACCTAGTGGGCTCCCTAAGCATTAGGCAGAACCCAGTATGTGGCTAAGTTATTGCTCTAGTGTTCATCACACAAAAAGCACAGTCTTAGCATTTGTAAATTTTCTTCGGGGAGGTTTCTAATCTAGACAGCATTTGCTTTTGGGGATTACACCACAGTCTGTTCCCCACCACCTCCCCCTCTAACATGTAGCCCTTTCAACTTCTTCAAAGAAGTGCGGAAAAGTAGGTTCTTTTATTAATAGCAGAAAACAAACCGACTGCTGGACTTCCGTGGCAGAGCTCACATAATGCAGCAGGGTGGGAACTGTAACAAAGAATGCTTGAATGCACTAAACGTATAGTGAAACCCCATTTACATTCACTGATGGGGCTTAAAGTACAATAAATGAGAAGTTTAAAGTAGAAATAAGCAGGGCTATGAAAAGACTTCAGTGAAGGTAGGTACTTCTTGAAAAGTTTAGCACAGGATTTAATTTCAGACTCAAGCCTTTCCTAGTAGAATGCATTTCTTCATAGTGCATCCCTTTGCTTAAAGCATTTCCATCGGATGACAATAAATCAGATGAAGTGAGTACCTCCAATGCATACAGAAGCAGATTCTGTTTATCCAGTTTATATACTGATTTTCATACAAGTGAGACAGTTAGCAGTGGAAAAGTCTTCATGGTTCACTGTCTGATCCTCTATCTCTCTCCTCTGCAAACTGCCTTTGAAGTGCAGGGGCAAAACTTTGTGTCTAGAAAAAGTTTGATTGTGGCATGCTCACTCGCTCTCTAGTACTAAAATGTTTCTGCCCATGTGGGTGTTGGTATGCCAGAGAATTGGACAAGGTTTCTTTTCTTCTGCCAAAGTTATTCTGTGAAATAGAATCTTACTAGTGAGTAACAATCACCTCTCCCCTTCTCCTCTTCATTTCTTTGTTTCAGCCCCTTCCATAGCCTCGCTGTAAGGCCCTACAAGAAGCTGGCTTTGTTCTCGTAGGAGTTTAAATCAGCCTTTCTCCCACTGATTGCATTTTTCTCCACAGTGGTTCTTCATCCTGAACATGAAGGATGTATAAATTGCCCCTACATGTAAATTTTTGCAGACTCTGCATTTCTCCCTTGGCCCCATTTAGAAACAACCAGACATAAGATATTAGGTTGTTGGTTGCAGTTTTCAAAATAAAGATCTTCTTTCTCCTTTTCTTTTGAAGAATGGCATGATAGTCCTGATGTCTGCACAATCAGAAAGGAGGTTCATTTATGGAACATCAGATTTAATAACTGTGATTTGGGAAGAGCAGGCTAGGGATAATTTTCTGCTGCTCTGTTCAGCAGAGGTAGTTCCTGCTGGTGATGTGCAGGAAAGTTTTCTACCAGCATTTAGCCAGATTCATAATTCCAGAAGGTTTGACAGTTGGCCCAACCTCGACAGAGGTTTCCAATGCTGTACTCAGGGAGCCTAGTTCTGCTTTGGGCCTACAGGAGGCAGCTCCACAGACTCTTACACTGCTGCCATCCTGCAGCAGCTGGATGAGCCTAACCCAGACACAGCCCCTCTCCATCCCTATGGCATGGTGTCCCAAAAGCACAGGAATCAGTGTTCAGCAAACCCGGCACATGAAATGGCCGGCACAGCCATTTTGTGATGGGATTTATAGCTCTCCACTGGAAGCACAGGGTTCACCCCTCTGTTGGGAAGATTTGTCACAAGTCTGAGGATACACAGTGCTTATAGCTCTTGCTGATGTTATTTATATACGTGCACTGGGGTATTCAGGGAGCTAGATTTACTGTGACATTTTAAATAAACATAGTAGACTGTGCTTTTCTGTTGTTTATTATGTTGGCATATTACTTTAGATCTTAATTCTCAGACTTATGTCTCCTACTGAAATAGAGAGGTATGGTCAAAATATTGATGGTTTAGGAGCCATTGAGGCACCTGGTTTTTAAACAGTGGCTGGATGTTTAGAACTGAAGCAGGTTACCAGTGCAGCATTGGAAACCTCTCCTGGCTGATTCAGAAGGTTAGATTTCTTCCCAGTATCTGAGTGTTGAGTTTGGTAAGCTTTTATGAGTTAATAAATTCCAAGGACTGCAGCTTGGATTTCTGAAATTTGGTAATCATTCCCTAAATGCTAGTGGGAAATCAAAATTACTACATGCAATAACTAACACTTTTAAACCCCTTTGAAATGTTTCCAAACTGCTGCCTACGTGCTTTTTGTGCTGCATCGATGGCTAAAGATTTAGGGTCACTTCCTGGCACCCATCATGAATGCAGACAAGTTCCCTTGAGCTTTACTTTCCTTCCCTGCCATTTTCCCATGCTGTCCAGGCCCAGTGTGGGCTCTTTCATGTGGAGAACACCACTCACAAATGGGAGCACAGTGACTGTCACAGGGGGACCTTGGATTTTATTAGAGCTCTGAGACCTCAGTATAAAGCAAATATTAGCAAAGCAGGAGGTCATGATTTAGTGTGGTAGTGTGAAGGAACGTTTTATACATTTCTATTACCATCTTATTTCTGCTGTTTGTCCTTCAGTTACTGACAGTAACTTAGTGCAGTGTTTGGAAAGAGAGGGTGGCATCTGAACAAGCTCTAGGATCTCAGATCTCAATAGTCAACCAGTTTCCATTGAAACTCTTCAGACTACACATTTACTTTTTTCAGATTGATATTTTTAATGGTCCCAAAGATTCTTCTGCAAAAGCAAGTAAGAAAATGAATGCAAAGGACAAGCTCCACAGAGAGTCCCTGGCTCATCCTTTTTGTATAAATCGGTCTAATGTGTGTGTCTCAATTCTGTGTGATTTTAGCATGGTAAAAAAAATCCTTCAGCTTGGATTATGAAATGGCAGCAGAACTTAATACCTGCAGTACTCTTCTGAGAGGAGTTGAAGGCACTTCTGCCTGTGGTAAAACCTGTGGATGAATGCAATCCATGAACACCATGGATGCCTTCCCATATTCTCTCTGCTTCCAGATACCATGTGCCATTCACTAGACCAGGAAACTTGGTACCACATAGGACTTGCACCTTACTTGGGCTAGGCTAGAAATACAGCCAGGCATCTCCTTCCTTCTTTCTTTCCCTCCTTTTCCCTCCCCCTTGCTCTCCTCCCTTGTGTCTCCCACACACAGCAGAAATATCCTGTCCGCTGCCAAGGCAAACTCAATCATCCAGTCTGACTTCCTCCATAAAACATGCCAAAGCATTCACCAAGCAACTCCCACGTCAACACCAACAATTTCTGTTTGGTTAGCATGTATATTTAGGATTTGGGATGGCAGAGAATCCATAATAACCTCCTGGAACAGTCTCCCAGTAGTCTATTACATCAATATCAAAAACATAGGCTTTATTTCCAATTAGAATTTGTTTAGCATTAGTTTCCAGCTACCTTTTTAATTTTCCTGACAATTTAAATGGTCATTTGCTTCCTTCCCCCTCTTAGGATTTTCAGTGATAAAATAATAAGATTGTCTTCATTGTCTTACTCTAAGATTTTTGGGAAGATCAGGCCACGTTGCTTCTTCTTGTTTGAGTCTTTTCCATTTTGTCAATATCTTCTGCAAATACTAATAGCAGAATGAGAAAGCTGATGTCAGGAATGGTATTATTAGCTTGCTAGTAATTCTTCTTTTGTTTGACTTACTTACTCATTTATTTTGTTTATTCTCTTCTTTGCTTCACTATACTGAGATCACAAGTATAGCTAAAGGCATAAAGAGAGAAAATTATTTGGAAAAGTCTTTTTTTAGGTATTTAAAAGTTCCCAATTCCAGTTAAAATTAGTAGGAGTTTATCACCTAAACTGTTAAGTACTTCTGTTGCCTTTATTTAAGCAAAACCTTATGTCAATGACAGAAATAACAGAATTAGCTTATCAGTGTTTGAGTAATTATTAACCAGGTAGTTTTTGACCTCCATTAATCTATTTATTGAATAAATTGAGTTTTATTTCAGAAGGAAATGAAGCAGCTGTATTATTCTTACTATTTGAAAGCTTGCTTGGTTTCAGCATTTCCTATGTTTCTTGTATGCTCGAGTTACAGAGATAGATCCTACAGATGGATTAAAACATACCCATGTGTTGAAGACAGGCAATCAGTCTCACATTTTACCGGTATCCATCCAAACAGCTAGGATATAGCTAGCTAAAGGATTATTTTTAATATGTTTCTCCAAAATTCTCAAACCTAGTCCCTTCACAAGGCTTATTTGCCTCATCTCAGTAAATCTGCAAGCCTATACATTTATCATTTTCCTATCTTGTGTTTGGGGAGGAGGGACGGGGGAAGACTGATCTTAGATAAGCAATGCAAGTTGGTTAAGAAAGGAGGAAGCTGTCATCTGTAGCCTTTCCAGACACAGCAGCACAGTTCCAGACAGTCACCTGAGTATTATTGCTCTGCCTCAACTATAAATCACAGTCTGGTAATGGCCAAGGCTGACACCCTGACATTTTCAAGAAGAGTAAAAGACCTGATTTGAACGGAAATCAATTTCATTTCACAAATCTTGGGATACTCCAGATATGGTCTTGTTCTTTTTTTTTTCTTTTTCTTTTTTTTTTCTTTTTTGCATCTTATTCAGAATTTCCATGGTTTTTTTGGAGGATTAGTTGCTCTATGCAATGACTCTGGTTTCCCACATAAAGTGTAAAATTACAGAAATATGTATGTGTGCAGTGCATCACAGGACCTGATACCATTGCCTTTTCTGACAACCTGCTGAAGGTGATGGGCACAGCTCCTGAACCTACATTACCTTTTTCCCACCTCCAAAGGCAGTAGCTTCCCTGCACAGGAAGGATGAAAAAGCAGGTACAGAGCATGTGATGCCACAGATCTGCTCTCTACACTTGAATTCCCATGGGGTGCTCCACAGTGGTGGCAGTGTTGGCACACCAGGACTCCCCATTGTGCAATAAATTGTCCTGCTTGTGACAGCTTTCTGTAGCAAAAATGGCTCAGAAGTTCTAAAAATTTCAGCTGCACTTTTATTTATTTGAAGAGCCAAAAATAAACCCCAAGCAAATGGAATTAAATTGTCTTTTTCTTTTTTTTTTTTTTTTTTTTCTTGGGTAGTAAGAATGTACTGTAAAGACAAGATATTTCTCATCCAAGGAGGGAGGGGAATGAGCTTAGTGACTGTAGCACCCATAGAAGTGCTGCAGTAACAAGTGTAAGTAAATATGATTCCAAATGTCCTTCACTCTGACTGCTCTCATCCATAGCACAAACCCCCTTTTGGAGCAAGGCCACTGCCCAAGGTGAAGGCTTTGAGGTGGTATCAGACCTCCAGTGACTGAAGGTCCAAAACTGACCCTGAAATGCTCTTTCCAATAGTTTCACAAGGAGCCACCATGCTCTGCAAAATTTCAGTTTTCTTACTTGGCAAAACAAAACTATCTAGAGGACGCTGGTAAAAAAAGGAAGGTGGTGTGAGGTAATGCATGTATGAGAATCTAAGCCAGTGAGTAAGCTGTGCCTAAATTTGCCAACAGATGCATTCCTGTGTGAAACTGAGAAAGGAAAAGCATCCTTAGCATACAGAGGATTAAAAATATCTGATGGCCATTCCACGTTTAAGCCCCTTAAACAGGATAGAGTGGAACACATTGTGGTGTCTATAGCAACAGGTGTGAAATCAAAGGTAAGGATTTTTCTCTCTTTGTGTGTATCTTGCCTGCTGCTGTACTCCTGGAAAACCTGTAAGGAGCTCATTAAAATCATGCATATATAACACAGACACAGTGCATCAAATGATTTCCCAAGGCCTTAGCTCTGTGCTGTGTCTAGACAGTGTCCATGGGCTTTATCACAGCACATCTTAAAGAGCAGTGAAACACATCTGGTGTGGAGAGAAATGCTAACAATCCAGCAAATTGCTAGCATCTAGCCCAGAATCCTTTTCCTCTGACAATAGACACTAGGACATGCCCAATGAAAAGGATAAGATCAGGACAAGTAAAGTGATACTTCTCTGTTGTGGTTTGGTTCTTTTTTTTCTGTCTCTTGTGGAATTCAGTGCAGTGACTAATAGCTGGTACCAACCTGTTTAAGCACCCTTGGCAGAATTTTTCTTTTCTTTTGTGCATGGGTTTAATTACTTGTGCTTTAATTTTCTGAACCCTTTTGGTGTGATAACAATGGTATCTTTCCTTGATTACAAATATCTCCATGTTCTGCAGATTCATTTGCATCCATGGAAGACTGAGAAAATCCTGGAGCCGTGTGTAAGTGGTTTGCATGGATTTCCAAGGTGCAATGCCTCTGTGTAACCTGCATCATTATGCTCACTTCATTTGTCACTAAGTGTTTTCTTGTCAGGGACAATTTTTAATGTTCAGTCGCATGAGAGATTTTACCTGGGGCCAATGATTTTTTCTGATACGTGTAGCTTATTGGCAAACTTCTCCAGCCACACACTGTTCTGTACAATGGAGAGACTTAAAGGTGGATTAAATCAGAACTGTGACATTTGGCACTGTGATGTTCTCACGACTGTTTTTATCAGTATAAATCATGTCCTGGAAGACAGAAGCATCTCTCAGCATTGCAGTTCCCATAAAGGAATGTTTTGGCCTTGTTAAAGTCAAGGGGAGCCTTTGGCTTCAGTTGCTAAGGTGTCACCATCAAATTTAAACATTTTGAAGAGTGGCCACCATCCTTACAAGACACTTAAATTATTTCCACTCTCAAAAAAGCTCCATACTATGAGCTGGAGCCTTCTGTGCTTAAGATATGCCCAAATTACATGGGGGACAATGTAATGAACCCTGGAAGGCATTTCCCTTGTCAGGACATCACATCTACCTAGTCATGGATTTCAAGGACAAGATGAGAAGTTTACTTTGAAGCCTGAACCAAAGTAGAATGCTAGCCCTGGAAAAAAGAGTCTAAACTGTCTATATTCCAAGATTGAAAGGTTCTGTTTAGATTCCATCAAAGAAGTATAATATTTAACTGCTTTGCTCAGGATCTAAAAACTGCAACAAAAATAGAATCAAATCAAGTGGCTTCATTGTGTATCATTTAACATGATGCCAAACTATCCTGGCATATTTTTAATGGAACATGAGTTTAAATATTAACTGCTTAGTTTAAACAGAGATTTTTGCTTTTAATACAGCAGTTTTATTGGATGATTCATGTTAACTATACATAATTTTTTAAAATAACTATAGCATCACAATTTATAAATTGTATTATATTACCAAATACTCTATCTGAAGTAATTCACAGTCCTCACTTTTTAATACAATGATTGAGTTCTCATTTCCAGAACAAAATTTAGCATCTAATAGTAAGTGCTGATTTTAGGGGAATTAGATCAACTACAGCCACTCTGCAGCATAATGCCAGAATGTTAGGGCATATTACAACCCAGCTGATGAGACAAATCAAAATGGATTCATGAGGTTATTTGGTATTTCTTTCAGGTCTGACTAAAATTTAGTGCTTGGGACTTTGGAGGAGCCATAAGTCATTAGAAATGATTAGAAAGTGTAAAGTTACACTTGCCATTTGTCTTAGGGCATTTGTCTTAGGGCATCCTACTGGTGCTACTCCCAAAAATGGCAAGTCCACTGGAACTGTGTGACATACCTGCCAGCCTCACATTGATGTCTCAGATGCTTCAAGACATCACAAAAGGCAACAGACACTTAATACATATGAAATCAAGTCCTGTGTTACCTGTCCCATTCCACTGTACTCTCGAGAGCTTCACTTCACTCAATTGTGACTATTATAACCAGCTTCAATTTTCTGAGTTTATATTTTCAGGAGGTTGGATAAAAGCACAAATTAATAAAATATGTCAGTGGATACTTGGTGTAGCTCAGATTTATGAAAGCTGCAGTTTCATATGGGGACACAAGACAGCATTTGACCACAGTTACTGCCGTAATCGTCAGGTCATGATTTCTCTTTCTTTAATTTCTTCTTTATTTATTTTTTAATGTTGATGGTAAAAGGTAGACTTTTTAACCAATAGCTGTCTATAATGCTTCTGCCATTACAAAATTATGCTCTCATTTTTCATTAATTGGTCTCTTTTTGGTCTGTTTTCAACAAATGTCAGAGCAGCAACTGAGGCACACGTTTGGATTTCAGCTGTGTAAATATATCAGTACTCCAGCTAACCCCTTTCCTGGCTACAGCGAGCAGCTTAAAGTGTGCAGCCCTGGGATTTGTTAGTGATAAATGTGCTGCCAGCATCACAGGTGAGGGTAGGTGCATCTTTCCAAAAAAACCTCCAGCCCTAATAGTGGCCCTGTCAGTCTCACAGAGAGCAGAGGTAGCTCTGCTGCTCAGAGGTTCTGCAGACCCACGCTGGGGCTCCCCTTTGCTCCATCCCAGGATGAGCCTGTGTCTCCTCAGAGACAGGGAAAGGGCAGCCCACTCGTTTTGGAAGTGCTGTCTCAGAATGTCTGCAGGCCCAGGTGAGAAACGAAACACATTTCATAACAAAATCAAGACTTTTTTCCTTTTACCATGTGTGATGACCAGGGTCTTTTTCAGTTCAGTTTTTTTAAATAGAAGCAAAATTTCTGCTCCCTGTGCTGAAATTTTTAACCTTTTCCCAGTAACTTTTCTCTTCTTTTGCATTACTTGCATACCTCTGAATTTCCTGTGAGAGTGATCCTTGTAGAAAAGACTCAGAGGCCTTTTTGATAAATTTCTCTCAAAAACGAATTATCAGTTTACATAGATCCCTTGAAGACTGAAAACCAGTGTATTAAAGCAAATTTCCAGAAGATATTTTCCTAAAAATCCTTTACATAATTTGAAAAGACTAAGAGCAATCCTCAGATTGGTAGAGAAAGAGGTTGCTAACATTTCAGAAACACAGAGATCAATGAAAGAAAAGCACAAGGTCATTCATATTTTCCATTATGAAAATCAGGCCAAATTAATGACCACCATAATCAGGTTTAGACCCACAGACCTTAGGAGTCCTCACGCACGCCAAGCGCCAGGCTGGCTGATTTAAAATATTGCTATGGGCATCTTTTGATCTGCAAAACTGCTGACAAAAACTGTGCAGGTGTAGAAAGGTCATGCTCCACTTCTCTGTAGATACCAGACGCCTCTACTACCTCAACAGAACTACTCATTGGAGTGGGCATTAATGGTAAGTATTTATGAGATCAGAATGCTGGTGTCAAACTATACAGAGACATGAAGATCTACATGATGTGTTGCCTGTGGATTTTTATGGAGTTTGGGTTGTTTTCTGGGTGTTTTTTGCATATTTTATTTAAAAAGCTAGAATGCCAATAACATGCTGTTGAATTAATCTTCCTTTTATTTTCTTTACATATACACAGCACTGTGAATTGGTGATTGATACATAACCTTCTCCAGAAGGTGCCACACTTAAATGACTAATTTTTATCTAGACAGTATTATTACTAGATTAAGAGCTTTTTATCCTGGAAAATAATTGCCAAATCTGGTCTTCAGTTGCCCAGTCAGAAGAAAGAAAGCCTGTGCACAGAAAAAATATGAGGACAATAACATTTCCTGATCACATTCTCAGGTTGGAAATTATTTTGCTACCTTAACCACCTGAAACACTGCAATTTTTTCAGAAGTCTCTTCTGCAATTAGTAATGGCAAGAACATTTTGAGTCTGAATAGCATGCCTGTGTGAGAGTCTGAAACCATGCAGTTTCCAGCATCTGGGAGTGAAGTCTCACTGTTCAGCAAGGTGCTCTGAGAAGCACAGATAGCTCTTCCAGCAAGCTGGAAACACTGATACAGGAGTGTCAAATAAATAGCTTATTTGCTTTAATTGTACTGTTCTAACCATGGTGTTTCACTTACAATCTGTCTTTAATACACATGAACAGATATATGTTCTTTCACAGAACCACTGCTGATCTTTCTGACATCAAATCTGCATCTCTGACCAAAATGAACAGAGATAGGTTTTGCGGTCCTCACAGCAGTAAACAATATGTGCACATATATAAATATGTATAGATATATATTTTTTTAATATATATTTGAAAGCACAATTCAATTTTGTGTTTGGTGTGTATTTGTGTCTGAGATATATATATTTTTGAATACATATTTCAAAGCACAATTCGATTTTGTGTTTGGTGTGTACTGGTGTCTGATTTGTCGTAAACTTTTTTTCAGCTGTGCCAAGGGGCCTGGCAGAGTGGGGATGGTCCAGCAGCCAAGGTGCTGCTCTGTGCCCTTGTGCCTGGCCAGCTGGGTGAGCAATCCAAGGATGATAACCTTTGTTAGAATCGTGTCCTTTGTTTTGTTACCTGGGAGGATTCATCTGGAAAAACCCCATGCCCATCACCAGCTCTGCTTGAGGATGTTGTGCTCAACTCCCCATAGGAGCATTCTGGGGGAACAGGATCCTTTGCCCCCTGTCTCCCAGGAGGATGGCTCCGTCAGGGACTGCTCTGCCTTTTGGTGTGTCTCATGCAAGGGGCCGTGCTCAGGATGTTTTTCTGTGAGCTGTAAACTCATGTCACCCTTAACTTCACGTAGTTCAGACATTGCAGTCCACAAAGCGAGATCTTTAGTGCTTTGCTCCACTGAACTTTTCCCTTGTCTGTAATGGATTGTGGATGGGAGAGGGAGGAGGGGAAGGTGATAGGGAAAAGCAAGGGTTTGATTGGCATGCAGTGATTTTGGACTAGCAGGAAGCAGGCAGCTCTGCTCTCCAGCCCCCACATACTTCTCAGTCCATGTGTGTTGAGAGGGGAAAGAAACCGATATTGTTCCCTCTAAAATTAATTCCCAGTTAGCCAGTTATTCCTGGTTTTTAGCTCAGAGCACACTGTAATTGCATTTTTCATTTCAGTAATTATAGAGGATATTAAAGTGGATAGACAGTTGTAGCAATCTGGCTCTTTAGACATATCTACTTGTCCAAGATCAAATGGCTACAGCATATTCAGGGTTACAGTCTCCTTCTTTTCCTTCTTGTTCTCTACTGCAGTGGATTTTTTTTTTCGGCGTTACCATGACAACACTATATCTGGCTGCCAGCTCTGTCGTAAGTTATTGAACTGAGACTGGCTTTTGGTTTAGCAGATAATTAGGTTCTGTCTCACAGGTTCATTTTCCTGTGACTGGGACATGAATATGACCTACAGCTGGCCTCAATTTCAGTGTCACAGACAAAACTTTAACCCTTCCCAGTCCCGCCACTACTGTACCCGCTGTGGCGGATGGCGACAATTCCAAACCCTTTCCTGGGGATGCTGGACACAGCACACCCTCCCAGGTCCTCAGGGCTCGTTGCCCAGGCTGTGTTAATCCCCAGGGAGGAGGAGGAGGAGAGCCTGGCTTGCACCCCCATGCAGGGCGGGCGGGGAAAGGGTATCGCTAGCAGCAGATGAATATTGATTGTCTGGTATGGAGATTTGTCGGAAAGGTAAGTTCACTGCTTGATTAGTGACCCTTTAAATAATAGAAATGCACAGGGTGGTGACAGGCCTTTTTTGCTTGTCTCATGAATATGAAATATTGACAAGAGGTCTGTTTTAGCACACAGTGCCCCATCTTAGGCTGGTACCTGCAGTGAGGGAGAAAAGCCACAAAGAACTGACATATTGTTTCTGTAGGTACCTCCCTGATTTTCCTTTTCTCCCTGGGAAAAACGGGGGTCCAGCTCAGGGCCCAACACCGAGGCCCTGGGGTGGATGCAGGCAGAGCAGCACCACACCAGATGGACATTTGAGTTCACAAAATCGGGCTGGAGAAGGAGGGAGAGCCACCATTTTCTTCAGCATAGTTTTCAAATGTGCTCTTTCCCAACATTTACCTGCTGTGTAATATGGTCTTGCAGTTTAGTGATTTCCAGCCAGGATTTAAACCCCTCTCCTGTCTCTGAAAAACTTGCAATTTAAACTACTGGTGGAGGGGATAGTCCATGAGATTTCACTAACAGATATTTGCTTAATTTGTCCATGGGGTAAGGCAGGTTCTTCATACCCTTAAAAGAGCATGCAGGTTTCTCTCCCAAGGCTGGCAGATCCCAGAGGGTGTTCCAGAGCAGCACAGGACCACTGGGGTGGGAGTAGTGCATCTACTTCTCAGAGGCTGCAGATTCTTGGCATCTGGCAGTGCACACCATAGTGCTGCTGGGACTGCTCTTTCTGGGGAATCTCACAATTAAAAAGGAAAAAAAAATAAAAGAGGCTGGCTGTAAATATTGATGGACTTGCAAGCACTATACTCTTGTGTTCAGGATATCCTCTGTGCATGCTATGGCAGGGTGGACACTTCTTCACAGCTTCCCTCCCCTTTCCCCACCAAATTATTTGTGCTGAGGTCTCTTGATTAGAAGGTCAAAGCATAGAAGGAGCATCCATCTTGCCTCTAGGAACATGTCCTTCTGAGCTAATCTCCCAGCCTGTGTCTGTTGATAATGTTTGAAACCTGTCTGTTATACAGGACAAGGAAAATGGCATTTCATGAACCAGAGATGGTGACTTCTTACCCAAGATAATGCCAAAAGCTGCAGATTTAGCATATATGCAGAACCAAAACCATCACAAAGAGGCCCTTGAGGTATTTCTTGATTAGCATACTTAGTGTGGATTAGACATCCTTGCAAAGATAACCTAAAAGTTTTGCCGTGGGGTTAAACTCAGAGTGGGAGTGGGCTGGAGGGGAAGGTCCCCCTTGAACTGCAGAAGAGGGGTGTGAAGCTCCATGTGCTGGTTGGCTGATGAATTATCCAGCTGCTGGGTGTTAATGAACATTGCCCCATCTGGGACCCCACAGCTCTGGCTGATACCACATCAGCAGCATGTTACAATATAGCAGCGGTATATTGCTATGTTTATAGCAGTGGTATATTGCTATATATAATACATTTATTTATTTATATAAGCAACTTTTTATGGGGGCTTTAGGGTTATTCTCCCCCTCTTTTGTTTTTTTTCAGATTTCATAACGAAAATACAGACTACATAGTTTCAGTTTTTGTTTAAAGTTGGTTTCGGTGCCTGGCCCTCACAGTCTGGCATAACCCTGTAATGTTTCATCTGTGATCACAGTTTTAAAGCCAAATGAAACACTGTTTTCATTGTACCCATTAGAGAAATCAAGCCAACATTGCCAGTGGGATTAAATTTTATAAAAATAGATAAGAAATCTCATTGTTTGGCCTAAAGCAACCTGACATTGTCCCAAAAATATTTGCAAATGAGGGCATGTAAACCAGATCACAGGGAAAGCAGGGAGGGGCACAGGGAAGATGATGACTAAGAGAAAATAATTTCATGATTACCAGTTTGAATACTTAAACTGAGAAAATTTATTGTAGGTTATTATGCCCACGGCTCACCCCAGTATATATTGCTTACAACTGGCAGCAAATTAATCTCTTCTTGAGGATGCAAAGCTGTCAAGTCCTTCTGAGCCCCAAAGTCCTTCCATGGCTGATCCTTTCTAATGTGAAAGACAAACACTTGCAGGATCTCTCCTGCTCTCAGGTGCTGAGACCAACACACTCACTTCTTTTTATTCCCAGAATAATTTTCCAAAAGTGGAACACCAGCAGAAGTTCAAGCAAGACAGAGGAAATTACAGCATTTAATGCATTGTAGCAACCAGTAAATGCCCTGTAAATTTAGCTTGAATGTAAGACTTTGTTGTTTAGAGCTAAATAATCTTCTTTAGTACCCTCTGACAGGACCTGCCTCTACACATTATTGCCTCTGTTCTGGATGTTGGCTGCTAAACTTAGTTACATGGGATCACATCTGTGTTATGTGCCTTGAGTAGGCTGAGAGAATACTCCCTCAAGTGTGCCTCACCCTTTTGATTTCTCATCACATTTTGCCTGTACGTGGTACTTGACCAGGGGAGCAAAAATAAGTCCCTTAATTTAAATATTTCATTTTGACAGCAAAGTCAAAAGTGCTTCTGATACTCTGATCAGTTCCTCAGAGCCATAACAAACAGGAGTAAGAAATATTCTGGTTTAAAATCTGGAATGCCTTTTCTTTTCCTCTGGCTTTAAATTTTAAACATTTTTGCCCCCTTTATGTTATCAGGCAAATAAGATACCCCCTAGTATCATGCCATTAAAGAAACATAAAATTACATAAATAAGAAAGAAAATGTTTTGCAGTATCTAGTATGGTCAAATTACAACATATACCAAAGAATGAGAGTAGGAGTGTGATCTTCAAAGATTAAACTTTAGATTAATGATATAACTTTAAAAATTAGCTACAGCTCAATTCTTTTCAAAAGAAAAATTAAACATTTTTTTCCAAAACCAAAGTGTTGTTTCCATTCAATACTTGATAATTTGCGTAGTAGAACCCATGAGATGATGCCTCAGCAAACAGAACTGTAGCTTGTTATCTGTGTAATGAAGGATGATTTTTTTAATTTCTCATTTTACAGGTTTTCTGAAACCCCTTTTTTGATTAAAAATGAAATCTGCATTAAGAAGACACAATATTTTTCTACCCTGAAGAATAGAAGTGATTTTTTCTATGCAAAAGAAACAAAATGGTGACAAAAGCTCCAACAAAACTAAGAATAAAATCTGAGATACCTGCTCCACACCCAAACACATACTAGACCCAGAGAGCACTGATGTCTCTTGCCCATAGAGTGGTGCAAAACATTTGTTTACTTCTTTGGCATTTCTAAGCCAAAGAAGACAGTGGCAGAGGGATCACTCAGAGGAAGAGGAAATGGACACTTCCCAATGGTGATGCTCTCTTTGGATTTGGACAAATATCACCATGAAATTGTCTTCATGTAGATAGAGTGGCCCAAACACTGTTTTTCCCAAGTCCTGTAGACTTGTCCAGGGTGGAAGTTCACCTGAGCAAGGAGGTCCTTTTTAATTTTTAAAATGTCCACTTTATTTTTAAGGGCATGATGAGAGAACTTATTTATTAAAAAGTGAATTATGAGCTGTATGGTTAGCACCTTAATCACTCAAATATAATAATTCTTTTTGACCTTTTCTAAAATAATTTCCATGAAATAATTTCAAAAGATACTTTAGGCAGTGCATTTCATTTCACTTCTCAGGTGACTGAAGTCACTTATTCTTCATCCTCATGCTTCACAACACATCTGAGGCATGAAATTATTCCCTTCCAGTGTGATGCCTTCTCCTACTCTTATTGCTTAAATGATTCTTAAGGATTAGTGTGTTAAAAGCATTGTGAAAAATTCAGGGCAGGGTAGGGGAAGGAGAAGATAATATTTTACATTAGAGTTATCAACCTGATCCACATTTTGGTGATTTTTATTCCAATCAGAAGAGTCTGGATCTAATACACACCCATGGTATGGGCTAGCAAAAATATGGAGGACACAGTGACTTCCTTGACAGTGTGGTGTGAATAAAACCAGTCACATATAGCAGAAACTATCAGAATTAAGATGGTTTTGTATTTGCAAGAATAAAGAGAATTGCATTCTCTGTCCACTGAAGGGTATTGCCAGCTGTCTCATGTGTGCAGGTACCATTCTTTGTTCCCAGGATTTTATGCATTCAGCTGTGATTTCTCACTAAATCCTTTTACCATATCTTGATTGGTTTGCAGACAGAATACAAATTCTCTCGAGACAAATGTACCATTACCATTTTAAATTGTAATCTTTTTCAGAAAATGTTGTTGGGTTTTTTTCATTAACATTTGAGAACAAAAGACTCGAGTTTCAACATTTGTTGCCACCCATGGGGCTTTTCCTCATATAAGGTTCCAGCTGCAATATGAGGAAACAACATTAGTTTCATGTCCTGTGGAAAACAATGTGCAGACAATCACAGAAACTTACCTTCTGTGCATTTATTTTACTGTGAGCAAGGACTGTAAAACACCAGCATGCATTTTAGCTGGAGGACTACAGAAGTAATCTCTGAAGCCAATGTTGGGGAAATAGTGTATTTACTAAGTCATTACTTAGTAAAGTCCTTATTTACAAAGCCCTGGTGAGCACTAATCTCAAGCTTAAAATTATAAACATAGCTGCATGCTCTGATGAATCAAAATTTTAGCTGTTTCCATTTCTGCCTCAGTGAAAAACTTCATGTATTGCAACAAAATGCTAGAGCTACTAATAAAAGTAAAAGATCTGTTTGATATCCAAGGCTGCATCACCAAGTTGACTGTCCCCCAGTTTGAAATCCTGTATAAATGCAATCAAATACTTATCAGTAAAACCTTACAGCATTAAATGCAGCAAAAATGATTTTGTGCTCTCATACAGTCCATTATTCACATATAAAGAGCAAATGTCATGTGATAGATAATATACAGTATATAATGTATATAGGATATGTTTAAAAAACTTTTATTTCCTGAAAATATCTTATTCCTATTTATTCTCTTCTTCTTCCTGCTGTATCCACTCTGAAAACACTTTCATATACCAGTAAAGTGACAAAAGCAGTGAGAAAACATGATTGCTTTTCTGTTTCACTGAGTAAAGGCCTTTGTTAAAATTATTTTTCTCGCCTCTTTATTTGATGAAATGTATAAATCTTTATAACTTATATTTTATATATCTTGTATGTGTAGAGTCTGTTTATGGCGCTTTTCCTCACAAGAGAGATGAAAATGTCATTCTCAATGTCAGCAAAAACTGTTCTCTTCTTTTTTACAGGTGAGAGGCAGCACCCCAGGAAAGGCAGGCTAACCCCAGTTAGGTGTGCTCTCAGCCTTATGCATGTGCCATGTCTTATGTAGATGATGTGATGTCTTGTAGAATAAAGTCTTTAGTTACAGACAGAAGGATTGTCAAAGCTCTTTCAAGCTTGTTCTCCAAGTCGTTGCATTGAATTCCTTTCTGGAAGCCTCACTGAAAAGTTTGTGATGGTTTGTTTGAGACAGCGACTGTGGCAGTTCTGGTCCCAGTGGGCACATACATTGCCTTTTACAAATGCTGAAGGGACTGGGAAATAAAAATGTTCTCAAGAAGCAGGAAAGAGTTCTGGGATAGATCCAGGAAGAGCCACTGTGGCATTTGCAACATAATTTTCACATTTTCTGATTAATTTTTTAAGTAATACATAAGTTATAGGCGTATAAGGCAGTCTGTCAGTGAATAGCAGACTCACTGGATTTCAAGCAAATTTTTATGCTGTGTCTTTCAGAAACTTTCATCCTTTTTAACACTGTGGTTTTGAAAAGTAATTCATCCTGCTTATGGTTCAGAAAGGGAAAGGAGTTCTTAGCAGAAAATAGTCATCTGATGTGCTCAGCCTGAATATTGGAAATAGTAGTGAGAAACTTCATAAGCTTCATAAGCTGTCTTGTCCCACTTTGCTGGCCTTAACAGTTTAGACAACTTGGAAAGGACTTTCATCTTCTATGTCCAAGCTGACTGGCAATTCCAAACACCATGAATCCAAATTCTTTGCATCTCACTGCTCTGGATGACCATAGTATTCAACATGCTGTGGGGTGCAGAGTTATGAAATGAATGCAATCCCATATAACTCAGTGGCTTGATCCTGTGCACACCTGGGAGAGGTTTAGGAGAGATATTATATGTGTTTCACATCTGTTGGTTTCTGGAATTTTGATGCAGTGATCTTTGGCTTGTTCTTTGCCCATTCATATTGTACAGATTTAAACTCCAGATGTGAACAAGAAAAATTAATTTCTTCCTAGCCCATCTTTTAATACTGTCAGATGAATATGAATCTCAGGTCTCTGGAATATACAACACAGAATTTTCATTTTGTTTAACAATTATTAATACTTCTACAGCTGTGAATCCAAGCATATTTCTTTTTTAAGCTTTACACAGCATATTACATCTCCTGGGATGTGAGTTTTCTGCATGTCATTTTATAATCAATAGCAGTTTTTATTTAAATTTTTTTTTCTGACCATTTTTGCACAATCTGCTTATCCTTTTTATTATTCCTAGCTAGAAAATGCCAGCATAATTTTATTTTCAACCACTGACATTTTGATAGGAAAAAAGTACTTAGTTAAGTATTTTTAAATTATTCTTGGTTTGTTTTCCTTTTTCTTCGCAGTACCAGATATCACCTTTGATTAATAACAATCATATATGGGCTTTGTTCCTCTTATCTGGGTGTCAGCAGTAATTGGAATCCATATCCATATCCTACCTTGCAATCATGCTGCAAAAGGCCAATAAATTCCCGCTGAGTGTGTTACTTGTTAAATTTAGTGCATTACATTCAGGGTAATGAATAAAAGCACTGGGCTGTTACTGTCTGCTTGGCAGAGGAGGAGTGAGAGCAGCCAGACTCCCCTGAGGCCCCAGGCAGGCTTGAAACGGTGACAGGCAGAATCAAGGGACTCCCTAAGCATCACAGCTCAGTTTGTCTCCCTTAATTTCCTCTTCCACCAGGATTTCTTAGGGGAAATGGAGGTGAGATAATCTTGCACCGAAGCACAAAATGCACTCTGCTGGTGTACAGTGCTCCCTGGTGCAGATTGTCTTCTAGGCAAGTAATGCATCTGCATTAAACATCCAGCTGATGACAGCTTTGACTTTGCTTTAAGAGATGCATGTATCATATATATATAATAGATAGAGAGATATCTAGATAAAATATACAGAAAAATGTAGGATTCTAACCAACCCATGTAAAGCCTCTGTTGGACTGCTGACTGATAAAAATAAACTCCCAGACTTGGATGTCTGAGCGCTGCTTTGGCTGACACAGGAGCAGCTGTGTGTCTCTAACTGAGGGAAGAAACAATATGTACTCCAGCTCTGAACCTGGGCCTGGGAAGTTCATGGATTTCAGTTCCTCCTGGTTGGCACGCAAATTTACTGCGCTAAAAGGATGAAAATCTGATAAATAAGGCTATGGAAGAACTGAAGTAACAGGACAGAATCTCAGTGAGAGGATACACAAGTCTATTTTGGGGAGGCTGGGAAGGAGGTTTGCACTTTGTCTGCAATCTCCCTTTTTGGTTTCTCTGTGCCTTTGCACAGTGGGATCCTCTGAGTGAACTCCCTGCCTTGCAAGAGGGACTCAGGCTCCTCTGGTGCCTCTACAGGCTCCAAAGTTGGGAGTGTGGAGAGCTGTGTGCCCACCCATGGCCCTGCCAGAGGGAAATGGCAATGGGAAACACGCCCTGGAGCCTTTCCCTCATTCCCATGCCTGTTCCCTATTCCTTTGGGAGACCATGGAAGGGAGATTAGGATGATCACATTCAGACCCAGTATTTTCTGCAGCTATGAAACTACGAATTTTGGGAAGATTTGGACATTTATGGTAGTTGCACTCCTTTCAGGGACACCTGTCATGGCCAAAAATCTCCTGAACTGGAAATACTGGTGCTATGTCAACATGTATCATGTAGATCCCAACTGCATGTTAAATTTTCAAGTGAATTAAAATCCACCAAACAGAACAAAGTTACAGTGGAGATCTGATCTCTGCTGGAGTCAGATGCAAAGGTTTTACTTCAGGTTATTATCAGTTTGGAGTTGCTTTATTGAGTCCTTCTGAAGTATTGCTGTTTTTTTTTTTTTTTTTATTTTATCACTTCGTCAAAAATCTTCCTCTTATCCTTCAAGAGCAGATTTTCAACATTTTTGAGGAAGCATAGGTTCTTTGGGCTACACTCACCACAGCATTCAGGTTATCCAGCTTTTATTCTAACTGTCCCTGGTGGCTTAATTTTTTTTTTTCCATTTTTGTGGTTTTGGTATTATTCTAGTTTAATATTGGCTGAAATTATTTGCTTGATGGTAAGAAAATCATTTTATAAGTAATGGAAGGAAGAAGACAAGCCATGCAGCCTCCATATCTGCAAGATTTTCCGGGTATTTCTTTCTTTTAGTGTTTTGAAGAGTCTAGGTTTAAAGTGAGATTAATTTTTTGTATAAAATTACATATATGGGATATTTGTACTTCAAGATTTGCTTATATATTCAATTCCAGAAGTAACTGTGCCTGGCAGTTCAAAACTAAGGAAGGCCTCGGTCACCAAAGGGAAAAAACAAGATCCTTGCAGTACAAGGTGCTGCATCAACTGCATCAAATAACTGCTCCAGGTTGTTAGAGTTTAACATAAACCTTCCCCAACGTGAAAAGTGATATTTTGCTTTAGAAAAGGGTAGTCTTTTGATATGGTGATTTACACAAAATGAGATATTTGGTGTTGCCCTGTTTTAAATAATGTGGCTCATGATGCTGCCAGGAAAAGCTCTTTCCTAAAATTGCCGTGTTCATTATCTTAACCTTACAATATATCATGGTTCTGTTTGGCAATTGCATTAAAACTTAAAATGACAAATCAACATTTCCAAAACACAAACACACATGCCTATGGAGCATACCCAGGGAGAGAGGTTTTAAGATCATTTCATTGGGAGGACAGTTCTGGCTTCTGATGTGGTCCTGTGGGAAGCCTCCTAAGTAGCTTACATTTCATTAGGGAATGCAAACAGGTCCTTGATTTTCTCATTGTTGAACTGGAAAATACTGCAGATGACCCCAGATCCTCCAAAGAAATCCTTCTGAATCATCACAGAAGGGAGGCTGGGATTATTTGCTACATTCTGAAAAGCTCCACATGTCTGAGAGCTCCAGTCCCCGGTCTCAGGTCAGGCAGTGGTTTTGCTCTGTGCCAACCATTGACATTTGTTGTTGATGGATTTTTATATCATATTCTCATATTCAACATTCCTTTCATCTGGAACATTTAGTTTAAGGCTATCTGGGTGCCATGGATAGAATCATCTTTAATCTTCTTACCATCAGAAATTGTGCAGAAGCAGATCCAGGTGCAATAGCTGTTGACGGGCTAGATTTTTTAATATCAACCCATTAACTTTTGCAGATGGCTTGTGAGTTTTGTTTTCTTTTAATATATTCTAGTTCATGCTCTTCTCCTCTCTATATTTTTTTCTCCCATTTCTCTGAGGGCAAAATAAATGATGGCAACAATGTTAAATATAACAGCTCTATGAAAACTTTGATTATTTTAAAAGTCCATTATCTGACATGAGAACTTCATGTTTTTCAAGTATTTACTTACTTTCTGGACAATGTGTGCCACTTAGGTCTCTATAAGCAGAGCCAAACCAATATATCTGGAGAAGTAATAAACCACAGTACTGTATTTGTGTCCTTTCCAAAAAAACTAGTCTGTTGCCTCTACTGCCAAGATCTGGCAGGTAGCTTTGAGGAGATTAATGGCCCTGGTGATTGTTACTATTTGTGCCTTTTTTTCCCTTCCTACACTTAAATTATTACATTCTAAATGCTTATTTACTGGATAGAATGAATGTGCTGTAAAAAAAGGAAAACAAAACTGTCTAGCATACAGCATGTTGTGATCTGACCTTGTATTTGTTTATAAATTTGTTTTTGAAGGTGATGGACTAACACAGCCTTCTGAAGTGCTTGAGGGATCAAAATCAGCTGTCTTTTCAGAGGCAGTCTATCAGTCACAAAAAGGTTATTCCAGTCCTGCCAGTATGGAAATGGATTTGCTGGACATGGACTCACTCGCCACTGACAAAGGTGGAGTCGAAATTACTGGCAAATCTCATGTGTTAGTTTTTCATGTCTAACTTTCTTTGATCAGACAACATTGCTGCCAAGATGAGGTCAGATTTTTATTTATTGTCATCATTGCTTCTTAGTTTGGTGGTTGGTTACCATTTCTATTTTCAATAGGCTGGAGTGTTTTCTCCTCTGAAAACTTTTGTGTCCTAAGTTCATCATGAGGGAAAAGAATTAGATAAAGTCATATTGTTTGGATCATAGCTGAAAAAATATCCAGTGACCTGTGTCCTGTTTCTTGTCAAAAGCTACCATGAACAAATATGCGCTGAACCAGTAAAGTCTGTGAAAGTACTAGGAGTTTCATCTCTATTTCAGCACACTTTTTTGCATGGCTTTTTGATGTAGTGGAAAAGGACTTTGGTCTTCTGGAAGACTGTGCAAGCATATTTCCTAGCCCTCATGAAGATGTGTTTGTGGCTACTGGCTGAATAATTTAAAGAACGGCGTACCAAAACAGGAGGAGATACATGGCCTGTGTCGTTGGGAGTTTATTTTATAATGACTGGTTTTTCTTTTCCTACAAGCTTTGGATATTAAAATCATTAGAGAACAGCCTTCAGAACTTTACTTAAGAGTTCCCAAAGCGTGGCATCTTACTGAGGAATCATCTTCAAGCAGTTCTCTCGAAATTCATGCAAAGTGACTAATATTGGGGGGTTTTGTTTGTTTTTATTACTATTATAGCTACATTCTCAATTTTATGACTCTTTCCTCTATCATAGGGTCTTGAGTAGGCCTTAGTGGCTCTGGCCAGCCCTACCTGGAGCCCTCACCCACCTCCCCCATCTTGGACCCACCAGCTCTATTTGAGCTCATGCTGCTTCTCTGGAGGACTCTCTTGCATGCTGGAAAGATTTTGGTGCTGAGTTTTGACCCATCAAAGGATGTTAAGGGAAGCATTATCTTCCTCAGGGAATAGTGGGCACAGCTGCATGTGGGAGCTCTTTATCAAGAGGCACTTGCCAACAACCTGCTCAGAGGCCTTGTCTGAAGAGCACTTTTGTCTCTAAAAGATTCTCTCCAGAATGCAGTTGTTTTCACTGTACCTGTTTTGGTTAAAATCTGTAGAAGTGCCATGTGTTCTGTTGCATGGCATATTAATCTTTGAACCTTCTATTGGGGAAAAAATCAGAAGGAAAATATACTCTTATTTTATTTAGATTTTTTTCCTAATTCTTCCTTTAATTGAGAGTTAGGGCAACATAGGAAATTGATACTGGCATGCCCTGTTTTAAATAGCCTGTTCTTCTGTTGAAGATTTATTTATTCCACTAAATAAAGACGTTGAGATATTTCAGAAAACTAGTAAAATAATAATGAACTTTGTTTATGGGACTATCTGATGGAAGGACAACGTAATGAATCAAAAAGGAAACAAATTATGAGAGAAATCTTAACTGAGTGAACTGCTTTTAGCTTGGGATAAGTTGAATTCTCACTTGATAAATTTAGATACAGTCTAATGTTGTTATGGGCTTGTTGGCCCTTTGTAAGAAGTCTGAGTTTTGCAGATGAAAATAATAGGGGAAAGAGTTAGGAAATGGCTCTCAATAATAGACATTCTGATGGGCTTAGTCTATGATGTCAGACAACATGGAAACCTTCCCCTAAAGAAGTAATTGGAAGAACTAAAGCATTCTGCATGAGTACACAGATAAAGAAAAATTAGATTTTTGTGAAAATTTGTACCTGAAAGAGCACTGAAATATATCTCTGCACATTGATTCAATCTATAGCTGTAGAGGCTGGGCTGGGCAGTTCTGATACAGGTTTTGTTGGACTCAATAACTTCAGGTGCTGAATGATCTCTGGCCTAGCTGAGAAATCACAAATATAGTCATTGGTTATGTTTAAGTAATTATTTAATGATTCCTCTTTGAGTTTGTGAGGAAGAGCAAGAACATAACACAGAAAGAGTTTAGGGTTAGGGGTTTTTTTATCCTATCTCAAAAAGGAAGCAGAATGCTTTGGTAAGAGAAGGAAAATAACTGAATCAGTTTTTCTGAAAAAGTATTAGTATAGAATAACAAAAAAGAATGACTATGGAAATACTTTGTGTGACAGAGTCTTTTTAAAAGATGGATTTATCTAAGCTCAGATCTCATGCTAGGCTTCTTTTCAAAATAGAGATGCGAGTCCAAAACGAGGAGCAAGTGTGACAGAGACCCTTCACTTCCCTTGAGTGTGGCAGGCATTATCTTTCTATGCAGGGGAGTGTTATTTTAATTAGTTGTTAAGTTTCATGAGTAATACCCCTAACACAATGCTACAAGCAAAAGGACATCAGTACAAGCCTAGATGAAATGTGTGCTTACAGCTTATTTATATTATCAATCACTGCAATGACGGTTTGTGTATATATATATAAAGGAAACTACCCCTCAAAGACAATTGTATAAAGTGAGTTTGGAGGATAAGAACAAGGTTAATTTGGGGAAAGAAAGAACAATATAGATACCAAGTTTTGATTTGTGATTCCAAAGGTTTGTTTATAATAGGAAATTCCATTATAGAGTTGGCTTGACCTCGGACAGTTTATTGGCTTCTTTTTTTATGTGTTTTTGGCTGTGGACTTTGCTCAAAGAGGGAAACAGAATTGAACTGAAAAACTGTCTTGGAACAGTAAGCTTAGAGTTTTTGCAAGAGCTCTACAAACTTGCTTTATAACAGATGAGGAGCTGAGTTGTTTGATTACTTGGTTGTTAGTGTGGTTGATTTATATTTGCTTCTTAAGCTATGATTGGCCTTGTTATGGAAATCCTTGAGTGAGGCTACCTACCAACTTGAAATGTGGAGATTATGCCTTCAGAAATATCAGACACATATCAAAAACACCTGGCAGAAATAACCTGCCAAAAATGATTTTATTATCCTGACACTTTATCACAGAATTGTTTAGTTTGGGAAAGTTCTTTGAGGTCATTGAGTCCAACCATTAAGCCAGCACAGCCAAGCCCACCACTAAACCCTGTCCCCAAGAGCTACATCTACATGACTTTTAAATCCCTGCAGGGATGGTGACTCCCTGGGCAGCCTATTCCAAAGCTTGACAACCATTTCCATTGAGAATTTCTTTTAACATCCAATCTAAATTTCTCCTGGTGCAAATTGAGACTGTTTTTTTTATTATCCTATCAATTACTACTTAGGAAGAGAACTGGCTACAACCTCCTTTCAGGAGTTGTACAGAATGATATAAAGCCTCCCCAAGCCTCCTTGTCTCCTGGCTGAGCCCCCTCAGCTGCTCCTCATCAGTCTTGTCCTCCAGACCCTTCCCCAGCTCTGTTGCCTTTCTCTGAACTCACTCCAGCCCCTCAATGTCCAAATGGACCCAAAACTAAACGCAGAATTTGAGGCACACCAAATTCTGTGCCAAGTACAGGGGAATGATCACAAAATACGCTCAGCTGCAGATCTGCATGCATCAAATGGCAAGTTCAAATATCTTCCAACATTTTTTCATTATGAAAATATCTAAAGCTGTGAGTGAGGGTAGTGGTGAAGCCTTGATGACATCCCAGACTGTCAGTGTTTGAAGATCCTTTCCCACTGGAACCAGTGGACAATTATGAAGACTACACATATTCAAATGAAAGACTGTTCTTCAAGTAATATTTGATGAAAGGCAGGAAGGACATGTCTAAAACTCTTAGAATCCACACTGAAATGAGAAACAACATTTCAACAGGGATCTATTCAGCTGGCAATGAATTTATAAGGTAGTTTGGCTGATATAGTCCAGACTCCACAACAATATTGTGAGAAATATCACAAGAATGATCCTGAACCCAAAGTTTACTGCCAATATTTTGCACTGTCAGCAAGAAAAACCCAATCACAAAGTTAAACAAGAAATGTAGAAGGGTGTAATAGCCATCACAGTGTACTATTTTCAAAATTAGCAGATAAGTTGAGGAAAACACCAGATGTGGGTGTGGTGAGTGAAAGGGAGAGTAAAAGTGAGCATGTTATAAAGGAGATATAATCAGGTAGTCACACTGAAGGGGAGTAATGGAGAGTTTAAGAAAATAAAAGAAGAGGAAACAATAAAAGAACAAAACATAAGGAAGAGACTTCCATTTGCTGACTGTTGCAGAAAAGCTAAAAGGAGATCTGTAATGTGTAATTCACAGCATACAAAATTCACAATAAAGAGAATTAAGAAAGAAAAAGTAAATGCTAAAACTCTGATGAGGATGCAATTCTATTTTTTTTGCATTTGCAGATAGAAACCACCTCTCCTGTACAGAGCTGCTTCCCATCCCACAAGTTAACACTCCAGAATTCTAAATGCCTTCTACAGGCCATATGTGAGCAGGAGACTCCTGATACTCCTTTTGAAGTACTTTGGAAACGCAAGCATATGGAAATGTGTGTGAAGACCACTTCCACTGCTGGTTTGAACTCGGCAGCGCTCTAGCAAATGGGATTTACAAATGTTACCACATAATTATACAGCTTTGACAAGTTCTGTAGGGGAACACCACCCTCCAGCATGTGTTGGGTACTTCTGAAGTTCACCAGGGAAAACCTCCACTTCTGATTTCAAACTTTACTTTCCTATTTCAGCAACTACTTCACATTTTCAAGAAGTATGACAGAATGTGGTAGGACAATATGTTCTGATGCTGAAGCCAAGGGCATGATGCAGGTGTAAACAGAATTTAATCAAATATTTCAAGTTAAATTGGATGACAGATCTGGTCAAGGCCCCTCAGTAACCATTTTCCTGTTTCTTCTCTTTTTCTATTCTTTTTTTTTTTTTTTGTACATTCTTTCACAAGGAGTCATAAAATAGATATTACTGACTTTATATTATAGATATTAATATTTATTTATTTATTCATATGATTCCTTGAGAGAAGTTTAATTATTGGCACTCAAATTTCTTAACCTGTTCTGCTGTCATCCCCAGAATCTCTGTAGCTTTTTTTTTGAGAAGGCAGCTCATCTTATGCCGTCAATGTCTAAACAAGATTGATACTTGAGTCAAGTTTATGGAAAAAAAATATAATCTCACAAAAAAGTGGCATGAACTCCATAAATCCTCATTTCATATTAATGTTTGTGGAGTGAGTATGGTAGAGCAAAATTTGACAGGATTTTTTTTTCCAACCAATAATGCACTTTTTATGTGCTTATTTCTACCTTTAGGAGTTAAAGGTTGCATGGACAGCTGGTGAAATGAAGGAGGAGTTAAAATCATATGTTACATCTTCATTTACTTCTAAGAGCAGAACAATGAAACTTCTGATGGTTTTGTATACATATTATCTTTTCTATGCTGGATGCTACCTACTTGGGGTTTTTTAACCACACCATTTTTTAAATTTCACTTTTCTCTGCCCAGCGAAAATGATTCATAAATAACACCTTAGCATTTAGAGAATTTTTTTATTTTGTCTTTAATGTTGTTAAAGCACATTTTTAAAAGGATAGTGAGCATCATTATGTCCATCATATAGGCAGAAAATCTGCAGCAGAAAGAGGTTAAATTACTTGCCAGAAGGCACAGAGGAAAGCAGAAGTAGCAGACAACCACCCACAAGTCCAAGGATAATTCTGTTCCTCAGTATTATTGTTCTGGAAGGTAGGAATGAGAAGTATTGCACAGCCTCTTCTCTGCAAGATGTCTTCTCACAACATGGCTAAGTTTGGCTCTCACTGCTCTTTCCTGCTTAGCTGATACAGTTTCAGCTTTTACAACCATATGTGATAAGAGCTAACCTTAACATCTATAGAAATTGGTACTTAAAGGACCTTGTACTGATGTTATTAATAGCAGAAGAATTTGGAAGATCCCACTGCTGTCATCTTTGCTAGATAAAGTTTCTTCCTAAACTTAACTGCTGTGGAAGTGAATAAAAAGACTGGAAAAAATTATTTTGCCTAACACATAACAGTTTAAATGAATTTTTGCAGGCACCTAGAAGACAGCAGCAAAACAAGACAGTAAATGGTTCTTCATTCTAAATAAATTTAACAAATTCCTGTAGCAGAGTAACAGCAGATGTTAAGCTTGCTGACTTTCAAGAAGGTTTTAGTAGCATTTTATTGTAACACATAACAAATTAAAGAAAGAGGAACCTAGATGAAAAAATTTAAAGGCAAACAAACCACCTGGGAAGCCACAGTTCATGACAATATCAAGATGGAAAGATCTTTCAAAGTTTCTGCAGTGGTCTGTTCAGCTCCAGGTAGGGAGGAATAGAGTGGTGAAAGACAGTTTTGGTGCTTAAAATTATTTCAAAAATGGGAGAAATTATCTTTAGGCTTAGTGAGGATAGGATGAATGTCAGTAGGGACAACTGCAGTATGCAAAGTTTGGGTAGGAATAATCAGCCATACAAAGGCAGGTAGGGGAGCAACCAGGTAAATTGTGTATGGACGGGGACCTGCAAATTGTTGAGACTAAAACCAGAAGTAAATATAATTATACTGTTGAAAACCAGCAAAATATATACCAGGGTGTACCAACAGGTTTGGTTTTTAAGATACACTCATCTTACTGAACAGGTAGAAGCACAACTGAACCTTTGTGTTCAGTCCTGGCCACTGCTCTTCCAGATTCATTGAAGAGAATCTGGAGGGAAATAAGGAAATTAAGAAGTCCATATGCCTTCATTTGCAGGGTGAAATTATTTAGTTTCA
The DNA here is from genome assembly GCF_027887145.1 of Ammospiza caudacuta. Classification (NCBI taxonomy): domain Eukaryota; kingdom Metazoa; phylum Chordata; class Aves; order Passeriformes; family Passerellidae; genus Ammospiza; species Ammospiza caudacuta. The sequence continues at coordinate 11,859,006 of NC_080594.1, forward strand.
ATGCTAGAAGTCTGATGAGAAACACAACATTAATCTTTAAGAATGCACAGAGGAAAGGAATGATCTGTTCCCTATCTTCATGACAGATATGCCAAGAAGGAAGTAATGGACTTCATTTTCAGTAAGGAACCTAGAAGTTAAACATTAGATAATCTTTTTATCAGGAAGGAAAGTAAAGCACTGCAGCAGCTGGTTTAAGGATGTTCCATTGCTGAATATATCTTTGGAAATGTGGGCTGTGACCCTCTCTGAGGCTGAGGGAGGCCTGGGTAAATCCTAAGAGTCTGCTTTGTGCCTAGCCACTGGTTTTGGCATGAGACATTCCAAACACAAGTCTTACAGCCCAAATAGTGCAATCCCCCACAGAGCATAAGATCTGGGGTTTTGAGATTTCTATAATCTCATTACAGTACAAAATATTTATAGCTGTCACAAACCAAACAAAAAGTATAAACTTTCCAGATGCTTTTATTAGTGTTTAGGTGGGTGTGCAGGCATCATGAAACAGCAACGCAGAGATGTGACCAGCACATCCCATCCTGAGGATGGAACTCTGTGGTAACTCAGGGTAAAAGCCATGGGAGAATCATCAGAGGCATGATTGGGCCTTGCCTTTGCAGGTAACACGAGTGGGTGAACAGGTTCTTTCTGCACCTCTTTATGGTCAGCTTTGCTACACTGCTGATTTTGTACCTCTTCTGTATAATTAAATTTTAGCAAGTGTATATTGGAATGAAGAGCAGGTAAATTAAAGCACTGCAGGTCAAAAACTACTGAAGCAAGTACATATTTCCTATTCTGTGTTGCCAGGTGCCTATATGGGTACACCCTGAAGCAGGTACATGGGTAACTTTTGGAAATTTATGTGAACTGGATTTTATACTCTGGGTTATTCCCTGCTCTCTTCAGGCTTCAGTGTAATCAGGCTGATTTATGTCAGCTGAAAATCTGATGCTTTATTTTTAGCATTTAAACACACAGAAAGAATTCATGTTCTTGGTTTAATCCACTGGAACACTGGGATTTAGTGAAAAGCTTCTGTAGAGATGACAGGACTGCTGGCTGCATCAGCAGAGGAAGGTGAGGGGGAGGAACGTGCAAAGAATGCTTTTGAGAAGTAGATTAACTTTGGAATTTTAACATGCAGTCATTACTGAACAAATAAACGAGGAGGTTCTTTCTCTTCAGAAGGGAAGGTTTTGTTCATTTTCACAGATAATCAGTCTGTTTCTGTAAAGTTAATAGGATGCTGTCAGGACTTTCTTGCATGGTTTGTTGGTATGCTTTCATTTCTTCAGTGAAACAGGGGAATTATCTAAGGGAGGATGGAAAGGGAACTGGTTCTGAGTAAAATTTCTCAAATGAGTTTAGTGAGCTAAGCTTCAGTGCCAAAATACAATCTATATTATATATAGACACCTGACAGGATATTGTTTGTTCCATACTTCTGTTTCAAAGTGTAGTAAATTAGGCAGCATGGAGTTAATAACAAGTAAAATTGGCCTATTCTACATAGTATTTTTGCATCTATATGCTGTTACAGTGGGTCTGTCTCTCCACTAGGGCTGTCCCCACTAGGACAGTCCATCTCTTTCTTCTTTCTTACCTATCTTTGTGTTTAAGTTCAATCAGGACCAGTCCATTTTCAGCTGGTTTTGGATACAAGGGCAGCAAAATCAGGTTGTTGGAGGCCTTGAATTTCCTTAGGCTGGCCTATTTTCAGGGGGATAGTTGCTCAGGAACCTCTACAGCAGAAACATTTGTTACATGAATGTCAATACATGTTTGTGGCCCCCTCACTGGCCATTGCACTCAGATTGACCACTGGCCTCAGAACAGCAAGAACCTGAGAATTCAGCTTGGAAGGATTGCCAAGAAGCAGCCCTCCCCTGTATATTTATGGAGAAGCCATTTCAGTAGAACAGAGTGGTTTGTGTTTGTTTCCAGTGGTAGGGGCAGCTTCCTTTTCTATTCATTTATATTTATATTTATATTTATATTTATATTTATATTTATATTTATATTTATATTTATATTTATATTTATATTTATATTTATATTTATATTTATAATTTTGGTCCTGTGACACCAGTCCTGGACTGCAGCTCATGGAAGGACAGTGAGTTGTCTGCAGATGGCCTGGGTTATCTCTCAGAGCAGGAGAAACAATTATTGCAACAAAAGCCTGATCTGAGGCAGTAGGAGTCTGAGAGGGCTAGAAAGAAACAGGTTTCTAAAAGCCCTTTTTTAGTTCCACAAATATCATAGCATGTTATGAAGTGCATTTCAGACCACCAGAGAATCAGCATGCAAGGTATTCCCTGCAGCATTTAGTGACATGTAGATTAGATCATTACAGCTGTACAAAGGCATTTCAGTTTTTACCCTTAAACAAAACCTAGTGCTGCTCTTAGGCAATGAACTGTAAGGAAGGAAAAATATTTTGTGGAATAATTCCATGAAAATACATATCAGTATGAAGACATTGTCAGCGATCATTTCAAAACTCCATTTATTTCACAGTGAACTTTGTGCATGACTTCAGGGGGTATGAAATGGAAAGATAGGGAAAGCAATTTACTAAATCCAAACTGTGCCAAGCTCAGATGCCTTGTCACCCATCCCTCAGTGGGGAGCTTTGCCCTTCCACTTATGCCAAATGTCACAGTGCTGGTGAATGACAAAATATACACAGTGCTGAGATCACTCTAGTCTGCCTGAAGAAACTTTCTCTGCTCCCTGTTCTCATTCCTGCTGCTAAAAGGGATGCTTGTACCAGTGCAGATATAACTGATAATTGGTCCTGATTCTCCCACAGCCCAAAGCAAACCCACCCCATTACTTGTTAGAGTAATTTGTTATTTTCTCAGGCCTGCAAGAGTGCCTACAGGCAGCCAGGGGCAGTGGATCCTCAGGAATGCTGGAATGAGACAGCACAGGTGGGATCCATCTCACCTAGTTTAGTTTAGATCATACTGTTTTCATAGAGGGATTTCTGTCCAGTAGTTGCTAATCCTGTATGTTAACTCATTCTTAATTTTCCTACTTTTTCAGTAGAAAAATGCTTTAAAAAAGGAGTAGTAAGAAAATTTTCATGCTCAAATAGAAAAGAACTTTCCCTAGAATTCTGGGGGGAAAAAAAAAGGCCTTGAAATATTCATGTTGTGTTGCATAGACTGCCCATGAAATATGCATGAAAAATTATACAAGGTACTAGAAAAAAAATAACATACCACTGGAAATTGGATTCTTTAATTTAAAAGACAAGTCTTTATCTAGCAAGAAGAGCAAGAATACAGTAAGAGCTAGACATGTCCCTTGTAAGTGTCATTTTAGAGGAGGCTGACTGCTGGCTCTGCAAAGCTGACTGAACCTGTGCCTCCCAGCCCCCAGAGAGCTGCTTTCTCAGGCTTCCACTGGTGTTATATAACACACAACCTGCTCTGAAAATACCAGGTGGAGACACTGCTTAGCAAGCACTAGCCTAGTTGTGAAAGAGCATCCTTCCTTCAGCCAAATGTAATTGCTTTGATAGTGGTTAAATAATTTTGGCAAATATCTAGCTGTCCAATAAAAGTCATTACCAGTCAGGAGAGCATCAGGTGACTTCCCCCAGAATAATGAGTATAATATCTGTACGTTTGCCATGCTTTTAAAACAAACCTCATAGGAAAAATTGGCCTGTGCATTCAGGGTAGGTTCCTCTCAGAATGGCAGGAACAGATAGAGAGTATGATTAGAAATCATGTAGCTGCTTTTACCCCAAAATTCCACCTAGGTTATCAGTCATTAGCCTAAATATGATGGTGGCAGATCCATTGATAAGAGAGCTGTGTTTTCATGAAGAAAGTCATAGCAGCCAGATGACAAAACCTGCCAGTCTCTGGGACACTACTGGGATGTTTGCGCTGAGGCAACAAATGGTATCTACGACCATATTCTTTGTACAATTGCCCTCCATGCTCAGAGCTCACACATTTTCCAGCACACTGGTTGTTCTGGAAATGCCCACATTGACAGGGTGGTTTCAACACTCTTTTGCTTCATAAAGAAAACCCCAATTTCCTCACCTGTCTACTACCATCAACAATAGCGATGATCTCATTACAGATGTTCCACGCTGACACGTCCCGATCTTTCCTCACTTCCACTACCCACAGGCTGATAGATGAGCCTGTGTGTTTTGTTAAATGTTGCCAAGGCAGAGCAGCTTAGCTGACCATCTGCCCTGAATTTTGGGCAGTGTCTTGGGGAGACATTATCCCAAGGAGCTTCCTTCCAGCTATGCCGGTGCCGTGTCCCCTCGCGGTGGCCGCAGATGGGCTGATGGCCGCTCTGTGACCAGGCTCTGGCTTGGCTTTGGCAGGCTGGCATCCTGCAGCTGCCCCAGGCCCTGGCAGAGCCCCAAATGTGCCTCCAGATGCCTGGTAAGCACAAATGCTGCACCAGTTCCACTTGGGTGGCTGGTCTGGGTGCGGGCACTGCCAGAATGGGAGGAGGAGACGGATTATTGCCTGGCAGGAGAGGGATCAGGGGGCTGCTAAATGCGCTTTGTCTGCTTGTTGCTGTTGTCTGGAACGTACAGCAGGTGAAATTCTGCCATGCTGATGGGCTGGTAGGGGGGGAAAGGAGCATGGTCATGCAATGCTTAATATGAAGAAAATCCCCCCAGATATGGAAGCAGTTATTTGCAGTGTGGATGTGAGCCAGCTGGCTGCGTGGCCGTGGCTGCAGTGTGACATTAAATATGCAGCAGTCACTGAACTGCGGCTCGCTGGGAATGATACACCTCCCCATTATCCCTCCTTGTGCAGACAAGCCCAGAAAGAGGGGGGGGGGGGGAAATAAGATAAAAAAAAGCTGAGCTGAGTTTTCAGTCTACTTAAATGCTTTCAAAAGAGTGTATGCCAGTCTGTTTTGGGCTTAAAAAATTTTCAACTTAAATATTATTTTGGTTTTTTTCCCCTCTTATGTTTCAAACAAGAAAAATTATGTTAGGGTGAGTCAGATGCAGGCAATTGCAGGCTCCCTTCTAGATGTCTTGATATACATACATACAACAGAATACAAAAATTTACCATGTTTTGGTGTAAGTTTCAATCCTTTGTACATAATAAAAGTATTTTCCTTATGATAAAGAGAATTGAGTACTGAGTGTGCATCTCTCATTCTACTTAATTTCTTTCTTCACAGCCCAAGGCATCACTTGGATTAAGAAAATGGTGCATGAAATTTAACTTACAATCTGTTTAGGGGACAAAATAATTTTTAAAAAGATTTTACAGTGCAATGACATGGTTTTATACAGTGCTATTGGACTCTGAATATTGAGTTGTAGTCATGGGAGAACAAAGACAAAGAGAGGAGAAGATTATCTAGTTTGCTGGAAATTTTGTGCTTCTCATGGGTTTTTTTTCATTATTTGTAATAAGTTTAAGTGTTACAATGCATCATGGAGTTGCTACTTAATAAAATTTCTAAAATTTTAGTAAATTTTAAGATCACAACAGACTTCATATCATATCTGTTTGAAAGGCTATACTTCTTTGTTGATGAAGGTAATGGTAAAAGAAGGGGAGGAATTCTGTTTTTCTTTTTTTTTTTCCCTAACATTTTATATATAACTGATTTTAATGTCTTCCTTCTGTGTTTTGTGCTGAAGTTTTTTAGTTTACTTTGGTGGGGGTTTTTTGTTTGTTTGTTTGTTTTGTTTTGGGAATTTTTTTTTTTAATTACTACTTCTTTCACTTTTTGCCTCTAATAGGGAATATATATACCTATACCTGCCTCTTTATTAACAAACAATTCACACAACTCAAAAGCATATGTCATCATTGAAACTACAGAGAAAGTTCCGTTTGAAATGAGTAAATTTGTGGAGCAAATTTAAAAAGCAAACTTTGTCCCTCCAAAGTTTGTGGAGGGACTTCAGTATGAGCTGGTAGCTCTTTTCCTCTTACGCTGAAATGTATTTAAGTACATTTTAATTGCACAAGAGCAGGGATATGAATAACCTGTTTAACCCATGCTGATCCAGAGCAGTGCCTTTCCTATGGCCAAAGTAGGTGACTTCTTTTGGGGCAGAAAATGAGTCAAGTTTAAACACTGCTTAAGAGATTAAACACTTCTTAATTAAAGAGTTTCTAAAAGGTAAATTGTGCCCTTACAGTATATGCTGCTCTTAAATTTGACAGTGAATTTACTCAGTGTTTGGTAGCTTCTTGCCAATCTTGCTCTGTAATATCTGAGTTATGGCAGGGCAAGTGCTGGCAACAAAATTTTGTTTCCACTTGCACAACTGTAAGAGTCATAAATGGTGGAAAGACCTCTCTTTTTTTTTTCTCTCTCTCAAGGGAGGTTCTTTCCTAATGTCCCTTCTAAAAAAAATCTATGGCAAGGATCTTAATGATTTCAGAGCAAACTAAATGGAGTCCTTATGAGCCTTTTGAAAAATTCCCTTAAAATGTTTTTAATGTAATCCCATTTCAGTAATGCCTCCTCTGTTACCTTTGTCTTGACTAGAAATAAATATTTTAAATTACTCTGCATGAGCTTAAGGTTAGACAAACAGAAATTGGATCATCTTTCTTTTGTCACTAAGTATGTCCTTTTCATAGGTGTGCAATTTTTTTTAAAATCTATCCCTCTGTCCCTCCCAGCTCCCTCTTTTTTTTTTTCCTTCTGTCACACTGAACACTTATTGGTTCACAATTTTTTAATGCCTGTGCCCTATGAAAACTCTCCATTTTCCAAAATTACAAGTAAGAAAAAAGCCTGAAATGGTGACTTTCATGTTGGGCTAATAGACAGAGATGTATAATCTGGAGGCTGGAATTGTGCCTCTGTTCTGCAGTTTAACACTGAGGCAATAATTTGGTCAGGATTCCATGTACCTGAAGCATTTAAAGCCTTAATGGAGCCCCTAATTACCCTCCCATCTCTCACTGCACACTAAAGGCAGCAGTTTCAAAAGGCTGCAGCTATGACTGTGAGAAAGGAAAGTCTGCAAATAAATAACAATGTAGGCAAGCAAGGAGAGCAGGCTAATTCCAGGCAGTTTAACACGGGTCTTGTGGTCTGCTGAAAAAAAAATGGGCCTTGTTCTCTTATCTTTCCTTGTATGAGGTAGTTACAATGAGAGCTGAAAATGTCATTTCTCCAGCCAGGGATTCACAAAATCATCTATCTATCTATCTATCTATCTATCTATCTATCTATCTATCTATCTATCTATAATTTTCTGGGCTTTGAGTATGGGTAAAAAACTTTTTTGTTAACCTGAGACAGCTAAACCCACTAACTACATAGTTTTCTCCTTTCTAACTACATAGAAAGGAGAAAATCATTGGCAGTTGAAGATGAAATGCGAAAACCTGACTTGTAGGTGGGACTAAAAGACAGTTGGATGCTCTTTGGAACACATCTACATGGTGCTATGTTTAAGGCATTAAACTGATGCTGTAACTGGACAAACTGATCACTTTCTATATGTTAAAATCAGTCAGAAGAGGGCATTTGCTCTGTTGCAGGCTTGGGTCACTTGCCAGGTGAGTGTCTCGTGCTGATTGTGTGTGACCATGGAAGTCTTTACTAAGCTCAAGGCAGCAAGGGCTTCATCTGATGGAGCCTGTGCTGTGAGCAAGGGACACGTGGAGAATGTTGGATTGTTGAATTTTTGGAGCTACTTCTATCAAAGAGGTTTAAAGGAACCCAGCCAGGCTTGGTGTTCCATAACTGGGACATTGAGGGTCAAGCCCTGGTTTTGATTACAATAAAACAAATTCAGTCCAAAACCACTGCAATGTAAACACTAATTGTATTCTTGTTTTCTGATACTTCCTGTAAACTATTTAGGTCTTTATCTTCTTCTTTTGTTGCTTTCTGACTGAATTTTATTGTCTTTGCTTTACTTGGATGTGTAATACACTAGGACAGGGAAATTATTTATAGAATTAAGTACTGAATCTGCACGGTTGTAATTCTTTCTAATTTTTTTGTTTGGTTTTTCAGTACTGAAGTCTCCAGGCATGAATTCAGTGTCCTGCACACCAAGTGAAGAACTCCAAACACATTTCCACAGTTCAAGTCAAAAGAATGTTTCTCTTGCATGACTATTAAAACAAATTATAAGTGTGATATTTAATGGTTGTAGATCTGCTGATGTCAAAGTCTTTATTGTATGTCTCCACAGGAAAACTCTATTCAAGTTTAGTAACTATCACTTCTAATTTTGTTTTAATACATTGAAAATAAAAATTGGAGCAGTAGTATTTCAATTCATGGTTTCCCACTGTATTTCACAGTTCCATGGATAAAAGACCAGCTTAGAGGACAAATGAAATTTGTTAATGGTGGGACTAAAACCCTGGTTATAAATTAAAAAAAAAAAAAAAAAAAAACCAAAACAAAAGAGAGTGCCAAATTCTGTACTGAGGTGATGAAGCAGACACCCTTGTGCTGCTCAGAGGGTTTCAGGGAGGGTGATTGACCCGCAGATTCCAACAGGACTCACGCAAGTACAACTGTGCCCCCACGTGGAGATAACAACCGAGCTCAGGGCTAAAACCGCCCCTCCCGGAGGTGCCCACACCCCAAAAGTCACTCTGGTTTCCGTGAGGATGCAACAAAGCCTAGTAATTTTTGCTTTGAGGAGCCCTTTAGATATGGACTTTGCTGTGTGCTCTGGTAGCAGCTGAAAGACACAAGACTGTTATACAATGAGAAATAGGGATTTACTGCTTGTTTGTTTGGTTTTTTTTAAGGCTGTTCTTGCTTTCCAGTATAGATGCAGATGCTGGTGCTCTTTTTATTTAACCAAATTGCTTTTTTCCTCAAGCTTGCACCCTATATTTTCAACTACTTCTGCTTCATTTCTTAATAATAGACCAGCTGCCTCTTGTTTTTCCGTGTCTTTGTTGATGCATTACCTAGTTATGCCTCCTGAGAGTTTGCTTGCTGAGCCTTTATAATACTCAATGGAAACAGTTTTAGGGAATATATCATTTTACAGAGCAACACCTATTTAGCTTCTATTCCATATCATTGAAAATGCCTTTTGAACAACCTCAGCTTAAGAATAAATTTAGAAGCAGAGGGTGTGACATTAAGTTAAAGAGTGAAACAAGATCGTGGCCTGGAATTTAAAAATACGCACAAAGAGAAATTCAGTGGGTGCTGTGATAGTCTCTGTTAACAACAGAGTGAGGATGAGATGACCCCTCTTACATCCTTGATGATGTGCCTGACTCCAGTATTGAGCACCAAAGCGTGCTCTGCTTATCTTGACATCTCTGGCTGGATGAAAATAGCAGCTGAGGTTTTGACCAAAATCCCCTCCAAACTGGAGCAGTGTAGGAATGCTAGAAAAATCTCAAATCGATGGCAAACCATCCTACACTGTTGTCTGTCTAAGGCCCTTTATATAAGTAAAGAGCAATGTTGTGGGCATTTGGAAAAACCTGCCTGGAGAGCAATTCCTACTCATACTGTAAAGAACGGGAGGGAGCAAACCCCTTCCCTTCAGACTTCTGAGCCTAAAGGGAGCTTATTTAAAGTAAATCAAAAGGAGAAATATGAAAATATGGTAAGAGAAATTAAATATTTCTCTACTCCTAAGAGAACAAGTGTCTTCATTTCTGGTATGCAAGGTTTCCTCCTGAATAGAATTCTGTTGATATAAAACTATTGAATTTCCAAATATAAATAGATAACTATTGGCAGGGTACTTGTATGATCCTTTTTTTTTAACCTAGGCTAAGCAACTGAGTGACACTGAATATGTGAGGTTTTCTCAGTGAGCCCAGAGGGACTCCTTTGCCAAGGTTTCAAACTCAGCAGCTTTGTTGACATTCCTCCAAAGAGGGCCATCTAAAGTACAAAAGCATCCATGGATTCAGCTTAGGATAGAATTGATAATATCTTCTATTTCCACCTTCCATATTCTAACAGAGTATTTCTGAGATACTGAACACTAAAGCCACTAATATTTAAAATTCAAAGACAGAAGCCTCCTTACCCTGTGAAGACCAGGAACAACGTGCTAGGTGAAATGATATAAAATAACACTTCTTGTGCTCTGGCTTGAAGGGAGAGTGATTTTTTTTTTCAGCCGAAAATATCAGTACAAGCAGATTTGTGAACATGCCAGCCAGTTGACTACATTTAAGTGTGAGGTTTATTTCTACTTAGATCTCCCTTGGTGGTCAAAGAGTTACACAACTATTTTTTCTGGTCTAGAGCAGCACAGAGGACTCTACCAGTCCTTCTCAAAACAGTAGGAAACTGTGACAAAAATGGTTAGAAATCAATGTGTATGTCTCATCTATTTTTTTCCATTTCCTTCAGTTGTTGCCAACCACACCAGAAGACAATTTGAACTTCTGATGATCTGGAGTAGCATGTGGAATGCGAAGAGAATTTCTTTGATGCTAAAGTTTTGGTAACATTTGTGTAAGGACTGGTTGAAATTATTTAGACTGTAAGGGTAAATGACTTCTGCAGTGGGGCTGCTTAACTAAAGTAAGCCTGAGATAAGGAGTGAGCCCTGAAGAGTCATGATGATGGCACAGTTCTCTTACAATTCTTTTACTTCAATTTCTTATGCTGTAGACTCTGAAACATAAAGATTTTAGCTTGAGTTTTGAGTTTATTTTAGAATAGAAAATGAAAGCATCCACTTCTGATTGTCACATGATCCCATCATGAAAATTAACAATTTCTTCCCAGTACTTTTAACATAATGGAGAATTTTAATGGGAATTCTCATCCTCAAAGGTAATTCTGGAGTCTGGTTGTTGCTCAGCAGATATGTAAACTGCACCAGATTTTTGAGTCTTTGGTAGCTTCAGTCGGGGTATCCTCAGTTTGGGATTCACCTGTTTCATTGCCATACTTGGATCTTCTCCTAGAGACACATAATTTGCCACCTCCTCCCTTCTTTCTGTAAAAGTATCACCAGTTTATTCACAGAAACTTCTGCTTGTCCAAGGAGAGTTTCTCATTGTGACAATGTGTTTGCTTTTATGATATCTCTGTGGTTTTTGTTTCATGTTGCAGATGTAAGCTTCATTTCGGAGCAATAAATTAAATCCTAAGACATTGAATCATTCAATATCTTCTTGTTTTCTGCAAAAAGAAAATGTCAGCAAAACCTTCACTGGTGCCACTCTGGATTTCAACAGAGTATAGTGAAATCTATATGTTTTATTATTTTAAAAAACATTTTCTGATAGTCTTATGGGTTAAAGATGAAGAGGTCTAGCTGTGACACATCTGATCTTTATTTTATTGTTAAGTGCCCAATAAAATGCTCATCAAATGAGAGTCACTGTGAGATGCATTTTCAGGAGATGCGTTCAGTGAAAGAAGGCTCTAAGTGCAGTAATGCCCATTAAGGATACCTTGCTGGCAGCAATTATTGATGAAGCTTCAGGGGCAGCATCTCTGACCTCTGGTAGGGCACAGAGACCTTCAGTGCATTTTTGAAAATCCACTGCCTCCTTGGGGTCTGCTGCAGTGGTTTGATGTGGTCCTGTCAGACACACACAATCCAAGATTTAAGGCAAAGGTATAAAAGTGAGTGGGGAATAGGAAGAAATGAGGTGTACCTGGGGCATTTCTCACTCCCCTGGCAAATCTTGTCCACCTTTCAATTTTTCTTTTCTTTGCTGACATATTGATTTTGAATGTAGGGGAAGAAAATGGAGAATAGGGCCAAATAAGCCTTAGTAATTATTTAGGGCCACCCTTGCTCTGCACACAATTATGATGGTAGTTGCAAACTGTAAAAGTGGTTTGCCTAATTATTTTTTCTTTATTTTGAGGTGGATTAGAATTATAATTCCAATAACCAAATTGCTGCTTCTTTTTGTAACACGCTTTTTTGCCTTTTTTTTTTGTTTTGTTTTAAGTATCCAGTCTTTGCCCTTGACTTGAAGATTTAGTCAAAGAATAAAACTCTTCTGTTTGGGAGAATCTTTAGTTCAGCTTTGAGAGTTTGGGTTTGGAGGATCAGATTCATGACTTATCAGCATCTTGTTGATAAGATATGCATAGAAATGCAGTTCTGTGGCAATGGCTATTACAAAAGGACTTCCACTTTGTTAAAAAAAGACAATTTCTCACACATTATATCATCAGTGGTTTTTTTCATTTTCTTATTTGTTTCTCTATCCCAAAGAACGTTTTACTGGTTTCGTATGCAACAAAGATTTCTCTTATGTTGACCTTATTTATGTCTATATTTCATTTGTTTCAGCCTACATTTTTTCTGCTGCTTCGTTGGGAACTGTAGCCATTTCAGTGCTGTAATTATGCAATGTTTTTTCTACTGTTGTTAACAGCCACAGAACCGAGGTGGTAAAGTGGGAGAAAATGGGAGAGAAAGGAAACAGACCAAAAAATTGTGATCCATATGGTTTACCAGAATCCCAATTGCTCTCCAGAGTGTTTTCCTTGTGCTAAGAGGAGCTTTATCTAGTTTTAGCTTAATTTTCATCTTGTATGTTTGTTTACAACTTTGATCCCATTTTCAGTCTTGCATAACAAATAGATGGAACCTTCATTGGTGGTACCTAATCATACAAGGGATCCATAAATCAAAAAGTTTCCAGTGGAGAAACAGCTTTCCTCCAGTGATTTAAATTTTGCTGAATATAGGCTTTCTCTCTTCATTCTTGCAGGCAATCTGCTGGCTCCTGGGAGCTCATAGCTGGGAGCTAAGAACTACTTGTCATTCACCATCTGATGCTGTGGAGTAGTAAACAGTAAATTTGTGCACATCTTCAATTTCAGGTGCCTATATTTATAGGTAATCTAGGCATGTTTTGCCCGTATTTTCATACATCCAGCATTTGGAGTGCACTATGTGCTCATCTTCTCCTTGAGAGGTTCTGCTGCTCCTGTGGAAATCAATACCGAGGCAGTAAATAGCACCAGGTCTGCTATTTTCAACATCACTATGCCGGTGAATTGTGTGTCTGAAGTGCTCATTAGCTATGTGGTCAGAGCTACAAAATCTTCAAGTACTGTAGTCTGAAAACACTGAATTTTATCTCTGTCCTCTGATAGCAGAGGCATTTGGAGAGACATGTTATAATTTCTCTTGTTTCTTAGAAGCCTTTCTATTGTTTTGTACAGTGAATGAAAAATACCCAGGTAGGTGCTTCATGACTTTGGCCTGTGAATTACCCTTTGATGTTAAGGAAATCAGTCTGAAAATTTGATTGAGTTTTTGCTTTCTTGAACGAAACCTGGAGTAAAGAGAGATTTTTCTTGGTAAAAGAGATAATTCTTGTCCTGCTATTATGTTCCATGAGATACATTAAAGGGGTAACCCAATCTGGGCTCAGAAACACAACTTTTTAAAAATTACCTGACAGCTGGTTTTTCAACATATAATTACTGTAGGAATGAATGTGTATATTCTACTTTTTCATGAAACAAAATCCATCTGAAGTCTAGTTTTCACCAACACACTGAGAAATCTAAATTTGGTGCTTCCTTTGTTCTGTGGGTTCTCTAACAAAATAAATAGCATAGGGATCTGGCCAGTCTTGGTCTGTGGGGCAAACACAGTCTATGTATGCCTCTTATTTAGATGTTTATCTACCTTGTGCTTTCATTTTACTTCCAGCCAGGAGAGAGCATGTGGAAGATGGTGGGTGTGGAGATCCCTTAGGGTGTCAGGGATCCCACCAGACCTGTGCAGGGTGAGGTGGGAGGATGGCTGCCTTGCACTCAGTTGTTGAAACAGACTTGCTCTTGGTGTCAGTAAATAAATACCATCAGTTTTCACTCCTACTTTGTAGTAGCCAGTTTATTTGGATAACAATTTATCTGTGCAGCCACTTTTTACAGAACAGTTTGGGCAGGAAGATTGTTCAGTTTATGATGCTAGGACACCTGCTTAGGCTTGGCACATGTTATTAACCTTTAGCTCGTAAACTAAGAAAAATATTGAATTTGGGATTGCCTGGTTTTTACCAAATCCAAATTTGTCTCTCTGACTTCACCTGTTAAACACAGCAGATATGAGAATGCAGCTTCAGTGGACATAAGGTTCTTCAGACCACAGAACACCTCAGGTTCTTTTCAGAGCCGAGTACGAGTACTGTGTACAGATTCAGTAACAGGGGTTTTGTCTTTAACAGGTGCAGTGTGCAGGTAGTGAACAGAGGTTTTTCTAAGCTGTTGTTTGAGAAGTGTTAAAAAACTGGCTTGCATTTTTCCATCTTTTTTTCTTTTTCTGGGAGTAGGTTATACAGGTTTTTATACCTGTGGAACAGTCTCTTCCTTTTTTTGAATTACTTGATACCTGGAACATTAATACAATTCCTCTTTTTCATATATTTTGTGAATACAAGAAATTCTAGTATTGAAAAATACTTTTTTTTTTTAAAGACAACATTTGTGTATTTTGTCCTTGACATTTTCTTGAAATTTTTATTAAGCAAAACTTGCTGGTGCTGAGTTGTTCATTCCCCAAGCTTGTGAATCAGGTCTATGAATCTTTAACTTTATTTACGATCAAGAATATAATTCAAAGGTAGGTAATATTATTTATCAAAGTACCACTTAGAAACTTATCTTTAAAATAGAAAGAATGGTACATAAACCCCATGTAACAGTGTAATAAACTTTCTTGCATACCAACTATATATTGAATTAACTTGAGATGATCATCCAGATCTATTGAACCAAGTGGTAAATATTGATTGAGTCAAGGCTGAGATTAATATTTACCTCAAGGGTCAAAATTTTTGATGTTGACTGAAATGTGAAGTCAATATATGTATATTGGTAATACATTCTGAGTGCATTCAACAGAAATATCTCAAAATTTGTTCTATAACCCTGGGAATCCCCAGGGACATCTTCTTTCCAGCTAGTACGACAAAGGAAGAATAAGAAATGGAAAAAACTGACCCTGTTTTAATTAGTGAGTCAAATACATATGTGCACACACACCCCCTCCATAGCTAGTGATCAGACAGGAGGAACAAGAGCTTTCTAGAGGATAGGTGCAAACAAATTCAGCATCTCTGCAAACCCCTAGGGAATTACCAACCCCCCCAACACCACTTTGGTTTAATTAATAAAGTATGTTTATTTAGCTGTGCTATATGTATCATAAATATAAATGAATAAAATTTACAAAATCCAGAGATCCCCTGCCCTTCCTCCTGAATACTGTGGTATATACTGGTGTCTCTGGAGAGAGAGGAATGGGACAGGTTTATATCAGGAAGATTTGCTTTGAGAAAGGCCAGAAGAGAGCCACAAAGATTCTCAAAGTGCTGGAGCTGCTCTTCTGCAAAGACAGGTTGAGAGAACAGGGGTCATTCAGAGGAAGAGAAAAGAGGCAAAGCTCTGGGGAAGACTTCACTGTGGCCTTCCAGAACCTAGGAGGGACTTCCAAAAGATAGGGAGAGTGACTTTTTGCACAGGCAGATAATGATAGGAGAAGAGGTGGAATGGTATTAAACTAAAAGAGGAGAGATTTAGATTAGATATTAGAAAAGCGTTTTTTGCTCAGCAGGTAATGAGACACTGGAACAGGTCACCCAGAGAATTCTGGATGCCTCATCCTGGAAGATGTTAAAGGCTGGATTGGGTGGGACCCTGAGCACCCTGGTTTAGTAGAAGATGTGTGTTGCAACTCAATGAGCTTTGAGGTCCCTTCCAACTCAAGCCATTCCTATGATTTTTATATTGCTCAGTGTATTGTTGGCAGTTGAACAAGCAAAACTACTATGGATGTTATTCTTGCCAAACTCTGATTCAGCCATTCAAGACAGTTTTAGCCCTTTGTTTCACATAAATAACTAGAGAAAGGCCTTCATGAGGCTGATTCGAATGACACTGGGACATATTTATGTGAAAAGAGAAAAGAGCTACACCTTCCCTCCCCATCTGTAAAATGAGTTGTCAAGTCTGAGTTTTCCTGAGTCTATTTGTGTATGAGATTCTTTGTGTGCCATTTTTTCCTCCATACATCTGTTTAGTTGTTACTAAACTAGAAAAAATAAATCACCTTTCATAAAACATGTGCAGTCTTCTGTTGGAAATGGGCATCTGTCTTATGCATGAATTTGGAAATCTCCCAATCTGTTACACAGAGTGGCTAGACTTTTTTCCTGAGCTCATGGTTTTTATCAAGTTCTGGTACTGAGAAAATTTTAAAAATTATATAGAACAACACTTTTTATTGAGGTTTAAGAAAATGATGGAAAGAAATTGAGGTTAAGTCTTTGCTGACCCATCTGTCTAGTTCTTGCAAATCATTTGCTCTGTCTGTTTACCAATGGGGTGTGACAGTTGCAGTGTGCAGGCACAAATGAAAGAAAAAACTCAGCTTTGGCTTTGAATTGCCCTCTTTCTAAGGTTAAGTCTCACACAAATGGTATTTTAATGAACAGTTTGTATCTAATACAGTTTCATTTGAATGAGCAATGTAGCTATGTTATTGCAACATTGCTGAACATTCCTGCTATTTCCCTCTCTTATTAAAATAATAAAATGCAGTAATGAACTGTTGCTAAGGATAAAAGTTGGCTCAGAATGAGATACTCATTCAGCATCTCATGAGTTATACTGCACCAGAATGGCATCACATTCCTTGCAAAACCAGAATAGGCAAAACAAACCTTTGAATCTTGGTTGTGTAGTGAGGAAGGAGTAACATGAGAAACAAGTGCAGTTCAAAGGCTCAATGGGAGACAAAGCCCAGCCTGATTTAGCACAGTGAAGAGCTAGAAAAATTTCAATGACAGTGACAGTAGTCTTATTCATTTTTTACTTTGTGTCTGTAAACCTTCTTGAAATAGATTTAAAGGAGCTGGAGCTCCCAATTTTTATTTTGTTCTTTTTAAGGTCTTTTTGTTTCATTTTCATTTTTTGTCATTTGTTGTCCTCTTAATGCACACACTCATGTTAACTCTTAAAAGACACTTCAGGCTTTTTGAAGACTGAGCTATGCAGCCAAACCTTCTTCTTATAAAACATCCAAGGAGTTCTTTATAGACTTAGCTGAAGACAGCAGAATTTAAAAAGTTGCTTCTTCCACTAACTGTTTTATGCTTATTCAGCTACTTTACTGGAGCTTCAAATGTAGGACCAATGAGAATTTTTCCAAAGGGTTTGACCTGTAGGAGAAAAGTCAAACCCATTTGAGTTATATATGTTAATATTTTCCTCCTATGGTGAAGTTGGTTGATTAAGAGGTGTCATTCCTAAGATAGTAAGTTTCCTAATCCAAGAACTTCATAGCACAAAGATGAATAAGTGACCTTGTCAACACATTTGTAGGACTTTTGGGTTTTCCTCCTACTTTGTCATCTTGCTGTGTCATGTTCCTTCACCAAAGTATTCCTTTGTTTTATGGAAGAGATGGTATTATACCTACTTCCTTCATCTAGAAAGTCAATTTTTTTTCTGCTATCCCACCATAATTTTTAGTTTGTTTGTTTTTTTTTTAAAGTTAATGGGAGGAGCATTGTAGCTCAGCAATAACTTGTCATTTCATAAATCCTTTTTAAAGGAAGCTTGTTAAGATGCTCCAAGTCAGAAATATTTTTGGTTGTGGTCAAAAATAACTGGTAACTGGAGAGACTGAATTTCACCTGCTATGCAGAAAGCATTCAGTTGTTTGAACCCTAGTTCTGTGTTGCTGAGCAATCTGTTTAAGGTTGTTCTGGTTATGAGGAGTTGTTAGATATAGATCACACTGTCAGCTTGTCGTGGTTTACTTGAGTCAGAGCTCACAGAGATGTAAGATAAAGCAATCTATGAACAGAAAGAGCAGTGGTTTTTCCCTGGTTCTTGCTGGATAAAATCTTGCAAGCTTTACTTTCAGAGTTCATTTTTGGAAGGGGAGTGTGGACCTGCTCTGTTCACATACCATTTGTTCAAATATGTGACTCTTAGGACTGGTAACCCCTTTCTTTTCATGCAGTTTTAAAGTACTTCTGTCTTTTAATCCCTACTATTTGCCTGTTATTTGACTGATGGCAGCATAACTCAGTCAGCAGCCTCTGGACACACATTGCCAACCTGTGAGGTTTAGATGACTTTGAAGAGTTCTATGTCAATGCAAATTTGGTTTCAACAAATTCTGATCTTTTGTTACATCAGAGTCTGCTTTTATTATCCCCTTTCATTCTATTTCTTAAGAAGCCAGATTGACAAATCCCAAAGATTATGGTAGTATGGTTTTAGCTCAGATATAAAGGGAAGATGAAAAGTTTGAAGCTTGAAAGCAATTTTCTTCCTAATTCCCAGGGGGTAAATCTATTGATATAACTAGTCCAGCAGCTAACTTTTCCAGCCATGCTGCTAGACCTATGGGAGAATTATCCCACCTGACAGACTTTTCCAAGGGAGAAATCAGGGGTGGAGGGAATACTAAGACATTCTTATGATAGTTAGAAGTCTTCTAAAGACCAATGTAGTACAGATACCATTTTCTATAGGTGAAATTCACTGGGTATTCTCTGCT
Organism: Ammospiza caudacuta; assembly: GCF_027887145.1. Taxonomy (NCBI): domain Eukaryota; kingdom Metazoa; phylum Chordata; class Aves; order Passeriformes; family Passerellidae; genus Ammospiza; species Ammospiza caudacuta. The sequence continues at coordinate 11,877,502 of NC_080594.1, forward strand.
TTTAGTTGGTCCTCTGTTTTAAATCTAGACAATGACTTTGTGAAGAATTTAATCTGCAGAGAAACACCCAGACCATCTGTCAGACATCGTTTATAATGCACTTTTCTTACTGTAAGTGACAAAGTTCAGGCAGAAATTCTAGATGAAAAAAACAAAAGCTTTTATTGAAGACCTTGAGGTGCCATCCCTGGCATCAGTTTGAAGGGAAGAATAATTTCAGCTCCTATAATAAAATAATAGAGGTAACATTCCATTTTCAAGACTAAGTTTTAGCAATTTGGGTGCAACTTTTTTCTTTATCTTTGCCCTCAAATAATGACAAATTACACTGAATTTCTGTCACTTGTTTTAAACTGGCTGGGCTAGTTTCAGCATTCTACAGACATGTGGTTGCTGTGAAGCAGGTCTGTATGTGACCTAATGTATTTTTATTGATTGAGGAGAAGGAGGAGAGAATGGCTTGTTTTTATGCATACAAAAATCTCCTGCATTTGCATCTGATGGTGTGGATATGATCTGCTGGTGCTCAGCTGTTCATAAGCTAATTTTTCCTTCTAGTGAAACAAAAATTTGTTCACTGAGAAATTGTTTGTGCAGAACTTCCCAAGGTGAGCAGGAATCCCAATTCAGTTTCCTAGACTGCTGCTAGCTTCCAAAGACTCCAAAGGCATTATCAATATTGTTGGGTCCAGAAGCACCAGACAGCATTAAATGCCTTTGGGATCCATAGTGAATTTACAGAACATCAGCAGTGTTTACATAACAGAAGTAACTGTATTAACTACTAATGCAATGTATACCCTCAGGCAATATAGTCAGACTTTGAATGACTTGTAGAAGCAGCTTTTCATACCATTCAGAGGATGGGGGCAGCCAAAAATAATCTCAGTGACAGTCTGTCGCTGGTCTTCAGATGTATCAAGTTGTCTCTGCTGTTCAAGCCTGTCTCTAAAATAAGGTCACTGAAGACTTTTGAATGTGTCACTCTGGTTATTGCTTTCCAAGATATGCAGAATCTGCAGTCATGAGAAATGCTGTGGGTAGTGCAATACGTCTGTAGGTAGCTAGAGCTTGGTCTCCAGCAGGAAGAAGGAAAGGGAGCAGGAAACAGCTACAGAAACAAGGACAATTTGAAAACTGAATTATTTTATTGATGCTGAAATGCAAAATAAGGTGACCAATGAAACCACTGTGTTGTCTGAGTGTGAGAAAGCTCCTGGGCTCTGCCTCAGCTGAGATGAGACAGAAAATACAACTTGGAGCATGAGGCCCCTTGTGCAAATCTTTAGGAGTGCTTCTTTATTGCAATTGCCTCAATTTTATATTTTCAAATGTGGTGATTCAGGAGATGGATAAACATTTTTGTCAACCCAAGCTTAAGTGTAAAAACTGAAGCATTTTATGAACTACATCTCTGATAATAAATCATGTATAGGTGTTTCTCTTCCTAACTGCTTGTTCTGATATGGGGAATTATATATGGTTAGCATGAAATGAACATGCAGAGAGATACATGTATAGCACTGTGTTCTATTGTACCATTAAGATTTTCTTTAATATTCTTTTCTCTGACTCAGGACTATGAAAGGGAAGAACTGGTGTAGAACCGTGGAGTTATTTCTTCTTCTTAAAAACTTAGCCTTTAAAATGCAGGTATTAAGATTAATTAAACAGTGCTAAAATCTCTTGTGTTACTCCAACCTTTTCAGTTGTATTGAAGTCACCAGAACCCTGTACTCTTCCAGATGGTATTTTAAACCCCAAACTCCATCTGGGTTTAAGGATGGGTGAAAAATGTTCCCAAAGCATAATTGTAGACACCTCTCAGAAAAAAATCACATTGCATCTTTTAAAAACTGCTGCTGAAATAAGCTAATTGAGATTTTACAAAGGAGAAAATAAGGTAAAACAAACTTACCTGCAAGGATTTTAGCTGGATGTTTCCATTCTGAAACCAGTCCAATGCTCAATACTGTGAGCAGTAGGAGATATCCAACTGCAGGTGGATGCTATCAGATTTAATTAAGTTTTTCCATTCATCTGCATTCCCTTCTTTACTCAAGGTAACAATATTATTATAGTCAGGTATATAGGTAACAATAATATTATAGTTTTTATATTTCCAAAAGATAAATATTAGGTCATAATTTAAAAGGGCCAAATTAACCTCAAATGACCAAAGTTGTTTCCCATACAACTGCCTAAAAGAATTGCAATATCTGAACCTCACATGTTTAGTATTTTTCTGGTTTTACCCAGATCTCATTTTATAACAGTGAAGATCCAAGTTTAGCAATTGTTCATAGAAAATTTGTTTCATGGAAAAAATAGTGTGCCGCTCCCATTGGTGTGATTTTTTTTTCTGCTTCATCCTGGTATTGGAGACTGAAATTTTTCAGGCATTTTATTGTTTCTTTTAGTACATTCCATATATAAATTTCAGCTAAGCTGTGAGCTGCAGCACCAGTGTTTTTAACGAGACAGAAGGAGATGAGATTAATCAATTTATTTCATTACGGGTTGTTTCAGCATTGGTACTCACATCTCAGTTAGTAGAATTGAGTGTACTAATCTATTTATTTCTGGGTTCTGTGTGATCCTCCTAAAGACCCTGAAAAGGAATTTTTAATTTATTTTTTTTAATTCCCAACACCTAAAGCAAACCACGTCAAAAATTACTATTGCACTGTTCTTGCAGTATTTTGAGCTTTATAGCTCAAAATAAAGAGTAAACATGTTCCTTGCCAAATGTGTAAAAAGGTTAAAAATGGTTTTCTTTAATTTTGTTATCTCACACTACTAAATGTTTGCAATGTGCCATAATAAGGGCACATAAAAATATATATATATTTGCTGTTCTAATTCAATGACACAAAATTCGAGATCCCTGAGGTAAGGTTAAGCAGGAGCTCGTGTAGTCAGGGTTGAAATTCAGACACTGCAGATATAATCCATCTCCCTGACACATGCAGTGCCTCATTGTGAGACTGCCAGACACTGTCTGCTGAGATGGGAATGTCACAGAATACCAAAGCAGGGGGAGAGGCAGTTTTGTTCATCATTGCTTTTATCTGCAAATATCCATCTAGCAGCCTACACGCACGGCTACTGCCAGACAGAGAAATATGAATGCAGCACGGAGATGCAGCAGCTAACATTCACAGATGTATATGGAGCATATGCTGGGAGCTCAGAATTACCTGCAGATCATTTGGGCAGTTAATCAGGTTAATTGCTTATTGCTAAGGCAGGATTTTGCTACAGACGCTGAGTCACCACCTCAGTTGTCTAGCAGAGATCAATGAAAGGCCTGGTTGTCTGCATCTTCTAGTGAATTCTGAGCCTAAATGACAAAAGGGACCCTGAAGGCAAAGAAACTGCACTGTCATCACTGGGAATGCAGGCAGGCAGGCAGAAAGAACTGCAGTGGCAGAAAGAGAAAAAAGCTTTTTCAAAAATATCAAGCACTACTGGTTTTACAATTACTTCTTGGTTATTCCCACTCCATTATTATTATAGTTTGTATATTTATACATAAATATATATTATAGTTATTCCCACTCCATATACTCCATTCTGGGGACAAAAAAAGGAAACATCTGAAGCAGTACAGAGAAATTAAGGTTCCAAAATGAGAGATAAAGGTGTATGTCTGTCATGCGTGTGAGTTGGTGTTATGCAAAAAAGGAAAGAAACTTGGTTGTGTTTTTCAGACAAACAGATTTCATTGGATTTTCAAATGCCCACGTCAGGCAGCAAAATACTAAAATTGTTTGAGTGCCTGGCTTGAAGTGGTTTCTATCTGGCATGAGCATAGGCAGCTCTTCTGTAAACTGTTGGGATCCCTGAATAGCTATGGCTCTAATCCGAAATGAGGAAAGCTTCCAGGGCTCTGACAAAACACACCCTTGCCACAGACTTGGCAGAAATCAGGTTGACCATATGACCAACAGGGCTGGAGGGACATGACTGTCTGGGTTTATGTCTGGACATATGGCAGGATTTGCATAGTGATTAAATACTGTTGACTCTAGCTTTAAAAGTGTGTTTTTATTTGAAATAGTGCATCCTGTTCTAGGTGGACTGAGCAACCTCTCTGTACAGGCATTTTTCTGCCGAGTTGTAAAAGGCAGCCTTTAGCTAAAAGCACCATCTGTGACATGAATCAGCAGTTCAGTGATGCAGCTGAGGAGCTTGGAGCAGTGGGATGGATGGAAGGAAAGGGCATTTTTCAGTGTTAGAATGCAGCTATTGTAGGCAGGCTAATAGTTCCCAGGCTTGCAGCAGAAGTTTCTTGGGCAACCTGCAAGCAATTAAAGGTTTTGGAGCAGGTAGGCTGTCTGTGGGGGAAGAGGGAGCTAAAAAGTTAGGTTAGAAATTTTGGCCTTGGTTTAATGACACACACACACACACATCCCCTGCAGCTCAGTTCCTGTAATCAGTCATTTAACTCAGTTTGCACAGTGATAGTTTTCAGTGCCCCCTTGGAATTCCCTCCCTCGAGCCCAGTACAAAACCCTGGCCTTTGCAAAATTCTCTAAGAGCAAACCCAGGGCAGGAAAACTACACATTTCAATTCTTTTGGTCATTTCTGCTTTTACTTGGGTATGACTTCTCTTTACACCATCTTCCTCTGAACCCCTTGTTTACCTACTATAACTGCAATTTTCAAGGCTGGAGGGAAACACCATCACCCCACTTCAGTTTTCTTTATTTCTATATTTCTTCTCACTCCTGAGAAGAATAGTGACAATCACACCAACAGTGTAAGGTTGGCAGTTGTTTGTCTTGATTTTTCCACCTGCACTAATCTCACATGGGCATGGGATTGCCAGTGATAAGAAGTTCCCAGGAGCCTCATTTTGTGTCTCTTCAATTTCCTCCTGCTGCACATTTTCCCCAAAAGATAGTGGGACATTGAATTACTGAGCATAAAATCAGAGGCTATCCTGCTACTGTCACTTAGAAATGGATTAGACTTATCTATAGTCTTATAAAACAAAGTTGACTATATAATTTTTTTATCACCTCACATCTGTATATTTTGGGCAAGTCTGATTTTTTTTTAGGTGTGGAAAAAATGATATATTTCTGTGTATCTTCATTTAGTAATTCCACATCTAGTAAAAAATTCAGAAAAATTCTGCATGATATTTCTGAGAAGCTGACAGTTAGAAATAAGAGTATCGTAAGAGATTTTTGTTTTTTCTTTTTTTAAAATCTATTCCAGGGAATCAGAGAAAAATGTTTTAATCCAAAATCTATAGATGCAAGCATTATTATCAGTTCATCATAAGTAACATTATTATCAGTTTTTACTTATTTGATCTATCAAAGGTTCTTTTTGTAGTTTTGTCTCTTGGAAGACAGAGAATGTGGCAAAAATAATATGTACTTTTTACATATTACATAGAAAAAAAATTTCTCCATTTTGAAAACTTTAAGTAAAAAGTGGGATACATTTTTTCACAAATAAATGGGTAAGAAGTCCTGTTCTACCTTCTCTGTTAAGTGATTGCTTTTAATCCCTAAAACTCAAATAAGATCCTGCTGAAGTTTTTCAAACTTAACCCCAAATTCAGCTTTTTTTAAAAATTTTATTCTAAAACTAGACTACAAACCCCAGAAGTTCTAAAATAAATAATAATTAAATTTATATTAAAGTTGCCCTCTAGGGATATAACTTTTTATACTTCAGCTTCTTCATTAATAAAGGATATGATGCATGGGATATCCTGAACTTTCATTCTTTGTCTGTCCTGTCTACCTGTGACACTTCTGACAGTAAGTAAATACTTACTGTCTTGTTTTGCTTCAACATCTTTAAAGAATAGTCTTACTGTATTAACAATGCCTTTTCCCATGTTGCTTGATTGTCTGATAGAAGGGAAACCAGCATTACCTTCATATTTACACACATAAAATCATACATATGAACCCATTCAGAAGTTCAGTTAACACAGATTTCAGTGTGATTTCTTCATGTATTTGAACATGCATTCCAGAAACCCAAAGAAATTAGAAATTCTTAAGGATCAATCAGACAGCAAGGATATTGTCCAAGTGATACTTTACACAAGGACAGAATCAGCTGATCCAGTGTCCATTACATAATTTAGGCAACCACTCTGTCAGAGATCTATACTAATTCTTGGTTCACAGTGTCTGAAGTGTTTTGAAAGTTTAATTCTCAAAACTTTGTTGTTTCTTCTCCATGGTCCACATCTCCTAGAAATGACCTTTAGGAGGTACAGAGGTTTCAAGAGGCTTTGAACTTTGGGAGAGCTAAACGCATTTGTGTCATTATACTTCACCTTGGTTGTTTTTGATTCACAATATTGCTGCTAAAACAAATGGGCACCAAAAATTTCAAAAGGCTCCATTTTGTTATCAAGTTCTCTGATGAGCATATGTATTAAGAAAATCCCTGATGTATCAAAAAGAGAGTGTGATGGTGGGTCATTGGTTCATTTGGAAAGTGTGGTGTATCAGGTTTGTCACCCTTCTGAAAAAAATATATTTGAAGCATCATCTTACTGCTTGTTTAAGTTTCCTGTTTAGTTGCCATAAAGCTGTGGAAAAGCCAAGAAATTGAAACTGTCATGGAGTGTGTTTTGCTTTAATTATCACAGTTCATGAAATATTGGCTGTTTCTAATGTATCATTAAAGGTAATTTTTATCTATGCATTTTTGTCTTCTCTGTCATGTGCAGATTGTTTGTCGAAGGAGCTTTTACATAAAGAGAGACTGAAAATAGCACCAACAACTGACAGTGCTCTAAAAGTGCTCTTTAAAATAGTCATGTCCTCAGGTTATACCTGACAGAGAGAATTGGGAAGGCACACTAGAAATACATTCATATTTGTCTTGACTAGCAGTTGATGCTTTCATTTTAGGTTTGAATACTGACATGGTTTATTGGGAGGGTGTTGTCTAGATTTTGTCAGCTGCTGTGCTGCTGCCTTGCAGGTAACTTGAGTATGTACCTGTCCTTTGGGGTGACTCTGCATTTTTGGGGTTTTCACTCAGGCAAGAATTTGTATGTAAATAAAAACACTCACAGGTGAGACTTTTTTTCTGCTGATTGTTTTTCTTCTGATTTCTTCTTGACAACTAATAGCTCCATGAAACTACACTGGACAACATATTTAAAATTAATCATAAAAAAAAATGAAAACTACCTGGGAAGACTCCTTAATAGGAATGAAGTTTGGAAAACAGTGGAAAGTCAAAGAAAAAGCATCAGTCTGCTTGTTCTGAGGCAGCTGCTGTGTCACATGAGCCAGCAGCCACCAAGGCCTTCCCCTTGGAGGAATTCTGCCATAATTATCCTGAACCATTACAGACTTACTTCACCTGGCTTTAATTCACCAACGTAACCTACTGAATATTTTTCCATTGAGATGTCCTGAGCATGTAAGCACAGCAGGGATTCATCTGGGGACATCTGACCTCTTTTTGCTCCTTTCCTACACTTTTCCCTCTTTTCTTACACTAAAGGGCAACAAAGTTCCTGCTGCATGTGAGTGTAACCATCACATGAATGCCAAAAGAATACAGTGAGTTGTTTTAAAAACAAAAGCTGAGTAAAGCAATAATGATTTGCTGCTCATTGTAAAGCTTTGCCAGTTTAGCTATTTGTTATGCTCTGAAGGTTTACATGGGCTCCTTACCAAGATTTCAGCAATGTGGCATGCTGATCCCTTCCTCTCTCTGATTTGTCCATGCATCCCTGACTGTTGCACATGGTTTCCATATGCAGTTGCCTAAAGTGCACCATTTGTGGGGATTTCAGCTGCTGAGAGCAACTGTAGCTAGATTCTAATGCTGGCTTTGGAACATGATATAAAACTGTGAGGTGTTTTATGCTGCAAAATCACTGTTCTATTAATTTTTTAAGAAGATGCTAACCACTTCTTAGTCAAACATCTTTGTTTCTTATTTCCCATTTCCACTACTTTTGGCAGCTTATTTTGATTTCAGACATGCATTTTGTGGATGCAAAGAGTTGTTTGGTTTTTCTTGAAATATATCTCAACATAAATTTTTATTTATTTCATAGTCCCAGTTTAAAAAAAATTGAAGTTTGAATTGATGTCTTAGATTTAAATTCTCCTGCAGAGGACTTGGGGTATAGTTATTTGGCACAACAATTTATGAGAGAGATTTTAAGGGTAGTGTTACTTATATTAATGGATGTTATTGTTGTTTTAAGAGGTCTGAAGGGTTTGAATTGTTGAATTTAGTGGGAGTTTTCTTGTTTGGTTTTGGGCCATGTTTTTTGTTGGTTTAGATGTTTTGAGGTTTTTGTTTGTTTGTTTGTTTGTTTGTTTTGTTTGTTTTTTTAAGCCAGCTGAAGATAAATGTATATGGGTACCTAAGGAAACAAGTAACAGCAACATAAAAAATATATTATCTACTACTGACAACTATCTCGAAACATGCTGTGCCTCTCCAATTAGAAATATCTGCATTGATCATTCCAGCTAACACTAAGAGACAATGGTAGCTCAGAGAATGGTAGGGCAGAGAAAGTAGCTGTCTTTATATTTGCACCTCTATTTTTATTTGTGCATCTTCATTGTGTGTATCAGAACAATTGCATTCTATTACATTCTATTACATTCTATTTTGCACAATAACATTAGGTTCTTTTAATTAGTTATTTAGTAGTTTTAAAAAATCAACTGTTGGGTCTATTTCTTTCATGCTTTTGTGGACCTGATTCATAGAATCACAGAATTGCTTAGGTTGGAAAATAACTTTAAGATTATTGAGTGCAACCTTCGACCAAAGAGCCCTTGGTCAACCAGAGCATGGCACATCCAGGTGTTCTTGGAGTCACCATCCCTGGAGATGTTCACCATCTCCCTGGGCAGTCCTTTCCAAAGTTTAAATTCCATTAAGCTCCTGCTGATGTCCAACTTGACCCTCCCCTGGTGCAGGTTGAGGCAATTTCCTCTTGTCCTATCAGTGGTTTTCTGGGAGAAGAGGCCAAACCCCAAAGCTCACTGAAGTCAGAGGAAAGACTTCACAGATCTTTCTTTCCTCTGTTGTTTTGGTCTTTGATTTTCATTTTTCCCCCCACTGAATGGATTGTGAAGGCACCAAAGTTTTGCTGACAAGCAATGGGATGATTCATGCAAAATTGACAGAAATAGGAAAGACAGATCCATGTGCTTTGTACCTGACATTTGAGGCTGTAAAAGCACACAAGTGTTGAGGCATAAGCAGAAATGTGCAAGCAAATTCTGATGGCAAGCTGCAGCACAGGTCTGAGGAGATGTACAGGTGCTGCAGATCCTCTGCAGCCAGGTCCCAAAGATGATGGGCATCCTTCTGTTGGACTGGCACACTCGGCTGCTTAGGAAGGGTTTGTTCATTTGCTGAGTGCCAAACCAAGAGTGCCCAAATGAGAGAATGCCAAGGGTGATCAGCTCACCAAAAGGTTTTGATTTCAGACATCTCTCTCTAGAATGGTGTGGACTTTATGGGGAGGTTTGTACAGCTGAAACACCAGCACCAGGTCTGTATTTGCTTCTTGTTCTTGCTCTCTGTTCCCTTTGTTTTATGTTTTATGTTTGGCAGTTGCCATTAAAATCTTTCCTGTTGCTTTCAACCTTGTGACATTAAAGCTGGAGAACACTGAAATACAACTAACTAGGCCAAAGAAAGAATAGTGAATATTTTCATAGTTGCTATTGCAAATGACTGCTGCAGATAGAAGCAATCTTTAAGTTGCAAAAATTATTAGGCCATATTCTGACCTCTTTCTACTCCCTGTCCTAATGTCAAAATTGCCATTTTTGTATTCACACTTTACATGGAGCAGTTTGGTTTAAACATAGTTATATTTATCTGATAAATACATGTTTAAATATATGCATAAAATGTTCACAGTTATGTCAATTATCTTCTAATATGATTCTGGGATTACCTGAAAAATTATAAACACTGTCATTTTGAGTGCTTTTCTTAAAATGTTTTTTTATAATAATCTGCTAAGAAAAGAGAGAGATTGAAGAAATTTAAAAAAATATAAAAGTATTTTAGCACTGATTTTTTTCTGAATTCCTATTTTGAAAGCCAGATAATATTTTATAGATTTATAGATAGTTTTATTTATAGATAGTTCTGATGGTGATCTCTTGTTGGGAGGGTAGCTGTGGGGCAAGATGGATTTACATATAGGTTGGCACTTATACTGAAATGAATTTTGAAAGGTATTTCTATGTATATTTTGGTGCCTAATTCCTAAAATGTTCTAGATGCTAACATGTCATATATATTCCTGTTATTTTCCAAATTAAAATAAACATTAATTTTAAAAAACATGTCGTCTTTGTTTCTATGACTGGCTGTACTTAAGAAAATAGTATTTCTTTGTTTATCATGATGCAGCACAAGTTCCTCAGAGGTGATGTTCTCTTTCTACTAGAGAACAGGCGAAGGCAAATGCTGCTCTTATCTCCAAATTTAGCAGACCTTCGGTTGGTTCCTTCTGTTCTGTGGGACAGAGACACCTTGGAAAGACTGAAGAGGCATCTTGGGGGTGAGAAAGGTGAATTAATAAATATTTTCTGGTTCCTCTTCATTCAGAGTTCTTTCTTGGAAGCAGGAGCATGAAAGACTGTTCAGGGCTGTTTGCATGAGATGCTGAAAATTAAGTAGAGCCTGGCACTGCAGAAAATGTAGGAAAGGTGGGAAGAGAATAATGTGAAAAGATAACCTGCAAAAGTAGGCATGTGACTTGAATACATTTCATTCCATGTCCTAGCTGTTGCTGGATTGTCTTGGAAAACCATCAGGTCACAGAAATAAGTCAGTGGTGAGTTAGAATTTACTCCAAGCTCCATCAGCAAGAATGAATAAATAAAAAAAAAATTATTATTTTTTAAGAAAGTTCAGCCATTTCTAGGCATTTAATTTGTTTTCCTTAGGGAAATAAGGCAACGAGGAACAAAGGCACTGTAGGTTAGTGGCATAAGCTTATTATTTTGGAAGTGTAAAGCCATTAAAGTGACAATTGGGAAAGCCACTTGAAGAGGGAGAGAAGCTTAGGAAATAAATATATCTACAGCAGGTAAAAACTGTGCTTGTGACATCCCAGCTGTTAGTTATATCCAGGAGCAGAAATAAAAGCACATTTTATGGATTAATTAAAAGGTTTAGTAAACAGCACTGGTGCTTTATTTAATCTAATGTGCACCAGCTAGATCCAGTTCCCAAATAGTCTTAGGTGAATACAAACCATCTTGCAAATTCCCCTCTGATACTTGTGGATTTCAGGAGGCTTAAGCAGAGGACACAAACCCTGGGGTCTGTCAGGACTCTCTGAAAGTATTTTTGTGCTTCTTCCTGTGTGTGATGTCACATGATCTCAGACTTTTCCTCTAATCCATGTTTCTTTCAGAATAGTGTTTGAATAAGGATAGAAGTAATAACTTTTCCTTTTTTCTTTAATTTCTAGATAGTTTTTTTCTTCTCATCAGTGATTCTTGTCTTTCTTTATTATTTATACCATTAGCAAGCAGACAGCACAATAGACCAAAATCTCTTAAAAACATTAATTGAGAAAGTCACCACCAGCTTATGTAGTTTCTGCTCATTCTGTTGACTATTTCTTATATTATGAATTACTTTTCAGTTTTTAGGACTAACAACATGGACAAATGCTTGCAATCATACAAGAAGATAACTTTTTTTTTTTTTTTCTGCAAGGATTTTTTCCCCCTTTTTCTGTCCCAATTCATACTTTCCCTGAAGTTAATGAAAGTTACATGCAGAGCATATCCCCAAAGGATTTACTGGAAAATTTTACAATGCTAAAATAAACAGAGGGTTGTGGCAACATGCTCTGGTGAAAATAATGCTGTCTCTGTTAGCTCAGCTGCTCAGGTGCAGGAAAGCAGTTTTCTTCCAGAGGCTCCTGTCAGATGCCTGCAGGACTTTGCCTCATTTACCATTTAACCTTTCCACTACGCTTGGCAGAAAATCCACACAAGTGCCAAAATATGATCAGATATTGAGGAAGTCCAGGTCCCCTCCAGTCTCCTGCCTTTGCTTGAGAAGTCTCAATGAGGACAACTCCAATGTGGATTTAAGGCACATGCAGAGAACAGAAGTGTGAGTAGGAGCTGTGGTTATGTATAGAATACACATTTTTCTTATTTTTTTGTGATAATTTATAGTGACTTTGCTTTCCTCCAGAGACCAGCAATTGTAAATAGTAGTCTATAAGATCTTGGGGAGGGGAGCAGAGATTGAACCTTCCTGATTTTCATTCAAACACACTTGGGTTGCTCAGTGCTCCCAAGCAGTAGCTGGATCATGGAGTGGAACTGGGCATTTGCTCTGAGTGTGCTGTGGCTTTCTGTACAGATGGCATGTACATGCTACCTCTTTATCCTAGTCCAGTCATTCCAGACTGAAAATCTGGGAATTTTTTATTTTATATATTGTTTTATTTTATGTATTTCTGTTATATAAAAAAGTTGGGTGTTGGCATCTGAAACCGTGAAAAGTGAAGAAAGAAAGCTAAAATAATGAAGAAAAGTATTGTTATGTCATTTTCAAGATATTATTCCTCTTCTTTATTTCCTTTCTACCTGCTACACTATTGTATAATGAATATACTATTTAGGCAAAGTAGATTTTCTGTACCTGCTCAAATATACTGAATAAGTCAGAGTTGAAGTTGATAAAGTTGACATAGTCAGGCTGGGGTGTTTTTTCAGGTTGTTTTGGTTTTTTTTTTAATCTGAGGTACACAGCAACACTGTCCTTGGAATCTTCTTGGCAAATTCTTAGAATTTACAGAAAGAATGGGTCCTTTTCTGGATCTGGGACTTTGCTGGAGCACTGCTGCCCCAGTTCTGTGTGCTGATATCTAGCTCAGCAGACAGCAGGAGGAAAGCCAGTGTGCTCATGGAAACAGTGCCTCCTCAGACCAGTGATAATCAGCCTAATGTCGGTGTCATGCTGCAATCAGACTCTGACAAGGTTTGCAAATATCTTGAAGGGAGCTGCTCATCTTCAAATGCCGTAGCTCAAAGCCCAAGTGGAGCAAACCCCAGGCTTGCTGCATGTCAGCTGCAGAATTTTGTTGATGAGCACAGCATGAATAAACAGAGGCCACTGCTATCATCACCAGCAGGAGCAGCCACATGCACTGGGCTGGTCGACTGCTTAAAATCTTGCTGCATAACCACAGAAACTAAAAATGGAGCTTAAAAACCCATTACATGTCTCCAGAGCCATGGACTGCCTTTTTGAAGCTTCAAGGCCATTTTTAATCAGTGCCAAAGTCTTTTTTTAGGCATGTCTGCTCTCAGGAACTTCTGTCTGGCTTTCACCATTCATGAGAACAGAATGAGTCCTGGGGAGGGATAGGGTGTAGGATGGTGGCTCAAGCAGAGGGACAGACCATGAACCATCCCAGCTCTGCCACAGGTATGCATGCTCTGCAACTGGGAAAGTCATTTGCTCTCTTCATGCACATAGTTTTCCAGCTGGGAAATGGGGGCGGCATCTCATCTAAAACAGTAACACAAGGGCTTGTTCATTCATGGGCTCCCAGTGAATTTTAAGCTCTAAGATGAATAGTGAGAACCCTGCAGGAAAAAAAAAAAAAAAAAAAAAAAAAAAAACCAAAAAACAAGCAGAAAGAGATAGTATCATTTGTTATGCACTGGGCTATCTCTCTGTGGTTTTGAGGCAAAGCAATTTGCTTTTTCCTGCTGTAGTGTCTTCAGTCTGTGAGGATTAAGGGTTTGGGGAAGGCTGAGGCAGGATTCTCCATGTGTTGGCAGCTCTGCCACCATAGTGGCATGGTGAAGCCAGCCTGCAGTGGAAAAGCCATGTCATGTGCATTGCACCTGCTTTCTTTGGGTCTAAATTACTTTCATGATGGGCCATACTGGAATTGCTAAACATGATGTACCAGACAAGACCTAATCTGGTGCTGGCTGCACCTAGGGCTACAGAATCTCTCAGTGGTGCTGTGCAAAGCTCCAAAAGCCTGTGTTTGATGTACATCTGCTTCCCTGGTGTGGGAGGAGGCAGTAAAAGCCTGGCTGGCATGTAGGGCAGGGAAGTCTTTTTCTTCATCTATAAAACCCAATCAGTATTGCAGTTTGAGATGACAGACTCTAATGCTATAACAGACTATTGGACAATTGAATAAATTTATTTATTCAAGTCAAATGTAAAAGACAAAGAAAGAGCCCAGCAACTAAAATTTTACATGAGGTTTGATGGTCTGCTTTTTTTTTTTATTTTAATACAGTGGTTTTGGTCTATACTTTGGTCTATGGTCTATACTTCCCTCGTAGTGTTAAATACGCAAGTTATGCAGTGAGAACATTTCTTTCTCAGAAAAACATAAATCCCCTAAGAATCACATAGAGACAAGCCTCTAAACCAGTGGGGTTTTTGTTCTGCAAACTAATTTGTAGATTTTTTATCTTATAATGAGCCTTGTGGGGCTGCAGCTGGGGGTATTTCCATTTGGGCGCATTCACTGTGGAAGACCTTCCTGGATCTTGCCAGTTCCCAACTGAATCCCCTAGATCCTTGTTCTTGTAGAGCAGTATGGTGAGAGAGTGGGAGCATTTACTACCTCAGTTATAGCTGTGCTCTCACACTCCATCACTCCTCAGGGTCTGAAAGGACTCTGAAAGATTCCATGAAAGCCTCCAAGCCACACAGAGAAGGGACTCACCCGCCAAGAGCAGTAGGGATGTTCAAAGCCCCATGGTGACTCACTGAGATTGCAACAGGTGCAGAATCCATCCTCCTGGTCTGCTTTGCAAGTTAAAAAAACCTCCCTGTATTTAAAATGTTGCCTGGTATTTTCTGTTAGTGCAAGGAGATAGCACTCAGTGATGGGTGGCCTCACAAAGAGGTTAATAGACCATATCCCAGGACTTCATTGCCAGATCCTGAGAAGTCTGAATTTCCATCCCCTTGAAAGACACACTAATTTTTTAGTAGTTGTGAGGATTTTAGCATTTTTATGAAAATTTTACCTATAGGAATAGAAAATTAAAAACCGACATATGGAGTCTGATTCAAATGAATTTGAAATTTGCTCCTGGAGACCTCTCTCTGAAATAATTGCATGACATAATCCACTTTACAATTTTTCAGCTTTTGTTTATATTTATGAATTATGGGGAGACTGCAGCTCCAGGTCTTTATGGTGAAACAGATCAAATTTGATTCTAAATAAGGAATGACATAAAGATCTGGAATAAAATTCATTTAAAGGAAAGAAGTAGTGCCCTACAAGAATTAAAGGGCCCAGTTAAGACTAAGTAAATTCAAACACACCTCACCAATGTTTTTCTGTGATTTCTGGTATATTTATCTTTTATATATTTATGCTGAAAATATATAGTCATTTGTATATCTATACTGAAAAATACAATCATTAGTCATATTGGCCATGACTAAATTAATCATTTTTCTGCTAATTTATCCCTGTTGGGACATTACCATAAAAGGAGACCTCAGTTTTTGTCCATGCTATGAATCTTGTCTGGCTCAGGAGAGCAGGTTAAATATCTTTGTTTTACCTGTGTTGTCTTCCTGAAGCCTGAAGGACTACTCAGTTATAAATACGCAGGGAAAATCTGTTCCAGTACATGTATACCTTCTCTGCATTATATCTCTAATAGAAAATGATTGGGAACTGACATACACTGACCTCCAGCAGATAATTATTTGATAAAATTGATACTTCACTTCAAAATGCCTAAAAAATTATACTGTCAGATTGATGTTTATTCCTAAAAGCATTCTGGAGAACTTCCTCTTGATCTTAGATCAGTCCATTGTCAAATTCCTTAAAGGCCACATCATTTATAAATGATATGAACTGCAGATGTATAATTCATGTGGAGCATAAAATAAGGTTTAAAACATTTGTATTAAAAAGGTAAGGTGATCCTATATTAAATCATATTTATGGCCTAATTTTAAAGTATGGAATCCTTCTGACTGAAGTTTAGCACTTACTTTTTATTTTTTTTAATTTATTGGAAAAAGAGGCAACTGTGACAATG
This sequence comes from Ammospiza caudacuta, assembly GCF_027887145.1. Lineage (NCBI taxonomy): Eukaryota > Metazoa > Chordata > Aves > Passeriformes > Passerellidae > Ammospiza > Ammospiza caudacuta. The sequence continues at coordinate 11,893,570 of NC_080594.1, forward strand.
ATGTTGGCAGAGAAGTGGTCTCTTTCTAAAGTCCTTGTGTTGATCTGTCATATTATTTTCCATTAACTCCCTCTACGCTTTCTGCAGATTGCTTTCAGCCATATTTTTACTAAATGTTTTTGGAAGTGCAAACTGCAGATTTCACCATCATTGTTTTGACATTGCAAGCTCAAGGTTAATGGAATTTCTTAGTGGATAAAAAGAAAAATAACGACATTTTAAGTTAAATTATCTTGTGGGTATAGCCAAATTGCAGGAATCTTAGAAACCACTGCCATTAAAAAATATATTTTAAAAACCCTATTCTGGAAACATTTTACTATTTTTTTCTTCCTTTTCATTAAGGTCTAAAAAACTCCTAAAACTTATGTATCTTTTCCTACTGCAGAAACCAAATTTTTTGCTATTATCGCTTCTCAAACATCTTTTAATAAATTCTGAGAAGTATAATAACATTATTTGATATGATAATCTTATTTTTAAAACCTTAGCTTTGATGTAATTATTAACTTTTACCAAAAGCAGTAGAAAGCAAAAATTGACATGTAGAGTCTGGTACAAATGAATTTGAAGTTTGCTCCTGGAAACCTCTCTCTAGCAAAACATACAGATTTGCCACTAAGTTCATTAATGACCTTAACTGTTTAAAGACAATGTCTTTACACTTTTGAAGATCTGCAAGCATATACTAATATGATTGCGAGCAGTGTTTTGGCAGTATTGTCTCTAAGATTTGTTTTCTTTGAAGTGTTAGCTAGATTTACACTTGCTTTCCGTTAATAGTGAAGAAAAATAGCAAGAGGAATTGTTTTCTTGTAATACATGACAGACTTCTCTTTCCACTTTGCCTCAAAATGATGGGAATTCTCCTGAAGTTTGCTTTTATAGTCCATGGGTGCTAGAGGTTAATGATCTTAAGTGAAAGCAGGCAAACTTTTGGGTGCTTCAGCAACATCTCCACTGATAAACAGTTCCAATAATAACAACACTAATTTTAAGGCTGAATGTTTAGTATTTTAACAATCTCTCTTTTCCTAAGTGTCACTGTTGCATTCCTAATTTGATTGTGCTACCCAGTAATAAAACTTGGGTTAGAAAAATGTGCAATATGTAGAAGAACCAACAATAGACTTGCCATGACCTAGCTTTTAAACATCTGGGGTTTCTACTATCCCTCTTCATAAAACTCTTATTTTCTCATCTATTCTCCCTTGTTTAGGATAAGAAGCCAAAAGATTTGATGCTACTCTTTGTTCAAGTTCACCCATCAAATTCTTAATCTGCCTCAGTAATTTCCATCAATATGATTATTTCTTGAAACAGTAACTGAAATATTATAGCTAATTAAAAAAGAGGATATAGCACTGCATGTGTTTATTAAAGTACAATCACATCAGACAACTTGATATTTTCATTAAATTAGGATTTTGAGTAACTGATTTCATAGGCAAGGAAAATATTAGATTTTAGTCTGTGGGGACTTATGCAATGAATTTGAAATCGTACTATGCAGAAAATTAGCTTTGTTTAAGAAGATGGAGATAATAAGCAGAAATTTGAGATCAATAACACATTTTCAAAGTTTTGGTTTTGGAGCTGATGAAGTTTACAAATGAAGTTCCCTAAGGATCACTCCTGAGGCTTTTCTTTCACTATCTCATTAACATTTTTCGCACAGGGACCATGACAGTGACAACTGTTCATGATGTTAGGTGGTGTTAGCTGTATACAGGAAAGCAAAAATTTCGTACTGGAAGAACTAGATAATCCCAAGGAATGGCAATACACAGGAAGAGTGGACTTTTTTATTGCAACCTGAAGGTTGTATTTTTGGGGCCAATATAAAAAGAATTCCCATTTTCAAGTAGAAGGGAACCATTTGGAAGTGATGAAAAGTATGTGCAATTTTAGGGACAATTATGTGCTTCCCTTGTAGTAGAACTACAAAAAAGAGAAATAGGACTCCAATGGGTTACAAAGTGAAAGGTATGCTGTTGTTCCTGGAAAAATTTAACTCCATGTTCAAAGACCTATGAGAATTAATTTGAAGTAGCATTGAATAGTCTAAAATAGTTAGAATTTTAGCTGTGCAATTGACAAAGAGGACACAAGCACCAGCAGTGTTTTTATTTTATTTTTGGAAAACAGTGGGATTTTTTTTTTTTTTTTTTAAGAATGTGATTTACAAGAAGAAAACTGGTGGTTTTCTGTAATGCTCACCTCTGTGGTGCTCTGCTACCATGCCCTGACCATTGCTGCTCTCAGAGAACAGGAATGCTCTGCTTCAGTCTGCTGAGCCCAGGTCTTGCCACAGGGCTTTATGAACCTCTCTCTAAACTGTTACCTCATGCCTACAGAGCTAAGCTATCTTTTAATAAGGGGTTTAATTACAGAGATGTGATAATGCTATTTTTCCATGTAGAACAAGTAAATACAGACTTATGTTTTGGTGCTTCTACAAAGGTGATCTTTGTTTCTGCCTTTATACAGGTGACTACACGGACTGTAGGAATGTGAAAATAATTTAATTTTCAAGGCCATTCTTCTTCTGATCTCTACTGTAAGAATTGTGATCAGTGCTGCTTTTTGTAGTAATTTTCTACTGGGAGAAACAAGCAGGTGACCCAGGAGATAGTTTTGTACTAGAGGCTGATTCAACACAACAAATTAATTTCTTTTTAGGCTGCCAATCACTATGATCTTACAACTTTCATTGGTTTGAACGAAAATATTGCTCTCCACAGCTACAAATCTCTCATAAACACCTCCATGCCATCTAGTTTGTTTTAAGGGGAAAAAAAGTACATATAGAGAGAATAAATACGGGAGTTTTCCCAGTTCAAATGAAGTCAACATAAGTTGCATTATGTACTTAAAGCTATTGTAATTTGTACTTTCTTGAATAATACTTTTTGCATTGTGGGAGGCATTGCATCACAAGCAGCCTTGGGTCTTTACCCCTTACTGATGACATTGAGCAAAATGCAAACCATGAGAGGAAAATTAGCAGCTGGTGTTTGAGCATCTCTTGCAAACATCTTTATGAAACTATTTCAGAGGCAGTTCACAAGGGGGTCACTGGCTGTTCCGCTCTTTTGAATGTGCAAGGGTGATGTAAAGGGGAAAATTGAGGAAAAATGAGATATTTTCTCCCCCTACCCCTGATTTCTTTCAAATGGTAAGAGAGGAATCATCAGTTTCTATGGAACTAGCTTTATTTCAGTATTAAATCAGACAGAAATTTTGACTGTTTACCCTGGAGTGGGCAGGGAGGCCTTCTGGCTCTGCCAAGCATAAATCATAGATGGTTATAATAAGATTAATATTAAAGTGTGCATGCTCAAGAGCAGCAGCATTTGGGTTGGCATCACCACCAAGAGGCAACATGTCAGGCTGGCTTCTATGGAATGTTCCTCCAAAAGAAACTATATCAGGAGATAGTCCATGGGTGTGGGAGAGACCACACTGGATGAAGTGAAGTAAATAAAGCTATTTTGCTGAAGCATTCATGACTAGAATAAGCATGTGTTTGGAAGAGACAAACATATGGGCAGAGGAACAATTGTTTTCAATGCAGGTTTGAGTCTGCTTATGGTTTACACTTCTTGGATTAACTTTAAATGAGTAAAGACTCTATTTTTATCTTCATAATTATTATCCTTTGTCATCATTCTGGACTTCCTCCTCAGTATCTAACAAGCCTAAGTATACCTTAAGAGGGAAAGGGACCTTTTCCCTATCTACATGGAGAGGAAAATCTGCCAAATTCTCCTAAGTATAGCTTAAAGAAAAGGAATTTTGATGGAGAGGGAATGGGTAAGAACATTAACATAAAAATTACATTCTTTTCAACAACTCCTGTAATAATGAAAAAAGAAGATGTATAGATAAAATGCTTTGATAATGCAGGACCTGCATAACACAAACTGATGTTATCATCATCATCATCATCATCATCATCATCATCATCATCATCAAGAGGAGTTCATCCTGCTGTTGCTGTACTGTACAAAGAAGGTTAGAAATTATAAACATTACCTATGTTTTCAAATAAATTGTTTAAATTAAATTCTTTTGTATCTCTTAACTTTTGTTCTCGCCTATTTTTATTCATCAACCTTTCTTCTATTTATGTGTTAGCAGAGGCATGTGTATATTTTTTGTTCCCCAATAAGGCTCGATTTCAGTGGAGAAACTATCCCCTGGATGGATTCAGCATTCATAGGCTTAATATTCCCATAACTGATTAATTGGAGCTAAAGTGCTTTCTTCCTCATTCTCTCAAACACACACATAACAGGGCATTTTTCAAATTATTTTAAATATTGCTTTCATAAGTTTAGGTCTGAGTTATCCTAACTTTGTGCTCAGAAAAAGCTTCTTCTGGGAAACTCTGGATAAACCAACAGTGATACTTCCATGCTTGTCCCTCTTTTTTGCTTTCTTCTCCTTTTTCTATTTGGGATCTAGAGGGGATTCTGGGATTCAGAGGCCAATCAAGGAGGAAGGGGAAGATGAGGAGAAGAGAGGCTTTGAGGAAAAGTTGGCTTGTATCAGGATATACTAGGATTGTTCCTTAATTTAATTGATGAACCGGGACCTGAATTCATTAGGACATTTAGCCTTCACCATATGTGGAATAAAAATTCTTTTCCCCACTCTTTGTATGTCTGAGCTCTTAAAATTACAATCTCCTACTTCATTTACACATCCAGTGTGCACTCTTATAAGGATAGACTCTTTCTTTCTTTCTCTTTCTTTTCTTTCTCTCTTTCTTTCTTTCTTTCTTTCTTTCTTTCTTTCTTTCTTTCTTTCTTTCTTTCTTTCTTTCTTTCTTTCTTTCTTTCTTTCTTTCTTTCTTTCTTTCTTTCTTTCTTTCTTTCTTTCTTTCTTTCTTTCTTTCTTTCTTTCTTTCTTTCTTTCTTTCTTTCTTTCTTTCTTTCTTTCTTTCTTTCTTTTCTTTCTTTCCTTTCTTTCTTTCTTTCTTTCTTTCTTTCTTTCTTTTCTTTCTTTCTTTCTTTCTTTCTTTCTTTCTTTCTTTCTTTCTTTCTTTCTTTCTTTCTTTCTTTCTTTCTTTCTTTCTTTCTTTCTTTCTTTCTTTCTTTCTTTCTTTCTTTCTTTCTTTCTTTCTTTCTTTCTTTCTTTCTTTCTTTCTTTCTTTCTTTCTTTCTTTCTTTCTTTCTTTCTTTCTTTCTTTCTTTCTTTCTTTCTTTCTTTCTTTTCTCTCTTTCTTATTTTTCATCCCGTTAGATTGACTTTATATCTTCTCTGCTCAAACATCCCTTTGAAGCTTCTGCTATCAATATGATATTGCTTTCTATTAACTGAAAAAATATATATATGAAGTGAGTATAAGCTGAGCAGAATACATTGTTCTAAGCAGCAGCAGCAGTGAAAAAGCAAAGTATTCTTTACTGTAGCACAGCAGAAGTGGTTAGTGCCTGTGGTATCCATTCACCTTGTATTTACTCAAATACTGTTAAGAGCATTTTAGCCAAAAACAAATTTGAAAGGCCAAACAGAAGAGTAAGAGCAAATAAAAGACAATGGGGAGGGACAGAGTGGAAAGGCTGACAAAAGCTAGGGAAATTAAATGGATAGACTTGTGAAAAGGGGAGTGAGGAAAAATAAGATGGCTGGCAAGGATAAGGAAGGTGAATGGGAAGAAAGAAGAAAGTTTTTATATGTATGTTTGAAATAACGTTCAAGCCATGTCTATTTCTGATAGTACTCTCTGTACATGCACATAGACAGGCTTAAACTACACAGGACTGAAAATGATGCCATGAGTGCCTAAAAATATCAGTTAATGTAACTTTTGCTATAAGTTTACAGAATGCTAAATTCTTACATAGAGAAAATTATGTGACAGAGAGCCTGGCAGGATTAATTGGAAGGAATTAATATGGAGTCTGTATCTCTAGAGAGATTTTTATTTCAAGATGGCGAATCATTCTCATAATGTTCTCATAAAATTGTCCTTCATAGCTTCACTCACCCAGCCCTAGCATTTTCCTACTGTTTCACTGCCTTCTCACAGGCTGCTGTTTCCTCTTTGCTTCTGACAGCTGGACCCAGTGGTGGGATCCCATGAACTCCCTTAGAATGCTGGAATGAGAGAATCCATGTTCTCTGCTTTCCTAGTTATGGAAGCTTGCTCTTAATGTGAAGATTTAAAGAGCCCTTTGCATATGCTACTCATTAATTCAATCCATCACAAAATAAACATGCATATGAACTCTATCCTATTACATTCTGTGGGGATTTTAGTCTGGTTCTTCCTTACCAAAAAATTTAATTAAGACAAACCCAGGGCAATTATGTTGGTAAAATCTATTTTTATCCTTGAAATTACAGTGAAATCCTCTCTCCTGCATAATCAGTAATACCAATTATCAATTATTTAAGGAAATAGGTACTTAAATCATAACAGCTAACTAATTTTGTGACTTTTGTGAGGTTACTTATGTCCTTTTTGAAGCTGGAAAGTAGTGCTTATACCAGCCCACAAGTTCTGGAAATTCATTTCATGAAACATCTCCCATAGATGCATTGTATTTTTTTGAACATATTTCGAATCTGCCAGCATTTTAGAGTTAAATCATATTCTGGTCATCAATAAAACTTCCATTTACTATTGTACAAGTTATAATACTAATAAATAATGGCTGTAGCCATATGTAAGCCTTTAAAAAGACAAACCTGTCCATGTGAATTGGGGACTTCAGCCAAGATCTAACTAGGTGTTTTTTTGTTAGGTGGTGTTCTTGCTATTTGTTGGGTGACTGTGGGTAGTTTTTAACTAACCTGCAAAGCGATGATCCCATGGTGATGGGTCATGGGAATCTTGTTTGTGCAGGGCAGGGAGAAACCACTGTTTGATTTGTGAAACACTCACAGAGGTTCTTGATCAGTTGTTAAGACTACACAGAAAAAAAACTTGGTTTGGCCCTCCTGGAAAGCTTGACTTATATTTATTTTAGTTAGTTTTTGTGGCCATGTAACCCATCAGGCAAAATAATGAAAGAAAAGGAGAGAGTATCTGAAATTTAGCCCTTGAAAAGCAATTTAGTTGAAATAATTTTTAATTCAATGCCAGAACCGAGGTTCAGAGAGCAGAGAAATTGGCCTCCATGGGCTCATGTAAAATCTGGGGGTTTGGAGATGTAATTTTCTTTCTTAATGGGTCAACATTCAGTAAAATACCAGTTAAATGAAGGGAGAATTGTAAATAATTAATTAGAACTTCTCAAAGGTTTATTTTAGGTTGAGTCTGTGGGTCAGAACTAATTCTGATGACTAGGAACAGGTTAGATTTCTTTTTTTGCCTTGCCAGTGTTGCTTCTTGGGCTTACCTAAATATTCCCAGGCTGACTCTTACCCTGACCTTAACTGAACAAAAACTGCTTGTAAACCAAGTATGTCAAGTGCATCAGATTTTAACTCTCTTTCTGGATCTGTGCTTAATATTCAGGGAAAACGGAGGTATTGTTTCCTAAACAAGATTTCATTTATTTGTTAAAATTGTTGATTGAAGTTGATCTGAATTTGTAGAATTTGGGAATCAGTTAGTGGCCAGAGTGAAGTTAAATGGAGCAATAAATTTAAAGTTATGATATTGGCATTAAGCATGCAGACTGAGGTTGTTCAGAGCAGCTTATGCAACACAAATATACAGCCTCTGTAAAATGAAATGGGAGCTGCAATAGTTGCAATTCCAGCACAGTTTTAAAGGTTTATGGCACTATTTTAAATCAATTTTGCAATCCTTTTCTTTATTTTTGCTACAGTTGATCACAGGATTTTTTTTTGCTTTGCAAGTTGTGATTGGCTTCAACCCTTCCAGAGCCCTCTAAATTCTGGATCAAATTTAAGATGCAAAAATACGTAATTTTTGAAATGCTGTGGCTTTAAGAACAGTAAAGGACAGAGGGTGGAATGAAAACAAGGTTGTGACTGGGATTAACTATGTTTTTGATAGATTAAGTTTATTTTAGCAATTTGGGCCTCTCTGGAATGGAAACTGTAATAGAGAAATGCATTGGTTTGTTTTTTTTCAAAAGGCCCTATTTCCTGCAACTTCATTCTGGTCTGCTTTCTTCCTGTCATCATCTTGTTGGTCTCAGAAAAGACTACCTGACTTGTTTATGCAAACCTGATGACAGAATTTGGACAAACAGGAAAGTACGAAAATCACTATGTTCTCAATTCTAGGAGCAAGGTAAATATATTCCATATTTCAAGCAACATTTGGCTTTAATAATAATACTACAAAGGGAAGAGATGTTGCCCAGACAGAAAGCAGCATTCATGGAGAAAGAATCAGAAAAGTGGAGAAGGTATATTCAATCCTTTGAGATTTACTTTTGCAATGTTAGCTTAAATGGAAAACAGAAACTACATATTGCTGTATAATTTTTTAATAGTCGTAGCTTAGCCAAATCCCTGAGGTTAAAATGTTTAAAGAAAATAAACAACAAAAGAAATAAAATTAAAACAAAATACTCTCAAGTGCTCTGTAAAACAATCTTGAAGACACTCCAGAAAGCACATCTGTTGTTGGATGATGGAAAAGTACATGATAAACAACCAAAGAGCAGTGCCACTGGCATGGAAGGATACATTTTCAAATTGTCAAGATAAAGTTGTGGAACATAGTAATACCTTCCTCTCATGTAGAATTTAGTGCTTCACATAATAAAACCAAGGAAAAATAAAATCCGTTTCAAGGTGGAAAAAACCAATGCACAGACACAATTTACCTAAGATCGTGTGCTAGAGCCCTAAGACAGCTGAAAATTGAACCAGGGTCAGACTGGTGCCTCATTTGATAAGTCATATCTCATTTGGTAAGTCACATCTCTCCATGGCGTAGTGGGGCAAAGCTCTGTCAATTTTTTCATAAGCACATTTACTTTTCTTGAGGATTAAAGAGCTCCTGAAGACAGAATGCAGAAGTGTTTTTCTTTCTGCCATCATGTGCAAAATTATTAGGGTTATAGTTGTACTCAGCTGGCATTATCAATTTAGTATTTTCTAGGTATTTACAAAGAGTCCAATACCCATTTCAGGTCTTTTTTGCATAGTGGCAGCAAGATTAGCCCAATGTGTGTGTAAGATTAAACCTGGGAATTCAGCTGGTGGAAGGAGATCATGGGAGGCAGAGTTGGCATGGCTAAGTAGTGTGGGTCCCTGACCCAGACCATTGTCTCAGAGGATGGTGATGAGGTGGGTGGACACATGGAGGTGATGTTAACAGCCTTGGAATGGGCTGTACCCTCAGGCTGCCCAAGTGGCCAAACCCCGACAGAGGATCAGATAAAATAAGCCCACATCAGCTCTTGTACTCCTTAGGACTTTCCCTTCTAAACTCCTCATGCAAACCCTTGAGGATATTGAGTCTTCAGTCAGGACTAGAGATGTGGGACCTGGATGAAGGACCAATCACCCACTTCAAATTTATGATAATTTATGGAAGTCAGGTGAGGTGCTAGCATAAATATCTGAAAAGCAGTCACCTAAATAAAGAGCGTACGGAGATCCAATTAATTTTTTTTATTAATACTTATATACTTTTTTCTTTCCAAGGACAAGGGGGAGATATTTTTTAGCTGGAAATATGGGCTGTCCATGTAAATAAGTTGCTGCAGTCCCAGGAAACCTGCACTGTGAGCATCCCAGTACCTCAATCAGCCCAAGAAGATTCATGATCAGGATATGCTGACAATACTACCACTGAAACAAATAGATTTTAAACAGGTTTACTCTGATTTGGCACTGCCATAGACCTGCATGTGAGATATAAGCCAATCTTAGACACCTTATTTTCACCACACTAAGTTGTTGCTTTCTTTTGATCAGGGGGTAGAAGCAAGTTACATTTCAGTAGCATGTAACTCTTTAATATTCAAACAGGCGTAGTTAACTGACAAGGCCAGAATATTGCATGTCAAGGTTTAATTCTCTACTGTACAATAAAATTTCTAGACAGCTTGCCAAAAATCACAGAGGAATAGAGCCAAAAATCTCCTCTGGTCAACAGTTTAGATTTGGAGTGACAATGCCAGGAGTCTGCTAAGTGTTAAGGTTTCTTGTGAGATGTGTGGATTCAGCAACCATTGTCTTCAGTTCCTACTTCAGCCAGGCTTTTGTAACTGTGGGGAGAGAAGATGCAAGTAGTATATTCCTGATTAAAATTTGGATTCAACCTAGAGACTACCCAATAACTAGAGAAGGAAGGATCCAGATTTAAGCACTTTTTTCCCTGGATCCATTTTTATCCCCTGTGAGAGGGCAGCAGTGTCTGCCAGCAGTAACTATTTAATCTCCCACTTCGAAGCTGTTCTTTTGCATGCACTCACTAAAACAGGACTAGGGTCTCCTGGGAGAACATCTTCAGCAGTGGTCAGGCACAGACTTCTTTTTTCTTCTGCTTCTTTCTTGACATTTCTGTGTTTTAGACAGAGCTGAACTGGAAAGATTAGCAACAACTGAGAAAGTTGTTGAGGTATGTGCACTGAGCATCAGGAGCAAGGTACCTCTGTGTGCACTTACAAAGGAAATTTGAACACATCAGCCTTATTGATGGAGGCTTAACTCTGCAGGGACTTTATGTGCCTATGGGTAAGGAAATGTCTGAACCAGAATATAAGGGTTTGTGTACATAAATATGCAGACCTCAAATTGAGACTCTTTTGTTGTTGGTTTTTTCCCCTCCACAGGTGAAATTGTTGGATAAATATCTCTAAAAGTTGGATTATTTTACTTTGACAAGTCACAATTATAGTGTAACTATCTTCTGCTTGTGATCTTACTTGTCTGTTCTTTTAGTACTACTTTTAATGTTTTGCACACTGGGTAGTACATCTTTCTAATTTAAAGGAGGGAGGTTATGAGGCTGGGAATTTATGCAGCTGGTGCCTGCAGGGGCCTATGTTTCCAAAATTCCTTGGAAAGTATTTCCCTTCTGCCAGTAATGATGTGCTAATATTCAATGGTAATGTATCCTCACATATTAACTGATTCAATGCTGCAGAAAAAAGTGCTACAAAAAAAAAAAAAAAAAAAAAAGAAACTGAATGTTAGGATTGGAGGCAGACAATGATCAGGTTGTTTTGTTTTGAATAATGAAAGCTGTGTGACCTGGTTAACTGACAACCTGGTGGTCCAGAATTTTTGGCATACTGGTAGGAATTAGTGGCTTTTATTAATTCTCTGTATTTAAAAAGAGAAGAATAATACCTCCATATTCAGTAAGGTTACTCATTCAGGGGATTATGTCAGAGTAAATTGAGATAGCAAGGGAAATGGTCATAGCCAAATTCTGCTGCTTCATTTGAGACTTGAGATCAATAAAACAGGTGAATGAGAATTAGTTAAGAGAAAATCCAAACAGAAACACATATCTTGGAATGATTTTTTGTTGTTGTTGCTTTTAAGATGTTTGTAAATACCTTGCTTCCTGTTACTCAGCTGAAGTTTTGTTTTATGAAAGACCAATCCCTTCTTCAAGGGGATCAGGAAAGGACAAGGACCCTGTCATCTTGTGAACAATCAAGGCTATGACCCAGAAAACTGCATGTGTAGATTTACAGTTTCACTTAGAGATAGTAAATTTCTGGTATAAAAAGGCATTTGTAAATTATTTGATAGAGGAAATGATTGCTTAGCACTTGGAGACATATAAAGAAGTATTTAGCAGAAAGAGCAGGCAGTAAAGTAGATGTGATGGTCTTGAGGTTATGACCCTTGTTTCTGAAGGTTTGAGATGAATGGGTGATCTATCAAATACATTTAAACCTGAAAAAGGGAAAAGTTGGTGTGTCTTCAATTTTATTGTGGTCTTTAGGTGCCATGATAGGTTCCCTGTTTTGTTAGCATGAAGACCACTTCAATTTGTTAGGATATGGCTGTTGCTGAGACATCGGTGCTGATGGATAATAAATAGCAAAGCAAAAAGGAGCTATATTTGGAACAACTTTTCATGGTTTCTAGAGCTCTTGCACTCCCCCCCCCCCCCCCATTGTCCTGTGTCTCTCTGGAGCCTTCAACAACTAAAGGGAAAAGATGAAGAGCTGCTTATGAGCTGCTTCAAAAAGAGCAACAGTAGAAATCAACAAGCTTAAACTTCTACCAGGTAAATGAACTGTTTATAGGTTAAAAAAATTAGATTTTTTTTCCTTTGATATTTCCAAATACTGTCAGACACCCCGCCCCTTCCAAAAATGTCCAAAAACCATGCATTAGGTTATTGCACACTGACATCACTTGCATTCATGTGTCTGTAATTAACTTACAAGAAGTTTTATACATAAACATGGAAATTGCCATGATTTATTCTGAACTGACACTACTCCCTGCTTATACAGAGTTGCTGCAGCTATTCCAGAATAAGAATTTTGAGAAGGGTGAAAAAGGACTGTTTAGAACTATTTCTCATCTCTCTGGATAACAAAAGTGGAAGAATAAAAGGGAAACTAAAAAGGCAACAAAAAAGGCAACCAATATGGAATTCTTGGATTTATGTTTTACTGGCAGTGTAGGCTTTTCACTCTATGTACAAGTACAAAAGATGTGACAGTGTCAAAAGGAAGGAAATTCCAGTAGACACATCAGGGCAGCTGTGTTTTCAATAAAGCAACAGTTTAAATTGTTTTATTTCATGTTACATTGCATAAGAAATAGGCTTCAAGACAAGGGGAATCCTTACCTAGAACTAGAGGTATTAAGAAACAGGTTTTGGAAAAACAATTGCTTGTAAGGAGAGATAATTAAGGTTAGGATTTGCGATAAATACCTAGGAAAAAGCAGAAATAGATTTGAACAAAATATTGGAGTTTGGTTAGTCTGTGATGTCACAGACCTGCTGAAGTTGAGGGACCCTTGACAGCAGCTACCCCTTGAGTATAAACAAAACTGAATTTGAGTTCAAGACATTAGGAAAATGAGTAAAATTGAGACAAATGAGAAGCTTGTATTTGTCCAAGGCAGCATCAGTTAGGAATCTTAAAATGAGGTAATAATAATTTAAGGCATTTTTGAAAGTATAAAACAAATCAATCTTAAAGTAGAAAACCAAGTTTGTGCAGCTGAAAAAACAAATAGGAAAAAGGGGGGAAACAGTAAAAGAAGCATCTTAAAAGGAGAAAAAAATGGAAAGAACGGTCAATAGAAGCACAGTGCGGAGTTATGGGTTTGTCTGCAGCAAAGTTAACATGACAGATACTGCCATGGTCGTGCCATGGACTACAGTGCCTTCTTCTGAGGAGGAAGGCTTTAATGCCAACTGTAAACTCGCCTGGCAAATATGAAAATTTCTATAAAAACAATATTTTAAAATAAAATTGGGTTTCTTGGTTAATTTTCTTTTTGGTTGGGTTTTTTTGTTATTGTTATTTTTAAGTTTTTATTCCTTTTATGTGTCTAGAACTGAAATACAGCATATCATTAAAAAGGTATAATTAAACTGTTCTGGATAATAAAAGTGAGAGTGGGGATAAATTTTTCAAATTAACCAGGTGAAACTGATGAACTGCTTGAACTGGTGAACAGTTGAACTGCTTGGACCAGTTTCTTTTCAAGTAAAAATGTGAATCAAAACAACTGAGCATTTTTGTCTAGAATTAACTCATTATCATTGCTTTAAATACCTTTATTTCTGCAATGATTTTCTTTAAATCCTGAGTTGTTTCAATCCTGAGTGAACATCAAGATAACATGATATGCTTGTTCTCTGCTTGTACTCATCATTCTTTTACGTATCTTAGCTCCAGTGCATGAGAGAGAGAGATCTTATTTACATAAGGTACATAGACATTTGATTTTGCAGTCAATGTTGTATGTCAATATTAAGACAGAACTCTTAAATTCAGTTCTCAGCTATTCAGGTTATAATTCTAATGCCCTAGCTCTAAGTGCTATGAATGTTATTAAAGTAATTTTCTTGACATTTAGTTATGAACAAATTGTTGATATTTAAATAATCTATAACTGGAGAAATGCAAATTAGTCAATCAGGAATGGTGGTCAGTTATGGTTTTAATTATTCAACCATATTATTTTTATTTGGTAAAGGTTTAATTCTAACATGCATGTTAGGTATAGCTTGAGAAGCAAATCCACATGGCAGAGCTACACTCTAGTCCCAGTATTGTTTGTTCAACCACCATTAGTAATATTACAAGCATATTGTGCTTAAGAGTTTTATTTGTGGTAATTGAAATATATGATGTATAGCTGTATCTATGGAGCTCTAATTACAGAACAAGCAGAAATGAAAAAAAAAATGTATTTTTATTGCCAGTCACATGTAGATTCTCCTGAGGAAATTAATCAAAATCCTATTTCAAATTCCATAATCACCCACAAGATATTTTTCATTCCTACTCAATCCTCAGGGATTTTGTCTTTGTTTGCTCTGGGGAATGGTGAAGGAGGGAAGTCAGAAAAGATAAGAAGGGACACTCTTCTTAAGTGAAGACAGTTCAGTGGGATTACCTGAGTAGAACGTAATATTCTGTGCATATAACCTGCAGAGGTGAAAACTGCTTAAGGAGTAATAAGTTCTTGGTGCCATCATCAGCATCACATAAAGCATTTCTAGAGAGGGACTTACCTTGATGCAGAAATACATGAAGGAATTTTATCTGCCCTTTGCTGCTTATCTTTATGTAACCTTGTAAATCTGTAGCTCTGCATGTGCTGCATTTGCTTTTTTGTCATGACATGAGATGCGAGTGATTTCAAATTAACTGGTCAATACAAGTGCATTAATGCATGAAAAATAACCACACACTTCCTGGGTTCTAAAGGCTGCAGATCAAGACTCCATGCTATGGGATAATCAGACCTGTAACTCTTCTTTAAGCTGCACTGGCTAAAAAACTGCCAATTGAAAATATTCTTGCCTTAGAGACAGCCTCCAGTGACAAAAGCAAAACGAAATCCCCAAACTTCTCCTCTCAAAATGGAGCAAATATCTTGATGAATAATAACCAAAAACCAAACCAATAACCAAAAAACCAAAAACCAAACCAATAACCAAAAAACCCCACAAAACTGAAATAAGATAATCAGAGCTAATAGAACATTAAAAAATATTCACATCCAGTTTACAGTCTGAATAAGAGCTCAAAGTCATTATAGCGTAGTCTTTCATGCAAATCTTAAAGTTTTGAGCTTTCTTTGTTCTGGGAATTTTAATATTTGTTTAGAAATTGGAGATTTGTGTATCTTCCTGAAAGTACTACCTGATCAACAGATCTATTATACAGAATTACTGTGTCTGTATGTTTTCATGCAGCAGACATGACACAGACAGAAACGCACAGTCTAGACATTTTTGAGCTGCAGTAACAAATACAGAGGGTGGGATGGAAGCAGGTGGGTGCCACAGCAGAGTTTCTTGCCTGTAAATGTTTTCTGTGTGTCACCTCTGCTTTGCACAGCAGCTTCAGAGTTGCTGATTTAGGGTTACAGGGCCTGTGGGTTTCCAAATGGGGACAGGGTGAATGGGCCAGCCTGGTGTGCTGAGGTGTTCAGTGAATCCCACTGTACCTGCCATGGCTAATCCCATGTCCTGGGCCACATTTCCTGCATAGGTCTGGCCTTCACAAGGTGTCTTCAGGAGTTCCCACAGCCTGTCTCACCCTCCCAACCCCTGCAGTGAAACTGTAGCAGTCCAGCCCTGAGAGCAATGTAGAAAACTGCGTCTAAACAGCAGCTTTTAGGCAACTAAATGACCACTCCTTTAAATACCCTCTGCTATCCTGGAGACTGATTCCTTTTACAGACCAGCTCCCCTCAAGACAATAGCATGCATTACATGATTGCAAAATCGGTGTAAATGGGATCAAAACCAGATCCATTAACTCTAATTAGGGAATGTGGTGTGATCTTATTTCACTGCACTGTATACAGCCTCTGTGGCTGTTATTTCAAGTGACAGACGTTTGTTTACCAGCACTTAACTTGCGCATAGAATTAATGGTAATGCATCCAAGAGCTGATATTGCTAATATGCAGCATTAGCATAGCTCTCTCTGTCCCTAGCTTCTGCTGAGAAAAGGGTTCCAAAAAGAGAGAAAAACAGCTCAGACCCTGTGGAATAATGACATTTCTGTCTTCTATAGTGAAGCATTTCTGCCTGATGAGTGTTGAAAATATAGACTATTATTTACTTTCCATGGTAGTCGAAACCATTTTCAATGGATTGCACATTTCTATCAGGGCACATCATTTGCTCCTCCTAGAAGCAGGAAAATTCAGCAGATGGATTTTTGCCTGTCTTTAAACCCCTGACCAGTTGACTAACTCCCAAGGTTTAATAGCTGGTAGGCGTCTGTAGGCAAAAGTAAAAGAAATGAGTTCATCAAGGAACTACATCATGCTTCCAACATGTGGCAACATGAGTGCCTCTTCACCATCTGTTATTTGTGTGAGGATTTTATTATGTAAATGACAGTACACACGGTGCCCTAAACAAAGGAAGATCATTCCCCTTACAGCATGTTGCGACTGCCAGGCTTCTGTGTCAAATAATGAAACAAATAATGAAAGCAGCAGAGCCATGGCAGGCAGAATGTCTTGGGTTCTTCTACTTCTCCTCTCGAAAGGGAGCAAATATCTTGATGAATAATTTGGTTTTTGCATATATTATGACCTATAAAGACAGGAAGTCAATGAAACAGCAAAGAGTAGATAGATGAAACGAAATTGAGGTGAGGTTTGCAGACTTAAAAGAGATTGAAGAGAGAATCCTAAAAAACTGTGGAGATTTCTAAATTCTCTGGTGTTGTTGAGAGCCAAAAATAGGATATTCGGCTCCTAAATCATCTGCAACAGACAAAAGGTTCTGTGGGATAGGGTTGGAAGTAAAATTCTGCCCTACATCCTGATGTAAAATTTTCCATTAAATTACCAATTTAAATTGAAATGTAATTATCTTAACTGGCATATTTTTGGCAGCTGTAATGAGAAAAAAAAAATAAATAAAAGAAAAAATCCCTATGCTACACTGGAACAAGTAAAAGCCCATAGGAGTTCTAGCACTGGCCCTTAATCAAAGTCTGCAAAGACACAAAAGCTTTGAGCTAATCTATGCCAAGCCATGTTGGACAGTATGGCACTGCCAAGAGCATCCTTCTGGTGGCATTTAAAGCACCTGGTGCCCTAGGAAAAGAAATCATATCCAAAGCTGTAAATTCTCCATTTTCCTTATACCCATCTACCGACCAACAGGGGTTGCTGTGATAGCAGCATAATACTGCATGGGAAAGAAAACACACTACTAATTTTATTACATTAATTTTTTTTTATGTGTGGCACACAAGTAGTTATCTGTGCACACACTCTTCTTTATTGGGTGTTTCATGTGGTTTAATATAATTAAACCATTGCTGTATTTATTGGTTTAACTCAAATCTTAATTTGATAATTGGAAAAGATACACATTAAGGATTAATTTTTATTCCAGATTAATTTAGAAGTAACTGAAAGCAGTGTCAGAATTGGCCAGATTGATGATTTTAGGGTGTTTGGTTACTTCTATTGCATTGCTTTTGTGTGATTTCTTATGCTTGTATTTGTCAGCTTTTCCTGACTTAATTATGATTAAATGTTGAACTTTACAGATGGCCAACTGCTGGTACTGCTGTATTGATCGGTTGCTTTTATTAATGTGTTAAATTTTGTGGTTGCAGCAGGATCATATTTTGTGATAGAACAGCTAATAGCTGAAGAACTCTGCCATGAAAGTCCCAAGCAGCCCAGCCTTAGCAGGTATTAATTTTTTTTCAAATTATTGTTATTTTTAATTGGTTTTATTTATTTATTCATTAACATCTAACTTGGTTAAAGATATGTCTGGAATGTTTTCATGCTAAAGGACAAACCTGTATTACATTTTAACAGGTAGCAAGGAAAGAACAGAATGTGTACAGAAGGAATACAGCTACAACTGATGCCTGAAAGCACAACTGGCTTTTTTTTTTTTTCTTGAGGTCTTCAAAATCAAAATCTGTACTTTCTGTGAGAACCTGTTGTCATGGGGGTTTTTCAGAATTATAAATCAATAAACCCAACCCCAGCTGTCAGAAATGCCTTCCAAGCCCTTTGGTCAAACAACAGGGGGTCTCAGGAGGTGTTAAAAGTATTGGCCAGCCTCACAGAGGAAAATATTCTGGTCCTGGTTTTTGGACTCCAGAGAAAGTAGAAAATGAAGTTGTGGCTCAGATTTAGTAGTTGGTTAGGCTATTTGCACATGCAAAACTCCAGAAAAAAAAAAAACTAGCCAAATTAAAACAGAGAGCTGTGAAGGCAAGATCTTTCTATTCAGTTTTCCTCCAGAATGCCAAACTAAGGTATAACAACATAACAATTACACAACTTTAATAACTTTTCTATCTTTAGTTCGTGTAAATTCAAGCTGACACTCAAACCTCACCTAAATTCTGATATGTCTCCTCTTGATTTACAGGAGATTGGTTTTGCAAAACAAATTTAAGTCCTGATTGCTGCTTGATGGTGCTATCTGTTGATGTTTCTTCTCTTACTTTCTGGTATCTGTTTGTTTTTGTGTTGTTACTCAGACTCCTCTTTTCCCATATCACCAATCATTTCAATCATTCTTTTAACACTGTATAATTTATTATTTCTTTCACAGTGCTTTATTTTCTTTCTTTCTTTCTGTTTTATTAGTGTACAATCTCCAAGGAATCTAGCAGCTCTTGGGTTAGATTGAATAGATAGAGCATGGTGGACCAGATGTCTGAGACTTAATATTATTTGTAGCTGCCAATAGCTTTGAGCATGTCAGTTTGTCATTCAATATTTTGTTTTTCTCTTCTCATTTCTCGTAATGCAAATAGAGATTTCCCCCTTCGGAGCAAAATGCCATGATGTTTACAAGAGCTATATAGACAGAAAATGGTGCTGATAGCAGCAAAAGAGGAAAGTTTTCATCATCCAAAAAACATGGACCTAAAGGTGTTGGAAACTAAAGGCCAATTACTCCCTGAGGTGCATGGGGGGGGCACTTCCACTGTAATCAGTCTTGTGATTGTGAAGGCAGAAGAGGACCTTGACTGTCTGTATCTGGACTTTGTCAGCCCATTTGTTTGTGACCAGAGTTGTATGATTACTGTGCTTTTCAATAAAGGGATGTTCACTGAGGCATCACATTGATATTTTTGAAATATGTTCCACATTTTCAAAGGAACAAATTTATCAGCATAGAATTGAAATGTCTAGCTGCTTCAGTATGCAACTGAGATTCCACATCACTGACATGCAAGGGCATTCATTTTTCACCTACTGGATGTAATGGAAATGAGACCCTCACCTGGATTGCTGCATCCAGCCCTGAAGTCCCCAGCACAGGAAGGACAGGGACCTGTTGGACTGAGGCCACTAAGATGATCAGAGGGATGGAGCAGCTCTCCTATAAGGAATGGATGAGAGATTTCAGATTATTCAGCTTGGAAAATAGAAGGCTTCCAGGTGACCTGATTGCAGCCTTCCAGTACCTGAAAGTGCCCACAAAAAAGACAGAAAGAGACTATTTACAAGGGCCTGGAGTGACAGGACAAGGAGGAATGGCCTCCAACTGGCAGAGAGTAGGTTTGGATTAAATATTAGGAGGCGTGATGAGGCCCTGACACAGATTGTCCAGAGAAACTGAGGATGCCCCATCCCTGGAAGTCTTCCTGCACAAGATGGGGCTCTGAGCAACTTTGAGTAGTGGGAGGTAGCCCTGTCCTCATCTTGGTTTGGAATTAGATGATCTTTGAGTCCTTTCCAATCCTAATAATTCTGCAATTCTACAACTTTCAACAAGTGAAGACATGTTAAAAGAAGATGATTTGGCCAAACCTTGTTCCTTTTTCCAAAGAATTTTTGTGGGAAATACTGACAGGCTTTCATCTCTGAGTCCTGTACTAATACTTGCAGGTATTTAAGTCTTTTGGTATTTTTGTAAAATAATGTCTTTAGCAATGACCTTTGGACCTTCCACTAAGTATGTTCACAAAATCTGAAGAGGGATCCTGTTCTGGCTGACGCATGTGACTTTTCAGCCTGAGAGCTGAAGTGGTTCCTGAAGGACCATGCAGCAACCAAGCTGATTCCTTGGGCACTGAATATCTGGCATCACTTGCTAAACACACTAAAGAAAACAATGGCTGAAGTTGTATAGTTATGCTGCAACATCAATTCCTCTTCTGGGATCTATGGAAAATGGATGAGTGAGCCCAGTCTGGCCCTTTGCTTTCAGGCCAGTTGGAATAATTGGTGTCTTTTTTTGGCAGCATTTCTCAATAAAAAAAAAAAAAAAAAAAAAGCAAGGCTGGAGCTGAAAGGAGGAAAATTCTCTTCATGGAGTGTTTTATGTCTAGGATCAAGACTTTTTGAAGGATTTAAGTCTCAAATACAAATGAAATATGCAACCAACTATAATAGCTATCGGGAGATGGAGGAAAAAATGGAGAGGAGAGGGAAAGGGAAACACTTCCAGGGAAGGTGATGCTGTTTGGAAAAAATGTCTCTTACAGTTTGGCATCTAGCTGTTAACATACTCCTGCCAACCTGCGAGTTCATTTGAGGTTTATAGCAAGTTACAGGAAGAATAAAAAGTTAATCATGTGCAGAGACTTGGTGTTGTATTCTTGCCATCAATTTCAATAGTAGTAATAACATACAGACTGTGAAGCGATTAAAGAATGGCACAAGCTGCTTTCTACTTGTGTTTGCAAATGTATTTCCATTTAAACTTTAATTTGTGTGGTTTTCATCCAAACTTGAAGAGATGATTATGTGAGGTCTAAGAACACTATATATGGCTTGGGTCTAGGGTCAGATTCTTCTATCAGTTTTTACCTGCAATAGACATGGGGACTTTTCTCCCTCTAGCCAAAAACAAAGTAATATTTTATTGAGGTTCAAACACACAAAAAGAAATAAAAGAAAATTGGGAGAACTCAGTGATGAAGATGGTTGCTCAACAGAAGGCTTAACTACATGTTGTAGCCTGCATCCTTTTCAAAAATCCCAAAAGTTCCTATTAAATATTTTGGGGATTTGAAGCTAAGGAAATCTATTGAAATACTGTCTGGGCCTGGATTAGCACTCCAGACTAAAGTTTAATTTCATTTTCTTTTAAGATTTGCAATTTTTTTCTTTCTTTTCAGTTTGTAACTATGATCCTTACTGTCATCAGCTGGGAGAAAAGTTCTTAATGCCTCAAAAATTATCATTGACACTTACAATGAAGAAATAAGCTTCTCAAAAATAAACCACGTAGTCGGAAGTCTTTTCAGTCAATTAAACTTCTTCCTTTCTATTTCTGAAATACTTTTGAGTGGTAATCACTTCGCTGAAAATCTTCACATTATTTTGTTGTATATAGCTGAAAACTGGACAGAGATTTTTTTGTTCTTTTCTCTCACACTACACAAATGGTATGGCAAATTTTACTCATGGCACATATGTGCCTTTAGCTACATTAATATCTTTATTAGCATAGCAACATGTATTTAAGTTATCCTGATACATTGTAAACACACCAGATCTCACCTATATAACAGCATATAAAGATTTATTATTTTCTTGAAAGGACGTAAAATTCATCAAAAGCTTGCTGTGGGTGACTGATACTACTTATTAGCGATTTTAACAACTGTAGTCCACAAATTTCTGCTGTCCTTTGGGGAAAAAAGAAATTGATTGTAGAAAAAAGAAAGTCATCTTTGCATTCCTTTACTTCTTGTCATTTTTTCTTTGTTTGACGTATCAGTTTCTTGTACAATGCTTTCTCCTCTTGTTAATCAGAGTTACTAATTTATGGTCTATTGATGCACAGCAGTTCTTTAAGCTTAGACTTAGTACTTGGCTGTCAGTAAGAAAGATGAGAAGCAAAAGCGTGAAGGATTTTCCCAGGGTAAATCAAGACTTATAGCCACATCTCCAAGTGGAAAACAGGCAGGTGTAAAAAGTTGGACTGCAGAAAAATAGAACAAGGCTATCACTTTTTCTTGGGAGATAATAAAATTAAATTTATGTGTTTAAAATATTTATTAAGATTGGTTTATATTCAACTACTTTGATTTGTTCAACAATTTCACTACATAAAATAGAGAGGTTTTGCGATTTATTTGGGTTTTGTCTTGCCAACTGGCCTGCCTCCTTCCCTTCCCCCTTGCCTCATTTGCAGTCTTATGCTTGATATGGGAGTGAAAGTTTTCAAGTTTTCCACTTAATCCTAATTGAAAGAGTTTTCTCAAAATGCTAGTTCTTTGTCTTTTAACCTTGAATTAGTTTTTCACTTTATTTTTTCTATTTTTTTTTTTTTTGAAGGAGAGTGTAAAATTTGTTCAACGGTGCTAAGGTCTGGTCTAACCTAAGTTGACTGAGATTAAACTGGCCTTACTACAGTACTGATTACACTAGAAATATGTTGCCTGTAGATACCAGCATGCTAAGGTTCCAAAAAGAATTGATTGGTAATTTGAATTTCAACAGGAAGGACAAGGGAGAGAGAACATTAAAGCTTTGTGAAATAGCTCGTCTTCTTCACTTTTGTTGCTTAAAAATTTAAAACCTGAATTGTGATGCTTCCCTCCACTCCCTCAAGAAAATTTTATACTTCAAGAAGGGCTTGAAGGCTTAGTAGGAATTTAGTAAGAATGTAGGAAAGTGACCATCTTTCTTGATGAAGGTTTCTCTTGATGAAGGTTTCTTAAAGAATTAGGCAGAATGCATAAGTTCTGCCTCATTCTTTAAAATTAGGAGGAAGATTTTTCTCTCTAGGTGTGTGATTTACATGTGCATTGATTTTACATTCATCTAAACTACAATGCCACACCTGTCAGTTGGTTCCTTGATGCCAGTATGGTTATGCTGCAGTCCCAAAGGGAAGGCATGTGGATTCCTTGTAGTTCCAGCTCTCCAGGTAGAAATATTAGGGGTATGATTTCACTTATTTGAAGTTACCAGAAATGCTGGAAGAAGGAGTCAATGCCAAATAGACAGGCTGTTTAATTTTGTTTACTTTCTCTTCTAGGAGATTGGGTATATCAACAAGAAATGCTGAAAATCTGTGTTTGAAAGACGCAATTGTTATGGAGCAGGAAAAACGTAATGTACAGATTGTCTGAGTACTCTGAAATCTTGACTGATAGATAAATACGAGGTGAGCTGCAGTGACAGTGGTGAGAAAGCTGACTTGCAGAAGTAAAACACACTAGACTATTGTTTCAGTGCTAGAAGAATGTCTGCATTTTTCTCATACATTTCTAGGGGGGAAAAAAAGCATTTTGTACATGCTGTCCTCAGTTTGAATTTATAAATTAAAAGGGAATATTTCTATGCTAGTATGTTGCCATGACAGTATTTCTCCTGATATATACTTGAATATTACAGTCATAATACTGTACAGTGCTGTATATTTATGTATTATACATATTCATTTTTTCTACATTGACTATGTGGAATAATTCAGCTTTTGTAATTTATTTTGCTAAAAGATACACTTGTTTTACATCTATTAATGGGTGTATATACAATTTATTAAAACTATTTCTTTCTGATTTTTAACTTCTGCTGAAACCATAGCGTAATGATGGTATGTAGAGAGTAATATCCTTGCGCTTCCTGAGGCCTTAGCTGGCAGAGTTGTCAAATTAAACTGGAACATTTTGTAAGCGTATCTTTAATAAATACATATGTCTGTCATGCTTCCCTACTCAGTCTTATAAATCAGACTGTATCTAGCTGTCAGATACTCTCAACCCGGTTGTCCTAATCTGTCAAGTAAAAATTATAGCATCTAAGCTCCCATCCTTCTCTGAAAATATTTATTTATACCAGTGACATGTCAAGGACACACCATTTTTTGAATTTATTTTTTTCCCCAGCAACAAAACCATTAACAGCTGGCTCAAGTCCCTGCCAGGAGGGCAGTGGTTAATACATAAAGGGAATTTATAATGTTGGAATGCCCCAGCCAAGCAAAATAAATGCTGCATAGCATTAAAAAAAAAAAAATCTTGCTACGTGCCAGATATGGAGCATTCAGCCTTGTTTTACTCAGAGTACAATAGTAATTTTATGCCATTTATCATCCTCACCCCCATTCATCTACAGATGAGCCTCCACTCCTCTGTTGCAAAGAGGCTGCCTCTAACTTTTGTGTCTCTGCAGTGTCTGGTAATTTACCATTACAATTCTGATGACATGTCAGACACATCATAAACTATTGCTGTAGCTTGAGAGAAGGATTTAAACACACCAACGAGAATAACAAAGCTGTTGGCTATTCTGCTTCCATCAGCTCTCCCTGAACAGGGAGTACAACACCAGAAGTTGAGAGCTGGGGGAAATGGAGGTGTTGGAAAAGAAGGAAGGAATCCTTGGTATTTTTAAAAGAATAAGTCTCTTTATTCCATATGCATGAACAGATGTTAAAGAACATAGCTTGTCATTTGTCTGTTTTAGAAATTTTAGACTGCACTCAAAATAACTCTTGAACCTCACCTGCCTTCAGTCTAAGACAGGAAGAAAATGAACCTTAACTCTTTGAAATCTTGTGCCCAAATAATTAAAGAAGAAAAGTTTATTTCAAATTTTCAACTCATTCTAGTAATCCTAATATTACTTCATTTTTCTTTTAATTTTTTACCTCCGAGTAAATTCTTAATACGATTTTTTTAAGTGTGATAGATTCACCTTTATTTTGAGCCTATGTATTCATGTTATCTAGTTTCTGTGATCTGAAATGTTTTGACTAAAGGATTGCAGTGTCTCATAAAATAAGAAAATGTAATTTCCTTCCTTTTTGCTGTACTAAAATAGAGACACTTGCCAGTTGCTCAAAATAAAGTTCTAAGAATCTATAGATAAAAAAGTTGGATTCCAGTTTGATATATTATGTAAAGTTACTGAAGTTTCAGACTTCTTACTCCGAATATTCTGGATAAAGTATTGGCAAGAGAGAAGACCTTCTCCAGACATCAGAAGGTCTGCTCTTTAATGAGCCAAGGATGAGCAGGACCGGACATGACATGAGGGACATGAGAAACATGAGTATTGAGACATTCTCTAGAAATCTGCCATAACTTGGCTTGATCCCTGTGTAAAGCATGGCCACAACTCTGCTTTCTCCGGGACTAACTGCTAAAGGAACTGCTTTCAGAAGGAGGGTGATACTTTCTCAATAATAATGACTGTTGCCTCAGTGCCAGAAGTGGGTAGAACTTGAGTCAATGTGCTACACATGGGAAAACAGTGGGAATAGCCTGGGGAGGAAGCACATTGCTTTGCAATCATGAAAAGGAGTTAATCACTTTGGAATTCCCCCAGGTGTATGACAGAGAACTGTAGTCATCACAAATGAAATCTTTCATCAGTGGCATTTAACTAGTTATCTCCCTCTCTGACAGGCTGTCTTGTTTAACAGAAAATAGAGTCCTTTTTTTAAACTCCATTATAGTTGTTTTAGTAATATTATTTATAATGAGCTCTTGGAGAATTGAAATATGATAGATGAAGTGAAAAAAATCATTCTGAAAGCAGAGTGTTTTTAAAAACCAGAGGCCAGAAACGATATAATGAAGGTTGGTTTGGCTTCCCTGGTGTGGGTAACTTTTAAACTGATATAGCTGTTTGTTTGCTTTTCCTAAAAGCCCCAGGCTAGTTCAAGCATAACCATTTAATTTAAGCAGAGTCTGATGAAGAGCAGTCCTATGGACTGTGCTAGACTGTGATGGATGTTCACTGTGATCTTTTCTGCCCTTGAGATTCATACGTATCTGAATGAACCACAGACAGCACATGAGACTTTTGAAACCAGATAATTAAATGACTGTAGTGCTGGTAGGTACAAAGTAGCAGAAATATGGATGGAAAGCTAAGATATGTGGGAGAAAAACAGTGCTGTATCTTCAGTCTCTCAAGACAAAAAATTCAGAAATTAAAAAAAAAATATGAGTGACTGATAAAGGGAAGAAACTTAGGATTTCAATCTGATAAAATCAGCATGAAAGACAACAGCAACAGCAATGAAGTTTGGATTACTTTAATGTTTACAAAACAACAGATAAGATAAAAGCCAACTTTCTTTCTGTAAATCTGGATAGTAAAGCATTAAAGTAATTTTAATTTTAAATGGTATAGGTCAAATGTTGCTTGATTTTTCCCCGTGTGTGAACTTCCTTTAACATTTCACAAAGAAACACATGAAAAGCGGGCTGAAGAAAGGCTTATTGTGGATCCAGACATATAAGGAAGTAAGAAGAGAATGTTCAACTTGGGGAATTCTGCTGTTTTTCTTGTGGTAACAGCATTCCTCCTCTGGTTTTAAGAAATCTAATTCCTTTTTGTTCTACTCTCATGAATGTGTGGTAATAGTAACTTTAAAGGGCACTATATGGATTTACACTCTTGAACATTTTTCATAATGTTTCATGCAAGTATTTTTTCCAAATAAACCACTGATGCTCTTACATAGAATTAACTTGGTGATTAAATTGAAGGTATTAGTTGCAGAGAATTCACCATTAACCTTCTCTAGAGAAGGGTTCAGTTCTTAAATACACATAGCAAATTAATCATGAGCTTGTTTCCCCGAACAAAAGCAGTATTTAAAACATTTTATTGTGAAAGAAGTTTTATCATCCATAATGAAGTGCTATTAAAGTACAGAGTGATTTCAAGTGACTAACCCCACATTAGACCCTGGGAAATGTGTGTTTGGAACAGCTAGGAGTAAGTACAGAGGGCCTGATACAAAGCACGTTGGAGTCAATGGCTATATTCCATTGTCGGCAGTGGACACAAGATTGTTCAATTTCATGGTACGGAAAAAATTTATTTTATGGAACACATATGCACAAAGAAACAGAACTTGTTCCCTAAATACATGTGCTAGTTCCTGATGGTTTTTAATGGAAAACATGTGTGCAGTGCAAGGTGAGTACATTAAATTACCCAGCTTTTTGTAGGAAATTTGTCACTTTTGCAAGGGAATCAATATCTGATAACAGGAGCTGATCAACAGTGCTTCAGTTCAGTTGAACATGCCAAAAAGATGCTGTGAGATATGAACTTCATTGGTTTTCTGACTCTTTAAAAACTAGAGACTGGAGGAGTTAGACTGTCCCAGAACCAAGCATTGAACTTATGTCTTATTTTTCTATATGGGAAATGGGACAGTGAAAAACATATTTCTATAATGTACATGCCTCCTGATGGAGCAAAAAAAAATTTTAAATGGTTGCACCCTGCATAAGGCTTAAGCAATGGAAAGGTCTCTAGAAACCTCATGATTGTACACAAGAAAATGTAAAAAATTTACTAGCTTTTGTGTCCTGAGGAACTGTGTATCCTCCAGACTATAAATCCCATCATGGACACAAACCTCAGTACAAGAAATAGTTGTCACTTGATTTAAGAAAGAATTTCAACATTTAATATTCACTTCTCAGGTATAATGATTGTTTTAAGCATTTTCTTTCTGGAAAAGACAGACAGAATCCATGCCTTACCACAGTAAGCTATCCACAAAGGCAGCATCTTTTAACAACCAGGCACTTCTCCAGCTGTTTTCAATGAAATATTGAAAAACTGCTGTTGCAATTGCCCTGTCGTACAGATTGCAGTTGACTAAAGGGTTTTAAAATGTATATCTAGAACCACAACTCCTAAATATATCTGGTTAATAATAATCATGAATAGAACTCTACCCCATGAAAAGTGTTATTTAAAATAAAGACATTTCTGTCCATAAAATAACTATCCAGATATGCTGGGGTTTTTCAAATGAGAGTCTTGGAAGACCACACAGGATTTTCCCATCTCATTTTAGAAGTCTTTGCACTTTACTAGGTTTTGGAGTCACTTGCAAGACCACTGGATGCATAGTAGTGAATACCTTGGTGGTGACACGGAGCTTTTCCGTGGCAGGATCTCTGTTCCTGCTGTGCCGCCGCAAGATGACCTCAATTGCAAAGAGAACTAGTCCAGGGGTGCTGAGCAGATGTGGTGGATGATTTCCACTGGGAGACTCCCACTGGCAGAAGAGCACAGCCCTCTACATGTGCACCAAGTTAATTTCTGCTTTGACAATGCCCTGGAGAGCACCTGGGATGATCAGAATCTTCATTGTCTCCCCAATGGACATAAGCAGGCACAGGAGCAATGCCTCTTGCTTGATCTCTACCCAGCCAGAGCTGCTGGGGACTTTCAGAGCCCATGTGAAATATCCAGCATGGCCTGAGAGTGCAAGGGGAACACAGGGAACAGTCATCTTTGTAGCCACCGAGGTCTTCAGTGGCTGCCACACCAGGGAGGCCACTGAGAGGAGCACTGCTCAGTGAGAACAGTGTGCCTTTATTAAAAAGGGGGTTTTTCTAACAGTCTCCACTCTCACCCAGGCACAAATTCACAACTTGTGCAACTCATCAATCCTACAGGATTAGCAGAGTTCAAGAAGAGCTTGCACAATCAAGATACTAGAACTGTCCAGTTTATTGAAAGAATAGCAAGAAAGGTTCAGTGTTACTGAATGCATTAATAACAGGGTCTAAATAATATATAGAAAATGCAATAACTAAGGGTCTTCCTATATATAGTAAATGCACTAAATAGGGGTCTTAACATTTATAAAAATGCACTAAGTAAAAGGTACATATGGGTACATTAAATGCACTATGGGATGTAAATATGTGCAAGCTCTGTGCAGAGGCCGCACAAGCACAGCTCTGGGCACAACTAGTGATCATGGTCTTCCTCATTTCCAAGCTTGTTATCTTCTTCCACATTCAGATAGCTGCTTTCTATTTCCTCCCTTGCAACAACATTGTCCCCCTTCTTCCTCCTCCATCAATTGCTGCTGGAGCTCTCCTTTTGGACACTGCTGTCTGGATGGCATCAAGTTTTCATGACTCCTAACATGGTGCAAGAGGATGAAAACAATTCCAAGAACAGTCCAGAACTGCCACCCAAGCAGGGCTCCCCAGGCACCAGCACTCTGCTTCAGGCTCTTCTGCTCCAGCTCCTGCAGCAGCCCAGTCATCTGCTGGTTCAGATACTCAGCACGCTGCTGCATGCTGTCCAGCGCGGCCTCATCCAGCCCATTGCCGACCTGCTGCGGGTACTGCAGGAGGCCTTGCGCAAGCAACAGAAGGAACGTGGTGGCAACCATGGCCTCAGAAGTTCAGAAAGGGCTTAAGTAGGAATGGGAGAGAGGAAGGGACGGAGGCAGTACTAGGGGAAATGGGGACAGGACCACAGGAATGTGAGGGCAGCACAGAGGACTCAGGCAGCCGGCAGGAGGCAAGGCCTGTGCCGCTGCCCAGCAGCAGCAGCAGCAGCAGCAGCACCGTGCCCTGCCAAAAGCGCTCCCGCCAGAAACTGGCCTCTGGATGCCCTTTGAGAAGTGGATCCCCAGGAACTCTCGTTTCTACCATGGGCATCACTCAGTGATCAGCACAGCCTCCTGTCTGTGCAGCACGCATGCCACTGACCAAGGCTGCACTGGGGCAGTGTTACCTGCGGCTACTGTTTCTGGCTGCCCCCATTGTGAACCCAGCGATGCCATATCTCAGGTGCCAGAGTGAATCCCTGCCCTCCATCTCCAGCTCCGCTGTGGGAGTCAGAATGGCCCCAGGCAGCCAAAGACCTGACACACACCAAGATAACATGCACAGGCCATAATTGACCCCTAGGGCTTCCCTGGAGTAAACAGGCCGAAGCCCAAAAAACACTTTTTAAATATGAAATTGGCTATCATGGCCAAAGAATTTTTCCTTCCTGGAAATTTCCATCTGTGAGATGCAACTGGTTCCCTGGTGCTGACCTCTGTGCTTCTGGGGTGGTTTTGGGACCTCAGTGACACCCCTGGTGTGTGTAATAGTAAATATATTGGTGGTGACATCGTGCTTCTCCATGGCAGGATCTCTGTCCTTGCTGCACCACAGAGAGAGGACTTCCATTGCAAAATGAACTTTCCCACGGGTAATGAGGTAATGTGGGGGCTGATTTCCAGTGGGGAACCCCCATCGCCAGCAGAGCACAGTGTTCTGCATGCGCAACAAGTTCATTTCTGCTGTGCCAAAGCGCTGGAGAGTGTCTTGGATGAACAGAATCTTCATTGTCCTGCTGCTGCTGTTTCTGGCTGCCCCCATTGTGACACTGGTGATGTCACTAATTCACAACTCGGCAATTCATAAATCTTACAGTATATGTTGGTTTCAAGAAGACCATGCAAATTCAAAGTACCAGAATGGCGAAGTTTACTTAAAGAATAGTAATGATATGTCAACATTGCTGAATGTACTAACTAGGGGGTCAATCATATATAAAAAATGCATAAACTCGAGGGTCATAATATATCTACTAAATGTACTAGCAAAAAAAGGGTCTTAATATCTATAATTATAATATTAATATCTATTATTATTATACTACAATCTTAATATTATAATTAAAATATCTATAAGTGAAAATACTAGGAAGAGGGTATTATTGAATACGTTAAATGCACTAATTATGGCATGTTGATATGTATGACAGGGCTCTCTCCAGACGCCCCAGAAGCACAGCTCCTGCTCTGGGTCGTGGAGGAAACAAAGCATGTCCTCCAACAGCTGCTCCCTCATGCAAGTGCACAGCAGCTCCACACAGACACAGAAGCTCCTCTGGACATCCCCGTAGTGTCCAGCTCCAGGTGGCAGGCATGTCCTGGAGGGGGTCTCCGGGCTACAAGCACACGGTACACAACATCGTGTGCAAGGGGACTCCAGCCTTCAAAGGAGCTGCACACTCAAATACCTTCCACCTTCTTCGGGCATCGGGTAGAAACATCTCCATGAGTTTAGCCTTCAGGTCGATCATCATTTCGGTTCTCAACCGTGCTCTCAACAAGATGATCAAACAGGCACGCACAAGGACACTGGACCACCACCTCAAAAATGCTTTGATGGTTACTTTCAACATTGTAGTCTTGCTCTTCTTCCGCGTTTTCATTGTTGCTTTCTATTTCTTCCCTTGCTAAAACATTGTCCACTTCTTCTTCCACGACCAAGTTGATGAAGGAGCCCTCCCTTGGGCCACTGCTGTCTGGATTGCATCTCATTTTCTTGAGTCCAAACCACAGCACCAAGAGGACAACAAGGATTCCAAGAACAGTCCAGAACTGCCACCCAAGCAGGGCTCCCCAGGCACCAGCACTCTGCTTCAGGCTCTTCTGCTCCAGCTCCTGCAACAGCTCAGTCATCTGCTGGTTCAGATACTCAGCACGCTGCTGCATGCTGTCCAGCGCGGCCTCATCCAGCCCATTGCCGACCTGCTGCGGGTACTGCAGGAGGCCTTGCACAAGCAACAGAAGGAACGTGGTGGCAACCATGGCCTCAGAAGTTCAGAAAGGGATTCTGTGGAGATGGGAGAGAGACAGGGAGAGAGGGAGGCAGTACTAGGGGAAGTGGAGCCCTGGGGATCTGAGGGCAGCACAGAGGGCCCAGGCAGCCTGCACGCGGCAAGGCCTGTGCCACTGCCCAGCAGGGGCAGCAGCAGCAGCACCGTGCCCTGCCAAAAGCGCTCCCGCCAGAGACTGGCCTCTGGATGCCCCTTGAGAAGTGGATCCCCAGGAACTCTCGTTTCTGCCGTCGGCCTCACTCAGTGATCAGCACAGCCTCCTGTCAGTGTGCAGCACGCACGCCACTGACCAAGGCTGCACTGGGGCAGTGTTTCCTGCGGCTGCTGTTTCTGGCTGCCCCCATTGTGACACTGGTGATGTCACTAATTCACAACTCACGCAATTCATAAACCTTACAGCATAGGTTGGGGTCAAGAAGACCATGCACACTCAAGGTACCAGAATGGTGCTGTTTATTTACAGAATAGCAATGATACTTCACCATTGCTGAATGTACTAACTAGAGGGTCAATCATATATAAAAAATGCATAAACTGGAGGGTCTTAATATATCTACTAAATGTACTAGCAAAAAAAGGGTCTTAATATCCACAGTAAATGCACTATCATAAAATATAGTAAATATCTACAGTAAAAAGGGTCTTAATATCTATAGTAAATGCACTAAGTAGAGGGTATTATTGAATACACTAAATGCACTACCTATAGGATGTCAATATGTACAACGGGGCTCTGTCCAGAGGCCCCAGAAGCACAGCTCCTGCTCTGGGTCGTGGAGGAAACAAAGCATGTCCTCCAACAGCTGCTCCCTCATGCAAGTGCACAGCAGCTCCACACAGACACAGAAGCTCCTCTGGGACATCCCCGTAGTGTCCAGCTCCAGGTGGCAGGCATGTCCTGGAGGGGGTCTCCAGGCTACAAGCACACGGTACACAACATCGTGTGCAAGGGGACTCCAGCCTTCAAAGGCGCTGCCCTCTCCCACACCTTCCACCTTCTTGTGCCATCGGGTAGAAACTCTCTGATAAGTCTTTGCCGAAGATCTCCAAGAGTTTACCCTTCAGGTCAATCATCATTTCGGTTCTCAACCGTGCTCTCAACAAGATGATCAAACAGGCACGCACAAGGACACTGGACCACCACCTCAAAAATGCTTTGATGGTTACTTTCAACATTGTAGTCTTGCTCTTCTTCCGCGTTTTCATTGTTGCTTTCTATTTCTTCCCTTGCTACAACATTGTCCCCTTCTTCTTCCACGACCAAGTTGATGAAGGAGCCCTCCCTTGGGCCACTGCTGTCTGGATTGCATCTCATTTCCTTGAGTCCAAACCACAGCACCAAGAGGACAACAAGGATTCCAAGAACAGTCCAGAACTGCCACCCAAGCAGGGCTCCCCAGGCACCAGCACTCTGCTTCAGGCTCTTCTGCTCCAGCTCCTGCAGCAGCCCAGTCATCTGCTGGTTCAGATACTCAGCACGCTGCTGCATGCTGTCCAGCGCGGCCTCATCCAGCCCATTGCCGACCTGCTGCGGGTACTGCAGGAGGCCTTGCGCAAGCAACAGAAGGAACGTGGTGGCAACCATGGCCTCAGAAGTTCAGAAAGGGATTCTGTGGAGATGGGAGAGAGACAGGGAGAGAGGGAGGCAGTACTAGGGGAAGTGGAGCCCTGGGGATCTGAGGGCAGCACAGAGGGCCCAGGCAGCCTGCACGCGGCAAGGCCTGTGCCGCTGCCCAGCAGGGGCAGCAGCAGCAGCACCGTGCCCTGCCAAAAGCGCTCCCGCCAGAAACTGGCCTCTGGATGCCCCTTGAGAAGTGGATCCACAGGAACTCTCGTTTCTGCCGTCGGCCTCACTCAGTGATCAGCACAGCCTCCTGTCAGTGTGCAGCACGCACGCCACTGACCAAGGCTGCACTGGGGCAGTGTTTCCTGCGGCTGCTGTTTCTGGCTGCCCCCATTGTGACACTGGTGATGTCACTAATTCACAACTCACGCAATTCATAAATCTTACAGTATAGGTTGGGGTCAAGAAGACCATGCACACTCAAGGTACCAGAATGGTGCTGTTTATTTACAGAATAGCAATGATACTTCACCGTTCCTGAATGTATTAACTAGAGGGTCAATCATATATAAAAAATGCATAAACTGGAGGGTCTTAATATATCTACTAAATGTACTAGTAAAAAAGGGTCTTAATATCCACAGTAAATGCACTATCATAAAATATAGTAAATATCTACAGTAAAAAGGGTCTTATCATCTATACTAAATACACTAAGTAGAGGGTATTACTGAATACACTAAATGCACTAATTATGGGATGTCAATATGTACAACGGGGCTCTGTCCAGAGGCCCCAGAAGCACAGCTCCTGCTCTGGGTCGTGGAGGAAACAAAGCATGTCCTCCAACAGCTGCTCCCTCATGCAAGTGCACAGCAGCTCCACACAGACACAGAAGCTCCTCTGGGACATCCCCGTAGTGTCCAGCTCCAGGTGGCAGGCATGTCCTGGAGGGGGTCTCCGGGCTACAAGCACACGGTACACAACATCGTGTGCAAGGGGACTCCAGCCTTCAAAGGCGCTGCCCTCTCCCACACCTTCCACCTTCTTGTGCCATCGGGTAGAAACTCTCTGATAAGTCTTTGCCGAAGATCTCCAAGAGTTTACCCTTCAGGTCGATCATCATTTCGGTTCTCAACCGTGCTCTCAACAAGATGATCAAACAGGCACGCACAAGGACACTGGACCACCACCTCAAAAATGCTTTGATGGTTACTTTCAACATTGTAGTCTTGCTCTTCTTCCGCGTTTTCATTGTTGCTTTCTATTTCTTCCCTTGCTACAACATTGTCCCCTTCTTCTTCCACGACCAAGTTGATGAAGGAGCCCTCCCTTGGGCCACTGCTGTCTGGATTGCATCTCATTTCCTTGAGTCCAAACCACAGCACCAAGAGGACAACAAGGATTCCAAGAACAGTCCAGAACTGCCACCCAAGCAGGGCTCCCCAGGCACCAGCACTCTGCTTCAGGCTCTTCTGCTCCAGCTCCTGCAGCAGCCCAGTCATCTGCTGGTTCAGATACTCAGCACGCTGCTGCATGCTGTCCAGCGCGGCCTCATCCAGCCCATTGCCGACCTGCTGCGGGTACTGCAGGAGGCCTTGCGCAAGCAACAGAAGGAACGTGGTGGCAACCATGGCCTCAGAAGTTCAGAAAGGGATTCTGTGGAGATGGGAGAGAGACAGGGAGAGAGGGAGGCAGTACTAGGGGAAGTGGAGCCCTGAGGATCTGAGGGCAGCACAGAGGGCCCAGGCAGCCTGCACGCGGCAAGGCCTGTGCCGCTGCCCAGCAGGGGCAGCAGCAGCAGCACCGTGCCCTGCCAAAAGCGCTCCCGCCAGAAACTGGCCTCTGGATGCCCCTTGAGAAGTGGATCCACAGGAACTCTCGTTTCTGCCGTCGGCCTCACTCAGTGATCAGCACAGCCTCCTGTCAGTGTGCAGCACGCACGCCACTGACCAAGGCTGCACTGGGGCAGTGTTTCCTGCGGCTGCTGTTTCTGGCTGCCCCCATTGTGACACTGGTGATGTCACTAATTCACAACTCACGCAATTCATAAATCTTACAGTATAGGTTGGGGTCAAGAAGACCATGCACACTCAAGGTACCAGAATGGTGCTGTTTATTTACAGAATAGCAATGATACTTCACCGTTCCTGAATGTATTAACTAGAGGGTCAATCATATATAAAAAATGCATAAACTGGAGGGTCTTAATATATCTACTAAATGTACTAGTAAAAAAGGGTCTTAATATCCACAGTAAATGCACTATCATAAAATATAGTAAATATCTACAGTAAAAAGGGTCTTATCATCTATACTAAATACACTAAGTAGAGGGTATTACTGAATACACTAAATGCACTAATTATGGGATGTCAATATGTACAACGGGGCTCTGTCCAGAGGCCCCAGAAGCACAGCTCCTGCTCTGGGTCGTGGAGGAAACAAAGCATGTCCTCCAACAGCTGCTCCCTCATGCAAGTGCACAGCAGCTCCACACAGACACAGAAGCTCCTCTGGGACATCCCCGTAGTGTCCAGCTCCAGGTGGCAGGCATGTCCTGGAGGGGGTCTCCGGGCTACAAGCACACGGTACACAACATCGTGTGCAAGGGGACTCCAGCCTTCAAAGGCGCTGCCCTCTCCCACACCTTCCACCTTCTTGTGCCATCGGGTAGAAACTCTCTGATAAGTCTTTGCCGAAGATCTCCAAGAGTTTACCCTTCAGGTCGATCATCATTTCGGTTCTCAACCGTGCTCTCAACAAGATGATCAAACAGGCACGTACAAGGACACTGGACCACCACCTCAAAAATGCTTTGATGGTTACTTTCAACATTGTAGTCTTGCTCTTCTTCCGCGTTTTCATTGTTGCTTTCTATTTCTTCCCTTGCTACAACATTGTCCCCTTCTTCTTCCACGACCAAGTTGATGAAGGAGACCTCCCTTGGGCCACTGCTGTCTGGATTGCATCTCATTTTCTTGAGTCCAAACCACAGCACCAAGAGGACAACAAGGATTCCAAGAACAGTCCAGAACTGCCACCCAAGCAGGGCTCCCCAGGCACCAGCACTCTGCTTCAGGCTCTTCTGCTCCAGCTCCTGCAGCAGCCCAGTCATCTGCTGGTTCAGATACTCAGCACGCTGCTGCATGCTGTCCAGCGCGGCCTCATCCAGCCCATTGCCGACCTGCTGCAGGTACTGCAGGAGGCCTTGCACAAGCAACAGAAGGAACGTGGTGGCAACCATGGCCTCAGAAGTTCAGAAAGGGATTCTGTGGAGATGGGAGAGAGACAGGGAGAGAGGGAGGCAGTACTAGGGGAAGTGGAGCCCTGGGGATCTGAGGGCAGCACAGAGGGCCCAGGCAGCCTGCACGCGGCAAGGCCTGTGCCGCTGCCCAGCAGGGGCAGCAGCAGCAGCACCGTGCCCTGCCAAAAGCGCTCCCGCCAGAAACTGGCCTCTGGATGCCCTTTGAGAAGTGGATCCCCAGGAACTCTCGTTTCTGCCGTCGGCCTCACTCAGTGATCAGCACAGCCTCCTGTCAGTGTGCAGCACGCACGCCACTGACCAAGGCTGCACTGGGGCAGTGTTTCCTGCGGCTGCTGTTTCTGGCTGCCTCCATTGTGACACTGGTGATGTCACTAATTCACAACTCACGCAATTCATAAATCTTACAGTATAGGTTGGGGTCAAGAAGACCATGCACACTCAAGGTACCAGAATGGTCCTTTTTATTTAAAGAATAGCAATGATACGTCATCATTGCTGAATGTATTAACTAGAGGGTCAATCATATATAAAAAATGCATAAACTGGAGGGTCTTAATATATCTACTAAATGTACTAGCAAAAAAAGGGTCTTAATATCTACAGTAAATGCACTATCGTAAAATATAGTATATATCTACAGTAAAAAGGGTCTTAATATCTATAGTAAATGCACTAAGTAGAGGGTATTATTGAATACACTAAATGCACTACTTATGGGATGTCAATATGTACAACGGGGCTCTGTCCAGAGGCCCCAGAAGCACAGCTCCTGCTCTGGGTCGTGGAGGAAACAAAGCATGTCCTCCAACAGCTGCTCCCTCATGCAAGTGCACAGCAGCTCCACACAGACACAGAAGCTCCTCTGGGACATCCCCGTAGTGTCCAGCTCCAGGTGGCAGGCATGTCCTGGAGGGGGTCTCCGGGCTACAAGCACACGGTACACAACATCGTGTGCAAGGGGACTCCAGCCTTCAAAGGCGCTGCCCTCTCCCACACCTTCCACCTTCTTGTGCCATCGGGTAGAAACTCTCTGATAAGTCTTTGCCGAAGATCTCCGTGAGTTTACCCTTCAGGTCGATCATCATTTCGGTTCTCAACCGTGCTCTCAACAAGATGATCAAACAGGCACGCACAAGGACACTGGACCACCACCTCAAAAATGCTTTGATGGTTACTTTCAACATTGTAGTCTTGCTCTTCTTCCGCGTTTTCATTGTTGCTTTCTATTTCTTCCCTTGCTACAACATTGTCCACTTCTTCTTCCACGACCAAGTTGATGAAGGAGCCCTCCCTTGGGCCACTGCTGTCTGGATTGCATCTCATTTTCTTGAGTCCAAACCACAGCACCAAGAGGACAACAAGGATTCCAAGAACAGCCCAGAACTGCCACCCAAGCAGGGCTCCCCAGGCACCAGCACTCTGCTTCAGGCTCTTCTGTTCCAGCTCCTGCAGCAGCCCAGTCATCTGCTGGTTCAGATACTCAGCACGCTGCTGCATGCTGTCCAGCGCGGCCTCATCCAGCCCATTGCCGACCTGCTGCGGGTACTGCAGGAGGCCTTGCGCAAGCAACAGAAGGAACGTGGTGGCAACCATGGCCTCAGAAGTTCAGAAAGGGATTCTGTGGAGATGGGAGAGAGACAGGGAGAGAGGGAGGCAGTACTAGGGGAAGTGGAGCCCTGGGGATCTGAGGGCAGCACAGAGGGCCCAGGCAGCCTGCACGCGGCAAGGCCTGTGCCGCTGCCCAGCAGGGGCAGCAGCAGCAGCACCGTGCCCTGCCAAAAGCGCTCCCGCCAGAAACTGGCCTCTGGATGCCCCTTGAGAAGTGGATCCCCAGGAACTCTCGTTTCTGCCGTCGGCCTCACTCAGTGATCAGCACAGCCTCCTGTCAGTGTGCAGCACGCACGCCACTGACCAAGGCTGCACTGGGGCAGTGTTTCCTGCGGCTGCTGTTTCTGGCTGCCCCCATTGTGACACTGGTGATGTCACTAATTCACAACTCACGCAATTCATAAATCTTACAGTATAGGTTGGGGTCAAGAAGACCATGCACACTCAAGGTATCAGAATGGTCCTGTTTATTTAAAGAATAGCAATGATACGTCATCATTGCTGAATGTATTAACTAGAGGGTCAATCATATATAAAAAATGCATAAACTGGAGGGTCTTAATATATCTACTAAATGTACTAGCAGAAAAAGGGTCTTAATATCTACAGTAAATGCACTATCGTAAAATATAGTATATTTCTACAGTAAAAAGGGTCTTAATATCTATAGTAAATGCACTAAGTAGAGGGTATTATTGAATACACTAAATGCACTACTTATGGGATGTCAATATGTACAACGGGGCTCTGTCCAGAGGCCCCAGAAGCACAGCTCCTGCTCTGGGTCGTGGAGGAAACAAAGCATGTCCTCCAACAGCTGCTCCCTCATGCAAGTGCACAGCAGCTCCACACAGACACAGAAGCTCCTCTGGGACATCCCCGTAGTGTCCAGCTCCAGGTGGCAGGCATGTCCTGGAGGGGGTCTCCGGGCTACAAGCACACGGTACACAACATCGTGTGCAAGGGGACTCCAGCCTTCAAAGGCGCTGCCCTCTCCCACACCTTCCACCTTCTTGTGCCATCGGGTAGAAACTCTCTGATAAGTCTTTGCTGAAGATCTCCGTGAGTTTACCCTTCAGGTCGATCATCATTTCGGTTCTCAACCGTGCTCTCAACAAGATGATCAAACAGGCACGCACAAGGACACTGGACCACCATCTCAAAAATGCTTTGATGGTTACTTTCAACATTGTAGTCTTGCTCTTCTTCCGCGTTTTCATTGTTGCTTTCTATTTCTTCCCTTGCTACAACATTGTCCCCTTCTTCCACGACCAAGTTGATGAAGGAGCCCTCCCTTGGGCCACTGCTGTCTGGATTGCATCTCATTTTCTTGAGTCCAAACCACAGCACCAAGAGGACAACAAGGATTCCAAGAACAGTCCAGAACTGCCACCCAAGCAGGGCTCCCCAGGCACCAGCACTCTGCTTCAGGCTCTTCTGCTCCAGCTCCTGCAGCAGCCCAGTCATCTGCTGGTTCAGATACTCAGCACGCTGCTGCATGCTGTCCAGCGCGGCCTCATCCAGCCCATTGCCGACCTGCTGCGGGTACTGCAGGAGGCCTTGCGCAAGCAACAGAAGGAACGTGGTGGCAACCATGGCCTCAGAAGTTCAGAAAGGGATTCTGTGGAGATGGGAGAGAGACAGGGAGAGAGGGAGGCAGTACTAGGGGAAGTGGAGCCCTGGGGATCTGAGGGCAGCACAGAGGGCCCAGGCAGCCTGCACGCGGCAAGGCCTGTGCCACTGCCCAGCAGCAGCAGCAGCAGCAGCACCGTGCCCTGCCAAAAGCGCTCCCGCCAGAAACTGGCCTCTGGATGCCCCTTGAGAAGTGGATCCCCAGGAACTCTCGTTTCTGCCGTCGGCCTCACTCAGTGATCAGCACAGCCTCCTGTCAGTGTGCAGCACGCACGCCACTGACCAAGGCTGCACTGGGGCAGTGTTTCCTGCGGCTGCTGTTTCTGGCTGCCCCCATTGTGACACTGGTGATGTCACTAATTCACAACTCACGCAATTCATAAATCTTACAGTATAGGTTGGGGTCAAGAAGACCATGCACACTCAAGGTATCAGAATGGTCCTGTTTATTTAAAGAATAGCAATGATACGTCATCATTGCTGAATGTATTAACTAGAGGGTCAATCATATATAAAAAATGCATAAACTGGAGGGTCTTAATATATCTACTAAATGTACTAGCAAAAAAAGGGTCTTAATATCTACAGTAAATGCACTATCGTAAAATATAGTATATATCTACAGTAAAAAGGGTCTTAATATCTATAGTAAATGCACTAAGTAGAGGGTATTATTGAATACACTAAATGCACTACTTATGGGATGTCAATATGTACAACGGGGCTCTGTCCAGAGGCCCCAGAAGCACAGCTCCTGCTCTGGGTCGTGGAGGAAACAAAGCATGTCCTCCAACAGCTGCTCCCTCATGCAAGTGCACAGCAGCTCCACACAGACACAGAAGCTCCTCTGGGACATCCCCGTAGTGTCCAGCTCCAGGTGGCAGGCATGTCCTGGAGGGGGTCTCCGGGCTACAAGCACACGGTACACAACATCGTGTGCAAGGGGACTCCAGCCTTCAAAGGCGCTGCCCTCTCCCACACCTTCCACCTTCTTGTGCCATCGGGTAGAAACTCTCTGATAAGTCTTTGCTGAAGATCTCCGTGAGTTTACCCTTCAGGTCGATCATCATTTCGGTTCTCAACCGTGCTCTCAACAAGATGATCAAACAGGCACGCACAAGGACACTGGACCACCACCTCAAAAATGCTTTGATGGTTACTTTCAACATTGTAGTCTTGCTCTTCTTCCGCGTTTTCATTGTTGCTTTCTATTTCTTCCCTTGCTACAACATTGTCCACTTCTTCTTCCTCCATCAAGTTGATGAAGGAGCCCTCCCTTGGGCCACTGCTGTCTGGATTGCATCTCATTTTCTTGAGTCCAAACCACAGCACCAA
Organism: Ammospiza caudacuta; assembly: GCF_027887145.1. NCBI lineage: Eukaryota > Metazoa > Chordata > Aves > Passeriformes > Passerellidae > Ammospiza > Ammospiza caudacuta. The sequence goes on from NC_080594.1 coordinate 11,934,399, forward strand.
GAGGACAACAAGGATTCCAAGAACAGTCCAGAACTGCCACCCAAGCAGGGCTCCCCAGGCACCAGCACTCTGCTTCAGGCTCTTCTGCTCCAGCTCCTGCAGCAGCCCAGTCATCTGCTGGTTCAGATACTCAGCACGCTGCTGCATGCTGTCCAGCGCGGCCTCATCCAGCCCATTGCCGACCTGCTGCGGGTACTGCAGGAGGCCTTGCGCAAGCAACAGAAGGAACGTGGTGGCAACCATGGCCTCAGAAGTTCAGAAAGGGATTCTGTGGAGATGGGAGAGAGACAGGGAGAGAGGGAGGCAGTACTAGGGGAAGTGGAGCCCTGGGGATCTGAGGGCAGCACAGAGGGCCCAGGCAGCCTGCACGCGGCAAGGCCTGTGCCACTGCCCAGCAGCAGCAGCAGCAGCAGCACCGTGCCCTGCCAAAAGCGCTCCCGCCAGAAACTGGCCTCTGGATGCCCCTTGAGAAGTGGATCCCCAGGAACTCTCGTTTCTGCCGTCGGCCTCACTCAGTGATCAGCACAGCCTCCTGTCAGTGTGCAGCACGCACGCCACTGACCAAGGCTGCACTGGGGCAGTGTTTCCTGCGGCTGCTGTTTCTGGCTGCCCCCATTGTGACACTGGTGATGTCACTAATTCACAACTCACGCAATTCATAAATCTTACAGTATAGGTTGGGGTCAAGAAGACCATGCACACTCAAGGTATCAGAATGGTCCTGTTTATTTAAAGAATAGCAATGATACGTCATCATTGCTGAATGTATTAACTAGAGGGTCAATCATATATAAAAAATGCATAAACTGGAGGGTCTTAATATATCTACTAAATGTACTAGCAAAAAAAGGGTCTTAATATCTACAGTAAATGCACTATCGTAAAATATAGTATATATCTACAGTAAAAAGGGTCTTAATATCTATAGTAAATGCACTAAGTAGAGGGTATTATTGAATACACTAAATGCACTACTTATGGGATGTCAATATGTACAACGGGGCTCTGTCCAGAGGCCCCAGAAGCACAGCTCCTGCTCTGGGTCGTGGAGGAAACAAAGCATGTCCTCCAACAGCTGCTCCCTCATGCAAGTGCACAGCAGCTCCACACAGACACAGAAGCTCCTCTGGGACATCCCCGTAGTGTCCAGCTCCAGGTGGCAGGCATGTCCTGGAGGGGGTCTCCGGGCTACAAGCACACGGTACACAACATCGTGTGCAAGGGGACTCCAGCCTTCAAAGGCGCTGCCCTCTCCCACACCTTCCACCTTCTTGTGCCATCGGGTAGAAACTCTCTGATAAGTCTTTGCCGAAGATCTCCGTGAGTTTACCCTTCAGGTCGATCATCATTTCGGTTCTCAACCGTGCTCTCAACAAGATGATCAAACAGGCACGCACAAGGACACTGGACCACCACCTCAAAAATGCTTTGATGGTTACTTTCAACATTGTAGTCTTGCTCTTCTTCCGCGTTTTCATTGTTGCTTTCTATTTCTTCCCTTGCTACAACATTGTCCACTTCTTCTTCCACGACCAAGTTGATGAAGGAGCCCTCCCTTGGGCCACTGCTGTCTGGATTGCATCTCATTTTCTTGAGTCCAAACCACAGCACCAAGAGGACAACAAGGATTCCAAGAACAGTCCAGAACTGCCACCCAAGCAGGGCTCCCCAGGCACCAGCACTCTGCTTCAGGCTCTTCTGCTCCAGCTCCTGCAACAGCTCAGTCATCTGCTGGTTCAGATACTCAGCACGCTGCTGCATGCTGTCCAGCGCGGCCTCATCCAGCCCATTGCCGACCTGCTGCAGGTACTGCAGGAGGCCTTGCACAAGCAACAGAAGGAACGTGGTGGCAACCATGGCCTCAGAAGTTCAGAAAGGGATTCTGTGGAGATGGGAGAGAGACAGGGAGAGAGGGAGGCAGTACTAGGGGAAGTGGAGCCCTGGGGATCTGAGGGCAGCACAGAGGGCCCAGGCAGCCTGCACGCGGCAAGGCCTGTGCCGCTGCCCAGCAGGGGCAGCAGCAGCAGCACCGTGCCCTGCCAAAAGCGCTCCCGCCAGAAACTGGCCTCTGGATGCCCCTTGAGAAGTGGATCCCCAGGAACTCTCGTTTCTGCCGTCGGCCTCACTCAGTGATCAGCACAGCCTCCTGTCAGTGTGCAGCACGCACGCCACTGACCAAGGCTGCACTGGGGCTGTGTTTCCTGCGGCTGCTGTTTCTGGCTGCCTCCATTGTGACACTGGTGATGTCACTAATTCACAACTCGCGCAATTCATAAATCTTACAGTATAGGTTGGGGTCAAGAAGACCATGCACACGCAAGGTACCAGAATGGTGCTGTTTATTTACAGAATAGAAATGATACTTCACCATTGCTGAATGTACTAACTAGAGGGTCAATCATATATAAAAAATGCATAAACTGGAGGGTCTTAATATATCTACTAAATGTACTAGCAAAAAAAGGGTCTTAATATCTACAGTAAATGCACTATCATAAAATATACTAAATATCTACAGTAAAAAGGGTCTTAATATCTATAGTAAATGCACTAAATAGAGGGTATTATTGAATACACTAAATGCACTACTTATGGGATGTTAATATGTACAACGGGGCTCTGTCCAGAGGCCCCAGAAGCACAGCTCCTGCTCTGGGTCGTGGAGGAAACAAAGCATGTCCTCCAACAGCTGCTCCCTCATGCAAGTCCACAGAGGCTCCACACAGACACAGAAGCTCCTCTGGGACATCCCCGTAGTGTCCAGCTCCAGGTGGCAGGCATGTCCTGGAGGGGGTCTCCGGGCTACAAGCACACGGTACACAACATCGTGTGCAAGGGGACTCCAGCCTTCAAAGGCGCTGCCCTCTCCCACACCTTCCACCTTCTTGTGCCATCGGGTAGAAACTCTCTGATAAGTCTTTGCCGAAGATCTCCGTGAGTTTACCCTTCAGGTCGATCATCATTTCGGTTCTCAACCGTGCTCTCAACAAGATGATCAAACAGGCACGCACAAGGACACTGGACCACCACCTCAAAAATGCTTTGATGGTTACTTTCAACATTGTAGTCTTGCTCTTCTTCCGCGTTTTCATTGTTGCTTTCTATTTCTTCCCTTGCTACAACATTGTCCCCTTCTTCTTCCACGACCAAGTTGATGAAGGAGCCCTCCCTTGGGCCACTGCTGTCTGGATTGCATCTCATTTCCTTGAGTCCAAACCACAGCACCAAGAGGACAACAAGGATTCCAAGAACAGCCCAGAACTGCCACCCAAGCAGGGCTCCCCAGGCACCAGCACTCTGCTTCAGGCTCTTCTGCTCCAGCTCCTGCAGCAGCCCAGTCATCTGCTGGTTCAGATACTCAGCACGCTGCTGCATGCTGTCCAGCGCGGCCTCATCCAGCCCATTGCCGACCTGCTGCGGGTACTGCAGGAGGCCTTGCACAAGCAACAGAAGGAACGTGGTGGCAACCATGGCCTCAGAAGTTCAGAAAGGGATTCTGTGGAGATGGGAGAGAGACAGGGAGAGAGGGAGGCAGTACTAGGGGAAGTGGAGCCCTGGGGATCTGAGGGCAGCACAGAGGGCCCAGGCAGCCTGCACGCGGCAAGGCCTGTGCCGCTGCCCAGCAGGGGCAGCAGCAGCAGCACCGTGCCCTGCCAAAAGCGCTCCCGCCAGAAACTGGCCTCTGGATGCCCCTTGAGAAGTGGATCCCCAGGAACTCTCGTTTCTGCCGTCGGCCTCACTCAGTGATCAGCACAGCCTCCTGTCAGTGTGCAGCACGCACGCCACTGACCAAGGCTGCACTGGGGCAGTGTTTCCTGCGGCTGCTGTTTCTGGCTGCCCCCATTGTGACACTGGTGATGTCACTAATTCACAACTCGCGCAATTCATAAATCTTACAGTATAGGTTGGGGTCAAGAAGACCATGCACACGCAAGGTACCAGAATGGTGCTGTTTATTTACAGAATAGAAATGATACTTCACCATTGCTGAATGTACTAACTAGAGGGTCAATCATATATAAAAAATGCATAAACTGGAGGGTCTTAATATATCTACTAAATGTACTAGCAAAAAAAGGGTCTTAATATCTACAGTAAATGCACTATCATAAAATATACTAAATATCTACAGTAAAAAGGGTCTTAATATCTATAGTAAATGCACTAAATAGAGGGTATTATTGAATACACTAAATGCACTACTTATGGGATGTTAATATGTACAACGGGGCTCTGTCCAGAGGCCCCAGAAGCACAGCTCCTGCTCTGGGTCGTGGAGGAAACAAAGCATGTCCTCCAACAGCTGCTCCCTCATGCAAGTCCACAGAGGCTCCACACAGACACAGAAGCTCCTCTGGGACATCCCCGTAGTGTCCAGCTCCAGGTGGCAGGCATGTCCTGGAGGGGGTCTCCGGGCTACAAGCACACGGTACACAACATCGTGTGCAAGGGGACTCCAGCCTTCAAAGGCGCTGCCCTCTCCCACACCTTCCACCTTCTTGTGCCATCGGGTAGAAACTCTCTGATAAGTCTTTGCCGAAGATCTCCGTGAGTTTACCCTTCAGGTCGATCATCATTTCGGTTCTCAACCGTGCTCTCAACAAGATGATCAAACAGGCACGCACAAGGACACTGGACCACCACCTCAAAAATGCTTTGATGGTTACTTTCAACATTGTAGTCTTGCTCTTCTTCCGCGTTTTCATTGTTGCTTTCTATTTCTTCCCTTGCTACAACATTGTCCCCTTCTTCTTCCACGACCAAGTTGATGAAGGAGCCCTCCCTTGGGCCACTGCTGTCTGGATTGCATCTCATTTCCTTGAGTCCAAACCACAGCACCAAGAGGACAACAAGGATTCCAAGAACAGCCCAGAACTGCCACCCAAGCAGGGCTCCCCAGGCACCAGCACTCTGCTTCAGGCTCTTCTGCTCCAGCTCCTGCAGCAGCCCAGTCATCTGCTGGTTCAGATACTCAGCACGCTGCTGCATGCTGTCCAGCGCGGCCTCATCCAGCCCATTGCCGACCTGCTGCGGGTACTGCAGGAGGCCTTGCACAAGCAACAGAAGGAACGTGGTGGCAACCATGGCCTCAGAAGTTCAGAAAGGGATTCTGTGGAGATGGGAGAGAGACAGGGAGAGAGGGAGGCAGTACTAGGGGAAGTGGAGCCCTGGGGATCTGAGGGCAGCACAGAGGGCCCAGGCAGCCTGCACGCGGCAAGGCCTGTGCCGCTGCCCAGCAGCAGCAGCAGCAGCAGCACCGTGCCCTGCCAAAAGCGCTCCCGCCAGAAACTGGCCTCTGGATGCCCCTTGAGAAGTGGATCCCCAGGAACTCTCGTTTCTGCCGTCGGCCTCACTCAGTGATCAGCACAGCCTCCTGTCAGTGTGCAGCACGCACGCCACTGACCAAGGCTGCACTGGGGCAGTGTTTCCTGCGGCTGCTGTTTCTGGCTGCCCCCATTGTGACACTGGTGATGTCACTAATTCACAACTCACGCAATTCATAAATCTTGCAGTATAGGTTGGGGTCAAGAAGACCATGCACACTCAAGGTATCAGAATGGTCCTGTTTATTTAAAGAATAGCAATGATACGTCATCATTGCTGAATGTATTAACTAGAGGGTCAATCATATATAAAAAATGCATAAACTGGAGGGTCTTAATATATCTACTAAATGTACTAGCAAAAAAAGGGTCTTAATATCTACAGTAAATGCACTATCGTAAAATATAGTATATATCTACAGTAAAAAGGGTCTTAATATCTATAGTAAATGCACTAAGTAGAGGGTATTATTGAATACACTAAATGCACTACTTATGGGATGTCAATATGTACAACGGGGCTCTGTCCAGAGGCCCCAGAAGCACAGCTCCTGCTCTGGGTCGTGGAGGAAACAAAGCATGTCCTCCAACAGCTGCTCCCTCATGCAAGTGCACAGCAGCTCCACACAGACACAGAAGCTCCTCTGGGACATCCCCGTAGTGTCCAGCTCCAGGTGGCAGGCATGTCCTGGAGGGGGTCTCCGGGCTACAAGCACACGGTACACAACATCGTGTGCAAGGGGACTCCAGCCTTCAAAGGCGCTGCCCTCTCCCACACCTTCCACCTTCTTGTGCCATCGGGTAGAAACTCTCTGATAAGTCTTTGCTGAAGATCTCCGTGAGTTTACCCTTCAGGTCGATCATCATTTCGGTTCTCAACCGTGCTCTCAACAAGATGATCAAACAGGCACGCACAAGGACACTGGACCACCATCTCAAAAATGCTTTGATGGTTACTTTCAACATTGTAGTCTTGCTCTTCTTCCATGTTTTCATTGTTGCTTTCTATTTCTTCCCTTGCTACAACATTGTCCACTTCTTCTTCCACAACCAAGTTGATGAAGGAGCCCTCCCTTGGGCCACTGCTGTCTGGATTGCATCTCATTTCCTTGAGTCCAAACCACAGCACCAAGAGGACAACAAGGATTCCAAGAACAGTCCAGAACTGCCACCCAAGCAGGGCTCCCCAGGCACCAGCACTCTGCTTCAGGCTCTTCTGCTCCAGCTCCTGCAACAGCTCAGTCATCTGCTGGTTCAGATACACAGCACGCTGCTGCATGCTGTCCAGCGCGGCCTCATCCAGCCCATTGCCGACCTGCTGCAGGTACTGCAGGAGGCCTTGCGCAAGCAACAGAAGGAACGTGGTGGCAACCATGGCCTCAGAAGTTCAGAAAGGGATTCTGTGGAGATGGGAGAGAGACAGGGAGAGAGGGAGGCAGTACTAGGGGAAGTGGAGCCCTGGGGATCTGAGGGCAGCACAGAGGGCCCAGGCAGCCTGCACGCGGCAAGGCCTGTGCCGCTGCCCAGCAGGGGCAGCAGCAGCAGCACCGTGCCCTGCCAAAAGCGCTCCCGCCAGAAACTGGCCTCTGGATGCCCCTTGAGAAGTGGATCCCCAGGAACTCTCGTTTCTGCCGTCGGCCTCACTCAGTGATCAGCACAGCCTCCTGTCAGTGTGCAGCACGCACGCCACTGACCAAGGCTGCACTGGGGCAGTGTTTCCTGCGGCTGCTGTTTCTGGCTGCCCCCATTGTGACACTGGTGATGTCACTAATTCACAACTCACGCAATTCATAAATCTTACAGTATAGGTTGGGGTCAAGAAGACCATGCACACTCAAGGTATCAGAATGGTCCTGTTTATTTAAAGAATAGCAATGATACGTCATCATTGCTGAATGTATTAACTAGAGGGTCAATCATATATAAAAAATGCATAAACTGGAGGGTCTTAATATATCTACTAAATGTACTAGCAAAAAAAGGGTCTTAATATCTACAGTAAATGCACTATCGTAAAATATAGTATATATCTACAGTAAAAAGGGTCTTAATATCTATAGTAAATGCACTAAGTAGAGGGTATTATTGAATACACTAAATGCACTACTTATGGGATGTCAATATGTACAACGGGGCTCTGTCCAGAGGCCCCAGAAGCACAGCTCCTGCTCTGGGTCGTGGAGGAAACAAAGCATGTCCTCCAACAGCTGCTCCCTCATGCAAGTGCACAGCAGCTCCACACAGACACAGAAGCTCCTCTGGGACATCCCCGTAGTGTCCAGCTCCAGGTGGCAGGCATGTCCTGGAGGGGGTCTCCGGGCTACAAGCACACGGTACACAACATCGTGTGCAAGGGGACTCCAGCCTTCAAAGGCGCTGCCCTCTCCCACACCTTCCACCTTCTTGTGCCATCGGGTAGAAACTCTCTGATAAGTCTTTGCTGAAGATCTCCAAGAGTTTACCCTTCAGGTCGATCATCATTTCGGTTCTCAACCGTGCTCTCAACAAGATGATCAAACAGGCACGCACAAGGACACTGGACCACCATCTCAAAAATGCTTTGATGGTTACTTTCAACATTGTAGTCTTGCTCTTCTTCCATGTTTTCATTGTTGCTTTCTATTTCTTCCCTTGCTACAACATTGTCCACTTCTTCTTCCACAACCAAGTTGATGAAGGAGCCCTCCCTTGGGCCACTGCTGTCTGGATTGCATCTCATTTCCTTGAGTCCAAACCACAGCACCAAGAGGACAACAAGGATTCCAAGAACAGTCCAGAACTGCCACCCAAGCAGGGCTCCCCAAGCACCAGCACTCTGCTTCAGGCTCTTCTGCTCCAGCTCCTGCAGCAGCCCAGTCATCTGCTGGTTCAGACACTCAGCACGCTGCTGCATGCTGTCCAGCGCGGCCTCATCCAGCCCATTGCCGACCTGCTGCGGGTACTGCAGGAGGCCTTGCGCAAGCAACAGAAGGAACGTGGTGGCAACCATGGCCTCAGAAGTTCAGAAAGGGTTTCTGTGGAGATGGGAGAGAGACAGGGAGAGAGGGAGGCAGTACTAGGGGAAGTGGAGCCCTGGGGATCTGAGGGCAGCACAGAGGGCCCAGGCAGCCTGCACGCGGCAAGGCCTGTGCCACTGCCCAGCAGCAGCAGCAGCAGCACCGTGCCCTGCCAAAAGCGCTCCCGCCAGAAACTGGCCTCTGGATGCCCCTTGAGAAGTGGATCCCCAGGAACTCTCGTTTCTGCCGTCGGCCTCACTCAGTGATCAGCACAGCCTCCTGTCAGTGTGCAGCACGCACGCCACTGACCAAGGCTGCACTGGGGCAGTGTTTCCTGCGGCTGCTGTTTCTGGCTGCCTCCATTGTGACACTGGTGATGTCACTAATTCACAACTCGCGCAATTCATAAATCTTACAGTATAGGTTGGGGTCAAGAAGACCATGCACACTCAAGGTACCAGAATGGTCCTGTTTATTTAAAGAATAGCAATGATACGTCATCATTGCTGAATGTATTAACTAGAGGGTCAATCATATATAAAAAATGCATAAACTGGAGGGTCTTAATATATCTACTAAATGTACTAGCAAAAAAAGGGTCTTAATATCTACAGTAAATGCACTATCGTAAAATATAGTATATATCTACAGTAAAAAGGGTCTTAATATCTATAGTAAATGCACTAAATAGAGGGTATTATTGAATACACTAAATGCACTACTTATGGGATGTCAATATGTACAACGGGGCTCTGTCCAGAGGCCCCAGAAGCACAGCTCCTGCTCTGGGTCGTGGAGGAAACAAAGCATGTCCTCCAACAGCTGCTCCCTCATGCAAGTGCACAGCAGCTCCACACAGACACAGAAGCTCCTCTGGGACATCCCCGTAGTGTCCAGCTCCAGGTGGCAGGCATGTCCTGGAGGGGGTCTCCGGGCTACAAGCACACGGTACACAACATCGTGTGCAAGGGGACTCCAGCCTTCAAAGGCGCTGCCCTCTCCCACGCCTTCCACCTTCTTGTGCCATCGGGTAGAAACTCTCTGATAAGTCTTTGCTGAAGATCTCCGTGAGTTTACCCTTCAGGTCGATCATCATTTCGGTTCTCAACCGTGCTCTCAACAAGATGATCAAACAGGCACGCACAAGGACACTGGACCACCACCTCAAAAATGCTTTGATGGTTACTTTCAACATTGTAGTCTTGCTCTTCTTCCGCGTTTTCATTGTTGCTTTCTATTTCTTCCCTTGCTACAACATTGTCCACTTCTTCTTCCACGACCAAGTTGATGAAGGAGCCCTCCCTTGGGCCACTGCTGTCTGGATTGCATCTCATTTTCTTGAGTCCAAACCACAGCACCAAGAGGACAACAAGGATTCCAAGAACAGTCCAGAACTGCCACCCAAGCAGGGCTCCCCAGGCACCAGCACTCTGCTTCAGGCTCTTCTGCTCCAGCTCCTGCAGCAGCCCAGTCATCTGCTGGTTCAGACACTCAGCACGCTGCTGCATGCTGTCCAGCGCGGCCTCATCCAGCCCATTGCCGACCTGCTGCGGGTACTGCAGGAGGCCTTGCACAAGCAACAGAAGGAACGTGGTGGCAACCATGGCCTCAGAAGTTCAGAAAGGGATTCTGTGGAGATGGGAGAGAGACAGGGAGAGAGGGAGGCAGTACTAGGGGAAGTGGAGCCCTGGGGATCTGAGGGCAGCACAGAGGGCCCAGGCAGCCTGCACGCGGCAAGGCCTGTGCCACTGCCCAGCAGCAGCAGCAGCAGCAGCACCGTGCCCTGCCAAAAGCGCTCCCGCCAGAAACTGGCCTCTGGATGCCCTTTGAGAAGTGGATCCCCAGGAACTCTCGTTTCTGCCGTCGGCCTCACTCAGTGATCAGCACAGCCTCCTGTCAGTGTGCAGCACGCACGCCACTGACCAAGGCTGCACTGGGGCAGTGTTACCTGCAGCTGCTCTTTCTGGCTGCCTCCATTGTGACACTGGTGATGTCACTTATTCACAACTCGCGCAATTCATAAATCTTACAGTATAGGTTGGGGTCAAGAAGACCATGCACACTCAAGGTACCAGAATGGTCCTGTTTATTTAAAGAATAGCAATGATACGTCATCATTGCTGAATGTATTATCTAGAGGGTCAATCATATATAAAAAATGCATAAACGGGAGGGTCTTAATATATCTACTAAATGTACTAGCAAAAAGAGGGTCTTAATATCTACAGTAAATGCACTATCGTAAAATATAGTATATATCTACAGTAAAAAGGGTCTTAATATCTATAGTAAATGCACTAAATAGAGGGTATTATTGAATACACTAAATGCACTACTTATGGGATGTCAATATGTACAACGGGGCTCTGTCCAGAGGCCCCAGAAGCACAGCCCCCGCTCTGGGTCGTGGAGGAAACAAAGCATGTCCTCCAACAGCTGCTCCCTCATGCAAGTGCACAGCAGCTCCACACAGACACAGAAGCTCCTCTGGGACATCCCCGTAGTGTCCAGCTCCAGGTGGCAGGCATGTCCTGGAGGGGGTCTCCGGGCTACAAGCACACGGTACACAACATCGTGTGCAAGGGGACTCCAGCCTTCAAAGGCGCTGCCCTCTCCCACACCTTCCACCTTCTTGTGCCATCGGGTAGAAACTCTCTGATAAGTCTTTGCCGAAGATCTCCGTGAGTTTACCCTTCAGGTCGATCATCATTTCGGTTCTCAACCGTGCTCTCAACAAGATGATCAAACAGGCACGCACAAGGACACTGGACCACCACCTCAAAAATGCTTTGATGGTTACTTTCAACATTGTAGTCTTGCTCTTCTTCCGCGTTTTCATTGTTGCTTTCTATTTCTTCCCTTGCTACAACATTGTCCACTTCTTCTTCCACGACCAAGTTGATGAAGGAGCCCTCCCTTGGGCCACTGCTGTCTGGATTGCATCTCATTTTCTTGAGTCCAAACCACAGCACCAAGAGGACAACAAGGATTCCAAGAACAGCCCAGAACTGCCACCCAAGCAGGGCTCCCCAGGCACAAGCACTCTGCTTCAGGCTCTTCTGCTCCAGCTCCTGCAGCAGCCCAGTCATCTGCTGGTTCAGACACTCAGCACGCTGCTGCATGCTGTCCAGCGTGGCCTCATCCAGCCCATTGCCGACCTGCTGCGGGTACTGCAGGAGGCCTTGCACAAGCAACAGAAGGAACGTGGTGGCAACCATGGCCTCAGAAGTTCAGAAAGGGATTCTGTGGAGATGGGAGAGAGACAGGGAGAGAGGGAGGCAGTACTAGGGGAAGTGGAGCCCTGGGGATCTGAGGGCAGCACAGAGGGCCCAGGCAGCCTGCACACGGCAAGGCCTGTGCCACTGCCCAGCAGCAGCAGCAGCAGCAGCACCGTGCCCTGCCAAAAGCGCTCCCGCCAGAAACTGGCCTCTGGATGCCCCTTGAGAAGTGGATCCCCAGGAACTCTCGTTTCTGCCGTCGGCCTCACTCAGTGATCAGCACAGCCTCCTGTCAGTGTGCAGCACGCACGCCACTGACCAAGGCTGCACTGGGTCAGTGTTACCTGCAGCTGCTGTTTCTGGCTGCCCCCATTGTGACACTGGTGATGTCACTAATTCACAACTCACGCAATTCATAAATCTTACAGTATAGGTTGGGGTCAAGAAGACCATGCACACTCAAGGTACCAGCATGGTCCTGTTTATTTACAGAATAGCAATGATACTTCACCATTACTGAATGTACTAACTAGAGGGTCAATCATATATAAAATTGCATAAACTGGAGGGTCTTAATATATCTACTAAAAGTACTAGCAAAAAAAGGGTCTTAATATCTACAGTAAATGCACTATCGTAAAATATAGTATATATCTACAATAAAAAGGGTCTTAATATCTATAGTAAATGCACTAAGTAGAGGGTATTATTGAATACACTAAATGCACTACTTATGGGATGTCAATATGTACAACGGGGCTCTGTCCAGAGGCCCCAGAAGCACAGCTCCTGCTCTGGGTCGTGGAGGAAACAAAGCATGTCCTCCAACAGCTGCTCCCTCATGCAAGTGCACAGCAGCTCCACACAGACACAGAAGCTCCTCTGGGACATCCCCGTAGTGTCCAGCTCCAGGTGGCAGGCATGTCCTGGAGGGGGTCTCCGGGCTACAAGCACACGGTACACAACATCGTGTGCAAGGGGACTCCAGCCTTCAAAGGCGCTGCCCTCTCCCACACCTTCCACCTTCTTGTGCCATCGGGTAGAAACTCTCTGATAAGTCTTTGCCGAAGATCTCCAAGAGTTTACCCTTCAGGTCGATCATCATTTCGGTTCTCAACCGTGCTCTCAACAAGATGATCAAACAGGCACGTACAAGGACACTGGACCACCACCTCAAAAATGCTTTGATGGTTACTTTCAACATTGTAGTCTTGCTCTTCTTCCGCGTTTTCATTGTTGCTTTCTATTTCTTCCCTTGCTACAACATTGTCCCCTTCTTCTTCCACGACCAAGTTGATGAAGGAGCCCTCCCTTGGGCCACTGCTGTCTGGATTGCATCTCATTTTCTTGAGTCCAAACCACAGCACCAAGAGGACAACAAGGATTCCAAGAACAGTCCAGAACTGCCACCCAAGCAGGGCTCCCCAGGCACCAGCACTCTGCTTCAGGCTCTTCTGCTCCAGCTCCTGCAGCAGCCCAGTCATCTGCTGGTTCAGATACTCAGCACGCTGCTGCATGCTGTCCAGCGCGGCCTCATCCAGCCCATTGCCGACCTGCTGCAGGTACTGCAGGAGGCCTTGCACAAGCAACAGAAGGAACGTGGTGGCAACCATGGCCTCAGAAGTTCAGAAAGGGATTCTGTGGAGATGGGAGAGAGACAGGGAGAGAGGGAGGCAGTACTAGGGGAAGTGGAGCCCTGGGGATCTGAGGGCAGCACAGAGGGCCCAGGCAGCCTGCACGCGGCAAGGCCTGTGCCGCTGCCCAGCAGGGGCAGCAGCAGCAGCACCGTGCCCTGCCAAAAGCGCTCCCGCCAGAAACTGGCCTCTGGATGCCCTTTGAGAAGTGGATCCCCAGGAACTCTCGTTTCTGCCGTCGGCCTCACTCAGTGATCAGCACAGCCTCCTGTCAGTGTGCAGCACGCACGCCACTGACCAAGGCTGCACTGGGGCAGTGTTTCCTGCGGCTGCTGTTTCTGGCTGCCTCCATTGTGACACTGGTGATGTCACTAATTCACAACTCACGCAATTCATAAATCTTACAGTATAGGTTGGGGTCAAGAAGACCATGCACACTCAAGGTACCAGAATGGTCCTTTTTATTTAAAGAATAGCAATGATACGTCATCATTGCTGAATGTATTAACTAGAGGGTCAATCATATATAAAAAATGCATAAACTGGAGGGTCTTAATATATCTACTAAATGTACTAGCAAAAAAAGGGTCTTAATATCTACAGTAAATGCGCTATCGTAAAATATAGTATATATCTACAGTAAAAAGGGTCTTAATATCTATAGTAAATGCACTAAGTAGAGGGTATTATTGAATACACTAAATGCACTACTTATGGGATGTCAATATGTACAACGGGGCTCTGTCAAGAGGCCCCAGAAGCACAGCTCCTGCTCTGGGTCGTGGAGGAAACAAAGCATGTCCTCCAACAGCTGCTCCCTCATGCAAGTGCACAGCAGCTCCACACAGACACAGAAGCTCCTCTGGGACATCCCCGTAGTGTCCAGCTCCAGGTGGCAGGCATGTCCTGGAGGGGGTCTCCGGGCTACAAGCACACGGTACACAACATCGTGTGCAAGGGGACTCCAGCCTTCAAAGGCGCTGCCCTCTCCCACACCTTCCACCTTCTTGTGCCATCGGGTAGAAACTCTCTGATAAGTCTTTGCCGAAGATCTCCGTGAGTTTACCCTTCAGGTCGATCATCATTTCGGTTCTCAACCGTGCTCTCAACAAGATGATCAAACAGGCACGCACAAGGACACTGGACCACCACCTCAAAAATGCTTTGATGGTTACTTTCAACATTGTAGTCTTGCTCTTCTTCCGCGTTTTCATTGTTGCTTTCTATTTCTTCCCTTGCTACAACATTGTCCACTTCTTCTTCCACGACCAAGTTGATGAAGGAGCCCTCCCTTGGGCCACTGCTGTCTGGATTGCATCTCATTTCCTTGAGTCCAAACCACAGCACCAAGAGGACAACAAGGATTCCAAGAACAGTCCAGAACTGCCACCCAAGCAGGGCTCCCCAGGCACCAGCACTCTGCTTCAGGCTCTTCTGTTCCAGCTCCTGCAGCAGCCCAGTCATCTGCTGGTTCAGATACTCAGCACGCTGCTGCATGCTGTCCAGCGCGGCCTCATCCAGCCCATTGCCGACCTGCTGCGGGTACTGCAGGAGGCCTTGCGCAAGCAACAGAAGGAACGTGGTGGCAACCATGGCCTCAGAAGTTCAGAAAGGGATTCTGTGGAGATGGGAGAGAGACAGGGAGAGAGGGAGGCAGTACTAGGGGAAGTGGAGCCCTGGGGATCTGAGGGCAGCACAGAGGGCCCAGGCAGCCTGCACGCGGCAAGGCCTGTGCCGCTGACCAGCAGCAGCAGCAGCAGCAGCACCGTGCCCTGCCAAAAGCGCTCCCGCCAGAAACTGGCCTCTGGATGCCCCTTGAGAAGTGGATCCCCAGGAACTCTCGTTTCTGCCGTCGGCCTCACTCAGTGATCAGCACAGCCTCCTGTCAGTGTGCAGCACGCACGCCACTGACCAAGGCTGCACTGGGGCAGTGTTTCCTGCGGCTGCTGTTTCTGGCTGCCTCCATTGTGACACTGGTGATGTCACTAATTCACAACTCGCGCAATTCATAAATCTTACAGTATAGGTTGGGGTCAAGAAGACCATGCACACTCAAGGTATCAGAATGGTCCTGTTTATTTAAAGAATAGCAATGATACGTCATCATTGCTGAATGTATTATCTAGAGGGTCAATCATATATAAAAAATGCATAAACTGGAGGGTCTTAATATATCTACTAAATGTACTAGCAAAAAAAGGGTCTTAATATCTACAGTAAATGCACTATCGTGAAATATAGTATATATCTACAGTAAAAAGGGTCTTAATATCTATAGTAAATGCACTAAGTAGAGGGTATTATTGAATACACTAAATGCACTACTTATGGGATGTCAATATGTACAACGGGGCTCTGTCCAGAGGCCCCAGAAGCACAGCTCCTGCTCTGGGTCGAGGAGGAAACAAAGCATGTCCTCCAACAGCTGCTCCCTCATGCAAGTGCACAGCAGCTCCACACAGACACAGAAGCTCCTCTGGGACATCCCCGTAGTGTCCAGCTCCAGGTGGCAGGCATGTCCTGGAGGGGGTCTCCGGGCTACAAGCACACGGTACACAACATCGTGTGCAAGGGGACTCCAGCCTTCAAAGGCGCTGCCCTCTCCCACACCTTCCACCTTCTTGTGCCATCGGGTAGAAACTCTCTGATAAGTCTTTGCCGAAGATCTCCGTGAGTTTACCCTTCAGGTCGATCATCATTTCGGTTCTCAACCGTGCTCTCAACAAGATGATCAAACAGGCACGCACAAGGACACTGGACCACCACCTCAAAAATGCTTTGATGGTTACTTTCAACATTGTAGTCTTGCTCTTCTTCCGCGTTTTCATTGTTGCTTTCTATTTCTTCCCTTGCTACAACATTGTCCACTTCTTCTTCCTCCATCAAGTTGATGAAGGAGCCCTCCCTTGGGCCACTGCTGTCTGGATTGCATCTCATTTCCTTGAGTCCAAACCACAGCACCAAGAGGACAACAAGGATTCCAAGAACAGTCCAGAACTGCCACCCAAGCAGGGCTCCCCAGGCACCAGCACTCTGCTTCAGGCTCTTCTGCTCCAGCTCCTGCAGCAGCCCAGTCATCTGCTGGTTCAGATACTCAGCACGCTGCTGCATGCTGTCCAGCGCGGCCTCATCCAGCCCATTGCCGACCTGCTGCGGGTACTGCAGGAGGCCTTGCGCAAGCAACAGAAGGAACGTGGTGGCAACCATGGCCTCAGAAGTTCAGAAAGGGATTCTGTGGAGATGGGAGAGAGACAGGGAGAGAGGGAGGCAGTACTAGGGGAAGTGGAGCCCTGGGGATCTGAGGGCAGCACAGAGGGCCCAGGCAGCCTGCACGCGGCAAGGCCTGTGCCGCTGCCCAGCAGGGGCAGCAGCAGCAGCACCGTGCCCTGCCAAAAGCGCTCCCGCCAGAAACTGGCCTCTGGATGCCCCTTGAGAAGTGGATCCCCAGGAACTCTCGTTTCTGCCGTCGGCCTCACTCAGTGATCAGCACAGCCTCCTGTCAGTGTGCAGCATGCACGCCACTGACCAAGGCTGCACTGGGGCAGTGTTTCCTGCGGCTGCTGTTTCTGGCTGCCCCCATTGTGACACTGGTGATGTCACTAATTCACAACTCACGCAATTCATAAATCTTACAGTATAGGTTGGGGTCAAGAAGACCATGCACACTCAAGGTATCAGAATGGTCCTGTTTATTTAAAGAATAGCAATGATACGTCATCATTGCTGAAGGTATTAACTAGAGGGTCAATCATATATAAAAAATGCATAAACTGGAGGGTCTTAATATATCTACTAAATGTACTAGCAGAAAAAGGGTCTTAATATCTACAGTAAATGCACTATCGTAAAATATAGTATATTTCTACAGTAAAAAGGGTCTTAATATCTATAGTAAATGCACTAAGTAGAGGGTATTATTGAATACACTAAATGCACTACTTATGGGATGTCAATATGTACAACGGGGCTCTGTCCAGAGGCCCCAGAAGCACAGCTCCTGCTCTGGGTCGTGGAGGAAACAAAGCATGTCCTCCAACAGCTGCTCCCTCATGCAAGTGCACAGCAGCTCCACACAGACACAGAAGCTCCTCTGGGACATCCCCGTAGTGTCCAGCTCCAGGTGGCAGGCATGTCCTGGAGGGGGTCTCCGGGCTACAAGCACACGGTACACAACATCGTGTGCAAGGGGACTCCAGCCTTCAAAGGCGCTGCCCTCTCCCACACCTTCCACCTTCTTGTGCCATCGGGTAGAAACTCTCTGATAAGTCTTTGCTGAAGATCTCCGTGAGTTTACCCTTCAGGTCGATCATCATTTCGGTTCTCAACCGTGCTCTCAACAAGATGATCAAACAGGCACGCACAAGGACACTGGACCACCACCTCAAAAATGCTTTGATGGTTACTTTCAACATTGTAGTCTTGCTCTTCTTCCGCGTTTTCATTGTTGCTTTCTATTTCTTCCCTTGCTACAACATTGTCCACTTCTTCTTCCTCCATCAAGTTGATGAAGGAGCCCTCCCTTGGGCCACTGCTGTCTGGATTGCATCTCATTTTCTTGAGTCCAAACCACAGCACCAAGAGGACAACAAGGATTCCAAGAACAGCCCAGAACTGCCACCCAAGCAGGGCTCCCCAGGCACCAGCACTCTGCTTCAGGCTCTTCTGCTCCAGCTCCTGCAGCAGCCCAGTCATCTGCTGGTTCAGATACTCAGCACGCTGCTGCATGCTGTCCAGCGCGGCCTCATCCAGCCCATTGCCGACCTGCTGCGGGTACTGCAGGAGGCCTTGCACAAGCAACAGAAGGAACGTGGTGGCAACCATGGCCTCAGAAGTTCAGAAAGGGATTCTGTGGAGATGGGAGAGAGACAGGGAGAGAGGGAGGCAGTACTAGGGGAAGTGGAGCCCTGGGGATCTGAGGGCAGCACAGAGGGCCCAGGCAGCCTGCACGCGGCAAGGCCTGTGCCGCTGCCCAGCAGGGGCAGCAGCAGCAGCACCGTGCCCTGCCAAAAGCGCTCCCGCCAGAAACTGGCCTCTGGATGCCCCTTGAGAAGTGGATCCCCAGGAACTCTCGTTTCTGCCGTCGGCCTCACTCAGTGATCAGCACAGCCTCCTGTCAGTGTGCAGCACGCACGCCACTGACCAAGGCTGCACTGGGGCAGTGTTTCCTGCGGCTGCTGTTTCTGGCTGCCCCCATTGTGACACTGGTGATGTCACTAATTCACAACTCACGCAATTCATAAATCTTACAGTATAGGTTGGGGTCAAGAAGACCATGCACACTCAAGGTATCAGAATGGTCCTGTTTATTTAAAGAATAGCAATGATACGTCATCATTGCTGAATGTATTAACTAGAGGGTCAATCATATATAAAAAATGCATAAACTGGAGGGTCTTAATATATCTACTAAATGTACTAGCAAAAAAAGGGTCTTAATATCTACAGTAAATGCACTATCGTAAAATATAGTATATATCTACAGTAAAAAGGGTCTTAATATCTATAGTAAATGCACTAAGTAGAGGGTATTATTGAATACACTAAATGCACTACTTATGGGATGTCAATATGTACAACGGGGCTCTGTCCAGAGGCCCCAGAAGCACAGCTCCTGCTCTGGGTCGTGGAGGAAACAAAGCATGTCCTCCAACAGCTGCTCCCTCATGCAAGTGCACAGCAGCTCCACACAGACACAGAAGCTCCTCTGGGACATCCCCGTAGTGTCCAGCTCCAGGTGGCAGGCATGTCCTGGAGGGGGTCTCCGGGCTACAAGCACACGGTACACAACATCGTGTGCAAGGGGACTCCAGCCTTCAAAGGCGCTGCCCTCTCCCACACCTTCCACCTTCTTGTGCCATCGGGTAGAAACTCTCTGATAAGTCTTTGCTGAAGATCTCCGTGAGTTTACCCTTCAGGTCGATCATCATTTCGGTTCTCAACCGTGCTCTCAACAAGATGATCAAACAGGCACGCACAAGGACACTGGACCACCATCTCAAAAATGCTTTGATGGTTACTTTCAACATTGTAGTCTTGCTCTTCTTCCGCGTTTTCATTGTTGCTTTCTATTTCTTCCCTTGCTACAACATTGTCCCCTTCTTCTTCCACGACCAAGTTGATGAAGGAGCCCTCCCTTGGGCCACTGCTGTCTGGATTGCATCTCATTTTCTTGAGTCCAAACCACAGCACCAAGAGGACAACAAGGATTCCAAGAACAGTCCAGAACTGCCACCCAAGCAGGGCTCCCCAGGCACCAGCACTCTGCTTCAGGCTCTTCTGCTCCAGCTCCTGCAACAGCTCAGTCATCTGCTGGTTCAGATACTCAGCACGCTGCTGCATGCTGTCCAGCGCGGCCTCATCCAGCCCATTGCCGACCTGCTGCAGGTACTGCAGGAGGCCTTGCACAAGCAACAGAAGGAACGTGGTGGCAACCATGGCCTCAGAAGTTCAGAAAGGGATTCTGTGGAGATGGGAGAGAGACAGGGAGAGAGGGAGGCAGTACTAGGGGAAGTGGAGCCCTGGGGATCTGAGGGCAGCACAGAGGGCCCAGGCAGCCTGCACGCGGCAAGGCCTGTGCCGCTGCCCAGCAGGGGCAGCAGCAGCAGCACCGTGCCCTGCCAAAAGCGCTCCCGCCAGAAACTGGCCTCTGGATGCCCCTTGAGAAGTGGATCCCCAGGAACTCTCGTTTCTGCCGTCGGCCTCACTCAGTGATCAGCACAGCCTCCTGTCAGTGTGCAGCACGCACGCCACTGACCAAGGCTGCACTGGGGCAGTGTTTCCTGCGGCTGCTGTTTCTGGCTGCCCCCATTGTGACACTGGTGATGTCACTAATTCACAACTCACGCAATTCATAAATCTTACAGTATAGGTTGGGGTCAAGAAGACCATGCACACTCAAGGTATCAGAATGGTCCTGTTTATTTAAAGAATAGCAATGATACGTCATCATTGCTGAAGGTATTAACTAGAGGGTCAATCATATATAAAAAATGCATAAACTGGAGGGTCTTAATATATCTACTAAATGTACTAGCAAAAAAAGGGTCTTAATATCTACAGTAAATGCACTATCGTGAAATATAGTATATATCTACAGTAAAAAGGGTCTTAATATCTATAGTAAATGCACTAAGTAGAGGGTATTATTGAATACACTACTTATGGGATGTCAATATGTACAACGGGGCTCTGTCCAGAGTCCCCAGAAGCACAGCTCCTGCTCTGGGTCGTGGAGGAAACAAAGCATGTCCTCCAACAGCTGCTCCCTCATGCAAGTGCACAGCAGCTCCACACAGACACAGAAGCTCCTCTGGGACATCCCCGTAGTGTCCAGCTCCAGGTGGCAGGCATGTCCTGGAGGGGGTCTCCGGGCTACAAGCACACGGTACACAACATCGTGTGCAAGGGGACTCCAGCCTTCAAAGGCGCTGCCCTCTCCCACACCTTCCACCTTCTTGTGCCATCGGGTAGAAACTCTCTGATAAGTCTTTGCTGAAGATCTCCGTGAGTTTACCCTTCAGGTCGATCATCATTTCGGTTCTCAACCGTGCTCTCAACAAGATGATCAAACAGGCACGCACAAGGACACTGGACCACCATCTCAAAAATGCTTTGATGGTTACTTTCAACATTGTAGTCTTGCTCTTCTTCCGCGTTTTCATTGTTGCTTTCTATTTCTTCCCTTGCTACAACATTGTCCACTTCTTCTTCCACAACCAAGTTGATGAAGGAGCCCTCCCTTGGGCCACAGCTGTCTGGATTGCATCTCATTTCCTTGAGTCCAAACCACAGCACCAAGATGACAACAAGGATTCCAAGAACAGTCCAGAACTGCCACCCAAGCAGGGCTCCCCAGGCACCAGCACTCTGCTTCAGGCTCTTCTGCTCCAGCTCCTGCAGCAGCCCAGTCATCTGCTGGTTCAGACACTCAGCACGCTGCTGCATGCTGTCCAGCGCGGCCTCATCCAGCCCATTGCCGACCTGCTGCGGGTACTGCAGGAGGCCTTGCGCAAGCAACAGAAGGAACGTGGTGGCAACCATGGCCTCAGAAGTTCAGAAAGGGATTCTGTGGAGATGGGAGAGAGACAGGGAGAGAGGGAGGCAGTACTAGGGGAAGTGGAGCCCTGGGGATCTGAGGGCAGCACAGAGGGCCCAGGCAGCCTGCACGCGGCAAGGCCTGTGCCACTGCCCAGCAGCAGCAGCAGCAGCAGCACCGTGCCCTGCCAAAAGCGCTCCCGCCAGAAACTGGCCTCTGGATGCCCCTTGAGAAGTGGATCCCCAGGAACTCTCGTTTCTGCCGTCGGCCTCACTCAGTGATCAGCACAGCCTCCTGTCAGTGTGCAGCACGCACGCCACTGACCAAGGCTGCACTGGGGCAGTGTTTCCTGCGGCTGCTGTTTCTGGCTGCCCCCATTGTGACACTGGTGATGTCACTAATTCACAACTCACGCAATTCATAAATCTTACAGTATAGGTTGGGGTCAAGAAGACCATTCACACTCAAGGTATCAGAATGGTCCTGTTTATTTAAAGAATAGCAATGATACGTCATCATTGCTGAATGTATTAACTAGAGGGTCAATCATATATAAAAAATGCATAAACTGGAGGGTCTTAATATATCTACTAAATGTACTAGCAAAAAAAGGGTCTTAATATCTACAGTAAATGCACTATCGTAAAATATAGTATATATCTACAGTAAAAAGGGTCTTAATATCTATAGTAAATGCACTAAGTAGAGGGTATTATTGAATACACTAAATGCACTACTTATGGGATGTCAATATGTACAACGGGGCTCTGTCCAGAGGCCCCAGAAGCACAGCTCCTGCTCTGGGTCGTGGAGGAAACAAAGCATGTCCTCCAACAGCTGCTCCCTCATGCAAGTGCACAGCAGCTCCACACAGACACAGAAGCTCCTCTGGGACATCCCCGTAGTGTCCAGCTCCAGGTGGCAGGCATGTCCTGGAGGGGGTCTCCGGGCTACAAGCACACAGTACACAACATCGTGTGCAAGGGGACTCCAGCCTTCAAAGGCGCTGCCCTCTCCCACACCTTCCACCTTCTTGTGCCATCGGGTAGAAACTCTCTGATAAGTCTTTGCCGAAGATCTCCAAGAGTTTACCCTTCAGGTCGATCATCATTTCGGTTCTCAACCGTGCTCTCAACAAGATGATCAAACAGGCACGCACAAGGACACTGGACCACCATCTCAAAAATGCTTTGATGGTTACTTTCAACATTGTAGTCTTGCTCTTCTTCCGCGTTTTCATTGTTGCTTTCTATTTCTTCCCTTGCTACAACATTGTCCCCTTCTTCTTCCACGACCAAGTTGATGAAGGAGCCCTCCCTTGGGCCACTGCTGTCTGGATTGCATCTCATTTTCTTGAGTCCAAACCACAGCACCAAGAGGACAACAAGGATTCCAAGAACAGTCCAGAACTGCCACCCAAGCAGGGCTCCCCAGGCACCAGCACTCTGCTTCAGGCTCTTCTGCTCCAGCTCCTGCAGCAGCCCAGTCATCTGCTGGTTCAGACACTCAGCACGCTGCTGCATGCTGTCCAGCGCGGCCTCATCCAGCCCATTGCCGACCTGCTGCAGGTACTGCAGGAGGCCTTGCACAAGCAACAGAAGGAACGTGGTGGCAACCATGGCCTCAGAAGTTCAGAAAGGGATTCTGTGGAGATGGGAGAGAGACAGGGAGAGAGGGAGGCAGTACTAGGGGAAGTGGAGCCCTGGGGATCTGAGGGCAGCACAGAGGGCCCAGGCAGCCTGCACGCGGCAAGGCCTGTGCCACTGCCCAGCAGCAGCAGCAGCAGCAGCACCGTGCCCTGCCAAAAGCGCTCCCGCCAGAAACTGGCCTCTGGATGCCCCTTGAGAAGTGGATCCCCAGGAACTCTCGTTTCTGCCGTCGGCCTCACTCAGTGATCAGCACAGCCTCCTGTCAGTGTGCAGCACGCACGCCACTGACCAAGGCTGCACTGGGGCAGTGTTTCCTGCGGCTGCTGTTTCTGGCTGCCCCCATTGTGACACTGGTGATGTCACTAATTCACAACTCACGCAATTCATAAATCTTACAGTATAGGTTGGGGTCAAGAAGACCATGCACACTCAAGGTATCAGAATGGTCCTGTTTATTTAAAGAATAGCAATGATACGTCATCATTGCTGAATGTATTAACTAGAGGGTCAATCATATATAAAAAATGCATAAACTGGAGGGTCTTAATATATCTACTAAATGTACTAGCAAAAAAAGGGTCTTAATATCTACAGTAAATGCACTATCGTAAAATATAGTATATATCTACAGTAAAAAGGGTCTTAATATCTATAGTAAATGCACTAAGTAGAGGGTATTATTGAATACACTAAATGCACTACTTATGGGATGTCAATATGTACAACGGGGCTCTGTCCAGAGGCCCCAGAAGCACAGCTCCTGCTCTGGGTCGTGGAGGAAACAAAGCATGTCCTCCAACAGCTGCTCCCTCATGCAAGTGCACAGCAGCTCCACACAGACACAGAAGCTCCTCTGGGACATCCCCGTAGTGTCCAGCTCCAGGTGGCAGGCATGTCCTGGAGGGGGTCTCCGGGCTACAAGCACACGGTACACAACATCGTGTGCAAGGGGACTCCAGCCTTCAAAGGCGCTGCCCTCTCCCACACCTTCCACCTTCTTGTGCCATCGGGTAGAAACTCTCTGATAAGTCTTTGCCGAAGATCTCCGTGAGTTTACCCTTCAGGTCGATCATCATTTCGGTTCTCAACCGTGCTCTCAACAAGATGATCAAACAGGCACGCACAAGGACACTGGACCACCACCTCAAAAATGCTTTGATGGTTACTTTCAACATTGTAGTCTTGCTCTTCTTCCGCGTTTTCATTGTTGCTTTCTATTTCTTCCCTTGCTACAACATTGTCCCCTTCTTCTTCCACGACCAAGTTGATGAAGGAGCCCTCCCTTGGGCCACTGCTGTCTGGATTGCATCTCATTTTCTTGAGTCCAAACCACAGCACCAAGAGGACAACAAGGATTCCAAGAACAGTCCAGAACTGCCACCCAAGCAGGGCTCCCCAGGCACCAGCACTCTGCTTCAGGCTCTTCTGCTCCAGCTCCTGCAACAGCTCAGTCATCTGCTGGTTCAGATACTCAGCACGCTGCTGCATGCTGTCCAGCGCGGCCTCATCCAGCCCATTGCCGACCTGCTGCAGGTACTGCAGGAGGCCTTGCACAAGCAACAGAAGGAACGTGGTGGCAACCATGGCCTCAGAAGTTCAGAAAGGGATTCTGTGGAGATGGGAGAGAGACAGGGAGAGAGGGAGGCAGTACTAGGGGAAGTGGAGCCCTGGGGATCTGAGGGCAGCACAGAGGGCCCAGGCAGCCTGCACGCGGCAAGGCCTGTGCCGCTGCCCAGCAGGGGCAGCAGCAGCAGCACCGTGCCCTGCCAAAAGCGCTCCCGCCAGAAACTGGCCTCTGGATGCCCCTTGAGAAGTGGATCCCCAGGAACTCTCGTTTCTGCCGTCGGCCTCACTCAGTGATCAGCACAGCCTCCTGTCAGTGTGCAGCACGCACGCCACTGACCAAGGCTGCACTGGGGCAGTGTTTCCTGCGGCTGCTGTTTCTGGCTGCCCCCATTGTGACACTGGTGATGTCACTAATTCACAACTCACGCAATTCATAAATCTTACAGTATAGGTTGGGGTCAAGAAGACCATGCACACTCAAGGTACCAGAATGGTGCTGTTTATTTACAGAATAGCAATGATACTTCACCATTGCTGAATGTATTAACTAGAGGGTCAATCATATATAAAAAATGCATAAACTGGAGGGTCTTAATATATCTACTAAATGTACTAGCAAAAAAAGGGTCTTAATATCTACAGTAAATGCACTATCGTAAAATATAGTATATATCTACAGTAAAAAGGGTCTTAATATCTATAGTAAATGCACTAAGTAGAGGGTATTATTGAATACACTAAATGCACTACTTATGGGATGTCAATATGTACAACGGGGCTCTGTCCAGAGGCCCCAGAAGCACAGCTCCTGCTCTGGGTCGTGGAGGAAACAAAGCATGTCCTCCAACAGCTACTCCCTCATGCAAGTCCACAGAGGCTCCACACAGACACAGAAGCTCCTCTGGGACATCCCCGTAGTGTCCAGCTCCAGGTGGCAGGCATGTCCTGGAGGGGGTCTCCGGGCTACAAGCACACGGTACACAACATCGTGTGCAAGGGGACTCCAGCCTTCAAAGGCGCTGCCCTCTCCCACACCTTCCACCTTCTTGTGCCATCGGGTAGAAACTCTCTGATAAGTCTTTGCTGAAGATCTCCGTGAGTTTACCCTTCAGGTCGATCATCATTTCGGTTCTCAACCGTGCTCTCAACAAGATGATCAAACAGGCACGCACAAGGACACTGGACCACCATCTCAAAAATGCTTTGATGGTTACTTTCAACATTGTAGTCTTGCTCTTCTTCCGCGTTTTCATTGTTGCTTTCTATTTCTTCCCTTGCTACAACATTGTCCCCTTCTTCTTCCACGACCAAGTTGATGAAGGAGCCCTCCCTTGGGCCACTGCTGTCTGGATTGCATCTCATTTTCTTGAGTCCAAACCACAGCACCAAGAGGACAACAAGGATTCCAAGAACAGTCCAGAACTGCCACCCAAGCAGGGCTCCCCAGGCACCAGCACTCTGCTTCAGGCTCTTCTGCTCCAGCTCCTGCAACAGCTCAGTCATCTGCTGGTTCAGATACTCAGCACGCTGCTGCATGCTGTCCAGCGCGGCCTCATCCAGCCCATTGCCGACCTGCTGCAGGTACTGCAGGAGGCCTTGCACAAGCAACAGAAGGAACGTGGTGGCAACCATGGCCTCAGAAGTTCAGAAAGGGATTCTGTGGAGATGGGAGAGAGACAGGGAGAGAGGGAGGCAGTACTAGGGGAAGTGGAGCCCTGGGGATCTGAGGGCAGCACAGAGGGCCCAGGCAGCCTGCACGCGGCAAGGCCTGTGCCGCTGCCCAGCAGGGGCAGCAGCAGCAGCACCGTGCCCTGCCAAAAGCGCTCCCGCCAGAAACTGGCCTCTGGATGCCCCTTGAGAAGTGGATCCCCAGGAACTCTCGTTTCTGCCGTCGGCCTCACTCAGTGATCAGCACAGCCTCCTGTCAGTGTGCAGCACGCACGCCACTGACCAAGGCTGCACTGGGGCAGTGTTTCCTGCGGCTGCTGTTTCTGGCTGCCCCCATTGTGACACTGGTGATGTCACTAATTCACAACTCACGCAATTCATAAATCTTACAGTATAGGTTGGGGTCAAGAAGACCATGCACACTCAAGGTATCAGAATGGTCCTGTTTATTTAAAGAATAGCAATGATACGTCATCATTGCTGAAGGTATTAACTAGAGGGTCAATCATATATAAAAAATGCATAAACTGGAGGGTCTTAATATATCTACTAAAAGTACTAGCAAAAAAAGGGTCTTAATATCTACAGTAAATGCACTATCGTGAAATATAGTATATATCTACAGTAAAAAGGGTCTTAATATCTATAGTAAATGCACTAAGTAGAGGGTATTATTGAATACACTACTTATGGGATGTCAATATGTACAACGGGGCTCTGTCCAGAGGCCCCAGAAGCACAGCTCCTGCTCTGGGTCGTGGAGGAAACAAAGCATGTCCTCCAACAGCTGCTCCCTCATGCAAGTGCACAGCAGCTCCACACAGACACAGAAGCTCCTCTGGGACATCCCCGTAGTGTCCAGCTCCAGGTGGCAGGCATGTCCTGGAGGGGGTCTCCGGGCTACAAGCACACGGTACACAACATCGTGTGCAAGGGGACTCCAGCCTTCAAAGGCGCTGCCCTCTCCCACACCTTCCACCTTCTTGTGCCATCGGGTAGAAACTCTCTGATAAGTCTTTGCCGAAGATCTCCGTGAGTTTACCCTTCAGGTCGATCATCATTTCGGTTCTCAACCGTGCTCTCAACAAGATGATCAAACAGGCACGCACAAGGACACTGGACCACCACCTCAAAAATGCTTTGATGGTTACTTTCAACATTGTAGTCTTGCTCTTCTTCCGTGTTTTCATTGTTGCTTTCTATTTCTTCCCTTGCTACAACATTGTCCCCTTCTTCTTCCACGACCAAGTTGATGAAGGAGCCCTCCCTTGGGCCACTGCTGTCTGGATTGCATCTCATTTTCTTGAGTCCAAACCACAGCACCAAGAGGACAACAAGGATTCCAAGAACAGTCCAGAACTGCCACCCAAGCAGGGCTCCCCAGGCACCAGCACTCTGCTTCAGGCTCTTCTGCTCCAGCTCCTGCAACAGCTCAGTCATCTGCTGGTTCAGATACTCAGCACGCTGCTGCATGCTGTCCAGCGCGGCCTCATCCAGCCCATTGCCGACCTGCTGCAGGTACTGCAGGAGGCCTTGCACAAGCAACAGAAGGAACGTGGTGGCAACCATGGCCTCAGAAGTTCAGAAAGGGATTCTGTGGAGATGGGAGAGAGACAGGGAGAGAGGGAGGCAGTACTAGGGGAAGTGGAGCCCTGGGGATCTGAGGGCAGCACAGAGGGCCCAGGCAGCCTGCACGCGGCAAGGCCTGTGCCGCTGCCCAGCAGGGGCAGCAGCAGCAGCACCGTGCCCTGCCAAAAGCGCTCCCGCCAGAAACTGGCCTCTGGATGCCCCTTGAGAAGTGGATCCCCAGGAACTCTCGTTTCTGCCGTCGGCCTCACTCAGTGATCAGCACAGCCTCCTGTCAGTGTGCAGCACGCACGCCACTGACCAAGGCTGCACTGGGGCAGTGTTTCCTGCGGCTGCTGTTTCTGGCTGCCCCCATTGTGACACTGGTGATGTCACTAATTCACAACTCACGCAATTCATAAATCTTACAGTATAGGTTGGGGTCAAGAAGACCATGCACACTCAAGGTACCAGAATGGTGCTGTTTATTTACAGAATAGCAATGATACTTCACCATTGCTGAATGTATTAACTAGAGGGTCAATCATATATAAAAAATGCATAAACTGGAGGGTCTTAATATATCTACTAAATGTACTAGCAAAAAAAGGGTCTTAATATCTACAGTAAATGCACTATCGTAAAATATAGTATATATCTACAGTAAAAAGGGTCTTAATATCTATAGTAAATGCACTAAGTAGAGGGTATTATTGAATACACTACTTATGGGATGTCAATATGTACAACGGGGCTCTGTCCAGAGGCCCCAGAAGCACAGCTCCTGCTCTGGGTCGTGGAGGAAACAAAGCATGTCCTCCAACAGCTGCTCCCTCATGCAAGTGCACAGCAGCTCCACACAGACACAGAAGCTCCTCTGGGACATCCCCGTAGTGTCCAGCTCCAGGTGGCAGGCATGTCCTGGAGGGGGTCTCCGGGCTACAAGCACACGGTACACAACATCGTGTGCAAGGGGACTCCAGCCTTCAAAGGCGCTGCCCTCTCCCACACCTTCCACCTTCTTGTGCCATCGGGTAGAAACTCTCTGATAAGTCTTTGCTGAAGATCTCCGTGAGTTTACCCTTCAGGTCGATCATCATTTCGGTTCTCAACCGTGCTCTCAACAAGATGATCAAACAGGCACGCACAAGGACACTGGACCACCATCTCAAAAATGCTTTGATGGTTACTTTCAACATTGTAGTCTTGCTCTTCTTCCGCGTTTTCATTGTTGCTTTCTATTTCTTCCCTTGCTACAACATTGTCCACTTCTTCTTCCACAACCAAGTTGATGAAGGAGCCCTCCCTTGGGCCACTGCTGTCTGGATTGCATCTCATTTCCTTGAGTCCAAACCACAGCACCAAGATGACAACAAGGATTCCAAGAACAGTCCAGAACTGCCACCCAAGCAGGGCTCCCCAGGCACCAGCACTCTGCTTCAGGCTCTTCTGCTCCAGCTCCTGCAGCAGCCCAGTCATCTGCTGGTTCAGACACTCAGCACGCTGCTGCATGCTGTCCAGCGCGGCCTCATCCAGCCCATTGCCGACCTGCTGCGGGTACTGCAGGAGGCCTTGCGCAAGCAACAGAAGGAACGTGGTGGCAACCATGGCCTCAGAAGTTCAGAAAGGGATTCTGTGGAGATGGGAGAGAGACAGGGAGAGAGGGAGGCAGTACTAGGGGAAGTGGAGCCCTGGGGATCTGAGGGCAGCACAGAGGGCCCAGGCAGCCTGCACGCGGCAAGGCCTGTGCCACTGCCCAGCAGCAGCAGCAGCAGCAGCACCGTGCCCTGCCAAAAGCGCTCCCGCCAGAAACTGGCCTCTGGATGCCCCTTGAGAAGTGGATCCCCAGGAACTCTCGTTTCTGCCGTCGGCCTCACTCAGTGATCAGCACAGCCTCCTGTCAGTGTGCAGCACGCACGCCACTGACCAAGGCTGCACTGGGGCAGTGTTTCCTGCGGCTGCTGTTTCTGGCTGCCCCCATTGTGACACTGGTGATGTCACTAATTCACAACTCACGCAATTCATAAATCTTACAGTATAGGTTGGGGTCAAGAAGACCATTCACACTCAAGGTATCAGAATGGTCCTGTTTATTTAAAGAATAGCAATGATACGTCATCATTGCTGAATGTATTAACTAGAGGGTCAATCATATATAAAAAATGCATAAACTGGAGGGTCTTAATATATCTACTAAATGTACTAGCAAAAAAAGGGTCTTAATATCTACAGTAAATGCACTATCGTAAAATATAGTATATATCTACAGTAAAAAGGGTCTTAATATCTATAGTAAATGCACTAAGTAGAGGGTATTATTGAATACACTAAATGCACTACTTATGGGATGTCAATATGTACAACGGGGCTCTGTCCAGAGGCCCCAGAAGCACAGCTCCTGCTCTGGGTCGTGGAGGAAACAAAGCATGTCCTCCAACAGCTGCTCCCTCATGCAAGTGCACAGCAGCTCCACACAGACACAGAAGCTCCTCTGGGACATCCCCGTAGTGTCCAGCTCCAGGTGGCAGGCATGTCCTGGAGGGGGTCTCCGGGCTACAAGCACACAGTACACAACATCGTGTGCAAGGGGACTCCAGCCTTCAAAGGCGCTGCCCTCTCCCACACCTTCCACCTTCTTGTGCCATCGGGTAGAAACTCTCTGATAAGTCTTTGCCGAAGATCTCCAAGAGTTTACCCTTCAGGTCGATCATCATTTCGGTTCTCAACCGTGCTCTCAACAAGATGATCAAACAGGCACGCACAAGGACACTGGACCACCATCTCAAAAATGCTTTGATGGTTACTTTCAACATTGTAGTCTTGCTCTTCTTCCGCGTTTTCATTGTTGCTTTCTATTTCTTCCCTTGCTACAACATTGTCCACTTCTTCTTCCACGACCAAGTTGATGAAGGAGCCCTCCCTTGGGCCACTGCTGTCTGGATTGCATCTCATTTTCTTGAGTCCAAACCACAGCACCAAGAGGACAACAAGGATTCCAAGAACAGTCCAGAACTGCCACCCAAGCAGGGCTCCCCAGGCACCAGCACTCTGCTTCAGGCTCTTCTGCTCCAGCTCCTGCAGCAGCCCAGTCATCTGCTGGTTCAGATACTCAGCACGCTGCTGCATGCTGTCCAGCGCGGCCTCATCCAGCCCATTGCCGACCTGCTGCGGGTACTGCAGGAGGCCTTGCACAAGCAACAGAAGGAACGTGGTGGCAACCATGGCCTCAGAAGTTCAGAAAGGGATTCTGTGGAGATGGGAGAGAGACAGGGAGAGAGGGAGGCAGTACTAGGGGAAGTGGAGCCCTGGGGATCTGAGGGCAGCACAGAGGGCCCAGGCAGCCTGCACGCGGCAAGGCCTGTGCCACTGCCCAGCAGCAGCAGCAGCAGCAGCACCGTGCCCTGCCAAAAGCGCTCCCGCCAGAAACTGGCCTCTGGATGCCCCTTGAGAAGTGGATCCCCAGGAACTCTCGTTTCTGCCGTCGGCCTCACTCAGTGATCAGCACAGCCTCCTGTCAGTGTGCAGCACGCACGCCACTGACCAAGGCTGCACTGGGGCTGTGTTTCCTGCGGCTGCTGTTTCTGGCTGCCTCCATTGTGACACTGGTGATGTCACTAATTCACAACTCACGCAATTCATAAATCTTACAGTATAGGTTGGGGTCAAGAAGACCATGCACACTCAAGGTACCAGAATGGTGCTGTTTATTTACAGAATAGAAATGATACTTCACCATTGCTGAATGTACTAACTAGAGGGTCAATCATATATAAAAAATGCATAAACTGGAGGGTCTTAATATATCTACTAAATGTACTAGCAAAAAAAGGGTCTTAATATCTACAGTAAATGCACTATCATAAAATATACTAAATATCTACAGTAAAAAGGGTCTTAATATCTATAGTAAATGCACTAAATAGAGGGTATTATTGAATACACTAAATGCACTACGTATGGGATGTTAATATGTACAACGGGGCTCTGTCCAGAGGCCCCAGAAGCACAGCTCCTGCTCTGGGTCGTGGAGGAAACAAAGCATGTCCTCCAACAGCTACTCCCTCATGCAAGTCCACAGAGGCTCCACACAGACACAGAAGCTCCTCTGGGACATCCCCGTAGTGTCCAGCTCCAGGTGGCAGGCATGTCCTGGAGGGGGTCTCCGGGCTACAAGCACACGGTACACAACATCGTGTGCAAGGGGACTCCAGCCTTCAAAGGCGCTGCCCTCTCCCACACCTTCCACCTTCTTGTGCCATCGGGTAGAAACTCTCTGATAAGTCTTTGCTGAAGATCTCCAAGAGTTTACCCTTCAGGTCGATCATCATTTCGGTTCTCAACCGTGCTCTCAACAAGATGATCAAACAGGCACGCACAAGGACACTGGACCACCATCTCAAAAATGCTTTGATGGTTACTTTCAACATTGTAGTCTTGCTCTTCTTCCATGTTTTCATTGTTGCTTTCTATTTCTTCCCTTGCTACAACATTGTCCACTTCTTCTTCCACAACCAAGTTGATGAAGGAGCCCTCCCTTGGGCCACTGCTGTCTGGATTGCATCTCATTTCCTTGAGTCCAAACCACAGCACCAAGAGGACAACAAGGATTCCAAGAACAGTCCAGAACTGCCACCCAAGCAGGGCTCCCCAGGCACCAGCACTCTGCTTCAGGCTCTTCTGTTCCAGCTCCTGCAACAGCTCAGTCATCTGCTGGTTCAGATACTCAGCACGCTGCTGCATGCTGTCCAGCGCGGCCTCATCCAGCCCATTGCCGACCTGCTGCAGGTACTGCAGGAGGCCTTGCACAAGCAACAGAAGGAACGTGGTGGCAACCATGGCCTCAGAAGTTCAGAAAGGGATTCTGTGGAGATGGGAGAGAGACAGGGAGAGAGGGAGGCAGTACTAGGGGAAGTGGAGCCCTGGGGATCTGAGGGCAGCACAGAGGGCCCAGGCAGCCTGCACGCGGCAAGGCCTGTGCCGCTGCCCAGCAGGGGCAGCAGCAGCAGCACCGTGCCCTGCCAAAAGCGCTCCCGCCAGAAACTGGCCTCTGGATGCCCCTTGAGAAGTGGATCCCCAGGAACTCTCGTTTCTGCCGTCGGCCTCACTCAGTGATCAGCACAGCCTCCTGTCAGTGTGCAGCACGCACGCCACTGACCAAGGCTGCACTGGGGCAGTGTTTCCTGCGGCTGCTGTTTCTGGCTGCCCCCATTGTGACACTGGTGATGTCACTAATTCACAACTCACGCAATTCATAAATCTTACAGTATAGGTTGGGGTCAAGAAGACCATGCACACTCAAGGTATCAGAATGGTCCTGTTTATTTAAAGAATAGCAATGATACGTCATCATTGCTGAATGTATTAACTAGAGGGTCAATCATATATAAAAAATGCATAAACTGGAGGGTCTTAATATATCTACTAAATGTACTAGCAAAAAAAGGGTCTTAATATCTACAGTAAATGCACTATCGTAAAATATAGTATATATCTACAGTAAAAAGGGTCTTAATATCTATAGTAAATGCACTAAGTAGAGGGTATTATTGAATACACTAAATGCACTACTTATGGGATGTCAATATGTACAACGGGGCTCTGTCCAGAGGCCCCAGAAGCACAGCTCCTGCTCTGGGTCGTGGAGGAAACAAAGCATGTCCTCCAACAGCTGCTCCCTCATGCAAGTGCACAGCAGCTCCACACAGACACAGAAGCTCCTCTGGGACATCCCCGTAGTGTCCAGCTCCAGGTGGCAGGCATGTCCTGGAGGGGGTCTCCGGGCTACAAGCACACGGTACACAACATCGTGTGCAAGGGGACTCCAGCCTTCAAAGGCGCTGCCCTCTCCCACACCTTCCACCTTCTTGTGCCATCGGGTAGAAACTCTCTGATAAGTCTTTGCTGAAGATCTCCGTGAGTTTACCCTTCAGGTCGATCATCATTTCGGTTCTCAACCGTGCTCTCAACAAGATGATCAAACAGGCACGCACAAGGACACTGGACCACCATCTCAAAAATGCTTTGATGGTTACTTTCAACATTGTAGTCTTGCTCTTCTTCCATGTTTTCATTGTTGCTTTCTATTTCTTCCCTTGCTACAACATTGTCCACTTCTTCTTCCACAACCAAGTTGATGAAGGAGCCCTCCCTTGGGCCACTGCTGTCTGGATTGCATCTCATTTCCTTGAGTCCAAACCACAGCACCAAGAGGACAACAAGGATTCCAAGAACAGTCCAGAACTGCCACCCAAGCAGGGCTCCCCAAGCACCAGCACTCTGCTTCAGGCTCTTCTGCTCCAGCTCCTGCAGCAGCCCAGTCATCTGCTGGTTCAGACACTCAGCACGCTGCTGCATGCTGTCCAGCGCGGCCTCATCCAGCCCATTGCCGACCTGCTGCGGGTACTGCAGGAGGCCTTGCGCAAGCAACAGAAGGAACGTGGTGGCAACCATGGCCTCAGAAGTTCAGAAAGGGTTTCTGTGGAGATGGGAGAGAGACAGGGAGAGAGGGAGGCAGTACTAGGGGAAGTGGAGCCCTGGGGATCTGAGGGCAGCACAGAGGGCCCAGGCAGCCTGCACGCGGCAAGGCCTGTGCCACTGCCCAGCAGCAGCAGCAGCAGCAGCACCGTGCCCTGCCAAAAGCGCTCCCGCCAGAAACTGGCCTCTGGATGCCCTTTGAGAAGTGGATCCCCAGGAACTCTCGTTTCTGCCGTCGGCCTCACTCAGTGATCAGCACAGCCTCCTGTCAGTGTGCAGCACGCACGCCACTGACCAAGGCTGCACTGGGGCAGTGTTACCTGCAGCTGCTCTTTCTGGCTGCCTCCATTGTGACACTGGTGATGTCACTTATTCACAACTCGCGCAATTCATAAATCTTACAGTATAGGTTGGGGTCAAGAAGACCATGCACACTCAAGGTACCAGAATGGTCCTGTTTATTTAAAGAATAGCAATGATACGTCATCATTGCTGAATGTATTATCTAGAGGGTCAATCATATATAAAAAATGCATAAACGGGAGGGTCTTAATATATCTACTAAATGTACTAGCAAAAAGAGGGTCTTAATATCTACAGTAAATGCACTATCGTAAAATATAGTATATATCTACAGTAAAAAGGGTCTTAATATCTATAGTAAATGCACTAAATAGAGGGTATTATTGAATACACTAAATGCACTACTTATGGGATGTCAATATGTACAACGGGGCTCTGTCCAGAGGCCCCAGAAGCACAGCCCCCGCTCTGGGTCGTGGAGGAAACAAAGCATGTCCTCCAACAGCTGCTCCCTCATGCAAGTGCACAGCAGCTCCACACAGACACAGAAGCTCCTCTGGGACATCCCCGTAGTGTCCAGCTCCAGGTGGCAGGCATGTCCTGGAGGGGGTCTCCGGGCTACAAGCACACGGTACACAACATCGTGTGCAAGGGGACTCCAGCCTTCAAAGGCGCTGCCCTCTCCCACACCTTCCACCTTCTTGTGCCATCGGGTAGAAACTCTCTGATAAGTCTTTGCCGAAGATCTCCAAGAGTTTACCCTTCAGGTCGATCATCATTTCGGTTCTCAACCGTGCTCTCAACAAGATGATCAAACAGGCACGCACAAGGACACTGGACCACCACCTCAAAAATGCTTTGATGGTTACTTTCAACATTGTAGTCTTGCTCTTCTTCCGCGTTTTCATTGTTGCTTTCTATTTCTTCCATTGCTACAACATTGTCCACTTCTTCTTCCACGACCAAGTTGATGAAGGAGCCCTCCCTTGGGCCACTGCTGTCTGGATTGCATCTCATTTTCTTGAGTCCAAACCACAGCACCAAGAGGACAACAAGGATTCCAAGAACAGCCCAGAACTGCCACCCAAGCAGGGCTCCCCAGGCACAAGCACTCTGCTTCAGGCTCTTCTGCTCCAGCTCCTGCAGCAGCCCAGTCATCTGCTGGTTCAGACACTCAGCACGCTGCTGCATGCTGTCCAGCGTGGCCTCATCCAGCCCATTGCCGACCTGCTGCGGGTACTGCAGGAGGCCTTGCACAAGCAACAGAAGGAACGTGGTGGCAACCATGGCCTCAGAAGTTCAGAAAGGGATTCTGTGGAGATGGGAGAGAGACAGGGAGAGAGGGAGGCAGTACTAGGGGAAGTGGAGCCCTGGGGATCTGAGGGCAGCACAGAGGGCCCAGGCAGCCTGCACACGGCAAGGCCTGTGCCACTGCCCAGCAGCAGCAGCAGCAGCAGCACCGTGCCCTGCCAAAAGCGCTCCCGCCAGAAACTGGCCTCTGGATGCCCCTTGAGAAGTGGATCCCCAGGAACTCTCGTTTCTGCCGTCGGCCTCACTCAGTGATCAGCACAGCCTCCTGTCAGTGTGCAGCACGCACGCCACTGACCAAGGCTGCACTGGGTC
Organism: Ammospiza caudacuta; assembly: GCF_027887145.1. Lineage (NCBI taxonomy): Eukaryota > Metazoa > Chordata > Aves > Passeriformes > Passerellidae > Ammospiza > Ammospiza caudacuta. The sequence goes on from NC_080594.1 coordinate 11,970,455, forward strand.
AGTGTTACCTGCAGCTGCTGTTTCTGGCTGCCCCCATTGTGACACTGGTGATGTCACTAATTCACAACTCACGCAATTCATAAATCTTACAGTATAGGTTGGGGTCAAGAAGACCATGCACACTCAAGGTACCAGCATGGTCCTGTTTATTTACAGAATAGCAATGATACTTCACCATTACTGAATGTACTAACTAGAGGGTCAATCATATATAAAATTGCATAAACTGGAGGGTCTTAATATATCTACTAAAAGTACTAGCAAAAAAAGGGTCTTAATATCTACAGTAAATGCACTATCGTAAAATATAGTATATATCTACAATAAAAAGGGTCTTAATATCTATAGTAAATGCACTAAGTAGAGGGTATTATTGAATACACTAAATGCACTACTTATGGGATGTTAATATGTACAACGGGGCTCTGTCCAGAGGCCCCAGAAGCACAGCTCCTGCTCTGGGTCGTGGAGGAAACAAAGCATGTCCTCCAACAGCTGCTCCCTCATGCAAGTGCACAGCAGCTCCACACAGACACAGAAGCTCCTCTGGGACATCCCCGTAGTGTCCAGCTCCAGGTGGCAGGCATGTCCTGGAGGGGGTCTCCGGGCTACAAGCACACGGTACACAACATCGTGTGCAAGGGGACTCCAGCCTTCAAAGGCGCTGCCCTCTCCCACACCTTCCACCTTCTTGTGCCATCGGGTAGAAACTCTCTGATAAGTCTTTGCTGAAGATCTCCAAGAGTTTACCCTTCAGGTCGATCATCATTTCGGTTCTCAACCGTGCTCTCAACAAGATGATCAAACAGGCACGCACAAGGACACTGGACCACCACCTCAAAAATGCTTTGATGGTTACTTTCAACATTGTAGTCTTGCTCTTCTTCCACATTTTCATTGTTGCTTTCTATTTCTTCCCTTGCTACAACATTGTCCCCTTCTTCTTCCACGACCAAGTTGATGAAGGAGCCCTCCTTTGGGCCACTGCTGTCTGGATTGCCTCTCATTTCCTTGAGTCCAAACCACAGCACCAAGAGGACAACAAGGATTCCAAGAACAGCCCAGAACTGCCACCCAAGCAGGGCTCCCCAGGCACCAGCACTCTGCTTCAGGCTCTTCTGCTCCAGCTCCTGCAGCAGCCCAGTCATCTGCTGGTTCAGATACTCAGCACGCTGCTGCATGCTGTCCAGCGCGGCCTCATCCAGCCCATTGCCGACCTGCTGCGGGTACTGCAGGAGGCCTTGCACAAGCAACAGAAGGAATGTGGTGGCAACCATGGCCTCAGAAGTTCAGAAAGGGATTCTGTGGAGATGGGAGAGAGACAGGGAGAGAGGGAGGCAGTACTAGGGGAAGTGGAGCCCTGGGGATCTGAGGGCAGCACAGAGGGCCCAGGCAAATGGCACGCGGCAAGGCCTGTGCCACTGCCCAGCAGCAGCAGCAGCAGCAGCACCGTGCCCTGCCAAAAGCGCTCCCGCCAGAAACTGGCCTCTGGATGCCCCTTGAGAAGTGGATCCCCAGGAACTCTCGTTTCTGCCGTCGGCCTCACTCAGTGATCAGCACAGCCTCCTGTCAGTGTGCAGCACGCACGCCACTGACCAAGGCTGCACTGGGTCAGTGTTTCCTGCGGCTGCTGTTTCTGGCTGCCCCCATTGTGACACTGGTGATGTCACTAATTCACAACTCGCGCAATTCATAAATCTTACAGTATAGGTTGGGGTCAAGAAGACCATGCACACGCAAGGTACCAGAATGGTCCTCTTTATTTAAAGAATAGCAATGATACTTCACCATAGCTGAATGTACTAACTAGAGGGTCAATCATATATAAAATTGCATAAACTGGAGGGTCTTAATATATCTACTAAAAGTACTAGCAAAAAAAGGGTCTTAATATCTACAGTAAATGCACTATCGTAAAATATATTATATATCTACAATAAAAAGGGTATTAATATCTATAGTAAATGCACTAAGTAAGAGGGTATTATTGAATACACTAAATGCACTACTTATGGGATGTCAATATGTACAACGGGGCTCTGTCCAGAGGCCCCAGAAGCACAGCTCCTGCTCTGGGTCGTGGAGGAAACAAAGCATGTCCTCCAACAGCTGCTCCCTCATGCAAGTGCACAGCAGCTCCACACAGACACAGAAGCTCCTCTGGGACATCCCCGTAGTGTCCAGCTCCAGGTGGCAGGCATGTCCTGGAGGGGGTCTCCGGGCTACAAGCACACGGTACACAACATCGTGTGCAAGGGGACTCCAGCCTTCAAAGGCGCTGCCCTCTCCCACACCTTCCACCTTCTTGTGCCATCGGGTAGAAACTCTCTGATAAGTCTTTGCCGAAGATCTCCAAGAGTTTACCCTTCAGGTCGATCATCATTTCGGTTCTCAACCGTGCTCTCAACAAGATGATCAAACAGGCACGCACAAGGACACTGGACCACCACCTCAAAAATGCTTTGATGGTTACTTTCAACATTGTAGTCTTGCTCTTCTTCCATGTTTTCATTGTTGCTTTCTATTTCTTCCCTTGCTACAACATTGTCCCCTTCTTCTTCCACGACCAAGTTGATGAAGGAGCCCTCCCTTGGGCCACTGCTGTCTGGATTGCATCTCATTTTCTTGAGTCCAAACCACAGCACCAAGAGGACAACAAGGATTCCAAGAACAGCCCAGAACTGCCACCCAAGCAGGGCTCCCCAGGCACCAGCACTCTGCTTCAGGCTCTTCTGCTTCAGCTCCTGCAGCAGCCCAGTCATCTGCTGGTTCAGATACTCAGCACGCTGCTGCATGCTGTCCAGCGCGGCCTCATCCAGCCCATTGCCGACCTGCTGCGTGTACTGCAGGAGGCCTTGCACAAGCAACAGATGGAACGTGGTGGCAACCATGGCCTCAGAAGTTCAGAAAGGGATTCTGTGGAGATGGGAGAGAGACAGGGAGAGAGGGAGGCAGTACTAGGGGAAGTGGAGCCCTGGGGATCTGAGGGCAGCACAGAGGGCCCAGGCAGATGGCACGCGGCAAGGCCTGTGCCGCTGCCCAGCAGCAGCAGCAGCAGCAGCACCGTGCCCTGCCAAAAGCGCTCCCGCCAGAAACTGGCCTCTGGATGCCCCTTGAGAAGTGGATCCCCAGGAACTCTCGTTTCTGCCGTCGGCCTCACTCAGTGATCAGCACAGCCTCCTGTCAGTGTGCAGCACGCACGCCACTGACCAAGGCTGCACTGGGGCAGTGTTTCCTGCGGCTGCTGTTTCTGGCTGCCCCCATTGTGAGAGTGCTGCTCTGATGTCACAGGTGCCTCAGTGAATCCCAGCCAGGACAACCCTGCCCTTCATCTCCACCTCCGCTGTGGGAGTCAGAATGGCCCCAGGCAACCAAAGACCTGGCACAAACCAAGAGCAGATGCACACATCATAATGGATGCCCAGGGCTTCCCCGGAGTAAACAGTCCGAAGCCCACAAAACCCTTTTCTAATATGAAATTGACCTTCCTGATCCATGATTGCTTTGTTCCTGAAAATTTCCTTCTGTGTGCTGCAACTGGTTCCCTTGGTGCTGATCTTTGTTCTTGTGAGGGTGCTCTTAGGACGTCAGTGACACCCCTGGGTGTGTAGTAATGATTTTACCGGGGGTGGTATGGGACGGTCCACGGCCGAACCTCTCTTCCTGGTCACAGCAGGCCACTGACCTCAACTGCAAAGAGACATTGCCCAGGGGTGATGAGAAGATGTGGATCCTGATTTCCAGTGGGGAACTCCCATCGCCAGCAGAGCAGTGTTCGGCATGTGCAACAAGTTCATTTCTGCTGTGCCAAAGCCCTGGAGAGTGTCTTGGATGAGCAGAATCTTCATTGTCCTGCTGCTGCTGTTTCCGGCTGCCCCCATTGTGACACTGGTGATGTGATATCTCAGGTGCCACAGTGTATCCTGGCCAGGACAGCCCTGCCCTCCATCTCCACCTCAGCTCTGGGAGTCAGAAATGGCCTCAAGCAGCCAATGACCTGACACACACCAAGAGCAGATGCACAGTTCAAAATTGACCCCCAGGGCTTCCCTGGAGCAAACAGGCCGAAGCCCACCAAACTCTTTTCCAAGATGAAATTGGCTCACATGACCCACGATTGTTTTGTCCCTGAAAATCTCCTGCTGTGAGATGAACCTGGTTCCCTTGGCACAAACCTCTGTGCTTGTGGGGGTGCTCATGGAACCTCAGTGATACCACCGTGTGTGTAACAGCAAATATCCTGGTGGTGGCATGGCCTCTGCACAGCAAGATATCTGTTCCTGCTGGGCCTCTGACAGATGACCTCGATTGCAAAGAGACATTGACCAGGGGTGATGAGGTGATGTGGGGGCTGATTTCCACTGGGCAACTCACTCTGCCAACAGAGCACAGTTCCCTCCATGTGCACCAAGTTAATTTCTGCTGTGCCAAAGCCCTGGAGAGCATCCGGGATGAGCAGAATCTTCATTGTCTCCGGAACGAACACAAGCAGGCACAGGAGCAATGCCTCTTGCTTGATCTCTACCCAGCCAGAGCTACTGGGGACTTTCAGACCCATGTGAAATATCCAGCATGGCCTGAGAGTGCAAGGGGAACACAGGGAACAGTCATCTTTGTAGCCGCCATGGTCTTCAGGGGCTACCACACAGGGGGACCATTGAGAGGAGCCCTGGACAGTGAGAATGGTGTGCCTTTGTTAGAAAACGAGGTTTTTCTAACAGTCCTTACTCCCAGCCAGTCACTCATTCACAACTCGTGCAATTCATAAATCTTACAGTATAGGTTGGGGTCAAGAAGACCATGCACACTCAAGGTACCAGAATGGTCCTCTTTATTTAAAGAATAGCAATGATACTTCACCATAGCTGAATGTACTAACTAGAGGGTCAATCATATATAATATCTACAGTAAATGCACTATAGTAAAATATAGTAAATATCTATAGTAAAAAGGGTCTTAATATCTATAGTAAACGCACTATAGTAAAATATAGTAAATATCTATAGTAAAAAGGGTCTTAATATCTATAGTAAATGCACTAAGTAGAGGGTATTACTAAATACGTTAAATGCACTAATTATGAGATGTTAATATGTACAACAGGGCTCTCTCCAGAGGCCCCAGAAGCACAGCTCCTGCTCTGGGTCGTGGAGGAAACAAAGCATGTCCTCCAACAGCTGCTCCCTCATGCAAGTGCACAGCAGCTCCACACAGACACAGAAGCTCCTCTGGGACATCCCCGTAGTGTCCAGCTCCAGGTGGCAGGCATGTCCTGGAGGGGGTCTCCGGGCTACAAGCACACGGTACACAACATCGTGTGCAAGGGGACTCCAGCCTTCAAAGGCGCTGCCCTCTCCCACACCTTCCACCTTCTTGTGCCATCGGGTAGAAACTCTCTGATAAGTCTTTGCCGAAGATCTCCAAGAGTTTACCCTTCAGGTCGATCATCATTTCGGTTCTCAACCGTGCTCTCAACAAGATGATCAAACAGGCACGCACAAGGACACTGGACCACCACCTCAAAAATGCTTTGATGGTTACTTTCAACATTGTAGTCTTGCTCTTCTTCCGCGTTTTCATTGTTGCTTTCTATTTCTTCCCTTGCTACAACATTGTCCCCTTCTTCTTCCACGACCAAGTTGATGAAGGAGCCCTCCCTTGGGCCACTGCTGTCTGGATTGCATCTCATTTTCTTGAGTCCAAACCACAGCACCAAGAGGACAACAAGGATTCCAAGAACAGCCCAGAACTGCCACCCAAGCAGGGCTCCCCAGGCACCAGCACTCTGCTTCAGGCTCTTCTGCTTCAGCTCCTGCAGCAGCCCAGTCATCTGCTGGTTCAGATACTCAGCACGCTGCTGCATGCTGTCCAGCGCGGCCTCATCCAGCCCATTGCCGACCTGCTGCGTGTACTGCAGGAGGCCTTGCACAAGCAACAGATGGAACGTGGTGGCAACCATGGCCTCAGAAGTTCAGAAAGGGATTCTGTGGAGATGGGAGAGAGACAGGGAGAGAGGGAGGCAGTACTAGGGGAAGTGGAGCCCTGGGGATCTGAGGGCAGCACAGAGGGCCCAGGCAGATGGCACGCGGCAAGGCCTGTGCCGCTGCCCAGCAGCAGCAGCAGCAGCAGCACCGTGCCCTGCCAAAAGCGCTCCCGCCAGAAACTGGCCTCTGGATGCCCCTTGAGAAGTGGATCCCCAGGAACTCTCGTTTCTGCCGTCGGCCTCACTCAGTGATCAGCACAGCCTCCTGTCAGTGTGCAGCACGCACGCCACTGACCAAGGCTGCACTGGGGCAGTGTTTCCTGCGGCTGCTGTTTCTGGCTGCCCCCATTGTGAGAGTGCTGCTCTGATGTCACAGGTGCCTCAGTGAATCCCAGCCAGGACAACCCTGCCCTTCATCTCCACCTCCGCTGTGGGAGTCAGAATGGCCCCAGGCAACCAAAGACCTGGCACAAACCAAGAGCAGATGCACACATCATAATGGATGCCCAGGGCTTCCCCGGAGTAAACAGTCCGAAGCCCACAAAACCCTTTTCTAATATGAAATTGACCTTCCTGATCCATGATTGCTTTGTTCCTGAAAATTTCCTTCTGTGTGCTGCAACTGGTTCCCTTGGTGCTGATCTTTGTTCTTGTGAGGGTGCTCTTAGGACGTCAGTGACACCCCTGGGTGTGTAGTAATGATTTTACCGGGGGTGGTATGGGACGGTCCACGGCCGAACCTCTCTTCCTGGTCACAGCAGGCCACTGACCTCAACTGCAAAGAGACATTGCCCAGGGGTGATGAGAAGATGTGGATCCTGATTTCCAGTGGGGAACTCCCATCGCCAGCAGAGCAGTGTTCGGCATGTGCAACAAGTTCATTTCTGCTGTGCCAAAGCCCTGGAGAGTGTCTTGGATGAGCAGAATCTTCATTGTCCTGCTGCTGCTGTTTCCGGCTGCCCCCATTGTGACACTGGTGATGTGATATCTCAGGTGCCACAGTGTATCCTGGCCAGGACAGCCCTGCCCTCCATCTCCACCTCAGCTCTGGGAGTCAGAAATGGCCTCAAGCAGCCAATGACCTGACACACACCAAGAGCAGATGCACAGTTCAAAATTGACCCCCAGGGCTTCCCTGGAGCAAACAGGCCGAAGCCCACCAAACTCTTTTCCAAGATGAAATTGGCTCACATGACCCACGATTGTTTTGTCCCTGAAAATCTCCTGCTGTGAGATGAACCTGGTTCCCTTGGCACAAACCTCTGTGCTTGTGGGGGTGCTCATGGAACCTCAGTGATACCACCGTGTGTGTAACAGCAAATATCCTGGTGGTGGCATGGCCTCTGCACAGCAAGATATCTGTTCCTGCTGGGCCTCTGACAGATGACCTCGATTGCAAAGAGACATTGACCAGGGGTGATGAGGTGATGTGGGGGCTGATTTCCACTGGGCAACTCACTCTGCCAACAGAGCACAGTTCCCTCCATGTGCACCAAGTTAATTTCTGCTGTGCCAAAGCCCTGGAGAGCATCCGGGATGAGCAGAATCTTCATTGTCTCCGGAACGAACACAAGCAGGCACAGGAGCAATGCCTCTTGCTTGATCTCTACCCAGCCAGAGCTACTGGGGACTTTCAGACCCATGTGAAATATCCAGCATGGCCTGAGAGTGCAAGGGGAACACAGGGAACAGTCATCTTTGTAGCCGCCATGGTCTTCAGGGGCTACCACACAGGGGGACCATTGAGAGGAGCCCTGGACAGTGAGAATGGTGTGCCTTTGTTAGAAAACGAGGTTTTTCTAACAGTCCTTACTCCCAGCCAGTCACTCATTCACAACTCGTGCAATTCATAAATCTTACAGTATAGGTTGGGGTCAAGAAGACCATGCACACTCAAGGTACCAGAATGGTCCTCTTTATTTAAAGAATAGCAATGATACTTCACCATAGCTGAATGTACTAACTAGAGGGTCAATCATATATAATATCTACAGTAAATGCACTATAGTAAAATATAGTAAATATCTATAGTAAAAAGGGTCTTAATATCTATAGTAAACGCACTATAGTAAAATATAGTAAATATCTATAGTAAAAAGGGTCTTAATATCTATAGTAAATGCACTAAGTAGAGGGTATTACTAAATACGTTAAATGCACTAATTATGAGATGTTAATATGTACAACAGGGCTCTCTCCAGAGGCCCCAGAAGCACAGCTCCTGCTCTGGGTCGTGGAGGAAACAAAGCATGTCCTCCAACAGCTGCTCCCTCATGCAAGTGCACAGCAGCTCCACACAGACACAGAAGCTCCTCTGGGACATCCCCGTAGTGTCCAGCTCCAGGTGGCAGGCATGTCCTGGAGGGGGTCTCCGGGCTACAAGCACACGGTACACAACATCGTGTGCAAGGGGACTCCAGCCTTCAAAGGCGCTGCCCTCTCCCACACCTTCCACCTTCTTGTGCCATCGGGTAGAAACTCTCTGATAAGTCTTTGCCGAAGATCTCCAAGAGTTTACCCTTCAGGTCGATCATCATTTCGGTTCTCAACCGTGCTCTCAACAAGATGATCAAACAGGCACGCACAAGGACACTGGACCACCACCTCAAAAATGCTTTGATGGTTACTTTCAACATTGTAGTCTTGCTCTTCTTCCGCGTTTTCATTGTTGCTTTCTATTTCTTCCCTTGCTACAACATTGTCCCCTTCTTCTTCCACGACCAAGTTGATGAAGGAGCCCTCCCTTGGGCCACTGCTGTCTGGATTGCATCTCATTTTCTTGAGTCCAAACCACAGCACCAAGAGGACAACAAGGATTCCAAGAACAGCCCAGAACTGCCACCCAAGCAGGGCTCCCCAGGCACCAGCACTCTGCTTCAGGCTCTTCTGCTTCAGCTCCTGCAGCAGCCCAGTCATCTGCTGGTTCAGATACTCAGCACGCTGCTGCATGCTGTCCAGCGCGGCCTCATCCAGCCCATTGCCGACCTGCTGCGTGTACTGCAGGAGGCCTTGCACAAGCAACAGATGGAACGTGGTGGCAACCATGGCCTCAGAAGTTCAGAAAGGGATTCTGTGGAGATGGGAGAGAGACAGGGAGAGAGGGAGGCAGTACTAGGGGAAGTGGAGCCCTGGGGATCTGAGGGCAGCACAGAGGGCCCAGGCAGATGGCACGCGGCAAGGCCTGTGCCGCTGCCCAGCAGCAGCAGCAGCAGCAGCACCGTGCCCTGCCAAAAGCGCTCCCGCCAGAAACTGGCCTCTGGATGCCCCTTGAGAAGTGGATCCCCAGGAACTCTCGTTTCTGCCGTCGGCCTCACTCAGTGATCAGCACAGCCTCCTGTCAGTGTGCAGCACGCACGCCACTGACCAAGGCTGCACTGGGGCAGTGTTTCCTGCGGCTGCTGTTTCTGGCTGCCCCCATTGTGAGAGTGCTGCTCTGATGTCACAGGTGCCTCAGTGAATCCCAGCCAGGACAACCCTGCCCTTCATCTCCACCTCCGCTGTGGGAGTCAGAATGGCCCCAGGCAACCAAAGACCTGGCACAAACCAAGAGCAGATGCACACATCATAATGGATGCCCAGGGCTTCCCCGGAGTAAACAGTCCGAAGCCCACAAAACCCTTTTCTAATATGAAATTGACCTTCCTGATCCATGATTGCTTTGTTCCTGAAAATTTCCTTCTGTGTGCTGCAACTGGTTCCCTTGGTGCTGATCTTTGTTCTTGTGAGGGTGCTCTTAGGACGTCAGTGACACCCCTGGGTGTGTAGTAATGATTTTACCGGGGGTGGTATGGGACGGTCCACGGCCGAACCTCTCTTCCTGGTCACAGCAGGCCACTGACCTCAACTGCAAAGAGACATTGCCCAGGGGTGATGAGAAGATGTGGATCCTGATTTCCAGTGGGGAACTCCCATCGCCAGCAGAGCAGTGTTCGGCATGTGCAACAAGTTCATTTCTGCTGTGCCAAAGCCCTGGAGAGTGTCTTGGATGAGCAGAATCTTCATTGTCCTGCTGCTGCTGTTTCCGGCTGCCCCCATTGTGACACTGGTGATGTGATATCTCAGGTGCCACAGTGTATCCTGGCCAGGACAGCCCTGCCCTCCATCTCCACCTCAGCTCTGGGAGTCAGAAATGGCCTCAAGCAGCCAATGACCTGACACACACCAAGAGCAGATGCACAGTTCAAAATTGACCCCCAGGGCTTCCCTGGAGCAAACAGGCCGAAGCCCACCAAACTCTTTTCCAAGATGAAATTGGCTCACATGACCCACGATTGTTTTGTCCCTGAAAATCTCCTGCTGTGAGATGAACCTGGTTCCCTTGGCACAAACCTCTGTGCTTGTGGGGGTGCTCATGGAACCTCAGTGATACCACCGTGTGTGTAACAGCAAATATCCTGGTGGTGGCATGGCCTCTGCACAGCAAGATATCTGTTCCTGCTGGGCCTCTGACAGATGACCTCGATTGCAAAGAGACATTGACCAGGGGTGATGAGGTGATGTGGGGGCTGATTTCCACTGGGCAACTCACTCTGCCAACAGAGCACAGTTCCCTCCATGTGCACCAAGTTAATTTCTGCTGTGCCAAAGCCCTGGAGAGCATCCGGGATGAGCAGAATCTTCATTGTCTCCGGAACGAACACAAGCAGGCACAGGAGCAATGCCTCTTGCTTGATCTCTACCCAGCCAGAGCTACTGGGGACTTTCAGACCCATGTGAAATATCCAGCATGGCCTGAGAGTGCAAGGGGAACACAGGGAACAGTCATCTTTGTAGCCGCCATGGTCTTCAGGGGCTACCACACAGGGGGACCATTGAGAGGAGCCCTGGACAGTGAGAATGGTGTGCCTTTGTTAGAAAACGAGGTTTTTCTAACAGTCCTTACTCCCAGCCAGTCACTCATTCACAACTCGTGCAATTCATAAATCTTACAGTATAGGTTGGGGTCAAGAAGACCATGCACACTCAAGGTACCAGAATGGTCCTCTTTATTTAAAGAATAGCAATGATACTTCACCATAGCTGAATGTACTAACTAGAGGGTCAATCATATATAATATCTACAGTAAATGCACTATAGTAAAATATAGTAAATATCTATAGTAAAAAGGGTCTTAATATCTATAGTAAACGCACTATAGTAAAATATAGTAAATATCTATAGTAAAAAGGGTCTTAATATCTATAGTAAATGCACTAAGTAGAGGGTATTACTAAATACGTTAAATGCACTAATTATGAGATGTTAATATGTACAACAGGGCTCTCTCCAGAGGCCCCAGAAGCACAGCTCCTGCTCTGGGTCGTGGAGGAAACAAAGCATGTCCTCCAACAGCTGCTCCCTCATGCAAGTGCACAGCAGCTCCACACAGACACAGAAGCTCCTCTGGGACATCCCCGTAGTGTCCAGCTCCAGGTGGCAGGCATGTCCTGGAGGGGGTCTCCGGGCTACAAGCACACGGTACACAACATCGTGTGCAAGGGGACTCCAGCCTTCAAAGGCGCTGCCCTCTCCCACACCTTCCACCTTCTTGTGCCATCGGGTAGAAACTCTCTGATAAGTCTTTGCCGAAGATCTCCAAGAGTTTACCCTTCAGGTCGATCATCATTTCGGTTCTCAACCGTGCTCTCAACAAGATGATCAAACAGGCACGCACAAGGACACTGGACCACCACCTCAAAAATGCTTTGATGGTTACTTTCAACATTGTAGTCTTGCTCTTCTTCCGCGTTTTCATTGTTGCTTTCTATTTCTTCCCTTGCTACAACATTGTCCCCTTCTTCTTCCACGACCAAGTTGATGAAGGAGCCCTCCCTTGGGCCACTGCTGTCTGGATTGCATCTCATTTTCTTGAGTCCAAACCACAGCACCAAGAGGACAACAAGGATTCCAAGAACAGCCCAGAACTGCCACCCAAGCAGGGCTCCCCAGGCACCAGCACTCTGCTTCAGGCTCTTCTGCTTCAGCTCCTGCAGCAGCCCAGTCATCTGCTGGTTCAGATACTCAGCACGCTGCTGCATGCTGTCCAGCGCGGCCTCATCCAGCCCATTGCCGACCTGCTGCGTGTACTGCAGGAGGCCTTGCACAAGCAACAGATGGAACGTGGTGGCAACCATGGCCTCAGAAGTTCAGAAAGGGATTCTGTGGAGATGGGAGAGAGACAGGGAGAGAGGGAGGCAGTACTAGGGGAAGTGGAGCCCTGGGGATCTGAGGGCAGCACAGAGGGCCCAGGCAGATGGCACGCGGCAAGGCCTGTGCCGCTGCCCAGCAGCAGCAGCAGCAGCAGCACCGTGCCCTGCCAAAAGCGCTCCCGCCAGAAACTGGCCTCTGGATGCCCCTTGAGAAGTGGATCCCCAGGAACTCTCGTTTCTGCCGTCGGCCTCACTCAGTGATCAGCACAGCCTCCTGTCAGTGTGCAGCACGCACGCCACTGACCAAGGCTGCACTGGGGCAGTGTTTCCTGCGGCTGCTGTTTCTGGCTGCCCCCATTGTGAGAGTGCTGCTCTGATGTCACAGGTGCCTCAGTGAATCCCAGCCAGGACAACCCTGCCCTTCATCTCCACCTCCGCTGTGGGAGTCAGAATGGCCCCAGGCAACCAAAGACCTGGCACAAACCAAGAGCAGATGCACACATCATAATGGATGCCCAGGGCTTCCCCGGAGTAAACAGTCCGAAGCCCACAAAACCCTTTTCTAATATGAAATTGACCTTCCTGATCCATGATTGCTTTGTTCCTGAAAATTTCCTTCTGTGTGCTGCAACTGGTTCCCTTGGTGCTGATCTTTGTTCTTGTGAGGGTGCTCTTAGGACGTCAGTGACACCCCTGGGTGTGTAGTAATGATTTTACCGGGGGTGGTATGGGACGGTCCACGGCCGAACCTCTCTTCCTGGTCACAGCAGGCCACTGACCTCAACTGCAAAGAGACATTGCCCAGGGGTGATGAGAAGATGTGGATCCTGATTTCCAGTGGGGAACTCCCATCGCCAGCAGAGCAGTGTTCGGCATGTGCAACAAGTTCATTTCTGCTGTGCCAAAGCCCTGGAGAGTGTCTTGGATGAGCAGAATCTTCATTGTCCTGCTGCTGCTGTTTCCGGCTGCCCCCATTGTGACACTGGTGATGTGATATCTCAGGTGCCACAGTGTATCCTGGCCAGGACAGCCCTGCCCTCCATCTCCACCTCAGCTCTGGGAGTCAGAAATGGCCTCAAGCAGCCAATGACCTGACACACACCAAGAGCAGATGCACAGTTCAAAATTGACCCCCAGGGCTTCCCTGGAGCAAACAGGCCGAAGCCCACCAAACTCTTTTCCAAGATGAAATTGGCTCACATGACCCACGATTGTTTTGTCCCTGAAAATCTCCTGCTGTGAGATGAACCTGGTTCCCTTGGCACAAACCTCTGTGCTTGTGGGGGTGCTCATGGAACCTCAGTGATACCACCGTGTGTGTAACAGCAAATATCCTGGTGGTGGCATGGCCTCTGCACAGCAAGATATCTGTTCCTGCTGGGCCTCTGACAGATGACCTCGATTGCAAAGAGACATTGACCAGGGGTGATGAGGTGATGTGGGGGCTGATTTCCACTGGGCAACTCACTCTGCCAACAGAGCACAGTTCCCTCCATGTGCACCAAGTTAATTTCTGCTGTGCCAAAGCCCTGGAGAGCATCCGGGATGAGCAGAATCTTCATTGTCTCCGGAACGAACACAAGCAGGCACAGGAGCAATGCCTCTTGCTTGATCTCTACCCAGCCAGAGCTACTGGGGACTTTCAGACCCATGTGAAATATCCAGCATGGCCTGAGAGTGCAAGGGGAACACAGGGAACAGTCATCTTTGTAGCCGCCATGGTCTTCAGGGGCTACCACACAGGGGGACCATTGAGAGGAGCCCTGGACAGTGAGAATGGTGTGCCTTTGTTAGAAAACGAGGTTTTTCTAACAGTCCTTACTCCCAGCCAGTCACTCATTCACAACTCGTGCAATTCATAAATCTTACAGTATAGGTTGGGGTCAAGAAGACCATGCACACTCAAGGTACCAGAATGGTCCTCTTTATTTAAAGAATAGCAATGATACTTCACCATAGCTGAATGTACTAACTAGAGGGTCAATCATATATAATATCTACAGTAAATGCACTATAGTAAAATATAGTAAATATCTATAGTAAAAAGGGTCTTAATATCTATAGTAAACGCACTATAGTAAAATATAGTAAATATCTATAGTAAAAAGGGTCTTAATATCTATAGTAAATGCACTAAGTAGAGGGTATTACTAAATACGTTAAATGCACTAATTATGAGATGTTAATATGTACAACAGGGCTCTCTCCAGAGGCCCCAGAAGCACAGCTCCTGCTCTGGGTCGTGGAGGAAACAAAGCATGTCCTCCAACAGCTGCTCCCTCATGCAAGTGCACAGCAGCTCCACACAGACACAGAAGCTCCTCTGGGACATCCCCGTAGTGTCCAGCTCCAGGTGGCAGGCATGTCCTGGAGGGGGTCTCCGGGCTACAAGCACACGGTACACAACATCGTGTGCAAGGGGACTCCAGCCTTCAAAGGCGCTGCCCTCTCCCACACCTTCCACCTTCTTGTGCCATCGGGTAGAAACTCTCTGATAAGTCTTTGCCGAAGATCTCCAAGAGTTTACCCTTCAGGTCGATCATCATTTCGGTTCTCAACCGTGCTCTCAACAAGATGATCAAACAGGCACGCACAAGGACACTGGACCACCACCTCAAAAATGCTTTGATGGTTACTTTCAACATTGTAGTCTTGCTCTTCTTCCGCGTTTTCATTGTTGCTTTCTATTTCTTCCCTTGCTACAACATTGTCCCCTTCTTCTTCCACGACCAAGTTGATGAAGGAGCCCTCCCTTGGGCCACTGCTGTCTGGATTGCATCTCATTTTCTTGAGTCCAAACCACAGCACCAAGAGGACAACAAGGATTCCAAGAACAGCCCAGAACTGCCACCCAAGCAGGGCTCCCCAGGCACCAGCACTCTGCTTCAGGCTCTTCTGCTTCAGCTCCTGCAGCAGCCCAGTCATCTGCTGGTTCAGATACTCAGCACGCTGCTGCATGCTGTCCAGCGCGGCCTCATCCAGCCCATTGCCGACCTGCTGCGGGTACTGCAGGAGGCCTTGCACAAGCAACAGAAGGAACGTGGTGGCAACCATGGCCTCAGAAGTTCAGAAAGGGATTCTGTGGAGATGGGAGAGAGACAGGGAGAGAGGGAGGCAGTACTAGGGGAAGTGGAGCCCTGGGGATCTGAGGGCAGCACAGAGGGCCCAGGCAGATGGCACGCGGCAAGGCCTGTGCCGCTGCCCAGCAGCAGCAGCAGCAGCAGCACCGTGCCCTGCCAAAAGCGCTCCCGCCAGAAACTGGCCTCTGGATGCCCCTTGAGAAGTGGATCCCCAGGAACTCTCGTTTCTGCCGTCGGCCTCACTCAGTGATCAGCACAGCCTCCTGTCAGTGTGCAGCACGCACGCCACTGACCAAGGCTGCACTGGGGCAGTGTTTCCTGCGGCTGCTGTTTCTGGCTGCCCCCATTGTGAGAGTGCTGCTCTGATGTCACAGGTGCCTCAGTGAATCCCAGCCAGGACAACCCTGCCCTTCATCTCCACCTCCGCTGTGGGAGTCAGAATGGCCCCAGGCAACCAAAGACCTGGCACAAACCAAGAGCAGATGCACACATCATAATGGATGCCCAGGGCTTCCCCGGAGTAAACAGTCCGAAGCCCACAAAACCCTTTTCTAATATGAAATTGACCTTCCTGATCCATGATTGCTTTGTTCCTGAAAATTTCCTTCTGTGTGCTGCAACTGGTTCCCTTGGTGCTGATCTTTGTTCTTGTGAGGGTGCTCTTAGGACGTCAGTGACACCCCTGGGTGTGTAGTAATGATTTTACCGGGGGTGGTATGGGACGGTCCACGGCCGAACCTCTCTTCCTGGTCACAGCAGGCCACTGACCTCAACTGCAAAGAGACATTGCCCAGGGGTGATGAGAAGATGTGGATCCTGATTTCCAGTGGGGAACTCCCATCGCCAGCAGAGCAGTGTTCGGCATGTGCAACAAGTTCATTTCTGCTGTGCCAAAGCCCTGGAGAGTGTCTTGGATGAGCAGAATCTTCATTGTCCTGCTGCTGCTGTTTCCGGCTGCCCCCATTGTGACACTGGTGATGTGATATCTCAGGTGCCACAGTGTATCCTGGCCAGGACAGCCCTGCCCTCCATCTCCACCTCAGCTCTGGGAGTCAGAAATGGCCTCAAGCAGCCAATGACCTGACACACACCAAGAGCAGATGCACAGTTCAAAATTGACCCCCAGGGCTTCCCTGGAGCAAACAGGCCGAAGCCCACCAAACTCTTTTCCAAGATGAAATTGGCTCACATGACCCACGATTGTTTTGTCCCTGAAAATCTCCTGCTGTGAGATGAACCTGGTTCCCTTGGCACAAACCTCTGTGCTTGTGGGGGTGCTCATGGAACCTCAGTGATACCACCGTGTGTGTAACAGCAAATATCCTGGTGGTGGCATGGCCTCTGCACAGCAAGATATCTGTTCCTGCTGGGCCTCTGACAGATGACCTCGATTGCAAAGAGACATTGACCAGGGGTGATGAGGTGATGTGGGGGCTGATTTCCACTGGGCAACTCACTCTGCCAACAGAGCACAGTTCCCTCCATGTGCACCAAGTTAATTTCTGCTGTGCCAAAGCCCTGGAGAGCATCCGGGATGAGCAGAATCTTCATTGTCTCCGGAACGAACACAAGCAGGCACAGGAGCAATGCCTCTTGCTTGATCTCTACCCAGCCAGAGCTACTGGGGACTTTCAGACCCATGTGAAATATCCAGCATGGCCTGAGAGTGCAAGGGGAACACAGGGAACAGTCATCTTTGTAGCCGCCATGGTCTTCAGGGGCTACCACACAGGGGGACCATTGAGAGGAGCCCTGGACAGTGAGAATGGTGTGCCTTTGTTAGAAAACGAGGTTTTTCTAACAGTCCTTACTCCCAGCCAGTCACTCATTCACAACTCGTGCAATTCATAAATCTTACAGTATAGGTTGGGGTCAAGAAGACCATGCACACTCAAGGTACCAGAATGGTCCTCTTTATTTAAAGAATAGCAATGATACTTCACCATAGCTGAATGTACTAACTAGAGGGTCAATCATATATAATATCTACAGTAAATGCACTATAGTAAAATATAGTAAATATCTATAGTAAAAAGGGTCTTAATATCTATAGTAAACGCACTATAGTAAAATATAGTAAATATCTATAGTAAAAAGGGTCTTAATATCTATAGTAAATGCACTAAGTAGAGGGTATTACTAAATACGTTAAATGCACTAATTATGAGATGTTAATATGTACAACAGGGCTCTCTCCAGAGGCCCCAGAAGCACAGCTCCTGCTCTGGGTCGTGGAGGAAACAAAGCATGTCCTCCAACAGCTGCTCCCTCATGCAAGTGCACAGCAGCTCCACACAGACACAGAAGCTCCTCTGGGACATCCCCGTAGTGTCCAGCTCCAGGTGGCAGGCATGTCCTGGAGGGGGTCTCCGGGCTACAAGCACACGGTACACAACATCGTGTGCAAGGGGACTCCAGCCTTCAAAGGCGCTGCCCTCTCCCACACCTTCCACCTTCTTGTGCCATCGGGTAGAAACTCTCTGATAAGTCTTTGCCGAAGATCTCCAAGAGTTTACCCTTCAGGTCGATCATCATTTCGGTTCTCAACCGTGCTCTCAACAAGATGATCAAACAGGCACGCACAAGGACACTGGACCACCACCTCAAAAATGCTTTGATGGTTACTTTCAACATTGTAGTCTTGCTCTTCTTCCGCGTTTTCATTGTTGCTTTCTATTTCTTCCCTTGCTACAACATTGTCCCCTTCTTCTTCCACGACCAAGTTGATGAAGGAGCCCTCCCTTGGGCCACTGCTGTCTGGATTGCATCTCATTTTCTTGAGTCCAAACCACAGCACCAAGAGGACAACAAGGATTCCAAGAACAGCCCAGAACTGCCACCCAAGCAGGGCTCCCCAGGCACCAGCACTCTGCTTCAGGCTCTTCTGCTTCAGCTCCTGCAGCAGCCCAGTCATCTGCTGGTTCAGATACTCAGCACGCTGCTGCATGCTGTCCAGCGCGGCCTCATCCAGCCCATTGCCGACCTGCTGCGGGTACTGCAGGAGGCCTTGCACAAGCAACAGAAGGAACGTGGTGGCAACCATGGCCTCAGAAGTTCAGAAAGGGATTCTGTGGAGATGGGAGAGAGACAGGGAGAGAGGGAGGCAGTACTAGGGGAAGTGGAGCCCTGGGGATCTGAGGGCAGCACAGAGGGCCCAGGCAGATGGCACGCGGCAAGGCCTGTGCCGCTGCCCAGCAGCAGCAGCAGCAGCAGCACCGTGCCCTGCCAAAAGCGCTCCCGCCAGAAACTGGCCTCTGGATGCCCCTTGAGAAGTGGATCCCCAGGAACTCTCGTTTCTGCCGTCGGCCTCACTCAGTGATCAGCACAGCCTCCTGTCAGTGTGCAGCACGCACGCCACTGACCAAGGCTGCACTGGGGCAGTGTTTCCTGCGGCTGCTGTTTCTGGCTGCCCCCATTGTGAGAGTGCTGCTCTGATGTCACAGGTGCCTCAGTGAATCCCAGCCAGGACAACCCTGCCCTTCATCTCCACCTCCGCTGTGGGAGTCAGAATGGCCCCAGGCAACCAAAGACCTGGCACAAACCAAGAGCAGATGCACACATCATAATGGATGCCCAGGGCTTCCCCGGAGTAAACAGTCCGAAGCCCACAAAACCCTTTTCTAATATGAAATTGACCTTCCTGATCCATGATTGCTTTGTTCCTGAAAATTTCCTTCTGTGTGCTGCAACTGGTTCCCTTGGTGCTGATCTTTGTTCTTGTGAGGGTGCTCTTAGGACGTCAGTGACACCCCTGGGTGTGTAGTAATGATTTTACCGGGGGTGGTATGGGACGGTCCACGGCCGAACCTCTCTTCCTGGTCACAGCAGGCCACTGACCTCAACTGCAAAGAGACATTGCCCAGGGGTGATGAGAAGATGTGGATCCTGATTTCCAGTGGGGAACTCCCATCGCCAGCAGAGCAGTGTTCGGCATGTGCAACAAGTTCATTTCTGCTGTGCCAAAGCCCTGGAGAGTGTCTTGGATGAGCAGAATCTTCATTGTCCTGCTGCTGCTGTTTCCGGCTGCCCCCATTGTGACACTGGTGATGTGATATCTCAGGTGCCACAGTGTATCCTGGCCAGGACAGCCCTGCCCTCCATCTCCACCTCAGCTCTGGGAGTCAGAAATGGCCTCAAGCAGCCAATGACCTGACACACACCAAGAGCAGATGCACAGTTCAAAATTGACCCCCAGGGCTTCCCTGGAGCAAACAGGCCGAAGCCCACCAAACTCTTTTCCAAGATGAAATTGGCTCACATGACCCACGATTGTTTTGTCCCTGAAAATCTCCTGCTGTGAGATGAACCTGGTTCCCTTGGCACAAACCTCTGTGCTTGTGGGGGTGCTCATGGAACCTCAGTGATACCACCGTGTGTGTAACAGCAAATATCCTGGTGGTGGCATGGCCTCTGCACAGCAAGATATCTGTTCCTGCTGGGCCTCTGACAGATGACCTCGATTGCAAAGAGACATTGACCAGGGGTGATGAGGTGATGTGGGGGCTGATTTCCACTGGGCAACTCACTCTGCCAACAGAGCACAGTTCCCTCCATGTGCACCAAGTTAATTTCTGCTGTGCCAAAGCCCTGGAGAGCATCCGGGATGAGCAGAATCTTCATTGTCTCCGGAACGAACACAAGCAGGCACAGGAGCAATGCCTCTTGCTTGATCTCTACCCAGCCAGAGCTACTGGGGACTTTCAGACCCATGTGAAATATCCAGCATGGCCTGAGAGTGCAAGGGGAACACAGGGAACAGTCATCTTTGTAGCCGCCATGGTCTTCAGGGGCTACCACACAGGGGGACCATTGAGAGGAGCCCTGGACAGTGAGAATGGTGTGCCTTTGTTAGAAAACGAGGTTTTTCTAACAGTCCTTACTCCCAGCCAGTCACTCATTCACAACTCGTGCAATTCATAAATCTTACAGTATAGGTTGGGGTCAAGAAGACCATGCACACTCAAGGTACCAGAATGGTCCTCTTTATTTAAAGAATAGCAATGATACTTCACCATAGCTGAATGTACTAACTAGAGGGTCAATCATATATAATATCTACAGTAAATGCACTATAGTAAAATATAGTAAATATCTATAGTAAAAAGGGTCTTAATATCTATAGTAAACGCACTATAGTAAAATATAGTAAATATCTATAGTAAAAAGGGTCTTAATATCTATAGTAAATGCACTAAGTAGAGGGTATTACTAAATACGTTAAATGCACTAATTATGAGATGTTAATATGTACAACAGGGCTCTCTCCAGAGGCCCCAGAAGCACAGCTCCTGCTCTGGGTCGTGGAGGAAACAAAGCATGTCCTCCAACAGCTGCTCTCTCATGCATGTGCACAGCAGCTCCACACAGACACAGAAGCTCCTCTGGGACATCCCTGTAGTGTCCAGCTCCAGCTGGCTGGCATGTCCTGGAGGGGGTCTCCGGGCTACAAGCACACGGTACACAACATCGTGTGCAAGGGGACTCCAGCCTTCAAAGGCACTGCTCACTCCCACACCTTTCACCTTCTTGTGCCATTGAGTAGAAACTCTCTGATAGGCCTTTGCCGAAGATCTCCATGAGTTTACCCTTCAGGTCAATCATCATTTCGGTTCTCAACCATGCTCTCAACCAGATAATCAAATAGGCACGCACAAGGCCTCTGGACCACCTCCTCAAAAATTCTTTGATGGTTACTTTCAACATTGTAGTCTTGCTCTTCTTCCTCATTTTCATTGTTGCTTTCTCTTTCTTCCCTTGCCACAACATTGTGCCCTTCTTCCAGCACCAAGTTGCTGAAGGAGCCCTCCCTTGGGCCACTGTTATCTGGAATGCATCTCATTTTCTTGAGTCCAAACAACAGCACCAAGAGGACAACAAGGATTCCAAGAACAGTCCAAAACTGCCACCCAAGCAGGGCTCCCCAGGCACCAGCACTCTGCTCCCGGTTCTTCTGCTCCAGCTCCTGCAGCAGCCGAGTCATCTGCTGGTTCAGATACTCAGCACGCTGCTGCATGCGCTCTAGCGCGGCCTCATCCATCCCATTGCCAGCCTGCTGCGGGTACTGCAGGAGGCCTTGCGCAAGCAACAGAAGGAACGTGGTGGCAACCATGGCCTCAGAAATTCAGAAAGGGGTTCTGTGTAGATGGGAGAGCGAGGAAGGCAGTACTAGGGGCAGTGGAGCCCTGGGGATCTGAGGGCAGCACAGAGGGCCCAGGCAGCCAGCACGCGGCAAGGCCTGTGCCGCTGCCCAGCAGCAGCAGCAGCAGCAGCAGCACCGTGCCCTGCCAAAAGCGCTCCCGCCAGAAACTGGCCTCTGGATGCCCCTTGAGAAGTGGATCCCCAGGAACTCTTGTTTCTGCCGTCAGCCTCACTCAGTGATCAGCACAGCCTCCTGTCTGCACGCACGCTCGCCACTGGCCGAGGCTGCACTGGGGTAGTGTTACCTGCTGCTGCTCTTTATATATGCCCCCCATTGTGACACTGGTGCTGTGATGTCACAGGTGCCACAGTGCATCCCAGCCAGGACAGCTCTGCCCTCCATCTCTACCTAAGCTGTGGGAGTCAGAATGGCCCCAAGCAGCCAAAGACCTGACACACACCAAGACCAGATCCATGGGTCATAATTGACCGCCAGGGCTTCCCTGGAGCAAACAGTCCGAAGCCCACCAAAGCCTTTTCTAATATGAAATTGACCTTCATGATCCGCGACTATTTTGTTCCTGAAAATTTCCTTCTGTGAGATGCAACTGATTCCCTTGATGTTCACCTTTATGCTTTTGGGGGGGTGCTCTTGGGACCTCAGGGACACCCCTGGGTGTATCGTAGTAAATATCCTGGTGGTGGCACGGTGCTTCTCCATGGCCACATCTCTGTTGCTGCTT
The DNA here is from genome assembly GCF_027887145.1 of Ammospiza caudacuta. Lineage (NCBI taxonomy): Eukaryota > Metazoa > Chordata > Aves > Passeriformes > Passerellidae > Ammospiza > Ammospiza caudacuta. The sequence continues at coordinate 11,992,529 of NC_080594.1, forward strand.
TTTAAGTTTATTTTAATGGATTTTTTTGCAATGTCTTTGCAATTTTCTTAACAGGTTTTGGAGTCACTTTGACTGGTGTACTGATTTTGGATGGCCTTGAATTAATTTTTTTATTATATCTATGTTTTGGATTTGTGTTGTAAGCAGTTTTGATAACACATCGATGTGTGAGCCTGTTCTGAGCATTTTTTGCACAGAGCCAACACCTTTTCTTCTTTTTCTTTCTGAGGAGGCTGGGGGTGTGCAAGAATCTGGGTAAGGACCCTCCTGGGACAAAGGGCTTTGTCATACCATTTGTTGTTGTACTCAGGCATAAAAGTTCGGGGAAGAAAGCAATGAGTGGATGTTTGGATTGATAGTATTTGTCTTTCCAAGTCACCATTGCATGTTATGAAACCCTGCTTTCCTGGAGATAGCTGAGCACCTAACCATGGGAAGTGGGGACTTTCTTCCTTGTTTGCTTTGCTTACACATGGTACTTCTGCTTTACCTGCTAAACTCTGTTTAATTCAGCCTCAAACAACAACACCTGCCCACAGTACAACACTTGAGGCTCTCTCATTTGGATATTTTCTCACATTATCAGCATGATATGCTGACTTTGGGTTGCAACATACAGTTATAACACTATTGCTTCAATGGAAGAAAGAAACAATCTCCAATGAGTTTTAAGAACTAAGCAGTCAATAAGTACAACATATTTTCTCTTCACATCAAATTATTTTTAAATGAACAATGTAACTAATAATCAGCTCCTATTTCAGGCTATTTGTTATTATTCAAAGTCAAAATGATTAAGTTAAAAACAAGGAAGAGGGTACAAGTGGAACAAGCAAGAAAAAGCAAGAGAAAACAAAAGGCCACACTGAATTCTAAATAGGGTGAATAAAAAAAATAGATGTTTTTTCCCTTGTATTGCTTCTCTTACAGCATTTAAACAGATCCATAGTATAGCCTTCTTTTACAATGAATCTTACAAATTGAGAGGATTTGATTTTAATTCTTCTAGAGTGTGTGGGAGAGGAGAAGCAAGTTTAGTGCTTTATTTCCTGACCCTATAAACACCTATGGATTTTGCTTGCTTTCAAGTGTGAAGGCCCACTGACATGCAGAGGGACTACTCAGAGGTTTAAATTTAAGCAGGTATATAAGTGCTTGTGGAGCTAGGGCTTTTTTATATTTATTGACTGACAGGTTCATTGCCCTACAGGGAGTACTTCACAAGAGTACTTGCAGTAACATTTTTTTCCTTTTGGAAAGCTGACTTTTGGTCCAGCCCTAGTTACAGCTCCACAGATTTACACTGTGGGAAGATCTGTAGCAGTGCCACCAGAGGTAGGCTTTGGTCAAGGCTGTTGGATCAACAGTGGCCTGGGTGAGGGCTGCAGTGACAGATTCCTTGTGCTGTAAAAATGTGTGTTACATGTACTACAGGACATCCACAGCCCACCCTGAGAAATGCACTCCTGTCTGTGTTAGGAGAGGAGCTTCTGGCCCAGCTTTGAAGACACCAGACAAAAGAGAAGTGTGAGAATGGGTTAGAGTAGATGATGCTGATAATTGCATTGTTTACAGTTCTCTGGGGAGAGAACTTAAGGGCTGCAAGAATTGCCCCAGGTTTAGCTTTGCAGAGGCTGACCTAAATGCTGGGTCTGATGGGATCTTCACCACCACAACCCCTTCTACAGAGCTACATTTTCTGGCTTTGTGCTGATAGAAGTAAGGAGGGAAACACACCCTGGTTTTTACTGGATTTTCTCATGTGATCTGTATAAAAATCCAAGATTTCTTCTTAGAATTATCTTTATCTTTTGAGAGGATTTTCCCTCCTTTTTGTGGAATCAGAATTTGTTCTCTTTTTAATAGCTCCTAAAAGGCCACCTTCATACTGTCCTCCAAGTGACATGCATTAAAAAATCCATCAGTTATTGAATTTGCATGTACATTTCCTCTTATTAATATTTTGCTGTTAGTCCACTCACTACCATTGATAGAATTTATTAATCCATTGAATTTTGTTCCTGAACTTCTTCGGAGTAAAATCTATTCTATGCAACATATCAATTATTAAAATTAATGAAGATTTAAACAAGTCTGATTTATAGAAGAAGGTGTTGAATTTCTCTTTGGTAAAAATCTAAAATCAGTCTATGAAAAATAGTATGCAAAATAGACTGCTCTTATCACAGAAGTTCAAGGCTGGAAGAGACCTATAAGATTATGATCTACTATATGATCTTTTGGCATGAATATTTGTGTTAATTGTACACTCACCCCATAAAGTTCATTCTTTTCTAACTCTATTAGAATGATATTAGAAATGCTCCTATAAAAGTAACACCTTTTTATTATAGAATGATCTGCTAATATAGCTGCAGCAAAAGATCGTCAGCCTTTTCATTATAAATCTAAATCTCTATTTGCAGAGACTTTACACTCTGCTATAAATACTCATTTCAGGCTAACATTTGACGCTTAAAGCTGTATCCAAACAAAAAAGGTATTTATAATTAAATTGTTTTAGCCACTTGAATAAATCTTAAACTATTTCTTAAGTAGAAATAGTTGCATGAGGTTTTTTGGGTTTTTTTTACTCTGATATATTCCTAGAGTATGAGAAGCTCTAGGGAAGAGAGGAAGGTGCTGGGGCTGGAGGGTTGGGTAGTGTTTCCTTCTGGTGCCAAGTCACTTCTCTTTGCTGTCTCATTTTGCTCAGGCCAGGCTGAGTTCAAGGGTCATTTTGTCTTTGGGTTTTTTTGGGTTTGGGGGCTTTTTCAACCATTGGATTTCTGGTATAGTCTTCCCAAGGCACATTAATGTCTTACTTGAAAAACTACTTCTGACACCCTGTCAAATTTTCCTTATGAAATGGAAAGTTGTTAAGTCCCTTCTGCTCCCATGAGCTCCTCAAAGATCTGACCTCTGAACCTAAGTGTGTGTGAGGTCCTTACTGGTAAAGTTTGAGATGGGATAATCTTGACATCAGACTAGTAAGACTTCCCAAGCTCCTTTGGCCATACCCGGTGCTGAAATGTAACATTTTTCTGAACATTAGTACAGTTTTCTCACTCATATTTATTTTTTTTAAGTGGTTTCAAACATATTTTAGCTTGTGTTTCGTGATCATTTTAGACTGCCCTGGGTAGCAGCCCTTGCTGATAGCAGTTAGTTGTGTCACTTGTCCTTCCTGTCCTGGGAGTTTCTGCAGTTCCTGTGTTTGCATAGTCAAGGAATAAAATGCCTTGAGGTCCAGGTGCCCATAGAAAAAAAAAAAGCCCCATCACCAGGACAACATTGAGCAAATTGCAAATCTTTCATCCAGGAGCAACAAAAGCTTGATAGCAATGGGCCTGCCTGTGCTTGACAGCACTGCAGACAGCCTTGGTCAGCCAAAAAGTTTGTGCATGTGCATCTGGAGGAGGGGGGATGAGCAGGTGCATCTGATCACTCATAGCCTGGAAATGCATGAGCTGAGAGGAGACCAAGAGCAGACAAACCCCTCAGACTGCAAATCAAGTCACAAGTGGGTGGGCTCACAGGCTTTGTTGCTTTTTAATGATGATTCTCAGGGCCCGGCAGTGGCAAGCAGTGCAAGTAGTTGATAACATCAGAAAAGAGCGTGCGGGGGATTTCTGTGGTTGCCAAGAGCAACCTGCTCTAGCAGGAGATATTTTATTATGCGCAAAGGTTTATTCCGAAAATCCCAGGGTTTATAAATTGAAAAGTGAAAGAACACAGGAAAAGGCCCTGTGCCATCTCACAATTAGCTGTGAAATTTCTGAGGCCTTGCTTTCACCTGTGCCTGCCGGGTTGGTCTTTCTGGGCCTTGGCATTACCTCAAGGTGTGACCATGCCTCAGCTATGCCAGCACACTTCTCACACCCAGGAGAAGTGAAGGCAGTGCTGATATTAGAGGGACATTCTTGCTGGCTGCTATCAGCCTTTACACCCTCTAAATTATAATATATTTCTCTCTCCAGCTTCTTAATGAGATTCCAATATTTCTTTTTTTTTCCCTGAAAGCTGTACGAGTTCTTGTTCTTCTGTCTCCTCTCCACTCACTCTCTGTGTCCATCTGGCTCTACTATTTTTTTCTCCTAACTTTCTTATCTGGTGTCCAACTTTACCAGGACTTCTTCAGTGGAAACTGCAGACTCCTTCCTGAATGCTACCAGAGGGGAAAAGAAGAGGTGATGATGGTGAATTCAGAAATGAGTGACATAAAGGGCCTTGCAGGGCCTTGAATACATGTGACTGTTGGTGGAGAAGTAAAGGTTATGTTAAATAAATCTGAGACATTTAAACAATGAGGGTTGTTTTTTTGAGGGTTGGTTTTTTTTGCTCCTCTTTTTTTTTCATCAATTATTAATAAAAGCTAGACATGGAAACATAGAACAGCTAAAGAATGTGGGTTTATTTCAAAAAAAAAACAATACTGCAATTGTTAACAAAAAACATGTTTTACATCACCTTTGTAATTTAGTTCAAAATTATGTTCTCTTTGATATTTTAAAAAAAGAGAAAGCAAAAATACTGTCATGAAGGGTAAACATTCTGCATTTCAGACTTGGTCTATACACCTTTATGATCAGCCTAGCTCACATGGACTCATGTTATGTTACATACGGGTGAGGCTTATTATGTTATATTTGAATTTATCATCAAGTAAGTGAGACAGGGAGTTATTCATGGGACCACCCTGTTTAAGGCATTTCTTTTCTTAAGGAAACCAAACCAATGTATTCCCACAAGTATTGAATGCACGCTGCTGCTTTGACTGCAGTAAAAGACCACCTCTGTTAAACAGTGATTTATTTTTTCTGTTGGTCTCTTGGGTGACCACTGATGGCAGATTTTCCTGTGTTTCCTATGGCAGAAGCAATATGTTCTGAAATATTTTGATTATGTTTAAAGTGTATGCATGAAAATGTGATATATGGTAAAGTAATGTGTGGCAAAAAATAATATTGATATGCGTATTGGATATATCAAGAGGAAATGTGGAAGATATTTTTATAAGCATATGTTCTACTTTATTTGGGAGAGGAATATTGGAAGGCATGGAACACTTATAAAAATGTATAGAAGCCTTTTATAGACTGTTGAAGCAATTTTTCTGATAAATGTTTGGAAAATATCCAAAAGTGTTATGATACATAAAGAAAGCAATATGTAACATTTTTTAAAAGTATTCTTAATATGGTTAATTTATGTTCATTTACTTTAGGATATATTGGAACCACATTTCATAAATATTAAACTTATTTTGTGCTGCCTATGCACACTATTGAAATTCACTTGATCTTCATGAAGTGCATAAATGTATTTCTCCAAATTTATAAATGTATGTGAAATACACAGTACATACATTTGGAGAGAAAAGGACACATTTATACAGATTTTTACTAGTGTATCTTGTGCTCAGGACAGCACTGACAGAGTAAATCATGCTTTAATATGCCCATGGAAGCTTTACAGGTTTATGCATGTACCTGCATTCCTCTATACAGGCCATAGTTATAAACAGTATTTTCACAAATTATATCTATCCTTTCTTGGTTTTGTAAGAGTCTTGGAGAAAATTTGCTGAGGAGAAAAATGTCTTCCTACTCAACAAGAACACAGGAAAATAAAAGTCTGTATCTCTTCAAAGCCATTACTTAAATTTTCTTTTCACTTTTATAAGCACCTCAAAAGTAGATGTCTGTTGACAGATCAATGCCAAATTTTGTCTGTGGTACTAAAGGCAGAAAGCTCTTATGATGATGATTTTTTGACACCTCTCTCATTCAAAGAGTGTACTGATGGCATTGGATTAGTACATGCTGTGCTTCCTTACACTTGTAGAAACCTTCTCCATGGTGCCATTTTGTTTTGTGTTGCTGTATGAAATTACATGGGGTTAAATTTTCATGGGATTTCCCTCTGTTAAGCTTGAGAATTGTTTTGGTTTGTTTCTATGAGAGACATTGTTCTAAGATCAATAGAAAATTGCAGTGGCAGCTTTTCAGAGCCTGAGGAAGACATCTCATTTGATACTCATTTGCATGATGTATTCATGCCTTTCCATTACAGTCCCTTAGACCAGAACATTTAAAATACTAAAATACACAAACAAAGGAAAGATTTAGCTTCAGGTCTACTTTCTTCTTTCTCCTTTTTTCTCATTTTTTTTTCTGTCCAACCAGCTCTTGTTTTTCTCTTTCTATGTCTCATGTTTCTACTTTCAAATTACTCTCACCTTTTCATCCTTTTCAAATCCAGAAAGAGAAACTTTAAAGAAGTGTTAGCAGGAAAGGAACTTACAAGAAATTTAGGGGTTGGTCTTTGCATCTGGTATTAGGATATGAACTCATTATTTGGGATAATTCAAATTAATAGGGAAAGGGAAAGGGAAAGGGAAAGGGAAAGGGAAAGGGAAAGGGAAAGGGAAAGGGAAAGGGAAAGGGAAAGGAAGGGTCCTTACTTCAGATTTCAGTACTTCATATAAATATATTTTATAGTTTCCTGGGTGATTTCCCAGGAAGTTTTCTGAGCGTTACTAAAACAGTACCTTTAGGACCCATGATTTCGTAATCTGATGGAATTTTTGAAATTTGTTTCATCCCAGAAATGTTAACCTTTCTTGAAACTCGAGATGGCTCCTGGGAACAGAGGAGTGCCAGGGATGCTCAAGATGGGTATTCTCAAAGCCCAGCTTCTCCTAGAAAGGCCAGTCTTCTCCCTTACCTTCCACTGCTGATGGAGTGACTAAGAGTCTCCTCCAGGGATGATGCAGAGATCCTAGGACTGGCATTCTCACTTAGCCCTTGGAGGATACGCCTGTCTGTAGTGACGACAGGAGGAAGCTTGGCACAATAGCACCTTCCAAGTGCTTGTGATTCCCTTTCTGGCATACATGGAGACAAGGACTTCAAAGGGTCTGAAAAACAGGTTAAAAAAGAGAATTTTCCAATGTTAAGTGTTTTATTTAACTAGTTTTGGGACACTTTTTTTCCTTAATTTTTAAACCGAAGCATAATTGCTGCTATCAAGAAGGGTTGTTGTTTGCTTTTTTTTTTCCTGTTTCATCAAATATTATTGTAAATTATATTTCAGGTTAGTGTTTGAACCTAAGAAATAGTTGAAGACAGTTTAATCATGATGAGTCTTATACAGATTAAAAAAGAAAGGTTTTCTCTAAATTAGCAAGGTAAAGATCAATATTCTTGAGAGCAGTCCTATCAAAGGATGAGGTTTCTAAAAAGGTGTGCTTTGATTATTATCATAATCAAATTCCCTCAGTCATAGCAGGTACACAGTACCCTTGAAAATCTGGATGGATTTGAATATATATTTCATTTAAATTTTATTTGAATATATTTTCTATGTTCAGAGAAGGGCAAAGGAACTGGGGAGGGGTCTGGAGAACAACTCTGATAAGGAACAGCAGAGGCAGCTGAGGGGGCTCAGCCTGGAGAAGATGAGGCCCAGGGGGAACATTATCACCCTCTACAACTCCCTGGTACAAGAGTGTAGCCAGGTGGGGGTTGGTCCCTTCTCCCAGGTAACCAGTGACAGGACAAGAGGAAAAGTTATTAACTGCACTAGGAGATGTTTAGATCGTACAGTAAAAACTTGTTCCCAGAAAGGTATGTCAAGCACAGGAACTACCCAGGGAAGTGGTGGAGTAACCACCCCCAGAGGGATTTAAAAGACATGTAGATGAGGCACTAAGGAACATGGTTTAGTGGTCAGCACAGTGATAGTGCCGGGTTGATGGCTGGACTTGGTGATTTTAAAGACCTTTTCCAACCTTAACAATTCAATAATTTCACTGATTTTTCTTTTCTAGCTATGGTTTTCATATGAAAAAATTATTAAGTTCTCCATTTAACCACCTACGTGGGGCTATAGTAACAAAAAAACAATGCTAGATCCTTTTTATCTAGCTCACAAGGAATATAGACTTGAACCTTATTTCAAATGTGCTGATAAAAAAGTGGAGGAAATGTCCAGAGCTAAATCACTGAGCCACTTGATTTTCTGGGGGCTGTAGGAATGGGCTGGCCAGACATTTTATGTCACCATTTTCTCCTGAAAAGATGAAGATGCTCTTTAACTACAAAGGTCACTGCAATTTCTTGTTGCACCATAAACTCATCCTGGCACAAGCATCTGACCTGCTGTATTTGTTAAAAAGAAGCATCTCTCACTGTGAGAGGCTCACTCAAGATTTCAGGCTACAAAAGTAACTTCCAACAGTGTGGAGGGACTTTCTGTTCTCACTGCAGTCCTTGAGATCCAAGGAATCCCTTTGCTCTTCAGCTTCAATAACACACATCTCTATTTTCATACACTCCCCCAGACTATGAGTTATGCTGCCCTTTGCCATAAGCCTGAGGCATCAGCTGGCCTTGCATCCTGGCTTTTCTACAGTGCCTGAGGCTTTATAAAGGTCTTGATAACAATTTTTTTTTTCCTAGAAGATAATTCATATATATTCTTATTTGAATTATAAGTCCCTAATGGAGAAGTGAACCCAGAGGCAGACAGCCAGGAGAGACAGAGGGGAAAAAATCTACAGGTAAGACTAGAAGACAGAAAAGGCATTGTCATACAGCTGGATGAAGTGACAGACAAGGTGTTCTTGGCATATTACATTTCCTATGAATAAAAAATATTGCCCTTTAGAAACTTTTGAACGTGTTTTAGAACATTAGTAACCCTACAGAGCAGTGGCACTATCAGAAATGCTTTAAATGTTGTACATCAACTTCTCAAACCACTACTATAGTGGCATTATTTGGCAGGCAGATGCTGACTGATCTACTTTGTAGTGGATCAGTGAGCAAACCCCTCTTTTTAAGCTGCCTTAACTGTTCAATATCTTCATTCTTTGTGTTCTTATTAAAAAATAACGGCAATACTTCTATACATTCAATATTTTATATAAAATAATGGGAAAATAATATTGAATTTTTAATCTCATGATGAATTCATATGTTTTATTAAGTCTTTTGGCACTTACAGCTCTAGAAACCTATGCACAGGAATCAATTATTCTTTTGAAAAGCCAAATTGAAAGTTGTATTTGTTTTTATAAGAGGAAAAAGGTCATTCAGACTGTGGATGTTGGAATGAAGTTTTCAAGAGGTTCTGCTTTGTAGGATGGTCAGCACTTTCTAATGAATTTATAAAAGCAGTTGACTTGTATTTGTGTATGGGTTTTAATATTTTTAACTACAGAATAATAGAATTCTAGGATTAGTCTTGCACAAAATTACTGAAAGCAGGCAGGCTACTTTTCTTTAAGATATTTCCTTCACATTAGTAAATTCATGCTTTGTTATCATCATAAAATAAAAGTGATAGAAATTTCATGTTGATTTCTAGAATGAGGTGCACAAAGTATGACATGAAACACAATGAAAGTGGTTGGCAAGTGCTTATGTGAAGGTGACAGCTCAGCAACAGAAGGGCAGGATTAAAAGTTAATTAAGAGGAGGTTTTTTTTCTGACACAGGAATATTTTTTTTTCAAACCAAGGAAATTATAAATGCAGTACATTACTAGACTGCTTGTTAGAATGCTTGTGTTAGCAGTAGAGGATTTCCCTTATATTTTCTAGCTTTTTTCACAGAACCATGCAATATTTCCCATAACAGAGCAAGCAGTGTTCATGTGGAAGTTCCAAAGAGCATACCAAGCTCTTTAGTACCAAATACCAAAAAACCTACATTTATTTTGGGGGTTTTGTTGCTGTTCCTCTCTAATTATAACCAGATAATAAATGAAAATTATAACTACTTGAGTCAAAAAAGATTGTGAAACACTTGTTTTGATTGGCATGAAGGCTCACTTTTGCTCCCATAGATGGTTTTCAGTCCCTCAGCAGTGGAAAGTAGTTAATGTGTGACAGCATGATGTTACCTCTTCATGGACTTCTTCCTAGATGCAGGATTTGCACATGCAAAAGTTGTCTGTTACCTCCATGGAATGTCACTTTAATTCCCCATAGATGGTTGGAAGCGGTTCTGGCTTTATTCCTGCTGTAGGATATAACTCCTACTTTGTCTTTGCAAATTCCCACCTAAATAAAATCATCAGGTGTGTCCTTTATGGTGCACTGAATTTGTAACCTCAACAGATGTGTTTGTGCCAGGATAAGTACTGCACTTGAGCTGAGACCACTGATACAACGTGGTGCTTGTTTATGGGGACGGGATGGATTATGTAGGAGATAGATCTTCAGAAACCTATTTTTAAAAGCATTAGGTGTAGACCAACCCAGCAGTTTTGCAGGATGCTTCTTTAGGTTGAGGAGCAATGAGAGAGGGAGAGAAGAGTTAAGAAGTGGGAAATTGGGTTTCTTGAAGGTTTAATTTAGATATCTCTAAAGTGACAGAAAGAAAATGAGCAAAGAGAGGAAATAGGCAGCCATCACATTTAATCTATAGAGGTTCCTTCTCTGACTCTGTTCCTTGGCTGGTGCAGATTTACATTTATAGCTGTTAAAATTACAGCAATGGGATTTGGTTCTGGACCAAATCCCAAAATCCTTTGCAAAAAGGGTTTGATGGGTTTCATTCATCAGCAAACTTTTCAAGTTCATAGCCAAGAAGAAGAGGCATCTGCAGTAGAACCTCTGACTGATCAAACCACCCCGGATGAGGTCACAGACCTACTCAAAGCCCTACTCTGAGTTATCACTATGGAGAAGCTTTCCAGCCTCAGGTGAGAGCCCTGGTCAGCCAAGCTGCTAAATTATTTCTGTGTTTTGGGGCATTCTTTCATTGAAATCGATTTCATTTCATTTCAAAGTATAGTATGAAAAAGAGAATATTTCAAATGTTTCATAAAACACAGTAACCTTCTGACCAGCATTAGTATCAATAAAACTTTCTCTTGTTTTCTTTCTCTGTGATGTGCCTTTGTCATCTTCTATGTTTCTTTTCACTTTGTACCTCATACTTTATTGTTCTGGCAATCTTTTTCACTCTTTTTCTATAACTACTCATGTGCCTTTAGTAAGAGAATGTAAAAACAGATTGATTTGCCACAATCCTCTTTGGCATTGCACTATTTTTTTTTTCAAGTTTGTGAAAAGGAGCAGGGAACTCCATTGTGCCTAAATTATTTATATGAAACCAAATAGAATACGGTGGAGGTATAATCTTTTATTAATAAACCTCTTAGATACTGCCCTGCTGCGGATGAATTCTGCTAGAGAGGAAATGTCTGTGACAGCCTAGGAATGGCAAGTACCAGAAGTACTGTTCTGGGAGATGAAGCCCATCAGCTTGACTGATGTTTTCTAATGCCACACATGACTGAGGGCAGGACCTTTGGAAACAACACCTACTAGAATTTCTCCTTTCAAATGTTTTCAAATGAGGCTACTTGAAAAGCAGTGGTACATTTTGTAAATGGTTAAGTGCTAAGAAAAATAGAACTCGGTCTTCTCTCTAATGCTCTTCAACATTTTTCATTTCAAAATGCTTTTGGAATGCATTTTTTCATTCAATTGTACTTCTGTAGTTTTTCATTCATCACCTTGAAAAGAAAATCATATATAGAGTTCACCTCACTGTCAAACATCCACACTGCAGCAGCATGGATCATAGAGTCACAGAATCACAGTATCATGGAATCATTGAATGATTTGGGTTGTAAAGGACATTAAACATCATTTTGTTCCAACCTCCCTGCCACGGGAAGGACACTGTCCACTAGACCAGCTTGCTCAGAGCCCCATCCAACGTGGCCCCAAACATTTCCAGGGATGGGGCAGCCACAATTTCTCTCATATCCATACAATCATATAGCTGCACAGGGTAGAGGGTGCCTTGGAAGTTCCTCTGGTCCAACCTTCCAAGGGAAAGGGAGCCTACAGGAGAATGTTCAGCACCCTGTCCAGTCACATCTTGAACACCACCAGGCACAGGGACTCTGACACATCTCAGTGAGTTCTTACTGTAAAATATTTCTTTCCTATTTCAAGATGAAACCTCTCCCAGTGCGACTTGTCCTTGTCTTCTCCATGTGGCTCCTTCTGTGGAAATATCCTCTCCATCTTTTTGTATTTACTTAAACAAGGCCTTTAAGCATGATTCTTCTCTCGAATAAAATCACAGTAGGTACTAATTATGTCAGTTAATCTCCTGTTAAGATGTTGACTAAAGGTAAGGCTATGATTCAGATTTTAAAGATTAATTTCCAAAATTAATGACCTTCTTTTTCACTTAGCTACATATAAATCATCAGTAAATAAATTCTATTTTGAAGTGAGACTGGATGAGAAATCCAGGAACCTTTAATTTAAGCAAAAGCTATTTCCTTTTTATTAAATCTCTTTGGTTATTTGGCCAAGATCACTCAATCGCACACTCCTCAATATCAATTTTTGATTTTGAGGTATTTTAGAGAGTAGAGCAAATCTGTTTGTATTTCAACCTCTCCTTTCCTCTGGAAAACAAGTTCAGTTCAAAATACCTGATATTTCTTCACATCTGGACATTTTAAACCCCAAAGCTAGAATGTTACATATAAAGTAATTTGTGGTTTTAAACTTTGGTTTCCACTCTCCCATATAAATGCAAATAAAATGTTTTCCATTAGAATAACTCTGCCTCGTGCTTTTTTAATGGAGGCATTGGAGACTACAAAGTAGAGTAGAAACCATTTTGATAATACTGCATCTTCTCTCTGAGCGCCAATCTAAATATTTCCATCTGTCAGATTTTTATTTAATATTCTGAATAAGTGAGTTGCAGGAAAAAGGGAACAGTCATTTTTATTTCACTTTCTTTTGCCAGGTTTTGGTGGTCTTACAGTTTCTTTTTGGATTGCAGAAATGCGTGTGTGAAGATTTATAGTCCTTTCCTCTGCCAAGATACCTCCTAGAAATCCAAAGATGTCATTTTGAAATGTTCATAAGCAAACATATTTTCTAAAATTAAAAAAAAAAAAAGAAAATCCAGCCTTCCCCCCAGCTTTCCCCAAACACAAATTCAAATATCTGCTGAAGTGGAGGGAAATGTACAAAAACAATCAAGACACTCTCATTATGGAATTTGTTGTATTGACTTCAGTCTGGAATGCTGCTACCACCTCTGATATTGTCTGAGTTAATATGGTGCACACAATGGTTCCCAGGTTAGCCAGCAAAAAATTAAATTCCTGTGGCATTTGCTGGGAAAGAGAGGAAAATGATGAACAAGCAGTGCCAAGAAACTGAAAGGTCAAAATATCATATGAAAAAGCAAGTTTCAATTTTAAAACGCTACTTTCTAGTGAACCTAGCTAAAGCAGCTCTTGGTGAGGATCCACCTTTATGAACTGTTTTATAGTTTCATGTGATTCAGCCATATGCAAGTGCCTGAGTTAAAGACGTGATGTGCAAGGTTATAGTTGAATGGTTTAGGCTGTTTGGTTTTTTTCAAAAAGTACTTACATCCAGAAGAGAAAGGAAAAAAATCTCTGCTTTTATTGTTTAATTCTAATTTTCATGCAATAAAATGTTTTCTGCATTTTTAAAATTGTTTTACCTCTCTTCTCTAAGTCAGATGTCCCAGGTGTCAAGTAATACATTATCTAATACACAAAGGAATATCAAATGTCCACAAATCAAAGCCTGGCCTCTCCTCCAAGGTCTGCTTAGGAGTAAAATTTAGGAAAATACAGAGAAATCTCCCAGCATGTCCAATATGAGAGTCCAAACCCCATGAACTCTGTAATGAAAAGTAAATAAATGACTCTGTCCTTCACTGCCAAGCTGTTAATCCATAATGTGGACTTGGCCTCTCGTGTTGTCAACAGTGATATATAAATCATATCAGAAAAAACAAGAACCAAGCTGACCCTTTACCCCTTCCTTAAGCCAAATGCAAGCATTTATAATGCCTAAAAACTTTTCCCCCTCTTTTCTTTCCCCCCTTTCACATGTCTCTCACTTGCTGGTTTCTCCTGGGTTGATAAGAGTAAGAAAAGTGTGTGGGAGTCTGTTTGACGTGTTCTACGGGGAATTCCAACCCAATTTCCTAAGCCAAAGAGATCACAGTAACACCAGCCCACCTACAGTTTGGTCCTTCATAAAATCATGGCTCCTGCTGCTCAGGACTTCTGGGGAGAGGAATGCAGGGAGAAAGCAACTTGCAAATGAAGGATCACACAGAAGAAAGGCTACTCTGGAGGGGGAAAGGGAGAGGGAGAGGTGGCCTTGCAGGACGATCCAGAGAGACCAGACCAAGGGGACTAGGGTAGGAAAGACTGGCTGAAAGAGTTCAGGAGGAAGAAGCCTGGTGGAAACACATGAAGGCTGAGCCTTTAATAGGTCTCAGGGTTAAAACATTTTAAAATCAAAGGAAAGAGCGCAGCTGGTTTAGGTATCAATGAAAGAGGTTCCTTTATGTCTTACTTAAATTTAATTTATTCAATGCGTAAAATATTCAGTGATTTCCGTGTTAGCTGGACAGGGCCCTAAGTGAAAAGGGGCATGAAATTAACTGAATTTTGACACTTGTAAAGCTCCTGGAGAACTCATATGAGGATCAAAGCCTAAAACTGTAATTGTGTTGCTTGTTAAAAAAATTGAACAAATATTGAGAGAAAAATAACCAAATCCAAGGCAGTAATGCCAAGAGCAATAAAGGACACGAGTTTATGAGGAGCAGATCTTGCCTGACAAACCAGATTGCTTTTTTCTAATAGAGTTACAAAGGATGAAAGTCTGCTGTTTGTGAGGGCTGACTCACTAAAGAAACCCCCAAAGTATCTTCCTGGTAGAAATTATCTATGTCAATAGCAGCCCTAAATACTGATCTACAATTAGCAGATGAAGGGAGAGTAGCAGTTTGATGCTGTGCCTTGTAACATTTTTTTGATCAAGGGCACATTTCCAGAGAAGTTTTGTGGTGTAGGAGCCAGGGTATCACTGGAGAGTTCCAGTTTGATTTGTACATGGTACTGTTGCATGAACCACTGTCCTGGGTGAAGCACCATAACCACAAAAAGCAGCAGCAAAGTACAACTCCCTATATGGAGCTTGGAGTGCTGTGTCAACAGCATGGCTGGATTCAGTCAGGGCTGCAAAATATAGATAATTCCTTAAGGGAAGTTCCTGGAAATTCTTAGACTGAGGGGATGAAATAACTATGTTGTGACCCGAAAAGGTATTTTCAAGTAAAGTGGAGAAGTGGTTTGAGGATAGGATTTAAGTGTGCAAGAACCAAAAGTGTTGGCCTGTACTTACAAGGTGAAAAGGTGTGAGAAATACTGACTCAGGTGCTCAAGAGCCACCTGAAAATTTTTCATGTCGCATACCAGGCTGGTCAACAGACCATCTAACAATGCAAAGCTCCAGTTCTCACTTGGAGAAGCATTTAAGTCCTTGAAGAGATGCATGAAATCAGAGGGAAAAGGATAAAGCAATCAAATTCAGGGATAAATGTATCGTGCTTTGCGTGGCAGTTAAAGGTGAGAATACCTATAGCAATAGAGCTGTGTCCATACCTACCCACAAGTTTTTGAGGAAGGAGCAATAAAATATCCACCAGACATACAGTGTGAAATTGAGAGAAGGGGAAATGTAAGACAGTGTCTGAAAGGAGTTTGTGAAATGGAGCAGTTGCTGGCTGGACCAGGTTATTTTATGCATAACAACTGACTTGGCCTGCATAAAGGGAATACATGTGACACCTCTTCTAAGGGTAGCAGAGATCCCACAGCAGCATCCAACATCCAGTAATCCCTGACTCAGCCTGGAGATCCTCATATTCCTTCTTTATCCCTGTCTGGTACAACAAATGCTTTAGGGATTAAGCTAGGAATGGATTATTCTGGTGTTTACTGTTGGCAACTGCCTGAAAGTATTGGGTGTTTTTCTCTGATAACTTTTTCAGGGTTTTTAGGGATTAAAAAATCCTTATTTAGTCAGGAAGTCCAGTAGGGAATCAACAGAAATATTTGCATATTTTTTGCCCATGTGAGTGCATTATAGCTCCAGAGTTTTTATTTTCTCCTTGCTTTTCAGCTGGTCTAAATTATCATTGTACTGTTGAAATCAATTGTTTTTAAGCACCTGCCACTTCCAGATGTCCAATATTTGCCAGGTTTTTTCCTGTTGCCAATGCCAAGAAAGAAAAAGGGATCATTTGCTAGTCCCTTTGATGACATGGAGTGAGAAAATGAAAAAAAACCACTCTATGCTGCCTTATAAGATCTCTAAAACTCAAGTGTGGTGGTGAAGTCAACCATTTCTAGTGTGAAATATAAGCTTCCATGTGGAGTTCTCTGATAATCCAGAACACATCCTGGATAGAAAGAAAGAGAGCAGGAGCCTCCATCCCATCCATGCAGCCATTGTGTTTGGCCTGCAACACTTGGAATCAAGTGGGAAGCTGGCATGGAGTGGAAAAAAGTATCACCTGCCCATATCCTAAGTGATGCTTTGCAGTAAATTCCATTCTGTTTAATTTGGATTATGCAAACAACACTGACTTTGGTGAGGCAGCAGGACTCCTGAAATCTTCAGCATAAGCAGGATCAGCCTGTGCCCTTGTTGCCTTGGAGTATCTGGATCACTGCCCTTTATGGATTGTCCTCATGCAATAGTCCTCATCTAATTACCCTCCCAACCAGTGGAGACTTTACAATGGTAAAGACTGAGCTTTGCTTCTGAGCAGATTATTTGAAACATTAAAATAAAATTAATTTTGGCTGAATTTTATTGCGGCACCTACAAACAAGAAAGTAGCAATTATTGCTAATGTTTCATAAACTCCAGCTTTTCATCATCTTAACTACACTGAATTTCAGAAATATTATGATATGTAGTGTGTAAGATCATATTTAACAAAAGAATAAAAAGCCTCTTTGTTTGTACAGTGTATTGTCTTGTGTTAAGGTTTGGTGAGTAGGATATACCCAAAATGATTGTTCAATTATATCTTAGATTAGCTCATTCGGTAATGAGATAAACAAGCTGTCTGGCAGAATGGGTTTTGGTTGACAGGAAAGTAGGTGAATACAAAAAAAAAAATAGGGCTTTAATCACATTTATTTCCTGAGTCACAATGAAGGGGATTAATGTTATATTCTAGACCAGTAAGTCACTCTGATTTTGTGGACATATGTTAATGAACATGCAAAAGAACACAAAATATTCTTAGCATCAAGCAAGAAAAACTTGTGAGTTTAAAAATCAAGAAAAAAAAATAACATTCATTTCTATGCTCATGTTTCTGTATGGTTTGCAACCATATCTTTGGAACAACAAGGATGTTAAATTGCTGGAAAGTGTTCTGGAATATTAAAAACTGAAATTCTATACCCAGCAGATGCCAGCCCTTACTCTGTGAATAAAAGCCCCCCCCCCCCCCCCCCCCCCCCCATCAGCAGTTTTAAATCTATCTCTTAAGAGCCTTCACACCTAGCTGTATTTCATGCAGTGACTTTGCAGAGAGCAGAGTTCTGGCCTCTGAAAGCAGTGGAAAGGCTCTTGAAAATTTCAAAGCCATCAGGAGTAGCCTTGCAAAGAGCATGTGCAAGAAAATCTCTCCAGGAGCTGTGGCAGCTATGCATAGATGCCACGTCCATTCTCCAAAAAACACATAGTTCTGGAAGAACTTCAGGGAGCTTGGAAAGGTAAGAGACGGTGAGCTGCACTCCCAAGGAGTTCCAATTACCTGCCCCAGGTGTTTCAGATCTGCTTTGGCCACACTCTGCCTTTGCTGAATGCATCAAGCCTGGCCCTGCATGTTCCAGGAGGGAGACCCCAGGTAACTGGAATATCAAACACATACTCAATTTTAAAAATAAACCAAGTGTGTCTCTTTAATGGCTGCTACTGGTGATCAAAACACATATGCAAGGTTATCAGGAGGACTCGTCCTAAACCTTATTCTGCTGTTGCCTGCTGTGCTAAGCCAGCAGGAATATTCCCCTGGGAAGGATGAAGGTGCGAAGGTCTGCATATTTATACAGATCCAAGGGTCAGACTCCAGCTTTGATCTTACTCCTCCCTCACCTCACCCTCTGTAAGGGAAGCAGGAATGTGTGGCAGCAAGAGGATCAGAGTTCCAATGTCATTCTCATCACCCCTCTGCATTGACTATACCCCTAGATGAAGCCAAAACTGTGACCCCCACTTTTGAGGTTATATCAAGGTGTCTCAGATATAGACCAATAGTTGCTTCCCCTTTTCCCAATACGGTTAGGAAACGCTTCCCAAGCTCTGCAAAAGAGAGATCACCTCTTCCATAGACAATGGCCCATTTGTATTGATCTAGACTGAAAAAGAGAAGCTGGTTCATCTATGTGCACAGAACTAGCACTTGTGCCAGCCTAAGTACTGCTGAAGTGTTGTAAGGAATTTACAATGCTTGCCTGAGCCATTAATTTTTATGCTCTGTTTCAGACCAAAGCAGTTTGAAATAGCTGCATTGCAAATGCCTGAGATTCCCTTTTTGTAACTGGGGATACCTCCTTTGCTTTAATCAAATAATTCCTTATGTATGTTACCAATGCAGCACCTTTACCACCTTTATCT
Source organism: Ammospiza caudacuta (assembly GCF_027887145.1). Classification (NCBI taxonomy): domain Eukaryota; kingdom Metazoa; phylum Chordata; class Aves; order Passeriformes; family Passerellidae; genus Ammospiza; species Ammospiza caudacuta. Next base: position 12,011,058 of record NC_080594.1, read on the forward strand.
GTGCTCTTGAAGATATAATAAAACTTTTCTGCAAAATTTTGCTTCTGAGGCTGTGTCTCTGAAGAAAAACATGAGTACCATTAAAACATCAGTGAGAATTCAAGGGAGATTTTTATGAGGAGGGAGACTCTTGCCAAAACTTTAAGCTGAGAATCTGTTGTAGTTGACCACTGTTAAATACTACAGAGTGCAGGGCAGTAGAAAGTTTTCTTCACATTCAGAAACTGGTTGATCAATTATTTTACTTGGAGACATAGACAAAGCCCACATAGCCTAGAAAAGCACCCCACCTCCCAGCAATGGATGTGTTCTACCCACTGAGTTTTCATATCTTCAGTTCAAAGAAAGAAAAATGCAAGAGAACACACTGCTTTTGTATCAACAGCCTACTTGGGGATTTAAAAATGTAGGTATCCCTGAAAGCTGTAGCTGATGGTTCCTTTAACACTTAGTGGTCCCAATCATCAATGGATTGCTGAGGTGGTTGCCCATCACATGAGATCTGTGCCAGGCAGTGACCTGTAGCTGCCCAGGCTGGCCAAGGATAAGCTGCTAAAGACCAAAAAATATCCAGAATCCCTTGGCATTTTTAAATTTCTGAATTCTAATGATAAGTTCTTTCATGTTTGTTTTATGTTATTAGATTGTTATATATATCCATGATAACGCATGATAGCACCATAAGATCATACTGGGCTGTTCTTCAGCTTTTCCTCTGTGGTAAACTATGTTTTCCTCAGCTGTTGATGTCTTCTTGTTGACCCTGAGTTATCTTTCTATGAAAAAATATTCAGAGAAATATCTAAGATTTTTTTTCTAGTAAGCAGTGTTTATTTTGAAGTATGGCTGTCGGAGTTTTAATGTGACAAGAGGAACTTTGAATATAAACATACAATAAATGCTGAACTGTTTCTTGCTGGTAACAGTGGCAGTTCTAATGGCACAGAACATTAATGATAGCAGAATAATATTCAAACTGCTGCTGCTCCACTGTACATTAAAATATCACAAAAAAGTCAAAATGCATGTTATATTGCAGTGACATGATACAGAAACCCCAGAATTTAAAAAAAAAAATTTTTTTCTTCCTGATCCCATCATGCTGAAAGAATAAGAAAGGAAAGATAAAAAAACACATCTCAATTAAAAATACATCCTAAACAAAATTTTTAGAATTTGTTGAAGAAAAACTTTATTGAATGCTTTGGCTTTGACAAAACTGTGGAAAGCCATTCCATTACCAATCCTTGGACCAGGACTTTGTGATTGTGATGACCATGCCCAGAGAAGAACTCTGAATTCCTGCTTAAGGCCTGTTTGCTGCTTCAAACCAGCTTGTAGAGGAGCCTATGGATTCAAGGGCACTGTTCCATTGGTTCCCCTGGCTGGGGGAGGCAGCACAGCTCCCCTCTTTTACCTGAGGGGGATGGAACTGTAATTCCTGGACTCTCACTCTCAGGCAGGGGCAAGTTCCTGCTCAGAGGAGCCAGAAGTGCCTGGGGGACATTTCAAGAGTTTGGAGCTATCAGAAAGCAAAATTGCAACAGGAACAAAGCTTCTGGAATTTTGTTCTGACTGAAAAAGTCTGGGAAGTCAGATTAAACATTGAATTTCCTAGTGTTTCTCTCGGCTTTAGAAGTAATTTTTGAGGAAGATGAACTGAATCAATGAAACTCTTGACTCCACTACTACTTTTCTTCCTGACATGAAGCAGCCCCTCATGTTTTGCTAAAGTTTAAAATTAAAGAGTATCAATATCTTTTATGGTTCAAAAATTTTTTTTTCCCTATAGGATCTCTCCTAATTGAGCACCTGTATACAAACAAAAGGGGCCTGGATTTTGTTTTAGCCTTGTAAATAAGAAGCCTTGGATGTGATCCAGCCCTTCAGAAAGGCAGCCAAATAATTGACAGTCTGGTCACAGCTGGCAGCCACACCAGTAGGGTTCCAAAATACAAGGGGAGGAGGGAGAACAGGTTTAAAATATGTGCCTTTTACAGGACAGGTTCTCACTAAAACAACATTCTGTTCTTCAGCTGTAAATCTCAGAACTCTGTGGCTAAAAGAAATAACTCTCTGTGTAGTGCTAATTCCTGCCTAATGCTGCCCTTTCAGTAGGGACATCTCAAAGTAAAACTCTGGCAGAGGTTGCTGATTTTTTACCTTCAGCCAGATGGCAGAATCTGATCCTTACCCACTTGGGCTTTGACTCCCAGCAATATCTATTTTGACCAAATACCTTATCAATAAAGTCTGGAATCTGCATGGAAGTTTAAAACCTAGAAATCCACTGACAAACTGAATATTAAAATAGCAATGGCTAGGAAGTGCTCAAGCCCTTTAAAGCATGTGAATTGTGTTTCTCCAACAGGTATTCTGATGAGCCTCATCTTTCTCTGCTCACATTTCCTTGAATTCATGCAAATCTTTGAGATCCCCACTGTGCTGTCTGCCAAGTCAGAACACTTCCTGAGTTGCATTAATAATATTTGGCTTGGCACCAAACAACCTTGAAAGGGTTATGAGTGGAGTACAAAAGCATTCAGAAGCTTTTATCAGGTGTAGTTGCAGGTTTTATTTTAAAGTAAGTGCTTCATATACTTTCAGTTTCAAAGAGTCTTATTGGGTTCTGGTTTTATTCAGTGTGTAATAGTCAAGTCTTGCAATGTCTAAACTTCTTTCAGATGTTCATAAATGGTCTTACAGAATCTTTTTGTGCTTTTTAAACAAATGTATCCATTCAAAAGATAAATGTACTAGATCTGCTGATATTCAGTGGAATGCTTCAGTCTGGCTTTGTTTTGTACATATAAAAGTTTGTGTCTGGCCTTTTTCACGAGTCATTTTTCCTCCATCTGCTTGAGCCTACATTAAAATGTCCCCCCCACATGAATGTACACCAAAAAACTTTAAAGAGGTACAATCTATAAGTTTCATTATTATAAGAGGAGTTAGTCTGTAAAAAATTTGGACCAGGAACAGTAAGTAAGAAACAAGCATATTTTCAGGTACTGCATCTTCCTTTGGATTTCTCCTGCCTATTTTTATAGTGATATGAATACATTTTGCTTTTTAAGAAATTTTACCTTGCTTTGACTTAAGGGTCTCAGTACACTTTGCATGTATGTGAATAATAAGGCAAATCCACAAGATGGGATTTGGGGGTTGAAATGAGAAGAGGAAAGAAAAGGTTATGTAGATTTCTTGCTAGCTTTGAGAAAAATTATTAACAGTACCCAGTGGTCTGTCACTTTTACAAACTAATGCAAAAGAAGAGAGAACTGTGCTTTTTTCTCATCTTTCTAGTCTAATAATTTAATACATGAGGCATACAGTAATTGCCACAGGTTTTGATAATTAAATATTTCATCCTGTTTCACATTAAATTTTTGGAAATCTGAGAGTGGAGAGAATTTTATGGATTTCAGCTTAAATGAAAGATTTAACCTAAAATAAAGATATATCCACAATGAAAAAAAAATGGTTTAGTCCTTACAAATGTTGAAGAGACTAGTTATCATACTGAAACTTTAAAACAGAAAAATAATGGGTGATAGAAAGGCCAGAATAGGGTTGTCAAATTTTAAATTTTAACATATGGACTGCTCACTCCCTGCTCTTGTTGCTAGTCATTCCCAGATGGTGTCTTTAGTGAGTGATGGTGAGGGGAAAGGAGCAGCTGGCAACGGCAATTTTTTGGGTTGGTTTGTTGGTTTTTGCTTTTTGCTTTTTTTTTAGACATATATCTACTTAAAAATCTGTGTTCTATATTAAAAAAAAAAAGAGAGAGAAAAAATTCAGGAAGTATGGGAAGAGGGAATACATAACTTGAAATCTGAGGCTGAAATTAAGGAAATCCTGTTGCTGTGGGCTGATGAGTCATGATCAGAATTTGAATCCAGATCTGAACCCCCCCTAAGTGATGAATAATAATTTTCAGGCAGGGCCTTGTTCAGCCCCTATCATGGCTTAGCCCAGCAACTGCAGGAAGGAACAGCCCTCCAGAATGGGGTTGGCTTCTCCTTGGCTGCACAGGGCATCAGGGCTCTCCAACCAACACATGCTCAGAGAGAGGTTTGAATACCTGTTTAAAAGTGCTGGTCTAGATGGAAACAGCATGGCAAACACATGGGGCCTGTGGGTTTAGTGCTGAACACTGAGCTTGTGATGTCAGGGATGATACTGATCTCTTTAAGCCTGAGGAATAATTTTTTTTTCAAGAGGTTTGTTCTTGTGAGAACAAAGCTTCTCCTGTTCTTTAGCTTCTCCTTGTTAACCCTTTGTAGGACACTACAGCTGGAATGTGCCATGTGCTGACTTGGAGAGTGATTGGACCTCCAGCTGCTGAGTCCAGGCTTTTTCTTACAGTGATCCCAGGTGCTCCTTCACATCTGGCAGCAAGAGCTCCTACTGCACAGTACCTGTCTCCACTGTTCCTTCTCATTGTTCCTTTGTGTCCAGCTTTGTCACAGTTTGCTGGGTTTTTCTAAAATACAGGTAACACTTCTCAATATACTATAATAAACCTGAAACTTGGTTATATTTCCTTATCATTTCCAGGAATGCTTTGCTCTTTTCCTGAGTCTTTTCAGCCTAAATGGTTGAGAATAGGATCTTATGTCTAAAAAAGAAAGAAAGGAAGCAAATTACTTGTGTGTCTCTGCTACAAATGTAGCCTCTTGCTATCTAAACCCTCATAAATGTATGAACCTGATCTGTGCTTCTTTTGTTATTGTCACAAATCCTGGATGCCATGGCTGCCTTTAATCTTCCAGCTTTGAGAGAAAAATCTCTCACCTAAATCAAAGCTGAGAAGAACAGTATGGTGTTAAGAGGCAGCTCATAATGGAGAGAGCTAAATTTCCACTAAAATATCATCGCACTTAAAGAGTTTCTATTTTGCAATTTTAGACAAGGCTCAATGGCACAATTAAAAATGTCAAAATGAAGTTCAGAGCTTTGTAAAAACTAGCATTGCATGATATACATCATGGCCATTCTAAATCACTACCACACAGTGGGTAAAACCTCTATCTTTTCTGAATCCAAGGCAACTTAGAGGAGTATTGATTTTCCCTTTACTGAGAAATGAGAATCACATATTAGGAGAGAAAGCTGCAGACACAATATAATGACCTTTCTCCTTGGCTTCTCTTTTCTAACACAAACTGAATAATTTTCATGGCTAGAGTGGGTATTAAACAGTATATCTTGTAGCAATGGGTTTGCAACTGTCTGTGCTTGTTTTATCCAATTAGCATACTTACCACATGAACAAAAAATAAAAAAAAGAGTAGATACAGCTTTTAATTTCTGGAGATATCAGTTCCATCCAGAAAAACATTGAAAAGGATCCAGCTGGAGGTCTATTCCATCTGTCTCAGTGCTGGAGGGAGGAGGGGTGCTTTCTTCCTGCAATTTTAATGCTGATGCATGATTTAGAGTAAAAAGGTAATTTCACTGAGAGCAGAGGACCTTGCTGACCTCTGGCTTATCCTGAGCATGTTTTTCATAGCACAGCCCCACACATACATATCTATTAAATGGTGTTCCAGCTCACAGACATGTCAGTATTCTATTTACTGCTTTAATTATATAGAATTTGAAACAAACTTATCAATTTCTGACATGCTACCTTAGAGGGAAATATCCTCACTATGAAACAGCACAAAAGCTATATTAAACATACCTCAAACAAAAACTGATTGCCAACACAGCCAGTAAGGGCAGACTTATTTATTTTTTTTTTACATCTGTTGTGCTTCCATCTAACCATTTTTTGTGAGAGTGTGTGAAACAATGGCCTGAAACCGATTGGGCTTCCAACTTTTTGATATTTAATTCCTTTCCCCCTGGTTTAAACCAGCTGTAGCTTTCCCCCCACACCTGGTTGTCACTTCAGTTAAAGCTGCTCCTGAGTCAACAATGTGTGTGCCTCTGCTAATGTGTGTGAAATGACATCCTTGAACAGCCACCTCTGGCTGCATGGCAAAACATGGAATTATCATGGTGGAATATTTGAAATCCAACTCAGTGCAGCCATCCTTAGTCCAGCTGCAAGTGAGAGCTGTGGGACAGCACCAAGAGAAGAAAAAACGCATGCCTCACACCTGGAAGCATCATAAGAAGTCACTTGCGCCTTACTTCTGTGTTGTTTATACCCTTATAAGCAACATCATGGCTTTGAAAATCCAGGAGATGCTTGGCAATGCACAGCAGTCATAAAAATGCACAGTTGCTGGCAGTTTGAATTAATTTGAATTAGTTGATTTTAGATTCCTTCTTGGTGTCTTTGGTGCTTCAGACAGCATTCCTTTTTTGTAAGAAGGATAAATACACAGTGAGAATCAATACCTGGTACCTTTGAACAAGGAATTCCATTATAATGAAAAAAAAGAAATTAATTGCAAGCAATTTTGTTATTCTGTGCTACTCTTCACTCTGCTGAAGAGATTTTGACTATGATCTATGTTTCCTACTATAAACATGGTCACTGTCCAGAACACGAGCAGTCCGTTCTGAGCAACTTGTTCTTCTGGATTATTAAAACATGACCATGCATGCTCCTGCTCGGGCCAGGAAGAGTTTTCACTCTCTGAAGACTTTGGTCCTTGACCAGCTGCTCTAGAGTGGTTTAGCAATTGAAGTGAGCTGAGGAACATCTGGGAAGTGTCGTGGCATCAGCCAAGCCTTGACACTGTGCAACATGCACTCATGTTTGCTGGTGTTAGAAATTTGTTTTCTTGGACATTTTGATTAATACATCCAATTTCCAGACAGGCTAATTTATAAGAAGTCAGAGATCAGAAAACTGCAGAGCTCCTGGACATTCAGGGGTTTATTTGAGGCACAAGTGTGTTCTATCTGCAGGTGACATGGCTTTGGAATGCCTAGAGAACATGAATTCACTTAAAACTTACATGTAATGTCAATGTATGAGATGAGTTCCAGTTCATTGTCTTTTGGAGTATGCAGATTCCTATTAACCTCTGTTACTTTCTAATTTATTATATATAAGTACATTTTTCCTCTTATTATAAATTATATATGTCATAAGTTTGTGAAATGACCAAAGTATAATAAAGTTTTCAATTTGCACAAGCTATCACCCCTGATCTGTCTAAAGTGTTGTGTCAGGAAAGATAGTTTCATTTCTTCATGATTGGGTGTCTGGATCTAATGGAAATAAACATAAAAATCTAAAGAATATACACAGTAACCAGTAAAATATTACTAAATATTTATGGGTTTTTTCTCTGTACATTTCCTTCAGGAGTCTAGCATATAATAGACTGGAAGGTTCATGATCGTTTTTCAATTTCCCAGTGATGTTATTTGCTTTTATATATTAAAACAGCTGCATGCTTGTAAAATACATAGTAAATTAGAGATGGGAATGTGGCCACTAAACCTTTTTTATTTTTCCATCCATGTTGTGTGATTGTGCTTGGTAACTCTTGCTCCAAAATTGCCTTCCCTTGTTTTCCTTTCCCAAATGAATCTTTTGGTGGTTTTGTTACCCAGCTCAAAGATACCTGAGTTGGTTTTTTTTTCAGAATGAAAGCTGAAAAAAAATGTGTCTACTAGCCCAAAGCAGCCATTCAGGAGGTGGAATCTAAAGTAACAGTAAAAGCAGATTGCAGAGAAATCTAAGGCTGAGAGATGCTCATGGAAAGAGCAACCTGAGTGTACCTAATGGAATCCACAGACAGCAGTGATTATTCTCTCAACTGGAAGAAGAGCTAGGAAGGACAGTTTTATCAACAAAATTATTTGGGGACAGCTTTTGAAAAAGCTCCTCATGAAGGGGAGCCTAAAAGAAAAAGGAAAAGAAGTGTGGGAAGAGGAAACACAGGTTCAGAACACAAAGGTTTTAGCAAAAAAGCTGCCATGGGACGGCAGTAACATGTTGAATATGAGATGTTATGGGAGAACTTGTGGAAGCACCTCTAGCTAGGAGAGGCTTGGAGAGGCAGCCAAGCTGAAAAGGGCTGGCTGGCTGGAGCAGTAAAGCCAATAAAAAAGAGCCCCGGGGCCAGATCAACAGGGAAGGAATGGAGCTGCTGCTGCCTCCTCACCTGGGCCTATGGCACAGACTCTCAGAAGGGAATTCCCCTTTGGCTTCAAGGGGAATACAGCATTACCCTCTGATCCCTGAGGGACTGGGCATGCCCCTTGCAGGGAAAGCCAAGGCAATGAACATACTGCTGACATGGAATAAATTTAGTTTCATCCTAATTGCAAGTTCAGCCATGGTTTTTAAGGGATTTTCTTGGGTTTTCTTTGTCTGCCACCATCTGATGATTATCAGTTCCGAGCCTTAAGAATCGCATTAGTTACAAATGTAATTTGTCCCTAATGATCTATTTGTGTATTTCAGTGCCTTCTAATCCTGTTACTAGGAGATTATATCGGCTAATACAGAAGGGTAAATATAAATGAGGGTGCAAACTGCTGTTATAGTCATCAAAATGAAAATTACAGAGTTTCTTCATGTTTCACAGTACAAGCAGGATAGCTGAGGTCAAGAGAAATCACCTTCTGACCCTGTATAATCCATAATTAGAGTGTGTGTTATTTGGGGCTTGATTATTCACCCTAAACATCTTGTGTATACCACTGGTAGAAAAGCAAAGGTTGGTATTATTCCTTGGTCTTTCTCAGCATGGTAGTCCCTGTGCTTCTTTGGTGCCTGATTATTTGAACAGCTAATATTAGAAATAGTCTTTATTTTGTCCTTTCTAGGACAAAAACCTGGGCATTTATTTAATCTCTATTGTTCTTGTGCCATTAGGACATCCATTGCTTGTTAGTCCTTCCAGGAGCAGCTCCACACTGCATCCTTCAGTTACATTTCCCTTTTTTAATATTTTCTGTCAATACCACACAATAACACCAAAGTATATTATAGGGAATTTTACATTTCAGGGTTAAGAAATATAATTCAAGACAATAAGCTCCCACTAAATGTTTGGAAAACCAAGCCTGCCTGAAGCACAGGGCATATTAGGACTTCTAAGACATATGGCTTTTGTCTGACAAGCTGCAGATAAGAGTAAGATTTACATTTTCTAGAAAATGCAGAGTCCTTGGAATGATATAAAAGGTAGTTTTCTGCTATTTTTGGACAACAATGAAACAGCCTTTAGTCTGCCATTATTGGATGCTTTTGAAGATTGTACTTACATTGCCATTAACGGCATAAGATGTGGAGTGATGGATAATTTGTTGTGGTTAAAGCTGAGTGTGGTTATGCTTACAGTAATCAAGTGAGTGTCATCCGTTTTGAGGAAAAGCATAACACTTAGAGTTTTTTAATTAAGGCATCAGGATGAGTGTTTGCACTTATCTTACTTTAAATAGCAGAACATGAGATACCTGCAGATAATTTGTTAAAGTGATAACATTTACCTTAAAGGAATATTTTGCAGCACCCCCTTAACTCCTTTCATAGTGAAAAATTCTTAAATGTCTTTGTTTTTCTCTCAATCTGAGCACTTGTGAGGCCACACAGATGGGTGACAGAGGGGATTCAGCAGAAGTCATGATAAGACAAAACAAAAATTCTCTGGGATCTTAGAAGGAAACATCAGATCTGCTTCCAGGGGTTGGAATAATGTTGCACAGACAACCTTGGGATTTTGATTTTTTTCCTAATTTTTAAGCCTGTGGCATAGTAATCCCTCTACGTACTTCTAAATATAACTCCTTCTAAATATAACTCCTCCTATGCTTTTCAGACCAGACAAAAAGTAAACAAAAATATTTGTTCTTGAACTGTAGAGATTTCCACACCTGTCTTCAACCAGACAAAGGCTTTTAGACTCATTCATAGCACTACTACTCATGGAGCCATCAAAAGTTATTTTACACAGAATGTGTTTTTCAATTTAGCAATTCAGTTCCAGAATTGCAGATTCATCCAGATCTGCTTTGTCTTCTCTTTTGCAGAAGTTTTCTCTCTGTTACAACTCTTGTTTCTGTCCTGTTCTTCTTTCCCTTGTCTTATCATGGGAATGACCTTTGCTCTTCTTCCTGCCCCACCCCTTCTCTCACATCTGGATTTGTTCCCCATCAGGTGCCCAAGGGTTGTCCTCAATCCCCAGGGAGATTGAAGCTGGACCAAGGGAGGTGAAATCTTGTAGAATCTGCAAAAAGCACCAAAGATGGTGCTTTATCCTCACTTGGATCTCTCATTCAGACCTGTCTGCTTGGACATCCATGAAACACTGGGCAGCAGTTGGGTGCTCTGCCTGCAGTGGGTGTCACTTGTCCCTTGTGCAGAAACATGGCAGTGCTCCCTGCTGCTCCTTCTCTTCATCATATCTGCTTGCTGCCCCTCATCACTGAGTTAATTATGAACTCCCTTGTGCACAAAAAGTCTCTTTGTTGTGTAGGGCCTGGCAGGAGCAGCGCAGCAGGCACATGGATGATGATAGTCTTTTAAAATGCATGCCAACAACACAAGCATGTAATCTTAAAATCCCAGGGACAGGAAACTCAGGAATGGAGCTTTGGAGCAGGTTGTTACCTGTCACATGGCATCTCATCAGTTTCTGAAACTCACCTTCTGGAAGGTATTCACCCAAATCATCTTTCAGTCCAGTCCTTCAATATCTTCAAGATATATGTAAAAATGAACCTACTGCCTGTTGTCATCCATATAGTCCTTATGCATCCATAGAAACATTGAGTATAAAAAACTGGACTGCTCAGATGATTTTGTTTTCTTTACAATTGAAAATAGTAAATAGAAACTACTTCTGGCTTTTCAGGAGTACTAGGAGTATCTATAGAAAAGTCTCAGCCTTTTTTTAATTTTTCTCTTTTTTTCCACTGGTAGCCATGTTTACAGCAAATAGATTTCAAATATTATTTTCTATTTTCATCAAAACAAATTAAGAAGAGTTGTCTTCAACAAGCATTATTTTAGACACCATAAAATAATTGCATTTTTAAACTTTTTACTCTCACTTTCTATTCTTCTATGAATTTTATTCATTTCTCTGTGTTGTACTCCCTGAGGACCAATTATATTCTGGTGAAGTTGGATAACCAATATTGTGAATAGTAGATTTTTTACTCTTGGGGTTTAGTGTTATTCTTGTCTCGAGCATGCAGACATCCACACACAGAATCAATCACAGTTCTTTATGTTTTATTTTTGTTGTATTAATTACATTCAAAACCATACTGCCAATCAAATTGCTATATTGTTTTATGGCTGTAGGTTTTGCAATCTCTATGTGCAGTGACTCAGATGACTTAAAATACATTTGACACTTAACTTGTGTCAAAACAGCACATGCAAACAGTCAGGCTTTTATTTAGTATTGCTCTCAAAGAGCCCCAAATTTTTATAAATTGCAAAGTCACACGTATAAACACATTGGGAAAAGTTATATATCTGCAGTTATAAGTATCTGTTACAGTTGAAAAATACATCTTTCTCAGATTCTTCATTCTTGTATATGCTGTGATTTCTACAGCAGATGAAGTCATGAAGCCAGAGGGGAAAGAAGGGTGAGATACATTTACAAGGCAGAATTTTATCAGTGTAATTAATTTGGGTTTTTTGTGGTTTTTTTTTTTTTTTTTTTTTATTTAAGCAGCTTAAGCAGCTGATTTTTTTTCTGGAATTATGTTCCATCCCAAAACTTGCATCTACCTTTGCAGCATGGCTCAAGTTTAAGGCAATAGACCACTCATTTCCCCTTTTCTTGGAAGGAGGCTTTGCTTGTGTGAGAGGGTTTTTCTTTTTGAAAATTGAAGTCAATGACATTTAGATAGGCCCTCACCTGTCCAGACATATAAGGGTTATGAAAATAATGAAGAAATTTTATCCAATAGTTCAGCACAAATAAGTAAACAGCCAGAATTACAGAGTTTGAGCTTTGTATGTCTACTTTATTTGTGGAACAGAACTACTCTGGGAATAGAAATGACAAGGGGTTTTCTTAAAAGTTGCTTTTTAAAAAATTGCTTGTTTTTTCACCAAGATGCTCTCCATCATTTATCACCAGTCTTGGTGAACCAGGGAGGTTCCAGATTACTGGAGGCTGGCCAGTGTGACTTCCATCCACAAGGAGGCCTGAAGGAGGATCTGGGAAACTCCAGGCCTGTCAGCCTGACCTGGGCACATGACAAGGCATCGAATACATCATCTTGAGTGCCATCATAGAACACACACAGGATGGCCAAGGGATCAGACCCAGCCAGTGTGGATTTAGGAAAGGCAGGCGCTACCTGACCAACCTGATCTCCTTTAACGACCAGGTGACCCACCTGGTGGATGTGGAGAAGGCTGTGGATGTTGTGTGCCTGGACTTCAGCAAAGCCTTCTGCACCATTTCCCATGGTATTCTCCTGGAAAAGCTGGCAGCCCACAGCTTGGACAGGGTCAGTGTTCACTGGGTTAGGGACTCGCTGGATGGCCAGACCCAGAGAGTGGTGGTGGGTGGTGCCACATCCACTTGGTGGCCAGTCACCAGTGATGTCCCCCAGGGTCAGTGTTGGGGCCTGTTCTGTTCAATATCTTCATTGATGACATGGTTGAGGGGATTGAGTCCACCATTAGTAAGTTTGTAGATGACACCAAGCTGGGAGTGAGTGAGGATCTGATAGAGAGCAGGAGGGCTCTGCAGAGGGACCTGGACAGGCTGATTACATGGGCCAAGTTCATGTACACATACAAGAGCTGAGTCTTGTACTTTGGAAACACTCTGGACAGCTGCCAGGAGAAAAGGGAGATGGGAGTGCTGCTCGACAGCCAGCTGAACATGAGCCAGCAATGTGCTTCAATGGCCAAGAAGGCCAGAGGCATCCTGGCCTGTGTCAGGAGCAGTGTGGCCAGCAGGAGCAGGGAGGTCATTCTCCCCCTGTACTGGGCACTGGTGAGGCCACACCTTGAGTGCTGTGTCCAGTTCTGGCCTCTCAGTTTGGGAAGGACCTTAGGACCTTGAGATGCATGAGAGCATCCAGAGGAGGGCAGCAGGCTGGTGAGGGGCTGGGAACACAAACCCTGTGAGGAATGGCTGAGGGAGCTGGGGGTGTTTAGCCTGGAGAAAAGGAGACTCAGGGAAGACCTTATCACTTTCTACAATTGCCTGAAAAGAGGTATATCCAGGTGGGGGTCAGTCTCTTCTCCCAGGCAACCACTGACAGAACAAGAGGACGCAGTCCTAAGATGCACCAGGGGAGGTTTAGTCTGGACATTAGGTAGAAGTTCTTCAGAGGAAGGGTGACTGAGCATTGGAATGGCTGCCCAGGAAGGTGGTGGAGTCACCATCCCTGGAGCTGTTTAAGAAAAGATTGGATGTGGCACTCAGTGCCATGCTTTAGTTTACAAGGTAGTTTTAGGTCATAGGTTGGACTTGACAATCTCAAAGGTCTTTTCCAACACAGCTGATTCTGTGATTCTGTGACGTCTTGTATCCTTTCTTTCCCATCACTGAGGATGCATAATCCAGCAGAAAAGAGTAGAAGAATATATTCTAACAACCCATAGGCCTAAATCTTTAAACCTGCCCAATTCTTCACCCTCCTGCTGCTGTGCTCTTTCTCCAGCTCTGCTCTGTGCAGAGGCATCCCTGCCTGCAGTGATTCCAGGATCTGCCAGCTCGTCCTCCGAGAGCAAATCCCAGCCAGCGCAGGCCCTGAGCCACTGACATCTGCCAGTTCAGTGCACTTTCTCTCCCTCTTTTTAATCGCTGTGACACGCTCAGCAGCAACCTAAGCCAAAGCCGGTACTGCAAAGAACAGTTTTTCCCAGTTCCATATGCCTTGGCACAGCTCCATCAAGAAATGAGCACCTCTTGCACCGCAGCTGGCTGGTTCCAATGCAGACAGGTTTGAACAGCACTTGAAGCTGGCACCACTCATGGAAAGTTCAATGCTTCCAATCCATGCAGAAAGCACTTTCTCCTCTCTCTGATGACCTAGATGTCAGTAGTTTGTGTCTTATCAGAGCATCTTATACCACAGCATTAAGAATACAAAATTGCATTTTTAAAGTATTTTCCGGTTCCAAAGGGTCACCGGTGCATTGAAACACTGGTTAGATTGAAAGAAATAAAAACCTGAAGGAAAATTACTACTTTTATTTCAGCAGTCTGTTTTCATCCTCAGGTTTTTTCTAAATGAGAAAAGATTTGTTTTTATGCCCATGTATGTGGATTCCAAGGCTTTAAATATTTTGAGTCCATTTGGTTTGGTGATGTTTTGATGGCAAAACTCTAACTCCTGATGCCTAAGTAGTCTTTTCTATGCTCTCTGCCACCAGGTGTGCCCATGCATATTTAAATCTGCTTGTGAACACATTGAATTTCATAGAAATATAAATATTTTTACCCAGTCATCACTTGCTAAAAATGTGGTGTGAGTGGCGAAAAAGAAAACAGAGCAAAAGGATTACCTGCAAAACTCCCAAAAAACTGAAATTTTGAACCTTTGGGATAGAAAAGCAAGGATAAAAAAGTGAACCTGCTGTAGCGAACAGGTTTGCAAACAGACAACTCTTTTATTTGGTCATCTCTAATGTACACTTTTTATTTATTCTTTGTAAACAGGTCATTGGAAAAATGAGTCTATTTAGAGCAATATTTGCAGAAATAGATATTTTTAAGAAAATACTGCAAAATATTTGCAGGAGGCAAATTTAAATCAGGAGCTTTGACCACTTATAAGAGCTGGGTTCTAGAAGTTGTTTTCATCCAGACAGGGAGCAGATACCAACTCCTGCTTCAGAGAGGTTTTACATTACTTTGAGGATGTGATAGTTTAAGATCACTTGCAGGTTTGGTAGTCTGAGAGTCTTCCTTGCCTAGAAACACCCTACTACTGGCAAAGGAACTTCATCTTACCTTCTTCTTCCATCTTCAAGAAATGTATAGTGCCCAAAAAGAAAGATACAACTGGATTTCTGTCTGTCTCTACATCTTTAACCAAAAATAGCTGCATGTTGAACTCATGTGAAGAATCTGAATAGATGGAATTATCTGCAGATATGGTGGAGAAAATGTTTAAATAATTAATCAGAAAATCTAACTTAGAATGAGGGCAGTGCTCTGGCTTTTTTTTTTTTTTTTTACATAGCTCTTAAAATTAGTTAGCATTTATAGTTTTATACTTAAGAATGAAAGAGTTAAATTTATTTTTAAGGCTTTTTTCCTGACACCTTGTAAGCCATGTTTCAGAGACTTTCCACATCTGAGCTACATAATCCCTGTAAATAGGGGTTTGAAAAGGAAAAGCTGTCAGACCTTTATCTATATGTAGCACCAACAGTTTCCATGGTAAAAGAATGGTTTTCTCTTTTGCTTTTTTCCCTGTTTTTACCTCTAATTTTAGTCTGTTTGTTTGTTTATAGCCACTATTTTTGTTAAGTTTTTCTACTTTTTCCAGTCTCAGCCTTAACATTTTGCATTGCCTTGGCTCTGCAGGCATCAGATGCCTCAAATGGCTCAGTGATGCCATCAGATTGCCCCTCAAAGCTCCAAAGGCTCTGGAGATGTCATGTGTAATGTTGCACTCAGCAACCAGCTTTTTCACCACATGTAGGAATAGAATGTGGTTATGGGGATTTACATGGAGCAGAGATGGAAAATGCTTGGTGATTGTTGATAGGAGCACAAACCTGTGGACAATGGCAAATGGGAGAATGGGGGATAATGGGAGAAGCAGCTGCAGGAGACCTGTAGGAGCACACTCAGATGAAGATTAAAAAAAAAAAAGAAAAGCAATTGAGAGAAGAAATGAATTGCATTTCAGCCTTGGGGGAATTGTGAGCTTGCCATTGTTGAAATCTCCCATAGCTTTGTTATTGGCTCTGAGAAGTGTTAAGCTACAGAGGAGTGACTTGAGCTGGGACAGGCGGTTTGTATGAATTCCCTCTTTCTTCCCCAGCAGCTTCCTCAAGCCCAGCTCCAAGATGGCTGTGGCTCTTTGTCTCCCAGCCCTTTCATTTCACCAGCACAAGCAGCAGCACAAGATCAGATGTGGCAGCAGGCAGCCAGCTTAAGGTTGGAAAATATCTTTCAATTACTGTGGGTAAGCTGCTTGCTGCTTGCCAAAAAGTGTAACAATATATGACAAGAACTGAGTAAAGGTATACCATAAAAAATAATCACAGAAATATAACCCCCCCTCTGTTTTCTAGTGGAGCATTTCAAGCTGAATTCTACATTGCCGTATTGCTTCAATATTTATTTTTTCCAGTCCTGAAGTCGACAAATAACGTTTACAGATATGAAATTAAAACCCTGAGACTTAAGCTAGCACAATGTTAGTCAGGATTTATGTTTTTCAAGCCTGTCCTGAGATGGTCTGCATCCAAGATTTCTATTAACCAAATGTCCAAAGTTCACAGGGGTCTCAGTATTCTGAGAATCCATTTTGGTCCTTCCTTGGCACTACTTGATTTTATTTCTATTTTCAGCTGAGCACAATAAGTCTGTACAGCTGATAGAGTCAGGCTACATTTATTATCAGTCTCAGTTATCAGTTCACAGCAGGGACAGCTCAGTGGTTGCTGGCTGAAACATAAGCCTTGTGTATGGGTTTTATTCTTCCTTTTTTTTTTTTTCTTTCTCTCTAGCCCAAAGGAAAAATCCAACTGTGCCTCTTTCTAGCTCATTCCTCCCTAGGCCAGTTGCAGATTTTACTGAGCTCCTAATTACTGAGGATAATGACAGATGTTAAAGGTGGCATCTCTCACAGTACATGTTGGTGCCATGCCCATTCAGAACCTTTGTACAATTTCTGCCAGGGTATGGGTAATTAGCCTCCATCTCAATTAGGTACTTGTTTAGGTTTAAACATCAAAATCTGTTTTTCTCTAATCACAGTATTACAAGGCGGTATAATGCCCTCTTCATTCCCAGACCTAGGCTGCTCTTGGGTACTGAGCAGCTGTATAATTTTTTTTTCTGAAATGGGTGAAGTGTTTGCTTCATTTAAAAAATTGTAAAAGCCTTTGGACTGCTAGGATGAAATAGGATATATAAGTATAGAACATTACAGAAATAACAGAGAGAGAGCACCTTTTATCTTCTCTTTAAACCCAAGGTTTCCTCATGTGCTCTGAACCTGCAAGCACTATTGATTGGGAGATCAAGGTGCTGAGTCTGCCTGTGATTGAGCACTTTGTATTTACTGGTATCCCACCAGCTAATCAATTCTCCCTACCCTCCACACTCATTCCTGTTGCCCATCAGGGCTATTACAATTCACAGACTTATGTCATCATTTAAATAACAGCCAGTCCAGTCTGTGGACTGTCCTGGGTGTGTGGTGACTTTGGTAACCAGAAAGCATCACCTTGGCACAGAATAAAAATCCAATAGCATTCCCTAATAAGTTTAGATCACAATTCCATTCTTGAAGTGTTCTCATAAATTACTGCTGAATAGACACATACTGGAGTCAGTCTCTGACTTTGTCCCAGTGGCTGATTTCCCTTTTTTATCAGTAGATGTCCTTGCTTCAAGAGAAAAAATGCAACTACCCTACATCTCAATTTCAAAATAGTGAGGGAGTTGAAATTTCCAAGGAACTTGTAGGGTTTAACTCAGTCTGAGACCCATTGTCTGTGCTTTAGAAATTAGGGCTCCCTCCTCTTACCAAATCTAGTAGCTGGTCGATTCAGATACTCAGAAGTATCTAAAAAACCCTAATTTCTGAGTTTACTTATTCTTTGCTTCTTTAGGGCTTGAACAGAATCCTGGGCATTGATTGCTCATATATGAGAGATCTTCTGGTGGCCTAAGACATACAACTAACAAAGTTACAAATTTCAAAGCTGTTGCTGAATAGACCTTAACACATTTGCAGAGCCCACTAACCACCAGTGCTGGAATTGCTGAGATGTGCAGAAGGAGATGGATTCAAGGAAAGCCCCTGCAGAAGAACAGCCATGAACCTGCTTCTTCCTCCCTCACTCCTGGAGTCTTGGAAAAGTGAGCATCCTTCTGCTACCATAGGCAAGGGCATGCAGGATCACTTCAGCTAGGGAGTCAGCGATGAGCAGCAATCCCCAGCAAGGCAGCAAGCCTACCCCTTCTAGTTTAAGCTATTTTATTTCCTGTCCTCAGGACAACAATTTTTGCTACCCAGGAAAAGCAAAATCTGGGTTCAGAGGTTTGGTTCTTTTTATTTAGCAGGCTCTCACTGTTGGAGCCAGCCAGAGATGAGGTGTTCAGCTGAGCTCTAATCAACATTAAAGACCAATGCAGCAAAGAGGGATGGCTTGGCAGAAAAGCAACTCTGGATCTGAAATTAATGTCAGCTTAACTGTGTGATACCTTGTGTTTAGTTGAATGGGCAGACCAGAGAGATGAGAGATGGTGAAGCTCTGTGATAGCTTTGTTCTTTTGAGGACAGTAAAACAAATGCATAGTGCAGTGATTTGGTGGACTGAACTTTACCAACACAGGATATAAGATTGGATATTTACTCATTCCTGGGTTTAGTGTATGGGACAGACACAAACTGTTCAGAAATTTTGCAGTGTAGTTCTAGGCTTCAAACTCAGTCTTTGTTATTGACACCATTTGGTAGGAGAACTAAAGCTAAATTCAGAGGAAAATGAGGGAGTGGATCATTCCATGGCAACCATTTCACCTAAGTATTTCACACACCTTCTTTGGCCACCAATCTGACATACTATGTGAGACACTTGTTAAGGTAGAAGCTACTGGATATGTTTTTCTGTTTATGCATAAAATACTAGTAGTACCCTTCTCAATTATGTTCAAAACAAGTGCTTAACATTTGTTCTACTCTGTCACACATGGCTTCTATAATCTGTTCAAAATGAATCTCTTCCTTTTTATGTCTGAGTGCTTCCAAGTCAAAGTCCAAATATTCTTCAAACATAAGTCAAGTGTCATTCATATAAAGAGCTGCTTGTCGCCCTTGGGATATTTAAGTACTAGTCTGAACTAGATATATTTGTCTTTTAACATAGAGACAGCAAATACAAGTAGCACAGATTTTCTTTTTTTCCTTATGGAACTGAATTTATTAAATACTTGACCATGAACCACACATATGTGCAGGCTGCAGGTAGTTACTGTTGGATATTTAATTTTGATGCAAATCCTAAGAAAACATGTGGCCAGGCAGCTCCCAGTAGAAAAGGCTGTGGTGAATGAATTAGTTTCTTCAAGGACTAAAAAAATATATGTTCCTGAAACCTCAGAACAGCCAGTAAAAACTGTATGAGCACGTCTCTGTGCAGAAAGTAATCATTTTAGCCAAGTCATGTTCTCTGTAGAACTGCAGGTAGCAGATGGCTCTGCAAATGCACATATTGGGCAGCCTGCCACAGGGCATTACTAAGAACTTCAGCTCACAAAAGGACTCACATGAATTATTTTTCCCCACTCAGGCCACATAAAATGCAGTGTATGAGGCAAGACATGAGGAAACTGAGCTGAAAATCTTGGGGCCATCAGATAAATGGCAATAGCCTCTAGGAAAACAGGTGGTTGTTAGCACTGTGCCATCCAATTGATTCAGAGTGTCACACTTCAAAGAAATATTGAAATAGTTTCTTAAAAGGTTTTATTGCATTTAAATACATTGTGAAAAGGAAAATTATTGAAGTCTTATTTTCAAAGCGTTTCTGTGTTTTTTAGAATGTTGTCTATTTTGCAATGAGGAAGAAGTTTTGAAGTATTATGGGGCAATAATTTGGGTATGTTAATTTGTTAGTGAGCTTTGGCTTACCACCAAAATGAAAAACTTTAGAATCATCTCTGAGATGATTCCAGAGAACCTTAGAATCATCTCTGAGTTCAGTTTCATGGGGTCACACTTGATCTAGCTCACACACCTGACCATTTGCTTGCTGTGTGGATCAGCCTAGAGAGCCTGACTCCCTTGGACCACGTCTCCATTTCTCTTGGACCTTGTCAGACTCCATTTGTAGTCACTCTTTTTAGTGACATATATTTATTTCACTGGGACTTCATTTTACCTCTTAAAAACTCTGTCAGTTCTGTCTTTGTAAAAAAACTCACTGAGTATCTGACAGATCTTCACAGTTCACTCTCCCGTTAGCAAATAGTTGAAGAAAATGGTTGTGGGTTTTTTCTAAATTATGCCAGGAATAGATCACACTTTTCTGCCTCTCAGCCTCCTTGTCATAGATTAGCTTCTATTCACATCTCCGTGTAGTTAAGCTTGTCTGACAGCATTTTGACTTCTTATCTTCCCAATAACTTCTGAGAAATTGCTGCAGGTCTTGCAACCTGTACTACTGCTTAGGCAAAAATCTATTTTATGAACTTCACAATTCATAATTCACAGTTTCAATCAGACCTAATAATGCTGTCTAGTGACATGGACAGCAAGAAAAAGGAGGGGTAAAACAAACAAAAAAATCAACCAAAGAAGGTATATATTCTTAAGAAGCAAGGCATCCAATTTAGAAGGAAACCATGTGCTCATATGGTAACAACTGCTTCTCTCAACCCTGGTTGTGACACGTTGTAATGTGGAAAACTCTGCAATTCTACTGAGCAGCATTTTCTCAGAAAACATTCTTTCATTCAGTTCTGTGCCAACAGATTAAAAGCAGTGTCTAAAATAAAATCTTCGAGGAGATGCAGTCTGATTACTTTTTTATGATATACAAAACCTGAGAGCTTTTAGCAAAAAAAACTTGAAGTTCTGCCTAAATTAAAAAAATCTGTTCAGACCTCTTCAAACTATTTAGGGATTGTTTTAAGCCTACATCTTAATTAAGGTATTTATGCTCTGTAAGAAACATATGGTCTTAAAACTAATGTCTGAAACATTGGAACGATGAGACAGAGGAAAATTACGTGAAAATACAATTGAAATTCTCGTGTGTTTGTTGCCTGAAGCCAGCAAGCAGAAAAGGAACAGACAGTCACGTTGCAGAGTAGAGAACTCCAGTGTCTGCAGCTTGGTATAGAAATAGCAGAAGTTTTGCAATTAAAAGCAGGCACTTCTGTGAAGTTAGTACCAAGCAGGAGAAAATGTTGAGGACAAAAGCAACCTCATCCTAAATAATAGGCCTCCAGGCTCTGAGGAAAAGTATACAATGAAAGGTCTGCAGCTATGATCATATTAATTCAAAATAATCCAACTCACATTGAAGAAAAAGACAGAAAAGCTGAGAGGAAATGTAGGGGCGAGTCATGACACTGTAAAAATATTGCAGAAAGAAAAAAAATGGCAGGGGAACACAAAACTGATAAATGCATATTTGGGTATGTAAATTTGGGTAAATGCATATGTTTGGGGATTCCTGGGATAAACAGCTCCATTCTCTGCCTTAACACTGTAATGAACTCAGGAGGATACTTGCAAAAAAAGTTCATAAAAGTTGACACAGAAATGTCATCTGTTGTGCAGCAGAGATGCTTAAAGTATGGATGCATTAGATCACAAAACAATACAGTTTGAAGAACGGTCCTGTTTAGTATTGTCGCTGATTAAAAAAGATATTTCAAAGGAATAAACATTTAAAAATGAAGTTGATCCCACTATTGGAGCCCCCCAAGCACAGAATTATGCCAATTCTACTGGAGACTCTGCAAAAAGAGCTGATAATCATGCAGAGAGGGAGAGGAGAGGAGAGGAGAGGAGAGGAGAGGAGAGGAGAGGAGAGGAGAGGAGAGGAGAGGAGAGGAGAGGAGAGGAGAGGAGAGGAGAGGAGAGGAGAGGAGAGGAGAGGAGAGGAGAGGAGAGGAGAGGAGAGGAGAGGAGAGGAGAGGAGAGGAGAGGAGAGGAGAGGAGAGGAGAGGAGAGGAGAGGAGAGGAGAGGAGAGGAGAGGAGAGGAGAGGAGAGGAGAGGAGAGGAGAGGAGAGGAGAGGAGAGGAGAGGAGAGGAGAGGAGAGGAGAGGAGAGGAGAGGAGAGGAGAGGAGAGGAGAGGAGAGGAAGGACCCCCATTTGCACAGGAAAGGCATTTGTAATCAAGTTTTATCTGACACACTCAATGCAGCAACAAAACACACCAGCTCTCCTGGAATATTCACCTGCACAAATGCTTTGACCTCTCCTTCAAAAGACAGAGTCTCCAAGATGGGGAGTGTGCAATTCATATTCTGTACCCTTCACTCATCACCCTGCCTGAAGGCACAGTCTGAGTGCTGGGATATTATGCTAATGCTGATTTTGAGTAAGGATTAAATTTACTTCAAATATTTTGTCTGCACTATCTTTTTGCTGGGAATAAACAGAAAGCACTATGCAAATTTGACCAAGACAGATTGGACTGTTGCTGCTTTATGAACTCTGGAGAGCTTGAGCAGCATCAATCCCTTGGTCAGCCTCCTCCTGACTAGGTCCTCTCCACATTGCCATCAGTCCTTGCAATCTGAACTACCCTCCCCACAGCACAAGATGCAGGATTCCTCAAGGTGCTAGGCTTGAGACTTCTAATGTTTGTAATTCAGATGTTTAGAATTTTGTTTTCCTTCTGCAAACACTACAGGATGTGTCAGTATAACAAGTCTCACTCTGAGGATTAAGGGAATTTACAGTGACAGAGTGCAATTACAGCAGGCCAGGAATAAACCATCTCATACACCAAAACTTGACACTTGTGTAACACAGACATGTAGCTGGGATTATGGGTGATTCTGTTACGTATTTTTTTCTGTTTGGTGTGTAACAAAGAATAGGATGTTATGTGTGAAAATCCAATTCATAAAGACAACTTCAGAGTGGAGAAAAAGCCTAGATCAGAAGTCCCAAATCCAGATAACCATTTGGGATGTAAAAAATGGAAAATTCCAGAAACATGAAGCTTCCAAAAGCAACTAGATGTGGTGATTCTTAGGTGTAGGAGTAAAGTCAAGATGAGAAGCTTTTGCTTTCCAATATTTCCCTCCATGTCCTCCATATTATGACTCTACAGAAATAAAAAATGTGGAGAAAGCTTTACGAACACTGGTGTGGTGCACTAGTGTCTGCAGATAGGTTGTCCATTTTCCCTGTAAGAAGACAGTTCTAAAATTATGTAGGGGGTCACTCTGTTACATCTGGAATTTGGGATCTTGTGTAAGGAGGAAATTTAAAATGAAAAACTGAAAATTAAAGTAGTTATAACTGACTTAATTGTAACTTAGAGAAGTAGTCCACCTAAACTCTCTGAGTATGGTAGAAATGCTTTCATATATACCATTAGATGGATTCCTGCTCTTCCATTGCTTCCTGTTGCAACTATTTTCCATGTCTCTGGTATATTTAATACCCTTTGTGGTTTAAAAGTTGCTTTTACAAATATTTACAGGCTTTGATGTTCTGTACTTGACAGATAAATAACTTCAAACTGTTTAGCAGCTATCTCCTTAAAAGATCTCATCAGATGAAATGTAATACACATTACTGGTTATAGACTTGAGAAGGTTGATAAGTGCTGTGGGAGGAACTGGTTTGCAATAACTCTCTTTGAATCCAAGAACCAGTTTAAATTTATAACCTTCTGTTTCTCCACATGAACATTACCATAGGATGGATTTGGAATGTATTTGACCAGCTGAGAATTCCATAGAAGATATTTTCATTAGTGTGATGCTGTAAGCCTCTCTGGACTCATCTTCACATGGGCCACATTGAGCACTGAAGTTGGAAAAGTCCACGAGAAATCAGAGACTCTGCCAAGTGATTGCCCTCCAGAGACATGCTGACCTTAGGGATGAAATACAAGCTCCAAGACAATTTCTGAAGGTGTTCCAGTGAGGAGGGTGCTGTGCCAGGTGGAGCATCCCCTGGGAGTGACTCCTGTGCTGATGCTGAGGTCACAGTGCGCTGCCTGGGCTGTTCACTCCTTGCCATCCAAGTTTACACTTTGAAAAGACAAGGAAGAGTGAGAGGGCCGAAGTCCCCCTAGCTAAGGACAGACAACAGAAGAGAATTTAATTCAGGCAGCTCTTCAAATTTGGAGGTTTTTGGAGGTGAACAGGCTGCTGCATGTCTGGAAACCCATATACTGTGAATTTCCACACACTAATCCATACAGACACATCCTTTTGCTCTCTGGGGACAGACCAGAGAGGTCTCCTAGAGGCACCCTGCTGTGGTGGAAGAGGAATACAGCATACATTAACCCAGGCAGAATGGCTGTGGCTCTGCTCACTCTTCAGCACTATGACTGAAATAAAAGATTTTTGATGTATAATAGAGAAGTGGAATTCAACATCTGCAAAGTCAGGCAAATTCATCACATTTCTTGCAAGCAGGAGACAATCCATGCAGGGAATATACCTCTGTTTATGCTGTTGTTTTCAAACATATAAACCCAAAACACAAACACTGTATTAGTGTAAGGACCAGCTTAGGCAAAATATGGGAGCAATCATTGCACTTCAGAGAACTTAATTTTCTGTCATCTACTGCCAGTTTGTAGGCTTTTCCTTTGAAAAGCAAATAGCACAGGGTGTTTTGTGAAAATAGGAGCAATGCTGGCAAGAAAAATAATCTCTGACTCCAGTGGAGGCTGCTTGAAGCCTCACCTGGTGCTCAGTGTCAGTTCTGAGACCAGCGCAGTCTGGAGGAAAACACCTTTAAGAAAGATGTGAAGAAAGCCCTCAAATATCTAAAAAGGCTGCTGCAAACAGGAAAAGAATAAATTGTTGTCAAGACCTGCCAGGGACAGGGCAAAGAATAATGGGTTTAAGTTGCAACAGAGAGAGTAACAAAGTGGTTGCAGGGGGGCTGTGTGATGCTGACTGCTGGCGGTGCCTGTAAGCAACATCAGAACACATTCCCCAGCAGCCATGGAAATTCCTCCTCAGAGTGGGAGTGGGAACCTCCCAGAGACCTTTCCCTACTCCTGGCTTCAATTTCATTGGCTAGGTGTGAAGCACAGAGCCTGAATTCAGTCACAACCTTCTTGTGAAACACGCACACATGTAAGAATTTTATTATTCGTAGACGGTGGTGACGAGTGAGGATAAAATATGGAGTGTTCTTTGATATGTCAGATCCAAACCAAGTGTGAACTGCATAAAGGAGCTTTGTTAAGGACAGCACTTAAGTAATATTTTCTTTTATAAAGCTAATGGCATTAAATTGTTTTATTTGGGGTTTAGTTTAAAATAACACTCTGAGAACTCAGAGTCCCTAGACAGTTTCTCTGCTGGGACTGAATATGTCATCCAACTTAACGCATAAAGTCCAGTCGCTGCCTCATGAGAGGAGAGTGAAAGTGTTCCTCAGCGTCTCTAACTCTACCCAAACTTGTGCGTACTGCAGTGTTTGACATTTAATTAGGATTTTATGATGGCAGTAAATGTATAGACTTAAGCTGTTGCTCCAAGCATGAGCTGTTTTTCTATATAGTCCTCTCTCTCATGGTCTGGCTGCAACACATCCAGAGGTGTTACATCAGACTTTTAGTATCAGAGCTGAGGATGTTTTGGAGGTGGAAGAAGCATGGTGGGGTAGTTGGGAGCATCTCAAAGCTTAGGATGGATGTGTCTCTGCAGGACCAGCAATAGCCCAAGCAAGCAGTTGTTTCTCCAAGTTTTCACAGGTTTCTCCAAGGAGAGGAGCCAGACTCTGCTCTGACAAAGCCAGCCTGCAGGACATGGAGAGGGCCACATTCCTGGTCAAGGACATTGGCCACATTGCAAGCAGGAGTCCTGAGCTAGCAGAACAACACACATACAGTCCATGCTCTTCACTTTCTAGGAAGATTTCTGTGCCTGCTAAACATCTGTTGCCATCCATTTTCTGAGTTAGTATTATGTATTGCTGTAAAATAATTCAGGTTAGGCATTAGTCCTAAAGATCAACTTTTAACAAAATGCAGAGATGTTTATATTAAAAGACATAGCAAAGACCTTCTAAAGGTATAGATAGAAATTTGGGATAGCAAAAGCATGCAGTTTTGTGCCAGAATATCAGTTGTGGGATTGCTAATTTGGAACAAAAGTTCAGTACTGTATGTGATTGAGGAAACACAGATTTATGGCATTAAGTATGGGCTTTCTGTTCTAAAAAGGTTTTGTAGCATGTAAAAGAAAGGTTCTCTCTAGGAAAATATCTCATCTGGGAAGACAGAGGAAAAAATTCCATTGTTATCGTGAGTTTGTGCACATGAGTCAAGCTAAGCATATACTTAAGTTTTTTTCTCAGCCAGGACTCCTGGCCTTTTGATTCCTGTAAAGTATTCACAATGTAAAGGCAAAGAAAAAGAAAAGGTACTCCAAAAAATGATCCGTTGTCATACATACCAATTAATGATCCACTCCAATTAGGCTCATTAAGCCCTGATACAACTGAAGGTAGTATTGCACTGGAATGAATTTGGTTTAAGTGGCTTAAAGAAAAAGCTTCTGAGTATGTGATTGAGTATTAGCACCTGATTACATAAACATCTTTTATTTTCCTAAAGAATAATAAGTATTTTGATCCCACTTACGACTTCTTATTTTGTAGACTCTATTACATACTTTCAATAAGGCAAAAATTTATTAATTTTGCTTTATGTATTTGTTGTATATTTATGAGATTTTTTAAATGGGTTTATACCACATTAAGTGGAATTTCCATGTATGTGTTTTTTCATGTTATTCATGAAATGCATCTTCATCAAACTGCAGCAATAATACTGAGGCACTAGGATAGAAGAAGAAAAGAAATTAAGAGCATGAGTGGTTGCATTTTGGGAGACTGTGTGCAGTGTTATGAAACTCCAATGCACCATGCTTCCTAACAATAAAAAAACTTATGTTGAAAGAGCATTCTCTTTTTTCTTAGCTTACAGATTAAAAGATTCAGTTCAGACTGAGCAATATTAAGCTATGCCCATAGTATTGATACATTACAGAGAATTCATGTCATTCAAGACTTCTGTTCACATCCTGTGGTTGTATTTTTTTTTATAATTATTTAGTAGACTGCTAATTTCTCATTTTGTATTCTAGCTGCTTCAGCAGACTTATTTAGAGGTGACTTTTGCAAAATTACATCCTGACTGCCCTAGTCTGTGCATCAGCATCCTGTAACTTGCCCTGCCTATGCCCAAATTTCCCTGTATATGGCCTCTATGAGGGCTTGGACTCCTTGCCCAGGATTTGTGGATCTCCAGCAGCCTGGCTGCTCTGGGCAGGCTGTGGAGATGTCACAGCTCTGGATGCATCCCTGGCCCTTGTGCAGACCACCAAAGGAGCACAGACACTCAGAGCTCGGGATGAGCTGGCCCCACAGCACACATGATGCTGAAATGGGGCTCTGTGCATGACTCCACATCTCCTGGGCTCCACGAGATCTGGCCTAAATGGAACATGTGCAGCAGGCCTGACTTTTCCCACAAACAGGTTTTCTGCATTTCATGTGTGCAGTCACTCTGAGGGATCCCAGATGCATCAATTTCCCTGTGTTCACGTTATCTGGGCAGAAATCCTGGACAGCAATATGGGAATCCTGCCTTCAATAGGAGCAGCACGAGGGGGAGAGGAAATGAGTATGACACTACATTAGCATGCACTATATTTACACTAAATTGGCTGTTGTAATCTGAATTGAAGTCATTATTCCTGTACTGGATGGGCATCATTTTATGCATTACAATGTTATTTTAATTCTGCAGGTTATATCAGCTTGCTTTTTTCCCTCCACTTTCCAGCTGTGAGCTGTGTTGCAATTGGATTTTCACGCCATTCCCAGCTTTCCACCCCTCTAAAGTGAGAGATTACTGAATGTGTGCCCCCTTTCCAATTACTAGGTTCCTATGCAAGGTGAAAGACAGCATAAACAGGAAATATAATTTGTACTTCCTTATTAATACTGCATCTCTGCTATCATTTGTCACCTCCTTTGTTACTGTAAGTGTTGTGCAGAATCTCATTAGTGGTCATGCTTTCTGGTTTCTGTTCTCTGTTTTAAATCTGTTTCTCATTTCCTGGCTGTTAGTTTTTGCTTCAGGGTTGTTTTAATTTATGGTATTGTCATTCTGGCTCCTATTTGTGGTGTGAGATGATGGTCTGTGTGCATTTCTAACAGTTCTTGTAGCTTTTCACATTCATGTAATTCTTTCTTTCAAGTACTCCCAAGTTCACGTTATTTTGCATAATGTCATTGCTGTCTGGATAAAAATTATATCACTTTAAGCATCAGTAAAGACGATTATCATCTGATTTAGAGTATTTTGAAGTTTGCATTTTACATGGAATTTTTTGACACTGGGTTTTTTTCCATGCTGGCAAATGAGCAATTAAACAGCTGTACAGATGTCACTGAGGGTCTTTCATGAACATTTCATTGGAATCTGTGGGGCAGTGCTTTTGCAGTGAGAGATCAGAACACTCAGGTTCAGCTCAGACAAAGGAAATAAATGATTCTTCTCTATGGCATCAAGAAGTAGAATGTTTATCATGAAATAAGAGACATTATTTTAATAAATTCACCCAAACCTTCTTTTTGTCTCTTGTTACTTTTAGTAGCAGTCATCATCCATTTAAAAAGGAGAAGTGTGTATGAGGGCTGTCAATCTCTAATATTAACTAAACATAAATTCTTCTTCCCAGGCACAAAAGTGTCTTGAAGTCATGAGATCTTGTGAAACACTGAGAAGGGAAGAAGAATTTCTTATTTTGCTTCCCTGCTTTTGGGGCTTATATTCACATGATCATATTTTATTCCATAATCACATGGGATGAACATATACTCCAGTTTCATTATGTGAATACAGAGATTTAAAAGCTCAATTTGTAAGAAGCATGCACTATTTGTAAGACTTCAGTAATTTGGTGATGCTGACAAGTCTGGTGTTTTTTTTTTCATTTTTTCTTGAGTTTAAGAAAATTGTTTTTCTGCCCTGGTTTACAGAGTAAAGTTCATTAATTTAGTGTTTTCTAGTACATGTCCACTTACCATGACTATTTTTTAAGCATCACAAAAACTGTCAGAATTTGCATCCCAGATGTATTTCCAAAGAGGAGTGTCTGAAATCAGCAATTTCAGGTAACAACTCTGAGGGAATTACAAGTAAAATCCAAAATCTGTCTCATTAGCAACCTGAAAACATGCAGATTGGTACAGAGTACTCTTTTAAGGCTGATGTCTGAGATCATGCAATATACATATTTAAGTAAGTTTGATGTGACCTTAGCTCTGATGGTGTTCAGAGGAGCTAATGTTGGGTTTGATCAGTTCTTCTGAATGTTGTGCTTCTTTTATTTGGGCCTTTGAGCACTTCTGCTGAGAAATACATCTTCATTTAATTGGTCCAGAAAGGAGATTGTTTTTACAGTGGTTTTTTTTGGCCCTGTGAGCATTAATAGGATGACCTTGCATGGATTTTTTATGTGATAGAACAGGTATTTTACGCTTTATATAGTTAATAAATACTTTGTCCATGTTGATATTAATTACTGTTTTTCCTAATTTTTTCTCAGGACCAGTATTTTCCAACTTAAAGAACTAATCCACTGTTTGCTTTGCCCTGAGCTTCTGTTCCTTTCACTTGAATCTGAATAAAATATTTTCTCCTTTACACTGTCTGAGGCAAACATGGGGCCAGGGGCAATACAAGAGGTTTTCCCCCTTTTAGTGGGTTTGGTTTGCATCCGAGTCACAGCACCAATCCCATCTTTTTCAGGGCAGAAACTTGTACCTGGCAACCAGAAGTTACCAATGGAAAAGATGCCAGAAATTTTAATATGAGTAAGATGAAGTTATGCAACCACTGATTTTCACAGAAGAGGAAGCTGTGTGTGGGTATGTGCTTCTTTGGGCTTTTTCTTCCTGGAGGTTGCTCCCTTATCTTCACCACAAAACAAGCAAATAAAAATCTTACAACAGAATGCCAATGTGGCATTCTGATTGTTCAAAAATTGATTCAACGTATCGTCCTGATTATTCAAAAATTGATAGTTGTAAACAGCTGTCAAACTTATGCAATGAACAATGTCTGGTATCTTTGATGATAGTGGAAGAAACTGTTCAGGATATAACTATGCATTTATCTATTTTAGAGGAGCTGAAGATTCTGGGTGGAATCCTGGTCTTCCAGACACCAGTGGAAATTGGATATTGAAGCATGGTTCCATTCTCTATTAAGATAAGTTGCTACTTCACACATAAATGTTGGGTTTAGAAACTGATGTGAGTAATTAAAAACTTCATGTCAGATGTATCTAATGAGATGTCACAGCTGAACAGTGAACAAGTGTCAATTTGTTAGAATCAAAAATCTAAAATTTTTAGATCAAGCAAGCCTAGGCTGTGCTGACAGATCTCGGCAGCCCCTCAAACAAAACCTGACAAGTTCAATTATTTTTTTAAGAAATTATTTTACACCAAAATAATCTACAAAATATTGAGAACTCAGCCTTCTTTTGATTTCTGTGGTCTCTGACTTTGGGCATTTCACATACTCAGGTCAACGCAGTCCAATTAAGTAATCCTCTTTTTCCATTATTTGATAATTTTGTAAATGAGGAGGAGGAGATGGAACAATATTACAAATTATGACACCTGTGGGAATCCAACTGCAAAGGCATGAAGTTATTTAATTAAAAAGGAGAAAAAAATGGGACTCCATTGCTGACATTCTCTCTTTGGACTCGGACAGCTAAGAAAATTTGCTGCATGAAATGGCAGACCATAGTGAAGGCTGCTAATGGGAAATCCAGGAAACCTTCAATGCTGGAGGTGTCTGCAGAGGTACTTGGACAGTCTGACAGCAGGCACTCAGCACAGAAAGGACAAATTTATTCCAGAAGTCATGAAAGGGTTCTCAGGGAATAACTGAGTTACTGACCAAAGAAAATATTCAGTTCATTTGCACTCTTCAGAGGGTTGTTTCTCTTCCTGGCTTGAAATATTTTATTGCAGGTATCTGGCAATTCTGCTGTAATGACAGTGATACAGTGTTGAAGGAAAAAAAAAATAAAGATGACAGTCTAAAAAACTTGAGTGGGACTATAAGCTACAAAACAGTTAAAAGGGAAGAAATAATACCAAGATTATTTTCAAAGTCCATTAAAAATTCTGATATTAAACTATCAGCAAGAGAATTCAGATTCATTTCTGTGGTGGATACTCTGAAAGAACAGAGACTGACCTCTCTTTTTTTCCTTTTTTTTTTTTTTTTTTTTTGGAACTACTGAGCATTTGCTTCTCCTGCTGGCTTTAAATAGAAGCCTTGGGGACTCCATGCTGTTAAGAATGAGGCCTGTGATCATTAGCTGAAGGACCTGCTCATAAAAGGGATTCTTATCTGAGTCCTAGGGCCTCTTTGCATGGGGCTTTTCTTTAAAGAGAAAGGAAACAGATGAGAAAATAGACAGCCCAGATGCTAATTTTTTACTACTTCATCAGTGTCTGGCTAGACCTGGTGGTTTCCATGACCATTGTTCAGATCTCTTCTTTCCAGCCTTTCTCTTACCTCCACCACCTGAGACAAACCCTGTATCTGACTTTTTGTTCTCTTCCTCACTTTCTTGTCTTACCAGCCTTTTCCAATGCATTTCACTTAACATTTCTCCAATAATTATTCTGCTTCTTCTCTATCCATTTCTGCCCCTCTGCCAAGATTAAAAGAAGGGTAAATGCCTGGCAACACCTCACATACCCTGGGAAAAATTATTATATTTGCTGCCATTCATTCCTAGCTGTTCTGGACAATGGAATGGCAGAATCCAAAGTTGCATCCATGGGTTGGAATCCTGCAGGAGAAGCACATATCCAGCTGGTTTTTGCATCCTGCCTAGCACAAAGACAGTCACACACACAGCTGGTTGTTCATTAGGTCCTATCACAACAACCATAGCTGATACCATAGTGAATCAGTTGACCATATTTTTTTGGCCTCTGTAGCTTGCAAAGATGAGTGCATTCAAAATTCACAAAATTAATTATTACACTGCTCAGTGATTATTTGAATTTGTAATTTCTTTCCAAGACATGAAGATTTAAATAATCCATTTAGTCACCATTGTTCCATATTAATTCAGTGTTTGGTTAGACTCTGGGCAGGCTACAATGTTAGGGTCATTTCAACTCCTGTTTTCATTAACCATTATTATATCTGTTCCTGAAGTGTATGCAAATGAAGGGTAGTATGAATTTGTCAGAATTATTGTGACTTCATTCCATTTGTCAGGCATAGCAGGATCCTCTCTATCTCATTGTTTTGGGAAGGCTGTTCTGCACTTGTGTCTTTAATTTCATTTTGCATGCAGGGCTGGTGGTTTCTGCACTGTAGACCATGTGTCCTCTGGGGGTTTTGTTTGCTCATGGAATTACCCCTGATGGTAACACCACACTTCAGGCCTCCCTGGGTATTCCTCTGTGTCATTGTGCATGACCCATGTGTGCACCCTACAACTCTACATCCCTTTAAGAATATAGTATTATTTATTACCACAATAACTAAAATTCACTGTGCAAGTTGAGGGGCAGAAAATATTCTCTCTCCAGAGAATGCCAATCTGCACAGAAAGCAGAGCTGATACAGAAAGAGGAAAATCTCAATGGATTATTTTTTTTATTCCTTTTTACATAAATACATGATAAAGATAAACATTGATTAGGACAACACAGTTTTTCCTTGTAGCTACATAAAAATACTAGAAATAACTAAGCAGTATTTTGTGCTTTATTGTACACAGAAATTTTTATCTGGCATACTGATTAATAGGCTACAGAGAGGCTGATGATAGCACAATGACACTTGGCCTGTAATGGTAGTTTATGTGCTTCCCACAGCTCTTCCTCACTGCTATGTTGATTGAATAGAAGAAAAACAGAGGATTTTACCCTGGTTACAGTGTTCCAGGTACTTTTTCTCCTCCTTGCCTTCCCTATCTCCTGACAAAAAATGGTAGGTCAACATTGAGCAAAGAGGTCATTATAGTGGCAGAAAGTCAATGCGCCTGACTTCTAGTTGACAGACCTCAAATGCTCTATTTTTGTTTCAGGTTTTTACCATCCTTAACTTCACTGATATTTCTCCTAACTTCTTTATACAGATACAAGTTAGAGTGATACATTTCTCCATATGCTTGCCCCAAAATGTTGGGAAAGAGAAGCAAAAATCCCTAATCCAAAAGCTTTTGATAGAAAAGGAGAACGGGGTTTGAGTTTGAAGAAATCTATCGAAGCAGAAGGGAAAGGAGCAAGGAAAGCAGACAAGAGCACCTTTGCTGTCTGGGGATTTCCATCATTTCCTGGCCTGTCCTGTGATGGAGGATTTCTGCTGCCTGGCCAGGCAGGCACTGTACCCAAGGGCAGCAAGGGAAGAGGGGTCTTCCCTCCATCCACAGTCTCTTCAGGAATCCAGATCAGGATTCTTCTTGTGCTCTCCAGAAAAAGGTTGGCTTCTTTATTTCTTTCCCCCCACACTGAGATTATTTAAAAATTCTACCATATAGATTGACAAATTTTAACATAAATTATGTAGCAGGTGACTTACAGTTATTATTACTAGAATTGAGACCCAAACAAGCTTGTTGATTTTGCTTGGAGATATCCAAGTTTTAAACAATCAATGTTTCATTAGCCCATAATGGACCAGGTCAGAAAAGCTTTATGCACTCAACAAAATCGAAGGGATTCTACTGTAGTATTACATTAAGGTGGTGTTTATCTACTGTTTCCACCTTCAGAGTGTCACACATTAAGAAAAGAGTTTTCCATAAACAGGACCTATTTCCTTCTGGGGTGCAATGTGATTGAAAATTTTATAATCCAGTCTGAAAGTGTTCGTATAAGAAATTCCATTTTGAGGCAAATCAGAAGCCTAAATGTCTCAGTTTTCGTTGTGCTTATTATAAATATCATAGGCAGTCTAATAGAGATTCACTTTCAATCTCATAGGGTACCAGGCTGAAGCCCGGTGAGTTGCTTTAGATTTGTTTGGTTTCTTTATTTGTCAGTAGAGGGTATGGATTTCTTCATCTAAAAATGAAGTAAATAACAGGTAACACTATTACCTCTTTCTTCAACACACACCTTTTAGCTTGACCGATAATATGTTTAAATAAAGAGTTTAAAATATCTGAAGAACAGATATTCGGCTTTTAGTGAAATTCACTGATATTTGGTTTTCTGCCTTTGAAAAATGTCCCTCTCATACTTTCATTATTGCTTGAATGGCAGATTTTTTTTGCTTAGAAGCAAAAGCAAAAACACTGTAAAAATCTTCCCAGCTTGTCTTCCGTTAATCTTATTCCAACCATACCATTTCCAACCTTCCTCCAGGCTGAAAGGAAGGAAAAAATGAGTCTTGCAATACAGACAAATGTTGGCAAATGGAGGCTGTTCCAGTACAAAACAGCATTAATTTCACCTAACTTTAGGCATGTAGAGCAACTAAAAGATGCTCTTCTTTCTTTGCTCTCACTATAGCGAAGAAAGAAGAGCATCTCCCAGACAATTCATGACAGCAGGGAAGGAGCAGCATGTCCTGAGGACTCAGTGTGGTGCATTTTAGGATGGGGAAGAGATTTTGGACTAACCTGAGTCTAGACAAGAGCCCATTTGCTGCTGGGTGCTTTGGATGCACACCTGGAATGCAGGTTCCAGCTCTGCCTCATCAGGTGGCACTGCCCATGGCTCCTCCACAAGGTCAACCAGAGGTGACCAAAGTTTCTCATGGGCCTCCCTAACATTGTGCTAATGTGGGGTGGATTCCCCCACGGGAACTTTTCTGCTTCCATTTTTAAATATTTCTAGAAATACAGCTTGACATCAAAGTTTTAGATAGTTAAAATTAGGTGTAAAATGAATCTCTGAAGTACGAAAGCCATTCTCAAGCATGTCTTGAACATAAACAGCTTCAGCAATATCCATTTCTCCCTCTCTGAATTTCAGATATAAATTGAAGATTGTCAAATGAATAGCAATTGGCCTCATCCAGGAGCCAAATCAGCTGCCCAAAATGTTAACTGATTCCTGCAATGAGCTCTAAAATTATTGGTTCTGTTTCAGGGCACAGGGACCTGCACAGAGAGGAAGAGCAGAGCCACTGATTCTCACTGAGGGCACAATTTCTGAAAGAAGCCTTGGGGAAGTTTTCATCTTCTCTGAGTTTAAAAATAAAGAAATACAATACAATAACTGCTGAACAAGAGACAAGAGTCAGTGTTCGAAGTTCAGACCTCATTGTGTATACCTGCAGTTTTCAGAATCGCAGAGGATCTAATTTTTCTTCTTCTGTGCACTAAGTAGTTAGGTTATTTCAATTTTATCATTCTCATTGTAGCTTTTTGATTTTAGTGTATTTCCTCATTGAATATGAGACATAAAAATTACTTCTTCTAATATTATCAAGATGAATTGTCTGACGTACCAACTGGTGAGCTGAGATATTTTTGCTAAAGGTTCTCTTTGTAACCTTTCTCCTCTAAGAAATCCTAGTCTGAAAGGTGAAAAAGCTCTATAATGTGTTTTGTACAGGTTGTGCTTCACCTTCTTCATTCTTTTCAGTTTTTTCCTCTCTCCATTTCTCTTTTTCCCAGTGCTGCAACATTTTTAATGCACCCAAAACAAAAAAATCTTCTCAAGCCAAGAAATACACTTAATGAAAAAAGCAAAATGAAAGGGTGAAGGAAAGTCGTCTAAAAATTAACCTCTCCTGTGCTGCTCCTGTGCTGCTCAGTAGGCTCAAAGTTTAGAGAGTGAAGGCATAGTTTAAGTACCTAAAGCAAATTTAACAACTTAATTACTAAATTATAAAACCATTGTATGTTAAAATACAGTAGACACAAAGGAGGAGAAGCCAATGGAACCATATGTACAACTAAAGTGAATAATTAATACATTTTGTATAATCAGGATATTAAACTTTTATTTCACTTATATCAACACACAGACCCTGAGGGTTCATTGCTTTCCCATTCAGTTGCATTTAATCTCATGCTAAAGGTGTTACACTTGGTATTTACAGACTAAACCAAGAATTTGTTCCCACACTTTTCCAGTTGCATTTAAATTTCTTAATACTCACTGCACAGACTGACATCATGCATGCAAAGTCTTAGAAAAGCTATTTTGACAGTTTCCCTAATAGTCTCTAATTTGAAAATGGGGGTTTGTCATGGAAAAAAAAATGAAACTAAAACAGGGTGTGATGAGCACCTGTTAGTGAAACCCAGCTGATTCAGTGTTTCAGCTGTGAGGATTGTATTTAAGCCTACACCTTCTGACTTCCCATGTCAAGTTCTGTTAAAGACAATTGTCTGTCTATCCTACTTACTGTCTAAACACTTATAACCTTAAATATAGTGATCATCATTTCACACAAACCACCCTCTCTTCTTTTAATCTCAAAGTGACATTCATCCAAAGTATTTTAAAATCCATTTTGAGGAGCACTGAATATTTTCAGAACACCTATTAAACACTGCAAGGAACTGGTTGTTCACTTTCAAAGACAAATATGCAGAAATGTTTGCTTGAGAGAAACTGTTCAGAGGAAGTCTGAGAGGACAAAAGGCTTTCTGCTTGTTCTTTTTAGGAAAAAGGAAGAACTAAGAGATTCCCCAGGTAGTTTCCCATGAGAAAGGAAGAAAATCCTTCAAATCTTCTTCTTCCCTTGGTTTTCCCTTTTTAAGAATTTGTTTTACTTTTGGAAGTATGTCCCTACAAATCAGTTTGTTCTTTTTAACATAAGCTGGGTTCAAATGAAATCCCAAATTTAACAAAAACTTTTTCACTGTTAAAAGTTCAAACCTTTCTCACAGGTTTTTTTCCTCTCTTTTTAGTAAAGGCCTTTTTCCTTCTTCAAGGATCCACTGGAACTTTGAGTGTGTCTCTTTTCAGACAATGAATGTTCAAAATTCTGCAATAAATTCTATTTATCGATCTTTGAAATTTTGTATGCGATGCAATGTTCTTTCTATATAGTATTTTCCAGAGTTGCACAAATGCAGATTTTCTTTCTAGGACAACTTTCTGTCACTTATGTTTCTGCCAGCTATCATGCAGATTTATCAAAACTGTACACATCTGAAAATATTTCTTTTCTTGATGCTTGGTATTTCTCTGATGTCATAATCACTGCAGCAGCTGCAACCTGTGTGAGCTTCCAAAGTCACCTTCCCCTTTTGTGCCTTGGGTCTGACAGATTTGGACTTGAAGAATGTGAAATTGTCCATGATATTAAAAGCCAGTAGATAAAAACTTGCAGGTTTTATGTGAGCACAAAAAAATTTTTTGTAGAAATGATATATAGAATTTTTTTAATGAGGAACAGAATTTTGGGATCCCCGTGGTGACAGAAAACAAAATTTTAAAGCAAATATGCTGCTAGTTTTATCCCCTTTGACCCGTATTACTCAGTAATATCACTGAATGTTAATTTTGAACAGTAGCATAAATTGCCTCTCTGCATCCATGCCAGAATTATTTTTAGATTAATGAGAGATGGTTTGAATTAGAGAAACTGGACCTAGAATGGGCTTTAAGAAGCAAAAATGTTGGTGGGTTTAGCCAGGATTTTGGTTTGGATTGTTAGAGGACATTTGTGATCCTGTTATGAAGGTCCTCCTGTGCTTTCCCAGATGCTGAAGAAGCTGCATTGGAGCCAAAAACCCGCTCAGTGTCCTGGAGCAGTTCTGCTGCAGGCCTGGGTCTGCCTTCACTCGTCATCCCAGGGGGCTCAGTGGCACTCAGGACTCCCCAGGCAGCTCCTACTTTGCTCAACTTTATTTTCTCTCACTCAGGGAATGGGTTCCTCCTTGGGGGAAGGCAGGGCTATGGAACTCTGCAGTTGTTCATTCAATCCCAGCTTTCTGTGGTCCAACAAACTCAGTGCCAGCAGCCTGGGTCAGTGCAATACCGTGATCCAGGGGCTGCAGGCCTTGAGGGGTGAGCCAAAGAAACTGTGAGTTGGAGATCACTGGGAAAAACCCAACTCTGAAGGCTTCTCCTCAGTTTTCAGAAACAGAAGATAGTTCAGAGGCAATGAAAAAGTACACTGCTGGAAAAAAAATCACATAAAGCCTGAAACAGAGAAGCTCATTTTAAAAAGCTTTTTGTGTTTTATGAAACAATTTGCATTAAAATATCTCCTAAAAAAAATGTTATTTGGGTATTTTTAACCTGCTTTTCAATCTGTTATTCTCAGTCCCTTTAATTCTGGTGATCTCAGCAAACAGGCATTCACTGTGCTCCATCCACATCTTTTTTATTCATTTTTGTTTCTTACCCCCTCAGATTATCTAGTGGAATGGATAATATAAACATTCCCTGAATGCTTCAGGACCAGATTAATTCAACACACATACACACATACACACACACACTGGCAGGTTGCACTAATTTCCCAGTTGCTAGAAAAGTTATTGCAGAACTGCTCCATTTTTGGGTTGTCACCAATGAAAATGAATTGCCCCTCTGGCCCTTTGTCTCACAGCATTACAAGCCAAACCTGTACAATTCAGGGGTTTTCTCTACATAAGTTGTTAAGAGATTTCTCCCCTATGAATCAGGTTTTATTTGGACTCTTATAATTGTCAGTGATTTGAATTCTCTCCCCTACAGCTTCCTCTGTGAAGACTAATCAATAGAGTGAAATGATTTATTTGTAGCACATTAGTTATTCTTGAGGTTTATTCTTGCTTACACATCTGCATGCTGGGGATGATTACAAGACAGATACAGTAAAATCTTTAAATGTAATAAAGCACCAGCATTTCATTTCAGCAAAAATGCAGGTTTCAAGGGCCTTAATATCTCAGTTTGGAATGTAACATTAAAAATAGCTATATCACATTCTCTTCCTTTGGTTCATGATCTGGTCTGTTGCTAAGAAACCCTTCCTCAGGTGGCTTTGAACTTCCTCAGCATTTTCATCTGCAGCTACACTACCTTGTGGAGCTACAGGATCCTGCTGCTGCCTCGCTGGAATTTACATTCCTTGCTGAAAGTGGTGCAGCCATTGTGCAGATAAGAAGCTAATTCATTGGTGTGTCAAAGCACTGCGCTTTCCTCCTCAATATTTCTTGTCTCGTGGTTTTTAAGTGTATCATTTAAGGTTTTATGTGGGGGAAAAATTGTGCACAAGGCAGAGACAGTCATGAAATACCCTGACCTCTTCTGGACCCTCCCTTTTTTTGTGGCTTGGGCTTGTGCCATAAACAAATGAGCCTCATCATATCCCCAACCGTGTGCCTTCCATGGAGCCACCAGAGACTCCAACATGACAGTCTATTTCCTTGCTGTAAATCAAAATATTTGGAGGGGGTTTTTCCTTCCTCTTTTTCGTGCTTCAAATAAAGCATGTCTCAGGATAGTGGCAGTGACACAAAGAGCAGACAGGCTGTCGGAGGGAAAGGATTCTTTTAAATATCATTCCACAGAATTTAAGTGCACTGTGTTCAAACTGGTGTCTGCTGATTGACAGCCTCAGAAATAGGTTATGCTGAACACTGAGTTCTTAACTGCACGTGGAATATTGTATAAAGTAACCTATATACACACCCATATGTGTCACAGACATCTTTTATGAAAAATCCTTTCCTTGGGATTTTTCCTCCTGAGAAGCTGAGAAGCCTCAGGAACAAAATGGAAACATTGATTATCTGCTGCTGTGGAATGCAACAGGTGCATCTGTGATTGGTCTCATGTGGATGTTTCTAATTAATGGCCAATCACAGTCAGCTGGCTCAGACACAGAGCCGAGCCACAAACCTTTGTTATCATTCTTTCTTATTCTATTCTTAGCTGGCCTTCTGAAGAAATCATTTTCTTGTATTCTTTTAGTATAGTTTTAATGTAATATATATCATAAAATAATAAATCAAGCCTTCTGAAACATGGAGTCAGATCCTCGTCTGTTCCCTCATCCAGGAACCCCTGTGAACAGGGTCACACACATGCATTTAGGTGAAAGCACTCTATGTTTATTCATTCAAAAACCACGTTTGTTCTGTGTGTGTGTAATGCCATCATTGCTTTAATCATCACTTTTTTATCAATTTTAGCATCTGATAAACATTGTAAAGTTCAGCACATATTGAACTAGAAATAACTCAGAGGGAATATTTATGAATTGTCAAGCTAGAGTTTGTTTTTCAAATTAGTGAACTTCAAATCTGTTCCAAAAGAAAGAAGTCATGAAGGAAATGCTCTCCACTAGGAAAAATTAAGTCAGCCAGCAACTAGAGGATAAATTAATAGGAAAAATAAATCTGACCATGATATTATGAAGTTGCCTTATTAACTGTGTTTGTATTCTGAGATTTTTTTTCCTTCTCCATTGTCTCAATAAATATCTTCTAGTGTTTTATACTTTAATATGGATGTATGTTTACATTGCCATATTTCTGGCAGAATCGTATGCTCATCTAAACCTATTTGCATCTGAGAATTAATGTTTGCATATGTTGTGTTTGTTAATATTGGGTCATACTCTCAGCAGGTGGAAAATGCCATGTCTTCTTTGACTTCAAGGGAACTATGCCAGGTGAATTTTTCCCATTGTGCCACTTCACCTGGGTTTTGAATCCTTCCAAAACACATCCCAATCTGTGACCGTGGTTTTCAAAAGTACAAAAAAGAAATTAATATTTAAAAAAGAAATTTAGATTTCTGAATAGGCCAAAAATATCTTAGAACTGTGAACCCTAATATTCTCTGCTCCTCCAAACTCCAACTTTGTTGTGCTGCATGACAGTTCTTTGTCTGAAAGGTTAGGGCAGGTTTTAAAATGTGCTTAGCTTGCTATATTGTGTTTTTATTTTCAGAGAGCTAATGTGGATAAAGAAAAGAAACCAAAGTGTAGAACAAAGTTAGCTTGGATTTCCTGTGACCTTGGGGTGTTTGGTGCAAATGTCTCAGATTTAAGAATTGAATAACAGACAAATAATTTGGGGTTGATCTAATAATTATAATTAATACAGGGAAAAGGTCAAAACTTTATGAAATTTAGCCATGAAAGTCTCACTTTCTTCATTTGCAAAAAGATACTGTTGCCAAAGGTAATTCGGTATCTACAAACATTCAGATTAAAAGATGGCTAAAGTTTAAAAACTCAGATTTCCTCTTTGCTGAATAGCTAAAGAATATTATTTAAAGGATGGAAAAATCACTTAATCTGAGTAGTGGGTTGAGGCATTGACTTCAGCCAGAAAAACTATATCAGGAACCAAACTTTGCAAGACATTTTGGTATACTGTGGCTCAGCTAATTATTTAGACTTCCCTCGCTAAAGTTAAATCAAAATGAATGTTGTCCCAAAGCTTTTGAGAGCATGAAAAAGATGAAAGTAGAGCAGAATCTGACTCAGCTTTTTGTATTTTCTCTACCAATCAAGCATTTTGATAGAGTCAACAGTTCCTCTGTCACATTCTGCAGAGGTTTTCTATTAAAAGAAAAACATTTAAATACTTTTCTTCTTTAGCAGCGAGGAAATGTTTTACCATACTCTCCAGCTACTGCTGAAGTATGTGCTAACATTATACCCTGCTTGATTATCTATTCACCATTCCTCAATGGTATTTTCTATCTAAGACACAATCACGTTTGAGACAGGAGCACACATCAGGAGGTGGCTGGTCCAGCTCCTGCTCAGAGCAGTGCCAGCCAGACCTACCTGGGGAGGTTTCCAGTCAAGTTTTGAGTAACTCCAGGGGTGGAGACTCCACAGCTCCTCTGGGCAGCCTCTGCCAGTGTTTGACAACCCTTGAGCTGGGTCTGGCTGAGATGGAATTTCCCAGAGCAGCCCTCACAGTGCTGGGCTTTACCCTGGCAGCCAGAAAGGACCTGCCAGTGTTTGGGCACTGCTGGGCAGTGCTCCCACAGCAGTGAGGCCATCTGACGTTGCTGATGGGAGGCAGAGAATGAATGTTTTGTTTGCCCCTGCTTCCATGTGTGGCCTTTGCTTTTGCTCCATTAAACTGCCTTTCACTTGGCTGTCAAATTCTTTTTAATGTGATTTTCTTCCCCCGACATTGCCGAGCAGGGAAATAGAGTGGATTGGTGGGCACCTGACATCCCCCAAGGTCCAATCATTGCTCAAACGCTCTGTAACAATGTTTTCTTTAGTTTCTTGTATTTCAGATTGTTCCAATTGCCTCTTCTCTGGGGAGCTTAGTGACAGGACAGGATCCTGGCTCCATCTTCTTTACATGCCCCACCAGTTATTTATACACATTGATAAGATTCCCCTGAGCCTTCTCTGCTCCAGGCTGGAGAGTCCAAACTCTGTCTACACTCATTCTGACTCCCTCCAGACATCTTCTTGACTTTCATATGTTTAGAAATGATTTCCAGGACTGTTTACCCCATAATTTTCCCAGGAATCCTGAGGAGGCTGATAAGTATGTAGTGCTCTGGATGTTCCATCTGGCTCATCTTGAAAACAGGGGTGACATTTGTTTTTCTCCAGTCCTCAGGAACTTCCCCCGGTTGCCGCAACTTTTCACAGAGGATTGGCAGGGCAAATTTTGCCTGTTGAGACTGAGGTGGGCACATTGACCTTGCCAGTTTATAATTCAGCCTTCTGAGTGTCCTCTGTCATGCCATTTCCTGCCCCATTCAGAGGCTCTTCCCTGGTCCTCCTTTTGCTGATGAAGGACCTGGGGGAGTCCTTCTTGCCATTCACGTTCCTTGCCAAGTTCCAGTCCAGGTGGATTGTGACTTCACTAAACCCATCCTGGCAAGGTCAGAATATATTTCTCTCAGGTCATCTGACCTTGTTCCCCCCTTAATCCTTCCTTTTTTCCATTTGGGTTTTGTCAGCAGCTCCTTGTTCATCCATACAAACCTCCTGGCTTGGCTTCCTCCTGCACATGGAGATGGACCATTCTTGAGCTTGGAGCAGGTGGTACTTGGAAATCAACTTCTTCTTCTTCTCCTCTCTTCTCTCTATATCCCATGGCTTACTTTGAAGTCAGCCCCAGTGCCTGGCCTCCTGAGGTCCAGGCTTGCAATAACAATTTTTTGTCATTCTCCCTCCTCACAGGATCCAAAACTGCAGCATCTCATTGTCACTGCAGCAGATGTTGTCTCTGTGAGAAACCACCACCCTCTGGTCTATTAAGTAAGAAAGTAGGACACAAATCTGACCTATCTCTGTGACAGAATATGTTTACTTTTTTTGAAAATTATTGTGATGGGGCCTTTGGTCTTTTAAAACCACGAGAATTAATCCTTTGGGGTAAGCATTATAATGTTTCTGGGTTTGTTTTTTTTTAATAAATTATTTCAGGGCAGGAGGTGAGGGTGAATGGGGAGGAAATGGTTTCAGAAGAGTCATAGGGGAGCCATAAGAAATCTGTTTGTGAAGGCCAAATCACAGACCAGGTCCTGGGTGGGCCAGCCCTTTTCTCCCCACAGTCTTCAGAGGGAACAAGTTATTCTAGTTACAGGTAGTTCCCACCCTTCTCTGCCTTAGTTCACAACAGCCAGATTCCCAAGGAGAGCACAGGATTAGGACAAGACAAATAGGGAAACAGTGGCCTCTGCAGTCTTGCCTTTTCCCAGACTGAGGCCAAATAAGATGCAGCCACTAAAAGGTCTATACAAAACTTCTTTTACTTCCATTTTTTTTAATATTTTAGAGACAGAACCATCTGAGGAATACTAGAAATAATTTTGATGGAAATTTTGTTATAGCAGAACTGCTTTTCTTAAAAGATGTAAAGAGAAGAGAAAGAGAAGAGGAAAGAAAGAAAGAAAGAAAGAAAGAAAGAAAGAAAGAAAGAAAGAAAGAAAGAAAGAAAGAAAGAAAGAAAGAAAGAAAGAAAGAAAGAAAGAAAGAAAGAAAGAAAGAAAGAAAGAAAGAAAGAAAGAAAGAAAGAAAGAAAGAAAGAAAGAAAGAAAGAAAGAAAGAAAGAAAGAAAGAAAGAAAGAAAGAAAGAAAGAAAGAAAGAAAGAAAGAAAGAAAGAAAGAAAGAAAGAAAGAAAGAAAGAAAGAAAGAAAGAAAGAAAGAAAGAAGGAAAGAAAGAAAGAAAGAAAGAGAAAGAAAGAGAAAGAAAAACAAAGAAAAAGAAAGAAAGAGAAAGAAAAACAAAGAAAAAGAAAGAGAAAGAATCTTTAAAGAGAACATTAGGAAAGGTGCAGTTTACTTATATTTACGTTCTATTAAAATTCTTGATATGGAGTACTGCAATATTCATTTGTAGATGTAAGAATTTATGTTAAAAGTCTTCCTTGGTTTTGGTTTATGCAGCAGGCTCTTTATAACACATTGACAAGTAATATTCTACTTGGAGTAAAAGTTTTGTTTCAAATCAGAAAGATACTCTTGAGAACAGAAAGCAAAATTTTAAGCATTTAAAAATGATGCAAAGCTAACAGTATTGATGCAGGGGAAAATGCTAGGGGATTTTTCAAGGAAATTTTGAAAAGAGATAGGTCCATTAATAACTTTTTCTGTTTTGTTTTTATAACACTCTTGCCAAAAATAACATCAGAAAGTGCTGGAAAAGCCTTGTAAAATCATTTAGCCCATTCTTCAAACCCCTGCCAGTGCAGCATTATTCCTCAGAGTGCATTCTCCACTGTCTTGTCCAAGCTCAACTGCATATGACTCAAACAATGGGTTTCCACACTTCTCTTGGGAGATATTTCTACTTTATAATAGATCACATTGTTAGGAAATTTTACTAAATGCTCCTTTAGTCAGTTTTAATCCATTAATTTTATTGAAATGCTACTGGGTCACCATAACCAGCACATCTTTCTTGCTGGTTTTCTAGTCTGCAATTATTTGTAGATGACCAGAGCACACTGTCTTTACTCCTGGTCATCACTGACCTTAGGTAGCACACCAGGGTTAAGAACATTTATTTATTA
Source organism: Ammospiza caudacuta (assembly GCF_027887145.1). NCBI lineage: Eukaryota > Metazoa > Chordata > Aves > Passeriformes > Passerellidae > Ammospiza > Ammospiza caudacuta. The sequence continues at coordinate 12,055,791 of NC_080594.1, forward strand.
ACTCTTCTTACAAGATACTTTCTGTGGTTATTTTCATTGCTTTGCCAGGTCATTGATTTTCTTTGATATTCTGGTTCTTTTCCTTCCCATTTCTGATATTGTGCCATTTCACCTGGAAGGGACCAGCATCAGATTCAAATTACAGCAATGAGTATTTCTGATAACTTCAGTCAACTTTTCCCCTTCCTGCTGAAGGAGGTGGTTAAGACGGTGGTTAAGACATCTATAATATATCCTGAAAGACTGAGACAGCTTGGCATTTTAGTTGCAATGTATTCTACACTGTTGGCAGAAAGAAGGGTTATTATTAAAAATAAAATGCCATTTAATAATTTACATTTCATGATTTCACATTTCAAGTGACTTTCATTTTCTGTTGCAGGAGACATTAAAACTATGAATAAAACCTTCTTTCTATCTAAAATGCACCCTCCTCAATTAATCATTTGTTTATGGTGTGCAGCCAGTCCCCACATGGGGACCCTTCCATGGTTTCTGTCAGGCCATGAGAGGTAAGAAGAAACCACATTAATACACCAGTAATTTGTTTATTTTCTGTTTTACAATGTGCTGCACTCTCAGGTGGCACATTCAGAGACCTGTGCCTTGAAGGATGGCTCAAGTTTTCTCAGACATCTGTTTGTCCAGAGGTTTTTTGCATGTTCCAAAAATTAATCTGGCTGGATTCAAGATTCAATAACCAATTTAAGCACTGTAGAAGAATGGGCATGACTTATGCCTTCATTGAGTTTTTTCATTTGTCCCAAATCATATAAATGTGGTAACTATTAATGAATGTGTCCTTTAGCTTTTTTTTTAGCCACCATCTACTGCAACACTCATATGAAAGGCATTTTGTTCCTTTGTAAGAAGCTGTCAAAAGCTACTTTAATTTTAAACTAAAAATATGCTTGATTTTGGAGTTCCTATGTGTAAAAAGTAATAATAAATTGAACGTCGGCAACATTAATAGAGAAATGCACAATAGATCATGTAATTCCACATGTAGTTAATTAATTACTGAATTTTTTAAATGGTAGTTTTTTGCTTTTAATGGAAAGAAATATAGAAAGACAGAGCCTTATTTTCTGCATATGGGTTAATCAAGTTGCCTAGTGAAAGATGTCCTGTCCACAGCAGGGGACTTGGAACTAGGTGAGTTTTAAAGTCCCTTCCAACCTGTATATTGTATGATTTTATGAAGTGAGCTCTTTCTAATGCTTGCAACTTTTTAAAAAAATTTCTTTCTTTTCTTTTTTTTTTTTTTTTTTGTCTTTTTAGTTTTCTAATTTAAATGGCTGCTCTGAATAGAGAAGAGCCAAGCAAAGGAGAAGCAGTGACAAGCCACTTCTCAGGAAAATGCAAAGAAATAACTCTTGAATGATGGCATTTGGGTGGAGAATGCAATCAGCTCTGTCTCATGTAACACTTGAAAACTCTGCCATGAGATCACCAGCCGAGCTCAAGAGTCATTGAGAAGGGAAACCTCAGTTATCTGAGGTTTATTTATTTATGAACTATGCCTTTCAATCCACAGAGACAATGCTTTTCATGTACTGGGCTTTCCTTTTGTTTCTGACTACTACCTTTCCTTTCATCAGTGTGTTCATAAGGAGACAGCTGCAGGTTCAGAACCCTGGCTAAAAGATTTTTTTGGGCAATGTCCTTGTCTTTTGTTTGATTACAGTATTAAGCACACATACGTTGCTTTATAAACAGGAAACAAGTGTTGAGAATCCTTAATCAGAGCTGCTAACCACAGCTTTTTATATGTGTTTATTCAGAGATGCTAGGCCACTTTCCACAGCAATTTAAATCTCTTCCACCCCGACTAGTCTTAAAAGAAAAGGGAAGAGTAGGGTAAGAATAAAAGAGGTTGGGATTTGTCTACAGAGAAAAAAATCCAGGTCTGGCATTTGAAGCTATGCTTAACTTGCTCAGTTAAGTCTGACAAACTTCCTGAAGATTTACACTGTAAAATTGACAAAGAGGAAGAGATAGATGCTGGAAGCACAAGCAGTTTTTCACAGCTGTCAGTCTCCAAAGCAGCATCACTGACACAGCCACGGAGAGACACGTCAAAGCGAAGAACAGGTGAAGGAAGAGCATCTGTGGTTTGACAAAGCACTTGACTAATCAAGCCAAAGATGGAAGCAATTTCAATTGCTGCTTGTTATTATGACACAGAAGATTTCCATAGATGATAAAGACCCAGAGCAGGTCCTATTTTTATTAGGCACTTTGAGAGGTTTTACTGATACACTGAAAGTTTAAACCTCACTAATTGTGCATAATTGCTGGAAAGGAAGAAATATGTCCCTGGAGTATTTGCAATCATTCCATGATTCTGGGCTGCAGTATATTCACTTTGATAACTTGGACTCAGTGAATCCACCTAAATCTACTACTCTACTGGAGTAACAAATCCATAGACCTCCTTAATGTTTGCCACTTCCATTAACCTCAGTGACAACAGGGAAGCTCGCTTTTTTCCTATGGATTTACACAGGTTGACATCACTATTTTCATCTCCTGTAGCTAAATAGAGTCAGTAAATTACCATGTCCAATGTCATAACAGTATGTAACCAACTATAATCTTTATATATTCTCCTTATCAGTTATTCTGAGTTATCCTGCACTCTCCTCTCCCCAGATTTTTGAAAAAGAGTCTCATAAAAGCAGCAAGCTACAGAATATGTAGCTCCCAGAAGTTTAAAACAGATGATTGGAGTGTAATTATCTTCTGAAGATATGTGGGTGATGTGGAAGGAAATTATCCTGAGATGTAAATCCTGGTGTGCATATTATTTTAAGGGAGTTATGAATGACAAGAAGTCACAGTATTTGTTCTATTCAAAGGAAAACAGAGGTGGTTTCACCACAGTTTCATTATCTCTGGTTTCTTATGCAAGGAAGCAGTTTTACCTAAAATTTGAAGTTCTTAAAATTATTTTTCTCGTGCAATTGATCACTTTTTTTTTTTTGGTACCACTGATAGGTTTGGATTACTTCATCTTACACAAATGCTTATGGCTCATCTCTGACTTCAGATGAACAAACACCATTCCCAGTGAAGTCAATGGGAGCTGCACTTGGATATTTGAGAGAGCACTTGGGGCCTTTAGCCTTAACACAGCCAAACATGCTATAAATTATTTTTAAATTCCATTAGCAGAGAACTAGCATTTCCCCTGTGCAGCTGATTCTGTTTGTTCTGTATCTTTCACTACTTTTTCTCAGGAAATGTTTACAAGCAGAGTCACGTATGAAATCGGATTAGCTGAATTGTAACTATGAAAAATAACTGGCTTGGAATTAGGTAGCAGAGACTGAAAGTGCCTTTAGGAATTCAGTCAGATTTATGCCCTTGTATGTGGAGAGCAATTTAGCTTTAAAATTTGTACCACGTGTAATAAATCCAATTTAATTTTGAAAGACCCCTTTGTTTAGCATTGAGTTTAAATATAGCATAAGCTATTTCTCCTTCTATCTATAAAAAATGTAAATTATTCATGTTATCTGTATTCAGTGACCTCTAGATGAACCTTCCAAACCACAAATGACCTGCTTCAGCACAAGTTCATTCCTAGGCTGTGTGCAGAGTGTCTAAATTAATCTTTCAAAGCTGCAATTACAGGCTATGTTACTTTTAGTTTGGCTGCAGCAGATGATTAGTTGGTAAATATGACTTTTTGATTGGTCTGAGAAAAATCCTTAAATTAGAGCTTTCTGATAGTATAGAACCAAAAGCATTATAAGTCATCTTTGTATGCCTTGAGCCAAATTGTCAGAACAGTTCTGTTCTCCTCACCTCTGGTGTGTTGGATCTATTTTAGTCACTGTTTTAAGATTTTTCTTCTGTTTTTCATAACACACAATACTAGTACATTCCCAGAGGTTCAAATAATATTGTCCTACTGGCCACTTAACTCCTTAAAAGATATTTCTCTTTTATCACTGAAGTTTTTCAACTTTCACAACTAGTTCCTGAGAAAAGAAAGTAAAATCCCTCTCATGTTTGCTTTCTCTGTGGGGCAAAAGGAAGCTTGGTTGTTTTCATTTCTTTGACTTGAATGTATAAGAAAAAAAGCTGCACAGAGAGATGAAATTGGCAAAACTATGGATCATGTTGACTGGCTGAAGCTTCTGGGGAAAGAAAAACACTACAAAACATTGATCTGTTTGGTTGTGTTGCAGTTGCATTCAGGAAAAATAAGAATTATTTTGATTTAATGACAAAACCTTAAGTTAGACAGTAAAAAATTGGAAATCAACTAGTGTAACTCAATGATTTTACTCTTGCAACCATTTCTCTTATTTCTAATTCAACCATTGGACATGGTGTGGGCCCACTTTGTTCTGCTTCAGTGGTGCAAGGCTATGAGATATGAGTAGGACTGTGATCACAGCCATGTTCTCAGTTGCCAGTCTACTGCAGCAACATTTCTTAGCAAATCTGCATCTGTCCCTCTCATCTTCTTCCTTAGCCTCAGCTTTAGACAGCTCATCCTCTGACTCCCCCACACAGAGACTGGACCTTATCCAGGCCCTGTCCTTCAGGTGTGAAGTAGTATTTCAATGCTCTAGTATTGATAATTTTTTTGCCATCTGGTTGGGAGACATCCCCTTTCCTTTTGGCTAAGTCTTTTTTAGTCATGGGCTGCCTAAATTGACATCGACCATATGGAAAATGTATGAATTATTAATTTCCCGAAAGAGTGGAAAGTGATGGACACAACTGAAAAGAATCAAACTGATGGATCCATCAGAAGCCAGTAAGAGACAAATCCTTCTTCTTTGCTTGTCTTGCCTTTTCCTCTCAATATAAATATGTTTTTTTTAAAGGCAGGAAAAACAATGCAGAAAGGATAAGATTCAATCCATGCATCAAAACAAAACAGCCAGGGTAACTACAGGTTTCTGGGAACTGGCAAAAGATCCAAGAGTTTCTACAGGCTTCTGGGGCCTGAATGGATGCCTGGAGCAGTTTGTACTAATATATTTGGAAAATACTCAAGTCACATAGGTGGCCCAATGAGTGTGAGCAGTACTGAGTGCATTATAAATCCTTGTGCTCAGTCTGAGTTGGTTTCTTTTATCCTGTAGGCTTTTGGGTCTCTGATAAGTGCTGCAGATTGACTGTGGCTTCAGAATTCTGTATAGGTGTTAAAACAAGCCAACAGAATGAAGGCTGGCCATTTTTGGCAAATGGTAGGATATTTGCTAACTTTTTTATTTAGGCAGCAAACTAGCATTAAATTAGCACAGGTAACTCAGTACAATTGTCAGTAGTAGGGTGACTGTCCTTACCATGAGCCCATCTAAGTGACACATATATCAATTTGTCATTAGAGGCACAAAGGGGTGGCTTGTAGATGTTATCCTCATTGACAGGATTCCAAGGTATGCAAAAAAAAAATGCTTAGCATTAGATTTCAAAAACCACAGGCAATTCAAGCAGCCTGCTGAGAGCAGGGGATTATTATTTGTTCCTTAGGATATCCATTACCTTTTGGGTTTCTGTAGCTGTATAGCTGCCCAAGGACCTATAAAGTGAAGCCAAAGGACCTAGTAAGTCAAAAATATCATGCAAGTGCTGTCACAACTGACTTTAATTTGTTGTATAAAGTGCAGGTAGTGACTTATTCCACCATTAGAAAACTCAGATTTAAGATCTCAAAATTTAGAGCTACGTCTTTCCAAAGCCATCAGCATTTGACCCAAGACCTCTCCAGTTAAGAAAAGTCAAACTGGGAGACCTTAGCTGCCTTCCTTGGATAACAGAAATTGGGATCCTAAGGTCTGTTTAGACATCCTCTGTTTCCAAAGTGCCACATGGCAAGCTTTGGACCAGGCTCCATACAGGGCTTTGATTTCAGATTTGATTTTGGTCGTGCAAAAAGAGTAGAGGAACTTTTTATGAAAGAATGCAGTGAAAAGACAAGGGGTAATGGCTTAAAACTGAAAGCAAGTAGAGTTAAATTAGACATTGGGAAAAAACTCTCCCTTGTGAGGGGTGAGGCCCTGGCACAGGTTGCCCAGACATATTGTGGATGCCTCATCCCTGGAAGTGTCTAAGCCAGGTTGGATGGGGCTCTGAGCAACCTGATCTGGTGGAAGATGTCCCTGCCTATGGCAAGGAGGTTGTAATGAGATGGTTTTAAGGTCCCTTCCAGCCCAGACCATCCTGTGATTCTATGAAATTATGAGTTGAGCAGAAGGCAGCACCAGCCACTGACAGTCCTGTCTTTGAGCCACTGCTCAGGGAGGGCCACGGGGCCATGAACTGCAGCTCTGCCAAAACTGCAGCTGCAGAAACTCTGTAGGTCCTCAACCTTGGACCAACAGAGCTGCTCCTGAGGAGCTGAGCCTGCTGGGAGGTACAACTGCAATACAAAGAGACTGGTAGTCACAAAAAAAAAAAAATTACTACCAGAACACCTATTGATGAAATACTGTTAAAGGGATGCTGGCAGCATTTGAAAAGTGTTCCCAGTTGTGTTTTTAATAACATTGGCCCAGAGAATGAGAATGTGTACTCTGAGTTGTAATAACACCGAGGAATGTACTAGACCACAAACTGAGCGTCGTAAAACTGTTGTTTTCACATTTTCCTAATAAAATGGCATGGCATTGTAAATCTGTTTTTATTCTATTTGTAATGACAGAAATGTGTTTATCATAAAACCAAACCCTATTTCAAACTGTAGGCCATAGGACAGTGATATTATTCACCCTGTTCAGGATTGTGGTTTGCATCACTCCTATCTGAACAAAAAATTGCAATATGCTACTGAAAATCCCATACTTTAAAAATGCATTATAACACTAAGTGCACTCTCAGGTCTGTGCTGACACTGCAGCTTGTGACAAAGTAAATCAGAGAAGTATAAAGCAGTCAAATGACAACGTGTGAAGTAAAGTATGACTATCTGGAATAGTTGTGACAGAGGCTCAGTGTGAAATGGCAAACACAACTGATTAGTCATGGTATAATTAAATGTGCTCAAGTTTCAGTTTATCAATGGCTCCTTTCCTCCAAAGTGCCAAACACCCAAGTACCCATTAATTAAATTTAAAATTATGCCTCAGTCTATAAATCATGAGGTTGTAACAATTGAGTTCCCTCTAAACCAGACAATTTTATTTTGTGATATAAGTACGTATGAGCCCTGCATCTCCACAGCAATGTAAATGTGTGTAAATTTTTAAGGAAGAAATTAAAAGTGGTCTATAATAAAAAGTGATCTTCAATGACTCAGTTGTATCAAAATTTCCCACCCAGATAGAACATTCAGCAAGAGAGCATACCAAATTTTAAAAGCCCTACAAACTCATTGTGAATTGCAACATAAATATTGTTCTTTAATAAATTATGACAAAGAAAGCTTTTTAGAAGATAATGGGATTCACTGTCACATCCAAATAGAAGGTACCATGCAAAAAACTATTATTTTCTCATTTTCTAGTCCTCTTGGTATTAATCCTGAGGTAAAAAGTGTAGGGCTTTGTGTATATAATGTAAATTATGAATGGGGCATTCTGTAATTGTAAGAAATAGAGCCACAAACGTCTGTATTAATAGACCACTTTGATCTGTATACTTGATTTTTCACTTGAGAGGGCAGAAGCTTCATCTTATTCCACTTGAGAGGCCGGATCCCTTCACCACAAGTACCCACTCCACTGTGAGGCACTGAATACCAAAATCAAGCACTCGCTCTTTGTGGCTCTGCTGTTCCCTTCTGGGAACCACCTAAACCCATTGGAATGGAAAGGTGGAAGTGGGACAATCATCCCAAGGAGGGAAAGACCAAAGGCACTTGTGATCAAGAAAGGAACAAGCTTAACTGGGCTCTGAGCTGAGGCAGCCTCTCGTGTTTTCATTCCCTTCTATTCATCTCCTGCAGTGCTGCCAGAAAGATGATGCTGCAGGATTTTATTTAGAGTAAGAGGGCCTGTAGATGAGATTGCCTCAGCCCACTTAAGGAGCCAGGCATACAAAATATGATTTAGGATATGAACTGAAACATGCTGTGGATACAAAATTTATGATAAAATTACATTACAGAGGCTCAATCTGAACAGATCTATGTTTCTCCTTTTTATAAAACATATTGTGCCAGACCCTCAGTGGGGATTCATTTTCAGAGCTCATTCACTTTCACAGAGCTACTACACAAATCTACACCTGGTGAGGATCTTGCCTAATATTGATTTTCTTCATAACATTTCAGCAAGGGATTTAATACAGGATTAAATATGTATTTCCTCTCTTCCTGCTTATATTGCACTCTCTGTGTGTTCTTAAGATACCTATAGTCAATTGAAACAGAGGTTATGCATTGATCAATACTAGAAAAGGAAAAAAAGTGAACAAATCTAGTCAGACAAGGTCAATCAAGGCAGCAGATGCAGCTCTGAGTAGTAAGACATGTTTCAAGGGAGCACAAAGTAGTGAGAAAGACTTGTGGACATGTATGACTTCTAAAAATCTGGGAATGTTTATCCCAAACCACCTTTAAAATGAGGCATTTCACTGTTGAATGTCGCAAAGCAGAAAATACAATCAAAGAGGCAGATAGCCCCAGAATGAAGAAGATTGCTAAAGGATAAATTCAGAATTTGTTGTAAAAGCAACTGGAAATATATCCTTCAAAGTATGAGGGTTTTTTAAAAGAATTTTTTGAGAAGATGGGTGCCAAGAGGATGGTGCCAGACTCTCTTCAGTGGGGCCCAGCAGCAGGACAAGGAGGAATGGCCACAAACTAAAACACAAGAAGTGCCACATCAACACGAGGAAGAACTTTTTTTTTTTTTTTCTGTTGAGGATGGCAGAGCACTGGAGCAGCTGCCCAGGGAAGGTGTGGAGTGTCCTTCTCTGGAGTCATTCCAAACCCACTTGGACACGTTCCTGTGCCACCTGCTCTGGGTGACCCTGCCTTGCAGTGGATTATTTCCAGAGAGCCCTCCCAAACCCAACCATCCTGTGATCCTGTGAAATCTGCTTCTCTAACTCAAGCACCCTGTGGAAGTTATTCATTATTCTATTAAATCACTGGGGGTCTGCCATAGGTAAATTCAGACAGCTGCTTGGGAATAGAGTACCCATGTGGGAGCTTGAAATAACAGTTTTGGAAAAACATCTATATCAAATATCTCACAAATATCTATAGCTACTTGCAAAATCAGCAAGGTTGCTGAAAATCCCAATAAACTTCCAATATCTCCCTTGATATGCTGCAGATTTGGACCTTTCATCATGCACTAGAGTAGCTTAGCAAGAGTTTAAAAGGAAGATGTACCGTAGGGGATCAATTCATCTAGGGAATTTATCCCAGAAAGGAAAAAAGTCCTCATATCTCAGAACTGGAGTTACCAGGAGGAATAACAAGACACTTTCAGGTCTATTTTAAGGTTTTCAAAAAAATATTTTCTTTATTCAGCTTTGAACTAAAAAAAAAATCTAAACAAACAAATTTTAAAAAAGCAAAAAACCCAAACAAACAAACAAAAAAAATCACATATTAAAGCAGAAAGCTTTTAGAAAAAAACATTTTTATTCAGTCAAAACTGCCAATGTCATAAAGTTTATATTCTAGTTGGCTCTAGTAAATGGTGAACCTGATGTAGTCAGAGCATTTCTCTGCTCAGTGTTACAGAATTACAATGGAAGCAAGTGATAGACTTCCACAAATAAAAGAATGGAGATAAAGAGAAGACCCTTCATTTTCCTTCTGCAGGATTAAAAGGAGAAATGGGCTTCTATTTGTCACTTACTTAATGGCTGAGGCTGGATAAAAAGTACAAAGATCGTTTCAACAATTAAAAATACAATGTTTATAATCCTAATAGGTCTGACAAAGTATAATGATATTTGATATCTAGAATTGTGTGTAGTTGTTAGTGACAGAAGAAACAAAGATAGTTAACAAGTAAAGGTAATGGTTCAGTTCTACTAACTGTTGGTGGAACGGACCACAAGGAATCCAAAAATTAAATATTAAAGAAAGGAGTTGGCTACAAAAAGATGGGGTAATGACACGTGAGTCCTTATGCCAGAGTAAAGACAACTGCAGACCATCAAAGCAATAACAACTAGAATGCCTGATTAAATAGATATGATTCTTTAAAAGTTCAACCAGTCTACCTAAATCAACTGGGAAATCTGCTAGAAATCCTCTGCACTGGACCACTGAAGGACTTAGAGGGCTTTCCTCTCTCCAGTGACCAGCATTAGGACACGAGGAAATGGAATGAAGTCAGGGGAACTTCAGATTAGACATCAGGAAAATGTTCTTCCCTGAGAGGGCAGTTGGAACAGGCTCTCCAGGGAAGTGGCAACAGCACCAAGCCTGGCAGAGTTCAAGGAGCATCCGTATGAGACTCTGTTTAGTGACAGGCAGCCCTGCAAGGAACAGGGAGCTGGACATGATGATTCTTATGGGTGCATTTCAATTCAAGACAGTCTGTGATTCCAAAGTGTCATATCTCACATGTGCATTTGAATATGTAGATTACACCTCTTTCCTTCACCCTTTTTAAATTCTCTGAGCATTCAAATCTAATTTTTTATTCTTTCCTGAAAAATTAATTACTGTGCATGACAACTGCTGCCATACAGGAATTTACCAGCTCTTAAAGGTGTCTCTTTGGTTTATTATTTAATGTTTCTATGTGCCCAACACAAAAGCTCTTTCCCACCATCAGAAATTTCAGAAATTTCTCAGTGAAACTGCTGCAACCTGAAAAGTTCCCAGCAGTGCCTATGCATTCTATCCATTGCAAGATTCCCTTTTGAGAGCAGTGGCTGCAGACTGCTGTAGAGAATTCTCTATGAAAAGCTGCACAGCTCACCTTCCAGTCTGTTCTTCAGCAGAATGTACACCATTATTTTGAAAATGTTGCCTTGGCTTCTCCTCCTCTCTCAGTCATGGAATTGAACGCTTTGGCTGTGCTTATTCATTATTGTCTCTTGGGAAAGCATGTAATAAGATCTCTGCTTTACTTATAGTTTTTGGGGAAAGGGATCGCTGCTCTGTTTTTCCATGGGACAACTGCACATTGTCCTCTCCTGATGGATGCTACCAGTTCTCCATCTATTACTGAATCTCCAGGGACCACTGCAGTACAAATAATATATAAATTCTATGAAGAAATCTGCCAATAAAGTGTCTCCTTGTCACACTAGGTGAATATAGATGAATACCCTTCAAATTACTGGAGTTTAACTTAGCTAAAACCAATACTATGCAAAAGGGCACCAGCCTCAAAGTTTCTGGTTTAAACTTATCTGTATAGTTTGAGAAACAAACTCTTGTTAAGTTTCATGAGCTGTCTCCTAATATTTGCAAGAATATATGGCCAAGGGGTGTGATTCTTCTTGATGTACACTGCCCTTAATGTGCGGTCAATGTAGGTAATGGAAGGGTGTTAGGAAGCCTGCACTTAAACACTTTCTTTAACATGCATTATACAGAGCTATGGCAGTCTAAGCTGTAAAAAAAAACAAAAAACAAAAAACAAACAAAAAAAAAACCAAAAAAAAAAATAAAACCACCATTTCAAATGAATCTCAATTGCTATGTTTTATTTTAGGCTAAAAAAGAGAATTATTAAAGGAGGTTTTTCTGTGATCCGACATTCCTCAATTTAAAAAGAGAGAGAGAGAAAGAAAGATAGAGAATGAAAGAGAGAAAGCAGAAAATCAATAAAGCAAGGAAGAAAAAAGCAAGCAAGCAAGAACTGCCTGTTAGTGCAAAAATAAAGGCTTTCTGCAAGATAGAATCATAAATGAAGAGCCTGTTAAAGAAAAATATGTATAGCTATAGAAAATGTTCAATAATTTTTTTGATTATGAGTGAGTATGAACTAAACAGCAATTAAAATATTAAGAGTTCTGATATAGAAAGAAAGTTAATAGCAACTAATTTTTTGTTGAAAAAAATAATAGAGTACCTAAAAGATAAGGAAAACTGGGGGGTTTTCTGCCTTCCTAGGGCTGGTCTAAAGTTCAGTATTTTGAAAGGATTCAATAAAGAAATCTGCACAGTAAAAGCAGCTGTAAATAAAGAGATTTTGAAAAGGGAGGAAATTTCAAACTGTTGATGGACCCATATCACCAACAGTCTCTCTTATGGGAATGGACTGCTTCATTCAAAAATATGCACAAGAGACTGTGTTTTCAGATTTTAGAAATGTAGATCATACCTTAGGAGACCCCTTGCACCTCATGTTTTATTTTGACATGGAATGCTGAATTTCCATCATCTCTGTGAACTGTGTACCCCTCCCATTGGCTAACTTCCCACCTCATCATATTACTATCATTTTTTCCTACCCTTCATTTAGACCTGATTCAAGGTGCACTTTGATACATGCAGGTAAATACTCATATTCACAGAGCTCATGAGGATTGACCTAGTGCTGGGGATTAAGCATTTATGTGAGGTATTTTGAAATGGGAAGGACTCTGCCTAAAAGCCAGCCCTTACTGCTCTGCAAAGAGCAACAGTTTCCATACACCAGGGAGAATTCCAAGTGCAAAAGCTCCAGAATCCAGCCTCAGTTTTGTGGTGGTGCCCCTTTGTCCCTTGGGTTCAAGAGTATCTGGTCCATTGGACCCCACATCTTCCTCAGCTGTTCAGAGTGCAAGACTCAGATCACCGTTCTGTTATTCTGTGGTTTTGACCCAGCTTCTCTGTATACATTTTAATTTCATTAGGTTAGAGCCTGTTTGAAGGAGGAGAAATCTGGGTTGTATTTCAAATTTTGTTGGCTGACACTTCATTGCTATAATGGAACATGACTCATGTCAGGTTTGAGCCAACAGCTTTAACTATATACATGTAGGCTGCCTTTAACACATATTGTGCCCACTATGTCTTTCAAGGTTTTATCTTTTCTGATCTGAATATTATTTTTCTTTATATTTAACAGACTGAGGAGATGAAAGAAGAGAGCCACACTGCAAACACATTATGCAAGATACTATGTAGGCTTCTGCTCATTCCCACCCAATGCCCATCTTTTCCTGGGCACAGATTACTTCATAACGTAAATCATGATGAAACACACAATGCAAATACAAGGGAAAAGTCAGGAGAAATACAAGGGGATTCTATTATTAGAGCTTGGCTTCATATTACAAACAAGTACTGAGAGAACCATTTACCTATTTCATTGAGACAACATTAAATTAATAAACACTAGTCAAACTGTTCAAAAGATGCAAAATCTGAATGGTTTCCAGCAAAGTTTATTATTGTGAACATAACTTTCTCTAAATCAGCAAAATGTGTAAATAATAAAGCTAAATAATTCGACATTTCACAGAAATGCAGAAATCTTTTCAAGAGAAACAGAAGAATTTGGCTCTGTGGTATTAGGATTTCTTCATTTATTCCCATGCTGTGTCATATAATCTCACTGCTGGTGATTTACTTATTTGGGTTGGGGGCTTTTTGTTTGATATTTTTTGGTTGGTTGGTTTTGATTTTATCTCTGTCCTAGTAATGGTTTCTTACCATTTTCCACAATAATTTCATTGCCTGTATAGGTCAGTGAGAAAACTTATTTTGAAGAATTCTTTGCTCATAGTGTGATTGTGAGCAGTTTACACAATTTGCTAAACCTTTTTGAAGTAAAATTAATCATGTGAGATGAATCTCCATAGTGATTAGATAAAAATAATTCATAAAAATATATTTTAATACAATCAGAACATTTTGCTTTGGAAGAAACCTCTGTAGGTCATTTGGTCTCGACCCTTACTCAAAAATTTTTATGCACAAGCACTACTGATCACTAATCCAAAATGTAGCTTTCATGACTATGCATTTTGAACTCTCCTATAAACATATCTGCAATACATTCCTGGTGATGACACAGGTGCTAATAAGATGTACATATTGGCAGAATCAAAGTTCAAAAAATGTAATTTAAAAAAACAGATAAATGTAAATGTTTGGGTAAAATACCTCTTTCTATCTGTTTAGTTCTAAATACAGCCTTGGGGTTTTTTTCCACTAAAATGTGTAACTTTTTGTTTTAAAAAAAATAGTTCAGGAGGGTGAGATTTGTGTCAGAAGAGCAAAATTATTTTTGCTTGAAAAGTGAGATTAAAAATGCATCAAAATACGGAGAGGTTATGCTGACCCCAGCAGTAATAAGTACAAAACAACTGATTAGTTCATTTCTGGTTATGCTCCATTTAACTTTTTCTGCTTGAACCAGCTTTGAAGAGCTGCACGAACACGAAAATTCCTCAGACTTGATGATCATCCACTTAACTCGCTGTGTCTTCCCCATTTTGAGCTGCCCTTGTGCCCCTCTGCCCTCCTTTTACTTCACTGCTCCCTGACTTCTGCTTTTCATGCCATTCTGCATGGACTGCTAAGAACATAGGAGGGAATGAGGGGCAGGAATGATTATCTTCAGAGCAGAATCTTTATCTGTATCTTCAGAACAAAATTCCCTGCTCAGTGCTGCTTTTTGCCTTCAGTTTTTTTCCAGTGAATTTATTTACAGTGGAAGAAGTTGAGTGGCAGGTTGATTGAAGAAACTCAGATTTGCAATGCACAGCAGGTAATTAAACACCATTTTCAAGCCACCAAGAATTTCAAGCTTCAAGAAAGAACATTTGTAGAAAGTTAGTATTATGTACTGGTATAAAAAATCCAAGCAATTTCTACAAAAAAAGAAATAAAAATACCTGTTTTACTGTAACAAGGCTCAAAATCCACATTCATCCCTTTTTTACCTTCATGTTTGAAATATTTTGGATATTTATTTTAGCTTTTCATCTCATTCTAATGTTGTTTGATACATCTCTTTATTCACCCAGTAATTATTTCAGGTTTGAAAATTTAAAGCTCTTATTTAGACCAATATAAGTGATTTTTTAAGAATGAGAGTCTTGATGCTGCCAGCAATATGGGAAAATCCTATTGCTTTAGGAAAAGACAATAATTTGAAAAATTTTTTCAAGTTCCAATTAGCTTAGACTCAACATCAGCATCAGTTTTTGGGACTTGTTTCTAGAAGCTGCCTAAGCTTGAGGCTTCTGAAAATAAACAAGATATCTGAGCTGAAAGCTCTTCTCACACCTAACAAAACGCATTCCCTTGTTTTAGTTTTGGTAACTTCATCTGAGTTTACTGAGTCCTTGTGAAGGACGATGGCCTGTCAAAATAGTTTTTTCCAGCAACAAACATTCTGAGGGCTCATGAAACTCCTGGTAGTTTCATGAAAAAAAAAATCCCAAGTCATTGATTAAAACTCGTTTTACCAACTTTTCTTTCTGTCAGCTCTTGTGCATCTGATACGACTCCCTGAGCATGTGATACATCAGCCTGATCTCTGATTACTTTTCTTCATTTTTTTGTACAATAGGGCCCAAAGGACCTGAGTTCAGAACCACTTAGTCATGAGAGCTCCATGTCCCCACACAAGACAGGACTTCCACCAAAACAGCTTTCATTGCCATTGATAAAGGCAGCCCATTTTTATCCCCCATTTTACTCACACAGAATGGAGTAGGGGGAGATTAAGTGATTTGGCCAGGGCTCCCCAGGAAATCTGAGTCCAGAAGTCCTCAGCTTTAATACACAAGACTTATCTTTCCTCTGCTAGGAAACAGATGTTAAATTGGAAGTTAATTTTGCCCTGAAACTTTTTTTTAAGAACTGTGAAAGGCAAATGGTCTCCAAGAACGATTACTTAGCAGGCTACCAGCTCTGCAGTCTTGCATCTGAGAAGTAATTCATTCCATCTTTGCTGGCAGGCTTTAAAAGGCCTTTTGTTTTCACTTGCTGATTAGTATAACAATCTATTTTGAAAGATATGTGGGCTGATAGGGGGTATAATTTATTTGCTTCAATGGTAGATTTTTGCAGCAAAATATATGAAGCTTTTAAGTGTCGTAGATTGAAGCCTCCGATGTCAAAGACAAACGTTGGGATTATAAATACAGATCTTCTAAAGTACTGTAAGTACTCTAATCAGTAACAGAAACTTGCATCAGTCACTTGCCTCTTTTAAAGTGCTGAAGGCTTTTCCTTTTAAAAACCACAGGCACATATATTATCAGTCAATATTAACAACTGAAGCAAACATGTAGCCTGAGTTAATTCTATAATTTCTGCTGCTTTATATAAAGTTTCCATTTGATGCTAGACTGCAGCACATGGTGGGTTAACTTAGAATTCCACTTGGCCTTCCTCTCCTGCTCTTTTCTGCTATTCAAATCAGTCTTCTGGAAAATTGGCCTCAGTACCAGTGACGTGCTGCTGAACTTACAAGATCTCAAGAATATCCTACCAGATTTTGTTCTTTTGTTGTAGAATTGTTTCCATCTGGGGCCTAGATATAAACTTGGAAAATGCAAAGACTTTTCCCTCTCACCCTGCCTGCCTTCAAAACATTGGCAAACAACCCTTCTTGTCAATGCAGTTCATATTGGATTAAAACAAGAGTAAATTATATTTCCATGGCTGTAGGAATTAGTGACATTTATTGAAAGTTTAATGTACTGCCTAACAATCCAGGAAGCAACAATATACTTTAGAATCAAGTGAAAATTAGCATTGAACATATCAGAATAGAAGAGAATAGTAGATTATGGAAAAAAATATTGGTCACATGAGACCAGATCTGCTAAAGAGCACAGTTACAACACATTTGCAAGTGCTTCATTTGTGTAGAGTCTCAGAGTGTGAGCATAACTAGCTGGCTGGAGTCCACATAGCTGTTTTACTTAGCTGGAGTAGCTAAGCTGGGAACAGAACCACTGTTAGCTCCTCTACAGTCAGCAAGGGCAATGGTGACTATATACATAAAGCTGTGCCTCATGCAAAATTAAATTTGTGTTCTTTTGTTTGCTCTGTGCTACCATGTTTAGTAAAAATGCCTTTGATATAAATGTCATCTATAAAAATATTGGTACTAAGCTTATACTGGGGAACTAAGCAAAAAAAAGGCATAGTTTGCTGGAGGGGAGCAAGTTACTTCAGACTTTTCAAAGTGTCTGCTTGGCTTGTGTTTCCTGGTGTATACAGCAAGCTCTAAGTGTTCATCACTTGACAACACTGGCACTGCCTCCAGCCTTTGTGCTAGACATTTGTACATAAACTTTTGTGTGGGTGTGTGTTTCTGTGCCTTTGCTACTGTTAGTGCACCAAGAAACATTCTTATGGCTCCTACAATAAAAACTCATTTAATACTGAGAGGACTTTTACAATGATAACAGGAATTTGAAACATGCTGACCTAGGCACTCTAAACTAATAGTCTTTCCTTTTTACTCTGCATCTCTGCAGAGCAGCAGTAACTCTATATATCATATATATATATATATATACACACATATATATACATATATATGTACACATATATACATATATATACACACATATATGTATACATACACATATATACACACATATATACATATATATAATATATATTTATATTTATCTATATACATATAAATATATAAATATATATTTATATTTATCTATAAATATATGTATTTATATATTTATATGTAAAAATAATACATATTAATATAGATAAAGAACAGAAAAATATTTTTCTGATTTGTATTTATATTTATATTTATAGATATATTTTTATTTATAGGTATATTTATATTTATAGATGTATTTATATTTATATTTATAGAGATATTTATAGATATATTTATAGATATATATTATCTGTCTGTATAGAGTCCCAAATATCCACACCATTTTTAAATAAAAATGTAATCTCTGCATTCCTGACTGGCAGATATTTGTTATCCTCCTTTCGTCAGCAGCACTGATAGGTTCACGACCAAAAGAAAAATCTGCTGAGAATGAGCACAAAGACCCCTTCTGTACTCGAGCACACTGACATCTACTTTCATTAGTGTCCACAACTCACAAGCAAGAGCTCTGTGGGTGAAGAGCAGCTGTGCTGGGACCCTTCTCAGAGACACCAGGGATGTGTGCGTTACTGAGCAGCGCAGAGCAGCGAGGGTGCGTCTGTCTGTCTGTCTGTCAGCGCTGAGGACACGACACCCGCACACAATGGCTCTGCTGTGTGGGAAATGCCCCTCCAGGGTAGCCTGCTCCCCCAGGCTGAAAGCCACTGGCAGCTGCTGCACACTGGGTTCATACCTAGTTCACCATCTTTGAGAATTTGGGTTCACTGCTGTAGGCATATTGTTGATGGCCTGAACCATGCTGTAAGGTGTGGGAACCCAGGACATCCCTCTGGCTGCCCTGGAGGACTCGAGACCCTGGCAGGGGGCTCAGAGACCTTGGCATGGAGTCAAAAACACCTGTGCCTTCGATTTTAACCCATGGAAACAATTACCAACTCTGTGTGTAGAGTTACAAGCCACAAGAGTCTGAATAGAATGACAGTGAATTTATCACAGGGTGAAAATGCAGAATTTTGGGGATTTAGAATGGGGGTTGAAGAGGCAAGATGGAGGAATCTGGGTGTATTCTGTCCTTCCTCCTGATTCTTCTTGTCCTCCATCTTCTGCTGTGATGGTGGCACTTTTGGATTGGTTTAGAGACAGACTGTCTAACATAGGTGATAGGTATTGTAAAATTATTGTAAATAAAGAACATGTAGTTCTTATTATAAAAAGCTAACATCAATCTGAAGGCAGTCAGTGTACCTCAACCCGACCGGCTGGACACATCTCAGCAGGTCAGAAAAAGAATGCATTTGATAATAACAAATAAACAATTTTGAGAACCAGAGCCAAGGAATTCTGTCCTCTTCTTTGGTCTCGGGTCTGGGAAAAAGAGACTTTTTAACACCTCGGGGTCATCTCGACACCAGAGACCCCGTCAGTAAGGTATCATTAATATTTTCCAAGATGTAGATCTGGGCCCTCAAAATGCTGTTTGTGGTCTCTGATACTACTCATCTACACTTTTCCTTCCTGATATAACAGCTCTTCCATATTTTATCTTCCCAAATATTATTTACTTTGCCCTTGTATGCCTTGAATGTGAAGTGAGAGATATGTCTTTGTTTTTCCACAGCATGCCTTTCAGAAGCATCATCATTTTTTAAAAAGAAAGAGGTATCAGTCTTCTTCTTAAATATTGTTTTTCTGATTTATTTCCTGATGCAGTGAATCTCATATTCCCTCAATATGCATAACCTTATAGCTCTGATTCTTATTCATGTACTTCTTGCCTTCACGTTGATTTTGTTGATTTTGGAACTGATGCAGCCAGTCCTGCTTACTCGTTGTCTCATTTGCTTTTTTAATTTTTTAATGGATTCTTATTCATCTCCTGCCAGAGAGCTTTCCACTGGCCTTACAGAGAGCTCTCCTCTGGCTTGTGATGCTGCTGTTTTCCTCTCTGCCAGGGGTGTGTGGTCACAGCTGGGTCTGGTGTTATCCATCAGGTACCACAGCTCATTCCTCGTGTCTGCTCTGACCTTGGCAGTGTGGGCTGTCCTGTGCTGAGTGAACCACAAAATGATTTCTGTTGAAAGGGACTTCTGGAGGTCACCTGTCCAGCTTTCCACTAGCACTACAGTTCACTTCTTGTGGAGCAGGTGGCTTCTTTTGCTCAACAATTTGTTTGGGGTGAACTTCTGGAGGTTGTAAGATACTGGAAATTACCCTACGCCTGGGAATTTGGGGGGTATAGGCACCTTAAACTTTAAGATTGACTCTTCATTTTTAAATCAATTAGAAGCTTTTTTTGTCCTTCTTTCCTAAGAAACTGATTTTTTTTTTTTTTTTAGTGGAGCTTTAATACCAAATTCTGCAACAATTTCATAGTTAACAATGCAAATCTGGGGACGGGAGGAAATGAAAGCTGTTACATTATTCTTCATATAAAACACTGATATTACTCCTAGAACCTACGATAACTTATTTCTGTCTTCCATTTTTCAAATTTCTGGTTTAAAAATGCAGATCATTAAGAGAATTAAACTTTCTCTGGTAATTTTATGCATTTTGGTAACTGATGAGAATTTTAACTGCTCAATGTTTTCACTGAGGGTATATCTTTAGTTCATTTTGCTTGTTCAGAGTTCAGTCCTGGACAAAAATTCTGACAGAGATGAGTTTCACTCAGTGTATAAATACAACGAACCTGTACAAAATAATATAAAGCCTTTGAATAATACCAGATCTTCTGTGAGTACCCTGGGGCTTTTTGAAGGCACAATTACTCTCAACCCTTGCTCTTGCTTGTTAAATACTTGAGCTGATGGATAGTACTGCAGAAGGGGAACTGAAGAAACCCATCCACCTGAAAGCTGAACAGCTGTAGGAAACAAAGGTAATCGATTGTCCTGTAGGGAATCATGAAATCATAGAATGGGCTGGGTTGGAAGGGACCTTAAAGATCATCCAGTTCCTGCTCCTGTGCCAAGGGCTGGGACAGCTTCCACTATCCCAGGTTGCTCAGAGCCCCATCCAAGCTGGCCTTGAGCACTTCCAGGGATGGGGCAGCCACAGCTTCTCTGGGCAGCCTGAGGATTCCAATGCCTCACCACCCTGACAGCCAAGAATTTTTTTCTAATCTCTAATCTGCTGGTTTGAAGCTGTTCACCATTGTCCTGTCACTCCCAGGCCCTTGTAAATAGTCTCTCTCCATCATTCTTTTTGGGTCCCTTCAGGCACTGGAAGGCCACAGTTAGATGACCCCAAAGCCTTTTCTTTTCCAGGCTGAACAATGCCAGTTCTCCCAGCCTTTCCTCCCCACAGAGCTGCTCCATCCCTCTGATGCCCTTGGTGCCTCCCCTGGGCTGGCTGCAGCAGGTCCCTGTCCTTGCTGTGCTGGGAGCCCAGAGCTGGATGCAGCCCTGCAGGTGGGGTCTCCAGAAACATTTTTACTTTTAAAGAACAACCAAATCACATCTCAAAAACAGCCAACAATTTAGAGACCTTCTTATAAGAACTATAAATGTTATTTTGATCTCATTTTTATGAACTTTTAGTAACTTACTCCACTCCAGCACAGGAAACTCCAAGACCAAACTCAATAAATAGATATACACTTTTTTAGGTGAATGTCAAAATCTTTGTTTGTGTTGCAAAAGAGGAAAGAGTTGCAAGTATTACTGACCAAACCTGCCTCCATTTATCTCAACTACAGCAGTGGAACAAACAGAGTGAAGGAGCCTGTAAGGAAGCCAGCAAGCACTTCCTGAGGCATTACTGTTTAACCTTTTCTTTTAATATGGGATTTTAAATACATGTGGTTTTAACTGCTTGGAATGCTGAAACCTTACAGTCTCAGTTGTGCTGTGGGTTCAACACATATTAAAAATGGAATAACAAGTAGTTCTTTCATCCCCTTATGTAACACTTAAAAAGGTTTACAATGTTACCTACATGGGCACCTGCAGAGTTACTTGGGATTCTTCACACTTTAGAACATTATCTGGAAATTTTTTTTTTTTTCAATGTGAAACACAAACTAAAAGAAATTATATTCAGTTTCCAAGTCCCTGCCTAATTTGCATAACTTATTTCACTCTTTCTCCAGGTTTAACCTATTAATGAACTATCAAGTGCTGGAGTGAAGGATGTACAAGTGCAAAACCAGATGAATGACAGTATTTTCCAAAATCATTTTCAGATGAGATGCAGCACCAGTTGCTTTAGAGTCTATAACAATTCCACAAATTATAACATTCCACTAAGTTGATGTCAAAACTTTTGAGAGAGTTCTTTTCAGAGCTAAAATGTAAGAATCAGATAAGCATTTCCCTAACTATTGAGTCAGCAATTAATTCTACAAAATCCATACCCTGGAATCAGGATAATGCAGATGTCAATACATCAAAGCTGCTTAGAGACAAATGTGTATTTCATGTGATGAATCATTGAGTTGTTGGAAATATTTTCTTCTGGTGAAAAGAAGACACTCTTTTTCCACTCAAAATTGAGAACATTTTGAAAATGACAGCTAAAATCTAAACCTACATTTGAGGCTGGGTTGTTTTGGATTATTTTTGGAAACGTATTTGCTGATAATTTTTAAATTAGATTTTAAAATAAGAAATAATTGATAACTCTTTAAGTCTTAGTCAAATTAAACCTGGAGAAAAATAGTAAAAGGGTCCAGAAACTCATACTATTCCTAATCATCTGTTGGAAATTTCCCAGGTCTAGCTCAAATGAAAACTGAATCAACACAAACATTAAGCTGATCTGAAATGAATGCACTGAAAATCTTCAGGATGTATTCTCAGACAATCACTAGATCGGTTTCTGAGACCAAATAGCTTCTGAAGACACAAAGAGACATTCATTAGTGTGAACACTTCCCTGAAGCAAAGCCCTGAATATATCAAAACTTGTCTGCTCTGCAATTCTATTTATGGGACGCTCGCACCATTAAGCATTTCAGACCTCAAGCAGGAGTTTCTCTCAGCAGAAGGTGAAGATATTTCCCATTACTTGTGCTACAGACCTTGCATAATTTATTGCTGCTTTGTGTAATTATTAGGAGCACATGCCTGGGAAGAGCTATGTGGAATATTTAATGCAGTTCCTTTAGTCGTGTACGATGAGCCTCCATAAACTCCTTGGGAAGGTACTGGCAGTTAGTTCATTGCTCATCACTATTCTCTTTGAGAGGTCATCTGAAATCCCTCTTCTTTTTAGGTTAGGAATCTTCTAATTCTTAGACTAAATTGATTTGGGAAGACTTTTTTATCCTGATGTTCTGCTTTGGCTTGAATAGCTCTGTCTCTTTGTGATCATTCTGACATACTTCAGACATCCTGAGACTTGCACTCTCAACCTTCCCAGCCTTGCCAGAGAGGAGATATGTGACAGTGTTCACAGGGGTCTGAGGATGAGGGAAGGGACAAGGATCTGACTCCATGTTTCAGAAGGCTTGATTTATTATTTTATGATATATGTTACATTAAAACTGTACTAAAAGAATAGAAGAAAGGATTTCATCAGAAGGCTAGCTAAGAATAGCAAAAGAAAGAATGATAACAAAGGTTTGTGGCTGGGACAGAGAGTCCAAGCCAGCTCACTGTGATTGGCCATTAATTAAAAACATCCACATGAGACCAATCACAGATCCACCTGTTGCATTCCACAGCAGCAGATAACCATTGTTTACATTTTGTTGCTGAGGCCTCTCAGCTTCTCAGGAGGAAAAATCCTAAGGGAAGGATTTTTCAGAAAATATCATGGCTACAGAGCTAAGCATGGACAGGTTTGCTGTGAAGGCTCTGACACGGAGCTTTTGGGTAATATTTGGTGTGCAACCACTCAGCTTGGTGAGGGCAGAGGTGGCTTGGAGCTATCTATGAAAGACAGGTAAAAGTGTGGTACACACGTGTATGTTCTGACATATTTCTAGCTCAGAAACACACCTCTCCTAAGGAAATATTTCCATTCCCCAATTTTTCTACTATCCCTTTCACTCTACCTGTTCCATTTCCATTATTCTTTTGCAAATGCAAGTCATACATAACATTAATGGTTAGGAAATAAATCCCATTTCAGCATTACAGGGTTGTTACTTTTAGCCACAGTGTCTCATTGTAATGCCACTGCATCATAAAAAATTCACATCACTAGTTTGAGGAGAGGGATCTGATTAGATCAGCAGGGCTCCACATATTGCTGCTAAACATGAAATAAAAAAATGCAGGTGGATTAAGGAACAAGTAGAGATTCTAAAAGCAATTTCCTGTCTAAGCTCTAGGATAAATGATGAACACACCCCTTGGGCAGCTATTAGACAAAAGCTATGGAAGCTCTGTGCTTTTGTGCAGAATATCATTGGTAATCTTAACTCCAGACTGGAAAACTACAAATGTTATGAAATAGTGTATTGAGCAGTAGTACAGTACTAAAAGAAAGTGAGTACCCAAACTGCAGGTTCTACAGCATCTCTCCTGTCAGTGTATTAATGTTTACTCTCAGAACAGGCAACTTTAATTTAGTACAGACTTTTACCTGGCTCTGTGTGTTGGAAATAGGAAGGGCAAAGATTTTTTTATTAGTGAGAAATAGTCCTTAAAGATAAAATACCACCAATTCCTAGATGCCTATAACTCCTTTCTATTGAATACCATTTCACTTTCATTTAAGTTGATGGGAATTTTGTTCAGTAGAAACAGAATTGAACCTGTGTCCAAGCATTCATATGTGTGTAGAAAATATAAATATTCTCTGGGGAAACTCAAGGCCTGTGATTCTTTAGTAAATCCTCATGTGACAGCAAAAGGAATTTATGAAAAATTCCCAATATACTCTATCCATTAAGTCTGATTTGTCTGTGACTAATGACTCTTCAAATTTGGATTAAATATGTTATGCTTTGAAATCTAATTTACTGTATTTTTTCCTTTGTTTCTCTGGTTTATACTGTAAGCCTTTAAAACAAAGTAGAAAAACAAATCATAGAATAGTTGATCATGCTGAAGTTACATTGCAGTTCATGATATGGAAAGCTGTAAATGGTGAAGTTTTGATTAATATTTAAATATTAATTAAGAATGGCGATTTGAAACTGCCCTTTGGTATTGAAACACAGAAGTCTTCATATTTCAGAACCAAACACAAAGACTACTAAAAACAATGAAAATCAGACAATTTTTCTTAATCCCCAAGGAAGTGGAAGATTACTTGAGTCAAACATGTATAATAAGCTACAAATTTTTTTTATGAAAAAAATTTTAGAACCAACTGGGAAAAATATTTCTGCAAGTGATTCACATTCCTGTCCTATTGGCAAGGTTTCTTTAAAAGTGGAAATCAACACAAACCACTAGAAGTAAATTGGATCTTTATTTTGATTTATGAAGATGGAAAGCAAGTTTTGTTTGGGCGAGCACACCCTGTTAAATTTAATTAAGATATATATTCTTAAATCTTCATTGCCATCACTATCCTGGGTAACAGGCCATAGAAGCTGACATATTTCCAATTAAACCAGTCATAGGCAGAAGCCAAAACAAGGCCTGTACTTAGATCAGGACATGCAGGAGTGGCAGATGGGTATTTAAGCAGCAAGCCATGACTTTACTAATTAAATTCTGTGGGGAACCATCCATTCATCCTTTCTCACACACCAGATGTTTATCAGGGCCCGCTGTGCATTTGCTTGGTTCCCATTTTTGATGTCCTAGCTTGGAGTAGGCTCTCTCCATGCTCACCTCCAGGAATCAGGTGCTAGAGACCCCTGAAGCTGCAGCTGAAGGGAGGAGGAACACAGAGCCAAGGGGAATATCTGTTCTGGAACTGCTCTGGAATATCTGCTCTGGAACTACAGGTTTCCCTTCTCTCCTCAAGCAGAATATGGCATTTGGCATTTGGGCTGCCCCTTTCAGTCTTTATCTCCTCTGAACACAGTCAAACACTGTGAAAAATCTTTTTTTCTCTTCAGCTTTTTTTCTTTGAGTTCTTATTTTTGTCTGACTTGCACCTTCACAAAAAAAAAAAAATGGGTGAAAGGACTCTGACAATTTGACTCACTTGAACTCACATCTTACCTTATGTATAGCAGGAAATTGATCCAAAAAATATGAAGAGTGAAGCAAAAGGTTTCCTGAAAGCCAGATTGATATTAGAGTTTGATTGGTACAAAGCTCTCTAACGCCAGTGAATTTGAATTAGAGAAAATAATTTTCTACATTTATATATATGTATATGTACATTCTACATTTAGATAGATACATATTATATAGATATATACATTATAGAGAGATATGTATATGCATTTGTATATATACATATATATTATATAGATATATATGTATATGTATATTTATATCTGTATCTATATATCTATGTATTTATATATATAGATACATACAGCTGCTCACCAGTAAAAGGTCTGTTCCATGTTTCTCCAATTCATCCTAGGAAGACACAAGGGACAGGTTAAGTTATACTTAATTTTCCATCAGGGATGATACTTTAACTTGCTTTGCTTCCATGGACATGGGACAATAGGATGGGATAATCCAGTATTATAACTTGCTGTAGCTTTCACGTGTCTCTCACCTGCACCAAAAGCTCAGTCTAAATCAGATTTTGAGCAATACAAGTTTATGTGGGAAATCAAAAGCAGTTTTACTTCATCAACTGAATCTCTGTAGCTGAAAACTTAGCAGGAGCTCTGGATACTTTACATAATTTTACATATCTTTACATGTTCTCTTGATTACTGCAATACATTTGAATCTGGCAAGTCAGCAGTTGGACATGTGTGATGAAGTTCTAACAGGCGTGTATTTACAGTCCATCACAATAAATTTAGCACTCCATTTTTAGTATCCATTTACTATTTCATGTTCTCTTAGGCTTTGTCTATCTCAGGCCATAAATTGGTCACTTTACAGCACATCAGCTTTGCCTGTCCAAAACAGATGTTCTCCAGAACCAGGAGGACATAAGTACTCCTTGTTTCTGCACCACAAAATGTAAGCAGGGTCAGTTGTTTAATGCTGTGCCTGTCAGATAATTACATTATATATATTACATTATATATATATGCATTATATTTATATTACATATAAATCTTCTAACCCCTGCAGCACAAAATATGACTGTGGGTGATATGACTACACATTAAATCATTGAGCATGTCTTAAAATTCAAACTACAGAATTTAGCTTTCCTTAGCAAGGATCACTGATAGTGGGGACACCCTGCCACCAACATTGAACTTTACCTTTGGATTTTTGAAAAGGTCTGGAGATGGTGGCTGGGGCCATCTGGAAAGAAGATCAGCTCAGAAATATTTTCTTCCTGTAAACTTTTTGGCATGATTCATAGACAGTTTAGGGTAAAAAATTGAGAGCCTGGAACACATGGTACTGGAATACCCTGCCAACCACACATTCTGGTTATTTTCTGAACCTGCAAGAAGGAAAAAGCTGGATGGAACAGGAACTTTATGTGGCCTTACTTTTGTGACGGGACACTATTTCAGAACTTGAGGAAAAATTCTTGTTTCAGGACTCCCCACAGAGCAAAGCTATTCTTTAGGAGAGTAGGGTTGTTTCCTTTCTGAATTCATATAGGTTGTCAGGTATGACATAGAAATGCTATCTTTTTATATGTGTTCATGAACTTCAGAAAAATAGAAGTAATAAGAAACCAACTCTGGATCATGAGAGTGCCATGGAAGATTCTGAGCCTGATTATATATTAGGAAAATATAATTATGAAAAATTTCACAGTGGCACATCTTGCCACAGGTTCCAGCAAGGCATGTGCTTAACAGAGGCCCAGCTGTGCCCTTGGTGAGACCTTCCTGTGCCCTTTACACTTTGCTTTTACCCCTCTGCTGACCCTAACATTGCCAGGCCCCAGAAACACGTTATCTGTGTTAGAAAAGTGCACAATCACATTGCCAGCTGCTGGATTATCCATATTGGGTATTGATTGGTGTGAGCAATAGGAGGGATGCGAGGGTGAATTTCTGGGCTTTTCTTTCCTGGGTTGGGTGGAGAAACGTGTGTAGTGCCTCTTTTATGATATTGCCCATCAGTTGTGCCCATAAGAGAGTGCCACTGATCATGATCATATCACATTTATAACAGGGCTGGTTCCCTGGTATTTTGTGACAATAGTTTTTGATCAACAAATTCAATTTGTTTAAATTTATAGACGTAAATTTGAAGAATAACCATTTCCCCTTGCTGTCAAACTAATACAGATCTTGTCTGTTTGCGTGTGTGAGGGATGAATGGCTGGAGAAAACTTTATGAGGAACAAAAAGTTGCTGGTAGAAAATGTGTTCCCTTTCCAAATGCATTATGTTTTCAGATTAGCATCTCTCTTTTCATCTGTGATGAATCCCTCAAATCTCAAAAATTTTAGAGATGTTTATTATAGATATTTTCAGTCAAGCCTGTTCTAATTGTTATTATTACTCATGCAAAAATTATGAACTTGGTCACTTTGCCACCCTAGATGTAATCTAAATTACATCTTGCAACAACATGCAAGTTTTTGAGGTTAAACATATATTGACTAGAATAGAAGGTCAGATCTGTGTTAAGCACATTTGGAAGTGGTTGTTTACTATTGTAATTAGAAGAATAGAAAATATAGAAATGTAGCATTCTAATCTTAAATAGCTCTTTTTGAAGCAAACCACATTTTTCACATCCAGACCAGGTATAAAGTTCAAGCAGAGCTGTATGAAAAGGGACTTTTTTCTCGTTGTTTACACAGAAAGCCTGGGGAGAAAAGATAATATTATGCTAATCAAATATGTTCTAGTAATGTCTACATATGC
The DNA here is from genome assembly GCF_027887145.1 of Ammospiza caudacuta. Lineage (NCBI taxonomy): Eukaryota > Metazoa > Chordata > Aves > Passeriformes > Passerellidae > Ammospiza > Ammospiza caudacuta. Next base: position 12,084,051 of record NC_080594.1, read on the forward strand.
ACATATATATGTATAGTATATATAAACCTATATTGGTATTCATGTAAAGGTTGATCAGGAGCTTTAGGAGCAGGAAGGATCGCTCCATCATATCTCTTTCTAATACCTAGGAATTTAATGAAGACTCAATACTCCAGATCAACAAAACCAAGGCTATATTGGAGTTTTTAATTAGCAGGATGATAACACCCATGAGAACTTGCTATGGGATTATGGACAGGATTTTCTCCTGCAGTATTCTCTTGTTTTAGGTTATAAAACAGAAGAAATTGCTGGTAAAGAGACTTTTGTCATCTTAGTGAGTAACTTATGCCACCTGAAACCATTGAAATTTGATTTTTGAAACCAATCATTTGTTTTTAAAATTTTAAAAGTTTGATAGTAATAAAATGGTTATAAAAATAGTAATATAATTAGAGTAATAAAAATTTGAACAATTAGAATTTAGGACAATATGAGACAACAGAAACAAAGAGTTACTGATGTCCGGGTACCTTTTTCTGGGCAGCATAAGCCTAAAAAAGGACACACATTAACAGAGTATTAACCCTTAAAAGCAATGGCCTGCTGCATATTCATACACTTCATACATGATGCATAAATTCCATTCAAACACAGGATTCTGTATGGTCAGTGTCAATTTCTTCCTATTGATCTTGACAGTGTCTTCAGGGCTGAGCAAGGCGGGAAGAAGTTCGTTTCTCCTGATAATGAAGCAATAAATTCTCTTTCTCTGAAAGATTTAGGTGTCCTGTGGCTGCTATCTCACTGCAAGTCCTTTCTTCAATAAAAACCATCTTACATAGCATAGTTTCTATTTTAACAATATGTTATAAACTAAAACTAGATTTAACACACTTCTTAAGAAAATGATTACAGCATAACATTCTAACATAACACATATAATATTCATTTTAATATTTGCAAAAAGCCAATCATAAAATATGCATTTTTCACAGCACAAAGGAGAGAATTTCTTGGGTTTAGATCACCTCAGAAGTAACTGATGTGTCCCAGTGATGCATCTGACAGGGCAGCCCATGTCTCAAAACATCATCCTGGTGCTCAGCTCTGAGATGGCTTTGAAGCATCACAGCTCCAGCAAAGCCCTCGCTGGAGGTCAGAGAGAGAGAAAAGAGAACGTGGCCTCCCTTCTTGCTGTCACTGGCTGTTTTAAGCTCTCTGGCTGATATGCAGGGATTGCCACCACAGAACAGACACCTGAGTGGCTTCAATGTGTGAGCCAGCTTTGACAAACTTCTACTGCTGAAGTTTGGCAAAGCTGGCTCCAAGGAAAGCCACGCTTGTTCGGTTTGTAGATTTGCTTGCTGGCTCTTTAAGTTTCTGTGCACATGAGAATATCACTGTTGAGTCAGGAAGAGGTAAAGCAACACAGACTCTAGGTCAGGAGGCTAAGAGGCTAAAAGCTCCACATTTATTGAAACTCCTCCTTTTATATCTTGGTCTGATACAGGTGGACGTGATTGGTCATTTAATCAACACATTTCACATGATTGACTAATTAAGAAGATGCCCTTCAGTTAACATCTTTATGTGAAAAAACACTTGTTGCAAACACCACCTGCGGATAGTTTACCCTTTGTTTATCATTCTTTCTCTCCAGCTCCCTAAAGTTTCCCAGACCAATTCATGGGAAAGCTTATATAGCTTTCTCTCTCTGACCAGACTGTCATATCCACATAAGAACTAGTCAGAAAGGAAGAGTCAACAATTGTCTCTGATAGAAGAGCACTTCAGCCATATTCTGAAGTTCTGGTGCCATGGTGCCATATTTTGGTGCAGAAAGTGGGATGGCACTGAAATTGGGATGGCACTAACTGGTCAGAGAGCCAAGCAGGCAGCCAAGATCTGGCACCAAGTCATACCCGACTAAAGCTCAGGCTTCAACTCTGCATCTGAAGCCAATGGGCAGAAATCTGCAGAGAACACCTGGCCTTTAGTGTGATTTGCAATAGGTTCCCCAACATTTTTATGTCAGAAGGGTGCTCAGTGAGATTAGGATCTCAGCAATCTCTGTGCTAAATGTACCTGTAATAAGATGTTATCACCTCCTCAAGCAGTTAGCTGCTAAATAGAGGAGTCTTTTAGCAAAGACTGCAAAGGCAGTCTTTTATTCTTGTTTAATAGATTAGGAAGTGAGGTGATCAAATAATTTCCACCATAGTCTTTAAGAGCTTCCAGAGAAGGGAAAGAGAGGAATGCAACTTATCTCAAACATCTAAATTCAGTTTCTTGACTCTAAGGTCATCCTTCTTTTCCTCTTCTCTCCTGTATTTCTGTTACAAAGACTGCAATCACAAAATGTATCAGCCTTTACCTTTTAATATAAATATTCCTACAACTGAAAGCAGAGCAATTGCATTTTTGCAAGGAGGCTCCACACTCGGTTTCCCCCACAGGCAGTTTTGTTGTGGTGTGTGAGGCTGCAGCATTCACAGCATTACACGGGCAGGAAGGAGCCTCCCTGTGCAGCTGGAACTGAAATCATTTACTCACTGTACTGTTTTTAGAGATGATAAAACTCACAGTCATGCACACTTTGGAAAAGAGAGGGTTTCAAAATCAGGAAATACTCAGAAAGCATGATTATATAGTTAAAAGCTGTATAACCCCAAGGTTTTGGGACAGATTCTCAACTTTGGGGATTGGTAATGCACAGAGACACAATGTCTTCCTCTCATTTGAATCACAAAATTCAATTCCTTTTTTCCTTTATTTTCTTTTTTTAATAGTTACAGTTGGCTGATATATTAACTTTGCAACAGCTTGCACAGTGTCCCTTTTTTAGTTAAGTACTCTAAAGTCCCTTAATTACTGAACTGCTCGTATTTACATTTGCACATCCAATGATTACAGGACCAAGGGATTCATTTTTAAATTAGATGGTCTCAAGTTTACTGCAGATACATGTACAATTAACTTTGCCTAATGAGATACAGCCACCAAATTTTGGAAAAAATCCAAACAAGAGAGTTTTCTGTCTGTTGCAGTGAAGGTGCTCTTTATAAAGCTGTTATAGTACTTATTTGTACGAAATCTATTTTGTTCTACACATAGTATGAGTCTGTTTCATTCTACTGCAGTGCAGAAAAATAAGTTTTACAGATTCCAGCAATAGAAAAAGTGACTCAAGTTTTGAGTGGGCATTACCTCTTCATACCGAAATGGCTTCCTTTGCCCATATGTAACACATAATATCCATTCAGTGGATGTGCTATAAATGCATCAAATGTACAGCAGTGGTTTTATGTGTGTGAGTGAGCCAGGGAATGTGTGATCAGCGAGCCATTGTGAACTGCTGGAAGAATACACTTCGTGAAATGGATACCTCAACACACTTGCCAAAAGCCCCAGATGATCATTTTAAAAGTGTTTTCAAATATTTATGGGTCTTTGGGGGACCTATAAAGACCATTTACTTTCCAGAAAAAAAGACCAATGTAATCTGAAGAAAAAATTATTTTTCTGGCCACCCAGCTGCACCAGCTAGGTGAGATATATTGATATTGCTTGCATGAAGATATGCCAGAGAATTGTTTTCTTAGTATGTGAGGTTTGCAAATTTGTAGTGGAATATATCAAAATCCAAATTCAGTACTGGAAAGTTACATTTCTTGAGAAGTCCTGTAATCACCGAGGAGACACAAACTATTTCACAGCCTTCCTTGAAGCAGGGATAAACAACTTCAGGCTTTAAGGCTCTTGAGCCCCCTTTGCTTCCTCCAAATGAAAAGGTCAAACACCTCTATATCTCAAGTAGGAGCAAAACCTACTATGAATCAACAGTGCCTGTTTAGCAGAGAATACTTGTGTTTGAATATAGTAAATTGCAAGCTACACATAATGATCTCCAGAATTGTCAGCATGGGAACACACTTTGGCACTAGTTATGAAAATAACCAGAACAACCCATTTTCTTTGATTTCAACAGCTGCAAGTAAACACTATGTTTCTGAGGCAACCTGGAAGGAGAATAACAGGTATTTTAGTGTGTGAAACTAAAATTAAAGATGGTTTAATGTGCTCAGAGCTGCAAATCTGGTAAACAGCTTTTTTGTCCATCACGTAATAAAAAATATATTCACTTGTAGATACAGATGGAGAAACCTGAACATCAAAGTACTTTATTGGCCATCTACCATTCTTCTGCCTGCTACTGCAATAATGAATGATGTCACTGCAGTTTACTGTCCCAGTCTGCTTTTCTCCATAGACTACCAAAGGTATCAAATTTCCACTTCCAGGATTTTTTTTTCCTCCTTCATTCCAATAAGCTGTTGCAATAATTTACACACAGATTTAACTCTTCAGTGGAATAGTATCAATTGAATTGGTTTTAGTTTTGCAAACAAAGCGGAAAAGAGTGCCTTCCTGACTCCTAGGAACTGTTCTGCTACCTGATCCCTTATCTTTCCCTTCCTTTTCTGTTGGGCTTAAACATCTCCTTTCCTTTAGCACTTTTTATTTCTACACTGAGATAAATACATTCTATCTGAATCACAGAAAATGTGTGTCATCAGATTTGCTCTCTGACCTCATTTCTGTTGACCTCTATCCATCAAAGATCTATCTACCTTCATTTCTCTGAAAGTTCTTATGGCTGTTTTATGAAATTTATTGCTTTTTCCTCTTAGAAAAATTGGAGCACCACGAATGAAAAGTATTCTTTTTCTGAACTAAAAGAAGAAGTGTACAGGATATATTCAGCAAGATAAAATGGCTGCATGAAAAAAAAAGCACAAATCTAGAAATATAGTTATTTTCTGTGAAAGACAACTTTTCTATTCACTGTGGCAGAAGAAATTATAAATTATTAATTTGTGCATACTATATAGGAGTGTAGTAGAGGACTAGGTATTTTGAGGAAAGGGGAAAGAGAATTTGGACAAAACTTATAACAATCATGAGAAAATATGAGATAACTGGTTAAAATGAGAGACCAAGGAGGTCTCTTTCATCCTTCTTCTCTCACATAAGTGTCAAATTGATATAAGCAAGTGTTAGAAATTACTGTATTTGATCTTACCCTGCCTGTCATGTCAGGACTACCAAGAGGTGAGTTAGTCCTGCTCTTCATATTTCATGGTGCTTCATAGGTCACCTATCACCACATATTACTTGTCCCACAGATATAGAGAGACACTCCAAAACCCAGAACTTAGGATTTACCCTACCTCCCATTTGAATCTCACCATAGCCTTGCTCACAGTGAACACCCAGAAACTGCGCAGCAAAGAAAAGAAATAACTCACTAACAGAACACAGAAACACATATCTAACTGTACTTACAATTCCAGGAACACATTGTGACTCAAGACTGATTAAAAAGGGAAGCAGCTCTGAAATTGTGCCAGATATTTTCCAGCATCAGTGACTCCCTTTCTGTCTCTCACATAGAGCACACCAAGAAGCTGTGTTGCACACTGCAACAACCTCCCATTTCAGCACAAAGAAACTGTCAGAGATAAGGCAAGAGATATGCAATATTATAACCATTATTTATTCTAGATTAATGAAAGGGGAAAATAGCCCTTTTAGTTGCAGCTTGCATGCAGAAAAACATTAATCTTACAGAGCTTAGGCTGTCTATTGTATTCACAATATATTAGCAGTTAGCTGATCTATCAGCTGATATGAATTATTACATTGGCTTACAGTGATATCAGTTTTCATTATAGTGCAGTCATCCAAGTCCTCTCCTATTCTGTTTGCACATCCTTCTTTCTTTGTTTTTCCTCTACCCTTTGGATCCTCTCTGGCCAGGAGGTTTGTAGGCTGCATATTTTTAATGTCTGAGATGCATGGACAATTAGAAGATCAACCAATCGAATAAATGGTATTCCAGAGACTTTGTCAAGCTTTCTTTTCATTGACCAAACCTCCTTCTCCTTGGACTAAAACATGTTTTATCTTGGGTAGGAGGAAAGTGGGGGTGTTGGTTTGTTGGCTGCTCTCTGTTATTGTTATTGTTTGGAGTTAGCTTTGTTATGTGGAAAAGCACCCATGAGAGAGGCTGAATCTTTAAAATAATCTTTAAAATATAAGTCTGTGTATATTTGTAGACAAGCATGTATGTGCACATGTATTTTGTGAAAGGAACAAGGTTTTTTACTTACTTTTTTTTTTTTTTGCAGGTTTTTTTCCTTACTTAGGCATTTATTTCCCTCCTCCACCCTCCTCTTTCTCCCCTTAGAAATCACTGTCTCTCTCTGATGGCTTGCCTGCTTCGAGCTGTGTGATATGATTTTTGGGGCAGAGTTTCTTGTACCTTGCCTGTGTTTGAAGAGGAAGCAGCAAGCACCACTTCAAGTCTAAATAATGACAGTAATCATTTCCAGCAGACAGACAATCTCTTCCTGGCTGGCTATAGTCTTCAGCCAGACTCCTGAGCCAATGTAACTGGCAGTCCTGATATTTCCTCTAAGCCTGGCACAGATTTAGGATGCTTAGCAGTGTTCTAGATGCCAATTTATCAATTTATTCCCTAAAGCAGTTTGATTTTGTTGCATGCGAAAATATATACTTATCTATTAAAGGAAATACAAGTGGAATAAACCAGGAAATATTAAAACACAGCAGGATGCAGTGAGAGATGCTGTTTCTTAAACAGTAGCAGTAATCCTAATAAAATGCAGATGCAATCATGTTGAGGGAGCAGTGTGGTAATAAAAAGTGAAGAAAGGAGCAAGGTGCATTAAAAAAAAGGGGCAGCCCTGGGGTGGAAGAATGACTCTGAATTTAGCAAAGACATAATGTGGTGCCTGTTACAATTGAACAGATTTGCTTTCAAAATGTAAAATCAGTGGGTGGACTGCTTTAATGCCTGGTGTAACTCTACCAAATTCAATGGAAGCATACCCATTCTGAATGTAACTCTGCACAAGCAATACAATATACTGTAGATGTGAATAAAGTCAGATGGACAGAATTGAAAAAAGAAGCATTCATGTGCATTTGCCTAAATGTATTTAAAATTCATGGCCCTTTTTGTTCATTTTCCAAGAATATTCACAGCCATCATATTTTGGTCATGGAAAGCAAATTTCTAAGAAATGCTTATTCTTTCAAGGTTTTTAACTCTCCAGGAAATTTATTTGGTTTCTGTCTTATGTCAGTTTTCCTAGTGGGGATTTGAAACAGCACCATGTAACACGAGAAACCAATTCCCAAACACCACCAGCCCTTTATTCTCTCTTTGTACAGTATCTAACACAGTGAGAAATCTGATGCATGACATAGGCTGGTGTCTGTTACAGATAAGAAGAAGAAGAAGAAGAAGAAGAAGAAGAAGAAGAAGAAGAAGAAGAAAAAGAAGATGATGATGATGATGATGATGATGATGATGATGATGAAAGGGATCTGGGGGTGCTGCTCAGCAGCCTCAGTCTGAGCCAGCAGAGCAAACCCCATTCCAGGGGGCATCAAACCAGCTGGTCAGAAGAGGGGATTGTCCCCCTGTGTTCAGTGTTGGTGCAGCCTCACTTCATGTGCTGTGTTCAGTTCTGGGCTCCACAATTCAATGAGAATGTTCAAGTCTCTCCCTGCCTTATGAAGGAAGGCTGAGAGAACTGGTTTTGTTCAGCCTTGAGAAAAGAAGGCTTAGGTGAGACCTTATCATCATGTTTCTGTATTCAAAGGGTGGCTACAAAGAAGAGGGAGATTCCTTTTTTATGAGTAGTTGCATGGAAATGATGTGGGGTAATGGTATAAGTTACTCTTGAAGATATTCTGATTGGACAAAAGAAGAAATTTTTTCACAATGAGAGCAATCAGTCATTGAAATAGTCTTCCCACAATGGATTCCCCAACATAAGAGAATTTTAACATTTGATTGGACAGTGGACTGCACCATCTTGGCCTTTGTCAAAAAAGGTTGGACCAGATGATCTTTAAAGTGCTTTCCAGTGATTCTGAAAATGCATTCAGAGGACAACAAAGCTGGCGAAAGGGCCGCACAAAATGTCCCATGAAGAGCAGCTAAGTATTTTGGGCTTCTATAGTTTGGATAAAAGGGATAAAAAAAATAAAACTTCATTGTTTTCTGGGGAGAGGAAGTGGAGAGGGAAGTGCTCAGCTCTTCTCCAGAGGAGCCAGGGATAAGATAGTTCAAAGATGCACCTGAGGTGCAAAGATGGACCTGATGAATTCAAAGATGCACCTGAAGAGATGCACTTGAGACTGGGCATCAGGAAACTTCTGTTTACTGAGAGGGGGGTCAAACCCTGTAATGGATTTCTAGAGAGGTCAATGCCCCAGGTCTGTTGGTGTTTAAGAGGCATTTGTACAGTGTCCTTAATAAGATGCTTGAACTTTTGGTAAACCCTGAATCTGTCAGGAAGTTGGACTAGACGATCATTGTAGGTCCTCTCCAACTGAAATTGCCTTGACATGAGTCTAAACATTTCCTAGTTGTGGTCAGAAACAGTGTTTATCAAAAACCAAAGTAAGTGTGCAAAGTAGAATAACCTGAAAAAAATATTATAAGAATATTTGATAGTGGCGAAAAATTGTGAGAAAATATTTTGCATAGCATTTTACATGCAAAAGCATGTCAGTGTTGCAAGAAAAAGGGAAAAGAGGCATTTATTTATGTATTGCACATGGGAATCTCATAATCAGTACATTGTCCAAACATATATGTGATTTTCTGTTCCTGGTCTAATGGAGCAGCTGTATAAGCTTAATACATGTTGTTAGTCTACAGGGCTGTCTGAAGTTAGACCTTGATTGTTCTGCCCAGATCCTTGGTAACTTATTTTGGTTTCCAAACATTTCAAAAGGTCAGTATTGCTGGAAAACTTTTAATTAACTATGCATCTTCTTCACCTGCCAGTGGAGAAAATGATCCAGGGTTTGTGAGGCAGCTTTGCTATTACAGGAACACCTGACACAGAAATGGAGGGTGACAGAACCACACTTCTCCAGGATGGCAGAGAAGAAGGCTTAGCAGTGGTTAATAGCAGTGGTTAATAGCAGTCACTGGCGTATTTAAAGGCAGCTACAAAAATGAAAAAGTCAAACTCTTTTTGTTAGTGGCAGAATATGAAACAAGAAGAAAAATAAAAATTCCAGCTTGGAAGGTTCAAAATGCGCATTAGGAAAATTCTCCTTGCTGAAAGGGCGGTGCTGCCATGGAACAGGTTACACTGGAGCCCTGTGAAATCCCCATTCTCAGAGCCAGACAAATCCCTGGTTGACCTGATCTAGTGCTGGCAATAATCCTGCTTGGAGCAGGGATTGGACTAAACAACCTCTACAGGTCCCTTCCAACCAACACTGTGGTTCCATCATTCTAATATCTTTGGGGTTTGGTTTGGGGTTTTCTGCTTGTTTTTCGTTTCTCTGGGAGCCTTTGGCTGACTTTGGGCCCTAAGGAGTCTCCTACCACACTCTGCTCTTAAATTGCCATGGCTTCACAAGGAATTCTGCACATTTTAACTCCCTGGAAAACTGACCGCGAAATGAAACAAAAAGTTTCCCTGCTCATTGACTCATCCTGTGTTTGCAAGAAATTCTCACAAATATCAACTGGACACAAATACAAACCAGAAGGTCTAAATGGCAAGCCTGAGGAGGCACTGTCTTCAGTTGTGCAGTGGTTTGCATGTTATGTATAAACAATGAAAAATCTCAAGAAATGTTTTGGTTTTTCGTCCTGGAAGAAGGACAGAAAGAGAGAGAAAGGGTAATAATGCAAACCATGCTCTCAAATATCTTCCAAAGCTATTTAACTTAACACTGGGGTATAATAAAGAAATAGTCAGATGATTTACACATATAAGGATGCTCTTTTATAAGAGATCTGAATCAGATTCTGGATGAGGCATGTGGATTTGACTTTTTAGGGGTACAAGAAATAGGTATTTTTGTGTAATCCTGTAGTTGTCCCTTTTTTACATAAACAAGTCATGATATATTACAGTTTTAAAAGAAACTATGGCACTTGTACTCATCTTTATTTTGCTTTTGTCAAAGATATAATGTCAAGGCTTCCTCAAACACATCCATATGTACATTGATGTTTTACAGGATGTGTGTCACTGTTATTCTCTTGAAATATTCCTAGGAGGAAATTTAGCACTCTGAACAACAGTGCTGTTCCCATTTAGCACGGAAAAAAACGTTTTTCATGAAAAGGAACTTCCTTTCAAAAACAGATTCCTAGTTGTCTGAGATGATTCTAATAGAACTCACTTTTAATTACCCTTCATCCCCCTCCTTTTTGAAACAGCACTACTATTACCTAGCTCAAATCTATGAATAGGTAAATGACCCAAGAGATTCTCTTCAGGAAACCAAAAGCCTCTGTGGTCTTGCTTGATGTTCCTCCTTAGCCAACTCCATCTTGTTTTACTGAGGCTCTGTTGAACCTTCTTTGTCCTCTTGATATTAAATGTCTTTCCTTTGGTTTTGCACCCTTTTAAAATGAATAATGTGTCCAGGTGTCTTTATCATGCACTCATCATTCTTTTTTCTCTGGGAATGGTTCTACTCTTGCATCTTTCTGTGTCCAGTGAGCAAGTCTCCTTTTGGGACTGCTTCTTCCAATGCAGTTCAGCCAGGCTTCAGCTTCTCTCCTGTTGTTCAGACTGGATGTTACTGACAAATTTCTATGGACTAGAAGATTTAAAAATAAGCTCCCCGTGCATTCAGGCTTCAATTCCATAAAGGTGATGCCTTTTCCTGCACTCCTATGAAAAGCAAGGCGTTGTAATGGAATTCAGCATTGTGCAGGATCAGACATCTATATAAATAGTCAAATCCCTTAAAACTGCCATTAACACTCAGATTTAAGATGAGATTTTCTAGAATTAGAAGAAAGGATGCATCTATTCAATGCATTCATTACAGTCTCCCATCCCAAAGTCTCTTTATCATTCAACACAGAATGCAACAAAAAACACGCTTGAATCAATGTCATATTTTAACACTCTGATTTTCTCCATAGCCCCATATAAGCAGTTGTATTCACCTAAGCCATTCTTCTGATTTATAACTTCTCACCACTCATACCCTTGCTTATGTAAAAGCTAGGAAAAACTACAGAGACTTTAGTATTTGGGATAGACACAACTCTTTTCTTGTTTTTTGCTTATGCACTCATGTCCAGAAGTGGATAGAAGAACACAATTTTCTTAACATCTAAAAAAAAAGGACATCTGATAATAGTCAATTGTGTCTGAGATGCAATGAAATTAATTCAGTATATGGCAAGTGTTATTTGTGCTGTCACTCACAAAAATATAATAAAAAACCACACACACCAAAATCTAACATTGACCTTATGGTTACACATGGATCTGTATCAAAATCATCAGTCTAAATGCTTCATGTTTGGGAAAGTTCAGTGGAGATTTAAAGTTTGTGGTTTCCTGCTGTCTCCATAAAGAGATTAAGCCAAAGTTTTGGTTCCAGGCACCCTTGAACACTGTCTTTAAAAAGTATTTTAGGCATTTATTATCTGCTATAAATAAACAAACAATAAAAAAGCCATATTTTAGATTTAATTTCATTTTCAACTCTACTGCCTGTTCTGCAAGACTCCAAGCACATATAGGTAGACTCACTGGAGCCTCTTTTACAAGTGCAGAGGTGGTATTTTGGTGCTCATAGAAGTGGTATTTTGGTGCTCATATTTGATAATTGAGAATCCTTTTAGTGCCCATCTCTGCAAAGAGAACAGAAAATTGGGTCAAATATTTGGTTATTTGAGGTATCAGTGAATGGTGAGTGGCCAGAATTCCAATTCCCCCCTCTCATAATATCAGCAGATTTTACCTCCTTTTAAAAATATTTCTATTTCCACCTTGCCTCCACCCATTCAGCAAGATTCTCTGACGGCTTTTGCAAAGGATGAACATAATTTTCTCAGAGCACGGAAAATGCTGATAGAGGTTTTTCATATGGGGAAGGAAGGAAGGAAGGAAGGAAGTGTCGGAAGTGTCGGAAGGAAGGAAGTGTCGGAAGTGTCGGAAGTGTCGGAAGTGTCGGAAGGAAGGAAGGAAGTGTCGGAAGGAAGTGTCGGAAGGAAGTGTCGGAAGGAAGGAAGGAAGGAAGGAAGGAAGGAAGGAAGGAAGGAAGGAAGGAAGGAAGGAAGGAAGGAAGGAAGGAAGGAAGTGTCGGAAGGAAGGAAGTGTCGGAAGGAAGTGTCGGAAGGAAGTGTCGGAAGGAAGTGTCGGAAGGAAGTGTCGGAAGGAAGTGTCGGAAGGAAGTGTCGGAAGGAAGGAAGGAAGGAAGGAAGGAAGGAAGGAAGGAAGGAAGGAAGGAAGGAAGGAAGGAAGGAAGGAAGGAAGGAAGGAAGGAAGGAAGGAAGGAAGGAAGGAAGGAAGGAAGTGTCGGAAGGAAGTGTCGGAAGGAAGTGTCGGAAGGAAGTGTCGGAAGGAAGGAAGGAAGGAAGGAAGGAAGGAAGTGTCGGAAGTGTCGGAAGTGTCGGAAGTGTCGGAAGGAAGGAAGGAAGGAAGGAAGGAAGGAAGGAAGGAAGGAAGGAAGGAAGGAAGGAAGGAAGGAAGGAAGGACTTGCAGAGACTGGCCCAAAGGCACAGGGAAATGTGTGCTCACACTCCCACTGCAGCTCCCAGCACAGGCATTCCTTCATTGGCTGGGTAGAGATGGGCAAGTCTGGCAAACTGAAGCTTTCCATCCTCAGTAGCTTTGCATTTTTGGTAATAAAAGCCCCGTGAGCAAACCATTGTGCTCCTACATTGAAAGGGAGCAGCCCAACCTCCTGACTTTTTGGAGCAGTACCTGGCAAAGATGTCCTGCAGGATGTCCTGCATGACCACTGCTGTGCTGAAACACTGAATATATTGCTGTATAAAAATCTATGCAAATTATGAACCCAGCAGTGACTATTTTTTCCTCTAAAATTACTTCAAGAGCCCATAATTTTTCCTCTTCAGGCTTTTCTCATATTTACTGTAACATTATAATTTCGTCTAATAACTGTGTAACCCTTTGGCAAAACCTCACTTTTCTTCTTGTCCTCTGGTTTGAGATGCCCCTGTTTGACTCATTCCCCATCCATCAAATGCATCCTTCATGGGTTTTATTGGGTTTTATTTGAAGATGGGGATGTTTAAAAGAAAGATCCAAAATCCAAGTGCTCTTGTGTCTCTTAGGCTGCAATAGATCTGTCATTTCCAGAGCCTCTTGGAGAGCACCTAGAGTGTGCCATTTTCCAGCTTTGAGGCTGGAAAGCTGGAGGTTCTTACTGAACAGATCTCAGTTAAAACACCAGCAGACCTCAGCTCAAAAAAAAAAAAAATTATTGACAAGCTCTGTTGTAGAGTCATCAAAATGCAATGCAAATGCACAAGTGTCTGAATCTGCTTGTTTTGGCATCTCAACCCACAAATCAAAATTGTCATATGAAAGTGATCTTTTTGGATCTCCTGCCTTCCAGATGGCATTTTTCCCACATGCTCCTGACATGAACTAGCTCTGTCATACCTGAGCAGTCCTCTGAATGTAGTTCCCTAAATTGGCAAAATTAATTGGGGGCTTGTTTCCTGCTAGAGTAACGTTCTGACTGTATCTAAGCCTATATCCTAGGGGGCTGTTGATTTGTCATTTACTGAGGAAGGGTTTTTTTCAGTTGTCCCCAGACAATTGTACTTCTTAGAGATTTTTAGACTGCCGGGGTTGATATGATCTGAGAAACTTCTCAACACAAGATCCAGCATGCAGCACCCCACACCATGGGCAATTGGTTAATTGAAAGGGTACTTGGACCATGCTGTCTTTGTCCTAAACTGAGCCCTTGTGCTGCAATACAGGAGAGGAAGGGAAAAGCATAAATTTGCAGAACCTTTTCTGGGCTTCTTGAGTGTCTCTTGAGACCAGCTAAGCCTGTTTTGCATCTCCTGCTTTATTTAATGGAAGGGAATGATCCAGCTGCTATCCTTTGCATTTGATTTTTCTATGTTTAAGGAAACATACTCTGAAAGGCACTTGGTCCATAAAATGCAAGATGTGTACATGTGAGCAGCTCCTCCAGGCTTCCTTTGATAGCCAAGAAAGCAGGAGACTTCCTCTCATTCTAGGCAAACACCTATGGAGGGTTAGTGGAAATGTGTCGCAGACGTTTTTATGAAAAATCCTTTCCTTAGGATTTTTCCTCCTGAGAAGCTGAGACGCCTCAGGAACAAAATGGAAACATTGATTATCTGCTGCTGTGGAATGCAACAGGTGCATCTGTGATTGGTCTCATGTTGGATGTTTGTAATTAATGGCCAATCACAGTGAGCTGGCTCGGACACAGAGCCCGAGCCACAAGCCTTTGTTATCATTCTATTCTGTTCTATTCTTAGCTAGCCTTCTGAAGAAACCTTTTCTTCTATTCTTTTAATATAATTTTAATGTAATATATACCATAAAATCATAAATCAAGCCTTCTGAAACATGGAGTCAGATCTTTGACTCTTCCCTGATCCAAGAACCCCTGTGAACTCCATCACAGAAATGTGCTGGTTTCTTTCCATGCACAGGGCACTTCAGACACCTGCACTGAAATGTGGCACCAGGTGAGGGAATCCTCCCTGCCTGTCTGAGTAATGCTCTGAGACAGTGCAGGGTAATTCTTTGAGACAAACTTCATGTAAATACTTGTTCAATTACTTCCAGCCACATTAATAAACCCTTTCTCTGCCCTTTTTTATATTTCAAAGCAAAACCCCTTTAAAGATCTGACAGTCTCTAAGGGCAACACGTCTCTTGTTGATGATGGACTGGAAAATGTATGTTACATGTCAGCAACACTAGGAGCTCATAAGCTTTATGCTGAGAAGGAAAGCTACCACAGCATTCACCTCATGGCCATTTAAAGTGATTACCTGTAGGCTGAAAATTATTGTGTCATTATTCTCTTCAACCAGAATGAACTGTTCTTAAAATCATAGGTAATCTGCTCTTGAGCATCTGCAAATAACAAGAAGCTGACAAAGCCAAATCCCCTCCCCTCTTCCCCAGACTCACCTTTGTTAAACCTTTGGATCTGTGCTACTTTCCTGATTATGTGGCTTATTTTAAAATGCCCTACTGTGTTATCTGTTTTTTTCAGACATCAGTTGGTGTGCTTGGTGTTTAAATAGGTCTGAATAATGGAGAAATCAGTCTGATGTAAAAGCAGAAGGAGCTTACATATATGGTGGTAGCAATAATGATGGTACAACATCACACAATGGCTCCTGGAAGCAGACAAATGTCAAAGCAGCATGAAAAACCCCTCTTGCACACTGTTAAGACTGCCCAGAATTCTCCCAGAATAACATACACAATCATTTTGATGAATTCAAAGCTAATATCCATGTCAGTCTCTCATAAAAACAGCTAGTTTCAGACAGAAACTGATTATATTGTCTTGTTTAAAAATAAAGAAATAACCCCTTACTTTAGCAGATTTTGTCTCTGGCATTTTGCTGTTCTTGCCTGAAAAGATGCTGTGTGTGAAATGGTGGCATGAAAGGGTTAGCAAGCTGAGGCACAACAGTGGACATTGTTGGGGATATAGCAGCACTTTGAGGTGCACAGGAGAAGGGTGTGGGAGAAGGGACGATCTTTGGAGAGCTAGCACACCTCAGTGGAAACTGCATGTACTGCAGTGAACAGCGTTTTTTAACACAATAAATCTGTGTTGCCTTAACGCAGCCGTGCATATTACCTGGCTGCTGAGGTTTTGGTCTATTTGTTCTGGTTTGGTTTTGTTGTTGTTGTTTTTAAGCTCTCATGGTTTATATAATGCTCCATTCTCGTGATAAGTAGAATTTATCAACAGATTTCTTTTTAACTCTCTGTAAAGAGTCTCTTCGGGAGGACAATATCCCTGGCAATAACACTGGGCTTTCTGCACAGCCTGCACTTTACTCAGTAACCTTTAAAAGCAATCACTGACCCTGCAATGCTGACAGTAGTTACATATTTAATTTTTCAGAGCTCTGCAGTCCCTCACACTCCAGATGAATTCAGTGGGACCTGTGGATGGACACCCCCTCTGAGACTCAGGCCTTGAGCTTGCTGAAAAGAGAAATGAGCCCTCACAGTCTGCTTATGTTGCTGCTACAGATCCTGTGCTTGCAAGGCTGCAACCCCCATATTCCTCACTGCTTGTTCAAGCAGAGATTTTTTTAAGGAATGGAATGGAGATGCACACACCAAATAACCATTTGAATTGGCAGAAAATCCCATTCCTGACTAAAACCATGGTTGCTAGAAAAGCTCATGGAGTACAGCATTGTATTTGTGATTTGTCGCCTTACACTGCACATCTGCCCTATGGTCAGGATAGATGCTATGAAAACAATAATGATTACAGTATTATGAAGATGGCAATAATACTGATCTTCAGTGTAAATAGGGAGTAATTTCTTCCTTCCAGTTTTCACAATAAGTAGGATAAGGAGCCAATATGTATACTATTTTTTTGTAGGTTCATGACTATAATAATTATATGGGTAGGAGCTTTGCTAGCAAATATTTATCCTTTATTTTTTCATCTGACCACATTACTCTGCTGTGTGTCTGGTTTTCGACTTCAACCTTGATTAAGGATTCTATGCTATTACCTCTCACAGTATAATGTTCTATGAAGTCCTGAATGACTGTGAGTTTAGTTCACTTGCCATTGAAATCCCACAGAAGCCTCCAGAACCCTTTCCTTTCTCAAAAATCTTAACAGTATGACTTATCCCAGTGTATACAGAAAATTATTTTGACTAGGAGATGACTTCTTTAATTGTCTCACCTTTGTAGTTCTAATTGGGCAGTTAAGGTACAGAAATCATTTGTGAAGACATTTGAGGGACTCTTGTACTGCTGCTCCTGGACCTGTTCTGCTGGGAAACACGAGGCTGTGTGGCAGTAATGTTGGGGCACACATCTCAAGGAGGTTCAGAAAAACATTGCTTCTGAAGGTACCTAAACACTTTTGAATGTTCAAACTGTAATTAATCAACAGACGTTGGTGTGGGTGCTTTTATTGCTGCTTTTTTAATTTGTTGTAAAGAAACTGATTCATTACATAAGCTCTTTTCCTGACACACACACACAAATACACCCCACAATGGAACCAGGAATGGCAAGGAACCCAGAAAGACAATGAGACTTGTAACAGTGCAGAAAGGTGTGGAAATACTGATCATCTGCAGCACAATATACAGGAACATCAGATTGAAACGCTAAAGTTTCAAAATCTACTATTGAAAAAGAGAACAAGCATCTTTCTCCTTTCTTTTCAACAGAACAAATCTATTATATTCTTCCTTACATTTTAATCACCTTTAGACAAATTCCAGCTTTGAAATCATTAATACATTGAAGAATATGTCATACACTTAGTCCCAAAAATGGCCATAATAAGGCCACGGTCTGTAATTTCCTGTGCTTCTTAAATGAGGCTCCAAATGCAGATACCCTTGTTAGATACCTTTTTAGACATCCATAAATATCCTTTCAGAAAATACTGAAGAATGTGAAATGTGTGATCTTGCTACACATGGTATGTAGATTTCATTACTGACTCCCAAAACTTGGAATAAAACATGGTCAATTTCTTCCTTACACCCAATTGTTCTCTCTGGCACAATGACTACTTGACTGTTTCTTGTAGTAATAATTATTGACAAAGGGACAAAACATGGAGCAGTCAGATTTTGCCCCACTGTTAGTTCCCATAATTTGGAGCTCTGATGTCTTTGAAATAGTAAAAGATGTCCATAATAGATGTGATTTCTAAGATCTTCTGTAGGAGTTCTTTTCAAAAGCTGCATTGTTTCCATGGATGCTGCCGTATAATCTAATTATTCCTGATGGGCTGCCTATTGTACCACAGGATTCTTCAAAGGAAAGGAAAACAGCAAGGTAGATCGTTTGAGCAAAAAATCTTTTATTTGTTTAGGACAATGTTTCACAAAAGCTCTATCTGGGAAGGAAAAGAAATCTCTTCTGAGCCTCCTTTCTTTCAGAATTCAAGTTGCTATAATCATATAAAGCGGCTCTGTGTACTGTATGTTTTATCTTTTCCTTTCATTGGATGATAGAAGACATTTCAGCCCCATGTTGGGATGGGGATTTTTCCCACTGAAAAATTAAATCATTTATATTGTAGGATCTACTGTAGAACAACTAGGGTAAAGCCACCCCAAGCAGTCAGAGAATACAAGCCAGGCCCAACATCTGCAGCTTGTCAAAGGAGTTATTCCGCTCAACTCAGCTGGAATCTTTTCGTGGTAAGACACACAGTGGTGCAAAGCAGTTGATATTTACATCCACCTCATTAAAGTGAATCAGTTTCCTATTATCCCTGAGTCACAAGTTCCTGGGCCACATGATGAATCTCACTTGGTCCGTGGTGTGTGCCACTGAACTGGTTTTGACCTTGGGCATTGTGCTAACAAGCCCCATTGCATGTGCTGTTTCTCAGGACACCTTTGCACCTGCATAACTAGGCTCCAGCCAGCTTTTCCCAGGGAAAAGGCCTGGAAATGCACTTTGTCATGTCAAGTAACAATATCCTGAGCACATGAGCATGATCTGGTCTTGCTGTGCATGAGTAAATAAATTAATGCTTGCCTTGCAAGCACTGCCATCCGAGCTACCACGCTGTAATAATATGGCTGTGTGGGAAGATAATGAGTGCTAGAGTGGGAAAGGATGCAGGCTCTGAACAGTTTCTCCCCATCATCCACTCCTGTCTTAGAACTATTACCATAGCACTACTATTTTGCAAAGCTAGATTCTGTGGTTTGGAGTTTTGCCATCCTTTTATATACATGTGAAATGATTTATGACTATATAAATGTTGTCTTCATTTGTATAGTCAACAAATAAGAAAAATCTCTATGGATTTTCTTTTACATGGCCTTTCAAGAGCATTTGTATTTCCAAAAATTACCTGTATTGCTCCTATATTATCATTATTCTTATAAAACACAAAGTTTCTGCCAAAGCCTTACTCAGGGCTTTTTTATAACTTATGTGACATCTACCCTTAACTTTTGGTGATAGTCTGCATTGATAAATGGTATTCAGCTACTAAACTTCTGCTTTTAGGTAGAGGCAGCTCAGCTTTGTTTCCTCCAGTGTTTACCAACAGAGAATTCAGAGGTCTAGTTTTAAACTCTGTTCAGGATCCAGAAGGAGCTGCAACAATTTCCAGCCTATGGTGCTCCTTAGGGAAGGACTCTCTGAGCAACACGGACCTAACTTCTGGAGGAGGGAGGGGGAAAAGTGAGGGATGGAACCAAAGCTGTGTGTATCTTGGGAAAATTAATGGAAAATTTCAAAGTTTGTAGTCAGTGGAGCTGAAGAAATGACCAGCATTCTTGTTCTACACAGCCTCAAAAAAAGCTGATATTCTGTACTTTTTTCCCTCCTTCCTGTTTTTCTACTATTTATTCATCTGCAAGATAACAGTATTATACTATTTAAATATGTCTATTTCAGGTCTAGTTCCTCACAAACAAGCAATATTCTTCAGCCTTAAATAGTGTCACCTTCAATTACAGATAAATTTCTTGTTTTAAATTAAGTGTTGGGATTTCCCCTTGGCTAGGGCTTCAGTATGGAGAGATGGAAAAGTACTGATGTAGTGAAAAATGTGATGTGCATTCAGCCCCTGACAGAGGTTCAATCTGCAGGGCTGAGTCCCAGAGCACATCTCCTCTGAAGGTTCTCTCTCCCTTGTAGAAAGAAACCACATTCTTCCCTCTAGTTCAGCCACTTTCCTCTCATGTGAAGCCACAGGAAAAGGAGGTGATGTTGCCTCTCCAGATAATTGCTGTTATCAGGAATGGATTCCATGCAGACCATGGAGAAGCAGGGCAATGGAACACCATACCCAAGGTGAATTTGCTTCCAAGCAGGGGGGCTGCCTTCTATACCTAAATCTTCTTCCAACATGTGGATCTCTTATGTGCATATTTAACCAATGGAGGCTGAAAGTATCAAACATCTGCAGCAACACCACTGTAGATCTGACTCTACTAAAATGGAAAATTCTAGCTCTAAATCTAATGTATCTAAACTTTATTTATCCATATTAGAGTACCAGTTTGGAGTAGTAAAGCTGAGGAGAGTGCAAAGTAGTAGTAGTATGAAAAATATTGCAATATTAAATAGTGTTTTCCAAGTACTAGGAACTTACAAGGAGGGACAAAACCATGGCTTGATATCAAAGTCCAGAGAAGCTGAAGTCTGAAAAACTTCATTTTAAGAAGCAGACGTCCTCTCAAGGCGTGGTTTGCTTCTAATAATTCAAATAATTCAAAATTCTAATAATTCAAAGTAGTAGAAGATAGAGAAAAAAAAATGTTCTCAGATGATGCCACTGGATGACTTGATGTAGTCAGAAAGTATGGAATACTTTCATGGCATGTATAGATATTTTGGGATGATACTAGATTTCAAGTTTTCCAAAGGGACAGTCTTCCTACAGCAGTACTTTCTTAAGCTTTTAATTTATTTTTTTTCCCCAGACAGACACACTCATACATGGCTGTATTGAAGAAGCACAGCATGGTTCAGGAAAGATGCTTCGAAATGCTTTGGGAAGGCTGTTTAAAATTTCAGAATAGATTGCCCACAACATGAGCTGTAAACAGAGAATAAACCTCCTAGTGTGTGGTATAAGCATTATAAAAAGGCAGAAATTAAGAATCCTGCAGAAGATACTTGTGGCTACTTGGACTCAGAGCAATTATGACATTGTAAAACTTTTTATTTTATTAGGAACCTAAATATGTTACCATTTGGTGATTTTTAGTTGTTCATTTCTGTGTAAACAGAAATATTTTCATTTGATACGTATCCTCTTATCCACCATACCCTTGACTTCCCATTACTACTAAATCTGAAGAGAGTAAGACATGGTCACAAACTCCCTACAGATCTCCCTACAATCTCTCCTGATACTTGTCATGGAAAACAGGATGCTTTGGATAAAGGTGATTTTTATCACACACTGTTAATGTGGCCTCTGACAATAAATTATACTTTAATTACCTGGAATCATGGAGTTATTTGGGTTGGAAGGAGCCTCTGTATGACTTGAGGTCAATGGGGGTGTTCAAAGCAGGTTCAAAGTCAAGCCAGGCTGCTCTGGGGTTTCTTTGTCCAGCTGGGTTTTTTATACCTCCATATCTAGTGATTCCAGAGCCCCCCTGAACACTTGTACCAGTGTCTGGCCCATTGCCATTGGGAATAAAATTTTTTAATTATACCTAACCTAAATTTTTGCCATTTTCCAGCTAGTCTGTGCTGTCCTTTTTCAGGGCATCTTTGACAATATTCTAATTCAATCTTTACCCATTAGGTACCTACAGAGAACAGTTAGATCTTCTGCTTGGCCTTCTCTGGGTTGAAAAAATACAATTCTGTCAGCCTTCCCTAATACTTCATGTACAACTAAATATTTTTATGGAAGTAGAGGAAGAAAACAGTGACAAGTTGAAAATCACAGGAAGAGGAAAGAGAGAGAGGAGAGAAAGATTTAGAGGAAAAAAGTGACAGGAAGACTGGCTTGATGTTGGCAGAAGATGAGAAAAGGCACTGAGGGAATCCTGAAGAAGAAAAAAAAAAAAGAAAAGAGAAAAAAGAGGACATGAAGCCAAAAATGTAATATGCAGAAGAGGCCTTAGAAGTTGAAGAGTTACAGAGGTGAGAAATGGGTAGGAAATGGAATGGCCACTCCTGTACTCTTGTAGGAGAGGGTAAAGGATGTGCTTTTTGAAAAAGATACTTCTATAAGTGAACCTATAGCTTAATTTTGACCACAAAGCCCATTTCTGCCTTAGAAAGAGGAGATTTCTGGGTAGAGATGTTTTCTGAAGATGACATGACTGGTGCAAAAAATGAATGAGCACTGGAGCCTGCAAAGCAGACTGCTCCTTCATAGTTCCTGTCCCACTTGCAAAGTCTGCAGAAGACTTTGTCTTTTTTTCTTTTCCCTTGCAAAGTCCGCAGAAGGCTTTCTTTACCTCTTTCATGTCTTTGTCCTACTCTAGAATCAATCATGACTATAAGGCAGCAGCCTTGAGTGACAAACTTGGCACCTTTGTTTTAGAGTACTAGCAAGTTCTAAAGAACATCATCTTCCCATCCATCACCCTGGGCTGAGGTTTATTACATTTTTTAAAAAAGGGCTGCAAATGTACTGGAACAAGGTTAGAATTCAAAGTGTTCTTGACATAATGGTAGTCAGAAAATAGCAGGCTCCTAACTTTCCTAACCTTAAGACGATTCTTCTATTCTCTACCTCTTCAGAAATTTTATGATAGTTTAACCCTATTCACCAATGAAATTGCTCTGCATGGATACTAAAGAGAAAATAGCCCTACAGGTTCTGAATTTTACAGCTTCTGTTTTCATTCTTTATCCAGGTGAATATTCATGTTTCTTACAAAAATAATAGAATGTAAAGCTGAAGAATATAGAAGTAAAACTTCAAAGATATTCTTGCAATCAGGGAATATGATACAGAAAGGAATGGAAATATGGCAATTCTCAGCATTTGACCTTGAAGAGTGGATTCAAGCCCATTAATAGTTCTTAAGTTACATTGCTCCATGCTGCTACTTTTATTCTTCAGCTACACATGTAGGAATATCAAATACACTCTGCCATTAGACAGCTTGGCATTGGAAAAGCTGGCCTATTTTTCAGCAGCAAATCTTTCTTCTGGAAGAACTTCCCACCTTTCCCTTTGGCTGCTCTAATAACTATTTAGAACAATTTACTAAGTAAAATATCTTGTTATTTTATTTTGAACTTTCATTATTAACTCTGAATGTTTTAAGGAGTGGAAAGTGCTTATGGCCATGTGAAGAAATCAATGTAGTTTTTCCAAATATTTTCCTGTGATATGCAAATGCTTTTCCCATTGGTGTGGAGGAACAACAGTGCCAACCATGTGTATTGGGCCATGAAATGACCAAAATAATTCTTTGCTAGTGGCCAAAATAATTCTTCCCTAAATTCTTGATTGTTTCCATTGATTTAGTATGTTCAGCACTGTCATTAGCAGGACAGCAAAGAAATGGTTGAAGTGAACCACTGAAAAGAAAATTGTGTCAGTCCCCATATAACAATTTGACCAAAATATTGTTATAGTCATCTCTGAAATTATTGCAAGATGATTATTGAGAATGGAATTTCTGTGTTGGATACTGTGCAAACCTTTGTCAGGGTTGACACAGCTTGTACATTCTTGCTTATTTTACAGTTACTTTGGCATCAGTGCAACACAATGCTGTGGATTAGACCAATTATATTAAAATCATTAACAAACCATACAGTGTGCTGTGCCAAACCACTGATCACACATTGGATGATGCAAATATATTTCCTTTACTCATTCCTGGTCTTCCATTAGAAGAACAACCACTTGAAGGGATGAAGCTCGGTAGCAATCCTTGGACAACCACAATTTCAGAAGCTGGAATCCTATTTTCAGCCATGAGCACCTGGCTATGAAAGATGGTTCTTTTCCACAGGAAGGAAAGCCTGGCAGCCCAGTGTCTGGGGGGGAGATAAGAGACAGCCCCCGTGAGGCCAAGGCCAGCCAGGGCCATCAGTCCTGGCAGCTTTCATCTGGGAGAAACCCTCTGATGCTCACAGTTTTGGAGGGCATAAACCAAATTTAGCCAAGGGGAAGCTGGTGGAAAAGGAGGGAAATTTCCCCTAGGAAAGAAAGCCTTACATCTCATTGTGTCACAGGCAACTGAAAGGCTGCCAGGAGTCCAAGGCCAACCAGAGCTGTTGTTCTTGGCTGCTTCCATATGGGAGCAATCCAAGAATGTTTTAGGAGCCAGAATCCAGCTTTCAGTTGGGCAGTAATGATGGCTCTTTTCCACAGGAAGGAAAACCCAGCACCACAGTGTCTCGTAGACAGCTGAGAAGCACCCCTCAAGAAACCAAGGCCAGCCTTAGCTGTTGGTACAGACAACTTTCACCTGGGAGAAATCCTCGGACATTCCCAATTGTAGGAGGCGGAATCCCACTTTTGGCCATAGGCACCAGGCTGTGAACAATGGCTCTTTTCCACAGGTAGGAAAGCCCAGCAACACAGTGTCCCATGGGCAGTTGAGAGGGGGTCCCCTGGAGTCCAAGGCCAGCCAGAGCCACCAGTCCCTTGTACAGATGGCTGGTATGAATAAAATCAGTCCACAGATGTGCAGCAACCTGGATGGGTGAGAAATACAGGCTTCCTTTGTGTGTTGGAACACACAACATCCATCTTCTGCTGCGATGGTGGCACTTTGAGATTGGTTTAGAGTAGAAGCTCACTGTCTAACATAGGTGATAGGTATTGGAAAGTAATTGTAAATATTGTACACGTAGTTTTTAGTATAAAAAGATAACCTTGCCCAGGGGTAGGCACAGTGCCTCTGTCTGTCCTGCTGAGTGGACCTCGGCTGGGCAGGAGAAAGAATTTTATAGATAAGAAACAATAAACAACCTTGAGATTGAGAACTGAAGAGCTCTGACTCCTTCTTTGATCACCAGGCTGGGAAAAGAGACTTTCTAATACATCTCAGGGTCACTCTGACCAGCTGGAAATCCTGAGTCAGAGCTCACCCTGGCCAGCCAGGCACAGAGCTCACCCTGGCCAGCCAGCTGGGACACCCAGCCTGTCCTGCCAGCCAGAGCTCCTCTCTCCAGGCAGCCAGCTCCTCTCTCCTCTTTCCAGCACAGGATTAGTATGGGAAACCAGCCACAAGCCCTGCTAAAGTCTATACAGACAGCATTGTCTTACCTTCTGCAGGGATTCATCTGTTTTAGCACTGAGGCCAATCAGACTGGTCAAGCATCATTTGACCTTCATGAACCCATATTGACTATTCTTGCTCATCTTGTTTTCACTCATTTTGTCCAGAGAGAGCTTCAAAGAAGACGTTTCATCATTTTGCCTTCAACTGAAGTGAAGCTGACACATTTGTAGGCCCTCAAACTGTCCTTCTTCCATTTCTTTCTGTAGATGTAATGTGTATCATTCTCCTGGAACGTGTTCTTTCCCCACCTCTGGTATGGGGAAGTTTTCTCTCCTGAGCCCCCAGGTCTGTACTCCACTGCTGCCTCCTCTATGCCCCTGAGGATCTCAATTTCTCTCTAGTTAGAGGTCTGTGCAACCATGGTTTCCATTTTTTTTCCATTTTTTCCATTAACACCCTTCACCAGTGACCCTTGAGAAACGTTATCACTCCATATCTCCCATCACAAACCTCTGGTGTTTGTGCTGCACAGGTCCCCGAGCTCAGCAAGTGGCATTGTCACCACCCAGCTGCACTTTGCATGGTTACAGCTTGCTCTGAAGCTGCTGAGCCAGTGTTTCCCAAAGCCTCTGCGATATTTCCCCTTCAGTTTTCTTGCACCATTGTTTTCATGATGTTTTTCTCAGGGCTTTGTGCCTGTTAACCTCAACTGTGCTGTTATGGGAAGTTTTCAGGGGAATGAACAATTAGTTTTGGAGTGTGGGGACAGCAAGAACAAAGACTCCCCTTCATTATCTTGTTTCATGCATCTCAGTTTGTGCTGGTAAAGTCTAACCACACTGCACAATAAAATAGATAAGCTATTTAATTTTTTTTTAATTTTGCATATTTTTAGCATAATTTAAATTCTTATTTTATCACTATTTAATTCCTTGTTTGATTCATTACAGACAATTACTTTTTAAATTTTAATTTTCATTATGATTATTATAATTTTATCATTGGATTATTGTTTTCCAATAACACGCACAGTCGGAGATCAGCTGATGTACGGTATTTGCACCTGATCACCACGTTCCAGTCAGCAGCAAAAGCATAATGAGCAGCCAAAAGGGAGATTAAATGAATACTTATGGATACAACATAGCTGTGTCACCCTGTCAGACCCCCATGGAGGGAGTCTGCATTTCACTGAGTGTCCCAGTGGCTCAGGAGCTCTACACAGTCATAGAACCATAAAGTCATTAAAGCTGAGAAACACCTCCAAGGTATTTCTTAATACTGAGTCATTTCTTAAACCATTCCAGGGGTGGTGACTGCACCTGGGCACCCCAGTTCCCAATTCTAATGCTTAACAAGTGCAGGCCAGAGCTTTGGGGCCACTTCACGTGCCCTGCTTCCTCAGTGGCCTTCCCAGGCATTCCATGGCTCCTATTACACCCTGGTCCTCTACCATGGCCACACTGACCCTGGGTCACTGCAGGAGGCCTCTAAACAGGCAGGAGAGCATAATTATAAAAAATAAAACACACACACAGAAGATTCTGCCCAGAAGAACAAAATGGCCCTGTCAGGGTGGAGCTCCAATCACAGGCCTGGTGTTTGGGTGGGAGAGGAAAGGCAGGAGGAACATCAGCTATCCCTCTCCTTGCAGAGTTTTCTTGCTCTTCGTTTTCCAGCATGGTGAAATAACTTTTGGTGATTAAAAACTGCATGCAAAAGCTGTTTCCCCCAGCAAATGAAGACACTACTAAATGCCTGCTTGATGGACAATGCTGCAGCAGGTGAAGATATCCGTGGCTGGGCTCAGCCCACGGAAGCATGGCCACGGTTGTGTGGTGTTCCTAAAGGGGCCAACCATGTCCTCCTCACAGCAGGACCAGCCAGCAGGAGTGCCATGTCACACTCACAGCCACATCCTTGCTGCAGTTGATTTGGCTGATTGTCTGCCCCTACCCAACCATCCCTTCTGGCAGAGGCTCCCACCTCCCAACCAACCCAAATCCATGGGATTTTCTTGCCTTATGGCTGACTGGGCCTTTCCTTACTCCCTGCTTGGTTTCCTCTAGTGACTGCTGTCTGAGGACTTCACCCTCTCACAGAAATGGAGATGTTCTTGGAACAGATGCACACATGGCCTTCTTGACCCCTGCTTAGATAAGCTCATGTCACCTAGTGCTTTATTGTGACAGTGTTCACAGGGGTCGTAGGATGAGGGAAGAGGTGAGGATCTGACTCCATGTTTCACAAGGCTTGATTTATTATTTTATTATATATATTATATTAAAACTATACTAAAAGAATAGAAGAAAGGATTTCATCAGAAGGCTAGCTAAGAATAGAAAAAGAATGATAACAATGTGGCTCAGACTCTCTGTCCAAGCCAGCTAGCCTGTGATTGGCTATTAATTAGAAACAGCCAACATGAGAGCAATCACAGATGCACCTGTTGCATTCCACAGCATCAGATAACCATTGTTTCCATTTTGTTCCTGAGGCGTCTCAGCTTCTCAGGAGTAAAAATCCTAAGGAAAGGATTTTTTATAAAAGATGTCTATGACACTTTATCTTCCTTTATGTTCCTGCTTAGGGATAAGTCTCTTGGGTAGGATAGTGTTGGATTATTCCCAGCTTTTTTTACAGATATGGGGTAACTGACAGGTGTTTAAAAGATTTTTTTTCCATTATCAGTCTTGATGAAGGGTGAGACATAAGAGATGTAAAACTCTACAGCATTCTATCAGAAGCCAACCTATTTTCTGGTTACAATACCTTATAAATGTTTTTCAGGTCATTAGCTGTTGCCAGACAATGCTGCTAACAACTTCTAAGACCAATCACCTATATTTGTACCCCACATGGTCCTGCTACAATGCATCTTTCACAGTACTAATTCTCTAAACAATCTGGTCTTTTTGCAAAGCCTTAATTTGAATCTTATTGAAACTTGTTTCTAGTTGAATCTCTCTCTCAACAATGTAATCTCTACTCCATGGCCTTCCTAAGTCAGCACACCTTATCTCAGGGTTTGCATACACATGTACAAGACTTCGTGAGATTCCTGTCAAGCTTTGAGAATTCTTTACAAATCCATGTCTCACAGTCTAGATTTGTGCTACTAAAGGAAATAGCTCAGGTGGTGACAGTTCACACCAGCTGGCAATTCAAAAGAATTTTCTTACTGTCCTTCAGCAGGGGGACCCTGTTAACTGCAACTGCCTGTAATCCCTGTTCACTGTTAAATTCACTCCTTAATCTTCTGTATTTCACATCTGTCATGGATAATTACTTCTTCAGTTTATTTACTCATTTTTAATTCCCATACAGATGAAACTCTGAATTAATTTTTGGTTCCCCTGATTTCCATGCTACTCTTCTGCTCGTTGAACAATCATGTCATATGCATTACTGTGTATAGATTGATAAACAGATTTTTTTTTTGTCAAATGGAGATAAATCATTAACTTACATCTTTTGGGGGTTTTTTTCAAGGTAAATAACTATTCAGGGTATCTTGCTGTAGCCATGACATTTTCTGAAAAATCCTTTCCTTAGGATTTTTCCTCCTGAGAAGCTGAGAGGCCTCAGCAACAAAATTTAAACAATGGTTATCTGCTGCTGTGGAATGCAACAGGTGCATCTGTGATTGGTCTCATGTGGTTGTTTCTAATTAATGGCCAATCACAGCCCAGCTGGCTCAGACTCTCTGCGAGACACAAACCTTTGTTATTCATTCCCTCCTTTTCTATTCTTAGCTAGCCTTCTGATGAAATCCTTTCTTCTATTCTTTTAGTATAGTTTTAATATAATATATATCATAAAATAATAAATCATCCTTCTGAAACATGGAGTCAGATCCTCGTCTCTTCCCTCATCCTAAGACCCCTGTGAACACCATCACATCTTGCTTTTCCAGTATTCCCTAGACAATCCTATTTGCATCTCCCCTTGGCAAATCCAAGTACTTATTTTATCCTACTCTCCACAAGAAATAGAAATGTCCTTTTTGCAGCATCCTCACCCTGCTATAGGTTTGCAGCTGGCCAGCTGGTGACCATCAGACCCTGAAAAGTGCCACCATCAAAGGTACACTTCTGAGTTGCTGATGGCTGAAGCAGCTCAGTGAGCTGCCCTGGCCTGCTTAAAGTGGCCTTTTGTGATGGTGTTCACAGTTCACAATGTTTACATTTTGTTCCTGAGGCGTCTCAGCTTCTCAGGAGGAAAAATCCTAAGGAAAGGATTTTTCATAAAAGATGTCTGTGACAGCCTTTCCTATCTTGTGCTTCTGTTGCCAGCCTCCAATTTCCAACCTTTATCCTAGTCCTGTCTCCCCATCACTCAGCCTGAGCCACATGTTTCTTACTCTGGTGCTGCCACCATCCTCTGGCTCTTCCTCCAGCTCCTGCCTCCTGCAGTCCCTGCACAGCTTCTGATCCCAGCCAGCCTCAGAGGGGCAAAAGCATTATCTTGCCCTTATAAAGACAAAATAGTTGCGTCATTTTTTTCAGGATCCTTTATCCAGATCTTTAGCTCTGTACAAGTGACCTTCTCTGATGTACGACCATGACTCACCATTTCAGCATCTGCCTCCTCCCTCCCCAGACAGCTGGAACTGCTGGACTCAGCAGTCAGTGGCTCTGCCAGACACAGCCCACCTTATAGGTCTGCTCCCAAATCCCTTCTCCGGTTTAACATCTAAATCTGTAGCTCTCCCTTAATTAGAATTGCTGTGCACCAACTTAGCAATTCAGAGATGTCATTATTTTATCAACCCTATCTTATAACCTAGCTCACAAAGGCAAGCTCTGGCATGCTGGGTTATTATATTTGTCTGAATCAATATATTGATTTTGATTTTTTTTTAACAGCAGGCTGTGGCAAGATCAACCAGGAAAACAACACAAGGTTCCTATTTAGGATTTATGCTTAAATGACAAGACCCATATCCCTCATTATCCAAGAGCTTTCCCTCTCAGCAATTATTCTAAATTATGTTCTTTCTTTCACAAAGGGCATTTGAGATGCTCAATACCTCCATACCTAGAGAAGCAAAACTGCAAGACCTTAACAAAGGATAAGGGTGTGTGATGTATAAACAGGAGGAATAATTCAGGGTGCAGTTCCTTTATCAGATGATAGAATGGAGCTGCAGCCTCTACATGAAAACAGAATTTAGGTATAGTGGTAATGATATGGTCACAGGGCATAACTGCAGCCATGTGAAATGCAAAAGCCAGGTTTTGTCCACGTGTAACACACTCAGCACTTCTACAGGGGCTCAATAACCGAGCTACCATTGAAACAGGATGAAGTACCTTAGATGAGGGTATTACAGGACTCACAGCAATTGGAGATTGAAGGGAAACTGTTATCAGTTATACCTGGAGAAATGTTATTTGATCAATGCTACCATCTTGAAAGGAGAGATGTGATAAGGGGAATGGAAATACATCTCAGAAAATATACCTGTTTTCCTCCTATGTCAGATAAACATTCCTTGTTCGAGGTTTCTGGATTTTTCTGTTGCTGTTTTTATGTTGGTTTTTTTTGAATATTAATCTAGCACCAGTGATACTGGAGGGTCAAAAAAATTTCTTATCCTTTGTTTAAGCATTGAATTATAGCTACCTTGAAAACACTTTGTCCAGGCTTCAGAATATCACCAGGAAAATCATTTGGAGATAGAACCTAACATGCAGAACACAGAGCAGAGCTAGTTTATTCAAAGACAGATGGAAATAATTCCTAAAAAACCCCAAGAGTTCAGGAAGTGTTCCATTTGAAGATTGTATTTGCCCTGAAAAGCAGAGAGCATGCTGGATAAGACAGCAATAAAATGATTACTCTTTGACATTTTTTTTAGCAGACAGAAGGTGGCAATTTCTTAGATATTTTTTGTGTCAGTTTTCTGAGATTTTCCAAAAGCTTTCCCGATATGCTTTTGTTAAAATTTTCACTTCAGAACATAAGGAGTTACCATATTGGATCAGATTTGTGATCCATCTGGTCTGGTAGTCTGTCTACAATAGCAAATAGTACCAGACATGTCAGAAGAAGGTGCAAAAACCACACAGTTGACAGAGGGCGTTTCATGCTTTCCCTAATAGGCAGGGCATAGTAAAAGGATTTTTAAACCCTTAAAATAATTTGTCTGCATTAAATGACTCTGGATATCTCTATTGTTGCTGAAAATGGTCAGTGCTTTCACGTCCTCCGAAATGGCTTCCAGAATTGGCTTCTGTTGTCAGTATGTTTAGCAGCCAAACAATACTGGGAAAACTTCTTTCTTAATTTTACATTTGTGCCTTCTATTTTCATTAACTGATAGTTGCATCAGTCAGTGCCTCACTGCATCACTGAATGTCTTAAAACAGATGGACTCTCTCTCACCCTTTCTACTCCAGGCATTGCTTTATGTTCATTTCTCTCACTTATTCTCTTTTTACCATTCCAGAGCAGAAAAGCTCAGTCCTTTCTGCCCCTTTTGGAGTGAAATTTTTCCCTGTGTCTGATGATTGTCTCCATGCTTTGGGGGAGAAGAGTGCAGCAGGAGATCCACTTGACACAGAGTGCAGCTCGAGGAAAAGGCAGGACAGGAGCAGAGGGGTCACACAGGAGCACAAGGCTTTGTTCTGCAGGAGGCTGAGGAAGAGCACATGAACTCAATTCTGTCCTGCAAAAAGTAGAAAAAATAAGCCAAGGTAAGATGGTGAACAGTCTCCCAGAGGGCTACATGCTAACCTCTACTGCCTTGAAATCTGCCTTGGCTGGGAAGACGGTGTAACCAGCCCAAATTTCAGGAATGCAGAACTTTTCCACAGTACTGACCATGGACTGAATGGAAAATATGTGTGAAAAACGCCAATCACTTGTTTTTAAAATTTTAAAAGTTTAATAGCAATAAAATTGTAATAAAAATAGTAATACAGGTAGAGTAATAATAATTTGGACAATTTGAATTAGAACAATATGAGACAATAGAAACAAAGAGTTACGGATGTCCGGGTACCTGTTTCTGGGCAGCATGAGCCTGAAAAAGGACACAAGTTAACAAAGAATTAACCCTTAAAAACAATAGCCTGTTGCATATTCATACACTTCATACATGATGCATAAATTCCATTCAAACACAGGATTCTGTCTGGTCAGTGTCAACTTCTTCCTCTGAATCCTGACAGCGCCTTGGAAGTGGGAAGAAGTTTGTTTCTTCTGATAATGGAGCAATAAATTCTCTTTCTCTGAAAGACTGAGGTGTCCTGTGGCTGCTATCCTGCTGTGAGTCCTTTCTTTAAAAAAAGTATCCTACATAGCATAGTTTCTATTTTAACATTATGTTATAACCTAAAATTATATTTAACACACTACTTAAGAGAATTAATACAGCATTACTCTCTAACACAACACATATAATATTCATCTTAATATTTGCGAAATGCCAATCATAAAATACGCATTTTTCACAATATGTATATAATCTCAATGATAAGAGAACCTAAGAACCAAACCTTATGTTAAAGGCAGATCAGAATGAGCCAGTTCTGAATCTTATCCTTGATTGTGATTACTGCTGTGTGCTTCTGGGCTATTTTCTGACCAGAGGAATAAATTCTTGGATCCAGAACTCTTGAACAAATCCTGTCATTAAGAGTAAAAAACCAAATCTCCAGATTTTACCAACTTCACTGTATTTCCACAGCTCAGATAAATTCTTCCCAGCTGCTGCCAACACCACTGCTCAGCACCCACATATTGAAAGTAACTTTAAACAAGGCTGTGGACAGAAGACATGCCATTGCAAAATAATTTCTGGAGGCAAATTTGAGTCTCTCTCCTCCATTTCTTTTTAAACTGAAGAATGAGACTAAATTTTTTTAAAGAAGACTCAAATATTCCCTATGGGTCTGATTGTTTTGTTGGCAGGCAGATGTAGGAAATGTTGCCACTTTTGTTTTTGCAGAGTTTTCACAAGTGTAACCAAAGGACTTTGGTAACATGAACTGAGCAAATGAGTTACAAAGCACAGAAGAGAAAGAATTCCATTCCTATCTGTATTTATGTGTTCAAAAGTAAAATGACACAAGCTAATGAAGATCCACAAAATGTTGATTGATTCATTCAGAGGAAGAACTGAAGAATGAGTAATTGGTACTGGATAGCAGAAACACTGAGAATATCTGTAAAATATCATCCTTTGTACAATTCTGAAATGTCATTATTTTTAATTATTTTATTTAATGCATAAAAGTTAATTCCAATACAACATAGGGAAAGATACAAAACTCCTTCTTTAATTAGTGCATGTTAACAGTAAAGTTTATATGTCTACATTCTGACTATTGCATTAAACTATGTTAAAAATACAGTTTAAACACCTTAGTGGTGGGATGCTACTGGAAGGTAAAGTTCAGCAGGATCCTGGAAGGTTATTAACACTGATATAGATAAAATCCATCACAAGGTCTTATAGTATGGCTAGACAGTTGGGTTCTAAGAAGTGTCAAATCTAAGGATTTCAAAAGTTTTTGAAAAAGACAACTTTGCTTCTAAAACGAAATTACAAGTTATATAAAAATGTAGTTTGTTTTTATTCTGTTCCAGAAAGGTTTCAATTTAATAACTCTGAAAGTCACCTTAATTGATGTCTTATTTTCCTTCTATTTACTTCTATAGTACTGATTTTAGATGTGAGTTAGAACTTTCTTTAAATGTAATAAATAGTGTGTTTGTCGTTGATCATTTACTGGTATAGAATTATAAATCACGCTTGAGTTTTTATTATTGTTTTAATAACTGATAAGATTTGTTTTGCCATTCCTCACTGATAGGTTTAATCAGTTACCAGCAATTTAGTCAGAACTTTAGTGCAAAGCTCTTTAAAACAAAGGTGTGGAGAAAAAAACACTGAAATAATGTAAAATGTAATGTGGTGGAGGACTATCACCCACAGCAGATATTTATGTCTATAGGTACTAGAGAGTAAGAAAAGAAGAGTGGTAACCTCTGTGTGTGTGAAGGAAAAATATACCAAAACACTGCACACTCAAAAGTGTATTTACACATGACATGGGAGACTTCATTTGAAAAATTATCTACAAGATTTTGATACCAGGAAAGCTGTGTGATGTCCATTTGTGCAATCACTGGGGATTTGTTTGCTTGTTTTAGTACTT
This sequence comes from Ammospiza caudacuta, assembly GCF_027887145.1. NCBI lineage: Eukaryota > Metazoa > Chordata > Aves > Passeriformes > Passerellidae > Ammospiza > Ammospiza caudacuta. Next base: position 12,117,943 of record NC_080594.1, read on the forward strand.
GGCCTTCCTTTTTCAGCTCACAGGCTACCCAGAACTGGCCAAATTCACTACTCTGTGAGGTTTTGTGTTTTCTTACTAAGTTTACAAGATGAGATCTTCATTGTGCACTCTTTTCAAACCCTCTCCTAAAACACAAAGCAGTGTTCATTTTTATTAATTTAATTAATATATTAATTAACCTAGGGTCTTGTTTCAATGCACTAGCTCTTCCATCTCTTAGTGTTCACAATAACTTTAATTCTGCTTTTACAAGCCCTCTCTGAGCTGACAGGCAGAGGGGGCTTATGTCCACTTTACAGATGGTCAGCTGAGTCACTGAAAGTTTCCACCCAATTTTGATGCCTGCAAGGCTTTATTTTGTGGAGTATTTAACATTACGTGAAGGATTATACCAAGACTTGAAGCTAACACTAAATTCAGCTTTCTCCAACTTGATTTTAATGTTATGTGCTCTTTGCTTCTGTAGGTTAGATTTCAAGCTGTCAGACAAGAAACAGGAAAAACAAAACTAGTGTGAAAATCTGAAAATATTAGGCAAAAATATTAGCGTTTAAAACAATTTTCCACTTTCTGAACTTCCCCAAATGAAAAGCTTTCCACTCAAATGCCTGGGTGCAAACTCATGTAACAGGACATGCTGGACAACTTGAATAACACAGAGAGCTCCCTGCCCTTGCCATGGCACACATTCATTAATATCAGCATTCATGACAGGTTTCTGTAGTCAGGGGATGTTGCTGCAGTGTCAGGGATTTTGTTGGGTGGAAGGTACTGAACACAAAAGGTTAATTCTAGTAATTAGTTGATGATAGATTAGGACCATGGAAAGCTGCAGAGAACATCAATATGAACATTGAAGAATGTCCCCAGGGCCATTTAATCTAATTCAGGAGTCAGAGTAATAGCTGAGGTAAAGGAAAGCCTGGCACCAAAAGTCAACAAAGCAGAGACTGCAGAGCCAAGGTCTGAGGGGCTGCTTTGGTCCAGAGATTGTGACTGAACCAAAGACAGCAACAGATAATGGGCTAGTGGATTGTGAAATATTAAACCAAAATATACCACAGGGCAAATCTATGAGGAAATGCCACTAGATTTTGATGAAAAGCTCTCGCACAATTAGGTTATGCAGCACGCTGTATAGATTGCCACTGGAGCAGCATCCTGCCTGCCTCCCATCCCTGCTCTGTTCAATACTGATGGAGTCCAGTTGGATTCTGATTTCATCAATCTAATCTGCACTGTGCCTTAGCTTTGGCTTTCCTGCCATTGATCTTATTGCCTTTGAATCACACAGAGCATTTTTTTCAGGTTGAAGCCCAATGGTCTAACAGTGAATGTGCCACTGCAGAGACTTGTATGACTGGTAGAACCTCAAATGTGTCACTTCAGGAACAAAAATAGCTTAAATTCAGCTAATATTGGGGGACATTGCTCCACTTTAATTAATTCACATTAATTTAAGTATTTTAAAGTACCAATTCAAATAATCTAGTGTAAGAAGAGGGAATTAAACGTTTTTGTTTACCAAATTATTCCATTGATTTTTGTGATTTTCAGTGTTATTTAATTGAAACCTTTGTGGAAAAGAATAAAAAGAAACTACATTTTTATTTAACTTGAAATTTTGTTTTAGAAACAAATAGTTATTTGTTTTAGAAGCATAAATGGTTATTTTTCTGCCTATTTCAAGAAATTGATTTTTTTTAATATTGACTATGTTTTATAGGTTTCAGATGTATGATTTTTAATAAGAAAAAAAATTTATGTCCTTTTATGTTTTTGTTTCACTTTAATGACCTTTCCTCGGCCCTATTAATTCCCCTCTTTTTGTATTTTCTCTGCACTTGGGGCTTTTTGGTCATAGAAATTATGCATGAACGAACATAGATAAATTTGGGGGCAATACTTTGTGTTCTTTAAGCGTGCTGGGTTAGAATTTTCTCCCTTAGAAACTGATAAAAGAGTCTGACATTGGTGAGGGCGATGTGTGAACTGGGGGCAACAACCAAGAGTTGTCAGTCAGGAATTCCTCATCTTCCTGCTTGGTTGTAGCCAGCAGGGACAAGTAGCGACAGGACAAGAGGACACGGCCTCGGGATGCGCCAGGGAAGATTTTGGATATCGTGAGGAATTTCTTCACAGAAAATTGTTAAACACAGGAAGGGGCTGCCCAGAGAGGTGATGGAGCCACCAACCCCTGGAGATGTTCAATAAATGACTGGGTGTGACACTCGCTGCCTTGGTCTGTTTGACAAGCTTGGATTCGCTGATCCCAGAGGTGTTTTCCAGCCTAAATGATTCTGTGAAATACCCTTTCAAGGATGCCGAAGAGGAGTGCCGAGGAGTGCTGTGTCGCTGTGTTTTTCCCGAGGGATGAGCGGCCGGATAACACACGGGGAGGAGAGAACACACTGGCAGCGAGCGCCGCCCCTCTCACCCCGGCCGGATCGGAACCGCCTGTTAGGAAAATTAATCTACAAACACCAGAGGTTTGTGTCTAAAAAGGAGACAGAGGAGTCCTTCCTGGCTTTATTCGAATAAAGGGAGAGGCCACGGGGCATTCCCCTGGGATCTCTCAAATTTTTGGAGGGCACAGCCACCTTTTTATTCTAATTTCCCAGCCGCATTTCCCTTCTCTCTTTCCCCATTGGCTGAGGTACTTGAGAGGTACAGACTCCCCCATCCGCCTGATCCTGAAGATTTCCCAGATCCTGAAGATTTCCCAAAGATTTCCTCCCTCTAATGTATAACCCTCCCTTTTAATTTTTAATTCTTACTGAATTTAGGGGTTTTTTCTTCCCCGTTGTTTCTTTCATCTCTCAATGCCTAATTTCGTTTATCAGCAAACCTAAAGCAAGCATCTTTTCCCATTCATCAATCAGTAGAATCCTTCCCATTGTTTCTTTTATCTCCCAGAGCTAGTTTTATCTACCAGCTTGTTTGTAAAGACAAATCTGGTATTTTTCTCACGCCTGACCGGGCTCCTCCGCATTCCCGGGTGGTTTTTCGGTCGCTGCATCCAGCGCCGAGCAGCGCTGCGGATCATTCCCGAGTGCTTTTCCCGGCACTCCGCGGCGGCTGCTCCGCCTGTTCCCTGTGGGTCTCGCCCAGGCACCGCCTCCATCCGCACCGCCCCACGGAACATCATCATATCATGATCCTCCTTACCCTGTCCCGCCACTCCTCCATCCGCACCGCCCCACGGCCCATCCATCATCCCCCGTGCCCTGTCCACGCCACGCCTCCGCACACCGGCACGGCCACCCCATAATGCGACACCTCCCGGCACACCGACCCCCGGCACGCACCATCCTCCGGCACTCCATCCTCACCCACGCCGTCCTCCGACACTCCTCCATCCCCAGCCACACCATCCCAGCACTCCATCCCCAGCCACGCCATCCTCCAGCACCGCATGCCCACCCACGCCACCCCCCCGCGCACCATCCCCATCCCGGCCATGCCCGGCACTCTTCCCCAGCCACGGCATCCTCCGGCACTCCATCCCCGGCAAACACCATCCTCCGGCACACACCATCCCGGCACACCGACCCCCCAGCCACGGCATCCTCCGGCACTCCATCCCCGGCAAACACCATCCTCCGGCACACACCATCCCGGCACTCCTCCATCCGCACCCACGCCATCCTCCGGCACTCCTCCACCCCGGCACACGCCATCCTCCAGCACTCCATCCCCGTCCTGGCCATGCCGGGCACTCCTCCACCCCGGCACACGCCATCCTCCGGCGCTCCATCCCCATCCCGGCCATGTCCCGCACGCCGCTCCGCCCCGAGGCTCCCGTTCCGTCCCTTGGCCGCCGGGGAGCGCTGCGAGCTCGCCCGGGAGGCGGCTCCGCTCCCGCTCCCGGTTCCTCGCAGCTGTTGGTGCTGCAGCTGCGGGCGCAGCTGGCAAGAGCAGCCCCGGTGCCGGCCCGCCCTCCTCCCGTGGGTATTGCCCTCCCTGCTGGCTGCGCCGGTGCGCTCTGGTTACGCTCAAATTGAAGAATTTGGCTCTGAGGCTTCGGTGCTTTTGCTTCCAAGCTGGAAAGGCATTTGGCTACACAGAGTTTTGACTTTTCTTGAGGCCACTAACTGCTCTGAGTGCACCTCTGCCTGCAGGCTTGCTTGTGCTTATCCCAGAGAGATAGACCTGAGCCCAGCTGGCTCCTGGGGTAAAGAGCATGTACTGTAAGGACAGGTATTGGTGGTGAGATTGTGGCCACCCTGCCCTCAAGAGACAGCAGATGCCTGTCCACCTTGGGAGCAGAGCTGTTGCGTCCTTGGGCAGTGTCTCAGAGTTCATATCTGCAACAATTTAAACTAAAAGCTACTCTGTCTTCAGTGAATAATTTCAGCTTGGGATCAGCAGCATTCAAACTAGATCACTGAGCCAGGCAAGTGCAAACTCCTCACTTAGGCGAGATCACAAAAAATTATGTGTATGCAGCTGACTTTGATAATCACAGCCAAATGGTTTGTGCCTTTGGTGTAACTCAGCCCTTGCAGTTTTGGCTTGTCTAAGCAAATGAGGATTAAGTGATAGGGCTGTGTGTGTATATATATATGTCTGTCTAATTCTGACCAATTCAGGTAACTGGTCAGAGGAGTCAATGTTAATCATTTTAGGCATGTTTTGTGGAGATAGTCTAATATACAAAGATGCTGCACTAGTCTACAGCTCAGGAAAAGCCTGCAGCTGGCATCCCTGTTACTGCCTTATTACACAGCAGAGAACTCACACCTTGCAACACTAATCCATAGAAAAACAGGCTGCATTGGTCCTGCTGCTCTCATCATTATTATCTGGTTGTTTTCCTACTTCCCATCTATGAGAGAGCTTAGGAACTCAGAACTCAAATACTTGAGAGAAGAAACACATCAGAAGCAAGAGCACTCTGACTCTCCTGGTTGCCCGCAGATCAGGAGATGCTATCTGACTCCAGACACAACCTGAACTCACCAAGGAAGGAGAGAGGTTAGCTCAGAAACACAGCAGGAAGTAAAAAGAGGAAAATATATCATATCTTGGCAGTTGTGAAAGACAGCTATGTCTGAGTTTGGAAAAATGATAGAGCTCAGAGAGCAGATCATTGAAAAAATGTCTCAGTGAGACGGGTCCTATGGTAAAAATGCTTAGTTCTCTCTATGGCTGTAAAGTAAAGCTAGATTGACTCTGGTTACACATTTCTGAGTGGAGGCATGATGTACAGCTGCAGAAATCCTCCTTCTTGATTCCTACGTGATAACAATTTGGAAGATTTAGAAAATTAAACATGTAAGATTAAAAATATTAAAGATTAAATAATTTATGTTAAATATTTTTTTTTGTAAATAATATATTAAAATATATTAAAATACAAAAAAAAAAAGAGAGAAAAATAGAAGATCTCAACACAACTAAATTGTTTTTCAAGACTAGATGCATTTAGGCAAGACAGAGCTAGGCATAAAGATAACTTTGTGAAGAGTTCTTAAATGAGCTGGAATTTCTTTTTTAAACAAAACTTTGGTCTTTCTGAGCCCATGGTTAAGTGTACCTCAGCAGTGCTTATCCTTTGGATTCTCAGGAGAAAGGAATCAGCTCTACCCTGCTGCAGGGCAGAGGGAAAATCTCTTTCTTCAGGTCTCAGGGAGAAGACAGATCCCATTCTCCAGGCTGGGGAATGATCTGTCTTGTGTGGGTTATCCATGCTGGGAAGAGTCGCACCAAGTTTCCTGAGGGTCTTCAGGCATGGTGGATTAATTCTTAGCAACTTTTTTTATTTAACATTCCCACTCTGTTATTAGTAGGGTTTGCAAGGTAGAACTTCCCAGTAGCCTCATAACTTGAGGCTTTGCTGCAGTGGAATACCCATGCCTAGGGAGCAGCAGTGACAGCCACAGAGCCTGCCTTACAACCAGCTGTGATTTGATGTGCCCATTATCACTGCTGGCTGCTGCTGCCTTTGGTTTCCAGTCAGATTCCACACAGAGACAAGGCTTGTGCAGCCTCCCTGTCATCACCACCCTTTCAAAGCCCTAACAGAGACATGTCAGAGACAGAGTTACATCATAAAAAATCTCATGTGCCACAGGTTTCCTGGAAACTGGTGAGCAGACATTGCTTTACTGCTCAGTGACACAAAGCTGTTCCTCTTTCTGGTAGACATGCCAGGCTGCTGAGTGAGTAGCATGCCCAGAGTTTGAATCAGACATGGTGTATGAGGTATCTTGCCCAGCTTTCATGTAAAGCACTCAGAATAGGAGCATTACAAGAGAGATACAGGAGGTATGAAAGCTGAGATGAGTGTAGCAGGAGGCCTCAGGCAATACAGGAGGGAGCTACGTGTCTTAGTTGACTTAGGAGAGCACAGGAGAAAATGGAGTATAGAGATGGTTAGCATGGAGGGAAATGAGAGAACCTGGGAACACTGGGATTGGCTTTCTGGGATAAGAAGAGGAAACCAATACAGAAAATATAGAAAATCCATAAAACATGGGGGAGAAAAGAGGGAATGTCACTGTCATATTTTCTGGAAAAATCCCCTTGCCCAGGATTTCTCTCCTGGGAAGCTGAGAAGCCTCAGAGAAAAAGGAAAACAACGTTACCTCATTTGCTTCTCCTGTGTTTTGCTGCTTTGGAATGTGTTTGGAGATTGTTTATCCATCAGATGAGTGTTTGATTGGTTTCATGTGAATTGTTTTAATGGTCAATCACGGTCCAGCTGTGTCGGACTCTGAGGAGAGAGTCAGGAGTTATTTGTTACTATCTTGTTAAGACTTCTGTAAGTATCCTTTCTCTATTCTTTAGTAGAGTTTTATTATAGCATAATATAATGTAATGTAATATTATATAATATAGCCTTTCATGAGAATTCATGGTTTAATTTAATGATCAATCACGATCCAGCTGTGTCGGACTCTGAGGAGAGAGTCAGGAGTTATTTGTTACTATCTTGTTAAGCCTTCTGTAAGTATTCTTTTTCCATTCTTTAGTACAGTTTTAGTATAGTATTCTTTAATATAATATCATAAAATACTAAATTAGTCTTCTAAGAAAATGGAGTCAGATTCATTCCTTCCTGCCACGGGGGACCCCAGAAAATACCACAAAGGAAGGCGTTTTTATGTCTTGCTACTCACAGAAATACCTTGCGCAGATCCCCCAAAACAGAGGATCAGTGGGGCACTTAAAATGTGGGAATACCTGATCAAACACCAAAGAACTAACAGTTAAATCCTGTAAAGAAAATCAAGTACATCTCAGGAGAAAGGGAGTGTATGTGGATGATAGGAACAGACAATGCTCACATGTGTAAATGAAGTATATCAATAGATATTTGGTTGCTATGGTTTTTATGCAGGTGATCTACTTCCTTTTCCTTTTTTGCTCAAATTGCCAGCTTTACTGTGACAGTCACTGCAGAAGTAAATGCTGTTCTGCTCGAGGAACATCAGAATGTGAGGACAGAGTACAATGATTCCAGTGTCCCACAGGAGCCTTCTGGTAGGAACTCTCTTTTGGCTTCCACAATATCAGCTGGCTCAGCTGCCCTTTGCTCTGACCACCGAATGCTGGCAAAGGGGAGCACAGGAGGAGGAGGAGCAGTATCGCTTGGCTTGTTGCATTGGTGGTGAGCCAGTAAATCCCACACAGTTCAGGAGTTCATGTGAGGGGAATGGGACAAGCTGGTACCTGAGGGCTTCCCATTGCACAACAGTCACAGCCTTGGCAGCCTGTGGCTTCTCCCGAGTGAGTGGCAGCAGTGGAAGCACAAGAATCTTTATTTGCCCATCTTGAACATGGGTGCTGACAAAGGGGCTCAGCTGAGTAAGGCTGTGAGGAAGGTAGAAAAGGGCTTTGCATAATGGTTTTACAGGTTCATTCAGTGCTCTGAAATCCTCAGGGATAAAGCACCACACTCCTCAACCTGAATCACCATAGTGCAGAAAGACATATTTCTTTCATGCAACTATTAAGAAATGTGAGTTTCTTATGAAATACAAATATACTTTCTATAATTATAGAATATGTTGAGCTGGAAAGAGCCCACAAGGATCATGAGTCCAGCTCCTCACCCTGCACAGGACAGCCCCAAGAATCACACCACATACCTGAGAGCATTGTCCAAACACTTGTTTGATGTGGCCATGATTTTTTTACAATTAATATCGTGGGGCTTTTTTACTATTAATGTAATTATTAAAGGCAAAGGAGCTGCTTATTAAAGGCAAAGGTGTTTTTGCATTTGGGCTTGTAATAGTTTGTGATTAATATTTTTTTCCCAAGGCTGCTTAGGTGACAGCAAGCCAAAGGCGCTGTGGCAAACCTAAGGACGCGTCAATCACTGCTCTGCTGAATCCCGGCTTCTCCCGGCATTTCAAGTCAAACTTCGGCAGAGAATTAGGAGTCCCAGCCGCGATGAAATGGTTGATGCAACTCTGGGCAGGAGTGTGGCAATGCAGGGATGTAGTTGGGAAAGGCACCGGTGGAGGTCAGTGTCTCCCCGGGACAGCCTCTCCTGTCCCCGAGTGCCATCGCTGCCCTTCCCTGCCCCGCTCACAGGGACCGAGGGTCTGCGGTTCTGCCCCCGATAAACTTCTTTTATGATAACTTCATAGCCCCCGATAAACTTCATTTATCCTAATTTCATAGTCCCCGATAAACTTCATTTATCCTAACTTCATTTATCCTAACTTCATGGCCCCCCATAAACTTCATTTATCCCAACTTCATAGCCCCCGATAAACTTCATTTCCTTTCTCCCCATTGTTTCAGGGACATGAGCACAAGCTGTTCATTCGGCCTTGATATCCATCCTTGATATTCAGCCTTGTCACAACAGGAGTGCTGCTGGATCTGACTGTGAGAAACAACTGCTCACTTTGACAATTTAAAGAGGTTTATTAAACCTTAACAAAAATACAACAAAGGACTACCTAAGGAAAAAGTTGCAGAGCTGGGAACTGCCCTCATGGTTACCACATGGCCAGTTCCTCTTCAAGATGGATGCTCAATCTTTTGTACCCCTGGGGGTTGCACCAGCCAGCCCAGCCCTCCCAAAGTCTGTCACTCAGCTCTTCTTTGCCATCTATCAGTGGAGATTGCTTCCTTGTAACTGGATTGGAGGTCAGGTGTTGCCATGCTGCACCCCCTGAGCAACCCCTGAGCTTTTCCATTCCCCACTGCCCCATGCCAGGGACACCTGTGCAGCTTCTTTGTACCTGTCCTGGACAGCCCCGGCTGTGTGATGGCAGCAATACAGGGGGAAAGGGAATGGTGGGGAGAGCAGAGGGCATCTAAACTACAGTAACATAACTATACATCACTAAAGCTTCTCTTAATATTCACACAAGAGTTATCTTTTAATTGCGAGAGCAAATCATCTCATTATCCATCATTATCCATAACATCACCAAAACTTTCCAGAGTCTTTGGGATGGAGTGCAGGTTTCAGGCAGCTCATGGATGTTTCAGGTTAACTGTATGCCTCTCATCCTGTGTGAATGCAATAAAGATCAGCCCCTTCTCATGGTATTCTTTAGGCAAAGACTGTGTGCTTTAGGATTCCACCTAAATCCAGACCAATTTTACAAAGGCCATGCTGTAACACTGAAACCAAGCCAGAAACCCAGACCTTTAAATAGGAGGGGAAACCACATGGTTAAAACCTAGCTGCTGTTTTATCTAGCTTGCTAAATGCCTGTCAGTATTTGCATGTGCTTGTGCCTGCAGCATCAGGAGTGCCAGGAGAGCTGGACTTTCAGTTTCTCATGGACTTTGAGTGAAAGGGAGGAAAGTTCCCTGTACACACCACAAGTGCAGGCTGTCCCTTCAAAGGGGCACAGCAGGGTACTGAAATATGTTAAGGTGATTGCCAGCAGAGTCTGGCTGCCTGGCTGGGGACAGCTGCATTGCAGACACACAAACTCTCTCAAGCACATGGAGAGCCCAGAGGAGAGGGAAATGAATGGCAGCAGCTGGATGGAGCGTGGCCAAGAGGAAAAAGGCTGGAAGATTCAGGGTGTTTAGCCCACAGAGGAGGTGTGTGAGGAGAAACACTGCTGCAAAGGAGGAAATTAGTCTTTTCTTCTGCATGGACTCAGTAACAGGCTTGAACTGCAAGTAAAAGTTGAGAGGTAGAAAAAGTTTTCCATGGAAAGCAAGGAGACATGTTGGGATGTGCTCAACCTGGAAAAAACTAGGTTAGACAAATGGTTGTGACATAGGTGATCCTGCTTTGGCTAGCAAGAGGGCAACAGAGCCTCTCACAATCCTTCCTGGCCTGGTTTTTATCATCCATTGATCAGCCATAAACCCTGAGTTTCATACCACAGGATCTATTGACAGCAAAAATAGTTTTAAACAATTGTCCTGGGGTGGCTTTATGATGCTTATATCCCCAGTCACCTGTTCTGTTTATGCTGGATGTTAAGTTCTCCACCTTTAAGACTGGTTCCAAAAGCAAAAGAGGGGGAAGAAGAAATGCACTGTCTTCAGAAATTTTACTCACTCCCTCACATCCTACTCATGGATTGTGTTGTCTGAGGAACAGACAGATAGGGGGACAGAGCTCTCCTTTGCTTTTAGTTAGTTTTAGCTAGCTGAGGCAGAGAAGTTCCCTGGACTGGAGTTTTTCTTTTTCTTTGGACCAGTTTAAACCTGCTCTGCACTGAACACCAGCAGAGCTCCAGCAGCTCACACCTGTGGCCCACTGGGCCGGGTCTGGGCTGCAGCATTTCCAGCACCAGAGGGACTGATCAGAGACTGAGTGAGCTGAGCCACAGCCCACAGAGGGACTTTCTGAGTTGGTCATCTCTTCTGAGGGGCAAGAAGTTTTGTTGTTTAATATTGATATTTTTGTGTGTGCTGGTGAATGCTTTACCTGTTAAATAAAGTTTTTTTCCACTTCTCTCCAAGAAAATCTTTTCCCAAAGCAACTAGAGGAAGAGTTGCTTAAGTTCACTTTCTAGAGAAACCCCTTTTGAAGTTTTCTCCCAAATTTGCCCTTAACCAAGACAGCAATGAAGTTTTTGTTTTGTTTTCTTTTCTTTCTTGCTTAGATGAGTGTCTTTAAAGGTTTAAACTTTCTTAAGTATTCAGGCAATTTATCTCCTGGACAAGTTAGTGGAATACTTCATCCATCTGGGTGTTAGTGGGAATTCTTCATTATGTGCAGCTGAGGTATGTGTTGACACATTCATTTTGAAAGATTTGAATCTGAAATGTAAGAACAAACCCCAAATCTTCCTTTCTGTCCCCACAACTTGCACAATACGTATATTCCAAAGAAGACAAAGGGATTGGGACATAATATTACAAAATAGAGCCTGTTCCTTTTTCTTCTATAGGGGATGTCCACTGCTTTAAATCATTTACAGCAGTGGACATCCCTTATAGAAGAAAAATTATGTAAATTATTTAAATGATGTAAATTATTTACTGCTGATTTACTGCACTAAATAATTTTCTTTGGCTACCTCTTGAGCAAGGTAGGATGATGGGAAAGCTGTAGAGCAGAGATCTATTGCATGAAAGTGAGTTGAAATGCAGCACAACTGCAGCATGACAGGTTTGGGGTCACAGTTGCTCATTTTTTGACCTTTTTTTTTTTTTGTCATCTTCTCTATGGAAGCTGACTAGGCAGGGATTAGGTAGATTAGTCCTTATCTGTATGCTTCAAAATTTTGTCTGTCACTGACACAAGATCCTGGCACTGATGCAATGAAAAGAGAGGCTCTTTTACTTCTCCTTCCAAGTCCTGCACTTACTTGCAGGTAAGGAATAAGGCAGTTTCCTGAGGTGACCAAGATTTAATTTTGCAATTTTCCATTTCAAAATTCTTACATTTGCTTTACTGCTCTAGAAATTCACACTACTATGAGTTTCACAAAGACCGTTCTTCATATCCTCTTTACAAACAAGTCAGAATCCTTAAATCGAAAAAAAAAAAAAAAAAAAAGAAAGAAGAACCAAACCAAAGTAACAAACCATTAATTTTCGAAATAAAACAGTGAGACTAAGTGTTTAGTTGAAATCTACCAGACCAACTGACACTCATCCCAGCACAGATACAGTAAATGCCATGCACAGGTATGGGAAACAGATTAGGAGAACCCTACATGGAAATGAGAGGCAGAATAATTTCCCTTGTGGGTAAAAATCAGAGTTGTCTTTGACTTTCTTGAAGCTGGTGATATAAGAATTCCTTTATTCCTCCTTCTCTAATCAAGGAATGTTTAGTAAGTAAATTTTTAATGAATTACATCAGTTGTTCTGGCCTCCTTGCAAAGTGCTGTTACTGCAAAATCCTAGATAAAAAAATATGAGGAATAGCTACATTTTATTACAAAAAAAGGTCTGTTCACTTAGTATCATGTAAGGCAAAAAGACAAACAGGCAGAAGGGTTTCTGATTTGTGTCTGGGCTCCTGATTAGAAGTTACCAAGCAACACTAGGCCTGATCTGAGCCCTGCATTTCTCCTTGGAATGCAGTGTCTGTTAACACTCAGGTCAGAACTGGGCTTATGTATACATTCCTCTGATATCAAAGGCATGCATTGGTGCAAATGAAACCATGATTCCCTGATTTTCAAGGAGAGGTTAACCTAAACACTTTGCTGAGTGTGGTTTGGTGGCTCAGCCATCACCCTGCCCAATACTGGCATGCATTTCCAACAGCTGTATTTCCCTCCTTTTGTTCTTCTTCCTTGCCTGCTTCCTTCCATGCCATGCCCCACAGCCTCTGTGCTCTTGTTGGGGATGTTCATTCCTGTTCATTCCACAGTGGCAAGGCCCACCAGGATATGTCACAGAATCACAGAATAATGAGGTTGGAAGAGACCGCTAACATCATCAAATCCAACCTATGCCCTAACACCTCAACCAGACTATAGCACCAAGTGCAATGTCCAGTCTTTGTTTAAACACGTCCAGAGATGGGGATTCTACCACCTCCCTGGGAAGAGCATTTCAGTTCTTTATTATTCTTTCAGTGATTTTTTTTTCCTAATATCCAACCTATCCCTTCCCTGACATAGCTTGAGACTGTGACCTCTTGTTCTGTCAGTGCTGCCTGGTGGAAGAGACCAATCCCCACCTGACTACAACCTCCCTTATAGAGAGCAATAAAGTCACCTCTAAGCCTCCTCTTCTCCAGGATAAACAACCCCAGTTCCTTCAAACATTCCTCACAGGGCTTTTGTTCCAAGCCCCTCACCGGCCTTTTTGCCTCCTCTGGATGAGCTCAAGATCCTCAAGGTCCTTCCTTGCAGAAACACAAATGCAAGAATTACCTGGATGAATTACACTGAAATAAGATGAGTCTTTCTCAGGTGTTTTCCCTGAACAATTTTCCCAGGCAGTACTCCATTACTTGAATGATGCTCTCTCAGCCACAGCTCACTAACCTGCCCCAAGGCCCAGGCAAAAAAACAAAACCCAATCAGCAGACCAAGGCCCCTTTGGGATTTGGAAGAGCACAAAACAACTTCTGTGCAGACAGTCTTCTGGAGCTGTTCAGAAGGAAACCTCTTCCCACAGTTCACTGGAATCCCAGTGTAATTCACCTTAATGGAGTGAAATAGCCATGGGATATATCCCCAGAAATCCCAGCAAGTGCTGACATGGTAACTCCTGCAGTGCTTTTGGAATGGCTGCTCTCACCAATTACATAAATTAACCCAGCAAAGGCTGCTCACACACAGAGAAAATCCTTCCTGACAGGATTCTTATGTCCATTAAGATAATTCCTCAGGACCTGCCTTTCCTAACATACCTCTGTAAAATGGAAGAGGAGAGGAGAGGAGAGGAGAGGAGAGGAGAGGAGAGGAGAGGAGAGGAGAGGAGAGGAGAGGAGAGGAGAGGAGAGGAGAGGAGAGGAGAGGAGAGGAGAGGAGAGGAGAGGAGAGGAGAGGAGAGGAGAGGAGAGGAGAGGAGAGGAGAGGAGAGGAGAGGAGAGGAGAGGAGAGGAGAGGAGAGGAGAGGAGAGGAGAGGAGAGGAGAGGAGAGGAGAGGAGAGGAGAGGAGAGAAAAGAGAAGAGAAGAGAAGAGAAGAGAAGAGAAGAGAAGAGAAGAGAAGAGAAGAGAAGAGAAGAGAAGAGAAGAGAAGAGAAGAGAAGAGAAGAGAAGAGAAGAAGGTATACTTTATCTGTTTGTGATAACTTACCAAAAAAATATCAGTGTGTTGTTCAAAAAGGCAGAGGTGGCTGATGGTGACTTCTGTTTCCTATGCCAAGTGTGTGCTGGTAGTGACCTGTATAAAACACCCTGAATTCAAAACAATTTATAGCCATTCCACAAAGTTCTATTGCCATGTTACAACAGCTCTTTGCAATTTAACAAAGGGAAGCCCATGGGCTAGCAAAGTGCCCCCTCACTGCTAATAAACTTGGATTAAATGCATACGATTTAATTAACTCAATTTCATAAAGCTGCATTCTGGTTTTGCTTGTGCAGCTTGCATGCCAGAGAAGCACACTGGCAGGCTCCCAAACAATAAGCAAATACAGAATATTCCAGGGTTGGGCTTGTGCCACCACTGGAGCAGGGACAGCCAAATCTGCAATAGAAATGTCTGCAAACTGCTGGAAGAGAAAAGCAGTGCCAAGGCAAAACACTTCAAATAAAATCCCAGGCCCACAGGTCCCACTGCAGAGCTGTGGGCTGAGAGGTGGGAGAGATGAAGAGAGTATTCAGCTATTTGGACAAAGGAAAAAACAGGGATTTTCAACAAATCTGTTATGTTCTTACATAAAGAAAATAAAGGGGATTTTTTCTAATATTGTTCTCAGGACAGCTATATTTGTCAATAAGTCTGTCAATGTATTTATCAATTTGTTTGAAGGGAAATGTTTCAGAGTACTCTAATAAAGGTGCTGCAGCTGTAAGAATACAAGGATAGGTTTTGCATTAACACAAACCCTGACAAAATAGCACCATCATCTAAACTAGGCCTGCAAGAGAATTAAACAATGAGCTCTAAATACTGCTCAAATAAATCAGGATTGTACAGAGAATAAGTGCTGGTTAGGATACAGCCAATGATCAGCCTGGAACTCTGCACACTTTAGCCCTGAGAAAAATGAGTTTTGGCTGAGGAAAGTGCCCTCACTCAGAAACGCACTTTAGCGTGTACTTGAATTTCACTAAAAGCACTTGAATTCAAGTTTGAGGTTAAAACTAAACATAAGCCTACATGTTTTCCTGCATGGGGACAATGATTTAAAGGCTGCAAACCATGCAAGTCAACCTCTTTTGAAAGCCAGCAAGGCAGTGCTGAAGAACAAAATAAAATTAAAACTTCAAAACCAAGGAAGTTTTAGGGTCGTTATGTTTCAAATTGAAAACTGTGGACCTCAAAGTGGAGAATCACAGCGAGATAACACAGGAATGACAGAAACTCACTAATGTCAACAAAGATGAATCACCTCTGGGCCAGGAGGTGGAGGAGAAAGGAGCAGAATTGGCCCAAGGTAACCTAGAACTGATTAGCATGGCAGAAATCCCAGGGCTGGGAAGGGACCTTGTGGTGTCAGACTGCTTTTGACTGCTGCTGGACTAGTCACTAATCACAGCACCTACAGAAGTGCATTGGTTATATAACTGCAGGTTGGGTAATGAACAGATTGTTGTGCAGCTGCAAGCTCTCCAAAGAGGGATGCTGGCTTTGGGAGCTCTCCAAAGAGGGATGCTGGCTTTGGGAACTATGGCCTAGCACCCCTCTCTGGGCAGAGCAGCATTAGAGGCTGGAAGGTGGATCTCAATTCCAATTTTTTCATTGGCCCCTGCACTCTGTGAACAGACCTTACCCCTCTCTGAGAGTCAACAAAGTGATATCACAGAGATCTGCTACATCCCAATGAAACTAAATTAGTTGTATGAATTAATCCCAAGGTTCTTTTCAATTGTACAATTTGCTTTCTTGTTCCATTTTTTAACCCAAGAACTGGCTATGTCTGATAAATTGTTTAATTTGGTATTGGATGAGCTGATGGAAATGGGGTCTTCCCAGTGCTGAGAAGTTGATTTCCTCATTGAATCTCACATGTAAACTATCCTGGTTACTCTAGATGTGTCAATAAATAGACATGGGAAGAGCATCATCAGCTCCAGGAATCTGCTCAGTCTTCCTGTTAAAGCTGTAACATACTGGGATGTGTTCACATGTAGGGTGAACACTTACAGTCAATTACACTCAATTTATTAGATTAGGTATGCAGAGGAATGGAATAATAGCAGAGTCATATGGCAGAGGAGGTTTACCATCTGCTATCTGCCTTTAGCAATGGACCAGTTCTTACTGTGGACAACAAAAAATAGGAGTAGTGAAAAAAATAAACGGAGTATATGCGTTTAAATTCACAGATGGGAATTTAACTCCAAATTCTCAATTTACAATCATGTCCTTTTGTAAGTGAACTGAATTATTTTCCAGTATTTTACAGCTGAATAGATTTGCTAGCAGGCTCTTATTAATTACATTTAATAGTCTTCTGTTAGAAGCCTGTGCAGAGTGTGCCAAGGGGTACAGGCTAAGGGAAAAGATCCAGATAATGCAATTGACAACAGCAGAATTGTGCCGAGTTCATTCTGCCAACCATTCATGTGTATACGCTGAGATTTTTGTATTTAAAAAATGGATCTGTGCATAAATAGTAACTGCTAAAACAGAGCTGTCACGTATGTGACAGACACTCTCAGGCAGCATCATCAGGCATCCAAACCTGAAACCTGAGGACTAAAATTTTATTTAGGAATTTTATTCAGCTATTAGTCAACAGTGCTACCCTGGGTGAGGATCCTCAGGAGCCAAAATGCCATTTCTATGCAACCACAGCACCTCACTCTTCAAAAATATACAATTTAGCCTGATGTGAAACCTACCACAAAGCCTCATCTGCTTTCAGAAACTAGAAGTATCACCAGATGCTTCCCCAAGGGCCATCTGCAGTTACACTTTATATCCAGATTGTGGTTTATGGGTTTTTTTAGCTTGTAAAAATGAAACTTGCCTTCTGAAATGTCAGGCCTTTCTGCCTCTGTGCTGCAACTAGCAAAGTTTGATTTACTTATGCAAACAATCAGTTCTCAGTAATTTTGTGAGATCTGTGACATAACAAAATCAATATAGCATTGGTGCTGCTGCAGCTGGTTTGGGAGACTGACTTTCTAGGATCAGTTGATGTCCCTTATTCCTGCTTTTCCTCCTCAGTTGGCTGGGGATTGGTATGGAATGAGGAGAAGTTGTTTGCAAAAGAGACCTTGAGCTTGTCAGCAGGAAACAATGGCTGCAGAACAAGCAATCAAAGGAATTGCTGGGAACTTTTTTCAGGAATTTGGGATTGAGACTGCATTTGCCATCTCATTTACTACTGTGGCTATTCCAAGAGCTTATAAACTAGATTCTCAAACTCAGCCTACCTGCAGATAGTTCAAGTTTTTGCCAATTCCTGTTTCTGACCTCCATTAAAACACTCACACATTTAGAAATACAGACTCTAAAATTTTAACAGCTGAACTAACACCATCCTTATCCTTTAAAATTCTATTATTGTAAAAAAAAACCTGGAAAATGAGACATATTATCTTAATCAAGAGATGGGATCATCTATAAGAATGGCTTTGAAGTGAAATATTTTGTAAATCTAGAAGTTAGTTTTATTAAACTGAATTATACTAAAAGATTTTGCATTTCCTTTGTTTTAACTTGATAATCTCTATCCCATCTCTAAGCAAAGATAAATTAACTCCTCCAAAGTAATCACAAGAGAATGAAACTCCTAGTAATACATCTATCTGCAGGCATGTGTGCATAAAATATAAAATGTTACTTCACATGCATTTGTGTGGGGTTTTTTCTCTAGTGTAATTTCAGAATGAAAATATATTTGCTGTTGTGTCAATGTCGCGGGAAATTCTCAAATTACCAGAAACATCCTTCCCTCCATTTGACCATGCCAATATGAACATTGGGACAGCTTGGTGATTTTGGCACCTTTTTACCATAAAAAGACACTTGAATTCAGGGACTTACTGACCTTAATTGCCCATTTTTTGCTGTTCTTCCACAGAAACAAGCCTTTTATTATTATACTTTAAATTTCTGTGTGCCTCTACGTGTGAGTCTTCCCTGCTCCTTAGTAGCTCAGGACATGCTAATCAGCTTAATTTCACAGATAGATGTAGAGGTCTCCAAGACAAAACATGTAGTTTAAGTGTCATTACAACACATAGAGACTCTAATAATGAACTTCTGAGAGCACTGTGTGAGCTCAGGCCTTGCAATATGCTTGAGTTTACCTGGGAAAGAAGAGAGACAAAGGGCAGGACTCCCCAGCAGCAGGAAAAGCTTCCACATCAGTCATGCACAGGGCAAATATGCAGGAATTCAAGTTGTCCTAGTTCTGGTGCTCCTGTAGGTGTGCATGATGCTCTTTCTGGTCCCAGTACACTGCCTAGAAACCAGTGCCTCTCAGCAGGATTAATTTTGCTTAACTTTGGTCTGACTTTGTTATCTGTTGTTTGGTGGTTATGGGCAGTGGTGAGGTACCTGGTACATAGCTCTGCCATGGCACTTTCCATGTGATTCTGGACTTCTCCAAGTGACTCTTTGGTCTTGCATAAAGTTGAGCAGAATGAAGTTTACTAGTGGCTGTAGTATAAATTCACTGGTGTAACCTAGCTGGTAATACCTGGGATTTGTGTCCTTGAACTTGCTCTGATGGTGGGCTGAGAACAGCAGAATATATTATATTGTGTGTGTTTATAGGCTGCTAAATCAATAAGCTCCTGGAGGGGAATCTTCCACATCATTTATAAATAATGGTGAGAGATGTGCTGTCAGCAGCACAGCTGTACATGCAAAGTGCCTCCATTGACTTGTGCACTGTTATACATTTTACTGCATGGTTAATTTAACCTGCTCCCTCTCATGAACTGCCCTCACCAACATTTACTGCTCTAAACAGAGACTCAACCTTTCTAATAACTGGGAAACAAAAGAAACTATGAAAAGCAGAATATATTAACGTCAGGACTTCTGGTCCACAGGCACCTACACCAGACCTCCACCTACATCCAGGAATGGATGCTCTCTGCTGCTAGAAAAAGTTCATTTGCACTCCTGCTCTTTCACAATGTATCAGGTTTCAGATCCACCACAGATCTCCTCCTCCAGCTTTGTACTTTGGTGTTGAGCACTCAACTCAAAACGTTGTGTCCTGTACTCCACACTCATCCAATTCTCTGACCCCGAAATAATAATAATAATAATAATAATAATAATAATAATAATAATAATAATAATAATAATAATAATAATTATTATTATTATTATTATTATTATTATTATTATTATTATTATTATTATTATTATTATTATTATAGCAAATAATGGCCTACAGCTGAACTCTGTTAGAAAATCATTATGCAGCTGTTGCAAGAAATGAAACTGCTCAAAAGCATGGGTGTGGGCACACACACTGCAATATCACTTCAGTACACCATGAGAGGAGGAAGTATGGGTGATCACAGATAACCACGAAATCTTAGTCAGAATAATGAACAAATTAATGACAAAATATTATCAGACTGGTCAAATCCAAATAGAAGTCTGAAACAATGATAATATAATCATTAATTACTCCGATGTTTTGATGGCTGAGGTAAAACTATGTTTCAACAGATGAATGATAAAAGCATTTAACTGAGATTATCAAAGAAGTGGAGCAGTTTTTCCAAGTAAGAGGTTTTCTATTCAGAGCCTCACCACCCTCGCAGTAAAGAATTTCTTCCTGCTCTCCAATCTAATCCTACTCTCTGTCAATTTGAAGCCATTGCTCCTTGCCCTGCCACTCCAGCCCCTTGTAAATATTGTAAATAGTCCTTCCTTTGGGCTCCCTTCAGGTTCTGGAAGGCCACAATTAGGTCACCCCAAAGCCTTCTCTGTTCCAGGCTCAACAGTCCCAATTCTCTCAGCCTTTCCTAACAGGAGAGGTGCTCCATCCCTTTCATGCCCACTGATGAATATATTGAATGAACAAAACAAGTTGTACTGTCAACTCAGTGAGACACACTTCTTTTCTTTGCAAGTAAGTTTGTATATTTTCCTAATATAAGCTGAGTTCTTATCCTTCTGCTGAGTGGGAATTAGCCAGGTCCTGAAACTCTTAAAAGCAGGAGGTTTTCAGCAAAGGTGAGTTTAGTTGTTCCTTTCAGCAATCTCTGCCCAAACACCAGGTCTCATTTCCTCATAGCAAGTCCTTTTGTAATTGAAGCTACTTTGACAAAGGACAGAAAGGTTCCTTGTTGTTCTAGTGACCCGATAAACCGCAACAAACAAGGAGCTGTGAAACACCACCAGCAGCTATCTCTCCTCCAGCATTTTTTCCCAACATAAAAAGACTGTTTCGTGAGAAAGCAAACAAGCCTGTGAGATCCTGTGCTTAATAAGATGTATTTATGCAAAAACTGCTGGAGCACTCTCTTAATGGATAACCCCACCACCCAAGAGAAGTCCACACTCCTTTTGATCTGCTTTGTGTTTTCTCTGTCCTGATCAGAACCTTTGGCTGGCAGGGCTAGCAGCAGTAGATCAGCAGAACTGCACTGGGCTGTGTTTGATACCCGACTCTGACTCACAAAAGTTGTCTGGGAACGTTTGTAAACATGAGAAATAGCCATCAGACACAAAGATTGCCAGTCTGACAAATCGAGGAAGTTCTTGCCGGGTTAGGATGAATAACAAAGGGCACAGAGGTATATTTAGAAAGTAAATGCGTTTGCATGATGAGTTACAAGCAGCAAAACTGTATGATGAGTTTCACAAGCACCAAAACTGAAAAGCTGGTGAAAGAACCAGTTCTCACAGGACTCCACCCAGACCAAGACAGCGAATAAGCAGCAGCGTGTGATGAAGCAGGCAAATGAAATCAAGGCATACACCCAGCCTGGGTGACTTTCAGCATTTACATGATTATACATAACCTAAACGGATTAAATCGGTTTATTGCGCTGTGAAATATGAATCTAATAAATAAAACTACTTCATAATTTTTTTTGAGACACGAGTATGTTCCAGTGCAGCAGTTTTCCACTGGGAGACAGGAGTACATGTAGGCAATACACTAAATCTTTCTAGAGAAACACTCCATATAGCAGGGATGAAGTGAAAAAATTTTTATAATTTTAATTCTTTATGGCACCTCCTCCTCTGTCTCTTCCTTCTTTTGTTTCCTTCCTGTACATTTTGACCGCCGACCTCTCTTTGCTTTTTCACGTTTTGATCCTCTCTTCTCCTGATGTTCCGGGCAGTAACACCAGAAAGAATGGGGGAAAAAGGGAGGGGCGGGAAAAGACAAAAAAATAACCCAGCCCTGCCTCTGCTTCTGTTATCTGGTGCTAATGATGCTGTAAAGAGCAAATGCCTGGAGTTCCTGCTGTTGCCAGCTGCGTGGAGGAGGCTGATGGGAGCAGCCCCTCTCCTGGTGATGCTTAATTTAGCTGGATCGCGGGTACCGGGGTGGGAAAGCCGCTGTGGCTGCTGCCAATGAGGGCGAGGGGCTGGAGGATGTGTTCCTGGATACAAACCTTGAGTGGCAGCCCGAGAGCACGGCGATCCCCGTTAATAGATGGAAATTCATGCGGCAGGCACTCGCGTGTTTCCCTTGGTGCATACTTGACCCCCTAGCTGATGCTCCTTTTCCTCGGTGTGGGGATGGGCGACAGGGAGCTGGAGGATGGCAATGAGGTGCTGGGTTACCCCCATGCCCTTATTCTGGTCCCATGTCCTTATTCTGGTCCCATGTCTTTATTCTGGTCCGCTTTGCTGCGACACGTGGTGGGGAAACCACTCCCTGCGTTTTTAGCAGGTTATTTTTAGCCGGTGTAGATTTCCAAAAACACGGCAGAGACACTCATTTTCTTTTAGCTCAGCAGCTCGTAAATGCATCGCCGAGGTGGGAATATCATTGTTTACCCGGATCGGAAATCAGGATTCCCAGAAAGGCTCCCATCTCATTGTCAGCACCAGAGGCAGATAGCGGCATTGTTATTCTATGGATTGCACCTTTTCCATGGCTGGATTGCCAGCCCCAGGCTGTGTCTGGCTGTGCAGCTAATGGGGGGAAGGATTTGCCTCCAGTGCTTTGGTTTCAGGCTGTTCCATTTGTTTTCCTAGAGGATGGGAGTGCTTCGGCAGTCTGGGGAAGGTTTTTGTCTGCCCGGCTCTCTCTCTGTATACTGAGCCCCGTGCAGCACATTGAGCTCGCCACGAGGTTTTGTGTATGTGGAAAAAAGAATACAACAGTGGAAAAATGTGGAAACGTGCATTATTAATTCACATGGTCAACACAGATATTTTATCTTCTGTTCTTATATTCTTCTGTTCTTCTTATAGTCTTCTTTATATTCTGTTCTTCTCCACCAAGATGGTAGTTACCAGCCCTTGTGATGGGGTTTCTTTTTTTTTTTTTTTTTTTTTTTTTTGTCCCTGAACCCTGCACAATGCGATGTGATTCAGAGTTCACTTTGCTAATCAGCCCTCCTTTGAGCAGAAAAGCGCTTTGCGGAGCCTCCTTCATCCCTTCATCCAGCTTGGTGGTATCAGATTTCAGTGTGAAAGTGTTACATTCCTGACTGCCCTGCGCTCTCTTTGTGTTTGATTTTGCCCGGTAAAATAAATGGAATACTTAGAAAGACTAATCCCATCAGAAAGAAGAGAAACAAAAAGCGAAAAAAATGGGGGGCAAAATGAAATCACTTCAGCTTTTTTTTGTTTGGTTGGTTTTTGTTTTTTGCATGCTTGATTCCACCTTTCCATCCATTACATTATTTTCTTTTACTGTTGGTGCCCTATATATTTTTAACATTTGATTTACTTCAGGTTTGATTCTACCTTCTGACTTCTGGTTTTAGCTGAAAAAGCCCCTCTCTACGTCTCTGAAAAATCACAAAACCTCTTTTATTTCCAGTATATATAAAAAAGTTACTCTGGAAAGTAGCTATAACTTTCACCTTTCACATTTTGGTGTAGTTCATGACAGAAGCAGCTCATCCTGGAAACGCTGTTTGAATCATTTGAGAATCATAGAAACACTCTGGATTTTTATGTATTTATTTATTTATGAACCTCTTATAGCATGTACCTAAAGCCTGCATTTTTACATATATCTTTTATTTTAAATGCTGCTTTTCCCTTGCCTTTAGCCTTTCCCATAACTGTCTTTTTTGAAGGCACTCGAGGAGGAGGAGGAGGAGCATTTGCATCACTGTGGCTTTTTGTCTGAATGCAGTTACACGGGCACAAGATAGTATAATTAGGGTGTCCCTATGAAGTGACAAAAGTGTTGACTAATTTTTAGAAGAAAAAGGACTTATAAACAGTATTTGCTGTGAACTCTTGACATACATTTGAAAATCTGAAGTAGTCTTTTTTGTAGAAAGCCAATTTTTTATGTAAAAAAAAAAACAGAAGCATTTTTAATAAAAAAATCCTTCTGCCCATGTCAGTAGTGATAATAACAACAAAAAACACAAAACATTAGGGCATCCTTCTGTTTTGAAAGTTACATTTATAAAATAAGTGGAATCACATTTTGATTCATATATTAGAGAATTTCTTTGTTTTGCATGCAATATAACATTTGTGTTGGCTGTTAATTGGTTTGTTTTGTTGTTTTTTTCTCGGAAGGATGGTCTTCTTTTACATTTTTAAAGGCTGCATTTTTATTGTCTTCTTTTTCTCTGCTTTTGCCCCTTGATCTTTCCTTAAACAGCTTCATTTGCTTAAGAGGCAATAAAGAACCTGAAGACCTTCAGAAAAGGAGATTTTTTAATGAATTATTCTGAATATTATAATGTGTATTAAAAAAAAAAAATGTTTGCATTTCTAAGCATCCCTCCTGGTCTTTCAAAACTGAAGCTGGCATCTCTGTTGGCTTGAATTTAAATGGTCCCTGCAGGCTCTTTAACTTAAAGGGTTATTTTATTCATTTGCTTGTTTCTCATTTCTTCCTGGAGGCTAACTACAAACCTAGCTCCTGTATTTGTTTACTTGCCTCGCTTTGTTAAAAGATTATGTCTTCACCAGTGCTTACGGATTTATTAGTGCTTAAAAAATGCTCTCAAATTATCAAACAGTTTGCCTTTATCACTGTATTTTACCTGGAGCGTTTTGTGCCGTGATGGTTCCCCGTGTATATCCCTAAAAATAAGCGCTCAGAATGAGCAAATGCACCCAGTGAGCTGAGCAGAGGATGGAGGGAAGTGTCAAACATTATTTGTCTGGCTTTATTTGCTCCTATTAATGTAGCCCTCATTTGTGCTGCCTGCCCTCAGCATTTCCAAGTGCTAGGGATTTTAACTGGGTGCCCGACCTCTCTCGGGTTTCTGTGGCTGAAATGGCTCCCGAGGAATTAGAAAGTCTTTTTTCTCCCAGCCCCGCAACCAAAGAAGTCAAGATTCAGTCAAGATTCACCAGTTCTGCTTTTCAAGGTTGTTTATTTTCTCTTATCTAACACATTCTTTCTCTGACCTGCTGAGATCTGTCTGGCAGGTCAGTTTGTGGCACACTGACTGCCCTTGGGGAGGTGTTAGCTTTTTATGCTAAGAACTACGTGGACTTTATTTATAGTAATTATCCAATACCTATCACCTGTGTTAGACAGTCTGTCTCTATTCTAAACCAATCCAGATGTGCTGCCATCACAGCAGAAGATGGAGAAGAAGAAGATGGAGAAGAAGAAGATAGAAGGAGAAGGAGAAAGAGAAGATAAGGAGAAAGAAGGAGAAGGAGAAGATGAGAAGGAGAAGATGAGAAGGAGAAGGAGAAGATGAGAAGGAGAAGGAGAAGGAGAAGGAGAAGGAGAAGGAGAAGGAGAAGGAGAAGGAGAAGGAGAAGGAGAAGGAGAAGGAGAAGGAGAAGGAGAAGGAGAAGGAGAAGGAGAAGGAGAAGGAGAAGGAGAAGGAGAAGACATGCCCGGATTCCTCCATCTTGCCTCTTGAACCCTCATTCTAAAACCCCAAAATTCTACTTTTTCACCCTGTGACAAATTAACTATCACTCTACTCAAACCCTTGTTCCTTGTAAATCTTCACACAAAGTTGGTAATTGTTTCCATGGGTTAAAATTGAAGGCACAGGTGTCTTTGACCCCGTGCCAAGGTCTCTGAGCTCCCTGACAGGGTCTCGAGCCATCCAGGGCAGTCAGAGGAATGTCCTGGGTTCTGACAGAGCTCCACATCCACTACAACACGTTACTGACACTGTTTGAGTGTACAAACCCATCTCCCAGGCTGTGGGAGTCCAGCACTGTCCCCATGGTGGTGCCAGCAGCTTTTTGAGAGGTTTCCATGGGAACAGAATTCCCCGAGAAGACCTGAGCTAAAGAAGAGGGAAATGTGGTCCAGAATCCCTGAGTGTTTGTTCAGCATTGCTGCGCTGCACCTTCCCCTGTCACACCCACAGAGAACAACATGCAGACAGCAACATCTGCCTCTTCTAAAACATCTTCCTGAATTCCCTGCCTGAAGTCACAATGGCCAGAGAGGGAGAATGGGTGAGAAAACCACCCCTGGGGATGTTGGAAATCCCAGGGTGAGCTTTGCTCTGGCTCTGGAGCCTGCCCTCTCCCAGGGCTGTTCTCAGCACAGCAGCCACACACGGGGCAGTTTTCCCCATCCAGGAAGTTCCACAGGGTCATAGTGCATTTCTAAAGCACATAAAACAAGTGTCATAATCTCCTAGTCTGTGTTTCCAGCCTGACCAGCCTTTGATGTTTACATGCTGCGTTCTGCTCAGCGCTGAAGCATTTGATGGTTTTATGGTGTGTTCTACTCAGCATCAATTATTTGATAGTTTTATAACCATTAACAAATATTAGAGATAGCAAATATAACAGACAAGCAGGGGAAACATAAGAGTCAGCATCTGGGTTGATCTTTTCCCTCTCTGGCAAGAAATAATAGCATGTGAGGTCTTCTTAGTATATGTGTATCTCACCTGTGATCTTGAAGAAATAATTGGGGAAAAAAAGGAAAAAAATAAGAGGGTAATATTTGTGCCAGTGCAGGCAGGTTTGAAGTATTTCTGGGATGAGTCTTGAACTAGATCCTGTGAAAAAAATCTTTCTTTTTCCTAAAGGTATCAACAATCCCTGTGGCAGTGACAGTGTTACTGGTGTCAGAGGAGGAAGTGAAGGTTGGTGAGAGGAACTGCCGTGCTTGGGACGTACATAAATATTGTAATATTCAAAATAGGCCATCCAGTTCCCATCTGTATGAGAGCAAAGAGACAGCAGAACGTGACAGGGGCAGAGATACCTGAATATGAATTGGTGAGGGGAAGATTTTGTGGTCTTCACTTTAAATCCATGATGCAAAACATAAGTCCATCATAACACTAGGGTTGTTTTGAGTGTTTGAAGAGACATTAACATTTCTAAACTCCTCTGAGAGACTTACACCTACAGAAAAAGGCAACTGATTCTATTAGATTAATTTTATTATTATATTTATTTCTTTTATTTTAAATCATTGTTGTGGAGCTTCATGGTAAGGTTTTAAATTGTGAAGTGTTTGCTTCCTGTATTACAGGAAAATCTTATGGATAAGCTGCTGCCATCATTTTTTCCCCAGTTCAGCAGATACAATCTTGTTCTCTAGTTCCATGTATTAACACATCTTACTTCCAGCTTCATCAATTTGACTACAGCACATCTCCTTTTGTGCCTTTCCATTACTTCCTTTTCCCAGCACATCATAAATACTACATGTTTTAGTTCTGCATTGGTCAAGACTTTATCTATATTTTCTTACATCCTTTCAATTGATTCACCTTCTTGGTCTCTGCCTTTTCAGATAGTATCATCTTTTATTGCACATAACACCTTTTTGCTTTCTTCTTTGATTATCAAAGGACATTATTTGGTTATCAAAGTAGCATCAAAGGACACCTATCACTACCCCCCTCACACAAAAAAGATAAGGCCACTAAGTTAATTTATTCTACATCCTTGCTTAAAGGCTGTCTCACAGGAAACATGTCAGTTTGCTAGTAAGTAGGCAGTTATATGTTATTACTTGTATCATAATAATCTCCTTCCATCTGCTTCATACTCACCTTGGAGGAACTTATTATTTTCCCTTACTTACATTGTTTAATTCTTTGCATGCATTGTTTAAATGACAAATCTGTGCCATACCTTTGATTGTTTTTGTTGGTTGTTTTTCTTTTCCCCAAAAATTATATTCTCTACTTGCAGGGAGAAGTGGGGTCTCTATATATCTGGTCAAGATTTATAAATTATTTGGTTCAGTTCTGATTCCTCTGTGCTGCTAAAGGATAATAGAAATAAAATACTTCAGGCCAGCTAAAGCAAATTATAAAAATTTTCTCACAAATAAGAGGGATAGTTTATAGAGCATCCTGCCCATCTCACCCCACTAAGATACCCCTGCCCCAGCCTCAGCCACCAAAAGTTACAACACAGAGAAAAAGCAGGAATAAAAAGAAGGGCTGCCCTCCTTCCTTCCCTTTTTTGGTCATTTCTGTTCACCCTGAAGCTGATGAGATAAGCACACTTTGATGTTGCAGATTTCAAGGTGTAAACTAGATAAACTGAGCTGTGGGCACACATCCTGTTTAGCTTTTTTTCTGCTGTTGGGGTAGTAACCTCCAACAGAGAGAAAAGAAAGGCATTTATCTGTCATTTAGCTGTACCATCTTAAATGACAGACAAAAAACATACCAGGCAGCTACACCCCTAAGAAGGGCCTATTTTGTAATAAAGTCACACTAAAAATGAATTGTGTTTGACCTGCTCTGAGGTTGCAATGCCAGGTCAATTATCACTGGAGTAATGTTACTTTGTGGTAAAATGTAAAAATGCTGTGTCTCTACTAGGACACTTTATCTTGAATAGTTTGCTTTTTATCTAGCTGGGTCCATGATGACTGATTAATTGCACACCTTTTAGAGTGCTAAAAGGAAACACTTGCTTTGGAGAACAGAGTAGATGCTACCCAGGACATAGATCGATATTTGGTTATGCACATGCACTGGATGAAACAGAGCCATGACTCATAACTGGAACCTTTTAGCACAAGCAGGCAATGGTATTAATAATTCTGACAGTCTTTTAATAATAGGTTTAGCTAAAATAACAGAATTGTTAAGGTTGGAAAAGACCTCTAAGATCAAGTCCAGCTGCCAACCCAGTACCACCACCACTAAACATTCAAGTGTCCTCAAGGGTCATACCCACATCTTTTGAATACTTGCAGGGGTGGTGGCTTCACCACTTCCCTGGGCAGCCTGTTCTGGTGCTCTGTGAAGAATTTTTTCCTGATGTCCAATCTAAACCTGCCCTGGTGTAACTTGAGGCCAGTTCCTCTTGTCCTGTCTCTTGTTTGACCTGGGAGAAGAGGTGATTCCACCTGGTGCACCCTCCTGTGAGAGAGCTGTACAGAGTGACAAGGTCTCTCCTGGGCCTCCTTTCTCCAGGCTGAACCCCCAGCTCCCTCAGCTGCTGCTCATCACATTTGCGCTCCAGAGCCTTCCCGAGCTGCCTTCCCTGGACATGCTCCAGCACCTCCATGTCCTTCCTGTGAAGAGAGATCCAAAACTGAACTCAGGATGTGAGGTGTGGCCTCACCAGTGCCCAGCACAGGTGGATGGCGATGTTCACTTTACCTGATATAACAATCACAGCCACACTGCCTGACCTTTTTTTGGGGTTGTGTCACACCTTTTTTTGGGGTTGTGTCACAGTTTCCTGAGCCACTACAGATTGCTGCCTGGGGGATGACAGGAAGCTAAACCTTGCAAGGGAACCCTCTGACCTATCTGAGCCCTGTGGGATCTCAGCCCTTCATTCCAGAGGTGCCAGGACTTCTCCTGCAGCCTGTGCTTAGGTGAAGTATTGCTGAGGTGAAATATCAAGAGCCATCATGGAAACTGATGATATAAAACTTTGCTCATGTGCCTGAGAGGGGAAGATCCCAACCCTCATCTGTCCTGATAATTCTTTTTCTCTGGGCAAATCCCACAATTTAGCAAATCACATCTCCCCAGAGGCTGCAAGGCACTGAACACTGCAGAAGAACAAAAGAGTATCAGGGAGCTGTGAAAGCACAGGGCCAGGACTGCAGCTTGTCATTCCCTGCAGACACAGCATCAGCCTGTGCTAGCCTGTACTGTAAACAGATCTCTGAACTTCCAGGGAGAGGTCATAAAATGCACTAAATTGTCCTACAAAATGGACCTTACAAGGTCCTATAACTTTTCTTGCACTTCGGTGTTTCCTCTATGATCAGTGTTAAATAAAGTGTTTTGACAATTATAAGCCATTGATTTTAGTTTTTCATACTGTCCCTTTCAGACAAGCAAATAATCACGAAATTATTAATCATGCAATTTAATAATTAATCATGCAATTATTCAGATGAAGCAAATTGAGAACAGAGAGATGAAGCAAATTGTCCAGAGATTTCAACAAACAGCAAAACCAAGACTCTGGCTGTCCTGTCTCTCCACTCCCCTCTCCATGTCAGGCCATTTAGCTTTGAACTCCTGAATACATTTTGCTCATCCTTCTGGAGCATTTCACTAATTGATGAAACATTAAAGTATAATTCAGGGTGACATTCATCACTGAAATCTGACTTAACAAGAGGCAATAAGCTGACAGCATGGAAAAAAGGGGAAAAACGTTTTCAGAAAAAAACACCCTAAAGTACATAATTTGAAAAGCAGTTTTTTTGGTAGAGGACTACTCACAGAATGTCCCCAGATACACCAGAATTCTGCAATACTTGCCACACACCATCAGCAGTGACATTGTTCTGGTTTGCCATCAGGTTAACAGTGCCAGACTCCCAGCTAGGTGCTGCTTCTCCTGGGCAAACACTTTCCAGAGGCTCCCTGGAGAGCCATCCTGAACAGGTTTCACAGCAAACAGTTACGCAAGACTTCACAAAGGTCATGAGCTGTAAAAATATCTATTCCCTACACTGTCAGCATTTTTTTTCCTGGGCTAATGTAATTACAAAGCACTATTGAAACCAACCCAACCTGTTTATACAGTGGGAAGGGAAATTACATAACCCCTACATAAAAAAACCGAAACAAACCACAAAAACCAACCAGCCAACTAAAAAACCCCAAAAACCAAGTGAGATTTTCACAATGATGTGATGCTAAAAGATCCAGCAACTAAAATTGCATCCAAGTGGACCTGAAACACAAAGTAGGAGTCAGCCTTACAACAGGACACTGTTTAAATGCACTGGACAGGGAAGGAAAATCTCCACAGAGGACAACTGGGTGTATGAGAGGGGAAGGTTTCTCTTTGAGTCGGTGAGCAGTCTCAAGCAGCCACATCATGCACTCCCTTCCAGAAATTGATGAAGTTCTGCACTGAAAGTTGTTCCACCTCTACTTTTACCTCCATGAGGGAAGGATCCTTCAGAACATCCAGCTCAGATAACCAGAAACATCAGCCTGAAAAAAATCCTGTGTGGGTTCCCTGTGCCAAGGTCTCTGCCATGCCCAGAGGGGTGTGGCTGCTGTGCAGGAAGCAATGAAGGGCAAAGGGTGGTTTCTGTCACCCTTGTCAGGGCAGCAGTAAAGGGGACCTGCTCCCAGGGTACACAACCAGCACCCAGGTACAGGAAATGGGGGAGGAAGTGGCATCCACCTCAGAATGAGCTAGGAAAATTATATAGTACAGCCTGTCACACTGATTTTTTAATATTTTCTAAGCCTTCTGATGTTCACATTCTTGTAGCAAACTTTCTCACACATTTTATGTAAATAAGTCATTGTTTTGTGTTCTTTTATGGAAAAGGAGAAATTTGATAGACTGTTGGTTTGCCCAGTGTCATTGGAGAGGTGGCACTTTCACCCTCCAATCTACTGTCACTTTCAGAAATCTATAAATGTTAGAGTCAGAAATTAAAAACTCTTTTTACCTTAAAAGAGCAGCGTGTCCAAATCATGTTATTTCGTGCCCTATAGTGACAGACCCAACCAAAAACTTATGAGTAAAATCGTTCTCCACATACCCCCAAATACTTAGGCTGAATTAAAACCAACAAAAAAAATCTTATTGAAACAAGTGAAGTTAAGAGTATTTTTATTTGGGTCAATTTTATGATTTCTGCAGGTCTTCTTCCCAGTCTATCAGCTGCAAACAGGTTCTGGTATTTTTTCATTTTTAATAAAAGATCTGGTTTTTGTGAAAGTAGAAGCTGATGATTTAGGAGACTGAGCTTCAATCAAATTGGAGAAAATTATCATTCTGCAACAACCTCATGGGTAGTGACAACAGGTTTTCAGTGGAAGTACTGTCAGAATGTCTGTAACTTGTGGGCCCCAACACACAGATTCTCTGTGTTATTTAACAATTTTGTTGGAAGAAACAGCAGTTAACTCTGAGCTACCTTTAAGGATCTTGGCTGTAAGAACTGCTGTAGTTACTCTAAACACCTAAGCTGCTGGGAGGAGCAGACTTCACAGTCCTGAGCTATCCATCGAGGCTTTCCCAGGAGAGGGGAGTGCCAGACACCTATG
Source organism: Ammospiza caudacuta (assembly GCF_027887145.1). Taxonomy (NCBI): domain Eukaryota; kingdom Metazoa; phylum Chordata; class Aves; order Passeriformes; family Passerellidae; genus Ammospiza; species Ammospiza caudacuta. The sequence continues at coordinate 12,149,494 of NC_080594.1, forward strand.
CAAAGAAAATGTCAGAAACAGGGCAGCCAGCTGAGCACAGAGTGTCTCACACTGGTCAAGAGTGAGAGGTGAAGTGTGAGACAAGGGGTGAAGGCATCTCAGCTACTGACTCCATAGGAGAGCTGACAGCCCTGAAATGGCACCCTGCTGCCTGTTCTTGAGCTCTCTTCACACACATGCTTCAGGCCTCATGCTTCCTAGGAAGGGGTGGTTTCCACAGATTACAGAGAACCTTGCTGCAGGGGTGCTGGGATTTCATCCCACGAAAGGGCTTTGAGTAGCTTGCTAGTGACCAGGCAATGTCAGCTGTGCCAACCAGGAGAAACTTGGCTGACTATCAGGACAGTGGCAGCTAGGCAGCAATTCAGGAAATGTCATGGGAGTCTTAAGTGGTAGGTACAGACACCAAGGAGACTGGTGAGTGCTAAAGTACCCTTTATGAATGCCTTGCACAAATAAAATAACCTGGAAGTCCATAATGCAGTCCAAGCCACCATCAGCTACTAGTTCTGCACTATTAAAGGTGACCTGAGTAGGATTAGGTATGAAAGCCCATTGCCTCTGACATACATGTGATTAACTTCCAGTTCAATTGTACTCTCCAAAGAGTTCCTTCCAATATCTGAAAGGGACTACCAGGAAGAGGGAGAAGGACTTTTCATCAAGAAATATAATGATAAGACAAAGAGCAATGGGTTCAACCTGAAAATCTTCAGCTCAGCTGCTAAGGGTGCATTTAAGATAAGACTTCTCTTTTGATAAACTGAATTTCCTCATCACTTCTGCAAATCACATCTTTTTGTCCTTTTAAGAAAAGTGTTCTTCAGTCATCACTGTGGTGAATATAAACTCAGAAAAAAACCGTTTGCAAGACTATGGGTCTGTATTGTCTATTGCATTAATGTTCCAGCCAACAGACATTACATTTTTACTGCCATGCATGGACAATGAAAATGTGAACACAAATAAATCTGAATACAAATATATAACTAAGAAAAGATAACACTCATATTTCTACAAAGATGAATCACATTATGCACTCCTCTTCTGGACTTCAAACAAAGCAAATCTATTTTATATTATATGGATTTTGCTTCCTTTTCACAGCAAAAATATAAAGGTTTAAGCCTGGGTTAACTCTAACCACCACTGGTAGTGCACTGCTCTTCCTCCTTTCTCCTTTCTCCTTTCTCATTTCTCCTTTCTCCTTTCTCCTTTCTCCTTTCTCCTTTCTCCTTTCTCCTTTCTCCTTTCTCCTTTCTCTGTTTCAAAATGATGCAAACGTCCAAGTAACTGCTGAGAGAAAATTATTCGAGGCAAATTATTTTTCTAAGCTTTAATATTTCATAGAGACAAAGGTGTAAATTGTTACCTTCTTAAAACGTCTTTGCTAAAAATTGTCTCTCCAAAAAGAGGAGCTCGGCAAGGTGCGAATTTCACCCTGAGTGCAACTGTCACTTGACTGAGGTGCTAAATGGGAAAGCTGTTATTTGAACTAGAAACTAGACTGGCTCTCAAAAACATTAAGTCGAATTAAAGACAATTACACCTTAGCTACTGATGGATAATTTTTTCTTTTACTCCCTATTTTCCCCAGTTATGGATTGTGTTTAGTTATCATTATGAAAAGGCTGTAAGTGCACGAAAGCTTAGTTGGAAACAGCCCAAGGTTGTTACAGAAAAGGCAAATCCTGGTCACAGGGTGCAGCACTCCCTGGAGAAGCTGAGGAAGGGGGGTGATCCCTCACTGGACCTGTCCCAGCAGGGAGGTTGGAAAGCTGCTCTTGGGACACAGCTCCAGGCTGTGCTGGCTGGGGCTGAACACGAGAGCTGCACGCTAAGCTTTATGACCAAATACTCAGCTCTCTGTAACTCTGCCTTCCCAAATCCTTTGCTGTAACCATCCCGAGTTGATGAGAACTCAGTGAAGACTATCTCTTGACTCTGGCAGCTATTTTCAGCATATCAGCCTGACCTGGCCCCGGGCTGGTTTAACTAATGCTGATAAGGGCAGTTAGTGCCAAAAAGCTGAGCAGGACAACTGCCCATTCCTCACTTCGGGCACAGACGCCAGCATAAGCAATGACAAAATTCATTTTGGAAAAAATGTCTGCACAAATTAGACCTTCCTGTTCACACAGCTCTAGATATGGTGCTGAATAAAACTGAGCCCAATTGATTGTCAGTCCTTCCCCTTCCCCTCCTGCCACCCAGACACTCCCTTTTTTTATGCTGGCTGCCAGGCAGGCAAATAACCAGGAAAACACTTCATGGAGCTCAGCTGGCTGAAAATAAAAGGTCTTCATCTTTGGGCAGCCTGGCTTCCCAAACTATCTTATCCACTGGTGTCCTGAGCTCCAGTGCCAACACATGGGAGTTTGGGGCTTGGGGGACAGCAGGGCTGTGGCACCTCCAGTTTAAATGGCCAACGTCCAGGTGGGTTCACACTGAACACCAACAGCCTGCAACAGAAATGGTCCTGCCCTCCTACCTCAATTCCCCAAACACTCCCTCATGCCTACTCTGGATTACAGAGTAAAGTGATGAAGTTTGCTGATCCACCCCTTCTCCAGAAAAATATGTGTCCCATATGTGATTCCCTCCTATAACTAAAAATCCAGACCCAAAGGGTACTGTTTTCTCCTCCTCTCTATTTTTTTTTTTTCCTCTTGCCCTTCTTGAGACATGCTGGTATCCAGTTCAGGAACTATATGGCCCTTTTGGGAATTTTGTCTCAGGTATTGTAATGGCTGATGACAGCAGCTCCTCCTGTACAGGACAGAAACTGAAACAGAAACAAGCCCTGCTTTCCTTGTATGGCACGGACATGTCCTGTGTGACCTGTGTAACACAAGCATGGATGATTTCCATTTCACTGCTCCTGCAAGTCAAACCAGTGAGTGACTTCATTTGGTGCTCTTTTACCCATTCCCTCAAGAAACTAAACCCACAGTAACCTCACTTCATGGAAGGTCAGGCAGGGAAGTAATTATGTAAAATTTAGAGAAGATTATATTGATTTTACATTTCATTTCAAGTTACCTGTAAGTTCAGGCTGAGACTGATGTAGGGATAGTAGGGAAGGATTTTTTTACCATTAAACACATGAGATGGATTTTTTTATATTTAACATAAAACATAAGATTATTGAGCATGGGACAGCATTCTCCATAAGAGAGATGAGAAATAATTTTCCATTTGCAAACCGTGTGTGGGTCTGGACTGCAGACCTCTGCTCTGGCAACATTTTCCTTGTTGACTGGATTCTGCCCTCATCCTGAAGCCTGTTTTGGGCTTGATCCAAAATACTGGAACTAGCAGAAATCTCTAAAAAGTTTTGAACCTGACCTTTTCTTTTGTGAGTGGTGATTTTCAGAGTTATCTCTTTCTCACATAGTGTTTGCTGTTCCAGGAAGTATAGGTCACTAAAAATCTACAGAATGTCACATCCTCTAATAAACCTGCTAGTTTTATGCCTTTTCAGCTGGACCAATGTTTGCAGTAGAGAAACAGATTGGGGGTTTTGGGTTGTTTTTGTTTTGTTTTGTTTTGTTTTGTTTTGTTTTTTTGGTTTTTTTTTTTAATAATTATTAAACCCTGTTCATTTGCTGGAGTGTGAAAACTTTTCAGGAGCATGAACTTGACTGCATGAGTGTTGCTTTTGATTTAAAGAAGGAATAGATCTGTCTAGGCTAGTCAAAACATGGAGCTCATGTTTTCTAGGTGCAGTACAATATTAATTTTAATTACTAGCTAGGATTTATTTCACAGGAGGGTGAGCATCTCCATTCTAATGACGAATCATTTTCTCTTTCTGTAATGACTGTGATTGCCTCATTATACTTTCCTTGGTATATAATTTCTGTATTGACACAAGTGGATGTACAGCAAAAAACCTCACTCATCCAGTCAGCCTGGGAGACTCGACTCAGATTACCCTTTAAAGTCTGCAGCACATATAAAAAACCAGAAGAGTGCAAAATCTTAATACCCTTACTTTGAGGTTATGGTTCCTTTAGCTTCAGATTACATGAATATTTTATTTTCCTCACAGCAAGAAAAGACAGTTCTGTTCTATCATTAAATGAATTGCTTGAAACCTTCAAAACTGAAATTCTATGCTTGATGTATAGTATCCAGCATCTTATTGGGTAGATTTGTTTTTAAAAGGAGATCTAACAGACACTGTGAGTTGTCATGTCCTTACAAGATGTAAGCACTACTTATCTGAACCTTCATAGAAAATGACAATGCATTTGCCCTACTTACCAAAAAACTAATTCTGAGCTGGCAGGTAAAAGCTGCTGCTTTACTCAGAGTAACCAACCATTTTGAAAGACTTAAGTACATGTTCACATAATCTCCATTTCCAGCAGAAATGGAGACACTGCCAATTTCAGCACTAGGAACCCTTTACTGAATGAAAGGTGTAGCACCTCCTTTTTAGCTAAGTGCATCTGAAACAAACCCTATATGATGCCCACTTAAATCCAATGCTTTTGACAAGGGCAGAAAAAATTGTTTTTTAAACTCTCACCTCATACATACAGAATGTAATCATATAAAATGTATTTCAAATGTATTTAACACAGAAAAACAACGAAATGGTAACACTTTCAAAATCTGTTTGGAATGAAAATCTGGATTGCTCAACCTTTATGTAAATATTTGGTTATGGCAGCATTTTCCCAATAGAGACTGAGCTGTGGACGTAACAGAGGGTACCAAAACTAATTAACCCTTTACAAGTGTCAGAAGCACATTTATATCAAACAGCTTTGCTATTGCAGTATGTGACACACACAGGGGAATAAATTAATGGAAAATAAACCACATCAAGTACACTTTCTATTCTGATAAATGTATCTGATTTTGCTGTACGTGTAGCACGATCCGGTTCTTTCTGGAACCGGAGAGGGCTGCTATTGAACCAAACTCTGCTTTGTGCCCTTCCGCACACGCTCTCGTCTCCCTTTTGTCTCCTGAACGAGCTTTCCACGATTCCAGATCCTTCACCGCCGAGACGTGTGCGCTGCACAAGGAGCGCACAAGGCGCTGCAGCCGCGTTGCCATGGGGACCGAGACACGTCTGCCCGGCGCTCGCAGGGACCGCAGGGGACCGGCGCTCCCGACGGCACCGGAGCGCTCCCCGCCGCACCGCGGGCACCCCTCCGGTTACCGCGGGCACCCCTCCGGTCACCGCGGGCAGCCTGCCCCCGCTCGCACCGCGTGTTCCGCCCCGTCCGCGCTGCCGGCCGTGCGGGCGGTGAGGGCAGCCCCAGCGGGCCGGCGCTGCGGGCGGCCCCGGCGGGCGCAGGTGCCGCGGGCGGGGCGGGCGCTGCGGAGCCGCGGCGGGGCGGGGAGCGGCCGGAAGTGACGGGGCCGGGCCGGGCTGATTCACCTGCTGGGCGGTGCGCGGGGCGCAGCCCGGGCACGGAGCCGCCGCCGCCGGGTGCCCGCCGCGCCATGGAGCCGCCGCTGCTGCCGCTGCTCGGCGTGGCCCTCGTGCTGCTCTGCTCCGCAGGTGGGCGCAGGTGGAAGGGACGGGACGGGACCGACGGGAGGGAAAGGGAAGGGAAAAGGGGGGAGAGAGAGAGGGGAGGGCGGGAGGCGGCGGTGGCTCTGTGGGGCAGGGAGGAAGCGCTGCGGGGCTGAGGGGGCTGCTGCCCGCACGGTGGCCGCTCCGGGGGCTGGGGTGCCCCGCACCTCCGCTCCTGCGTGTGTGGGGTCCCCGCCGTGTGTATGGGCGTGAGGGGGTCTCCGCCCTGTGTGTGTGTGTGAGAGAGAGATTCTGTGTGCGGGTCCCGGCCGGGTGCGGGTCTCCATCGCTCGTGTATTCCCCGTCCCCTGCCGCCCTCAGCCCGGGGCGCGGTGCCCGGGCGGGCGCTGGCGGAGGGGCCGCGCCGCGGAGCCGACCTGGGCTTTGTTCGCCCTCAGCGCGGCTGCCGAGCTTTATGTGCCGCCTCCCCCTCCCCTTCCCCCGCCGCCCTCCCGGGCAGCCTCCCGTGCCCGCCCGGTGTCTCCCGGCCGGAGCGGCGGACCCGCGGAAAACCGACGTGGAAATAGCAAAAAGAAAAAAAAAAAAAAAAAAGGAATTCCTCCCTATGTTGCATTTAAACCCCAACCCTGCTTTGTAGCACCTCCAGCATCCAGGCTGGCGCTGCTGTTGAGGGGTGGAAGGGGCCGGGAGGCTCCCGGAGAGCCCTCGGAGCGCGGCTGTCCAAAGCCGATGGACACGATGGAGCCCTGCCGGGGAAACGCGAGAGGGTTTGAGGGTGGGAGGAAAGGAGTTGAATTGGATGGACCTCAACGCGTTTGTTTTTCGTGATGAAAGAAAACAAAGGAGTAGATAGTCTCGAACAAAAAAAGCAATCAACCATCCCCAGAACCCACACATACCATATCAAACGTGCCTAGGCTGCTAAAAAGCAGGCAGATGTTTTTCATCTCAAATCCTAGATGTTATTGGGTTCCTGTAATCAGCTTGGCTGCCATATCAGTGTTTCCTACACATACGTCTAAAATAAAAGCGAGTTTTCACTAAAGTTGACCCAAACTTATGTGAAATTATAAAAGGTGACAAAACACCCATGGAGGCTCAGCTTCACAGTAAAATGTGTATCAGTTGTGTCAGGGGGTCAGGTTTTATTTCCTATTGAAATGTTAATGCCTGTGTTGATGTCACTGCTGTTTTGGGAAATTACTCATGGGATCAAAACCGTGTGTCTGTAATGGAATGGTGAACTCTGATCTCCTGAATGAAAGGGAATAGGTAGTTCTGCATTAAATGTGTTTCCTGAAACAGAGTTAGAAACAAGGTAGATGCTGTGAAAGAGCTGTGAGTTACTAGTATTTAGTTGGCAATAGATGACAATAGTTTGTCATCAAGATTTATATTGAAAAGCTTCATGTAACGAAAACTGTGAAAAGAACTTATTGTGAGTAGAATTATATGTGCTGCATTTGCACTGCTAGGTTATCAAAGGCTATGATTATAAAAAATAGGAATAATTAATGTATGAGGAAATGTCAATCCATAATGGAATTTTACACTTTAGTTCTGCTGAAGGATACAGGTGTCTTCAGATCTCAGTGTGAAATTGACTTTGTAAATAAAGAAATATTCCTAATAAAAACACACATACCTCTTTCATGCAGCTATTTGGGTGACTGTACTCTAAACCACGTATATTTCATAGTCCTCTGAAGGAAATAATTGAATAATCTGTGTATGGTAGGAGTTGATGTGTCCTCTGAGCTAGCCTTGTTCTTTCCCATCAGGCTGAGTTAGGGTTTCTGGGTCTGTGCTGCAGATAGACATTCACTGAAGGAGCAGATGTCAGTGAGTTGCTGTTCTCCATATGGACCAAACTTGGAGAAAGCTATTTTTTGTGCAGTTGAGTGAGAGCTGTTGTCAGTGAAGCATTGCCTAGGTGCTGAAGTTACTTGGATTTGTGGTGGTTGTGGTTTAACCCTAGTAAGAAACTAAGGACCACCTACATGGTCACTTGTTCTCCTTGTGTTGAGATGAGGGAGAGAATTGGGAGGGTAAAAATGAGAAAACTCGTGGGTGGAGATGAAGACAGTTTAATGGGGAAAGGAAAATCCATGCATGCAAGCCAAGCAGGCGGAGGAATGAATTCACCACCTCCCATGGGCAGGGAGATGCTCAGCCATCCCCAGGAATCCTGGGCTCTGTCACACCCAAGGGTGGCTTGGCAGGAGTAACATTGTCACTCTGAACATCCTCACTTCCTTCCTCACCCAGCTGTGTTCTGTGATCGTGACATCTCGTGGTGTGGCACTGTCTCCCTGGGTATGCAGTGTTGGGAAAGTAATCTCATTCCATTTGGTGCAAATTCTAATTTATGTAGGGTTTTCAACGACTGAGAATAAATATAGGTGCTGAACTTGTGATCCCAATTTAACAAATATGATAATTTATGGCTTTTAAGCTGCTGAAAATGCATAACTTCAGAACACAAATTTTCAATAATTGAAAATGTTAACATAGCCACATTATACCTACACAAAGACATGCTAAAAAAAGGTATTGCATGCATACTGACCCATTTAACCTTTGGAGGAAGGCTTTACAAAACAGAAATGGCTGTGCATATGGATGCCCCAACTGAGGATGAGTTTGAGTAGAGTGTTAAGGTAAATAATTGGGTAGGAACTTTAGTCTGCAGTGATATCTTTTCTTGCTGCTCTTGTGGTAGGTTTTGTGTGCATTTTGGTTTTTTGTTTGCAGTGGTAATAGTTGGTAATTTTGTACTGTGTTGAAATTCTGTAATGTGTGATGCTTTATTAACAGAATTGTAAGCTTTTAAATATGGTAAAAGTTCTGTTAAACCTTAGGAAGATCTGTAGTTGTTGCCCTGTTGTTAAACTTGCAAAAGTAATTCCAGGATCGTGCATGCAGGAGTAGAACCTAATGCAGGCATGTTAAGTCAGTATTTGGTGGTTGATACACCAAATAAGTATAATAAGGAACTTAAGCCTGTTCATGTTTTTATGCATGCAATAGGATCTTGCAGAACCTTAAATTAGAAGTGTGACTACCACAGGAGTTTAATGATGACTCCCAGTCTTTTAATTGCTAAACGAGGGACACTTCATCTGTTGGGCAGTAATTGAACAAGGTGCAGGGTTCAGGTTCTTCTAAAGCATCCATTGATGTGAGAAGTTACCCAAAATTTGGGACCTTTTTCCTGGATCTTAGAGTTTTAAGAAGTATGAAGTCTTTAACCAGAGATTACTTAATCCACTGTTAGTCAGCTGCTGTGACATCAACCATGACATCTGAATTAGTGATTTTTCCTTAGCTAATCTGTGTTTCCCAGAAGGTATTTGATGTGTTGAGAATGCTGCTGCAGAGATTATTATAACTCATCCCTTTGGTCTCCTCTGACTGCCCCCTGTGTTCCATCAAACTTCAGCTGCCTCTTTGTCTTCACTTCCAGTTCTTGCCTCTTGCACAGCCAAGCCCACTTAGGGACAGATGAAACTACCCCTCCTGAGTGTCTGGTTTGGCTTCTGTTGCTGCTTTATGAAAAATATTTTTGCTCATGTTTTTATATCAGCAAGTGTATGCTTTGCTATTATTCCATTCACACTTCAAGAGAGTAATCTTGAATATCTTTAAATCTGCCTCAGTGTTGGAGCACATTAAAACTCCTTTGCCACAGTACCTGCAGAAATTTGTACAAATTAGGCAGCTTGGTTTTGGGGCCAGTATTGTTTCAACATACTTCCACAGTAATTTAATCAATTGTTGTTTGCATGTTTTGTAAGCTTTTAATGACAGTGATCCTTTTGTCCTTGTTGCAACTTCTGATTGATTTCTTGAAACTTTTAGATACTGTGTGAAACATAATAAATATGGAGAAGAATTTAACTACTGTGTGGCTCACCGGCATGGAAGAATGTATGTGTCCCCACCCCCTCTACTACAGCAATTTAGTTACACTTTCTTTTTTTCTGTTTCTTTTTTTCCTCTTTTCTTTTTAGGGAATTCCTCTTTTGCTCCTTTGCACTTTTCAGGAGATGGCTCAGAAAAGTCTCTTCAGCCAGTTGCCCCGGAGTAAGTGGCAGGAAGTCACAGTTCTGTGTAAACCCTTTTCAGTAGCAGCTGCAATATAAGCAATCCTGCATCCTAGCTGGTGCTTTCCTTTACTGCAGTTGTAAATGGGTCTCAGTTGCTGAAAACTTTAATTTTTAACTGGTTACATCACATGATTTAAAAGAAGAAAGTGTTTTACCACCAATTTGCCCTGATGCAGGGCAGGAGTGAGTGACAGGAAGGATGGCAGAAGAGCATTAGGAGGAAAACTTGTTCTGTTTGATCAGTATTTTCCCTAAGTATTTTCTGTAAAACCTTGGCCTGGAAAGAGCTTAGTTGAGGAGTAAGACTACATGGCTGAATCAGTCAAATGTCCAGATGTAACCTCAAAGATTATTTTTGCACCCCATTTGAAGTTGTACCTGGCATTCATCTGGCTCCACAGTGAGCTAGTTTAGGGAGTTTAAAGTTATAAAAAGAATACATTTTTGTGAGGTCAGTTTTCTGCCTGTTCCATTTCCTGATCCAACTCAACGAGATCAAGTCTGAATTATAGCAAGGGTGTGTCAGCTGGAACCTCAAATGCATATAGGTGGAATATATGATTGCTATTGTTTATTTATCAATTTATCTAAAATTCACCTACTTGCTGGGTTATGTGTTCAAAATGTGATAAAGAGTCACAATTTGGAGCTTTATTGGTTTTGCACTGGGAGCCATTCATTGCTGCTCTGATGTCCTTTAGCTGCTGTCAGGATGCATTTGAGGTACTTGATGCTTGCAAGTTGTGCAGCTGCACTTGCTGCTACATTTTTTTAACAGATTTGTTTTTCATGCCCTACAGCTAAAGCCTATATGCTTAGTATGCTGAAAAATGATTAGTCAACAAGAACTATTTGGTGTGTTGGAGGGAAACATGAGGATTTGATACATTCTCAACTGTTTGAACTTGTACAGAATTAGTTTGCATAAGGAAGTATCCTGTATTCATTTATCCTGCATCTTCAGTTCTTCATTTTAGATGTATTAACAGTATAAGCTACAAGGAATATTTAGTCTCAGTTTTAAGGCATGTAAAAATTAATCTGTATGTGTAAAAGATATATATTTTAGTCTCCCTAAATTTTTAAGTGATTTGTTAACTTTGTGGGTAATTCTTTGAGCTTATTCCTTTTGGTGGGAGTGGGGCAGGGATGGAAACAACAGTGGGCAGACAAGATATTTTTCTCTGACATAATACTTTGCCTTTATATTTTAAAAAAATGAAACAGTAACAAGAAAAGAGCCCAAAATCAACTCTATGCTACTGAATCAAGTAGTTGTCAATCTTAAAGCTAAACTTGCATGTACCGGGGAAAAGCATTGCGTGTTCAGTAGCTCGGAAGAGCCAAAGCCTCTTTACTCAAGTGCAAATAACATGGCTGCTCAGTTAAGTGTTGGATTTAGTGAACTCCCTGATGCATCAGCTGACAGATGTGCCCAATGCATTCACACTGCCAGCGAGCTGCTTCATTCAGCTCCCTTTGAAATGCCATCAAATTGGCAGGAAAAAGATCGAATCATGTGCCTTGATTGCTTAGTGACTGTGTAAGCCTCCAATATCCCTCTGTAGTGGGAAAGTGACTTGCAGGGCTAAAGGCAAAACAACATGTGCAGCTGGCCTAGACCTGGGAGAGAAGGGGCAGGATTTTGTGTAAGTCATGGCAGGATTTCAGCTCTGATCTTATTATTTTTTGTGGTCACTGAAAAAAGTCTTGGTAAAGTTGGCCTTCATTTCATTTTGCACTTCTCAGTACTGTTTCTTAGAGTCTCTGAAGTGCAGTCTGAAGGCACAGTGTCACATTACAGCTGTCCCCATTACAGATGTGATGTGGCTACATCTTCGTGTCTGCTGTGCTTGTTGCCCCTTCCAGCCGTGCCATTGGATTCCTTCTCCCCTCCCTTGTGTCAGAGCAGCCTCGTGCAGCTGCTGCCAAAGCCCATCCAGCTGATCCCACAGAAAACTTGGAATCACTGTGGTTTTATGGAGATACTGGGCTAAACACTCCTCTGCTTAAAACGAATCTTAGTCCCGGTTTGTGTTACACTGTCCCCTCCCCCTTTCGGTTGCCTCCCGAAAGCTTATCCTCCCCTTCAGTAAGGAGATCTGAATGCCCCCTCTCTCCTCTTGATAAGCACGTCCCTCTCAGGAAGGTCATCAGCCAGCAGTTGCTAGGAGACGGGCTGGTGGCTTTGGGTTTAGCAACCCAAAAGCTCCAAGAATGTGCTGAACAAGTAAGGAGCACAAGGACAGTTGCAAAAGAAAGGGATGTTGGAGGGAATCTGAAGGCAAAGGGTGTGTTGAGGAAAAAACGAAGTTGTGAGGAAAAAAAAAAAAAGAAAGATAATTCAAGTCTTAACCTGTGGTTTTTAAGTTTTAATTGTTGCACAGCTGTTTCAGCTGGTCTCTGAACTGTGGAGGAAAGTGAAATCAAGCTCATGCTGTGTATTTGCAGAGTTGGGGTTATTGGTAGTTTTGTTTATATGAGCCTTTAAGTTAAGATTTTTTTATTAGATTGGGAACATGTGTAACTTGTAGCTTAATTGTGCTGTAGCTTTTAAACTGGGGCAGGGGTATGCTACACTACACAAATTGGAGCTATTTATTAATTTAATGCTGTCTGAAGGCATCCAGACGGATAGAGTTTTTTTTTAATGTCTTTGAAGTGTGCATAGTCAGTTTCCTATCTAGTTTTTTTTTTTTTTCTTTTTTTAACTCGTGTGATTTGACAGAGGATTTGTGGATTCAAGTAAATGTGCTTCAGAAGAGTGGTGCTTCTCCCCCACCCTGCTCAGAGGAAGTAAAATTTGGAAATACAAGCCCACTGTTTTGAGACCCAGCAGCAGAGTTGACTATCCAGGACAGTAGATAGTTTCCCAGGCTTATTCTTATATGTAGGGGGATTTTTTTGGGGTGTGTTTCATTTTGTGGTGTTATTTCTTGTTTGGGTTTTTTGTTGTTGTGTTTTAGTTTTTGTTTGCTGTTTTGTTGGTTTTTTTTGCTTGGGTTTTTTTTAAGTGCCCTGCTGTTTCATCAGCCTTCTTGTTGTAGCTTATGGCAAAAACTTATTTCATGCAAAGAAGTCTTTTATCTGCCATCTTTTATCTTTACCATCAGTGGAAAAAGTGTTCTGAAAACTGGGAGTTTGGTCTCTCAGCCTCTTTGAGCTATAGGTGAGGTAGCTGAGATGAAATGTGCAAGAGAGGGTTTTAAAATCTTGTCCCTACTAACATTAAGTATGTAAAATTCTATCTCTTTTCTACAAAAAATTGCTTCCTGAACTGTTTTTATATTTAGTTTGGGACTAAAGTAGGAAGGAGGAGAGTATGTGGAGCCAAGTCTGTCCTAGGTGAGTGCTTTTATTCCTGGGCTGCCTTTACTTTCTCTGGCTCCATAAACTGTGTCTTTTCTGCACAGTAGGAGAGTTTCACTGAAATCTGTGACTCCAGTTTAGAGAGCACTGACCTGGGAAGTCTGAAATGCAGGTGTAAGCATCTTTTGTCTTAATTTTACTGCCTTTGAGGATTAACCAGTGCTCTGCCTAGTGGACCTAGGCTAGGGTAGAAACGTAAGTCTTTATCTTCTCTCTCACCATTTTGCATTGGGCTTTTTTGAGGTTTAAGTAGAAAAATACTTGGTACAGTAGTGTGACTAGCCTTGGAAATGTTAGGTTTAAGTTGTTCCTTTTGTTCCTTTTGCTAAAATGTGTTTTTGGGTGTTTTTACCATTCCAGTGAACTGTGCTTATCTCTGAAATTTGTATCACTGCATTGTATGATAACACTTAGGGGGTGAAGCATGGAAAAAATGTGGTCTGTGAAGCATGTTAAATAGTAACTGTTTAACACTTGATATTAGCAGGACAGTACTTTCTTTGTCAGGAAGGGCTTTGTGATTTGCCTTTATCAGCATGGGATTATCCTAAAAACTGAATTCTTTGTGGAGTTCTAAAATAGAATGTACTAGAACCAAACCTCTTTACACACATGGATTCAGATGCAGTAATGCTGTGGGACTTTTTCCTCTCTTGTTTTATTTACTGCTGAATTATTATCTAGCATTTATTAGTTCCCGACCAATTGCTTGCTTGTTCCTGTCCTTTGTTTCTTGCTTGTTTTACCTCCATTGAGGTTACTGTGAAGCCTGAATATTCTTTGATACCAGGATACCTGGCTAAATTAATGGGATGTGTATTCAACTAATATGTGTGTCGGAATCTGTCATGTAACATTTTGAGTTTCATTCCCATCTCAAAAATCCCCAAGTCTATTGAATTTGCTTTCTAAAGAGAAGACTGCTAATCTTTTTAATCCTTCTATTAAATTTCCTTTTTATTGACATTGTTCCTCCAACGTTTACTAAGCTAAAGGATACTGTTTAGGGACTTATTGTTGCAGAGTTTATGACATGTGAAAAGTTAGAGTCACCAAAGATTCACAGTGTTTTGGGCCCAAACTTCTGAAAGCTGTAACTGTGTTGGGTCTTTTTGTTCTTGGAGGTAAGATGTAGAAGCTGAGAATCCAACTCTGAAGCTGGGCCTTTATTTTTAAACTTTTTTTTACCTTTTGGGGAGGGGTTTCACTGATAAATTGAGGATGTGGTTTTGTTTCTCATTTGTGGCAAAACAGCATAACTGCAGCTTTTTGGCCATCTCAGCTGTGCTGATGTGACTTAGCTCCTGGGTGCTGCAAAACCCACTAAAATAAGTAATGCCAAATATTTGTTTCCTTCTATTCCTTTGTGAAGGCAGCTTTGAATGCAGTTACTTGATCAGCAGGAACCTGCCTTGCAGGCATTCCCTTTGGCTGCTGAGGATGCTGATGTTTGGCATTGTGAGGAAGCAGGAGATGACTGTGGGGTGCTTGTGGGGACATCAGCCTTGGAGACTTTGTTTGTGTCAGATTGTGCCACTAAACACCAGGGAGTCTCCTCAGCCAGGCCCTCCTCCGTGTGTACCTTCTTCCCTGCACACTCCCTGCTTGCTAAGGGTGTATACCTGACTCACTCACTCTGACAGGGCCTGAGTTCAGAAGTGCAGGTTTGAGATAAGAGGTTGTAGAACTGTCTAAGGTGGGAAAGGTTGGGCAGCTTTGTTCTGTAAAGTCATTACAGCTAGCTGAGAAAAGTAGGAGATGAACTGTGGAGAAGGAGAATATTCAGAAGTAAAGTGGGGTTGTTGGGGAGGCAGTTTTTGAGACTGAAATCTGCCCAGTGAAAAGATTTGATCACAGGTACATCCCTAATCTGCATTTGAAATAAAAGTCTAAGCTGAAGTCTTTTAAGTAAATTTTACAGCTTATGGCTCTCAAAGCACTAATGTGCATTTCTGGTTGTGATCTTTGCTTGCTACTTAAGGCCACATTCTGTGAGAAAAAGCATTTTTATATTTAGAGCCTCTGCTTGTTTGCAGTCAGGTATTGGCAAACAAGACTGGCTTTGGAAAGCCTGGTAGTGAAGTACTCTGAAGATGCAGTTGCAGGTGGATCACAGAGTACAACAACATCTCTGAACTCAGCTCTTACTCTCTGTAGAAGCTGTCCTGTTCCCCATGTAGGGAGGGACTGTCTCTGCCAGGTTACATAACCCTTCTGTGGCACTGCCCTATCTGCTGCCATAAACATTCATGCCAAATTTAGATGCACACTTACATTTGTGTAAGCCAGCAATGCAGAATTTCAATGTGCCCTGATTAAATAAGAAAATACTAAATGCATAAGTAGTTAATACAGTAATTTCCTTTCTGTTATTTATTTTCTGTTATTTATTAGTATATATCACAGCTCTGCTTGTGTCTGTGTTGGAATGAAGAAAGCTTTGCTCCATTTTAATTTTTTGTCTGCTTTCTATTTTGAAGATTCTTTTATACTAGAAAGCAACTTCTATCAGATTCCATAAAATATTTAGTTTTCCCTAGATTATTCCTTATAATAATGTAGGTTGCTAAACTGTATTCTACTTGAGTGATACTTATAAGTAAGTTCAGATATTCAGAAGGAAAGAGTTTTTCTAAAGACTTGCTATGGGTTTGCACCACTTCAGAAATCATATGAAAAACTTGTTCAGTCATACAGTTATAGTTTGCAATGCTCTTTAGGGTCAGTTCCCCAGAGAAAGAGTATTTTATTCCACCTTAAGAAACTGAAATCTGAATGTTCAGAATCCAAATAGTGTATGGGCCTCTTACTTCTTCTAATACAAACTTTTGTAAGGGATAATACTTATTATTCTTCATCAAAGGAAGGGTGCTTTTATCTTGTCAGCCAGTCACAAATATTCATTTGTTTGCCACAGCTGAATATAGCACGTTCTCTTGCAAAATACTTTGAAAACAATATGCAGTCATTTGGATCAGGTTCACTTCATCAAAGTTGACTTTCAGGGGTTTTCTTGAGAGCTTGTTGTGTGCTTCTGAGTCTACACTTTGCAGAGGTTTATTTGCTGCAGTTAGAAATTAGATATTTTAATGCTAAGCATATTTGAGTAAGTAGGATGAATGGCTTGAGTCACTTATCTGTGTCTAAACCAGAAAAGGGTCTGAAACTTTATCCATTAAAAAATGCTAACCAAAACAAACACAGACCTTCCTTCAGCTCGTGATAAAGTGTCTGCCTGTCATGTATTAGCAGTTGGATACCACAGTGGATCCTCTTATGTTTTGAGGAGCATGTATAAATAAATAGAATCTCCCTGATTGGAGTGGAAACTGAAGGTGTAAATCTTGGGGAAAATGGAGAAAATGTCATCCTGTCACAGTGCTTGCTTCATGTAGATCTTTAATGCAGTTGCAGAATTGTTTGTGTTGGACATGACCTCGGTCACGTCCAACCTTCTGCTCCAAACAGCAGCAACTCCGAGTACTTTGGTCTTCTCTGTATCAGCTATCACCTGTCCAGTTTTCTCTCTGACTCTTTACTGCTCAGGTAATAGTAGAAGGTTTTCATGTGGCACTGGAGTCCCACGCTGCTTTCAGCTTTAGTTGTGTTTTGACTTCCCTGCAGGTGTGCTGCATGCCTGGGCAATATTTGTGTATTCTTCCCTGATAGGCTGTTCTTGCTTCTTCCTCCTTAGGCCAAGCTGCTGATTAATCTGTTTATTTTGCTGGGTTTTGGGATGTACTCCTTGTGTGTGGTTAGTAATTGTCCTTAAATACTCCTCAGTTTCCTTGAGCTCTTTTGGTTTTTGAACTGGATTCCACAGAATTCCAGCTACTGGGTAATGCAGTCTGCTCAAATGAAGTGCAGGGTCTGTGCTGGATTTCCCTTCCTCCTCTCAGGATTTTAAACATCACTCTTTCATGGCCAAGTGGTCATGGTCAAGGCTGCTTTGATCCCATCCCTGGCAGGTTCTTGGGTTTTTTCCTTGAAAGCAATCTCAAGAAAGTATCAAATGGGGATTGACTCATTTAGTGCTGTTTTCCTCTGAAATATTTCAGAAACCTCTTAGATTTTGTATCCTGCTGTGTTGCCCTGCTAGTAGATGTCACAGAGGTGAAGTAGTAACCAGTTTCTGTCATTTTTAGAAACTTCCTGGAACTGCTGAAATAGTTTTTGTCAGGTTCTTATCCTGACCATGTGATTTGTAACAAACTTTGTCTGTGATGTTTCCTTTAACCCTGACCCCCAAGCTCTTAGCCAGCCTGTTGTCTGTCCTGTAGAGCAGCTTTTTGTGCTCCAGCTACTCCTACAGGTAGAGGGCAGGTCACCTGCTGTGCTTCCCTTCCTGGCTTTGTTTAAAAGCTTGTGTCCACTGATGACAAAGCTCCAGTCATGCAAGCTGTCCCCCACGCCTCACTCTGCTGTCAGCTCTGTGTACAGGTGCTGTCGGTGGCTTCCCTTTTAACATCATTTAACCTCACCAGGGTATCTCTTCCTGGTATCTCTTCCTTCCACCAGGCTGACCCAGGTACTTCCCATGGCTCAGTCTCTATTCCGTCCCTATTGCCAAGTTCAATTCCCATTCCCTGAGATCTCTCATTTACAGGGCTCCTCACCAGCTCTGATGAGTTTGTTCATATCCCACTTCCTTGGCTGGATCCTATCTCTAACTTAGCAGCCCTTGTTTCTCAGGGACACTTGTGGCCATAAAAGTTCAAGTGCTCCTTGCAGTGCCATTCCTGTGGTGAGTTGTTCACTTGAAGGATGGGTCTCTACCAGCCTTTCCCCCCACAGGAAAAGAGCAAGGAGGACCTGAGATCTCATGTCCAGTTTTCTAGCCACACTTGATTTGCTCCATCCAGGTCTCTGTTAATAGCAGGTAATAATCGAGTGGGAAAGGAACAAAAAAGAAAAGAAAAAGGCACTATTGGTATGATAATAAAGATCATAGGACCCTTGACAATCTGTGACATGTCAAATTGGCCAAGCCTCCTTTTCCAGCATATCTGGCAGCAGATGTGTGTCTTCTCTGCAGAAGGGAATCTCCCAACTAGTATTACCTGCCCCTCCCTTGTGTTGCTAATGCTCAGTCCAAGCCCAGCTAGCTCTGACATGTACCTTAATTGAGGTGCTTGCTGCTTCTGCAGGCTGATGTTGACCCAAAAAAAAAAAAAAAAAGTGGAAAAAAAGTTTGTGTTTGCAGCCTTACTGTAAGGAAAAGACCATGGAATACTGGTGTAAGGAAAAAGAGGTGTTGGGAGATGTGCAGTAGGAAAGGAATTAAGATTTATGGAAAAGCTCTGATAATTAGAAGGCTCAGACTGATGTTTGGGTACCTCACACAGCAGCTACTGTGTGCTGGGAGCTTCACGTGCAGGAATGATTGTTGGGTGTAATGCTGAGGATTGTGTGCTTTAGCTTTCATTAGAATGTTTGCATGCATGGAAATACTACTTGGTCTTCAAAAGTATCAAAAATCAAAACTTTAAAAATATTTTTATGACAATCTTCTATTTTGGACAACCCTCTTCAGACTGTTAGGTTCTGCTTTTATTTGGCCTGTGATTACTATGTTGATTTGTGTGTTTGGATCAGAGAAATGAGTGCTGTAGTAGAAACTGAAACATTTGCCATTTCTGGCTTTTAAAGCACTTGGACCAAGCTGCCAGGCAGTGATAGGTGGAACTGCTGGAGTTTAGTTTCCTAGGAGAGTGTCTCTGAAATGGAGTACTTCCAACTTCTAGCATAATTTTTCTTCCCAGTTGCCACTTTCTCAGTGTTTTGCCATGAAACTGTGTAATGTCCACTTTGAAATTATACTCACATAATGGCAATAGAGAGGCAAGAGATAGTTGAAGAATTTAATGCTTATTAGCTATGTCAGTACAAATGAGTACTTGGGGGACTTCTGCTTGTACTGGACTGTTGTTTCTTCTTTTATATTTGTTTTGAAATTGTCAAAGAGATGAACAAGTAACATCTGAAGAGGGAGAGAAATAAAACATTGATCATAGAAGTCTCATTTGTTTAGAAAAGTAGTCAAAAAATCAGCACATGGATACTCATCTGTCTGCTTTTTTTTTCTTGGCTATGTTGTGTTTCAGCAGGTATCAACTGGAAATCAGAGGGGTTGATACTTTTTAGTAGTAGGGATGTGTCATGCTGTCTTCAGAGTATGAATTGTATTCCCCACTATCTGCTGTGAAAAGGCAGAGTGTTACTCTTGCATGAATTATTGTCCCATTTGTGAAATTCTCAGCAGGCTCCCTTGTGGGGAGGGCAAAGCAAATGTGTGTGCTGTGATCCTTTGTTGTGGAACTTCAGATGGCAAAGTGACTGTGACTGGAGATGCTGCGACAGAGCAGCAGCTCTGCTTCAGTGATTTACTTCAGAATGGAAGCTTTTAATTACAGTTACAGATTTGAGGCTTTTAAGGAAGCAAGTAACATCATAATGTATTTCATTATCAGTCACTTAAACTGCACTTGAGTTCACATCCCTTTTCTTTAACATAGTAATGTTGAAGATGCAATTTGGAGATGAACTTGAGAGTATTGTATTGCAGATCCCTAATGAGGCCATGGGGGAAAGGGAAACAGAAAAGTGTGGAAAAATAGTTCAGGAATTTACATTAGTAATGTAAATGCTACTGGGTGTTATGGAAACATGAATGTACTACCCATAAGCAGAGGTAGTACTTGTGTTGTCTTTGCTTATTCAGAGGTTTAGAATGGCTAGTTTGAAAATCTGAGAAGATCCTTTAGGAGGGGATAGGATTGTGACAAGTCAACCAGTATTCATGGAGATCACTGTTATTTAGGGAACAATATTAATTCAGCCTAGTAGCAGAGAATTAATTGTTCAGATCTGTTTACTGTGGTCAAAAAAGAGGTAGTACAAATCTATTAGAGTTATCCTTGAAAAGGTGTACATTGTTGGTAAGAGACATTGAATGTAAATCTCTTTGCTACCTCAAGTTGATGTGGATTTTTTTGATTGGTGTTTTTTTTTTTTCTTCCACCAGACAGAGGGTAATGTCATGAAAAGTAATATCATCAATGGTAGGAAACATATAATCCTACCTAGTTTGTTAATAATCAAACAGTGAAAGACTTTTCTTGCAGGCTGTAGTCTAGAATTTAGTATGTCAAGTAAATTCTCTTTCTGAAGGATTTTAAAAAATAGCTGTTAACGATCCCATTGTTTTGTCATCAGGAAGAGAAAGCAAAGACTTGGTAGAGAGCAAAATTTTTAAAAAGCAGAAGAATTATCTGTTGGGTCCCTTCCAACTCACCATATTCAATGATCTACTGAAGGAAGCTCCTCTACTTCACTGGAGCTCCTCTACTGTATGGAGAAGTGCAAGTTAGAACATAAAAACACTGTGTGAAATGATTTTAAAGACTTTTCATCTGAGGCTGTTACTTTACCTCTGTAAAAACACCAAAGCCATCGATCTTCCTCCTGCTGTCCACTCTCCTGGTGGCATTGCAGCTCTCCTGGCTGTGGTCACATCTGTGTGTGTGTCCAGAAAACTGCACCCATAAACTGACCAAAAATCTGAGCTTGGTTTCCAGCAAGGTGGACAAAACAGTGGATGTAAGAGAGCCAAACCTGTTTCCATCATGAGCAAAGGGTCTGCTTTCCACATCCTGGCTGTGATGTGCAAGCCTGTACACTTGATATAAGGGAAGCCTGTGTTTGTGAAACAGGGAATCTTGCTGTAGGCCTTTTGAGTAGCTCTTTGTGTCACTGTATGAATTCTTTTTCAGGGTTGAATTGAGGAAAATTTGTTGTTTGGAAGCATGTTTGCCTAGAGGCATGCAGATAAGGATTATGCAGCCTTTTTAGAGGAGAAAGACAAGCAGAACAGACAAACAAATGCAAAAAACTCATTGAGATTTTTCAAAAAGATTAATTTGCCTTCTATCTCCCTGTAGATGGAGGAGCCCTTGTAACTAAAGGCAAAGTAATTACTTCCAACCCAGGATTTCTCAAGAATTCTGTCTATCCTGGCAGACTTCATTCCTGTTCCATACTTTCATTTTACAGTGAGGGAGTAATGGTAAGGTGATTATATAATGACTTGAAAACCTGCTGCTGAAAATGTTTAGGTTAGGATTGTGTGGGACATGATATGTGCAAAAAAACCACTCCAAACAACAACAAGTATGGCTTGAAAGATGTGGCTGCCTGTTGGATGTAATTCCAATGAGCAGCACAGGGTTTTGCACTGTGTTGGGTGACAGGGTCTGCACAGGCTTTCTTCAGCAGTGACAACTCTGACTGATGGCATGAATTCTATACTGGAGAAGTATGTCATAGAGCACTTACAGTGAACAACTGCATGTGACTTGTTTTCAGAACATAAAATTTTATTTTTATAGGTCTGACAAGAAGCCTAACAATAACTTCAGTTGACCAGTCAATGTTTGAGAAAGCACAAGGAGAGAAAGTTACGTTGCCATGCACGTTTGAACTCTCGGCAGAAGATGAAGGACCACTAGATATTGAGTGGGTATTGATACCAGCAGATAATCAAAAGAAGGAACAAATAGTAAGTAGAGACTTCTCTTTCTACAGTGTTAATTCAGTTGTTTTAGTAGGTCAATGTATGAGGTTTTTACTGACTCTTTACAGTTCCACCTTTTCAGGTTGGGATGCTTGTGATCTTAAATTGCTTTGAAGCACCAGTCACATGAAATCGAGTGGAAGTTTTGAAATACTGGATTAAGGATGAAATGTTAAGACATTTTTCACTATAAACTTGCCTTCTAATGAAGAACTTCCAAATTAAATACACTTCAGTTCCAAAAAGAAAACTTTGCTTTTGTACCTGCTTTATCTTCCTTATTGAAAATAGATTCACAAGGACTTAATTTTAAATATATTTAACTCTTTTGGTTATTGATACTTTCCCGTCTTTGAAAGCCTTATAAATAAGATGATTCATATTAGTAGGCAGGTTTTGCAGAGTTAAATTGGAGCAATTCTAAACAGTTTTCTTCCAGTCAGAAGTCAATGCTGACATATTGGTACTTGGTCAGGTGTTTAGCTGGAGTATTCACTATAATGCTGTATGTGGTGCTATTTTGAAGGTGGAGATATTTGACTCACTGTTTTATTTCTGGGGTTAAAACTATAGAAAGAAACTTGAAAATTCAAAGAGATGAAATTATTTTAAATGTTTGTGCACTAAGTAGATTTCTGAATCATATTTTTTTTTTTTATAGATAATTATGTATGCTGTAGACAGGGTTTATAATCATTATTATGCTGGTTTGACTGGGCGAATGCAGTTTACTAACCTTGATCCCAAATCTGGTGATGGTTCACTGGATATCCTGAATTTAAAAGCATCAGACACTGGCACATATCAGTGCAAAGTGAAGAAGGCTCCTGGAGTTCAAAGCAAGAAAATACAGTTGACTGTACTTGGTAAGATAATTTATTTTATTAAATTTTCAGTGATTATTTTTATGTGCTTATTCCACCCTATTTTCAATGTCTGAAATGAAAGCTTCTGTTGGGCAGTGTTGTACTGAATCTGTGATGATTATGCTCATTACTGAGGGAGGGATGGGCATAATTCTGTTCTGGGAAATGAAGGAATGATATTTAGAATTATAAGCATTTCTAGAAGTTCTGCACCTGACTCATATTTTGTAGAAAAATCTTTCTGTGCATAGAAATGGTTTGTGGCACAAACTTTATCTTTCACAGAATGAACTGGCTGCCAGAACACAACTAGGAAATATTTTAATTGTGACTGTTATTAATTCAGTGATGTTTTATTTATTAGTAAAGCCAGCACGGACTAAGTGTTCCATTGAAGGATCACAGGAGATTGGAAAAGATGTTACCTTGAAATGTGTGTCACAAGAAGGATCCCCACTTCTGTCTTACGACTGGAGGAGAGTGTCTGGCACACAGAATCTTCCTGCCACTTCTGTGCTGAGTACTGTCAAACTTCATTTATTACTCTGAAATAATTAAAAAGATTGCAATATTATTTTTGGCTTGTAAGCATCTCTGGATTAGCATTACTATAGAGTTGTCAAGATTAAATGTCACTTCTGCCCTCTAACAAAACTGAATTTGAAACAAGCTGGAGTTGATTCTGGTTTTTAATTCATGTTTGGAAATGTTTCAAGCTTCAAGTTGAGATTCTTATCATAAAGAGCTGCAGTATCATGCTCACCTGTGCCCAGATGTTGTTAGTTCTCCTGCTTGCTGATGGTTTTGCTTTTGTGCTTAAGCGGATATAGAGAATTCAGATGTGGCTTCAATATGATTTAAAACAAGAAAACAATCTCCAATTTTTTGTAAGCTTCTGCATTCTATTAGAGTATGTAATATCTTAAAGAACAGATCCCTAAAAATCATCTACAAAGGAAGAACCTAATACTGTTCTTCATTTTGGACTTGACTCATGGTCTCCTATTTGATGTCTCTTATTCATTGTTTTGACAGTGAATCTGCTGATCATTAATGTCCTCTGTACCACTCAAGACTTTAGGCTACTGTTGTTGTGACCCTTCTTTCTCCACATCCCAAATTTGTCTAAAGGTGACAAAAAGAGAAATTGGCAGTATCAGTGCTGGACAAGAATGAGTGCACATTGTGCAAGAGTGACTTGAAACACACAAAAGCCATGTTAGTTTTGGACTTGTGAATGTAGTTTTGGGGACACTGAGTGTGTTCTATAGAATCTACACCCTATCTAACTTGTTCAGCAGATAGAGCAAGTCAAATACTGTGGAATACATTTCTAATGCAGTAAGACTTTTACAAACTATAGCATTTTACAGCATGATAGAACTGTTTTAATCTGGGTTTTTTCATATAGCATTTTTAAGTTAAGGTTTCATGTATATGCTGGTTTAGTAATTTTGTGATATTAAATATGGAATTATATTGAGGAAAATGGTAAACCTCTCCCTTCTGTTGTTTGTAGATAAAAATACAGGGGAGCTTCTTCTGAAGAACGCCTCTCGAGAGTATTCTGGCACATACAGCTGTGTGGCCACCAACAGAGTTGGCACAGATGAATGTTCTGTTGAGCTGAATGTCACCCCTCGTAAGTGTTTGCTGTGCAATAGTCACACAGTGTTCTTGTGGTAAAGCTGAGCGGTCTTTTTCTCTAAACTCCTAAATGGTTAAAAACCCCAATGCTCTTATGTAACTTGTGGGTGCCACTTCAAATTTTACTGTTTTAAATGCATGTGATTCGGCACTCCCCCTCTGATTCAGTGATTCAGTATTATTGACCTGCCTCGTGTGAAACATACTGGGCTTAATGTTTAAAGAAAGGTCTCATAACTCTGACATTTAACACACAGTGTTGTTATTTGTCTATTCTAGCCGTAAATACAGCTGGTATAATTGCTGGAGCTATTATAGGAACTCTGCTGGGTCTCTCTGTACTGTGTTCTATCATCTTCTGTTTTTGTAAGAAGCACAGAGAGAAGAAATACGAGAAAGAAGTACATCATGATATCAGGTAACAATGAATGTCTAGTTTCTGAGCAGTATTATTGGAAGATTAACTTTTAAATGTGTATTTCTGCAAATAAGTTACTTAACAGTTGAGATTTCTGTCTTAATCTGGAAAGCTTATTATAACACTAATGGCTTGTTGGAGAACTTCTTGTGGTTTGTCTAATTTCAGCAAACATTTTAGAAGCAATGAATATTGAGGGTTTGGGGGGCTTTTGTTACTTTAAAGGAAGATATAAGGATATTTTTGACTACATTGGAATAGAAAAAAACCAAACTGAATATTTGTTTTAAAGTAATGGTGACTGAACTCTTGTTCTGCAACTGATTTTGTTTGTGTTTTGCTCATTTCAGAGAAGATGTTCCACCTCCAAAGAGTCGCAGCTCTACAGCTCGCAGCTACATCGGCAGCAATCGCTCCTCCCTGGGCTCAATGTCTCCCTCCAACATGGAAGGATATACCAAAACTCCATATAGCCAAGTCCCAAGTGAAGACTTTGAACGTGCTCCTACTCAAACCCCAGCCTTTGCACCTTCAAAGGTAGCTGCACCTAATTTAAGTAGAATGGGAGCTGTTCCTGTGATGATTCCAGCACAAAGCAAAGATGGGTCGATAGTATAAAATATTATTAATTTAAAAGCTGTTTTTTTAAAGTGTTCATTGTAAGTATTAGAGAAAAATACTGTGTTCCATCCTTCATTTAAACACTGGCATGAAATTTTCCTTGAAGAAAATATACAAGTGAGTTTGAAAAGCCACCAATTCTCATGTTTAATTTTAAATTTATTTGCCTATGATAGTTGAACTATTTGCTAAAAACGAAGTTCATAAATAAATATCGGACACTGAAGGTATTTGGACCTCTGGTAGGTTGCTGAGGAGGTTCTGACACTGTCAGCTAATGTACAGTTCTGAATGTGTAACAGTGAGACACAGGTGAGAAGTAGCAAAAGCATTTCATGTGTAGACCATGAAGTTTCTCAGAGTTCTTGAGACTTTATTCTTAATTGTGGAATAACAGAAATATTTTAACTTGGCCACTGTCTGGTATAGTTGCAGGGGGCTGAAATACCAAGGATGACTTTGAATTCTGTTCAAATTGAGTATTTATGTGGTTCTTTAACCTGGTGATGTTTGTTTGGAGTGCTGGAGCTCTTATTTGTCAGGGGCAGACAGTCATTTGATTGGTTCTATTAATTAAATTAACCTGTTCTGAATTTGAAAGAGCCATGAGTGAAAGTGTGACAGAAAACCTTGCAAGTTCTTTGAAACACAAATTTTTTTACAGTAACTAGTTCTGGTCCTGTCAGATAACTTAATACTTAACGTTATCTGATGCAAGAGGTCCTATCAGATTGTTGGTAGAAGTATCTAAGCTCTAAAACCTACAGAGACCAACTGTTACTGTCACAGCAAGAATGAGTTATGTGTCTTTACACAGGTCTTTAAATTAGTTGTACCTTGCATTTTCCAATGCTTGGTTAGATGTTAAGGCAGTGCTCTTAGGTTTTTTTCCAAAGCAATTTCCTAGAAGCTCTATGGGGATTTGATGAAGCCTGTTTTAAGTAACTGGTATTTGATGTCTGTCCTCTTGCTCTAACCACTGTGGAAACAACTTTTCTTGTATGCCCCTAAGCAGTAGTCAGTCCTTATTCAAGATGCTAATGCCTGGCTGTATGAATTTGCAAGGAGTTCAAAGCTCATTTTTTCTTGCCTCTTTAAAAACCCTAAATATTCTGAACCAATGTTCAGACTGTGGAGAGCAAGCTTTTTCATGTAACAGAGAGAAAACAATTACCCAGAATTGTTGATACAATTGCAAGATTGAAAATGCTTCTTCCCAGTTTTGCAAACTTAAAGCAATACAGGAGAAACACAACAATTCCTTGTCTTACTTTCACATGTTTTTAAGGACTTCTGGTAGCTTCTAATGACTGTTGTTACATACCTGCAAAAGCTCCATTTAAAACTCTGTACAGTTTGAATCTGTCAATTCTTCTTTTCTTCCTGTTTTCTACCTTCTTTGTCTTGTGCTGGGGAGCAGGTGGGGCAGAGTTCTTTTAGCTGACCCTAGCTAGAGATGTTGAACTGCAAGGTATTTTGGAAAACTGTAAATTCATTACAGTATGTGCACTGATGTTGATGAAGGAAATATCTGAATAGGCTGTTGAAAGATGTTAGGATTATTTGTGTGTAGCAACAGTGAGAGAAAACAACATTAACCCAGACTTCTAGGTTTAGTATCTGCTTATCTGTAGCTGCCTATACATCTGTGATGAATTCTTTGGCTTACTACTAAATGTTTATCCTATCTGTAAATAGGTGCACAATTTTTGGCTGGCACTATTAATGTAAAGAACTTTCCCTGCCCATGGCAGTGGTTGGTACAAGGTCATCTTTAAGCTCCTTACAACTCAAACAATTTCATGATTTTAACTTACCCTTCATACTGAATTTAGAAACTTGAATGGCTATTAAGTAATATAGAGTTAGTTTTACACATTTGGGACTTTTTTAGATTGTAAACTGATACTGTTAGAGATCAGATTTTTTATCTTTCATGTGTGCCTTGTCAATAAGATTTGCCTGATTGTAACTTCAGTTTTTATTAAATTCTGGTGCCTAAACATACTGTATGAACAGGTGCTTAGATGATGGTACAGTTCTTAAAACATGACACTGTGATCTGATTTCTTGATTCTTATGTACTATTTATACCTCTTCATGCCTATTTTTGGATGTGAACTTCAGTGTCTCTCTCTGTATTGTTCTGTATTTCAAAATGTCACTTAAATCCTTAAATTGCTAATTATGATTCAAGTGTTTGTGTTCCTGTAAGCTCTTCAGTTGTTGTACCAATGAGAGATGATTGACTTTCATTTATGTGGTGAATAATAGGCTTAGTAAATGTGCCAAACATAGCTTCTGAAGAACTATAGATGAGGAGACATGTTTTTGCATCCAATTATTGTGATAGAAGAGATTTCCAAGATGTTAATCATACACTGATTGTTTACCTTGAAACTAAGGCCTTTCTTAATGAAAAGGGTATAGTTACTGCAAATACAAGTTGAGTGCAAGACTAAAGTGAATCACAGACTGAGAGAGAGCTATAAACCTAAGGAACCAGGCAGCAAACCTACTAAATTTGGTTCTAAGCCGTCTGTGGACCTATGTGTTTTTTTAGGGTTTTTTTAAATTAATTTTTTGGTTGTTTTTGGTTTGGCCTGAGACCCTGTAACTTACAGTCAGGTAAGCCCTAGGACACTCAAACTCAGAAACCTGTCTCAGTAAAGCACATGGAGCAGAGTTTACACATGCTTGATGCTCTGTCAGCTTGTGCAAAACAATAAATGGACAGAAGGACAGCCTGATGTGCCCTCAGAGCCTGGCTGTTAGGCTTAGCAGCCTTGACAGTGTCTGTCTATTTATGTAATTGCATGGAAAAATGAAAGAAATGGGATCTGACACAGTCCTTATCTGAAATATAGAACCTCTGACTTGGGGTAAACTCTGCCTCAAGTTGCTATCATCATGCCTTTTTGGGTGGATGCAACACTACTATGAAAACATAATACTGCTACTATAAATTATTTCTTTTGTCACTAGATTGTTCACTTACACTGGATTATGATTCTCAAAAGCAGCTACTGTATTTTGACAATTTCTAGCTGTGTGGGAGGTGAACTGGTTAAACATATGAGGTGTCTGATGTGACAGAGAGCTCTGCTGACAGAACAGTTGTAGGAAGTAATGGCAGCTGATATATCAGTTAGGAGGTGGCATTTTTAAAGTCTCATTTTGTTAAAAAAGGGGGGGAAAGGGGAGGGAGGGTGGTACCGTTGTGTAAATACTCCAAGTGAGCTCAAGAAACCTCTAGTAAATGTCATGACTGTAAACTTGCCTGTTGAAGACTACTATATATAGAAAGCAACCCCTCAATTTTAGCATGGTGTGAATAAAGTGTTAGACTTGTAATACTGTAGAGGTTACGTAACACTTGTCCATACATTGCAAGAGTTTTCATCAACTTTCTGCAGTGGGTATTTAAAGATACTTGTGTGAAACTTCCTTCCCTAAGAACAAATACTTCTTCCAAAACTGTGTGGTGCACAGAAATGCCTTGTTGGAGGGGTAAAACATGACTTTTGAAAGAAATGTACAATGCATACGTCTTTCTCAGCTCTTGGTAGTCTCATTCATATTAGATGTATGCTTCCTGTTTAATAGTGCAAGTAAGACTTCTGAATCGCAAGTTTTTATGTAATGCTGAATATTGTATATTACTGGTTTCCATGACAAGCTTTTAGTTTTGTTCTGAGCAGTGTATATATTCTGGATCACTCTAGGTCTTTGTTCAGTCTAAAGATATTATGCTATTTGTGTCACTTAAACCTTGTTTTATACACTTGATAGGTGCTTTTTGGGGCCCTTTGTTGGATAATCCCCTAGCACTGAGGCATAGCTCAGCTGAAATCAGAGCAATAACAACTTCCTGGGATCCAAAATGTTACAATGTTACATTACATTTCTCATGCACAAAGCATGGACTTTGAACATTGATATGAATTTCAGTATGAGGTTTTTATATTCACACTTTTGGGGGAATGGTATTTTAAAATACAGGTATTGTGAGTGAATTTGTAAAAAAAACGAAATCCAAAATTTTAAAATGCTATAATTCCATGACAGACTTGTGTACTTTTTGAAATAAAACTGTTGGAGAAAACAGTGGTCTGTCTTTATTTTAAAGCAGCACTTGTATATGTCTTCAGCTTTTTCTTTATGTAATTGGAAGTGAACTAATAAATATGGCTGTGTATACCATGCTGGCATGAATAATTTTATTTATTGCTTTTCCCCCCTGCCCCCTTCCAAGGCAAATAAAACTGTAGATATTTTAAAATATTCACTTCTGGGTGGGGTTTTTAATTGTAGGCGTAGTTATTCTGAAACATAGATTAGATTTAATCCCTCTTTATTTTAGGTAAAACCAAAAATTCCTGAAACTGATTAATCATTGTCCTTTAAATTTCAACCAACTGGTTGACAGCACTCAAAGTATGTTGATAAAATGCTTGGGGGTTTTATTGTTAATGTGTTAATTTGCATCTCTTTCAATTTTGATGAAGCTGACTTGGGATATTCTGCACTGCTTGGCCTTGCAAGCCAACTGATTATTGTCCTTGTCATTTTACATGAGATTTATGTGATTTCTCCAGTGTCATCTCCAGGGTGGAGATCCAAAGCTGGCATGGGCTCTATCTGCAATAATGGCATGCATTAAGCTCATATAATTGGAGGCATAATTAACTTTCATTTGCTCATAATATATGCATGCTATTATGTTATAATGCATGCCTATCTTGATATATTAATGTGTTCCGGCCAGGCCAGATATTCCAGTGACTTCTTTATATATATAAAAAACCCAATATGTGTGCACAAGCATATGAAGTTAAATGGAGTACTGGTGGATAAACCTCTAGGATTTTTTTTTAAAATTTCAGGTTAAGAGTCATGCTTAAATACCAAAATAAACCTAATAAAAATGGAAGTTCAGATTTGTCTCTTTACAGAGTTCTAAGAAACCTTTCTTACACTCTTTTTAACATTCTTGTCAAGACTTTGGAAGTGTTGAACTTAGGGTGGCAGTTTTGTCACAGATGGCTCTTGCATGCCTCAGCTGCTCCTCAGGTGTTTTATGTAGAGGACAGGTGACCGTGAACCAGAAGCTGAGTACTCCAGCTGGTCTGTGGAATTCCAGCAAAACAGCTGGAACTTTCCTGAGTGTCCTGACAGAACAGAGGGCACTCAGCACCTGGTAGCTCTACAGAACCTCTGTGGTCCTTTATATGTGTGTTAGACAATGCCTTGGATAAAGTGTCATAAAAGGTCTGGCTGTTGGTTTGTTTCTCTGAATGTCTTGGCTGTGTCTTTTGAGCTTACTGCCTCTTATTTCTTTCCCTGATGTAGTTTCAAAGCTCTGTGATAGTACTGATAGGCAATTAATTACTAGGCTCTTTTAAAAAGCAGATAATGACAGCAACTTTGCCTTCTTTCCTATCTGTAAAATTCATAATGCGGAATAGTTTGTAAAGAAAATAGCTGATTAAGTAGCAGAAGTAAGAATAGGATGAAACAAAGCTATGAGTGTTGCCTACCTTTCCAAATGTCAGCTTATTCTAAAACTACTTTTAGCTTGCGTATGACCATAGGTGATTTCTCAAAACATGAAGACTTGCATCTTGATATAAAAATAATGTGTGTACTTGAGTTATGATGATTCTGTTGCTCTTCCTAATTTGCTTTAGGCTTTTTATGGAATGGTGCAGGCACAGCTACCAGGAGAAGAGTATGAACCTTTAATTTTATAAAATAACAACTCTGGCAGAAAACTGGCCTGGAGGATTGTGTTGTCTCTGCTTCTGATTTCCATTAAAAATCAAGTTTCTGGAAATAGGGAGTCTTTAAGTATCTTTGGATTTTTAGATCATTGGAAATCAAAGTCAGTGTCACCCTCGTAAGTTGTTGTTTTGAAGACTTCAGCTTTCAGCTGTCAAAGCACTGGCCAGGTTGCTTTGGATATGCAAAATCAGTAGTATTTAATGGCAGCAGCTCCTATTTGGGTCCTCATTTCTAGTAAAGTTTCTTTTGGTCAATGCTGTCTGGAGAAACAGATGAAGGACAATTGTACCACATTATTTAGGAAATAAAGCAGTGCAATTCATTCAGGAACCTGCATGATGCCAGGGTTGATGGATGGATAGAGGGAGGGAGGGAGGGGAACAGCTTTGGAAGGAAGTTGAGCTTGTTGATTACACAACTTGATTATGTAACAGTTTTAAAAAGTGGCACTATTAGAAGAGACATTACCAAAGATAAAATGATGTGCTTTCAGATGTTAATCTAATTTTTCTTAGGGGGAAAACCTCTGGAGGCAGTGTGCCTGCTGGGAAGCGCAGGGAGCTGCGTGATGCCTTGACAGTTGTCCCGCTTCCAGGGCTGGATGCTGTGGCTCTGGGGAGCCGCAGGCAGGGCAGGAGCTGAGTGCTGTACCTGAAGGGTGTTGTACTCTCCCTCCCAGAGAACTTTTCCTAATTGCAAACTGGAGAGAGCAAAGCAGTGAGTCTGATCAGTTTCTGTGGAATGGGAATTCTGGGAAGCACGCATGAACTTTCTAACTTCTTGAAATCTTTCCCTGTTCTGGTTTGTAGTAACATCTGGCTTAGGGGTCTTAAGACAAAACATTTTTGCATTCAGTTGCTTATGTAGCCAGCATACCTTCAGCCTTCACTGCTTAAATTGCAGAGCCTTGTCCTCTGCCTACCATCCATAATTTCTGCAGATGATGACTTGGTTATATCATTACTAACAGTACTGTGTAAGGAAGCAGAAGAAAGTAGATTCTCCTGAACCCTCCAAACAGGGCAAATGGTGACAGCTCAGCTTTTTGGTGCTCTGAGCACAAACATCTCCAGGGGTGTGGTGGTCACTTGGGTTAGAATTTGCTATGAAGGAGTACTGAATCAGATGGTAAAGAGCTATAAAAGTAATTTAGTGCCATTACTAAACAGCTTCCAATTATGTCAGGTTCTGTGTGAGTAGGAAAGCAACTTGAACTTTCGTTTCTTGTGGCCAGTTACTGCTGTGCAAGTGAAACAACATCTCTCTGCAACTTGTGACTTGTCCTGGTCAGTGATTAGTTATTGAAACTATTATCCCATCTAGGGATCTGAATCTCCCTATTATCTGTCACTAGGTAATATTTTACCTGGGAGACAGTAGTTGGGATTAGTCAGATTTCAAGGAAGTTAAATTGTGCTGCAGAGCAGTTCCCAATGTTTAAGGGCTCTGATGGTGTTGAAAGCGAAGGGAGACGACCCATCTTTGTTGATCAGCATCGACTCCGATTTATTGATCCAATCAGTCACTTTTTATAACAGTGTTAATTAAGTTCATGCATATTGCAAAATCCGAGATCACGATAGGCTACAGAGCAAACACTAACCCCTCCCTTTGTTTTCTATACCTGTGGTTTGTTTATTGAAACCAAGATTTTGTTCTCACCCTGATATGAAGGGTTCTCAACCTCCATGTCTGTTCCCATAACAGCCAAGGACAGAATGTTTACCTGTTATGAGAAGACTGTCTGAGAATCCTGCTGTTTATAAAATGTGCCTGAGAACCTAGTTATTTACAGAAACAGGCTTGGGAACTGCTGCTTTACAGCTGCCTTTTACTTTTCCATCAGCTGTATATTTTCATGGCCTCTTTCTTTAAGCCATGTCTGAGCAAAATTCTCAAATTCTCCAACATGATGGCAGTCCCAGCCACTCACAGATGACTCCTCAGGCAGCTGAGTGGGTGGTGTTTCAAAGAAACTATTTGCTGGAGTCCAAACACTTTTGCTGTGCCTTACTTAGCTGTAGGAGATGAAGATAAAATTAATTTAGGATTTCTGTTTCCCAGTACAGTAGCTCAGGTGGGAGGGAAGCCGATACCTTAGACTAGGAATAAAGGCAATGGTGGGAACACATCACACTGCTGAATTGTTTTGCCTGCTAAAGGAGATGCCAGTTCTGGGGCACAGCTGGTGGTTTGTGAAACATGTCAAAAAGCTTATGTTGTGGCTGCTAGCACTGCACTTCTTCTCCACATAAATAAAATGCCCTTCCATGTCACTTCCAATCCTGTAACTGTCTAGAGTAGAAACCGTTCCTCTCATCTGTAAAATACAAAATAAAACTTGCGATTAGTTTATTTTCACATATTCTTCCATTCTTTCTTGTTGGTACATGAGAAAAATTCAAAATTCCTAAAAGGACAGAGCTTGAAATGAACTGTTTGGTCTTGCCCTGGTTTCATCCTTGTACTCTGTAATTCAAAATGAAGTTGCTTAGGCATTACAATATCATCTGCTTTGGACTTGAGCTGTGGTTTGGGTGACCTCTTTAGGTAACCTATTTAAATTTAATGATCTTGTATTCCTTTTTAAGATGGGAAAACTCACTGTGTTTAAAACACAGAACTTCAAAAAAATGCTGTGGATTCCCATACTGTCTCCAGCCTATTTTTAAAACCAAAAAATTATGGCTAAATGTAAGTGCTTTGTATGGAGACAGAGTAATAAATGTTGCATTTGGGAATTATGAGTATCCCCCACAGCTGATGCTTTAGCAGCCTCTGTCCCCATCTCTCTGTGCCTAAATGTGACTGTTTGATGCTCTGCAGTGACTTTCCAAGATTGTTTTCTAACAGAAAGCTGAGAAACATTCTAAGATGCCAGATGGTTATTTTCTTATTGTTTACTCAGGAAAATAATTGAGAAATCTGCATCAGTCAAACCTTTTTTTTTTTTTGTTTAATAAGTTCTAAAAAAAAGCTCTAGAAATGTACAGTTGAGTTATGAATGCAGTTTTTGATAGGTTTTAACAGTTGTGATATTTATATCACTATATAAATATCTATATATCATCTGTACACACACTGTTGCTAGGATTGAAGCACATACTTCTACATCCCTTTTTTTTATCAAAAAAAATAGGTGCAACTATTATCCTATAGTATGAAGCAGACCTTAGAGCTACTCATTAAAATGTCAATATTTTTCAGACTGAAGTTAAGGTCACCAGTGATGGTTCTTCATTTGCAGCTCATTTAGGGGAAAAAAATCCTCAGCTCGATCATCAGTGTGTCTGTTGGTTTTCATTTAGCAGCAACCCAATGAAAATTGTGATTCTTGTGCAGATAACCTACAGCTGTGATCTTGCTAGATTTGCATACTTGAAAGGCATCAAAGTTCTAAACAGCAATTTTATGTTTTTAAACTCAAGGTTGTGTTGCTACTTGAAGCATTTTAGGTTTATTATTTTAAGTATGATCTTTGCACATCTGAACTGGGTGGGCAGGCAGGAATCTCAACCAACCCACTAAAATCCTTTATTCCAAGATGAAAGGGCTGGAAGGAGGGTTACAGCCTTTATGCTCAACAGTCCCTTTTGTTGCCCATTAGAAATTAGCATCATTTCCCTGCCCCTGGTGTTACCTGAGCAAGCTGGGATTTCAACTGACAGTGACAATTGGGTTGTTACATTCTACATGTGAATTTAATTCTGTCAACATCTCGTGGCTGTGGCAGCTATATGAGCTAATTCATTTGCTGCTGGCTTTATGGTTTGTACATGGGGGGAAAATTGCTGAACATGCAAGGAGGCTGAGGACATCCTTAATGCCTGATGTGGGTGACAGAAGCTTACTCACTAGCAATAAAAACAGTAACAAAAGCATCCAAAGGCAGAGGACTCTGATTAACAAGCTGGAGAATCAGGGTTGATGTTCTGGCTCTGTCATGACTTAGCTGACAGGTGTTTTTTTTAATTTATTTTTTAATTTTCTGTTGGCATTGACAAATCCTCTTTGTTCATCATCTCTAATAGCTGTTAGAATGGAGCGTTCTGTTGACTCCTTGTGGCTTTTGGAACTAGGGTTTCCCATCACACTGTCATTTGTTTTTAAACCTATCCTTGGC
Source organism: Ammospiza caudacuta (assembly GCF_027887145.1). Lineage (NCBI taxonomy): Eukaryota > Metazoa > Chordata > Aves > Passeriformes > Passerellidae > Ammospiza > Ammospiza caudacuta. The sequence continues at coordinate 12,184,503 of NC_080594.1, forward strand.
AAGTCTTTCTGCTATCCTTTTCAGTCTTCACCAGATGTCCATCTAGTATTTTCTTGCCATTTCTTTCATAATCTTAGGAAATTTTGAAATAGATATATTTAAAGATCGTTCTCTTGATGAGACCATCTGCGGTTGTGTCTGTCCCCTGCTGCTTCCTGTTTTTTAATTCTGTCCTGACAGCAGTCACTCTTCCAGTACTTCTGCTGCTCCTTGAGTATTTTAGGTTGTAAAAAACATAATAGTTGAGTAGATCCCATTATGGGGCTTCCTGAGGGTGAAAGATCCCCCAAAGTATTGCCAATGTGAGGGGAAGTGTCCTCATCACTCCATTTGATACTCCCTCAGCACCTTTCCCCTGCTGCTCACCGCAGGTGTCTTGGAAGGCATTCTCACAGTGAGATAATGGAAATACAGATGGATTTGTTGTTTTGAGTGCTTCCTTCACCATTACTGACATTGGAGGTGCCTAACCCTGTGTGTGACAGGCTGAGATGCAACCAGAGAGGTGGAAAGTTCCTTGGCATCACTGCCCTGGTGTTTGGTGTTTCATACACTTTGCCTACAGCCTGGCCTTCCTCTTTCTATCACATGCTGCCTTTTTATTCCTGTCTGTGGTATGGATTTCACTACTGGAGTAGGACAGAGTTTGAGGCAGGTTTTTCATTTTTCTGAGCGTGGTGTGTTACTTTTGATCATGCTTTTGTGGAGGGTCGCTCTTTTTACTGTCACTTTCTATCACATTTTCTGTTCCCAGCCTGTTTTGCTTGTCTCTGCTTTAGGTATTGGGCACTTTAAACTACATTTATACAGTGGATTTCAAACTGGCCCCTGGTTTTCCAGCTTAAACTTAATGGTGTTATGATTGCAAGTACCTGGGCAGACAGTAGTTTCTTATTAACTGATAGTTTTCCTTGCACAATCCAAAGGACTTAGCACATCTTGTTTATAAGCTACAACACTGGGGGTGGATGTTTTCATTGTTTTTATTATTATTATTTATTTATTCTTCATCACAGCTGCACAAACAGCCTCTAGCTGCATGCTAAGGTTCACTTGCCAGTCTGCATTTTTCTTTATTTTAATAATTTTGTTTTATTGCTAGAGATTTGCTTGGATGAGAAGGAAAGGAAAAGAAAATCAAGACTGAAAGTATCAGGGCAGTGCAGCAAGGGGGAACAGATTGTGTTTGCCTTTTTAGCTCATTTAAACATCAGATTTAGAAAACATTGGCTTTTCCAAACAACAGGGGTATCAAGAACTATTCCCCTGTCCCATCTTGTCTCAGTGTGCCATTTAGCAGAATTTTCTCCACAAGCAGGGTATGCTAATTTTCTCTTGACTTGTTAATGAAATGGAGCAAAGAGGAGTTTGATGGAGAGACATCATTACATGAATCCCTGCTTGCACACCTGCCCTGAGAAAAGCTGGATTTATACATGTTTTGGAGTGTAGAGCATTGTTTCTTCAGCTCTTCCAGTAGAATGTGATAGGATGAACTATGTGTGGAGCAGCTAAACCTTATGTAGAAGACATATGTTTGCTAATTATTAACTTGAGAACTATAAATGAAAGAAATTGGAAATAGAAGCATTATGCAATCCATGGTGCAAAGACAGGAATACAGAAAGGACATTTCTTGCCTCAGTGTTCAGTCCCAATAAAGGAGTCTCTTAATATTCCCTACAACAATAATTATGTGTACAATAGCCAGAATGAAGTTCAGAGAACAGCAGGTTCTCATGCCAGGTGACAGCTTGAAACAGAAAGAAGCCAAAGGCCATGGTTTCCAGCCAAGCAGAACTTGGTGCTGCTTTGAGTTACTCTTCTAAGCAATGTTTTGGGAAGGCACTCGGTTCCTTTTACTGTCACATGCAACTGGAAGATTCCATTTGATGTGTAATTCTAATTGCAGTGTGACAGTGTGCAAGGAAGAAAGTGAGCTGCTGCAGAAATAGCCTGAGTCAGTTGTTTTAATTACTGCTCTTATGGAGAAATTATTGTGTCATTGAGGCACATCCTAAAAATCTGTGAGGATGGCTGTAATTATACAAAGGCCTGTAATAAGCTGAAATTTGGTCAGAAAAATGAGATGTTTCCAGTAAACACAATACATCCATACACATTTGTGGATTATTAGTTAGGAAGAGTTGTTTTCTGGTGTATTATCATATTTGCAAAATTAATATTGGTTACTGTCAGCAGCATTTAGGTAAAGGCAGCATCTAGAAAGTGCATTTTGTAGCATGGAGATGTGGCAAAAATGGTGAGTTATCATTTTTCTTACAATACCACAGTCTTAGAATATGAACACAAAGAATATAGAGCTGTTCGAGAATTGGAACTGCAAGAAAGAATTATTTGTTATCTTTGTACAAAAAAGTCAGTTACAACAGTCAAAGAACTAGAACTGATTTCTAAAGAAATGGTGAAATGAGCAGGTGTGCTGGTAGGGATGAGGCGCTTTGAGAAAACTGAGTGTTCATGGCAGTAAACAACAGAACTGTGTGGTTCTTTGACAATGCAAGTTACTGGTATGAAACTTAAGCAAGAGGCATTTAGTGGATTTTGACAGGTACTTTAAAAGTGCAATGCAGTAGGTATGCACTGGGAAATCCATGAGATACTGAAAATTTCCAAGTTAAATGTAGAGTTATTTGTAGTCCACTGATAAATGAAGTTTTCATTTGCTGCACCACTTCACCTTTTTGCTATCAGACACTGGTATAAACCCTGAATCTGAATGATCACAAATTGGGTGATGATCTGAATAATGCATTAATTACTGTATGTTACAGCACCTGGCCTCTTGCTGCTATAGATTAATGATATTCTTTCTTTTTGTAGTATGACATCGCACACAAGATTGGTGACATAACAGTGGTATAAACATGAAGAAACAGGCATCAGTTTTTGCATGACTTTCCAGTATGGTGAAACTGAAGTACATTATGAACTGAAGTGCTGTTATTTTTTTTACTTGATCTCACTTTAGATTCAAGACTTTTAAGTAGGCTGTATTCAGTTTTGTAAGTACCAAATTTTTTTCTTTTTCATATTTTGAATGCAAAGTTTACAAAGCCACTCCTGACATTTTTCTTACTACTTTTGTGTTTTGAAAAGCGTGCACCATCCCTCTTCTCTGCTTCCCCCACTCCATTCCTGGACATGCAAAAAATTGTGAATTTAACAAAATCAACTCAGGTAGCAGAAACAGAGCCTTAACCAGCAGGGTGTTAAAAAGATTGTAATCTGAAATGGAGTAGTTTTGGGTTTTCCTAGATTTCTGGTCTGCTGATTTCATAAGGAAGTGTGTCATCTATTGAATGCTGTAGTGATAGCCATGAGGGCTGACAAACTGTGTGCAAAATGGGCTGTGTTTTGAGATTGTATATATTTTATAACACGTAATAAAACATACTTGAATGTTACAGTTAACACATGCTTCAGCATAATTTGTTAATGCAGGCTGTGTGGTAATTCCTGTCTGTGCACTTCCTTATTCCTCCTGCTCCCCAATTTACCATGCAGGAGTCCAGAGGGAAGAAGAGTTTGCTCTTTAAACCAGGCTGGTTATGGGGTCCCTATTCCTCCTGCACTGGGGAGACTTTGGGTACTGATTTCACAATGAAAATATTAATTTACTTAGCCATGTAAGGATGAGACCACTGTAATCTGATCTAATGGACTGGAATTTACTCAGTCAATTTTTGGAGCCTGGTATCCTGTATTTGGGGCATTTTTGGTAGCTCATTACCTGTCACAGTCCACATAAATCAGAGCACACTGAAGGACACACAGAATTTAGGCAGTAGCAGTGAGCATATGCAGACTCAAACCTGCTTTTAACTACATCTGTCTGTGCTCTTAAGAAATATTGGTGCTGGTTTCTAACTATTGTAAATACATAGTTATTAATTTAAACATTAATCTCAGGGAATATGTTACACTGTGGTCTGAAGGCAACCACATTATCCATTGTGAAACTGGTGGTTATAATGTTGAAAAGTTATTAAATTATATTTGCTTCTGTTTTTGAGAGGAGCACAGAGAATTCTAGAATAAACTCAGATGCTGTCAAGCAAAAGTTCCATTTAATGAGTTTTGTCACTGCATATGAACAGTCTGGTAAAATTTTCTAAGAAACAGGAATAACTTCTTGAGAAAAATGGAAGTGTGGAGGGTTTCTAAATATCATAGGTTCAAGTAGCCAATTAAAAACAAAAAATTGTTCCAAATCTATTTTCAACGTTGTAATTACAAGAAAGATACTTTGCCTTTAAGAAGCACTTGTTTTTGTGCCAAAATATTTCATTCCTCATTCTCTCCTTTGACTCCACGCTGCCTAAACTTGTCTCTGAGTGAATCTGGCAAGTAATTAATCAGGGTAAAATTCCACTGGGATCAGTATGAAAGTTGCCTTGTCAAGGAGCAGCAACTGTAAGGTAATGATTTGTAGACAGCATTTACCTTTTATGCTACGTTGTGCTCTATATAATATGAGAAAGTGTCTTTTCCTGCCCTCAGTGATCACCATCATCTAAGTGCTTAATTGCTGGTGTTTAAGAAAGGTAAGAGTAACTGTGCAAGCTTATAGTTATGCTTAAAAAATGAATTTTGTAGAACTTTTTTTCTGCAGAAAAAATTGCAAAGCTTGCTGCCCTAAAATATGTTCTTAAATGAATAAGTGAAATAAACTTTGTTCTCAAATTCCTATCCAAATTAATAGGTATATATTGTAAGTAAAAAAAAAATTTAAAAATATATATTATTGCTGTCATTGAAGGTAAATATGTGTCAATTTTGCAAAGAAATTTGCTTTATTCTTCCCCCAAGAAATTTTTTTTTTCCCCAAGTAACTGTAAAACTTTCTTGTCATCTCTCTGAGGAGTTGCTTGGCTAATCCCCATCTTCTTACCAAATGTCCAGATACTGATTTTTTTGAAGGTGCTTTGTGTTGGGTAGTTAGTCCAGAAGTCCACCCTGCCTGAAGTCACCAAGGATGGGCTGTTAACTTTATGTTGCTGCGTTGTTATGGTGTAAGCAGGACATGAGTTTGAAAGCTTGTCTGGTGCCACACAGAAACTCTGAAGATTTATTTTCCCTCCCAGTCTGTTCTCTGCCACCTTCCTCAGGTTTGAAAGATACAATGGTTAACCCTGGGGGTTGTGCCTCTATAGATTATTGTGGCTGTTTAGGAGTGGCTGGAAATATCAGGGGAAAGTTTTGCTTGGTATAGATTATTTTTCCAACTATTTATCCTCTGTAAGACATAGAACAGCTTGGTCAGCAGGTGGAAAACTCCCTGACTGTCGTGCCAATACCATTAAATGAGGAGAAGTAGCGCATTTCATGTACTTTCCTTCTTGCCAGGGCTTGCTTGTTACAGGAGAATTTAAGCATGTGTTTGTTTGGTAGCTGTGCTCCTGTTCACACCCACAGGAATCTCATGTGATGTTTTGCATGCTGGCCTGGACCTGGAGAGTCACAAAGCCTGAATGTCACCAATAGCAGCTGTATCTTTGCTGCAGAGATTAACTTGAAGTGCTTCCCCTCCATCTTGCATACGATATTGTTCTACCAAACAGGAGCTGTGAGATCTCTGTTTAGACCACTTCTGAAACAGCTCTGTTCCTCCCAAAGCCATTATAATTACAGGTGTCTGAGGAGCAGTGCTGTGCTCAGCCATTCCCACCCTTCCTGGGATCTTGTCCATGGTGGCCAGGCCTTGCAGTCATGTGGAATTTGGGGAAAATTTTTGTTAATGAGGTTGGTTCTGTGGCCTCAGACTGCCCAGGTGGCATCTTGCATGCTCTGTAGAGTATGAGATGGGGCAGGCAGCTCACCAGGTGAACTGTCCCATGGTCAAGGGGGGATTTGGATTCACACAGTGCCCTGCAGGCAGTAAGGCTGCAACAGAAGCTGTGCCAGTGCAAGACAGTTTCACATTGCTCTATCCCTGTCTGAAGTGGCATCATTGTAAGCACTTGCATAAAATTAAGAAGCCTCAAATCGTGCATTTTGAACTGCAGCATTTGGCAGCTGCAGAAAGATTTGGCCCAGCCTGTCTTGACTTCTCTTTTCTGGCCTTGGGCTCCCTCCTGTCCTGTCAGCAAAAGCACTGGAGCAGTTGCCGTGAGCCACATCAGAGACATGATATGGTTTTAAATTGCTTACATATGGTGAAGTGTAGTTTGAACTTGGGTACATTCATCATTCAGTTCAGCAGGCAGCTGCACTGATATTTGTGCTGACAACAGGGGAAGGAGGCAGTGTGAAAGTGGAAAGAAGGATCAAAGTACAAGAAAAAGGCAGACAACAAAGGACTTTCAGCAGTGGGGTTAAAAGTGCCCAAGGCACTCAATTGCCCTGCTCTGCACAGGTATTGGCCCAGACAAACTCCAGAGGAGCTTTCCAGTGCTCTGTGATCCTGTTAAAAAGATGCACACAGCCAAATTCTCTCAGCATTCAAAAACTGGTGATCCTCAGCTGTGGTGCTCAAAGCTACAGACTCCTCAGCTTTTGCCACTGGAGTTTCCAGGCACCTCTACCTTCCTCCCATGTGCAGAAACCCTTTATTCTGCATAGGATGCACAGCTTGCATTGCATGGCATGTGCACCCCATTGCCTGCCACATGTAAGAGCCTTGCTGAGTGTTCACAGGAATGACAGCACTCCCAGGGCACCCTGCTCCAGTCAGTGATGGCACAGAGCACGCTGGCAGCAGTTGCCATTTTCCCTTTAAGACTTAAAGGAGATGGTAGTTGATAATGCTGATGTTGTCATCAACTATGAGCTTGCAAAAAATGTATGCAGTTATTTCATGTGACTCTGAAGTAATCCTGAGTCTCTCCCTAAGGCATCTGGTGGAGCATCCACGAGGGCAAACCACCTTTGGCTGCAGCAGCCATGCAGGTGGGTGCTGCACTGCAGTTCCCTCTGCAGGCTGCAGCTCTCCTGTGGTACTGACAAAATCCACGTGGGTCAAACACAAACAAAGGGAAAGGACTTCAATCTCAACTCCAGGAGCACGTGGAAGGTAAAGGAGGAAATCATTACTTACAAGGAAGCCACACAATCTTTCTCTGTAACTCAATGCCTTCAAAGGTTGCTTGTTAAAATCTGCAGGCTGGAGACCCAGCTCACTGGGTTTTAACAACACTGTTAACATAACAGAGCTGCAACTTCAGTGTCATGCATTCCAGTTCATTTCTATTCCTCACATGACTTTCATTATTTACAGGAAAATGGGATACATTAAAAATCTCAAGTAATTTATTTTGAATAGCTTGCTTTTGCAATACATTGCAGGCTGCATTAATGCTCAGGAGGCAGCTAGACATGAGCTGACACTGAATATGCAAAAATATTTACAATGAGCTGTATGTACCATGTTCTTTATGAATAATTTGCCTCTTACAAAGTAAATTACATTAATTACAATTATCACAACAGAAGCCATGAAAGTCTGGGCTGGCAAAAACATAATAATGGGATTACTGCTGTTTTCATTAACACTGGGTCACTTCTACATTTTACCTTTTCTGAGTATTTAACTTGACAATGTCTTCTCTCTGTCCTCATGACTGAGTCATTATTAATGTAATAAGAACTTGCTGTCCTTACAGAGAAACTGTGTTCCCTTCACAAATGTTTTTCTGACCTTTCTCCTCTTATCAGCAAACTTTTCCATAAACTCCAATAGTCCTACTTCTGATGTTAACAGCAAAGAAGGTGGACATTCTAATAAATCTTACATCATGCACCAACATGGAGATGAAGTGCGTGGAAGCCTTGCAGGTCTCCTCAAAGGAGTGTGTTGCTGAAACTGGGAAAGGGAGCACTAACACACCAAATTCTGTCTTATGACAAAAGAGTTTCACACTTCAAAATCCATAATTCCATAATTTTTATACGTCTTTATAATTTAAATCAGGAACTAAGCATTTCTCTGTGAAGGGGTGTGTTTAGAAGTGGCTAGGCTAGTTTCAAACCTTAGAGCAAAATTTTAGATTATTAACTGTCTTTAACAGTGAGCGTTGCCTGTCATAATCCCTGCACATGCAAAGCATTGGTCTGGAGCAGTTGTGCCCTGGATTAGCTTCAAGCATGCAGTCCCAAACTATGGACACCATGGCAGGCTGCCATCCTGGGTGGTTCTAGTCCCAGGGCTGAACCAGAGCTGAGGGGGAACTTCTGTTCTCTGCCTTTCCCCCAGATCAAAATCTTGGCCTTTTGTGAGAAGTGTGAATTGCCAGTTCCAAGCTCTTGGTCTCTCTCCCTTGACCATGTAGGAGGCTGGGAAGGTGGGGTTGTTACTTTCCTAGGACATAGCAGATGTCCTACATTGCCAAATTTCTGGGGGTTGAATTTTGGGTTTTTTTCCCCTTAAAGAAAGAGGAATCCTTCATCATCTCTCAGTGCTCTATTTCAGTGACCAGTGTTAGTGTCTGGTGGCTGTTTGTCATTCTAGGGCCTCTGCTTTGGCTTCAGTACAATAAGCAAATGGGGATGGATTAAATGAGCTTTTGCTGGGGTTAATTTGATGTGTGTGTATACAGTTTCTAATATGCCAGCAGAATGACCTGTCAGCAGAAAGGCAGGTAGGTAGGTAGGTAGGTAGGTAGGTAGGTAGGTAACACCTTCAGCTTTTCCATCTGGATACAGAAGAGGAGGAGATGCTCTTGGGAAGCACCTGGGCAGAGCAAAGGTGTAGTAAGCAACAAATCCATCTTGATGTCACAAGACACATTCCAATGACTGTTGTGCAGGTCTCTGCAGGAGCTGCTCTTGGCCTAATTTGTTTGCTAATGAGAAATGGAAATGCCAACAAAAAATCTGTATTTGTAACATGAAGTATTTGTGGCAATGACAATCATTGCACATGATTTTCTACACTGCTGGTAAGAAGATATAATGCTAATGGTTTAGTATTTCTTTAAAAAAATTGGAGACATGTAAGAAAGAAACTAGGAGACATCAGTAGGGTGCAATGGGCTCCTCTTCCACCCACATCCAGGGAACATTGGTGTTATGGGCCAGAAAGGGACCCTGGAGGGTTTTGAATGCCTTGTGATGTCGGAGTTTCCTGCAAAAGTGAGAGTTTTCACCTTTCCCAGACTCCCTGACTGTACTGCTGTAAATGGATGGAAAACTCATGTTTTGCTTTTTTTACCTTGAGTAGCAGGATAATGGCTGACACAGCATGGAGCTTCAGGGGACCAAGGGGAAAATGAGATTCAGAACCAGTTTGCCTGCCTCCTAGGAGTCAGAATCTACTCAGGATCACTCCACTGATCCTTTTAGTTGGAAACCAAGCCTGACTGTTACTTGACCTAAGACAATGCTATAACTATTCACAAAAGGCATCGTACACAAATAAATTGTTGTCCTCTTGTATTACACTAAAAAGCCATATTTTGGCATGTCAGGGAGTTGCCTGGAGGGAGGAAATGTATGGAAGAGGATGAAGGATGTGTCCCACACCGAGAGCAGTGTCGGTCCCCGAACGCTCTGGCTGGGCACTGTGCTTCCATGCGGAAGAATAAGGATTAGGTTTGTCCTGCTGTGAGGTGATTCATGTGTGGGGAATGTGCGTGCTCAGAAACAGAGAGATTTCAAGAGGGCATCACTGAAGAGAGGCTTCTAATAGGAATCAGCAATAAAACAATAGCTGAGCAGGGGAAAATGGAGTTCATAAAAGGAATTTACAGTTGAAATCTTAAGCTGTTAGGATTGCTTCTGACCATTTCTGCTAAAGTTCCTGCTCTTCATTCTGTTTTAAATGTCTTTACATATACTGTTTATTATTGGATTTTAGATATCATATACATATATTACACACTTTATGTGTATATATTTTTAAATTATGCACTCTCTGAGGTGTTTTCCCAATTTCACTACATGACTTTGCTGTAATATCATGTTAATATTTACATAATAATAAAATAGGGCTGGATACTTAATGTAACAGCAACTAGATGTCAAACTATTATTTCCTTTATCTCAAGTGTGAAGGATGTGAGTTAATATTTAACCAAATAAAAGGGTTTCCAAGTTTTGATATTATTCATGCTTTCCTAGAGATGTTAACATAACCCTGTAATTGGCATGAATTCTATCCAGCAATGAGCACTGCAGGAAATACACTTTATGTTTGTTACTTGTTTCTAAGGCTTAGTAGAAATTCATAGGAATGCACAAGCTGTGCATTTGAGTGTGGCTGATTTTATCTCTGTGCAATTAATATGTTCTGATGGGAAAAGTAATATTAAGCTTAACATATTTCTCACTGGAGAGCTTTCTCTGAAAGATCTTCATTGGAGTATAAGTGCATAATTTCCAAACAGCATGTTCTGTTGAACAGATACTTTCAGAAAATCTGCATTTGAACTCTCCCCTCCAGAAAAAAAAAAAAAAAAAAAAAAAAGAAAAGAAAAAAGAAAGAAGGTTATTTTGCTTAGATTCCAGTTCCTGTCTTCATAGTGAACAACCAAGGCATGACAACATGGTTCTGGTATACAAGCCCTGAAAAATAAGATTTATAAAGCAAAACCTCAGCTCAGACTGGAGTTGTCTTTAGCTTGTCAGTTTGACTTCTGTCTGAGCAGAGGAAAGGCTCGTGCCACTGGAGAACTGCTTGGAAACCCTGTGTGAAACTTCTTTATGGCACTCACTTCATTCCCCTTGGCTGGGTAACCTCAGCACCCACTGCAGACCCAGGTGTGCCTGCTGGCCTGGTGGGAACCGGTCATACTGGAAGAGTATGGCTAAAAGGCCTCATCATCCTCACCACAGCCACCTCCTGCATGAGAGGCAGCCTCTCAAGCCTCATGGACCCTGCTGCTGCTTTTCTGCTGGCCACTTTCCCCTCTTTACCTTCCTGCTTTTCTCTTTTTCTCTTTTTTTTTTTTTCCTGTCAAACAACTTCATTGCTAGAGCCAACATTTGCCATAACTTAGAGATGCTGCTGCTGAAGTTCTGTGCCTCTAAACTGTGCAGCAAGAACCCTTTTGTTTCTTTTTTGTTTCTGTTGGGTAGGCAGTGAATCTCTGGGAGATGGGGCTAGAAAAGCACAGCGCTTTTTGCCGAGTTCCGTGCTGCTGGTTTGCTTTTCTTTTCTTTCCCTGTTTAATTTGACTAGAATTGAGGAACAAAGAAAGCCAAATCCAAAGCATTGTTGCTCAGGCAACAACATGTAGCTAAGAATGAAAGCTGCAGCTTCATTAAAGGCAATGCAAAGGATGTGCTGTGGTTTTCTGTGGAAATTTCTGTCAATCAAACCTGGGTGCATTATGAAAACATCCATTTCCATCAGATTCACTACATAAGCAGCTCAACCTGCCATGACAAGTTTGCATTTGTTTATATTCATTGGAACTGTTGCTATTTGGAAGTTAAAATGTTTTTGGCAGGCACCAAAGAGAGAAATGTGGTTAATTACTTCTTGCCAATTATCAGTTCTGCTGGATATATCATACAGCTACCTAAGAAATCTGACAGGCTTCATAAAACCAGCCTCAAGCTAATTAGCAATGTTTTTCAAATGACTGTTGATATTATTGCTGTACCTCATCCAGAGACCATCACCCTGTGTGTTCACAAGATATGGCAAAGTGTCATAGCCACGAATCCAAAACTTTCTGAAATATTAATGTGTTTCTGTCCTTTTATCTCCTCTGTACTCCTCTATTGCCAGTTTGTAATCATGTTTTATCTTATGGATTTAGTTAATGTTAACTTTATTTAATTGAAGAGAAAGAAAACACATGGCAAAACTTCCTACATTAATGACTTGGCATTATACATACATGATAATGAGGTGGTACATACAACTCTGAAGAAAGTGCTAGATTCTGCAGTCTTACTGTACCTCAAGATACTTGACTTCATTTCCCTTTAGTCCTGAACTGCTGGAATTAATTAATTAATCAAAGGGCAATTTGGGGGTGAAATACTTGATTAAGAATAACAGAACAATCATACAAAAGTAAAGCAATCACATAGAACCCACAAAACCTCCACAGTATTTTGTATACAAAAACACACCACACACACATGAATTGTTGTTAACCTTTATGATATAATTAGTAAACAGGGACGTAGTAAGGGAAAAATCCAATAATGTTCTTCTTTCAGGTGTTAACTTTGTTAAAGATTAAATACACTCTTATCACTAGCAAATAATATTGCTATTTTTGTGGTAGGCTTGAGTCTAATGTTCTGACCCAGACTGGCCTCACTGTGATAGACACTACAGGCAAACAGTAAGAAACCTGTCCTACCACAGAGATCTTGTAAGCTAAATAATAAATACAACTAAATGCTAATGAGAGGAGAGGTCTTGGGACTCTGGCTGGTCAGAGTGACCCCAAGATGCATTAGAAAGTCTCTTTTCCCAGCCCGGTGCTTGAAGAAGGAGTCAGAGCTCTTAAGTTCTCATTCTCAAGGTTGTTTATTGTTCCTTATCCATAAAATTTTTTCTCCTGTCCAGCCGACGTCCACTCAGCAGGCCAGTCAGAGTGATGTTATCTTTTTATACTAAAAACCATGTGTACAATGTTTACAATTACTTTCCAATAGCTATCAACTATGTTAGACAGTGAGCTGCTACACTAAACCAATCTAAAAGTGCCAACATCACAGCAGAAGATGGAGGCCAAGAAGAAGAAGAAAGGCTGGGCATGCCCAGATTCCTCCATCTTGCCCCCTGAACTCCCATTCTAAAAACCCCAAAAATCTATTTTTCACCCCGTGATAAATTCACTATCATTCTACTAAAACTGTCGTGGCTTGCAGGTCTTCATGTAAGGTTGGTAATTTGCTCCATGGGTCATAATCAAAACCCCAGGCATTTTGGGCTCTGTGCCAGGGTCTCTGAGCCCCCTGTCAGGGGTCTTGGCAGTCCAGGACAGCCAGAGGGATGTCCTGGATTCCGACAGAGAGGGAGTGGGTAGATGGTTGTCTTTATTTACAGAGGGGGAACCAAGTCAGCAATTAGTTCAGAGAGATACCACAGATCAACGAGGGGCCCTGCAAGAGAAAAATAATCCCAATCCAGGCTTCCTGTATCAAAGTCTACAGCATTCACCAGGTCAGAATTCTTCCAGCAACAAGAGCTGTGGGAGCAAAGAGAAAGCATACCTAGGCATTAGTTGGAGAAGTTGACAGAATTGTGAGTCATTAGGTAAAAAGAGGAAATGGGAAGCTGGAGGATAGGATTATGGAAAAGCTAAAAGCAAAGCTTTTAATCTATGAACCTTCCCTTCACAGATAGTTGAGGTATGAGTGCCAAAATATGATGTTTATTTTAGGTTTATTCCCTGTAGGAGACTTAAAAATGTGTGGATCATATTTTTTTTTAGTTTTATTTCATCGGCTGTTGGAAAGTCTGTGCTGTCTCTTAGTTTCTGGAGATCAAAGTGTAGGCAGTGAAAAAAAATATAATCTGCCACTTTGGAATAATTTGCCGCAGCAGGCATTCCTGGTGCAAATCAGAGTACAAATCAGATGGTGAATCAGTGATCTCAAAAGAGGATTACTTTGGATTAGTTGTCCAGTGAAGCAGGCACTTTGTACAATGCAGCAGACAGCTCTAACATGAGCCAATTCATTGCTTTTCATTTAGTTTTTTTTTTATTTTTTTAAAGGAACATTAGTTTACCAATGGATTCTCATACACTAATTAGCAGTATTTTGACAGTGTTTGTGTCTAGAAGACAGATTAAGTGACAATACCACTAAGCAAATTTAATTGCCAGATTTTCAGGAGAGGGAGGATGCTTGGTAGGAAGCAGCCCAAGCTGCTTTTTGGTTGACAGCAGGTGCAGGTTTAAACACTGGTCTAAGGTTCTGTCTTGAATGCCCATTTCAGCTTGGAGCTTGATTTGTGCGACAGGGAGGAGAAAATTCTGTCTGGCCATGGTTCAGTTCTTCTGTTTCTCTAGTTTAAGAATGTAATGTTTTAGTGATGCTTGAATTATAGAATCATAGAATGGCCTGAGTTAGAAGAGACCTTAAAGATCATCTGGTTCCAACCCCCTGCCAAGGGCAGGGACAACTTCCACTATCCCAGGTTCCTCAGAGCCCCATCCAACCCGGCCTTGAACACTCCCAGGGATGGGGCATCCTCAGCTTCTCTGGGCAAACTCTGCCAGGGCCTCACCACCCTCACAGGAAAGAATTTCATCCTAATCTCTAATCTAAACCTACTCTCTGTCAGTTTGAAGCCATTCCTTCTTGTCCTGTCACTCCAGGCCCTTGTAAATAGTCTCTCTCCATTTCTCTTGTGGGCTCCCTTCAGGCACTGGAAGGCCACAATTAGCTCATCCCAAAGCCTTCTCTGTTCCATGCTGAACAATCCCAGTTCTCTCAGCCTTTGCTCTGGGCTGGCTGCAGCAGGTCCCTGTCCTTGCTGTGCTGGGAGCCCAGAGCTGGATGCAGCCCTGCAGGTGGGCTCTCAGCACAGGGGGCAGAGGGGCAGAATCCCCTCCCTGCCCTGCTGCCCACGGGCTCTGGGTGAGCCCAGCACACGGGGGGCTCTGGGCTCCCAATGGCCAGGCCATGGCCAGCCTCTCACCCACAGCACCCCCAGGGCCTTCTCCCAGGGCTGCTCTTGAAGAAAATCTTTTAATACCATTTTACTGATAGTATACATTGCTAAATGAATCTGCTTTTCACTTTCACAGGACTGGTATAAGGTGAATATATAGACCACTTATGCATTTGCAAACACAATGTCCCTTTCTTCAGGTTAATGTTTAACTCCATCATGCTGTAGCTGTGAGTTTGTTATTAATCAACCATTAATCAACCAATAATCAACCATTTTGCTGCCTCCCTGTTTACCTGGGTTCTGGTCATTTATTAATAAAGATAAAGCCATTCTTGGCTGCATTTCCCATGTCACAAAGTTGGCTTGTTGGCTTAAGAAGCACCGTCTATTCAGAACCAGTCTCTGGGGTGGCTCTAAAGGCCTTAGAAGAGAAGTGAAGGACAAGAACTCACTTAGATATCATGCACAAAAAAGAGGGAAATTGTGCATATTCTGTGTGTGAAATGGTATCTGTTTCTGTATGCATGGAAAGCAGTCTTTGATGAAAAGCTCAAATTTCCTGGACAATATAAAACCTCTGTTGTGGTGGGATAGAATGTAAGAAAATAAAGATAGTGCAGAAGGCAGTCTCACACCTGAGGAGTTGGAGCTGTACCAATCACCAAAGATTAGGAACAGGCCTGCCTTTAATAGGTCTCAGCTGTGTCCAATAAGAAGAAGAGTGCTACAAAAGAGTGGCTTAGCTGGGTGAGGAGAGAGCTGGACTTTGTTGGCTGTGCTGTGAAGAAGAAGGAGTCAGTGCTGTCTGGAGCTGCACATGAGAAAACACCAAGAAGATATGGCACCTTTGTAATAAGATGACAACACCCTGTGAGAGAAGAGAAGAAGTAGCCAACTCTTACTGTGATGGCATCAAAACCCACATGCTAAAGCTTGAGATCCAGACAGCTTTACTTAACTTTTATGAAGGCAAGCCCAGAACCAGCAGCACTATTTTCTCCTGTATTTAGACAGTAACAGCTTCAGACCCAGCTCTGCCCCACCCCTTGACACACTGGGGAGAAGTGTGAGCTAAAATTTCAGGACTCACTGATGAGCAGTGACTTTGCACCACTGTTTCTGTGTTCAGATCAAGCCTGAACAAGTGCTGGGCAGCTTGGTGTCTGCTCCAGACAAAGGTCAGCACATTGCTTCTGATTCAGTGCCAGACTGGTTATTCTGCCAGAGGTTTCCTTCCCTGTATCATCACCTTTCTCTCTCCTCTGGGCTCTGCAGCAGGCTAGAAGTAAGCCAGAATAAAATATTGCAATTACTCTTGTATCTTCTTTTGCTATAGATGAAAATGTTGTTTCCTTGGTGCCCACTGTCCTAGGTGAACTACCAGCTTCAGCAATGAACAAAGTACTATGAAAAGTGACAGGGAGACTTAGACCTCTAAACTGCTGGGATGGAATGAGGTCAAGTTTGGCACAGTGCATTACATTAGCTGGAGGAATCCTACTTTAAAAAACAGCCCTTGCCAGCCATGCCAGACACATGTTCCAGCCTGCCTGTGTAAAACCACCACTGAAAGCCTCCTTGTCCACCAGGGCTGTGACAAAGATGTTCAGCTATGTTTTTGCAAGAAGCAGTATAAATGCCTACTGTCTTTTATGTATGTTTGTAACACAGCTCTGCGTGCTCTCAGTCATCTGCAGTGTGCTGCTCCTGGAGCACACCAGTGATCCTCTGCCATAAAGCAAACATCAGAACCTATCCTTTAAATAAAGAAATACTTTTTCTAACACATGGAAATTCAGGCTTGCAAGAATTGTTGGGACTGTGATACAGGACACAAGTTTCTTGGTTGATTTAGGGGTGTTCTAAGTCCACCTGTGTGGACCATTGTTATTTAACAGGAATGGCAAACTTTAGAAGGATAACAAATAAGATTGGATGAGTTTTCCTCATGCAGCAGACTGGAAACCTGTCTATGTGTCAATGACAGAGACAGAATCAACACCAGATTCTTATCAAATATATTTGTTTGTCTTCAAATTCTTCCAAAACATGACAAAGTGCTAAAGGCTCTTTAATCTTGGCATCTGCAACTATTTCTTATGAAATAAAAAATTTGCTTATGAAATAAAGTTTTCTTATGAACTCTTACTGTCCCTGCACACCATTCCAAGTTGCCTAGATGCCAGTATAAACCTAACCCTGACCTTAAGCTTAACCAAGTACCTAAGCAAATGTTTCATTTTTACCTATGAACAGTTCTACTGAAGTCACAGGTCTGAAATTCTGCGTGGGATTTTCCAAGTCACAGGTTAGTTCATGATACAGAAAACAAAAATCCAATCTACATACATATATGTACATACATTTGTGTCTACCTGTACAAAAGACAATGATATATAGAGCAGCCTACCAGCAATCAGATGAATTTCTGAGCATTACCCAGATGTTTATGACTCCAGGCTTCCCGACTTCCTTGGATGTGTGTGCTAAAAGGTACAAATAGGTCATTGGAATGAGAAGGCAATTCACTGAAATCCATTGTTCACACAATATGGTGAATGGCAAAACTGTGCTGAATACACAGAAATGCCTAATAAGGAGACAGCCATAACATGACTGTGTGACATCTGATTTTTTTCCAGTGTTCAAACATAAGTGGGCTGTTGTTGACAGATGTGAATATTATGTGCATGCACAGAAAGAACACAGTCTCTGCCTTAGCTTTTGACTTGGAGACTGAAGGTTTCCTTGGTATCATGCACTTTTGATCTTGTAGAAATAGTTTTTATATTTAGGATACATTCCCCCCCAAATGTGCCTAATGACATTACGTGAAAGGACAGGAAGTTATATTACCTAATAATTTATTGCTAGCTGCACTAACACACTATCCATATTAAACATAAATCTTCTACTTTTGTGAACTGTACTCAGAGAAATCAGCAGCAAATTATAGAAGCTATGGCTATTCTGCCTCTGTTCATTCTCAGAGCATTAACTTAGTTGTTCTGTTTCCGCTTTGGAAGAAGCAAGTGAATTTAGAGTGATAGCTGCTCGGCAGTCGGTGCTATGCACAGAAATTGGATTTGAATGTAAGCGTATCTGCTGCTCTAAGCTCTCTCCTGGGATTAAAAAGGCAGACAGATTATATTTTGCTGTGGTAAGAAATTGTTCCTGTAAAAATAATAACAATATCAATAAAATCATTAAAGCCTGAGGTAGATTCTGTTTCCTGAGCTCCTGGGTGTGTTTGGACATGTATGAAACACTCATAAATGCCAATACATGGAAATTTTCTGACCTCAACAGCTTTAGATAGAGTTTCCAGCTCACCCTCTGTACTGTCTTGTCTAAGCCCAGAAGTGTTCAGCTCTGTGCCAGCAGGACAATGTCCTACTCCTCCCTGTTTGCTCCAGTGCTGTCACTAATCCTGGTACAGCTTGGGGTGGGCTCATCAGGAAAGGGAGGGACAGCACCGAGCTGCTTGGAATGGAAGGGAAAGGAACCTGCACCGACTGAAGTGCACCACCAGAGAGAGCTTTTGTCTTGCTGACTTTATCAGGGATGCTGCACAGGGCTGCGCTGCAGCTCTCAGCTCTCAATGGAAGGTTTTGTAACTAAGTGTTGAATTATCAGGTGGAGAGAAAGAATCAAAATTCACATCACTGGTACCATTTTAACTGCACACTTATCCTTTTAAGCAATCAGGACAGCTGGTTGAACTGCTGTCAGCCAGGGCAAAGCTGCTACAAGATGAATGTCTCCTATCAACAAGATCTGACGCTGGTTCCTCTGATTTTGGCTGGTACAATCTAGACAGCATGGGGTACTCTGAGAGTGATGGGAGTGCCCCTCAAATTGAGTGGGGACTTGGGCTGCACATCTCTCCTTTGCATGAAATCATAGATTCATAGCATCAGAGAATCACATAGGTTGGAAAAGAGCTCCAAAACCAGCAAATCTAACATTTGACCAATCAAGCTCAGGCATAATCTTGCTCGGGGAATATCACTTTTGATTTCCACAACTGACACATTACACAGTTGCAAAATATTTGTCACATGAATGTGATCACACATTCATTGAACTTTGAACTACTCTCTCTGATTGCTCTGGATATTTTAGGTGGAAAAAACCAGCTTCCATGAAATGGATACAACTTCACACAAAGTTTTGTTTCACTCTTCATTTGTCTGTGTGCTAGAGCTTGGAAAGTAATTTATCTGACATTTTTTGTGGCAAAATACCAGCATTGGCTCAGAATAGAATCAGGTAGGTCAAAGCACTGAATCTCTCTCTGGGAAGTGTCAGGACATGTTTGCAGGTGTCCCGGCCTCTTTCCTGGGCATTCAGTGTTGCAAGGAGGATACCAGATCCTGGGATCCAGCATCTCCACCAGCCTTGTGGTTTGAGAGCAAGCACCCCTCTCTCTGCTCTCCTCACCTCCAATACCCCTTCTCCACTTTTATTGCAGAAGTGTGTTTGCAGTTTTAAAGGTGAACGACACCATCATCATGTGAGCCTCCTGAGACCCGTGTGAAAGCACATGGAAACCCTCACTGAGGCCTTGTCCTTTGTTCTCACAGGAAGATGATGGTTATCATTCAGATCCTTCACTCTACTGGGCCACAGCACTCCTTCCCACACTAAAACCTCAGGGACTGTTGGGGAACAGGCACGTTCAGGCCTGCAAAGAAGCAGTTCTCACTGCAGGTAGAATAATTGCAACTGGCTCTGCTCTCTTCCAGAAACCATCCAGTCCTAGGAATGCCTGACCTAGGAATTTCTTAGTACCTTAAATGTTCCTCATTGCAATGTCTCAGTGTACTCTATATATATTTTTGCTTTTTTTTTTTTTTTTCTTTGGAAAGAGATCAAACAGCATGTTAAATAGCCACCAAAGCAACACATACCCTCTAAGTGAGCCAGACACGTGACCAAACTCCACACAATCTAATTGTATGTAGACATGAAGAGCAAGAAGCCCTGGAGAAAAAGACCATACCACAGGTCACGTGGATTATTCTGGCATGCTATGTCAAGCCAACTTAATTATAGATTGTCTTTAATGCCATGTTCCAGGCTTTTATTTTGTGTGTGTGTGTCATTAAATAAATGAAAACACTTACAGCCTAAAACTTTTGTGAAGTCCTAGAAAAGCTGAGCTATACATGTTGGCTTGGGATTCATATAGAAAAAGTTCCAAACTTCAGTGGTTCTGGCTAGGAATGTATCCTAGTACAGAAGCAGGCTCTAGTTCATTTGTGTGCTCAAAAAAATTGTGGCAGTAGATGTACTCCAATGTAGCTTTCAAAAATTTATTTTAACAGAAATGGACCTCTTAAATTTATTCCACCTTAATTTTCACTCCAGAGTGAGGTCTTTATTTGTGATCATTGCACTAGCTGCTTGCTGACAATCCTGTGGTATTCCAGGACCAGTGAGGACAGACACATTGCTGCAATACTTGATTGACCAGGTGCAGTCAGAGCTCATCATATTAAAAATTTATCATTTACAAGTGAGATTTTAGAGTTGCTAGAGTCTGAGACTTTGCTTGAAAGGAAAGGTAAAAAGTTGTCATAAACAATACAGGATTTGACTGTGGGAACTCAGCACATCAGCCCTGATGTGCAGAGTCACCAAGACAACCCTTGGGGGGCTCGGAAGTCCTGGAATGTTGCCAGAAGTGTTTGGTGGTTAGACTTTGATCCTGCACAGGAAGCAACACTTGTATGAGGATGGGAGGATCTCACGGGGATAAATGGCGAAGGGATAGATTAATTATAGAGTGAAAACACAGGTTTTAGAATCTCGGTACAGGGGGGTTCTAGGAGACAAGATGGAGGAATTAGGGCGTGTCCTGTCCTTCTTCTTCTTCTTGTCATCCATCTTCGATGGTGATGGTGGCACTTTGAGATTGGTTCTTACTGAATGTGCGCTTGTCAATAAGGGTGAAAGGTATTGGGGAGAAAACGTAAATATCTTACACGTAGTTTTTGGTATAAAAATAAGCGGCCGCCCCGAGGGAGTCAGAGTGTGGCCATGGCTGGCTCGCTGTGCAGACCTCTGTCGGGCCGGGAGAAAATATTGTAGATAAGAATTAATAAACAACACTGAAGAACTGAAAAACCTGAAGACTCCTTTCGTCCTTTGGAGCACGGGCTGCCTCAAGGCCACCCAGAGCCTTACCAGGCCATTAGAACAGCCGAGATGGGACATTTGACCCTGCAAGACATTGTGCCCTTTGGTAATATGTGAAACTCTTCCCTTAGCCACCTCCACCATTCAGAGTTAATGATGATAAAATAAAGCTTTGGACAGACTTGACTATTGGGCTGAGATTCAACAAGGCCAAGTGCTGGGTCCTGCCCTTGGATCATTGTAGGGGGATAGAACATAAGTAAATAAAGGTAGTATAGAAAGTAATCTTACCCCCTAAAGAGTTGCAGCTGGGTTAATTATTAAAGATTAGGAGCAGCCCTGATTTTAACAGGCCACAGCTGTAGCCAATGAGAAGAGTGTTATAAAAGAGTGGATTGGTTGGTTGAGGTGAACTGGAGTCAGTTGGGTGCTGTGAGGATAAGGAAGAGTCAGTGCCTAGAGGAGATGCCTACAAGAAACATCAAGGAGGTACAAAACTCTAGCAATAAGGAACCCTTACAATATAATGACAATAGAACTCTTGCAATATAATGAAAACAGGTCATGGCAGTGCTACAGGCTGGGGCAGAATGGCTGCAAAGCTGCCCTGGGGAAAAGGACTTGGAGGTGCTGGTCAGCAGTGACTGAACATGAGCCAGCAGTACCCAGGTGGCCAAGAAGGCCAATGGCACCTGGCCTGGATCAGGAATAGTGTGGCAGCAGGACCAGGGCAGTGATTGTGCTCCTGTGCTGAGGTCACACCTCAATCCTGTGTTCAGTTTTGGGCTCCTCACTGCAAGAAAAACATTGAGGGTCTGGAGTGTGTCCAGAGAAGGCAATGGAGCTGGGGAAGGGTCTGGAGCACAAGTCTGGTGAGGAGCAGCTGAGGGAGCTGGGGGTGTTTGATCTGGAGGAAAGGAGGCTCAGGGGAGAGCTTATCACTCTCTACAACTGCCTGACAGGAGGGTGCAGCCAGGTGGGATCAGGCTCTTCTCCCGGGTAACAAGTGACAGGACAAAAGGAAATGGCCTGAGGCTGCACCAGGGGAAGTCTAGATTGTACATTAGGGAAAATATCTTTCTTTAAAGACATCTGTGGGATCTCAGCACCTCAGGACTGATGTGCAGAGTGACCGAGACCACCCTTGGGGGGCTCAGGAGTCCTGGAATATTGCCAGAAGTGTCTGGTGGCTGGACTTTGATCCTACACGGGAGACGACACCTGTATGAGGATAGGAGGATTTCACTGGGGTAAATGGTGAAGGGATAAGTTAATTAGAGTGAAACACAGGGTTTAAGATTTCTGTACAGGGGGATCTAGAGAAGTAAGATGGAGGAACTGGGACGTGTCCTGTCCTTCTTCTTCTTCTTCTTGGCCTCCATCTTCTGTGGTGATGTTGGCACTTTGGGATTGGTTATTACTAAAAGTGCACTGGTTAATAAGGGTAAAAGGTATTGGGGAAAAATGATAAATATTGTATACGTAATTTTGAGTATAAAGATAAGTGACTGCCCCGGGGGCTCTCAGTGTGCTCATGGCTGGCTTGCTGTGCAGACCTCTGTCAGGCCGAGAGAAAATCTTTTAGATAAACAATTAATAAACACCGAGACCAAGAAAGAACCTGAAGCCTCTTCTCGTCCTTTGAAGCGCAGGCTGTCCAAGGCCACCCCGGGCCTTTCCAGGTCATTTAAACAGCCGAGAAACCGACAGGCATCAGAACAGACTGCCTAGGGAATTGATGGAGTCACCATCTCTGGAGGTATTTAAAAGTTATATATATGTGGTGCTGAGGGTCATGATTTAGTGATGTGCCTGGCAATGCTGGGTTAATGGTTGGACTTGATCTCAAAGGACTTTTCCATCTGAAATTATTCTGATTTTAAACCGAGTGTCTGGCTATGTCTGTGGATGCAGTTTTGCAACTGCTCTATAACCAATTCCTGCACAGGAAGGGTGGAGTGTGATACTGGAGCTGGGCATTGCCTGGTGCAGGGGCCCTCCCTCTGCCCAGCAGTGCCTCCTCCCAGGACCAGCCCTGCCATGGCCTGTGGGAACTCGGCACATCCCTCTGGATGTCCAGAGCTGCCAAGGACCCCGTCAGGGGCTCGGAGACCCTGGCATGCTGCCCGGAACACCTGGTGGCTTGATTTTGATCCTTCCAACAAATTGCCAGCTTGGCATGGGGATGTGAAAGCCACACAGGCTTGAATGGTGTAATAACAAGGTGTTCACAGGGTGAAAATGTAGGTTTTAGGATTTTTTGGTATGGGGGTTATGGGGACAAGATGGAGGAATCAGGGCGTATCTGATCTTTCGTCTTTCTTCTTCTTGTTTTCCATTTTCTGCTGTGATATTGGGGATTGGTTTAGAATAGAAGTGCACTGTCTAACATAGGTGATAGGTATTGGGAATTAAAAGTAAATATGATATACGTAGTTTGTGGTATAAAAGGACAACACCGCCTCGGGGGCCATCAGAGTGCTTGTGGCTGCCTTGCTGAACCGACCTTGGCTGGGCAGAAACAAAATTTTCAAGATAAGGAACAATAAACAACCTGAAGACCAAAAAGCGAAGAGTCCCGACTCATTTTCAAAAGCTCAGGCTGCCGCAGAACTATCATCCCACGCATCTCAGGGTAGAGACAGACAGCTGACCTGAGATCTTGGCGTCCCTGGGTGGGCCCGAAGTGAGCAGCTCCCAGGAAGGCAGCTCCCAGGCTGGGATTGCTCCCAGGAGGGCACTGATAAGCCTCCTTGGGAAGCAGCCATGTCATGGGGTGACAGCCTTTATCCCAATATCGTGTGTTGTATCTGGCAGCTGTGCCTTTTCTCTCTCTTCCCCCCCCAGCTGTCTTGCCGGGGTGGGGAGGGAGGAGTGAGTGTGACCAGGCACTTTCGCTTTTGGGCTTTTGGGCTGCTTGGTTTGGCTTGCCGCTGCTTGCTTGCTTGCTTGCTTGCTCCTGCCTCAGCCCCTAGCTGATAGCTTTTTTTTTTTTTTTTGCTGTTTTCTGCGCTGGGTTTTTTTCTTTTCTTTCGTTCCCTCTTTCTTACCCTCCCCTCAAGATACTGGACCGACTCCGGACCTGACCTGAGACGTCCAGGACCCCCCGGAGTCTGCGAGAGAAGCTCAGCGCCCTCCACAACACTGCCTGGTTTCTTTTCTTTTCTTGTGTTGGGGAGTGTTCTTTTGTTACTTGTCAATAAATAGGTTTTGTTTTCCACTTTGCTCCTCTGAGAAATTCCTTCCCGAACCCGGTATTGGGGGAGGGGTGGTGGGAGGTTTGTTTTTTTGGGGGGCTCCCTTTTGGAGATTTCCCCTAATTTGTCCTAAACCAGGACAGTATATTTTTTGGTGCATTGGCCGGGAAACGGAGGCCAAAGACAGTGGAAAAAAACCTATAACAATAATATTTTGGTTTTGGTTGTTTTGTGGGCATACTGGTAATTCATAATGTCATTTGGGGTGGAAGCTTGCCAGTATTTCTGGTCCCTAGGGGTTTTTGAAGTTTTAATACCTTTGTGGTCCCTAGGGTTATTTTCTTACCCAGAAATAGCTCTGGTGTTGTCCCTAATAAGTAGCTCTTGTAAGCGGGGCGCACTAACCAGAATAGTCATTGGGCTGGTCTTATGTGTGATGATTTGTCGGAGGTTTATAAAAATGGTGGACTTTGTTTCAGGAATGTATGGATTGTTGTTAGGGCTTTGTACTCTGTTTGGGGAGAAGAAGGGGAAGGGGCTTTTCAGCTTTTGTCTTCCTTCTTCTCCTCCAAATTGTTGACATCTCTATTAGAAAATATTGAATTTCCCCTGAGTTTAAAAGAAACCATCTTTCTGGCATTTCATTTATTAAGCCTTTTCTATACTGTCTGGAGTATATATAAAATGAAAGCTGAGATTTCTAGAGGGGTTAGAGAGACTCCTGATTCAGGAGTAAAACAAAGCAGGAAAAATCTTGACTGGAGTGGGAAATGGGAGGATATGGGCCAGACTTTAAAGGAATTTTCTGATCCTATAGACTGGGACTTTCCATCTGATCAAATTCAGAATCCGGTCGAGGTGGCAAAGTATTTGAGGGAGAAGTGCCATGGTAATACTAAGGAGGAAAGGATTAATGCAGTGAGCTGGGCCTTGGCGTTTGTTTACTGTACTCTGCTAGATACTGTGGAGCAGCAGATAGCAGAAAGGGAACAGGGAGATAAGTTAGTTACTATCCCAGTGACCCAGGCTGCAGCTAACATCCCAGGCTCCAGGCTAGCAGCTGAATTAGACAATAGGCCTCAACCCATGGCTGTTGCAGCTAATACAAGAGGTGGAAAGTGTAAAGGCAAGACCGATCGAAAGGTGGAGGATGATGATGATGAGGAGAAGGACCCTCACCAAAATCAGAGGCCACATCAAGGGGCACAGATTCTGGAGCTAATATTGACTCCTTTTCTCTGAAGGACCTCAGAGGCCTAAAAAAGGATTACAGACGACAACCTGATGAATCTATAATTAGTTGGTTAGTCTGCCTTTGGGATGCTGCAGGGGAGGTTACGATTTTGGATGGTACTGAAGCGAGACATTTGGGATCCCTGTCACATGATCCTGTCATCGATCAAGGTATGATGAGCAGGGCTAGCCCTCACAGCCTCTGGGAACGGGTCCTGGATAGTGTAGCACAAAGATACTTATGTGCAGATGATCTCTATATACAGCAGACACAGTGGAAGGCCATAGAACAGGGGATCCAACGCCTGAGAGAGATGGCAGTGGCAGAGCTCATTTTCTCAGATGATATAACAACTAGGAATCCGGACCTGGTACCATGCACACCTGTAATGTGGAGGAAACTTGTGCGACTTGGGCCACCTGAATACGCTTCTGCCCTAGCAATAATGAAGCGGGATGATACATATGAGACTGTGCTCGATATGGCGAAGAAGCTTCGAGCGTATGCAGATGCTGTGCATGGCCCAACTCATGCCAGAATTGCAGCAGTGGAAACCCGACTGCAGAAACTAGAGGACAAAATAGAGGAGAATCATAAGAAACTCTGGGAAGAGATTAAGGAGGACCTTATTCAAATCTCGACTGTACAAATTAGAGGCCCTGGTATCCAACGCTGGCGCTCCTTTGATGGGAAGAGAAGGTACACCCCACGGGCTGAGTTATGGGTCTTTCTGCGTGAGTCTGGAGAAGACATGAGGAGATGGGATGGAAAACCCACCGCTGCTTTGGCACAACGGGTGCGTGATTTGAAGGAAAGAGGAAGTATCACCAAAAAGAGAGCAGCTCCGGTTGCTCGTAGCCGAGATGTTAAGTATGATGATGATGATGACATGTCCGATCCCCTTGAAGGAACTTCTAAGGCATGCGCCCAAGGAAAGAAGGACAATCTGGCTTAGAGGGGCCCTGCCTCCAGCCAGGAAGAGGCACGGGAAAACTGGCTTTTTGGAATGTGTGGATCAGATGGCCTGGCACATCAGAGCCACAAGACTATGAAGCATTGGTTGACACTGGATCACAGTGTATCTTGATGCCATCGGAACACGTGGGGACAGTTTCCATTGCTGGAGTGACGGGGGGATCACAACAGTTGACTTTGTTGGAAGCTGAGGTTAGCTTGACTGGGAAGGAGTGGCAGGAACATCCGATTGTGACTGGTCCAGAGGCTCCGTGTATTTTGGGCATAGACTTCCTCTGGAATGGCTATTACAAAGATCCTAAGGGATTCAGGTGGGCTTTTGGAATAGCTGCAGTGGAGATAGAGGGTATTAAACAATTGAATACCTTGTCTGGACTATCAGAGAACCCATCTGCAGTAGGACTCTTGAAGGTAGAGGAGCAACGAGTGCCAATTGCCACCTCAAGAGTGCACCGCAGGCAGTACCAGACAAATCGAGATGCCGTGATCCCCATCCACAAGATGATCCGAGAGCTGGAGAGCCAAGGGGTGGTCAGTAAAACCCTTTAACAGCCCTATTTGGCCCGTGCGAAAATCTGATGGAGAATGGAGATTGACTGTGGACTATTGTGCCTTGAATGAAGTGACTCCACCACTGAGTGCGGCTGTACCGGACATACTGGAACTGCAGAGCTGGAGTCCAAGGCAGCAAAGTGGTACGCGACCATCGATACTGCTAACGCATTTTTCTCCATCCCTCTGGCAGCAGAATGCAGGCCTCAGTTTGCTTTTACATGGAGGGGAGTGCAGTATACCTGGAACCGACTGCCCCAGGGGTGGAAACACAGTCCTACCATCTGTCATGGACTGATCCAGGCTGCACTAGAAGAGGGTGAGGCTCCAGAACATTTACAATATATTGATGATATCATTGTTTGGGGGAACACGGCAATAGAAGTGTTCAAGAAAGGAGAGAAGATCATTCATATTCTCCTGAAAGCCGGATTTGCCATTAAGAAGAGCAAAGTCAAGGGACCTGCCTGAGAAATTCAGTTCTTGGGGGTGAAGTGGCAAGACAGATGGCGTCAGATTCCTGCGGATGTTATTAACAAAATCACTGCTATGTCCCCACCAACTAATAAGAAGGAAACACAAGCTTTCTTAGGTGCTATAGGTTTCCGGAGGATGCACATCCCTGAGTATAGTCAGATTGTGAGACCCCTTTATCTGGTTACCCGCAAGAAGAACGACTTCCATTGGGGCCCTGAGCAGCAGCAAGCTTTCGTCCAGATCAAGCAGGAGATCGCTCATGCTGTAGCCCTTGGTCAGGTCAGGACGGGACCAGATGTGAAGAACGTGCTCTACTCTGCAGCCAGGAGCCATGGTCTGTCCTGGAGCCTTTGGCAAAAGCTGCCTGGCGAGACCCGAGGCCGACCATTGGGATTTTGGAATCAGAGCTACAGGGGGTCTGAAGATAACTATACTCCAACAGAAAAGGAAATCTTGGGCGCGTATGAAGGAGTCCAAGCCACCTCGGAGGTGATTGGTGTGGGATCTCAGCACCTCAGGACTGATGTGCAGAGTGACCAAGACCACCCTTGGGGGGGCTCGGAGGTCTTGGAATGTTGCCAGAAGTGTCTGGTGGCTGGACTTTGATCCTACACGGGAGACGACACCTGTATGAGGATGGGAGGATTTCACTGGGGTAAATGGTGAAGGGATAAGTTAATTAGAGTGAAACACAGGGTTTAAGATTTCTGTACAGGGGGATCTAGAGAAGTAAGATGGAGGAATTGGGACGTGTCCTGTCCTTCTTCTTCTTCTTCTTGGCCTCCATCTTCTGTGGTGATGTTGGCACTTTGGGATTGGTTATTACCAAAGGTGTACTGGTCAATAAGGGTAAAAGGTATTGGGGGAAATAGGTAAATATTGTATACGTAGTTTTGAGTATAAAGATAAGTGACCGCCCTGGGGGCTCTCAGTGTGTTCATGGCTGGCTTGCTGTGCAGATCTCTGTCGGGCCGAGAGAAAATCTTTTAGATAAAAAACTAATAAAGACTGAAGACCAAGAAAAAACCTGAAGCCTCTTCTTGTCCTTTGGAGCGCGGGCTGCCCAAGGCCATCCCGACCCTTCCCGGGTCATTAAAACAGCCAAGAAACCAACAAATGGCGTCCCTGGGTGGGCTCGAACCACCAACCTTGTGGTTACCAGCCGAAAGATATGAGTATGAGGTTATATACTCATACTATTTCGATTGGGCAATGCAACAATCGAAAGACTTATTAATTGCGTTGTTAGTGTTCCCAGGAACTTGCACAGTCCATTTTCCACAACATAGAATACTGCAATCACAAATATGTTACAGAGCGAAACCAAGAATAAGTGAAGAACCTTTGGACGGGATCACAGTGTTCACAGATGGCTCAGGGAAGACACACAAGTTGGTGATCACGTGGAGAAACTCAACGACATGGGATTGGGAATCAGACGTGAGATCGGAAGGGGGGATGCAGGGGGTTTAGAAAATGTCTCACGATTGGTGGATTAGGTTTTGAGGATGAGCTATTTAGGAAATTCAACACATACAGTGCCTTATTTAATTTCATGTGAGGTGTTGCCTCTGGTTCACCCCTTCTTTGTCTGTCCAGAAGGGATTTCAGGGTGTGATGTGTTCTTTCAATGATCGCCTGACCTGTGGGTGAATGTGGAATACCAAACGTATGTTTGACACCCCATCTTTTCAGGAATTTGTCAGCACAACGCCGGGAGCAGCGGCACAGTGCCAGAAACGCGCGCGAAAGGCAGGACTCGCAAAGACCCGGGGGGGGAGTCACAAACCAGCACAGGAGCGTTAAACATGGGCGGCAAATTGGGGGAAGCTGCATAGCCCCAAAGGGCCACCGTAGAGAGACGCAGGAGGCGCGCGGTTTTGATGTCAGACCCGGTGCAAAGGTCGGCTCGGATCGCGGAGTGGGCCCAGGTGCCGGTGGGAGGCGGGCTGCGCACACCGGTGGGGGGAGTGGACACAGCGTCAGAGGAGGAGGAGACAGAGTCAGGGACAGAGTGAGGGGAGGAGATTTCGGAGGTGGAACGAGGGGGAGAGAGTGATGTCAGCTTGGGAGAGACAGGGAGCGGCTCGGAGAGCACGCATGCGCGGAGAGCAGAGCGCGGGCGGGCGTGGGCCAGGTCCCCTGTGATGTCTCGGGCGAGGAGGGGCCATGCTCGGGATTCTACGTCCTGGGGCTCCACACCTTCTCCAGACTTGGTGCCTTTAATCACAACCCTCGGAGTCCAAACCCCTTCCCTTCAAGGGAGACGTTCTGGTGTTCGAGCTCCATTTTCAGCTGAATTAAAAGCCAGGCAGACTCGGTCTCAAACGAGATCGCAATCACAGCAGTCGACTGGAAGAGGAGCCGTCGAGTTCATTCCGTCATCCGAGCCACGGAGGCCGGTGACAGCGCTACCTCGTGGGGGGATGACAGAAGTGCACGACATGCAGGATCTGTTCGGTGGAGCCACAGCGCCATCTCGTGGCGAGACTGCAACAATAAAGCAATTTTTCCCAACATTATATAAAAAGAGTACTTCAAAGAAGACAATGATAACATACAAATGGATTATCCGTCAACTTCGGGATTTTGCGAAGACGATGAAAGTTCAGATGAAGCACAGCAACAAGGAGAAGATGTCATAAGGATCACAGCATCGGAAGGTGTTCCGTCATGGATGCTGTCAGCAGCAGAAGCAGCAAAAAGCTTCTTGCATTCATTTGATACAGCGAAAAAGAAATATCAACAGGATCCTCGAGTTTCCTTTTTGGATTTAGGAGCGAGGCCAAAAACCTCAAAGCGAAAAATGAGGTACGATAAATCACCAATGACATCCACAACACCGTTATTTATGCAAATCCCAATGGAGTCTCAAGAGGAGGAATTTCAAGAGCCGGTGAAGACGATGGATTGGAAGCGCATCAGAAAAGCATTGGTAAAAGAAAAGCATTTATTTCCGGGTTCAGATTTGACAATGCCGGTGACATATGATGCCCAGGGACAGAATCCAAGGTGGGAAAGGATGGGTCATGAGACACTCAAAGACTTAGGGAAGACGGCTTAAACTTTTGGGCTGAACTCACAATACTTTAAACAGCTACTAAGAGGGACATTCACCACGTATGACCTCACGCCATATGATATTCGAAGTATTGTGGCAATGATTCTCACTGACACACAGAGTCTCGTCTGGGAAAAAAGGTGGAGAAAATATCTTTCTGAATTGCGGAATAGATATCAAGGTGGGCCAAACACAAACCTCACAGAAGGGCAGTTAGCAGGGCATCCTCCAGATGACAACCCAGGGGAACAAGCAGTGCGGCTTCCACAAAGAGTGTTAAGCGACATTAAAGAAGCAGCACGAATGGCAATCATGCAGATTACGCCAACAGGAGCTCCAGATGTTCCGTTCTCTTGCATCAGGCAAGGTCCTACAGAACCATTCATGTCATTCATCGATCGACTCACACAAGCTATGGATCGACAGGTGACGATTGAAGAAGCGAAGAGGCTTCTCTTGGAGAGCTTAGCTTTCGGCAATGCCAACCCGGATTGTCAACGGGTCATTAGTGCCATGCCAGGATGGCCATCCTTGGCAGAGATGGTGGAGGCATGCAGCAAGGTGGGGACACCTCAGCATGTCGCATCGATTGTGAAGAACGAATTAAGAGAGGAATGGGAAGAACAGATAAAGGGACATTCAGAGAGGCAATCAGAAGACAAGACATTAGAGAAGATGCTAGAAATAATACTCCATCAACAGGACGAGAACATCAACAAAGTTCTTGCAACGATGCAGAAGAAGAGCAATCCCCCAGGAGGACAGTGCTACAAATGTGGGGAGTCTGGGCACATGAGAAAGAATTGTCCATGAACACATACACCAACGGCAGCACAGAAAGCGGAAAGGCCAATTTGTGCGCGGTGCGGGAAAGGAAGACACTCTGTGAAAGAATGTTATTCCCAGACAGACGTGGACGGAAATCCGTTACCGCATCCGGGAAACGGAAAAAGGAGCGCGGCCGTAAATCGCCAGCGTGCTCAGACACAAGTACTGGCAGTGTCACAAGAGCAGACAGGGCAATCATCAGTGAGAGACAAGCAGATGCCCTCAGCAAAACCCTCAGTCGATTCCACAGTGACCCAGACCTCCTCCCACCAGGGGCACAGTGTGCATTGGCAGCTTCAAAACTAGTAGGCTTTCTAGATGAAAGTCATGCGGAGATACCAACGGGTATCCGTGGAGATTCATACAAAAAACAAGATTTCTTGATAGTTGGGCAAGATAAATGCAGTATTCTTGGACTCATTGTTTATCCAACGGTTGTCTCAGCGGACAAAAATACTGAATTAACAGTTTTGGCAAGAGCGCTTCATCCACCATTGACTGTACCGGAAAATATTGTGGTTGCGAGAGCTTTTGCATTGCTGCCACACGCAGTTGGAGAGGTCATGTCAATCTTCGACGAAGAAGGTTTCCCTATTAAGGAACATGTTGAAGTACACACAACATGGGTGAAGCACATAGGTCGAGACCGACCCACGCTCACATGCCAATTGACATGTGGAGACAGGACAATAGCAATCAGAGGTATGCTCGACACAGGGGCGGATGTAACGGTAATATTGTACATCTTTTGGTCACGCAGTTGGAGCTTGGTCGCGCCCTTGGGTTCTCTCTCAGGCATAGGGGGAGCATCTCTGTGTCTGCAAAGTGAGAATTCTGTCGTTGTCATGGGACCAGAAGACAAGACGGCGATCATTCATCCTTTTGTCGTCCAAAAGTCGATCACAGTCTGGGGTCGGGACCTTTTGGCACAATGGGGCACGAAGATCGAAGTGGATTTTTAATAGGGGTCACTGCAGCACTCGCCATATTGAAGTTGACATGGAAAACAGATGATCCAGTTTGGGTGGATCAGTGGCCCCTTGAGAGGAAAAGGTTGAGTGCTTTGAAAGACCTGGTCCAAGAACAATTGCAGAAGGGACACATCAGGCCAACAGACAGCCCTTTGAACTCTCCAGTGTTTGTCATCAAGAAAAAGCTATCGGGCAAATGGAGGTTGTTACATGATGTCAGGAAGATCAACGAACTCATAGAAGACATGGGACCACTTCAGCTGGGACTTCCGTCTGTTTCAATGATTCCCAGAGACTGGCCGCTTGTGGTCATTGACCTCAAAGATTGTTTTTTCAGTATTCCACTCCATCCAGATGATGCTCCGAGATTTGCCTTTTCAGTTCCGAGTATCAACAAGGAAACGCCTCTGCAGCGGTACCATCAGGTCGTTCTTCCACAAGGCCTCAAAAATTCTCCGACGATCTGTCAATGGTACGTGGCACGAGCTTTGGCACCAACGTGGAAGAAATTTCCAAAGGTGAAGATCATTCATTACATGGATGATTTGCTCATTGCAGCGTCAACACAACAGGAGCTGCAAGAAACTCGTGACTGTGTGATTGCAGAGGTGCAAAAGGCAGGTCTGGAAATCAGCATTTCGAAGATTCAGGAGGTTGCGCCTTGGAAATATCTAGGGTGGAAAATTTCAGAGAGAATAATAAAACCTCAGAAAATGGAGATCAGCACTAAGATCAACAATTTGCATGATTTGCAACAGCTTTTGGAAGAAATCAACTGGATGAGGCCAGTTTTGGGAATCACAAACAGCGACATTCCAGCGTTGCTCGATCTTTTGAGAGGAGACACAGACATTCGATCTCCCAGGACGCTTACACCAGAAGCGAAGAAAGAGTTGGAGAAAGTCACAGACGAGATACAGAAAAGGCAGGCACATCGATTTGTTCCAACGTTGCCTTTTCAGTTGGCAGTGCTGGGGAAGAAAACACAGTTCCATGGTTTGATCTTCCAATGGGATGAATCACAAAAGGACTCTTTGATAATCATAGAGTGGATTTTCCTACCACACAGGCCCGCAAAAACAATTCTCACAGATTTGGAGATGGCAGCACAAATCATCATAAAGGCAAGAACAAGGTTGCTGACAATGGCAGGAAGAGAATTCTCAGTCATCAGATTACCTCTGAAGCGAGACTATTTCGATTGGGCAATGCAACAATCGAAAGACTTATTAATCGCATTGTTAGCGTTCCCAGGAACTTGCACAGTCCATTTTCCACAACATAGAATACTGCAATCACAAATATGTTACAGAGCGAAACCAAGAATAAGTGAAGAACCTTTGGACGGGATCACAGTGTTCACAGATGGCTCAGGGAAGACACACAAGTTGGTGATCACGTGGAGAAACTCAACGACAGGGGATTGGGAATCAGACATGAGGATGGTTCAGGGCTCTCCACAAATTGTGGAGTTGGCAGCTGTTGTCCGAGCATTTCAGTTGTTCGAACAGCCTCTCAATCTGGTGACAGATTCCTCATACGTCGCGGGTGTGGTCAAGAGATTGGAGGGTTCGCTCTTGAAAGAAGTCAGTAATGAGGTTTTATACTCATATCTGACGAGCTTGAAAACACTGCTAGAAAGCAGGGAGAGAGAATATTTTATCACGCACATTAGAGCGCACACAACACTTCCAGGGTTTTTAGCGGAAGGGAATGCTCGAGCAGACAGGTTGACAATGCCCATTTCGCAAACACTGCCGGACATTTTTGAGCAGGCAAGATTAAGTCATGTGTTCTTTCATCAGAATGCACAAGTGCTGATGGAGTCCTTTCGTCTCACAAAGAGTCAGGCAAGGGAGATCATTAGTGCTTGTCCAGACTGTCAGCTTGTGCAGCCACCTTCTTCTACCGGAGCAATCAATCCGCGGGGACTGCAAAGTCTTCAATTGTGGCAAGCTGATGTCACGAAGTATCCATCCTTTGGGAGGCTCAAAAATGTTCATGTTTTTGTAGATACATTCTCAGGTGCAGTCTTTGCTTCAGCACATGCAGGGGAAACAGCAGACCAAGCTTGTCGACATTTTCTGCAAGCATTCGCATCATTAGGTGTGCCTCAGGAGATAAAAACATATAATGGTCCAACGTATACAGGCAGGGTGCTTGACAAATTCCTGAAAAGATGGGGTGTCAAACATACGTTTGGTATTCCACATTCACCCACAGGTCAGGCGATCATTGAAAGAACACATCACACCCTGAAATCCCTTCTGGACAGACAAAGAAGGGGTGAACCAGAGGCAACACCTCACATGAAATTAAATAAGGCACTGTATGTGTTGAATTTCCTAAATAGCTCATCCTCAGAACCTAATCCACGCAATCGTGAGACATTTTCTAAACAGCACACAGGCAAAGCTAAGGGAAAATCCTTTCGTTTTGATCAGAAACCCAGAGACAGGACAAATAGAGGGTCCTTTCAAACTAATCACTTGGGGCAAGGGTTTTGCTTGTGTTTCCACAGATCGAGGTCTGAAGTGCGTGTCAGCGCGACACGTGAAGCCATTTCGAACGCGAGAGCACGAGAACGCTGATCCGAGAAACAAAGAGACAAGTACTCAGACAGAAGTCGAGAGACAGACTGCAAAAGACGACTCAGAAGAGAAATAAAAAGAAACTAAGGACTTTGGGGATTTTTCCGTTAGGGTCTTGAATGGAAAACAAAACAATGATTTCACACAAAAGCGAAGGTAGAATTCTTTGACATCTCTCCCATTTGGAGAGGAATTTTAAAGACAGGGTTCTATATTTTAATAATTCTCCTAGTCCTCATACTTGTTGTCCCATGCATCTTTGCATGTTTAAAACGTGCCATGAGTCAGGTAGCAAAAGAGGTCTTTTTAGTGCAAACAGAAGGGGGAGATGTGGGATCTCAGCACCTCAGGACTGATGTGCAGAGTGACCAAGACCACCCTTGGGGGGGCTCGGAGGTCTTGGAATGTTGCCAGAAGTGTCTGGTGGCTGGACTTTGATCCTACACGGGAGACGACACCTGTATGAAGATGGGAGGATTTCACTGGGGTAAATGGTGAAGAGATAAGTTAATTAGAGTGAAACACAGGGTTTAAGATTTCTGTACAGGGGGATCTAGAGAAGTAAGATGGAGGAATTGGGGCGTGTCCTGTCCTTCTTCTTCTTCTTCTTGGCCTCCATCTTCTGTGGTGATGTTGGCACTTTGGGATTGGTTATTACTAAAGGTGTACTGGTCAATAAGGGTGAAAGGTATTGGGGGAAATAGGTAAATATTGTATACGTAGTTTTGAGTATAAAGATAAGTGACCGCCCCGGGGGCTCTCAGTGTGCTCACGGCTGGCTTGCTGTGCAGACCTCTGTCGGGCCGAGAGAAAATCTTTTAGATAAACAACTAATAAACACTGAAGACCGAGAAAAAACCTGAAGCCTCTTCTCGTCCTTTGAAGCGCGGGCTGCCCAAGACCATCCCGACCCTTCCCGGGTCATTAAAACAGCTGAGAAACCAACAATTGGTACAGAGGCACAACTCCTTCTGGCACCCTGACTACCGGTGCTGGGATGGATGTTCAGAGGAAAGGTTCCCTCTACCCACCATGCCACCAGTGCTACTTGGAGTAAGTGGATTGCCCCAATTACGCAGCGCGCTCGAATTGGGAAGTTAAATCGCCCTGGGATTCTGGAAATAATTACAAATTGACCCGAAGGTGAAAGCTTTAGTGTCGCGAATGAGGAACAAGAGCCAGTGACATGGGTTGAGGAAGCTCCGCCATACAATCAGTTGCCAGCAGAAGAAACACGTTACGCTCTATTCACCGATGGTTCTTGTCACGTCATAGGGATGAAACGGAGGTGGAAAGCAGCTGTATGGAGTCCCACTCAATGGGTTGCAGAGGCTACTGAAGGAGAGGGTGAATCCAGTCAATTTGCTGAAATCAAAGCTATTCAACTGGCCCTAGGTATTGCAGAGAGAGAGAAGTGGCCAAGGCTCTATTTGTATACCGATTCTTGGATGGTAGCCAACGCTCTATGGGAATGGCTGAAGAGATGGAAAGAGGTGAACTGGCAGTGAAGAGGAAAACCAGTTTGGGCTGCGGAAGAGTGGAAAGATATCGCTACTCGGTTAGAGAAGTTACCTGTGAAGGTTTGCCATGTAGATGCCCATGTCCCCAGAAGTAGAGCTAATGAAGAGCAGCAAAACAACCAGCAAGTACATCAGGCTGCAAAGATAGGGGAGTTGAAGATAGATCTCCACCGGGAGCATAAGGGAGAGTTATTCTTAGCATGATGGGCCCATGATGTCTCAGGCCACCAGGGTAGAGATGCCACCTATAAGTAGGCACGAGACCGAGGGATGGATCTAACCATGGACAGTATCTCTCAGGTTATTCGTGACTGTGAGACGTGCGCTGCCATTAAGCAGGCCAAGCGGGTGAAGCCCCTCTGGTATGGGGGGTGGTGGTCTAAGTACAAATACGGGGAGGCCTGGCAGATTACATCACACTGCCTCAAACCCACCAAGGCAAGCACTATGTACTAACCATGGTAGCAGCCACCACGGGATGGTTGGAAACCTACCCTGTGTCTCATGCTACAGCTCGTAACACTATCTTGGGCCTTGAAAAGCAGGTCCTTTGGAGGCACGGTACTCCCGAGAGAATTGAGTCGGATAATGGAACTCATTTTAAAAACAATCTTATTAATACTTGGGCTAGGAAACATGGCATCGAGTGGGTATACCATATCCCCTATCATGCACCAGCTGCAGGGAAAGTGGAAAGGTACAATGGATTGTTAAAAACCACCTTAAAAGCATTGGGTGGGGGGTCTTTAAAAAAGTGGGAGCAGCATTTGGCAAAGGCTACCTGGTTAGTTAACACTTGAGGTTCCACCAACCGAGCGGGTCCTGCTCAGTCTGAGCTCCTTAATATAGTAGATGGGGATAAAGCCCCAGTGGCCCATGTCAGAGGTTTGTTGGGAAAGACAGTATGGATCAACCCTGCCTCGAGTACAGATAAACCCATCCGTGGGATTGTCTTTGCTCAAGGACCAGGTTATACATGGTGGATAATGCAGAAAGATGGAACAACACGGTGTGTACCTCAGGGAGACCTGATTGTGGGATGAGACTCATATATGAATGTCATTGTTTGTTGAATGTGAGACAGAAGGAAACTGTAAGTGTCAAAGGTCTGAGCAAGTAAGATGAGAGGAATGCGTAAATGTCAAAGGTGTAAGTGAAATGAAAGTTTTTTATTGTATGTTCACGATATGGGATAAGGGGTGGAGTGTCGTGGGGTGACAGCCTTTATCCCAATATCGTGTGTTGTGTCTGGCAGCTGTGCCTTTTCTCTCTCTTCCCCCCCTGGCTGTCTTGCCGCGGTGGGGCGGGGAGGGAGGAGTGAGTGTGACCAGGCACTTTCGCTTTTGGGCTTTTGGGCTGCTTGGTTTGGCTTGCCGCTGCTTGCTTGCTTGCTTGCTTGCTCGCTTGCTTGCTCCTGCTTCGGCCCCTAGCTGGTAGCTTTTTTTTTTTTTTTTTTTCTGCTTTCTGCTTTCTGCGCTGTTTTTTTTTCTTTTCTTTCGTTCCCTCTTTCTTACCCTCCCCTCAAGATACTGGACCAGCTCCAGACCTGACCTGAGACATCCAGGACCCCCCGGAGTCTGCGAGAGAAGCTCAGCGCCCTCCACAACACTGCCTGGTTTCTTTTCTTTTCTTGTATTGGGGAGTGTTCTTTTGTTTCTTGTCAATAAATAGGTTTTGTTTTCCACTTTGCTCCTCCGAGAAATTCCTTCCCGAACCCGGTATTGGGGGAGGGGTGGTTGGAGGTTTGTTTTTTTGGGGGGCTCCCTTTTGGAGATTTCCCCTAATTTGTCCTAAACCAGGACAAGCCACAACAGCCCTGAAGAACAGGCCGAAGAAGCAGCCATCGAGATCATCGCACTCCACTTCTGCCTAAGAGACTCGTAGCAGAACAGTCCAGAGCAGAGCTAGAAAGGGCACCTGGATCCTCTCTCCTGTGAACTGCTGGCTGGTGACCAGGAATCTTCGGACTGCCCTGACGATTCAAATTTGGTAAGAAGGTCAAAATCAAGAACATGGGGGGGACATATTCCCAAGAACAGCTAAGTATTTTGTCCGCCTTACAGGGAGTGGCAGAGGCACATCCCATTGCAATTTTAAAGAAAGAACTTAAAGATATTTTGTTATGGGTACGCTGTAACTATCTGTACTCGGAGACGCATCTGTTGTTTGAAGTGGGATTCTGGCAGGAAATTAATAGGCATCTTTATCACTCAGCTACCAGAAAGGATGAAACGGGCATGAAACTATTATCACCAGCAAGGGTGATGTTGGATGTAACCTCAGCAAAATCTAGGAAGATTGCCAAACAGCAGCTTGTTAGAACTCCCACAGGGGCAAAGGGAGGGGAGCAAAGTTGGAGGAGGAGGTTGGCTCTAGTCCCAATTACCCCAGTGGAGACAGCTCCTGTAGAAAAGGAGCAGGAGGGAACTTCATCGCCTCCAATTCCACCACCCCAAAAGTCCACGGGACCTCCAAAATGCCCAGGAACCCCACACATTTTCAGGGTTTTCAGGCTCCAACTCAGACACCATCTCACTCCCGGGAGAGCTCAGCGTTGAGGATTCCCCAGGCGAATTCGAGGAGTTGGACTGTGCCATTCTTGGGCCATGCCATTGCGATTCGCAGGAGCCAAAGGGACACAGGAGAGGGAGAACAGTAGAGTCGGGAAGGGGGGTCAAAGTGAGACCAGAGGGGGAAAAGCTCTCTCGCGGCAGGCGCGGTCTCGCAGCAGCGGGCAGCCGGCAGTGACAGCCTCAGGCGGCGGCGGGGTCAGCCAGCAAGGGGGGTTTGGAGGTGGTGGGAGACTCGGGAGCTGATGCGGTTTGCGCGAGCGCAGCACCGGCAGCGGTGGCGGTTCCCTGTGGCACGGTGCCAAAAGCACAGGCAAGGCACGGAACTCGCGAGACACCCAGGGAAGGCTCTCAGGCCGAGGCGACAGCGTCAGACGTGGGGGATAAGCCAGGCGGGGCAGCTGCAGAGCCCCAGCCGGCACCCGTAGAGAGACGCAGGAGGCGCGTGGTGATGATGCCATACCCGGAAGTCGGGATGCGAAAGTCCACTCGAATTGCGGCGTGGGCACAGGCAAAGCCGAGCAGGAATTGCATGCACTGGTGGGGGTGTGGATACAGCGTCGGAGGAGGAGAGGGAATCTGAGATGGATCAGGCTAGAGGGGAGACATCGGAAGTGGAACAGGATGGAGACAGTGATGTCAGTCTAGGGGAGGCAGGAGGCGTTCCCGAGATCGCGTGTGCGCGGAAGATGCAGAAGGAGCGCACACAACAAATGGATTATTCTTCAGTGTGCTGGTTTGACCAGGAAGTGGGAATTCTGGGATGCTGTGGTCAAACCAATGGGTGCTCAGATTTTGATATTGGCACTTGATGTGGCCAGTGGGGTTTGGACACACCTCTGAGAACACACAGGGGTTAAAAACCAGAGCTTCATCCCTGGGATGCTCTCTTTGGGACTTCCGTCGGGAAAGGCTTTGGATCTCTCCCCCTGTCCCAGCTGCCAGCTGTGTGCGGGGAGGGGAAAAGCCATGTGGCCATGAGGTAGGCCCAGCCCAAGGATGGAAGGGTGGAAGAGACCAAGAGACATCAGGCAGCCATTCCCACCCCAGGAGAGAGAGAGGGAGAGCCGGCGTCTGAATTCAATAGCGGCGGCGCTGGCCCAGGAGGAGAAGGAGGGGGAGTGCCCAGCCAGGGCAGTGTGGGAGTTCCAGAGCTCTGGGACAGGCAGAGACTGAAATTTTTAACCCTTTTCTTGCATGATTGAGACCTTGCAAAATGCTGATCCTCTTGGAGCTGAATGAGAAGAGAGATAAGAGATAAGATAAGAGGGAATGGGCCACGAGGGAAGTGCAGAAGACTCTTGAGTGGGGGAGAGATGACGGAGTGGCCTTTTGGCTGGACTTTTCTTGTGTGGCCATAGACTGAACCATTTTTTTCCTGTGACACAGAGACTGCATTTAGGGGGAGGCAGTGCCTCAGAACCAGGAGGGTTCAGTGTGGGTACCCCTCGGCCCCACACAGTCTTCTCATAACAGGTAAACATTCTGTCCTTGGCTGTTATGGGAACAGACATGGAGGTTTTGAGAACCCTTCATATCAGGGTGAGAACAAAAATCTTGGTTTCAATAAACAAACCACAGGTATTGAAAACAAAGGGAGGGGTTAGTGTTTGCTCTGTAGACTATCGTGAGCTCGAATTTTGCAATATGTATGATCTTAATTAACACGGTTATAAAAACGTGCCTTTTGGATCAATAAATCTGGATTTCAATGCTGATCAACAAGGATGGGTCGTCTCCCTTCACTTCATCAAATGGTGACCCCGATCGTCATACTGTGACGCACCACAGGAAGTGAAGAAATGGGTCCGGTTCCGAAGTAGCAGCCGGGACAGCAAAAGCGCGAAGGAAAAAAAAAGCGGAGAAAAAAGACGCCGAGACGCGCCGTACTCTAGGTGATCGTAAAGGCGAGCCTGGCTGAAACGTGCAGCCGCAACCTTGAGGAGCTGCAAAAGCGCTTATGATTTATAGGTATGAAGAGGCAAGCCGCATATGATCTTTTTATTGCTTTTTTGCAGAAAAGGCAGATTAAAGGGATAGATTTGCAGAAAGAATTACCGGAACTTTTAGCTTATGGTTATGATAAAGGCGTTTTCCTTAACCCCCATACGGTTCGCAAGTTAACGGAGTGGCGTAAATTCGGTGATATATTATGGCAGGCTACTTTAGAGGACGATAAAACTGCCAAGAAGTTGGGTAAATTATGGCGGGTCGTTAACAATGAATTACTGCAGTTTCAGGCTGAAAAAAAGGCTGCTCACCAGGCTACTGTCGCTCATGACCATAATAAAGATTACGACCAAGATAGGGAATTCGATAAGGAGACGGGAACTCCATTGGGCCCCGCAATGAGGACGGTTTATTACCTGCCTCACCGCCCCCCTTGACAAGCCAGGCTACACAGAGCAGTTTATTACCCGCTTCGCCGCCCCCCTCGACAAGCCAGGCTGCGCAGAGCGCTTTATTACCCATTTCACCGCAGGCTACACAGAGCGCTTCTGAGCCTCCTGTACCTGCTGTATTACAACAGCCATGGCCAAAACCGCCTAGTCAGTTCCCAAAAAGCAATCAGCTGATCCCTGGGTTGGAAAACGACCTAGCGGCAGCTATTGCGAGGGAAAGACGGGACGCGTGGGCTGCCTTGGCAAGAGATGCAATGGAAAAGGGAGATCAGGAGATTATAAGTGTGGCTACTGAGCTGGTTTGTCCGTTTATCTTCAGTCCTCAGGACGGGGGGGGGCATGCAGGCGACTATTACTGCTATTGATTGGAAATTGTTGTCTCAACTACGAGCTACTGTTAGTCAGT
Organism: Ammospiza caudacuta; assembly: GCF_027887145.1. NCBI lineage: Eukaryota > Metazoa > Chordata > Aves > Passeriformes > Passerellidae > Ammospiza > Ammospiza caudacuta. The sequence goes on from NC_080594.1 coordinate 12,225,982, forward strand.
TTGGAGTTAAAAGTGAGCCAGCCAAACAAATGCTGGATTATATTTTTGATACTAGCCTCCTTCTCATTAATGATTGTCATGGATTAGCTAAATTGATTTTTACCCAACATTAGCAATTGTTATTTAATACTCATTGGCAAGCTCTTGTTAACGAGTGTGTGGCAGTTCAGAGGCAGCCGGGTGACCCTCTCCATGGCATCACTGTTAATGAGCTTATGGGCCTGGGAGCTTTTCTTCCTACTGAGGCACAAGCTCTATTGGGCCAGGAGAAGTGCTGGGAGGCTATGACGTTTGTTAGACTCGCTATAGAAAGGGTAAAAGAACCAGGAGGGGTACCCATGTATATGGGAATTAAGCAAGGGGCAGAAGAGTCATTTGGCTCATTTATTGATAAGGCTGCTGCCGCAATTGAAGAGCTGGGGTGCCAGAATATCTTAGGGGGGCATTACTCAAAGAGTGCTCTCCAAAATTGTAATTCTACTACTAGTAGAGTGATTAATACTCTGGGTGCCGATTGGACTATAGAGGAAGCATTAGAAAGGATGGCTTTGGTGCCAACAGGAGCCTTTGTAGTAGATGCAATCAAACAAGTAGGGCTAGACCTAAAAGAACAGGCAAAATCCTCTCAAAGTCAGGTGTTAGCTGCTCTTGCACCTCTTCAAACGTCGGCAGCACTGCCTCCGACGGCTAATTGGGGCCAAAAATGCCACTCGGACACGCACAATACGAGTGCCTGCAAGCAGAGACCGGGAAGTACGAACCGCAGTGACCAGGCACCAACAGAAGTCGTCGCTGCAGCATCAGCACCTCCTCCTGCCTCCAACCCGCCACAGCAGGGAGCCTCGGCATGGACCTGGCAGCCGCAGTAGATGTTACACTGATGACTCCACACCCGCAAAAAATCCCGACAGGGATTCAAGGACCTATTATCATACAGGATAAAGCGGTGGGTGCTTTGCTCTTCGGAAGATCATCTGCATCTATGTTGGGACTATTTGTTTTGCCTGGCGTTATTGACGCGGACTATACGGGAGAGATTATGGTGATGGCATACACCCCTTTTCCCCCACTTCAGATTAATAAGGGACAAAGGATTGCTCAGTTGGTACCACTCGAACAAATGACTAAGGGAATACAACCCATAAAAGGACAATAGAGGGGGGAAATGGTTTTGAATCCACCGGAGGACTTAACTTATTGACTTTGAACTTTCCTGAGAAACCCAAGAAAAGGGTGGATGTGAAAATTTCAAGGACAAAAAAGGTCATTCTCAGGCCTACTGGATACTGGAGCAGATTCCAGCATCATTAGTCCTAGCTGCTGGCCTCAACACTGGCCTTTGCAGCCAGCAGCCACTGCAGTAACTGGGGTCAGAGGATTTACCCTGGCTAGCCGTTCGCCTCCCCTCCGAGTTCACATAGACAGAAAACAGCTCACAGCGACTTTTTCAGTGGTCCAGCTACCACCTACTGTGCAATGCTTTATAGGGTGGGACATTATGGCCCAGCTGGGGGTGGTTTTAACCCTTTGGGGTAAAAGCCATTGCTCAGACCGTGGCTGGGGAACCTTATAGAGATACTAAGTATGCTTTTAAATGCTTTTGTTTACTTTGCTTTGTATTTTTGGTTGTATTCAAGATATGGTCAGTAGAAGGATAGAAAAACCTGGCATACCAACCTCCTTGTGCAAAAAAGAAAAAAAAAAAGCGGGAATTTGTTGGAGAATTTTGCTCAGACATGGCTTGAAGGAAAAAAGGCCATGAAAATATACAGCTGATGGAAAAGTAAAAGGCAGCTGTAAAGCAGCAGTTCCCAAGCCTATTTCTGTAAATAACTAGGTTCTCAGGCACATTTTTATAAACAGCAGGATTCTCAGACAGTCTTCTCATAACAGGTAAACATTCTGTCCTTGGCTGTTATGGGAACAGACATGGAGGTTTTGAGAACCCTTCATATCAGGGTGAGAACAAAAATCTTGGTTTCAATAAACAAACCACAGGTATTGAAAACAAAGGGAGGGGTTAGTGTTTGCTCTGTAGACTATCGTGAGCTCGAATTTTGCAATATATATGATCTTAATTAACACGGTTATAAAAACGTGCCTTTTTGGATCAATAAATCTGGAGTTCAATGCTGATCAACAAGGATGGGTCGTCTACCTTCACTTCATCAGGTTAATGTTCAAAGTAGGTCATACATAGCCTCCTCAAGGTGTAGAAAATTGGTGCCCTTAACACAGCATTCTGTTGTAGCACCCCTTAAAGGAGATCCTGATAAAGCATTAGACCAATGCATTAAGGAACTACAGGAGTGGAGACTACAAGTGTCAGGAGCGGTCAAGTTAGGAGCGGTAAAGTTAAAGGTTGATAAGAAAAAGAAAGCGAGAAAGAAAACAGAAAAATGAGGCTTATTTTTGTTATACTGCTCAGTGCTGTGACGGCTGGAGCACTAGGAGTAACGCGCTTTAATCAACCAAGAGATAATATATGGATAACGCTTGCTAATCAAACTAACCAATCATCGCTTTGTCTTAGCCTTGGAGGGGTTACTAACCCATTTCGAACATGCTTGGTGGGACTCCCAGTGTGGTCTCCTTGGAAATTTTGCAGTCTGATAACCAAACTCTATGCATGCACAATATGACAAACATTAGGTTACCCATGCAACAAGGGTACACTGCAAGTCAAAGTAACTGTTACTGCCAATGATTAATAATCTTATCACTTAATACTACCTTGTATTCTCCTCCAGAGCAGTTGGATCTCTTCGGAAGTGCAAACGCCAGTATGACTAACAACTCAAATGGCGGATGGTTCAGTTTCGATCCCTTAGATCCCCAGAATTTAAATCAGCATAGAGGAACATGGGCTACCCTAGATTCATCCCTGAATTTGGGTACAGTGTCTCAGCAGCTTTACAGCCAATGCAACGGCACTAACATCACGGCACCGATGAAATTACCCACAGGGATATTTTTAATTTGTGGAGACAGAGCTTGGAATGGTATACCAGCCAGGCCACAGGGTGGACCTTGCTATTTGGGAAAATTGTCATTGTTTCACCCCAGTGTGTCTTTATTAATGCAATTGAGTCAAAATTCAAGCAGGGAGAGACGCAGCCTGCATGACTTAGACTGCAGCCAGATAGGAAACCCACAGTTTTGGAGTGAGTTAAAACAAGTGATAGTTTCAACTATCTTGCCAGGAGGAGCTGCAAATAAAGCTATGAACTTAGCAAAGCAATTGGGATGCTGGGCCAAGGATGAGTTAAACAAGACGTCACAAATTTTAGATATGCTAACTGCAGATGTGCAAAGTGTTAATCATGCTGTTTTGCAAAATAGAGCCGCTATAGATTTTTTGCTTTTAGCACAAGGACATGGATGTGAAGAGTTTGAGGGAATGTGCTGCATGAATTTGTCCGATCACTCTGTATCTATTCATGCTAAGATAAAAGAATTGCAGCAGGGATTTCACAATCTCAAAGAAGAAGAAGGTCTAGGAATCGACGAATGGCTTAAAAGCTTGGGACTTGGACCACGGCTTGTGGGATCTCAGCACATCAGACCTGATATGCAGAGTCACCGAGACAACCCTTGGGGGGCTCGGAGGTCCTGGAATGTTGCCAGAAGATTCTGGTGGCTGGACTTTGATCCTGCACAGGAGACAACACCTGTGTGAGGATGGGAGGATCTCACGGGGATAAATGGTGAAGGGATAGGTTAATTATAGTGTGAAACACAGGTTTTAGAATTTCGGTACAGGGGGGGTCTAGAGAAGTAAGATGGAGGAATTGGGGCGTTTCCTGTCCTTCTTCTTGGCCTCCATCTTCTGTGGTGGTGGTGGCACTTTGGGATTGGTTCTTACTAAAGGTGCACTTGTCAATAAGGGTGAAAGGCATTGGGGAAAATAGGTAAATATCTTATACGTAGTTTTGGGTATAAAGATAAGTGACCGCCCCGAGGGCTTGCAGTGTGCTCATGGCTGGCGTGCTGTGCGGACCTCTGTTGGGCCGAGAGAAAATCTTGTAGATAAAAACTAATAAACACTGAAGACTGAGAAAAAACCTGAAGACTCTTCTCGTCCTTTGGAGCGCGGGCTGTCCCAAGGCCATCCCGAGCCTTTCCAGGCCATCAGAAACAGCCGAGAACGGGACAGTGGCTGAGGAACCTTGTGACATATGCTATAGGGATACTGGGTGTGCTTTTAATGCTTTTGCTTATTTTGCCTTGTATTTTTAATTGTATTCAAAATATGGTTAGCTGAATGATAGAAAAAACCTGGCAGACTAACCTTCTTGCACAAAAAGAAAACGGGGAAAGTGTGGAGAGTTTTGTGCAGACGTGGCTTGAGGGGAAAAGCCATGATCATATACCGCTGGTTAAGCAGTAAAAATGCAGCTGTAAGCAGTAAGTTCTCAGCCTTCTGATTAACAGGCAAGGACACTGTGCCCTTGAGCAGGTAACTGTAAGACAACAACAACGGGATGTAAAAACAAGTACTACTCTCAACAGAAAACCACAAGCATCCTGAGAATGTAGCCACAAAGGAGGAGATGACATTTAACCTGTAGCCAATGATGAGCTTAGCTTTTGCAATATGTATGAGCTTGATTAACGCTATTATTAACGCATGTAAACCGGATCAATGAATTTGAGACTTGTTGATCATCATCGGATGTGCTTGTCTCCCTTCACTCTGTCATGTCTCTGAAGAGTGAAAGTTTTGTTTGGGTTTCTCTTATCAGGGACACAGAGACGGGCAGTACATAGAGCTGTTTTCACTTTTTGGTTTTGCTTTTGGCTATCTGCTTTGCTCGCTCTCTCTCTGTTCTTGCCTCTGCTCCTGCTTATTAGCTAGTTTAGCTAAACAGTCCAAATTCCTTCCTGGACTGTTTCTCCTCTCCTTTTTCTTCGACCATCTTGAACCTGCTCTGGACTGGGACCTGGGAACACCGAGGATTTGCACCGTTTAGCTGCAGCAGCTGCCCCAGCGCCAGAGGGACTAACAGAGCAAACGCCCCCGAAAGAGACTTTCTGATTTTGTCACCTTTTTCAGAGAGGTGTCATCCGGTATTGTTCATTTTGTGTGCTGGGGGATGCTGTGCCTGTTAAATAAACAGGTTCTTTCCACTTCTCGCTGAGGAATTCTTCCCGAACCAGTTGGGGGAAGGGGCCGTGTGGGTTTGCTTTCTGGAGGGGCCATCCTTTGGAGATTCTCTACCAAATTTGCCCTAAACCAGGACAGGGGGTTATGGAGACAAGATGGAGGAATTAGGTCGTGTCTTGTCCTTCTTCTTTCTTCTTCTTGTCATCCATTTTCTGTAGTGATGTTGGCACTTTGGGATTGGTTCTTGGTGAAGGTGCACTTGCTAATATGGGTGAAAGGTATTGGGAAATAAAGGTAAATATGATGTATGTAGTTTTTAGTATAAAAATAGATGACCTCCCAGTGGGAGGTCAGAGTGCCCTTGGCTGCCTTGCTAGTCAGACCTCTGTCGGGCTGGAAGAAAATTTTGTAGATAAGAAATAATAAACAATACTGAAGAATGAAAATCTGAAGAGTCCAGACTCGTCCTTTGAAGTGCGGGCTGTCCCAAGGCCATCCTACGTGTGACCGTGCAGAGACAAACAGCCGGACCGGTCACTTCGGATAACCTTTTTGCATCCTTCACAGGTGTTTGCATAAGCAAAGTTGTGAAGCAGAAGTGGATGAGCCCACATCATCTTCACACTGTCTCTCTAGATCTTGCCTGCTCTAGAGCTGTCAAGATGGAGGAATCAGGGCGTGTCTTGTCCTTCTTTCTTCTTCTTGCCATCCATTTTCTGTGGTGATGTTAGCACTTTGGGATTGATTCTTGGTGAAGGTGCACTTGCTAATGTGGGTGAAAGGTATTGGGAAATAAAGGTAAATATGATGTATGTAGCTTTTAGTATAAAAAGAGACGACAGCCCAGTGGGAGGTCAGAGTGCCCTTGGCTGCCTTGCTGGTGAGACCTCTGTCGGGCTGGAAGAAAATTTTGTAGATAAGGAATAATAAACAACATCAAGGACTGAAAATCTGAAGAGTCCAGACTCATCTTTTGAAGTGTGGGCTGTCCCAAGGCCATCCTACGTGTGACCGTGCAGAGACAAACAGCCGGACCAGTCAGTGGTTGCCTTCTTCAATATCATATTCAGTCAATTCATCCTGGCCTCTCTCCTGTCCATGAGTTTTGTACAGAGACCACGTTCTCTGTAACATGAAGCAGAATTCCCAGTCACACAGGAGCCACTGGGCATGCTGCCTCCCCTGAGCTGGCACTCATGGCCAGGAGGGCACAGTAATGCAAAGCACATAGCCCCAGGGAGAAGGGACATGGAGCAGGATGGGCTCCAGAGCTGAGATCCCAGTGGTCAGCCTTGGCCATTAGCTCTGATCGACTTTCATTCCCCTCCCTGGAACCCCATCCTAAATCCCAGCCTCCCCACCAACATCAACACAGAGAGTTCCATCTCTGGAAGGGGGGATATGAGGTGGGATATGGTGTCTTCCCTCCAGAAAAGGCTGAGCAAGAGTACAAAATACTTCCCATTTCCCCTCCCAGGATTTCTGCTTAGGTAAAGGTTTTCCACTGGGATTTGAAGAACTTGAGTCTAGGTACCCAGCTAGGAAAACTGCTTCAAGGCAGCATCACCAGAGCAGCTACTGGCACCCTGCCTTTCACACCCAGGACCTCCTTTGCTCTGAACCCAGGCTCTGGCAAGGATTTCCATCTGGAAGTTTCCCATCAGGAAGCTTTCCCTTCCACAGGCTGCTGCAGGAAAGCTGCTGGCACCTCACAAAGATGCTGATGTGGGTTCAGGGGGTCACTTTGTGGAGAGGGAAGCTGCAGACAGCAGGCCAGACTCTCTCAGAGGTCAGGGGCACTGAGCAGGGGCAGTCCCTTTCCCCAGCACCAGCAGAGGAAACCATGGATGAAGGAGATCCTCTCTGGCAGTGGCTGCTCCAGCACAGACTCCCCCTCCTTGATCCTGTGGCTGGAAGACTGCAAGGCTTGCATTAACTCCTTCTGGAGGGATTAGACCAACACTGAGGTTTGTGCAGCAGGGTTTGCTGAGCCAGGGCTGGCTCTGGGGCGCTGCTCTGCCTTCTGCCCCCACACCAGGGCCAGCAGAGCCAGGACCAACCACAGGGAGCAGAATCCCCCGGAATTCCCCTGCTGGAGCCAGGCAGCCAACACCCCCTGGCACTGCTTCCCATTCTGCCTGCCAGCCCCAGCATCCAGCACAGCACAGGGAGTTGTGGTGGCCCCACTGGCTGGGAAGCACCACAGGGGCCAGTCTGTGCATGCAGCCTCGGGCTTTTCTTGCTGGATTTTGGGAAGCTGAAGCTTCGTCTTGCACTTATTTGTGACTACACTCTTCCTGAGCAGCCACCAGTTCATGGAATATCCTGAGCTGGAGGAGACCCACAAAGGTTATTAAACCAAACTGCAGCTCAGAAATGGCATGCCCAAAACCCACACCAATCATGCTTGATCAGCACTGCTTCAGTACTGCCACTTACTCCCAACGTGCCAAAAACAAGAACCTGGCCTGGGACAGGGGCTGCCACGAGGATTTGCTCCTCCTCACAGACTTCCTCTTGTGCCACCAGGAGCTCTCAGATCAGCCAGCTGCTGTGGCAGCTGCCCTGCTGCCACCCCCCTTTATCAAGCAATGGCCAGGCCTCTTTAGAGAGCACACGCCACCAGGATCCCTGCTAATCCCAGCTGGAGCACAGAGCCAGGAGATTAACCAGGTCTGACTAAATATATCTGTGGTGCAGGCAGCTCCTTCCTCCCCACCCACTGCAGGCAGATCCCTGCTCCAGGCAGGCTCTCCTTACCCTGTGCAGGAGGTAATTATAGAGACAGGCTCCCAGTGAGCCTCCTACTGGAAGGGTTTGAAAGCAATGCACGGCAGCTTCACACCCTCTCCATTTGTTTTTGTCAGCTCTTCAACCACCAGGCTTCGTCCCACCTCTGATGCCCATTATGGCCTGTAGATTTTAGTTGCCCCTTGCTCCCAGGGAACACAATTCCTGAAGGAGGCATTCCTCCCACCCCTGGCCAGCCATGTCAGGTCCCAGGGCAGAGCACACAGGCTCCATCCTGACCACACCATACTCAGCAGCAGCCTGACATCCCCAGGCCACAGAAGCACCTCATGAGGCAGAAATTGTCATTCTTTACACTGCTTTCCAGATACAAGGCTTCCTCAGGATCCCAAGGCTGCCACTCAGGAAAAGTTGCTGGGTGTTCCCTCACCAGAGCAGCACCAACAGAAATGGATAATCACCTGTGCAGCTGCAGGAACCTTTGTGCCACTGGCAGCAGCACTCAGGTCTTTTCTACAACGCCAGGAGTGAACCCAGATGTTAAGTGCCAGATGTGATAACAGGTCTCAAAGGACAGGAACTCTGACCAAAACATTCCCTGGGCAGCTCTGTGGTACCCAACAGCTCTGCAGGCAGACCACAGCTGTGCAGTGCCATAGAGGAGATGCAGATCCCAGCATCTCATAGGCTAGAGGAGGAATAAATACCCCCCACCCCCACTCCCACCCTGCCCAAGACAGGAGCCCTTAGCTCCTGGGGGCTGAGGCCATGGCTCCAGGGACAGCACAGACCCAGCTGTATGGTCTGAAATGTGCACAGCTCCCCATACTCACATTTTGTGGATAATTCTGATGAAGACACTGCAGTCCTGGAGCTGGGACAGATCATTGACGGGATCAGGACAAACCTTGGTGCTGTTCACCTAGAAATGGGGTGGGACAGTCAGAAACCAACACTGTGCTGTGCCACTCATCACCTCCAGTCCTGGCAGGGGACAGCAAGACAGGTCTGGAGGTGAAAGTAAATCCACCCCTTTAAATCACCCCTTCCCAGGGAACAGAGGAACACGATCCCCACAGCTCCCCATCTGGGAGTCTGGCACAGGTCCCATTTATCACACTGCTGGAGCCCTGTTCCTTGGAGAGGCTGAGAGACCTGGGGGTGTTCAGCCTGAAGAAAAGAAGGCTCCAGGGAGACCTTAGAGTCCCTGCCAGTGCCTAAATGGGGTTCAAAAGAGCTGGAGAGGGACTTTGGACAAAAGCCTGGAGTGACAGGACAAGAGGAAATGGCTTCCCACTGACATAGGGCAGGGTTAGATGGGATATTGGGAGGAAATTCTTCCCTGTGAGGGTCGTCCAGAGAAGCCCTTGGCTGCCCTATCCCTTGAAGTGTTCAAGGCAAGGCTGGACATGGTTTGGAGCAACTGGTGTAGTGAGAGGTCTCCATGTCCATAGCAGGGCACTCCAGCTGAATGAGTTTAAAAGTCCCTTCTAACCCAAACTATTCTGAGTTTTTGCTTGGGCACAGCAGTGCTTTGTGAGACAGATCCAACAATGTGACCATGGTCACAGGGGTTTTCAGGTGCAAGGAGAGACGAGAATGTTGACTCCATGTTCAGAAGGCTTGATTTATTATTTTATGATATATATATATTACATTATAACTATACTAAAAAGAAAAGGTTTCCTCAGAAGCTAGCTAAGCTAAGAATAGAATAGAAAAGAATGATAACAAAGCCAGCTCTCTCGGACTCTGTCCAAGATAGCTCGGTCCTTGATTGGCCATTAATTATAAACATTCAAGATGGCCCAATCAAGAATCCACCTGTTGCATTCTACAGCAGCAGATAACCATTGTTTATATTCTTTTTCTGGGGCCTCAGCTTCCCAGAAGGGAAAATCCTAAAGAAAGGATTTTTAGTGAAAAAGATGTCTGCGACACAACAACACCTTTGCAGTACAGCTGCTGCCTGCTTCAGGCTCAGCTCCATCTCCCTTGGCAGCTTTCATGACCAGACCAAGCCATTCCAGCATTTCTGGTTGCTCAACAGGAAGGGTGAACAAGGCTTCTCCTGCAAACACCCACCTGCCCAGCAACAGTAGGAACTGGACTACCCTAGGACCTGCCCCAGCCACAATCCCTCCCTTGACAAGCCCCAGCATCGTTCCCCTCCAGCACAGGAAGGGGAACTTTCCTAATCAAGGAGAGCAGCAACTCTTGTGCCCTGAAGAGACATGGTGGCCAGCCTATCAGGTCCCTGCCCACATCTAAAAACAACAAAAAACGTAAAGTATAGTAACTAAGTTCCTAAATGATTTAGGCCCAGCACCTAAGGCATTTGTGCCCCCCAAGGAAGGATGTGTCCCTGCATCTGGCCAGCTGTGCAGGAGCAGCCAGCACCCTCCTGCTTCCCCACAAGCTCAGAGTGGGGAGCAATGCTGAGCAGCAGCCAGGTCCACTCCCACAGATTAGGATTCTGACAAGGGGTCAGTGGAAAACTGCTGCTCGGGCTCCTCATTCTCCTGCGGCGCCTACCTCCCTCGCCTGCAAATGTCACTAACATTTCTTGCCCAGCAAGGCAGTGGCCAAGCCATTGAAGAGCTGCCAGCTCCCCTTCCACTGCTGCTAGTGAAAGAACCACTTGCTGGGGGCACAGGGAGCTCACAGCTGCATTGGGTGGGAGCGGGGATGAGCTGGGATCACTGCCAGCTCCCCTTCACAGCCACCTTTGCCTCCACACTGGCTGCCCCCAGTGCCACCCTGGCAGTCTTCCAGGAGAGGGGACTGCTGGGAGCCAAAAAGTCACCCAGATGAGGAGGGGGCTCCTCAGCCTGTATTATTGCACCTGGACACCGGCACCGTGACGGGCCAGGAGCCTGGCTGGGATCTGCAGCTGCTCAGCACAGCACAGCCAACCACGCACGGTGGCTTTGGGGACTACAGAGCTCCCGCTGCCGTCAGTCCAGCTGGGAAGAATGGAGGGAGGACCTGTCCTGCTGAGGATCCCAATTTGGCAAAAACCCAGCTCCTTGTCCCATGGCTGGATCACTCAGCAACTACTGTCCCTCCCCCCGGTGGCACAGCCAAGACTTCTCCCTAAAAATCCACCCAAAGGCACCGGGCAAAGCACTCGAGCAGCACTGGATGCAGACCCTCAGGAGAACCCGTCGAGCTGGGTTTTACCAGAACCAGTTTGCGAAAGCACTGGTGCCTGGTGTAGGATCTGCACGGGCATGGCCTGGTGACACGGGCCACCCTGAGCACCTGAGACAGCGCCACGACCCTCCGTGAGGACGTGCCATTCATGATGGCAGGCGGGAAGCGGTCGGGGAGCGCCTTCCAGCTCCATCCACGCCGAGAGAAGCTGCAGGGGGGCGGCGGGGACCGGGGAACGAGCTCCGGAGGTGGCGGCGGCCGCGGCGGCATCGTCCTTCCCCTCCTTCCCTGCGCCGCTCCGGTCACAACACGGCGTTACGCAAGCCCGCGCTCCGGAGCTCCCGACGGGCCAATGCGCCGGGGGCTGTCCCAGGCCAAGGAAGCACCCAGGCGGGGAGAGTGAGCCACGGCAGCCCCCGGCACGGACGGGCCCGCAGGAGGCGCGGGGCAGAGGGAAGAGCAGCCGCCGACCCGAGCGCCCGGGTGTTGGCGAGCCTGGCTTGGCACCCGCGGCCCAGGGGGCTGGCGAGGGGTCGGGCCGGGAGCCGTACGCTGGGAGCTGGTGTTAATCTGCCACGAGCGCTGGCAAGCCGGGAAGGGCCGGGGAGCCAGCGGCCACGCACAAAAGAAAAGTTAAGCCTTTCTGCAGCGGGGCTGGCAGGTAGCGGTTCCCCTTCCTGGCCCCACGTCACCGCGGCGGGGCCGCACTCGTTAAAGACGCACGGCACAGAAACCTCCGGCGCCTCGCCACGGGGAGGGGAATCGTCCGAGCCCGGACGCGCTCACTGCCGTCACCCTGCCCGAGTCACTCCGGGTGACAGGGTGCCAGTGGGGCCGGCACAGACCCGCTCTCGGCCCCAGCGCAGCTCTGGGAAGCCGGGGCTCGGTAGAGAATGGCCCCTGATGCTCCGTCTCCTTCTAAACCTGAGTGGAGTCGCATGCAGCTGATCCCTGAAAATCTACCCCCGATACGCACACAGATTGAACGGAACCCGGACCCTACGGGTCACCAGCTAGACCAGGGAGGAGTCGGGCGAGGAAGGGACGCTCACCCCTCGCTGATGTTCTGGAGACCCTCGGAAGGAATCTCCCCAGCGCCCGGGCTGCCTGAGGAGCTCAGGGCCGCAGGATGGGCTAGGCTGAGCACGGCACAGGAAGGGCACAAGGAGAAGGTTCTTTCGAACCTGCGCTGGAAATAGCAAAGGAACCCGCGAGGAACGCGGCCGCCGAGTGCCGCTGGCGAAGCCTCCCGAGAAAAGAAGAGCCACACGCCCGCCCTTAGGGAAGGGGACCCGCCGAGGGAACCACCGCGTGTCAGCCTTACGCGTACCGTGGCTGGGGAATCGTGTCCATCTTCATCTCCTGCATCGCTGCCGAGGCTCCAGCTCTACCCGGGCGCCGATCCCGAACCGCTGATATTCGAAGGATCGCGCCGGCCCGGCCCCCCTGCGGCCCATTGGGCACCGCCGGACAGGGGCGGACTGGGGCAGGTCGGGGGCGGACCGGGGGCGGCCCGGGCCGGGGCCGGCACACACGGCGGACTGCAGGGGGCACGCTCTGCCCGACACCGCGACACACTGAGCATCCCGTTCCCACAGCACCGAGAGATAAACTGTGTGTCTCAAACATAGATAATCCTGGCTGTTTAGTCTAGCCAGGGCTGCAGGTAATAAACAACTGTAGGGCGGCATTGGAAAAACAACCTTGTTGTAGTTCCTGCGCTGTAGGATGTGAGTGTAGAATGAGATTAAGACCAAGTGTGTAATTTAGTAACAAAACTTTCTGATTATTTGCAAAGCCTCTGAGTTTTGACATTCCTTTCGACCATGAGCATTTATGAATCTTAGCTGCTTCCTTCCCCTTAGCTGGGTCATTATACCTTCTCTGTCCCCTTGTCCTCATGGGACATGATCAAAGAGGTGACAAGGGACAGACATGTGTGTACCCCCCACCAGGGCATGGCTCCTGCATCCTGTCCATGCTGTGTCTGACAGAGAAGAGTGGAGACACGCTCTGGATGAACATGGCATTATCTACTGTGGCAAAAAAATAATAGTAATTTAAAAAAACAACCAAACAAAAACAAACAACCAAAATAAAGGTCTAAATGTGTAAAAAGGAGAAGGGATGGTGTTGGAGCCACCAGGCCCCATGCAGAGCATCACATCTGCCTGGCTCCAGCCCACCCATCCTGGTGACCTGGCACATGGCGCTGATCCACACCAGGGCCTCCTTGCACCAGCTGTTCCCTTTGTGCTTGTCCCTGTGCAAGGCAGCATCCAGCTCACACAGCCTGCTCCCCACCGCACACATCCAACCATGAGGAGGAGAAAGCCTCAAGCAATTCAGGTGGGCTCAACGTGCCAATGATGGGCGCCTTGGCATTTAGTAGGAAACAGGGTATCTGTCCAAGTTCTGTGGCAGCAGCATGGGGAGGGAAGGGATATAAAGAGAAAAAAAAAAAAAAAAGAGGAAAAAAGCAAAAACAACCCAAAGCATTGAAGCAGCAGTGGTGAGGGCAGGTTCAGGGGATGCCAAACTGTACAACCAGTTCTTCTTTGGCGTTGACATGGATCTGTGAGAGAGCACTGGAGGCGTAGGCAGCTATCCGGGACACCTGCAGGCACGAAGACATGGCTGTGTCACTGGTGGCTACTGAAACCCCCAGTTATCCCAAAGACACTGCTGCAGGTTAGCCTCCAGCCCTTACAAGTCCCTAAGCCTGTCCTGAGCTTTGCCCCCACATCTAACAAGGCCTTAAACCTGACCTAGGCTTTGCCCTCAGCTCTAACAAGTCATGTGTGGTATTCACATGTCCTCTGAACAGAGAGAAGCAGCGAGAGAAGCAGAGAAAAGAATGATCAAAACAATTCTTATCTCATTTGCTGCTCCTGTGTTTTTGAACATGTGGAAGGTGCTGGAAGATTATTTACCTGAAGGGATTGCTTGATTGGATTCTGGTGATGGTTTTTTGATTAATTGACCAATTGGATCCATGTGTGGGTGTTGGGACTGCCAGCAGACAGGCACAAATTTTCAGTAGTTAGTGAGAAGTATGATGTAGTATAGTATGTATTTCTTTGATATAGTTACAGTATAATATAGTATAATAAAGTAATTAATTAGCCTTTTGATATCATGGAGTTCTGTGCATCATTCTTCCCTCTTTCCTGTGTTGGGGGATCCTCATAAATCCAAGTCATGCCAGGGCTCTGGGCAAGCTAGGAAGGCATTACTGCTCCCCCAGGACAAGGATGTGTCCCTGGGGAGCATCCCAAGGGCTCAGGTGAGCCCAGCCCTGCTCACCTGCTGCAGGTCTGCAAAGGGAACAGGGTCACTGGCGAGCACTTGGTGTGGCTGGTTAGTCAGGGATGGCAGCAGCGGGAACTTCTCCAGTGCGTCAGGTTGTTGCTGAGCATGGCCAGGCGTGTGCTGTGAGGGGAGAGCAGCCAACATCAGTGCCATGCCAAGACATGGGCACATCCAGAAGATGGGTGCTGCACCCCCAGAGAGAGAAAGGGAGAGCTGTGGTGCTGCACTCCCAGCATCCAGCCCTCTTCACTCCCTGCAGCAGGAGGGTGAGGGAGCTTCCAGCTCTCCCACACAGGCACCTGTCAAGCAGAAGCAGCCACATCCAGCCCCCCAGCATCTGCCCAAGGACTGGGTGAACACAGGAGCCCTTTGTCCTGGGCTCTGCTGCCTGCACTGCCATCAGCCTTCCTCTCAGGGCCTTTCTGGGTCGCTGTGACCCCAAGATTCTTCAAAGTCTCTTTTCCCAGCCCGGGCGCTTGAAGAATGAATTGGAGTTCTTCAGTTCTCAGTCTCAAGGTTGTTTATTGTGTCTTATCTATAAAAAATTTTCTCCTGTCCTGCCAAGATCCATCCAGCAGGACAGTTCCCCTCACTCTGCCTCCCCCAGGGCTGTGTTATGTCTTTATACTAAAAACTATGTATACAATGTTTACAATCACTTTCCAATAGCTATCACCTATGTTAGACAGTGAGCTTCTACTCTAAACCAATCTAAAAGTGCCAACATCACAGCAGAAGATGAAGGCCAAGAAGAAGGAGGAAGGCTGGACACAGCCAGTTCCCTCCATCTTGCCTCCTGAACCCCCATACCAAAACCCCCAAAATCTACTTTTCTACCCTGTGATAACTTCACTAATATTCTACTTAAACTGTTGTGGCTTGCTGATCTTCATATAAGGTTGGTAACTTGCTCCACGGGTCATAATCAAAACCACAGGTGTTTTGGGCTCTGTGCCAGGGCTTCTGAGCCCCCTGGCAGGGGTCTTGGCCATCCTGGACAGCCAGAGGGATGTCCTGGGTTCCCACATCTTCCCTGAGCAGGCTGCACCCTGCTCTCTGAGATGAGGCAACTCTTCTACATGCTGAGTTCACTGCCCCAGGCCAAAACCCCTGGGACCTGTCCAGGGACACACACAGCAGTGAAGGACTGTGGGCACCCCAGGGGAGAAGTGCAGGTCCCACCTGTACTGCCTGGCTCTGCCCAGGTACTCATGCTGCTCCATGCCCTGGGAATCCACTGTTGAGATGTAGGGGGACAGAATATAAGAAAATAAAGATGGTGTAGAAAGTAACCTTACCCCTAAGGAGTTGCAGCTGGGCCAATTATCAAAGATCAGGAACAGGCCTGACTTTAACAGGCCACAGCTGTAAGCAATGAGAAGAAGAGTGCTGTAAAAGAGTGGGGTGGCTGGTTGAATAAGGAATTGGCTGCTTTGTGAAGAGGAAAGAGTCAGTGCTCTGAGGAGCTGACCATAAGAAACAGCAAGAAGGTGTGAAACTTTTGCAATAAGGAGAAAACAGTGTGGACCCCCTACAATAAGATGACAACACTGACACATCAATGATGTTGCTGCAGAGACCTGAGACAGTGGCTCCCACTGGAGCCTCATTGCTCCCCCTGAGTTCCCTCCCCATCTCAGAGCATCCTCTGACCAGGGCAGACAAAGTCCAGCACCCCAAGACAAACATCTCAAGGCCCAACTCGCCTGGCCACAACTGTGCCAGGCTGGGCTGGCTGTTCTCCAGGAGGGAAATGCCAGGGACTGTTTGCCCACAGCTGCCCTGGGGCAGAGGGAGGCAGGCAGAGGCTGCAGGAAGCTGGGGGCTGGTCTGGGCTCTGGGGAGCTTGGCATGCAGCCACCTGGAGATAAAAGGAACCTCTGGGAGGACAATGTCCTTGGCAGATATCCTGAGAGCCCCTGTACCAGGCCCTGGGCTCACAGAGGACCTGGACCCTTGCCCAGGGCCCTGCTGAGCCCCATTGTATGCACCCCAGAGCAGAGCAGTGCTCAGAGCTGCTGTGGCCCTGCATGCTGGACGCACACAGTGGCCACTAGCTCTGCAATGTCAGGCAGGGGAGCAGAGGGGCCTACGAACATCCCAAAGCCCTCCCAGCCAGGCTGGACACAGCCCTCTCCCCACAGTGCCCCTGTACATTTGAGGAAAAGACTCCTCAGAAGGGGATGCAGTGCTGCTGGCCCTCCAGCCACCCTCTCCACATCCCCATGGACTCACTTTCCTACCCAAACCCTGGCCTCAGGTTGTGCCAGGGAGGTTTGGGATGGCCCCAGCTTCCTCAGCCTTTTCTTGTAAGACAGATGCTCTATCCCTTCATCATCTCTGCAACCTCTGCTGGAGCTGCTCCAGGAGCTCCCTGTCTCTCTTGTCCTGAGGGGCCCAGGACTGGACACAGCACTCCAGAGGTGCCTCACCAGGGCTAAGCAGAGGGGCAGGATTGCTCCCTAACCTGCTGGCAGTGCTGTTCCTAATCATCCCAGGATCCCCACTGGCCTCCTTGGCCACAAGGAAGCTCAGGGATAGTTTGTTCTCCACCAGGACCCTCAGGTCCTTCTCAGAGAGGCTTCTCTTACCTGACCCTTACCTTGGTACCAAATCAACAAGGTTTACCAACACACTTG
Source organism: Ammospiza caudacuta (assembly GCF_027887145.1). Lineage (NCBI taxonomy): Eukaryota > Metazoa > Chordata > Aves > Passeriformes > Passerellidae > Ammospiza > Ammospiza caudacuta. The sequence goes on from NC_080594.1 coordinate 12,242,947, forward strand.
TACCTGGAGATTAATCATCTTCTGACAACTAGAATCAGGGATTTTCTACTGCCCACTTACACAAGCAATGATGCTGCTGATTTTTTCCCCTCCTGAACTATACAATACTCAGATAAGCTCAAGCCCCTACTCCTGCATTTGTAGAGGGGCTTTGGAACAGCTGGAGGATATGGAAGAAAACAATAAAAAATAATAAAAACACAAACCCAACCTGTCCTATGACACCCAGTTATCACTAAACATAGGCCAATCAATAAACATGCTCTGAACTTTGGCTTATTTCTCAGCTTGAGTTTAAAATCAAACCTAAACCTTTCTTCATGCTGGTCATGCCTTCAGCTCAGCTATAGAAGTTACTCCATTGTCACTTCAAGAGCTAAAACCACATAAGACTTTTAACTTTTTTGTGTGTGTGTCTGTATCTTCCACTCATCCCATCCTCCCCCAGATTTTTTCAGTGCAACTCAGCAACTTTCAGCTACTCAAATGCAGCCCTGCAGTATTTTTGGCAGAGAGTAAGATTTCTTGTCATGGTAGACAGACATGAGTTTAAAAAATACAAAAGGCTGTTCTGATTTATTATGTATCATTACTACTTGCATTTCAGAATTAAAACACTTTATCAGTCTGATCCAACTTCATAAATAAATCATAACAAGGCAGTGTAGTATTACAAATTTATTGAGTTTTGTCAAAGTAATTTTTCAGCATTGAAAATTTCACATATATAAAACAACTTCTATGCATTAAAACCAAAGTATGGATTCTTTTTTTAATTTAAAGCAAATGCTGTGCTTTTTTAAACATCTCACGAACCAAATTCTTCAGTTATAAAGCTGATAAAAATAATTGATACACCACTAGTTTTTTCTTCAACATGTGAAATTCATCTCTTTGGGAAACAATACTTTTTAAAATTGTATCATGAAAGATACAGACCTGAAAAAGGATAAACAATCATACACAAGGCATAAACGTTACACAGAGTAACTCAGACATTTTATAAAGAGATCTGGAAAAGTACCTAAAATAGTGATATTTATTTAGTATAAAATTTCAATAATAAAATATTGCTCATAATAAATAAGAAGACATGAGTTTCATTAATACTGTTCTCCCCTTAAAGCTCTCTTGGATGTAACAGGATCAGACCTGATCAAATTAAAATTTTTATCTTGTCCTCTGTATGAAGGAGGCAGGTTTACAGGCTTCAGGTCATTCTTTGCTAGAAACAATTTTATTATAAACAAAACACAGAATTCATTTCAAGGCTCATGCGTAGTTATGGGAAAAAATAATAATCCCCAAATGTGAATAAACCTTATTACAGCAGATTTTAATACCCAAAATATTTGCCCTTTTTGTTAAACCCAAAGTGGAATAAGACTTCCCATGGATTATGAATACAAAGAGAAAGCTGCCCAAGTTTTCTCAAAAGCTTCTAAATCTGGGTGCAGGTGTACTTCAAGGTTATCAATGCTGTTAGGGACAGTTTGCTCTAGGGGGGATGGAAGTTGTTTCCCTTTATATGGGGACGTTGGATTTGGTCCCTGCTCTCCCCATCTGCAGGCAGGGCAGCTTGGAGCAGTTCTTGAGCAGCTGCTCGATGGCGATGTGGCGCACGTTGAGCTCCGAGGCCAGCGAGTCCTTCTCCTGCACCTGCTGGGCCAGCTCCTCAAACACATCTGCAACAACAGCATGGGGTCAGTGCACTGGGGCCCTGCACTCACACAGCCTCAGGAGGCAGTGACAAACAGCACTGGGGATGTGTGACGGTGTTCACAGGCGTTTTCGGATTGGGGAAGAGACGAGGATCTAACTCCATGTTTCAGAAGGCTTGATTTATTATTTTATGATATATATTACATTAAAACTATACTAAAAGAATAGAAGAAAAGGTTTCATCAGAGGGCTAGCTAAGAATAGAATAGCAAAGAATGATAACAAAAGCTTCTGTCTCAGACAGAGAGTCTAAGCCAGCTGACTGGGCTGGACAAGCCATATGAAGAGCGACTGAGGGAGCTGGGGTTGTTCAGCCTGGAGAAAAGGAGACTAAGGGGTGACCTCATCACTCTCTACAACTTCCTGAAGGGTGGCTGTAGTGAGCTGGGGGTCGGCCTCTTTCTCCGGGCGACAACGGATAGAACAAGAGGACACAGTCTCAAGTTGCGTCAAGCTAGATGTAAGTTAGAAGTAAGAAGGAAATACTTCACAGAAAGAGTGGTCAGAAACTGGAATCATTTACCCAGTGAGGTGGTAGAGGCATCATCCCTTGAAGAATTTAAAAAAAGACTGGATGTGGCACTTGCTGCCATGATCTAGCTGAACAGTTAGAACATCGGCTGGACTAGATGATCTTATAGGTCTCTTCCAGTCTTGAAAATTCTGTGATTCTGTGATTCTGTGACTGTGATTGGCCATTAATTAGAAACAACTCTATGAGACCAATCCCAGATGCACCTGTTGCATTCCACAGCAGCAGATAACCATTGTTTCCATTTTGTTCCTGAGGCCTCTCAGCTTCTCAGGAGGAAAAATCCTAAGGAAAGGATTTTCCATAAAAGATGTCTGTGACAGGGAAGAGGCACAGACATTTATTTAAGTGGGATCGTGCACAGGAGCTCTGCTTTTCCTGGTTCCAGCACAGCTTTGTATGCACGGCAAACTGAACAGCATCACTTTGTTTCTAGTCATAGACAACCTGAGCCAAGGTGGATTGTCACAGACATCTTTCATGAAAAATCCTTTCCTTAGGATTTTTCCTCCTGAGAAGCTGAGAGGCCTCAGCAACAAAATTTAAACAATGGTTATCTGCTGCTGTGGAATGCAACAGGTGCATCTGGGATTGGTCTCATAGAGTTGTTTCTAATTAATGGCCAATCACAGTCAGCTGGCTCAGATGGAGAGCCGAGCCACAAGCCCTTGTTATCATTCCTTCTTATTTTATTCTTAGCTAGCCTTCTAAAGAAGTCCTTTCTTCTATTCTTATAGTATAGTTTTAATGTAATATATATCATAAAATAATAAATCAAGCCTTGTGAAACATGGAGTCATCCTCATCTCTTCCCTCATTGAAAAACCCCTGTGAACACTGTCACAGACCTGAGGGGGCTCAGCCTGGGGTAAAGGAGGCTCAAGGGGGGACATTATCATTCTCTACAACTGCCTGACCAGGATGCAGCCAGGTGGGATAGGGCTCTTCTCCCAGGTAACAAGTGACAGGATGAGAGGAAATGGTTTAGTTTGCACCACACAAAGTTAGATTGGATATCAGGAAACATTTCTTCATGCACTGAAACAGGCTGCCCAGGAAGTGGTGGAGTCACCATCCCTGGAGGGATTTAACAGACATGGAGATGTGGCATTTAGGAACCACTTGGTTCTGGGGGGGACTTAGCAGTGCTGGGTTAATGGCTGCACTTGATGATCCTAAGGGTAATTTTCAACCTTAACAATTCTATGGTTCTAGTCAAATTCTTAAAGAGAATACTGTGACAATTTGCAGCACCAAAGCAGATTACATAATTCAATCTCTCTATATCACACATTCCCATGCAAAACAAGAGTCATCCATTGAAAACATAACTGACAGAAATCAAAATTTCTTTTCTAAAACCAGACTTTTTTTATGACAAAGCACCACAAACACAAAACAAAGAGTATTGAAAAATTCTCACCCTGGATTTGCTTGAGCAGTTTTTCATTAAGTTGCTTTAATTCTCCTAGAGTCATTGTAGTCACTGCAACAAAAAATCTGTTATTACTACTACCAAAGTCACACGAGCATCCCTAAGCAGACTCCTATTTTCTCAAGATTTCTCCTATTTGCATCCTAATAATCAACAGATGCATGGCAGTAAATCAGGCACAACAGTACTTATCAGCGATTTGGGGAAAATTTGAAAAATCTCTCTTTAATGTTGACACAGACAAGGATTTACTTACTCCATTAGAAAACCCTCTCTTCAGTGTTAAAAAGGTGGAAAATCAAGCCCTGAAAAGAGTAGCATCCAGAGTCAGAACTGCTTGGCACATTTAGATATTATACTTGGCACTTTTAAATACTATACCTGGCTCCTCTGACTGCAAAACATGACTTCCCCAGTGTAACCCATGAAAGCACATCTGTTTAATTGTGGACAATTAAAAGGGGACAATTCTGAGCTAAGCCCTGCTATGTTTCCCAGCCTGCAAGAAGCAGCTTCCTGGCAGAATTTTCAGCATGTGGCTCCCTGTTTTGGTCATCAAGGTTTGTGCTTTATGCACACAAGAATAACTTGCACAGTTACCACTGAGTATCTCAGTGACAAATGATGAAGGACAATCCTGCCTTGATATGAAGACCAGCATATAAAAATAGGTTTCATTCTGTGCTCCTGGTGAGAACTATAAGATCCTCTGTGTCATTCAAAAACCCTTTTGTATTTCAGGTTGTGTGCATTGATCACCTTCACAGAAAACACACAGAGGAGGGAACTGTGGAAGCGTTCTTCAGTGCCCTTGATCAGCAGCAGGGAATCACTGGTCTGCTTCCGAGGGTTCCCTGAACCCTGCAGTGGGCACACATGGTGCCATGGCTGCTGCTGAGATGCCCTTGTCACCACGGTGAAAAGTGACAATCTGAGCACCACAGGGGGCACTGGCCACTGGCACAAGCTTTAAGACCTTGCAATTCCAAAATACTGCTTTTAAACTTCAGCAAAGCTCTTTCTGCTGCAGCTTAGCAAAGCTCTCATTGCATACTTGAGAGAAAAAATGATGCTGTAGCTTTTTTCCAGAGATTTCTCTGTGCAAAAGGTTTCTACATGGCAAATTTAAAGTCCTGAATTCTGAAAAAGATGGGTTTTAGCTACCCACTGGATTATTTGATTATCCTAAGCCTTCCCTTTCAAACTTTCTCAGAGCTGGCAGTTGTGGGATGTTAAACTGCTGACAGTACTGCCAAGCCAAAGAAGCTGGCAATAGCTAAGACTTGGTACTCAAGACATAATCCCAGCTAAGAATAAAACAGATTCACCTTTCTCCTCCATCAGTCAGGTAAAATGGTGCTCCTGCCTACCTTCAGCTATCAATAAACCTGAAAAGTCCCTTCTCACACTTTACCACTCTTCAAGCACCATAAAAACCCTGACTAAATTTAATATAGTAATTAAGAGCTTAAAATTTCAAGATTTCCCCCCTTTTTATACCCAGTGATAGGATGCTAATTCCCCCTTTCTTCAGTATTTTCACTAACATTTTGTCATTGGGCAGACAGACTTGTTCACATGTTTCATGTGAATGAAACACTGGTTCACATGTTTCACATGTTTCATGTGAGTGTTTTGGGACAGGACTGTTTCATGGCACATTATTCTGATACAGAAGGGAAAGGGAAAAGGAACAGAGCACTGAATTTAAATGGTAAAATATTATTCTATCCACAGCTGAGGCAAACTCTGAAAAAATACTGGCCAAGCTATTTACATTTCCATTAATACTGTTTTTCAGTAGACAGCTATGTTGTTAAGACTGAAAGTATTGCAGTAAGAAGGTACCTAATTCTGGCAGTCTAAGTTTACATCTAACAGACAAACTTAATCATAGAGCCTTTAAATGAATGTCTTTTAAAGGTAAATACTGCAAAATACAAGCAAAAATGCCTCAAAGCTGCATTGTGTAGTCAGAAGAAAAAACCTGTTATTGTGCTCAATACAGATTTAGATTCCCATCCTGAAATCAAAGACTGGGGATAAATTCCCAGTCACTAACTTCAATTAGACAACCCCATAAACCAGGTCAAGCTTCCATAATTCCCCTGTTATATGCTGTCCTGATTTATGTAATCCCAATTTATGACTCCAGTGGACAGGTGGTCAAACAGCCCAGTGTATCTGTTTTGATTTATGGCTTTAAGGCTACTAATTCACTACAAATGCAACATGACACATCATGCAGCAGTTAAGTAAAATCCTTTCATAAAGAATGAGAAATGACTCAGCTTTGCAAGGACAGAGTTGTCAGTTTGTCAAAAAAGAAAAGGGAGGCTAAAGAAGCCAATTCCAACTTCTTACAGTACCTCTTTCTCTGACTCTTCTGACATTCTGATTTCATTATTAGCTTGTTTTTCGTCACCTGTTTTTCCCTGGAATATTTTATCAGTGCTTTTGTTTTCTTTCTCAGGTCTTTAGAAATTCAGAAACCCTCTCCAATCACTTGCCTCATCTCCAAATGTAAGAGTGGACATTCCCCAGTTCAGGACCAAGCATTGCCTAAAAAGCAGGATGGTAACAGCACATACCTCTAGGAATCTATTCCTAACACATTTCATGCACCCTGATTTCAAAGACACTAAAATATCCTAGCTTTTTCTAAAGATTTCTCCCAGGAAAGAATTAGGGAAACTCATTTTCTGTTATTTTCACCATCCCCACAGTCATCAAAACATAGTTCAGGTCTTCTGCTACAGCCTTTAAGAGGACATAGTGGCAAAAGGGCCTTCGCAGTTTCTTAAGCTCAAAAAATACAAGAAAAAAACAAATCCAGTAAAATGCACTGGAAAGTCTGCTGTTATTTCACAAGTTTGTTCTGCTACATGACCTCTAATTTCCCCTGCTGTTTAGGGCAGATCTCTGTGAAATGGAATTCAGGGCACTGTGCAAGTTCAATAAGAGAGAGATTTGCAGGAGCTGAGTAACCTCCACCTCCACAGGCAGGGCTGTGCAACTCCCAGGAATGACATATGGAAATTAAATGTTCTGCATACATTAGACATGTCCTGTGTCACACTGGGGTACAGCTAAGAGTAAAATAAAATAAAAATAAAATAAAAATAAAGTAAAATAAAGTAAAATAAAATAATAAAATAAAATAAAATAAAATAAAATAAACAAAATAAAATAAAAACAAAAACCACCAGCCAAACCACCCTATTTGCTCAGCCAGGTAGCTCTTTTTTCGCCATAATTTTTACATGCTGGACTTCAGGCTGAGAATTAATGCTCTGTGGAGACATGAAGTGGTCAACAGGTATTGAAAGAAAGCCCTTGCTTGCTAGGCTGTGTGTAAATGGATGCATACTCACGTTCCTCCCTGCTGTGCTGAGGATGTCTCCTATGAACACTGGCAAGTGAATCCCCTTCAGCTTTTTCAGCTTTCTGGACCTGGCTGCGGTTGGGCCACAAAACGCTGCTGCAGCAGAAGGTAGCACCGAGTCTGAAATCCGTGGATTCTCTTGGTTCCAGCAGAGTCTGTGAGCAGCTTGAGATGCCTCCAGATTTCCCATCTATCCATTTTGCAGAGTATCTAGGTACTGGGGACTCAAACTGTGGGAGTAACTTTCTATCAGTCTGATGTCTGAAGCTAAAAAGCTGGTGTTGGGATGGTTTTGAGCTTTCAGAATCAGAGTCTAAATCCTTGTTTTGTGCATATTGTATGATCCAGTTAATTTTTTTGCTCAAGATATTTTTTACTTCTGCATAAGGACTTCTAGAGAGCTTTGATCGTGGACAGTCCTGATTTGCTATTAAGTGGAATTTTTCAAAGCAGTCTCTGTGCCCCCTTAAAGATCTTGTATGTAGAAGGTCTGACTTTGGTACTCCTGTAAAGACACAACAGAAAGAAGTTCACTTACTGATAATTTTTTAATATCTTAACACACAAGCAACCAAGAAAACAAAAACTTTAGTGATCAGTCTTATCACTGAAGCAAACAAGGGTACATCACAGTCCAAAATTTGTGAAGTTTCCCTCAGGCTTGAGTCCTTGTCACACAAAGTGTTCTGCACATCACAATCTCTGGAGCAGGACTTCAGCGTGTGCCTCTTGCATGGTGACAGAGATGAAGCAAACTGACAACTCCACACATGCTGCATCCCCCCTACACACAAGTGTATAAGCTGCAGAGGTAAAATAAACCCAACTGTGCTCCAGCAAGTTCTATAGAATGATCCTGAAGAGCAGTCTGACAGCACTCATACAAAGCTCCCATCTTTATGCATAATGTTATGAGCCATCTGCTCAAATACTGCAGGGTGCAGGCTTGTCTCATTCAAGTGGTCAAACATAAGTCAGATCTCATAATATATAAACTATAATAATAGTTTATATATAAACTATAATAATAGTTTATTATTTTGCACTGGTACAGGCCTGCAGCCTAGCTAGGGAAGCAAGCTCCAACACTGTCAATCCTTGCCAACATTAAACTGTCCTGAAATTCATTTGAGGTGTGTTGGTTTTGGCTAGGATAGAGTTAATTTTTATCTCAGTGTAATATGGGGCTGTGTTTTGAGTTTGCACTGCAGTGTTTTCATTATCATTGAGCAGGGCTTACACAGTCAAGGCCCTTTCTGCCTCTCTCACCACGCTGACAGAGGCTGGGGGCATGCAAGGAGCTGGGGAAGGACACAGGTGGAACAGCTGATCCCAACTGCCCCAAGGGACATTCCACACCAGATGGCATCATGCTCAGTGTATAAAGCTGGGGAACAAGGTGAAAGGGAGGAATGTTTGGAGTGATGGCATTTGTCATCCCAAGTCACCGTTGTGCATGACAGAGCCCTGCTCTCCTGGGGATGGCTGAACACCTGCACAACCATGGGAAACAGTGAATGAATTCCTTATTTTGCTTTGCTTGTACAGGCAGCTTTTGCTCTCCCTTTAAAACTGTCTTTGTCTCAGACCACAAGCAGAAATTCTCTCCCATCCCACTGGGGTCAAACCATGACATCACACAAGATGGATGTTTATTCTCCTCTCTGCTCATCCTCCCTCAAAGACTGTTCAAATAGCTACAGCAGGTAACTCAAACCTCTAAGTAACAGCTAGTGATTGACAGGTTAAAAAGGAACACAATCTGTGAGGATCTGCACTTGGTGAGTGAACACAGATGGTATGAGAAATGACTATTCCAGAAAGTTAATAGTGCCCCACTACAAAATTACTTTCTGCTACTTCAGTGGATATTTATTTTTCTTCACATACACAGTAGATTCAGAATCCAAGTCCAGAATAATAAACAGTTTGTCATTTATCTCAGTGCCCCATATATTACTTGGAAGGGTCTCAATACAATGAAAACCAATTCTGTCAAACAAGTTTGTCACTGCAAATAACAATAACATACCTGTGAACCATAGGTTGAAAGTGCTTAATTTAAAAGTAGTATTTTGAAGTACTTAAAACAACAAACAATGTAACTGGATCTCTGAATCTAGACAACATGAACCAACCTGCAGCAATCCTATATTTTAGCTATTAAAAGTGACTAAAATATAAGAAAACCCATGAAATACAACAGGTAACAAAATCTGGTAACAGAGACATTTACAGACAGTCAGAACAATGCTACATGTTACAACAAGTCTCAGTTCCAGTTGATTTACCCTCTTAAATTCTTGTGGTAAAATGTAATCACCCCACCCATACAATTAACAAATGATACAATGTTTTTGTTAAGTTACTGAATCTCACAAAATCGCACCCTACTCTCAAAATTAATCTGAAAAGGTAAAATTTTTAACATGAAACTGAAAACAAACCTAAGCACTTCATTTTGATTATCTCACTTGCTGGTATCTGCTGTTTGAAGTTGGGGAGTTCAAACATCTAGAGTAGCCATCACAAATTGTTGATTTTCCACTCTTTGGGCAGCACTGAAATTTAAGTGCATTTATTTTCTGGCTGAGTTCCTGAGAGCGCACACAATTTATGGGGCAAAAATATCTAAAAAACTGGAAAATAAAAGAAAACAGCAGTGGAATTAATTTTGTTCTTAGGAGCAGAGGAAAAGGTAAAATCATGAAAACAGATGTTCCTTCTGCTCATGAGGTAACTATTAGAAGAAACAAAACTCAGATACACTCTTTACTCCAGAGGTAAGAGTAAGGGGGCACTTTATTCCTCCTTTCAGTGGGCAGTCAAGATTCTCCACATCTCAAAATACTTATCAACCACTTTCAGCAAACAAATAACAACTTTTCTTAAACTCTGCATAATCTGCTGCCTACTTGCAATGCTATTTTACCTCTTTATGGAGACTTAAAAAACCCCAACAAACATTTCTATTAAAAACAAGAAAGACAAGTCATTTGTTTTCATGGCTTATCAGCACCATTTAAATAAAGCAAGCCTGCTTAACTCAAGTAGCATGATGGAAACCTTAAGTCTTTAAGCCATCAAGGGAAAGCAAACACTGTCAAGTGAAATTATAAGGCAAATATATTCACAGCACTACAAACTCTAGAAAACTAGAGTGATTTGTTGAATGTTACTTGCTTTACCCAAGTGATTCTTCAATATTCTACTTTGCTGCTGCTCATAGTGCTTTCTTTTACTTATAGAAAATAATCAATGGGCTGAAAAACATGCTTTGCACAATTTTCCACACAATAATGCTCAGGAACCCACTTAACAAACACACCTGCACAATAAATGACAGAATACTGATGGTATCATTTATAAAAAGAAATTCCTTTGAGGCTGCTTCATTATTTCAATGAGAATTAATGTTACTTGTCCAGTAGGAGAGGAGCATAAGACCACACAAAATAGCCAGCACATAAATTGTTACACAAAGAAAGAACAAGTGCAGCATGACCTCATGAAGCCCCAAATGAATTATGTCCAAGTCTTAAGCTCAAGGTTATTCAAGTATTTCCTTCTGATGAATTTATCTTTTAAGAGTTCTGAACATTGCTAACTTCCCCATTCTAAAGGCACGCTGCTCAAAGAGATCTGTTTTATCTGAACTCAGTAATAGAGTGCCTGAAATGAGCAATTATTACAGAAGAAAAAAAAAGCTACTTCAAGAGTTTAGGCTTTGCTATTTATATGCCATAATGTCCCTCTTTCTGAGCACAGGGCAGGTTATTGCAAAACACTTCCCGTACACAGAATTTACATCCTACCCCTTCTCTTATTCCACCACAAAACCCTCAAAGGGGTCCTATCTAAGGAATCTTGAATAAAGTAAGGAACTGAAAATGTGCAAATCCAAACCGGTTTTGCAGAGAACTGCTAACAGACCTGCTTCAGCTTTCACAGAACTGGTTTGGATTTTTACTGTGACAATCACACACAAAACTAAAACAACCATCCACCTCTCTTTTGTCCTAAGGTGACAATTAGTCCTTTCCCATGCAGAGAACATCAGCCATAACCTTCTGGAAGAGCTGAGCAGGGACAGCAGCTGCAGTGCCAGCACAAACTAACAACCACACACCAGAATCACAGCAAGTTAAGGGATGGTTCTCTGGAACAAATCCTTCTGTTGTGGGCAATACCATCAGCCTCATGAGGCAGAAAAGATGTCCATTTCTTTTTGGGAAGATTTCATGCTCCACTCAGGCTACTTCATATTTTTCCCTTCATCATAACTGCAGAAAAAGCTACAATCTGGTGAGCTGGCATGGACAGAGTGATATATATATAAATCATTCAGTTTTATTGCTTTATTCAAAACAGATTAATAAAGCATGACAAGACTTCTGTACAAAACAAGAAGCAACACTGTAATTTTGATAAACAGCTATTGTGAGTTTCGGGGACTTTCACAGGGTTTCAGTTCTGTCTCCACATTTCTGTTTGCCAATATCAGCCTCAATCTTTGTTACTTTTTGTCTGGTTCTTCAAATCTGCAATCATGAAACCATCAACTTCCCCTCCCCACTCCCCCACTTGCAGGTATGTATATTTGCTCCTTGTCTTACTTTCCAAGAACAAGACTGCAGACTATGTCCAAGTACACTCTAATTTTCATGTTTACTTTTTCAGAGAAGGAAAAAAAACCCTCAAAAACTGACAAAAATACCCCACCCACCAACCATGCAGAGAAGAAAAGTTTAATTTGCAGGGCAAAAAAAAAAAATCCCACAGAATTCACTAATATCTAGAAGACCATATCTAACAAACTTAAGACAGAACAGATGCTATTAGGAAACAAGCTCATGCCAGAGATCATTCCTCAAGTGCACATGATTCACAGGCTGATGCCAAACCTCCAGACAAATCATAAAACAACATAACTGCTTACAATCCATTGTTTGTTTCTGATTCTAGTACCTCATGTGTCCTAGATGAAATATGAACATATCACTTCACTCAACAATATCTTTGCATACTGACTTGAAGAACAGGACTTCCTCCATAAGTGCCTAATGCTTAGGGGAAAAAAAAAACCTCAACCAAACCCTGGCTTTTAATTTATAAGCCATGCAAGGCAGCCAGTCAACATGATTCCTAATCCACTCCTACAAGGTAATTTTGTAAATGCATGACTAGCAATCAGGCAGTTTAATACATATTTTTTTAAACTTCTATTTATTCCTAACTGTAAAGAAGCTGAGGAGGGAGAATATTTACAAGATAACCAGGTGAGCAATCACTACTCAACAAATTCTACCCCATTTTAAGGCATTTGTACTTGAAAGTAAATGAGTTTTGATCATTAATTAAAGTTTTTTGCTTTCTGTCTCTTTTGAGGGTAAGAAACCTACAAAGACAATTTCTGCCTTTGCAACTGATTCACTGAGAACCTTCTTCATTATAAAGACACAGAACTAAAAGTGAAATCATTGCTCATATGGGCAAATGAAATGTTTGTTTATATAAAGCTGGCTAGCAGAGTTGTCCTATTTGGAGATTATAATACTAATCAATAAGTCAAATTCAAAAGGAATGTTCTTGAATAACAAGATTACTCCACATCCCTTCACAAATGTTTCCATAGAAAAAAATAAATCAGTGATCATTAGCCTGCTTATCTTCAACAGTGAGTTTTTTTTCATTTGTCTGCTATTCTCTTAAAAAAACCCCAACAAAATAACAACCAAACTTATTTGTTCTTTCAGATCCATCAGTTGGAAATAAGCTTACATTCCCCTCTTAGCATTTTCTAATGTGCTGCTGTAAACTAATTTATTTTTTGCAATGGTGAATAGCAGCTGAAGTAGAAAATCCTCCCTGAATCTAAGATGAACTAAAATTAACAGGAATATTTGTAGACACATGATTAGTCAATGAAAAGTTTGTAGTATGCCATTAGTTATTTAAAGCCTCCTTAAAGAATTTACAAATACTTATGGGTAAGATTTATACCTGAGCATCTTTCCTGCCTCCAGTTTGAGTTGGCTGTGGAGACCTAACAGGTAACAGGTAATTCCTTCACAGGCAGTGAAGAAATGCTTGTCAGGCAAAATTCACCTCATCTGAAACACTGAACTGCAAAGAGATTTGTGACAGACACCTCTGCCCTTCTCCTTTCACCCTAGAGTAAGCAAGAACCCTTGCCTGTGGCTGCTCACTTTCAGAGCCCTGGTCCTCACTGTGTGCTCCCAGATGTTCCAGCTGCTGCTCCCCTCAGCAGCACTCTGTACACAGGGATGTTCAGCCAGCTCATGGAACAGCTCCTGGACATCTGTGAGTGTCTACTGGAAGCACAAAGGTCAGATGAGCCCCAGTGTGGTTTACCTTGTGTGCAGACACAAAGGCTTCACAAGACATTCAATGCTCATGCCTGTTTATTTTAAGCCACTGCTGCTTACCAAGAGTGCTGAAAGAGGGGGGGCTCCCAGAAAAGCAGATCCCAAGACCTGTTCAAAATGCATGAGACAGAAGCAGCCCATGATAACCTAAGACAACAAGTTATCCACATGTCTAAATGACAAAAACCTGATACTCTTCAGCTGTACAATTGTGCCAACACTCAAAAGCAGGATCATTAGAGATGTGCATCTCCAGTACATCTGCTTGACAAGATGTAAAGCCAACTGCTATTTTTAAGGGTTTACATGCAATCTCATTTGAGAGTTAAATCTTATGATTTATTAGACTAGCTAGAAGGAAGATGCCAGTGCCATTCATTAACTTCTAAAACCAGACACTTTGCAAATACTAGATATTATCTTGTTCATAAATTAAAGTTCTCTCCTTGCTTTCATATGATAATGCTAGTACTTTCCATACATCAAGTGTGCACACAAATCACCTCCCACTTCATTCCTATCAGCTCATTTGTATTTTAGCACAGAGCAAAGATATCAGACAGAACAGAAATCCAGCTGGCCCCTTAAATATATTTTCAAAAATCATGTTCCTTATAAACTACTTTACTAAGAAGAATTTGTATTAAACAAAGCAATGACTGACGAAAATTTCACTACTGAAAATATTATATCACATAGTTTGCAAGAATAATCAGTTAAATAGACCTAGAAGAGAGTGGAAATCATAAACTGGTATTTCTGCAATCTGGATGATGCCAGGTAACATAAATACTCAATTATCTTGTTGGCATGGACAAACCTCCCAAATCTGCACATGAAGAATGCAAAAATGCTTTTATTGAACCAGCTCCACATCTTAGCATTACTCGGTGGTACTTGTACAGCATTCAGAGTAAGAACAGCATCTCCAATCATGCTCTGACTTGAATTTGTAGTTAAGAGCTTCAGTGTAAACTGCAGCTAATTTCACATGTCCATTCAACTTTGCAGAAATGAGTCATACCCCTGGACTGCAAATGCTACCTTGAAACAAGTTCTCATCTGTCTAGTTTAAAGAGCAACGATGGAAATTTTTATCTTTTATTGCCAGAATAATCTATTTTACTGTTTATCATTTCATTAACACTGAAAAAATAGGGATGTGTAATATTCTGGAACAGAATTAAATCAGTGATTTCCACTTGTTTCAACTATACCTTACAACACATTTAGTTCAGTGAGATATTCTTCTGTAGGGTGTAAAAAGGAGAAAAAGGAGAAAAAACCCTGAAATTCAAATGCTTACATGTTTGCAACAACTAAACCCACCCCCTCGTTTTTTTTTTTTAATGAACACAGAATGAGAAAATTATACAAGATTTTATAGACCTTAACAGGAAAAAAGCTGTGTGGCAAGACAGATTTATTTATAACATCCTTGTCTCAAACTGGAGACTCAGATGCACTAACCTGATGCTGAAATTGCCTCAAAAGCTGAGTCTATCAGCACTTGAAAGGACCATGGAAACCTAACTACCTCAACATAAATCAGGGGAATGGATGCCCAGTACTTTCACTGTCTCTTATATTACAGGACCTGGGATGGGAGCTGTCATTTGCTATTCAGCTGCTCGGCTCTAAACAGAAATGGAAGTGAGCCAGTTTGCTTGTCAGCCAGCACTCTCCAAGATATTATTGTTGCTAGCAGCACTGGACAAGCAAAAGAGTAAAAAATCATCTCAAACAATCACATTTTCCACTTCTATTACGATTTGCCTCTATTACAACTCTTGAATGTGAGGAAATGCAGGTTTTTAAATAATTCTTCATTAAGAAATACCAGCATAAACCAAATTAAAGCCAGATACACTATGTAAAGTAATGTAAAGGTAAGTCATAATTGTGGTAGACTTCTAAGTTTGGTGTTCAATATCTAGAAGCTGGAATTTCCACAGGTGTCCAGAGGATCCCAGGACACAGCTGCCTTGTGCAATGCCCTCCCATGGGAAGACACCTGAACCTCCAAGCAGCCCCACAGTCAGGAACCTCTGGCTGCTGCTGTGTGAGGGGTGAGACAGGGGACACACAATCACACAGAGCCACAGACTGGCCTGGGCTGGAAGGAACCCTAAAGATCATCTCATTGCAACACCTTCCACTAGAGCAGGGTGCTCAGAGCTCCATCTCACCTGTCCTAAAAACACTGCTAGGGATGGGAGCATCCACAACTTGGAAATGCTACAACCAGAGTTTCAAAACACCATATTCAGGCAGAGGATTTTGTTTTGTTGATGTATACATTTACAGACAGTTTTTATACACACACAAGCATGTATTTTTCAGTTTTCAGGCATTTCTCCCCATCCTTGGTATCACTGAGATTTGTTAGTACTGCATCTCTGCTAGCAGAGTTCAGTATTTTCTCATATGCTAATGAAATTATAAAGAAGAACTTTGTTTCCACTAACACACAACACGTGATTTCCTGGCTTATGCAAACCAGTCACAGATGAATTTAAAACATTTCCTGTTTCAATCCACTGATTACTACTGTGACACCCACTCAGAAAAGCAAACAATGCACCCTCTCTGATGCTCCCTTCATCTGTACAAGGCAAACAAAGCCCAACTTGAAGCCCAGCAGATCCTGCCCACCAGGATATTCTAAACCCCATGTACAACTTTAAAAACACTGCCCACAATCAGCTTCATTTTTCAATATGTTTAGTATTTCACATGTAAGTGCTTTGCATATTTTAAACCTTAAGAAGCACATTAATATTCTGTTGTATCATCTGACTGTGAACCTTCAGACACAAAAGCCAGTTTGGCAACAGAAGTATTTAGGTGCAGCTTAGTACACTCAGCTTCCCTGAGTGTGAATCCTCAAACTGAGTGAGCTGGATGAGCCAGTACAACTGGAAAAAAATACTGCCCTTTGCAGAGACAACACTGCTCTCACCCCTTCTAGGCTGAACACCAGAACCACTAAACTCTGCTGAGCATGTTGCTCTTTCCTTACTCAAGAAAGATAGATGACATTTAACAGGGTTCAGTTTAAACCTGCATGTTGGCTTTGGTTATTCCAATGCCCACGTTCTCTTTTCTTCCCCCCTTGCTATCACTCTGTCAATCAGCTTCAGAGAAATAGATCCTATAATCCATATGTATCCCTCCTGAATAAATTCTGGGATTGACACCACAGCTGATCTTCCAGTTACACTCAAACTAGCAGCTTCTGTGAATTAACAGAACTTAGTAAAAAGCATAATCACAGTTTATTTCACTTAAATACTAAAAATCTATTATTATAAAAATAATGATGGAGACCTGATATCTGATAAAAATGATAGGTTTTATGGCACAGTAACTGACTTCCTTAAATAGAAATTCAACAGTTGTTTAATCAAGACAGAAGACAGATTAAGCTTTCTGTATAGCAGTATTCTCTATAAAGGACTATAAAAGAAACACAATTTTCCCCCAGTTATGTAACACTACCAAGATACCGTCCAAACATAATAAAGGTTACAAATAAACACTCCAAAGTCAGGAAAGTAAGGGCTGAGCCATGTCGTAATATTAATCCAGACTTGAATCATTATTAGAGATGGGGATGGTCTCCAATTCCCCATTTCTAATTCCTCTTCTTACTGACCCAAGCCAATCAACAACAATCAGCCAATCTCAACCATCGAGACACAGGCAAACCTTTCCAGCTGCTGAACTCACAGATGCCAGGAGCTGCAGAGATTCACCACCACCAGATTACACTGTAATTAAGTGCAGCTAAGTAAATTATATTTCTGTAGTATTTTGTTCACAGACACTTGAGAAAGTCTGTTTCAAGGGTTCAGCTGCATCAGTTCCCAGTACATGGATTTGCCATCTCCAGGCTTAAGCAGTCACATGCTGCTGGCATGAGGGGAAACAGAACTGTCTTCGGCACTTTTGTTAATATGATGCCCTGCTAAAAAAAGAAAAAAGCCTACTGCCAGAATTTCATACCTAGACTCAGATATTTAGGTCAGAAAAGACCTTCAAGATCACCGAGTCCAACTGCAAACCTAGTATTGCCAAACCCACTGCTGGTCCTTGCACATCCATCTGTAATTCTCCTTTCTATCCCAACTCAGCTGCTGGTGCAGACTGCATGGTCAGGAAAGATGGAAGAGGTGCCACACATTCCAATTAAGTCAGACAGCACTTACCACATGGAAGCTAACAGGGTGCTGCAAACTGTGGGAGTACTCAAGCATCCTGCAAGATGCTGAGCTGTGACTAATAGCCTGCCTGCTCTCCAACAGCAGCTATTTCCTGCTTCTCCGAGGGAGCAGCTCCACACCAAAAATGAGCAAGCCTGAGTTAGCTGTTGCATGAGTATCTTTTTTAGAATTGCCTACTTCACTTCCTGAAATATTTAATTTATGTATGGGTTTTAATTGCTGGCAGTTTTAAATATGATGCTGCATAAAAAGACAAACGACCAGCGAGATTGACACTCGTTTGGAAGTGTGGGATAACACATCCACAGGAGTTGGTGCAACTTGCAGCTGATTCTGTTCAACAAGGTTTAATGCAGCTGAACTCCATTAAAACATAACCAGGAGGTCAGAGTGAAAACATCCAGCATAACATTGTGCTTTAGTGAATTACAGTTCGTGCTGTACCCAGGGCTGCAAAAAGACTTAGAAAAATCAGACTTTGTCACAAAAAAATACAGGAATGTAGAGATAGGTCAAAAGTAGGAAAAGTGTGACTAGAGGTATGGTAAAGAGCTGACTCATGCAGTAGTTCAGCTAAAAAGCCTTATAATGACTCTATATAAAAAGTCACTGACACATCCTCTGCCACTTTCAAGCCTCTCCTCCCTATGAGCAGTAACAGAACATCTTTTCAAAGTGGCACACAAAAGAGAGACTATCAGAAATTGAGGCATTTTGATGTTAACATGATCAAAGATATGTATACTTTTACTATGCAAAATAAAAGAATGGCCTATAACTTCAGGGAAGCTTTTATCACTATTCTATTCCATGCAGCCTCCTTTTAAAATTAACTGGAAATTTAGAAGATTATGTAAAGGTTTCCACAGATTAGTCTTTCCTAGCACCAAGGCTATTTAGAGCAAAAAATCCCAAACCTATTCCACTTAAAACACATGATCACTTTGTAAAGTCACAGCCATAACAAGCAGCTTTGACAAATCCACAGCTTATCTCAAACAACAGAGCACAGAAACCATCCAGCAATTTTTTAATGTGTTCTATCACTTTCAACACTTTCAAAACAAAACTAGATTAGCAGTGTAATGGAAGCACTTAATTCTCAGTGTGCTGGTATGTTTTCAAAGCCTATGGAGAGAAACATCCTCTCTCCATATTGAGAAGTCTAAACCTAACATTCCAAAGCAGTAAGAAAACTCAAAGAAACTGACTTAGGTTAGACAGCTGCTCTTGAGTTTCAACAAAAACTACAAGTACACAGGCACGTCTCTTCTAAACAAAAGGAAAAACATGTCAATTACCTCTGAAGTATCAGAGTAGTGTTCACATTGAAATACACTGCCTCTACTAGCAACAAAAGTCTACTACCTGTTATCAAGAAATGAGAACAGAAATGATGGGACTAATCACATAACACTGTTGAGATCCTCGTATTCAATTGCCTCACAGCAACATAAATTACTCTGGGTAGTCATATCTACATATAATTGGCAAAGATCACTCTGTGTAAGGGGAAGAAGTTACTTTGCTGCTCCCAAGACAAGCAATTTGACTTAAAAAGGGACAAAAATAATCTACTGCTCATTCTTGCATGAAGAAAAGCAACAAGATGGGGAAATTCTTTACCAAAACTGGTTTAAAATTTTGAAAATACTATTCTGGAGACCAAAATGGCTCTACAAGATTAGTGTTTTAAAAGATGGCAAAAATTCCTACTTTGCAATCTGCTGGCTTTAGGAAGCTTTGATAATGAATCGTGTTTTATCACACTACACATACCAACACTTTATGAAAACGAATTTCAAAATTTGTATCACAATTTCAAAAAGAAAATATGAAAACAATAATTCCATTCCCCTGAGCAGATCTAGTGAAAGCAAAGTGATCTGCTTCCAAAAACCCTGAATATCATGCTATAAAATTTGCAACTTAAGCTTGCTTTATACACAGACCCCCTCTAATTATTGAGCAAATAAAGACAGAACGTGATTCAGACCCCAAATCCAACATCAGCGGTCTAATGCTAGGAGATGGAATAAAAACATCAGGGCATTCCAGAGGCTCTGGAAAGAGAGGGCTCATCTTCACATCTGGAGGAGCAGCACCCACCTTTAGAGCTAGAAAACAAACTGATATAAAACTTTATGTACGGACAGGCGTTTCCAAACCCGACGGAAGCTTTGGAGGAGCCGTCTGTGCGCTCAGCCCCGGCCGGGCCGGCCCAGCAAGGCTCCAGCTCCCACGGAATCTCTCACCTTCGATGTTCAGCTCGAAACAGACGTGGCAGAAGGAGAGCGTTTCCTTCTCGGTGCCCAGCTTGCAGACGCTGCAGATGTTGTCATCGTCCAAGTCGATGCTCACGAACTGCTCCTCGTTCATAGTGCCCTGCGGAGGGGGGCACGGCACGGCGGGGTCACTGCGGGGCCACCCGGGCCGCGCCGCCGAGGGGAGGGCCCGCAGCGGGGCGGGAGCGTCCCGGCAAAGTTTCCCTTCAGAGAAACGGAGGCCAGGCCGCACGGACCGAGATTCCCCCTTCCCTCGCCCGAAGGCTGCCCCGTCCCGTCCTGATCCCCAGCAACTCCATCACCAGCTCCATCAGCGCTGCCTCTTCCCTCCCTCCACTCCTCCCTCCCTCCCTCCGCGCACCAGCGGCGCCCCTCCGCCGCCCGTACCGCGATACCCCCGGCTCTGCCCTAACCCCTACCGCTAATCCTACCCCGGTCCCGTATCCCAGCCCCGATCCTCAACGCCAGCCCCGTCCCCTCTCACCGCCGCCCGCCCCGGCCGCGCTCCGCTTTGTCCGCCCTCCCGCGCCGCCGCCGCCGCTCTCGGCGCCGGGCACCGCCCGCCGCTTCGGGCCGGCACCACCGCCCGGCGGCACGGGGGGACACCGGGGGGCTCGGACCGCGCCCCGCCGCACCCGGGCGGCTGGAGTGGCCTCGGACCTGGGCAGCGAAACGCGGTGAGCCAGGAGCTCCCGTTCTCCCCGGGTCTCCGGGCGGGCAGGGCGGCGGAGAGAGGCCGCGCTCCCCCCGCAGCAGTTGGTCTGCGCCGCGCGGGCGGCGGGCGGGCGGGGCTCCTGTCGCGACTGGCGCTGCCCGGCGTGACTCACCCGGAGCGCGGCTGCACCACTGGCACTTGTGAAAAATGCCAATCACTTGTTTTTAAAATTTTAAAAGTTTAATAGTGATAAAGTGGTTATAAAAATAGTAATACAATTAGAGTAATAATAGTTTGGACAATTTGAATAAGGAGAATATGAGACAATAGAGACAAAGAGTTACGGACGGTCCGGGTACCTCTTTCTGGGCAGCGCGAGCCCGGAAAAGGACACACGTTAATAGAGGATTAACCCTTAAAAACAATAGCCTGTTGCATATCCATACAGCTCATACATGATGCATAAATTCAATTCAAACACAGGATTCTGTCTGGTCAGTGTCAACTTCTTTGTCCGAATCCTAACAGCGCCTTCGAGGTGGGAAGAAGTTTGTTTCTTCTGATAAGAAGGCAATAAATTCTTTTTCTCTGAAAGATTTAGGTGTCCTGTGACTGCTATCTTGCTGTGAGTCTTTTCTTTAAAAAAAAGTATCTTACATAGCATAGTTTCTATTTTAACATTTTGTTATAACCTAAAACTATATTTAACACACTACTTAAGAGAATTAATACAACATTACTTTCTAAGCCAACACACATAATTTTAATATTCGCGAAAAGCCAATCATAAAATACATGCATTTTTCACACACTGATGCTGGGCACGCCTGGCAGCCGGGGCGAGTAGGTTTTGTTAGAGGTGGGGGCTAAAAACAAGAAAGGTGCAGTGGTGGAATGTAGATTCCAATCAGGAAACGATATTAAAACCCAGCCAGGGCTCTGCTGGCTCTCCAAAGAAAGCCACAACTGAATCAGAGCTGGTCACAGAATCACAGATTCTGGGTATGTTTGGAAGGAACCAGAGGGTCACTGGTCCCAGCTCCCTGCCCAAGCAGGGTCATTCAGAGCACATGGTACAGGATTGCATCCAGATGCTTCTGGAATATCTCCAGTGCGGGGGACTCCACACCCTCTCTGGGCTACCTGTTGTGGCATCTCTTCACTTGTGCAGTAAAGTTGTTCCTCAAGTTTAGGTGGAACTTCCTGTGCACCAATTTGTGCCTGTTCCCTCTTTTTCTGTTGGTTGGCAACACCGGGAAGAGGTCGATCCCTTCGTCTGGGGAATTTCCACAATTGATGGAAATTACGTACAGCACATTCCTACACGTCAAAGTGGGATTATTTATGGGAGAGCTAAGTGATCTTCCAGAGGCTCCTGTGTTGAAACACATCCCTGCAGTTTTGATTGTTTCTTTCATTGTGTTTTCTTGGGCTTTTATTTGATTTTATAAAAAAAGACAAATGCACAGCATGCCATCCAGAGGGACCTGGACAAGCTCAAGAAGTGGCCCTTGGGAATCTCATGAGGTTTAACAGACCAAGTCCAAGCTGCTGCACCTGGGTCAGGGCAGCCCCAGCACCAGTCCAGGCTGGGGATGAGCAGACCCAGAGCAGCCCTGGGAGAAGGCCCTGGGGGTGCTGTGGGTGAGAGGCTGGCCCTGGCCTGGCCATTGGGAGCCCAGAGCCCCCCGTGTGCTGGGCTCACCCAGAGCCCGTGGGCAGCAGGGCAGGGAGGGGATTCTGCCCCTCTGCCCCCTGTGCTGAGAGCCCACCTGCAGGGCTGCATCCAGCTCTGGGCTCCCAGCACAGCAAGGACAGGGACCTGCTGCAGCCAGCCCAGAGGAAACCACCAAGGGCATCAGAGGGATGGAGCAGCTCTGCTGGGAGGAAAGGCTGGGAGAACTGGGATTGTTCAGGTTGGAACGGAGAGGGCTTTGGGATGACCTAATTGCAGTTTTCCCAAAGGGAGCCTACAATAAAGATGGAGAGAGACTCTTTACAAGGGTCTGGAGTGACAGGATAAGGGGGAATGGCTTCAAACTGACAGAGAGTAGGTTTAGATTAGATATTAGGAAAAATACTGTGAGAGTGGTGTGACACTGAACAAGTTTCCTGGAGAAGCTGTGGCTGCCTCATCCCTGGAATGTTTAAGGCCAGTTTGGATTGGTGTTTGAGCAACCTGGTCTGGTGTGGTGTGTCCCTGCATGGCTGGAACTACAATATCATTAAGGTCCCTTCCAAGCCAGGCCATTCTATGCTTCTATGATTTCCTGAAGGAAAAGAAATCCTGCACTGTGCTGGGGTTCCATCCTTTACTGCTCTTAGGCAGCAAGTTGACTTTAGATTTGCTTCTGCTGGAGGATGATGGAGCTAACAGATTCCATCACAGACCTCGCTGGAATCTTCCTCAAATTGTTTCTGCCACAAGCTGAGAACTGGATCTGGGGGAGGGGATGCATTTCCTTCTCTCCTTGTCATCTGCTTTTCTGATGAAGGGTAGCAAAGCAGCAGCACCTTGGCTTCATTGCAGAAGAAAAAATAAGACAGAAAAAGGCACATCAGCTTGGGTTGGAAGATTATGAAACAGAAAGGAAGACCGGACAAGTGATGGTGGAGCTTTATACAATCTATAATTATTGAAGTATTTTCCCCTCTAGATTCTGATGTCTATTGAGTCTCAACAGCTCACTGCCACAGTGCAGCAGCAGCTGCTGTGAAATCCAAGGGCAAAAAAGTCATGAATCTTGTTAATAAATGACATGTGGGAGACCGTATGGCTCTCAGTAACTGAGCTGCTTTTCTTGTCAAATATTGCTCTAAAATATAGAGGTCATTGCAGTAAAAATAGTGAAGGAGAACTAATATTTCAGGCTCAAATTTCTGAAAAGCTAGCAAACCAAGATGAAGATTGTGAAATCGTAGCTGCTGCCCGTGGTGTGGTTTATATTTATTCATACGCATTTGTATTTCCTCCCTTGGTTTATCAGTGAATGTGATTCTAGCTAACAGTTTACTTACACCGGGAAATTATTTTAGTGGGAAACAAATCTGTTCTGTCTTTCTATATTTCTTTTTCCCTACTGAGTTTGCATTTTCTTAACAGGGAGGCTTTGGCAGTGATAGTGTTCCACTAATTCCCACTGCTTCACCTTCCCCCAGCTGCTTGGTCGTGTTCCCACACTGTTTTCTCTCGGTGTTTCTGTGTTTGTGAGGTGACACAAGGGACTGGATTGCTGGTTTAAAGGAAGAGAGTTAATTCTGCTTCAGGCTGATTCACTCTGGTTCACAGTGCAGCCTACAAGCACTGGGGGAAGGCAGCTGAAGGGGTAATGCATGGATGATGAGTACTCTGGACACTGAATCATAAAATCATGGCTTGAGCTCCATCAAGGGTCTTCCCTCCAAATACCAAAATTTTGGAAAGGAAAGCCTGTGGCAGTGTTTTATAAAACATACTGAGTTCCAGTTTTGTGAGAGAAGATTTAGGAGTTCTAAAGCTAAATGGCATTTTTACTGAAAAATAAGGGGTTAAACAGGAATCCAGGGGGAGGTGGGACAAAATACTGCAGTGGAGATTCCCAGTGGAGACCACAAATAATATTGACACTGCCCAAATGAAAGTATCTGTGTGGGTTTGCATATTAAAAGAAAAAAGTTTGTCAAAAATATGAATGTTAAACTCAGACTAGATGATGTAGGTCTGCCTCCCTGAAAATTAAGAAGTAACATTGAAATCAGCCTGACTTCTTTGTCTGTCCTCTCTGCTTTCTCCCTTCTGCTCTCCCCTGGGCTTGGGGATATTTTTCCCCTCGGTAGGTCAGGCGACTGTGGCTTTTCCAGGGACTCTGGCAGATCTCCATGTTCCTCAGGCATTTCTGTCTGCAGTTAATAAACATGCATTTTCTCCAACTCATCTGTTTTGCCTTTTTTTTGTTTTTCCTTCTTTTTGCGTTCTGATGGATTTTTTTTCCTAGTTTCTTTTACTTGTTGCTGTCCATTTTTTTACAGATCTTTTGTTCTTGTGTTCTCTGACCTTTCCTAGTT
Source organism: Ammospiza caudacuta (assembly GCF_027887145.1). NCBI lineage: Eukaryota > Metazoa > Chordata > Aves > Passeriformes > Passerellidae > Ammospiza > Ammospiza caudacuta. Next base: position 12,267,620 of record NC_080594.1, read on the forward strand.
TACTTTATCTTTCACCTCTGGAAGACAAGTATGGATAGGAATGATTTGCTGTACCCCTCACTCGTCTATTTTGTGATCTGTTATATCTCCTTATTCTCCCAGTCCTCTTTCAACTTTATTCAGTGTGCAACCTTTACTATAATGTCCTGTTTAAAATCTTTATTGACTGGTCTTTGCCCCCTTAGTGTGTGGCATAAAACCTAATTGAAAAGGGGTAGCTCCACATTCCCTATCCCTTTTTCTTCCTTTGTGTTGGATCTGGTGATCCCATGGCTGCTGCAAGGTGAAATGAGTCACTGAGGAGGTACAAAAGAGAAGAAAACAAAATTAAAGAGAAAAATCAAAGCCTTTTTTCACCAGCTCATTGAAATGTCTCTGTGTTCAGCTATATCAGTGCTGGATGTGGTGTAAGGGTTTTTGGGGTGGGAATGCAACTGACCTTTCAGCAGCTTGAAATTTCATCAGACTTGATGTAACCACCAGTTTGATCTCTTGCTCCTAGTCCTTCTGTTCCTTCATCTGCCCCCTTTGCTTCATCTCTCCTCCAGGCCCTGATCTCATGATCCTCTTTTTTGGCAGCAGTGCTGGCTGAAGTATTTATTCACTGCTTCTACCCATTTTCTACCCTGGAATTTTTGGGGTTTTTCAGGGATATGTGCTGAAAAGTAACCAGCATCTGTCAGATTCCTGTCCAGTTTCCTACATGACTGCCCAAACCCTCAAGAGAGTGATAGTAGAGTCAATTCAAGCCAATTCCCTGGGTAAAAAGACACCCAGAGAAAGACCAGAGTCTTTCTTCTCCTGCCTTTTTCTGTTTTTACCTTCTTCCCCTTGTGACCGTTTTTCTCCTGTCCCTTTCCTCCCCATCACTCTGGTTCTGTCATATGAAACCAGACAGTTTCTCCACTTCTCTTTCTGTAAAACACCTCTGTCTGTGCTTTAGCACACCACCAGACTATATCTCTTGTCTCTCTTTTTCTTCCCAAGCTCACTGAACTGCATGCCTTCATTAAGGTGTCCTCCTGTGCATGTTTAATTCTGTTCATTAATCAGTGGCAGAAGATACAAGGCTGTTCAGAATGTTAACTAAACTCAGCAAAGTGAAATTTCAAAAGCTTACCATAATACCACTGGTCTGATTCACAGATGTCATCTCAGCAAAGCAGTGAGGAAAGGATGGGTCATTACTCATTGGTTTTTGGCTTCATGGTTGGCCTCTGAAATTAAATACCAAGCTAGTGTGGAATACTTTTTGGAAAGTCATGTACTGTATTTTTTGAGGTTAGAAAAACAAATCTGCCTCTCATCTAATAGGCCACAAAATGAAGGAAGCTGAGCCAACCTAAAATTACACGAAAGTCACAGCAAACAAGGTTGGAGCAACAATTTGTGTCTTATAAAGAAAGGCTTGGAGCAGGTTGCTGGCTGCAATGGATCAGAAATGTGATAGATGAGTGTGTGTGTATTCAAACAAGTCATGAATGAGAGACAGAGGAGGGGAGTGACTGCTATGTCTTCACACTCTGGTAAAAGGCTTTCTAGTAACTAATTTATCCTGATTTTCTAGTCAGATGAACACACACAAGATTTCCTAATCCTAGCAAGATCTCATTGATTAATTGTAATGATGAAATAGCACTTAATTTCTAAGTGATGTTTATACATTCCTTTTTCATCCATAGATTTAGATATCCTTTACAATGCCTCTTGCTCCTTTAATGATCGACTGTGCTCTTTAAAGCTCTTTTGACTTTTTTTTTTCCCCAAAGTTAACGGGATGTATTGTCCACTGCCACAGCCTTGTTTTTGGCACAGCCTCATTTTCCTTCTTGATCATCACAACAATCTACAAAGTTTTGGATGTTTGCAAGTCACAGAAAGTGCTGTCCCAAGCTGAGCATACCCTCCTCCTGCCCAGATCTCAGCCCTCCAATTCCACCTGAATCTCCCTTGCCCTCTCAGTGTCATCTGACAATTCAAGTCATTCCATCACTTCCAAAATCAGGATTTCATATTGGCTTTTGTGTTTGTCCATTGTGCCTTCTAATTCTTGGCTGTTTCTCTTAAAGCAGCTGGTTCTTGTTAATCAGCTTGTAATCAGGATCTGTAACACATCCCCTGAAGTCCTCATGGCTGTGAGCCTCTCTCTAGGTCTCTTATCCATTAATTTGGCATTGGCACATATCTGTGGTGATTCATGGCTCTTCCCCTCTATTGCTGGCCTGTCTTTTCATGCCCAGTTAAATCAGTACCTTTGCGCCACCTCCTTGAGGGCAGCTACAACAGCTTATACTTGGCACAGTACATTCAGGTCCTGTTTTTTTTGCTGTCATAAACCTCTCTTTCTCCATCTTTGTACTGTACATGTCTCACTGCCCTTCCAGCCATCTAGGTCTTTAAATCGAATACAATGATGCCTTAAGTTCTAGCTTTCATATTTTCCAGATTCTGTACTGCATTAGTATATAACTCTGAACTTCATATGAAGTGTTAGCAAGTTCTCTTCACAGTCTAGTTAGACAAAACAATCCTTTTCCAGCCTGACAACCAAGGCCACTGCTGCAGCTTCAGGCCCAAAAAATAGAAGAACCAGCAAATTGAGGAGAGCAATCTGGGAGGATGGGACTGTGGTAGACATCTTTTATGAAAAATCCTTTCCTTCGGATTTTTCCTCCTGAGAAGCTGAGACGCCTCAGGAACAAAATGGAAACATTGATTATCTGCTGCTGTGGAATGCAACAGGTGCATCTGTGATTGGCCCATGTTGGATGTTTCTAATTAATGGGCAATCACAGCCCAGCTGGCTTCGACAGAGAGTCTGAGCCACAAACCTTTGTCATCATTCTTTCTTTTTCTATTCTTAGCTAGCCTTCTGATGAAACCTTTTCTTCTATTCTTTTAGTATAGTTTTAATATAATATATATAATAAAATAATAAATCAAGCCTTCTGAAACATGGAGTCAGATCCTCGTCTCTTCCCTCAGCCTGAGACCCCTGTGAACACGGTGACATGGGACTTCTTTATCTGAAGCTGCAATTGGACAATTAATCCCAATGTGTAAATGGACCAAAACTGACAAAATTGTGAAAACATGTGACCTGTCATCCATCTGGGGTATGGCTTTGGCCAGGCTCTTGTACTGCCCAAGGTGTATCCTTTAAAGGCCTTTTAATAAATACCTCCTTTATTCCTTTAACTCTGTCCAGCCTCTGTTCTACACAGCCTCTCAAGGTATCAAATCTTGCAGTCTCTGTGGAGCTATACCTGAACAATGAGCCGATAGCATTTTGTTTCTTTCTGAAATGTCAGTTAAGAGATTCAGCCCTGTTGACTGTCCCAGTGTCACCTCACACCTCTGCTGTTCCCAGCTCCTCTGTGCGTCTCCTGCGACTTCCACTGTGTTCTCCGAAAGCTCATTCACAACTGCCCTGTGAGGATTACCTTCCTTGCTGACATCATGTCTGTGGCTCCCTTCTGGCTTTCTGGTTCATCAGCATGAAAGGCAAGCTCATTGTCCTCTTCAGAGTTTCTGAACAATTGACTCTGCAATGGCTCAGCATTATTGTCACACTGAGCGCAGCTCTCTGTCAGTAACACTTGTCCTCACTGTCTCATTAGTTTTTTCTCACACAGCCACCTCTGGCCTCGTCCTTTGCTGGAAGTTCCTCACAAACTTCAAAGGAATTAGTTCGTGCTGTTGTCTCACCCAAGACTTATTTCTGCATCGTTGCCCAGAGCAGAATGTGTAAAATGCAGTCATTGTGCTCTGTACCCCCATTCTCTTCACCAGTTTTACTCCTCCTATTTTTGCAACCCACAAGTTCTAGTCTTCTTTTTATTACAAACACTAATGCAGCTCCTAACAAGCCTTGCAGCAACATAACTGTGGTCTTCTGAAAATCATCTAAGGTAGTCTGCTAGTCTCATTCTGTTTGAGTAAAACTTTTGTGAAAGTTTTGGCTAATTGGTAAATATTATTATGTGAGAAATTTTGGGAAGAGCCAAAGTGACTCCTTAAATGTGAGGGCCACTGAGTAGCACAGAAAGTCCTGATTTTTGATAAGGAGAATCTTTGTAATAATATGTTGTAACAACATCAATAGAGCATTATGAAACCTCCATACACACCTGCAGCACGATGAAAGTTCTGTGGTTTTTAATGGCTTTCCACATGTTGAAATGTCAACAAGAAAAGGACACAATAAGGGAGTTATCTGTCTGAGAGAGCAGAGAGAAGTGTATCACTGCCTAATATACATATTGAGGAGTGGCTTCTGAAGCATGCTGGTGTTTCGGTATCTTGGCAAATGCTCTATATTTTCCTAGAAAACTGGCAGCATCACCTGTGCTATTGGAATACTGAGTGTGCTGTCCTCATATTAATCTTCTGTAGAAGCAAATGCAAGGAAAACAGAATCCTAATACGACTGTCCCAACAATTTCTTTTTATCCTAAACTGTTCTTTAACAGGATATCAGAAGGGGCTGATCCATTACATGGTTCCCTCCCCTTTTCATTTCCCAGAGTAAAATTTCAGTAAAAAAAGGAAAAATCAGATGCCAATGTAAAATTATACAAACTATGACAAACTAAAAACCTTTAGTGAAGGTTGTCAAAAATAAGTACCACCTTCTCTTTCAAAAATGTTATTTGAATTATTTCTTCTCTATCCTCTGTATTTTTGGGATAATGATCCTCCAAGTGGTAGGATTCCTCTGTGATGGAAAGGCTTGCCTCAAGAAACACATACCTGCTTGAAGTGTGTGACTTTTTCACTACAAAGCCAACTCCAGTTATGCTGCAACACAATCATCCTCTTTGGAAACTCATCTAACCAGTGACACTGCTGCTACTTATGCCTCTTATTGCTGTCACTGTTGATCTATTTATACACACACACATTTAAGGAAATGAGTCAGTAGGGCATCAGAGGGGATGCACTTGCAGAAGCAAGCAGCAATATGAATTTGCTCTTGTGTGGATGCTGAACCCACCATAATACTCTGGCCACTGATTTTCCCTGTTGCAAATGCTTTTCCTGTGTGTTTATGTGGAGAGAGTTTCTCTGTAAGCATGGATGTTGTATGCAGGCTATTGGCTTAGCCCTGCCTTCCAGCCCTGGTGGGTGTATTTGGGTGTATTTGCACCAATTGTACATCCAGAAACTGCCCACATCAGCAAAAGGAAGAGTTAGTGCCATACCAGGGAGTTCAAAGAGACCATTACTAATCCAGCCTGGATGCCTAAGCACTGGAGAAAATGAAAAACGAGGCAGAATGTAGCCTGTCAATTTTAGAATCACCTGGGCGTGACACACTGCAATATTTGCAATCACACGCTCAGCTGGGGCTGGCTGAGGCTGGAAGGGACCTCAGGAGATTGCCTCCTTCAACCCTGCTCAGCAGGTCAGCCAGAGCATCTTGCTTGTGTCTGCCTGGATTTTCAATGCCTTCAAGGTTGCAGACTGCTTGGCCTCAGGGCACCTTGTGCCAGTGTCCAACCACCCTCGCAGTCAAAAGGTTTCAGTGAAATTTCCCATATTTCACTCAGTACCCATTGCCTCTTGTCTTGTTCCTGGATACCACTATGAGCAGCCTGGCTCCCTCCTCTTCAATCCCTTCATGAGTTCTTTTTTACATACTGAAGACATCCCTCTGAGCATTCTCTGCTCCAGGCTGGGCACTCTCCGCTCTCTGTGTCTACCTGTGGGACAAATGCCTTCTGTGGTGGTGTTCACAGGGGTCCAAGGATGAGGGAAGAGACAAGGATCTGACTCCATGTTTCAGAAGGCTTGATTTATTATTTTAGGATATATATTATATTAAAACTATACTAAAAGAATAGAAGAAAGGATTTCATCAGAAGGCTAGCTAAGAATAGAAAAAGAATGAAAAACAAAAGCTTGTGTCTTGGATAGAGAGTCCGAGTCAGCTGACTGGGATTGGCCATTAATTACAAACAACCACATGAGACCAATCACAGATGCACCTGTTGCATTCCACAGCAGCAGATAATCAGTGTTTCCATTTTGTTCCTGAGGCGTCTCAGCTTCTCAGGAGGAAAAATCCTAAGGAAAGGATTTTTCATAAAATGTGTCTGTGAGAGCCTTCAGTCCCTGAGGACTCCCAGGCTGCCTGCAGTGACACTGCACCTCTCTCAGTGTCTGAGCCAGCCCTGCAGAGTGTGGATATTCTCACCAGGGCTGAGGAAAGGGAAAGGATTACCCTCCTTCACCTGCTGGCAGCACTCTGCTTAATCCAGCTCAGGAGGCTGTTGGCCTTCTGTACAGCAAGGGCACTTTTCTGGATTATGTCCCACCTGCCCACCAGAGACCTCAGTTCCTTTTCTGCAAAGCTGTTCCAGCCAGATGGTTCCAGCTTGCCCTGGTGCATGGGGTTATTCCTCCTGGAGTTCAGGACTTGGCACTTCTGTGTCAAACTTTGAACTCCAGGTCATTTCTCCAGCCTGTCAGGGACCATTTGAAGGGCAGCTCACCCCTCCCAGTTTTGTGCCAATAGCACTGGCTGAAGACACACTGTCCCATCATCTGGACTGGTGAGGATGTTAAACAGTCTTGGCTCTGCATCAGCCCCTGGGCTGCACCTTTAGGGACTGGTTTCCAGCTGAACTAACAGCTGCTGATCACAACTTTTTGAGCCCAGTTGCATCAGTTTTCAGTCCACCTCATGTACTTTTATCTAGTCCATATACCACCAGTTTCTCTGCAAGGATGTTATCAGAGACAGTGTTGAAAGCCTTGTTAAAGTCAAGATAATGAGGTACTGCTTGTACCTCATCCTCTCAACTACTTATTTTATGGAAGAAGGCTTTCAGGCCATGAGGCATGATTCTTCTTTCATAAATCCTTGCTGCTCCTAGTCACTTTCTTGTCATTCATGTGTTTGGAAATGATTTCCAGGATTATAGGTCTCATCCTCTCCCCAGATATCAAGGCAAGGCTGACCAGCCTGTAGCTCTCCTTCATATACATTATGGCCCTTCTTGAGGATAGAGGTGATGTTTGCTTTGTTCCAGTCCTCAGAAACCCCTCCTGGCTGCCATGGCCTTTCAATGATGATGGAGTTTGTCCTCACAGTGACATTGTCCAGCTCCATCAGCAGTCATGGGTGGGTCCCATCAGGTATCAGGGCTTTGGGTATGGCCAGGTTGTTTATGTACTCCCTATCTGATTCTCCCCCAGTGAGGGTTAAGCCCTCTCTGACGGTGTTCACAGGGGTCCAAGGATGAGGGAAGAGATGAGGATCTGACTCCATGTTTCAGAAGGCTTGATTTATTATTTTATGATATATATTACATTAAAACTATACTAAAAGAATAGAAGGAAAGGTTTCATCAGAAGGCTAGCTAAGAATAGAAAAAGAAGGAATGACAACAAAGGTTTGTGGCTTGGACACAGAGTCTGAGCCAGCTGACTGTGATTGGCCATTAATTACAAACAACCACATGAGACCAATCACAGATGCACCTGTTGCATTCCACAGCACCAGATAATCATTGTTTCCATTTTGTTCCTGAGGCATCTCAGCTTCTCAGGAGGAAAAATCCTAAGGAAAGAATTTTTCATAAAAGATATCTGTGACAGCCCTCATTGCTCCAGACTTTCCCATTAGGTCCCAGGTCTCATGGGCCTGTGATTTCTGCAGGCTGGTTTTTACTGGCAGTCACAGGCATTCCATACCATGGCCTTTTCCATGCCCTGTGTCACCAGATCCCTTGTTCTGTTAAGTAGTGAGCTCACATTTTTTCATGAAGAACCTCTTGTTGCCCTCCACATCCCTCACTAGACTCAACAACCTGTTGTTGGTTGGGTTTCCTGGCCCTATCCCTGGACATACCAGGTTCTTGACCATCTTGGTTCCATTTATCAGCCTCTGGAAAGTGCAGGTGGTGCTCCATGCAGCTGCCCAACACACATGTTGTCCCCAATAAACTTAATGAGAAGCAAAGGCTGTGTTTAGCTGTGTCTTTTTACTCAATTAACATTAAAATGACATGTCACTCCATGTGCTGGGCAGCCTTCATCTCCAGAGAGTGCCACTTAGTATTAGGCTCACTATTGACAGTGGCCTAGTTTCCATTGATGGAGTCATTTAAAGTTTTAGTCTGCAAAGTCAGGAAAAAGTGGTGGCTGATAGTCCTGATCTGAAATAAGGGAGGAAGAAAAAAAGCTCAAACCCAACCTGTTTTGTTAATCCATCCATGTACATGAAAACAGCACAGCAGGATTGGGGAGCTAATCCCATTTCAAATCAGATGCCTGCTGGTTCTATTTAATGAGCATTATGTCTGTTTCTTTTTTAACCCTAAAATATCTTAATTCATATCATAACATTCTGCTTTAAAAAAATATATATTTTTATCAATTCTGTTAAGGTATTTGCTTCTATAGCTGGACCAAAGATGGATTGCTAACTACCATCTTCACTGCCAAACCACACTCTGAACTTCATTCATATGGAAATACCCAGAAAATGGAATTGGCACAGGGGCTTGTGAGCATTAGTACTGATGATATTTCCTACAGATGTGTACATTTTGAGTAAACTCTGGTGTGCGGGAAGAGGTAAAGTTCTGGGAGATTGTCTTTGAGCTGAGATACTAAAAACAACTTTCTCTTCACATAGCTTTAGTACTCAATAAATATTTTATTCCCTCACACTCTACTCTTTCTCTGTGGATGTGCTCTGTCAAGATCTCCTCACCCGACATGCCCACTTTCATTAAATTTGCAAAAATATATTGTGACTTTTGTCTGACTACCAAATAAGCCTAATATTGGAGAAAGATCTAAAACCTATTAACAGAGGTTAAGGAGGGGCATTTTTCATTCCCCTCTACCAAAGACCATATCAGCAGAATGAGTGAGTGTGTCATGTACCATTTAAATTCAGCACTGTTTATATCCCTTGATAGCAATGCTTGCCCAGAGTCCAGGATAATGAAGAAATAATGATCCAATTCTATTGATTGTCAATATTAGCTTGGTATTATTCTCATAGCTATATTGTGATATTAGGGGAAATAAAAGTACATTTATGTAAATTTTATTATTCAATGTAGACATCAGCTATTATCCTAGTACTGTTTAGTCTCTCAACATCTACTATATTTATTTTTTGTCTGCTTCATAATTCTTGGGGAAAAAAAATCTTCATTCTTCAAAATATCTTTATCTTGGATGATGTCTAGAAATTTGTTAAAATAATATAGAACATGTTAAGAGGGGTAGAGACTTAATTAAAAATACATATAAATATACATATATACATATACATATATACATATACATATACATATACATATACATATACATATACATATACATATACATATATGTATACATATACATATACATATACATATACATATACATATACATATGTCTGTGTAAAGGAATGCCTGTAGTAATAATTTGTTCAGTTCTTTTCAGCCTAGACATCTTCATCATCTTCTGTTGGCTTATTTGTTTACTTTTAAAGCCAGGGCAGCCTATTCATGTATACAAGCAGCCTAAAGATTTCCCTCAATAGCAAAATACTTGTAGCAGCATATTTACAAAATACCTGTTGTCATGAATAGGAGGCTTGTGACATTAAAAATCAGGTAAAAAGGCCAGTGCATTCAATCACTTCAGCATACAATTGTCAGCTGACCAATTTTTATATTTTTCATGCATTTCAGACTTTGCATCTTGGGATCAGTGACTTGCATACGGGTATTTATCATTATCCCAAATCTTTGCTAATTTTCCATGTTGTTTGAATGATTCTTCCTTCTTCTGTGCAGCAGCTTAAAGGAAAAAATGTATTTTCGGATAGAAGAAACAAAAGCTTAGCAATTCTTGCTTTTTGCTATGATACTTGTCATAACACTGAGAAAAGAACACAAGTTTGCAAATGATGGGCTGTCATGGTTATCGGAAGCCTTAGAAATGGCTGGAACTAGAGGAGATTTCCACCTGTAAATGTATGTGAAAAACGCCAATCACTTGTTTTTAAAATTTTAGAAGTTTAATAGTAATAAAATGGTTACAAAAATAGCAATATAATTAGAGTAATAATAATTTGGACAATTTGAATTTAGGACAATATGAGACAATAGAAACAAAGAGTTACGGACAAGCCTTCTGAAACATGGAGTCAGTCTGGGCAGCACAAGCCCGAAAAAGGACACACATTAACAGAGGATTAACCCTTAAAAGCAATAGCCTGTTGCATATTCATACACCTCATACATGATGCATAAATTGTATTTAAATCTGTCTGGTCAGTGTCAGCTTCTTCTTCTTAATCCTAAGGGTGTCTTCATGGCTGAGTGAAGTGGGAAGAAGTTAGTTTCTCCTGATAATGGAGCAATAAATTCTCTTTCTCTGAAAGACTGAGGTGTCCTATGGCTGCTATCTTGCTGTGAGTCCTTTCTTTAAAAAAAGTATCTTACATAGTATAGTTTCTATTTTAACATTTTGTTATAACCTAAAACTATATTTAACACACTACTTGAGATAATTAATACAGCATAAGTTTCTAACATAACACATATAATATTAATTTTAATATTTGCAAAAAGCCAATCATAAAATACTCCTTTTTCACATGTATAAAGTCCTGTTTCAGTACAGAGGAGCTGCACTCCATGGAGCAGAGCAGAGAGAGGCAGACACACTGCAGAGGCAGTGCTGACCTACTTGAGCAGGCTGTGCAGCAACCAGCATGCAGCTCTGGCTCTGTTTCAGCAAAACAGTGTGTGACCTCCCAAACTGGAATGTAATTTGAAACATTAAATGACTAGACATATCTTTTGGCCATGAACTTATTAACTTTTGACTTTATCTCCAGCCCACAAGGCCTCCTTTTACATCACAGTGATGCAATGCCTACTAATTGAAAGTCAATTTTCTGCCAGCCAAGGACACAGCCAAGGCTACAAAAAGCAGGCACAAATGTGTGCAGAGGCAAGATATTATCATTATTTCTTCCTCTGACTCCCTCACTTTACCTGCCATCTCTCTTTGCCAGTCTTTCTTTCTCCCATCTGCCCACACATAAAAAACCCTTAAAGCACATCTTCTTTGGGAAGGAAAAAAAAGAAATGAAGTATTGTGGCCATAAGGAATGGTCTCACTATGAGAAACTTAAAAATTCATTCCTTAGGATGGTTCTTGGCAAAGTGAACTTGTGAACAGGTGTGTTAAATAACACTGCTACTTGTTTTTTGAGGAAAAGATAACAACTGTCTTGATGAAATCTTGAGCAAAGTCTGAACGAAACTTCTTTTCAGTGCAGGTTTGCTTAGATCCTGTTTATATTCAGAAGACATACAGGATTTAGAACTAACATTTCACAAGTCTGCCAAATGCTCCGTCAGCTTTTAATATTTTGGTTAGTGTTTTTAAAAAAACTGGTTCACTCATTCTCTATCCTTCCTGATATATTTATCAAAGGCACACTTTTGTACCAGCTATAAAAATCCTAGCAGAGAAAGATTGTTGACCTAGAGGTTTTCTGGATCATAAGCATTTAGAAATCTCTTTCATAAGTAAAATTAAATTATTGCTGAGTGTAGGAGATGCCAAGGTAGCATGTTTCTCTTTTGAATTGCAGCAGGTTTTGTACATAACATGATCCTGAATGCAGCTGCCTCTGACTGCTCACATTGGGAAAAGCATCCAAGAGAAATTGATTTATCCAAAATCTGGAGGGAGCTGCCTGGCTGAATAGAGGCAGAAGCAACCAAAATTATTAGAACATGGTTGGAAGGACTAGTGAGATACATCTGGAAGAAAGTGCAAATCACAGTCTGCTATTGGGAAGTGATTTCTCTCATGAGTATCCCAAATTTTGTTGCAATCATGTAGTTATAGAGTTCACTCACATAAAACTTCATTAATTCAACGAATTAATTTCAGTGGGTTTTGGCTCAAAGGGTAGTTGTCCATTCAGTTGTTGTCCCTCTCAGTTTTCCATAAGGTCTCTCACTTGGATGTATGGAAACTTCCTGTTTCTTGCTGCAAATCAGTGGGATACTCAACCAATGTGCTAATGTAGAAAGCTTGGCCAAATCCAGAAAGCTGAAAATTGTACAAGATACAATGAATAGTGATATCCAAAGCTGCTTTATGGCTTTAGCAGCCATATAGATATATTTTCTAAGTTAGGCTGAGCTCCAGAGCCTCTTCCACACCCAGTAGTGCCATTTTTGGCATATCTTTACATTTAAGATATGTAAGATATGTTACATATACTAAATGTATGTAACATTTAATATGAGTGAGGCTTGAGCGTATTTTGTGTTTCATCACTTTCTCATCTCATAACTATGTTTTTCTCTTTGCTGTCTTTGGGCTAGTTACAGAGCACCTGATGCTGAATTTCAGCAAGTGAAGTGTTAACTAATCCAAAGGAGCCTGCCTGACTTGCATGCTGATGTAAATGGAGTTGTGAATTGTGTCATATTAGCCTCATTTGCTTCCCATATGCTTACTCTCATTTTCCCCTCAGAAGCTGCAACTTCACTTTTTGTCTTCATTTGTATGCCCAAAATGCAGCAAGCTTAATTACCAATTATAACCTTGCTCATTTAAAGGCTAAATCAACTGGAAACAATGCTAGAGAGTGTTTCCCTTGAGAAGAACTGAAGGCTTTGTGTTAATTTACTTCCCATATTTTGATTGGTATAAAGCACTGTGTAACTTACAAGTTAATCTCCCCAAATGATGTTAATTTTGAATTGAAACGACACGTGCCCACTCGTGGGATGACAGCTTCAGGAACCTGCCTTGTCTTCCTCCTTCAACTCTGACCTGCCCTGCAGAATTATCTCTCCCTGGGAAGCCCTCAGTGGAGCACCAGAGCACCCAGGTCTGCCTGCAGCTTTTTATTTATGGCCACCTTTTCCTGCTCTATTTTTTAACTGCCTGACTGGTGCCGTTTTCTTGACTTTTGGAAGTCCCTTGAGAGTGTCTTCTAAATGCAATTTCTTCCATTGTAGGAAATGAGAACTCCATAAGCTTCCAGGTAGGTTTCATGGGACCCATGGAAGGGGTAATAGCTGTTTGGGTTGATGTACTAGTGATTGCCACACAGCATCCCTCCAGTCAATGCTGCAAAACTCTCAAACACTCTTTAGCTCCTGAGTGAATTTACAGCTCCTAGTGACAATCTCCATTACTGCAATAAAGACCAGTGGAACTGGAAGAAAAGGAAACTAGATTTGGAAACCTGCCATGATTATTTATGGACTGATTGCATGCTGTAATTCTTCAGCTACTTGGAGTGTGCCTCTGTTTATGGCAGATGTAAGACGTGTTTTTTTAGCTGTTCTTTTTATTTTGCAAAGCAAAAACTATAAGGCATTGAAAATTGTGTGCTTTTAAAATAAAAATAACAGAAAATAAAGCAAGTATTTGGAACTGGTCATGGGCTCAGTGCATTTACATTGCCTGTTGCTCAAGCTTCAGCAGAACCTAAGACTGTAATTGTTGTGCGTCCCACATTTGTCAGCAATCCATGTTTTCCATACAGAACCACCTGTATCCTTCCCTTATCTTCTTTTGAAAATAAAACAGTTGCAACCATGCTTCCATCCTGGGAAAAAAGGATACAAAGCATTCACAGCCCCCTCAATTTTTGTGGTTCATGCAGTTTTTTAGCTTCTGACTTAGTGGAAAAGTAGGTAAAGTCCTCTTTCATACACCTAGAAATGACTAAACACAACCTCATAATAGGACTAAGATGTTACATTGTGTTTGACATTTGCTCTGGTTTGTCCCTCTTTGATTATGTGACCTAGAAGTGATTTATGGACCACTGCTCTGACTGTGATGGATAAATAAAAAAGAGTTTTGTTGTTTTTCTAGGCAGAATTGTGATTTTTCCCTATGCATCTCTTTTCCCATTAATTATATTGTCCTTTCTCTAAAAATATGAAGGTAAGCTTTTGTTCTGTTCAGCTTGTAGCAGGAAGGCCTGAAGGAATATGATTGTTCTGTTTTAGTACTCTGAGCAAATGAGTGGGATGGAAAAAGCTCTGAAGAATGGTGGGGATATAGAAACAAATGTGTATAAGCTGCCACAGTTCATCTTGAAACCTACCAAAATGATCTAGTAATCAGGAGAAAATAAGGTTCTTGGAGCAGTGTGATGAGAAATCTAGACAGCTTTCATATGGGAGTTTCTAAACTTTAATAGTTTAATTAATATCTGTGAGAGCACCATGTTGGACTAAGGGGCTGAAATTTTCCATTCTTGTCTTAATTCTGAGGTTCTTTGTCTTTAATATCATCATGGAAGGACAGGGACCTGCTGGAGCCAGGCCAGAGGAGGCACCAAGGTGATCAGAGAAATAAAGTAGATATTTATTAAAAGGCCTTCAAAGGACACACCTTGGGCAGCACAAGAGCCTGGCCAGGGCTCTGTCCAAGATGGATCCAAGCTGGAGGACTGGTCATGAGTGAGTTTTCACACTTCTGTAAGTTTTACATAATGGGGGTAATTGTCTTATTATACCTTCAGTTTATGAAATTCCATCCTCCTCAATTTCCTGTTGTTTACACTTTTTGTGCCTGAAGCTGCAGCAGTGTCCTTGGCTCTCTCTCTTGGGAAAGGATGGTTTTGTTTAACTAAACTGTGAAGAGAACTTGCTAACACTTTACATGAAGTTCAGAGTCACATACTAAGCCAGTACAGAATCAGGAAAATATGAACACTAAAATTAAGGCATCAGTAATAATAGCAGTAGTAGTAGTAGTAGTAGTAGTAGTAGTAGTAGTAGTAGTAGTAGTAGTAGTAGTAATAATAATAATAATAATGACACAAAGACCTGCTGGAGCAGCTCTGCCGGGAGGAAAGGCTGAGAGAACTGGGATTGTTCAGCCTAGAACAGAGAAGGCTTTGGGGTAATCTAACTGTGGCCTTCCAGAACCTGAAGGGAGCCCACAAGAGAAATGGAGAGAGACATTTACAAGGATCTGGAGTGACAGGACAAGGGGAAATGGCTTCAAAAACGACAGAAAGTAGGTTTAGACTAGAGATTAGGAAGAAATTCTTCCCTCTGAGGGTGCTGAGGCCCTGGCACAGGTTTTCCACATAACCTGTGAATGCCCCATCCCTGGGAGTGTTCAAGGCCAGGTTGGATGGGGCTCTGAACCACCTGGTCTGGTGGAAGGTATCCCTGCCTTTGGCAGGGAGCTGGAATGAGATGATCTTTAAGGTCCCTTCCAGCTCAGGCCATTCTATGATTCTGTGTCATGGTGTACACATACACAGCACACAAATGCACATGAAGCTGCAGTGCAGGCAATTGATGTTTCCCTTTCACCAGTTTTTCACATTTCAGCTTCCCTTTTTTCACACCACCTGACATTTTTATTAAATTCCCCATTCCTGAGATGTATATGATGTTGTTTTTTCTTTTAGCTAAAGGGCAGGATTACAAATCTCTGTTAAGAGCAAGAGTGCACTACACTGAAAAACTGGCAGGCAAGAAAAAAAGATTTGGAACTGCTGAAGATACCTAGATGGGGATTTTCCTGCAAAGATCTAGATAGTGGCTTAAAATGTTGGTTTTGAGGGAATTTCTTCCCTGGCAGTTACCAAGGGAAGTTACTCTTGGGAAGACCTGGTGCTTTTGGAAGCTCTGTGGCAGAAATTCACATTTATGCTCCTCTTACATTACATAGGAGATGATGGTGTGGCTCAGTAATGATCTTCTGGTCTTATATTTTTTTAGCATATATCCATGCCATGAAAATTCTGCACACTGTGTTTCAATAAGCTTCAAAATAACAAATTACAGGGGTTTTGCAGCAACAGTGGCATTTCTGTCACCCATACCCCACTCTGCAGTGGATGGATCATCTTAATGCCTGGTGATTCCTGTAAGCTTTTTTTCTTCATGGCACTCAGCACCTTGTGTGAGGATTAAATTCTGAGAGCACAGCAGGTGTGTCTCTAAGTTTAGCTGCTCTATTTATAGTGTTTTCCTGTAAGCACAACACTGCAATTGTCACTCACACTGTCTTCTTCCAGTTCTGCATGACACCAGGTTAGGGAGGTAATGAACATGCTTTTATGAACATGGCCTTCTTGGAGAAATGAAAATTAATTGCCTAAGTGCCATCACTTAGAGAAGCTGTAATTAAACACAAAAAGCTTATTATGAAGGGGATTTAAAGTCAATGGTCATCAGGAAATTCTGAGCTGAATTTTAATACAGTAATTCATTTTATTTGGTAATTTCTACTTTACAGTGATAAAATTACATGAAATTACCTGAGAAAATTATACATTGTAAATTTGTATATATAAAAATTCATATAGACATATTTTATGCACAACAGATTGAACAAAAATAAGAGCACCGGAGAAGTGATTATTGCATTTCAAAATCAGTCATTAACTTCCCCTTAACCTAATTTGTAGCATAAGTTACAAGAGTACACAGACCAGTGCAAATATTTATTTTGTTCTAAAAATATTCTGAAGTGCAGACTGTAATAAATAATTTTGGGGCAAAGAACTGCAGCAAGAGACAACAACATTTAAATCTTATTTCAATTAATGTTTTATGTATGGGAAATGTTGACAGTGGTGTGGTTAGTGATAGCTGTTTGCTAAAGAAATTCTTGTGGACCCCTGGAAGCAGCTGTGTTATTGTGCTTTAGTTCTGCAGCAGACACAGGTGATGGAGGGAAAGTCAGCAGAAATCAGCAGAGGTCAAAACAGGAAATCATCTGTGCACAGACCATGTCCTTGCTCTTTGAGGAACCTTTACAACACCCCAGCAGTGTGAAAAAACATCAGTAAAACCAGAAATAGGCTTTGTTTTTTGAAATAATTTGCTGCTTAAGGAGAGTGATAGTCCATGGGGTTTAAGTAAGGTGACATTTTGCAGACCTTCTTCACAGCAAAGGTGCAGAAATGTAATCTGCTGGTTTAGATAAAAAACAGATTTTGGAGCACCCCTTTATAAGAGGGAATTAGGATTGCAACTAATTTTACTGCAGCTAAATTAAAGAAAATGCAAGGCTCTGTCTTTTAAAACAGAAGCTCACTCCATTTTTCCCCCTGGTGGTGACATAACATTTACATTTCCACAGATAATGAACTAGATCTTTCAGTGAACCAGCCCCACAGGAGACTCATTCCCAAATCCAAAGTGTTATTTTTCTTTCCTTCTATTCCATGAAGAGCTTGAAGTAATGTCTTATGAGGATCTTCTTAATGCCTTACGAGGATCACTGTTTCTTGAAAGCAAATGCACTTTTCATTGTCTTCTTTAAACAGAAAAGATCTTATTGCTACCTGTCCTGACTTCTTTGCTGCAGTTGCCATTACTGCTTTTAATTGGTAATTCACCAGTTTCAGAGATGAGGTTTTTGAGTCCATAAAACTGCAGGGAGCTTGCTCTTAGTTTAAATGGATCTTCTGGGGATGCAGGAAGACTCAACAGTGTTATTCACATCTCACAAAAGGTCATGGAAAGCCATGTCTATTACTTTTAAGCATTTTCACAGTCAACTGCTCCTTCCCATAGCTATGTTTATTTCTTATTAATCCTTAAATACATTCCAGGTGGGAAATTAAATAAGTGCCAAGGAAACACACAGCTTTTTTTCTGCCAGGGATCTCTCACAGAGCAATTCCCTTGCTCTCATCTCCCTGAAGTGTTTGTGCTACTGCCTTAGTCTTTGCAAAGGATTAGCATAAAAATCCATATTAAGGGCCAACACATCTGTCTCTCTGTCATGGAAATGGGATCAGTAGGATGCAGTTGCAATTCTCTCCAAATTCAAAGGTCTCTTCAAGGGCTGGTCTGTGACGGTGTTCACAGGGGTTCTTGGATGAGGGAAGAGACAAGAATCTGACTCCATGTTTCAGAAGGCTTGATTTATTATTTTATGATATATATTACATTAAACTATACTAAAAGAATGGAAGGAAAGGATTTCATCAGAAGGCTAGCTAAGAATAGAAAAGAAAGAATGATAACAAAGGTTTGTGGCTCAGACTCTCTGTCCGAGCCAGCTGACTGTGATTGGCCATTAATTACAAACATCCAAGATGGGCCAATCACAGATGCACCTGTTGCATTCCACAGCAGCAGATAACCATTGTTTCCATTTTGTTCCTGAGGCCTGTCAGCTTCTCAGGAGGAAAAATCCTAAGGAAAGGATTTTTCATAAAAGATGTCTGTGACACTGATCCTCTGGGGAAAGTTCTGTCCATGTCTTTTGCATGGTGGTTCCTCCCTTTGGAATACCCACCTGGCACTACCAAGGTGCTGGACCATGACATTGAGAGGGACCATGTACAAGGGCCTGGAGTGACAAGATAAGGGGGACTGGCTTCAAACTGAGAGTAGGTTTAAATCAGATATTAGGAAAAAATTCTTTACTGTGAGGGTGGTGAGGCCCTGGCACAGGTTTCCCAGAGAAGCTGTGGCTGCCCCATCCCTGGAAATGTTCAAGGTACGGTTGGACAGGGCTCTGAGTAACCTGGGATAGTGGAAGGTGTTCCTGTCAGTGGCAGGGGGTTGTTACTAGCTGATCTTTGAGGTCCCCTCCAAATCAGGCTATTTGATGATTCTGTCCTTCAGAGGCAAGATCCCACTGCCTGATGTGGAGCAGAAAGCAGCCAGTGGCTCAGCCACAGAATGGCTAAACACAGCTCAGGCATTGTCATCCTGAGCTGGGTGTCTGGGTGTAAGAAAAGCCAGGCTCACTGGCCGTGGAAGTTATGGGCATTGGCACGCTGGAAGAGGAAGGTCAGCTGCTGCTTCTCTCCTTCCAGAGTGATCATGGCATGCTCTTGCATGTGCTGCAGTGTTTTGCTGTGTTTCCAAACACCTCTAGGGACTCCTGAGCCCCACAACTTTTCTGGGCTGCAGCAGCCTGCCTGCACTCCTAAAGCACTCCAGGGACAGCTCATGGCTTTTCCTGCTGTCTCTTCCCTGGTCATCCTGCATCCCTCTGCAATGTAGGATGTCATTCAGGCTGGGACATGACCCATTTGGTCCAGGTTATAAAGAAGCATGTGAAAAATGGGATCATAGAATCACAGAATATCCTTAGTTGGAAGACACCCATAAAAATCACCAAAGTTCAGCTCCTGGCCCTGCACAGGACGACCCAAGAGTCCCACCATGTGCTGAGAGCATTTTCCAAAAGCTTCTTGAATTCTGTCAGGTTTGATGCTGTGACCATTCCTCTGGGAGCCTGTTCCTGTGTCCAACCACCAAAAACCTTTTCCTAATATCCAACCTAAACCTCCCCTGACACAGCTTCAGGCCATTCCCTTGGGTCTTGTCACTGATCACCAGAGAGAAGAGATCAGTGTCCGTCCTTCCTCTTCCCATTGTAAGGAAGCTGCAAACCCCAGTGAGGTATCCCCTCAATCTTCTCCCCTCCAGGTTGAACAAACCAAGAGACCTCAGCTGCTCCTTGTATAAATCTGGGAAGTTAGGCTGAGTGGGGGCCCAGTGAGTTCTGCATTTCCCATGGGAACTCTGCAATGTTGTGTGGCACCTCTGAGAAAACAGAGAGCAGCACCTGTAGGTGAAACAAAGGAACACTGCTGAATGGGAATCTTCAAACACTAAATGTAAGGAGAAGTGAAAAGGGCTGCAGTGACTTCTGGCTCTTTATGCATCATTTCTGTGCCTCTGAGACCTCTGTTAGACATTGTTTTCTCTTTTGTACTCATGTTGGCTTCCTATCTGACCCAACATTTTAAATGTTGGAGTTTATTTTTTTTTATGTTTTTTCTTTTTTTCTTTTTTCTTTTTTTTTTTTTTTTTCCCACAGGAAGACACTTACAAATGAAAGATATATGGAACAAATGAAAGTACAGAACTATGGTAAAGAAAACAGACAGCTCACAAAGGAAATTAACTGCATTGTTGTGATGCTCGATAAAGGAGGGTGTAGGACATGTTTTATGGTGTAAAAAGAAAGGCTTGGTTTTGGTTTATTTCACATATTTTCTTTTTTAGAGTTTTTTTAAGAACAGCTCTTGTTTATCCTTAATTGATCAGTAACTAGTTTTTACTCTGTGATTGCTCACTCAAACCCTTGCTGCGTACGTGCTGGGAAAAGTTGTTTGTGAGAGATTGTTTTTATTTCTTTATCTAACAGTTTAACACAGTTTATGTAGGTGGTTAGTGTTTATCACAGTTTTAAAATTCTTTCTCAGGGAAACTAGGTTGTTTTCTACAGTCTTAGAACTCTTTCTCAGGAAAAACAAGTTGCTTTTTGCTACTGCAGAACTGTTCCCACAAAGAGCTGTCAGCTTTCTCACGGTTTCTGTCTGCTCCAGCCAGGATTGTTTGTAGCCTGTTGGCCTTGCTGCTTCACTGCTGCAGACTGCTGCTTTTTCTCCACCTTACCTTGCTCTCTAAAGACAAAGGTTTTCAGTTTTTACTGACCAAAGTTTTTACTGTGGCATAGTAGCTTGGTAAAAACTGCAAGTAACTGGCCACAGGATTTGTACTGATTTGTGCTGATTTTGCAAGACCTCAGGATGAAGACTTGCCAGACTTGCTTAGTTTAAACTTGTCTTGGCCTGCCTGGAGCTTAGCTCACATGTATTTTAGATGCAACAGCAACCTTTCTAATGACCAGGTGGCTTTGCCCATGCTTTTTGTCCTTGTTTGTCTTTCTATGGTATGACTGCAATTTTATCTAGATAGTAGAACCATAGGAAATCCTGCATTGGAGTGGACCCATCAGGATCACAAGCCCAACTCCTGGCCCTATGCAGGACAGCCCAAGAATCCCACCATGTGCCTGAGAGCATTTTCCAAAACTCAAACATATTTTAATTTACACTATCAACTATGTGGATTTAATTTTATGTAATCCCTTGTTGGTTTTTTTTCCCTTAAGATCAAGGACTTTTCAATATAACAGATTCATTGACTTGTATCCTTTGATTTCAGTGACTTCATACTCATTCCATAATATTTGTTTAGGATTAATTTCTAAAGAAGACTAATGATGGGGGGAGGACATTTCTTTAGTAAATCTGAAAGTACTTTTCAGCAAGGATGCTTAAGAAAAGAATATCTTTTGAAGTGGCGATGAATGCCCCAATTACTATAATTTTGGTAATTACTTTTTTCCTCTTTTGAAATTGAAGTATATTAATTGCAACTTCTCCTCACCAAAACAGTGGGAAGAGAAAAAATTCATACTGAGGATAAACCCTCCTCATACAGCCACAGCACGACCCCATAGCCCAAAAGTCTGAGGGCAGGATTTTTCTCTGGTATTGGAAATACCACTAGAAGTGTTTGCAACCTTATTCCTGTGCAGAAATGCAAGTCACTTAGGGGGACATTTGGGTTTTAGTGCTGGTTAGAAGCCTTCTGCAGGGCTGTAGGAGTGGTCCTTAATCCCCCACAAGGATAATGAGCCCTATCTATCTGATGAGCTCACAGCAGCAGGCTTAGCCCCAGAGTCCCTTGGCAGAGGGAGATACTAAATTGATTTCTGTACTTATGGCAAATAGCCTTGATTGACTCCAGTGGGGATAATTTTTCATTCAAGCAAAGATCTTGGCTTGAATGCCAATGTTCCTTTAGAGGGATCTGATGAATAAAAGCATGATGGTCATGCGCAGCTTAGTTTGTTTATCACTGATCACCTCACAGAAGATATGTGAATCTGGCCTGACTTGTGCTCATGCAAGGATGTCACCATTGCAAAAATGATTCAGATGGAAGCAGAGCTTGATCCAAACTATACACAGAATTATTTTGTACTGTGCAGTACTTTTGGAGCATGCCACTCTTGGGGCTGAGCATTGCTCACTTGCTGTAGACATAACTCAATTACATCCTGGCCATTCAGGTACATAATTTCTGCTCTGTGAGTTACCTTGCAGCAAATTTCAGTTAATTGTAATCTGCAGAGAAATGCAAGACCTCTGCAGAAAGGATTAACTATTGTGTACCTGACAGCAAAAGCAAAGTGCCTTTTCTCCAGTATCAGATCTCATAAGAGAGGATATGTTACAGCATACAGGAATGTGATAAAACTGTGTTCTAGGGGAAGACCTGTCTGTGCCCTGCTTAAAAAAGAATGATAAATGTCTTTTTAGATCCATTCTGAATCTCCTGGTAAAAAATGCACTATTGCTAATAATATATTCATCAATATTTATAAAGAGCAGGAATATATTTGACTGGGAGAACCTAAAGATCTGGATTTTTGGCTTTCTCTTCCCTAGCCATATAAGTTCATCTAATAAAACCTGGATTCTTCTTTGTGTCATCATCATCATCATTGTTATTATTATTATTATTATTACTATTACTATTATTACCACCTTAATTTTAGCTTTCATATTTTCCAGATTTTTTCCATATTTTCCTGATTCTGTACTGCCTTAGTGTGTGTCTCTGAACTTCATATAAATTTTTAGCAAGTTCTCTTCACAGTTTAGTTAGACAAAACAATCCTTTCCCAAGAGAGAGAGCCAAGGACACTGCTGCAACTTCAGGCACAAAAAGTGTAAACAACAGGAAATTGAGGAGAGCAAACTGGGAGGATGGAATTTCATAACCTGAAGCTGTAATAGGACAATTAAAACTTGTATGTAAAACTTACAAAAGTGTGAAAACTCACTCATGACCAGTCATCCAGCTTGGATCCATCTTGGGCAGAGCCCTGGCCAGGCTCTTGGTGTATTCTTTGAAGGCCTGTTATTAAATATATCTTTTATTCCTTTAACTCTGTCCAGCCTCTGTTCCAGGTCAGCCTCTCCAGGCATCAGCTCCATTATGATTTCAAGCAAGTTAAAGCTAGAAACATAAAGGTTCATCTGACTGCACTGTATGTGGTTGTGCTACATATAACCATGAGGGCACCTGGTCTCCCCCAGAAAAATCTCAGTCCAGAGCTGGAATTTTAGGATTCCTAGGGTACATGGGAAGAATTAGACACTCAGGGTGGTATCAATGCATGCAGAGCAGGAAAGAGACACAGAAAACACTGAAAAAATTAGCAGTTCTGCACTTATCTTGGCCTTAAACAATTTATTCTGTGTTTCATAGGTCTAATTCTTCTTCTTCCAGCTCTCTCCAGGGTCTCTGCTTTGCTAAGAAGAGACTATTATATAAAGTGTGTGTAGGGAGGCCGATACAATTAAGTTTACTTTGTCAAGTAGCCCAACAGCACATCACTAGCTCACATTTAGTCTGGCATGCTTATTTCCGCAATACTGCCAAACCTCTGGCAGTGTTATCATTTAACCAGATGATCTTAAGGGTATTATCCATCCTCTAGCACTCTACAATATTAGGATTTTTTAATTTAAAAGATGCTTCTCTGTTAACAGGTGTGAAAACAAAAAGCATAGCTTTTCCCTATCAATGACACAGGAGATCTTGAACATTTCTGAGACAGGAACACAGCTAAATTATATATTTTGTTTGGCTGGGGGCTTGGGGGGCTGTTTTGTTTATAATTTGTTTTTCATAACTCACTGTGACAGTGTTCACAGGGGTCTGAGGATGAGGGAAGAGACGAGGATGTGACTCCATGTTTCAGAAAGTTTATTATTTTATGATATATATTACATTAAAACTATACTTAAAGAATAGAAGAAAGGATTTCATCAGAAGGCTAGCAAAGAATAGAAAAGGAAATAATGACAACAAAGGTTTGTGGTTTGGACTCTCTGTCTGAGCCAGCTGGGCTGTGATTGGCCATTAATTACAAACATCCAACATGGGCCAATCCCAGATGCACCTGTTGCATTCCACAGCAGCAGATAATCAATGTTTACATTTCATTCCTGAGGCCTCCTCAGCTTCTCAGGAGGAAAAATCCTAAGGAAAGGATTTTTCATAAAAGATGTCTGTGACAACTCACTTATTGTATACAGATTATATAATGCACAGGAAAGCAGAGAATACTTCCCACCATCCGATATGTTCTGTGTGTCAATTTTCCTTGTGAAAATGTGCCTTCCCGGATGTTTTTCCCGGGGTTTGTCCCGGCGGCGGCGGCAGGTTCAGCCCGCAGGAGGGCAGCAGGACACCGCGCTCGGCAGCAGGAGCCTCCCGCTCCCGAGCATCCCAAAATCTCCGCAATTCCCAGACCCTTTTATACATCCTGCTGGGGGCATAGAGCTTTTGTGTCCGGATCTTTCAGCCCCAGCATTGTGATAGTCCTGGGAGGTGATGGGCTGGGTGGATGTGGGTTGATTTAGGCTGTGAAAAACGCCAATCACTCGTTTTTAACATTGTAGAAGTTTAATGGTAATAAAATGGTTATAGAAATAGTAATATAATTAGAGTAATGATAATTTGGACAATTCGAATTAGGACAATATGAGACAATAAAAACAAAGAGTTATGGACTGTCTGGGTACCTTTCTCTGGGCAGCATAAGCACGAAAAAGGACACCCGTTAACAGAGGATTAACCCTTAAAAACAACAGCCTGTTGCACATTCATACACCTCATTCATGATGCATAAATTCCATTCAAATGCAGGATTCTGTCTGGTCAGAGTCAGCTTCTTCCTCCTAATTCTAACGGTGTCTTTGATCCTGAGCAATGATCAAAGTTTGTTTCTTCTGATAAGAAAACAATAAATTCTTTCTTTTTCTCTGAAAGATTTAGGTGTCCTGTGGCTGCTATCTGGTGCGAGTACCTCATTCCTTTCTTTAAAAAAGCATCCCATATCCATAGTTCCTATTTTAACTACAAAAGTTACATTTTAACTGCAAAACTGCATTTACCATACTATTAAAATGTTAATACAGCACTACTAATCAATACAACAACATTTGCATAGTAAATACCTGCATAGAGCCATATAATATGCACTTCTCACATAGGCCGATTTTGGCATGTTTGGATATGATCTTTTTTGTGAAAAGTGCATTTTATATGGCCCTATGCAGATATTTACTATGTGTATTATGTTGTATATATTAGTATTAACATTTTAATAGTATGGTAAATGTAGTTTTGTAGTAAAATGTAACTTTTGTAATTAAAATAGGAACTATGTAAGTGGGATATTTTTTGAAAGAAAGGAATGTATGAAGTACTTGAACCAGATAGCAGCCACAGGACATCTAAATCTAAAAGAAGTCCAAAAGAAAGAGAATTTATTGCTCCATTATCAGAAGAAATGAACTTCTTCCCTCCTCGCTCAGTCATGAAGATGCCATCGGGATTCAGAGGAAAAAGTTGACACTGACCAGACAGAATCCTGTGTTTGAATGCAATTTATGCATCATGTATGAGATGTATGAATATGCAACAGGCTATTGTTTTTAAGGGTTAATTCTCTGTTAACATGTGTCCTTTTTTGGGCTTTTTTTGCCCAGAAAGAGGTACCTGGACCATCCATAACTCTTTGTTTCTATTGTCTCATATTGTCCTAATCCAAATTGTCCAAATTACTATTATGCTAATTATATTACTATCTTTATAATCATTTTATTACTATTAAACTTTTAAAATTTTAAAAACAAGTGATTGGCGTTTTCCACATTTTTATGCATAAAGCCAACACATTTCTGCAAAATCTGCTGTTTAGGTGGCTTTAAAAGGATTTTGTGGGAAAACTCTTCCCATGTATCTCTAATATTGTTGCAATTAAAAAATTAACAAATTCAAAAGGATGTTCAACCTTGTGCTTCAACAAGCAAACTGATACTGAACTAGCAGAAATTGTGATGATGGACATAGGAGACAATGATATAAAGTTGTGAGAACTGAGTGAGAAATGACCTACAGGTGATCCTTCCTCTTCTCCAGAATGCCTGATTCTGATGACTGTTAGACCAGATAGATGTCAGACCTGATTTAGTGGGGCAAATTCAGCATTCCTGTTCCCAGGCCCATTTTATAATCTGATTTAAGATGTTGCTGTAGTTTACAGAAGTGAAACAGTCCATAGGAACCAGGCTGAGTCACCCTAAAATTTCTAGACAGTGTTGCACCTGTGCCAGTTAAAGGAAGGAGTTCCCCAAAATTTGGGGTGCATTCCAGGGTGCTGAGGTTGTTTCTGCTTGGACAGGAGTGACCATACAGAGGGTGGCTCTGGGCTTTTCTTTCCTCTGTTCACATTAATTTCCTCCATTTTGAGCTACCAGGTCATCCTTGCTGGAGCTGTGGTTTATTTTCCAGCAGTAGAATTCTGTGCTTGGAGACAAAATAACTCCTCCTCCTCTTTTTTTATTTATTTTTTTTTTAATGCACATGCACTGGACAATATTTTGTGTTATTACCACATTTAATATGTTTACCAGGAAAAGAAATCCTGAGTTTTTCCAGCAAGTACATTGAACACAGTGTTCCTGGCTGCTCTCCACCCCCTCAGTGTCTGATGCTGAAAATCAGCTACAGACCCTGAGTGTAGCCCTTCAGGTGAACATTTCAGCAGTATTAACACATCAAACTAAAAAAACAAACAAAAAAAGCTTGACTTGCACAATATTTCTAAATAGGAATTAAGTCCCTAAATGCCTTTCAGGATGTAGCTTTTAAGGTGTATCTGTGCCGAGTTTAAGAGCCGTGCACAGATCATCAAACTGGTAATGATCAAGCTGATTTTGAAACAGGAAACAATCTAACTGAGTTCATTAAACTAAATTCTTGCCCTAATGGATGCAATTAAAGAGCTCAAGAGCCAGGCTAATACGTCTGCCTGGCATTGTGTGGGGCATAGTCTGTGGAGGTGCTTTTGGAGGTAGGGGCCATCTCAGAGTTCTGAGAGATTTTGTGTCTGTTCTCCATTGCACCATGTAGACGGATCCTTCATGACCCAAGCTGGAGAATCCTGATTTTAGCATTGTTGCTTTACAGATCAACTCCCATGTGTGATAAAAACCTCAGCCATTACAGCACTGTTGTCTTTCCTTCCTTATAAAACAGCCTTTCTCGGTAGGTAACTGGAAATCACCTAAAAACTGAACTTTTAAAATGAGTATTTTTTTTGTGCTTTGGTGAGCAGACAACATGAACAAGAATGAAAATAGGAGGAAACATGAAAAAAGGAAACAATATGTAAGGAAGAGACATTTCACAGATGGCACTGGGGCAAAGTTATCATTATAGTGAGTTGTGATTAGGAGTCTTGTTATATGCAATAGTATTTGAGAGACACAATCACAGATTATAAATGTTGCTGAGCTGCTGTGTAGTCTTCAGGTTTTTTCACCTATTCTCTGCTTATTTTAAATATCAAAACACAATTGATGCAAAATTTTTAATCTTTTATGATCAGAAAAGCAAGATCTTAAAATTCAATTAATGTATGAGATAATGCAAGTCTGAGAAACTACATATAGAGCTCTGTAAACCTGTTTGTGCTATTGAATAAAAGGATAACGCTCCTGAAGTGAATAGTAGGTAGGTCCATGAAATTCAGGGGCTGCTGATTAGCACTGTAAATGATTCTGGGGAAGGAAATGCCGAAAAATATTCCAGCAGGCCTGTGTGTGTCAGGTTTGTGTCAGGTTCTGAGGGGTAGCTCAGCAGCAAGAAGAAAGGAGCTGCAAATGAAGCCTGAAGCCCTCTGTGCCCAGCCAGCTGCCAGGGCTGGGGCTGTGCTGAGGTGCTAATTGAGTGTGAGCCTCCTGCCTGACATCCTGGCACCAGAAAGGGGCAGAAATACCACACACATATTTTGTATTTTGGTTTTCATTCAACCATCCTATTATTTTATGAGTTACGAGGGAGCGTCGACATTTTTAATCTAAGGGAAAAATCCTCTCACATCTGCTAGGCATTTGTCATAGGAACGAGAAAAGACAAATCTTTTCTTAGCAGTAGCATGAAATCGCTTCTCCAGATTCCCTCCAGCTTTAAAAATAGCTTTGTGCTACAAACACCGTCACATCAGACTTGGCATCAGCAAAATTCTATAAGAAAGGAAGGAAGATTTGGTCAAAAAAGGGTCACTTTTACCCCAAAGCACAGTTTCCTTCATGTTCTTTCTACTTTTAGTTAGCAGAAAATAGGGAGAGGATAATCTTTTTCTATGAGATAAAGTTAAATAAAGAGACTTCAGCCTACTCAGAACTGTAAAAATAACAGCAGGATATTTAAAAAATGAAAATCCTTTTAATAGTCAATATTCATTGAGTGAACACATGTGATACCTTTAAATATGTTCATTTTGCTCATGCTAGATTATAGAAACAGTTATCCTTCAGCAAAGTGCACAGATATTTCAAAAGATTCAGTTGTTAGCTATTTAAATGATTCTCCAAAAACATACACCCCATGAATAAACACTACCACTGTGAGACACAATTAGTAACCTCCTACATGGTAGTTTTTGTTCAGGACCAGTGTACCTATAAATAATAATATAAATACCTATAAATAAGTACCTATAAATAAATAAACTATTCACATTTTCACCTCAAATTGAATAAATATAATTTTTGGCAAATATTTGTGAGTACTGTGATCTTACTGCAGCAGAATTTTTTTTATCATCGCATTGCAGCATGGTTTTCACAATGTAATTCAGGATTGAGATATATGCTCTGTCTGATAACATTTTGGGATTTTGGGTTAGACTTCATTTGGAGTTAGGCTTCCAAAAAACAGAATCACAGAATTATAGAACTGCCCAGATTGGAAGGAGCCCTGAAATTTCCTCTGGTCCAAGCTTTCATGGGAAGGGGATCTTTAATGGGAGTATCTAGCACCCTGTCCAGTCACATCTTGGAAACCTGCAGGAATGGGGACTCTACCATGTCTTTGGGGAGGTTGTCCCAGTGTTCTCACTGAATTAAAAATTCTGATATCATCTTCACTCCTTTGAACCCTCTCAGTCTGTCCCTGTCTTTATCAAATTGTGGGGATGGGAAGCGGACACAGGTGTGGCCTGAAAAGTGTCACAGACATCTCTTCACTAAAAATCCTTTTTAGGATTTTTTTCCTTTCTGAGAAGCTGAGAGGCCTCTGAAACAAAATGTAAACAATGGTTATCTGCTGCTGTGGAATGTATCAGGTGTGTCTGTGATTGGGCCATCTTGAATGTTTACAATTAATGGCCAACCACAGCCCAGATAACTTGGACTCTCTGTCCGAGCCACAGATCTTTGTTATTCATTCTTTTATATTCTTAGCTAGCCTTAAGAGGAAACCTTTCCTTCTATTCTTTTTAGTATAGTTATAATGTAATATATATATAATAAAATAATAAATCAAGCCTTCTGAACATGGAGTCAACATTCTCATCTCTTCCCTCACCTGAAGACCCCTGTGAACACTGTCACAGACAAGTGCTGAGTGGGATGGGATGATCCCACCTCTGTCTCTGCTGGCCCTGCCCCTGCAGATGCAGCCTGGGGTGTGTTTCACCTCTGCTGCTGCAGGGCTGAATCACCTGCAGCTTGTTGTCCAGCAGCACCCAGGTCCCTTTCAGCAAGGCTGCTCCCCAGGCACAGATCCTAATCTGTGGAATCCACTCACACCAGTGGGCCACGCTCGTTCTCCCAGACAGACCATTAGAGCCACAAAAACTCATTTTTCTGTCACTTCCATTTTTAGAGGCACATTGATAAACAGCAATCATTCAGCCAGCCCTTGCCAACTCATGTTAATTACATTTAAGATTAAGTATCATGAACTATTCCTTTATTTTAATTATAACTCTAATGGAAAAGTTGTACTGGTGATTTTATTGCCTTTATTATTTACTTTAAGTCACTCACTTTCATATACATTGCAGCTGTTTCATTTATTAATTTCCCCTTTCTCCCTTATTTTATTTTATTTTTTTCAGTTTTGGTTGTCAGCTTTAATTGCTCACTGTTATAATGAAAATCAGTAAGTACCACAAAAAGATTTTGGGGTGTGATGCTCGCTGTTACAACATCTGACTGTCTTGATGTCCTCAAAAAAATTCCTGGCTGTGAGACAAAATTTGATTGATCTTTAAAAGGCTTGTTGAGGATTGACCTGTCCTGAGTGGGAATGCTCAGATAAGTGAACCTTTCTCCTCCCCTCAACCTAGCTGTCCAACTCTGGATGAACAGACAGGGCTCCTGCTGCAATTTTCTTCCTTTGGAATGTGCTCTTAAATTTTTACTCATTTGATGTCAACCTTCCTTTGGAAGGAATAAAATTTTGGAGGTATATCATACTTCAAAATTCTGAGCTCTTCTTGAGATCTGACTTTATTTTGCTTTGGTCATTTCTTTAACTAAAGAGTAGAAAAGGCATAATAAGGATAATTAATCCAAACTTTTATCAATGTATATTATTAATTTAAAATTGTATGTGAATTGACTTAAGCAGGTTTGTAAGTCATTAATTAACTGACTTTCAAGAGTAGAAAAGTGTAAGTCTGGACTGTAGAGAAGTACAATCCATAATGCTCTAAGTAATCTGCAAGGAAAATGCTGTTATTTTATTTACAATTACAATATCAAAGGCATTTTTTCAGCCTATTTCTTATTGCAACAATTTTATATATATACATACACTTCAGTGTAAAAATACTTCTGTTGGAGTGGATATCAGAAAAGGAGGCAGTTTCTTGCTGAAAAATAACAATCACCTAACAGTTTCATTTCATCACATGTGCCTGGAGATAAACACATTATTTTCATGTTCTTTTAATGATATTGAATAGATAAAAATTATAACCAGGTGGGAATTATTGTCTTGCTTCCATCTGGAAACCATGAAATATGATTTAATTTAAGAAACTTACTGATGCTACTTTTATTCTTTACTTCCTTCCTACCATTATGGATATATTGACTTTTACAATGCAACATTGTATGAAGCTTGGATTTGAATTTACAGCCATAGCGTACAAATTTCCTACAATGAAAATGAAGATAATATTTAGGAATCCATTAAAAGTGTGCCATTTGTATGGCACAAAATGAGAAACAGTGTTCTTGGCATCCAGGTTTTCCATCAATAATTTTATGTAAGAACATTGACAGGCAATGTGATGTCTTCTGGTTTTGAGCTGAAGCATGTGCTGAATAAAGCCATTTAATTGCCTTTATGGCTTTGCCTGACCAGTGAAACAAAAGGGACCTAAAAAGATATTTATTTGCATGTTTTACAAATGCTGTGATGGGCTGGAGCAGCAGGGAGAACATCACTAGGACCCTGTTCCAGAGGTGGCAGAGAGCCACAGTTTTCCCTCCTGGAAAAATGACATTTAAACTATCAGAGACTGCTGGATCCTTCTCTCTAGAGGACTCTTTTATTCCTAGTGTAAATATTAAGTGAGCACTACAGTAATTTTATGGATCTCACAATCTTCAATTAGGTTAACCATGAGAGAGCAAATAATAGTATAAATATTGGAGATGGGAATTTCAGCTTGGTATTGGCATAAATTTTAAATGAAATTAGGACTGTTCAACTCAGATGTACTACATTGAAGTAATTGTATAACTGCAAATTAATGGGCTTGAGAAGGTAAGAGTTATGCTAACAGAGGCCCCTCAACCACAGTATAATGATGTTTTCTCATCCTGAAGTGTCTGGAATAACGTAGAGCTGTGTTTTTGCATGATGCTAATAAAATCTGTCTGCCATAGGATGAAACAAAAGTGCAAATAAAAGGTGCAAAGCCTAATGGGTTAATGTTGGGAGGCTGTGGCAGACAGAGAGATCCAAATCAGGCATTCCTGGTGCTTTGTGTTGGAAATAAGCCCTTGGGGTGTGTATTTCCCAAATATCCCTCCCTCTCTCTGGGAGAGTGCCAGCTGGCAAAGGCTGAGCAGGGAGCACAGACAGGGAGCAGTCTGGATAATCTGGATAATCGCAGGCCAGAGCTTCAACCTGGTACTGTACTAGTACAGACATAGCCTAAGGGCCTGATTAGCCCAAAATAAATCTCTCTGGTGTGTTGAATTTGCTAGGTGAAGTAGGCCAGATGACTTTAGGAAATGCTGTGATATCACAGAAATGCAAGTGATGTCTCGGGTGTCTTCAGATCTCCTTCTGTGTATTCAGCTGTTCATTAATTTTTCTGCTTTTTATTAGTAAGTTTTAGTTTGCATCCTCAGGGATACTGCAAAATATGCATGCAGTAGGTGCTCTTGTGGCTTAACTGTGTGTTGTGCTGTGGTGGAAAAGGGAATTGAAAACGCAAATGGATTTTCCAGTCTTGAGCCTCTAGAATCTTACATTGTCTGATCCAGAGCAGGCCCGTGAACCCCCACCCCAATTTACTTTCCTTGCCATTTGGCTATTGCCTTTGAGCATGACAGAACTTCTCTTCTGTATTCAGTCTGATCTGTGACAATTTCTTAGAAATCTGGGAACTCTGATGCTGCTTCTTTTGTTGGGAGATGGTGTGAAGGAGTAATTTGAGAAAGCGTCACGAAAGGGGTATATTTGAAACAAACTAATTCTGGGTAAAAGAAAGGATTAGAGAAAATGATCTCAATGATTTTCAGGCTGATGATTACGTGAAACTACCCTGTCCTGTCTCAGCCAATCTTGCTTCAATTTTTATGGGAATGGAGGCAACAAAGGAAAGAGTGCAAATTGCAAGAACCAATTTTTCTGAATACTTTAAGAGCAAAGAGAAATGTCTGCAGTAATGCTTATTGCAGAGAGGAAGGGAAGAGAAAACTAAAAAGCATGCGTATA
Organism: Ammospiza caudacuta; assembly: GCF_027887145.1. NCBI lineage: Eukaryota > Metazoa > Chordata > Aves > Passeriformes > Passerellidae > Ammospiza > Ammospiza caudacuta. Next base: position 12,300,250 of record NC_080594.1, read on the forward strand.
AAAGTGTGGAAGAATGGTCCACACTTAGTGGTGAATGTATTGAATTGGTATCACAGTCTAATTTTCGTTCCCTTGAAAGTAATTAACCTGTAAACTCATTGTGCTTATAGAAACAAGAAGAGCTAAGGCTTAAACACATCCCATTCTTAGAGCCTTTTATTTCATTTTCATTCCCACCTTTTGATTTTATCTACACAGCACTTAAAAGCTCATCTGCAAAGCATTTAAGAGCCTCTGTTATGAAAGCTTAAGCAGACTTTCACTGGCTCTTTGCTGAGAGTGAATTAATTTGCTATTGTACCAGGCCCAGAGATGTGCAGAAGTTCTTGAAGCTGAGGAAACAAACTGCTTGCAAGTAAAATCAAATGGAAAACCCATCCACGCCCAGTTTCTATTGGTAAGAGAAGCCCTTGGCTGTGAGAAAACCCATTCCCTTGCTATCATTTTTCATTAATCATTTTTAGTGGGTCTGCCTCTGTGATAACTTGAGTCACATTCATCTGTGTGTCCCTTAGTACAACTCATGACATCCAGGAGTGTTGGAACTTGCAGGTGATGGATCTGGAAGGCACTGACTGGTGTGCCCAGGCCTCTGCAAGCAGTGAGCGGATGGAAGGATCATGAATAACCCTGTTTTTGCTCAGACAGTAATGCTGAAAAGGAAAAATCCTATTTGCTTTGACTTAGCATTGGAGTCAGTGTCTCTGACTCTATTAATTTTATTCAAAAAGTAAAAATTGATTTAGTAGGACTATCATATTGATTATGGACAAGAAGATTTTATTCTTCATCATTTCATGAAAAAGAAATCTCTCCAAGCAGCCATCCCAACTCCTTCATTGCTAGGATTCAATTTTATGTCCTAACAGCATTTTCCTGTTCTAATGAAGGTATATTGCTTCTGTTGTCTTGCTCTAAGAGACAGAGAGCTGCAGTTTTCAAACAAATCCAGCTGGGTCTGGGTCTCAAAAAGTTTTTGACTTTGCAAGAATTTAGTCACTGAAGCTGACTGAGCATAAGACCATAAATCTAAATGCATGGAATGAAATTCAGACACCCTAAAAGCACACAATAATCTGACACCTTCTAATAATGTGACTTTTCTACTTGATCAAGTCAGAATGTTGCCATGAATCCTCCTACATAATGGTTATTTTGCATTTAATGCATATAATGGTTTTTTTGCATTTCTTTTATGTTTCCTATAAACGAAAAAAGGTCTGTATATTTTATAAATTAGATATGAAGCCTTCAGTCTCATGTTCCTTAATTTGACTATCATAACGAACTTCAGCTACATTTTTGGATCGTATGATGTGCAGCATTCAGCTGAAGGGCATAAATGTCAGAGGCAGCTTAGGGCTTTGTCCCAGACCCCTTCCATTTCAAAGGTACAATATTTGTGTTCCCTGGGCCCCTGTGTAATCCTCCTTGTACGAGCACCATTAATATAAGTGGGTAAATATATAACTTGCACATCACCAGGGACCACGGCCAGATGGGGTCTTAGCTGAACAAACTCTCCTTCTCCTATGACTCAAAATAAGCAAAATAAACAGCAAAGGCTACTCAGGGCTCTCAGATGGGATTCATCAACCCTACTTTAGCTTGTCCAGAAGTTAAACACCTGGTTGTAGATAGTTTTTCAGCCTGTTCAGGGCTGAAATGAATCACTGTCAGGAGGTACATGCACCTCCGGCAGGTGATTCATCCCTTGCCAAGGTAAGGATGGGATACAGATGTGATGAAGTGCTGCTGAGAGGTTCCTGACTTTCCACAGGCTCTCAAGGGAGCCCAGAGAACTCATGTTCTCTCATTTTCAGTGCACCTTTAGATGTCTGAAATCAGTGAGATGAATCTCTGCCAAAGTGGCTTAAGAAAAGCACAGTGATGATATTAAATTGCACAGGGTAACTCTTTTCCTATGAAACCCAGAGGTAACAAGAAAATGTGATGTTCACCAAGGTTTGTCTTTTGCAATGACACTGGGCTCTGCAGGGAGCTGTTAAGCACCTCCAGTCTCAGGGTTTCCAGAATCATCAAACCCAAATGAGCCAGAAATAAGCACAGCCTCAGAATCAAAATGGTTCATCTACGCAATGCTCACAGTGGACAGCAGGGTTAACTTAAGAAAATCTCTATGATTATTGGAATGAGGAGAGAAATCTCTGTCTATTCCAGCCCCATTTATTAATAATTCACAATCCTTTAAAGCACTTTTATTCTACTTTTGTCTACTATTCCATGCTTAAGCAGAATGTAAAAACATCTTCTTATAAAGAAAATTTGCTGAAATTAGACTGAGGGTATGATTTCCTACAGTTCATCAGAGTCAGGAAATGTGGAGTTAAGGTTGAAATGACATAGTTGATGCACTGTGTTCTTCTCAGGTACTGGGGCTCTCTTGGGGGTGGTTCCCTGATTGACCACAATGGCTGTAAAGAGAGAGAAATAGTGAAAATGAACAATCAGTTACATACAAGCAGTGCTCATTTGACTTTCAGATACCTGTTTTCTGTCCTCTTACTGTTACTCTCATTTGGAAACCTTGAGTATTATTTTGACATGCTGTAAATTTTGGTACATATCCTTGAAATAAAATAAAAGTGTCATCTACATTGTCAGAGAATTCCCAAGCTCAGTCTACATGGAAGTTCAGATCAATCTGAACAAATATTAATAATGCACCAAACCAAGATTTATGGAACCCATGAAGCTGAAATTACCTGCTGTGTTCTCCTGTGGTCTGTGGTGTCAAGCAGAGGTTAGATTTGTCCAGCATTCTGCTGTCAAACATGCAGTCCTGCAGTATAATACAGAAGGGGATGGTTTTGTCATTGGAACAGAGTCAAAATCTCTGTTTCTTCACCAATACAGAGAGGACTTGGTGCTATAGTCTAGCTGAGATGTTAGGGCATAGGTTGGACTCAATCTTTGAGGTCTCTTCCAACCTCATTATTCTGTGTTTCTGTGATTCTGTGGCTGAGATTGAATTCCTGTGAATGACAATGGTTGATTTTTGTGACATTTTGATGAAAAAGCTGGTTGATATTTAAAAAAAATATTATTTTCATTTTGGAAAATGGTGTTTTATCTTGATTTGTTAATCATCTTTTGGAAAATGTGTCTTTTGAGGGGCATCCCATAACTGTTTGACTCAGCATATTTTCTCTAAATATTTTCATTTAGTTTTGAATTTTTTTTATGAAACTTATAAAACAGTTTGTCATTATTAAAATGGTCCTGTCATAATAGCTGGAATGGCTGCTATCATATATCTCCTCCTTTTTCTTCATTATGTGGTGTACTTTCTTTTCACTGTAGCTCCTGGATTTCATGGCATTCTAGCATGGACACATCTACACTTTTTGTGACAAAGCAACCCATCCTGGTGGTGACTGAACCTTCTGAGCAGCTGACACCAGCTGACAACCTGTCTTGTGTTTCCAGCAAACATAATCTGAGCAAGCCTCTTCAAAACTGCAGCATTTTATGGCCTTAATAATTTAATCACACCCTTTAAGCTTAAATGGATCTGGAGTTGATAAATCTGAAAGAACAAATTGCACCACTGTTTCTGAAAGGACAACAGGGCACAAATATGAGACAAATCCAATCAATTCAGTTGGTACATTCACTTCCATATTGACAGGCCAAAACACACTCAGGCTGTTTGCTGACACCTACAGAGGGAGGTTTGTGTGCCCTTTGCATCCTGCTCCTCAGGCTAGGTGTTCTGCAGTGACCTGAGAGCATCCATCACATCCCAGAGAACTCCACATCATTCCCCTCTACACCAATCTGCTGCACCCCTTGCTAACAGAACTACTTACAATTCAAACCATAAAATAATTCGAACCATGAGCACAAACTGTCTGAATGTTGGCTCTTTAAGTGTAAAATCCTCATTTTTTATGTATTTAGACCAAAGATGGTGGGGAGAAATTCTCTTTACAACAATGTTTTTTATCTTGCATTTCCCTGTAGAGGCTTTTTACCAGTACAATCCATTTACAATCTCTTCATGCTGGTGCTTGCCAACTGGCAGGTCCTTGGAAACTTTCTCTGTGCTCTCATTTGAAATGAAAGGGACACACCCACGAGACATCCGTGTCCAACTGGCTGCTGTGGGATGCAGGCTGACAGTGCTCCTTGTTTCCATTCCACCCCTCTGTAACACCAACCTGAATTTTGCTGATCACACCCGGGGGTGGCAGAAAATCCTGTTAGCCAGGTGCTTTGGGAGAACTGCAGCCTTCAGCTCCTCATCCTCCTCCTTCCTCCCTGGATGCACACATGGCCCTGGCCATGGACACTGCAGCTGCACACTGGATCTGGCTCTGTGGGTTTTCTCCTAAACATATCAACCTCTCTAAAAACAACAAAAAAAGGCCAATGTTTGCCATCTCTTGGAAATCATTGCTATTCTAACTATTGCTTCTCTAATTGTAAATAAAGTGAGGTGAATGAGTGACTTTTGGGGTATGTTATTCCTCACATACTTTCAATGTATATTAATTTTCTCATTCTTTGTATGAGAAAGAGAAGCCTTTTAGACAGCAAGAGTAGGATGTATGCTAAGGAGAAAAAACCACCCAGACAGACACAGACACTGTTTTGGTGTCTGTGGCAAAAAAATAATATTCTTTAGCTTTTTCATAGCTTTACAAAACACGCCTTTGTTTCACTGGAGAGTTTTAGTTTCAGGAGACTTATCCATTTATTCAAATATTCACTATCCAAGGGTGCCCTTTAATGTTTTTTTTTTTTTTTTTGTATTTTATTTCCAATCTGATCTTAAGATCTGAGTCATAAAGATTATGTAAAAGGTAGGAATGACAAAATTGATTAATGTCAAAGTCCAATTATAAAAGGATGAACTTCCATGAGAGGAACAAGATACACATTATTTTGTGGATTTCTCCAGTTTATTTGATTTGGATATCTGATAGCAATAAATTCACTTTTGTTATTTTTTTTCCATGCAAGCAGATGAGAAATGTTACAATAATCCTTCCTCTAGTATATCCAGGCTCCTGTTCACAAGCAACACCGAAAGTAGGATTTCAGAAGCTACAGCCATGGAAGATTCATTCTGTCACACCAGTGCTGAAGGATTTTTCCTGAGTCTAATTGTAATTATGAGAGTCTGAAGTCATGTGACTATATGTTTTCTATTTTTTTTAATGTAAGCTTCTAACCTTAATAATTATTATCAACAGCTTGACCAAAGTGAATCTCAAAATATAAGTAGCAATAACCAATCTTATGCCTTTGTGACCGCACTTCTGATTTTTGGTTGCTAAAGATGAGCAAGAAGGGAAGGTAACTGAAGGCCAACTATAATATCATCTAATCAAAACTAATCTCACAGACCTGGCACAGTCTGGATTTGGGCCAGAACACAAGAAATAAAGAGCTTTACTGGCAGTGATAGATGACCTCAGCTGTCAGTGGGCAGAGGACAGACATTTCCTCTCATCATTTTTGATTTCTTGAAACATTTCTTTCTGAAGGCCATTAGATAATGCCATTTCACCTGGGAGGAGTAGCAGGGCCTCTGACCACAGCAGAAAATGGATGAAAACCTATTGAGAAAGTAAAATTTAAGAAGTAGTGAAAGGCAACCAAGTCCACATTATTGGCTTTTTGTTATCAGAGTCTCAGAAAGGGATCTTTTTTCATTATTTGGATGAGAAATGTCCAGGCATGAATTGAAATCCATCACCATGACTGAGATAATTCTGACTGAGTCAAGATTCAGAAGAGTTTTTAAAAATGCTGAAATTAGGTTTTTTCTATATTCACAGTTGGTACTAAGGCCTCCATAGCACTGTATATGAGTAATGCTTTCTCTCATCTTTAATTGTTTCAGAAATTCAACACCATTCTGAAAAGGTTTAGATGAAATTATTTATTGATTTATTTAGTTAATTAATTTTGTGTGGTCTAGAGCAGTGAAAAATCTATACATAAGAAATCCCCAGTACTGCATGAAGCTCTGACTAATGTGGAAGGTTTTAGTGTTTCTTCTTAATGCCTGAAGTTGTGCTGCTTCCCACCAATTGAACATACAAAACCTGTCAGAATTCAATGAGCTTTCTGTGATGTGACAGGCTCCTGTCACAAGAGCACAGCCTACAAAAAGAGTGAGAATTCACCTTTTCAGGATGCAAAAATCTGAACTTCTTCTGGACTGAACTTCTTCAGGGCCATAAGCATTCTCATAATCTCCAGCAAAAATGCAACTTGCAACTTCTTTTCTTTGGAGGATATAAGAAACTGACAAAGATGTGACCAGAAATAATTCCATCACTGAATATCACGCTGAAAATACAGACATAAAGAAGAATCTTGGTTTTTTTCACCAGTTTTTAACTTCCCAATGGATATTTAACCAATGTTCTAGATAGACATTCGCTTCTCTCACAGTGCCTCATTCCTCCCTTTTAAACTAAGTGCTAGAAAGATGAGATGAGATTTTTTTTTTAACCCAGAGTTAAAATAATTGCAGAGTATTTGAACTGAACTGCAAAATGTTAGCTGAGCTATAAAAGCAATTAATTTATTTGCCATGATGGCTGAACAAATCTTTGATGAAGCCTATGAAGTGACATTTAAGGTGAATTTGGACCATTTCCACTTTTTCTTTGGATGCAAAATAATGTGTGCTTTCAAATCTGACGAGGAGTTAATAGCAGATACTTAAGGTCTTGGCAGTGGATTGGTATTGTTTTCTTACTAAGAGGTTTTGTGCAGGGTTGATCTCATCCAGGAAGGCTTTTCCCAGCTCTTAGAAACAACAGAAATCCATGGACCTATAAAGAATAAAATTTATCATTATTGTATTAAGGATGTGTTAAAGTGCAGGGCCAATTAAATATGTTTGAACAGGGGCAACTGCAGCTTGAAAGAGCAGTTTGCTGTTTTGGACTTCAGATGATGGAGATGTATATATATATAATATGGGTTATATATATATATATATATATATATATATATATATATATAAAAGACAGGTTATATATATATATATATATATATATATATATAAAGATGAGTTATATATGTATATATATATATGTGGTTATACATATATATAGATATGGTTTACATATATGTAACCCAACCAAAAGAAAAAAAAAAAAAAACCAGATTAAAGGAAAAAAAGGAAAAGAGCCTGAAACTGGCTGCAAATATACATTTTTTTATTAGACATCTTACAACTTTCAGGCTTTTTGTCCAAGGGTATTTACTTTGGATATGCCTTTATTGCAGGTTTAGTATGAAATTTAGTATGAATTTCTACATGCTTCTGATTGACAACTGGAACTGAGAAATAGTCTTCAAATAATTCTAAAAGTCACTGCAATATTTCAATTCAGGAAAAATTCCTATCTGGCTGAAAACAGGAATTGGTGTTACTTACAATATTGAAATTACTTTTTTTTACTTTTTTCTTAATTTGTTTTTTTTTTCTTCCTATTTTACCTTAGCTGTACTGCATCAATGCAACCCAGGATGTTCTATTAATTTTCTGAGATGTTTTGCTGGTGATGTAAAGTTTATTTGAGGTTGGTATGAAAAAATATTAATAATTTCAGTGGAATATTCTGAACATAAAGAGAATATCTCATGTGGAATGCTGTGCTTTAGTGAGATGACGTTCTTAATTAATTTCAATTTTTAACTTTTTAGAAAGAATTAAATTTTTTGCCGTACTTTTACTTTTTTGATCAGTGCTAGACATATTTTTAGTCTTCTTCTCATGTATTGAAAATAAATATTACATGGAAAAAATTACAGTATAACACATTTTTGAAAATGGAAATTATAAGCATTAAAATTTTATCAGAGCTGTAACAAATGGTAGTGGTGCCCCATAGCCAGTGGTTGGATGGGTAAGGCAAGAAGCATAATCAAAACTGAAGTGTATTTATCTCTGCTGCTGATCACTGCACAGCTTTAGCCTGTTTTCATCAAACTAATTGATGGCAAATGGAGCAGATGCATGATGAGATTATATCCCCCATTTACGGCACAGTTATAAGAAAATATGACTCTTTTTTTATTTTTCATTACAAGTATTGGAAATTTAGAAAATGCACTGGGTTGGATTTGAAGCAATCTCTCCTGCTTGTCTAATGTATTGCAGATTTTTCTTATTATTAGTCTAAGCACTTAATTCATCATGACCCATTTCAGAAAAAAAATTTAAAATACTTTTGTTTGATGTATTTTATAATTAAATCCTTGGCATTGACACTTCTTATGTTTGTTTCCAGGCTATGATTACACATTTAGCATATTTGAGTTACTATAACTAGAGCAGAAACAACACATCCAGAACATGGCTCACACTGCAATAGGAAAGGGAAATTATGCAAAGAAGAATTATACACAGATGTGATAATGTCCACTACATTCATTCCTTCATTATAATATGATGAAATTGTGACAACACCTTTAGCATTTTACATTTCTCATGAAAAGAAGTTATTTTCAGGCAACGCCCCCAGAGTTTTTGAGCCTTTAAAGGGAAATGTATCTGCAGCATGTCCATGGCAACCAGCTCCAAACAAAACACTGAAAGGGACAAAATTTTACTTCTGTAACAGCAGGGGATGGATTTGTGAACAACTATAGCCTCAGGGGAGATGGGGAATGTTAGAGCAGGAATACCTGAGATGAAAACTTGCGAGAGATCAGCAGCCTGCAGAGGGAAATACTTGAATGGGAACAGACAAAGCAATTCCAGAAGAAGGAGTTCCCATCAGGAATGATCCAGCCTAGGGAGGAAGGAGACATGGCCAAGCATAAGAAACTGGCCAGAGAGTAATTTTTGGGTGAGGATGAGGGAGAAATGGGAGTAGGGGAGCAGTACTGCTGGGAGCTTGGGCAGGGAGCTGAGATGAGCAAGAATGTGCTGTGACAGAGTGGGGAAAGGAACACAGGCTGAACTGGCTGAGCTAAACCTGCCTGAAATTATGGTTTGGACCATGAGCAGGGCAGGAAGACAGGCTACAGGAAAAAAATATAGTATTAAGGGCTAGAAAGGGAAGCCGAACAGCTTTTTGAAACACAGAGGTAGGTAAGGGCAGAATTAGGAGAGTGGTGACCTGAAAGGAAAAAATTAAGAAATTATTTCAAGTTCAGGGAGGCAGAAACTTGGTAAAGCAGGTCTGTTAACCACAAAAACAGATTTATCAGAAAATGAAATATGTGCTTTTCTTTCATATGACATATATCCTTCACTTTTCTTTAAGCTACCTTTATTTTAACACACTCCCCAGCTGACAACAGGCAGAGATACAGAAATATGAAATTCCCATATCTCAGCAGCTTTCAGATCCTAGGGACTATCAGTAAAACCCACTGCTGAAGTAAATATTTACTCACAGGATGAATAGCTGACTGAGTCTTACTCTACTGTGTAAGTGGCATAAATCTGAGCATGAGAAGGTTCCAGTACTGCTTAATACCCAGGTATTAAAATTCTGCTCAAAAGTGGAATTTGTTTTAAATTTGCCATTAATAACAAGCTGCTGCTCTCACACACGCGCACGTATTCTACACTGCAGAGAAATTTGAATCTTGCAAATTCATCTCCAAAACCATATGTAAACTTCAGCACTGAGATTGCCCACAACAATGAAAAGCCTCCAGGTGACTACTATACTGAGGCAAAAATACTTGGCATACCCCTGTTCAATTTTCAACTGAAATGGCTAGAACTATTAATCAAAAAAACCCCCAAAACTTCACAGCTTATTGATTGAGGTGTATTAATAGCCACTTGCCTGAAAGAAAGAAAAAGTCCAGATTGAAAATATAGCATATTGCAGTTTTAATAAGGTTACACTCACTAATGATTTCACATTTTTCCCCTTCTCCATGGAACCTGTCAGCTTCTGCTCTCAAAGCCCTTATCCTTTCACACATTGTTATCTTTATAAAGGGGATAAGACAATATATAAAATCCACTTTAGCAAAGGTCTCCCTTCATCCAGCATTACTGCTGAGATCCTTACACTGGCAGCAGTTTACCAAAGCACAGGCAAAAATCAATTTTAATTAGTATTTTTGGCTTTAATGAAAAGTGATTACAGAACTGGCATTTTAGTTAATACTGTTGAGATTTATAGTGGGCTGATGCTAATTAATTTTCTGTGGAATTGCTGTGGGCAATGAATAACTGCAATAAAATGACAGACTTGCTGATAGCAAAACTATATCAGCACTTCAGAGCTTCTTAACAAAAGGGAGCTTAATGGGTTGCAGGTATAATTTACATTACTTCTCATAAACTGCACATTATTGCTTCTTTGTAAAGTGTTATGAAGAGCCAATTTTATGTATTTTATAATGAGAGCAATGTCTTTTCTGACAATTTGGTGTCAGCATATGCAAGCCTTCTGTAGAGTGTGATAATAGTTTAAGAACCTCTGGATAGGAAAGATTTTATCAAGTCAGAAAATTAATCTTCCCTTTAATGCTTTGCTGTTATATATTGTTGTTATTCTGCCATTAATTTTTGTGTTTTGCTCTGTAGAAAGATACAATTAAATAAGGTGTTTGCCTTTAGACTGAGAGCAGTGTCAGAAGGACTGCAATTTATTGTGGGCTTGAACAGCGCCTAGCTCCAGAGGGATCTGTTTCCACTTCAAGCCTCCAGGTGCTATCCTAAAGCCCATGGCTTTGGCAGTGTTGGACTTCAGCTAATTCTTTTCCAAACCACAGCAGAACCATCACACCCTCTCCAACTTCAGAGCAGTCATTATTTGTGACATGTACCCACAGTCAGGAAACAGCTCTTCAGACACCCTGCACCAAATTCCAGCTGCCCAGAGGAGCTCATGTGCAAACCCAGAAATCCAGTTTGTTTTCCTGGAGCTGGAGCAGTGGAGGCAATGCTGTGGGATGAGCAGATGCTGATGGAGCTCTTGTGTGACTGACCCCCAAAGGGGCTGAGCCATGGTGGGGTGGCAAGGTGAGCAATGGGGAATGCATCTGCTTGTAGGTGCAGGGAAAAATAATTGCTCAGGGAGGAAGGAATGGTTTCTACTCCAGACTCTATGGAGATATTATGATGCCAGCATCGGTCCCTGGTGAAGGAAACGCTGCCAAAAGCATTAAGAAAATAATGAGCTCCTCAAATAGTGAAAGCAGGTGGGAACCCTTTTGTTTTCCTGGTAAAAAACACAGGCAAATCTCTCTTTTAAGTTTATACTAGCATTAAGCATGAGGGATGGAAACTTTCATAATTCCAAACAAAATCCAAATTTCTCATTTGAACTTTTGGCTCTAGTGTCCAAGCCCTTATAAAATGCACCGAAAAAGAAAAGTTTCAGAGGGAAATAATGGGAATTGCTACCAAATTGAGATAATTAGTGTCCCACCTTCAAAGGCAGGTCCAGCTGGCAATGCCTGTCCCAGACACCATTTAACCTTCTAAGACATATAAAGGAATATAATGATACTGCATCATGTACTGCTCACCACAAACTGTTTCAGACAGGAACACTAGACATTTTTCACATCTAACAGAACTAGAAAAAATGGTTACATCTTGTCTAAGGTAGGTAGCTGTTTATTAATGGTAATTAAAGTTTTAATAAAACAAGATAGGATTTAATTATGATACTTATAAGGACATCCAAAACATATTTCCTTATTCTTTGTTGTAAGTATCAGAAAAAAAGAAAACAATACCAGCAAAAATGTTGTCTAAAGCTATAAGGTGTAGCTTTGTATATTGCAATACATGTGATGGTAAAATCTTGGAGACCATATGGATACTAAATATTGACTTCTAATAGAATTAGAAAGGTACCTAAACATATTGGAAAATCTTTCTGCAAGCCCTAGATTTGAAGCAGAAGCAGATGAGATATGCCTTATATGCAGTTTTTTACAGTGATGACTGGTTTTATTCTGGTGTAATAAGGAAATGACATTTATGTGATTACTCTACACGTGCAGGCAGATGTGTGTCTATTACTGCTCTCCTTTTAAATATCTTCAGAATCTCCTGTGCAATTTTGATCAAATATGACAGACAAGGAGATATTAAGCTATTAAGCTCCTACAAGTGGCTGAATAGGGGCTAGAGAGGCTCCTTGTCTACAATCAGTAACCCTGCTGAGGAAAGGGCTGAAGCATGAGCTCACCCTTTAACAGGCAACACAGCATCACAGTGGAGAGACTTTGAGATAAAAACCCATCAGGCATCATTAGTTTTAATGCTCACAGACTGACTTGGTTCTCCCCTCCTCCCTGCCTGCCCAAAGACGTGAAAATTGGCTGTGGGCTGTTTTCTGCTTTGTTTAAATAATATCCATTTGCAGGTCAGATGACACATTAGGCGCTATATTAGTCTCCATGACTGCCACTGTAATCTTGAGGGCCAGATTGGTGCTCGCTCAGGATGGATGCACAAATGGAGAAAGGTTATGTGTGCCACTCTTCCTGTGCGTCCCTTGCTACAGAGAGGTGGCAAAACAGCTTTTATTTGGTCATGCAAAGCTGCTCATTGTGCATACCCATGGCAAAAAAAAAACCAAGGAAGAGGCTATATCCAAGACCCCAGCCATAATGACTGACATTCAGATCATTCACATTATTAAGCTGCTGTGAAATGAGAGTTTTATTTTTCATCTAAACAATGCTATCAATGCATTTGCTTTCAGCAGTAGAGAATCCTGCAGTAGCACAAAATGCAAATGGTCTAAAGGTTGTGATGGTACTTGTGATGTAGAGATACTCAGTTGCTGCAGACAACTTTTATGAAAAATCCTTTCCTTAGGATTTTTCCTCCTGGGTGGGTCTGTGATTGGCCCATGTTGGATGTTTCTAATTAATGGCCAATCACAGCCCAGCTGGCTCAGACACAGAGCCCGAGCCACAAACCTTTGTTATCATTCTTCGCTATTCTATTCTTAGCTAACCTTCTGAGGAAACCTTTTCTTCTATTCTTTTAGTATAGTTTTAATGTAATATCTATAATAAAATAATAAATCAAGCCTTCTGAAACATGGAGTCAGATCCTCATCTCTTCCCCAATCCAAGAACCCCTGTGAACACTGTCACACTCAGTCACCTTTTTCAGAGGAAAAAAACATTCACCAGTGTATTAGTGGGCTCTAGTTAAGAGGTATAGTCTCTAAGAAAGGTGTGAAAACTGGAATCTTCCTTAGAGACCGAGTAACAAGCAACTCAAAGTATTCAAATTGTCACATAAACCTGAAAATTAATGACTCAGCCCATGGTAACATTGTCACTTGAAGCTGAATGTTAGATTTGATTAACATCTACTACACCACTAACAAGATTTCTAGGTACTGAAGCTACTTTCATATGGTAGCAAATAGAACAAAAATGGTGTACTTAATGGTTTAGATTGAAATCCATTACCCCATGCATTATTCCAGAAACTGCAGGCTGTCAGTCTCACACTGACCTGGTAAAGTTAGGGAGGAAATTATTTTGGGATTATTGAAAAACACCTGGAAGACAGCACAGATATTGGTCACAGCTGGCACAGCTTCATGAGGGGAATGTCCTGCTTATCAAATCTGATTTCCTTTTGTGGCAAGGTAACCCACCAGCTTACCAAGGGAAGAGAGTTAATGTCCAGATCTTTCTGGATTTCAGTGAAGTTTTCATCCTGTCTCTCAGGATCCTTCTGGGTGAAATGGCCATCCCAGAGCTGGACAAACAGCATGGGATGGGTTCACAAAGCTCACAAAGGGTTACAGTGACTGGGGGGACATCAGGCTGGTGACCTGTCACCAGTGGGGCTCTGCAGGGCTCCATCCTCAGCCCTGTGCTCTTCAGCATCATCATGAATGACCTGGAAGGGATACTGAGCAAGCTCACAGATGATACAAAACTGTGAGGAGCTGTCGACTCCATCCAAGGCAGAGAGGCCCTGACAAAAGATCCAGACAAATTGGAGAGAAGGGCAATCCCCAGCATGTGAAGTTCAACAAATGAAAGTGCCAGGCTCTGCATCTGGGACAGGGCAATCCTGGTTCTGTGTACAATCTGGGGAATGAGTGGCTGAAGAACAGCACCATGGAAGGGGAACTGGGGCCTTTCCTGGCCTGTGGAATGTTGAATGTGAGCCAGCAGTGCCCTGGCAGCCAGGAGGGCCCGGTGTGGCCTGGGGACATCAGGGACAGCATCAGGCACAGCCAGACAAGAGAGGGGATTTTCCTGCTCTACTCTGGGCTGGGGCAGAGTGCTGGTGAAAGATATTAAATTATTAGAGAGTGTCAAAGGAGGGTCACAGGATGGTGAAGGGCCTTGAGGGGAAGCTGTATGAGGAGCAGCTGAGGGCACTTAGTCTCTTCAGCCTGGAGGAGATGGAGAGGAGACCTCTTCAGCTACAACTTCCTCGTGAGGGGAAGAGGAGAGACAGGAACTGGTCTCTGTTGGCCAGTGGTAGAACTGAGGGAATGGCCTGAAATTGTGTCAGGGAGGTTCAGGTTGGATATCAGGAAAAGTTTCTTCACCCTGAGGGTGGATGGGCACTGGAACAGGCTCCCCAGGGAAGTGGCCACAGCTCAAAACTGAGAGTGTCCAATAAGTATTTGGAAAACACCTCAGGTACGTGGCAGCATTCTTGTCTTGTGCATTGATTTGGACTTAATGATCTTTGTAAGTCTCTTCCAACTCAACGTATTCTGTAACTTTGTAATCTAGAGTTCCAGACATGTATCACCCAGGAAACCATTTAGGTTTTCAAAATCTATTTACTCTCTGGTAGGTATTGGTCCTCTAGCAAACACACTGTTCTTGTTTTGGCTAGGATAAGGTTCATTTTCTTCATATTGGCTGGTGTGGGGCAGTGTTTTTGATTTGTGCTGGAACAATGTTGATAACACAAGGATATTTTCATTATCCCTGAGCAGTGCTTGCACAGCACAGAGTCATTTTCTGCCTCTCACACCACCCCAGCAGCAAGGATTTGTGACAGCTGACCCCAGCTGACCAGAGGGATATTCCACATCCTATGGTGTCGTGCTTAGCATATAAATATGGGGGAAGAAGGAACTGGTTTACTCAGGATGGAGCCCTGCTCTCCTGGAGATGGCTGAACACCTGCCAATTTATGGGAAGTGGTGAAGGAATTCCTTGTTTTGTTTTGCATTTTTTAAATCCAAAAATGATGAATGTTCGACTTCTTTTGGGCGGTTTTCCACTGGGTCAGCAAACAGTTTAATGTGCCTAACATCCCCAAGAAATCAGATTGTGTGGAGCACGTCTCAATCAAACCCTAAGTAGTCACTGGGATGGAATTCACAGCAAAACCATCCTCTCCACACCCCTGTGGAAGAGGCTGGAGAGGAAAATAACTGCTGGGTGCTCACCTCATACAAAGCTGTTTAGGTTTGTTGCTTTTTATTGAAGCAGTTGCTTTACAGCAGACTCCATCTGAGGAGACTTTAAATTTGACTCCTTAAGGATGCTGATTTTAAACACGGCTTTGTTTTTGGCCCATACAAGAGGTTGTTCCCACTGCAACAAATCCACAATTTAAAAAGACAACTCTGACAAGACATGCTTCTCTGTGGTTTTCTAGTCGCTCTTTAGCCATCCTCCTCCTGTAGTGGCATTTTCCTGGCTCTGAAAAATAAAATTATGTTCCAATATATTTCCTGCCTGAGAAAATACCACCCCACTTGCCAGTTTTGCTGCCCTCCAGCTGGCCACGTTTCTCCATGCCTGTCACTGTCTACTGCTGTGCAGGAACGACCGGATTTGAAGAGGAGGGAGAAACATTTGGCATTAGCTTCCACTCCAGCTCCCCATTTTCCTGATGAGCAGGTCTGTGAGAGCAGCCTTTTGCTCCCCTCTAATGTGCAGCATGCAAAGGACCACAAGACTCAGGAGACAGAGATGGAGAAAAGCCTTAGCAATGGGATTTCATTGAGCACCTGCCCAAACTGAAGCTGATGAGCATTGAATCACCTTTTTCTGGGCTTTTGTGAGTTGGAGCCTTGGCCTGGTGAGTTCTTTTTCACTTCTCTATGATTTCACAACCCTTAGTATCTTCCCTGAAGTCCTGAGTGAGCGTTTTTATAGAAACTAAATGGTGGCTCTGGAGTTGAACCCCGGAGTTGTACAAAGAGGAAAACCCCTTCACTCTCTACTTTGCATTCAGCACCATGATTTCTCATGCACAATCCTTTGTTTATAGCCCTTCAGCTAATTCTTGACCCACATGATTCTGTTCCTATCTAAGGCAATTAAAATAATTCTTAGAACAGGGTATCATGACACACTGATTAAATGCTTCTCTTCAGCTGAAAAAGCCACACTTTGCCTTTCCTGCTAATTTCATCATTCTGGCAAAGAAAGCAATCAAGATTTCCTGGCAAGATTGAAGCTTTACAGATTGACATGAATGTTTCCAGCAGTCCTGTTATCCTGTTCCATATAGGGCCAACCTGAATCCAACATAAATGTTTTGCATGGATGGCTTGTGGCTGTGCAAAACACACTGGAGTGCCTCAGGAGGGGAACCAACCCTCAAGTGGAAATGCTCACTTCTGAGTGGCAGCAGATGGTGGGTTTCACCACGTGCCATCTGCACAAGCTGGATGAATGCAAGGAGGATAAAAAGGTTGAACCTAGTCCTGCAGCCATGCTTTGTCTCAGAGGAAGGACCAGCAGTGCCCATGACTCTTGCAGGTGTCAGAAACTGCTGTTCAGTGAGAGTGGCAACGTCTCCACTGGAAGAGACCAAGAATGACAACCAATTCAGTAACTACAGGGTGAAATGAAATGTCCTCTCTCTTCAGGAACTTGTCAGGAACCCAACATCATTAATGAAATGTGTAAAAACATCACTACACCAATTATTTTCCACCTCTCCTTGGCCCACAGCAGACAACCAGGTCCTGCCTGAGGAGGTGCAAGCCTGAATCAGTGGCCTGGCTGGTACCAGACCCAAATGTTCTCCCTCCCCAGGCTGCCACCATGAAATGCTGATGTTGGGTGCCAGCAGCATTTAGAAACACACAGTTTGGTGCAGTGCCACCAGAATATTTGGCCTCCACGTCAGTCTTATGCACTGAGGTTGTGTTGCTGCTGAATCTTCATGCTGCCATCAAAGCTATATCACTGTCCATCCATGAATCTAAATTTATCCAAATGTTTTATGTATTTCCTACAATCCTGCCCCACATATGTCAGTTCTGTCCTGCAAACTTCAGTTCACTGACCTCCACGTGCACCAATTCAATTTTTTAATTGATCTATTAATCACATCAGGTCATGGAAGTGAATTTCACATAAAACCAAAACACAACCAACATGTTGGGACATGCCAAGCAAAGTATTAATTGTGTGGTCAGCTTCTAAATCTGTACATTACCCAGTCTCAGCTATTTATCTGATTCCAGCATTGTCGGGAGTTTAGTTCAAGCATGGCTTAAAGAAAAAGGCCGTGAAGCCATGCAATTGAGAGAAAAGTAACAGGTAGCTGTGAAGCAGTTCCAAAGCAGTTCCCAGCCTGATTACTATAAACAATTAGACTCTCTCAGGCATCACTCTATAAACAATAAGGTTCTCAGGCAGTCTTCCCATAACAAGCAAAACACCCTCTCTGGGAAAAGATGGCACCCTGGGAACAGATGTGGAAGTTTTGGGAGCCTTTCATATCACAGTGGGAACACTGGTTTTATTTTGTGTAAACAATCAACGGTATTGTAAAACAAAAGGAGTGGTTAGAGTTTTCTCTGTTAGCCTATCGTAAACCTGGATTTTGGAATATGCATGAAGTTAATTAACACTGTTATTTAAAGTGACTGATCAATCAATAAATTGGAGTTCGATGCATTAGAGGATGGTCGTTCTCCCCCTCACTTCAACACAGCATCTGGAAGCAAATATTATTTACATTAATGACCTAACTTGTCTTTACATATATTATTAATTCATATTAAAAAAACAGTAGATCATGAACAGATCTCAAATAACTTTGAAATGCAAAAAAAAGAAAAAAAAGAAAAAAAAGTAAGGGGCATATTTATAAGTCATCCAAAATGAAGCAGTTGTTTATAAATCTTCCAAATTTGGTATTTACATTATATTACTGTACAAAACATGACTCAGGCTCGAACTATGCAAAATACCTAAGGAGAGCTCCCTTAAATTTTTATTTATAAACTTAAAAGGAGTGAAAACCAAATTCCTAGCTTTGAAGATCCTCAAGCTTTGGTGTATTTCCAATGGAGATTTAAATTTTGCAGCATCATACAAAATTAAATGAGAAAGTAGGCAGCTAGTGACCTGCTCTGTTTCATCTATTTAACTTCATATTCACCTCAGAAAGAAAGTTTAATTAGTTTATATATATATATTTATAGCAGTGAACATGGCAGAATCCCTTGTATTTCCATGACATGTGAAAGTAATTTCATTAATTAAAAATTAATGTAATGTTTTAAAGTGCATTTCTACCCTCAGCAGGACTAAATGGCCATTGTTCAATTTTTGGTTGTAAAACTGGTCTTATAGAGGAAAAGAGATTTTTCAGTGCAAATGTCCCTTTCTGCTCACAACAGTGCAATGAAACTGCCTAAAAACAATTATTCATGGACTTCTGGCAGAAGAAACAATTGTGGACATAAAAGTGAGGGGGATTTATTAATCCTAACCCCAACATTCTAAACTGATAGAGGGTGTGTCACAGACATCTTTTATGAAAAATCCTTTCCTTAGAATTTTTCCTCCTGAGAAGCTGAGACCTCAGGAACAAAATGTAAACAATGATTATCTGCTGCTGTGGAATGCAACAGGTGCATCTGGGATTGGCCCATGTTGGATGTTTGTAATTAATGGCCAATCACAGTCAGTTGGCTCAGAGAGCCCGAGCCACAAACCTTTGTTATCATTCTTTGCTGTTCTATTCTTAGCTAGCCTTCTGATGAAATCCTTTCTTCTATTCTTTTAGTATAGTTTTAATGTAATATATATAATAAAATAATAAATCAAGCCTTCTGAAACATGGAGTCAGATCCTCATCTCTTCCCTCATCCAAGAACCCCTGTGAACACTGTCACAACACAGTGTGTTTGACATCAGGAAATACTGAATTTTAAGCAATACCAGACAAATGTTGGAGACTGAACACCAAATTAGCTCACTTGGACAGCACAGATCCTGGTGGAGCAGTTCACATGACGAAGCAGCAGAGCACTCTGTCTTCTCTACAGCAAAGCTAAAAACTAAAAATCTAACAGCTCCATCCACCACCTCTGGATGTGCATGGATGGGCACTCAGCCACTGTGCTGCTTTTCTCCTGCTTGGCTCAGGACCAGGGCTCTCAGGTGCCTCCAGACTGCTGCTTTTCCCAAGCAGAGCCACAAAGCTGCTCAATTTCCCTGTGCTTTATGCAGGCTTTAAATATGCAGATCTGTAGCCTCCCCTCTGTGAGATTTTTCTAGCCCTTCCATAGAAAATATTTTTCCCTCCTCACTTTCTCTTTGTCCCACGTGGTCTGTCCTCCTGTTTTATCACTTACTGGCCCTCTGGAGATAAGAGATAAGCAGAGATTACAGATATTCTTGCTTAGATCTTTTCCTCCTCTGCTCACTCCCTCTTGTCTCTCCTTTCTTCCATGTACAAGGTGAGAGTCTGGACCTGCTGAAATTCATTGTACCCTGAAGTTCATTGAACTTGGAATTTTACAGTCATGGAAATCAACACAGCCAAGGTGTCTCATGGTAAAAACCTGCCTGTGATGCACCTACTGTTACTAGCTATTTCTGACAAACATTCCTTTTATTACAAAATCCCTGCACAACAAGAACATGAATTACATAAAAATGGGAAAACCTGAAATGCAAATTAACCTTCAATATATCAGCCATCACTAAAGACTGAAAATTTAACATAGTCTATTGGCAAAATTAAATTTTAGCTGTAGTGTGTTCATCACAATTTCAAATATCCTCTGCCCGCACCACACCTGTTTGGATGTATTTCTAATCCTGTTAGAAATGTCTCTAAAATATTAGGAGACAGTCTCCAGAACCAGCTAAATAGTACATATTTAAATAGTAAATTGTCTGGTAAATAGAAAGGGCAATCTACAATAAGGACAAGATAACTTTCAGCACACCTTGCTTCACTGAAAATGGAAAACCACTTAGATGCATCAGCACCAGGGTCACATTTGGAAATTTGTACAAGCCACTAAGATGAAGAAGCCATTTATGGACTCTGTTTGTTCTGAGTGAACTGTGGGAAGCCACTGCTACCTGTGCAAATGCTTATCACTGATGTGAATGTGAATCATCCTATCTGAAATGCCAGATCTCTCCATACAAGAATTGGGGTTCCCAGAGAGCTGCTCAGAATAATCCAGGGTTGCACTGCAATAATTAATGAGCCAAAACCTCCCTTAGTTTCCAATTTCTTTGCTTTGAACCCAGCAAAATTCTTAGGGTCTGATTTTGCCTGTGTAAATCTGACAAGATTTTTAACAAGTTTTTGATGGCTTTGTATTTTCGTATTCATCTGCTTGATGTAAGTTTTTGAAATCTGTCTAAATAGTTGGAGTGATAATGGGTTAGGATAAGAAATTATTTATTTAAAATAGAGGAAATAAACATGTTTGAAAGTATGGATGTATGCAGGGTGTTTGTTTGGTTTGTTTATTTGTTGCTTAGTCTCTGAGTTTTAGAGGTTTTTATTCCATTGAAAAAGTCATGGTGCAATAGACTGGATGTTTTATGAACATATCAAAATCTTAAGCACTGGCAGCAATTCCATTTATTGAGCAAAGCATAAAGATGTATTCAATTGTCTACTGCCATAGTTCTCTGGGAGCTGAGAAATATGAGCAATATGTAATTAATCTTTTGTGCTGCAGTTTAAAATAGGCTATGCAATTTAATTTTTCTTTGCTTTTCTTTTTCGCTTTTTTTTTTTCTTTAAAATGTAAATTTTTACATCACCTAAATTAATGTAAAGCCTGTTTACAAGACGAGTTTTATCAGCTGGAGGGATTATTGACATTTCATTATTGCAGGACTTAAAACCTGCAAAATGCTTTATCATTCTGTTTCAGTAAATCAAAGCAAGTTATTTCTGGAAACACCCCTTTGTGGAGCAAAGGAGGAGAGAGCAAGAGAATCTCTCTGCTTCTACCTCTGGATTTTCCATCCTGATCTCCTGTCAGTGCTAACTCAGCTGGACAGGTGGCTGCAGTGCTATGTCAAACATTCCCTTTTCCCTGGCATTTCTGGTCCTTGCTGGCTGGAAAATTAAGGGAGCTGCAACAGGATGACCATGCCAAGAGATTGGGAACTCATGGGTGTACAGCTAAATCTGATTGCCAGCAAACCCACATGAAATCAGCAAAGGCAGAGACTGAGCAGCTCTTTTACGCAGTGCTGTGGCAGCTATGCAGGGAGCTGTGCTTGGAGTAAAAGGACTTAATGGGAGTTAAATGGAACGTTCTGGGGGTTAAATGGGACTTTATGGGAGTTAAATGAGACTTTCTGGGGTTTAAATGGCACAGTGGAGGAGATGAACATTACTCACCCAATTTTATCCCCTGCATACTTGGAGATAAATCCTACAGATTGCAGCTGAAAGCTCCTTTTCAGAACTTAGCATCTCCATGTTGGGGAGAGGATTAAATCTAAGTGTAATCACATTAGAATTATTCTTTAGTTATTTTACTGTTTTTCAACAAATTTATGGGGGATGGGTAAAATTTGAGTCAATATCCACTAAGATAAAGCAAAGAAATTCCTCAGAAGGAGATATACAATTAAGAATAATATCTAGCCAAGAGTATCTGGAATGCATGAATAAATACAGTTGATATTCTATCCCATCTCCATTGCCTGGCCTCTTAATCCATAGCCCCATATTTTTATTGATTTTATAGGAGAGAATTGGTTCTGTAGTAAAGGGTAACAATATAAGCTCTTGCTGCACAGAATTACCGGAAAACAGGTGAGTAGCAACCCAGTAGGATCTCTCAGCAACAGACCAGCCAAAGCTGCCTGGAAAAGGTCAGAAGAGCACAAAACACCACCCTGAGTCAAACAAAAGCTGGCACAAAGGATTGTGACTTGGGGGTGAAAAGCTGCTGTGGGAATAGGAGGCTGTGAAGGAGTGGGAAGTTCATCCTGGAGCAAAACCAGCCAGGAGAATATTCACAGGAGATGTTCTCTCTGCAGAGCAGGATGAGGATCTGATGCTGGGGAGCATCTAGATGTATGGGTGTGTGTGTGTGTACAACTGTGTATTAGGAAAAAGGAAGTGAACAAGAAGCCAATACAGACTTATGGATAAAAAAGGGATGAAATTTTAGGGTATTGAGCTGTCACAGACATATTGTATAAAAAATCCTTTCCTTAGGATTTTTCCTCCTGAGAAGCTGACAGGCCTCAGGAACAAAATGTAAACAATGGTTATCTGCTGCTGTGGAATGCAACAGGCGCATCTGTGATTGGTCTAATGTGGTTGTTTGTAATTAATGGCCAATCACAGTCAGCTGGCTTGGACAGAGATCTAAGCCACAAGCCTTTGTTATCATTCCTTCTTTTTCTATTCTTAGCTAGCCTTCTGATGAAATCCTTTCTTCTATTCTTTTAGTATAATTTTAATGTAATATATATCATAAAATAATAAATCAAGCCTTCTGAAACATGGAGTCAGATCCTCATCTCTTCCCTCGTCCTAAGACCCCTGTGAACACTGTCACACTGAGCACATAGACAGATGTTTCCAATCGTAGTGGTTGTATACTCTTGGTGTTTCTTTGTGCCTATACAAGGCACTGTCTCCTCCCAGAAATGCCACTCAAGAGGCTAAGATGAGGTAGGAATGGCACAACTGAGGTGAAGAGGGAGTGGGACACCAGGTACAATTAATGCCCCTCAATTTCCCTCTCTGTCCAGCTGGATACAACAGCAGTGGGATGTGGCTGAGTGCAGGCCCATGGGGATGACAATGACAAAGCAAAATTGATCATACAGGCAAATACCAGGGTATTTATGAGAACTATCTTATACACAGATCTTACAGGATTTAATTATTGCTCCAGCTTCAGGGACCAGTCGCTCAGAAGGGAACACTGCTGCTGCAGAATGCAGTAATTTCCCTAACAGGCTATCATTTGTCCTTTTAATGTTGTCTGAGAAGCTCATCTTTAGTCAACATTTGAGTAGGAAAACAGCTGTGGTAACTGTGGGGTTTATATTGGCAAGCAGTCACTTCTTAATGCTGATGGGGGTAGAGGTTAAAATTGAAACATCTATTCCAATTCCAGCCATCTATTAGGGGACAGAATTTATTGCTCCTATATACTGTGAAATTTGGCTTGGCAGAAATCACAAAAAAAAGTCAAGAACTGCTGTAAAGAGGTGCCAACTCTCCTATAAGGAGAGAAGTATCATTTGTGGGGGGAAAAAAAACCTACCAGAAGGTATAGTAAAAATGGAAAAGTTGGAAGATGGAAAAGTTACTTAAGCTGACAGTTATAAAACAGCTCCCTTCTACCTGAAACTGTCCATACCAAAAATGGCATACTAGGAAAAAAAATCCCCAGAAAATTACATTTTAGTAGAAAGGATCAAAACAAATGGCAAAGGAAGAGTTGCTTTCATATGTGCTTCTCATTATGTCTCTGCTATGAAAAAAAGCCAAAAACCATTTCATTTTCATAATTGCTCATGCAGAGCAGAGAGAGAGAGGCACTTTTAGGAAGAAGGAGCATCCTACATTCCCAGGGTACCAGTGGGGTGCATGCTGATGACCTTTAAGGAGGAGGTGTCCAGAATCTGCTCCATGCTTCTCTTCCCCAAATGTGGGTCTGCTCCTGTAAAAGCCTTACAAGAACAAAAAGCCTCAAGTCAGGAACAGGTCAGCAGAGCCATCTCAACACCACTCTCACAAAACCCTATTGTCCTCTTTAAATCATTGTACACCTTCTTATTATCCACAGGATCCTAAAGGCAAGTTTGACAGGAGCACTGAATCTAAAGCAATCTTTCTCATCACTAATTTTATCTCCATTTCTGAATGTCACCATTTACATAATTTTTATTTTGGTGAGTGCTTCACAACCTTTAACAAACTTAATTCTACTCATATGAGCAAAGGTGGTCCTATTAGTCTCATTTTTTTTTTTTTTTTTAGATGAGACAATTGAGACTGAGGAGGAAAATGATTGTTAATTTTAGTTTTCAGTATGACATACATAACCTGACTTTTCAGGAAACTTGGCACTGCTAAGGCCTTTGTGTATAGGTCTGAATAACATCCTGAGGTAGGCCCAGGGTTAGAAATGTAGTTGCACACTGCTGTCAGCATGACATGGTCCATTAACATTTAAGACCTGTATCCCACTAATTTCTCTGTAAGTTGATATTAAAATTATTTATCCCACCAACTACAGTTGCAAAAGTTAGTGATCAGCACTTTGCAAAGCTTCTATGCACACTGCAAGCTGACCAGCTGGAAAATGAGAAGGTCTGAACTGGTCAGGGCTTGTAAAAATGCTCCTTGGAGTAATTCACTGAACATCATGCAGAAACATTTAGGAGGATATTGTTCATTCCCTTCCTGAAGTCTGCTCTGTTTATTACACTCCTTTCAACAGACGCAGAAAGATTGTCCAGCATTTTGCAGACATAACTGCATATCACTTTGTTACTCAGGAGATCTATTCTGCACAATTCAAAGGGGAAATTACCTATGGAAAAAGGAGGTTCTGTCTGAGCTATGGGAACATGTAAACAATGAGTGGATTAAGGTTGCCTGAGCAAACTTAATTGTAGCATTCTCTCACTTGCATCCTTGATTCTCCAGCTGCTTTCAAACCTTGGCTGAGATAATTTCTTTTTTTGTTTTTCCTTTAATCCCTTCATTCCCTTGGGGTGCTCAGTAAGGGAGGATTATGCTGACACCAACCATGTCTTTGTATAAGCTTATTTATGATCAGCAGCAAGTGGCCTCCATCACACCAACACCCCCCTGCACTGTGCCACATCAGTGAAATAGTGTGCTGGTGTTGGATCATGGATGAGGGCACCTTGGCTGTCACAGCCATCATTTCTGTCTTCTTTTAATACTCACACATCCCACATGTCAGCTAACTGGGAAAAAGTTGGTGCCCAGTGACTTTGCTTACATCCCATGTGGAATTTGTGCTGGTGTGGGAAGTCCTGCCCTTTTGGGGACAGCAAACAGCAGTGGCCTTTAAAATGCAAAAGGTTTCCTTGTGTGTAATGACCTGCCTCTTAGGGCAGCTGAACTTCCTGGTAATTAATCCCTTGAGGTGATTAGAGTGAAACAACACAGATTGACCGGTGTCAACGAGGCAGGTTTGTTTTAAAACTATTTGATTGCAATGGAAAGGAGGTAGTGGCTGTTTTGTTTTTTTTCTAGAAAAGTATGAAAATACCATGAAGAAAATAAGAAAAAAAAAAGAAAGAAGAAAAGGATAGTTAGATAGATAGATAGATAGATAGATAGATAGATAGATAGATAGATAGATAGATAGATGATAGAGGAGGAGAGAAGGATATAATCAACCATGGGTAAAGAGACAAGATTTGATCATTGCAATTTTGATGTCTGTGGTTTGACTAATGTTCACAGTTTTGATTTGTTGGGGGTGGAAACACTGAACAAAAGAATGCATCAGGTTGTAAATATCAAAATTATTGTGGGAGTATCTAGATGCCTGCTCAGGAAGGAGATTCTTTGGGTCTTGCACAACGCTAGATGTTGTACAAGATGTGCAAGATGTACAAAATTATTCATGTGCAGTCAGCTGGTGGAGAGTTCCCAAAAAATTGGGGGGTTTTTGGGGTCCTTGGTGATCCACAGTCCCCTCTAGAGATATGACTGCCACTGGACCCTGTTTCTCTGCAGCTGTCTTATGGGGAAAGGGGGAAGCTGGCCTCAAAAAAGCATTGCCCCCCCCCTCTGTAGGATTTGCTTCTTATCAGACATTCCCCTTGATTGGTTTGAAACATGTTATTGAAAACATCATGTTCCTGATTGTCCTGAATGCAATCCAACCCAGGGAAAGCTGGATAAGGGTAAGGATGCCACACTTAGGAAATTTCTTTCCCAGAATCCAGGGTAGGGCACAAACTAGCCTATAGTTGAGAATTTTTTTCCTCCCACCCTCTCACAGGCCCCAGTATCTATCACACTGACCAGAAAATTCAGAGAGACAACAACAGTGACAACAAAATCTGTGATGTGCTAAAAAAAATACACACGTAAAACTGTGATTTTGTGAAGAATAATAGAATATGCTCCATACAATGAATTGCTAGAGATCTCAATTGCAGATTTCATTTTGTGAAAAGACATGTGCCTCTTAAAATATATCCTTGTTAGAAAGAGAGAGATGGATACCAAAGTTCTAGAAGAGACAAAATACATTTATCATAGAAACTCACCTGACAGAGAGGAGAAGAGCAATATTTGCAGATGAATTTGATCAGGTGGAGGAGTGAATAATACTTGGAGTTCTTTGGATTGAAAATAAGCAGGCATTGGTAAATTGTTTGGAAGGATTCTAATTTTTGACTGGAGTGCATTTTTAACTGGTAACTTTTTAAAATAGATGCAAGTAAGCAGCTTGTGAAGACATGCTGTTGTTTCATTTTGGTCAGATTCTGTGGCTTCAGTTAATCTGACAGAGATGTGCTCAAGAGAGCTGCTGCTAAATTCAGTACAGGAAGGAAAAGGTGTTCATTCTATAAAGAAACTATGAAGGTTTGACCAACCACTAAACAAAATCTTTAAATGCAAACTTTTTGTTTTATTTTTAAGTTTTTGGCTTCTATTAAAGAAAGCTATGATAACAACAAGCTGCAATGGGTGAAACAAAATCCAGGCTCATTAGAAATGTTCAGAAGCCTTCATGCTAGTGTAAAAAAATCCCTCAAAACCTGAACAGGACTATTTTTATTCCTAAATCACAGCTGATCTCACCCTGTGAAAATGTTACAAATCTTGCATATATGGAGAAGTATCTTGGCCTGAGAATTTCCAGATGTTTTCCTGGTCTTCATCAGTTATTTCCAAAACCCAGAAATGACTTGTTTACTGGGTTGCAACACTCTGTTTGTCTGTACTGTGCACATCTCTAGAACAGGTTTATGGGGAATTTCAGCATTTCTTTTGTGAATCAGAGGACTGGCAGGTAATTTCTGGCCCCTGCTCTGTCTGTGTCAAGAAAAGAAGCATAGACACTTCTGGTGCTGCACAGATTTGAGCTCTCCACAACTCACACAGCCCTTGGATTTATTAGCTCTTGCTATCAGTGGAGCAATTCCTATTGAATTCCCACTGGGTTGAGTCCCAGTGGCCAATAACTTTAGGAGAAACTTTCTTTTGATTGCTTTTCTCTTCCCTGTCACTTGCACTGAGTGTATTTGGGGTTGTTTTCTGAAGAGTGCAAGGAATTGGCATCTGTAAAGATCTGTGAGGAACTTTTCCTGCATCTTTGTGGAGGACAGCAGCTGTGTCAGAGCAGGGAGCACCACTGAAATGTGGCTGATTTGATTGTTGCTAGAACTGGAAGAATTTTTAGGAAGAGGAATTGTATTGCAGCATTTTTCTAACACTGTATAGGAAAAGGGAATGGGATTACGACCAAGAAAGAAATTCTGAGCAAACCTGTTGTGATGCAGTGGGGACTTTAACCAACAGGGCAATTAGTGATTAAAGGTGATATTTAGCCATAAGGTTTATTTTCTTCTTAGTGGCCCCTAGAAAGAGGCACTGGAACTGACTCAGGAGAATCACTACTTTTGTGGCACTTAGGTCAGCCTAAATTTTTCCTACTCTGTATTCGAGATTTGGTAATAGGTTTTGGTAGGGCTAGAGTTTAGCAACAGATTGTGCTGTTTCTACTGTAATTTCTTTTTCTAAATGAGCACAGAAGAAAGTTCAGTAAAAAAAAATCTAGTTAAAAGGAAATGATGAACCATAACAAAAGTTAAATCATTGTTGCGTTGACTTTAAAAAGTGAAGAAGGTGGAGATTTCTCTGCACGAGAATCAGATCACCAAGGCAGTAAAATGAGGAATTAGGAGCAGGATAGATAAGAGTTGAAGAGACTATTAAAAGATTACAGAGTCTAGAAACTGATAGAGTAGAACAATGACTACTCAACCTATATTTCACACTCCTAAAACAAACTAGGAAAACGTGCAAGAAAACTTTCATGGATGCACCCAGTATTAAACTAGTCAATGAAATAAAATTTCAAAAATAATTAATCTGATCAAAACCACTTTGCACTCCAGGAACAAAAGTTCTAAATATAGTCTTTAGGCTATGAATGAGAGAATTTTGGAGACTTCAAGAAAAAAGTGTGTACCCACAATGTCCAGTCATTAGTCATTCATATATGGATGTACACATGTTCCTATCCACATATAAATGTGTGTCATTTTTTTGCAGCATTCAAAAATATTAATTTGTACAAAGACTTTATTAAGAAAACATAATTCCCTCAATTTTATTATGTGCCCTGCAATACAGAACATTTTTCTTGAACTCCAGGTTATGGGGTCAAATATTGCATAAAATAACAGCATAAAAGGAAGAAAAAAGATTGTAACCCTCTTGGCTATAAGTGAAAAGTTCAAAGCATGAAAGGAATGCAGAATAAAAGCTCAGAATGTCAAAATGATCCTCCTTAAATGCAAATATCTCATCACTTCAGTTCTAATATGATTATTTTTGCAGGGCTTGCCCTACTTTTTTTTTAACTTTAGGATTAGTTATAGCGCAATGTGTTCACCCTTAGAGCCATTTTGATGACCTAAAATGCAAATGAGATTAAAGCACTTTTGTGTTTGCCTCTCTGTGACCCACTGAGGGCTCAACAGAGAGGTGACTGTTTCAGTTCTGCTCTAGACACTTGTTGGGTTTACAGATTCTTGTTTTTCCTGAAGAACAGGGAATGGGAAAAGGATGATGCTCAATCCAGAGCAGGCTGAGCCATCTTTCCAGCTGGGGGGCTTTGGGAAACATCAGTGTTTCCAGGCACAGTGTGTGTTGCCACAGCTATAACCACAGACAATCTATACCTACCACACCCAGCATATTCCCTTTAGGTACCAACAAAAATGCCACCATTAAAATAAAATTTTTGTATTTTACCCTTCCAGGTTATGACATTTATTTGTGAATGGGTTCAAGGAAGGCTTTTGAGATATCCCTGATGGTAAGAACATTTGGGGCACCAGCACTGAGCTGTAAAACCCCATGATGGAATCAGAGAATCACAGAATATCCTGAGTGAAAAGGGACCCACAAGGATCTTTGAAATCCAGCTCTTGGCCCTGCCTAGAACAAACCCAAGAATCACACCATGTCTGGAACTTATGAGAGTAATTTTTTTTTAATATTATTTTTTATTATTTTTTTAAGACAGCATTTTGCTTATGCTTATTAAAACATAGCCCAGTCTGAGATACCAATTTTCAGAATGAACAAACCCCCTATTAGCATAAATTAATGACACATATTTTAATCAATTTCTCTCTGATGTATTGACTAGGACTAGCCTGCTGATTCATCCTGCTATACCAGAATTATCATGAATTTTGATGGTGCATCTCTTGTGGAAATGGTCCACATTTTGTGGTTTTTTTGTGCAATGCAAAAAAATACCTACCAGGATTGGAGAATTTCAAACCAATTCTAACGGTAATACTAAAACATTAGCTATGAAATATAGGAAAAAACAAGGAATAAGTAAAGTCTTGAAGAAGAGAAGGAAATCTTAAAACCAATTGAAATGTGAAGGAATCCTGCAAATATGAAATCTGCTTAAGTGCATATTTCATTTGGAATGCCATTAAGGTGAAATGCACACTACTTACAGAAAGCCCTGTTACTTTCCTTGCTGCTGCACTGGGGAGGGGGCAAGGAGTGAGTTGAGAGAGCTCTTAAACAGAGTATCTTAATGGATCAGGGTCTAATTGCTAAGCCCCTGGGCTAAGTCATCGTTTTTGAAGCTGACACCTCCAGATGCTGAATAAGCAAAACTTTCCAGCAGGCACAAAGCCTGGAAAAGGAGATTTAAAACCCTACGAAGTTTCTATGAGGCATCCTTCAGGGATATGGAGATCAAGGATCTTGACTCCCATCCCCAAAGAGAAGAGTCTGTCCATTACAGGCTGTATCTGTAACATATCTTAGATGGTGCAAATCATCAGACTACCCTCCCTGTCTTTGTGGTGAATCACTGCTTGAGAAGTGGGCATTTACTTTCTGTCCAAGAGTGTACTTCATCATTAAACCTGTCTCCTTAACATAGGAAATTATTTCAGGCTTGTTGTTCAACAAAACAGCTTAGAGCTTCCTTTGCTGTAATGCATATTTTTATTAAAAATATGGATATCAATTGCATGCTAAAGAGAGAGCAAGGCTTTGACAGGTGCTGTGGGTCAGTTGTGTCTGGAGCTCATGGAAGAGAAGGTCTTGGGATCTCTGCTGGTCCGAGTGACCCCAAGATGTGTTAGAAAGTCTCTTTTCCCAGCCTGATGGTCAAAGGAGTCAGAGCTCTTAATTTCTTGGTCTCAAGGTTGTTTACTGTTCCTTATCTATAAAATTCTTTCTCCTGTCCAGCTGAGGTCCACTCTGCAAGATAGACAGAGCCACTCTGCTGCCCACAGGGCAGTGTTATCTTTTCATACTAAAAACTACGTGTACAATATTTACAATTGCTTTCCAATACCTGTAACCTATGTTAGACAGTGAGCTTCTACTCTAAACCAATCTAAAAGTGCCAACATCACAGCAGAAGATGGAGGCCAAGAAGAAGAAGGAGAAAGGATGGACCCCCCCAGATTTTTCCATCTTGTCCCTGAACCCCCATTCTAAAAACCCCAAAAATCTATTTTTTCACCTCGTCATAAATTCAATATCATTCTACTTAAACTTTCGTGGATTGTAATTCTTTATATAGGCTTGGTAATTGTTTTTTTCAAGGGCTAAATCAAAAGCACAGGGGTCTTGGGCTCTGTGCCAAGGTCTCTGAGCCCCCTGGACAGGGACTCAAGCCATGCAGGACAGCCAGAGGAATTTCCTGGGTTCTGACAAGAAGGGATATGCCCTGGTTTGTTGGAGTAAGTGTAGAGCTATAATATTCTACTACTTCTAGTAAACCCCCCTGGCAAAGCAGTGTGGGCTTTGGGGCTCACATCCCAGCTCATCACATCACCCGTTCTGCAGGACAAGGGCTCTGAGCATGTGCTGGACACAACTCACTTGAGTTTGGTAAAATCAGCTGGAGTTCGGTAAAATCCTAACCACAGCCCGTTCTCCAGGCATGGCTGATGTTATTTTCCATGTCTTCCTTCTCCCACTCTCCCACTCTCCCCTCTCTGCCTGCTGAGCTCTGCACAGGCCTTACAGAGATAAGGTCAAGCTGAGAGAGAGGAACTCGCCTGAATTACACAGGGCATGTTGCACATATGTGCACATACATGAGCATGTGCATTTCCAGATATGAGCTTGAAAATCATAGAATCACAGAATGATTTGGATTGGAAGGGATCTTGATTTTTTTAAAAGGAAAAAGCAACACCACCTCCCCATTACTCTCAACTATCAACATATGAATGCAATAGGTACACTAGAAATCAGCTCTAGACAAGACAGTTCTAGTGTAGAGTTCCACCTCTCCAAACATGCTATGATGCTTGGCTTTTTGTTACAAATTCATCTTATTAGATTTTACAGCCTTATCAGAGTGGCAATCAAAGAATGAAGCCAGGTGTTACTATTCCTCCAGTGTATTCTTATGGTAAATAATTTATTAATTGAGAATTAATTTTCATTAGCAACTCGTGGGCATCATGGACACTACTTATTAAAAATGTAAATATTAACAGTGGTAAGCTATTCTGTACTGTTAAAATATTAAGACTTTTTTCCTATGAAAACACTACAGCACTAAACTCTGTATGGATTTTGTAATGTTAAATATAAAAGACAAAAAACGAGACAGCCTTGTTTTTCCATAGTTATATTAAAACCTTTCAGTAAATCTTGAAAAGCAAGCCAAAGCTTCTGTGAATTTAATACACTGCCTTTGCAAGTGCTTTAATTTGGGATCAATTCTGCACTGTTACAGAGCACTACCAAAAAGGGAATCAGTAAGAGCAGAGGAAGGAACCAGAAGAGTTTCTCTAAAACATTGAGAAGGCAGGAATGAGCAGTGAGAACTTTAAGCCACTGGCTGAGGTATCAAAAGTAATAATTTCTTGCTTTCATCATAGAAATAAACAAAAACACTTCAACATCTTCTCAAGCTCCCTGGGTATTTTTAAAATATTTTGGATTTACCCAGAGTGTTTTAACTGCTCTTCTCATGCTTTCCCTTCTATTTTGCTCTATAAACCAAAATAAAATACTCTTCCAGGAAGAAGGCAAGCCTCCTGCCAGCACTCACTCACTCATCTATTTAAAATTTTGACAAGCTCAATGTAAGTGGGCCCCATATATTACAAAGTTATCTGACATCATTCCTTCAAAGGTCTGTTAAGGTGATCTAGCTCAAAATAATTATGCATTTTCAGTATATGCTGATTCTGACTGTGCCAAACATCACAATCAAATAGAAAACCATAACAGGCTTAAATAGAGCATTAAACTCAATTTCCAGAAAGAGGGATCCAGAAGTCCTTTTGTTTTTTCAGTCTCAATAAATGAGACATGTTTTTCCTGTTGATGGTCATTGTTAGGTGCTTTGTAAAAATCCCATCTGCTTCCACAGAGGAAAACACCCACTCAAAATGGTTTATGTAATAATAAAGCCTCATTTTATGGAAAAGGCTGTCAGTTACTGCATGACGTTTTGTGGCAGACAACTTTTATGAAAAATCCTTTCCTTAGGATTTTTCCTCCTGAGAAGCTGAGGAGGCCTCAGGAACAAAATGTAAACATTGATTATCTGCTGCTGTGGAATGCAACAGGTGCATCTGGGATTGGCCCATGTTGGATGTTTGTAATTAATGGCCAATCACAGTCAGCTGGCTCAGACATAGAGTCCAAGCCAGAAACCTTTGTTATCATTCTTTGCTGTTCTATTCTTAGCTAGCCTTCTGAGGAAATCCTTTCTTCTATTCTTTTAGTATAGTTTTAATGTAATATATATCATAAAATAATAAATCAAGCCTTCTGAAACATGGAGTCAGATCCTCATCTCTTCCCTCAACCTGAGACCCCCATGAGCACTGTCACAATATTTGGGTTCAGAAGACCCATATTTCAGATGTTCAAATGAGAAACTTCCAGCTATAACAAAGATCTGGGTTATTTGTGAATACCAGATGCTATAGACTAAAGAAATACTGGGGATTCATTGGTGTAATATTTTTTTTGTGCACCTGAGCTGCAAGGGCCTGTTCATTGCTCTCACACTGGTGTGCTTGGTGGGCTTAAAGAGATCACTTAGCCACAGAGAGGTTGTGTGTGTCTATGCCATACCTTTATTTCTACAGTTGTATTGTGAAGTTACTATGACTGCTGCCTTTGTAAGGCATTTTGTCATCTAATGATACAGAAAGAGGTGACTTAGTTAGGTTCCTGTCACAGACATCTTTTCATGTAAAATCCTTTCCTTAGGATTTTTTTTTTCCTCCTGAGAAGCTGAGAGGCCTCAGGGACAAAATGTAAACAATGATTATCTGCTGCTGTGGATTGCAACAGGTGCATCTGTGATTGGTCTAATGTGGTTGTTTGTAATTAATGGCCAATCCCAGTCAGCTGTCTGGACTGTCTGAGACACAAACCTTTGTTATCATTCTTTGCTGTTCTATTCTTAGCTAGCCTTCTGATGAAATCCTTTCTTCTATTCTTTTATTATAGTTTTAATGTAATATATATCATAAAATAATAAATCAGACCTTCTGAAACATGGAGTCAACATTCTCGTCTCTTCCCTCATCTGAAAACCCCTGTGAACACTGTCACAGGTTCCCAAGTTCCTAGTGTTGTTCTGTACCTTCAAAATGCTGTGGGTTGAAGACTGGTGTGGAGTACAGAAGCAGCAGAGGAAGCTTCTGGGCAAGGATGCAAGAACGCAGTCCCCAGCAGTTGCTTTCTATAACAGAATTACAGACACAAGCACAGAGAGTTTATCTTGTTCCTATTGCCATCCACACAGCAGCATGTGGAAAGAATACTTGTGTTTTTATATCTGCAGATAATGCCTTGACCATTTGCTCCAGCCTTTCATTGGAAGCACTATACATCAGGGACTTATCTCCAGCCCTGTTTTGTCTTAAGAAGCATTAAGGGGAGGTGATGAGGAGCAGAGAGGTTTCTGATGGGCCACTGGGGAATGGAGTTACTGAGTGAAAATGTCAAGGTAAAAATTCTTGGCACTGCAATCAAGACAGGCTCCCAGGACCTTTTAAAATATGTCTTTACATCTACTTACAGTCTGGCTGAAACCAGATTTACAGTCTATTTTTGCAGCTGCCAGTCTCCACTTAGAAAAGCTTTAGTGCTGGATGTGGATAGTGCACTTCAAAAGGTAGGCAGAAACCTTTGAAGTGCACACAGGCTGATGTGAAGGGCTGCTCTAAAGTGAAGGTTTCCTCTACACAGCAGAGGTATTTAGAAATGTTAAGATCCCAAAGGTGCTCAGGATTTCACCTGTCTAGGTGAACAAAGCATTAGATTTTACATCTAAGTGTGTTTATATATTTAGAAAGAACATTTTCCATGTTTACCTTGTTTCTGTGTGTGCATAGGTGAGGGAAAGAAACCACCTTTTTATAGTGTGATGTTTTTCCATTTAAGAATTTGTTAACAATATCTTTGAACTTATGGGAACACTCTTGGAAAATATCTGCAATATATGCCTATTCAGGAGGGATATATAGGCATATATATCCGTCCTGAATAGGCATAACCAAGTTGTGGCTAACAAAACACATATTTTAACATTATAATTTTGAAAATGTGCAAAATATGGCATTTCATTGTCTTCTTTTGAATAACTTTTTAGCAAGTTTATAGTATTTATCAAAATACACATGTTGAACAGGTTTCAATGGAGTAGGTTATTGTGTAAAATGTTTAGGTTTAATAAGAACACTGAAAAGGCTAAATGAATCTTCTTCAAACTACCTATTGACAAACCCCACATCTTGTATTTATAGAGGTGCTTTTTCTCCACTTAGATCAAATAACTATCACAAAAATAAATTCAGGTGCAAGCAAATCCCCTTATGTATAACGATTTATGGTTAAACTTTATTTCAGGAGTAATTATCTAGAGATATATTAAGGCATCTAACTGAATAGATTTAAGCACTGTTGATACAGTAGAACAGTTCTGCACTGCTGGATATTGTATTTTTACTAAAAATGAGAATTTTAAATAAGAAGTGAAAAGTAACAGTAACAGCATTAAAAAAAATATGTAGTTTTACTTGCATTTTTCATTGTTTTGCCAGAGCTTTAGCAATGTGTTTAATACACAAGTTTGAGAAAAAAAGGCAAAAAAGGTGATTTTACTGGAGGCTTGCAGAAGGTTTGTTGCAAAAAGATGACATTTGGATAAATACTCTTTGAAGCAATTTCCCCCCCTTAGCTACAGCAGTGTAATTTATCAGGTGATTTATTAAATCTGCTGAAGTACACACAACTTCCTGTTTAAATTTTGTTTTGATGTAAGGCTGCTGTTAATTGTTGTATTAGCCTATAGCTACCTTGCAAAATCTTTTAGTGTGAGAATGTCACTTTTAGTAATAACTGGAAAACAATATTTAAGTGTGTTTATAATGCTAGAAAAGAAGTTTTTTATTTTTCCTCCAAAGCATGGCGTTCAAAAGGAAAAACACTTTGGCCCTTAAAATAACCTCATATATTGTTAAAGAGGGACTACAAGTATCCTTCTACTGACTTTATTCCCTGGATTAAGAGGAAATTAGCATACATGTAGAAAACAAACAAAATTTAGGTTGATTTGATTTTAGAAAGTAAGCAAATATATTGAGGGCTTTTTTTTCCTTACAGCCAACCACTTTTTACTTTCAATATAACAAGATAAAGGGAAAAGAAATGTAAAGGAGCTCACAGACATGGAACAAGATCCCCCCAAAGAAGAAGGACAGTTTTGCAGCAGTTTGCTGGGTACTTGAAACTGGAGTGGCTGGCAGCTGCTGGTGTTCTGCCCCATTTCAGGAATCCTTGAGCAGTTGCTGCCGCATTTTGTGCACTCCCTCCCCTGCCATCAGCGCAGGGGCTGGTGGCCAGGGCCACTTTACTGCTGGCTGGTGTCCAGCTGCCAAAGCAGCTGGCCCCTGGAGGCTGCTGGCAATCAGTGAAAATCCAATCAGCCCTGTGCTGTGAACTGGTGCTGGAGTGAACTGATGCTGGGAAAGCACAGAGCTGCTTTATTGCTCCTTCC
This sequence comes from Ammospiza caudacuta, assembly GCF_027887145.1. Classification (NCBI taxonomy): domain Eukaryota; kingdom Metazoa; phylum Chordata; class Aves; order Passeriformes; family Passerellidae; genus Ammospiza; species Ammospiza caudacuta. The sequence continues at coordinate 12,336,693 of NC_080594.1, forward strand.
TAGCCAGAAATGTAGATCAGCATTTTCAGATGGCTGCTTTCTGGCTCAAAAGCTGTTTCAGTCTGCTTTAGTGCTTTAGGAATTTCACATTTAAACATGTACATTTAGTCTTACTAAAATGAAACTGGAGAGATTAAAAACCTGCAAGAGAAATCAGGCAGCTTCGTTCCAATAAAATTGCTCTGAATCAAAATTTAACCTAAGGATGTACAAAGGCAGCAATATTTACATGGCAGGATGAAACACCTTCTGGAACAAGTTTTGTAGGGGCAAGCAAAGGAGAACATAGCTGTGCATACAAGTTCTAATGCTGGTCAAGCTTGGTTTCTTTTTCACATAAACAGCGATAGAATGGATATGGGTTGCTTGTGTCAGACCACACAAACAGGATTTTGTCTCATAAAGCCAATTCTGATCTGACTTTCACTTACCTGGAAAGTCTGTCAGAGTCCAGCTGAATGGCAGAGCTGATCACAGCCTGGCTGATAGGGAGGAATTCCAGACTTGTCTCACTGTCTCCCAGGGCAGATGAGAGATTCCCTTTTCCTCTGGTGTGTCTTTTTTCCCCTGTCAGACTTGAAGGATAAGGAAAGAGAAAATGAGTGTTTTGTATCAGTCTTCTATCGCCATCCATTCCTACTTTACCGAGCCCTGCTGCTCACTCTACTTTGTGGCAGCTTTTGTTGGTTCCCTGCCCTATCTCTGTAAATCTAAAAGTCAACATTTCCAGAGAAAATGCTGCTTAATAACTTCAAAGAGTTATTGCTTCTGCCTTTGTCTGTGCATGGTACAGCAGAGTAAAGAATAAAGAACCAACACAATGTGACCTGACCCCCATATTTGTATTGAAGACTATAAAGAGATGCTTGTCCAAGAAAATGCAGTTTCTTTGGCAAGCATGCTGATGCCAGGAATAATTTGGATATTAAAATCCCCAGAGGGACAGGGCACTTTCTAAGGAACAGGTTTCAGGTGGTGAGAACCTGGTTCTTTGCCTCATGCATGAGGTGGGAGTACAAATTCACTGTGAATTGATTTAGTGATCTGTCAGCAAATATAACTAGAGCAACACCAGTTTCACTGCTCCTCCACAACTTGTTTCACTTTCCATCTTCTGAGTTTCCCAAGCATTGCTTCCCTGGTCCTTGCTGCTATGAGATTAATCTTCAGTATCCTAAATTCTTCCTCTCCAGTTAAAGTTTCTTGGTTGAGGTAAGCAGATATCCCACACACGCTGCTCTATATTTGAGGATTGATTGGTGTCATGAAGTATTGCAATGTGAAACAGTAATTTCTTTTTAACTGGTGAAGCTGGAAGGGAATTGCAGGTACTTCCTCCTGATTACATTCCTCTAGAAACAGCCTGTCTTTGTGAGGTGGGTTAGACTTCTCTAGAAAGGCAAACAAAAAGCCCTTATAACCAAGATGCCATGCACAGAACTTGCACAGGCCACTGGATCCAAATGGGGAGCTCTAGTTAGGGTAATCACAAAGCAGTCCTGAGCATGTCGCCATGATCCAGTGCCTGGAGATCCTGACTTCTGCTGGGTCACTCAGGGGGACCTCATCAGTGTCTGTCAGTGCCTGCAGGGAGGGGTCAGAGCAGGGACCAGGCTCTGCTCAGTGGTGCCCAGCAATGGGACAAGGGGCAATGGGAAGGAATTGATGCCCAGGAAGTTCCACCTGAGCATGAGGAAGAAATTCTTCACTGTGCAGTGACCAAACACTGGGACAGATCACACCGAGAGGGTGTGCAGTCTCCTTCACTGGAGATGTTCCAGAACCACCTGGATGCCATCCTGTGCCGTGTGTTGTGGGATGACCCTGCTTGAGCAGGGGGATGGGACCCAGATGATCCACTGTGGTTCCTTCCAAACTGACCCGTTCAGGGACTCTGTGATCATCACAGCAGGTCACTGTGTCATCTTTGGTTTGTGCACAGGCCCCAGTTGTTCAATTCTATGTTGTGTTTGAAAACAATAAAGGGCTCAGTTCTGTCCTCTAAAAACTCCCATTACATGTGTGATGGCTCAGTGGCCTTCCACAAGCTTTCCCCAGCTTCTTCTCCATCTACCAGTAACCAAATTCCTGAATGTATTCCATTCATCCAGCATCCTTCAATACTGCCCATGCTGCCCTAGCAACCAGTGCCACCTTCTCTGATCTGAGCCACAAGGCTCTCCTTTTGACCATTTGCTGCTGGTTTAGAAGTTGGCCTTTGTGCAAGCATGGATGACAGCTTTGCCACTTGCAGCTTGTTTTACACATACTGGCATGGTGCACCTCATTGCAGTGAAGCAAATGTCATTGTCACAGAACTCAACAGCTTTTTTTCCCTTTGAGAAACTGCTGTTTTTGTTAACATGATCTTAACTAGTGGAATCAAAACACTAGAAGCAGAAACAGGGCCTTGGTAGTTCTGCAGATGTGGGGAAATTCTTCCTGTCTCAGTATTTAGCACAGGCCAAAGAGAAGAACAGCATTTGGATGGGATTCCTAATCAGTTACCTGAACAATCCAGTAGCTTTAATACATTTCTACTTTTCAGCATCACATCTACCTCACAGATGTATCACATTGAGAATCTTCCAACAGTTAAATGGGAGACAGGAGAAAAAGAGAGAGAGAGAGAGAGAGAGAACCCTCAGTCTCATCTTACCCCTGCCCAGAAAATTCAATACAAACATTACATTTGGAGTGCCTTGCCTTGACTGCTGATGGATTGCTGAATTCACTACTGGCATCTCTACCTAAACACATGCAGGGAATACTCTGGCCTCAATTCTGAAGGCTTACCCAACTGTGCATCCATAAAATTGGAACAGCAGCAGTAATTTGGCTTCCTCTGGCTTTTTCAGTTTCTTTCTGGGTAGACCCCAACTGCCTTTTAGAGAGATTTGCTGCTGCTAATTTGTTTTAACAGACCATCTGTCTCATTTTGTATTCTAGAACATTCTTCCCTGTTACTTGTCATGCTTCCAGCAGAGTGAGAAGTTAGTTGGACTGCTCATGCTGCAGTGAGTTACCAGGCTGCTGTTCTCTTGCTAGTGAAGCAGAAAAGGCCACCCTGTTTGTGCTCCCTTTCCCCGAAATCCTCCTCTTCTCTCAGCAGGGAAGGCTCTTGGCACCTTCATGGCTTTGCCATCAATTCTCTTACACTGAAGGCTTCACAAACCCCTCTATAAAGCCTTAGGACCAGACTGGAAATAGCAAAGGTAGGCAAAAGGGGCCAGGAGCTTTTTTTGCTCCCCAGGGAGAGTATAGCTCTTTCTGTTGCCATGCCCAGTTTAGCTGGACCACATCAAGAACAATTGGTTTGCTGCACATCTCTCAGAATTATAGAATCATAGCATGGTCTGGGTTGGACCTTACAGGCCATCTGGTTCTGTCCTCCTGCCATGGGCAGGGACAGCTTCCCCTGGACCAGGTTGCTCAGAGCTCCATCCAACCTGGCCATGAATGGGGCAGCCACAGCTTTTGTGTGAAACCTGTGCCAGGGCCCCACCACCCTCCCAGCAAAGAATTTCTTTGTAATATCTGATCTAAACCTACTCTCTGTCAGTTTGAAGCCATTCCCCCTTGTCCTGTCACTCCAGGCCCTTGTAAAGAGTCTCTCTCCATCTTTCCTGTGGGCTCCCTTGAGGTACTGGAAGGCCACAATTCGGTTACCACAAAACTTTTTCCTTTCCAGGATGATCATTGAATACTGGGTGTGACGGTGTTCACAGGGGTCTTATGTTGAAGGAAGAGACGGAGATCTGACTCCATGTTTCAGAAGGCTTGATTTATTATTTTATGATATATATTACATTAAAACTATACTAAAATAATAGAAGAAAAAGTTCTCATCAGAAGGCTAGCTAAGAATAGAATAGGAAGGAATGATCACAAAGGCAGCTGTCCCAGACTCTCTGTCTGAGCCAGCTGGACTGTGATTGGTCATTAATTACAAACATCCAAGATGGGCCAATCACAGATGCACCTGTTGCATTCCACAGCAGCAGATAATCAGTGTTTCCATTTTGTTCCTGAGGCCTCTCAGCTTCTCAGGAGGAAAAAATCCTAAGGAAAGGATTTTTCATAAAAAGATATCTGCAACAACTGGGCATAGCAGGGATAAAACAAAATACTCTCTGAAGTGTGAAGTACAGATAGAGAGATTTTAAACAAGGCTCTATGCCGCCCCTTCAAGCCACAGGCATCATCAAAACAGAAGATAGGCAGAAAATAATTTTATCTGTCTACATATCTGGTCCTGACACCCAGATGTTCAACTGTTTTCAGCTAAAGTGGATAGGAAAGCTGCTTATTATATTAACCCTGTGGATTTTGCACCCCATGTCTAAAAATTGAAACATACAAGACTTGAGAGAAGTGCAAGAACAAAAGAACAAAAGAAAAAAAGAACTTACTACTGATATAGGACTATATGGCATATTTTTCTGTGAGTTCATCACAGAAATCTGGAAATACTAATAATTCCTGTTTGCTTTCAGACACCTAGGTTGTTGCTGTTTCCCTGAATGGTTTGTACAACCACTGGAGAGAAACATTTAAGGAATCCACCTTAGAATAAGCTGAAGCACACCCTGGAAGAGTGTATTTTCTGTAATTGGAGTCTAAATCTAAATCTGTTGTAGATATCTCTGCTGCAGTGTTCTCATTTGACCAGATAAGTCTCCCCTTAAAGAAACTGTTGGAAGAGTTCAGGACTAATCACTTAGGAAGCCATTAGGGTTTGGCAAGAAAAGGAAGGCACACTGATGTTAATGGCAGTGATTAGTGCTCTAATTCACTGGGCAACAGGATTATCCCATCTGTGATATCCACTTGTGAGGCAGAGTTCCATCACCAGGTCACCCCTCTCTGACACCGGCCATGATTTCTGCACTCCAAACTCACAGAATCATGGAATGGCCTAGGTTGGAAAGAATCTCAAAGATTTCTTGTTCCAACCCTTCTGCTGTAGACAGAGACAACTTCTTCTAGACCAGGCTGCTCAGAGCCGAATACAGCCTTGTTCTGAACGCTTCCTGGGATAAGGCATCCACAACTTCTCCAGGCAGCCTTTTCCAGTGCCTCACCACTCTCACAGAAAAGATTTTTTTTCCTAACATCTAATCTAAACCTACTCTCAGTCAGTCTGAATCCATTCCCTCTTGTCCTGTCACTATTTGCACTTACTGAGGAAATTCTGAGCCCACCTCATGTCCAGAGCCTCATGAGGCTTTGGAAAACCACAATAAACAGGACACAAGACAACTACCAATAAAGGAGGTAGTTGATGAGTCCTGAAGAGGACTCTAGAAATGAGTCCTGAAGAGGACTGTAGAAAACCCTAAAACCAGCGAATGTCAGACCTGTGTGCATCATACAAACAAAGATGCCAAAACAAGAACTACAGCTCATTGCTTTGCAAATGTTTGCAGACAGTGTAGGATGCACAGACAGCAACTGAGGGAGTCTTTGCAGGAGCAATGGAAAGCGTTTCTTATAGGCAGTTTAGCCTGGAGAAAAGGAGTCCATGGGACACTTTTTCACTCTCTACAACTCCCTGAAAAGAGGATGTAGCCAGGTGGGGCTGGGCTCTTCTCCCAGGCAACAAAAGGAAAAGAAGAATATGCCTCAAGCTGCACAAGGAGAGGTTCAAGTTGGACATGAGAAGGAATTTCTTCTGGAAATGGAAAATGGAAAGGGTTGTTAAACTCTGGAACTGTCAGGGAAATGGGGGAGTTATCACCCCTGGGGGTGTTCAAGACTTGGCTTGGCATTTAGTGCTATGGTGGTGGTTGGTCAAATTTTGGACTTGATGATCTTGGAGGCTTTTCCAACCTAAGTGATTTTGTGTCTCTGTGATCATATTAATATTAAAATTAAAAAAACCTGAAGCATTCACTGATTTATGCTGAGCACAGGAAAAGGCATACAATGCCAGAAGTGATGCTTACAAATAATTTATTTTTATTGCAGGGTCGGGAGACAAAACAAATGTTGTGCTGTTTCTCTGAAATATAAGCAGTGGGACAAAAATCCTGGAGATTAAATAAGAACCATTGTGAGAGAAGCTGAACATTACCAGGTTCAAGTGTATCTGTCTGCTCTTTATGATCAGCAGGTGCACTTCTAGAAGGGCTGTTTATACTTTTCAGGACACAGGTGAATTTTCAAAGGACTAATACCAGGAAGACTATAATCCTACTAAAAATTCATAACTTAGGCCTTTATAAATCTTCTTCTGTTTACTTTTACTTTTTCTAAGAAAGATGACATCAGAAGAGAATAGTTCCTAATGCTGGGATTGGGTCATATAAGCTCCAAACCCAAGTAACCCTACAACTTAATTTATCCTATTTTTCTACACTCCTTGCAGGGGAAAAATTACTGGGGATTTAGCTTGTTCCATTTTTGCTGCCTAAATTATTGCCAAGGCTCTGAAATCAGAGCACAGGTCAAGTTATGTTTTTTCAATCTCTTTGGAAAGCACCTTTTCAAGGAACTACCATTTTAGCTTTTTTATTTCACAGAGAAACTTAACAACTTGATAACATGGATTGATCATGATGAATACAGAAAAAATCTGATTTCCTCTCTGGAAAATGTAGTGAAAACATAACAACTGGTAGCTTTGAGAATGTGAGTGATACTGAGATGCCAGTTCTAAAACTATCAGAACCATAACTGAATAAATAGGTTTAAATACTGTGTAGTGGAAATTAGATGCCACAGGAGAGAAATGAAGCCAGCAAGTTATTTCTCTGTGATGTGGCTAGCCAAAGTACCTTAAAAGCATTGATGTGTAAAACTGTTCAGTGTTCAGGGTTTTAAGTCTTAATAGACAGCTTGAGGGTTTAACTGTGCTCAAGTTCTGTTAGCAGAAAGCACAGAATTAAACTGGCTGAAAACAATTCAAAAGGCAGCTTGGAGTCAATGCTTCAACAAAATAGGGTTAACACTGAGGATTGGTGGCTTGTGTTTCAGTGGGTGTGAGCAGAAGCAAAATGCCACTTGCCCAAGGAAAGAAGGTGGTTTTGGCCTTTGTCCATTTTTATAAAAACTGTATAACTTCATCTGTGACTGGCCAGCCTCAGCTGAGACTTCCCATAAACTGATTAATGTCCTGGTCTAGAGGCACCTGGCAGACTTATCATCTACTGAAAACCCAGAGATAATTTTTTCTTTGGCTACAAATGGATGCAAATTGAATGTTAAACTGGAAGAGTCACTGGGGACTTGCAGAGTGAAAAAATAGATAAGAGAAACTAAAATAAAAGTGTCTGACAGGATTTTTCATTTCTAAGAGAGAACGGTACTTCATGACGGGCAACAAAGGAACAGATGTGTTTTAATAGGTTGCCTAGACATTAATCTCTTGGCTGGACACACTAGTGAGGAGCTGGCAGCATTTCTTGTGAAGTTAAGAAAGAAGAAGCAAAAGCAGCATTGAATCAAAGTGGAGACAAGAACTGGGACAGACAGAGACAATGAAGAGCTCTCCATTGCTGATGGTCTGCTCAGAGCTCTGGCCACTGTAGGGGCAACCAGCACACACCCCATAAAGTGCCTGAGCACCACAGGCAGCTTTTGGATGGCATTACATGAATATGAGCCAGCAATGTGCCCTGGTGGCCAAGAAGGCCAATGGCACCCTAGTCTGCATTAGGAATTGTGTGGCCAGCAGGAGCAGGGAGGTCATTCTACCCCTGCACTGGGCACTGGTGAGGGCACACCTTGAGTGCTGTGTCCACTTCTGGCCCCTCAGTTTGGGAAGGACATCGAGATGCTGGAACTGTCCAGAGGAGGCAACGAGGCTGGAGAGGGGCTGGGAACACAAACCCTGTGAGGAACCACTGAGAGAGCTGGGGGTGTTCATCCTGGAGAAAAGGAGACTCAGGGGTGACCTTATCACTCTCTACAACTTAATGAAGGGAGGTGGCAGACAGGTGGGGTTGGTCTCTTCCACCAGGAAGCACTGACAGAACCAGAGGACACAGTCTCAAGCTACATCAGGGAAGGTATACGTTGGATATTAGGAAAAAATTTTTCACCAAAAGAATAATAAAGTACTGGAATGCTCTTCCCAGGGAGGTGGTAGAATCACCATCTCTGGATGTGTTTAAAAAAAAAGACTGGATGTGGCACTTGTTGCTATAGTCTAGTTGAGGTGTTAGGGCATAGGTTGGACTCGGTGATCTTAGAGGTCTCTTCCAGCCTCATTATTCTGTGATTCTGTGATTCTGTGATTCTGTGGTTCTGTGGTTCTGTGAAGCATGACTGACTTTGGGCTTGGACAGGACAAGTCTCCAGTCTGCAAGGAATAAGCTTCTCCTGTGGAAAATGTGGGCCAGTAAAGCTAAAGCTCTTTGGCTGAATGCTGGATTTAGGATGCAGAGCTGAGCTCAGAGAGATCCACACTCCTTTAGTATGGGACAACCTGGGATAGAATAAGGACACATTTGCCCACAGCTGCAGCCACAGGTGACTGCCTGTGACCCTGCTCATTGTTAGGTTCCTAGGACTTTTTTCAACATGGCTAAAATGTAACTAAAATAACAGCACCAAAATGCATTTAGAAAACAGCCAAACATAAAAGCAAAACCCTCTCTTAGCAGTAAATGATCATAGATTGGTTTGGAATTTAAAGGTCATCTACTTCCAATTACCCATCCACTTCCCATCTACCCATTACAAAATATTTGTTTACATAGGTTTTTTACTTCCTTCCTTGTTAAATGTGGCCAAAGAGACATAATTGCCAATATAGAGATACGTATTTTATTAAGGTGTTATGAGTTTAAATTTTACCACTTTTTATCAAATTTATAACCACATAGATATAGCTCACATTTTATTTACAGAAACATATTGATTTTGCTGGTTCCTAAAAGGTACTTGGAAGACATGGTGATGGAGCAGGAGCTGCTTTTTCTTTCAGATGAATTAGCATGAATTTCATGGGCTGTGTAAAATGGATGCATTTACAAAACTCAGCATATTCCTGTGGCTTCTCATGCAGCAGCGCCCAGGCCACTTAGCACTAGAGACACACTTGCTGGAAATGCTTATGAAGAAGTAAACCATCAAGCACAGGTTTTTGGCAGGCTCTGCCACAGTCTAACTGAATTAATTCTGCTGATTATACCCCCTGCAGTATTTATTGATGGAATACAAGGGGAGAGAGCTGCTGCACGTATCCCTCCTCCTCTCACTGCAATTAGTGCCCAGGTTTAGCCATTGCCACGGGTCAGACAGCTCTGCAGAGGTGGGGATTCATTTGCTTAATTGTTCTTCCTTGTTTTCTCCAGCCTTGCCTCTATTCTGTGCAAAAACTGGCTGAATTATTCTTGTGAAATACCAAGAATTTTATATCCCTTTTTCCATTGTTGTTTACCAGCTTGTCCGACCAGATTGGTTCACACAAATCAATTGCATATTTTGTTTGTTCAGTGAATACAAACATCCATGACCTCTATGATCATCTTGTGATTGATCATTAAAATTGCACTATAACATTTTGGATGCTTGGCTAACCGACTTTGATAACTTTCTGAAGAAAATAATAAAAAATGAGATTTTACAAGTTAATTACTCAACTTGAGAGCTGCTAAATATTTTTAAACATTGATCACAACAAAACTTTTGGCATTTGGGCATTTTCAGAAGTTTCTGATATTCTCATTTTTTTTGAATGAAATTAAAAATTCCAATGAGAATTTTTCTCTTCATTTAAAAAAAAAAGAGGAAAATAAACCCCCAGTGCTAAAAATTCTGATTCAGAAGGGAAACTCTGATGCTTCATGGAAATTTTGGTTCATTCCGTGGCCTGTTCTATGAAGTGATCACCTTAAACTGTATCTGTTTTCATGCACTGTGAAAAGGCCTTGAACATCAGCACAGCAAATAGTAAGACTCCAATATTTGTTAGGAAATAAGAGATAGAAGAGGGAGGCCAGCACAAAAAAAGAAAATGGCAATGTTGGGAAAACAAACAGGAACAGTTAAAGCAGAATTTTCTAAAATAAGTTCAGTATTTACATTTTAACGTTTCCTAAACTGTCAATATTTTATTATTACTTTCTATTTTTGAGCAACCCTGAGAGTGATATTAGCTGCATATTTTGCTTTCACAATCCTGTGGATCCTGGCATTTGGCCAATGAGGTGGTTTAATTTTAATAGAGCTTATTGATTACAAGTCAGACCTGAGAACAAAAGAGAAGTTCTAAATCAGCTTGGATACGTATAAATTTCTTGAAATAGAGGCTGAGAGACTAATGTGCTGCCACACCTGTGTGTTTCTTCATTTGCATGGACAATCTCCAAGCACACCCACAGCCTTGTCAGGGTAGCAGGGAATTTCTCATCCCATCTGGCTGCTGCTTCAATTTGTGTTGGCACCTGGCAACTGCACAAGCACAGCTATGGACACAGAATTATGGAATCACAGAGTCATGGGATGGGCCTGGGTTGGAAGGGACCTTAAAGATCACTGAGTGTGGCTGGAGCAGCGGAGAGCAGACAGGGACACCCTGCCTGTGCTCCCTTTCCCTGGGTGGAAAATCCTCCTCTCCTCTCAGCAGGGAAGGCTCTTGGCACCTTCATGGCTTTGCCAACAATTCTCTTACATTGAAGACTTTGCAAACTCCTCTTGTAAAGCCTTAGGTCCAGACTGGAAATAGCAAAGGTAGGCAAAAGGGGCCAAGGAGTTTTTCTCCCCCTTCCCCAGTAGTAGGAGATTGTAGCTCTTGCAGCTGTCATGCCCAGTGTGCCGGACCACATCAAGAAAAATAGATTTGCTGCAGATCTCTTAGAATTATAGAATCATAGCATGGTCCGGGTTGGAAGGGACCTTACAGGCCATCTGGTTCTGTCCTCCTGCCATGGGCTGGAACACCTGCCACTGGACCTAATTGCTCAGAGCTCCATCCAACCTGGCCATGAACACTTCCAGGGATGGGGCAGCCACAGCTTCTATGGAAAACCTGTGCCAGGGCCCCACCACCCTCCCAGCAAAGAATTTCTTTGTAATATCTGATCTAAACCTACTCTCTGTCAGTTTGAAGCCATTGTCCATTGTCCTGTCACTCCAGACCCTTGTAAAGAGTCTCTCTCCATCTTTCCTGTGGGCTCCCTTGAGGTACTGGAAGGCCACAATCAGGTCACCATGAAGCTTTCTCTTTTCTAGCCTAAACAATCCCAATTCTCTCAGCCTTTCTGCACAGGACAGGTCCTCCAGCCCTTTGTTAATCTTGGTGGCTTGTAATTTTAATACAATATTTAAATAATATTTATGACCTATAGTTTACTTAATAGTTATTTCAAAACTTTATATTTTCTGAGACATAACATACAGGAAAAATTTGATAGTCTATTTTTCTAACATTTTTATCTATAAAAGAATGTAAAAGATTGCTCATATGTCAAAGAGATGCTTTATTCACTATTACCTTTTAAAATTTTCAAATTGCTGGAATTATGCACAGGCCTATTTTGTCTTGATTTCATCAGATCAAGAGGATGAATGCTTTGGAAGAGATAATAGTCTTAAAATGCTTTTGTTTGTTCCAAATATGTTTATGTACTTTTGGCAAAGACATTCTTATGGAGGGTGGCATTAAAAAGTCAGTAAATTTAGTTTCCTTTATAGTGTCATGTTTCTTCATAGTGAGCAATATTATGGCTTTTTATACTGAATTTTTGTTTGAGAAAGGCAGAGAAAAATTTTGAAAAATCCTTGATCTTTTGTCTTATGTACTTACAGCCAAGACAGCAGGTGTCTAACAAGAAGTCCAAGTAAAATACTGGAAGTGCAACTGTACAACATGCTATATATAATAATATGTTCTCTATAATTATAATAATATTGCAGGATAATAATGAATTCCATATACTAATTTTATTCTTGTCCAAAAGCAAAGCTCCTCTGATAATAAATTAGCAAAATCCCACTACAGTTAAAAAGTAACTGGATATTACAGGATTTTCTGGTTTTTCTCTTCCATTCTACTCTTATACATTATTTCAGTTGGTAAGATAGAGGATTAACAGAAGAATACCTAAGAAAGCTCTTAAGCTTCCTCTATCTACTTGAAGTTTCACAATCCTGTATTTTTAAGGAGATTATTTCATATTTATGGAATAAATATTATTCAGATCTATATTGTAATGTAATTATGCATGGAGACAGATATCTAATATTAAAATACTGAAAGCTGTTTCTTGTGATGGCAATAGGGCAGAGAGAAGGAAGGAAAGTTATTGCTTATAATGACTTAAAGTAGACTTCTTGGATGTTTAGATATTCCTTGTTCTGATCTCTGTATTATGATTAAGTCTCTCTGAAGTGGTTCTTTGGAAGAATGTTTAAAATGGAGTTAATTTCACACCATTTTCCACACAGTGTCTTGCACCTGATTTTTTTCTTTTAAACTCTCTGAATTTGCACATGTGGGTGAAATAATTATAGCTAAAAAGTAAAGCAGTTCAGTGAGAATAACAAATCAGATTTTTTTTTCCCTTGAAATTTAGAGAAATTCCAATGCCTATTAACTTCCTCTATAACCTTTCTTCCAAAACTGATTGGTGAATTCACCTAATTTTATACGTGTATCATTAATGTGCTGCTCTTAATTTATGCAGCTCGTCTACTCTCACATTTTGCACCCCAAGTTTGCTTAGGAGAACTATAAAATTGATATTTGGGTTGTTTTGAGGTGCTGAGTTAACCCACTCAGAAAAGTGTCTGGATGCCAAGACTGAACTTTGGATAGCACAGCACAGATGTCAATCTTAGACTGACAGCTTAATTTGCTGATTTAAGGTCAACTGTTTCTTAACCTGAAGAAACCCTCCCCCTTGAAGATTTTTATTGTTTCACTCCATTTATATTCTTCAGTCTCAGCCTGTTCTACTTGACATAGGCCAGCCTAAGCCCTGCTCAGTGATTATGGAATAGTCCCTACTGATAAAAATTGAGAGAATTTTGTCTGGTGAAAGAGTTCCTGTGTTTTTTAGGTATTTGGAAAAAAAATAATCATACCTTCTTTGTAGGTACTGCTCTTCTCTCAGTGCTTCAGTTGGTTAGAAGGTGCTGGAATGCAGGCAGGTTTATCTTTCTAAACTTTATTTCTCTCTGGCTATTCCCACACTGTGGCCTGAAAACATTTTTAGCCCCATCTTGATGGAAGCCAAAGCAGTCAGGTGTGATTCCTGATTATCCTGATAATCCCGGTGTGATTCCTGTGATTTCTGAGGAAGTGAGACAGAAAGCACACACTTTTCTCTGCCTGCACAACTTGATGGATTCCTGTATCCCAGGAGGAAGTGTGTACATCCACAACTCTTTTGGGTTTGTGGCCTTGCTTTCAGTTCTCCCCATTCTCTGACTTGTGACTTGAAGAAGGCACTGCCTAGAAAACAAACTCCTCCTCTTCTATGAATCTACCTGTAATTATATCCAAAATAAGAAATTCAAAATACTCTGTCATTCTGCTTTCCACCCAAATACCCATGATCTCAAGCTGAACTGCAATGTACTTCCAGGGGTCCAAAGGAGCATATATAATGGATTTTATTTTCACCTAAAAGCTGTGCCAATTCCTCCCAGCTCCTAAACAGAGCAGGAAACAAAAGGAGCATGAGAAGGTGGAAAGAGATATCTGAAGAAAACCTCTCTCCTCCAAAAAGCTTCAGCAGCTCGAGCCCTCGGAGCCAATGGAGCAAAACTGGACCCAGATTTTGCCCATCAGATCCTGAACTAAACTGCACCCAGATTTTCTCTGCCAGATCCTGAACCCAAAGACCTGGGCCCAGATTTCCAGAGGTATTCAATAACTCTGAAAGTGCTATGAAAGGCCTGGATTTCTACAAAGTGCTGAGTGCTATTCCTCTGAAAATCAATTGCCTCTACAGTGCTTCGAGCCAGGCATATAAAACATAAGAACTCCAAATCACTAGTTGGTCTTAAAAAGTCTTGGCTCTGAAGCCTGCCAAGTCAGCACCTTCTTTGCCTACTTGTAAAGGCAGCCAAAGAAAGGAAATAGATGAGCCATCAGCTCCGAGCATAATTTCTACTGATTCAGTTCTTAGTTCATGAGTTAGTTGGAAGGAGAAAAGGGAAGCATACGAAGAGAATGTTTTAATTCTCATAAGACAAAATCCAAATGCCTTTAAAACAATAAATGAAGCACTTGTTAGAGGAGTAGTTACCCCTCCTGTACACTTAGAAGGAAAATGAATTAATGAAATTTTAATTACTAAACACATAAAACTAGTATATTAATTAAGTGGTTTCCAGTTGCAGTAAATGATGCATCAGCATTTTTTTTCTATATCTTATTTCACTGATGACAGCCAGTAATGGGCTTTCAGGCTCAATGAGGGCTCCAAGCACTGGGAGCAGCAGGTTGGGAAAAGCAGCCAACAAATCTTTTGACATTAAAAAGCAGAGCTCTGCCACTAATTATGTTAAAAGTCAAGTTTGCAATTGCAAGTAGATGGTCCAGGCAGCAAAGTGAAAGTGGCAAAAACCATAACCCAAGACACTGGATAGTGAGATTCTGCTGTAAGCCCAGTCTTTCTTGGACTAAAGCAGGTGCTCCAATGTGAAATTGTAGTGTCTGCCTGACAGGGGGCTGGTAGAAAATTAGGAATTTGATGGAAGATTAAGAGTTTGATGGAAGATTAGCTTGCCCAGGCTCAGAGAGAATAAGGAAGCGAAACAAGCTGGATGCAAACCCCAAAGGACATGCTACTTTGTGTGTTGAAACATGCACAAAGATTGCACAAAGATTTCTTGGTAACAGCTTTTTCTGGTGTGCCAGAGGTTGGTGGATTTCTCTGGTAATGTTATAATTGTAGTTCACAAAGGAGATTTGTCTCTCTCTACCCTGGTACAACCACTTTTTAAAACTTTCATGTTTTAACATACATACCCAGCAGAGAGGTTTTAATTTGGCAAGGAATCTTGCTTTTGTTTTATTCCCCATACAACTTTTTTCTTTATCTGCAGCCCAAGTAAAACATTAAAAAATGTTCTCCAGTAATCTCACTAGCTGACATTGAACTCGGAAAAGAAGTGGAATTCTTTCCCAGCTTCTCTCCACAAAGACTTGGAGTTTCCCAGGCAGAGGGGAAGCAAACTCCTGCCCATGCAGAAATTGCCATTTCAATTGCGGTACCTCAGCCTGCAGACACATCAGAACATCACAGAGCTCCCTCAACTTCTGCTTGGTCCTGACATGCTGCTCCAAATCACAGCTCTTATCCATGCATCTCTAGAGGGTTTGGGCTTTCAAACTTTCATTTTGTGTCCAGTTAGTTAGAGTGCCAGGAAGCCCAGCAAGGAGCCTTTTTCAGCCTTTCTTCTGTTCTGACAGATGGGCACTTCCTAAATTTTTTTATTTGCTTTCCTTGCTGTTTTACCAGAATTTAGGACCACTGGGGGATTCTGGCCTGAAAGTATTCTAGTTTTCCTCACTTGTCCACAAGTAGAATCTGGCTACTTTATGCAGGCAAATGGGTCTGCTGGGCAGACACTTGTTCAGACACTTGGGACTGAAACCCACTGATGCAGGATGGCTGAGTAAGGAGACATCTAATTAAATTAAACAAAAATGCTTGGAAGGAGTGTTTGAACTCCAATTCCATTTGAGGGGCATGTGACTTGGAGCTCCTGGGTCATAAATACGTCTGCAGCTGGTGACAGCACTTACAGTGACTATTTTGTACAAAATATCTTAGTCATTGGCACATTTGTTCCTTAGCCAGAGGTAATTTAGACATACAGATTTCAGGAGAGTAATTCTGTACATTTAAAGAGTAGTTCTGTGGGGTTGCTCTGTCAGTTTTTGCTGTTTATTGATCTGCTGTCTGTTTTGACAGTTGAATTTTTTTTTTTTTGCATAGTCCAAAAGCTGATAAGAAATTTTCTGAAAACAAGAAAAAAAATTAAAACTAATCATAACTGCAGCCCCACAGTACAAACAGCTCCTAGGAGGTGGCAAGCAACTGGGTTGTGGCCATCATTATTTTTGCAGAAACAGAAATCAGATTTTTTAAATATTGCCCAGGGATCTCAATTAGACCACAGTAAAATGTAAATTCTGTACTCCCCTTGTTCCTTCAGCAGCTCATCCAACAATGGTCACAGCATGTTTTTCTTTTCTCTGCTCTGTGACTACTTCTTAAAGTAATTCAGACAGTGAAATCTAGACTGACTGAGCTAATAGCTTTCTCTCTCTCTGCATTCTACAGGCTGACATGTGCCAGAAACCCCTCAATTAAATATAAAAGCTGAACTGCACAATTATGTTGAAACAACAAAGCACATTTTATGTGGATAGGGAGATCAATTTATCTGAATGGTAAACAGAAATTTTATATTTAGCTCATGGTCTTGATTTTATAAAATGTAATTTTGGAAACAAAGGACATTTCTGAGTTTTCTAAAAAAGCACCCAAAAGTTTCAAAGCTTTTTCACAGTATGAATCCAGTATATGGCAAAAAGTTTGCAAACAGCTTTCTGAGGAAGGGAACACACAAACATCAAGTCAATGGGCTGCAGAAGCACTTGAAAGCAGTAGTGTTGCAGACAACTTTTATGAAAAATCCTTTCCTTAGGATTTTTCCTCCTGAGAAGCTGACAGGCCTCAGGAACAAAATGGAAACATTGATTATCTGTTGCTGTGGAATGCAACAGGTGCATCTGTGATTGGCCCATGTTGGATATTTGTAATTAATGGCCAATCACAGTCAGCTGGCTCGGACAGAGAGTCCGAACCAAAAACCTTTGTTATCATTCCTTCTTATTCTATTCTTAGCTAGCCTTCTGATGAAATCCTTTTCTTCTATTCTTTTAGTACAGTTTAATATAATATATATCATAAAATAATAAATCAAGCCTTCTGAAACATGGAGTCAGATCCTCATTTCTTCCCCAATCTGAAAACCCCTGTGAACACTGTCACACAGTAGCATGATGTGATGCAATCTCCAGTGCACAGGATAATCCCTGCACCAGCACAGGCTGGGCTCTGCCACAGCACATCCTGTGGGTGATCACCTGCTCCCTGTGGCAATGGCCATCCTCACCCTGTACCTGCATCAAAACCTGTGCCCACATCCCCTGCTGTGGTGTGCAGCCATGCATGGGGTCTCAGGACAGGTGACATTGAAGCAGAGTGGAAATTTTCCAGGGTAGAAATCCATTTTGATTTAGGTGAAATGTGCATTTTTGAGTTGAGTGTGTGGTTAGGAAACATAGCTATTTAGCCTGACTTTAGCAAAGCCTAGGCTCAGAGAAACTGCTTCAGTGAAGGACGGAGATAAGGGGGGGAGACAGAGGGTGATAGAGAGAGACAGAGACTGCTGCGAGAGCAGGTCAACCTGACCTAGGAATTCTTTCTGATAAAGAAGAACTAGCCGCAAATGTCACGTGAAATTCGTAAAAATGAGTATGTATAAACCTATAATGAAATTGTATGCATATGTATTTGAGAGTGGGATAAAAAGGGATCTCAAGTTCCCAGAAGTACGCATATCTTTTAAGGAGAGTTATCTCCACATGCATCCAGCGCTGTAATAAACGTACCAGATTTACAACTTTCACAAAAGTTGTGGAGTTTTGATTATACCCGCAAAACAGCACATTTGGTCACATGCCAGATTTTCTCTCTGTCATGCAACACCTGCAACAAGAGGTGAGGAACACGCGGCTGCCCTCAGCAAATGTCCCAGGAACCGGAGCACTGCTGAGGTTTAGCTGTCACTCCAAAAAGTCCCCAAGGCTTTAAAGTACCCAGTGTGCTGCCAGGGCTGCTGCAGAGCTCTCACCCTGCACTCAGCACAGCTTTCTGGGGAGCTCCTGTAGCCTGCCCAGTGCCACCCTTGAGACAAGAATGACACAAGAACACATCAGAGACCCAAAGCAAGAGGAGAAAAGAAGGGTTTATTGCAAAAGATTCTTTGGTTTTTATAGACTGATAGGTTACATTCCACTTGATCTTTATTACAAAAGATTCTTTGGTTTTTATAGACTGGTAGGTTGCATTCTACTTGATTGGCCAGTTAATAAAAACCATCTTTTTCACACACCATCCTTGAGAAGAACAGGAAAACAAGGTGGAAAAACACCACCTGCAGATTGTTTATAAAAACAAGTTATCACATTCTTACAGCTCCCTAAAAATTCTCACAAGCCACTGTGAGAAATGATTGCTCTTTCTCTCCCCCTGACCTGCTGGCATCTGCAGCCCAGTGCATCGCATCAGGCGCTGTTTTACCTCCCTTTCCTCTTGTGGCTGAAATTTGTGGTCAGTAAGACACTGGCAAGGATATGCTGCTGTGTTGCCCTCCTGGTTTCCCCTACACCTTCCAGGAAAGTGAGAAATATGTGTAGGGTCTCCAAAAACAAAAAAAAAAGCAAAAACAAAAAAACCCCCACCATCAAGCACTGGAGAGGAATTAGACCTAAACAGAGAAACAAAGCTTCTACACTGCACTTGTATCAGTGTAGCTGTAAGAGTCTGAAAGGATCCCAGCTGATGGTAGAGATGAAAGCACAACAGCTGGAGTGCCTGATACACCTGCTGCCATGTGAGCACCTCATCATCATGCCACACTTTGATTAATGTTTTCGTGGCATAAGAAGGGTTAATAATAAAAAGAGCTTCTGCTAACATCCAACTCACTGGAAGTGAGACTACAGTTAGTGTGGGACTTCTCCAGTCCTGAGGGGAAAATGGGTGTGAAAGGTAATCTGGGAATAGGCCAAAGATATGTTAAGGTAATGTACTGTGAGAAGAAAGTGGTCATCTTTCCAACACACTCGTTATCCTATTCTGTCTTATCCAGACAAGGTGAAGAGACTTGTCCATCTCTAATCAATACCACACTTCTCACTGGCTTGAATGAATTGGACTATGTTTATAATTTCTGTATGGAGCCCACAGTATCTTTTTTCAGAAACACCATCCTCTGCATCAACAGGCAACATGTCAATTGAAAGCACAGGGGTTATGACAATCCTCCTCGTCTGGCATGTGTGGCAGGGCTCCAGGTGGATAATACACTAAATATGGTGCTGCTTTGTTCTCAGGAGTCTGTGACCACAAAGCTCCAGGGGGGAAGGAGAACATTATCAGCTTAACAAGTGATGCTTATCTCTGATGAAGCTGACACCAGAATTTTTAGGTCACATTTTCAAGTGCTTTTCCCTTCAGTTGAAGCACAAAGTATTAAAATACACATAAAAGAGTTGACTTGCTTCCATGCCTCACTTTAAACAATGGGCAAATCCTGCTCCTCTTTTCCTGGATTTCCTGGATTTCCTGGATTTCCTGGATTTCCTGGATTTCCTGGATTTCCTGGATTTTCTATATTTCTAATCTAGTCCATACCTGATCCTTACTTGTTTTTCCTTGTCATTGGGACTAGATGGAGAAATCAAATGGAACTATTCACTAAATCCCTGAAATGGTCTTCCAGAAGAAAGAACTTCTTAAAGAGACTTTTTAGGGAATGTGATCATCACTGCTGGGCAAAGTGAGTTAGAATAATGGAGTGTTATCTTAATGCTGCAAAAAAGAGGCATAAACTGCCCTCAGTGCTCTTTACTAACAGAGTTATGCCAGGAGATTCCCAAAGAAATTGAGATGTGAATTCTCCAAGAGGATACAGATTGACACTGCTTACCTGGTGAGAATTTGTAGATCAGAAGGGGAACCAACATCCTGCACATGGATAGGTGTTTCATTCTTTCTTCCTGCATCTGAGAGGTAAAGCAAGTCCTGTGCTTTCCCTGGTGGGCTCAGGAGAGCTATCCTGAGCCTTAGAATCTACTTTCACTGAATTCAATTAATTTCTCATTTGAGAAATCAAAGTCTCTAGCTCAGGTGAGTGTCTTTCAGGAGTCAGGATACCCTCAAGTGTCTTAACTTCTCCTCTAGGCAATATTTTCCAGCCAGTTATCAACTTCTTCCTTCTGGATGGGAAATCACGGTCAGCGTGTGAAGCTTTGGCCAGTCCAATAGTTTCTGAGAAGTCACTCACTGAATATTCCACTATACCTGCAGGATTACCTCATGTAATAGAAGATGAAGAGCAGGTCCAATAGCCTTAAATAAATTTCAGTCCAATGATGTCTCACCCTCAGCATGACTCCATGGTGGGCATCATTCTTGTGGAATGCAACTTTTTCCAGCTTGTTCAAGGAGTTAGGTCTTTGTGGGCTTGCAGAGAAGATAAATGTGAGCTATTCAAACAGTACTGAAAAAAAACCCTGTTGATGAATTACAGGAGCCTTCAGACATGATTGTCCCAAATTAGTAAACAAATTGACTTATAGCAATTTAGATAACAATGTTCACCTGGTCACATGAACATGGTCTGTGTCACTGGGGGAGGTCATGCTTCATGCTGAAGGTTATTTTAAGCTCTTCCATAATAAAACGAGAGTGTCTTTGTTATGTGAAAACCATAAATACACTGGGTTTTTTTCAGTTTCCATGGATCACCAGCCCACCACACTGCACACAGAATGATCTCTTATAATCTCTCCTCAGAGAATGATGCCAAAAAGTGGTCTATCATATTCTGGATCTAATATTTATTTGTTTGAAGTGATATGCCTGGTTTGTATGATTTCCAGCATTTCCCATTTTTGCTATCCACAGTAAGACCCAAACTTTGGCACTCGTGGAAATGGAACCTGAAATCTGAAATCTGAACTAAGCTATCTCAGAAAACCCCAATATTTCTATGTACTTTTTGTAGTTTTGATATGTTTTTAATGGATTTTTTTCTGTGTTTTGCTCATTTTCATCTTGAACTCATCTACAATTTTAAAAAATAATTCCTTCAAAGACAAAGACATCCACCAACATATCAATCACAGAACAAAGATGATCTCCTTTCATTTTGAACACACTGAGATTAAAAGTGTCTTCATAGCAATGCTCCTATACCTGATGAAGCTTTCTAAATATGACTCCATTTAAAATCTAAATTTCTTTTTCTTCTTTGTCATAACTATCAGTATCATGGGGTTATTTATAATATATTTTAAAAGTTGCTTCCTCAGGGGATATTTTCTTTTTAGAGGCTCAGTTCCCATTTTTTAGAGGCCTGTGATTGAATGGAAACACGTGAGGAGAGTGTGAAGCGCTGAACCTCATGAATGTCATTGCAGCCACAAGAACGGTACTTCAGTCACCTCTGTGACTCACTTCTTTTTGTAAAGGCATGAATGACTTGAATATACAGTTGGATGAGCTTTAAACTGATCAGCTTGTGGGGTACAAATGTATACAGGAGAAAATCATCCTTTGGAGTGGTATGACTGAAAGGGAAGGAGTGAAACTGTACCAATTTACATACGATGAATACCTGATTTATGCACAGCACTTGGATCAAAACCAGCTTTGATTTTCAGCCCAGACAGGAAATTGATTTGCATCAGTTTTACATATGTTGGAATTTGACTCTATTTTTTTTTTGCTGGGAAATTTCAATGCTCATTCACCATGATGCTGCAATGGGTATACTTACTAAGAGTGCTGCAAAATGCTTTTTAAATGCCACAAATACAAAAGCTAATATTTTACTGTCATATAGGAGACCCCTAAATTCAAAGTGCATCCCTGAATCTGGTCCTTCCATTTTGTTTGTATTTCTTTCACTGCATTATTCCTGTATTAAACTCCAAAAATTTTAGTAAAAGCAAAATGCTGTGAGAATGTTTTCAGATTCTAATTTGATAACAGATGTTCAAACAAATATTTTCAAATCCATAAAATTGTATTAAACAGCATCTTCTTTTTATTTACATTTTTAATACTTTGCAAAATTTTTAATATGGTACCTGAAGCAGTTGCCAATAGTACTCTGAACTTAAAACCCCACAGTTTTTGAGTTTCCAGTTCTGTAGTAATTGATCAATAAACCTCTTGTTTGATGGAGCAATGACTTTTAAATAGGTGTATGCAAAATGTAGCCCTGATATCTTACTACAATTTCTAGATTCAGCTGAATAACTTTTAGGATGACATATCCCCATCTTTTTGGATCCTGCATTTTTGGTGTAGTAGAGCTACAACTCTCTCTCTCTCTCTGTGATATTTAAACTAAAATAAAACTCTAAGAAATCAGGCCTCTGCGGTTTTCCACTAAACCCCGCCTGTTTTCTTCCGTTTACTGAGCGTCTGCAATGTAACTAAAAGTGGTCATTTGAAACTAACAGGCACAGCACTGCCAGCTGCCAATGATGAGACATTTTCCCAGTGTCGTTATCTGAGTTTCAGTGGAAAAATAAGATATTTTTGTGCCTATTTTCCTCTAGTACAATACACTGGGTTTTTTTTTTTTGTTTTTTTTTTTTTTTTTTGTCTGGGAGCTGCAGCATACATCTTTGTTCCTCAGGTTCCTTAAATTAATTGAAAAAAGCAATTTTCTGGCTTTGGATGGGACCTTCCCTTTGACACTATCTCTTTCTCTCTGAAAATACTGATTTTCATTTACATCTATTTTAACCTCATTACTGACCCAGATATTAGATTATGCTTATGGATTTCCCCCTGTTCCCAAACACTCCCCTTCATGTAATGCACAGCAAGCAAAGCAGCAACAGGGGCTCTGTCCAACACAGATGCATGGCTCTGCAGTTCCACATGATATTCCTTGCCTGCCCTCTCTGCTGACACCTCTGCACAAACAGTTTTTCTTTCAAAGACAGATTCATCAATATTTAACAGCCAGGCTACTGCCAAAGCAAACCTTGAAATAAAGTTTAGCCAGATGATCCGATTGCCTTAAGTTAGCAGTGAGCTCAAACACACAGCTGTTCAGAAACTAAAAGGTATTTTCAGTGAGGCTATAATTTAGGCAGCATTATCTTAAGGGATTTTTAAGCTCATGAGAAGCATGATTTGTGTTCATAGCTCAGGGGATTTGCATAGATAACACATAAATCTATTAGGAAGCAGCAATAGCTGCAGCACTCACAGCCAATTGTGCACTGCTGTAAAAGCTGGGTAGTATTCAAACTATTCACATTTTGACTGGGGAGAGAGGTGGAAAAAGTATAAATAAGTCAGTTATTCTATGATCTGCTTGAAGAAATTAGGGTAGAAAGTCATGATACAATTTGTTTTCTTCATTTTCAGCTAGCAATGTTTTATTTCAGTCTCTTGCATGTTTGTGTGGTAATTAAGTTGAAGTAGAGCCTGGCACATCTAGCTGGCAGAAACAGATTATTTGTTTGGAAGATGCATTCACAAAATCAATATGAATCCATTTGTGAAAGTGGAGTAATTTAGAGAAATACCCAGTATCCTCATTTCAGTTCTGCCTGTTTACTGAAAACAGTGTGAAAAGGATTGGAAAGGCAATGTACACTTAAGCACCTACATTTAAGGACTTGCCAGACAAAAGATTGTGTAGTTATTAAGCAATTTTTTTTCCTGGAGCCAATAACTTCCCTGTTTTATATCAAGAAAGTCTTTCAGGAGTTTAATCAAAAATACTTCATGTGAAATCCTGTCATAAATCTTTTGATGACTTAAAGTTTATTTTTAAACTTGTATTCCTCCAATTTTAGCTCTATTTGTGGGAGACATTAAACTTCAAGTCTGATACCTAGTTCATCCTAGAAGTTTTCAGAACAGTGAACTACATTAAAAACACCAAAAAGCCCAAAAACCCTTTGCAAGAGCCACGAGTTTACAAATGCAAATTTGCATGGTGCAAAGTTTCATTGGTATATATAAATATGCTCTTGCTCCAGTCATGGTCCTTGCCTTTAGACAGGTCCAGCCTTATTATCTGTAGGGCACACAAGGATGATAATGGCACAGCTATATCATCATAAAAAATGGTTTGTGAGCACTAGTACCTGGAAAAATTTGGCCACATGAGGAGGCATTTTGTGAAGTCCTCCTTATCACACAAAACCTGGAGCTTTCAATTGGCTGAACACTCACTTGAAAGCAACTGGCATTTGGTCTGCTGTAATTAGTAGGTAAAGGTAATATAATAAGGGAAATATAATAAAGGTAATATAATTATGTGGTAAAGGGTCTGGAGCACAAAGTCTGGTGAGGAGCAGCTGTGGGAGCTGGGGGTGTTCAGCTGGACAAAAGGAGGCTCACGGAATCCCTTATCACTCCCTATAATGCCAGATGAGAGGTTGGAGCCAGCACAGGAGGAAACAGCCTGGAGTTACAACAGGGAGGGTTGAGATTGGATGTTAGGAAAAAATTTCTCCATTGAAAGAGCTGTCAAGCATTTGAACTGCCCAGGGAATTTGTGGAGTCACCAACCTTGGATGTGTTTAGATGAGTAGATGTGGCACTGAGGGAGATGGTTTGGTGGTGGACTTGGCAGTGTTGGGTTAATAATTTGACTGGATAATTTAGAGCTCTTTTCAAATCTAAATGATGTCACGATTTTGATTCAAAGCCCTCAGGTACTGACTGTTAGCCAGAGCAAAAGGAAAGCAGAACATCAAATGCAAAATTAGGTAATATCTTTGCTGTTTACTTAACTTTGTTATTTACTTAACTTTGCTGTTTCACAATAACTGGTCTTCAAAGCTGTGAAATGATCTTAAGAAGCCTATGTTTTGAGCTTTTTTGCCTTATTTTCCTCTGCCTTCCCTGGCTGCGCACCCAGACAACTGCACTGAGCAGCCACCATAATTGCAGTTTGTGAACTGACCTGGGCACTGAGTCAAAAGTGACCTGTCCTGCAAACTCAGTAATATTCCACAGAATTCTGTGAGTCAGTTCACTCTGTGGACCTTAAAAGTTACAGCAGGGCAGCACCCAGCACAGAAAGGCAGCTGGAGAACACAGCCAGGGCTGGATTTGTTCCTTTGCTCCAAAAGACACTCAGGCAGCACTTGGAGCAATGACCTGCCATGGGCATTCCAGCAGCTGTATGAGGACTTTGCTTCAAGGAATTCTTCAGCCTTCCCATTTTTGGCTTTATGGGCACATTATTCCATTAATATTCAGCTGGAGTAGTAGGAATCCACCAGGCATGATGTAAAAATTTAGTAATTCCCTAGAATATACCCAGCTTACCTTCCCTGTAGCAGTGTAGCCCTCCTGAGCTGGTTATTCTTTACTGCATACCTCCCATGGCATTGAAATACATTCCCTAAGCAGGTAGATGTTTGAGCCATGACTGTTAGCAGAGGTTGTGAATAAT
The DNA here is from genome assembly GCF_027887145.1 of Ammospiza caudacuta. Taxonomy (NCBI): domain Eukaryota; kingdom Metazoa; phylum Chordata; class Aves; order Passeriformes; family Passerellidae; genus Ammospiza; species Ammospiza caudacuta. The sequence continues at coordinate 12,361,896 of NC_080594.1, forward strand.
TCCAGGGATAGAGCAGCCACACTTCTCTGGGAAACCTGTCCCAGTGTCTCATTAACCTCTCAGTAAAGATTCTCTTCCTAATATCCAACCTAAACCTACTCTCGTTCAGTTTGAAGCCATTCCCCCTTGTCCTGTCTCCTGTCACTACATGGTCTTGTCAATTGTACACAAAAGAAGTTTTCAATTGCCCTTTTTTTTTTTTTTTTTGGAGAGGTTAAATAAGGTAAGTGGAGCATGTAGTGAAAGACCATAGAGAAAGAGTCAATGTTGACACATTTATATGAATTCACATAAATGACCATGTCAGGATTGCACCAGCATTTTCTTTTAGGTTCTGGAGTTCAAAGGTTTTAAGCTACTCTGAAGTGTACTGCCTCTATCCAAGTGAGCATGGAGACTTGGAAGCAAGGGTATATGGGGAAAACAAATCCTCTTGTATCTCTTTCAGCTACAAACACTTTGTGTGGCACTTCAGCTCTCTGGACAGCCTGGCCCTTGACAAAGTCACACACTGATCTGAAAACAGGTTTTCCTGACTGCTTCAAAAACTGCCTGTAAAGCAATGGAAATAAGCTGTACATTTGTTCAAGTTCTTTTTCCATATGGGCAGGAAATGAGACTATTCTTTCAGCCCCATCAGTAAGAGACAAATGGTGTGGAAAGCAATTTCTTGTGTACCACTCAAGAGCAGTCTGAGCTGTGACCTCTTCTCTTGCTATTTTATCTTGCAACTTGTAAATAAAGCAAAGCTTTCCTAAGCAATTAGCTTTGCAGCACATTCTGTGCATTCTCCTTAACTTATCCCTCTGTGGAGCAAGAGGCTGAAATGGGATGGTCCAGTTAGGGGAATCACAGAGCAGACCTGAGCATCTCTGCTCTGAAATAAGGTTCTTACCTTCCTTTTTCTTGGGGTTGTGATCAATCTTATGGAACTTCTTATATCTGAAAGATGTTTTGGTTTAATCCTATTAACATTACCTTGACATCCCACATTTCTTCATTGCTGATACATTTTACTCTGTTACCTAAAAATGATAATCAATATGATTCTGAAAAATTAATATGAACTAGATTTAGTACTCATAAAGCACCTTTGGTAATGCAGGTGATCACTAACACAGCTCCTGGCACAGCAATCAGGCTAAAGTTTTCAGCTTACACACACCTGACTTGTCTGATTTTGCTAATAATAATAATATAAATTGTTATTGTCCTAGAGCAAAACAAACAACCCTCCCAGTAGGGTTGAGGACTAAAGCTGACCCTTGTTCTTTGGAAAAAGGTGTCTAACAGGAGCAAGTGGGTTCACTAGCAGTGCACAGGTTTAGAGACATCTAAATTGTAGAGCAATTTTGACAAGGTAAAAGCAGAGGAATTAAATTCAGCATGGTTTTGACCAAATGTTTTATTTACATGTTTTTTAGATCTTTTAGAGCTCCACTCAGTGTAGTGCAGAGATGAGTGGAGTAGCTACTCAGAGCCCAGGATATTACCTAATTTTGCATTTGATGCTCTGCTCTCCTTTTGCTCTGTGAGGCAACTCTGGGCTACTCTTTCATCTTTCTGTGACTCAGCTTCTCCCTCCATCATCTCAATTTTGAAAAGATCATCTCCTTTTTATAGATTTATGAATATTCTACAGGTATGCACCTTGAGTTTTGACCTTCATTTCTGCATGATGGCTTTTAATCTATTTTATCACAGAAGTGCAAGTAATTAATTGTTAAAATAGAGTGACTTTTTATTCCTTCATAAAGAACAGGATTATGAATGATAGCTGGGCTCCTCAGTGGATTTTTAGAGAGATTTCAATGAAATAAGACCCAAAAGTAAAGTAACGCTACTTCTATTATTAATCCAGAATTATACTTCTTGTATATTAAAACAAGAGCTGCTACCACATAAAAATACTACAATTTGAAATTGAATCTATTATTTATTCAGAGATTAGCAAAAACTAAGTCATTAGTGTCCCAAAATTACAAATGAAACTCAAGATAAATGGAGGGATATAATTTAAATTTCATGAATTATTTGAGTAGGATTACTGAAATTTTAAGAAGAATTTCCCTCACATTATGTAGAAAGCCACATAATGCAGTTGAATGGATGTGATGAGAATTGGATGTGATGGGCTTGTGGATGAGGTGTGATTAAAAGAAGAAGAAGAAAGGCAGGATCTTGCTTGGGGGAAGAGGCAATAGATTCGCATGTGGTCTAGATGGTTTTAAGTGGTTGATAAAAAGCCTAGATGGGTAGAAATATCTGCCAGGCAAAAAGTTGAAATTATAATTGTAGGAATACTAGCTCATCTTTACCTTACATAGATGCTTTTCAAATCAATTAATTATCAGCAAAATCATCCACAGAGAACTTTTATGAAAAATTGCAGATGAAGCCTCTTTTCCTTGTGCTGTGACATAATTTATACAGAGAATATCAATTCTGTGGGCCACTCAGAGAGGAATTAAATGAGCAGAGTTCCTTTAATTTTCTTTGCTGGAGTAAAATGGAAGACTATTTTACATTCTGCTTTCAAACAGAAACATAGCAATAAACACACCTGAAAAACACTGACATTTACATTAGACTACTACAAAAACATTTTCTGATTAACTCATGGCTTATGTGTAAAAAAATATGTACTTCAATTGTGGATAAAATTGAGGTATCAAAATAGATAAGGACTAAAAATTAATACCAATAAATACCTTGGAATGAGTTGATCACAAGAACTCCATGAAATCTGAAAGGATCTGCTGTCTTTAAACAAAGCTTTGGCCAATGTGTTAATTATTTTTAATTGTTTTTAATTGTTTTAATTGTTTTTAATAACCATACGTTAAAGTGTAAAGCTTGGCCAGTGTTTGATTAAGTCATCCCATAGCTATACTGTTTCCACATGTGGCTTCCTTAGCTAAAAAGCAAAGATTATATTATAGTACAGTGGGATTAAAAATCTAGTCCTTGGTTTCCAAACTCAGGTGTTGTCTGTTATCAAGCATAAAGCCAAGTGAACTCATCATGTATGGGCACCATAAGGTTTCTATACATGAGTTTAAATGTGTGGTTAAAGTTCAGCTTTACTAAGCTGAAGAACTGAAAAAGAGTTCAGTGAACTTCACGCTTCCAAAGATTTACAGGGAAATGTATACTGAGCAAAGAACAGTTCAGAAAACCAATGAATTGATGTTAAATGGGACAGGGACAGTAATCTGTGGCAGAATGATTCTATCCAGAGGCACATGCTTCCCTAAGCATCCTGCCATATTCCTGTGGCCTTGGATGGACTGAGCACCTATGGCTCACTGCTCCAGCTATATTGCTTCTGGCTCTCCTGGAGGATGTAAATGATCCCACCTCCTGTCATTTTCATTTCTGTCAAATTGCCAGCCTCCTCTTCAGTGCATGGGATTGTTATCCCCATCTCTGCTGAAAGACAGGGAAACTAGGGCTTGTGGGAATCAGCAGAAACATTTATGAAAAGCAGGACACTGAAATTCTTGTAACTGATACATGAGAAGACTCCCTGAAAACACTAAATAAATGGTTCAAAAGTAAGCAATATGGGTATTTATTATATTTATGCTAGAGCTCATAGAACATATTCAGTTAGGAAGTCAAGAATGTGCTCCCAAACAGAATATATTCTGTTTCTGCTTAAGTCATTAGCATAGGACATGCTATTCTGATCACCTTTGGCAGAATGCAAATAAAAACATGCAGTTTCCTATTCTTTCTCTCAAGTTCCACCAATACTGGTTTGCTAATTCACTCTGGCAGAATACCAGGTGTCCCATTGTGTAAAAATGCTTTTGCTCATAAGGTGAATGAAAAGTTCAATTTCCCAGTACTATTTTTCCCATCATTTTTTGTAGTATCATATTTTGCTTTATGCTGCTCTTTCCCACAGCAATAACCCATCTGCAATGCACAGCAAAGGACAGGCAAGGTGTTTCATTTGAGTGTGCCTTAGAATATCCTTGCTTAGGAAACAGAAATTCTCTATTTTATCAGCAGCTTTACTGATACTGATTGCTTAACTAGACACAATGAATGGAAGATAAAATCTTCTGTATCACTCTTGCAGGAAATACCAGTTCTGTGACATTTGAAAGATTTCTCAATACCATAAAACAAAAGGCATAGTGATTATAATTCCTTTCAAAATCTCAGACACTTCTTGTCATAAGATCACACAATTGCTGGTGGAAAACCTTGATTTCCTTTTATGAATCTTCTACTTCTTCCCCCATTCCCCTCCAGAACAGCTTCTCTTATAAACAGCATTGTTACAAAAATCAATGTTGTTACCAGGTGATGTTATTGATTTGCTAACCAGGTTCACTAAAAATTGTATTTAGCAGGCTAACCAGGCTTTGAGAAATAATTTTAAAAATTTATTTGTAATAAAACTCTTCAGTGGAAAAGTTCTCCCAAAGTCAAGCACAGCCAAAATTTCCTTCTGTCTCGTTTCACTGTGTTCAACTGGATTGTGTGAAGGAGATAGATTTTAAGTTACAAACTTCAACACCTTTCTGTGAGATAGAGATGCCCAAGGCTTTAGTTAACATGTTCATTTAGTTAACACTGAAAAGAGTGGCTTGGGCATTCAGGCTGAGCTCCTTACATCAGTGGGAAAGAAGGGATGGGAAGTGCAGAGAGAGACACAAGGTGCCATTTATCCCAGTCCCAGGATTAATCTCTTTCCCTTCTACAAGCATGGTAGGAATCACAAAAGACCAAAATGTTGTTGCATACTTAAATATAATTACAGAGTGGCAATATCTAAGGTATCTGCCACCATCAAAGATTTTGTGAATGCAGTAATAGGAATTGTGTTCAGTGAAAGTTTAGTATTTCTAGGATGTGAGCCTTGATATTTAATGCCACAAGGGACACAAATTCCCTGACCATGTTTTTTGACCCAAGCACCTGTGAAAACTTCTTACAGTGCATCCACAGGTTGAAGAACAGTGGAGGAACAGGGCCACTGCCTGTAGTTATGCAGATACTGCCCGGATCTCTGTAACTGGAAAAGTTGAAATGTCATTTATAGTGCAAGGAGACCTCACCACTCAGGTTTCCATTGGAAGGGAATGCTGGGTGGATAGTCATGGGAAGGACAAGAACAGCCTCCTCAGGCTGCATGATCCAGGAACCAGGGTGTCTGGCTCCATCACACACCTGCCTTACAGAAGACACCAATCTTCCTTCTTCTGGATTCCTTCCAACGCACAGTTCCCCTCTTTCTTTCATTAACTGGGAAGAAAAAACCCAAGAAACTAAACTATGCTGTCACTTCTCTGTTTCCAAGGCTTTTTTGTTTGTTTTAAGGTGCCTGGGTTGTTGAAGCTTCTTTTCCATTTCTCTACAATTTCTTAGACAGAAATGCCAATAGAAACCTGGGCTTACTCTTAAAGAAGCTTTATTGATCTCTGCTCAGGCAGTTCTAGGAAACTACTTAGGAATAGCTGGAAATGGTGGAAAATGGCATCACAGTGGCTGTTTTGCTCTTTACTGCCCACCCACCAACCCAGCCAACGTGAGGGGGAAATGGAGACGGAGAACGCTGTGCAAAGGTTCCTCATCCAGGTCATATCTGCTGTCCAAAGAAAGCAGCTTGCTTTTTCTCTTGTTCAGTGTGCTAAGTGTATTTTCACATAACAAGTATCTCAAGAGACTCCAAACACACATCATCATCTTGCTCTGTGGATCCAACGACCTTACTCTCGCATCCGTAAGGGTAGATGGATGACATTTCCAGCATTTTTCCCTGAAGAAAGAAGACAAAAGACATACTAGAAGTCCTAGGGACATTGCAGGCAGGCTGCAAGCTGAGAAATGTGTGTAAAAATGAGTCAGTTTAGTAGTCACTCCAGGCAGCACCTTTCCCATGGACTGTCAGGGATTAAATGAGAGGAAAACACAGTCAGGAAATAGTTCTGGTCTTACACCATGTGTTACTGCAATACACTCATTAAAAAGGCTCTTTAATACTAGAAAACTTGTTTAAATTTACATCATTTATTATGAATATTTTTATAAACTTCATTATTAATACTGTGTTGCATATTGTCTGTCTGGCTTGGCTTGCTTATCCCTAATAATTAGCAAAGTGACCTGGCCTCTACTTCATAAAGACCAAGCACCAAAGAGCATTGACAGTCAACTTCTGAAGAGATCAAGTAACAAAATTGCACAGCAAGGGTATACACTGAAATGATGATAATTTTTACAGCTTGCAAATCACACAGGAAAAAACCCAAACCAAACCAAAACAACAAAAAGGGAAAAACAGAAAAAGAGACTAACAATCCATCAGTTTTTCCATCAGCTAAGGATGAGGAACTCAGATTTGAACTACAGCTTGACTAAATTTACAGACTTTGTCCTAAAACTAAAATTTTGCAAGCACAAAGTGATAAATGGATTTGTTACAGTGTCAGAAATTGTCTTTCACGTGAGAGGTCAAAGAACCAGGATGATTATTTCAAGACAACTTAGTTAATGAAAAGCATTTGTCATTAACTAAGGCCAATCCTCATTTGGAACAGCAAACAATGTGTTTTAGAGGCCAACAGTTGAAAGAAACTGCCTGAAAATTAAAAGCACTTAAAAAGTCCTTTTGGGGCCAGTTGGAGTTCATTACATTTTTGTTTCAGACGTTGTTTACTTTGGCACGTTAAGCTATCCAGAATATTCCATCAGCTTGAAAGTGTGCCTTAGCAACCTTTACATCTTGGTCCTTGTCTGATCCACAGAGAGGCTGATGGTGCTGTATCACCAGCCAGGGGTCAGTGTACAAATCATGAACGGGACAGGACTGCTGTGGAATGGGCCTTGAGCTGTTTTATTGTCCAGCATCAGTCTCATTACATGGTTATGACAATGGGAAGATGCCACCAGCTCACATCCCAGGCAACAGACCAAGAACTTAATTTTACAACTCACTTAATAAGTTTTTTGCCCAATCATACAAAGCAAAAGCACATTGACAGTAGTTCCATCCAACCACTATAAGCACACTCACCTTTGGTTAAAGCAATATTTGCTTATTTCAAATACAATACCTGCTTGTAAGCCTTAAAACACAATGCACAGAGCTCCATTATTAAGCTTCAAACTTCCTAATATCTTGCTAGATAAACTTTTCTGCAACTTAGGGAGTTATTCTAGACAAGTGTTAATACACAGACCATTGTTCTATTTGTCCTTGCTTTTCTACTTTTTAAATAATTTTTCTGCTGACCTATCTCATGGCTGCTGCTTAGCTCTAATCACAGTTCTGCTGTCTCTGAGGCCTGCCTTTTGCAGCTTTCCCAAAACCCTCTGATTTTGTAGATTCCCACAATGCTGCACATGACAGTGCTCCAGCAATGGCCCCATTTCAGCACCAAATGCTGCCAAAAAGAGCAGCAAACATCTACTCAGTCTTCAAGTACTTATATCTTACACAGTTCTGGATGAAGTAACTACTGTTCCATTGGAGAGAATAAAGGCTACTATGCCAAACACAGCTAACACTTTCATTTATAATATATTCTTGCAACCTGCTCTTGACATTGACATTACCCTCTATAGTTTACTGAAAAGCTTCAGTGTGTAAAAAGAGCATCAAACATGCTTGAATCATTCTGCTGTTCATATGGAAATCCATTTCAGAGTCAAAATCACCCTTTTCCAAGCAGGATTTATATTGTATATGTGACTGTGTTCACAGGGGTCTTATGATGAGGGAAGAAACATCTGACTCCATGTTTCAGAAGGCTTGATTTATTATTTTATGATATATATTACATTAAAACTATACTAAAAGAATAGAAGAAAGGATTTCATCAGAAGGCTAGCTAAGAATAGAAAAAGAAGGAATGAATAACAAAAACTTGTGGCTCAGACAGAGAGTTTTAGCCAGCTGGGCTGTGATTGGCCATTAATTACAAACATCCAACATGGGCCAATCCCAGATCCACCTGTTGCATTCCACAGCAGCAGATAATCAATGTTTTCATTTTGTTCCTGAGGCCTCCTCAGCTTCTCAGGAGGAAAAAATCCTAAGGAAAGGATTTTTCATAAAAGATGTCTGTGACATATATGGGACAGAGTTACACCACACTCCATCCCAATGAGCAGGTACAGTCCTGGTGTGTGGCTTCAGCACATCTTCCCAAGCTCAGATTATGGCTAGAGCAAAAACCACGTAAATGATCCCATCCATGGCAAATATGCAGAAGCAAATCTCACCTCCTGCATTTAAGAAATTGTATTTTCTGCAGTCTACACAATTCATCTGTATTAATACAATGTTGTGGCTGTCATGTCACATACTGTTATTTCAGTCAATATCACGACTTGTTTGCTAGGTTGGCTCAGTTCATAATTTTGGAAGCCTGATATTGTAAAAACCTACAGGGGATTAAGATTAATTTAAAACCACCTGTGTGGGAAAAGAAAGGTCTTTAAGACTTCTGATCTTAGGTCAAATATTGCTCATCACTGAAGATTTTTCCTGAATAAAGGAGAAAAGATTCGCCTGATTGAGCCAAGAGTAGATCAGCATGACTGAGGAGGGGAATGAATGTGCCAGAGAAATTCAGGTACTGTGAAGCAAATGAGCAAATCAGTGCAGAATGGAGGAGTGGAGCAAAACAGCCACCACATCACCTTGGAGAACAGGTGGCTCTTTAGAAAGAATGAAAAAAGACATAAATGCTCTTCAGGAAGGAAGGAATATAGGGAACAGGTGTACCTGCTTCACAAAATAACTAAAAGTGGAATTGTAAGCAGAGTAAAAGCTGGAAAGACCTATGAACTGAGAGACAAGAAACATGATATTTGCACAGGAGACTAACATCTAATAACAGATCTGTCAACAGAAAAGTTATGAACATAAAAGGCTTAGAGGGAGAGAAGTTTGACTGTGAGTTCAGTTGGGATACAGGGAACCAAAGTTCAGTGATTGGAATTACTACTTCTTGTGGAAGATTTCACTTTGAGTGCATAAATACAAAACAAAACATGCTAGTCAGATCTCAGATAGGACATTTTAACATGGTGCCCACATCAATATATATAGAAATAACTGTAAATAATGTCTAACTCCTATTACTTTACCTGAGAATTTAAAAATCACCGCTACTTATGAAAGATATGTACTATTTATCCTGGGAAAACAACAGAATTAAAAAGGCCTCTTCTCTTGTCAGTAAAATTTATGCTAACTAAGCATCATTTATCAAGTCACCAAAGTAATGCTGAAGTGAAAAAAACCCTCCTTCATTTCACTTTCAATGAAAGCAAGATGGAAGAAAGAAAACCTGCCACTGGAAAAACTGATAATTGCCAGGGAAAAAATTACCATCACAATACTTCTGAAATAACTTGTGAACAAAGTATGTTTAGAGCAAAGAAGCCAAGATATTCAGCTCTTGGAAGCAATGTTGATTTACACCACCTGAGAATCTGCAATGTCCACAAGGCAACAATCAGACTCTTTCTTCCAAGCACTGAATAGTTCCTTCTACAGTACTGTTGCATTATAATATGACTAGGAAATGTTGCAAATGGATCTAATTATTATTATAATCTTAACAATATAATGTTGAAGTCCTTGTCAAATGTTATTTCCAAGACATAGAGAGATGTCCTACAGGCAAAAGAATTAAAATAAATAGATTAAATAATTTCCTACTGGCGAGATATCCTAAAAAGCTAATAGCTTTAGATTCTGGATTGAATTCTGCAGCAAAGATATTTGATTTACTTGTCAAAATTTAAAGATCTTACAGTCTTCCATCAATCACTATGAAGAAGATGGGTTAATTAGAAAATCCGAACTTAACAATTACAATTCAGACAATATTTTGGCAAAGTGTATTAACTAGAGGTCAAGTAGGACTTCAGTCTAATATTTTACATCTAGTTAGTACCAGTCCATGTGCTCCACTGTTTCAGATACACAGTTGAAATTCTGTTTTTTTTTTTAAAAAATGGTGACTTCCAGATCCAGTGAACTCTGAAATCCTCCATAATTTGGATGTGTAGCTTTTATTTCTGGCTGCTTGAGTGATGAATACAGAAAGTCAATGAATCCCTGTCTGCACTGACTGGATTTCCCCAACTCTCTCAGCCTGCTTTCACCTGTTTTTAGAAAACTCTCCCAATAATTCTTTATCAAAAATCCACTCTCTCTGTAAGAAAAGGTTCATAATTGCTTCAGTGTGAAGGATCTTATGGTTTGAAGTATATCACTCTGGAAATAAGGACAGTAATTTAATTTGACCTTTGCAATATTTGAATAGTTTCCAGATGACTTCCAGACAACAGTGCCTCTTTGGAAGTAATTCTTGCCTGATAAAGGAAATCAAGTTATTAAAAATTAAAAAAAAAAAAAAAGAAAAAAGGCTCCAAGTGCATAAATAGTATCAAACAGGTCAGTAGTATTCCAGTATGAGCCAACGTCCCTTATCTGACATTACTTTGATAGTGTTGCCATCTGCTCCACTTAAAAGCTTTCAAGCCAAAAGAGAAGTAGTATTTTATTAGTAAATTCTTTCTGCTAAGGTACCATCTTCACTTCTGCTTGTGAGTCCTGTAGAAACATCACCTCTGACACCCCTTATCTTGCAGAGAGATAAACAGAGAGTAAGAGGGAGTCTTTGGTGGTGCCAAAGAGATTCCTGTGCAATCTGCTCTCTTCCCTGCCAGAGTACCTCTCCCTGTGAGAGGGAAGAGAAGGAAAACACCCACTCCTTTCTGTGTCATTGGGAGAGAGAAATGGTGAAAAGCAGAAGAGTGGCTGTGGGAGCTGTGGAGATGGACTCTGTCAGCTGTGAAGCCTTGCACAAGCACCACTGATCTTGTCAGTGAGGATACTGTGATCTCCTATTGTGACAGTGTTCACAGGGGTCTGAGGATGAGGGAAGAGATGAGGATCTGACTCCATGTTTCAGAAGGCTTGATTTATTGTTTTATGGTATATATTACATTAAAAGTATACTAAAAGAATAGAAGAAAGGATTTCCTCAGAAGGTTAGCTAAGAATAGAATAGGAAAGGATCATAACAAAGGCTCTGTCTCATACTCTGTCTGAACCAGCTGACTGTGATTGCCCATTAATTACAAACATCCAACATGGACCAATCACAGATGCACCTGTTCCATTCCACAGCAGCAGACAATCATTGTTTACATTTTGTTCCTGAGGTCTCTCAGCTTCTCAGGAGGAAAAATCCTAAGGAAAGGATTTTTCATAAAAGATGTCTGCAACATCTTATCAACACCTGCAAGACCTTTTTGCAGCTCTGTAGAGCAAAACCTACTCCTGCTCCTGCACAAAACCCTGCTGCCCAGAGGCACATGAATCTTTGGACACCACCCACCATATCTGAGGTCCTGAAGACAGATCTTGAGTTTGCAAATGACCAGATCCAATTCCAGGCCATGAGTTCTTCTGAGCAACCAGGAATCTCAAATCAGGATCCTTTTGCTGTCTTTCCTCCTAATCTCAAAGCAGGATTGTTTTGCTATCTCTGTTCCTCTCCATAGCTCCTAATCAGTGTTATGGTCACTCATATTTTTAGGAATGAGTAGCATTATGGATGAGCTTTGCTGTTAGTGACAGTAGGTACCTGAACACTGAGCCTTGCAGTGCCAAGGTTTCATTCCCCACTCCAAAAACCACTGTTAAGTCACTGTTTCTGTGCCTTGTGTGGCAAGTTATGCAGTTTTCCTGTTTCTCAAACATTTTGCAAGGATATTGCCGTGGAGTCAGTGAGAAAGTCAGGTGTTTGAGATGCTGAACAGAAATATGGCTTGCTGCAGTTCACATGAAAGGAGAACAGGCAGCAAATAATGTCTGAAGGGTCCTTAATACACAAATTAACTGAGGGACAAGGTTGCTTTAACTACTCATCATACAAGACGAAAAGTTAATCACTTGTGCACTTTATAGCACAATTTTTAAAACAAATTAATTTTTAATTATAATAATTAGCACCTAACATAAATTAGATGTATCGTCTGTATGTCTTGGGGTGCTCTGTGATGACAGTGTATTCCCTGATCCTCTGCTTCATGCCTCAAAATGGTTGCTGTATCCTTGAAGTGGGTAAAGAGCAGGGATGAAACTTGCCCTTGTTGGTGTTTTTTTCTAAAGCCTCCAGGTGTCTGGGCTGTGCTCCAGTCTGGGTTTTGCATGGCTACCTTGGTTTTGTTAGCCCAGCTGAGAAGGTTTTTCCTTCTCCTGGCCATGGAGAAGCTGTAGCAGCAACCCTTGGGCAATCTTTTGAGGTGATCTGGACAGCTTGGTCAGCCCAGGACCAGAGAGAGAAAACAGGACCTGTGGGAGAGGGGCAGGAGAGAGGGGCTGCTCCATCCCGGCCCCAAACCTTGGGAAAGCTGAGTCTGGGACACAGAGCACACCAAGCCCATCTGGTTGGTGGATTTTTTCTTTTTGTTAGGGAATATTAATGGGATGCTTAGTGACAGGCACATCTAACAGTGTAGTTACCAGTAACCTTATGACAGGAGGAGAAATATTTGAATTTTTGCATGCATGTGAGAACACTTCTACAACAATCTCTCTGCCATGCCTCAGTGTGTGGCACAGAGCCTCTCCTGGTGCCTCTTGGCTTCTGTAGAGCTGCATTCCCCAGAATTCACAGAACTCACAGACCTTGTCTTGGGAAGGCTGCATTCTCAGGCTGCACCCCACTGATGTCACAAAGATGAATGCAGTTTCTTACCCAATAAATATGATGTTGTACCTGCCCTGGGCTGAGCTAACTTTAACAGGTGTCTCATGGCCAAATCAATGGGAATGGCTTGCAAGGAAAAGAATAAGGTTTAAATTCATAATACAGAAAAGAAATTAATATTTCTCAGACAAAATTAATGTATAGCTGGTGAATATTTAATACTAGAGGAATTGTTTATTTGGTGAGTTCTTTTCATGCATGAGTAAGGCCCCTTTTCTGATTTAAATATTGAAATTAGAGAGATTGCTGCTGGAGACCTGCAGAAAAGTGAGAAATGGTTGCTATCTATTTTGTGTAGGGCAGGATGTGTTGAAATGAAACAGAGGAGTTGCTGACCTCTTTATTGAAAACCAAATGATTTTTCTGTTAACATTAGCTTATACCACTAAAAGATGAAAGATTTATTATTGAATTACTAGGAAACACAAAGAATACAATTAAGATCTGAATCTGTGGCTGCATGTTTTTAATTCTTCATCACAGGCAGGTCTTTCATAAATCACTCATCTTTTATGAAATTCATTATGAGAATATACGTAATGTTCATTTTCTCAAAAAAGGAATTAGAAGGAAGTCAATTATTTCAGTGGACTGTATTATTTTAAAACACCGTTTTCCATCAGTTTTATCAGTTTGTCAGTACAGAATAGCTGCCCTTCTTTTTTTTTTTTTAATTAATAATATCACATTGTCACCCAGGAAGTGTTTTACACTTGTCCCTGCTGGGGACATCCCAGGGGTGGTTCCCAGGGTTGTCTGGACTGAGAGGGGCTGAACTGGGTTCCCAGAGTGTCCTTGCCCAGCTCCTGCTCTGGGAATGCTGCCAGGGAAGGGGCTGGAGCCCCAGGCAGCTTTCACTCCTTCCTGGGAGCAGGGGGAAGTGAGAAAGCTGAGGGGAGAAGCTGTGGAATGAAGTGGAATAAGACATGAGATTTAGGACACCTCCACAGGCAAGGGTCAATGACAGGAGGGTGGTTTTGTGCATGTAACAACTTTGACTGTATCATTAATAAGGCTCTTTTTGGTATTAAATAATTTGGAGTATTTGATTGTGAAAATGCTAATTGAACAAGCATACTACACAGTGCCTATTCCCATAACAGTATTTAGAGCGTAAGAGTATTTACTACAGTGTCTCAGTTTAGAGACAAGTTTAGGACAAGACACTCTGAAAAGAGTTGTCTCCTCTGAAAGGGTTTCCACAATCCCTTTCTACCAACATGAAATTAATACTAGTGCAAGAAAGTGGGAAAAAAAAAAAAACAACCCAACAGTTTGTTAACAAACAGAATGCCCACAAGGCATGGCAAAAAGAAAAGTAAATAAATGCTAGAGATGAAGCTGTCAGACCATATCCCCATAAACAAAGTGGAACAAAAGCCAAAAATGCCAGGGAACAAATACCAGCTCACACCACGCCATAGATGATGAGGGGGACTTCTCTCTCAGGAAAACAAACAAACAAACAAACAAACGAACAAACAAACAAACAGGAGCTTCACACAGCAGTTTGGGCAGAAAGATGAAAACCTCTGGCATTGACCTCCTCTCCACCAGCAGGCTCCTGGTAACTACACTGTCAGATGTGCCTGCCACTCAGCATCCCATTACTATTCCCCAACAAAACAAAAAAATCCCCACTAATACAAACGTTGGCTGCATCCAAGGGAAATAGTAGCAAACTATTATTTGTTCTTTGAGTTAAAACCCCTCCTTTTGTTTAAATCTTTGAGCTGCTTTGCTTAGTCTATAACAATTCAATAGCTATTTACATACCATTGATTTTCTTCTAAAGGTAAAGTCATCAGGCCTTTGGAATACAGCCAGCTTTTCCAAACCTAGATGAATAGAAACCACTGCATAATTTTTAATGGCAGCTAGATTCCAACTCTGAGATTTTCTTCAGTTGTTGGATTGTAAGAATAAATGCTGAACAAACACTCATGTCTCTTATCATTATATTTATTGTTCAGAATTGCTGGTCGATATTTACTTGCACATTAACTAATAGCACTGACTATTTCACTGCCCATACAATATCATAGTTAATAGCAATTTTGATGCCTTGCACCATGATAAAAATTGGCCTCAAAAAAATCAATAGATTCCTTGTTTTGGATCAGGGAAGAGAGACAAACAGTAAATCATAAATTTTGAGTTGATCGTTTAGTCTGACAACACGGTATTCAGGATTTCTTTGAATGATAGTTATGATTCTCTGTAGAGTCAAATTCTAATCTGAAATGCATCTCTGAGTGCCTTTGGTGTTTCTGTTTGGGGACAAGTCACTGCAGTAGCATCTCAACAGATTTTCTGAGGCAAAGTGTATAATACATGTTTGGAATTCACACCACCAGTTCTGCCTGGGTGATGTTATTTATGGATTGTTCCAGTTAGAGCAACATGAATTTGACTCATGGTACAACTTGAATAGCATATCTTACTCTGGTTTGAAACAAATATAATATATATATATACAATAATAGAAAAAGGATTTGCCTAAATGAACCTCCCTAAGTTTCATATATAAGCATTCTGAGGTTCTCTCAGAGAAAGGACACTCACAAAGGAAAAAAAAGACGCCCAGCAGCACAAATAACCAAGCAGGTATGGCATTCAGGATATGACAGTAGCCTGAGATAAACACAGCAAAATGGACTGGGTTTTTGGAGGCTGTTTAGACTTAAAAATATTGGTACTTTTAAGGGAAGAGTTCTCTCAGTTTTATCATAATGATCCGATACAGTAGGGTTTTTTTTGATAATTCAAACCCATTTTTTTCAGAGCAGCTATATAAAGATCCAGTATCAATGATGTTTTATCATGACAAATTATCTTCATTCATATTCTTGGCAGAATAATCCCTTATCTTTTTCTATCTGAACCAATAATGGCTCACTCTAAGACTTAAGCATTGGTTACATTGTGCAGAGGTTTAATGCATCAAAAATTCAGCATGGATAATTGCAGAATACTCGTTCTTGGTAATCCCCTTAGAATCCCCTCATCAAGGACAACATCTCTCCTGCCTGTATGTGTGTTTACATCTGTAATGTAAATTTGCTGTAATTTGCTTTAAACTCACTCTCTTTATTCCAGAATCATGTGCTGGAGTTTTGTACCAGCAAATAATAGCTGAAGGATAAATCCAGACCTGAAATACTACAGTCTTTGCGGCATAGTTGTTGTTAGGTTAAGCCTACAAAGGGTGGAGGGCTGCTTGGAAGGGGTTTTTAAGAATTGAGTTTACTCCTTATAATCCTACTATGATTTGATTGATAAAAATTGAAACTATTTTCCCCAAGTTAAGTCTGTTTTGCCCCTGTTGGTAACTGGTGAGTGACACTCCCTGTCCTTAGCTTGACCCATGGGCCTTTTTCTGTATTTTTCACTCCTCTGTCCAGCTGAAAAGGGGAGTGATAGAGTGGTTTTGGTGGGCACCTGATGTCCAGCTGGGATCAAATCCCCACAACTGGTTACATTATTAACCTTCTTATTTCTTCATTTTTCTTTCAGATAGAAGACCATGGGCATCTTGGAGTATCAAAGTAATTTAAGAGAAATTACATACACAAAAACGTTGAAAAAATGTGCATAAAAAAATGCTCAAAAATCCAGGCACAAGTAAAATTGAACAATGTGGGTCAAAGGACTATAATGCTTTTGTTTTAAATGTCGAGCTGTAAGCATTATGGCAGGATGCAGATTAGGAGAAGGAATTGAATAACAAGTAATTTTGATGGAGAAATGCTAAAATATGAGAATCAGGAGAGAATGAGGAGAAGGAATTGAATAACAAGTAATTTTGATGGAGAAATGTTGAATTATGAGATTCAGGACAATGGACAAATGAGGTGTTAAAGCAGTGTTTGTGTAAGTGTCTTAGGTGATTTGGAGATTTATATGCAGAGAGAAGGAGACAATAAAAGGACACATGGATATGGAAATAACACAAAGGAAGAAGTAGGGATTATGCAGGAGAATGAAGTGCTAGGATACTGAGAGAGGGCAAAGAATGTGACAAATGGGATGACCAGAGACACAGCAGGTCCCTTTTCTGCCTGTGGATTTCCTGCCAAGCCCAGCACTGTGTGCCTGCACACTGGCCCCAGCTGTGTGGCAATTGTTGGTGCTGTTTTTGAAGGCCATGACTTCAGAATAGCAGTAAAACAGATTCTCATCACTGGTAAAACAGGTTTTGGTGAAGGCTTGAATTGCTTCGCCACACCAGTTTCTAATCGCCTCATTTCTATCACTTAGCCAACATTTCAAACATTTTGTCTCATCATTATTTCTTTAACACCATTGCCAGACTCACTAATTGGATGCTTTGAATACGCCTCTACTTTGCCCTAAGGTTATTTTATTATACATTTACATTCTTCATCACAACTGCTGAAAACAAGCAGAATTTTTCATCTTCACTCCTTTCATGGCATTTCTCTTGAGCTCGCGTCAAATAAATAAATTCATCATTTTGAATTTCACAACAGTCTGGCTCATGATTTCTTACTAATTTTCTTAGCAAAAAATATTGAATCCTCAATTTCAATTTCTCAAATTTTAATCAGATAAAATCTGGGCTTTTTTTGATATTTCATCCTCACAAACACAAAACTGGAAAATAATTTTCAGGAAGACATGTGCGGACCCCTCCTATTACTTCTTGCTAAACAGACCCTGAAATAAAGGCCACTTCCCTGATGATGTTCTCCAGACTTTTCACTTTATCCCCATGGTCCAGAATTTGGAACTATTAGGAAACAGCTGTGCTATCAAAACATTCCTGTACAGAGGTCTCAAACACATCAGAAACACAAAACTGGAACTCAATGTTCAGGAAAATTATTCTGAGCAACTGCACCTCAAGCAACAGTTGAAAATGCATTTTTTAATAGAAATGGAGGAATATTCCTGTTTTAAAGGACCCAAAAAATTACTAAGAAGTCAGCAAAGTTGGAAGACAGAGTGGATAGTAGCAAGTCTCTAAGAAGGCACTGTATACTACTAGTAGCAACTGGACTTAAATAGAATGAAAATAAATAAATTAAAAAAAAATAAGAAATGTGTTCAATTATTAAGGACATCAATTTTATTTGAATGACATCAATTTTTAACTTCTAGTGATAGTGATTAGCAGCAATTTTTTTTACCCTGATGTGCAGGAAAGTGTGTGTGTGTTTCTGAAATGCAAACTGTACAGGGTTAAGGAATCTGGCTTCAAGGAGCCAAATATGTTATTTTTTTTTCTTAATCCATGATGTCCAAAGCACTAAATTATCAGGAAAAAAAAAAAGAACTGGCATAAAATCGACTTTTTGAGGCTATCAGTGCATTTGCCACATGTCTTTCTAGGCCTTCTTGCCATATTATACAAAAATTTGCAATCTGACATTAATAAGACCAGATCAAGATCACAGAAAAGGAGAATTTAATAGAATCCACCTATTAGCAGATCCTTCAGCCAGTGATTTACTGTAACTGAGCATCTCAAACCCCATATTTAAGTTCAGAGTTTGAAAAGGACCTCTGGAGAAGTGCTGCTCATCCAAAGCAGCGTCAGCAAGGTCATACAGGTGGCTCAGAGCTTTGTCCAGGGAGATCTTGAAAACCTCAAGGATGGGGTGTGTGAAATCTGTCTGGACAACCTGCTCCATTGTCTACCTGTCCTCAGGCTGCAGGTATAGATCAAACAGGACAGATCCCAGGATAACCCTCATCAATATCCCACTTGTTAATGCCTACAGTTAAGGTAGGAATAACTGCATCACTCTCAGCTGGACCATCCAGCCAGTTTTGGATGACCATCTGGGCCATAAAACTGTGTTTTGAACACAAATGGGTCAAAGTGGAAAGTATTAAAATCTTTGATGAAATCAATGTAAATGGTATTTAGTTGAGCATCTCTCCTATGAGGAAAGGCTGAGAGAATTGGGATTGTTCAGCCTGGAGAAGGGAAGGCTTTGGGGTGATCTGATTGTGGCCTTCCAGGTTCCAAGGAAACCAACAAGGAAGAGGGAGAGAAACTCTTTACAAGGGTGTGGAGAGACAGGACAAAGGGAATGGCTTCAAACTGACAGAAATAGGTTTAGATTAGATTTTAGGAAACAATTCTTCCATGTGAGGATGGTGAGGCCCTGGCACAGGTTGCCCAGAGAAGCTGTGACTGCCCCATCCCTGGAAGTGCTCAAGGCCAGGCTGGATGGAGCTCTGAGCAACCTGAGATAGTGGAAGGTGTCCCTGCAAATGGCAGGGAGACTGGAACTAAGGGATCTTTAAATTCCCTTCCAACACAGGCCATTCTATGGTTCTGTATCTGCTGCTCTTCCTTGATTCACAGACCAAGGTGTTTCACCTCAGAAGATAATCAGACATGTCAGGCATGATTCACCCTTCATAAATCCACTGTTGTCCCCATCACCACATTCTGCTCTATATGCAGTAAATATATTCCAGAGTAGATTCCTTCATGGGACTGAAGTGCAGCTGACCAGCCTGCAGTTCCCTGGGTGGATTTCTTGGCTATTTTTTGAAATGAATGTGAGCTTTACCTTCCTCCATTCATCAGAGGTGCCCCTGTGATTACCATGTCCTTTCAAATATGACAGTGCCTTTGCAAGGACCAGCTCTGTCATCCCCTTTGGATGATTCCATGGACTTGTGCTGGTCAAGTTATCCCTGACTTCACTCACTGCTGTTTCACAGCTGCACAACAACCATTTTATTGCATTAAAGTCTCCCTGGATTTTGATGGGATGCATGTAACAATTCATCCTTTGACACTCCTGTGTTTCATGCATCTTCTTCTTGCAGCATAGCTGGCCATAAATAGGTATCCATAAATAGTTATCCCTGAGTAGACAGGGAAAGAATTTAACTACACCTGCTATGAGAAAGCTGATAGACTTTTTTAAATAATAGAGTTTGTGGAGAAAAAAAAGCATTAAAATATCCTTCACAACAATATGGTGGTTTTAAGCAGGATTTCAGAGAGCAAGTAAGCCAAATTTCTAGCATTCCTACTAAAAAACACGTGCACACAAACACTGGAATAAATGAAAAAGGAGAGAAATAACTGTTCAGTACTGGTCTATGATAGGAAGAACAATATGAGCAATTTAACACCAAATTAGCTACTAGGAGTACCCAGTAGTTAATTCCTTAGAAAGCAAATGAGAGAGGAAATGTAGGAATTATTCTATCGAGTAATCTTTAAATAGATCTGAAAAGCATTACTTATATCCAAAGTGATTTTTTTTTCATTTTTGTGTAAAGAAATGTTGTGTAAGAAATTCTATTTCTCAGAACACTGGGATGTTTTATAGAGCCTTAAAGAAAGCTGGGACAGAATAAGAATCCTTTTACACCACTAAGCACAACAACAAGCACTGTTCAAGCTGGCAATCTCCAGAGTCCTCTACCAGTCACTATTCCTTCACAATCTGGAGTTAAGCTAGGAAATTGTTAGATGGCACAATGATCCAAGTATTTCTGCTCTGCTCAACACTTCAGAGGTTGTTTTTGTCTAGAATATGGTTAAAAATATAAAATATTATACAAACAAAGTGAAAAAGGTTTCCTTTAATGAGTTGTTAAATTTAATAATTCTACATCCTTCCTGACACATTAATCAGTGTGATTTATTGTGGTAGAGAAGACAAATTCAGAGAAATGGAAAGAAATCCCAACAGCAAATTTGTGCTAAGTCCACTGTTATCATACAAAGATAAAACTCTTTGCTAAGGAGTCTGTCTACAGTGAGATAGGTTTGCTTTAAAAATTTAATATCAGCTTTTATGACTGAAAGAAAAAAACTGAAATAAAACATGAGCATAAAGGAAAGAAATTATACAAAAAATTACTATAATTATGAACATCAAAGTTATTTATCAAAACTCCATCTTCTTTATGCTAATTATTTTCCCAACAGATTATTCTGAATAGCATGAAGCCATCTCAGTCATGAAAGAAAACTAGTGTTTTCCTGTTCCCTGATAATTAGTCATTCATATTTAGATAGCCTTCATTCACTGCTGCACAGGTGCCTCAACCTTTGCCACACAACGTGGAGCTGTATTTAAAGAAATACTCTTTGAATACTTGCATAGGAATAATAGAAAACTGTATTAACAGCTTAATCGCCCTGCTCTCTCTGAACAAGAGATCTGTCATGTGAAATTCATCTTTTTTTTTTTGTCAGAAACATGCACAAAACAGTTCTGACACTAAAATATGACAACGTTGTATCAGCAAGCCTGCTTCAGCAGCCCTGCTAATTTAACACCCTATTCAGCAGATATTTAATTTCCGTGGCTGTTGGCCATGAAGTTTCAGTGAACTTCTATGGGTTGGCACCTGCAGAGCTTAATTCCAATTCCATAAACATAAATTCCTGCCTTCCTCATTGCAGATATGTTAACTGCTGACTGGCTACAATTCTCCTGCATGTCCTATTCCCATAACTATATATAGCAGTCAGCATTACATGTCCATCAGAATGATCAACTTATGTTTGGATAGACCACAAGTAATGACAAAGTTGTGGGAGGAAAATCAGGTAGGAATAATGGAAATACAGGTGTGCTCAGAGGTGTTAAAACTGAAAATGTTCTCTGATCAATGTATTCGCCTCTGAAAAGGTTATTTACTTACAGGGAGTAGATATCAGAAAAAAAATACCTTTACTCTGAGGGATGACCCATCCCTGGAAGTGTTCGAGGCGTGACAGTGCTCTGAGCAACCTGGTCTAGGAAGGTGTCCCTGCTCCATGGCAGGGGAGTGGAACTAAATAATCTTTACCCTTCCAACCCAAGGTATATTATGATTATGATTATGATCTTCTAATCAGGATCTTCTAAAGGAGAGGGACTGCTAGGGTGCTCCACTGTCTCAGTAACAATGAGCTTTATTCTCCCACTGATGCTGATTGGCGCATTGTCACCATCTTATTTTCTGAAAAATCTCTTTGCCCAGGATTTTTTCCTGGGAAGCTGAGAAGCCTCAGAGAAAAATGAAAACAGTGATTATCTGATTTGCTTCTCCTGTGTTTTGCTGCTTTGGAATGTGGTTGGAGATGGTTTATCCAGCAGGTGCCTGTTCCATTGGTTTTCTGTGAATTGTTTTGACTTAATGGCCAATCAGGGTCAAGTTGTCTCAGGCCTCTGAAGAGACAGTCACGAGTTTTCATTAGTATCTCTTAGCCTTCTGTCTGTATCCTTTCTGTATTCTTTAGTACAGTTTAGTTTAGTATTCTTTAATGTTATATAGATAATAAAATAATAACTTAGCCTTCTGAGAATATGAAGTCGGATTCATCATTCCTTCTGATGATGGAGGTCCCAGAAAATACAACAGTCCTCCTCTTCAGGCTTCAGCGGGCTTGCACAGCAGACTTCTTAAACAGTGTGGGAAGGCAGGAGTCAAATAAGCACAGTGTGTAAGGTATGGAGAGAGCAATCAAGTTTAAAACAGAAAATTCAAGAGCCTTCACGGATTTGATGAATAATATAGGCATAATTGAAATAAATATTCCCAGATAACATGGAATTTGAGTTTCATTGTTCTAAATCACTAATGGCTAGAAATTGAAAACTGTAGCATTATTATTATTATATTAACTTTATTGGCAATTCAGTTTTCCAAAAACCTACCAATCTTCTTGTCTATGCACAGTAGCTTGCCTTTCTTTCAGATCTCAGCAACAAAGCTCAAACTGCCCTTGCACTGGTTAGCCTGGAAGAATACCACAGGACTCAGGACTCTGTGATCCCCATCATGGTTAATTTAGGGGAGTGCCTCTGTGTTGTGGATGTCATGTGACAGCTATCCAGTCAATATCTGTACAGCCAGCTACAGTCTGTGGATGTACCTGCAGTCAATGTGCATCAATATTGAGTAAATGGATATTGTCTTGTTCCACTGGAATATTGTATGCACCTGCTCAGGAACTGCAGCTGTATTAATGAGAATATTAAAGTGCATATCCAAGGGACTCTTCAAACCTAAGTGCATATTCCAGTCCTGACTGTTGTCACTGATTGAGAAATATGTATTTTGACCAGGGCTCTGTCAGAATTCCAGGGATCTTTGAGCTGAAGAACCTCACTGTGGCTGGGTTCTACACTGGCAGCTGTGCCCTGACCATAGATCTTTCTCATACAGCATCACCTCAGGGTTCCCAGCATCAGAAATTAGATTTTATAACTGCTATCACCCTTTTTGGTCTACTAATGAATAGTTATCTGCATTGTGAGTGCATTTCTTATGGGATGTGAAAAGAACTGGCACCTCCTCAGGGCAAAGCAGCTCTTGAGCTTCTTGCTGTGCACATAAGAACAGACCTCTGCCCCTGTGCTGGTAACCTGAGCTAACCTGACTGCAGCAGAAATGTGTTGCATTTTTTTGCCAGCCCTCCTACATCCCATGATGAACTCTGACAGTGAATTTCATCTCTTCAGCCCACTTCTGAGCAGTACCCACAGTAATAAGGAACTGTGGCAAGGAGTGCAATGGGATATTTTTGGAAATGGGAAAACCCCTCAATTTTCCATAAGACAATAAAATATACTACTGCATGCACTTCAGCAAAAAATTCACAACCTGGCCTTCAGTGTTTCTTTTTTTTAACTGTTGGAAAATGAACAGTATGCTGAAGTTCCATTTTAACTGGTTTTCCTCATTAATTTGGCCTCATTTCACAAATGCAGACTGCTTGTACCAAGCTTTTCTACGCTGCTTTTACTTTCTCTCTCTAGTGTGCCAATAAAAGTGTTTTTCATCTGAAGTCTTGTATTTATTACTTTCAGTCTCACTTAAAGGAATAAATCTATCATGGAGCAAAGTGCAAGTCAATAAAGTAATGTACATAGATCAGAAAAACTTACCAGCTAAGGTAGCTAGTATGTTAGAGAAAATAGAATTCCTTGAAATATACAGTAAGGTAATATTCTTAACTGTAGTTGTAAATTCTGCAGTGAACCAATAAAAGCTTGCTTTTATGCTCTAATAAAAGTCAGTTTTAAATATCTTAGGATGCCTTAGCCTGTTTCAACCTCATCCCTACAGAATTGCTCCTTTGAATTAAATAGAAAATACATTTTATCAAATTTTCTTTAAAAAAATCTTTATTGTTACTATGGCTTCCACAGAAAATCTGTAATGAAGACCTCTATATCCCAAAAGCTCCAGACTCACTAAAACTATATGGTTACATAAAATAATGACCTGGAGGGGAGCTATAGAAATAAAATAAATACCCACAGCCACTTAAGCTGTGCATCTTCTTCTGTTTTTCTGGATGGCTCAGCATAAGCCAGAATGAGCCAAAGCTTACCTTAATGGAGTGATCCTTTGGCTACCTAATTCAATTGGCAGGAAGGTTTCACTCTCTCTTTTTATTTTTTTTTTTTTTTTCAGATGTTTTGCTGGGAATTTGAAAAGCCCAGACAGCAAAGGGATCTATTTGGTGGACTTATCTCTCAGTGTGTGGGCTGAGTGGTTGGCTAGACAACCTTTGGGCTGGCTTCTGTCAAAAATTTTGATGGAACCATCACGCCATCCACGGGAACAAAATACCATCTGTAGTGGGCATTATGAGTGCACTAAAAAACAGGCAGATGAACAGGCACACATGGACATTTGTCAAGTAAACTGCATGGCAGTATGAAAGGCAGAAAAGGCCTTGGCTCTGTGCAAGCCTCGCTCAGCAATAACAAAAACATCTCTACATTATCAGCCAAGTGTTCAGCACAAACCCAAAGCACAGCCCCACTCCAGCCTCTGTGGAGACAATTAACTCTACCCCACCCAAGACCAGCACAAACTCCTAGAGTTTTCTTCAAGATAAGGAATGGTTTGCAAGACTTGGGTATTGCAAATAGCTCCTCTCAGACAGGCCATATGGCCCTGCCACACCACACTGGTTTCAGGATTCTGGGTACGCTGAGCGTCGGTGACTTTCAGATTACATTTGCTCAGTTCACATGCAAAACAGTGTTTTGTTTGGATTTTATTACTAGCAGTTCTGTCACAGCATGCTTAAATCTGAAAGCCAAGCTACTTTTTTTCTTCCCAGCTCATGCATTTTCCAGTAGAAATGAGGTCTCTGGTGGCCTAATTTCACCCCTGCTCAAACTGACAATAGTCTTGTCCTTAATAAGGGCTTCAATCTATGCAATTTTGCATAAGGTGTAAGAGATGAGGGGGTTACACATATGTTATGACAGAAGAACTGACAACCAGATGTAAATCATTCTCTTTTTGTATTGGCACAGCAGCAGGAAAAAAAGAAGAAACCACATACCTGGCAACACTTGCTCCATTTAGATGTGCAACAGGAACACTCAGACAAAGCAAAATCAGAAGTCTTTTCCCCAATCACTTTTCTGACAATTTCATAATGACACAAATTTTGTGTAGTTTGACTGTGCTCTGTGCACATTCATCAGGTTTTGTTCTAGGGTGTTTAACACCGCACCTCTTTTAGTACTGAATGCATTTTTTGCCATTATCATTTCCAGTTCTTCTGAACCTGACATTTTTTTTCAGATTGAGCTTATTTGTGCAAATGGCATACTGCAAACAGTCTGTGAGTACACTATAAAATTCTTTAAAAAAAAAATTATTTTCACTGGTTAGCATTATGATAAGAGTTTAGATATTGCAGTGACTAAACATGTAGATATTTAGCAGCTAAGTTATGAATATTAAATGTTGATGAAATATTTTGTAATATTGAAGACAATAGAAAAACAGAACTGTTTTTACTGCCTTATCTACCAGCTGGAAAGGTTGTCAAGATTTCCAAGTGCTTGATGATGTCCAGTGACACAGCTCAGAAGACTAATTACCAGCCAAGCCAAAAGGCAGATGAAAGGATATATTTTTCTCTTTGAGGAGAAATGAGACTGACTAATTTGCAGAAGAAACTTATCAAGAGGGAATATTCTGCTCTGATGTTCTGTTTTGACTATGCACAATGTCTTAGCAAAGACAATACAAACAAAACACTACTATTAAAATAGAAGCAAAAAGATCCTCTATGCAAGTAGATATCAGCTCCTTGCTGGAATGATTTGTGCCCAGCATTATTATTTATGCTGCTCAGCTGCCCTGAAGCTCTGATTGCTGTTACCACCTTTGCTAGGATGATCCAGAAGGAAATCCTGTCTGCCTCAAATCAGATGCTTCTTTTAAAAGAAAAAGACTGATAACTGGTGTAAGGGCAGTGCTGTCAACCTTACTTTGCTGATTGGGATCTGAAGTACTGCTTGAAACATTCCAGGATTCTGAAAAAGCTAGAAATGAAGCCCGTATGGCCACAGTGACAAAACCACCCTTTCTTATCATTGGTCAGGACAAGGGGGAATGCTTTCAAACTTAAAGATATTAGGTTTAGATTAAATATTAGGAAAAAAAATCTTTACTGTGAGGATGGCAAGATGCTGGCATATTTGTCCAGAGATGCTGTGGTTGCCCCATGCCTGGAAGAGTTCAAAGCCAGGCTGGATGGAGCTCTGAGCAATCCAGTCTGGTGAAAGCTGTCTCTATTTTACCAGGGGGGTAGGAATGAGATGATCTTTAAAGTCTCTTCCAAGCCAGGCCATTATCAGCAATTATGGTGGGTTGAAATGAAATAGGAGCTTTGAGCAGTATCTCTGAGCAAAGGTAAAAGAAAAAAGAAAAAAAGAAGAGAAGAGAAGAGAAGAGAAGAGAAGAGAAGAGAAGAGAAGAGAAGAGAAGAGAAGAGAAGAGAAGAGAAGAGAAGAGAAGAGAAGAGAAGAGAAGAGAAGAGGTCCAAGTTTCTCTGCTGAACACAACAAGGATGTGTAACAGACCCTTGGGACTCAGCATGTGCTGCAGTTCCAGGGCACATTTCACTGTACATGAATTACAGTCTGACCCAGCACCAGCAATGGCCCTGTGGCTGGGAAGCTTCTGAAGAGCTGCAGCACAGGTCTCTGAGAAGCAGTGAGACACATTCTTGAGCCTCATTTCAATCCTTAAGTTCCTGACTGTGTTTCCTTAGAAACAAACCTAAGGCTAAAAGTCTTCCAGAAAAGGGCTACATATGCTTTTATCAACCTCAGTGTAATTTTAGTTTTCTACAGGATTTGTCCTTCCCACCTTCTTGCATCTGTCCTTGTGCTTATTCTTTGTCACACTGTTCTCACCTGAAATTAGCCACTGTCAAGCGCAGAGGCTCAGAAATGGTCATTGTGGGAGAAAAAACTTCACTTGTTTTGATTTTCTTAGTAGGTGATTCCACTGCAGCATTTAGTTTCAGGTTAAAAACTTTGCTTTCATTATGAACTAGAAGTAAGGCATTACTGATCAGATCTGTATTTATATATATATATATATATATATATATATATATATATATATATATATGCTGTGCTGCTATTGTAATTATTGGTCTTGAGTCTTCTCACTTACATTTCATTTTAGGACTTGCAGGTAGAAAAATTAGCCTATTCCTTCCTCCAGAGGGAAAATTCTGCTTTCTGATCAAGTCTATTTAAATTGTCAGAATTGAATCCACAGCATGCAGAGAAGTGTGTGTTCCAGAAAAGCACCTTCCCTAACTTCAGTACTTTTTATGACCATTTAGTTCACCTTTGTTCTCTTCCTCTATTTCACAAAGATGACGTGAGTAATGATTATTATATTAGCTCTGGTACCATGAATGCTACAGCAGACTTACAGCATAATTCTCTTCCTCCTTAGGGAACTGATATTTTTAATCGCAGCATAAGAAAACCTAGTCTGTAGCCAGAATATTTTTCCCTATTTCTGTTTCTTTATTTGTTGTTTTGATGCAATAAATTGATTAGATAGGCTAGCCAGTAGTTTCATAATCCTGTTCTGAGCCTACCAGAATTAATTAATGTTCACATGATACTATTCAGGAAGTATGTTTTAAAAAGCAGAGTACTCATTATGATATAATTGTCAAGGATGCAAATTCACATGGAATAATTGCCAGTAGTTATAGGGATATTGCAAATGGGCAGCACAGCTCTCAGGTGAGGAGGTGTCCAGAGTGCAATGTGTGGTCCTGTGTGAGGCTCTTCTCCCTCATCAGATCTGATTCTCCCTCCTCAGATCTGATTTCCCCTGTCCTGGCTGCAGGTATCAGTGTAATATCAGTGCAGAGGATGTCAAACAGCTACAGAATGGGTCTCAGTGAAATGGGAAATAGCATTAACTGGCTTCACCACCCCATGTGTCAAGTGTGCTCAGTGCCCAGTCCCAACACAGTCTGGTGTTTAACACAGTCCTTTAAAAAATACTTGAGACAGTTTTGATCCAATACTCTTGCCTCAAATAATCCAAAATTAATAAAAAAGGCACGTGAAAATGCATCTGGAGACCTTGTTAGCAGCTTGTTTGCTGTCTGGTAAACATTTCTCAGCATCCACAACAGAAGTAACTTGATAGCTGCACTTACAGACTGCCAAACTGGGCTTTATGTCCATCTTGTCCAGCTTGGTTTTGGTGCTGCACTTTTACCTGGTCTGTCCCACCACAAAAGAAGAGGAAAACCTCAGATTTTGTTAGTGCACAAACACAAGCAGCTTTCATCAAGAACTTTCTAGCACACCCAGAATTTTTTAAAATTTATTGCCGAGGTCAGTGCTGAAGGGTTTTCTCTCAGTCTAATCTCTCTAAGCCCAAAAAGTCAGCCAGTGATGACTCAAGCCCTTCTTATTACAACAACATCACAGAGCTTCTCAAATTTATTAGTGAATCAAAGGGTCATCTGAGGTACTTAAACACTACGAAATTCTGAACACTACAGGATTCTGGAAACGGTGGTGTTCCTATGGATAATTCCTCAGTGTCCTGGCTGCAGAGACTGGGCACAGTTTAGCACCATGTGGGCAGAGCCAAGTGGAAAAAAAATCAGGCTTTGGGACTATCTAATTGCAGCCTTGCTGTGCCTGAAGGGAGTTTGCAAAAGAGATGGAGAGACTATTCACAAGGGCCTGGAGTGACAGGACAAGGGGGAATGGCTTCACACTGGCAGAGAATAGATTTAGATTAAAGATAAGGAAGAAATTCTTTCATGTGAGGGTGGTGAGGCACTGAAACAGGTTTCCCAGAGAAGCTGTGTCTGCCCCTGGGTCCCTGGAGGTGTTCAAGGCCAGGCTGGATGGAGCTCTGAGCAACCTGGCCCAGTGGAAGATGTCCCTGCCCACAGCAGGGGAGCTGGAATAAGGAGCTATTTAAGGTCCCTTCCAACCATTCTACAATTCAATGAGGATTCTGTGGCTTCAAGGTGACATTTAAAGAATTATATTCTTTGTCAAAACACAAAGTCTTGGAATAAACTAACATTTATACTCTGCCACTTTTGTTTTGCACCTTGTATCTGCAGTGGTACATGTGAGTACTGCACACCTTAGGAGCTCTATAGCCCTGAGTTCCTGAAACACATTAACAGCACTGGAATGGGCTAAGGCATACAAATCAGTGTTAAAGGAAAAGTGGTTGCCACAGTGCTGGGATAGAGCTAAATGTGATCTTCAGAGGCTATTAAGTTAATGCTGTATCATATTGAACAAAGTAAAGTTAGCCCCTGATGATTCATGTCCTTTCCACCACAGCTTAATAAATGGATACAGAAGTTATATTGATTTTCATGGATGAGCAAGTAGATCTGAAATCTGAAAACTTGATGAATTATAAATTATGGAATATGGACCATGTGTGATGATCTCATAACCGAGTGAGAAGTCTATTGCTTGAAGAAAGTATGCTGAACTAAAAAGAGTTATTTTGACACACTATCACAATATGTTTTTTCTCTTTCTTTCTTTCTTTCTTTCTTTCTTTCTTTCTTTCTTTCTTTCTTTCTTTCAATACAGTTTGTCAAACTTCTCCTTGTTCTCATTGGGATTCTCAGAAGCTTTGACTCTATCTGCAGAAAGTTCTAATGTGGAATACCTAGTTTGTCTTAAAATGGAAAGTATTAACAGGAAAGTAGCAATGCGAAAAGGGCAACTTCATTCAATACCACTGAATGAAGAAATATGAAGAAAAACTAAGTTTTTGTTGTTTTTTAAATGTGAATTTGACAATCAGGTTCCAGATTCATTGTAATTAGAATCATGAGGAAAAAAAAATTACGAGCAATTTTCTACACAATAGTTTCCTCTGGATTTACTTTGTGGGGGATTTCAACCATTATTCCTATAAAATAAATTTACTTTTCCTAATACAGAAGGGAAAATTCTCAAACTTGTAACTCAGATTTTAACCAAAATTAAGAATTTTCCTAAGTAAATTTTTGCCAGCTTGCCCTGCAACTGTGAAAATATTAGACTTATTAAAGGCCTGAAGATGAAAGCAGACTCTCTTGTTTATTTTTTGTGCTCTACGTGATCAGATCAAAAGTATTAAACAGAGGAGCACTGAATCATCAGAAATGATACTGCACAGGTTATTCAGAGGTCAGGAAGGTGCAAAAGGGAATTTAGTTTCCTTGTGTTTCCTGATGTCTGCAAATTAGTTTAAAAAGTCATTGAGGAGATTTTGAGACTTTTAAAATAGAGGATATTCTCCTTAAATTCATTGCTCATGTTTCACTGTTTTAGTTCTTTTCCCTCTATACCCCTGGAGAATGGCAGTGTAGTGACACTCTTAGAAGGGCCACAATTTTTGCTCAGTATTTATCAGCAATGCTTTTTAACTATAAGTATTAATTTTTAAATAGAATTTTGTCCATGACCTTATTCACATTGACTAAAGAAGAATCCACTCTTCTCCAGAAGACCACATCATGTGTCTCAAAACCATCCCACACACAGCTCCATGAGGTCATGGCAGCCTGGGAACATATGCAGGATATTTGGGAATATTTCTGTTGCATCATGTCAATCAAGATCAATAAAGCCCCAAAGAGATATTGAGTTTGAATTATTTGTGGAAAGAGGATTCCAAAGTCTTGGCTCATTCAAGTCATCAGCAAGCACCTCATGGGCTTCAAGGGAAGAAGGGCAAGCTCTGTGACACACATGTGGTGAGAATAGGATGCCTTTACATTTTTCAGATTTTTTTTATAACATCTAGATCAGAAAAACTAGATTTAAGGTGTTCAGGTACTCAAAACTTCTGAAATTTAGCTCCTGTAACAAACAGCAGAACCTCTCATTCCTAGCCTCTGTGTTTCAAGATGGAAAACAATTTTTATGTGAATGGAAAACTAGGAAGAACACTTAAGAAGAGAGAAAAAACACCAAAAGTTAAAGTAAAAATTCATTTCCACTCAGATTTTCCTACAGCAAAGCTGTTGCAAGTTTTCAAAGATGCCTTGTGGTTATATTAATTTCCTTAACATGCTTAGGAGACAGGTAGAAATAAAGTGCCTTGCAGCATATGCAATTTATCTCATACCTTTTTCTGATGTTTTTAAGGCCTAGACAAGAACAATTATTTCCTGAGTTAATTCAGCACCACAACATTCCCATAGCCAACTAAGACCACTAATTCTATCACAGTCCCCATGCATCTACTTGGCTGCAATTCTGTAGTCCATCTTACTGAAAAAACACTCTCAGGTTTTGCATATTAGGCAGCTGGAACAGCCACAAACACTAAGATGTTTTGCATTTAATGATTTAATCAATTTTGCTCCCTGCTCTCTACAGAGAGGAATTGTGTGCAGCCAACATTGGTGGAATAGAAATTGGGGCAACGAAGAGGGATAAAAGAGAGGTAAAGCAGCATCCAAAGGAAAATATTCATCTAGTGAATGATCATGATGTACTGGAATTATCTCCATGAGTGGGAAATTTACTTTTAACTTGAAAAATAACAAATATTTAATCATGAAAGCAAAAAAAGTCGAGGATTAAACAGTATGATTCTGTTGGGAGTTGAATTGCTCAATTTGAGTGCAGGACAGGAGATTGGCCTCATGCAAAAATCCAGGAAGAAGGGAAAGGAGAATCTACAAAGAAAGAAGAGGAAAATTGCCTGATATTAATTTTTTAAAAAATAATTATATGGAGGAATAAGAAAGTAGCTGTTGTGCATTTACGGGTGCCAAGACACTTTCCTGACACCCCCCTGACCCCAGTAGGCACATTCATAATATTTCAATTACTTGTTTATTTCCTCACAGAAAAACCCAAGTCAACCCAAACAAACAATTCAAACACTTAAAAAAGGCACAAGTACCTAAACTTGATCACTTGGCTAACGTTAAGCTAGTAAGATACAGCAATCTAACAATCCTGACTGTATCAGTCAGGACTCTTTAAATTCCAGCAAAAACATGGATACATGCACCAAATGACATGACCAATGTCTTTTTCAGTTTTATGGCTGAAAAAGCTTGCGCAGAACATAGGAATTAGTAGGTTTTTGCATTGCTTTGTGACAGAAAAACTCATGCTTATAGCACTTGATTATTTTATAGATATCATCACTCTATTTCAGTTGTGGGGAATATTATACTCTAATATGTACACACAGGTAGAATATGTACTAACATATATTACTGTATAACTACATATCTCTGTCTATATAATCTATATTCTCTGATACTTGACACATTTGTATCTCTTTGAAACTAAATGTTAAAAAAATATAGTTTTCAAGATTTTTCTCCTATTAAAGTAATCCTAATTAATCAACAACTCCAAAAGAACAGATATTTAGTCCATAATGTGAGCTTTCAAAGATGAATGAGCAGGTTTTCTGTTGCTTCTTATAGGTATAGTTTAATTTCTCATGAGCAGTTCTACTGCTCTGATGCTGCCAGAACTAAGATAATAGACACCAAAGGCTGACTCCATAGTAGCTTTTAGTCTTTTTTATTTCACTGTTATTTCTTATTTAGTTTTATTTAGCTGAACTGTGAAAAGTAACTTTTATTGTTAGTTAAATAGTATATTTACCTCAGCAAAGTACTTGTTAACAATATTTTGATAAAAAGAGAATCCAAACCCATTCAGAGACACTGGCCTTCACTTGGGAAGATGATCCAAAAAGGCTAAGAGTAATCCTTAATTTTCTCACCTGTGGGGCTGTCCATATGGTGGAAGCTTTGTTGGCAAGACCAAGTCAGCAGTTTCACTACATCCATTCCTCAGTAGCTGAGTTGCAAAACTGTAGCTCACTTGCAAAACTGAGGGCAAGGGGTCACACCACATACAGAAGAATGGCCTGGTAACTCCAAAAGAAATAACGAGCATTGTAATCAGTTTTGTGCAGCAAATTTCCTCCAAGAGGACATGAAGCAATTTCCATCTCATCTCCTCATGGATACTACCTGTCATTTGATGTTCAACTGTGGAGACCTGAAGGCATTCCAAGTTTGGAAACTCACAAACCCATGGGTCAGTTTGTGCAATATAGTGTTTGACAAGAATCATTTTAATGAGCATATATCCTTAAGGTATGCCACATATTTAAAGTCAGAGAATGTATTGCACAAGCTTATTACGTGGAGCTTTTGTTGTACCGAGTGCAGCCAGCACTCTTGAAGTGCCTGTGTTTGTTTTTACTTAGGTTTGCTTAGGATAAAGTCCCTCAGATGTTTGTTTTTGAAGTAGTATCCTGGGTAGCATATCCTCTTGCAAGAAAAATAAGCTTTGTCAAATGTTCTTAAGCATCAGAATCTTCTTCTATAAAGATACATATTCTTTTCCAGGCTTTTACTAATCCAACTTTTTGTATAGGAATTTTTATGTTTAATTTCTAGATTTCTTTTTTTGTGATGCAGATTCCATCAATTTGCTTTCCTTGAACAAAGTCTTCAACTTTTGAAAGAATGGAAGCTTTAATTCAACAATGTAGTCTCATGAGATTATTCAGTCTTCTCTGTAACGATGAAGTAAAATCTACTGATTGGACTTGAGAGGCTGTTTTTTTTTATTATTTCATGTATGTAATCCATTCCACTAGCTGATGCAGAGTATTTTATGTGGATTAATTTCCCCCTTCCCCAAGTGGATGTCAAGAAGTTATAGGGATTAAGTGATGGAAAAGAGGAAAACAGAACAATTTAAGAGCTGTAGTGTGTTCAGATGGTGTCAGTTGCCAAAGCTCAGTTTTGGACAGAAAGCAAAGTCTCCAGAA